>NC_064902.1:12444166-14888333 GCF_929443795.1 Astur gentilis | reverse complement strand
GCATGGAGCTGGAGCTGTCCTTCTGCGAATGAATGAATTTCACCCTAAACTGAACCTTTTAATAAGTCAGGAATTGTCCATCCTCATGCCTTATTTTCTAAAGATGGATGGCACAGGTGGTTTATTTGACTTAATGCTGGGAAACTCAAAATCCTATTTGTATTTCCAAGCTGCGATGTTAACTTTCCTCCCATTTTACTTAATTCATTTTTTACCTTAGTCATATTAATGGTTATGTAATAATATTAGACAATGTTCGCTAACCATTAACTCCAAAAATAATGGTTGTGCTAAATCAGAGTTAATTAGTGTGTCACAAACTCCAGTCCTAGCACAGGGTGATGACTGAATGAAAAGAATGCAATGTCACTTCACCAAGAATTACATATACAATTTTAAGAGGTATTTTAAATATTTTTCTTAATAGCTGTCAGCAGAAACGATGGGATGTGATTCTTTAGAGAGCATTGCTCTTTACTAAGTACAGGCAAGTGAGCTATCACCAGCCTTACACTGGCTGCAGAAAACAGATTTAACATTAATTTATGAATAGCTGAACTTTTTCTCTTTAATGTTTAATAGTGAATCATGCTCTAAACCCTTTATATTTCACTGCACATCAGCAAGGTTGTCAGGAGCAAAAGATCAGGATAACATAATTCTTATGGCTTGTTCTCACGTACCCCTCATTTATTCCTGAAGCAGTCTGAATCATCCTGAAAGTAAGACGCATGGGGTGGCAAAATTTAAATGTGAAAGAAGTTGCTGTTTAAGGGCCATCAAGTTTTTAAAAACATAACTTCCAGGTGAAACAGTGCGAGCGGGATTCATTCTCTCACACAGACACTGAGTCATGCACATTCATTTCCAGAGCCCATAAGGAAAGGAAGGTCAGGCCACTGGCTGTGACTATGTAACTGCATCCCAGCACACATCATGGGTAGGAAGAAAATGCAGATGGCAAAGGCTCCCAAGGCTCAGGATTTTCACCTTTTCAAATCTTCTTTCCAACTCACTTAATGCCATGAAAAAAATCGAATGCAGATACACCACTTCCTCGGTGCCTTGTGAGTCATGAAGCAGGCTTGCCAAAACAGTAACTTCTGTCATTGTTATCAGCAGATCACAGCACATTATGGATTCCATGCATTTTTAACTCTCCAATGTCTTTTCAATGTAGAGAAGATACATCAGATCTTCACATACAGTGAAAAATTACATGACAGCTTCGATGATCTCAAAGACCAGACCCTAATTTTACAACTGCGTAGAGAAAGACACTTAAAACACATTTGTGGCACACTGCAGAATCACAGTATTGACACTGGTTTTCACTTTTAACTTTCTCTTGCTTTCCACATTTATGAAATGTTTATAAACATATGTAAGATCAGCTATATCTTTTCTGCTAGTGATAAGATTAAAAAAAAAAAATCAGGCCTAAAAGATCTATTTATAGGAGATGTCTTGGCAGATTTTTCATTTGAAAGAAAAAGAAGAAAAAAAAGTAATCACCAAAGGCCTCTCAAGACCAGCAGAAACTGTGATTCTGTCACCACACCATGCAGTATCTTGGCAAAGCCCTCCCCACCTTCCCGTGTAACATGGGATGAGGAGCAACACCACAGCAAAAAAAAACCCACCACAATTCACTTGTGTTAGATCAGGCTGGGGTTTTTATATTTGCTTCTGTCGGTACTAGCCCCATCCCTCTTCCTTCCCTTTATTGATACTCCATCTCTAATCTCTATGGATGACAGCTCCTACCCTGTTCCCAGAAAGCACTAAGGCAATCTTAGTCTTTAGCCCTTCAGTACAAATGGTTGCAAAGGGTACATAACTACAAAGTGCCCTTCTGCTATCTGTATCATGGTTTTCCTGGACACAAGCACTAAAGAACTTTGCTGTGACTCGTATTTTTTCTACATTTCTTACAAAGCAAGAAATTCAAATGCAAGCATTCATTATAATTTATTTAGATCTAAAATGGGCAGAGAGCTGTTAATTCCAGGTTCTTGAAACTCTGGACATCATTTTAGTATTGCCAGTGAGTGTGGAGAGCAGAAGCTTCTAGCTCTAGGAAACAAGCTCCAGTTTAGTTGCAATCAAAAAGCTAACTAAGACCAAGGTGTAAAAATACCAAATACCCGGTACGATATTCAAAGACAAACGGGTTACTATAGTACTACTTTCATTGCTGAGCTTTGACAGATGAACTGCGTTTCTCTGTCATTTGAAAAACCCAAGATCGTTCGATGAGACCCTGCAAGAGCGACTCTCTAACACCTGATGGAGGAGAAGGCTCCAGTTAAGGATCTGACCTCTGGTATTACGATGATTTAGGAGGACAGCGAGTCCTCCACAGGAACATCCACGGGACACTTAATAGAAGAGTATTCCCTTACGAAGCAGACAATGGAAGAAAGAAGGTGAAAGGCCTTTGTGTAAAACTTCTTATTATCACTACTACCACCTGGGTGTTCTGCCTCCTCGAAATATCTCTATGATCTCTCAGGTCTGGTGAAACACTGACTAATGCTGGACATAAAATCAGTTAGCCTCAATGATCTTAGTAACTCGCAGCATTTCCTGAGTAGTTGAAAACTGTCGACAGGCTGCTGCTCTTTCCTCCCCAGGCTGTTTTCTCAGTGACAGTAGATACATCCAACTCTACTGCTGTATCACCCCTTCAAGTGCTGCTGGTACAAACCATCGATTATAATTTTATAAAGCCATAGAGGCTGGTTGTTATATTAGGTAATCATGAGACTGTTACAGAACTATGCAAGGAAAGTGAAGCCTCAGGCTGTTACAGTAGCTAACAAACCTGTCATTAATTACCGAGGAAAAGCTTTCTGCCTTTTAAATAATTAATACAGCTAGATCTACAGTAGCAACAGATTAAACATAATTAAAAGGGAAGCTTTAAAATCCAAGGGGCAGGCTGACTTCAGGACTCCGCCAGCTCCGGCAGAGCACAGATAAGGACCCCGGCTAATGACGATCCCGCCCTCGGGCTGGCACACGGCACTTCCAATGCTCACCCTGGCCTGGGGGTCCCTTTAGGAAATAATTTCAGATACAGATAAAGAGCTGCTAATCTCATAAACTTGCACATTGGATGCCTTGCTTAAGCACTTTATCCCTATGACCAGCATATCTTTGGAAGAGCTTCTTTGTCTTAGTCTTTGAGGTTTAGTGAAGGGTAATGTAATCTTCCAACAGGGTTACTGCCCTCCTAGGTTTCAATTTAATTGGGCTGTGCAGTAGTTCAAGTACTATGTACATTCAAAAAAAAAATCTTTGCGTGAATTCAATCCATATAAATAATATAGTCCCCTAATATGCAAAGCAGTGTGCTAATGCACTCCAAACCCATTTGCATTCTTCTTTCGCAGGGAGCAGCTTTTATTACACTGTATTTTCAAATGAAGTAAAATGTAGCAAAATATTAAACTCATTATTACCCTTCATTATAGCAGTCCTCACTCTGTCTCCTGTTATGTCTGAAAACAGATCAGTATTGCCCCAGTTTTCAGAACTCCAAAACTTAATGAATGAGAGGACCTACTATTATTTTCAGTCTGGTGATTCAGGTATCGGGCATCAACAAGTTCTCAGACCAAGCCCCTTCAAAACTTTCGGATACTTTGGCTTTCCAGAGTAATTCTGGAGTTCTAAAGATCTGTCCTTCTAGCAACATGTGGAAAAATCTGCATATACATTTATTTTTTTATATATACACACATATACAGTATGTCCAATTATTGTAGCAGGACATGACTATGCTAATCCTCAGCCTATGCAGTCCCATCAGGTGGACATACTGATCAGTAAAAAAAACTTCCATCTATGCTGCAGCTTTAGGATTTTTTATTTATTTATTTATTTACATGCGACTTCAAAGCTCTCTGCTCCATTATCTCTCACTCAAAGAAAGGTAAGAGGTTTTTTTCTTCAGTGCAGATTTAGGTAATTTTGGATATATCCAATATCTTACTTATATATGGAAATTGTTACAGCAAGAGCACCACTACCTCTGTTTTTGTCTACAGCCCCTAGTCAGCACCTGTATTGTTCTGTGTCTCTGCACAGAGGGACCACATCATGCGGTATACATTTTACAGTACAGTTACAGTGTTTTTCCTTAAAACTACCTTCAAGTTTTACTTTATTATTACTTTTCAGCGTTAAGGTTATCTGAAAAATGTTATTTGACATAAGTATCCCCCCATTATACTGAGTATTCTCCTAACACCACAATGGTTAACCTAGATTAACCTCCACACAGTTCAATTAGCCTTTCATGTCTAATTATGCCCTGTGATGGGATATATTAGTTCCAATCCTCAAGGCCATAAGGGATCTGTAGTTTCAAGTGACCTCTATAGATGGACAATAATCCAAATTAAAATAGACATGAAAGCAGGATCAAGGCCTGTTTCCAAGGCCGGTTTAAAAATTTGAAGATTCTGGGCACTCTTCTAGTTGGCAACTCATGGAAAATTAACCTGTTTTAAAATTGGCAGCAGGGAAGTACTCAGCAAATAACCTTTTCGTGCACAGATTACCTTTCTATCGCATGCTTGTATCCTGACAGATTCATGTGCTGTCCTCAGCTACCTGCACTAGCAATACACTTACTGATTTGGAGAATACACAGAAGCACTTTAGAATGAGCTAATGGTTTTACCCAAACGATAAACTGCTGCTATCTAATTGTTATACAATAATCAAGCTGGCTTTTGATGCTCTGTTATTTTATGATTTTGCAGGTGATGATCTTCCCATCAATTTGCTGTTCTCATTCATCTGGTCCAGTTCTGATGCAATTTGATTCTTTGGTAATTTTGCTAAGGTGTTCAATTTGCATTTAAAACCCAGTCAATGTAAGTTAATAAAATTGTGTCAATTAATTACTAAGGAAATGTTAAACTGCTACAAAATAAACCTTTCTTCTGAGACCTGCTTTGAGCAAAGACAACTGCTTTGCATACTGGACAAAGCTATTCAAACTGAAAAGTCCATGGAACCAAGGAGAAGGGCTACATGAAATTGAGTCTTAAATCATTGCTGTGCACGTTTCTTCATTTGAAAATTTCATCTATTAAAACCATGTGGGTCTTAGCATTACTGCTTTTCTCACATAGCAACTGCACCTCGCTGTATTTCTCCTAATGCCACATTTTAGTTGTGCAACTGGGCATGAGCGGGATGGAATTAATGTTCTAGGAATGCTCAGCCAAAAATTAAGACATCTTGTGTTCTTAATGCTCAACATACCAGTCCAAAATTGGCTGAACTTTGCACAGCACCTCAAGCACCTTCCCTCTGGCAACCCGTAAACTCTAAGGGCATGTCAGTGGAGGAAAAAAATATCAGTGCTAGATGATCTTCAGCACAATAGCAGAAATTAACTTGTGGCTCCAGCAGAGAACTGATGCCTGAAGTTCTTTTCTCTGGCTGTCATCTAGAGAGACATCTGGGAATATGGGAGTTTTGCCACTGGCTTCACTAAGAAAAGGACATTGCCCTTTAGACAGAAGTCATTCTGAACCTCCAGTGAACCCTGAAGAAAGCATTTTTTCAAGCAGGTCAGCAGTTTCCCCCACTTCACACATTGCTTATGCTGAACTGGCCCTGTGGTAACCACCCTGCAGTGCAGCACATCAACTCAGCAACGAATGCATCTGATGGTTGTCATTATTTTATGCAATCTGTATCTCATCCAAGTACTTTTGGCCCCTGTAATATGTTTTAACACTGTTTAGCACAACGTGTTTTCTATATTTAATTCCTCATTGCCTTTTTACCTTTATGTTCAACTATCATATACATTAATAGGGCATTTGGTTACCAGTTCTACCTCCTGAATAATGCTGCAGTCATTGCTCTCAGAAGTCATCCACTTTCACAGCTGGCAGTCAGTGTATTTACCCATCCCGCCATTCACTCAGTCGTCTCTCTGCTGCGTGCTGTCTTCTCCCACACAGCTGAGAGCCCCTTCCTCACTCTACAGTTAACTGAGAGTTCAAAACCCCTCTTATGTCAGATGGTCACCTGGCTAAAAAAAGCAGAGGTGCCTGTGCCAGTATGGAAGGCTGTTACCTGCCCTATAAGGGCACAATCCAACAGCAAATTACAGCCAGGACAGGAAGCAGAGTATGCCTGAGTAACCCCAGTCTGTCACGTTGACTCACATCAAGGGACACCTTCCCCCAGGCAACCCTCCAGGCTGCTTCCTGCTAACTCCAGCTCAGGAATGAAAATGCAAAGTGACAAACCTTTGCCCTGTGGTGTCTTCCCCAGAGGGTCAGCATTTCCCATCCAGACTATCAGTTCTACTATAGACTTCATAGCAGTGACAAAACCCAAAAAGTTCAATCTTTTCTTCAGCTCCAGTCCAGTGGCAAGTCTTATACTCCGGCAGATCCTCAGCAGCTGCAAAGCAACACAGTTCTGTAGGGTGGGAAAGGCATCGAAAATCCATGAAATTGTACCAGTTTTCACCAGCAGAGGATCTAGACCACTGTACTTAACGAGAGTTGGCTAAGGATCAAAGCACTACTAATATTTAGTGTCTGCAAAGAGCTAAAACTAATAAAACATTCAAAACAGGCGGGAAAAAAATACCCAAAAGGAGAAAAGACGTAATTATGTACTATAATTTCCTAAAGTACTTTCAGCGCCCACATCTCTGTGTATGACTTTTATTATTAATGACTTAAATGCATAAGTAACAAAGGACTGTGCTACCATTTACAGTTCATAATTATGCCACATTCGTCTGCCACCACTGATTCACTAATACTAATTTTGTTTAACATACACTGTCTGGAGAACTGTACAATAAATCTTGTGATATAAAGCAATAACGTCTCCCAACCTTATCTATGTGATTTCTCTCATCTTACCCAGAATACAGTTCATCTTTTTCATATTCTCTATACACTGTTTTAGGAATTAATAGCAATAAATGCATGTTTGTATTGCATAAAATGTGAATTATAGTGGAATTGTATTTGCTGAAAGGTCAATACTGAGAGCATCTCACTGAACATGGTATATCAGCTGGGAATCAAAGGTCTAGAAAGTATAAAATGTATTACCAGTAGAGTCAGAACACAATCTAATTTGGCATTCTTTTCAAATATACACTGCCGTGGAAATATTTTACTTGTCAGTGCCTTTCTCCATTTGACACAGATAACTTCTTTAATGTTATACCAGTACATTCTAAGATAAATTTTACCATTTGTTCTCTTAACCCTATAACCAGATCCTTTACTGCTGTATATCTGAATAATTGGGCTAGATTTTCAATTAATTTTCACAATGATCTACCATATTATTACATTACAGGTCTTTGTTGTTGAAATCAATATTCAAAGTTACTTTTATATTCTGCATGAAATTTCTATACTTCTGTAACTAGAGTGTACATAGTTTGTATTATTCAAAGCTCCTACAGCAACCCCATGAATATTATAGTATTATTCTAAAATAAACTTTTATGTGCATTTTGCTGCAAGACAGTTGAGCAAAGAATATAAATACAGTTCAGTCCAGACATAGCAACCTCTTCTGAACATGTCTTGGAGACAGCCAAAACTTTATACATATGGGGCGAAGGCTGGGGGGGGAGGGAAGGAAATTGTTTTACAAAGTACTTGGCTTACAGAAAGCTTTAACAAATATTCTCAGTAGAGAATTGAATTCCAGTGCTTATTCATTGCAAGAGATTGGTGTTTCTAACTGACTTTTCCTTAGTTTTGCAAGAAACTGAGGACCAGAAATAATTCAGAATTTGTGAACCATAACATCCATTACTGTGCAAATGCTATGGATGCAGTAATATTTGCTGCACTTCTACCCAGTGCAATTGATTTTGATCTGACTCGGCTTATTACTTACCTATGGAAGACAAGACTGTCTTGGCCAGTTCTGTGGCTGCAAAACTTTGCCCATCAGTTTCCAAATATCACCAAAACATCAAACATTCAACACCAAAACATCATCCTGAGCTGGTAGGCCAATTAGTTACAGGAGGTAACAAGCCTCTTCAGAGCTTTGTTTTTTCCTTTCTTACCATCCTACCAGTAAAATTATATCTATAAAGCAGTACAGCATGGACAAGTAGGATTTAATGATCCACTTAAAAACCAGGAAAGTGATGTTTATTTACTCTAGCTGGAACCCAGGAAAGCGATGTAGTAGCATTAAGCTCCAGCTTTGTTCGCAGAAATATCATAAGCATGTGCTTAACTTTAATCACGTCATTGCTCCCATCCTGGACTTAATTGCTGCCTGGCTGCAGATACTTTCCAGAATAATGTCTTTTTGTCAGTCATTAAGATTTATATGCACAGATTTAATGGATCGACTCCAGACTTCTTTCTCACTAACATCAATGGAGGGAAACGGTCACCCGAGACATCCACACACTATGCAGGACAATTCCTATACTTCTGACAGCCACACAGCCTGACTCTACCAACTCCAACTACTCTGACAAGTTCCTTCTTGTGCAAGGAGTCCCTTCCCACACAAGCACCAGAAAAGGGAAGAATGACAGTTCTGCCCTCCAATCAGTGCTGGAAAAGGCAGACACACCCAAACGCTTGTGCAATGTCACAGTCCAAGATAAAGATCAGACAAGCTCATATTACTCAGTCCAAGCAGTTTCTATTCTTCTAAGTGTATCTTTATCTATTGTTCTGAATATATTATCCTACTCCTTTTCTGAAATAAGAAGCATACAGCAAATGAGGGCTTATCTTGTACCTAAAAGATCTGGGTGGCAATCAGCTTTTTGATCAAGATGTCTAGCCTCCATAGCCTTTCAGAAAAAAGAGTGATAAAAGATAAAACCTGATGCCAGAAGTCCAGCCTTAAACCTTCCCTATCTGTCTCTCAAGAAAGAGCAACAATTATCTGTCCTTACTCAAGATGCATCGTTTGATCCGTGTTGCGAAGAGGCACAATAGCACATATAGATTGTATCATACAGACGATATAAAGCTCAACATGAAAAGTACTTTCCACAGAAATCTCTCCCATCGCTGTTAGCTATCCTTTACGAGATACCAGAGATGTGTTCTGTGCTGTAGAAAACATAGAATATGATTTAGTTTGTGTATCAAGGAGTATAAACTCAAATTATGAAAGTTGATAACATCCTGCATTGATTTCCAGCCACACCAGGACACTGACTACCCTTTAGTATGTTCTAGCTGGAGTCAAGCTGAACCAAATGCAAAGATTCATACTGCTGGCTGCTATTATGTATAGAGCAGGAGGGTAAACTGAAGAGCCCAGCACATCTTGACATCTCTATTTCTATAAATTCCACAACAACAAAAAGAAGTGTTTCTTCTTCACTATCCTAAATAGTGAACAAGAAATAATTCGATAGGTCCCACAAGATCCATCTTATTTCAGCGCCATGTGGTTCAAACTATTTACCCCAAATGACTCTTAACTATACCCTTTTCTAAAATATAAAGTCGTCAGCTGTAGTCTCATACCAAAAGAGTAGGGAGTAATAATCCTCCCTCGGTACAGTCCTGTGCAGGCTGGACTCCATTCTTTTCATGCCTGTAACACTTCCCCCATAGATCAGATGTTTCTTTCCTATATAAACTGATACATTAGAGTTTTCAGTGGATCTAAAAAACAAACAAAAGAATCTAAGTAAAGTATTGGGAAATAATTTCCAGATTTATTGAATACACATTTGTCTCTACACAAACATAATTAAAACATTCAAACACTGAATTATTCAAAGTGCAAAAAAAATTGTTTAAAAAGATGATGGCATTTATTTTCTTATAACTTCATCTGCTTCCTTATATGGTCAGATTTTTTCATCTACATAATTACATTCTTAATTCTTTAGAAAAAAATGTATTTGCAGTTATCCATTAAATAATTTTCAATTGTTAAATGACAAATTAGGAGAAAAATGAAAGCCTTTATCCTTTACAAAACCAGGAGGGCCTCAACTGCATACCTTGGTATTTGACTTTTGACACAATATTTACGTAAGCATACTGCTCCAACTAATAAAACACATGACATTACATAACTGTGCTACTTCCACTTGATATAATTTAGCACTATGTGAATTGCAAAATCTCAAATTTTCACAATAATGCTATAAACCGATTATGCAGTGGAAAAGCTCTGAAACATTTGCCAAAACTCCCCATGAAATACAGACACTCAGATTTATACTTAAGCATTTCTCCATAAACTCTGAAGTCCAACCACATACGGATTTATATCAGTCCTTAGAGAATGGGGAAAGGAAACATGGGAATTTCCGACTTCTTCAGTAAGAGAAAAAAACCCAGACTCTGTATTGACACAGCTTCTGTCAGATGCACTTCTGAACATAATTCAAAGATAAAAAAACAGTGACTGGAGGATAATGCCTTCTTGGAAAGATAACCTGTTCTACTACTCCAGTTACTGGGCATATTTTCATACATCAGCAAGCAGAGGGATGGTAGAGGAACGACCCTCACTCCTAAGTCACTGACACAAACCTGGCACATGTAAGAGCCATGACAAAGTCACTACTTGGGCAGCCACAGGGGAAACAAAGAGAAAGTCTGCACTCTGCTCCTACCAAATGAGTTGTTGGAATATGAAAACCATGGCCATGACGTGAGCCCTTTTGCTTCTAGTGACAAGCTCCAGAATGAAATAAATGCCTGTATCTGGTTTCTTGTTCAGCTGTCATGCTTCTGGCCCTGGAGACCCTTAGTTCAGTTCCCCTGATATGTGTTTACTGCCCAGGAATAGGTGGCTGCACTGTGTTATATGTGGATTTCCATTGCAAGACCTGTCAGCCTGGCACTGTTGACAAAATACCAATGCTTTTCTATCCTGATGACTGCTTCATTGCTGTGACTCTGATGATGAATGAGCAGTAAACATGCCACAAAATTAATTCAACCCTATGGCAGATTATCGTGAGAAGTTGAAAGTTACAAAAATAGACTCATTCTTATTACAGCTTTAAGACTGATAGGTAAATCTCATTCACAAAAGGAAGCTATAATGACATGAACATAAATGTTAATGTGAGGTTCAAATGCAATTTTAAATATTTATCTTGCAGAGGTAAACAGCCACAGTGAATATCTGAAGAGTAAACACACATTAAATCAATTCAAGTGCTTGCAAACTAATCTATTCTTAAATACATTTACTTAAAGGCAAGGAGTCTACATTGCCAAGAACCCAGACATTCACTGATATACTTGAAAAGCAGCAGCCTCTTGTGAGCAGCCATCTTCAACAGGTCAGCTCTCTGCCCAGCAATCAGGTTTCCTGGAAACTCTCATCCCTAATTCTCAGAACAGTTCTGCTCTCCTTGAAGTTGAGATTGAACATTTTTCCCAAAAGTGCACACAGGTGTCAAAAAAAAAAAAAAGAAAAGAAAAGAAAAGAAAAAAAAATGCTCCAAACATCTCCCTGCTGTCTTTGAGAAGGAAGAGGGTTTAAAAAGCTAAAATGTGGATACATATTTGTACACCATTTTTGTTTTCATTATCAAAATCCTGGACTAGAACCCAATTGCAGCAGCTGATCTAAAACCCAGGAAGCTCTCATGGGGCTAAGCACTGTGCGGAAATGTTGACTTTTCCATGGTTTTGAATTTATTTTGATGGCTGATATCCAATCATTTCACAGCTTACAGCTTTGGAAACAGATGCAGTTTTGCCTTAGCTTTTCCTGCCATGTAGTTCTGCCATGCAGATGAAATACAACAGAAAGTTTCATAAAGTGTAATGGGCTTCTCATTTAGCAAGACTGGCAAACATAGGAAAAGACCACCACTGAAGACAGTGAGACCTTCTGAAACCTCTGCTTCACTTTTCTAAGCGAACATGTGACTATATCCTTAAAATGTAATACCAATTGCCAGGTACAGAGAAGTGGGCCATATGGGAAACCATTATCTTCATAAAGTAATGATTATATTTCCATATAGTAAAGCCAACGAGGCTAAGATTGTATCAAGAAAAAAAAAAAAGGCAGCTAGGAACTTTCAGACTGCTCCCTCCACATTATCCATAATATGGTTTATGTATCACTACTTAAAACTACAGAATAGGAAAGTGAAGTCTTAATATCTCTCTTTTAAATGAATACTTAGTTTGGACTTCTTTTTAACACAGACACCTTTTAAACATTCGATATCTCTCAAGACTAATTTTGCACATTGTCAGAGCTGGGCATTACCTGCAAAAGGGTAATTACGATGTTCAACGAAGACCAGTTAGTCAGAGCTCTTTGTAGTTTTATAGTATGACGACAGAGTTGAAAACAATGATATCTCATTTTCATCTTCATAATGTAACTAATTATACAACAATTCCTAGATTAAACAAATCTCGTATAAACATAATTTGTAGGGAATTCCCTCAGTTTAGTTAAGCAATTGCTTTTCTAATTCTTGAGGTATCATTAAAACCTTCCTAATTTGAACAGAAACAGAGAAACAGATGTGGATCATAATACCATTGTCAAATGTAACCCTTGGTACTTCAATAAATAAATGAAGGAAAAATTATATTTTCCTCATGTGCTACTTAATTACTTGGTATGAAAATGAAATAACTGCTAATTACAAAATTAAGGGTTTCAAGATACAATTATATTAGGCTATACCAGCATATAACTTGGCATACAGCAACATTTCTCCAGGTGATTTCCCATTCACATGGGGCATAATGAAGTTTTAAAGGAAAAGAATCTAGAACCCTACTATATTATTTGATCTTGGTCACTTCCATAAAACAGCAGGAGATCCCTCAGCTGTAATACTAAATGATGCCCGGATATGGAGACCATTGGCAGTCTGAACTGCAGATGAAGGCAGTAAATGGATGCACATCAAATGTTCTTAGATCATGAAGATGCTTATTTTACAGGATGTTATTACACTAATAGATTGTAAAAGAGCTTGCAAGTACCTGGCTTTAATGTGTTTACCCCTGAAGACCATCAAAAACCTGCTTTGCAGGCAATACTCATGAATTATTACAGACCCAAAAACCAATTACCATTGTTTTCATCTGTTTCAGCTTCCAGGTTCATTACTGTAAACGTACATATAGTAAGAACAGTGAGCAATCTAGTAGAAAATAGATCACTTACAAACAGAGAATACGATAATGTGAGATTGATTAGATAAAATTAGGTAAAATTGAAGTCAGATAAATTAAACAAACAGACACTTTCACCCAAAAAATTAGGCTTTTAGTCTAGGAACTGTGGAGTATTTCATAAGCAGTGGGTTGAACAATAGCCACTGAAGTTCATATTTACTTCAGCAAGTCACTTTTTCCCTGTTACCACCGATGTCTCACGGCCAGCTGCTTGGTACCTTCCAGCCTCTAGCAATGCCACCTCCCCTTTTCCCTTCCCAGCTGTTTTTCTTGCATATGAGAAAAGGGAAACAAAGTAAGATAGACAGGTCAGCCCAGGTTGGCGGGCACCTCTGGAGAAAACAATCCAAATCAAAGCCTCTTAGCATCTGCTTACCAGGTCCCCTGGGGCAATGAATCTCACTTGAAAATACCTGCCTGAGGCCATGCAGTCTTCACACTGAGACAAGGCCTGAGTATCCTTAGACAGACATATGCTTCCCATTCTCCAGACACATTATTCTTAATTTAAGAGGTACAGGTCTTGGTCTTGTCAGGCACTGGAACGTGGTACACAGAGTTAGCAGGTAACTGCACTAGTTGGAAATGGTGTCATTTTAACAACAGGTTTTTCAAATACAAGTCCAAGGGTACCTTACAAGGAGCAGTCTGCTGCAGCAAGAACTGGACCCAAGAGGCTGTGTGCTTGGCAGTAGATGCAGGTCTTGATATAGCGTTTCTAGGCACAATTTATGGCTATAATTTTAATTTTAAAGTTATACAAAGCACTGAACTGAAAAGAGCTCAATTAACATGCATGAGGCCAAACTTCCTGCTGATATAATTTCTCCAACTTCAATGGAACCAGAACACAACTGAATCTGGCTCATTATTTCCTATTTTTCTGAAGACATACAGATAATAGTATCTGTTATACTGTTATCACAGCATGGAAGGAGCTCTGTAACAGTGACCACTAATGCCGCCGTATGCTGGGGAAAAGATAAACAGTATTTCTTGCTTCCAAACAATGAACAGGGAGATTGTATCTGGTCTCACATAAGCTAATATTCAGTGTAAGCCCTTACACTACATCGTGATAACTGACATACTCTGGCTAAATATGAAGCAAGCCATGGATCCAGTCTTCTGAACAAGCAAATAATGTATTTTAAATACTGTTCTCAGGCAAAAGTAAGAAAATGTAGGACCTAGTCCAAATCCCACTGCAGATGTGGGCAATTTCACTGCTGGCAACAGTTATTTTTTTTCTCAGAGGTCAGACTCTACTCAGCTATGTGGTGACCTCTCATACATAATTCTTTCTCTCTTTTTGCTTCTAATTTCAAAACAGTAGCCTATTTTGCCTATCCTAGGGTTGGGATTTAACACACTTTGATCTTGGTTTGCTGATATTTGCTAAACTGCATGCTGGGCTTTCAAAAAGGAGATTAACTTGTCCCATTAGCTCTTTTTATGCACAGACTTCCAATCCACACATACATTCTCTTCACCTGCCCTGCAAACTAAGGGTCACAACTAAAGAACCATTTCCTGTGGAATGGGACACCAGAAAATTTTGAAAGCATGTTACTCTGTGCTTTTATCTTCTTTTTTTTTTTTTTTTTTAAACTTATGCGAACATTGCCACACAGGTCTAACCTATGAATAAATATTGTATTTAGCCAGGCTTGATGCCCTTCTAGCACTTAGTTCTTTTCCTTTTCAGCAGTAGCAACCCAAGAGATTTCATTAGTCTAATTCTACTCTAGTCAAACATTCCCACTGAGGAACAGCAACTAATTAAGCACATGAAGATTAATGAAAAATATAAGAAGAAAAGATATCGCAGTTGTTAAATTTAAAATAGCTCCTGTGCCACTATTTAAAAAAATTATATATCAAATTTCATTACAGCCTCATTTGAAGAAATGGTAAGAATTAATATTAACAGCAAATCTTCATTTCTTAGCTAGTCACTAGCAGTTACAAGGCCAAATACCAGCAGTGTGATACCTTCCTTTACTTCTATGGAAAATAAAACACAGTTGCAATGCTAGACCAGGAAGATTAAAGTATGTCTCAAGACATTCCCTGAGAAAACAGGCACTGTTAGAAGATCACTGTGGGTCAGATTTCACAGGTAGGTCATGTTCTGCCATCTGCTAATAGTATCACAGGGTATTATCAATTGAGACAGCATGCACAGTTGCCTGATGAGACACTAGATAGCTATACAGCTGCATTAGAAAAATTAGCCAGGACACGTCAATTTGGTAACCTTACTGTAATGAAATGATAGATGACCAACTGGCGGGAAAGGCCACAGCTTCCTGGATCCATGCAGTATTACCCTCTGAATCAAAGCTGACACTAAGTAAGACAGGAACATCTCTCCTCAAGTGGAACAAGCCTTCAAGGAAGCCTAGGCTCTTGAAATAAAAGTATAAATGTAAGCTCAGGAGAAACTGATCTGCGAAGAAAAGCTTTGTGTTTAAGGAATCTCAGCATGTCCTGAAGTGGTTCTTCTTATAGCTTTTTGACAGCTGAAGCAACATCCCTTCCTTGCTAAAAGTGGCTTAGAAGAATAAAGGAGATTTGCTTATGATGAAATGCACCGCTGCCCAACAAGTAATGGCATTTACATAAATAAGTTACAATTACTAGTGCTCTCCTGTCTTGGAGATAAGTCCAGTGTATATTTCCAAGTGTATGCATGCACAGATTTAAAATATTTTTGCCATGGCCAAAGTGCCACCCAAATGTTGCTCTTCATGATTCATCTTCTCATCTGCTTCCTAATTCCCTCATGCTGCATTTTTGCTGGAAAACTGAAGGCCAGCCTTTTTTAAATGTTCTGTTAAATTCTGGCCTTCAGATTCTGTCTTCCTTGAAGCCAAAAGAAGTTTGGCATTGAATTTTGGATCAGGCCATGGTTTTGTCATGGGAGCCAAGATGCACCTATAGATGCCATCACATTTTGCTTGAGCCTTTACCAGCATTTGGTTTCTAGTGTGGCTGATAATACATCAGTGAAAATTCTCTGCTACTCATTATCCCCACCAGATGTATTAATATCCCAATGAATAAAGCTGCAATTACTTTTCTCCCACCTTTGGAATATGCTACAACAGATACATGAATGGCTTGTTTCCTTGCTTCATATCTCAGCCCAAATACGTTCACATTAAAACCCCTATTTGCTCGCCATTATGAAGGGGCAATGCCTGACCCTAATTCTCTTGGGAGGCAGCCGGCTGCCTTTGGCATGTGTAGCAAGGTAGCAGCACCACAGACACTGTTGTCATGGAATATTCAAGATTGCTGCTAGACATTTTTTGCAGCAAGCCCATAAAGATGCCCGTGCTGTTTCTGGCTAAAGGGGTAAGAAAAAAGAATGCTTCCTGCATGAGCTGGAAATGAGAAGGGATAATTAAATCAACTCTCGATACTGAAACAACACAGTAATGGTTTATCTCTCTCACTCAAATGCACAAAGTTCAGGCTGGTCTGACCTGATTACTGGAGCCCAGGATGATAAAAGAAATGACCGAGTGGAAGAAGAAATCACTCTCTGGGCACTTGCTGGCATGTGGTTCTGAACAATAGGAAAAAGCTGATACACTGTAGGCTCATGAGGATGTCTGCATGGTGGGTGCCACATACCCATGAGTCACGTCCTGCTCAAGGCACGCGTGCTTTGAAACCTGTTTGTTGTGAACAGTTTTCTTTAGGAGCTGACTGACTACTGAGTAACACTGAGAGTGGACCTGTATTCAGGGCTGCTGCGGCAACCACAAGAAACTGCTGCTCAAAGTTGGCCTGGAAGAAGAAAATGGCCATGCATATGGCCAAATGCAGATTTTAGTTGCTTTTTTTTTTAAGTGGCAGGCGGAAAGTCAGACTCCTAAAGCCATTCATGCACACCCATGGGGAACACTGAGCTGCCTTGGTGTTCATTAAACACAGTTCTCCGTGCTTCAGTTGAGCTTTGCCTCTGCTCAGGAGAATGACAGTGAAAATAACAGTCTACCTATTTTGGAACATATTTTACTCTGAGCTCACTGGGGTCAGTAAGAAACCTGTCCCTTCAGGAAACCTTATTTTGCTTCTTGTCATTGCCTGCTTACAGCATGAAGGAGCTTGAATTGTTACTGTCCAAACACTTGGCTCTCAGTTTCCTTTTAATAAACCAGCAGTACAGGACACTCATCTGGCATTACAAAACTTCAGCTGGCCTTCTCATTCTTAGACTCTGTAGGACTAACAGCATTTACACTTCTTGCCACCAAATCCAGGACAGAGCAGGCACAAAACAAGCAAAAATACATTAATCTTCAAGAACTATTTTCCAGACTAGAAGTTTAATTATACATGTTATGTCTGTGGTGCAGCTTAGGGCAGAGAGTATATTATTTCAGACAATGTCATTAGTTCAGGGAGATTTTTCTTTTCATCCACCAGAGTAGACCCAGAACATAACCATGCAATAATAGACATGCAAATGGACTTTCCTCCTTGTGCTGTGAAAGACATCAAAACACATTAGCTACAGCAGCATTGGTAGGTTCTTGAATGGATGCATACTTCCCTTAGACACTGCATTTAAATGCTCTAAGTATTAGACTTGTCCCTCCAACTCACTTTCATATACACAAATAGCAAAAATATCTACAATAGATGCACAGAAAATTGCTTGAAGGATCTTCCTGGACAATGTTAAGCAGAAGATCAAGTAGACCCTTCCAGCCTTGGAATCCAGGAATACTGAATTTCTTGCTCTACAGTAAGAGGAGAAAAAAAAACCCAACCAAACAAAAAACAACAAACCAACAAACAAAACCAAAACACCTTTCATTTTTTTTTTCAGTTACACAAGAATTACACTGTATTTTTTATCTCTAGCTTGTTCAGGTTTAGCTTCTTTGCGCACATCCATAAAAATGTGCTGCTTACTGATGCGGTTTGTATACGGTCTTATGCTACTTTCTTATGGGGGAGAAAAATTACCATTAGGGTACAGCAACAAATCTGCACTCAAGCAGACTGTGTATTGCACATGCTAGTTAGCAAGGTATCTTTATTATAGTTAAGCAGTTAAATAGTGACCATGAAGCTGAGCAACAGCGCAAGTGCTTTATCTAAATTACCTTTGCTCAACTGGTTTGAGGAGGTTGCTGAAGATAAAGTAGTCTATGGGGCTTACATGGAATCAACCCACATACAAACTCATCTGCTGTGGAACTATCAGCAAAACTGTTTCAAGACAGATTACAGTCTTATGGCCCAGGACTTAGATACTGTGTAACTAGTCTATTGAAATACATGTTGAGATACATTACCAAGGAATACTGCCAATATAGCATTATTTACACAGGAAAAGGGCTGCATCTACCTTACCTCACTTCTTTAAGATCGCTAGAAAGACCAAAGAGAACAGGAGTGGACATGGGATCCTGAAGTAATGCCACACAGCAAAAATTCAGCTTTGCTCTTTATGTAGAGAAATAAAGGGCAGTGCAGAGAGATTCCTGCTGGTCCTGGTTGTATCTCAAGGACATAGCATCAGCCCAGCAGGTACCCATACCAGGATTTCCAGACACCAGATAAAACAGGAAGGCTTTGCAGTATCACTATTCAGTAGAAGACTTAACTAAATAAATTAATTTGATCACATTTTTCCCAATCTGACCTTTTCCTACCCATGTCCACACACCCTCTCTCACACATACATCAGGGCCAGACAACCCAGAGAGGAAGAGACGAGGCAAAGAGCTCTGAGGAGGTTTCATCTACCCTTAAAGTAGACGTCATGATCAGCCCTCAGCGGTGCCATCAGCAGTATGCCAAATCTGAATGCACAGCCTGTCCCTGGCCACCATCAGACCTGCTGTTCGGCAGCACACAGTCAGGGACCGATGGAAGGGGGACACGGCACAACACTGCATCCCACAAGAGGCTGAGAAGCACACAGGAAGAAAGCAAATACAAGCATCTCACTTCTAATCCATGGAGTCAGGACAGAGTTGATACACCAGCCTGATTTGCAGATGTGAGATTTAAAAAGAGGGAGCGAGAAAGACCAGATCTGCTTTCAGTAGGCATGCTGAGCTCTGCTGAAAGATCAGACCCCTCCCTGCACCATCCCTGGAGGAGATGACCACCGGGCTGGACTGACCGCTGCTCTGCTCCAGCCCCGCAGCTCCCATGGAAGCTATGGAGGGAAGCAGAGCGCTCCAGTTACCGTGGCATCCCTGACAGCAGCCCTTCAAGTCTTACATTAATGAGTTTGGAGTCTGATGTTTACATGCTTAGTTTAAAAGTATAATGATTTAGGAGTCAGCAGGATTACATCAGAGTAAGAGAGAAGCATTTTGCCTCGAGGTTTTCTTTAGAAATTAGACATATCACTTTTAAATATGCCCACTAGCATTTTAATGTACCTTTGAGATGTTTCTGCTCTGGTGTGGCATCTCAAAAGCACAGGAAGAGGAAAATGCAGGTCTGCAACATCTAGACTGTAGGAGGAGAGGGGGAGGTTGGTGTCCCCAAGGAAATGGTTTTGGGCTAATATATGGAATCACTTTGTAATTCAGACTTTCTAACAGGATTCTCACAATAAAGGCTCCTAAATCTCCACGCCTTTTGATTGATAAAGTAGGAGTATCCCTGGGCAGAATGAGGACACCAGCAAACATGCTTTAAATTAAAGGGAAAGCAAGCTGAGCAAGATGTGACCCAAAGAGCTGAGTGGCCATGTACAGGCAGCATTACTTGTCCAAGCCTCAGGGAATTTACCAGGCACTGTTCAAACATGCACTGCTGCTCCAGCACTGTGAGGCCCCAGAACAAGACAGACTATGATCATAGTCACATCTTCATGCATTTTTTTTCTCAGTACCTCTTATTGTAGCCGAGCCAGACAGACAAAACAGGGACCAAGCAGAAGAAACTAAAACTGCAGTTACAGCTGATGTTGCTTAAATGTCTAATTGTCACCATTGCATGGATTCAACTTTTTAAAAATAAGTTTCCCGTAATTATTTCAAGTTTTGGGCCTAATTCCAGTGGAGGCTTTAATGGGACTCATTCTGACAAGATATAGGACATTGTCCCAATAGAGTCTCATTTGGATATGGGCCACCTGCAATTACCAATGAGCAGAGCTGTGCAAGATTAAAAGCACAGGCAGTATAATTTCTACCTTGTGTCCCAGGCTCTGTGGATTTGTTACTCATCCAGCCTGTCCATCTGGGGAGCAAACAGCATGTACTCCTTGATGAGAAACTCTGGCCAACCGACCAGCTGTGAAAAAAATAGATTACTCTTGTCATTTTTTTCTCCTAGGTAATTTGCTGGGAGTAAAAATATAATTTCTTTGAAGGTCTGCAGTTAAAAGAAGATCCAAGGGATGGGTCTTATTTATATTTAAAGTCCACCACACTTATTTGCTAAATCCAATTTTGAAGATATATCACTGATGGAACAGTTTCCCCTGTCATTTGGGACACTGGAAAAGTGAATTTCTATTATTCAGAGTACTGTCAAAAATACAATGGCTGTTAAAAGAAAAAGTTCCTTATAAATGCACTACTGCACTCTATGAGAGAAAGGAGACATTATTAAAAAGGTATTAAGAAAATGACGGGGGAAAAAAACAGACGTTCCTGCTGCACCCAGGAAACTGAACAGACAGATCTTTTCTTATTCAAGAGGGTTTTGTGCAAAATTCCATGGTTGTTCT
This sequence comes from Astur gentilis, assembly GCF_929443795.1. Lineage (NCBI taxonomy): Eukaryota > Metazoa > Chordata > Aves > Accipitriformes > Accipitridae > Astur > Astur gentilis. The sequence goes on along the minus strand of NC_064902.1, from coordinate 14,867,426 downwards.
GAAATTTTAAGTTAAGAACAGGTCAGTGACCTAGAATGGCTCTTAAAAGGCAGATTGCAAGTGGCAGACTAAATGGCATTATAATATGAAAATTATACTTTTTGGCTTATATTCAGTTGTAGTTGCAGGTCTATCTGATAGTAGCTCAGACATCATGCTCGCTAACAGATTTACTGCTTGAGCTTAAGAAGCAGAGGGGTTTGCTATAGCTTCTAAGACTTTCTCTGGAAAACATCACCAAAGGCTGCCAGAAAACCCACCTTTCCTGTGATAGAGAGTGAGAATCCAAGCAGGTCCAGATAGTACCGTGGGGCTTAAAGGTATACAAGAGATTTCTGATGTGGTTTTTTAGACCTTGTATCTGATGAGACAAGACTACTTAGATATGCATGTAAGGCTACTGGTCTTAAAACTTTCTTTAACACATTGTCCCAACTACCAAGTGATTTTAGGAAGTTATTGGTGATTGGCACATCAACAGGACTTAGTACTCAGCAGCTGTCCTAAAGTATACCAACTAGTTGTTATGTATAGATTTAGGTCTATCAGTGCAAGAATCACCCTTTCAGGGACACTAGTTCTGTGCACGTAAGTCATGTCATACAGACTTGAGAGCAGTGAATATAGTACGACCCCAAACTACATCACGAGAAATAAAATGCTTTTATATCATCCTGTCATTCCCCACCACCTGCCACAGTTCTAAAATGAAAAAAGTAAATCCTATTACTTTTTTTATACCTAAAGGAATATAAAAATTGCAGAAAAGTATTCTGAAATACAGAAAATACTGTTCTCCTTTATGATTCACCCATTATCTCTGCTCCACATGGTATAAATACCCTTCCTTTCCATGCATACTGCACTTTCTATACTAGGTAATGGAAAGAGATGGATCTCAGTAATTACTAAGAGAGAGAAGCCACAACAGGAGAATCAGTGCTTGCTGTGTGTAATGCAGCAATTGCTAACCCGACCTGACTGGCAGAGGTCATGCAGAAGGTATGACTCCAGTGCTGTCTGATGCCTCTGACTTTAAGCACCAAACTCCCCCAGATAACTGAGAGCTAGTCAGAACAGCATCTTCAATGTTAAAAGGAGAGAGAAGAACAGATGTGTTCCCCCTGATTGAGAAAAATCTCTGGTAACAGCTGAGCTGTCAAAAGGAGATGATGGCAGGGAACCTGCACTACGAGCAACTGTACAGACTACTTACTCCTATGATGTCAAAGACAACATCTCAGCGGACATCCAGCATATGCAGTACTAAAACATTGAGGCACATGCTTCAGCAGAGATGACCTCAAGAAATTAAACTGCTTCCCATTCTCATATTCAAAATTACCTTTGGTCTAAGAAAATAAGAGAAACATGCCAAAAAGCAAAATTTCTTATCTTGCCTTTAACTTTTGTATATTTCAATTTATCACAAAGAAAAACAACAACAACAAAAAAATTCCTGGTGGTTTATGAGTACAGAGTGAAGTCAGATGGACCAGTTCACCTTGTAAGACTCACCCAGTCTTGATTCAGCTAAACTTTCAGTAGAGATACCAATAAAAAACACTTACCAATGACTCAGTAGAATTTAATGGTAAAATTCTACCATTTTCAAACGCTTTTCACCCCAAACAGCTACCCCATTCTTTTACTTTTCCATGTGTGTATAAAAGCAGCATGGATGCACCCAAAGATATGCATTGCAGTAGTCAAATCCAACATTTGGCCTTTCTTCAACAAAGTCCTTTCACAGCGCCCATGGGAAAAGATGAGTTCCACAAAACAGAGAACAAATCCTAAGGCTTCTTGTTTTATTTGCCTGAAACACTGTGGTCAGTCAGTTATAAACTCCCACATATATTAACCACACCAAATTATGTATATTCCATACATCATTCTACATATAGTGGACAGTTCCCAACATGGAGGCTGATAGTTGTGTAAATCATGTAAATCAGGCTGAAGTCAGTGAGCTACACTCTAACTATGCTGATATATTGCAGTAGAAACCTTCACCCAAAGTCTTACTTGCTGTTTTCACAAAAGGCTTGGTTTTGAAAGTTTTTTTGTATACGTTAGGTACAGTAAACACAACCTCTACTTCAAAATGCACCTATACCAGCCATCCTCAGACCAGTCTTATGCTGGTTTAAATTCAAAAAATACCTACAGATGAAGGGTTATCCTCAACTTTAGAAACTCTGATAGTACGTTTATTTTTTTTTCCTCCGGAAAATGCTATCTTGAAGTCAATATGATCAAAATGCATGCTTTTTGGGGGGGTTACATATTAATAAGTAGTCACTCCAGTGGAAGTCAGTCCAAATGAGTGTTTATGGCAATTTAAGAAACAAGACAATACATTTTTTTGTATCCTGAAGCATCAAAATTAAGAAGTCTGACCATTTAATTATAGAGAAATATATACCACAATATATACACACAGAGGGATAAATATTGGAAAAATATATATGCATATATGAAATATATGTATTTCCTACCCAATATTTCAAGTGTATTTTAATCAATGATTTATCATAAATAGAAGACAAAGACTATTTTCCACTCATGATATAGGCAGCTGTGGTGAACATTATAAAATACTGACTCAATATACATTCCTTTTCTTTTGACTACACTGAAATCTATCTAGTAGTGAATATCTCCACCACAAAGAGGGTCTGACACTGGATTAGGAGCCATTTAAGCCTGAAAAATTAGTCTTTATCAGGCCTATGCACAGGAGCAAGTTTCACATAATGAAGGCAACACGATTCAACTGCGCAAGGCTGTGTTTTAAGTAGAATGGACAGAAGGCAACATGCCCAAAACCTACAGTGTTCTGCTGCTACATGAGATGGGAGATGTTTAGCCAAATATTCTGCTGGCATATGTCCATTGACTTCGAGTCAAAGCAGTCATAGCAGTACAGAATCTGCTAACAATTAACCATATTCATACACATAGAAATACACTGACATGAATACGCATGCACACACACACAAGCTTATTCCTCACACAGTTTCCAGATTAGTCATCTTGTGGGTACAAAAAGATACATGCTCATATTTTATACAGTACATTTGAAGTCTGAGCTACAAAAAGATTCCTGCATGTAAACGTATGGGTACATTTCCTCCGAGTGGAAAGGTATGTCAGGAGAATATGATTTCACAGCCAGATCTATAGCAACCACCCCCGAGATAACCCCAGAGGCAGTTCCATGGCCAGCTGTTCAGAGTTCACAGAAAATTCAGGCAATAAGCCAGAGCCAAGCCCAGATGCTGCTATTGGGAACTTTCCAAAGCTTTACATCTGGATCCTGCTTCTGCCAAATGCCCCATCTGCCTACGAGGTGATAAATTCCACCTCTCAGAGGACAAGTAGCAAGAGAACACAGCAGGGAAAGGGAGCACCAACAGCACCAAATTGATAAGAGAGACAGTTAACACTTGGTTGGAATTTAAGAAAGTGTTTTCTCCATATTTTCCTGTTCCACATTCCTACACCAGCCTTCCACAGAAGGCCTGAAGTACTGCTTTTCTATGGCCTTCAACTAGTGGGACACGAGTTACTTTAGGTCTCCTGGATACCAAGGCATGTATGTGCCAAGTGTGCAAGAGCAATACAAATGGTTTGTGGGGGTTTTTTCCCCATGATGTCAAGAGAAGGCTCAGGTAAGTCTGAAGAGCATAAGGAGATGAAAACTGAGTCCCAGCATAGAACTGATATGTGAGGCTGCCAAGGGGCAGGACTGTCCTTGAGAAGGGCTGTAGATTTTAAGAAGATAGGTTGTTCAGGAGAAAGAATTAGTACTACTAGAGTAAAAAATGTATTCCTTTATGCTCATGAACAGCAGGGAGGAAGAGGAAACTGCACAGAAAAAAATACGCATCTACTAGTGGGACAACACATCAGATTTTTGCGACTGAGTACAGTATAACAGCAGCCAAAGCGGAAGAATTCGGTCCATGAGAATTCAAGGAGGACATTCTCTATCGGGAACTGTACAGCAAGGAGAGATTAAAAAAATATTGTGGAAAGAGTTTTACGTGCTTTAGGGTTTCTATTGCACCCCTTTTTGGCACCTTCTCCTTCAAAACTGGCAGTAGCTCAAATCCCTCTGAATTTCACAGAATCATCAGCTCGTCTCTCATACTGAATTGCAGAAAACTCAGCTTGGGGTGGGATCCTCAGTGAAAGGAACTTCTCTGAAAAATTCCATACCATTATATAGCTCAAAGCCTTTGTAGTATCACCATTGTTACCAGCAATGGTTTGTACACCACCCTAGAAAACTGCAATTATTTTTCAATAGGGCTAAGCTTTTGAGGAAAGCTTACATGGCACCCGTGCTTAAAAAGGAATTAAGGGCCAAACTAGGAAACTACAGAGCTGTAGCACAGGTGAAGATCCTAAACTCTGTGATAAGGCGAGGAACAGACGACTATTCGGGCAGGCTGCACAGTGAATGGTCCAAGAGGATTTCTAAAGGGAAGGTCATGCTCAGCAAAGCTTTTGTGAGCAAAATAATGTAAAGCTGTCAGGACTGAAGCTAGAAATACAAGGTAGTTGGCTCCATGAATGCTTTTTATACAATATTATATAACACTAGTATATAAAGATGAGTAAGTATGGCAATGATGGCACAATTCATAGACAGGAAAATGAGTTCAGTACTACATCTAAGGTCAGTGATTAGTAATAGATGGGTTCAATTTGGAAAGGAGAGAGAGAATTGACTTGTGTTGCAATCTGGCTTTGTGCAGGGCCCAATTAATAAATAGGGCACAACAGCACCATGGAGGAGGCAACCCAGTTTACTTCCTGCCTCTACATTCATAGTTGTCTGAAACATCTATCAGTCCCAGAAAAAAACAGACACAAAAGTAGCTATACATTAAAAAAAGAAAAAGTAACTGGCAAGCCAGTGACTTATACACAATGATAATTTAACATTAAATATCACAGAGAACATAATACTGCTTAGAGGCTAATCAAGTTAATAACCCTTTGTGCAAGGTACCATGTAAACAGAATAAATATCATCCCCTGCTCCAAAGGCCTTACAACTGTGAGACAAAATAGAAAATACATGACACAGTGGGACTGACATTTCAAGAAGATAAAAGCCTAATAGCAAGCATGCTAAAGATACTACAGTGAAAACAGTCCAGAGAACAAAGGCAAACAAAAACAGAAAACCAAACACCAAGAGTTTGGCAGTTAGAAGTTATGGAAGCAACCATCAAAACACAACTGCACATGAGCGAGCTAAGGAAATCTCCTCGGGGGTTCCTGCAGAAAGGGTAAAAAGGGCTCTAAAGACAGGAGCTAGAACAACAGAAGGAAGCACAGATACAGTTAGTTTATATATACGCATACACGTGTATATAGACATATACGAACAGATACAAAGGATTAGACTTTCCTGAAGGGCTTGCAGAGGCTGTGGGGCAGGACATTGAAGAGCAATTCTATATGTGATCCTTCAGCTGACTCCTGTGAAGTTGAACTCTCACAAACTGCCCCACAGATTGCTACATGGAACCACTCACCTCAGCCTCGTTCTGTGCAGGCGCATGCTGAAAGCTGTGGCCTGTTCATAGCTGATGGCATCTCTCCCACCCTTCTGACAGCTCTCCCTCCCTTTCTCCACATACGCACTATTTGTCTTTTCTGTCAACAAACACATCTGATCTAGTGGAAAGAGATAACAACTTGTCCAGCAGGCACCATGTAAGAAACACAAATGCAAAGTGTCTCGGGTAAAAACCTGATCATTTTCATCTGCTCTGGTTTCAGCTGGGATAGAGTTAATTTTCTTTCTAGTAGCTGGTATAGTGTTATGGTTTGGATTTACTATGAGAAGAATGTTGATAACAAACTGATGTTTTCAGTTGTTGCTAAGTAGTGTTTAGATGAAGTCACAGATTTTTCAGCTTCTCATGCCCAGCCAGCAAGAAGGCTGGAGGGGCACAAGGAGTTGGGAGGGGACACAGCCAGGGCAGCTGACCCCAACTGGCCAAAGGGGTATTCCATACCGTGTGATGTCATGCCCATTTTATAAACTGAGGGCAGCTGCATGGTGCTTGGTTGCTGGCTGGGGTTAAACTACATCATCTCCAAAAAAAAAAAAAAATCAAAATCAAATTTTATTCTTTAAAAACAGTCCATAAAACAATCCACAACTACACAGAATAATATATGCCAATTTTAGTAAGACTGAAGCTCTGACTGGCACTGTGAAGAATCTTACCTCTGTGGGATCAGTTCTGGGTTCTCCTCCAAAAAAGGATTTAGAGGAATTTTGTTCACTCATTAGAAGTTTATTTGTTTTTTGTTTTTGTTGTGTTTTTTTTAAATTGGTTGTAATGCTCCAAGGAGGGTGAATGCAGAGGGACTGATGGCACCAATCATGTCTTTATTCTGAATTACCTATTAGCAGCACGCTGCAATGCTACTTACCTTTGTCCAGCATTCATTAAGGTTGCAAGGCACAGAGCATGGCACCAGCTTTAATTCTGGCAAAGAGGGCTTACCTTAAGTGCACTGGAGATCTATACACTTACGTAGTTTGACTTTCATAAAAAACTGTCACCTCTTCCTAGAGAAGGATTAGAAAGATCCAGTGAGCTACCCACGGAAACAAGATGGGCTTGAGATTAGCAGCTGGATTCAGGGCACAAGGCCCATGGCACATGGCAGAAATGAGTTTTAGGTCCCTTACCCCATGTTCACCTAATAGCTATAACAAGAATGAAATTTAGAGAGTATGAAGAACTACCTGGTGAAAATACACGAGATGCAATAAACAAGTCTTCGCGCAGCTGTTGCTATTGTGACATTAGATGAATGTTCAAATTCCCAAATACACACCTTGTTACAGTACTGCTGAAGTCATGGCACCTGTGATAAACCTGTCACTATCATGTTAAAGCCAGAAGGAATCACATTGGTCTTTTAGAATCACTTTTTGCAACATATAAATCATTCAAATTATCTTCAATCTACTCCTGGTATGCTTCAACCTTCTCTCATACAATATCTTTCTTACAATTTGTTAGGCTTGGAACTGTATTTAGAAAGAGACCTGAATTCCCACACAAACAACTGTGGCTGGATCTTCCCGTTTCATGCATGGGGAGAAGCACTTAAGGATGGGATTGAGAGCTGCAAGCCAGCTAGGCAGGAAGCTGCATACACCAGCCCATAAAGCAGCACTGACAGAACCGACATGACTTTATCCTGTTCCTCCTGAGGGATTAGGCACCTCACTCTGGGTTGCCAGAAGCATTTACAACACCTTAGGTTTCACGGCCATGAACCTGCACCAGACTTTCGGTACCTAAATTGTCCCTCTCAGAAGGGAACAGGGGTCAGCCTTAAATCAGTGTGGAGGTGGTTGCTACAGACATTGTCTCCACTAAATATACACGCTGGGATGATTAAAGCAATAGGAGACTGATGTCCCAAGAACTTCTACCACTGCAGCAAATCCATGGATCAGAATCTGTCACACCTTAATGATTACCTGGCATTTCTCCAATATTTTTGACTAATACTCTGACTAATTCAGCTTCACAATGCAGTGATCTAGCAGAGCAATCCAAGGGAGCAAGAATGGAACTGGACTTTCAGCACAGAATTGTGGCTTTTACTGTTGCTTTTTATTATTTAATACAGCTAGATTCCCTCCAGTTCTTTTCGTCTGGGGGACTATTATAGGAGATTTTTGGTCCTGATAGGTGCTAGAGTGACCTGCACTATTTTCCAGTGTTGAAAGCCAAAGATTCATGTACATTAGTAAAAAAATCAAAATCTTTCACAAGAAGGCAACAGTGCAGCATGTTGCCAAAACAGCAGAGCTGTTTACCGCCATGGCTGGAATGCATTTCTGCAAAGGACTGAGCACCACTTTGATTTAACGGAAGAGCAATGCTGCATTTCTGTATATCAGCCAGTGTAAGATCAATGCCTTCTGATGTGAGACTACTGCACACCAGAGAGAACTGACTGATAGAAGCATTAACTAATGTTTGTAACATGATGGTTTTACAATCAGTATCCTCATAGCTTTTTAACCAAGGGCTCCTATAAAGCAGTAGGCAACACCACATCACTTTAATAAGCCTCTATAACCAAAATTCAAAATTTAGCTCTTTGTACACACAGCTATACATCTGTGTGCATATGCACATACATGTACACTCCATGAAATGTCTTTTAAGATGACTGCTTATAATTAGTGGTACAGAATTGCACAAACTGAGATTTATTGTTTTTAATGGAAAATAGGAGCATTATGGAATTAGGGGTTTTCCAAATTTTAGTGAGATTATTTGTGGCCCTAAAGGTACTCCTCTGAGAACTCCAGTTTATTTATGTCATCTTCTAACAAGGCACATTAAGTTGGTACAAAATCCTACCTCATTGCCAAACAGTAGTCACATCAATTTACAGCAAACTGAAATATGGCTTACAAGTGGGAAGCCCAAATTCCAGCTTTGATTTGTCCTTTACTGTAAAACTGAAATTGAGCCATTTGGGGGTTAGAGATGGAAGAAAACAATGTACTTGTAGACTCAGGCTCAATTCTAAGCAAAAGCAAAATTAAGAACAACAAAATTAGTATTCTGAAGCCTGTGGTGAACTCTACTGGCTGAAGACTTCTCATTTATCCATTGCTGGTTTGCAAAATTTAAGACATGTGCCTAGCATCAGCAAGACTAAAATCAAAACTATTTCTACTTTTCCTCATCACTAATGCAGATTAATTCATTAAGAAGTAAGCAAAGACCATCAATCTAGCTTCCAGGTAATCAATAACAAAGTCCTATAGGTTCAGACTGACCCATTTCTATTTCCACTGGAAAACAATTAGTGGGTTGAGTGTTATTAGAGTATATTGGACCAATTCCAATAGAGATATAATGAATGGAATTAAACTGATTTAATTAACACCTGCATATTGAAAGACATACAAAACAGGCCTGGCCAGAAATATATAAGAAATGTGATCCCAGTCTGAATCTTCTCTTCAAGCTGCTCTCTGCAAAAAGACAAACCTGCTCTCATGACTCCAGTCTCTGTCCCATTATTTATCTCTGCAGCTCCCCCTTGATCAGGGCAGCCTGGGAGGCTTTGCAGAGATCTGACCATGAAGCCCTTTTGCTGTACTCTGTTATTTCCAAGAGGCAGAGAAGTAATATGGAAACACAGCCAGTCAGATCAGTCTCACATGACAGCATGCAACCAGTTTAGTCTACTGACTACTGTCCAGGCTCTTGTGGAGTAGAGTCAACGTTTGAAGAATTTTTATTTAATTTTATTTTATTTAAATCATTCCCCCTCTTTATGGGTTCATAATAGAAACAAGTAGATATCACAAAGTTCTGTTGTAGTCCTGTTTTGCATGCAACTTTACAGCAACTTGAACGCTGTAAGAGCTGCAGACCCCAAGACAAGCCTTACAAAGATTCTAACAGAAATTGCAGCAGGAAGAAGAGATTAAGCCATCAAACCCATATCCTTGCTCATGTGACACTGCTTCAGTTCTATATATTTCAGGTGTCATCTCCCCATCTTTGTTCACATTTTTGCAGATACGTTCTCTGTGTCTCAGCCAGATGATTTTATTTTGGAGTTTTCTCATTCACATCCAGCTGTCTTTTTTTTGTTTGCACATTAATAATAAAGCAGGGTTAAAAAAAATAAAGAAGGTTCATTTGACAGCAATGCATTCATTCTTTTTAAACTCAAAACATTGACACAGCTCAAGCAACAACCTCATATCTTCAGGTTCCAGAAAACTAATGGAAGGACTGATATCCAGCCCACAAATCATTTCCATGCCTGTGAACATGTTAAATACAGGGTGTTTCTGTTCTGTGCAAAAGAATCTCTGCATTATCATTCTGTTTCTCCTTAAGACTTTTTTACTGAGGCTTGTATGTTTCACTTAGGGTGGGGAGAAAAAATTAACAGATTTCTGTTCATCTTTTTCTCTGTAGCCACAGTTCAGGAGTGGCAATAGAGCAGATAATTTGTTTGACCTTGTGGGAGTGGTGGGGGCCACAGGGCACCATGCTCTTGTGGTCTCTTCCTTTCTTTGGGACCCTGCAAGTGATGGACAGAGGAATATGAGGACATGAAAAGATTCTTTTTAAGTTGCTGTTGAAATTAACTGATCAGACTCTGTCTTCTGTAGGGTCCTGCTCTTCCTTTTCTTGTAGTCTTCCTGCTGTGGGAATGAAACTCTGCAAAGAGAACAAAAGTGCCACTCAATTCAACTAAAAGGAGTTCTCTGAAATGGCAAGCTGTTAATGTACATACTAAAGATCATCTCCCTTTGTGCTTGTCAACCAGTTTGCCAATCATTTAAGCTAATATTATCTTTTTACTTTATCTTAAAAGTCTGCAAGTTGGCATGACAAGTCTGGAGAAAAAAATCTTACACATTTCTTCATCTGGAGGAAGATAATTAATAACATGTTAAACTTGGGTCTATAAAGGCTAAGTACCAATTCCTGTCCATCTCAAGTCAGCAAGGTATGGGCACTTGGGAAAAGAGCTCTGCAGAATTCAGACAAAATCCAGCTACAAAAGAACAGCTAAGGATATCTTCAGAAGTTTGAATCGGGGTACTCTCATCAGTGAGCAATACCTGCAATGCTATTGCAGTAGAAGAGAAACCTAAGGACAACATTCCCAAATAAATAATTTTGATGGGTAGGACAAAAAAAAACAAACTTATGATGCATCCACTGCAGAAAGAAGTTATGCAAAAGGGACAGACTAGTTCTCCACTATGGAAAAGAAGCAGACAAGTATCACAAATCAAGACTGTTAATGTTCTGTGTGATGGTTGTCATCTTTAGGTGAAACTCCTAAAATAATGGAGTCCTGATCTTGCATTAGGTTGTGCAGGCAAGAAAAGGAAGACATCATCGGCCATAATAGTTAAGTGTTGGCATTGGAAGTCTTTTGGTTAAACCAGTAGTGACTCAAGGAGTTGCTTATGATGGAGAAGTAGTTTCAGGGTGGAATGATAAGATTTTCTGCAGGAAAGGGGCACAGGGAAGAGGGAACAAGAGAAAAAACAGCTGATGAGCTAGATATCTCTGTGGAAAATAAATTTTATTACTAAAACATTTTTTTTTTTTTTAAATCTCAAGATCATCATTAGAAATGCATGCTTCCCCTGCAAATGTATAATCCAGCATGAATTGGTGAAGACTATGGTCAGATCAATACTCATTTACATTATAAAAATGTGTCACAGCCTAGAAAGCTCTAAAATTACAGTTGTTGTCAATAGAGGAATGTCCATTTGCAGAGATTTAGATTATGTTATGTAGTACCTGATAGCAAAGATGTTTATAAAAGCAATCTACCCAATCTGTTGGGGAACTCTGTTATCTTTATGTTAAATTTGGCAGATGAGCTACAATACTTGAACATGTGTATGCACATTGTGGAAAGGGCTTTCAAGCTAAGGGAATTTTAGGACACAGAAAATTCTTTTTCTTCCTTCTTCATATGTGCATACACTACACTACCTAGAAATGCACAGGCACCACAGCTTTGAAAATGCCGAGACTCCTTTGTAGCCAAGGCAGAAATTTTCTACTCCATCTTAATAGCTCTTTAGTGAATACCTTCCTTTAAATTAGCTCTTCTTCCTTTCATCAAGATCATTAATTGCATGTGTATTTGCAGTGCTATCTGTGACAGGTGTCGTCACATATCTTTGCCCAACTCATTTGATTAATTGCCTCTAAAGCATGCCTCTGGCTAGGGGGCATGCCACCTTTTACTACAGTCCCTGCCAGTCACCAGCAATTTATTTGTCACATGTACATACACAGCCCTAGCTAAGAACAGCAAGTATCCATGTTACCATGCCCATTTCATTCAATTAATTGCTTCAGTGGCAAGCCCCTGGCCAGGACAAATTTGGGTAACAGTAGTGTTAAATGACCCATGCAAACATTTTCCACATATATACTAAATCCATTTACTGGATTTACCACTTACCCATTTTCTGTCACCATACACCCCAGTCCTTGCCACTCATTTGAAGGTTAAATATCACATGTAGAAGCTTGGCTCCAGCTGCTGATCTCAGACCCTTCTTGCCCTTTGCCCCATGTTCTGGGGCTAGAATATGCTAGGTGAGATACTGTTCTTCCCAGATCTGAATATATTTTATTAGGTAGAAAGTGTCAGCATTAAGAAGCCAGATGGTATAAAGTTTACATTATGACAAATTCATGTTTTGTGGAACTTACCTACATCCCTTGTTGTTTCACAATGCCCAGATAGCTGCAGCTTACACCGGGTATGCAATGACCAAGAAATTACGCTTGCACACCCTAAAGAAGATACAGAAGTCAGGATGAGGAACTCCAGATGTCCCCAGCTCAACAAATCGCATGTGTCATTTAGGCTGATAGAAGTATTAGGTCAGAGTATATGTGTCCGTGGACTCTAATAAAAAAAATTCACACTATAACTGCAGTTGCGACTGATCCCCATGCAACATGAATCAGGCACAGCCACAAGGATTGGGAAAGAACATACTGCTGCAAGTTCATAGATACAGAGAATACTGGATGAGTTTCCTTCAGCAGAGCCCCAACTTCACAAAATCACTGGGAGATCTGCATCTGTCATTAACTACAGCAGGACTCCATCTTAGCCCAGAATTCTTAACTGATTTTACAAAGTCAGAATTGCAACTGCTACACATCACCTCTAATTTCATTATAATAATGATGAATCACTAAACTTACCCTCCCTCAGAAGTTACCCAGTAATAAAAAAATGTAATGAAAACAGGATTATAAATGTGTCTGATAAACAATTCAGCCTGACTGCCAGTGATGATGAGTTCATAACATATTACTTAACTTCAATCTCTACATTAGAGTCAGTCAAAACCATCTTAAGTATTAGTGTAAGTAATTTCTGGAGCAGGAAGTAACATTTCGGAAAAGAAGTAATACTGGGAAAATCATGCTGGTCTGGCACGAGTGAGTTGGTGCTGTAACACAGAGGCAGCTGCTGTGCATGAACCCTTCATATACAACAGTTACTCACACTCTGCATCTCATCAGTCATGAAAGTACACATGCTATCCTCAGTCTGAATCAGGTAGAAGCTACACAGCAAGCAGTTATCCTCCAGGTTCACAAAATTGCACAAAAGCTCAAATATACACTGGCCATTCTTCAAGTCACCCACACAGCCATGTGTGCACAGCAGATTTATACACCAGTTAAGCAACTGCTGTTCATTCTGGATGCAGGACCACACTCACACTAACTACTGCAGTATAGCTGTATGCATTGGGAATGATACTATGATTTCTCTGTATATCAGCCACATTTATGGAGCCTTATTTATTGATCTAGCAAAGGTTTCTGATACAGTTGACCGCACATTTTTGTTACAGCAATTTAAGCGTGACACAGATTTTACTGTAGCTTGGTTTAGCAGCAATATAATTGGTCACTGGGTATTATGGGGAAGCTGGCATTGCAACAGCTCTGCTGCATCTGTGCTGCAAAGAAAGGACATTCTATCCCCCCAGATTGTTGGCCTAGCATCTTTTTCAAGTATGGCATATTCACTCTCCACGACCTGCATAATTCCCCTAAAAAGTTTGTGATAAACACTATTGCTCATATTCTTCGATGGAACCTCTCCACAGCTTGCAGCCTGGGCAAAGAGACAACAACAATTTTAAATATCCTCTCTGCTCCTCTAATACTGAGCAACTTCAGGACTCAGAGGCCCCCAGCATAATCTTCCAGGCTTTCTCCAAATGCCACAAGATTGCCCAGTATTTAATATTGCTGTCTCTCTAACCCTCATCCTAGCAGATATCTAATTCTAAGGCTTGTAGAGGGATGTGCAAAATCCTGTACAAACTTCAGTAAGTGATCTTACTTCAGGTGACAGCAGTCTATGTTAATATGTATGTTGTTTTTAAAAAGTACATATATAAAGTGAAAGAATTAATTCTGTCAAAAGAAGCACTTACTGCCTTATTTACTGTGCTTCTCATCTACCTCCAAAAGCAGAGTAATACACAAGAGAACCTCATTTATAGAAAAACTGCATAGTATAACACAAGTTCCTAGGTAATACAGCAGTTCTGGTCTCAGAAAGCTAGCAATCTGCATGCAGAGGGGACAAGCTGTGGCAGGACCAGTATAGCTCCAGCATCCAGGGAAGCAATGAAGTCACCATTTCTGGGCATCATAAAACACCAGAAGTTTTACTAAAGAACATGGCTTGAAACCACTGCTCAGCCTGGAAATGGAAGGTAAGAGAAGGAGCAAATCTGTGAATGTTTCTGGGCAAGCCCTTTATCCACGAAGCACAGCAAGAAAGAGCAGACCTACATTTCCCTCAGTACTCAGCTCAAAATTTGAAAAATTATTGTAATCAGCTCTTTACTTTCAGGGGCTTATCTGATCACCTACCAGAGCTAATAAAGAATTTCTTTTCCTTCCAACTGAGCAGATGTACTTGAGTTCTCAAGATTCCTCTACCTTCAGCCCTGAAGCATCAGAGATCAGCTGTAATATGTAGGATGTGGTGAAGAGAATATTCTTCCTCAGGCACCCATGTGTTCCTGGGTGCTGCAGGCACAGGTGGGAGGCATACCCCTCTTTCTCTGCCTGTGACACGCATCTGCTTTATTCCAAAGGATAAATACTTCAATCTTTACTAAAATCACTGGGCTGAAAGCACAGACACATCAGTGAAAGATAGTGATCTCTGTTAGTAGAGAATTTACTTGATATTTAAGATGATACAGTGCCCTCATATCACCTTTAACCCTATGATGACAGTATCTCAATAAGTATGCATAGCAGATTAAACTTGAGGTTCAGCAAGAAATACTATGGCATCTCTAAACTGAGCAGTTTACTGACTTTTTCCTGCAGAATATAAAACTAAATTGGACTTTGAATGCTATAGAGCACTCAAAGATTATGGCTCAGATCACCTTCCCTCAAAATTCTTTAGCAGAACAGATGAATTATCCAATAAGCCCCTCACTGGAGGGAGGAAGGCAGAAAACATTCCTCCACAAAGACAAGGTCACCTGTCTTATCCCAACAGATCCTGGAATCCACAGGACAGTTCCTTGATGAAACTTCAGACATGGCAATTTTTAAGTGTTACAACGCTAACACATGTGGCCAGAAGCCCTTATAACCTTATGCGTTTTTCCCACCATAAAATGAGCTGCTTAAATTACTCCATACCCTCAGAGAAAGTTTTCCACTCTACAGTATGTTTTGTTTCTATTCCAGTTTATCTAGGATGATATTTCCATACCTTATGTGAAATAGTGAAGCTGATCTCCCTTTTACATTCTGATTAAAGATACTGGAATGCATTCCCTGTACACTTACACAGAAAATGGCTTAGGTCCCATTCCAAATTATGTGTACTTACTGAAATGGGATCCAAAAATGGATAGAACTTGAGATCACACATTTATATTAATTTTAATGTTCTCAAGATTAGTCAGAATTTTTTAAGCAAATCATTCATTTACTTGGATCCCTGTTTCACATTAGAAAGGATGGTTGTACTGAGATTTTAAATCAATTTTGGAGTCTTTTTCTACTGAGGATTATGCTTGATGATTAAAGGGGCTTTATGTTAATTTCAATAAAATTTTGCCTCCCTTTTCATTTACTATTTTATCAATCCAGTAAGAGAATTTTGCAGAGACTCAGAGCTCAGCTCTTGAGGTCTAACATGACAGTTTCTTAGTAGGCTGTTCCTTCTCCCTTTTACACTGACTACGATGCAGGACTTCAGCAATGGTCTCTCCCCTTTGACACTAGCCTGCTGGAAGACTCCTAATGTCCTCCTCCCACCCTACTGTTCTCACTAAATATATTTTGACAAAAGATCAGAAAGATGAATGACCAGCACACCCCCGTGGCTACTGTGGGTTACCCTCAGAGCTGCTAAAGAGAACAAATACAAATCATGGTCTATGAGTGAAAGCCAAGAATAACTCACGGGCAGCACTGCTGGTGCCTTTAGAAAGCTTTTCACACAATAATGAAAATCCTAGATACTGCTAGACAACATAAGAGAACAACAAACCAACTGTAAATTTCAGCCCCAAGCTACAGTGATTGTTATCATGGTCTGTGTTACGATAGCCCTAGAAGCCCCAACCTAAAAATCACATAAGAAAGGGCAGGAAAAGGCTTCAGGGTGATCAAACCCATTCCCTACCCCAAGGTAGCAAGAACATGCCTAGCCATTCCTCTGAAGTGTTTGTCTCGCCTGTTCAGTAACCCTGCCGCCCTCACTCTGGGTCTGCACAGCCAAAAAGGACCAGTCCCTCCACCACAACGGTTAATAGCCAAGAACAACAAGAACAGAAGGAAGGCAGAATTCGTTCCTCCCTTGTTACTGATGGGCAAGAGGGGCCTGTCCGAGGTGTAGCCCCAAAGAGTTGAGCTAAACAGCTGTCCCAGAACAAAAGACAAAGCTATCCTTCTTCCAGTTAGATGATAGCCCAAAATGCAGCCCTGCACACCAGACCTATGCACTCTGTGACCATTTAACAGCCTCCAACTTCAGCAACATTCCCACAAGAGTCTAGCTGGAATTTGAGCCCAGTACATAAGGCACTGGCCCTCCAAGTGCATTCCTGAACTGCATGGACAGCTTATAAATACACAGCAGAGACTGATGAAGCAAAATATAAGGAGATCTGCAAAGTCCCAGGGAGAAAGTAGATAACAAGACCAGTCCAGAGAGCAAAAGCTGCAAAGAAGGCTTTTCGCCTAGGTGGGAGAGGAGAACTGAAAATAGAGAAACGGGCATCAACACTGGAGTATAAAGCAGTTTGGGCTTATACACAGAGGGATGAGCTAACAGCCTTTAAAACCAAGAACATACATTTCTTCCTAACTCTAACATTGATCAGTCCTGTGACATAGGACCAGCAACCTCCCCAGCGAGTTGTCCTGGTTTCAGCTGGGATAGAGTTAACTGTCTTCCTAGTAGCTGGTACAGTGCTATGTTTTGAGTTCAGCATGTGAAGAATGTTGATAACACTGATGTTTTCAGTTGGTGTTCAGTAGTGTTTAGACTAAAGTCAAGGGTTTTTCAGCTTCTCATGCCCAGCCAGCGAGAAAGCTGGAGAGGCACAAGAAGTTGGCACAGGACACAGCCAGAGCACCTGACCCAAACTGGCCAACAGGTATTCCATACCATGGGACGTCCCATCTAGTTTAGGAACTGGGAAGGGGGGGTGGGGAATCGCCGCTCAGGGACCGGCGGGGTGTCGGTCGGCGGGTGGTGAGCAATTGCCCTGCGCATCATTTGTACATTCCAGTCCTTTTATTACTACTGTTGTCATTTTATTAGTGTTATCATTATTAGTTTCTTCTTTTCTGTTCTATTAAACCATTCTTATCTCAACCCACGAGTTTTACTTCTTTTTCCCAGTGTTCTCCCCCATCCCAGTGGATGGGGGGGAGTGAGTGAGTGGCTGCGTGGTTCTTAGTTGATGGCTGGGGTTAAACGACGACACCAGTGCCCTTCCTTTCCCATCTCTTGCTGGCCTCATCAGGAGTTCCTCCAGGAAGGAACAGTCTCCCAGTACACATCCCCAGTACTCCATTCCAGGGTGTCATGGGTTCAGCTGGGACCTCTGTTCCCTACTGTCATGCAATGAAACCAAACAAAATCAAGATGAGAAGTGATTGCTTTTGAAAGAATAGAGAATTTTTCTATACACTGTGATAATAGTAGTTTTCCACTTGTTTTCTTGGCAATTTTTCCTAAAGGTTAGATTTTGCTAATTATAAGAGAAATACTCACAAACAACCAAAATTTCATCTAATTTTCCCCTCATAAAAAATCATTTCAACTGATGGATTTTCAAAGAGTCTTTGTCACCATAAGATCCATTTTCACCAAGTACATCTACCAAGTGCATAAAATATTGTCCAGTTCTAAACAAGATACCAGCTTTGCAGACAAAGTACTCAAGGTCAAGCCAGAGGTCAAATAGCTCACAAATGGTGAGGGTAGAAAACACACTCTTAACCTCATGATCCCCTCCATAGCCTCTTGCTCCTGTGCCACCTCATCCCTTGTTGCTCAGTACCCATATTAAGAAAAGCTACATAACTGACATCACCTACATCCTATCCATGGCTATTTTTAACACCTCAAATCTGTTGCAAGTCTCTCCCTCATCCCTTTTTAAAGTAAATCTATCAAAGAAAGAAGTCCTTCTCTCTGTAGAACATGGAATTTTTCCCCTCAGGAGACAGATTTAAAACCCACCACCTAATGATTTAGCAGAGCCAGAAGAAGGAGCTGTTCAGTGGCAGAAAAGGAAGAATTTCAACTTTTTCTTCTGAGAAGCATAGCATTCGCTTCTTCCATAAGTGTTCCCAAGAAAAGCATGCCTAGAAAAGAGATTTGAAGTCATTTTTTAAAGGGTTTTACGCTCCTGCTGAGCCCTGTGCCTTTGGACTCATGCCAGCACTGCTGAAGGATTACAGTGGATTCCAGCCATTCATTCTTCACCACGCACATTTCAAATTCATCAAACAGGAGTGGTTTGCTCTTCCTGCTTCCGATAGAGATTGCCAAGCAACAGCAACACATGATGTTTTTGCTTACAGGATGAGGACAGGCTTTGTCATTATAAATAGTTTCTTTAGATCTACCTCAGGTCACGGATCTCTTAATAAACACCAGTGCTCACCTTTCTTCCAAGAGTATGGTTTTACTGGTATCTCAGAAACAAATGCAGCTGGGCCTCAGCCTTTGGTTGGTTGTTCCCCAGACTTCACCCCAGGTCTTCTCAGCACTTGTTTCTCCTGCCAAGGGAACTGCTCCCTCCATTCCTCATCCTCACTCACAGCAAATAGGCAGAAGCTGCCAAGGTTTAACAACAGGTCAGTGGTACTATCCTGCTCAATGGGCAGGTTCTGGGAATCTCCTCAATGGGAAGGTGCAGATGAAGTTGTTCTCTCCCCCTCCTCTCAGTTCTGCTTTGCCCAAGCCCTGGCATACTTGTCGTCATCACATTCAGAACAGAATTACAGAACCCTTCCTTCTCTCTTACAGAATACCCTGGCCTGTCTTATTGTCCCAGGGAACTAGCAGACAAGAAACCAACCATGTCTCACAGCAGTGCAGCACCCTCCCCATACTCATCAACGTATCCTTAGACAGTTGTTCTTACAATTAAATCTAGAGGATGCTATGCTGATCTACTGCTCAGTCCTACTCTCCAATTCTCACCCAGGCTGCCTATTTTGTAATGAAAAAAAAAGTGTATAGAAACCGTGTTGCCCTATTCTTTAGGTAAGCAATGATTCCTGTATTGCTGTCAGCAGTCTGATTAACATGGTTACTGCTTAGTACAGACTCCAGAACTCCTTTTGAGATGTGTAGGTGAAAGGTTTGTCTGATGAACCCACTGGAATAGGTCTGGGTTTAAAAAATAGTTTAACATGCTAATGTGACGATTAAATGCACAGAAGCTTATGGCTTTATTACATTTGTGAATGCAGAGATACTAGGGACCATCTTTGTAATAATAAAGATACAAAAATCCTTTGCGTTCATCTAGGGTTTTGAGCTGAGCCCAAGCTGAAGCCAACAGTATCTTTTTCATGGTACAGTGTTCTTAAGATGTCTCTGAAGCTTTTATCAGATATTTCAGCACACAGTTATTGAGCACAGATGCCAAAATACAAGTGTACTTCCATCTCTGTCTGCACTCCTTGATGGAAGAAAACAGGTTCTGTGTTCTGTGCCACTGCTGCCATCCAGAGCCGGTATGAATGGCTGTTTTTCTAAAGTCTGACTCCAGCAGTAGGATAGCTGCTAGGAATTTCATGCTGCAGCATTGCTAGATTTTATTTGCTGCATTTGCAATGCCATCCTTTTTCCCTGTAAACAAATTGACCATTAGAGAACATCCTCTGTGAAAACAGCTCAGAGAATGCTGGCACTTTGAATGTTATGCTGGAGGATGGGAAATTTGTATCTTTTGATGGAACAAAGTCACTGGTTTTACTTTGCTGTCGCTTTTTGTTAAGCATGTGTCCAGCTTCATTTACATGCCTGTCAACATCCCTTTTCCCTTGCTTAGAAACACTGAGGCTGATACTGCAGAGCTCACACTGGAAATGGAAACACAAGAATGCATCTCTCTATATTTATAGACTCACAGCCCTAATGTCAGTGCCAGGGGGCAGCCAGAAGAAAAATACCCATGCATTTTAGTTATGACAGACACTTAAGGACCAGCTTTTCTGAACTTTGTGCCAAAAATACCTAGATTTAGTTTTCTAAATAAACGAAGCAGTCTTTGCCATGCACTGAGAGCTTTTTTGGTTTTTCTTTAGGGGATATAGGGATGTGGAAAAGGGGATGTATGCATCCTCCATTTTACTGCTGGATCTATTACATAAGTTCTATCACTTAATTCTGTTCTCTTCTACTTTCCTAATAAAGACAGCTTCACAGCAAGCCCTCTTTGGCATAAAATTTCTTGCCAACTAATGTCAGAAACACACAGTATGTCACAGTTTTACAGGTTGGATTTACTTCCCAAAGATGTCAGAGCTATACTTGTGATAAGAGTGGACACTGGTCTCAGCATTTACAAAACTGCATGTGTAGCAGAGGATGGTCACCTGAAATCAAGCAAGCCAGCCCCTTCAACGTAACATTGCACCAGGTAGAAAATGGGTAAGGCAAGGACATGTATAGGATTTAAACACAACAGAAAGGTGTCTCCATATATGATATGATGCAGAAAACAGTCCGATAACATCCAAGTGATGGAGGAGTGCACATACGAGCCTAACCCAGGTGGCGTCATTGAGGTTACTCAAACCACCATCTGCTGGTTCACCAATATCTGCCATCACATAGGATGGTTCTTCAGAGTAGGAGTCCACTTCAGCTACATAGACTCTCAACAGCACTGTCCTGCATCAGCATTCTGTTAAAATGAACAGGACCATTTAAAGACAGAAATAAATGTTAATAAGGCAGGTAGAATTCAGCCCATAGTGGCTTCAAAAAACATTAAGTATTTTTAGGCAGCATGAGGGCTGTTGTATCAAATTGCTGAATGCAGTAAAGGCATTCACTCACTTCCACAAAATGACTGCCTGTCTCAGTCACTTTAGACTTATTTGACAGCATTCTTGGTAGAATCAAATATTTCTAAATTCAGAAATTCAGCAGGGAATCTCGCTTTGTTTGCAACTTTAAAACAGCAGCACCTTCTAGAAAGTTACTACTGGAAGTGCAATTCAAATTTATTTTTGTACATCTTGGTACTAGTAATAGTGGAAAATGCATCAGGCCTACTTAACAGCAGACAAATTCATTTTTGGTACGATTTCCAACGGCTGTATTTTGCATTTGCATGATGATACACTTAATCAAATCAATCTTATGCTCCAAAGATGAGTATTTAATTTAGTATTTTAAACCATGTTGTAGCTTGTGTTCTACATGAGAAATATGCCTGTGCCTTAATCAACACCAACTCCATTTCATTAAGACACACATTCCCTTTGAGAAGAAAGGTGTTAGGATGGGTTTCAGCAGGTGGCACTGTTACACATAATTTAACACTTTTACAGGATAGGTATACGGTTTGATCTGGAGATGGGTTACGCCTTTGTTAGTTTTCTCCAGTGAAGTTTCTTTCTGGAGAGCAGGAAAGAGAGAAGGACAGCTCTTCCAAAGTGTAGGAGGTTCTCTCTCCACTTTAATCTCACAGGAGTCAGCAGTTGAAGCAGAAGTTGAGGTATACATTGGAACACTAGGAGACATTAAACTTTAAGACCATTTCTGTTTCAGGAACAAGGTGTACATTTAAATAAATCTCACATCACTTTGAATACAGCCAACATCTGTATTACTCTGCTTCCAACAGGGAGTCAACTCACAAAAATTCCTGAGGGACAAAACCTTCACATCTACGATGCTCACAATATTCAGTACCAGTTATAAAAAAAAAAATTGTTGACTACCTAATGCTGTTTCTTATGCTGAATGTTACTTTATTGTACTGAAATTGGTATGCTCCTCTATGTGAGCACCAGCAGGTCCACTGGGGTTAACAACGTAAGAAATTTGGGTATACTAATCGAACCCTACCCTTTCCTCCTGCCCTTGTATTTTTTCTGGGTTAACTGCAGTCCAGGTCCAATAGATATCAGAAAGGATTTCCTTTCATTATTGCTGCTTCTTGGCTGGGTGCCCTCTATTATAACTACTCCCACCACTAGATGCCCCAAGAAGAGGTGCAGGGATTTTTAGTTCCTCAACAAGGAAGAGTTAAGCATTAGGAGAAACCTTCTAACAGCAAGAAAAACAAATTGTCTACTGTTTTGGCACATCCATCACTCTCTAGTCTACTCTAAGATCACTGAGCACCTCCCAGCAACGTGCATAGCAGTATTTTAATTAGTCTTGGGGGTGGAAAGCTGGTCTCTAGGCTGCAGCCTTATTTTCCTAGGTCTCTCTCACTCACCCACTTCTACTATTCTGTCAGTCATGATGGAATTAGTTACTGGCCTGCTCCCAATCCACTTTCCACAGCATAGCTAGATCCACTACAGACTGGCCATCAACTCTTCCCAATAATTTTTAAAACGTGACTCCAGTTTCAAAGAACTGATTCGTTATCACTGTTGCTAGTATTGCAAGGAATGAGATTTTGAATCCATGCAGTTTTGCTGCAAAGCCAACGATGGCAGTCAACACCTTTGAATCAGATCTAGCATTTTTTTTTTCTACTTGCATAGAATTCACCGAACATGAAACAAATTAGCTTTTTCTTTCTTAATTTTTTTTTGTTTAAATTATACTGATCAAACTGAATTGTGCCTGCATCAAAAGCTTTGAACTTCTATCTAGAAGGTTGAGTTGAGCAAATAACAACAGATACTGCTGCTTAAACTTTTGGAGAAAGGCAAGGATGTGGAAACATCAGTAAAGATTCATGAGACAGAACAGTTTTGTCTATTTTGAGGCAAATCTGTACTGAGATCAAAACAGCTTTTAAAACAGATATTTGAACCAGGAAATCACAGGTGGAAAGAGTCAGATGACATCCTCCTACGAAGGCTAAAGGAAATCAGGAGAGAAAGTCTATAATAGGTGGACTGGTATCCATTGCAGACACTGAAGCAAGGGGCCTCCTTGGCAGGTGCCATGTGGGAAAAATTTGGGGAAGTTATCAAAGGAGAAAGGAATTATTGGATTATTCTGTTTTTCTTGGGAGCATGTTTTTTTCTCTACCAAGAGGGTGGTCAAACACTGGAACAGGCTTCCTAGAGAGATTGTTAATGCCCCAAACCTGTCAGTGTTTAAGAGGCATTTGGACAATGCCCTTTACAACATGCTTTAATTTTGGCCAGCCCTGAACTGGTCAGGCAGTTGGACTAGATGATCATTGTAGGTCCCTTCCATTGAAGTATTCTATTCTGTTCTTATTCATTCTCATGCAAGAATAAATGGAACTGAGGGGAACTCAGGCCCCTGTATATGAACTACAGAGACAAGTTATCAACGTACAGTGGGAGTGATTTAAATGTAATTTGTTCCTGGATACTAGACAAGGAGACTGTACTTCCAAAGACATGCCTACTGCTTTGAGTTAGCATTTGCCTTTTGAACTTACGTCCATTTTTAAAGTTAAGTCTTTGGCACCAAGAAGAGCACCAATGCTATACAGAAGCTGCCTATTTGGGAATGAATTCTCCATCACCAAGATTCCAGTGACCTTCACAAGACATGGCTGATTTCCATGCCTGTGAGTTATTCTGATAGGAAACTAATACATGCAATTTGAAGGCAGTAAGTAAGCTAAGAAAACCACCAGAGAAAACTCAGAGACCAGTATCAGATGGGCTCAAAGAGACTTCAGTATGGCAGGACATGCTGGGCTATTCTCTCTGTAAAACAATACCATCTGCCTTCCCCCTTTAAAAATTAAAATTCAAATGAAAGCATAATTCTGACTGTTTCAGCCTTTATGAAACTCAACTGTTCAGTACAGCATTAAATAGTATGAAATAAGGACTCTTGGAGGACTGTGCATACTGCATGAAAGCATTCATTAAGTCTAAGTTATGGTTACTTCTGCTGTCAAGTCAACAATGCACAATCAGTGGTGGCTAAAATTCTAGGCTGGTATGTTAGACTAACAAATAGCTTTTGAGCCTATATAAATTCCGTTTCCTGCTAATGAGGACAAATTATATGTCACCATGGGATTAATTTCTTTCTTTGCACTAAACAAAATAACAGGAAGAAACTTCTTGCAGATACAACTTTGTAAAAACTTGTCAAGATTTTTGCTAGAAACAGCACTTCTGTTTTCAGCACTTTGGTTCAGCATAAAAGCATACAAAGATGGGGCAAAGGCAATGACTAGAAGATTTGGATTCAAACACATCCAGATTTTGAAGAGAAAGAACAAAAAGAAATTGAAATTCACACCTCTACGTGATTCTACAGGTGCCCCATGTTGTCACAAAGATATGGATTCACATGAAAATGAAGCACCTCGAAGCTCAGGGTGCACTGAATCCAAACACAAATTTTATGACCAGGGCCATCAGTAGTTAGTATAGGCATCCTACAGTATCACAGACCATCAACTTGCACCACTAGATTTTATTGAATACTCTTCCTAAGTTCATAGGCTGCTCTTTGCTGGCTTGACAAATGCCAGCTCAGAGTCATTCAAATCAGCACTGCAAAACAACGTCTCTGTCTCATGTCTCTCCAACTGTATCACCACCATTTCTGTAATCTACTTTACATCAGGCACAAAACCTTGTCTCTCCCATGGAGCCTGCCACAGCCAACCCCCACAGTGTCTCTAATAACACTACTGATACCTGTCCAGCCAACACTGCTGGCTTCCATCGTCTCAGAGTATGATTTTTATTTTCTACCTCAGTGTCCCATAAAGCTCAGAGAAATTCCCAGTGAACAACCACCTTTCCTTTGCTGCGATGCACACAAAACACTTAACAACCAGGCTGCTGGTGCAGTCTGACAGCTGCCTATCACACTAACCAGGACTGTCTCATTAATCTCAGGTGGTCTCTATCTGCCCACATCCAGCAGTTGCTTCCTCTTTTCTATTCCTATTAGCCTTTGAACCAGTTCCTTTGCATTTCAATACCTACCACAGCAGGGCAGCCCATTATAGAGGTACTTGGGTGTTGTGGTTTAACCCCAGCCAGCAACTAAGAACCACGCAGCCACTCACTCACTCCCCCCCATCCACTGGGATGGGGGAGAACACTGGGAAAAAGAAGTAAAACTCGTGGGTTGAGATAAGAATGGTTTAATAGAACAGAAAAGAAGAAACTAATAATGATGATGATAACACTAATAAAATGACAACAGTAGTAATAAAAGGACTGGAATGTACAAATGATGCGCAGGGCAATTGCTCACCACCCGCCGACCGACACCCCGCCGGTCCCTGAGCGGCGATTCCCCACCCCCCCTTCCCAGTTCCTAAACTAGATGGGACATCCCATGGTATGGAATACACCGTTGGCCAGTTTGGGTCAGGTGCCCTGGTTGTGTCCTGTGCCAACTTCTTGTGCCCTGGCTGGCCATGAGAAGCTGAAAAATCTTTGACTTTAGTGTAAACACTACTGAGCACCAACTGAAAACATCAGTGTTATCAACATTCTTCACATGCTGAACTCAAAACATAGCACTGTACCAGCTACTAGGAAGACAGTTAACTCTATCCCAGCTGAAGCCAGGACATTGGGTATTAATAGAGTGTAACTACATACTATTACATGCATTATTTTTTAAGCTTGTCAGCCAGGAAACTGCATTAGTTTGCTGCCATTAATGCTAGTAACAGGTAGAGGAAACTCTCTATGCTTTGGTAAAGGAAGAGACTACAGAACTAGCCAGGTATCTGAAAAACCATTATCTAAATCAAAACAATATGGCAAACCAGTAATAAGAGATCCTAGATACAATTTAAATAAGTAGCACACATCCCAAGGCTGCAGTGATGCAGTTTTGGATTATTCTAAGTTTATATTATCACTTCAATACCAGCTATGTTACTAGTGTACCATATTTATATTACACTCAGCTCCTTCCAGGCAGGATTGCTAGCACTGAGAGTGAATTTCCACAGATGTTTTAAATTTATGTAGAAAATCTTAGGTATATGGTATTTAGAGTAGGAATTGGGAGTAACACCACTGGCCACATCACCATGGATCACATGAAGAGCATGTAATTCCTTATGGAGGACAAAGCTTATGCCTCGGAGACAAAACAAGAATCGCACAAGCATTCTACAGTTAGTATGCTTCTTCAGGATCACTAAAACAAAAAATTAAATGTTTTGCAGGCTAGACCATACTGCTGAATCAAGACGAAATGGACAATACCTCTGTAGAGCTGTATTCTTCCATGGGCAAAGAACCCCAGAAAGCAAGATCTATGTGGGGGCTGCAAGGTGCAAAAGTCAACTTGTGTAGAAAAGAAGGGCTGGTTTTCCATGTAAAAAGATGGTAAAGCTTGTTGGTTGTTTGGAAGAGAACACAAATAAAAGGATAAATCTACCTTAACCTTGTGTTGCACTAGAATGAAGGTGCAAGTTTGCACAAAGGAGCCCAACAACAATAGCTTCAAATTTCATCCTGAGGCACAAACATCCCTACCCCTCCACAAGTTACAAAACTCCTGAAGACATTCTGTTGATAAAGGCAGTTTAACCTCTCACCCTCAGCCCATGTGCTCCTGGGAGGTGTAGTTCAAGGTGACAGTCTATGAATCAGAGTGAACTACAGAATGTGATTTCACAGGATTGTTTATTTGTATGCAAGAGAAGTCATGAATTACTTTATGGCTTGTGTTATAGAAGATTAAATCAAGTGTTTTCAAGACTTAGATCTTTGAGTTACTGCAAGAGGTTAAATTTCTGCTACAAAGCCAAATTAACCTCAGTTCAGGTAAGGGAGTTGAGACAGAGTTACCTCAGCAAATGGTTCCATAAACTTTGATGTGCTTATAGTTATATTTGATAGAAAGTTCTACAGATTGAGCTGTGTAGGCTTAAATATTTTATATTAAGTCTTCTAATATTTTTAACTAAAAGAGATATTTTTAACCATCTTTCCCATTTCTCCAGGAGCAAGCCTGCCAGTCACAATTGATTCCTGATTTCCCATTGCCTCACAAGGATGTCAACCCCTTTATTCCAAACCAAATCCTTTCTAGCATTTCAGAAGACAGAAATAAAATCATCTGCCCACAGTTTTAGCAATAAGAGTTCTGAATAATTTATAGGTAGCAAGAGATGGAAAAGAGATGTACAGCATATGACTGATCATATTAGCATAGTACAGCCAGATAAAATGCTTTCCAGAAGAAAGGCAGTTTAGTTGCATCTTTGTAAATTATACTCTGAAAACTGAGCAAGCAATCACTTTCAAAATGTAACTACTTCTAACGAAAGCTCCGTGTATGAGAGTATCTTCCCCTACCTTATTGCATAAAGTAGATACTGATTATTTTTCCCATAAAAGCAGGAAGGAATTATTTGTTTACCAAAATTCCCATTAGATTAAGGGAAGGTGCACTGAGATATGGGCCTGAGAAGCATGAATTCAGGTCTCATCTATCCAGCTCACTGGTCTTTCAGAGGCAGTGATGGATGGATCATCATGCTGGAAGACAGAAGACAAGTTCTGTTCCCAGTTTTGCCAATTGATCCCAGCCAAGATACTTGTCCTGCTAAACGCTATGGTCTTCACAATATAACAGTAGACTTCTATGATTTAAAATGTACAAGACATGAAAAATCTGCTAAGTTCAGTGAGATCACAAAATAAAAGGGACGTGGTACTTGTTCTAGCATGAAAGAATGAGTGAATTGCCCAAATAATTACACATAATTATCCACTCTGGTTAACAAAACACACAAACTCTCACAAACAAAAACCACAACTCTCAGTCCAAATTTGTCTTCCTCCATGTGCCTTTGTAGGCTGGCATCCCCATTAGTAATAGAAATTTTCCAATATGTGCCTACTATAGACCTTACTAGGAGGTGAATAGGTCTGTGGGGACGGGAGTAGTCCTTTGCTCTTCCAGCACAGCCATACAGGTTTAATGAAATGGGCCATTTAGAGTGTAACAGGCTCAGCAGATGAGGCAAATTTCACCCTTTGTCTCTACAGTATTCCCTGATTGTATCATTAGCGGAACGCCTCCCACCAGGAGAGAAGGAAAAGCGGGTGTGAGTGGGAAAGACTTCATATAATATACACGTACAGAAAACTACAAGGGAAGAAGTTGATGTGAAAAAACTGAGTGAAATGACTGAAACAAGACAAGGAGTACACCGTCATTCATATGTTACTGTGTGCCCATCTGATCCCTAATAGCATCAGCCATGATGGTCACTAGAGTATACGCGGTAGAAAAGATATCTTTACATATTAAGAAAATCATTTCTACCATTGGGTGAGACACCTGAGAGAGGAAATAGCACAAGAGCCACTTGACCAATTCCCTGGGAAGAGTGAAAGCACTGACTTTAAAATCTAGACCAAAGTGACTGCTCTTCCTTTTCTGTCTCTCTCTTCTGAAGCTGCTTACTGGAAAGTGACAGCTTCCTCACCCTCATCCTGAGCCCCACTTGCAAAGTAGATTCTGGCAGGAAATAAAGGTGCTTAGCTCCTATTTGGACAAGGCCGCTATGTGTTAGTAAGCCTGTACAGCAGCCAAAGCAGGCTGTATCGAAGTACCACATCTTAGCCAGTCCCTGCTTAGCACACTGGCTTAATGGAAAACAGTAAGTGAAACACTCTGCTTTCTCTTGTGTCTCTGTAACAGCAAAAAACAAAAGTAAAACTTAGTAAGTCACCAGGAAAAGCGAATCAAAAATTAATATTCAACTTTTCAGAGACTTTTTGCATCCAGGAAGGTCTCTTCTAATCACCTCTGATACTTTTTATTTTCCAGACATCCCAGACACTGCCATGAGGAAAAGGGTAATTGATTGGGGCCTCAAGATTTAATATATTCGCTGAACCTTGGTCTACTAACAGCTCATATTCACCTCAGTAAGAATTGAATCAGCAGGTCACACCATGCCACCAGGATAATTACAGACAGAATGTATGAGATTTTTAAAATCCACTATTTTTGTGTAGTTTTAGTTTATATCAAGCATGAATGACAAGGAAGGTCCAAAAGGTTATAGCAAATGCTTAGCACAATAAATGGACAGCAGAATACTATGATATTCAGACCCAATTCTGCTGTCTTTAGTGAGTCAAAACACAGTTATTTTCAGTTGGAAGATTGTTTTTTTCAGATTTTTTTGTTTGCCCAAATAACAACTGTGAGATTTGGCCCCATTCACATCTGAACCTAGTGGCACTTCATTACAATTTATAGTGAAACTCAGAGAGCAAATACACATTTAAAAGTATTTATAAAAGCAATCACTTCTACAGTCCACAATTTCCACACTTCAATTTGGATCTTATTTCTTCACATTTTGTTATTTACTCAGTAATTTCTGTTTATACAAGAGTGCACTGCTCAGATGTAATATCTCGCTTTCAGCAAGGCCCTGCTTCTTACCCAATTTTTCACAGCTAAGTTCACTGGAGTAGAAGGTCAATAAGCAACTGTCTCAAGACTCTTAATACATAACCCAATTATTTTATGCATTTTTGTACTTGACAATGTGAAGGGTTGATAATAAGAGAGTTAGATAGACACACTGGAAACAGATGTTGGAGGCAAACTCTTCTGGCTCCCTGGTCCCTGGGTGCTGGCCATTGGCCAAATTATAAGACTCTTGTTCATCCATACCAAGAACAGTTCTTTTAGAAAGCATTTACATGCCCTAAGCTACACCTCTAGCCTAATGACTTTAGCAGATCTGTTTCTGCGTCAGAGTCAGGTACCCAAATGACTTTGCTGAATCATGACCAGGACCAACTTTGCAGTAGCTCTTGCAGAGCTGCTGGTAAGTACTGACATTTCTGTTGTGCATATTGTTAGCATACAGGCAGGAGACATGACACTATCAGAGCATTAGGAGCCAGACAAAGCCTCCTAATATTACCAGGTACTCTCAGGTGTTACAGAAAAAGAACTTAGCCCTAAAGAACAATGTTTAATATAACTTAGACTTTAATGTAGGCAGACAAAATATTGTTTAACAACGGGCAGCTGACCAGAGGCAAATCCTACAAGAATCAGAGCTCTACCAACAGACAATCTTACTTTCACAAAAGCCGTATCCCACAAAGCCACACTTAAACTATTAGTTAAACTATTCCTCCAAATTGTGTTATAATATGGTCTAGTTTTTTTACTGAAGACCAGTATAGATAGAATTATGCAGGTGAAAGGTAAGTGATGAAGTAAGGAGAACACTGTCAGTAAATCAGAACAGAAAAATTGCTTCTTGGCTGGTCAACAGTAACTTGTATTGAGATTTGTCCGTTGCTACCAAGCAAAATCAAAATACCCCTGTAACCTTTTTCCATCCAGGAAAATCTCTGCTTATCCAGTCTTTGGTCTTCTTGAAGGAAAGATAGTCTTCTGCATATAAAAACTGCAAGAAGTATAGTCAACAAAGACACATGTAAGGCTAAGGTCTAGATAATTATTCTGATTCTTTGTGCAGCTGAAGACTCAGATTCAAAAAACCCCATACTTCTTCTTTTTAACGTAAAGATTTTCCAAGGTCCTTCCAGCGTGCAAGTATAGCACTTCTGATTTATTCTGTCTGGTCAAAATAACAGAAAGATGACCAGTTTTAGAGGATTAAAGGTAGGACTTTGATATTACTGTAATAGATTTAATGGAGCTGAGGGAATACTATGCAGAACTCCAACTTCCTTCCCTTTTTCCTATAGCTGAACTGCCTTCTCTGCTGAAGTACAGAACAGAGTTTATTCTTTTTCAGGACTTTACATAAAGGTACGGGAATTAAGATTCCAAGAGACTGAGTGCCTCACAACAGTATCCTTGAATATACATTTAAATCCAGCCTCTGAAAAACTTAGGAATGCATTTCTTAGACATCACTATTATGTGGTCACTGTGCTGATATTTCTAGAAGAATTTTTCCTTCCCACTCTACTCAATCTATTGCTGCCACATAAAAAGCATGCACCCACGAGGTGGCAGACATTGGCAGTACTGGAGTGGTGTCAGTAACAGCTCTATGGCTGGGGACGTTACATCTTAATGGGCACACACATGGGAACACAGCCTCTTTTGCAGAAATGACATTTCAGTCCCTGTAATGGAGCATCATAAAAATATATACCTCAAACTCAGGGGTACCACACAAGCATAACACAATTCCTCTTTGGATGGCTAAGGAATATTTCACTGGTGCCTTGATGTGGGAAGGCAGGTGTAGCAAGTGGGACAGTATGGAAGAGATATGGAGACAGACTCGAGGACAGAAGTCTCTTGTTCTTGTCTTAGATTAACTGACAGCAATGCCTGTTTCAGTCTGAGAACTATGCACATTCCCATGCCATAGGAACAAGGGCTGTATAATGAGATGACATCTATGGTGCTGTGATTGCCATAAAAAATAAAAAGAAGTAATGATGAGATACAGAAAAACAGAGCAGCAAGGTTTATAACTGGGCAACCTGAAGTCTTCTGAGTGACTGAAAGAAATGAAGGAGGCCTGCAGTAATATGAAAAACCTACGCGATTTGACTACATCATAGGGACCAAGTTGAATTCCTAATCAGGACAGGCAAGCCTGGCCACCTTTTCTCCTGAGTAGCTTATCTGCATTATTATAGACTGTCATTAGTTCACAGTTAAGCCAGAATAGCTGAATTTCCTTTGAATACTCCTTCTTCCCAAAAAATCCTACCAACATTGTCTCTAAGTCTTGGTTAGGACCCAAAGCCATGCCTGTTCTTCGTATGTGTGCAGAGATTCATTATAATTTCATATCTTCCATCAGCTGTTTATCATTTACTCATACTAAAAGTCCAATTCTGTGATGTAAACTTGTGTGCAACATTACCACAGCTGATGGTAGGAATTCAACACTTCACTATATTACCTGAGTCTGCAGCCACATGAGTGACAAAATAATCCTCTTCCTTTTGTTCCTCTAAATGGAGTGACTGACATATGAGCCTCTAGCTATGCCTGGAAAAACAGAAACAATAAATTATGTTGAGCTTTCACTACAGGTTAATATATAATTTAAGTGAAAAGTTCTCTACAGACAAAAAACAAACACGCTATGCATTATCGCTGTGTTGGATGCTTTATTCAAGTGTCTCCTGAGGCCATTAAGTAGTTGACAATGTCTGCTGAAAGTACAATGTAAGGGAAGCTTCACCTTGTATGGAGATTTGGTAACCACGCACCCCTTATATACCTTGAAAGTTAATAGGGTATGAAGTTCTCCTCCTGAAGATACGATATATAATCAAAAATAAGGTTTAGAAATAATTTCTCTGAAACTCTTCATGGCTGTCACGTAATAGCTGAAGAAGAACTTCCTGTGTTGCCCCCATATCATAAAAGACTCCAGTGAGGAAGACAATCAGCCAGATTCTCCACTGGTTTAACAATCAAAACAAGAAGTTTGCTGCTTGCATTTAATTAAGCAATACATTAAATGCTGAGAAATTATTTTCAGATGGGGAAATTTCAGGTCATTATGCTGCAGCTTGCTGTTTGAAAGATTCAGAATGCAAATATGGTTAACTTGGTATCAACCACCAATAACCTGGCACAGTTAATCACTGTCAAAGTAACTGAAATGTTATTAAAATTATCATCATAACACTTAGGACTCTCACAGTCAGGTATTCCAAGTCCTTGATATTAGACACTAGAAAGACAGAACAGAAAGACAGTACTTACTGTGAAAAGCTTACAGCCTAGTTTATTATATGAGACGACAGAAGAATGGATACAAATAAGCAGGAAAAAACACACACTGAAAATGTGTAAAGCTTATAGCAGAATGCTCTGCAGAGTTCCTCAAGTTTGTTGCTAAGTTCACACAAGAAAATGAACCCAACTCCGGGTCTAGGAGAAGGGCTATGAGCCTTCCAGCTGGCTGTTCCCACATATGTCCACAGTACATGTGTACAGGCTATCACACATACAGGAAGGCAGCAACTTAATCACATTGATTCATTGCACATCCTTTACACTTTCAAAGTGCACATACACAGTATATCCCACGCTCTCACTGGGACAGTGCTTCCATATGCCCAAAAATGTCAGATAAACATTACACTTCCTAAAAGTTCATCCAAGATTTTGGCAGCAAAAGATGATGCATCTAAGAGCAAGCAATAGAGCTCTGTTCACATACCAACGACTTCTAGTAAAAAAGGCCTAATGCTCAGGCATATTAGCACAAAGGTAGCAAAATGGAAATGAGGTCATACTGCTTGAGAACCTGTATTATTCTGCACTCGTGCAGGCTGAACGGCTTCATTTTGGTCAGTAGAAGCCAAGGCTCCAGCAGAAGCTATCAGTTCCTGTTCTTCACTCATAAGCTGAAACTCAGCTGGACTGCTGCCAGCAGTTCAAAATCAGCCCACCTTCCTTTGATACATATGCTGCAATTGCTAGCACATGCCCTTGGCTGCCACAAGTAAGTGAGTTAGGTCATTATGATTTGTTGCTATAATTTCTGAGGCACTTTTAAACAGTTTTAATGCTAAAATATGTCCATTCACTCCTTATATTGCAATATCAGGATGCCTACTCTAAAATTGTCACATGGTGGAATACTACAGTGTATGTTGGTGATTATAGATAAACTCCATGTGTGGTTCAAAAGTTCAGCTACAATTTGAATGCTTTGGAGTAGAAAGTGATAAAAGAGCAGAGAAAAAAAAGGGGGGGAATATAGGATGAAAAACGCAGTTGAGAGGAGGAAAGAGAAAGTTGTAAATGAGCATAGAAGCAATTTAATTACCATATACAGCACACTTGTCAAATGCTACATTTCCCTGCTTTGATGTCTGATCTACAGAGGAAAGGTGTTTGCTGTTCCTTTTGAGGCACTTTGGTTTTGCTTTAGTGATTCAGCAGATACCATTGGATCCTCTGCTCTGGACTTCTGCCAAATGTAGCCCAAAGAATTTCACCAGTGGATTCCTGCCCAGAGCTCAATAACTTCTTGTTGAACTGGGGCACGTCTTTTAGGAAGACATCTGTTCCTGACTGGATCCATAGGTGAATTGTTTCAATTGTTAATTTCCCTTGCTGTTAAAAAATTTGCCCTTTATTTCCCATTTGAATTTGCCAACCTTTGTTCTAACAGTCACAGGTTTGTACCCTGATGACAGCTCATCTATCAGTTCAGCATTAGACAATTCATATGTGCCAACGCAGTTATTGGGAAGGGGACATTTCTGTCTTTGGAAGGACTTTCCTTTAGAGGGGGCAAGAAAAACAACCTTTAATAAAAACTCCTCAGCAAGAAAAACAGCCTTTAATAAAATCTCCTCTGTAACTACAGAGTGAATCACAAACTACAGGGAGAAATGATACAGGGAGCAATCCGTAACAGCTCTAGAAGCTAGAGTGACAAGCTTGAATGTGTGCAGCCTGAAAGGCAGCTGCTGATGCAAAACAAGAACACCGTCTCAATAATTTTTTAATGACTCGGCGGTCCTGCGTTGGACTCTGCAAATCATCCCTAAAATGGAAGGGATGAGGTGCCCAAAAATTGTCTGTCTTTATCACCCAGAAAAAGTCACTGTAGCAAAAAGTTACCATAGTTACTCTTTAATGACAGCAAAAGGAAGTTTTAGAGGTGATCACTGTTGCTACTTGCAAATATCCAGACATCACTATATGACCAATGCCAGCTGCCCAAAACAGAGTACTTCTAGGAGCAGGGAAGTGACTATGTATGGACTCAGCATAGCACCAATGAGTGAAACCTCAGCTGGCTGAGGAAAACAGCTGTGTGATCTTTTTGGAGGGTTAACCTACTGATGGCAAAATGGCTTGGCTGAGGAACATCATCTTGCTAAAGCTGCCTTTGCAGATGTATTGGGTTTGTGTGGAAAGGTTTTAGTGGCGGGGCGGGTTACAGGGATGGCTTCAGTGAGAAGCTGCTGGAAGCTTACCCTATGTCCAACAGAGCCAATGCCAGCTGGCTCTAAGATGGACCCGCCACCAGCCAAGGCCAAGCCCATCAGCAATAGTGGTAACGCCTCTGTAATAACATATTTAAGAAGGAAAAAAAGTTGCAGGACACACAGAAACGGCAGCCAGAGAGAGGAGTGAGAACATGTAAGAGAAACAACCCTGCAGACCCCAAGGTCAGTGAAGGGGGAGGGGGAGGAGATGCTCCAGGTGCCGGAAGAGAGATTCCCTTGCAGCCTGTGGTGAAGACCCTGGTGAGGCAGGCTGTCCCCCTGCAGTCCAGGGAGGTCCACGGTGGAGCAGATCTCCACCTGCAGCCCAGGGAGGACCCCACTCCGGAGCAGGTGGGTGCCCGAAGGAGGCTGTGACCCCATGGGAAGCTCGTGCTGGAGCAGGCTCCTGGCAGGACCTGAGGATCTGTGGAGAGAGGAGCCCACGGAGCAGGTTTTCTGGCAGGACTTATGACCCCGTGGGGGACCCATACTGGAGCAGTGTGCCCCTGGAGGACTGCACACTATGGAAGGGACCCATGCTGGAACAGTTCGTGAAGGACTGCAGCCCGTGGGAAGGACCCACATTGAAGAAGTTCGTGGAGGACTGTCTCCTGTGGGAGGGACCCCACGCTGGAGCAGGGGAAGAGTGTAACGAGTCCTGCCCTTGAGGACGATGAAGCAGCAGAGATAACGTGTGATGAACTGACTGTAAACCCCATTCTCCATCCCCCTGTGCCGCTGGTGGGGGGGTAGGTAGAGAATCCAGGAGTGAAGTTGTGCCCAGGAAGAAGGGAGGGGTGGAGGGAAAGTGTTCTGACATTTGGTTTTATTTCTTATTACCCTGCTCTGGTTAACTGGTAATAAATTGAGTTAATTTTCCCCAAGTTGAGTCTGTTTTGCCTATGACAGTAATTGGTGAGTGATCTCTCCTGTCCTTATCACAACCCATGAGCCCTTTGTTATATTTTCTCTCCCCTGTCCAGCTGAGGAGGGGACAGTGATAGACCGGCTTTGGTGGGCACCTGGCGTCCAGCCAGGGTCAACCCACCACAGCCGAAGAAGGGGGTTTGACCAAAATGGACAGTCTTCAGGGACACAGATAACGTTTCATGCATATGCATCTTCTGAATCCATGAGGACATAATGCAACTATGGGAAATACTAGTGCACTGATTCTGCCAAATGCCAAGGAAGGAAGAGTATAGAGAACTACCCCAGAAAAAAAAATAAAAATCACCATTTTTATAAGGAAGATTAAGTATGCATGGGCACAGTAACACTGGCTAGAAGGAAATTTGTATCAAGACAACAGAATCTTGTCTATACCTTCTAGGATCTCACCGTCTTGATTTTCCCAGTTCTCTGTTAACATGCATGCTACGTGCTTTCCTAAAACCCAACCTGAAATCCATGCGTCCATCTATTTACTCATTTGCAAGCTCCACATTATCTTTCTCCTTCTATTACTATATATAGATACACACATATACATACATACATATATATGGTACACATGTATGTATGTACTAATTTAACAGTAGTCAACACAGCACTTAGTTTTCATCACAAAAGATGATTGCTTGCATTCTCTTACACACACTCCTTTATCTGCTCTCCATATGAGTTTTATTTCAAGTCCACCTCCTTTTCTAGTTACCATTGTTTTATATAGCATAGATGGAAATGTCTGAAGCAAACAGGACTAGTTTGTTGCTAGAATCATATAGCAATCTGACCCAATGTCAACCAACACTCCCCAATTCTGACACTCTTAATCTGAGACATGAAAATGCACACATGAGATGGAACAACACTTTTTGACCTTGCATGGAGAGCAGGCATAGAAGAAGTGATTTTCAGCCAAAACAGTTTGCTTTTTACTCTGTGTATCAGGCATGAAATTAAAAATCACCAGAGCCATGTCTCAAGAACTAAGTTCAGGTTCTTTTGCATACATCTACAATTTTGTCTATGAGAGACTGGCAGGTACATCACTGAGCACTGGAAGGGCTTGAATCAATATATGCTTCTGACTGTCAGATGGTCAACCACATAGTATAAAATTACTTCATAAAGATCCTCCCAGATGTTGTACCATAACAGCTAAGCAGCTATTCAGGTTACTGTGGAAAAAACAAATGGAAAGGCCAAATGTGAAAAACTGCGTATGAGCTGATTACTGCTCTCTCTTCTGCAGAAACCCTCTCCAGAAGGTATGGTAGACCATTCAGGACATGTGCTGGATTGCAAGCAAACTGTTGAGTTTCTATGTGGGGAACACCAAAACAGGATGAATGGCTATCATACTGCAATTCAGCTTCTGCTCAGAGCACTTGTCAGATTATGCTGGCTCACCCAGATTCAATTACAGACAAGCTGGCTTCCAGGAAGATTCACCATGAAGTCCAGTTATGTCAGATGAAGGGTCAGTGGCAGAAAGCCAAGGCTGATGAATGGCAGGCAAATGCTGACAAGCACCATATGTGCTTGTTTTATGATGGGCTCAAGGGGGGGTTATGGACCAAAACAGAACATGACAATGCTGATCATAACCAGAGAGAAAAATGTGCTGATCACAGATTGCCAAGGCATAAGGGCCCAACACTTTCAATATTTGTTTAGCAAAAGCACAACCACCAGTAAGAATGTGTTGGATTCACTTTTGAGGAGGCTTGGTTGAGCTACCAGTTATAGCCAAATTAGCAATACAGTAGCATCAATGCAAGGTGATAAACAATATCATTTCTTTAAACATAGAATGCCAGCTGCTAGGCTCTGCCTAAATGATTGCACCGTATTTTTTTGTCAGATTTGGGATGCAGGTATCACTCCACAATATTTCAAAGATAGATACATCATTGAGAGATGGAAGGAGAGAAACCTCACAGAGAGCAATCTCACCACTGGCCTTCACTAGCCAGCATCTTTCTCAGCTTCTCCCCAATCATTTGTCCTTCCACCTGAAAAAGAGGAAAATTCTGGCCTGCATGGTAGCTCTAAGGAAACCACAAAACATTTTACACATATTTTGTGGCTCAGCAAATGAAGGAGAAGTATTCAAGTTTTAATTAAATCTAAAATTGGGAGCTCAGCTGCACTTCTATGACTATGCAAGAACATTTCAATCAGCTTTAAGATACCTCTTGCAATCAAATGTACTGCACAGCAGAAAACGTGTCTTACCTCCCTGTGACAAGCAACGTTAAACAAGGATGTATCATTTAGGCCCCATCCTATTTGTATTAGTTTATATGGCAGAGATGGATCAAAGTGACCTAAACTTTATCACGAATATCAGGATTTGCTTTTGAACTGCCATAATTTTGTTTAACCTACCAGGTTAACACAATGCTCAACTGGTGGAGAACTGATGCTCAGTATTTGCTAAATAGCGATCCTCTTTTTTATCATTCCCGTATGCAGATCTAAATATCTGCCTGCCTAACTGTTTACTTTTTTTGTGAGTTTTGAACAACTGTGCCAATTCTGAAAGTCTATTGCATCCAGGTGAAGTTTTCCACTAGACTGAAGGTGTACAAAACTGTTTTGCCTACCACATTGAAAGTTGTGATGTTGTTGTTTTAGAGCCAAATTTATCAGCTGGAGAAATTCTACTCCAGCTCAAGGAATATTCAGATACTCTTCTGAATACAGTGGTAAGACTAAGTGGTGATGTCTTGCAACATGTTGATTCTACGCTCACAAAAGCACTAATAATGAAGATATAACTGATGCGTCAGGCCCAGTCTCCAGATGTGAATGCCTTACCACCTCTTTTATAGATTGTATTTAGCATGAAAAGAGGAAGCATGTTTGCCTAAGAAAGTGCAGCAAATACATACAAAAGGCATGCTTATGCAAGTGCCACTTACTGGCTAACCCTCTCAAGATCTTAAGTGCAAATATGTAACAATGGAGTGGCAATACGAGGAAAGACATAGGATGTTTTAACAGAAAGGACATGTCCTTGGACAGAAAAAAGGTGTAAAATAAAAGACAGCATCAAAACAGAATGCCTCAAATAATGAGTCTTGTTAACCAAAGAAATGCTTTGAAAAAGCTTCCAAATACCCCCAATGTTGTTAAAGATGCCTTTTAGATTAGAACTTTAAGAGTATTGTATTATGTGTGGATACAGTGCAAGAAACTGATTAAAAAAAACCCAGATGTTGTCTCCCCACTCAGCGCGTCTGTAGTTGATAAGCTCCCACAACAATTCTGCAGTGCATCCTCATCAGCAAGCTTTTATTTTTCACACACACACATTGACCTGGCATGGCAGACCACAGAAGAAAATTCTCAGATACACTATGTACTGCTGCATATCTACATATTTTTTTAATGAATTGTAAACTCGATTTACAGAAGAAAAACAGTTGATTTGTGAAACCTATAATTTATCTATCACATACCAAAACCAAGATACAGGAGTTAATGGACGGATGCATTCTCAGTTTAGGAATCTATTCCTTTGTCTCAGCTGTCAGTTCTGTTAATGAATAGAAGCTCTGAACACACTTCTTTTTCAGTTCTAAACAGTTGTCACACTGGGCTGCAGTCACTGTTCCTCCAAAATTTAGAAAACCTAAATCAAAATTTACTTAGTAAGTAGTATTATGTCTCTTATATGTCTCATAATACTTAGGTCCTTTTGTGGCTGCACCTGAGTGAGGGTTTGTACATTCAAATTTTAGATAACGGCAGTTTACAATCAAAATTAAGAGGCACAGCTGGGACAAGGTAATCATGTATAATGATGTTACCAACTATAAACATTGCACCTACAGCAGGTCTGGAATGAGGATCCTCTCAAATACTTCTGAGTTCTATGGGAGTGGGAATGTCATTATTAAAATCAATTGACAATTGTCCTCTTTCCATAGATGCTTTTCATAGCAATGGTGATGACTTTGTCAGGGCCTACAGTTCCCTCTTGCCGACTTGTTCATCTGGCCTACAACTGCACTCACCAGTGGGAGAAACAAGGATTCTGACATTTATATCTAGCATTCCAGCAACACGGATTGCACATACCAGCTTCCGAGTCAAACAGAAAATTATCTGTTAATTTAGATATCACCTGCCCTAATCAGTGTCATGAATCTAATATGACTATATCTACCAGCAATGTGAGAAAGGGTATTCAATGATGCTGAAAGTCTAGAAAACAAAGGTGGTGATTCTATATGAAAAACAGGTAGCAGAAGAGACATTCAACAACAAATGACTGAAATCAGCCCGTAAGATAAGGAGCAACCCAAAATTCAAACTACACTTCGTACTGGCCAGTTTTTAATTTGGTACCCTTCTTCAAAGGTAGTTTTAATTTTTAACATTCCTTGCCAATCTTTTAATTGTTCTCACTGTGGCTATAGTGTTACCATACAGCCATTGCCATGGTATATTCAAGAGGAGTCAAAGAAGTCCCGTGGCAAATCTTAATTTTATAGCATTCCTACAAAATAATTTAAAGTTCACGGGCTCCAGGTAACTCTCAGATTGATTTTGTGCAGTCACATCCATGCATACCCACAGACTAGCACACTTCATAAATTAATTCAAAAGGTACAAGGCAACAGACAGCCAAGTTTGGCAAGTTATGCAGCTTACTAAATTTTTAGATAAGTTTCCTAGTGTTTATATTATTATTGTTATTAATGTTATTAATAATAATATTGCTGCTGCTGTTATGGCAATTATTGTTGTTGTTATTGCCTATCACTACAAAATTCTGACGCCATGGTAATATTTACAGGCTACATTCAAACAGAGCTGTGCTGTGCTAGCCTCTATACACATTTGTAAGCAGCTCACCCTCGCCCAAAGGACATTGAACCAGAATTCTGGATCTTTCAAGGTTTGTCCTTCTCCTGTATTACCTTGGTTTCACATTTCACTTTGCATTGGCTATTCCATCATTTTTCAAATCTTTCTGGTTATTCTACCTGTCAAGGAAATGTGCATTAGCCTTCAACAGGAAAAGGCCATGTACCTGTAAGTGAAAAGCAATTAAGTTAATAATGAAAACAGTCAAGGTTTGTGTAGCTCTGTCAGAAAAATGAGAGATTTATTAATGGTACAGTGGTTGGGAAAGAGAAATGTTAACTCCTGTTTAGTTAACTTGTATATGCTTTGTACACATTTTGCTTTTGTAAGAACTGGGGAATTAAACTGTATTAATAGATGCCTATTAGGAGGGCAAGTTTGTGTTCAAAAAACCTTCGACCTACCAATCAATATTCACTAGTCCCAAATACACATTGATATAAATGGAGTGCAAGCTTTTCCCGTTGCAATGAGAGAGCACTTACACTTAGGACCTGTGAAAGTTTAAATGGGTTTATTGCGGGTGGGGGAGAGAATATGAACAAGTTAATCTATGAGCAGCAGAAGTAAGTATGCTTGAATTTTGTAGGTTTGTGTCAAATAGATCATGAAGTACTCCTGCTGTGGGCAAACTGAGTACTTGAAGATACTGAAAATTTGGATCCTAGGACTAACTTCTTAGGAACTAACTTATCATTGCTATTCCCAGACTATTTTGCCCAGCATCCTTACCCCATAGCAACTTTATAGCACATTCTTGCTCTAGTTAGCTTAGGTAAAGCTCTGTGCTAACAAAGTTAGACATCTTTTAGCTCTGGAAGGTAGCTGCTGTGGTGACTCATAGGCCTCTGAGACATGTTTTCATTGGAAGAAACTTCTTTTGGCTAGCAAAGGAAATAACAGATCTATTGTCTGTCCCTTTCCTAGCTCCCTTTCAGGTTCTAGCACAGGGCAATGGCTAAGGGCTTGCTAGAGACAGGGAGAAAAAGACTGAGGTGCACTGCTTACTGTATTTTTTACCACTGGAAAATCAAGTTACAGGAATCCTGAATGCAAGCCAGAGCCGTCTTGAAATCTGTCTCATTGCAAGTCTCATAAGTATTGAGCTTTCTCAATAAAAAGCAGTGCAAATATGCACTAGAGCCACCTCTCCCTTTCCACACTTGATTTCCTTTCTGACTTCATTCTTGCATTGGCATAAAGAAACAGGGCCATGCTGCTGAAGTATTTATCACAATCCATGACCACCTGAAATTAGAACTGACTCATAAATAAAGGGGCACAGGCCGATTTGGGGAAAGCATATCTGATTTACAGACTACAATGCTACACATAGAAATAGCCTTGATTAGTAGACATCTCAATTTAGTAGCTGCCTACTTCCAGCACAGTTTATAACAGTCTTTGCCTTCATTCATTAGCTGCCCTTGTTTAGTACAATATTTGCT
The DNA here is from genome assembly GCF_929443795.1 of Astur gentilis. NCBI lineage: Eukaryota > Metazoa > Chordata > Aves > Accipitriformes > Accipitridae > Astur > Astur gentilis. The sequence goes on along the minus strand of NC_064902.1, from coordinate 14,824,915 downwards.
CCTTTATCACACACACCTTTAAGCAAAGCTGCAGGGGAAAGCAATTAAATGCAATCAAAGCAGTGCCTTCTAAACAAAGATATACAGGATGTTCCCTCTGCTAACATAGCTGAAGGCCATGATTATAATTTATAACTAAACCAATGCCCATATTTATGACATTACAAGCTCTGAACCATGATGTGCAGGTAATGAAACCATACAATCCTTATTTATGCTACGAAACAAGCTGTTACTTTTATTGCAACTAGATAAACCCTTCTTCTGTTGCTGTATGCAGATGCAGCTCTCAGTGAGTCAAGCAGGATTTGCAAATGCACCATAGTGGCAGGTAAGGGCTGCTGACTTGGTTTTTAAGACCTCATACTCACGGTAGATATCAAATTGTCCTAAATGCTTATAACCAAGCAGGGCAAACTGGTTTGAAAATATTTTATAAACAAAACAAAGCCTTACAATACATGTTTTTAACTTTCCTTTGCCCCATTTGGCCCACTAGTAAACTGTGAAAGAAAATGTTCAGTCTCCTTTGTAAAGCATTTTGAGTTCAAGGGATACCAGGTGCTTAGTACTGCAATATTAACAAGCAGCTGCATTACTATAACTTCTTCATCATTAATAACCACAAACAATACCTATTATGAGAAAAGCGGTACTCAAACTTTTGAATGGGTGCAGCCCGTCCTGCTGCAGTATCTCCTGATTATAGCTACCAAAGGCATGGAAAGTTCTCTTGAAGACCACCCCAGTTACTAAAGGAGAGAAAATGTAGAAATATTTTTGTCTCTGCATTGTAACCACAAAACATGTGACTAGAGGAAAATAGGAAAAGTGTCAGTGCAGTAGGGTTTTCTTAGCTGTTTGGGAGTACTAGCAGCTGCATGTTGGAAGAGCCCTGAGGTCTCTGGGTGGCAGATGGGCTCCCTGCACACTGGTTCGGGCTCTGCAAGGAATAACTTTATGCTCTTCTTGTAAGTTCTTGCGGCCAGAACCGTCTGCTTCCCCACAGCAGCTAAGAATGTCATCTTGTGTTACTGTCCTTTAGTTTCAGCTCCATACCCTCTTATTAAATCCTCGTCCGTCTGTATTTCTATGGCTGACACTTTAATAAGAATTAAACCTACTAACTCTTTTCTGATGTTAACTTTAATTTCAGTTTCTGCAGAACCGGTGTCATGAGGAATTAAGGCCATTGCATTTAGCAATTCAATTAATAAAAGAATATTAAAATTACAGTAGTAATGAGTAAAAAACTATTTAAACCTTTAGCAGTGTCAGAACTCCCAAATTTCAGTAAAAATATGCAACCCTAATGAATTAATATTAACCCTGGAGCCTGAGAACAAAATTTGAATTCTTTGTCATCCAATCACAACTCTGCTCTTGGCCTAACCAGTTATTAATAATTTCTCTGCTGGTGATGAGGGCTATTTTGTAATTTTATTTCATCAATTTCTAGTAGAGGACATGTAGTTTGTTTCCATTTTTCATCTCTAAAGACATGGGTAAATTATCTGTGGATGCAGAATTTGAGTTTATGACATCTAAATAAATCATTTTCTCCTGTAGAAGCGATAGTAAACAAAAGTCAAACTCTTATTGATCTTCACCTCACATTCACCACACTGGATCATAGAATTGGCATCCAGAATCTGAATATATAATACATATTTTTTTTAGCGCTATGATTGTAGAGCTAAGCTTGAATTTAGACAGCACCAAAGCATATGACACTGTTACCTGTCAGCATATGTGGACAGTTTGAATAAAGCTCTAGAGGTGTCAGCCGCTCTACTCTTCTTCTCCATGACAGCCAGGTAGACCCCACAACTCTGCAGCTGTACCATGTGTCAATTATCCGACATGCAAAATACAAATTTTTTGCTATGAGAATTGTCCTGATCCTGGCACGATGTGATATGACTTCCTGCTAGACCCGCTTGTACTCGTTTCAGCTTTCCATCTTTCAGGGAGAAAGGTTTGGAACAACCTGAGGATCAGTTGGGAGGCAATGGAGCAGCCAGGAAGTTGGCACATAAAGCAATGTACAAGTCATCACATATCTAAGACAAAGGAGATTCTATGTTGGATTGCTCAAAGAGCAGAATTTTAGGAGACAAATCATAACCTTCTTTTGCAAACCATTGCAGGCAAACCAATATGCAAAAATAATGATTGACAGAAACAATCCTTTAAATATTTTATGTCACCTATTATTTTCAAATACTGTAGATGTGCATGCTTTGGTGACAGCAAGAACGAGTGAGAATGGTGAGCACACCCTGCTAAGAGGACAATTTGAGAAAGTAAAACATTCTGGAATTACTAATACCTAAGGTAGGATTGAACGTTGCAGAATGTGATTCAATTTTGCCACAGAGCCTTCACTGAACTTAGAAGCTGCACATGAATGGATTACTGGATCTGATTAATTTATGTATTCATTTCATTTATGTATTAATTCAGTAATTTATGTATTCATTTTAAGATCTTTAAAAACATAGGTAAAAACACAACCCATTACAACATCCTAGTAGTGCTAAATGCAAGTGGTGGAAAGCATGTTTGGGAATATTTCTCCATATCCTCTCACTTCTTTGGACTACATGTGGCAAAAATGTCTATTTGGCGCAAAACAAAATTAATAGAAAAAAGCCAGGATGTATAAAAATACTTCCCATTAAAGCTCAGCATTTCCAGAGCACAGGAAATATTTCATATACAATTATCTAGATTCCTTGCAGTAGGAAATTTCCCATTGAGAGTCATGGAAGCAAGACTGGATCCTGAATTATACAAATCATTGGCATTCTTCATTTTAGCAATTGTGCAAAGTTCATCTGTTTGGCTAAGTGCCAACAAACAGCCATGAGAATGTAGTGACCAAACAGAACTCATGCCAGGGAAGACTAGCACAGTAATACATGATTACCATTACTATAATACACAGCCAGAAAAACTGCCAATTATTTCAGACTCCCTCCTCTTTCCCTCAAAAGGAAAAAATCTTCTTACATACTCAGGAAAGGAAAACAGGCAGGTAAGCCAAGCCAGCTGAATAAAAGATCTCTGGAACCAGATTTTTAGCCACATAAACCAGCTGTCATATATCAAGGTCAAGATGTATTGAGGCAAGAACCACCCAAAGGGATAGTGTTGTAAGCATTGAAGAATGAAAGGTCCACAAACAACTGCAGGTGCACTGTATATAATAGCATATCTGAGCGAGGGAAACTGGATTCATGCATGTAATGTAATTCATGCATGCATGTAATTCATCAGCCTAAAATGTGAGCAATACTTTGTCCACCATCAGAGGCATTGTACTGTCACAGGGCTTACCTTCTGTAACTATCCTGGACCTTCAGTGAGATTCTGAGGACACTATTTTCCTCAAAACTGTTCAGTACTTTACCTATGCATCACCCAGGAATTAGTTTTCTCAAGCAGCTTTATGATGACTGGTGCCGTGACCCGACTCCAATGAAATTAATTCTATAGCCCTTTTTTAACTTAATCCAAGAAAAACCTACTCATCCCAACATGGACTCATGGCTCATTTTAATATATACGTTTATGCTAGTATAATCAGTATTATTCATATAAATTAAATGAGAACCCTACCATTTATTTTACACAGAATAATGATATATTAATTAAAGCCAGTGAGCATTAGAACTGTACAAAATACCTTTGAATATTAAATCTGATGTAGGTCATAGCTGTTTTTAAAGTATATGACTGGAGAAAATTTGTTGACGTAAAAAAAATTTACTCTCTTTTTGTTTCATTTCACATAAGTAATTTTTTATTTCCACATGCTTAAATACATATGTAGAGAATGGTTTATAAAATATCACATTGGTAAAACACCCCAAGTGAAAATGAAAATCCTTAACAGCAGACGTAAGTTGCATTTCTTTAACCTACCTATATACCTCCATGTCTCCACTCAGCCACTACCTTTTCTGATAGAGACTAGTGTATGTTTTTACTACTGTGACAGAGACCTCCAGCAGATCACTACAACTTTGTGTCATTAGAAACATCAAAGCATGGTAAGAAGTATCTGTTCTGTCCTGTATGTAATACCTACTCGATTAACAAATTGCTGAGTTCTTTTTCAGCTGTACCTACCTTCCCTGGAGAAGCTGTACGCCACTTTTCCAGTGCCTCCAGACCACATGTCTACAAAAGACAAACTATTTTTATTTGGATTTTTTTTCCTCATTTTTAAGGGACAACCACGCCTTCTTCACCTGTCCTTCCAATTACCACTCATTATATAGACGCTTTCTTCCCCAAAAGACCAGCCAAAGGCCACCTCCTACTTCAATGCCAGCAAGACCAGTAAGTCAGCAGCCATGAGGAAAGGTGAACCTTCTTTATAGCACAGAATAATACCTTCAACCACTTTCAACTTCAACAAGCACAAGGAACAATGCGGAAAATCATAATTTATTCTAAAAAAAAATTCAAATGTATCCAAGAAGTAAGAATTCACTAGGTTTATGCAGCTTGAGAAGTTCAAAGTGTTATTCCATTCTGTCTGGCAAAAAGTCTAAAACCAGGCACTAAATTCTATTCAATATCCATTTTCATTTCATGTTAATTCCTAAAATAATAATGGATTTATTTTAATGGGTTTCTATATAAATTATCACACTTGAAAATTTATTGCATTTTCTGTATAAGGTAAAGGCTGAATTCTTCATTTAAACTCAAGTGCAGACCCTAACTACAAAATCACCACTAGTGCTTCCAGAAATCTGTATGGACAGATTTACTGGTGTGGAAAAATACATACAATTACACCAAAATTAACACGGCCAAGAAAATTGTTATGTACTTGAAACAGCTGTCTGCATAAACTGCAGCATCTCTGTAAGAGGTGGAGCTAGAACAGCCATTTGTCTTAAAGCTTTTGCTGAGAGAAAGGAAGATTAAGAAGTATGATTTCTTTAAACCAAAAGACAAGTGCACATATCTAATAAGTGATATACCACAAATACATGACAAGAAAGAGGGTTTTCTTGTCAAGTACTGTACAAAATAATAGCTGTGTTTATATTATGGACAGATACCTCTCAAGCAAAAAAGGTAGCATTTGGTTACATGAGTAGAAAACATTCATCTGACAGATTAATTATTTTTGAAGCAACAGCAGCAATGAACTGATTAATACATGGAGCTCTCTATATAATACATGGAGCTCTCTATAACAGTCATATTAAGTAAATTCCATTTCCCTGAAAAGATTCAGACTTACTGAAACATCTTTATGTACTTATAAATGTGTCAACAAGAGACAGGGAGGTAAGGGTTTCTAAGAGGTATTACTGCAGTGTATATTTAATAATGAAATTTGCTGGTTAAATTAGCCAAAGACAAAGTATAAAGGTCTAATAGGCTCAGTCTACCATTCAAAAAAGCACACATTTCCAGTTGTAGCAAAGATATGATGGATGCTTTCTACAATGGAGTATTACAACTAGCAAGGACAGAGATTAATTTACCTGTTTGCAAGTGAGATATTTTTACAAATAATTTTGGCCATGAGCATGAACTTTTTTCTTTGACAAACCAATCCCTATTACAATAGTCATCAGTTGTAAAAAAAAATAAAAAAAATAAAATTAAAAAAAAATCAATCTTTTGTCTGGATCATTGCAACTTGTCCAGTTCAGGAATCCTGTACTGTATATTCACAGAAGGTCACTGATCACTTAAATCACAAGGTATTGCTACTGTTCTGATCCCTAACTGGATTATTGAAACTAAAAAGTCATAAATAGCAAACAAACATGTCCATTCTGAACATTTGGATACTTTCAATTTGTAGTGAAATTAATTGAATTTTAAGATTTGCAATTAAGGTGGGGATTCACAGACTTCTGTACACATTGGGAATTTTATGTCCCCCAAATTAATAAAAATCAAACTCAAAGCTTCTACTTACCAAAATAACTTCAAATCAATCTTGTTAATAGTTGATTAGCCATACCAGCTAAACAGTTGCAACGCAGTGCTACTTATTACACTGGAGAGCAGAGCTGCCTAAAAGTGGAAATCAAAATCTCTAGGATTTAAAGATGCAGAACATTGGGGAATCCATTTGACCGGCACTCAGTCATACAGTCAGATTATGTGACTAGTGGCTTATAAGGAATGATTCAAGTGTCAGAAATGTGTCATGTATTATCATGGTATGCTATTTAATATGTATATCACTTTTGTTACCTCAGAGCTCCTTGTCTAAGAAAAGGAGAAAAACCTAGTGTGATTTAGTAAAATGACAATGGTATATTTATGTAAATGCATCCTTCTCATGAAACTTCTCATCAAACAAGACAAATTACAGTTCATTCTCAACTTGAGACAGATGATAAAATATCAGCATATTTAATAGTTATGCAATTATTTTCACTTGGACAAACCCAATCTAAAGGGATGGTGTGAAGTAGTGGAGGGCTCTGGGACAGGGTTTCTTTAAGTAAATACATCCCATATTTCTATAGAGAATTACTTCAAATTTAGAGTTCTATATTAATATAAAATAATGAAAAAAAATGTAAAACTTTACTGGTATGTTAATGGACTTCATCTTCCAAATAGGTGCCAGATTTATATTTCTTATGAAATGCAACAAGTCCTTTCAGATTCCTTCTGAGGTGAAAAGAATCAATGTTCATTTCTGGAAGTGCAAGAAATTATGCTTTATCTGTAAATATAATATCTTTACAGATTCTAGTGTGAAATTAATATATCACCACTACATAAAATGTATAATTCATGAACTGATACCCAGTCAGATGTAGCAGCCATGAAAACTGAGGCATCTGCAAATTATGAGCATACATCTGGCAAACAAGTGATGTCAACAATCTCATAAAGGTGGAATATGGGGGGGGGGGTTAAAGTAAAAAATTTTCACGGCATCTACCTGTTACCTTTGTAATGTAAGATTTAAAAATTGAGATAATTCTTAGAAAATAAGATATAAGATATTTTTTTTGAGAACAGCCAACAAAATCATTATCACCCATAAATAGGAAGCAAATGAGTTGTTGCAGACTCTAGAAAACAAAGAGTTATATACCATGAATATAATTAAGGCACAATCTCTTGGAGAATAGTAGGGGCATATATTGAAACAATGATGTAGTTTATAAATGTTGCTGAGAGCAGAATTTCAGAAATCTACAGTGACCAAATCAGGAGTTAGTAAGACACAATATAGGCAGACCCTCACAAATTCACGTTTACATTGAGTCCTTCTTTGTTGTGGACCTGAATGCAAAGGGCAAAGGATCCTCCCCTTGCACATTATGGAGGTTATGGATCATAGATAGGGTCACCAAGGGCAGATTGCAGGGGTGGGAGAAGAGTGATCTGTTAGACAGATACAAAGCAGCAGCAGGAGCAGCAATATCAGCATTCCACTTTGCTCAAGTTTTTCAGACTTCACCTACATTGACAATTTCAAGGGTAGAGTGGAGGGAGCACTTCGCATTTGCTGCCAGCTTAGATCCTTAGCTTCTTTTCTAAAACTGCTGAAGTATGCTTTTGTTAGTGTCACATAGGATGAGGATTACTGTGTTATGGGTACCTGCTAGACAGAAATTTGAGTAACATTGCTACCACACGCCAAACATATTTATTTGAATCAGCCCCATGCATTTACAATACATCACTGTAAGAATTTTCATCCAATTATCCATTTTTTTAATTATTGTTCTGTCCCAGGAATACTTAATTATGCATCATGAAGAATTCTAAGTTAAAAAAAGAAATTTTAAACAGAAAAGAACCTTGATTATAGATCCTACAGGCTGCTGATGCTAAGGAATGCTACTTCTCTGGACAAAACATTGAAAAAATAAGATCCTTCCTGAATTCTACTTGTTGGTTAAGATTACTCAGTATTACAACCTTTCCTTCTCGGGTTTTACAGAACTTCATCCCAGATATTCAAATATTTCTTCTGGTAGAATATTCAACTCTCATATATTTAAGTTATTTGCCCCCATCCCCTCCAAGTTTTTTCTAATGATTTGTTTATATTTGTATAACTCCCCTAATCCTCAAAGTACTTTTAAGGTCTCCTCAAGATCTTGTTACTCATGGCAAGTGCTTCACTCTGACAATGAGACTGAATGATCGGCATCTACAAGTCTAGGAGCTGGGAAGCTGGAAGTAGAATTGGAGCTGAGCTTTGAGACCAACCTCAAAGGAGAACATATCTTGTCCTGCAAGCCCTGTTAGCTCCTCAGTGACAACCTCACCAGGGCTGAATCTGGAAAGGCTATAACCAGAAACAATCAGACCCGGAGTGGCACAGCCACAACATGCAATACTGTATTTTAAAATGCAGTCTGAAAGACTGCTTTCTTCTAGGCAGATGCACAGTCTTCATGTGAGGATGACTGAAGCCATGGAACATACGACATGCACCACAGAAGCAAAAAAAGTAGGACATAAATTTGGAGATTAGCTTAATTGTCAATAATTTAAACAATGCAAAGCTAGATACACTGAATGTTATAAACTAACAGAGCCAATTCTATATAAAATTGATATATTTATTGAGAATAGCAAGCAAGTAGCGCTGGGTGGCCGGGGAGTCCGCGCTCCACCAACGGCTCGCGTTTTCTGTTATAGTTACATTCCTTTTATACAGTTCATGCACCCCTTTCTTGTAAATTTCCGTCTTGTCTTGCTTCTTCTTTCTTCACAGGTTTGTAGATTCGGTCAATCTTCTCAAAAAGGCGAGTGTCTGTGGAATGTCTTTTGTTGTGGAGGAATGCAGTCGTGGTAGAGTTAACCCCCTTATCTGGTCCATGGTCTTTTCCCCCCTTATCTAGTCAATCACGATGTGTGTCTTCCCCCTTCCTGACTGGTATGTAAGCTTTATTGTCTTCTTTTTAATTCAACACGAATTACACAATGTCAGGGAACAATTTGGTTCTCTGTCTATTACACTGAATATAATTTTATTTAAAAAAAAAATGTGTATCCAAAACAAGAATCTGTACAACATAGTCACTTGGAGAAGGAACTGAGTGGATTTGAGAGAGAGTGTGTAACAGGTGCTCAGTGTCTGATGCAGTGGATATCACAGCCACAGACTGAAAATGAGGGAACGAAAATGCCTTGCATCTGCCATGGCTGGAATGCCAGTGTGTAGAGATCACAGCAGGAAAAGCAGGAAAAAACAGTGCAAAATGTCTCTTGGTTTTGTAGCTCTTTACAGAGATCTCCTTCACATTTCAGCTCAGTCCCAATGGCCTCACATAACCATTCAAAATACAGCCTGAAAGGCAGTTGACTTTGTTGACTGACCCTCAGAGTATTCCCCCAAAGCATTCCTACTCATCCTTAAGGGAAAATGCTGACACGATTTGCAGCATCTTGCACAGAAGCCACAGGAGACAGAGGCCTCATTCTTATCCGAATCACCTAAGGCTATATCCAGAAAAACCCTTCTCACCCCCATTGAGCCTGATTCCGCTTTTCATGCCAGCTGCCATTCACTATTCCGATGGCTTCAAGCAGCCCTAAAGCCTGTTAGCCAGTCACTGGCAAGAAGCCTTCCTTGCAGATTTTACATTGCCCCAGGAAACGGGACATTTCCAGGACACCCTGAATGTGCTGCAGTCCCGAGCTGTCAGCACAGCCTCTGTGGACACTGGCAGACAAATCACGGGAGGTGAGGCTTCACTAGGAATTGCAGCAGAAGTTGGATGGCTTCAGGGTACTTGTGGCACAAAAGACAGCCTTTATGCCACCTTACAGTCACAAATGAGGGTCTGGCTCTTTGCAAGAGACTGAAATGTAAAAAGAATGTTTTAAAAGGATACAAGAGCAAAGAAGCTTTTTGTACTGGCTTGTCCTGTTCTCCCTGCTGTGATCTCTGCACATAGGCATGCTGGCCTTGACAGATGCAAAGCATTTTTTGTTCCTTCACTCTAATTTTGCAGTGGTGGCACACACCACAAGAAGCACTGTGAATGTATTAAACAGTTACTCTCAAATATCCAACTTCTCCTCAGAGCAAACAGATGTCCCACAAACTTGCATGTGGTGAGATGTCTCTGCAAAGAAAGTTGTTTTGTTGCTTTTATTTTTATTAAATAAAGAATTAGCAGTAGAAGCTACATGTAAGGTTTGAGGAATATGCAGGACTTGGAACCTTTAGGTAAGAATCTTTAGGTAAGGCATCTTTAATGTCTTTAATAAAAAGATTTACATATGGTTTAATACTTTCCCTTTTTTTATATGTATCCAAGATTAGGTGTTGATCAGGTCTTGAGGTCTTAATCACAAGATATGAAGAGAAAAATATGCAAGAAATTGAATTGATATACAACTTACTCTTAAAAGAAGACAGAACCTCTTGAAGTCTAGTCTGCTCCTCATTCAAGCCACCATAGCATAAAAACCCCTTTACATGGTTTTGAAGGCATTAGAATTATTTTTGCCCCCACATCTCTCACGGGAAAGCTGTTCCAGAATTTTAGTTCATTGACAGCTAAAAATGTCCTTCTAGTTTCCAAATTTAATTGTATTCATGATTGGTTTATACTCATTTGTCCTTTTGCCAACATTGCTCTTTAGCTTCAGCACTTCTTTTGCTTCCTCAGTCATTTCCCATACATGAGCTTGCAACTTATTAGTCTCCAAATGCATGACCTTGCACCACATAGCAGTAAATTTCATTTGATTTGGACTACTCCAGGCCCTAAGTTCATCCAGTTCCTCCTATCTGACAGGGTACTGCTATTCAGAGTTCTGTCATCTGTATATTTTACAAGTACACGTTTCCTTTGTGGGACAATGGTATTAACAAAAATACCAAAAAAGATTAGTCAGAAGACCAGTCCTTTAAAATTGTCCTGTAACCTCCCCCTTCAACAACTTTCCAGTGTCTCCTGTAGTTTCAGACCTTTACATCATTCTTTACTCACTTTGCAACTTTCTTTCTGATGAGCATTACCTCTAATTTCCCTAAGAGATGCCAAATCACATCCACAACTACAGTCCAGCTAGAGGAGTCCAATTGCATTTTGTTATTTAGAAAATGAGTTATCTTATCAAAGATGTCCCCATGGATTTATCCTCAATGTATTCCATCAAATCAGTGCTGAGCGGTGGCCAAAAAGACAAGTTGCTGAAAGACTGTTTGCAAAAATGCCAGGTGCTGTATTTTTTATCCAGCCCAGTTCACCTTCATTGCTCATAATCCAAACCTCTATTAGTGGCAAACGTGACATCAGTGCCCATCTTTGCCACTGCTGAGCTAAACCAAATTCCATCACCACTTGGACCTGAGTAACCCTATTGATCTCAGCAGCTACCCAGGGACAAAGAACCTCCCCACCTTCCCTGCCTTTAGATTCACACTGTATCAAGGTGCAGCATATTCTATAGTAGTCAGAAAAACGTATCTTCAGCAGTAAGCTCCGAAAAGAACAAAAAGTTCAGTCAGGGAAGGGACAAGGTAAAAACGTGATCTCTTTTCCCAGGTTCATAATGACATTCATGAAGACTTGAGCCAATAAACACAGAGTTTCATATCATCACGATGTCACTGGTGTGCAGGACTCCTGTGAACAGTTATCTCCTGAACTGTTTGACGGTTTGATTTGTCCTAGGTACAGTTGATACTTTGGGATATATCTTCTTGGGAAGAATTTGGAAATATGGAGGAAGGAAGTGATAATAAAATGTAGTATTACTGTATACAGTGATTGGTATCTCAAATTCTTCTGCTCTGTGGCACAGCCCCCTATGCTGAGAAAATGCTCCCACACTAAAATCACTCTGGTCTCTATCCCAAGCTTCTACACAATCCAGGGGTACACAACAGAAGTTGTAATGACTGAAAAACTCTTCATATTTTAGCAATTCCCTAAAGCCTATTTGTCTACAGTTACCACCTGTTGGGCTTTATTCATAACACCTAATGATGAAAGCATAGAAACTATATTAGCAGAGTTCTGCTAAAACTCTATGAAAGCTCAAATCATCACTAAACACAAAAGCATCGTGTGCTGTCACCTTAGCAATGCATACTATTAAGAAGTAAATAAATGTACCTCTCCACAAACTATCCTCTATGAAGGTGGCTCCTCCTCCACAGGTGTCCTGGGTTCAGCTGGGATAGAGTTAATTTTTACAGGAACCTGGGAGGTGGGGGCATAGCCGGGGCAGCTGACCTGGACTAGCCAAGGAGCTATTCCATACCATGTGCCATCATGCTCAGTATATAGATGGGGAGCGGCCCGGGGGGTGCTCTCTGTTTTTGGTGGTGGAAGTGGCGAAGCGTCGGGTCCCGGGTGGTGAGCAGTTGCACTGTGCATCACTCTTTTTGTATACTTTTTTTTTTCATTAGTGCCGTTGTTGTTGTTGTAATCTCTTTTGTGTTTGTCCCAGTAAACTGCCTTTATCTCAACCCTCGAGGTTCCACTTTCTTTTTCTTTTTCTCTCCTCCGTCTCCTCCCCATCCCACCGGAGGGGGGCGGAGGAGTGAGCGAGCGGCTGCGTGGTCCTTTGTTACCGGCCGGGCTGAAACCACGACAACAGGTAACCCACAACACTTAGTTCATTAATTTAAAATGAAAGTTAGAGTAATTGAAGTTATGCTGCTTTTTTTCTTTAAGAGGAATCAGTTTAAGTCATACAGAATTCATGCTTTGGAAAGAAGCAATGTATTTATGTCACATTGCCTACTACAAAGTCTCTGCAAGTGAGCATATAAACTTATAAAAGGCTTGTCACATTCATTTCAGTAGGTTTGGGTTTGTTCATGCTCTCCTCGTAACAAAAGAATTTGTCAGCTCCCTCTTAGAAATGTGCAGAAACATTTGTTTTAACTTGTTTAAAACAAATCCAGCAAGAAATTATCTATGACATGGCCCCTGTCCTTTCCACTCTGCTTCCAACACAACATAGAGCTCACTGTATCTGAAAGAGGAACACAACTTTAATCTTACCCACGTTGGGGTTTTGGGTAACCAACTACTCAGTCGTAACACATAATTGATTTATACTTCAGGTTGAGCTGGTTTTGACTGGGATAGAGTTAATTTTCTTCACAGTAGCTGGTATGGGTCTATGTTTTGGATTTGTGCTGAAAACAGTGTTGATAATTCAGGGATGTTTCAGTTACTGCTGAGCAGTGCTTACCCAGAGTCAAGGCCTTTTCTGCTTCTCCCACCACCCCACCAGCAAATAGGCTGGGGGTGGGGACAAGAAGCTGGGAGTGGACACAGCCAGGAGAGCTGACCCCAACTGACCCAAGGGATATTCCAGACCATATGGGGTCATGCTCAGCATGTAAAGCTGGGGGAAGAAGAAGAAAGGGGGGGACGTTTGGAGTGATGGCATTTGTCTTCCCAAGTACCCATTACACGTGATGGAACCCTGCTTTCCCGGAGATGTCTGAACACCTGTCTGCCGAGAGGAAGTGCTGGATGAGTTCCTTGTTCTGCTTTGCTTGCACACGTGGCTTTTGCTTTACCTATTAAACTGCCTTTATCTCAAACAATGAGTTTTCTCACTTTTGCTGTTCTGATTCTCTCCCCCTCCAACCGAGGGGGGTAGTGAGGGAGCAGCTGTATGGTGCTTAGTTGCCAGCTGGGGTTAAACCACAACACAGGGCAAAGATATGAACAAAAGGCCATAGTCAGTCAACTTCCAGAATATACTGTATTACATAGAAATGTAAGACATTAGGTCAAGTACTCCCTGCAAGTACTCAAGATCTTCCTCTCAAAACCTGTGACATTTTTTAGCCTTACTTCATATGGAATATCCTAAGATATCACGTTCCTGCAAGTTTAATGAAAATCAACAGCAGGGCAGAGAACAGATGTTATTAAAGCTGCCACTAGTGAAAGGTGGGAAGAATTAAGCCACTATTTATTTTCTTTGGCGGCTGCCAGGCTAATGTACACTTATTGGCTGTCCACTCAGCACATCCACTTCATTGGACAAACCACAGAACATAGTTTCTTTTCTGGCTGCTGAGCAGAAAAAGCACATAGAGGACTTAAGACATCTGGGAGCTCTGCACTGGAGGAAGAGTTTTAGGAAAACAGAAACTGGCCGAGATACAGGATAAGTGACAAGCGATGTAGGAATGTGAAAATATTATAGAAGAAAAAGGAAAGACAAGTGGGGTTGTTGCTTTAAGGGAGTCACAAGAGACCAAGAAAGTTGAGGTTGTTAGGCTAGAGGAACTTAGGGCATGAATCTGCATGAAATCTGTCTTTGTGAAGACTTTTGTTCACTGAACAATTTCATAAAGCCAAAATGGAGAATGCTGTATGGAATCCAGTGCCTCAGCCCAAAGGAAATCATTGAAAACTGCAGATGCTCTTAGTTTCTCAAAATTTGTATTTGGGATTGTAGGTTTATCTGTATTCCAAATGTGAAAAGAGTTTTATTTGAAAGTACTTGCATTTCTGCAAAACCCAACATCAATTAAAAAAGATTAATTTAAGAGATATCACAACAGAGGCATTTATATGTGGTGCATACTGTGAGAAACCTTAAACCCTAACAACATGAACAATAAATAAATGAAAACACAGTATCAAAACACTAAACAAAAATCTGACAAGTTGGATGAGCAACGTCAAACTATATACTGACTTATTTTTCTATCTTGTCAGTAAAAATAAAATAAAAAGTGGAAAGAAAGCAAAAAAAAACCCCACAGTAATCAGAAAGAATAAAGGCTCTGTTTACCTGTCAGCACAAAAGAACACAGGAAATGTCAGAATAGAAGGGACCATTTTGACCCATCACAACCAATATTTTGCCTTCTAATACTCCATACTACTTAAGAGGGAATACTCTATGGCATTCTCCATTGTATAATCTGTGTGATGGAGAGATGAAGAAACTCCTCGGTGAGTCCAGATAGCCATCTATTTTAACCCTGAATCATGAGGCTGCTTGTGAAATTGCAATTTTTATTCTTGACTATGCAAGTTATTAAAACTTTTTAGGCATGATAAACTACCTGCCTTAAGAATGTCCCAATAATAGCAAATTACAGTGGTTAAAATGTTATTGTATGCATATACATCACAATCAAACTGATAAAGGCCATCGGTTCATTTCAGAGGCGAAATCCTCTGCAGTACTGAGACTAGTGTGGAGATGGTTTCATTCTGAGAATAGGATGAAGATGGTTTCATTCCAGACTGAGAACACTATTGTCGATTTACAATAGATAATGTGCTGAGTGCATAATACAGAAAATGTAGAATGATTTCTTAAGAAATCATTGGCAACCTAATTGTATTAGAAAAATCAATAGTTTATCATTTAATGGCTTTACTGGACAGAGAAGAGTGGCTATGCTTTTTAAAGTTCCCACCAGTCATCCAGAGGCTGTTTTTCCTTAATCCTTTTCAAAAATTCTCTGAATCAAAGAAGCATTAACAAACTATAAAAGACATTAGAGAAAATCTCCTTCTACACTGTAAAGCTGAAACAAAACAACTAATATAGAGAGACAAAATTCAGAGTTCATGCACATGGCTGAAGGATGAAGCATTCTGCTAGAAAATTTTCAGAGATCCACTAACGGTAGTGGATACAATGGTGACCACGCAGTTAAATTACCCGGCATGACGTAATCTTGGCAAACACACTCACAGGAAGGTCACTAGCTGAGGAAAAATGCTCAAAGGAAATGAAGATCGGCCTGGCACTGGGGCAAATATGCCTCAGCTCCATGGCAGCTGTTACCAAGTGAAGGCTAAGCAGGAAACAAGGCACGGGAAGTCTCCCCTCCTTGTAAGTCAATAATAGCAAGAAGGATCTACAGAAAATGTCATAGGATGCCTGGGTGCCTTCTTTCTTAGCTTAATTAGTATTTATAATTTATACAGCTCTCAAAACATAACATGGCAATTTAGGAAATACACTATGAAATAGAAAGACAAGAGATTTCCACGCTACATGAACTGACAGTCTAAAAAGGCATAAATAAAACCAATTCAGAACAATACAATACAGAACTGACTGGCAAATGGTCATTAGAGCTGAAATGGAGCTTTACACAGGAGGGAAGGGAGGCCACTTGCCATATACCAGCAGGCAGGCTGCTACAAGTGTAAGCAATGGTATGCAATAAGGCAAAGTCAGGAATGGATGAAGGAAATTACAGTACTATTCCTATGGATATAAGCCCAAGCTATGTCAGTGGGGTCCTTTAAAAATGACTGGGTTTAATATCACACATCAAGTATCTAGTGCATATTGAATACTCTCCTAAATTAAATCAATTCAGTTCCCAGCATGATGCTACTAACATCTTAGTATTTTAATTTAAGACAGGAGACCTAACCACACCTTGTGCTTAGGGCATTTACGAGAAGAAGGGATGTCCATATATTCCAATTTCCTACTCCAAGATACAGTAAAAATCTCTTCACTGAAATATGTTGAAACATGTAAGGAGTTAAGTTCAGAACATAGAAGGGTTGTATTAGAAGATAAATGTATATGAGTTCTCACAGTTTTCCCCAAATTATTACCCAAGCGCTT
This sequence comes from Astur gentilis, assembly GCF_929443795.1. Classification (NCBI taxonomy): domain Eukaryota; kingdom Metazoa; phylum Chordata; class Aves; order Accipitriformes; family Accipitridae; genus Astur; species Astur gentilis. Next base: position 14,808,349 of record NC_064902.1, on the reverse strand, counting down.
GCTTAACACTCATCATACCTTTAGTAGATGTACACTGCACAGCAGCCTAAAATCTTTAGCCAAAGAAAAATGCATAACTCAGCAGCGCAGCTACCAACAACAGCTGATCTACAGATACAACCTTAAAGAAGTCAGTATAATAAACATCTCGATTGTCTGATCATTACTTTTACAGTGTTTCCGACATTACCATAATTCCAAACCAGACCTTGGAAGTACAATGGACTCAGGCCATAGATGGGCCAAATTTAACCACAGAAGGTTCCTTGCTAGTTTTACCTTACCTGCAATTTTTGAGTCATAGTATCTACAACAAATGATATGTTTTTTTCTATAAACTGGAAGAAACACAGGAAAAAAATTTCCCTTCACAGTACATCTAAAACCAGTTTTCTCCAGCAGCTGGCAAAGGGTACTTGTGCAGCCTAGTTTTGCCCTAAGCAGGCAGGTAACTGCTTCCACATTTTACACTCACAGCTGGCTGCTTCATATGCCTTTGTAACTTAGGCTCCTCAGCCAAAATCTCTGTCTTTAACTGGAATTTCTTAACTCCTCAGGTCTTAGCATAACTCCTGTCACAAAGGATTCGGGCTTTTTAGATACAGTTATGTGTAACGAATTTCAAGATGGCTTCAAGTTAAACAGTATATAATGAACTATGTAGTTTCTGTTAGCTACAGAACTCCCCAATAGTTTTTTAACCTTTCTTTTGCTATCATCATCTCTCTTTTGTCCTTGTTCTATTAACTGTTTTTATTTAATAATCTGTAACTCAGTTTTAGTATTATTGTTTTCCTTATCTCCAGTACCCAAGAACTCTAATCAGTGTAATCCAGTGTATGATAAAACTACACTGGATGTGATTTCTTTGAAAATCCCAAGGTAAAATGAGAACGCTAAATACATCTTATAATTGATTTAACTCATTCCCTTCCTTGGCAAAACCAGGACAGTACCTTTCAGGAGCAAAAATAACGAAGGTAAACAGGGTGATGGTGGGCCAAGGCACGTCAAGATCCACTGGTGGCTCAGCATTTTCAGTTCATGTATTTCATCATGCTGTGGTGGGTTAAAGGGTTCTTAATAATTGTTCTTTGTAAAACATTAAGATGCACTTTGAGGAAGAAAACAGTATTCCATTACTTTTTTGAGAAAAGACTACAAAGTTTCACAAAGAAATGCTGTGATCAAATAAGCTGTCACTTCAAGGAAACGTCTTCTTTGACTAGTATCTCATTATAAATACCAGGATCAAATTGGTTCCCCGTGACCTTCTTCCCAGACGTTTTTGAAGCCATCAGGTTGTTTGCTCTTTCTTTACAGCGCTGTTAATCTAATGGGGCTGTCCTTCTCATTTCCTTCTCTTAGAGGAAAATGCCACATCTGCAAGTGGGTTCAAATTCCTTAAAAACCAAGGACTTTGATGTGGCTGCTCTGGCTTATTGCTTCCTACATTCTTTTCCAAAAAAACCCCACTTTACACAATGATAAAGAGTAAATGCAAACGTGTTTCAGGAGTTGAGTTCTCAGCTACATTTGCACTTGAAAACACCTCCACGGGGCCTGGGTGACACGGCGCCATTTCACATAGCCACCCTCTGCCTTGGGTGCCCCAACACCCTGTGAGGGAGCCAGCCAGCGCAGCCTTCTGTGCTAGCTTTGGCCAGGTTTTATTCACTTAGTGGCCCACGGGCAGTCCGGCCACCGCCAGGAGATCAGTACCCCGCTCATCCTCGGAAGAGCCGGCGAAGATGGAACCTGAATTAACGGCCGAGGGCGCGGCTACGCGCAGGTAACGGCCACCCGCCATGATTGATTGATCGCCCGAGCTACGCCCCGCCAGCCGCCATTTTAAGCGGTTCCCGCCGCCCGCCTCCGCCTTCCCCCTTCGCCTGACGGCGAGCCCCGGGCCCGCCCCCTCGGTAGGTGCGGTTTCGTTCCCCAGCCATTCTCGCCCAGGTGAGACCCGGCGGGGGTCCGAGCTCCCCGGGCGAGCGGTGGGGACGTGGCGGAACGGGAGAGCCCCGGCGGCGGAGGGGCGGGGGAGCCGGTCCGGCGCTGGGGGACGCAGCCTTACCGCCGTAGTGTTGCAGGGAAACGGGTCTGCGGGGATGCTGGTGTTTGAATCGTGGGTCTTGTGTCAGTACGGTTTATGATCGAGCTTTTATAAAAGTGAAAAGCTTGATTTTGACACCCCACCCCCCCACCCCCCTTAATTCTGAGAGTTATGTGTAAAGGCTGGCTGTGCTGCTTTTCACATAGGAACACCAGTAGTCTTACTATAGTTTATTAATGGTCTTTCTGCCCATTTATTATGTTAACTTGTATTTTGAGAAAATATATAGCAGTGTTACAAACCCAGCTTTAAATATTCAATATGTGGAATTCATTTGTCTGGAAGATACTAAAACCCTTCATCAGTGATGAACTGCTTTCTCTGGTGTGTCCCAGCCTCCCATAAATCAGCACTGGCTTTGGGCCTGTGATGGTGAGTTATATGTATTAACAGTCTTGGGTCTAAGCCTATGTTCCCTGCCAAAAATAGCGTATTTGTGTCATTTTTTTTTTTCAAGGCGAATTAGTAGTAGGTGCAATTCACTTCATTTTGCTTCACTGCTTGCCTTTGGAATAGAAAACCTTAAATAAACACAGCTTTTTCAACACTGGGATGTTGATCAGAAAAATGTATTTCTACACTTATGTAAATAGTCCCTTTTAAGTCAAGGGACTAACCATGGCTATGAAGGTTTTTAGGACTGCATGAGTTGGTCTATCCCTGTCTCCTTTGGGGTTAGAACAGTGTTTAGTATTAAGTAACTTAAAGAAGCATGAAGGTCTGTTTGTATTTACAGTTTGTGAAACACTGTTTTGCTTGTAACTTACTAGGGATCAATTGTTTGAATCGTGGGGCTACATAAACACAAAATATTATTGAAATACTTGAATGTGAAACATTGTAGTTTGAAGAAAAAAAATATAAGTAGATATCACAGGATGGAGGAATTTTTGCAGGGTCCTAAGTGGTTTGAGTAAATGGAAGTATTAGAGGGCCCTTTGGACTGCTGCTACTTTGCAAAACTAATGATCAAAGGTAGTGCACAAATCAGGACTTCACAAGGTAGATCCTGATAGGAATCTATTCTTCCAAAGATAAATATCTTTCATTGTTGCTTAACTTTATAAACTATATTCTTGATGGTTTGTCATTGACTGACACTTTAAGCCTGTATTTCCAGTTGGTCAGATCTACTAAAGTAGGTGGTTCAAGTCAATAAAAAAATAAGTTTGATCCGTGACTGAGAAGTGAGAGAACGGGTACTTTATGGCATTCTATAAAGATGTCATAAAATATCTATTTATTTGACAAATATGCAAAAAATTGAGGACTTTTATTTCAAGATGTTGTTGATTTTTCTAAAATAGTCCCTCTGGATTTTAAGCACACTTGTTTTTTGGAATTTCTGGAGAGTCTAGGAGGAGGAGAGATGAAAAGGGGGAAAATATTGCAACTATCAATTTTCCAGACCATTCTCTCTTTTGTTTTTAAGCATAGGTTACTATAACTAAAGACAATAATCCTTGATGCACAATGAAAGCACCTCTTTATATAATCTCAGTAATTACATGACAAATATGTCATTCACTTAATGTTTTTAGTAGCTACCAATCTTAATAGCAAAGGTAATTTCTAGTCTTCATTTGTAGTAACTTAATGGAAAATGGTAAGTTACAAGTAAGCCATATTTGAGCAAAAATACAGTGCAGTGTCACTTGCAGTATTTTTTTCCTTTAAGAAAAACAAACTGACATTTCACTCGCGTTTGCAGTAGTCAGCTTTGTAGTATAAACCAGTTGTCCCAACACAAATGCTTACAAGCTTTGGGTCTAGTTTACCTTTCACTAAAGTTAGGAAGAGCCATCTTGCTATGAATTTGATAGCTACAAGGGTCAGCAGTTTTCTGAGTGTGTATAAAATAGTTTCTACAAATTAGTAAATAACCTAGCTTGCCCATATGTGTGTCAGTTTAAAAAACAACTGCATTGGTGACAAATTTTAAGTCGTATCATAGAGTGAACTTTATTTGACAATTTGAAATATGAAGATTTCTAGTGATGGTATGAGATTTCCAGTCCTTCAGTAAGTGTTCATCATCCCACAGTTTTTGTATTTCTTTTTACTACCACATAGTTCCTAGATGTTATCTCTTTGTATATCTCTCTACCCTTTCTGTGATCCATTATGAAAGTTTTTAACTATTTGATCATCTTTTCTATCTTAAGCATATCATTTGAATGAGAACTTTTCATTTCAGACACATGCTTCCTCTGCTTAAACTTAAGGATTAATCAGTAGCAGAAGTTTTTTGTGTGATAGAGGTGTGTGTTTTCATGATGTTTTACCAGTGCATATATGTTCTTTCTGTGCTCAGAGCCAACTGAGAACTGTTTCCATACAATACTGTGTGGAGATAAATTAGTGATGTCAAGCCAAAGCTAATAAGCACTGCTGAGAGGCAAAGTGTATTAGCACAGGATTGAACCCAAGTTAATATATCAAGTTGGCTTCCACTTGCACTGTGTGCAGAGCTGTTTGCATCTTCCTTCAAAACCCCATATGATTTGCCATTAGTGGACTGGCTCTCATGAAAGCCAGGTATGCTTGATGAGAGAACAGTACAGAAAATGACGTATTACTTTCTATGTCTTATGTGTAATTGTGACTACAGCAGTGTCTGCAAATACTGTAGCTGTCCACCTTGCTAAGTAGCTGTAGCCTTTCCATCCTGGAAGATGGTAGGGTAATGAAGATGACTGCACACTAAATGTTTGTTCCAAAATACACAGTATGATTATAGTCAGCAGATGACTTCTGACCAGAATATTAGTAGTAGTCTCTGAAAGAGATGAGTCATTCTTTTCAGTCTCACAACTTTATACTTTTCATACAGTGACTCTTCTACCAAGATCCCTCACATTTATTTAGTCTTAATATTTTTCCCTGAGATCTAATAAGGCATAACAGAACTGCAACATATGTGAGGGTTATGTTAGGTGCATGACACTTGGCAGACCTAGGACTGATTTTTAGAGCAAAAGTAAGTAAAAGGGCTTTGCTCCGAGAAAAAAAGAGTGTCTTCCTTTGCACCTCCTTCACTTAAAATTAATCAGAAATAAAAACTGGAAGATGGTGAAATCCTTAGTCCTAGAAGGACAAGTGGCTCACCATGTAAGTTACAGTAATACATTCATTGTAAATATGTACCATAGGAGGGCATGACTTCTGCCTCTCTCACTACCAGTCCTTCACATATAGCTCTGGCAAAGTGAATCAAAACAGTATGTCACTCTGAGATTAGTTCCACAGTGCCACTACTTCTCACTAGGACATGAATCATGCAATTTTGAATAGTTCTGGCTTGTTTAAAGGCTGTAGATAATAGCAAAGATAGGGCTGCAGGCAAAAAAAAGTGAACGAATTGGTCTTTCCAAAACAATTGCTCTGTAAGTAAAGTGAATATGTACAGAAGAAAGTAATAATACACTTGCTTTAGAAGTGCTTTCTCTAAAAGGCATTTCTAAAATGTCTAGTTCATAATTTAGAATAGTTCAATATCACTATTAATGTAGTCAGAAAAACAATTATGCCAACTGAACAAGTGGGAAATTTGTGTAGAAAATGGCCTAAAATACGGAATAATACAACTGGTGTGTTAGATGTGCAGTAGTAGTATTAAAGTAATACAATCAAAATACTAATCATGGTTTTTGATAGGCCTGTTACAAAAGCTATGGCTTCTAAATTTCATTTTCCTTATAATAAAAAATTTCAAGATGAACTAATGTTTCTGGCAACACATGGGAAAAAATTTCTAATATCTGAATTTTTTCCATTTTTATTTTATTTACAGACAACTTTAAGACTTAAAATAATTGTTGCTGATTAAAATAATTGTCGTTAAAAATCAACAAATTTCATCATATTTTCCTCAACGAATGATTATATACTTTTAAAAATAGAATGCTGCTCTAATCCTTTAAATGTGTACATTCTGTATGAACTCAGGCATATTGTCAATGAATATCTAGTTCATTTGCAGTCATATGTCTCTGTATAAAATTTATTAAAACTTTTTGTCACTTGCTGGTTGAGAGATAAACTGTTCTTTATGAGAAGCTATACTTATATTCTCCTGGTCAACATACTGTTTTTATCTGTTAAGAAAATGGTTTCAGGCTCAAAAAAAAAAAAGGGGGGGGTAATTAAAAATAGTTTAATTCTTTAAGTAGTCTGTGCCTGAACTGAAGCAATGAACATAAACAAAGTATATCAAATAAATGAGAGACACAGTCTTGTGAAAGGATTTTTCTGTGAGTTGACAAGTACTTTTCAGTTTTCACTGTGAAGGTACATGTTGACTCTTGTGACTGGTTCTACCTGTCTTTGGAGATTGACTACTACCTTTTTATGTTCAGGGTCCCTTTACTTTCTGTTGACTTCATGTGAAATTGGAGACACTCAGTATGATCAAAGAGGGATGTGGGAGGCTTCCAGTATCAGTCCCTGCACTTTCTATTGTTCTGATTCTCCAACTGCATGCATCTCTTAATTCACATTGACTTTAGCATCCCTCAAATAACTGAAGTGCTTGGTTTGAGTCTTATACTAATCATCCTCAAAGAAGAATGCTGAATGTGAAAGAAGATAATTTGTCTCAGAAGTCTCTGCCAAATATCTCTAGATGGAGTGGTTTCTGTTGCAGCTGTTCCATATGTTTCTATTTTTCTACATTAAATGTTAAGCTCCTCTTTAATGGACTCTAATGTTTTCCAGTGGGCACTCAATAACAAAGAGTGATAAAAAAATGTGTATTAAAGATGATTTTTTTTTTAAAAAAGCATTTTTAAAGCATGAGAAAGCCTTCATTGATAAAAATAAGGGCTGACATAAAATTACTAGTTTTACTTGGAATATAAGGAAAGGTAGCCCTGAGTACTTGATGCATGAAGAGAACACTTTCCAAGATGGTGTCAATATTAATATTTTTAATCTTAATTCCTTTGTGATAGCATCCTGATGCAGTTGATATACGTTCTGTACTCATGAAAAGTATTTCATAATAGTATTCATATCTTTTAAAATGTGGTGGGGTTTCATTACAGGATTTTTTCTTGTCAAATCCTATATAAATTTTTTTGGTTTTTTTTTTCAGCGTAGTCTGTAAGTGTCTTTACTGATTGAGAAGCTGAAACTATTTTTTGCCTGTGAAAACTGGAAAATGTTCAAAAATCAGTATCAGGTAAAACAGAAATAGTTCTATTTTTTACCCTCTTTCATTTTACCTCTGAGAGAACTCAATTAAAATAGCTTATTCGGGGGGGGGGGGGGGGGCGGGGGCAAAAAGTCCAGTTACAGAAATGTTTTAGAATGTTTCATTATTCATTTTTTTTACAGAGATGTTATGAAATAGTGGGTAGCTGCTAATGCTCTCAGGTCTAGAATGGGCACCAGCATGGTGTTACCAATGGCTTTTTGTTTGTCTTTACCCTTGTGGGCCAGGGAAGGCACGCCATTGGCTCCCACCCAGTCACCAAAGCAGGCCCAACTCTTAAGGTATAATCAGAAAAGCGAGGTTGGTTTATTCTCTCAGTCGAGCGCAAGGTTGTGTCAACACTAGTCACATCATTTGCAAACCTTGTTATCTCTTTTACTGTTGCCTGGCCTTCCTCTACACCATGCTTTGCCTCCCTTTCTCTGCACCAGTTCCTTCCAAAGAGAGCAACGCACCCTAATTACTTTTTCCCCACTGGTCCCAGTTGTGCTACATCTGTACCTGAAATTGCTATTTCTGATGCTGTTACCTAGGCTATTTCAGATTTATATGGTATTTCTGATACTGTTGCCTAGGTGCTGTTAGCTTTGCAAGATTGTGCTCCCCAAAAGATGCCCCATACTCTTCTCCAATAGATTGTGGAGTTTGACAGTTTCTTGCTTAACTCCCACTGGTCACCCATGAGATCCAGCCATCTTCCATGGCACTAAGTAACTTTGCTCATCTTCTCGCATCAGTGTTTGTTCAGCACTTTCTTATGTCATGTCTGGTTTATGTTAGTTTAACCTGTTCAGTTAGTTTAACCTCAAATCAGGGCCTACTCAAGGGCTGCAGTATTAATAAAATGTATTTGTAAATATGGGAGAAAAAGCCACTTGTTTGTTAAGATTTGCTACAAGCATATACAACTTGGCAGTTAAAAATCTCCTTTAACTTTCCAAGAGTTTGATCCTGTAGTCCTTAAATATATCCGATAACTTTCACATTGATAGTATGCCATATTTTTTTATCTGTTATTAATTTAAAAAATAATTTTTGAGTGGAGTTTATGGAATGCCATTTTGAATCTCCTTAGAACTTACTAAGTTTAGTCACTGAGGTTTAGCCATGTGACTGGAAGCTGCCAGGTATGGGTGAGCAGAGGAAAATACCCAATTCACATACAGTGTAGAATTTATGTTCTCTGAAAGCAGAATTTGAAGAGCATTTATTTTGCTGGCAAGACTGCTCACCCCTCTTGCTTATTCTGACTTGTGTGCAATTGTTTGGGCAGCTGAGCATAAAGAGAATTGGGGAGTGCAGGCAACTAGGAATGAGAAGGGAGCGGCAGAGTTGTAATGATTGATTAGGTCAACCATGCTGCTGAAAAAATGCTTATCAAACTATAGGATGAGTACATCAGATGTCATAAAAAATGTGACATCACATGGAAAAAATACTGAAGCAAATAATTCCCTAAAGAGAAGTGATAAAGCCTACTTCCCCAAGACCTCATCGTTAGATTCTTTGATGTCTAATAGGGCATGTGCTCTGCGTAAGGAGTTTTCACCTGACAGGGGCATTCATAATCTTTTTCTGGTATTAATTCTCTGATTCCCCATGAAGGCTGCAGCATAAGTACAGCCCTTACCTTTTTTATGGTGATACTGGTAGGATTAGATCTACTACTACAAGACCACTTAAATTGGCCCAAAAGAGTAAATTTTTCTGAGTTTCCCCAGACTGTCTGGTCAAATCAGGCTGGAATTTGGTAACTAGTAGGAAAGTTACCAGGAAATGTCTTTGACATACATATGGAGACAGATTGTGTTGTCGTGGTTTGACCCCAGCCAGCAACTAAGCACCATGCAGCCACTCACTCAATTCCCGCCCCCCCCACCCAGTGGGATGTGGGAGAAAACTGGGGAAAAAAAGTAGAACTCATGGATTGAGATAAGAACAGTTTAATAGGACAGAAAGGAAGAAAATAATAATGATAACAATATTAAAATGACAACAACAATAAAATAATTGGAATATACAAACCAAGTGATGCACAATGCAGTTGCTCACCACTCACTGACTGATGCCCAGTTAGTTCCCGAGCAATGATCCGTGCCTCCTGGCCAACTCCCCCCAGTTTATATACTAGGCATGACATCACATGGTATGGAATATCCCTTTGGCCAGTTTGGGTCAGCTGCCCTGGCTGTGTCCCCTTCCAGCTTCTTGAGCCCCTCTAGACTTCTTGCTGGCTGGGCATGAGAAGCTGAAAAATCCTTGACTTAGTCTGAACATTACTTAACACACTGATGTTTTCAGTTGTTGCTATCAACATTCTTCTCATACTAAATTCAAAACATAACACTATACCAGCTGCTAGAAAGAAAATTAACTCTATCGCAGCCAAAACCAAGACGTGTATAAATTTCATTTCTATAGGAGATCAAACAAAACGTCTAATCTGCAACAGTGTTTATTTTTTTAGCATTCTGTTTTAAAACTCACTTCATTTGGTGAGTTGTAGAAATTAATCATACCCAAATATAAATTACTGATCTCCTGCATGTTTTTAGAATTTTTACAATAATTTTGCTTTTTTTAGAGAATGACATTATAAATAAAATAATTTGAAATATTCCATGGTATTCCTTCAATTTTATGGTCTGATCCTCTAGTAAAGCCAAATATTGACTATATGGATTGCTACATTATAGTAGTCTAGAAGCTGTTTATTAATAATCTGGTGTCTGACTGATCCCTAATACTGACTGTGTGGAGGGCTTGTTCTTATGGACTCATCTTGACCATTGATGATTCAGTGCTGAACATTTGGTTGGATGATGTATCCTTACACCATTTTATCACAGGGTGGCCCATTTGTTGAAATATTCAGTGCTCAAGGCAAGAACCCAGGAGCAAAATGGAAGATTTTTGGCAATCCATCAGCTATATGGAAAGTAAGTTTTTAAAGAAACTTATAAAACCTAGAGTATAAACCAGAAAAATTTGAATGAAACTTAAAATTAGAAGATGGTAAGGGCTTTGACCTGACAGTGGAGTTATCACTTGCAGTTCTGTCATTATGACACACTTAATGACTACTTTAGTTCTTTATGCCTGCTTGCAGACTAGGTTGGTTGCGTTGTAATTTCATAGTTTAAATATTTAGAAAGTTATTTTGCTATTCTGATAACTAATGGATTGAGTTGGGCCCATTGGATTGAGAGTCCTGTTTGTCAGCATTGTTTGTTCATAAAACATGCAAGTAAAGGACATGTTTCTATGGGTTATCATTACCATCATATTTAAACTACTGCTATACTTGCAGTGATGTCTGCCATTTGTGATTTAAAAAAAAAAGTAGCTTTGCATGTTAGTAGCATGGTTGGTTGTGAGGACAAGAATTCTATCAGGGTGCTTGTGTTTGTTTATTGTTCCTTTTTGTAGGAATATGATAAAGAAGTAAAAGGCTTTGTTTTTGTACTTGAAGGAAGCAGTCAAATCAACAAAATGCAGCTACCAAAGGAAACTAGACAAACCTGTAAGTATAAAAAAATTAAATGTCTGTGGTGGTGTTCTGATTATTAAATCAGTCTCATATTGGAATGTAAAACTTATATTATTCTCCCTTACTTTGAGCGTAATTCAGCATTAGCGAAGTGGTTTTTCATTAACTATTTAGCAGGTCAGTTAGAATTAAGTAAAAGTTATAGAAATGCCATATTAAAGTAAGTGCTGTAGGGAAGATCCTTTTTGATACATGTTGTCCTAGGTTCACTTCTCTACCTGATCCTGCTACAGGCTGATCTCTGGCAAATAACTTCTGACTCCGTTCAGCACTTACTAAAGTCAATAATTCTATTGGCATTACAGAATGTGAAATAGGTTCCTGTCCCCTTTCTTGTTTTACTTTTTAAAGTATTTTTACTTACATGTATCAAATAACCACTAGCAGTACAAGGAAGTTACACCCAAATTTCAGCAGCACTTATGTAATCAGTCTTTGATGGGTAGTATGGAGTGTTTCCCCAGTTTGTCTATTACTTACACCAGAATCAACCAGAATCAGAGCACTCTTATGTTTCTCAGAGCATACAGCAATCATCATAATTTATGCCATAAACTCCACTGCAGGGTATTGTACTTTATAAGGCTTGTAGTAATGAAATGAGCTGGTTGAGAATTAACTGCCTTTTGAAGAAAACTTGAGAAGGTGATTTTAGTCAAATGAAACGGGAATCTTCTAGTATACTTCTCATGCAGGGTATAGAATTATAAATTAGTTTTTCCAAACAAACACAAAAAATTAATAAGAAATTGTATAGTCTGGTCATGCACTAAGGCCTTGAAGATTAATCTGAGTTTTATAAAAGAAATTTACTATTATCTTCAGTATAATAAATGCCAGTCTAATGTATCTTTCTGAGAAATCCAACTTTGTTTATTGCCAATGTTATGATAAACTATTACAGCCTGAAATGAGGATTGAGAATTAGTGTTGTAGATTATCCCTGCTAAGAATAGTTTGGTTTCAAATTTACCTTAGCTAGTGCTGCAATACTACAGTTAAATTTCTGTTACCATTCTGTCTCCCTCTGTCTCTTCCTCTCTTAAGGTGTATGTACTTCAAATATTTCGTTTATGTCAAGTATACAATCTTTTGAGTGGTAATCTTTGCAATACTCTGCAATCTTTGAATACTCTTCCAAAATAAAATACATTATATATACAAATATAATTTGAAATTTTAAAGTGTCATTTGACCCACAAAAGAAGGAAGTTCTGAACTGGCATTCTTTAGAAGAGGAGCTAATGTTTTTGCTGAGTCTTGTAAAGTCAATGAATAGCAGCCCATACCCTCCCTGATGGAATAACTAAGAAAACAGCATACAATTCAATTCAGACAGCTTTGTACTGTTTTCCCTTGATAGGGAGCTATATGAATCCTGAAAGATTTCTTGTGTTTGTTCCCTCAGTTAAGCTCCATTGCTATTGTTCTAAAAATCAGAAGCCTCCACTGAGCGTTGTTGTCATGATCTGGATTGTGTTTTTACCCAAGGATTTTTTGAAGTTGTTTAATCAGGTGTACATTGTCACAAATGTGCACGCAAGTTTCATATGACTATAAGATAATCTTGATGGGAAAGTATTATTTTATTTTATAATGCCTATGGGATATTTGGTGTCTACATGCTCTTGGAACACAAGTAGAATTGTAAGGAAAAAAAAAAGGTTCCTTTTATTTTCATGAGAATTCCACCAAAGCCACAGATGGGACTTTTAAAACAACACTTTTATTGCAGTTTGAATTGGTTTTCTTCAAGTTTTTCTTGTGTTCATATGTTGTGTGAACCTTGGGAAATAGTGTTGCAGGAGCATAGCTGTATCGTACAAAATGGAAATGCTTGATGGTGAAATGTGCATCTGCACACACACAGCAGGTGTATTTAATTTTTTTCCTGTTTCTAGTGGGACTGATCCAGCAATTTCTGACACTTCAGATTTTTGTGCCATTGGGACAAGACTTCTCCACTGAGTTACTGTAAGATGCATAAAATTTCCTTGAATACTTAATGTAAAGTGAATTCCTGATTGCAGCCATTAATTGTGGTGGCAGATTTTGCATTAAAGTGCAGTGACTTATCAAGTCTATAAGAAGTTAATTAAGCTAATGAGATCATTCTTCCTTGGATGTTTTAAATACTGACATTCCTTTGAACACAGAACAAATTCTAAAAAATCATGAATGACGATGGTGAAAAATCTGAAGAAATTACATTAATTTATCAAACATGTGAAAATACTGGCTCCTGAGAGTCTCCTGAAAATCCATAAGAGATTTATAAATAACTATTCCAGGCCTTTTCTGTTCAGGACAAAAAGTTACATATTCTAATAACTGGGGGAGAAAAAAACCAACCAAGCAAATGGTAAAAAGCCAGAACAACAAATGGAGTGCTGAATTGGTATAATTATGTCGATACTGTGAGGAAAGAGAGGTACCACTGAAACAGACTTTCATTAGTTTGATGTGGAATGATTTAACAGAGTTCTAAACTTGGGCAATTGTCAGTCTTTGGACAACATTTCCACCCTAGTGGCATCAGCTGTTTATGACTAGCACAACCCACTCAGCTTTGTAGCCAGTAGTACACCTAAGGTTTGGATTAACAAAAGAAATATTATGCCATTAGAAACCCTGCAAGAAAAGGTGGGTTGAATGATATGCAATTAAACTGAGTAAAGTCAATGCAGAAATTTATTTTTGTTTGTCTTTCTGTAACTTTGCATTCATCGGTACCTACAGGTGTCAGCTTTTCTTGATTGTCAGAAATCTCCTGTGTGTGAAGTAAGGGGAAAAACAACTCTTGTAGGTTTAAGTCAAAGAGGACAAAACAAGATGCTGGGAAAATGTCATTCAAGCTGTACTGTAGTAGAGAAACAGCGTTCACTATAATGTGAATAATCTACTTCATGAAATTAGGATGGTGTGCTATTTATTTTATGTTGCTGGCTAATTCTGTTATCTTCTGTCCCTTCACATAAGTAGAGTCATCCTGGAATTTTTTTGTTATTTTAACAAAGAATATGCTAGTGTGAATTGAGTCATATTTATTAAAATTCCTCAGTGGATTTATAACAATGCATGCAGGTATTTTAGTATCATTTGTAAGCCACATCATGTTGGTAACATTATAGAGTCCTCTGTGGCATGCTTAATTTCTAACATGATTTTAGAATCTGAACATTGTGAAAAATCTTCAAAAGATAAATTAACTTATTTAGCACAGATCTTCACCAGAGAATATTTTTGCTTCTCTATGGAGCATGAAAATTTGAGAGAGAACACTGGGCTCAAAATACTTGTTTTAAAGACAGCTTTGACTCTATGAATCAAGATCTTGGTGCAGAAAATACTAACATTTTACTAATTTAAAGTGAGAAGCTGTTGGCAGGAAAGCTGGCAGTTGTTGAATAGACCAGAAAACTGCAGGTTTTCAAGCCTTTCGCTTCAATTTCTCATCCTACTACAGCCTTTACATATTTTCTGTTATATTTTCCTTTCAGAGTGGTTTTTTTTATTACTTACCACAGTTTTAATAGTTTTTTTGCTTAGGTGTTAGGTATATCTAACATAAGCATACGTGACTTTAAAGCTACTTCCCCCCCCCGCCCTTGCAACAGAAAGAGCTTCTTTGTGTGTCAAATCACACTGACTTTTCTGTTTCTGAGTGTAGTTCTCGTTACACTTTCTGCTTCTATGGTTTTAATTGCTGCATTGCTTCTAAAAGTGTGTAACAAAAGGGACGAAACAAACATGATATGCCATGCAGTAAGCAGAAACCCAAGTACATAGATTTGCTTCTCATAGGCATTTGTTAGACAGATGGTAGGAACTTAATGACAGGTACAGGAATTCAGGTTTTCTATAGCGTCATATTGAGTTTGGTTCTTTTGGGTGCTTGCCACCCATCTATGCCTCTTAAAAAGAACCTCTTCTCTACTTTTCTTCTACTCATTTTTTCATCACTTGCTTTTTTTGGTAACAGAGAGCTCTAATTTTTTACCACCTCTCCCACCTTTCTTTGCCGTTTCTCTTTCCAGCTCATATCTAGACTTTACATTTTCTTCATCTTTTCTCGGTACTTCCCATTCTCACCATTACTATGTCCCTCTTACAACAATATATATGTTTACTTCTGTAGTATTCTTATGTACTTCTAGAAATTTAATACATGTATTTTGTATTTGTTATAGTTTATGTAAACATATATTTACTATACAAAATTACTGTATTTAAATAGTTATGACTTCTTTTTCTCTTCTCATCAATTTTCTGATTCTAAATTAGTGTTATCAGAGAGCCTGATACAAATCCTAATTCTCTCACCTTCTTTTATGTTCAGTGATTTCAGTGTCTATGTGGATGAATTAATCTCGCTTGATACATTTCCATATACTTTTTACAAAAGTATAGATGTTTAATTCAGTGTAACAGTTTCATTACTTCATTACTTATGTTTATAATCAAATCATGCTTATCCTGATAATTACATAAGTTCATTGATGCTTTCAGAGTAATTGGAGCTACTTAAAGGTATACATGCCTAAAAAGTACAAACTCATTTGTTCCCCACTTAGTGCAACTGTATGCAGAAGTTAATAAAACTTCTTTAAAAATAAATTTAGTACTAAGTTTTGTATTAGAAATCAACTGTAGCTTATTGATATACCTATAAACTCCTTCAAGACTTGCAAAATACACAGTGTATTTTATCCTAGCACACTGATGATAATCCAGTAAATAATGAAGACAAGTCCTTCTTGCTTCACGTGACTGCTATTCAGTTGTTTTCATTTCAGACATATTGAAAGGAATCTCTTGCTTGTTTGTGGACAGAATATTGATTGTGCTGTTGCTTCCTGCAGTTTAATGTTCAAAGATGGTTTCTTACATAATCTGACTACTTACTACTGAATCTTTGAGTAGCTTCAAGTGAAAATTGATAGCATGCCAAGCCATCAAATTTACTTTGTGTAAAAAAACCACTTTGGCAAGTTTGGTAATAGCTGTACATGATGCTTTATGGTACAGTTCTTCCTCTCCCATTCTGCAAAGAGATGGAAATATGAATTTAGTTTGAGCCTCATCCTCTTTTACATTCTGCTCAGTGATTGATCTGATCAGCAAACAGGAATTTCTTCAAGGCCATCCCTCACTGCTGGCATCAGCTGAGCTAAACCTTCTAACTTGCTGCTATCAACCAGTCATGTGAGATTGCTGTCATAAATACTGACCGTGCAAACAACTGTTCAAACTAGTTTTTCCTTTGCCTTTTCTTTGGAAGAAATTTAAGTAGAATTTTAGATACTTTGTTAGGTGCCATGATTAGATGAGTATCACCACATTAACAATCAATGTATCGATCTGCCTAAAAAATGGGTAAAATAGATTGTGGATGAAAAATTTGGTGAAGCATAATAAAATCACAGCTAAGGTAGAAAGCATGTAATTTATGCAGCCTTTTTGAAGCAAATAATAGCAAAGCTGTTAGTAATGCTGAATGTAGCCATCTGTTGTAAATGTAGTAGCCAGCTGTTAAATCTTCAGTATTACAGATTTTGCTACCTTTCTGAAAAAGGAAAAGTAACTCAATGTTTGAAAAAAATATTTGTGTGTAAAGAAAACAGCATCTGGCTTTTGTTGGCATTCTTGGTTTAATTCCCAATATGTGGACATGTGCAGGTGCTAACACTTCTGCTTGGCATTTTGACAGACACACGAACATTCATTTATTCTTAAAATACCAATGCCAGTCATTGTCATACTTTATTTCTGATATGGGGTTTTTTCAATGTTAGGTATCACATGAAATTAGTACATTGTGTTTTACAGCAAATGAGTAGAGCTGTTGATGTGAGAAAATACACCTTCAAGTTGTACCATAGCCTCCAAAAAAACCCCAGTAGAGTAGTCTGGGGTATGAACAAGGATCAGAAGCTATACTTCTGCTTAAGTATGGAAATATTATGTGGTCTTGTATGAGTTCCTGTAGGTTGCTCAGCCTTTTTTTCCCCTAGTTCTCTCGTATAAGTTATGGGAGTAATTTATCAATTTATTTTGAAAATGTATTTTAAAGAGTTAACTAACTCACTGTTGTATGATACTTCTAAATATATGAAGTGGTAAAAATAGGAGTTGTAGTAAATTTTAAAATCTGGTGGTTGATCAAGTACATTTTCATGGATATGCAGGTTAATGTGTGCTGATAGTACAGATTTAATATTTGATGTATTATCCTGTCACTGAACAGAGGCCAGTTTAGGGAGATAGCATTTTTGATGAAAGTTTTGTGTTTGAGCATCCAGACAGGACAGAAGATAGTAACAACAAAATGTGTCCAAGCTAATATGTAAAGTGATCCAGCAAGGCTAGTGGCAGAAACAGAACTTACTGATCCATTGCTGCAGCTCTTAAGTCATGCCAACTATCTCAATGATGACAATTTCACAGTACTTCAAACTACTTGTTTAAATCTTTAGATGGTAAACAGCTGTAAATCATGTGTGGCATACTTTGTAAAGGTGGGGAGGTTTGAGATCTCATGTGAGATTCCCCTTACCTCTGAGACACGAAAACCTGCACAGCAAAAATGCAAACTGTCAATGATAGCTGCTTCTCAGTCAGAGAGTCCTGCTTATGTAGCCCAGAACTTGGTGCATGATATTAATGTGCCATGGGACTGTGCTTTGTTGCCACTTCCTAGGATTAACTATGTCTCTTTATTCTTCATGATGTTTTAACCTTCTTTTAAGACTCAGCTGGCAGAGTGCTTATCGACAGATTTGCTCAGTTAGTATCCCACTGTTCATAGTCAGATTAGCTTTGCTTGCCACTAGCCTTCACCAACTCCAGAAGGCATCAGTGCTTGTTATACTCTGAGGGGAGCACACACATTTTAGAAATATTTATATTAATAAGGAATTATTTTTCTGGTAAAGAGGTTAATCTTACAATATTGTCATGGTTTAACCCCAGCCAGCAACTAAGCACAACGCAGCCGCTCACTCACTCCCCTCCATCCCACTGGATGGAGGAGAAAATCAGGGAAAAAAGTAAAACTCCTGGGTTGAGATAAGAACAGTTTAATAGAACAGAAAAGAAGAAACTAATAATGATGATAACACTAATAAAATGACAACAGTAGTAATAAAAGGATTGGAATGTACAAATGATGCGCAGCGCAATTGCTCACCACCCGCCGACCGACACCCAGCTAGTCCCCAAGTGGCGAATCCCTGCCCCCCACTTCCCAGTTCCTAAACTAGATGGGACGTCCCATGGTATGGAATACACCGTTGGCCAGTTTGGGTCAGGTGCCCTGGTTGTGTCCTGTGCCAACTTCTTGTGCCCTGGCTGAGCATGAGAAGCTGAAAAATCCTTGACTTTAGTGTAAACACTACTGAGCACCAACTGAAAACATCAGTGTTATCAACATTCTTCACATGCTGAACTCAAAACATAGCACTGTACCAGCTACTAGGAAGACAGTTAACTCTATCCCTGCTGAAACCAGGACAAATATGTACTGTAGTCAGTTATTTTGTCAGAGATGGACTGCTTTATAACCTTATTTATGTTTCAGTTAAAAATCATTATCGCAGGAAAGTGAGGGTGAAAGGCTGTTACCTGCCCTCAAAAAACATATATGTAGTAAGGTTTTAATTTTAAAATATAAAATGATCTATTAAACATTATGTCCTATAGTGTGAGCTGTAAGTCCTCTGCTTTTTTCAGTAAGTTATTTGTCAGGTCTTGTGGCAGATAGTTCACTTGAGTCATGTTATTTCAGTATTTGTACATCTTTTCTTGTACTTGATAGCCGTTTCATTTGAAACATGGTCAGAGAACATTTTAAATTTAGTATATCCAATTATAAATTGGGAGATCAATTAGATTACCTCATCTACACAGATAGTTCAGTAGATAATCCAAATGCTTTCTCTGTTCTATTGTCACTTTGCAGGATGTTATCTATTTCTGATCCTGTTATTTGAGAAGTGGAGTTAGTGATTACAAACACCATCCAAAACTCTTAGATCTTCTTTTCTGTCATAAATATGTTATCTGTTTGCATTCTTTGCAAATCTATCATCAATTAAGTCTTATTTATAATTTTCCAGCTTACCACTGGGTAGAAATAAAATATTACTTAAGATCCATGAAAAAACTTTTTAAACCCCAAATTTAATATTACTCCGTCCTTGTTAAAATTTGAGCTTTGGTAGAAACAGTTTGGGTACAGATCTGTGTTAAATGAAGGAAAGATCTTGTCCAGATGCTGCTAATATTCTGAGTAGAGATCAGTTCCCATTATAGTACTGCTTCATTCTGGGTAGCAACTTGGAAGAAGGTAGAAGTGAAATTTGCCAGTGGTACCAAAGAATAAAAACTATCCAGGTGGTAAGTAGATGTACAAAATTTATCCCACTTTGGCAAGAAACAAAAAAACTTACATGAAGGTTTTTGATACTTATTTCTCTTCGGGACTATTGGAATAAATGCTGGGTATTTTTGTTTTAATCAAATTCCAGTTATTTGGCTTTATATCTGGTGTGATTTCATTAGTCAGTGGAATTATTCCCACAGTTGTTTTCTTCCACTATTTGTAGTTTCATAAAGATGCTAAGATTTTTTTTTTCCCCTCAGTTTTCTCACCAGCATGTGCTGATAGGAAAAATATAACAAAGTATTGCAACCATTCACAGAATCAGATCACAACTGAGGTTGGGAAGGACCTCCAGAGATGGTCTAGTCCAACCTGCCTGTGCAAAGCAGACTCAGCTAGAGCAGCTTGCCCAGGACTCTGTCCAGTTAGGTTTTGAATCTCTGCAAGGATGGGTACTGTACAGTCTCTCTGAGCAACCTGTTCCAGTGTTCAATCACCCTTACAGTAAAAATCTTTTTTCATATGTTTAAACAAAATCTCTGGTATTTCAATTTGTGCACATTGCCTTTTACCCATTCTTTAGATACTGCTGAGGAGAGTCTGGCTCAGTATTCTTTATTCCCTCCCATCAGGTATTTATACACATTAGTGAGACCTGCCCTTGAACCTTCTCAAGGCTAAACAATCCCAGCTCCCTCAACCTCTCCTCCTAGGTCAGATGCTGTAGTCTCTTAATCATCTTCACTATCCTGTGCTGGACTTGCACCAGGATGCCCATGTCTCTCATATCACAGAGCCAAGCACTGGACCCAACGCTCTGGCTGTGGTCTCACTAGGGCTGAGCAGAGAGGAAGGATCACTTCCCTGGACCTGCTGGCAGTGCTTCTCCTAATGCAGCCCAGGATGCTCTCGGGCTTCTTTGCTGCAAAGGTGCTTTGCTGGCTCATGATCAACTTGTTGTCCACCAGAACCCTCGGGTCATTTTGTACAAAGCTGCTTTCCAGCCAGTCAATCCTCAGACTGTACTGGTACATGGGATTATTCCTCCACATGTATAGGACTTAGTCTGTAATTTAAAGTTATGACTTTATTTTAAATTTAGTTCGGTTTGGGTTTTTTAATGTGTTGAAATTCATCAGAATTGAGGCAGATGCTTGGGTTTTGTTCACATTTTTTGCTAGGAAGAAGAATTTCAGAAAGCTTGGGAATAATCAAACACAGTTGGTGGGGGTTAGCTTTTGAAAATTTGGCATTTTCCTAACTCTCTTTGGAATGACATCTCAGAATTAGCATAGCCTGAAACCACAGTTGTAGTTTATTTTCACTCTGTGAGGAGTGATGTTTTTGATTGTACATAGAAGCTTAGTGGGTTTATAACATAGAGATGCTCTTGATTTATTGAATAAATGGGAACTCTGGAGTTTCAAACTCTGGAACATACTTGATAAGGTTTAAGAAGTTTTCTGTCAAAGTTTAGCTAGTTATATATAGAGGAATCTGCAGGGGGAAAGGGCTTAAAATGTCCACATTCCTAAAGTAGTTGTACTTGTTGATAAGAAATTTTATTGCAACACTTGTGAACAGCACAGTATAATGTAGATTGTTGTACCATATTTTCTTTTTTTCAAACAGTTTTCTCTAAATATAAGTTTATTACTTTCAAATTTTTGATAACCAGAACATACTAGATTTTATATGCATAGCTAGTTTATTCATAGACAATATAATAGCTTGAATTTATGTGAATACATGCTATCATAATAAGTCATCATTTTAGGTTTGCTGACAGAGATATGATAAATTATTCATGTTAATCTAAGGACCCAGCATGTTTCCAGATACAGAACAATAAAAATTTGAGTCTTGGTTAGTCTTGTGAAACTTAGGCCAACCTTTTAAAATTAGAAGCAGGACAGATGCTAATTTTATCATGTACTTCTGACAGTGTTTGAAGATTTTAGATAGTGACTGAAGGTAAACTTCATTGAACAGATTTAGAGATTATTTGAAATTCTGATGTTTAGTAGCATGAGACTTGCTCCTTGGAAGTTTTGTGAAGCAGGAGTGAAATACAGAAACATTCTTAAAAGTATTAGGGTATGTTAAATTCCATAGCTTACAAAGGAGATTAACTCATATATTTGAAAGTAAACATTTTTTTAATAACTCTGCCAGTCATCACTTTCACTAGAGTACCAATGCAGCATGGGTGGTAATTTAGGAAACAGATATCCAAAAAAAGATATCGCATGAACAGGGTGTCCTTCTTCCACATGTAAAAAAGGATTCATGCCATTATTATAGCACTGATAACAAAATACACCATCCTAGTTTAAAATTAGTTAGATTAGCCACTTGCTTAGATCCTAGTTAGATTAGCCACTTGGTCTGAAAGAAGATAGGTACTTGGTCTGAAAGAAGATAGGTACTTTCTTTCCCCCTGGTCAGGATAAATCTGTTACCCTTATTCTGCAAATACTTCTAATTTCTCACATTTGATGACTTCCATTGGTTCTGCAGCTGTAAAACTGTTCAAAGTTGTCATATGAATAATTTCATTGCTTGTTCAGTTGATCAGTATAAAACATCAGGCACGGAGAAAGACTTTTTCCACTGTTGATCTTCTATTCTAGAGCTTGCACACACCCATATTTACTTTCTGCTTGTTGAAGGAATCTTTTTTTTTTTTCCCCTTGACCCAAGAACTTCTTCAGAAGTATATACTGCTTGTTATTTATTCCTCCATGGTTATCAAGATCTCTAACTACTACCCAAAAATGTTTGTTCTCTGAGTGCCCCTTAACAGTTTAATTGTGCATCCTTCTCCAGCACATCTTTAGACTATCTGGATTTTCATGACTGTTTTTCTCTGCCCTTCTTAAGTCCATAGGTATGAGTACCATTTGAGGGGGAGTAGTGGATCTTTTTTTCCAGCAGTGTTTATTTCCGTATTTGAATGTGTACCTTCTCTGTGCACAGTGTGAATCAGTTGTGTTTCTGAAAGGTATCAGTCAAGGAATTAATGATTTTTAGTGTTGGTTGAACAGATACAGATGTGTACCAAA
Source organism: Astur gentilis (assembly GCF_929443795.1). Taxonomy (NCBI): domain Eukaryota; kingdom Metazoa; phylum Chordata; class Aves; order Accipitriformes; family Accipitridae; genus Astur; species Astur gentilis. Next base: position 14,786,020 of record NC_064902.1, on the reverse strand, counting down.
TTTTCTTTTATCTGAGGAACTGAGTATGTGCTCAGAACTTTCTCAGACATTGAAACTCTTTTCCTTCAATGGCTATAGAATGTGTTTAATGTGTCTTCTGCAGAAGGCTCTTTTGTTGGATACCTGCCCCCCTTCCCACCCCGGTATTTTGTGGCTGTAAACACAGATATTCTTAAGAGGGTAACTTCTTGTTTCTTCAGTTATTGAAGGAGAGAAGTCAGAATAAATTTCCCATATTTTTGTAAGAAAAAACCCTTCTGTTAAAAACTATAGGTTCAAAATTTGTCAGTGGACAAATTTACCAAGGTGAGAAAGAAAGAAATTACGATGGTAGGGCTGAATGAGCATCCTGAAACACTGAGGAAATTGCTCACACCTGGTGATCCAGGTTGCTAAAAAGTTGAATGTTGTCATCTTCATTATTTTGATGATAATCTCTTCTATAGTATCTTGTGAGAAAGTTTAAGTTAAAAAAAAAAAAGACATCTTACTAGAGTTAAAACAGAGACTACTAGCATGATACCAAATTCTGCCCAATACATAAACTTTTAGATTCTGAATAGCCTATGAAGGTTGTGAACTGTTTGAAGAAGTTTTGATTTGTCAATAATGTAGGTAGAGAAGAGATCACACTTCTCTGAATGTTATTGAGGGCTGTCTTTTCAAACTCCACTGGCAAAGCAAACCATGAGCTTTCTGCCAAGTTAATGCTTCAGTAAGATACAGTAAAAAAATAGGAAGGTAGGTTGATCAGAATATCCTGTAGTTGTAATTACTTTGAGGGCTTAAGGAGACTGTCGATGTGGTATGTAAATCTACTTGAGTCAACTCTTCAGAGTATCTTTTTGGTTGATTAGAAGCCTGGATAGTTACTGTTTGCCTTAATGTGACTGTTCATGTCTAAATAAATCTCACTTTTTAATTTGCTCAGCTTAATTGTAGACAGTTGTATTTGCATAGTGATCTTAGTCTAGCGGTATTGATCTTGAAAGGAAAGACACTTTAAGGAAAGGAAGTGAAGTAGTGGTGGAGCCAACCCTTCTGTTTTGCAGTTCAAAAAGACAAGGAGTAAGGCTTTTTTGTCTAAAGAATACTGCTGGCATGGTTGTGATCTGACATACAGCAATAGTGATCGTATGTAAGAACAGTTAGCAAGGTGCACAATGACTCAAGGGTTTCCAGCCTTAGGCAGCGGCTGTCTCCATACAGATATTTTCTTGCATATGCAATTACCATTTTAGAGACAACATTAAGAATTCAGCTTATTAAAAAAAATATAAATTCAGGGATAATGCCTCAAAGTTTCACCTCTTTTGAGATTTATTCTTGATAGGAGGTGCGGCAACTTATATTTCAGCTTGCTTTTCTGGAGATACTTGCATACACATGATAGGATGTGCAGACATTGAAGAAAATGTCATGATCTGACTGGATACCTATAAGCTGTCCTGTGTTCCTGGCTACCGAAGAGTAGGGCATGGCACTTACAGATGAGGAGTAAAGCAAGTTATTTAAACAGGCAGCTGAATGCACATAGCAGTAAATGCTCCACAATACAAATATAGAGAGGCAGATTCTGCAAAAACTTTATATTGGAAAGATGGGACCTGTCTTCCATACCTTTATTTTTACTTTAACTGGGTATGATCCTTTTAAGGAGAAAAAATTCCCATATAGTTGGTCAAAATTAGGATAGATGATTCCTGGTATTCTTTTTAGTCAGGCCTGGAGCTTAAGTCATATGAGGAGCGGCTGAGGGAGCTGGAGCTGTTTAGTCTGGAGAAGAGGAGGCTGAGGGGAGACCTTATTGCTCTCTACAACCTCCTTTCAGGTGGGGGTTGGTCTCTTCTCCCAAGTAACAAGCAATAGGGTGAAAGGAAACAGCCTGGAGTTGCGCCAGGGCAGGTTTAGATTGGATATTGGGAAAAACTTCTTTACTGGGAGGGTTGTCAGACATTGGAATAGGCTGCCTAGGGAAGTGGTTGAGTCACCATCCCTGGAGGTATTCAAAAAGTGCGTAGACAAGGTACTTCAAAACATAGTTTAGTGGGCATGGATGATGGTTGGACTCGATGATCTTGAAGGTCGTTTCCAACCTAAATGATTCTATGATTCTTTATTGGCAGGCTTTCACCATGAGCTCAATACAGTTGATGATCCTTTCTTAAATCTTGCCACTAACACTTAGATATTTTGTTTCATTTTAAATTGGTAGGCAAAACCATTTCAATTGCTGTTCTCGGCCCAAGACGTTTTCATTCTCTTAATACTTTCAAAAAGGGATCAGAGCAAAAACGGGAGATAAAGTAGTTTAACTTATTGGAACACTATATCAATCTGTTTCTTAAAGGAAAAGTGTGGTGGGAGTCTAATGGCATAGACCTTGATGAGGATAATTTTGTTACATCCGACAGGAAATTGAAGAATGTGTTTAGAAAACAGTTACCAACTTTTTTTTCACTGTAAAGATAAACTAGAATTCTAATTTTAGGTAAAACTATTACATTCTGCTGAATATTTAGTGACAAGTAAATTGAGGTCTGAGAAGAAGGAATACTTAGTCACAGATTATGATAATCCAAGTAACATATTTAATTTCAAACTAGAGAAGATGGTTTGAGTCAGATTCTGAGCCAGGTAATTTACAGTGGTCCTGAATGCAGGTTCTTGACTCGGCTATTAAAAAAAAAAAAAAAAAAAAGAAGATTTTCAAAATAAATTTAGAATTAATATTTGTCCGTGGTGTGTCTTGAAGCTTGTGAGTTCTTTTAAAACATCCTAAATCTGGATGAGATCCGATTGTCCTAATTAATGCCTTAAACCAGTCTTTTCTGGTGTGCATCCTTCTGGTGATATGATAGAATCTTCCAGGTAGTATTCAGCAACAGTTTTTATCTGCAGACCAGGAGCCAAGGCAGGAGGAGTCAATGTGAGAAGACAGAACAAGCATGAAAGCAGAGGAGGACTGCTGAATAGGTGATTAAGAACAGTAGGGGAAGTGGAGATCATTTTGGCAAGGAGAGGAGAGTGGAGGAAGGGGGCCTCTTCTCTTTCCATGCATCAATCTCCTTTTGGCAGATCACTTTGGGCCTGCTAATGGACAGGTTTCCAGCATTACCGTTTATGTAAAGACCAGAGAAACAGAATGATGAACAAAAATACATTTCTCAGACTTGTTTCAGAAATAGCATATTGCTTCCCCCTCAGACCAGAGTACACTCGTCAGTCTGCCAAGCTCAAATTAGATACAATTTGTACAGTGAAGTCAACAGTTGTCACAAAAAGGAGTATTTACTTCATCAGGCTGTTGTATCCTCCGAGGCTGATGTTACAGGATTTGTATTGAAGTTGTAGTCTCTGCCAATGAACAGCTAGTGTAATTGCTTTTTTGCAAGTGCAGTTACAGGCAAACTTAATTTAGTGTAGCACAATACCTTTAGCTTAGTAGGCTGATGAAACATTGTGTCTAGTCTGTACAGTTCCCCCTTTTTCCACTAGTCACTTCAGTCCAAGATCAAGATCATTATCTTTGTGTTGCAGTATGTCTGCATAAGATTCAAAATGCCCTGAAAGTAATTATTTTAACCAGTATCACTTTATCTTTGTTTAAATATAACCTGGATCTGTTGGAACTGATGGGAGAGATGCTTTGTTTAAGTTTTAACTTGCTAGGTAGTGAGTCTATTTTAAACTATCATATGATATGCTATTAAATTAATAGAGTAAATCTTATCATGGTGATAGATGATGTCCTGGTGATATTACAGAATAAATTACTGTCTTCCAGGACTTTAGAGAGAAGAAAAGTAGTAATTATATATATTTTGGTTGGATCAGTTTAGGTAACATGGAGTAAACTGAATCCTATTTATGTTTGGTTGGTAGGGTTTGTGAGTCAGGATTTTCATATGCCAAATAAAGTAAATGCATGATCCAGTGTTAGAAAAAAAATAATTAGTTTTGTCTTTTTAAAGGGCAGACTTCTTAGCAATTGGAATAAATGGTTTAAATGTGAGAAATATGGCTGTACTTAAGAGAACTGTTACATACAGCAGGTGCAAACATAACCTTTTCTTTGTCTTTGTAAACATGAAAGGACAGATTGTCTTTCTAGAATAGATAAGTTCATGGAAAGAAAAACAAAGTGCAAAGAATAGCAGCCAATAAACTAAAGAAAAGAGCCAACAGAATTAGTTCCAGGCATAAATAACTGCATTATAAGGGTAATTTGTTTAGATTCTTGAAAAGTAGGCACTAAACTTTCCACATATTAATACTCATTAGAGTGCTTTGTACTGAACAAATTAAAAACTGTTTCCTAGAATTAGGGTTTTCTAAACCATTTGGCAGAGTTAGCCATGCTTCAGAGGAGCAAACCACCCTGCCTTAAAATAGAATTTACTAAATACTTGAAAGTAAAAGAAAGATGAGCTCATTTCAAAACAGGATGTTAAAATATTGATAGAAGTTTCTAGAATATGTTATGAATATTAATTACCACTTCCAGAATTATTTTTTTGAAACAAGTGAAGTTCTAAGAGTCATAAAACTTTTACAACAAATTATCCTTGATCAGTGAAAATACCAGGTCATTCTTTCAGTTTGAGAATTGATTGCAAATATGTTGATATCTTGTAGGGAGAGCTCAGGAATCTCCAGTTCTTCATAATTACTCATATTTGGAAAGTTTTTCTTTTCTAGCAACTAGATTTGATGATTCTCTTTTTGCACCTGCCACCTGTATTACTGCCTTTCTATGGATGCTGTTTAAGGGGACTTTGGTGTGGGTTTTTGCCTTAATTCTGTCCAGAAAAACATTATCAACAGAAAATCCAGTATATAAAAATAAAGCTGGTTCTTCACAACCTGTTTTCTAGGTCTAGGTGACATATCAATCTTTCTGATCGCGTATTTTGTAGAGATTTGATTGATTTTCAACATAACTAAGTCTTCTTTTATGAGCGCTGAATACTGTGCTCTGGATTTCAGATGATCAGACAGCCAGTTCAATAACGTAGTATCTCCTACAAGACCAATTTACAATTAGCATGTAAAGTAAAACATATGTGAAGTACAAGACTGCTCCTGAATAAGGAAACTTAAGAATCTATAAGCATGACACTGAAATTTTTGTGGAGAAAATGGCACTACAGTTGCTAAGTACTAATATACTAACATACTAATAGTTAAGCTTTAGCAGAGGATTCTATCTGGATTTTGACTAGGGTACAAAGATATTTCCATTAATAATAAATTGTGTGGAGTTGCTCTTTGCTTGGCAACATCAGTGAAATACCTGCTTTCATGTTTGGTAAACTTCCAGTTTAAGTCATTTACAAGGAGAAAAACACTTTCATTTTAAGAACAAGTGAGCCTGATAAATGAAGCATCCCTTTAACAGTCCAGCATCATTTTTTCTAAGTTCATTTTAAGCCTTGAATTGAACATTAACAAATGGTTATAAATTATTATACATACAGGAGCAAAGTGAATAGGTAATCTGAGAAGATGAGTTTATCTGTACTCTTGGGTAGTTGCTGCCATTTACTTGCAATCTCACTATAGTTACCATTGTGAGGAGAATAGTCAATCAAAGTTGAAGATATAAAATAAAATTGAAAATTGAATTGGAAGGTAATTTTACTTTCAAATGGTTTTCAAATGTAGATGTTAAGTGTGAAATGAATGCAGTTAATGACCATAGCTGGGAGAGTTATGCACCTGCTGATCACAGGAATATTATTATAAATGAGGTTGATTTTTCCTGTTGACTACCTCATTTTTCTCAACATGGACTCATTACTTTTCTATCACATGTCTGACCCTTAGATATAAATACTCAAGTGCAGACATAATAAAAACACATTAACTCCTATATAGATTTTTTTTTAATGGATCTTTGAAAATCAAGATGTGTGCTGCAGATGTTTCTTGCCTTTGTAGGTTTAACATAGGTCATGGATTTTGATAACGGAAAAAAAAGGTTGAGTTTCACTGTGAGTACTCTTGAGTCGTTTTACAAGTGAGTTCTAATGTTCTAACTCTCGTTGTCTGAATTATTTCAGAAAAGAGTTTCATCAGAACCTTGTTTTTATTTTTATTTACCAAGAAGTAATGTAACTGGAAAGTCTGAAAGTTACACCAACTCAAATAATTATCTTTCTTCTCCCAGAAAATAAATTACTTCAGAGAATTTTAAGACCATCTTCTTTCTCCAATTTTGCCTGTTCTTCAAATGTTTAACCTACTCTTGCCTGCAGAATATAAATATTTTTGTTTTAAATTCATTTACTGAAATAAATTTTAAACTTCTTTAGGTGTGATTATAACTATGTATCTTAAGGTTTGCTGCTTCTTTACAGCATACATACCATCACAAAAAACATTTTATTTTAGACTTATATGACAGTCTGATATAAATGTGTGTATCTTTATCTAAATTAATGTGTTTAGTATTGCACTTTGGAATGTAACTGAGCTGTACATTTACTAATGGCCTTTTTATTGCTAAGGTACCTAATATTTTTTAGGAGGGAGAAAGATAAAACTATTCATATAAAAATAAATAATAAAATTTAAACATATTGAACTAATATTATAAAGTGAACTTAAGTTTTTATTGCCAGTTGTTTGGAGATATGCATGACTAAAGTCTAGGGTCCTACTGCATTGTTGTAGCATCATTTAAATCAACATTCACCATTGAGAATTACACAGTTAAGTTTCAACAGGGATAGTATTTTTATTTGTGTTTCAGCACTCAGGTTACTGTAACTACCTGGTTCCTCAGCACAGTTGCTCAGCTCTACACAAAACCACGAGATCTAGCAAGTTTCAAACCACCACTACTACAATTCTTTGAAGTTCTTTGGTGCCTCAATTTCTTAGCACTTCTGAACATCAAGATTTAGAACAGAGTGGAGAGTTTCTGAAAACTACATCCACAGGTTTTTCATCAAAGAGTATATGAGAAGCAAAGTGATGGATGGAACTAAGCCTTGATCTGGGGCACAGGCTTAGCTATGCAGCCAACTTGCTTGTGATCTTAGGTGAATTATTTCACATCTTGCTTAAATTTCTTCAAAAGTAAGATCAAGCCCAGAGTGCTAGCATTGTAAGACACTTTGAGGTCTTCACTTTTCAAGGACTTGATGGTATTATTAATCCATCCATAAATATATGTGCAGCTGATACTGAAATCTGCTCTGTCAAATGATGGCAGTGGTAAGGACATAATGTTCTTCCTCTGGCACAGTAGTGAAATTTCTGCCTTTGAAGTGCATATGATTTATGGGAGGAGCTGCTAGTCTTTCAAAATGAAACATCTAGTAGACTCTTTCACTTTGTTTTGATTTGTCCACCCATGTTATGAGGATGAATAGATTAAAGATCAGATTGTTTGTAAGGGAGAGGAAAGAATCAAGAAGTTCTGGAAAGCTGATGGACTTTCTGTTTGCTTTGCATGATGGTCTTAATGACTCTGGGGAAACAAGAAAGCACTCCTGTGTTTTTATTGCCTGTACTAGTAGAATGTTTTGATGTTGCAGTATATTTTGTATTGTCCTTGGTGGAACTCTCGAATTGCCAAAAATAGCTAATGTAGCTTGCTCCAGAGTTAATGCCCTCCTAAGATGACCTAAGGAAAACGAAGACCGTTTCAGGCTGTTTATCTGCAAATTTTGGGTCACAACGTTTCATTAGTTAAGCTACAGATAGTCCTTACTAATGAAAACATGTTTTCAGTAATAATAATAAAAAAATCTACAGGGCTGTCTCACAATTTTAAAGTAAAACTCAGCATTTAAATATAATTATTATGAGTATTTTTAACAACACTAAGTAGTGACAGAAAGTTGTTTACTGTAATTATTTGTCATCTTCTCAGAGGGGCTGTGAATTACAGAGAAATACCCATCTGTTAGAAATAGGCTTGTTCAAAAATAATAGGTAAATTAATCGTTATTTCCCCAGTTTGCAGCCTTTGAAGTAATGTCTGTTCTCCAGTATAACAAGGTAGGACTGCTGGGGAATATCAAGGTTCTGCTGCTGTTGTGGTTTAACTTCAATAGGCAGCTAAGTCATGCACAGCTGTTCTCTCACTTCCCCCCACAGTGGGATGAGGGGGAGAATCACAAGGGTAAAAGTGCAAAATCTTGTGGGTTGAGGTAAAGACAGTTTAATAGGAAAAGTAAAAGCTAAATAAGGCATCTGCTACTTCCCCTCAGCAGGCAAGGTGTTCAGCCATTTCCAGGAAAGCAGGGTTCCATCACATGTAATGGTTACTTGGGAAGACAAACGCCATCGCTCCCAACGTCCCCCCCTTCCTCCTTCTTCCCCTAGCTTTATATGCTGAGCATGACGTCATAAGGTCTGGAATATCCCTTGGGTCAGTTGGGGTCAGCTGTCCCGGCTGTGTCCCCTCCCAACTCCTTGTGCCCCCCCAAGCCTCCTCACTGGTGGGGTGGGGGGAGAAGCAGAAAAGGCCTCGGCTCTGGGTAAGCACTGCTCAGCAGTAACTGAAACACCCCTATGTTATCAATGCTGCTTTCATCACAAATCTGAAACATAGCACTATACAAGCTACTCTGAAGGAGTTTAACTCTATCCCAACCAAAACCAGTACAGCTCCTCATAAGACTTGAAGGAAACAGAATGTAAAAATGAGGCTCTTTATCAGTTTAAAGGAAGCCTAATCTTTGTGATCATGGCTGTGGTCTGAATCTATTAGAAATGTTCAAATTCAGTGTCCTTGGTGGTATTCTGAGATGACCTGAATAGCGAGCAATAAACTTCTGTATTGTAATTCACATTTGAAGATGTGTGCTCAGGAAGTAAAACAGACAATGTCTTGTGTCTATCTTTAAGCTGACAAAGAGTCTATATAAAATGACAGAGGTATTTTTAGGAAAAGAAAGCAAATAATGTTTTTCTAGTTAGCAGGTGACAGTGTGTCCCAAGATAACACAAGCTTAAGGGGCAGAAACAAGTGTGATTATTAAAGGCTACTGGGTTCTCGGTTCATACAAATTGAATTCTTTCACAGTCTGAAGGGCTATGGAAATCTAGTGAAGAGTGTAGACTGTTGAAATAAAATTAGCATGTAAAGTGATTTTATATATGCAGGAATATAGCCACCAAGTTTGAATTTGAGAAAGAAATCTCATTACTCATCTTGTGAAAGAAGTAATTCTTAAATTCCATATTTGCTATCACTGACATAAAGGTTCTGCATATGAATAGTTTTTTGGTGATTGCCCAAAGATACTAGATTATTGAATTGACAAAGATCTGTTCCATTCTCTCCTGCCTTTTCTTTTATAGGATAACTGATTTAGGAAATATTAAGAGAAGATTGTATTTATCAACGGTCCAAAAGGAGTTGTCTATAACCCCTCTGCATGCAAAAATTCCTCTGTTTACAATCAAGCGCAAAATAGTAGGTACCTTGGGAATATTCCTTGAACTGTGGTTGAGCATGCTCTTTTATCAGAAACATTTTATGTAAGTTTATAGACCTGTCGAAATTACTATTTGGTTTAGAATTCAGTTCCTGCTAATTCAAGATATGTGTGTGTCACCTCTACTGGATGGTGTCAGAACCACTTAAGACTACTGCTCTTCTACCCTTTAACATTAGGAGTTCATTCCCGTTTTCCAAGATTAATGCTGTTTGTTATGTGTTTATCTCTCACTTCTGCTATGTGTTCAGCCTCTAAAGTTCTCTGTCCCCCTGATACTTCTTCATTATAGTGTTCCTGTTCGTGTGTACCTTCTCCTGTAGTGTCCTTTTATTGCATTAGTTGGAGCTGCAGGTAGACTGTAGCTGACGGCTACTTTCATGTGCTTCAGATTCTAGCATATATGAAACAAAGTATATGTCAAACATGAAAATAAAACGGTAGCCATCATCTCCCTGTTCCCCTCTCCCGCACCCAGCCACAACATATGGTAACAGCTGTCAGGATACAAAACCTGATAGTTACCATCTAACCTTGTAAAGACTCAAGTCTCAAATATTGCTTTAGAAAATAATTTGGAGATGAGAATAGTTAGATTTCAAATATTTTAAAGTATAAGTAAACACCAAGAGACCTAGATAACAGTGTACTAAGCAGCTGTGGATTTAAGGCTAGTTATGAGAGAGAATATTTTAGAAAAACTCCTTAAGTTATGACTTAAGATAGTTTAGGTGAAGGCAGCTGTGATAATTTTAGATTTCAGGAGTTTTCTGCTTTGTGGTTGGATTTTTTTCAAATGAATATGCATCAGATCATACCCCTGAAGTTGCTGTTAATTCAAGACCCACTGAAATGAAATTTTCTTCAGTATAATTTCAGTTAGTTCATCTTGGTGTCAGGCTAGCACAAATGTTTCAGGACTAGAGTATGCATTAATATACACCAAATTCAATCAGAATAGAACTTCAGTTATGTATTTTAATTTTAATAATAAAACATTAATCAGAGATCTAAATGCTCTGATCAGTTATAATGACAAAATATTTTAATCACCTTAATGCTTGACCAACCTTAAAGAGTAGGTTTGTATTTTTTAGTATATCTCAGGTAACCATTCTTTTAAATGGTTATCTGCTTATTGTTGCTTTTACTTAAAGGAGGGAGTATGCTGCTTTCAGTGATTAGCTAGATGTTTTACATGGCCCTGATAGTTTAACTTATTGTATACACAAGCTGATCACTATTATCAGTATGATTGGTTGTGAATAAGCATATAATATGTTCTGTATTCCATCAGTAAAACATAGTTTACATTTTCACATGCTAGCTTTCTGTATTGAATTCTTACAAATGAGCTTATTTTTCAACCTCAGCAATTGAAATATCAGTTATAATTAAATACTGCATTTTCCCATTCCATTGCTTGGTGTCTTCAAAACAAGTATTCCTTTCCTTCCAAAATTTCAGACTTAGAAGCTGAATAGTAATGTATGCACGGTTTTTTTCCCTCAAAAAATGTTTACTATTTGGATTTAGAAACCAATACTTTTACCTTGACTGTATAAGGAAATGAGGCATGTACAATCATTATGTCTTAGTAGTCTTCTCCCTAATAAAACTTCAACCCATTGGTCAACTGTATTTTACATGTGAGTAATCACATCAAATATATTACAGTTCTGCAAACTTAATGAAAATGGTTGCATTTCTCGTCAAGGCCATCTCTGTTTATTTCCCGGTTATAGAAGATGTGTTAGCATCAGCTCATCCCTCACTAGATATCAGAATCGATGAGGAGAAGAATTGTTAGGAACACCAGAATTCCAAGCATATGTGTTTTTAAACATCAGAGACCCTAAATGGAAGACATAAAGCCAAAACAAAACATATTTTGTTAGTTGTTCTGCTTGTGGTATTACTTGTTTTATTTGAAACTTCTTTTTTTCTAGGAGAATAATGGAATCATAATATGGTTCACATGCAAAATAGATACCTGTAACTGCTCATTTCTGTGTTATAAAAAGTGGAAAAAACTTGAAACTGAGAGAAATTAAAGAGCTACTGGAATAGTGCAGGAGAGTGTAGCACATTGATGTTGTTAGTGTTCTAACAGTGTTTCCTGAAACATGGAATAATCATCTAATCAGAATTAAAACATGTATTTAAGTAGGATCTTTAGCAACCTAGGCAGTTGTCATGATCTCACTTGTCTTTTGGAAATGTCTTATCAGGAATGGATAACATTTATTATAAACAAGAAGTAGTTTTAAGATGTTATGATACACTAGGATCTTGTCCATACTAGAAATTTGCCTGATAGATTTCAGTGTGGAAGGGGTGCAACATTTGGAGAGGTCCTTTTCTTATGAATCTTAGAAAGAAATCATCAAAGTATCTCCAGCTATAGCCTTTGGAGCACTTAAGCTGCAGTAACTTTACCTTATGAAGTAATGTTGAATAACAATTTTTTTTTCCCCCCAGAAAACCTTCAACAAATATGCTTTCTCACAAGTTACCTGCAAAATACATTGTGGATATGCTAGATAACAAAGCTGACTTGACCTTGCAGTCACTAGGTCATATGTACTGATTTGTTTGTATAAATAATTGTTGTAAGTGGAAATACAGCAATATCTTTTTTAATATCAAAATGTTATCCATTGTGAATCACAGCCTGTGAGAATTGTAACACTCCACAGAAACTTCATTTATAGAGAAATGTACACTAATAGTCTTCTGCAATGATTAGTGTTTGGGTTTTATTAAAGAGTATTGTTTCTCTTTTCTAGTGGTGCAATTTGTGTATTGACTTGGTAGCATTCACCAGTGAAATATTCAGAGGAGCTGTCTTCCAATCTTTGGATGGAATTATTATTTCAGCTAACTGTAAACTGAGAAAGATCTTCACTTTAAAATCCAAGCCTCAAGATACAGCTGAGGAAGATGGTGTGTTATAATTACTATGTAGTCTTAATCATAACTGTTCATATTATAAAATCAAAAGCTTCTTAATCATCAGATTGGCAATTTGAAAGATTACATGATTTCATGAAAATTAAACTGGTAGCACAGCATATTGAATCTGCTAGTGGTGGACTTCAGGTGACAAATATATGTGTACTCCTCTGTTTTAAACATTGACTTCCTTAGAAGTATTTCACTGAAGAAATTCTGGCAGGATTTATCAAGCAGAGAGCTCGTTTTAGTGAGGATATCTTATGCTGATAGAAATCAGGTTTTGGCCAAGACGACAGTGTCTGAAAGGAAAGAGAAATACTTAAACTTAGTAGCATTTGCTGTTTGTTTTCTTAATTTTGGACATTAGCAGCTGATGGATTTCTTCTTTAAATAATCCAAAACTGTAACAAAGCAGTATTATATGAAACAGAGCTATGAAGCTATCATAAACGCCTCTCTATGATCTTTAGTCCATTAGTCCATTTATCCTAATGTGTCCTTGTTCATTGGGAAAGTAACATTGGTGGTGAGCTGAAAAATAAGAGATTATATTTGTAATAAAGCAGGATATTGGTCAAAGGTTTACTAGTCTCCAAACTAGCATCATAATCCTGAATCATTATTTTCCAAGGGAGAGAACTTCATTGCCTGCTGATATTTGCAGTAATATGGGAGGAATTGAAAAGCACAGCTGGCACTGTCTTATTTTAGAGGAACCCTAGGTATAATTCAACTTCAATTCCATTCAGTTTTTCATTTTGTGGCTTTTAAAGAACACACCTGAAAAAGGGGTTCTGGTTTCTAAAGGAGGGATAGTTAGCAATATTGTAAGTGTAATAAAATGCTATTTGGAAAGCCTAAACCAATAAGGGAGAGTATGTGATCATTGTGATTACTCCTTTTTTTTTGTTGCTGAGGTTGGGAAAAAAAATTAATTCAAAAAAAGACTACAGAGATAATCTGGTAGATTCTCAGCAGAAACTGCAGTTAGAGGCCTCACTGGCTTTAATTTAATTCCGTTAGTGCATTGTTTTCTCTCTTCCATTCTAAACAGTTTTTGAAATGTGCATAAATGTTCTAAATGAGTTCCAAAATGTAGTTAACATAATGAGCAGACAGCTTTAATAAACTGTATGCATGGTAAAATATTGCACTTTTAATTACTGGGTTATCAGTTCTATGATTATTACACAGCTGGTGGGCATTAGTATTTTCTGTATGCTTATGAATTTCCTTATCTAGGCAAGTCTTAAAATTACGTTACAGCTCAAGGTTTGGCTGTATTAAAATAACTCTATACTTCATAGCCAATTACAGAAAAACAATAGTAGTTTTTTGTTATTATTAATTAACTTTCAGTTAACAATCATGATTTGATAAAGCTTTTTTCCTCTTGGATGATAGGACCAGTTAGTTGAGCTCCACTGAATTCAGTGACATTGCAACTCGTCATGAGGTTCCAGTTCTTTGCTTAAACCTCTTTGGTGGTCAAAGTAGTGATTTCAAGATGCAATGTGTGTGTTGTTCTTTCTTAGTAGCTTGTAAACAGTATGTTTTGCATTCTTAGAATGATAACAAGTGGAAAGGAGAAACCACATATACTAAGAAATTATTTCTGTGGGAGATCATTGAGATAGAAGAGGAAAGAATTTGTCTTCTCTGCCCCATGTTATTGAGACATACAAGCTTGATACATACCTAGCTTCTGGTTTCCATAGTAATCCTGAGGTTACGTATGGGGTTTTTTTATCACTAAGTATTGTTTTACAGCAGTAAGTAATGTACCAGCTTGGTGAAAAAAAATGGTTGAAAAAATATGTCCACTACTGAAATATAACATGGCACACTTGAATCTTTCTATTAGGATGTCAGTAATTGAGCTATTATTTGTGTTTGGTTTTGGGGTTACGTTTTCCTCTTGTTATCCTTGTAAAAGAGGCTAATATTCATTAGCTTTCTATGTTCAAGTCTTAGAAAATTTGGAATGAATTTGCATCAGAACATCAGTAATGGTTCTGACTGTCGATGCCTTTCTTCATAGAGAATAACTTCCATAAACTCAGTCCGTATTTATTATCAAAGGGAAAGCAGAGACAATCAGATCACAATCTACTAGTGCCTGGTGTCACAAGAATAGATAGGTTGACAGCTTTTTAGTTTATCATGAAATTGTAATCGTGTCCAAAGTTTGGAATTAAAGCTTGTCAAATTCTTTATTTGCATATATGGGACTTCTCTATTAGCTACTTCAGTCCCACTGATATCAATACCACTTTCAGATGCTCATCTTGTCTGAAAATCAGTATATCAGTATTAGAATTAAAGCTGAGTTGTAATAAAAATTAACAAAAAGTATTTTGTGAGTCTGTTTTGCTTGTTTACTTGCCAAATCAAAGTTGTTGATTTACGATGGCTCTTCCAGCCATTGGTGCATATTTCTTAGTTTAAATGTATTCAAATACTTTTGCCTAAAAAAATACACAATATTATTTTTAAATTTACATGCTTATTGTCTTAAAAGTGAACAATTGCAACAAATTACTGTAATGTATTAAATTGTTATGTATATGTAATCTAACAAATAATGTGAGTCGAATTTAATTCCATTGTATCATCTGAGTGAAGTCAAGCCCATGGTTTTTTTTATTCTAGATATGTGTGTTGTTCCATTTATGCCGTATGAGCCCACAGATGTTATTCCTCGATCCTGCCAGCTAAATACAGATGTGCCACAGGTTACACAACTGCTGAACCTCACTAAAATTCACAAGCCAGAAATAAAATGCAGGAGATACCCAGTAACAGTGCAAGAAACAGGTATTCTGTTGTATTAAAATACTATGGATACGATCTATACAGTATGCATACAAATAATGGAATATTTTTTTTTATTCTGAAAGTGCATGTTAAGAGTTCCAGTGTCTTAAAATAAAACATGACAACTCTTGCATAGCTGTAATATCATGAGGACATAGACACATCTGTTCCAGAGTTTCAGAGATCTATGTGTAGCCTAAACAATTCTAATGTAAGTGTGGAATTTATAATAACAATATTTAAGGTATGTCTTCTGAATGTACACTGAAGTGTGGCTGTTCAGTTGTTACACTTCTTAAAGTATGTTTACATTAATGAAACTGTTCTAACAATATGACCATGCATAGTCTCCTCAGCTTATACTTTGAGAAAGGAAGTCTTATCTCACTGGTGTCTTGGACTTATCTTAATGTTTCTGTAAGCTAGAAGATAATAAAACATATAATTTAGACTTTGACAGCATTGTATAGAAGAGATTTATTAAAAAAGCTAGGCAGTCATGTGCCAAGATACCAACTATTGACTTGGATAAAAACTAAGACACAGAAAGCAAACCGAGGATCAAATTTTAAATTTTTGTTATAACTGAAGGCTAACAGCAGGAGGCTTCAGAAGTTTTTCGTTCTAGGCTCTGTATTGTTTATTAGAGTTATGAATAATCTCAAAAGAGAAATGAATAATATGGGAGCAGAATTTTCATATACTACAGATACTAGGTCAGTAAAAAGTGGGACTTCAGAGCATTTTAAACTTGTAAGATGGGCAATCCCATATGTACTTTTTCAGGAAAAACACTGCAGAGCAGGTAATGTGCAGGAAACGTATTTTGCTAAAGAAAGTTCCAGTTTACTGGTTTTATATCTTGTGGCCACTGCGTTGAAAAATTATGAGCTAGGGACGGCTGTCCTAGGTAAATGTGTAACATGATACCATGTAAGATCTAGCTTTGATAAAAGCAAAGGATTGTACATTGGGGAGAAATGTTAACTACAGTTAAGCTTTAAAGTGTCAAAATTAAATGACTCAAGGAAGGAAGGTTATCGTCACCATAGATTCAGCTCAGTGGAATTCTCAGATTCATATGTAGCTACATTTTTTTAAAAAATAAGGTACTAGGTAGCAGGAAGTTCTAATCCACATGAAACAGAAAAGGTATCAAACCTTTAAATAAATCAATTTTGCATTATTATCTGAAATACTTTATACGTTATCAGTTAAACCATCTCAGAAAAGATTTTGCAGACAGAGAAGTGATTAAGTGATTCAGAGGGAACCAGCATGAATGAAAAACTCGTGAAGATATGCTGAAAACATTAATAATTGGCTTAAGGGAGTTTATAAAGTAACTAGTGATACAAAGAAAGTTCAGTAAAAGCTGCTTTTCCTATCTCATGGCACAAAAACAATACATCATTTGATGTGATGATGCAGTTGAAAATTAAAACCTGATAAAAGAAAATACCATGTTACACAGAATATGATTAAAATACGGAATCCACTGCTATAATAAGCTGGTGAAGTAAAGAAATTTGTATGATTCCAAAATCAGTTGGCCATTTATATGGGTAAGAGTAATGTCCATGTTGTATTTAGCATCCATAAAAATGTGAAGGGAAAATTTAATCTTCTACTTCTAGGTTTTTCCAGTCTTACTCTAAGAACTGTGTTGAAGGCAGATTATTTCATAAATCCATACTGAAATTACATTGTGCCATTTCTGAAGCATTTGGTTTTGGCCATTCTTTGAAACTGGATGTTAGACAGATTATTGTAGAATAGCACTTCCTGTGTTTTATATTTAAATTGGTATGTCTGTCTGCATAAGATTTGTAAGCCAAGAATCAGTAGAAACTGAACTGCAGAAGCAAATGCCAAGATTTGAATGTGAAATTGCTTAAATAGACTTGGGTCAGACAATTGACTGCTTTTTGCTAAAGCTGCTATTTTGCTTTATAACTGTGTGTTGCTTCTTACCTGCAGTAAAGTCAATAGCAAAAAGTCACTAAGGTATATGTCTTTACAGTCTTTAATGTTTTGATTCAAAACAATGAGTATCTCTAAAACAATTTTGTAATGAGAAAGATCGTCATTAAATAACAGCAATAGAATAAGAGACATAGATCATGTTCATTAGTGGAACTCTGTAGTTGTAAAATTATTCATAAACAGTAGTGGTCTTAAGTTAACTATGTAAAGAATAGAATAAAATTTTCAGCTATTGACAGGTTTTTTTGTGGTTGACAAAATCAGTTTTTTTAAATCAGTAGTTGAGTTTTGAAGACATCAGCTACATTTCCAATGAGGAAATAAATCAATGTAGGAAAAAACCCATATTTTACACAGGTGAAATCTCTCTATACAGGCACCCTCTTGACTCTTTTGTTATACTATTGTTGGCTTCCATATGAGACAGAAGACGAAGCCTTTAATTTGGCCCATATAATAATTGCAATGTCTTATTAGTTTTTCATTTTCCCCTTATTCTGTACCACCTCTTATGAGTCATTGATTCATCATACTAAAAAAGGGTAGTAGAACGTCTTTGAAGAAGGAAGTAGGTCTGAAGTAGCTTAGAAGTGGGTCTGAACAAGCAAATTAGATAAAGAATCCATTTCCAATACATCTTTATTGTGTAGGCAATGTTAGAAGTGGTACTGTAGGTAAGGAAGATACATTTTTATTCCACTGGTTTTAGTATATTCTCAGACTGGAGGATTCTCATCTTTAGTGTTTGAATTCAGTGAATAATCATTTCTACCGTTTCTGTTAAAATACTTTGGAAATGCATGTGCAAAGTATTGACCAAAGGAATAAGATAAATTAAAGGGAATGGTAACTACTGGTGAAGTTTAATACTACAAAAGACAGACTGTTACAGCCAACAATAGTATTTAAGGTGTAGCACCACATGAAACTCTGAAGAAAAATAAAGTTTGAAACAAGTATTTCTATGAGAACAACTTTGAGAATATGAAAGGTTTAAGAAAATACTTTAAAAGATACTTTTCTTCTGCTTTTACCAGAATATGAAAAAATCAACTCAAAGATTTTATCTGCACTAAGTTACCATGCTAATGCTTTTTCAAGTTGTTAACTTTTGCTCTCTCTTGATATACCTCATTAGTAAAGGCAGTCTTTGTCTTACAGCAGCTGAAATGAATAGGAGGGGGTTTAAATTTTTGCTTAAAGTAAGACCCTTCATAAATTTACTTATTTAAATTACATTCACCTTTTTTACATGCAAGTACCATTTTTGTAATATTAAAGGGAAAATAATATCTTTAGAGTGTTATTGCCCTGCAAGTAGTCAAGCCAAAGTTCTGTTGTGAAGTGTGATTGTAAGTTTGCTTTTGAAATAGCAGAGGAAACTCTGGAATTCAGTTTCTCAGTGACTGTATTCAAAAATCAATATTTCTTGGCTGGATTGTCAAAATATGAGGGACTGTAAGACTTAAATGAGTACAATAGTGTGAATGATGTATCTAAACAGAAAAATGAATGTTCATTTAAAACAAGACTCAGGTTTTACCATCCCGACTGCAAGGATATATAGCCCTTAGGTATATATAGTAAAATAATTAATGGTAACATCCCTGACCTGCAGGAATATGAAATGCCTTCAGTTTAAGGTTTAATCTTGATTTTTAACCCCATTTTATGAACATAGCATGTGTTCTTCCAGACATGCTTTTCAAATTTCAGAAGTTGGCCTTGAAAATGGAAGCTTTGGTATGTTGAAATACATTTTAATTGGAAAATGTTCTTTTTATCTGCTAAACTTTTTGTTTATTTGATAATCAAAACCCCAAATTATTTTTAGTATCATCCACTTTTAATTACACATATTATTTCATTATGCCGTCAACACACTGTTATGTGTAGATGTAGGTAATTAATTGCAGTCAATTAATTTGTTCATAAAGAGAGATTTTCATGCAAATCAGCTTTTATAATTGGAGCTAACAACATCCCAAGGTAGTCAGCAAATTAAAGAAATTGATGTTAAACCAAGACAGGTCATCTAATTTTGTGAAACGGCAACTGTTAGCAGCAACCAAATGTCATGTCAGTAAAAAGGGAAGAAGGCAGTGGCAGAAAGTGGCTTCTTTTCTGCTTATTAATACAGTAAATAATGATATTTGGTGGCTAATGCGTGATCTTTTTTCAGTTCCTTGATGACACTGTAAGTAAAGCCGATCTTGAAATAAGATTAAATAATTCTATGAAAAATGCTTAGAAGAATTGACAAAATGTTTTGTTTCTACTTTATTGCTTTATGGAGGTGTCAGATCTCTGAAGTGAGATAGCAGTTTAACACTGAAGTTGTAGCAAGAAAAAAAATCTTCAGACATTGTAAATGTTAACTATAAATTAATGCAAAGATACCCTTTATCAGCTCTGGCAATTATTGGAGGATTAAAAAAGAGGAAAATAGATATTACATGCAGTTCTGCAACACTGGTGATAAAATTAATGCATAGCCATTTTACTGTCCCTTCCCTTTTAAATTTTTTCAGAACGTTTGCCTGCATACCATGTTTACTTTTTGTTTGTCTTGCAAACTGGTTGGCATTTTCTGCACTTGAAAAGAATTATGGTAATATAGCTAAATTTTAAACAGTAAAAAAGTAAATAATGAAAGGGGTAGAACATTCTAATAGGAATAGAGTATGTTTGCAATATTAGGGCTCAGCCCTGGTAATACAGTAGTTTCAGTAAATTCAAAAAGCAAACTACAGGTAAATAGTTCTCTGAGCTGTGAGTGATACCTTGACAGTCTTGCCTCAGTTTTCTTCTGTTATTATTTATTTATTTTGTTACTTATTAATCAGAGTTGTTTTTTCTTCCTATCAGAAGTTACATTTTCATTGAAGTTCTAGAGAAATCATGCAAACCAATTTTTTTGTTTGTTTGTTTATAAATAGCCCCTTTTTAAATAAATATTTAAAGCAAGGAGATTAGAAATATTATCTATATAATATACCAAAAGTTTCTTGCTTGTGTGTTGACACACTTTTATAAAATGTGCACTTGCTGTTCCTACGTATTTCTAGAGATTTTGCTATAAAGGAACATAATTTTTATGTATGTTTAGTATTCATAATTCTTTTATTTCAGTTGATTTGAAAAAAGTATTAATATTCATTCATTGTAAGTACTGTGATTTTTTAAAAACATTATTTTTCTTATCTTAGGTAGCTTGGTTAATAGAGGACAATGCAATATACACAGCAGTAAAACTCAGCATGTATCACATATTGCATTTGGATCAAAGATCCTTGGGCCACCTCCATCTTCAAACAGAAGAGTCAGTGCAAGGGTATCTGGAGAGGTAAGAAGACTTAAATTACAAAAAAAACCTGCTGGCACTTCTGTAAAGGAGGAAATTAACAAGTAGAGGAGTCACATTAAAGGTTTTTTTCAAGGATGATGTGAGGCTGTGTCTGGAATACTATGTTTGGTTGTGGACACCCAGTGTGAGAGAGACTGTAACATCTGGGGGGTGGGGGGTGGGGGCAAGTAAAATGCTTGGGTGGCTACAGCACATGACATGGGTTTGTTCAGCCCACAGAAGAGAAGGCGAAGAGAGAATCTATTTGCTATTTTCAACTAGTGCAGGGCTGTAGAGAAGACAGGCCCAGATTCTTCAAAGAGGTGCAGTGAAAGGGCAAGAGACAGCAGGCATGAATTGCAGGGAAGCTCTGACTGAGTATAATGATAAAGTGTTCAGTACTGGAACAGGGTCACAGGGAGTTTGTGGAATTTCAAAACTTTCAAAGATAACAAAACTTAACTGGAACAGGCTGATCTAATCTCAGCATTAGGCCTACAGAGGTCTCTTCCTACTGAAATTACTCTGATTTCTTATGATTCTTATTTTTCTGAATTTTTTGTTCTAGGCTATTGAAATTTGTGTGTGTGTGTAAATATTTTTCCTTATGATGAGAGCTACAATGCAGAGCAGAAACTCTGCATTTTAGTATGCTCTAAGTGGATGATAGTCAGCCATACAGTAGCTCATGTGATGCTGTCAGTTACAATGCCAGAGAAAATAGCTGGTCTCACTCTGCTAGCAAACATACATATTTTAGGAATCTGGTTGGGACTACAATTTCCAGTTTAACACTGTGAATAAAGGACCCAACCAAAGGAAGTAGGCTCTTCTGTAGGAAGTCAATTGTTAGCTAAGATGTAAAATGAGATTGCTTTATCCAAAGAAGAAAGGACTCCTTCTGAGGTCTAGAATAGCCACAAGTTTCACTGTCTTTTTATCCAGATAGTGAATTTTAAATTTTTTTTCCCTTTTCTTTGCCTTGTTTCCCTTTCACTCAGTGAAATAAACCCTGCCTGTTACTAGACCATGAAGATTGAAGATACCACACAGAACTGTACCTACCATAAAGTTCCCTGAAAAGATAATACTTAAAAAAAAATATGTGGAAACATTTATTTGAAAAATAAGCTTAATTCAAAATGTGCATTTACCTTTGAGTATTTAGAAAGCTGTTATGTTTTTGTCTTTCGCTAAGAAAATAATGTCTTTGAAGGTAACAAAGGCCTGGGGTAGCAAAAGTAATAGATCATGGCGACTTCAAAGTTCAGGAAAGGGAACTGAATCCGTACAAGACGTTGAGAGATTGGAGCTATCATTCTCACCGTGCAATGATTCTTTAGATCAAGGAGACAAAAGAAATACTCCCCAAACAACTAAAGATCTATGTCAAAATGGTAAGAGCAAAAGAATATGCAGAGTTCACAAACCACCAAAATTTTTGCATGATTCTGATTTTAGTATGTAAGACTTAATTCTCTGTTTTTCTAATTCTTTATCTACCTTGTTAATTACTGAAGACATTTCTATTAAATCATGGCTTATTCTCCTGTATGAGCTTGAATAAATGCTCATTCTCTCTGCAGGTATTCATATTGTGTTTGAGCCAGGGATCACCACCTGCTGGCAGTAGCCCCAGGTCATACATGTATTTCACTTTCCCTCGTGCTGTGTGTATAACTGGGCTACTGCAGTGGTTCTTGATTATTTTGCAGACTTCTTCAAGCCTGTTTTTTATAACTTCTGTGGTTTGCCCTTTTTCATACCTAGTGTTAAATTTTTAATTTCTTGTGATTGTCATATTCCTGCTGCCCTACAAGATTCCTGTGCCGCTTGGAAGATGTTTGTATCCCAGGACAATGCTCTGTATGCTGTTTTTCCATGCCTCAAGTAACAAAAGTACACAATATGAGTGTTCACAGGCATTTCATAAGCTTCTGGGTTGTGTTTCAGACCCTGCAATTCAGACTCAGAAAACCTCTGAGAGTGGAAGAGCAGATTTTCAGCTCGCCTCACCACAAGGACCGTTAGCAGACAAGAACAGTCATAGAAGATTATCTCTAAAAAATGCAGCCAAAAACACATGGGAGATAACCAGCGGTATAGTGCTCCTTTTATGTTATTTTACATCTCAGTTATGTTTGGCTTGGGGGACTATCTGTTGTAAATTTCAAAGGACCCAAAAGCAGTTCACATAAAATATAAATGCCTGTGTTGTGGGGGATTATGGAAATCAAACACCCTGCAACAGAATTGCTTTTCAGCATTGATAAAGATTTGCAGGATTAAGCAGAGTACCAGAGCAATGAATGAATAAAAAAAGAAAAATTCCATGCTCTCATGATTAAAGGGAAAGAACTAAAAATAATTTATTCTTTAAATCCCTATTAAATTTAACACTAAAGACTCCAGGCATCGAATGTATGAGAAGTTTTACTTGTCCCAGATAAGAGTCTAGGATATTAATTATGGTACCCATGTAATGTCAGGTTTTTTGGTTTTGTTTTTAAAGTTCAGTGGTGAATTTACTTTTTTTTTCCCCCATCCCTTATTCACAGAAAGACACCTCAGCTTATGGTTTTTTCCCTTTCACACCTATCTGCCAAAAGGTGTGGATATTTTTTTGTCATACAGTGTCAATCAACTTGCTTTGCATGTGTCTGGAAAGTACATTATTGTGGCAAAAATAGTCCTTGTCTCTGTAAAAAAACCTAGTGTTACTTTCTATTAAAAGGCATAGCCACAAACTTGTAAAGTGGGCAGACTACTCAGATCTGCTCAAAATTGACCAAGGAAATTTTCCTTCACACTGTGAGTTGTTTCCATTTTGTTTCATCTTTGGGATGTTTAGAAGCAATTATATACTATGACAGTGTCAGCAATCCATAATTGCTATTATGGGTTTTATAATTTGACTGAAACAGATGCAAGATGCTTAGGCAAGTAGAGCCTTCTGGAGA
Source organism: Astur gentilis (assembly GCF_929443795.1). NCBI lineage: Eukaryota > Metazoa > Chordata > Aves > Accipitriformes > Accipitridae > Astur > Astur gentilis. Next base: position 14,762,495 of record NC_064902.1, on the reverse strand, counting down.
ATTTTTAAACTACTTCCTCTTTACCTGAATTGTGAGGATCCTGAGGCAGGAATCATTGTCTTACATATTCTTCATCTAGAACATCAGGACCTCTATCTAGTGCTAGAATTTAAGAAAAATTAATCATCACTTGTTAATTTATGTAAATTTAAGTGATATGAAAAGACAAAGACTTAAGGCAGTAGACAGGCATGTCTAAATGCCCTATTGTACATTCAGAAGCCCAGAACTGAGGAAGAAAGCTTATGTATGAACACTGGTATTTTACTGTTTTTGTTTGTGAGAATGAAAACTGTTTATGTGTAGTCTTACTTGTGTGTATAGGCAGATAAATGCACAATGTGAATTTGTACGGTACGATTCTCCAAACTTTTTTTTCCCATACTTTGATCACTTGGCACTGATAGCTCAGTTTGCCCATTCAGGTTTTTTTCAATACATGAAGATGTCTAACTGTATATAGATGACTTAATGGTTTCTTCATCCTGTAGTACTGGATTAATCTGTGTTGAAGAGCTTCCTATAGGCAGCCTCTTCATCAAAGAAATTTCTCTTCTATGCTCTGTTCTGAACTTCTTCCAAACTCGGATAAACTTGACCTCAGAGAATGATAGGCATTCTTTGACGAAATGTTCACAGGGAAGGGGGGGAAATTCAAAACCAGAAACATCTAGCAAAAAATGAGGAACCTAATAATTTTAAATAAATTTAAACTATTAAACATATATATCTGTATACAATACTGTAAAAATCATTTACAAAAGGAAGTGAAGTAAGCGTACACTGACATCAGGTAAGAGAACAAAAACGCTTGTACTCATTTCTGACCAAACTGTTTCATGTTTGCATTCACATTTTAAAAACAAATACCTTTCTAATAAAAGCAAAGAAGTTATTATTTCTATGATAACTTGTGTCATAGCTAAAGTTTGTGCACACTGTCAAGATTGTAACCCCATAAACCTCAGGATCAATGTTCTAGTCAGGAAACTCCCAACAGCTGATCTTACCCCGTAGTGAACAGTGACAAACTTGGTTCAGTGGTGATGACTCAGCCAAAAGCATAGTCCTGACACTTCTGACAAGGTGTTAATGTACATACACCTATGACAAGTCATTAGCACAAAACCACATTCCCCAAGGAAGTGCAAGCTTACATGGTTTCTGGCTCCCCTTTTATACTGTGGTCTAAACAAGTTGTATCAACAAGAATCTATCATACACTTCTCTTATCACCAGACATTTAGTATTCTTGAGCCTTTTGCAACCATGTCTATGGTGATCTTGGGGCACTACTGCACTTCTGCCATTAGCTTTAGTAAATATTAATTTAAATTTCATGGGGGAGGGGAGCTTTCATAAGTGATTGTTCTTATTACCTTAGAGTTTAGTCACTGCTATTTATAATAATGTCTTTTAGATTTATTATACACTTCAAATCAGCATGTCTTTTGTAGCAGGTATGCAGTACCTTTACCAAGGTAAATTGTTTTTAAGCAAGGGGAAAAAATAAAACGAGTGAGCATTGTTTATAGTTTGCCAGTCTTACTTAGGCAATGCCGAAACCTTCATTAAAATGTTAGGCTGCAATTAGAAGCTTTAGCATAAGTCTGACTGTGTAGAAGAACTAATTAGATGTTTAGGTGATCATACTTGCATTTATCTTGTTTGCTGTAATGTTGTGATTACATAGTAGTTTGCATATTTTGCTACGAAGATACTCCAAATTGTTCATTACAATTGACATGAAAATACTGAGTTAAAAAGAAATTCCAGTATAGTTTGTGGTGGAGAGATAATGGGATTTGGTTTGGTCCAAAACACCCCATATCTTTTGCTTGTAGACTGTTAACAAAATGCTACACTGACTACAGGTTACAGAAGTTGCTGAACTCCATAGCCAGTGTAAAATGTCATCTTAAAGCCTTACAGACTTTTCTGTCTTCCCTCTGCATACTTCATTAAGAATAAGTACTGTGGTATGCAGACTAATATTTGTGTTTATCTTATTACTAACCCAAGTATATTTCAACATTATCTCTGGAAACTAATGTTGTTCTTTACAGAGAAGGTTAGACTAAAAAAGCAGAATATTCAGACTAAATATTATACAGACACTAAATTTTTTGAAGTAGTTCTTTATTTCTGAAGTGCTTTTGATCTGGGTAAAGACATTGCCTTACTCGCAATGGTGAGTAAAGTGATGTGTAAGAAGTTTTTGGATGTCTGTGACAGAGCCAGGAGTAGGAGTCAGGAGTTTAAGCTTCTAATTGCTGCTTCTTTAAACACTTGACAAAAACTGTTACGTAAGATATCTTTTTCATATTTTGATACTTCATTCAAAATTGACTTAAAATCTCAAAACCCAAGTGGTTTAACACCTTTTTTTGCTTCAGAATTCATTATAAAATTTTATCTGCAATGAACTCTGCAAATTAAACAGCAACAACTGCATTACAAGTCATTCTAGAATGAGAATAGAACAGGTGAGACTGCAGTTACAGAAGCTGGTTATTATTAAGTCAGTAGGCCATAATAAAAATAAAGCCACTCCTCTCTACTCATTCACAGTCCTTTGTGCATAAAAAATTAGCAGATTCTTGTGAAGTAGGTTGTACACTAAATGTATAACCATACCGTAGAGGACTTGTTACAGTGGTCTGAGCTATTAGTGCATATTTGAAAACTGTAAAGACAGCATTATACATGTCAGATCTAATTTCATGATGGGGGAAAAGACCTTCTGAATACTAAAGAAGTATATGTTATACATCTTGGTCTTAGTCAAGCCACTGCCATTGAAACCTAGTAAAACGTATAGAGATGAAATAGTGGAAGGGTGGGTGCCGGACTGGTTAGAAGACTGCAGAGTGCTGAGATTAGCAAAAACTGAAAAAAAAATCCAAAAATTTTCTTAGCTAGGCAAGTTTTGAAGATACTTTTTGTTTTGAAAAATGCAGCAAGTTGAAAATTCTAATATCATTGCCTTAGGAAAAATTGTTAAGAGCGTTTTAGACTTAGCATCCAGAATAGCTGGGGGAAAGATCCGTTTACATACAGGAGAGTTGTCCAGCAAATTGAAGTTTGGGGATAAGTAACATTTTTGTGGCATTTCTGCATAGTGCTTTCTGGAGTTGCAGATGTGGCAGCATCTCCAGGGCCAAAGACATTCAAAACAATTTCAGGCTTGGTGGGCCAGATTCCTATTGGACAAATGATGGAGTGCTTTAAAATACAGATTTAGTGCGAGAGATTTTTTTTTTTAGTCATGCTAGGTCACAAAATCCGTTGGGAAAAAAAGTTCCTGAGTCTCTTGTTCTCAAGCATTCTAATACTGTGTTCAGCTTCATGAGAAAAGTTAATGAGAAGATCTGTCTTTCATTTCATTTTTATAGGGGAAATGACTACTTAAAAATGCAGCTTATCTAGATACTAAAATATAGTGAAAGCATAAAACCTGTGAAATGGGAGTTCCTGATTAATATTGTGTTTTCTCTTACTATTTCAGTTGTTTTATTGGTGTACAACCTTTCACATGTAATTCCAATTGCCTAAGAAAAATAAGTTGTTAGAGGGGTGTGACACCATCTTGAGTGACCAAAGACAGGAGAATTCTGCTCTAGTATCCTCCTTCGAAACACTTTTAGTTATTGATCAGAACAAAAGGTCACTGGGTTTACACAAATGAAGTTTTAAATAGTCTCACTCATTTCTTGATGCTCTTGAAAAAACTAGTCCAAAGTATTTGAAAAATAAATGGCATTACTTACATGTTCGTCTTTCAAGTCTTTTATTAATTAAAAGCAAGGTGAGATTTCTATATATTTACAAAATAGACTTTTTTATGTACAATAGACAATGATCTACTAGATTGTTTTAAACCAGGATGATTATCTAATATAAAAAGAGTTTACTTGAAAAGCCTTGGGGCTTCTGACTATAGATGGTCTTCATGTAGAAATTGAAAAATAGTCTCTACTGGAACAAGTAGGTGCAAGCCAGGAGTGTACAAGGTGTGTTAAGTCCCTACTCTTCACTGGTTCCAAGTACAAACTAACATTCAGGATATTAACTGGAGTTTGGTAGCTTTAGGTATCTTTGGTAAACTGGAAAAATCACAGCAACTCAGTAAGGAGGCAACTGTTTCTCCTGGCATCTTATTCTTAGTTTCTTTTGCCTTCATTTGTGGTGGTTTGGACTTCCCCCCCCACCCCCCCGCCCCCTCAAGCTGCTGAATCTGCCTGAAGTGGTAACTATCTCTAACAAAACTAAAAAGAGTAGAATACCACAGTAATCTTACTGTCTTCTGTGATGGCAAGCATTTTATTATTGCAGTACTACTTTATTATTACGTTTTTAGTATTTTTTTATTGAGGCTTTTTTAATGTGGTTGCTGGTAACTTTGTTTTATGGAGCCAGAAAGTTTCAAGATCTAGTGAATAATCCACACCACACTACCTTTAATGAAGATAAGGGAGTATTGCATACTTGAGCAATTCTCCTTTTCTCAGATGCTATTTGAGATTGGTTTTAATCAATCAAATTGACATTTTTTTCTATACCATCATTCCAAACAGTAAAATATAAGTTAACAATAAGTCTATAAAAATGGCCTTTTCATGTTTATCTGGTGCACTCAATCTTTAAATCCATTTCTGTAGTTTATTGTTTGTTTTAAAATTGGCAGATTAGTACTGCCTGTATTCGGGGAAACTTGGTGAAACAGATATCTTCATACATTTTTCATGTCACACTATTTTTCATCAGAGCTCTAGTTTGAAATTGAGATTTAAGCCATAAGTTCTGGACATAAAAGAAAATGTAGAATTTCAGCAATAAAGAAGCAGCAGATTGTAATACTATGAACTTTCCACCAACTATGTGTGATTATTTTTTTAAATGTCAGCCACAAAAAATACCTATAGAAAAAGATCAATAGCCAAATTTAATAAAATTATGTTTTCCTAGAATGAAATTCAGTTGAACAGTTTCAAATCTTAACAGCTAAATAGTTTCAGATTTTCAGATTGCAGGCTTGCACGTCATATATCATAGCCTGCAGATTTTTTGAGCTGTGATCTGGAAACATTTTGATTAACCTTGCCTCATTTAGAAAGCAGCCTGATCTTCTTTGTTGCATCCTCGTCACTCTTCCAACTGTATAAATCTGATAAGCACAATGTTTCCATATTAGAAAGACTTATTTTGCTGTATAACTTCCAGAGAAAATGAGACTGACCAGGGTAACATACAACTTACATATTTGGCATTAAAATAAACATTGTACATTTCAGATGAATGGGTGTTTCCAGAAAGTTTCACTGAGAGTGTTCAATTGGATAGGAGTGAGCAGTTCGTAGCTACTGAAGATGCAGCCTGCCATAATTTAACCTCACCACAGAATGTCTCCGTTGAACATCACAGCAATGAAACAGGTGATCACCAAGAGAATAATAAAGAGATTTTCACATTTTCATCAAGACCTCGATCAGCTCCTCATGGGAAGTCTCCAAATATGTCACCAGAATATTGCATTTTCCCTTTGGATTTGAAGCAAGACAGTAATGGAGTACATGGGAAAACCGAAATTGAAGATGACTTTCAAGGAACTGACAGCAGTGAAGAGGTAGGCTGCTTTGTACATGTAATTCTTGATAAAGTAGTCTTCATCCTAAAACTCCTAGGATGAGATTCTGTCTTCAAGCTAGACAGAGAGGATAAATCATCTTTTCCCCATACACCTACAGAGGTAGATTTGTCTTTGTCAGGTTGCTGTGTCTAACTGGATACAGGAGTGAAAATGCAGGTATATCCTCTGTAACAAGCGGACAAAAGAAACCTAACTCTGGCCCCTATGCTAAAAGAGACATGTGAATATTGTGCACCATTGCAACAAAAAAGATTTTAGGAAAGCCTGCAACATAGATCTGAGCGAGATCTAAGTCCATTATGGTTGAGCAAGAGTGCAGTAAATGAGGCTTCATTGTGCCTAAAACTGTAAGCAGGGACTCTTTTGCTCATAAATATTGTTGAAAGTGAATTAAGAAATTTCAGCTTTTTAATGTCACTTGATTGGTATTTATGCTTTGTATCCTGTCTGAGCTGTGTCAGCATCACCAACTTTAATTCTTTTGCAATGTGAAAATCTTTCTGCTAAAATTAATGAAAGAAAAGAAATATTTTTTTAATAAATGTATCAGCTGGTACAATACAGAAATTCACCAAACAGTCAATGCACTGAATAGTTGCATTGTGTGATTACAGTAACTGCTGAAGTTTCTGCCTTTATGAACATTATAGTGTATTTCATTTTTAATTATAAAATCTGTTTCTTAGCATTCTAATCTGTTGCTCATAGCTGAGAAATAAAACGCAACCAAGTTACATATAGCAAGATGGATTGAACTTAACTGCTCTATATTCTGTATTTCTGAGAAAATTGCTGATGCTAATTATGAGAAATATAATTATTTTCTTGGGTGTTTTTCCTGTAGTTGTGGGCATTTTCCCATTATCTGGGGCAGTGTATTATTTATTAACTTAAACCCATAAGACTTTGTTATTTCAAACAAAGTTCCAGAATTTCAGAATTAAGTGAGTTTAGTCAAGCTAATGAATGGTTCATGAGCAGTGCTATATGGGATACCATTCTGAAGGTATAGAACTGTTTGGATTTCAAAGAAGTTGTTTGTCTGTTATGCTCATGAAAAGCCAGAGAGATTACTATAGAAGTTAGGTTAAGGAAATATTTCCATAACTTAAGAATTATGGAAGCTTTCCAGCAGTGTCTTTTACTCAGCTTCAGTAGTTTCAAATTTGATTGCTGCCCTTTTTTTTTTTTTTTTTTTTTTTTTGGGGGGGGGGGGGGGGCGGTATTAAAGTCCTTTGTAAAGATGTGTCTCCAAAGCAGTGTAAAAATGACAAATGAACATTTCTGAAGAGGTACCAAACAGTAAAGGCCGTGCTATGGTATGTGAGCGAAAATAAAGTGTCTTAAACACAGTGCATATGGCACCTATAACTGGTGAACTATAAAGCAAGACAAATTTATATAAATTAATCAAAAGCTAAATTCATTATTAAACTTTGCTGGTGCTTAAGTCTTTATTGAAGAGATAACTAACCTTCCATGTCATCATCCTATCCCAGAGATCCAGTGCCAAGCACACAAAGAGAAAGCAGTAGCCAAGTGCTCCTGCTTTTACAACACAAGAACAACATTGGGGGACAACATTAATGGTCATTCTAGAGGGTTGATGCAAGAGAGACTGGTAGAGGATCCCTATCTTCTTTAAAAAGATTTAAGGTATTATATAAACTAAAAACTTTTCTTTGACAATGTGCCAGAGGTGTGCTAGGGAACAGCCTTTGTTTCATTCATTATCGTTGGATGCAAACTGCATTAAATAGTATAGGCACTGCAGCTGGAGATGCACTAGACTTACAAAGCTAGAAGATAATTACCTTAAACAAATATACAGCACGCTAACAAATTATCAAGAGGTTTTTTTTCTCAGTCCAAATACTGCGTTAGTAATTCATAGTTAAGCCTTTCTTTCATGTGAAAGGAGTCACTGAACCAACAAATTACTTAGCAGTCATATTTCACCCATATTCATCCTTTTCCTTGTGCAGAGACATTCTGTGTTGCTTCTTGAAGTCAGCTTTATACTGATAGTCTGGATACACATTTAATATTCACATCGCTCTACTCTGCATTACTGAAGTAAACTAGAAAACAGTTTTATTTCAACCACTGAAAATACATGAAAGAGGATCCTGGAAAAGCTGTGATAGCTGAACATAAAACTCCTAACTTAATAGTATCTATTTTAGCACAGCTTAAGGTATCTTTGCAAAATTACCAAAATTCTTTACCCCAACCATAACGTTTCCCAGTCTACTTCACTTACATGACAAAATATTTGACTAAGTTATGCTGAATCTTGCAGTGCTTTTTAAAAATACATTCATCTTACATGCTGAAATAAGCTACATTGTTACAGGTTTTCACACTATTATTGTTTCTCATGATCATTGTAATACAGCTTTCTTTTGGAATTCAAATATATTATGTTTGTGTATAACACACAAGGATATGTACATGCTCTTGAACTATATCAAATAAGATAGATATCTCAACCTACAATTTAAATAATTGCATGTGAGCATAAATTGCCTTTCTCCTGGAAAATATAAGTAAAATTTAGTTTTAATTAAAAAAAAAAAAGATTTTGCATATCTTTGTAGTTTAAATATCTCATACTGGTAAAAAGTCCAAAAGTTTCAAAAGTTTTCCTTGGGTTTTTTTATGTCACTTCATCATGAATTAAAAAATTATGATTAAAAGGGCTAAATCCCTTTCATCCTAGTCTACACTTGAAGTTAGTGGAACTGCAAAGGAGAATTATGTACTTTTTAATTAAATCTGTGGAAAATCAGTATTATCTACAAAAAGTATTTACTTAATTGTAAAATATAAGAGGCAGGTTATGCATCAGGATAAATTTCAAACAAGTGAACATTGACTATGTTGCATATGCTGAAAGCCATAAGATATGGACAATAACTGTGCTAGAATTATACTGTTTATGTAAGTTTTGGCTTTTGGGGAAGAAATGTTTCCATCTGCAAACTGAGAACAGCAAGTATTTATAAATTCTCTTTAGTGGTTACTTACTAGTCACTGAAATAGTTCAATGCTGTTATTCAGTTATCAGAGTCAAATAATCAGTAAAGGATAATAACTGCTTCTTCTCTTGGAATCATTCACCACCAAGTGACTTATTTTGTAATTATATGGATGTCCATGCTTTCAGCTCAAATTTCTATCAGAGTCTTTGTATAATTAAACTTGTCATGGCAGCATTTACGGATTCTGTCAAACCCAGAGCAAACCCAAGAATTCTTGCTGATTGCAAGAGTTGTATGACTGTGGCAGGTGTGATCACGTGTCACATAGTGCTATCAAAAATGCTGTTTTAAGCGTAACAGGCAAGTTCCTCAGCGAAGCCTTCAATGAAGAAACTGAGAATTTTTCTCTCCTTATGCAATTCAAAGAGTGAAGAAATAAGATTAAGTAAGATAATGTACCCTTACAAAGGTTGATACCTCAGTATTAAAGCTTGGTGTACAAAGGGACTATATCCCATCTGCTCCTAGTAGGTGGCCCTCTAGAGTCATTGGAACGATCTTAAAATTACAGCCCAGCAAGAGCAATCAGTTTTATGTATCCAGAACTGCCCACCTGCATGTTCTTTCAAGGAATACAGTACATCAGTGGAAGTGCTCATTCCTGAGTAAAATCATTCTCATCTTCAGTTTACATATGCTGCACTATAGTTAATCAAGCAAACTTTATTGATGTTTCTGGCACTATTTCATGATTTTAATACGTGTGACTGAAAGGACATGGAAAGGTGGGAGGGATTTAAGCTTCCGATAAATCAACATTATCCATTTATCTCTAATGTGTGGAGAAAAAATACAGTGTTTTCTCTAGTAATCTTCCATCTTAAGTTAACCTAACTTAGTATGGGGTTTCAGCACAGATTTTAAGATAATTTAGGACAAATAAAAGTCTATGAAAAAGAGGGAAATACAGATTTGTGTTTCAAGGAAACACAAAGTGAGGGAATCAAACTATAAACTTCCAAAACATGTATCATTAATAAAACTGAGGGATTATTTTTCCTGAATGTGCATTTCATTCCATGTAATCCAGTCCTAGACTTACTGAAGTCAGTAACAAATTGCAGTAGGGCCGCACCTTGTCTATGAGACGCATACTGAAGATGATATTTCAGTGTCTTACTGAATCTTGTAATATATACTGCCTTACATCTAGTGTGGTAGCATATGGTAGAGGACCAGCATGATAAGATGAAGATGAAGACTCTCTCATACTTTCTTTCTTAAGAATAAGAACATTGAAGCTAACACTAGATGTGTTTCCCCATTATTTTTCTTTCCATGTGTTCAGACTTCCTGTTTGTTGTTGAGATGGGATATGAGTGAACATCATACACTTGATTCATGGAATATTTTGCAGAGATGTTGTTAGAAGCATGAATATGAGGTTAACAAACTAACCTAAAAAATTCTTAAATGATACTCAAATGGTACTGAATATTCCCAGAGGTGAGCAAAGTAGTTTCAGCAGGAGTTAGTCCTTCTAGGTTGAAGTTGCAGATGCAATGTAAAAATACGGAATATTAATAATTCAGTGGAAAGACATCATTATCATGGACTTTTTGCTTGCTTTTGGTTTAGAGTTGTATTAAATTTTATTGAAATTATGATTATCATGTAACACACAGATTTGGGAGGTTACCATCATTCTAAATTTGGGCTGACGTTTTGAAAAGTGTAATCTTGTCTCCCTCTCCTCCTCTTTCTACTTTGTACTTTTCACTGCTCTAGATGTAAGAATATGTTTATGCTATACTCATTGTAGTTGCCAGGAAGAACAGCTGGTTTTCAGAATCCTTGCAAATTTAGAATTAGGCAGCAGAGATTAAAGAGCCATTTTGAAATGTTAAGGTTATCGCTCTTGCTTTGTTTCCTAAATTTAGGATGACAACAATGAATTCATCCAGGATACTGAGAACCTTGAGATCAGCCACAGCAGGCAAGGAACATCTGATTCAGCAATTTTTAAAGAGATCCCATTAAAGAGGATGTCATGGAGAAATGAATACTGGAAGAATAAGAGACACAGCAAACATAACCTCGAAGAGACCGTCTTATCAAAACCACAGAGTTCCACTGTGAGAAAACCAGATTCTGTTAGCTCTCAGGGAGGCTTAAAGCCTACCCTTTCTCTTTCTCCAACTGCAAGTAAAACTGAATTCTTTAAAGTAATTCCAAATGGATCTGAAAGATATGAAGGAGTTTCCGGTCAGTTAAAAAGATCTGTCAGTAAAAAGTCTCTCAAGAAAATCTCCAGAGAAAATTCATGCCTGACAACACAGACTTGCGTAAGTGATTTTTACTTTGATACTGAATTATTAGATTGTATAGAGAAGCTATATTAGATAGACCCATTTGCACAAAGTGAGAAATAATACGTCTTTCATCCAGATGTATTCTGGTTTCATCATAACAGTATTTACTGAGCTCAGTCTGTTGAAAGTTGATTTTGTAGTATTTGGTGGCACACAAAACAGTACTCCAAATAAAACAGAAGTCATAGAGGTTTATAGGTAAAAAGAAGTGTCTGAGCAGCTCACATTTTGGAAATATGTGAGTTAGTAGTTTTGGTCTTAAAGATTACAAAGGAAAATTTACAGACTTTTGAATTGGTATATTAAAGAGTGACCATAGAAAGAGCATTAATCTAGGTACTTCATAATCTCTCTGCAACAGCTCTGAAAAATAATAAATTATGTGACTGAGGGCCAACAGTAAGGCTGTGTCATAGGCTAAATTGCCATGCTACTAAAGGAATTGTTATATTCACTGAAGTGTTGTTTTATTCCTAGTTTTTTCTTCCTGGATTCTCCTTATGGAAACATGCAGTGATTCAAAGAACAAGTTTGTCTGAAACTAATTATGTTCTTAAATATTTCCTAATAGCTAAGTCTTGTCTTTTCAGCTTATAATGATGTGCTTTGAACTGTGCTTTGAATCAGGAACTGGAGCTTAAGAGTCAAGTGTATTCTGTAAATCACAAATCACTATGTTGGTGTTCCATGGTTTTGGATAGAATTCTTTTGGGCTTAGAATTACTGCAGATCCATATCTTTTAATGTGTGACCTCTTCTCTAAATTCGTTATGAGTAGATTAGATTTATTCCTGAGCATCTGAGAGTAGAACAGGCCAAACTTCTTCCTCAGGCTTCAGAGACCTTTATTCAGATGTCAGCTAATACCCTATGAGACCAAAGACTTACATAGCCAGCATCTTCTGTCCAGCAGCGGTCAGTCATAGATAGCTAGGGAAAAAAGACAGGGCAAGGACAGAGCAAGCATCCAGCACTACCTTGCCAGCATGCCCTGCAGGCTTCCTTCTAGCAGTCCATAACTTTCTTCAGTGAAAGGTGTTATCTTCATGGTAAATAACTGGTGATAGAATTTTTTCCACAGATTTGTGTAGTTGCTTTTTGTATCTATATGGCCTTTGCCTTGTGACAGTGAATTTCAGAGTTTAACTGCTATTTGTGGGGAAAAAATATTTATCTCTTTTTTTGTTTGTTTGTTTTGAATGTAGTGCCTCATTCCTGGTGCTTTCTCATTCTTGTGTTTGTTATAAAAAACAGTGGATAATTATTTTTTTTTAATTATTATTCCTACCTGTACCACTTACTATTTGATGGCTGTATATCATATTCCCCCACAATTCTTTCATCTACAGGTCAAGGAGTTTTATGGTATGTAGTCCCAGGATTGCTGTTTTGTCAATTTTTTTGTCATTTTTACCCAGGGATGTTGAATCTAACTACTGCGTGATCATAAATGTAAGAGTGGTTTTTGGACAGCAGTATCTTGAACTAAGTATTGCACACTGCTGGGGACCAAAAGAGTAGACGCTTCTCTTTTTTGTGGCTCTGAAGCTGATGTATTCTTTGGAAAACTTGGCCTATAGTAATGTCTTGCGACATGACCTACCTTGTTTGCATGAAGGAAATGGCCGTCTTCCATCATTATTCTGTTTTCTGTCCTTGTAGCTTGTCTCATCTGCTATAGGATACTGCAGTCACCATTCCAGTCAGGGGGATGTGCTGTCATTCTGCTATGGGAATTCTAGTCTGTAGTGATTCTGTTTCTTGTTGATACGGTTAATTTTAGTTATCTGATTTGACAGCATCTGTGAAAGGGGAAGCAGGAGCGACTACTTCCATGGTGGAAGGCTGCTACTGCTCGGGCAGGGTCACTGTGCTGAATGGTTCTACCTATCTGCTTTTAGCTGCTATGGCTGCTGAGGATGGACCACACTGCAGCTAATGGTGGATATAGAAATCTGGGCGTTGGGCTAGAAAGAGCAATCCAAACTGGGCATCACATTAAAGAACAGTGTCTAGGAAAGCGTATGTTCAGCTTTTCTGTGTATCTGTGGTAGGGAAATGCACATACTGCCATGCCACTGGTGCTTCAGTGTTTTTTGGGAAACAAGTCTCTTTTAGTACTGGTGTAGGGGTTGGGGTTTATGTATCTCATAATCCTCTGAGATAGTGTCTCTGAGTGTTCTAGAAATCTCTTCCTGTATTCTGCAAGTAGGTCATTGGGTTGTGTAAAGGCCTTGCACTTTTCCTGATAAAAACAGAACATCCTTTTCCATGAAGGGTGTGGAGACTGGTTTCCTTTGGGAAGAAAGCACATCAGGGGGAAGCAAGGGGAATGAAATATAATAATGCAGCTGAAAATCAGAAGCAATGCTGAGACCTTATGGTGATGAAAAATACCAGTGGCTGGTGATCTTGGACAATAAAAAGAAAAAAAATAATTAAAAAACAGAGAAAATCCTACCAATGGCAGCATATGTTTTATGTATTTGTTATCTGGAAAAGACATTAGAATTGCCCCTATTGATGTAGAAAATGTGGAAGAATGCAATGTATGTGGTCTTTTGTATTTGGGAAGAAGTAAGATAATGTTTCTGTAATTTTTAGTGATAGGAAGACCCCAGTTGATACTGATAATCTGATTCTCTGTTTCTTAGCTGTGTTAATATCCATGTATCTGTCTGTAAGGGTATAATAAAATTTGGTTACATTTTACATTCCCTTTCCCTCCTGGTTTTATATATAGGAATTTATTTTTTCTAGTTTACAGTAACTATTCACATTTTTGTAATTAAGTGTATTCCTCCCTTGTTTCCTGATTCTTTTCACTTTTGGAAAATTGTTCCACTTAAAATTCAACTATGTTTATTACTAATCATAACTGTAATCTATTTGTCTGTAACAAATGAAATATGTTGATTGCTTTCCCAAAAGATGTTATCAGTGTTTAATGCAGTGATCAACTTTGTCCTGTAGAATGTAACTAAATATAGACTACCTAGGTGGACTGCAATTAAGTTTTTGAAGCGTTAGGTATATTTTACAATTGTTTTGTGATATTTTATTTTAAAAGATGAAGAAGAAGAGCTGTCATTTTTCCTTTGCTTGATAAAATGCTGATTACTAAATTAGACGATAGCATTATTACCACACTGCACTTGTAGCTGTAAATGTATTGCACATGTAATTTGTTGTTTGTAAGTATTTTTTTGCAAGGATAAAGCTTGTTATCAATGTATAGAAACTCAGGAGTTACAGCCTTTGTTTTATTGCTACAAAATATAAGATGAAAGTATTTGGCAGATTTAGCAGATTAGCAAGTAATAAAATTTTCCCATCCAGAAGCCTTTCCTTGAAATTCTTTGCTACTTCTTTTTGTACTATGCCATGTTCAAATTTGAAGCCAAATTTGAGTGCCACTGACTGCCTTTTAAATAGTGGTTGTTTATCTTAGAAGGTATGTTCACCTAGCACTTACATAGAATAAAGTCAAATATATTTGGGGTTTTTTTATTAATTATATTTCCAATAATTTTAAAAATAGTATAAAAAGCTATTTGAATGAGGCCTTTTTCTGACCACATACCTATGTAAAGCTTTTTTTGTATCTGCTGGAGCAGTTTTGCAGGAAGAAACTAATATTCTAGGTCCCCACAAGTTTCAAGAAAAGAAGTGGTGACATGTAATATTGTTAAATACAGTGAGACAACACTGGAGGTTTTTTGTTGGCTGTGGGCATGTAATTATTTTATTTCTCTTTTGAAATACTGTTCATTGTTTTAAGAATTATGTATGAAAGGATAGTTTTGTATGAAAGGGTATTAGAGTGAGAGTTTACAGAGAAGTAGCGTCTTCTAATCTGCTCATATGGAGGACTGGTAAAGAAAAAATTGCTTAACCAACTCTTCCTGCAATCGATTTGCTTAACTACTTAATACGCTTTAAGGACCTGGTTGCTTGCAATGTTTTATTCATGTTTTAATAGAGTTCTCTATTATTAAGTTCAAATATTTTTAATTAAGAAAGAAGCACAGCCCTCTGGGTAATATTGCAAGCATGTAGATAGCTGGTAATTAAAGTTTTCTGCACGTATAACTACATTCAAACAATTCTGAATAAATCATTGGAACCCAGAAGAATGTAAATGTCATTATATATGAAAAAGATCCTTTAAGCAACAGGTTTTGTCAATCTAGCAAAAGTTTTAAGAGCTTAATAAAAATACTTTCTCATAAGAGGAGGATATGCAAAAAGACAAGATAAGCTTTTAATTACTAAATGAAATATTTAGACAAATTTACAAGTATTTCAAAATTACTTCTTACATCAAAAGTTTCTCCTAAATTACAAAGTGAGCTTAATTTCAAATTCAGTTTTCAAATTCTGTCTTTGAAAATTGGCTAAGACAATGTAAAATTTATAAAGAGGCTTTTTTGTAGTAGTCATCTGAAGCTACAGAATAAATAGTCCAAACTACTCCTTTATAACCTCTTTATTAACACTGAAAATTGTCATGACATCTATTCTCCTTTCTGAGTATAGTATTTCGAGAGTGAGACCATTACAAGAAAAGAAAGCAGAATGACATTTGAAATAAGCGAGGGGTGTGGGGGAAGGAGGAACAAATGTTTTGAATTGTTTTGTAAAAATTCAAAAAATCTATGCATCTTTCTTCATAGATGTAAAAGAAAAGACAAGCAGGTTTGGGCAATGTTTTGCCTTTATTAAAAAGAAAATGAGAAAAATGTTCTTTCAATGCTTAGTGCTTTTATTGTGCATAGCACTAGTTCATGCTGTCATTTTAATGACTGCATGCCAATTGCCTCTTACGTGAGGTAAGAAAGATAAGCTGAAGCTTCTCTTACAGTAGTCAAATAAATGCAGAAAGCTTCAATATAGAAAATTAACAGGAAATCAGCATCTTCAATAAGATCAATAAAAGTTATAGCAGCTGCAGATCTGGTAGAATACTAATACATCAGAGCAAAGCAGACTTTCCAGATGTAACATAGCAATCTTCGTATGAAATGGACAAATAACTAAGAGCAACTGAGCTAATAACATACGTTCAGTAAGGGTCTAGAGAAAACATCACATTATTTTAGGATTAAAAATGGTAGTAATAATCACACTATTCAGGATGAAGCTTGGGGCTCAAAAGCCAGAGCTAAAAAAGGGGTGGCAGCTGTGCTAACAGCTTCTGTCATCTTCTTATACCTTGTACAAAATGGCAGACTACATTTATCTGTGCCAAAAAGTAGCCTCTGAGTGCTTGAGGTGATTCCATAGGAAAAATCTTTGCAAAGACATTTGACTTAAGAAATACATCGTAAAACATAAAAAATGTTTGCAGTAGCCTTTAGAATTAATTGTCTTTTTCACAAAGATTTGCAGACTTGCATGTGCAGCTATTTCCATGTGAGTGCCCTTCAGTCATAAATCCTGGTTTATGTGATATATTTACCTGCTGATTGTCAGCTTGCAGGCACATTTCCCATCAAAGGTGGTTTACTTTGTTATTTCAGTGCTAATTTTCTTTTTGACCAGTTATTTGCAATAGATGGCTTTAAGTGAAATCTAATATCATGGTAGTCAGAATGAAACGTCAAAAATACATGATAGAGTTGCTACTCCCAAAAACTTAATGTTAGGCAGCAACCTTATTGAATGATACTTAATTTCTTAACTAGAATTAAAATGGGAAGTATTATTTTACATAATATTGAGATAATAACTGTTGATTTCTTTTATGGTACCTGTGAGTAAATAAAAATATGCTGCATATCTTTATTCTAAAACTATTTTAGCCAATAAAATATTCTAGATCTTGAGGTGAAATCAAAGTTCTGTTCATTGCATGATGCCATTACATGTATTATTAAAAAGGAAGGGTTTCTCCGTCTGTCATTGATCCAGAATTCCCTTCCAGTGTGCATTGTATTGCACATCCTATACTTGGAGTTCAGCACTGTGAATGAATCTATGAGCGTATCCCCAGTTAAACTTCTAGAGGGGAAATAAGTAATGTAGTATCCTACGTTATCTGGCTTTGCTCTGATCCCAAGGACAAAAAAAGCTGGCAGGAAAGGGGATCAGACAGATAATAACGCTTTTCTGACTCCTAGAAAATACAGTTTTATTAAGGTATATGGAACTCCCTAAAACAGGAGAAAGTACTGTGTGTCACTGAAAATAACTTCCTTTTTCAGCAGTGTTGTCATATAATCTTTCTCATGAAAGTGAGTACTTTGCATGTGAAATACTAAGCAATATACATGAAAATCTAGGATATATACATATCTTTTTGCATGATTTCCTAATAATAAGGAAATCAATCTCCAATGTAAAACATCTTTTGTGGGCTGTTTACATCATACCTTTGTGGAGCTGAATAACTGAACATATATAATATTTTATTAATTGCTTGCATATATTCATGAGTGTTTTTAAAAGCAAATGTCATGTTTGTGTGGTATCATAACCAGAAGGTATTGAATGTTGCTGTACTATTTCTCTTACTAAGATAAAGCTGCAGTTCAAGTTTTCCTATGTCTCAGGTGTGACCAGTTTATGATTATAATTCACAGAGAAGACTCAGATATGCCTCTTGTATACATAGGAAGAAAGCAGAGGAGGTTGTAGTAATAATTCCAGCATGTAATATTTCAGCGTGTCTTCTGGTGGTAAGGTGATTTTTATACACTCAGAAGACACGCTGAAACATTACACACTGGATTTCATAGCAAGAAAAGCTAGCAATGTTCATATCACTAATGCTGCTGACTTGCATGTGTTCTTGAGGTCTTCAGTTACCCTGTATCTCCACACAGCACCCTGTGCCTACCCCACCTCCTCACAGACTGTGAGATTGCCCCTTCTGCCAGGAATATGATAAACTCCTGGTCTAAAAGCCCCATTCTCTTCACTAGAATCAAAGCACTGTCCCTCTTTGGGATACTGTTACGTAGTGTCTTGCAACCCACTGGCCATATTCCAGTGATCTAAATCCTCTGAAGTCTTAGTCACTACTTGGATTCACTTTTCAAGCAGAAATACTTTGTGATTCCATGCAGAACCAAAACTAGAGGCCTCAAGTATTAGAGCTGTTCCTTTGTGAAACAGCAATCTATGTGGACCCTTTAAAAAAGGGGAAGTTTTTCTTAAAGGAGTCCGTTAAACAAAGGTGATGCCACAGCAGGTTGGGTGAACTTAAACAACCTTATCATGAGGTTTTGTGTGAGGCATAAGTATGAACTGCAAAATAGTTAATACATGTTTTGAGCTTTTGGCCTGTGGATCAAGTTTGCTATAACAATTAGAGTTACATTAACAATTCAACCAATGAGTATAAAGAAAAATGAAAATACAGTGATGTTTATTATGAAATGTATACACTAGCAAGTTACCAAAATAACTTTTAAAATTTAGTGCTGACATGTAGCTTTCCAGAGAAATTTTATGCTGTGCTTGACAAATAACTAAATGTTATGTTGATGGTGTTTATGATACTATAACTGTGTGAGTGAGTTTATTTCAAGATTTGTATTTAATACTTAATTTTAGCTGCTGGATTTTTGAGCTTCTGAACACCTGCTTTTATCTTGTTTTTAATTGCAGTGGAACAGCAACTTCACCAAACACCCTGGATCCAAACTGAAGTCCATAACAGTGTTTGTGGTGTTCTCCCTTCCTGTAATTATGTGCAAATATGCTTGATCTTCATAGCTGAACAGAAATCTGTTAACTAATCTTTTCTAGTAAACATTGTTTCTCTTTTAGTTTTGTAGCTTCTTGAAGATTCCACAAGAGCTTCTCCAAGGTATCTGTTTCATTCATATATTCTGTTCCATGATTGGAACTCTTGTCTATATTGTTAACTTTCCCATTTTATTTCATAGGAGTATGACTGGAAAAACTATCAGTCAGATAGACTGAGTTCATCTGAACTACAGATGCTGGCTAGCATGAAGAGACAACAAAATGAAGAATTACAGGATACTGGGATCTCACATGGGCTGAGCGCATCACAGATAGACAACTGCAACGTTAGCATGAGTACAAGCAGTGATGATACAGCAACCTGGACCTCTGGTTTCCCACCAGTAAGTCTAAACCCACAATATTTTCTCTGTATAGTTTCTATCAATTCTGAGACTCGGGGGTCTTGAATATTAACATTTCTTGGAGTAGATTTGAAGTTTAAGGTATCATTACCAAACATTTTTAGAATTTATCAAGTAAAACACGTAACCAAAACACATGCCCTTCCAGCAGGTTCTGTAGTACCACCATGGACAAAGAGCAAATCTATTATATATATTCTTTCCTAGAATCCTGAAGAATCATGTAGGCTGTACAGCTTGTCACAATAGTGGCTGACAATGTGCAGGTGTGTGATGTAGAACTTAAAAATAGTTCCAAAATGAATGAAACCCAGATATACCAGTCAGCAACTGCATTACAGTGTGAGTAATGGAAAATAATTGCTTCTTACAATGATAAAGTCTCATTACTGAAAAGCTAACTGTTTAAAGGACTGAAGCAGGAGAACAGCAGCAAAAAGCTGCAGTAGTTCTGAGCACTTAGTATGTGATCCTTCTTTTTTTTACACCTTGTATCATTACTTGTCCTGGTACAAAGTGGTACAAAATCACGCACAGCTGCACTGTGTGACAGAGTACTGTTATAAGAAGCAGAGGAGTATTTGTTACAGTCCACAGAAGAGTATTGAATGTGTGAAATCACAGAATAACATTTCAGCAACTATATAAAGGTACTTGCAGGAGCTGCTGTAAAACTAGATAACCTCGTACTCCATTTATATCTCAGCAACATAGTTCTTATTTTATTATAGGTGAAACAATAATAAACAATGAATGTGGCTTAAGTAAAGCACACAACACAACTCTCAGAGGCAGATCCAACATTAGAAGAGTAAACACTGCTGTGTTGCCCCAATATAAACTATTGTAGAGTAAATCCTCTAAAATTTTAGGTGAAGATTACCTTCAGGCATCTATAGGGCCCAAGTAGAGACCTGTAGTACCAATCTTCCATAGTGAATGCTCAACACAGCATTGGAACTTTGTGGTACGCTGGTAAATGAAGGTTTCAAATGAGAAGAGATGTATCAATAAGTGGGTAATTTTATGAATAAGAACTTGGTTTACAGAGTAATATTTTGCAGGATATCAAAGAAACATTAGTTAGTTTTAACTATTTGAGATACATCATTATACATTTAGTTGATTTCTTCATATCTCCAATGCATTTTCTCAGTACTCACTAAATAGACTCAAACGCAGTGTAAATCTGCAAGACTGGATAAATGGAGCTCAAACAAAGAGAATAGCCATCTCATTAATTTAGAAAGCAAACCTAATCTTTCTCAGATAAGGACTAATCGCTTGGTCCCTTGCTACAACAAAGACTTCAGCTTCCATGGTCTTCCCTACCCACATACCTCTGCCTTTATGCAAAGGGACTCTCTGTATCAGTACAACATAAGTTAGTCCACAGTATCTATTGATTCACCTCAAATTTTCCTTTCTGAGATAGCTGCCACAGCACCAGCTCTTCATAGATGTGGTATAAGTTTCTGGAGTGTGGACTTCTGTGTTTAACACTGCTTGAGGTAATTGTGTTCCAATATTTGGAAAAATGTAGAATTCATGTGAGAGTGATAATTCATTTTCTAGACCTTTAGTATCTAAGAAGGTTATAAACAACATTTATTAGGGAAGGTGATTATTTAATGACCCCAAGTTGTTTTAGCACAGAAGCTTTTAAGAGAGTAGTTGGGGGCATTTTTGGTATGCTGGTGTTAAATTTTAGTATATTTTGATATGCATTTCAGAAGTCTTTGAGAGTAGTGATGCCAGTATTGTTAATGTTAAGTTAATGTAGGCCAGTTAGTCCAATCTCATTGTCAAAACAATGAAAAATCTGGTGTGGGATTCAGTTAAGAGCTTTAAAGGGTCATAATATGGTTAATGATAGTCAAGATTGCTTTACAGAAAATATGTCCTGTTCAAAAAATCTAATTTTATTGCTAAAGTTACAATTGATAAGGAAACTGCTTAGATGCAAAATGCTAAGACCATTGTACATAATTGTTTAAAAATGAGCAGCATACAATATTGATAAAGCACACCTTGAATTTAGAACTGGGCAACTGACAAATGTCAAAAGCGGTCAGCAGGGAATTATCTGTGAGGAGAGTATATTCAGAGGGACCTACTTCATGATTCATTCAGTTCTATATATGATGATGTTCAGTGTTTTTTCTTGGTGATCTATGGTTTAATAGCCTCTGATATACATATCCTGAGTTGATCTCATTCTTCCCTCTTACGTTCAAATCTATAAGTCTGTCAGATAATTTCATATAGATGTTTTCAGTGAATCCCTGCACATAGCATTCACATGTGGAGTAAATGTGTTACTGCATGCATAGGTAGTCTACATAACTGAGAGATCAAAATAAAGCCTAGTTGGAGTGATTAGAACACAGTCAAAGGTTGCTCCTCCTGGGTTTCAGTCTTCTGCCATGCATAGTCTTCAGGTAAGACCTAAAAATCATGGAATCATAGAATAATTTGGGTTGGAAGGGACCTTTAAAGGTCATCTAGTCCACCCCCCCTTGTAGTGAGCAGGGACATCTTCAAGTAGATCAGGTTGCTCAGAGCCCCATCCAACCTGACCTTGAATGTGCCCAGGGATGGGGCATCTACCACCTCTCTGGGCAACCTGTTCCAGTGTTTCACCACTCTCATTGTAAAAAAATTTCTTCCTTATATCTAGTCTAAATCTACCCTCTTTTAGTTTAAAACCATTACCCCTTGTCCTATCGCAACAGACCCTGCTAAAATGTTTGTCCCCATATTTCTTATAGGCCCCCTTAAAGTACTGAAAGGCTGCAGTGAGGTCTCCCTGCAGCCTTCTTTTCTCCAGGCTGAACAACCCCAACTCTCTCAGCCTTTCTTCATATGAGAGGTGCTCCATCCCTCTGATCATTTTTGGTGGCTCTCCTCTGGACCCGATCCAACAGGTCGATGTCTTCCCTGTGCTGAGGATTCCAGAGCTGGACACAGTACTCCAGGTAGGGCCAGAGCGGAGCAGAGGGGCAGAATCACCTCCCTCGACCTGCTGGCCACGCTTCTTTTGATGCAGCCCAGGATATGGTTGGCTTTCTGGGCTGTGAGTGGACATTACCACCTCACGTCCAGCTTTTCATCCACCAGTACCCCCCAGTCCTTCTCCGCAGGGCTGCTCTCAATGCCTTCATCCCCCAGCCTCAGTAACGTCATTGTTTCTTCAGCATACAGTTTTTATCAGGAAGTGTTCCTTATATGTTTATCTATTCCTTACATATATTATGTCAAAAATATGTGTAGAATAAGAGCAAATTTGGTTTTATATCACTGATCTTTAGTACCACCATCATTTGAGTTGAGTCAAGACAATTTGCAAATGATCAATCTTTCCAAAATCAGATGTACAAACTGCAGAAAAGTTTATATGTATCTGTAGCCATCTTCCAGTTGCATAGGCAAATTATTTTAGCAGTGCACTATATAGAAAAGAAATAGAAATAATCCTCATATTGTAGTTTGAGAAATTAAGAACAGCTTGAAATTCTTGTCATGATTAAACTTTCATGCTTACATGTGTTTCCACGTTGTATCTTTCTGATTATTTAAATCGCTAGTATCTATTGCTTTCTCTTATGTTCTTCAAAGATAAGTAAGGAGTATTTTTATTCCAAATTTTCGTTCATTTTATACATTTTTGTCCCTTAGTGGAAACTATGGCAACAGCACCACCAGAAGGCAGCTTTTTGTGTATCTTTCATTTTGAAATACCTATGATGTTTTGCAAGGCAGGGCAGAATATAATGATGTTAGATAGTGAACTTCTGTATCAGTGTAATATTTTATATATAAAACACATTTTCAGTGAGTTTATTTTTTTCATTACTTGCCATTGTTAGTCTGATTTCCAGATTCATTGAAAATTTTCATGTTACTGACTGTAATGAATCTAAGAAACCCTTCTGAATATGAAGGCACATAGATCAATCAAATTACTAAGTTGCAGTTAGAACAGATGTCCTTAAACCACTATAGAACAGATATACTAAAACTGTATTTTTATATCCTGTGATAGTTTACCAAGAACTGAATATATGCTGTCAGTAGAAATCGTTGAAATGTAAGTTGTTTAGCAGCTGCTGTAAACTATGACAGCCAAAAAGGAATAAAATAGCTTTGAATATTATACATTACCAAGCATAGCTATCAGTTATAAATATGAAAGACTTCTATTTTAAAATGGATTTACTTCGAAGGAGAATTGTAAACCCTTGTAAAATGGTGTGGGGCACAGTTCCAAATGAATAATATGTGTATGCAGAAGTAAGTATTTTGAAAGACTTCATTTGACCGTGTCTTACCTGAATGATTTCTTAAATCTTAAGGTCTATGAAATTCCATATTAGCTTTGCAACGATATGAAAGACACAGTTGTATATATTGCAGAGTATAATGTGAAGTTTGTACCCACACATACTCACATTATCCAAGAAAATTTGCAAAGGTTACAAAATATTTCTGCTTAAATGCCTTGCTTTATTCTAGAGATCCAGTAAGACCTTCCTGCCCTGTCAGGGAATTGGCCCATTCAGCTTCTTGGATAGCTGTTACCACACTTCAGACACCACTTCCTATATAACACAGACATTCTGGAGACAGATCATATATAAGAGCTTTCAGGATATCTTATTGCATATGGTCTCTGATTCTGTCAGAAATGCAAAGGAGAAGGAAGATTCTCCTGGATTGCTCATTGATACAGCCTAGAAGCTTGTAGCAGTATAATGCTCTATTAGCAGACTCCAAAATATGCTCACCACTAAGAGCTGTCTTTCAAGTAAGGAGTACTCACAGAGAAGAAAGATTACTTGTTCCCCAAGCAACTTCCTAAATATAAATTCAGTCACGTAAGCCTTGATCTGCAAAATATTTGAAAGAGTACTTCCAGATACATACCTAAATTGTGGAAGGTTTTCTGGCCTCATTTGTGATGTTTCAGAAAAGAAAGCCACTTAACACAAAAATGGTCTGGCAGAACTGAAGTCTGACGGACAAGAAGAGTGATATTTAAACCCAGAATTATTCCGAGAGCTCAGTTTGACAACCCCTGGAGGGATCTGTTCACATCAAGTCAAATTGTAAAACTGAGGCAGACTATTCTTTACTATGAAATGAGACTAAAAATTATTTAGACAGATATTCTGGTTCATAGACTGACTAATTCACTTTCTGTCTCATCCTCGGTCTTCCACTAGCCATCATTTGGGAATTGTACTATCCACCACCAGGCAGTGACTCATATTTGGCAGTAATTAGGATGTCATTCATCCTGAATATATATTTTACAACATCCCTCCCTACTTCCTGAAACCATGAGAACATACTCATTTTTGTATTGATTTCTGTAAAAAAGCGATCGTTTTCAAAATGCTTAGTATTTATTTTTAGCATTTCATGTACTAAATTGTACAAGGATTTTTAATGAATGCTTGTATTTTCACTTCTATTGCATTTGCTTCTGTGATTTGTTTAGAACTGCTTTTGTGGTGCATGGTAATGGTAGGGGGGTCTCTTCTGGAAGCACTACATATATACTGAGAAAAAATGTAGTTCTGAATTTTAGAATTCTTGAATTTTCATACCAGTTTATGAATATTGATCTTTCTTGCAAATAACTGATTTTAATGCCATAAACCAAATGTAGTTTGAAACCTTTGGGGCACATTCTTGCAATGGGTAGGTAAGATTTGAAGGCTGTGGAAAATTATCATCTTTTGTATGAATATTTATACAGTCCACCATTAGCTATTCATGAACGGCTTAATCCAGGTTTCAAATTGGCAGTGCCATAGAGAATCATATATGCTTCAGCAAACTTTGTTTAGGACTGCTAAGATATACTGTTAATGGCTCTTCTGAGGAGAGAGGAACCATGCCTGCCAGCCCTATTAGCTCTGGCTTGGTGTTGTCTAGTCTTAAGAATGGTTGTTTCTGCACAGGTCCTCCTAAGAGTTCCCACACCATGCTTCCTATACATGTACAGTCCAGACTTTTCTATCAGACAAGATTTGCCGCCCTTCCCTCTCTGAAGTTTCCTGACTCTGTCCTAACACTCTCACGGGCAGTAGAGAGATGACCATGTGGCTGACTCTTTAATTCATATATATTTCCACCCAGACCAGAATCATCTGTTAAGTTGTACTTTTGCACAGTTAGGATCTGAATATCCATTTAAATTTCACAAGTAAGAAAAAAGACTGTAAAGTTCTAATATCAGAAGCTGCAAATGTGTATGCTCATAAAAGATCTCGTACACACTTCTGAACATTCTGAAAGAATATTTGCAAATTTATTTTCTCACTATTATTTTTTGTTTTCCGTAGCCCGTCAGTCAGGAGCATCACTATCAGAAAGAAATGAGCCCACTTTCTCATTCCAACCCACGGTAAGATTCCATTTATAGCCCAGGCAGTAAGGATTCAGTTAGAGTGTTCTGAATATTAAATGTGACATTCTTTGATTTAATCTTAAATCTGTTTTCAATTGCAACCTCCTGTCAGAGGGCTTTACTATTACTCGTTTTAGTCATTGTCTGCACTATGTCTGCATTGCCCTGGAACACTGAACTGAATTCTGCGTGTATTTAAAGTAACTAACATAGGCCGTGCTCCTACATCTGCTTTGATGCGTGATTCAGCAAATCTTCCTCATGTGACATACATACCCTCTCACCTATTTCTTTCTCCCTCTCTCCCTCTCTGCCTTGAAAGCTTAGAACTAGAATTCTGTATGTGACTGTAGGTGTCAGGGAATCTATTTGTTACAAAAGATTTTAATATTACTTATTTAGACAGGTTTTTTTAGACTAGATAGCCTAGTCAGGAGATGGTGTTACAACACAGTGGGATGGTTCAAAGGGATCCTGTCTACAACATATTTTGGTTGTCAAGGATTTTGCTTGATCTGTTTTGTTTGGAATCAGCAACAAAATCCCTGTGACTTTAATATAAGGTGAGATGAAAACAAGGGGAGAGGGTGGCTAGAGAGAAGTAATCAAACTGAGACAATCAAAATTAATTGTCCAGTTTCAGAACTGCCTTGTACCTGTGAAACCCTAACATCACTTTGTCAATTTTTTAACAGCCTAAACAAGAGGTGTACTTATTTGAAAAAGCAGTCCTATTTCACTTTCACTTGGTGTCAGTGTGGATTTTGCTTGTCCAAATTTTAACTGGACAATGCATGTGTGTTGGGAAGGATAGGGGGAGAGGACATTTCAGATACAACTTCCTTATCTTTTATCAACAGTCTGAAATGTTTTATGATAGCACACTGCCAGTCAGTTGTGCAGGATAATATGCATTTCTCCTGATAATCACACAGATGTTTTCAGTCACTTGTCTCACTTGCCGTCCACATTTTTATGGATTTAAAATCTTCTTGTTAGATTTTATGAAGTGAACACTATGAAACTTACTGTGCAAGTTCACCCAGATGCATCAGTTATTGCAACATGGAGCCATATGTTTCCTAGTGTACACAATATATTACTGGAGTGAAAGTGCAGTCCTGGATTCCTGTTCCCTTATGTTGGTCTAGAAAACCT
Source organism: Astur gentilis (assembly GCF_929443795.1). Lineage (NCBI taxonomy): Eukaryota > Metazoa > Chordata > Aves > Accipitriformes > Accipitridae > Astur > Astur gentilis. The sequence continues at coordinate 14,735,793 of NC_064902.1, read as the reverse complement.
CACTGCCTTAGGTGCTGCTTATCAAAGGAACTATCTCTATCCTTATGCATTGTTACGATGGATGAAGTGGATGGAGACACTTGACAATAGTGCACAGAGTAAGATATCAGGTACCTTGTGACTGACACTTTGGACTCTTTATTCCAGAATTGCTTTCATAATTCCGATGGCATTAGAATTGCCTATATTTTAGCGCAAGCTACATTGTTTGTCTTCTTTTTTGCCCATACGTTGGTTGAGTCAGGTTTTATTAAGTTATTTTTATGCATGTGCTAAAGCAATTTGGTACTCGGTACATTTTATATACTGAAAAACAGAATAAACACCATTATCTGTAAAAATAAAGCATTTCATCATATGAAGTTAATATGATCAACAATGAAAAGTAGTATTTCCATATAATAAAATTTAAAATAAAATAGTATAAATTATGACTTAGTTTTTATGCTATTTTAATCCAGTACACACAGTAGACTTAGATTTCTCTAGAAATCATTTTCGAGAAATGCAGGCAAAGTATTTGTAAAATACCTGACTTGCAAGTGCCTCATAAATTCAGTAGCCCTTGTGAACTGCCAGAAAAGCATTATTAGGCTGTAAATACAGAAGATGACAAAATTATGAGGTCAGTTTGCATCATGATTATAAAAACTGGAGATGATGTGACTTGAATACCATTATTCACATTACCTTTCATTTATAATGGAAACTCTCTAATGTTTTTCACAGAGGGTGTGTACCTAAATGAGAGGGAGATATAATTAATGGTAATTCTGTAACTTAGTTCCTAAACAGTTTTTAAAGCCAATTTTAACAAGTAATGTGTGAGCAACTGGAAAGTGTCTTACGTCTTTGTAAGCCACTGTAGCTATGTAGGGGAACACACAGAATATTTGAAAAATTAATATATCCTATGTAGATGAGCGGGTATAAATGCCATGGCATGGAGACAGTTACGTGATGCACTTACTGAAACAACAAATAGTTTGTTGTAAAGAGCGATAAAGAATTTGACAGGTCTCAAGTAACTTGAGAAAAGTGATAGTAGTGATATTTTCTGGGAAATGAAAAGAGAGCAATGTGGAAGCTATTGTCCAGTAAATGTAGCTTCTGTCCATAATAAGATAAAAGAACAAGCCAGGAAAGAAAGTACCTGTGAAGATAATGGAAATGCAGTCAATAAAAAGACCCAGCGAGACTTATTTTCCATTGGTTCCACTGGGTAAAGGTCATAAGTCTGCCAAGAATATTGCTACTGCAATACAAATCACCTCCACATCATGCTGCTTTGCAAGGTGTAGAACCAGCTAATGAAAGGAGACAGGCTGACTGCAGAGGTTACAGAGCCAGATGAGCAAGATGATGTTCAGTGTTTCAAGCCTTAGCTATGCACTTCCCCCTGACTGATGTACTGTATGGCCCTAGCTGAACTTCAGAATTGCTCTCTTCTCTCCAAATAGGAAGCTGTAACTATCTTCTTCCAGTGCAGGGACTGGAAATTGCTAATGTACCTGGCATCTACTTAGTAAGCATTTGTCCTCCAAAATATTTGTGTGTCATAGAAGGTTTGGAAGTTTCATTAAAGGAAATGCTGAAAGTAAGTAAATATTCTAGAGGAATTTAAGCTACACTGAACTGCAAAATGTAGAGCTGCTCTCTGAAAAAGACCACTTGAGCCTAATTTTATAAATAGATTTTCTGAACTTCTACAGATGCTCTTGAGAAAATTTATTTCTGATAAAAGCTGATTTTTCTGTCTTTGAGAGAGGGGTTTTTTGTAATTTGAGACCTGTCGTTATAAGTATTGCCTCACTAGATCCTCTCTTGACATCCTACTCCATTCTTCCCAAGCTACCAAATAAAATTTGTTCCTCTGAAGTTCCAACAGCTGTTCCCCAGAAACTTCACTAAAGTAGGACACAAATACTTAGGCATTTCACTGGGTATCCTTTCACAAGAAGTATATTTTACTTAAGTAATTTTATATAAAATGTGCACAGCCAAATTTTCAGTTAGGTTTTACCCAGACATTTAACTCTACATGTTAAAAAAAATGTATTCTCATAGTGAATTGTGGGCACAGAAATAGGGTGATAGTAAATGTCTGCTTGATTTGGACTATAGCCAAGAACATAAGATCTGCACATAAAACACAGGCATTATTTTACAAGAAAGTCTATTGATCAGTGGTTTCAAACTAAAAAATGAGTGATCAAGCTGTTTTTCATTCACAAATGAAAATAATTGTTAAACTGAAGTGTAATTTGTTGTCCCTATTAGTAGCTGGCAGGTTTCATATGTTAACAGCTCTAAATTCAACAACCTTCCCAAACAATTCTATATATGTGGGGCTGACAGCTTTTCCAAGGCTGGTTGGAACCTGCAGGAGTTAATTAGTATATCAGTCAATGAAAATTATCTTTTCAAGTATTGTCTGTGCGTCTGCTGTGGGCTTGGTCAGGGTTACCTGCACAGAATTAGCAGGAATAAATAGAACTCTACTCCCTTGTTAGCTCCACCTCTGTCTCTGCTGCTGGAAGCTCACACTTGCCAGGCTGGTATGTGAAAGTGTGTGTATGCATCAGTATATAGTGTAGCCTACCCATTCATCCCTATGTGTTGGAGTTTGCCCCACCTGATGGGTGATCATGACCCAATGTGGGGACAGGAGGGGAGTCTTAAACCTCCTTGCTGATCCTGAGAGTCCATCTGTAGCTGATGATGTAGACTGTCAGTCCCCAAATTCCACCAAGAATCTGAAGAAGCGATGAGATATCATTTTGTCAGGCTCTCATCTACCCTTTCCAGTGTCTTGTTCTTCTCCATGACCCTCTGACCTGCATCAGTGGAGGTTATTATCTTCATAGGTTTTGCTGTGAAAAGTGAGTGTTACAGTTGCTCTGAAGTGGTAGGATTCAAGACCATCCTCAAGCCAGTCTAGTAGCTAACTTGTAAAATAAGCTAGATTCATCTGCTCTGTACATGCAAGTCAGTTGATTCTTCAATGGGATATTTTGTGTTTAAATTAGATTCTGTCCGTGGGTTTGTTGTGAATAAAAAAGAAACCTCTTAAAACTAAGGAGCATACAAGGTCCCTAAAATTTTAAGGAAAACCAATGATATTGCAAAGTGTTTACTAAAATTGCTAAATGGAAGTATGATGCAATTCAGGCCAGCATTTTGTCTAGATTTATGTTTTATCTATAAAAGGTTTCACCACTGTACTGTGGTTTAACTCGTTTGTAGCTTTGCCACTTGTGGATGTAATATAAAGTTCCTTGTATCTGTAATTGGCTGATAAGGGCCCACAGTCTTTGACAAATGATTAATAGTCACTGACCTCCCTTCACATGGGCTTGGTATGGGCTGACTAAAGCAAGCTGTCTTGTCATTGTAACCTACATGTGTTACATTAGCCTGATCAGGATGTCATCGTTCTTCTTTCCTCTACAGTCAACCCCCCCCCCCAAAAAAAACAAACCACCCCTCTCCCCTCCAAAAAAAAACCCAAAACTGACCCCAAAAGATCTAATAACATTTTCTTCCCTTTTTTGGTAAAGCTATCTCTCCAATTATGATAAATGTTATAGATTTGAGATTTATCATCACAAAAGAAATGTTTCATTGATATGGAGAGATCAATGTGTTTGGGGAGGACAATAACTATAAACTTTTCAGAAGAAGTTGTAGGTTTTACCTTAAGAAAAAAAAAAAAAAGAACCCATATCCTTAATTACTACTTTATCAATGTCATTTTCTTATTTTTGTAATGATATGCATGCACAGTAGTTCAGATAATGAATCATGAAATGGATAAACACATTCCTTTAACTAAATACATTTTTAACTTATTTTCAAACTTGATTATTGGTAGAATTCTGGTTTATTAGTTAAATATAATGAACACCTTTTTCTATGCATAACTGACCACTTGATTTTAGGAAGTAAATTATTTCTTGCACTTTCTTTAAAAGTTTCTGCTAGAGCAGTCTTTTTTTAGAACCTGTTGTTGCCATAAATGTTGCCATTATCATGGCACCTGAAATTTGCATAATATATCAGTGATTCCAGCACAAAAACACATCCACTGCAAACTATCAAATATTAAAAGTATGTTCAGCTTTGAGACTACCATTTAAGTACTCTCATTCATCCCAGATGAAAACTAAACATTCCAATAGCTGATGCATGTGTTGTATCGAGAGATGCAGTAAGATTAAACTCACCTACAAAATGGTGCAGTAAAAGGATTGTAGCTGTAACATTTATTTGCTGTACAGCAGAACTTCTCCAACATGCATGCTGTGAAATTCAGACACAAAAGGTCTCTGTCTCCCATATTTCCAAGCAAAGGTTTAAATAGCAGAATAACTTAAGCACACTTAAAGATTGAGTTTTGCAAACAAAGAAGCGTATTTATTTTTATGATTCATTACAAGATTAAAGCCATACAACTCCATTACTTATGCAAAACAGACAACGTTACATTATGAAGTATTATAAAATTACACAACAGTTGTCAAAATAAGTGAACAAGAACAATGTATCACAAAATGTACTTTCGTTTTTCATTGTACTTGTGCACTTACTTTACTCATCCACAAAATAGAGTAATTTGCAATAGGTCTCCCAGTCGTTAATCTGAATTAGCGAAATTCTGCTGCATTTGTCAGGCTATAATATGCGTGAAAAAGAACATGACAAAAGAAGCAAATGGCACAGGAAACATCTAATTGAAAAGGTTAAACTTTTTAATCATGATGGTAAAAAGCTTAGCTGCAAAAGGGTTTTTGAGAACCAAGTGGCTAACACGTAAAAGCTTGTTAAAATAATCAAAAAATGGCTTTCCCTTGTATGGGAATCTGAGAACATGGAAACGTGGCAACGTATACACTAAGGGTTTGAATATAAAACATGGAAAATGCTTTCAAACATGCTGTTGCATCTATGTTAATACAAGGTGGTTTATCTTTTTTGTTGTTTCTTCAGGACTTACCGAGAAGATTTTTTTTATTGGTTCCACCCTTTTTCTGAATATTCCTGGGCCATGCATAAAGTTTTCTGACCATACTTATATGTAGAGATGGAGGTTAGGCCATAAAAGATTTTACATACCTCTAAGATCTCTGAGATTGAAAGGAAGAGATAGGCGTTATCTTGTAACAAGTCTGGGATTCCTTGTTCACAGCATGTTGCGATGTCTCCTTCAGTACCCTGTTGAACTGTTGCTATGGCCCTTTGCCTGTGTGTCTTCTTCCAGGGGATCTCCAGTGTGAATGAAAAGACACTTCAGTCCAGCCACAAGCCAGCGTCTAAGGTCTGAGTCCAACTTCTGACAACTCCTAGAGCCTTGGGATTTTAGGGTAGTTCACAGGGCAGGCAAGCTTCCAAATAGGTTTGTACCAGTTGTATTGTTCCCTTTTCTGGACAGAAAAAACTTCCTACCACTAACCAGCCCCCCATCTATGAAAATATATATTTATTCCTCCATTCTCAATCTGAACTGGAAGCTTATTTAAATACAAGCAAATCAGGCTCCTTGACTGACACATCCCATACACATACATTTTCTTACAGGGCAAAACTGTCTGGGTTTCCCAGGGCACAAATGTCCACCTCTCCCTTCCCTGCTATTCCAATATCATTTGTGCAGGAGTGTGGATTTTGATTCCTTTATGTTATTTTACATTTTTTATTGACAAAACTTGATGTTTTTGAAGAATTAAACTGAGGTTGCATACTTCTCACTTCGTGGTGATGATCAAGTTTCCGACTTCATGCTGTACCATTCATTGCATGAGTATACTAAAAGGTCATAGTTTTCTTGCATACTTTTTTTTTTACTTTTCTGAAAAAGAAAGGTAGCTTTTACAGACTAGGAATATTCAACAGCATCACTTTTAACAAGTTTGATAATACTAAAGTTAGTGCTCTGTTGAGTCATATCTCTCCATTGATTTTTAAAAGCCCACTGGCTCCGTGTCGTCCATTAAAAATTAATGGGATGCAGTTTACATCCAAAATGCACAGAACAGTGAGATGCTGTTGGTGGCTGACTGTGGGCAAAAGGAATTACTTTAACTGCAGCAAGACTCATTATGTACTAGATTCAGGTGTTTCCTGAACTGGTGGAATATTAAAATATAATTTTTTTAAATGAATGATGTATTTAATTGTTAAAAATACATAAAAAAGGAAGCACCCCTACCTAATGGACACTTCACAAAATGTGGAAATCCATTTGATTCACTGATCAATGAGTATCTGATGTAGTTATTAGAATTTACTTGCTTAAGATTATAATAACATGAAGGAATTTTAACACACCTTTCCAAATTCATTACTTCCAATTTATACAGCTGATCTTCTGATAAATGAATCAAAAATAGCAAAGAAAGGGCTAGTATTTTACTTAAATTAGGTGACAAAACACTGGCTTTCTCTACTAGTGTCATTTATATCACTAGTAAATATCAAGAATATAATCTAGCCAGCAAACTAGCATGTGATGAACTAGAGGTTTAGTCTTTAAGTAAATTCCAATGTTACTGTCATTTAACAGAAGCTATGATAGAAGTTTCATGTATTTAACTATAAAACATTAACCAAATAGCATAATATATTAATCACTAAGCTGTTAAACCTCCAAATTCAGGTCATTTGTATTTTTAGACAGATGTACAAAACTATATGTTTTTAATAACCTGCAAAAATTTATCATTTGACCTTTGATAATGAAAGAAAAACAGGATAGCATTAACAGGTCAACTTTTCAGCTAATACCATTCAGCACAATTATACTGTATGCAATTGTAATAGCACCTTACGCTATCTAAATACCTAGTTTAATAAGTAGACTTCACATCTCCTTTGTTATCCTTGAATCCAATCTAGCACCCATAAACCAGTTAATTTACAGATTTAAGACTTCAAGAGCAGATTCAAGTCTTCCACACACAGTTGCACTTGTACTTTTTATGATCTTTTTTTTAGTTACTAATTCATTGAAAAATAAATAATTTTGTTTTTAAGGAGGTGTCTCTGCCCCCATTAGAAGTGTGGTATCTGGGAGGCTGGACTTGCTGGAGTGGTTTGGAGGAAGGAAAAAGGCATTCTGGAAAAGGAAAAAGAAAGTTCCAGTAAGGCATACAGTAAATGAAGATATTATGTATTAGGGATGGAATGAATCTGTCACTTTGACGGATTGTGAGGCAGAGAACATATTAACAGATTACTCATAGTCAGAATGCAGCTCACTGTGAAAAATGTGCAGGAAATGATAAGTGTTGGTTTGTGCTGATTTAATGATATTTTGAAACTACAGTAACAATCCAGGAGAAGAATAATACCACGTAGCTCATGGCTTGCATTTTTTTAATCATCAATGTATTGCCAGATTGCCCTTAAATACTTTTTAAAATAGAGCTTTCAATTCATGCAAAGTCATATGGACATGTATATTTATGTTATTTTTCAAGATTTTTGTTAAAATTTGCATTCAAAAATCCATGATTTGTATGTGTAAGTATATTCCATATTCTTTTGGTAGTATATCTTCTTATTATTCTCTATACTCACTTAGTTTTCCATTTTAAAGATACTATTTTTCCCACCTGAGGCTGAGTAGCACTGAACAGTTATTGATGTATAAATTAACATTTTATGTTTCTTGGTTTATGGCATATTTGTGTAAAAACTTTAGGAATGTTCAAAATCTGAAGTTTTTTAAAGCATTTTAGATGCAATAATGGACAACTTAAGGCTCAGATGACTTTGCAATTATTACAGACATATGTAGTGGCAGGACCCGAAATTTTATTTCAACATTTTTTCAAATATTATGACTGCATTTTGTACATAACACAAACAAATCTTATTATTAATAGCCTACATAAGTCCTTGCTTCACTACTGAAACTACTATTGAGGGGTTTATTTCTATGGGAATACTTCTATTACGAAAACAACACCTTCCATTATGCATACATCCTTAATATATTACAAAGCAGAACCCAAATAGGTGTGCATAGGTAATCAGATTTAAGTTAATGAAGTTAAACATATGCCTGAAGTTCAGCAGATGTGTAAATAATTGAAAATTCAGATCTTCTAACCTAGTGGAGCCTAACAAGTAATGCATGCTCCAAAAAGATATAGCAGGGAATAGGTGAGGAGTCTTACAAAGCTTTTTATTGATTTATCTAAGAACTGAGTTAGTCTCTAACATTTCTTAAATATATATAATTAAAAACCCAAACAAGTGATAAAAATAGGTCTTTATTTTAGCTGAATTAAATATTTAGTCTATACTGAACCATACTTTTGATATGAGCTGGCACTTTGCATTCAGTGGATCATGGTAAGATATTACTTACTCACTTTAAGCATTTGCAGCAGAATTTGCTTCATGTGGTATTAAACACTACTAATACAACAGAAGTATGTGCTGAGATTTTAGTTGATAGTTGCACAAGATGTTCAAGAATTGGTCCTTTTTTCCTTAAAATATCTTTATACTCTTGATTCATACATTGGCATTCTCCAGCCCTCCACAGTTAGTCACATCATCCATTGTAAAAAATAATTCGGCAAATGTGCTTCTCTTATTATCACTCAGGCACAAGCCAGTTCTCCTCTCATATTCATAAAGATTTACTAAGTAGTTTATGCAGTTAAATATAATCTTTTGTGTTCTTTATTGATTGTACTCTACAGATGCTTAATAGTCTGTCAGTTTGATGTGTTCTTAATGATACAAAACTGATGTTGTTTTTTCATTCCCTGAATTAACATAATGTAGCCCTTGCCTTGCATTTTTTGAGTATACTGCCAGGCTGACCGAATAATTCAAATATTCCTTTTAATTCCTGTATAGATTGTTGGATGAAACCATACTAAAACTTCGAAGCATTTTAATTTTGTTAATAATGTGGATTAAATGATCCTGTTGATTTAAGTAACATAAATGAAATCTGATCCAAAAGAAATGCGATAAAGTATGCCATCTCAATTCACAGCAATGTTAAAAATCTTTATACGAAGTGATTTGCCATTTTCTCATTCCAGGCAATAGGATAGAAAAAAAAGCAAAAATATCTGTAAAAAAAAAAATCAAAGTATCAAAGGTGTTCATTAAGATTTAAATCAAAACCCTCTGATTCTTCAGATTTCTGTTGATAGTAATAATTTTGATACATTGTCATTGGTAAGTGCTACTTAATAAAGCATCACTAATTTTCTCAACAGATTTTACTGATACATGCCATTTTCTGCAAAATTAAACATATTGTCATAAAACTGAAAACAATGTTCATAAGTCCAAAAGATTGTTTTGCTTTCCATCACAGTTCAGCTACCATGTGATATTTCAATATATGACAATTATTTTCTGAAAGTATTTTTCTTAAAAAGACCATAATATAACAAGATTATATAACATTTTTTTTATTCTGTTTTGGTATGGAGAATAGCTTTCAGAATAATGAAGAATTTCAGTACAAGTATTAAAGGTGCATGATACTTCGAATGGGTGTGGAAGCTATTCTAAGCCTTCATACAATGCAACTCACAATGTCAAAAGACAATACCTGGCATTCCACGTTGTTATCAGGAAAGCTCTAGATAGTTTATTGCACGTTGATTGTATTGATTACAGCTGGAGGCATTGAAAGCATAAATAGAGTGTCTTTAATTAGTCAGAATGTGTGATTAGCTTTTCTGTTTTAAGGAGATGAACTAGCTTCTTAAAGAAGTTTCCCCCCAAAATATTGTTTATTCAGTCAGAATAAAAACACAATAAAGGGGAACACAGGCCAGCCAGTCTGCATTTCTCAGAATATTGCTGCTTGTCTCCATGCTGGGCTCTACTTTTAAGTAAGGTCTACAAATTTTTCAGGATTTTTGTTTTTGTTGTTGTTGTTAAATGAACTCGTACACTCTCACACACACATGCTTTAGCTGCTTCCTAAAAGCAACTGCAGACTTCATTGTGAAAAAGTCCATCCTGACTGCTAGACTACAGCTTCTACCAGAATTACCACTGTAAACCCACTTTTCAGAAGTTTATCAATCAACTGCCAGTATTTACTCTCTACTGCAATTTGGCCAAGAAGATTTCAGCACACATGAGGTTTTTTTAAATTTATTTTCAGTATTTTAGGAGAAGTTGATTTAGACATTGCTAACTAACTTGTGGAAGTAATAAACCAGTTTTTAATATATATTGCGTGAAATGTTTCAACCTTAAAAGTAATATTAAGTCAATAATGAGTCCCTAGTACTGTAGTGTTTTGATTACTTGCCTTGGTGAGAGGGGTTTGAATAGCAAAACTATTGGTTTTTCTTGGATATTGAAAGAAAAAAACATGAACTGAATCTAGACTGTCTTAATAGGAAATATTAAATTTGCCTGCACATCTTTGTTGCCTCTCATAAATAAAAACTCTTTGCCTCCCTTTGGAACCATCAAAATCCCTAGATCTTACACTTGCACCTCCTAGAGAAAATAATTCATCTACTGAACCAGATGCATCAAAATAAATATAAACATGCAACTGAACAACTCCTTTACACAAGAACTGACTCCAATAAATGAAGGACAAAATCAAAGACAAAATCATCCAGCTACTCACAAATCATCCCATCTCTGATTTCTCAGACTTCATCTTTCAGGAAGATCTTCCAGAGATGAGACTTCAAACTAAAATTCATAAATTTTCTAAGTAATAAGAACTATTAATTTAACAGAAATAGTGGTTTAATGACACATGATTACCTCTTTCCTTCAGTGTTCTCTAAATGAATTGTCTCTTTTCCATTGGAGGTAATTGCCTTATTATCTTTCCTTCCTTCTTACTAACATCCTCTCTGCTTTCCAGGTACGAACTATTTTCTTTAGAAATTCTCTGGTACATATTTTGTATGAAAAACACGTATCTTTAAACTCTTCTATTTTGTGCCAGACCTGTAGAACTGCATATATACTCTAAAGCTTCTTTACTTTTCTAACTACATCTTTTGGTCTGACTGAGATAATTCTCTTTAGAAGCAGGCACTGCCTTTCCTCTGTCCTTGCGTCACTTTTGCTTCAGCAATCTTCCTAGCAGAAATATTTTAGTTCTCCTTCGGATCTCAGACATCGCTGTCTTTTAAAAAAGCTGTAGTGGATTTGGAAGAAAGGGTAGCTTGGGAAGCAGAGATGTAGATTAGCACTAATAGTTCTTCCTTACCTTCTCTAAAATTGCCAGTTTCTCCAAGCGATTGCCTTTGCCGACATTGTGTTTCAGTGCAATTGTAGAGAATCAGGTAAGTGATAATGCTTCGTGCTCTCTGACTACATCCTATGAGCATGGTCAGATTCTAGTGTTAGAATTATGTTGGCTGATTCTGAGGCAGCACACACCACACCTGCAAGTGGCAGAAATGGAAAATACTTTCCACCATGCCACTGGATATCATAGCATGCATTTAACTGTTATTCCTAAAAACTTTTGAAGCTTTGGTGTAAACAAAGAGTCTTTGGCTATATTCAGGGAATGCAGTATGGCGAGCAATGACAGAGGGCTAATAATGAGATGTCTAGGCAAGCATATTGCTGTGTGGATTAGTTGTACCGGTTCTCACTGGCATTAGCTGAACGGCAGAAGAGGAAAAGGATTGGTTGTGAAGTTAGCCATATATGTGAAAATAACATGATGGTGTAAAAAAAATCTTGAAGTATGTTTTTTACGTATTGAAATGATGGAAAATTCAATATCTCTTCCTTTAAATCTGCTATACTGCTTGCTGGATTTCTACACCAGCGGTTCTGTTTCCTGAGGCAGAAAATTAGTTTTTTCCATTTTGACTGAAAACAGATAGGTGGTTGTCCCCTGATTCACCCCAGATTATGCATACATGCCAACATGAGATGATGTGGAATCAGTAACAAGTCCAGAAGTAGCAGAAAAACTAACAACAACAAAAAGAAGCGATTGGCATATTTTAGCAATTAAAACACATGACTGAGCCTTGCCAGATCTCTGTCAGAAGCAAATCTTACATGAGATCATCAAGGCTTTTCAGAAAGTAGAAGTACGTTACCAGTTTACTTGGTGTTGGACAATTGAGTTGAGACAATTACAGTCTAGCAATGTGAAGAAATCTGTCAAGCTTTGGAAAAATTCATCCCTTCTAGGCGAAGCCATGGATGTTGAAGTTACCTCTACATCTCTGGCTAATCTCCCTGGCCTCTAGCACAAGTTTGCATGCATAATGTTATAGTGCCAGCTGTTGGAACAGCCATGGCCAGACATAAGTTGAATCAACCCCAAACCAAGTTTAATTTACTCTGTAGCGCTGCATTGTTCCCGTCAGCATGAAGCAATCATAAGGGAATTTAAAGACCCCTTTTCCCTTCCATTCCCCTTGCCTTGCAGTAAAATAAGTTGTTCAAAAAGGATGGATCTGGTTCTATCAAAATGAGATGATTTACTGAGACTCCTCGAATTCTGTGTTTAAGTGTTACTTGCAGTTATTTAGCCTAGTTAATGGTTGTATGGAAGCTTTAATGTGTTACAGCTCTTTACTGTTGAAGAGGAGAGATGGGAACTTAAGGAAACATCAGCTATGCACAGTGTACAGAGATTAATTTCATATATGAAAAGAATTACCAAACATGGTCACCTCCACAAAGAGTGTTTTAACTTTGTGGCTTAGATGTGTCCTTCCAGGGCTATCCTTCTCTGATAGTATAATGTGAGTGACTTCTTCAGTGAAAAAATCTGCAGTTCAGTTTGCAATAAAAAGCAGTAACAGTAAAAACAACTGTTCTGTTTTCCTTTTTTTGAGCTGTAACAATCAAAGACAGTGTATCATAAAGTGGTGTATGTGAAATGAACTTTGAACTTTGCATGAATGTATGATAACGTGAAAATCATTTTTAAAAGCTATCACAAAGTAGTGTTCAGGAGAGACATAAATTGCCTATTAAATTGAGTAGGTGAAGAAAATCCATACTCCCTCCTCTATAATAAAGATCCCATCAAAATTTTTTTCTTTACAGAAGCAAAATAGATGTGTGACAGCTGTGATGAGTCCTCTGTATAGTCTTGCCAGTAGCTAAAATCATGTTATGCTCAGTAACAAATTTTTGTTTACAACATATAACATTTTATAACAATAAAATTGTTATAAACAATTATTTATAATGTATTTACATAACAGAGCTTTTTTGCAGTATCAACAATAACATCCTGACAATCCAATGTTTCCTTCTTAAAAACACTAGAAAACTGTTAGTGATATTATTCTTAGCTTTGATCACTAATTCCATCCCTTTATTGAAAAATTTTAAAGTTAAATTAAACTGGAAAGATTAAATTATTTAATACAAATCAGCTGTCCCACAGTTCATGACCACTGAGTTGGTATCACACTGTTAGTGGCATCCATTTCATGTCTAAGCTCAGCTCTAACTTGGCCAACCATCCACACTGTGAATGATATACTACTTGCTATGTCACCCTATTAACAGGGAGCTCCAAGCAGTGCCAAGTCAGTGGTAACCAAACACATCTCTTGTGATTGTCTTTAAGGCTTTTTCCTTAGAGAGGGTAAGGATTTTAAATCAAATTGACCCCCACAGTCTCCCATAAAACACAGGTTGTTCATCCCAAGTCTTTATTCCTCAGAAAAAGACTCTCATGAGTTCTACAGGCTTTCAAAGTATAGCTCTGTAGGTTATGGATCACACCTCATGCAGACCTTTTGCTGAGGGAGCAATACCAGCTGAAATATGCAAAGTGAACCTGACTTAAAACACAGATTTTAGTGTGAACAGAACAGGTGAAAAGGCTGAGGAAGGAAGGAAGCCTTAATGTTCAAGAATGGTATTAACTCTGAAGTTTGTGTTTATAATAGTAAAATCCAGCTTGATTTTGTTTCATCATGCTCAACAATCTGCGATTTCCTTTGAATTTTTTTTTTAATAATCAAAAGAATGTGAACAAACAGGAACACAAACTGTGCTTTAGGAATGGTATTTTGGTTTTGTGTTTTTCAGGGACTGGTTGAACCTGTTCAGTCCTCCCATCGTTCCTGGAAGCCAACAACTGGAAGAGCACACTAAATCTTCAACAAATCAGAGTATTCCAGGTAGGAATTTATGAAGACAATGAAAGGGACCTGGGTAGAAAGACATTTCTAAATGCTGTTTCTGTGCCCTTGGTGCTGCCTTTTCGTAGTTTTCTATACTGCTACATTTTGGTTCCAAGTTCTCTTATTTATTATTCTCAGCTCAAGCTAGCAGAGTTTTCCATGCAGTATTCTTTGCCTCTGATAAAAGAATAACTTATGCAGTTGCAGTTTCCTAATGTTCTGGCTTGATGCCGGTTAACTCATAAAAACTGCATCTTATTTGTTTAAAATAAGGAATTTATGCTAGTGGGGGTGGCAAACCTATGAAAGAAAGAATGCAAAGACTAAACATTCTTATTCAGAAGCACAATTACACTTATGTAAGTGATACTTCTCTTATGAGGAAAAATTTCAGATTTAGCCTTAAATGAAATCTCAGTGTTATTTCCTGAATAAAGACTGTTGTCACCACCTAAAGTGTTATAAGTTTTTGTTTATTAATGGTGTTTGCTTAGAGAATGGCAGAGAACTTAGCTGAAACTGGAAAGTCAACAAGAACAGAAAAAACAAATACCTTGTTTTCTTCAAATGCCCTTTTTTCTTATCAGTTGGCTTAGGAAACAGGGTAGATATCTATATGTTTTCTTCGAGTCTGGGGAATTCAATGTGAACTCTCATAAATCTGACCTGTGTATTTTGGCTGCCCAAGGGATGAAGATGTCTCAGTGATTTACTGTCTAAAATAGATCATGCCCCTCAAATTGGGAATGTTTTCATAGATGTATATTTGTAATTGTTTATGACAGCAAAATAGAATTTTGCTGTCAGGAAGAGACCTTGCTTTGAAGAATCAAATAATATGTTTTGTTAAGGGTCCTAAGTAAGCCTAAGAGAATAGGACAGTAGTCCTTGAGTTAAAGGCATGTTGGATATAAATTTGTGATAGGCCTCTGAGAATTTTTTTACGTTAGTATTATGAAATACAAGGCTTGCTGCAGTAAAGCTAGAATTTCTGCAAATTTTAAAAATTGTATTATTATCTTTAAAAAGCTTTAAAAAAGAAGTATAGTTGGGAATTTGTTGGATTTCTTCTGTTATTCATACTAGAATTTCCAAACTGTGTCGTGAGTTGTTCCTAATCTCATTTTCCTTTAAGCTGAAATTTTTTACATCATGTATCCGTGATTGCACATTTGGAGAACAGAAAATCTCTATATACCATAGCTTTTTATTTTGGCCTTTAATTTTTGTGCCTTTATTCAATCAAATTAAATTCTGGCTCATGTATGTATGATATTGGTAATTTTGATAACTTCACAAAGAAAGTTTTCTATCTCCAAATAATCAAAAAAACCTGCCATAATGGAAGGCCTGATGGGCAAAGTAAGGGGGTACCTCTCCAGCATACAGTGTCTTCAAGCATCTCCAGGCCTCCCTTTCTGATTGTGTACAGTCCTTGGAAAATAATGTCCTTGCACTATATTAACAGAAAACTGACATGGTTTTGCTCACGTAAAAGATACCCTTAAGTGAAACACAGACCTTTGGACATAATACGGTGGTGTGTGAAAATGCAGTGCCGTGTAATACGTGTAATGCTTATCAGATTAGATTGTACCCATCAAACATCAGAATCTGTGTGTTTTCCTAGATAACTTTGTTTAAAAAAATCTTGATGGACCATGGTAACTAGATGGTTTGGAGTATCGCTTTTTAAAAAGATCCAAACTAGGTCATGTCCTGTGATATATCTCTAGCACTTTGAAAAAAGCTTTTTTTTTCTTAATCACTTCACTTGCGGTTAGTTGTTTGTGTGACAAAAGAAGTGTTTTGCTACTGACAATTAAGTACCAGATCTGATCAACAAACTGAATGCTCAAATTAATTCCAGAAAATTCTGCTGCCCTACTCACTTTTTTTAAAATATCACATTAGAAAATGAGTTATTTCTCGTCTTGGGAAGTGTCTTAAGTGTCACAAGATTATTTTGCGTGTGTGTGCAGTTTTCAGTATTCCGAGTATCACAGGATGGCAAAAGCATATTATCAGTACTGAAAATCTGCAGTGAATCATAATCTATTCAAGATATTAATTGTATCTAGAAGTATCCTTAAAGAAAAATAGATAGTATAGTGTTATTATATTTATAAAGATTTTTTTAATTCTTATATTTAGAAAAAATCTTTTCAGTTGGGGCATAACTTTGGGAAAAAAGGTGATTCATTTCTAAGAAAGCATTTTATTCTACAGTTCCTTTCTTAACCTTTGCACCATCCATAGTACATAGTTAAATAGGGAGATGTAATGAGTAGTCTTCTATTCAACAAGTTTCACAAGGCAATCAAGAGGAAAATTTAGACTTATAAATATGATAAATTTCCATAGATTTTTCCCTTACTGGGCATTGATATTTCTGATTTACAGACAGTTTCATTTATCTTGACGTAACAAGTCATACAAGGAAGTTTCCACAGTAAGTGACAAAGGCAGAGCCACAAATTCTCTGGAACTTTATTGTATCTTGTTACTTGTCTTAAGATAGTGGTCTAGGAACTACAGTACTGAATATTCTTCTTTCTTGGACTACAGCTGTTGACAGTAGTCATATGGTAACCCTGCAGTACATAATTACAGCATAGATTTGAGCACTGCAGTTCAATGTTCAAGCATCATATCGGAGAAAATATTAGGAGTGTTCTTTTCAACATCCCTTCTGCTGACAGCTGATCCAGTGCAGTTGACTTGTATCAGGGTCAGAATATGATCTATGTGTCTTAAAGTGAGATTTGCTACAAGCCATTTTCTAATATTAAAACTTAGAATACAGTGAAAAGGAAACCATTTTAGTTCTCCAGACTCTGGTGACTATGTAAAGATAACACAGTTATTTGTATGTTTATTTCAGAGTTCATATAAAGCTGCTATATGCCTCCTCCATTCTTTGTTATCCAGGTTTAGACATCTTGAGCAAAAGCCTTTCTCCATAAAAACAATAGTTGCCCTGATTTCAGTGGGGCAGCATTTCATTTAATAAGACAGTTATTCAGAGGTAGTAACTATCTTCAGTCTTCTTTCAGCTCAGAACTAAAAAATACTCATACCTCTATAATCTACAGCACAGACTTCAGTTTTTGTTTAAAATCAAGTTATTTTCTAGCCTCAAATACTGTTTAATTTTTTAGTGATTTAAGAACAAAAGCTTTGATTTTGCTTTCACCATGATATTCAAATTAAACTGTCAAGAGGTTTTTTCATGCAATCCTGAGCAGCTTCAACCTCAAAAGCGTGGATGGTGGCAGCATAAACAGCTATGGAAATTTTCTTTGAAAGTGTCTTGTTTATCAGTTAATGTGGCTGTAGATACTTCATTCCTACATACGGTCAGGTTGTACACAATATACCATTTGAAAGTAGAAACATGCCTTTTAACACAGCCATTACATATTAGTTGAGTCTTGTAGAAGAATGTCAATTCAATTAGTACTTCTTTTTAGAAAGTAGAACAGAAGTGAGGTTTTCATACATTTTTTTAATCTGTTCAAAACTTAATACTCCATGCTTCCATTGGAAATCTGTTCCAACATCTAGAAACACCTTAAAATGCATTTGCAGATATTGTGAGATGCTAAAAGAAGCCTAACTTTAAAAACAAAATACATCTAGAAAACCAAGTTCTCATTCAAATGGAAATACATGCAAGGAATTATTGCTATAAAGCTATAAATGCAGCTAGTCCTGGCTGCAATCTAATTCTGATTTGGTATGAATTCAAGGCATACAGGGAAAGAGGTATACACACCTGATGAGGCTGAAGAATTTCTTATTCCTAAATCAAACCAGGGAGTATATGGAGGGGCCAGTTCTAAGGTAAAGAGGTAAGGAGATTTAAGCTTGGAGAAGAAAAGAGAATAATTTTGAAGAGAAGCATAGGCAGGGAAAAGCAAACTAATAAAAGGAAGAATTCAGTGGAAATAACAACATGGTTTCAGGTGAAAATGTAAGGCTATGTGAGGGAATGAGGCATGAATACCATTTGCTTGTGTACTATGATCTGAAGTGTAGAAAAAGACATTCAGTTCTACGCCTTCTTTCTGCACTGCGTAACTTTTCCCAAGAGCTATCCAAACAAAATATCTCAGTTAACCTCATTTAGCTTACCAGGCTTTATGAAGTACCCACAGCTGCGAGGGCAACAATTTAGCTTTACTTTTTTACCTATGGTTACAGCAAAAGTTTCTTTCTGATGGCATTTGTTAATGCTACTGAGGAAACAAAAATGAAATCTCTTCCAAAATGATAAAGTGCACACTTCTTCTGTATGCATTAAATGCACCAACCTACTTTCTGGTCTCTAGATAATGTAACCTATATATCGTTGTATGATCCTGGCTGTAAATAGATTCTGAGCATTGTGAAACTGCTGCTGTTAGCATAACAGGCCATTACTTATTATGACGTGTTAGGGCATACAAAGCATTGAGCTTTTGTATTAGCAGTCTGAGAATGAGATGAACATTAGTGATGAAATTCAAGATACAGATTGTGTTCAACTGTGCATTTCCTATCAAAAAGCTATAGATCATGTAACTTAGATTTAGCTTGTATGAAAGACAGACAGGTTTAGAAAAGGAGCTACAATACATAAAGTGTCTGTAATAAAAGTCTGTATGGCTTTATTGGGGTATTTTAGGTTAAGGATTCGTTTCTGTTACCTGAAAGCATTCTTGCATTTTACATAACTTTAGACAACCTAGATTTAAAATTTTTATTGTCTGAAACAATCTTATTTCCTCTCTGATATTGAAAGCTCTTTTGTATGGATTTACTTATACTAGACATTTAGGTGACATACTGGATACCAGACATTCAAACTCTTTCATTCTAACAGGCCTTAAGTGTGCACTGACTGTCTTTGTTCATGCTAAAACATCACTGTTTTAGCATGAACCACTTAGGAATACTTTGATGCACTGTCAAGTAAAGGTACTTGTGGTGAACTGCTCCACTGGACTTTGTAAAGTCCAGTCGTTAAGCAAACACTGTCTGACATCATTTCATCTCAAATAAATACAAGTCTTCGGAAATATAGTAAAAACGTGAATTGCTGTTATCTTGACGGTAACAATTCAGAAGTCAGAAGATTACACACTTTAAAGAAAAATTCTGTCACATCTGACAGGTATTTCCATGTTATTGTCTAAGTGAATAAGAGTGATTTATTCTTACTTTTCCCACTTGGCACAGGTGAAGACCTCAATGCTGAAGAAGACGAGGAAGTTTTGACTCTTTTGTATGATCCATGTCTGAACTGTTACTTTGATCCAGATTCTGGGAAGTACTATGAATTGGCATAGTCAAATCATGAGAGGATATCATTTTGTATTCAGAGTAGGTTTATCTTTTAACTGTTTGTAAAGTGTGACTGAGCTGTATAATTTATCATGTAATTTAAAACTTGAATTAACCAATAGTTTTGCAAACAAATAAATATATTTTGTAAATAGTGTCTTATTTTTATAGTTTTGTATTAAGTTGTAATGCAGTGGAAAATCACATAACATAAAAGTTCCTTGTGACCAATACATTTATTTGTTAGTCTAATTTATTTCCAATATTCAAAGGTTCTATATGGAAACAAATGAAGTTGAATCAAGGAGGTTTGTGGTGTTTATCTGTAAATTGTGAGCTTACTCAAATAAAAAAAAAAAATCATTACTTGCTTACTGTGTATTTTTAATTGGGTCTGAGCTATCTTATTCTTTGTACTCTAAGATATACAGCATATTGTTCAAAGTCCTCCATTTCATAAGCTCACTCTCTCCCTTTAGTCATCAGAGAAAGCAGTATTTTCCTTCTCTTCAAGAAATTCTCTACCGTTGCATATTACAGTAATGGGATGATGTCAAAGCTGTACAGTGGTACAGTGTGGTGCACCTTACGGTGTGTGCATGGGCAGCTTATAAATCTAGACCACAACAGGGTAAATGGCAGGCTCTGAGAGCGCCAGCTACTGTCTACTTTGCTGATGTAATTTAACATAGGACTGAAGAGCAGTAACAGTGATTGCTTCAATGCTCAAAAATTGGAGCCTTGTTTCATGTAAGGCAAGAAGGTGTGTACATGATTCATATGGGAAGCTGTGTTCAGAGTGCAGGTCTTACATGTTTGTATTAGTTTTTCCATTACACCTTGCAATAAAAGAAAGTAATTTATTTAACCGCTCTGCATTGGGTTTCAGTCCAGTTTTCAGTGAGGGTCCTGAATTTCCAACTTAGAGTTTTAAATTGCCTGTGTCACTGTGCAATTTTTTTTTTTCTGTGGTATATAAAATATCCCTTATTGACCATGGAGGAAGACCATAGATAGAAACCAGACTGTACATAGCCTTTGAAAATGAAATCATTATATGAAATGAATAAAATACTGTGCATGGAGATATGTCAAGCTTTGTCCGTTCTAAAAACCAGTTAACCTGATCCTGATGTTTCTGCATTGCCATGGCTGCTACTTGGCTCCAAGCAGTGCCCAACATTTCCAGCCCCAGTGCAAGGGAGATTCTGCAACACTGTGCAATGCTGCTTGCCACTACTGGCCCCCCGCAGCCGACAGGACACTTGCTCCAAGGGTGGTAAATAAACGATTAAAAAATCAGCTGCCTGGTATTGAAGAAAAGGTGTCGGGCAAGGGTTGTCCATGAAACAAGAAGTCCAAAGAGTTGTGTTGTAATGGAGTTGAGTTAATGGTAATGGAGCTTTGAAGTCCACCAGTTCAGTACATAACAGTTTTCTGAAGACAGTTGAAGGGAATGTCAAAATCACATGGCAAAAGTGACCTGTAGGCCTTTCTGGTGATTCTTGTTTTAAGTTTCTACTTGATTATATCCAGTGCTGTTCCACTGTAATTATTTGCAAGCTGATTACTCAGTGAATTTTTAAGAATAATGTATTTGAATGTCATAAAGTGAGCTTAGTAAGCTCACGGGCAAGTGATTTAAAATTATATGTCTGTAAATTATATGTAATTATGGATCCCAGTTAATGAATATCCTAGAATCAATTGAAAATGCACTTGTTAATAGTGACTTGGCATAAGATCAGATTGCGTATTTGGCTTCTGTGGCAGATACAAACATATCATCACAAATTGATTCAAGTAAGAGTAGCACTGAAATCCACAGGAAGACAGATACTGTGTTGAGATAATTTACTTACCCTGCCTTAGCCTGTTTCTCCCAGAAAGATTTGTACCTGTTCTTGCTAATGCCATAATCAGTTTAAAAGTTCAATGAAATCATAATTTTGACCTTCAAAAATCAGATGCTAGCTTGTACATGCTTGTGCATATCTAACTACTTTCTTTTTAGTATCACTTAGTGATCAGGGCCATGCCCTCTGTATCTGTGGCAAGGGCTATTCAAAATGTGTTGTTAATTTTCCTTTCATAGCCACATGTCTCACAGGAGTGGTTGGATGTCCTAGGGCACCACTGTGAATTCAGACTGGGTCGCTGATGCTGAGATAACCGCTCACTTTGGAAAAAACCCAAACAACACCCAGCAGCAAAATGCTGGCTGCAAACTGGTCTCTGCTATTTACGAGGCAGAAGTCTGCAAAGGTGCAGCGGGTTGTCTGCCGATGCCTGGCTGGGTGGATATGCTTGTCCTGGCTTCACAGCAGGCAATCACGAACGTGTCACATACAAAAGTGTACCAGTGGACATCCAAAGCTTGGCCAAAAGGGAGTCCTTGGACTCCCCGCCTTTAACGAGATAAGGAGGCAGGAGGGTAGCAACACTAGGTTCAGGGTGAGTCTGTTGCAGACAGGTTCATAGGCAAGTCCCAACACACTCTGTTTTCCTGTCATTAGCACAGTAGTATTTTATAGGTAAGTCCTGCTTTTCAAAATCAGCAGTTTGGGATCCTTGCCCTTTGTGTTCTAGTTAGCAGCTTTATGTCTTCAACATCCATGGGGATTGATTGCCGTGGTGCTGTGAACAACACCTGTGAGCTGAACAGCACGAAAGGTTTAGCTGCAAGGACTGTAAGTTTGCTCAAGATGTTTTTCTTAATCATCATCCTGTGAACTTAGAACTAAAGCACTGCTGGCACGCCGCATGCTTTTTGTTTAGCCAATTTGTCAAAGCCAGCATTTATGGCAAGTGATGAAGAACACAGAGATTTGCTTCTAGCAGTCATGTGCAATGTTTTAGTCCATGAGAATCCCATAATTCTCAGTAGAGTGTGCTTTCCAACAGGTGAAAAGACCTGTGTCTGGGCATAAAGCTTCAGGCCAATGAAACTGTCCACAGGGATTTATTTCTATGGATCCAGCATCAGTTATGATTTTTGGGAACAGAAATTTTGAGATGCAGTAAATTTTAGTAAGGCTTCATTAATGTTTCTTAGATGTGCATTGAAAATAGAGGAATTGAAGTTAGCTCGGTAGAGCTGCTGGAGTCAGCAGATCACAAGTCAATCAATTGGTCTCTCGGGCCTTTCTGTGTTCCTTACACACGTGAGGTGTGACAGACATCTCTGCTTTGTTTCCAGTTCCTAAAAACCACAGTCGACCAGCTTTCAGATAGTTCAGAAGGAAGAAGAAATCTTTAAAACACTTCTTAGCCACAGCCCAGAGCAGTGTGTTTCTATGTTGCTGGAATGATTCTCCCCATTTCTCATTCTTTTTGCCTTAGGTCCATCTACCGAGGTTTTCTCCGAAGCCCAACCAAATAATCAAGTTTCAGCCTTTAGATCTCTGTGGGCTGCGGCTGCATTGAGTTGCAGGTCACAGACAACCTGGTACATGTGGGCACCGGCATGGGCTCCTCCAAGCAGCTGCTAGAACTTTGTGATCTGTGATCTTGCAGTACTGTCACTTGTGCCCAAGTGCTGTCTGTACGTGTGAGCCTCATTATGCCAAACAAAGAACACACTCTGTCCTAAGGAGCTTACAGTAGGACATCAATATTGATTTTTTTTTTTCCCTTCTGCTGCCGTGGTTACTAGGTGAGAAAACATGAAAAGTCATGCTTTATTATTCACATATCCTTCAGCCATAAAGCATTCTGTCTAGCAGCACATCCTCTAAACTTCGGGTCAAATGGCAAGCTTGCACAGGCTGAAAAAACCTTGAAAATAATTTCACATAATGCATTTCATATTCAAGTTATTTTTCCATGGTATTTCTTTATTTTAGGAAAGGGCTTATTTTTTTAAGCAATGGGCTACATGTAAAATGAAAAGACAATCCAGTCTCTCTTTTCTATGTGGTATTGCTGATAATCACCACTTTTCTCATGGTTACTATAGTAACTTGGCATCCTTATCTGCCACCTTTTTTGGCACCTTGAAAAAAACTATTTAAATTCAGTTCTCTGATAAACTGAAAGCTTGGCTTCGTGATACCCATGGGAGTATGTAAGTGTAACAACAATACTCGTCATTTTTTCTTATTCGGTGTTTAACTTGCTTGTTAGCAGCTGTACAGGCAGCTCTAACTGTGATGTTTTGGGATCCTGCTGCAGGCATTATAAACAGCGCAAATGCAAACGCCCTGGATGAAACCCCAGAAACAGCCAAGAGCCGCTCTCAAGGGGTCACACGCAGCAGCCCACGATGCGAAGACCTGAGCAGGCTTTTGCTCTTCTCATGCCACTCTAAAAGCAGTTCTGTTTCCAAGCTTGACAGTTTTCAAGAGCAAAAATAATCTGTGGACATTACTACGTGGTGAGAATCATTATGAAGGTTCCTGTGGGTAAATCAGTGGTGAATCAACAGCCTTGTGATGCTTTTAATCCCTTTCTAAGTGTGCGCCATCCAGTCTGCATGGCAGATGAGAGTGGACTCAGGCTGGGGAAGCTGAGAGACATTTTTGGAGGTGAGTTCAAGGCCAACACAAACACCAGGTGCCCCGGCTGAGCACGGCTCCCCAGCAGTTCCGCCTCTTTTTTCTGCTCTAAGGGCACCAAAATGGTGCTTGTGGTAAAGGTTGTTTTTCTGCTTCTGTCAAAATGTGGGCCCGATACGTCTCTCTGCTCGTGCAGGCCCTGTGCTGGTGTCCTTAAACCTCTCTGCACAGAAGTACCCTCATCACTGGAAGAGAAAAGGAGATGTTGACACCTGAACAGCTGGTGCTGGCTCCCGGCCATCGGGCACAACGGTCCAGCGTGTCTGCAGAGGGCCTGAACGCTTTGCTGAAGCCAGAGCGTTTGGTGATCCATCTCTGCAGCTGTGGCCTCTTCAGCAGATCTCAGGCTTTTTTCTTTGTTATCATGTTCTTTTGCCAGGAGTTTTGAAGAGCAGACAGGTTTGAAAGGTACGTGGTTGCAAAACAACAGAGGAAAATTGCTATCAACAGCCATTAAATAAAAAGCAATTTTACTTTTGCGGTGTTGCTGGAGTGCTCCTGGGGACTGACAGTGTGTCCTCATCCCACTCCTCACAGATATCCTCCCCTGGCCACTGCCAAAGAAAAGATACGGGCTATGCCAATAGCAGGTCCTCTGCGCTGACCACGTACAGCCACAGTAAAATACTTTTCATAAAGTAACCCAGCTAGGCTCGTAGTGCAAGTGTTACTACACTGGTACTGCTACTGTACTTCAAACGATGTTTACATTACACAGATTAGTGTTTTTATCTATTAAAAAGTTTATTATTGGATGATTGTGCATTTTATCTGTGTGGGAGACCAAAAAACCTTAGGTCACAGAAATTAGAAACGTTGTTTTAGAGCACTGCATATTTATTAGGCCATCTGCTACTGCAGTGCTCAAGGCAAAAATCTTCATACAGGCAATCTATTCACAGCTACTGTTTTACCACCTGATGTGCAAAATATCAAAGCTATGGATGCATTTATTATTGTGCTGAGTAATTTTCCAGTGAATTCATAAAGCTCAGGAAATGTCCCATGCAAGAGTTTCCTTTATATTAGGCTGCTGTTTTCTCACCGGAGCTCAAGAGGGGCCTCTGAGGAGGAATCCCACCGTGTCAATAGTGTTGTTGTTGAACACGTGCCTGGGTGGCACTGCATTTTGTCATTCCAACCTCAGTAAGATGCATTCTGGCTGGAGGGTCTGGCAGATACCTGTACGGCATTTCCCATGAACCCACGTGAAGCCCAAATTAAAATATCTGTTGTTTTCCCAAAAAAAAAAAAAAAAAAAAAAAAAAAAGGCAGCAAGTAGATTTCAGAAACAGCCAATTCCAAAGTAGCATTAATGCCTCAGCAAGCTGCATGATGTTCACAAGAATACCAAAAACCAATCCAGCTTTTGGGTTTTCTCATTTTTCCTTTCTAGTAACCAGAGAGCCTCCACAGTGCATGCACTCCCGCAGTCCTGTGCAGCCCACAGCCTGGGCACCACTGTGGCCCCTTTATGGCCCCAGCATCTTTACCCAAACACATCCCTCTGTCCTCTGGGACAGAGCCAGGATCAGACCAACAGCTATGATAAAAATCACCCTCAGTGCTGTTCAGAGACATGCAGACCATGGCATAGCAGCGAGAAAGAGAGGTTTGGCACCACTCACCTACTCAGAAATACCACGTTACTTTTCCAGGTACCATTTCCTCCATCCCAGCTCAGTTTGCAGCCCTGTTCCCCTACTTGCAACCATAAATCCCTGGGCGCAGGGACAGCCGCCCTGTGCCTCGCCTGCACCCGCTACCCCAGGGCCTCTCCTCCCTACACTGTCAGAGTCCGACAGTGCTTAATGTCACCAGAGCCAAACTGCTACTGCACTTACGCTTTTGCAATTAATTGGCAATACTCGGTGAATGATAGAGTGTGAACCAAGAAGGCGGGTTCCCGCTCAGGAAAAGCAACGAAGTGTGAGGTGTGGTAAAATACAGGCACGCCATCTGTGCGCACACACGTCCCAGCGCAGGGCTGTAATCCCCGGCACACCGCGCTGCTGGGACTGGGCAAAGAGGGATGGACGGGGGCTGTGTGACAGCCTGGACACCCACGAAGGGTTCCCACCGCCCCCAGCGAGCTGCTGCTCTCCTGCAGTGCCATGTAGTTCCTGCCATACGTCAAGGGTCCCGGGGTACCCAGTGCCAGAGCTGCCTTCTCTGGAGTGATACCGGAGGGACCAGAGCTAAATACTTGCCTTGCTGCGAGGCTTCCAGACACAAGCCCGGGGCATCGGTTCCTGAGCAGCAACGACAGATGTTATTCAGAGGGACGGGTTTCATAAGGGAGTCTCTTACAGCAGGAGACCCTTCCCCGGCTCTGTGCACACTTACAGCAAGGCTGGGACTCTTTACACTCGACCCCGTGCAAAACACTGAGACTCCTCCATCGCCGTCTCCATCTCAGCTCCGAAACAGCTTCAGCCTGCCCGTGGGTGTCTGCCACAGCAGCAGAGCTGGAGGTGAGGGCCTGGCAGCTATTGTGCTGTTGATACGTTACTCTGCAGTGCCCTGATCTCTCGCAGTGAATTACACCTTATTTAATATGATCTATAAATCCTCGTGTGCCAATAAAAGGAAATGTCTGATCAGCCTGTAAGGTGCTCAAAGGGCACATCTTTTACTGACATCTTCTGTTAACTTCCAGCTCGTGAGCAAAGCCAACGCACGCCAGGTGCCGAGAGACCCGAGAGGAGCGTGTCGGCTCGCATCGATCCATCGCTCCGTCTCCTGCTGCCACGTCCCTCCAGACACGTGCACACCGACAACACACTTACACCTTCCTCCAAGTGAGACACGGGGCTTGATATTACTTTTGTGCACTGATCCTGCTGAATGTAATTGCGGGAATACTTTGCCACCGTTACCAGTTAATGACACGTTGTTTAAGTGGGAAAAAGATGTTTACGGTCAAATTTATAGCTGGCGTCGGACCGCTGAACCCCAGGCGCAGCAGCCCTTGCCATTGCTGGCGGCAGGGAAGCCGCGCTCGGCCCCGGCGAGGCTGGCAGCCCAGGGGAGCCGCTGCCCCGGCCTCGCTCCCTGGGACACGCCGGACCCCTCCTTGGGCTCCGCTGGGCCGGACCCCAGCCGTGCGCACCCCGGGGCACCCACAGCCCAGAAAGCCTCGGCCAGAGGCGGTTGCAGGTGCCTGCACAAACGGCTCCGGCGCATCCGGAGCCAGCCGGTGAAATAAGGATAATGGTGCTTATTCATGATTTTGCTTTCCCTCGCCGGTCCTCTGATACCTCCAGCTCTGCGGCCGTCTCAGCTGTATACTCAGTGCCATGAGATTAAAATGTACAACTCTGTGGCACCTTATAAACCACATAAATATGAACTGGCAAGGCCTCTTAACAATGAAAGATTTTGCACAAAATCTTCAGGCACTAATTCAATCTTGGGGCTCTCTCTCCGTTGCAGTGGGTATGCAGTGCC
Organism: Astur gentilis; assembly: GCF_929443795.1. Taxonomy (NCBI): domain Eukaryota; kingdom Metazoa; phylum Chordata; class Aves; order Accipitriformes; family Accipitridae; genus Astur; species Astur gentilis. Next base: position 14,708,324 of record NC_064902.1, on the reverse strand, counting down.
ATTTGGAAAACTTGACTGAATTATAACCTTTTATTCCTCTAAGGCATCTTTTTTTCTATCTGCAACAAGGTTTTATTTTGACCCAATCATGAACATAAAAAGCATGAGATATACAAATGCACTTAGTGATAGATTTGTTTTCTCTGGAAAAAAAGTATGACATTGTGATGCTAGGAAAACAGCTATTAATTTGGAGGTTATTTTGAAACTAATGGATAATTATTATTCTGTGGATTTTTTTTTCCACGTGAAGATTATAGTTTGCTGAGTGGTCCCTTTCCATTTGTAGCACTGATGTTTCTCTTCCCCTGCATTAACAACTTGCCATTCAAAATGAATGGCTGTTCTTTTAGCTTTGAATTTTTCTTCCACATTTTTGACAATTGTTTTTTATGTCTCGTATAAATCACTGTAACACATGATAAAGTCAAGCACATTCAATGCCTGTGAATAGTTAAGTTGCTGCTTCTCCTTTGGGCAATACCCTGTAACTATATTTTAAAGCAGTTACAGTCTTTTATCAAGCACATGTATTGGCATATTTTTTGTAACTGGATTACTGAGCGTACTCTAACAACTCTTAAGCAGCTCTCACAGACTATCATGTAAATCCTTCTTAATTCACAGTTTATTGACCACAGTGGTTCTGGCTGAGTATCTGATGCCAATTCCCTCCCATGGGCAGCGTGCCACCTGCTACCACGTCACCATGGAAATTCCCAAAGTTCCTCTTGAAAAACCAATCCATGTGTTGCGGACTGGTACGGCTTCCGTAGGAAAACCGAGCCAGAGAGGTCACACCGTTTGCAGTGGGTTGATGAACGGAATAGCCCACGGGCAAGCGGGCAGAAGCACCTTAGTCCTACTGGCACCCCACAAGCTCATGGGAAAAGCCTCGGTCTTGTGTGGGACAAGGTGAGCGGGAGCACCCCATCCCTGCGAGCAGGAGGGTCGGGTCCTGGGCAGGCAGGAGGTGACACCCAGCACCTGGGGACATTTGTGGCTGTAACCAGCCCGACGGCACCCGTGTCTGCAAACCTGGGTGTCCCAAATCAGCGTATAGCAACACCCAGGACACCATTTGTTCAGTGCACTCTGCAGTCAGTGTGGGTGGAAGGGGGTTATTTTGCTCATTTTATGGGCTGATTTATGGCTTGTTTACTTGGATGCCTCACCCACATTGCTAATGTTGTAATTAAACCTTGTTAAAGTGCTCAGGCCCCCCTCAGGCATGTGGTGTAACATTTCCCCCCCCCCCCCCTCCCCCAACGATGATTATTATATGGGGGAAAAAACCTGCATGGTGAGGAAGGGTGTCGGGCAGGCTTGATTGTAATAAATACCTATTTAGCAAGCAGAGGATGTTTAGTCCTAAATCAAATTGTATATTAAAAGTGGAAATTGCTGAGATTGGTGTTTACCTGTGAAACCAAAATTACTTTGTGAAGAAAATAATTATGGATGCAGGGTCTCTAAAAAAACAGTTGTGAACCTTCATTAAAGAGTTAAAATCAAGATGCTGCTGTGAAGCGCAGCATCAGCACATCAACCATGGCTTGGCTTGGAGGGATCCCTGTGGCAGAAACACGCCAGTGGGCTGTGGGTGTACATACCCCATAGAGCTCTACCCCACATTTTTCTGGTGCATTGCAATGCCTTCCAAGTTTAAGGTCTTCTAGGAGATAACAAACTCCGTGAAGTAGTATTAAATCAGGTGAAACAGGGCACAAGGGAGGAATCTTATTATCAGAAAAGGCTAATGAGTTCAGGGAATTAGTGGGGGAAAAATGAAAAGTATATCAATAATAGTTGTTTATTACCTGTAAAGAGGCACCAAACACCCTAATGAGTCAGTACGGAGGCATGGTGCTCACCCATGGCTGCAGCGCCTGTTTCGCAGAATCCCTTCCCCTTATTTTAAAGGCAGCTTCAGTTCAACTTAAGTCAGCGCTGGATTTGCTCAGGGACCTCCTTTCCGAAGCAGACCCAGCAGTGAGTATCTATAGATTTGTGTCTATATAGATACTTATACAGCTAGGCGCGTGAGTGCCGGCGGGCCAGGCAGGAGAGCCCCGGGATGCTCTGGGGGAGCAGCTCGGCCGCACTTGCGGCACTGGAGAGGAGGCGGTGGTGGCAGCGCCGATGGCCCCACAGCAGCAGAGAGCCCCACACCACCGTACAAATGTGTATTCAAGGCTCTCGCAGGGCCAGGTCGCTGCTTGCTGTCACCTAAACCTGCTGTCCTCCTGTGGACACAGAGCCGGGAACAGGGTGGCCCTTTCCTGGAACTCTCCTCCAGCGCCGCATTATGAGACGGCTCTTCCAGGAACGGTCTCCTCGCATTCCAGCTTTACGGTGAGGCATGCTGGAAACTCACCAACGACTGCTTAGATGTGGGCTTTTTTTTTTTTTTTAAGTCAACCCTGGCCAAAAGCAGAGTCTTTCTTGAAATAGCAGGTGTTCCTCCTGGAAGAGTGGTTTAAAGCCAGATCTGGGAGAGTCATCTCGAAGGACAAAGATGCTGACGAGCCCCAGGGAAATGGTTTGGGCTGACCCTGGTGCACCGCGTGTTGATGCACCCATGCAGCCACAGCCGGCAGAGTCGGTGCAAACGGCGCTGCTCCCCACCACACGTCATTCATGTGCTGGGACATCAGTTATTCACCAGCAGTTTGACAGTGTCTGAAAAGTTATGTTATTTGGGAAAGAATTGTTGTTAAGAACAGCAGCTCACCACAGTCCATGCAGCGTAAGAGGCTCGGAATTCATGAGCTGAAGAAATATGAGTGTCTTTAGTCCGGATTAGCACTTTCCCCTCCCGAGGGTGACAGAGCTGTGGTGAGGGACCCCTGGCAGCCTGAAGGCCTTGACCCTTGCCTGGCAAGGACAGTTTGCCTCAGGAGCTGCACCACTTCTCCATGCAGCTCCTGGATGGATACTCAGTTACTGTCAGAGCTGGGAAGAAAAGGCGGGGGGGGGGAAAGCCGGATTTTTCTTGTGGAGCTGCATGAAAAAATTTCTTTATAGAGGTTTTCAGGCAATTAGCCAGCAGTGCCAGATGGCATGTGGAATCATTCCTAAAAATGAACTGGTCGTGGTGCTGCCCTACGTAGAAGTTAATGGATATTAAAGCCACACAGTTTTCAAAGAAATGCAGACAGAAGTGCAGGCAGTTTGCAACCCGCTTGGCATAGCTATACTGTGTGTCTATGTGTGTGTTTGCTCATTAGGGAGAGCCATTAGCTTTGGCATCAGTTCTCTAGAGTCAAACACAGGAGACCAGCTGTAAGGAGAGCCCAGCAGTGAGCTTTCGGATGCTCTAGAAATGCCATTTCTTGATGGGAGAACAGCATCTTGCACTGCCTTAGTCATGAGGGAATTTCTTTAATGTGTGTTACACAAATGCCCCTCACATTTGGCCAGTCTGGCCTGAAAAAACCTCTGGAGGAATTTACACCTTTGAAAATTTTACCATTTCCTTTAGTAGCATCAGCCATTCCCTCTGGGACCAAACTGCTGCCCTGATGGCTTTGAACTGCATCGCTGTTCAACATCCTCTTGTGTACAGCAAACCTATTGGGAAAACATGAACTATTGAAATATAGCAGGCAGAAGAAAGACTTTTCACCCTCTAAGACCGCAACGCTTGAACTCTTGGTACGTTTTCACTGTAAGGGACGCTGGGGCCAGGGCTCCAGCACCGAGCTTCGTGCTCTCTTGGACACCTCCTTTGGAAAGTGAGGAAGGCAACTCCAGCCTCTTGCTCATCAAATCCCTTGGTGTACTTGTCTTAACCAAGAGTAAAGGCTAAATAAACACATCTAAACAACTGAAAAGCACGTCAACATCCAACTTCAAAATAAAATGCAGTGAAGTGTGAAATTATACCTTTTATTCCATAAATCTCCAGCAACCGGCACAGTTCTATAACTTGTATCACGCCTTAATACTGGCAGAATTTAACACACCATGCAAATCCCATAAAGTAATTACATTTCATCTCAACAAAGAAACAAAATCCCAGCTCATTCAACCCCCTCCATCTGAGGAAGGATTATAGACAATTCAGTGCATGTCGATTTTTCCTGGTGATAAATCCAAAGCAGGTCACTAATGAAATGGTAATGTGGGTTCCCAAGGCAGCTGATTCACAGGGAAAAATAGAGATGTTATTTGGTGTCCTTCAAGGCAGTGTCACTGTGCTTTCTGAAACTTCCTGAGGTTTATCCTCGACTTATTAGAAGCTTAAAAATGTAAAACTTACCTTGAACAGACCATTTCAGTACTTGGCGATTGCCCCTGTGCAAGTTGGTTATGTGCTTCACACCAGATTCCTATTCAGCTTTTAAAGAGTTATTTCATTTCACAGTAAATGAGGATGTATGAGTGATGGTGATGATGATAGCAAGCCAGCAGAAGACGCTTACAGGACCTCATCTTGCAACTCCGGCCATCAAGCCCCAGGGCTTCGAGCACTCCAGACTCACGGGTCAGGCTGGAAATAATTGTCATCAGAGCACGTTGGCTGCCCTTCTGCCTAACCAAGGGTATGTCTGTACACAACAAACCACAATTAATTTAACTAATTTATCTATTAACTAACTACCCTCAAATAAGGCCTCCAAACTTTAATTAGACCATTGTGATTAAATGCCGTTAAAATCCTTAAAGCAGGTCAACAAGGACCGCAGGCACTCTCATTTCCAAAGCCCAGCACAATGCTACAAACACACACAGAGGACCGGGTAACTGAGGGTGATGGCAAAAGACACTTTTCCCCACCAGGCACAAAGCAACACAGCACCAAAGACTTTCTACTGTCCCTGACGCAGCCTCTGCAACAGGACAAGACCTTGGAAAGGAGACAGGACAGAGTCACCTCCTGAGGGATGGGAATGAGAGGCTTAAAAGTCCTAAAAGGGGAGAGGAGTACGATTGCCTGCCATGGTCTGTGTTGGTGCATCAGCTCAAAATGCGATCACACCCCTCAGCAGCACTGACAGCAATGGGGCTCGGTGACGGGACAGGCGCAAGGGAAACTTGCAAGTACACAGGGTTTTTCCTTTATTCATTTCAAACCACTGGGCATCAGTTTGCTTCTCCTATCACATTTATTATTTGCATCTCAGGCTCAGTCTTGCTTCCTTGCTTCTGACCCAAGCAGACTCTACGGTAAATGTTGCACAGTGATGGGTGGGAAACGTGGTGGGGAAAAGCCATTGCATCTTCCCAACGTCTGGTGGTGTTGTATAAAATTCAAGGCAGACAATGCAGAAATAACTTGCACAAGTGTTTCCATGCTTTTTCAGCTGATAGGCCCCGTGAATGTGCCTCAGTTCCCAGTTGACTCCAAGAAACAGAAGACTTGACATTCTGCACACAATTGTATTGCCATAGTTGAGTCTTGTGCATGGAGAGGTAAGAGGGAAACCATCATGATCGCTGAGGCAGAACGAGTGATGCTGGGCAGTAGCAGCAGAAAGGCTTAAATTATGCTAAGCATCACCTGAACACAGAGCAGGCTTGGTGGAAGACATAAAATTTGATGGGGAATTTTTGTATCAAAAAGTTCACAACCTTTCTAGGAGACTATGAGCAGTGGAAGACCAAAATGAGGCAAAAAACTGCAAGGTGAGCGCTATTCAAGTTGCATAGGGTAAAGAATTTGGTAATATTATGATCAATTACAATGAAATAGGAAGACAAAACTAGAAAGGGCTCTGAGAGGCCAGGAAATGTCATTGGGGTGGGGGGCAGCAAAAAGGCGAGCAGCAAGCAAGAAAAAAATCAAGTTTCTATATATAAACCCAAGCCAGGTCCCTCATTCCAGCTCTGGACATTTCTTTTGCCCTTTAGACTTTTCAAAAAGCTGACACTACGCTATAACTTTAACAACCCCAAATCATTCCTCCTAATAGCACGTGTATTCAGATTTATATTCTGTAGAGAGTTGGAGTAAAAGGAGAGTTGCAACAGGCAGCCCGCGGCATACCGGCCACCACAGTTCAGTGTGTGCGGCACCAAGAAAAACCCAGCAGGTGCAGAAGAGTTCCCAGAGTTATTTCCTATTCTCTGTCTGGCAATAAAGACACAGTTACACCGGGTGGTAACTCTTAGCAGATGGTGACTTTTTAAAGTTGATTGCTGTATAAATGATACTTTCTGAGTTTGTTCCTTTTAATTCAGATTCTCAGTAGCGTGTTCAAATGTCAGAGAGCATCATATTTCTATCTTTTATTTCCTTTGTGAGCAGAAATCTTCTTTAAGAACTCTAGGAACTACAACTTGGGAGAAAAGATAGGCTTTCTCGATAAAAGTGATCTACTTTACAAATGTTACAGAATACAATAAAAATAGTAGATGCAAAAAGCCCTACTGGCTTTGTTCTCAGCAGAGAGCTTTAATTTCTATTGCACTTTTTAAAGGGACATTTTGTCTCCACTGTAATGGTTTACTGGATTGGTGAGGTCCATTGGCAGCACAAAGCAGGATTTCCTCTGCTGCAAGCACAAGGAGGTTGGGGGAGTGGGGGTGGAAGATATCTAACTAATCAGCTACTGCTGTAGGCAAATAAAAAGAACAGGACAGCTGAATGAGTACCTTATTTACCCCCCCTAACTGCCTTGCAGTCCTATACCGGGGTGGCTGTGTGCCAGGCACCCATGGCATGCAGGGGTTTTGGGGCTGCACATGACCCAGCCTGGCAGCCACAGGCTCTAAGGCTGCGCTTTAGCGTAAAGCAGATTCAGAGAGACCAGAGTCAATGCACCTTGGCTCCAGCTGCAAATCCGAAGCCTGTGTAACAACTCCCAAAGGCAAGAGGGCTGTTACATTGCTCCAAGCTACCTACCACTTATGGTCAGTGGGTTTACCTACTTACCCAGGCTTCTTTACTCATCTCAGCAAGGTGGCAATTCACCACGGTCCCAAGGAGCTATGTACCTGGAAGCTGCAACTGGAAGGCTTTTCTGGTTTCTGCAAGTTGTGTGTACATGTTGTCTTTTTAATAGTGTTGTAGCTGGAAACTCTATCCCCCACGTAACCTTCGCAGCAAGGGAGGGTGTTCAAACCAGCATGGGCTGCTTGCACCAGACTTGCGAGGATGCAGCTCTCTCCCCCAAAGAGGAGTCCCTGCGAGGACGATGGGTCAGCTCTGAAGGCTTCGCTCTACATCATCCACCGAATCGGAAAAGATACATCTGTCAATAACTACAATATATTTTACTGTAATTTGCTGCCACCGCTGCCAGCACCAGATGCCAGCAGTCCCTGCACACACGCCAGACCTGGCCTGCACGAGCGAGGCATAAAGGAGCAAATGAACCCCCCCAAAGCCCCTCCGACAGCCGGTCAGCGTGCTGGTGCACTCCATGTCACCCCAGCGAGGTTTTCTGCGGGGCCGGGAGAGCAGCCGAGGGCCCAGACAGTGTCTGGCCCCCCCAAACCACGTCTCCACTTGCAGGCTCGCACGTTCGATGTCACCACGTTTCCCACTGCTGTTCCCCGCGTGAGGCAGCCTGTAATGGCTCACTCTGCCTAATTACAACAAATAGCAGGCAGTTTTGGAGCATTCAGATGATGCATCCCCATAGTCCTGCTCTGCTATAACTGATAAGCAAATCTGGCCAGCCGGGCGCGCAGGGTTACCGTGTGCTCCTTCGAATACCGCTTCTCAACGGCACAGACATATCAGAACTGGCCGCAAATAAACTCACCCCCCTAACACAGCACCGAGGACCATCGCCTCCTGCTAACAGGAGTACCCTACAAAAAATGGAGGTGACAAATAGATGAAGAGCACCTGTGTGATTTGTACTACTGCAGACCCCTCGCCACCGCAGGACAGCCCCTGTGTCCCCAGCTTGGGCAAGCTGTACCAAAATCTGTGCCGTCATGGCAGATCAGGGAGATCCAAAGGCACTAATCTGCCCTCTGCACTTCACCTCCTCTCAGAATCTGTGTCTTAGCCCATTTATTTATTGCACCTCATTGGCAAAAAAGGAAAGACATCCCCTGGCCAGAGGGAAATGTCCCAATTAAAAAGCGAACGATGCAGTAAAACAGCAGAGCATTCTTGAGAGCAGCGGTAAAAGCCGCCACCTCTTGTCCACAATTTATGCTGCTCCCATCACCCCGGGCATTATATTTGTGCTGACAAGGATCAGTTTAACCCCTGCCTGCAATCTAATAAAAAGCTGGCATGGTGGAAGCATGCATAATCCTTTTTCAGTGTCCTAGGAATGGGTGCAATAAAAAACTTCTACTGCTGCTGCTTGGTGGCTGCAGCCGCTGCCCGGAATAAATAACTCCTTGCCCAACACCGGCAGCGGGAAGTGCTTTGGACCAGAGGCTTGTCGGACCCTCGTCCCTTTGCACTGCTGCAGCCCAGGGCGGGCAAATCATGTCAAAAATAGATAAAAATGCCAGAATTGCTGTGTGGGTCAGACCAAAGTGTCTGCAATAACTCAGGACCCCGTGGCCTGTGGCAGGGAGCCAGCAAGCTCCTCCTCGTCTCCCACAGCCACGGGGCGCACAGCCTGACACCCCAGCACATCTGTGAGCACAGCGTATGGCCGGTGGTGGTCACCCACCATCCCTCAGTATTGACTAGGGGCAAAGCAAAAGGAAAAGTCCCAAAGGCTCTGCCATCAGTAAACATTGGGATCTTTCCCCCTCTCGTCATTAATTGACCGAATCAGTGTTGCAGAGCTGGCATTATGCTCCGCTACGCTTTGTAATGAAATCACTGCCGGCGCGTAAGAAACAAATTTAATGATATGATACTAATAGGGTTAGAAATTTCCCGTGCAAATATTAATAATTTATATCTACATTCATTTTTTACTACTGCTTGTAGCCTGTAACAAGAAAATACCGAGGTCTACCAGCCCCTCTCACAGCTCGTGTCCGCAGAGGCCACGGTCGTTTCCAGGCTGGAGACAAGAGGCCCCCAGCAAGATTTCACTGGAGGTCCAAATTAGCATTTGGAAATCACGGCCTGGCCTGCAACCACATTTCAAAAAAGAGAGGATGCTTAAAACATGAGCTGCTTGCGGGGCACCACGTGGCAACAGGAGAGGGACGGCGAGCTTTGCTCCTGCCCAGGCCCCTTCCCAGGCCATCCCTGCAACACCCCCACCGAGAGCCGGGGTTGCTAATTGCCTCTGCAATGAACCTACATGAAATAAGCTGTGGCCCAGGGGTTACAGACCACACCAGGCACCCATCTGCATTTTGAAGCAGCTGGCAGCAAAAGAAGCAACTTTTGGGCTGCAGAGCCAGAGGGATTTGGGGACGAGGCCGGGCATTTTCTTGTGGAAGTAGGGTGGGATTTGTGTTAAATGTCCTCTTTTTCAGCAGTAAAAAAAGTATCTTAAAGGAGGGGGAGTGACTGGGGACCTGAGGGGTTTAAAGCGAAGACAGTTCCCTGGGACAGGCATAATTGCTGCAATTCAGAATGCTAAAAATGTGAAATTAGGAATAATCGATGGCTGTTTACGATCTGTGTCTATACAGTGAATTCAACTAATACAGAGTAATTACACTCTGCTAATTCCCAGTATTTGTCATCTTTCCGTTGCAGAGGAGTCCTGCAAAACAGTAAAACCAGATTGGCTGCGCTGGGCCCGCAGACTGGGGGCTTAGCACCGCACGAGCTAATTTCTCTTTTAGTAGTAAAAGCAGTTACGATCTCCCTTCTTTATTTTCCTCTCCTAGCAGCAAAGCCAGCATCAGTGGGCTGCGCTGCCAGGGCTGCAGCGGGCGCAGCGGATGCGCTACACAACAGCACCCCCAAAAGCCGGCACCGCCGTGCTGCCGGGCGAGACCCACTGGCACACCAAACCCCCTTGCCATCAACCACCAACCACCCTTCTCCTCTTGTGAAAGTGCTTTTTCACCTTTTTTGGTCAATATTGTTCTATCACCCCTCCTATCCAACTTTGTCCTCCCACCTTTCTTCCAGCCCAGCCGGCACAAGATAACCCCACCGGCGTTTCACCCGGGTTCTCGGGCTGCGCTCGGTCACCAGGACGCCGGTGAAACCTATGGGATGTGTCATCGGTTTGCTGGCGTGACTCATTCTTCGGTCAGCGAAGTCCTGCTGTTTATTAACCTACGCAAAAGTGGGAGAGGAGAGGTGAGTCCCGGAGCAGGGTGGTTTATTGGTGGGTGAATAATCCCCTGTGGCAGCACAGGCAGGGAGGTTTGGACTCCTCATCCACCTCTCGTATGTGGTGTGCAGGAAATGCAGGTGGTGGTTAATGCTAGATGAACGGAGAAGCAAAAGCCTGTTTCCTTTTAAAGGTGCTACATTTACAATCTGCAGTACCTGGCTTAGCCTGGCACAAGCAATCTGAAACTACACAGCCACAGCACTTTTCAGGACAAAGTTTGCAAAGTGGCAGCGGCCAAGCCTTTCCTAAGAGAACTTGTCATGAATTTATCACAGCGAGCACCTCCCTGAAAAGCAGCGTGTCCCTGCAGGCACTGCAGAGCCCCAAGGACAAGGGATCTTCAGGGGGGGACCTCCCCCCAGTGCATAGGAAACAGTTCCTGGGAGGGGCAGTCCTGCAGCCCCTGGGGTTTTTTAGCAGAAGCCACCAATGCCCCAGTGCTCCCCACCACCCGCTGCGGTCCCACACAGCACCCAGCACTGGCACAAGGAGGGAGGAGGAGGAGGAGGAGAAGGAGGAGGAGGAGGAGGAGGAGGAGGAGGAGGAGGAGGAGGAGGAGGAGAGCAGCTACTTGCCCACCAGCTTGCTCCTGCCGATCCTACCGTGGTGCTCATCAGAGTGTGGTGACTTTGCACCACAAATTATTCATTCTCCAGCCTGCAGCTTTTTGATATCACATTTTTCTTAATTTCTCTTTCTCTGTATCATGCAGAAACGTCCCAGGGGGAACTTGCAGGTGAGACTGATGCAATTCCATTGCACTGCACCAGTTAATTATTTGCTGAATCGAAACCAAGCTGATGCCCTGTTCCCAGCACTTGATGTATTCACTAACATCATGTGTGATTTAAAAGCACCTTTCTGCTCTGTGCCACAGTGGATGGGCAAAACCTGGGCCAACGCAGGGACAGGACGCGAGGGAGGCCCACGCCAGCACCACCATTTGGGCTATGCCGCAGCCACGTCCCGTGAGAAAAGTGCACATCTCCCCATCCTTTCCCGTGGTTTCACCTCTTGGGTGAAACGTGCAGTTCCAGAGAGCAGAAGCATTTCACACAAGGTTTCTTCTTTGGGATGATGAGGCCCCCCAGCCCCGCTGAGGTTTTTTTGCTCATTTCCTCTGCAAGCAGCAGCAACATCTCCATCTCCATAGAGGCCCCCTCAGGTCCCCTGAAGCAGGAGGAGAAATTCATCACGAAACAGGCCTCCCCCAGGGTGCTACAAGCCCCATGCCATGGGCTGGCTCCTGCGCAGGTGGGAAGCGGGGGGACGGAGCAGAGCCGTGTGCTGCAGCACGCTGGGGCTTGGGGCTCTTCGTTATTGAGCCGAGCCAGTTATTGCCAGCAGCTGAGCAAACTAATAGGAAGGATATTTCCCCAGAGAAGGAGGAGGTTTCTGATTTAGACTGCGCTGTTTAAGCCCAGACTCTCACTGCAGCTAAAATTTCCTTCCGAGGGCGATAATTATCCCAATGCAAAGCTCAAGCCTGTGTTTGCTTTCCTGCTCCCTGTCTGGAAGGTTTTAATGCAGAGGCTGCAATTTCCTCTGGTGCACAGCCCAGCACCCAGGTCACATCCTGCACCCTTTGCCCAGTACTGGGGACCAGAGCCAGCAGGAAGTGAAGAACAGCTCAGTGCAGTTTTATGAAGAAAGCACCCTCAGGTATTAAACTAATTACCAGGGAGCAGCGTTGGTCCCGCAGGGGCTCTGCTTCAGCCCTCTGCAAGCTGCAGTCCCAAAGGCAGCAACGTCACTGCTGGCCCCACATCTCCTCCACAGGCTCTTGGATGAAAATTGCTTTAAAACCTCCAAGAGAAGCAGTCTAGTTCTTCTAAGTGATGGGAACAGAAAAGAAAAAGGAAAAAGGAACAGGAACACTTTTGTTCTTGGCTGCCAGGTAAATGAGGTTCTCTCTGGAAAATGTATAGGGCCTCTAGTGCTAACTGCAGGGCTGGAGTCTCCAAGGAGTGATTTCTTCCTTCAGAAACATAATAACAACAATAAATGATTAAAAAGAAAAAGGCCTAAATCTATATCTACAGTTAACTCAGGACTCCTTCGGAGTTCAGGACTGTTGCTGGATAAATAAATGCTTATCTGAAAAAGGAACTTCCAGCCTCCTGCAAACAAGAGGCAGTGAAGCGTCGCTCAGGGCCGGCCCACACGTGTGCAGTGCAACCAGGGGGAAAACCCAACAGATCGGGTTATTCTGGATTTATCCCACACAGGGATGCTCTTGTCCTGGCTTCACGCCCACCTGCTCCGGTCACCGTACCCTCCACCAGCCATGCTGCCCCATCAAACACGATGCACTGCTTTAGTGCAAATGTAGAGGGTCAGGCTGGTGCCCACCCCGGGAGAGATTTCTCCTCTTCTGATACAGCAAAAAACAAGTGCCAAAGTGGAGAAAACCTCCAAAGGAAATGCATGCATTCACGGCTATAGGAATGGCTTTTTTTTCCCTCCCACAGGACAGCTGGTCCCAACCACTACCAGCCACTGTGCCCCGTGGGACGGCACACTGGGGCGCCCAGCCCCACGCTGGGCAGCGAGATAAGGCTCAGGGAGGTGCCGTGAGTCACGGAGGGCTGGGGCCGGACCGGGCAGCCACACCGTCACGCTGCCGAGCACATGGTGCCCCAGCTCCTCGGGATGCCCCGGCACCCACACAGCCTGCAGAGAGGGACAGCGCGCCCGGGACACTGAGCGGTATGTAGGCTTGTCCCATCCCTGACCGCGGAAATGAGGTCTCTAGAGCATGACCGAAATAATGCCTTTCTGCAGCACTTTTCTTTTGACTTGCTGGCAGGTTAGAGGGTTGCGCAGGAAAGGTTTTAGTTGTTCCTCCTTCTGGTAGCATGGAGGTGAAGGGGAAACCCCACGTGCTGGCATCCTTTCTGTGAGGTGCAGCTGTGCTGGTTTCAAAGGCAGATTTAATGAACTACTTGTGTCAACAGCACGGGTTAAATCCACGTTTCCACCCATTATGGGATATATGGTGGAATCAGCTGTGCGATGTGTGGTCCAGGTCAAACCCTTTTATCCATCATGGCTTTGGATGAATTTGCAGGGTGTTCACTATGCAACGCTCCGGCACACAACCCAAACTGCAGGACACCCAGGCACTGACCGGGAGCCCTCGGGGTGCTGGCACCCAGGGCTTTGCTAGCTGCCAAAGATACATTTCAGGTCCTTCCGTATGTGCAATTACTAAAAACCAGAGCCCTTCACCATGGCTGCCCAGTGGAGGGACTGCCACATGGCCCACAGTTACCCTGCGCTTTTGGCCCCAAGAAGTGCTTCTTCCCGGCAGACAGCTTGCTGCCAGTCCTGAGCACTGGTGTCCCTCCTTTTGCCCTGGGGTTTTGGCACAGGCCACTTTGGTACAATCTGCAATCTATGGTACAGGGATCCCCGCCGAGCTGCTGGCCACCATTCCCATGCTGAAGGGGATGCAATGCCTCCCCTCCATCTCTCATCCCTGCTGCAGGTCTTGGTTCACTGCTTGGGGAAACCTTGCAGGAAAAGCAAACTCATAGTGATTTAGCCCCTTACCCCTGCCCACCACCACCATGAATCCTGCTTGGCTTCTGTTTCAGGATCAGGGCCTCACCCTGGTTAACTATTGACTTGCGCTGGGGGTGGTTTCACCATAAGATGCCCTCTCCAGCTGTTTGGTGGATGCAGCAGCCGGCCAAGCATTTTTATGAGCCAAGGAATTTATAAGCCCTCCGGCAAACAGTGCTCTCCTGTTGAGTAACTGAGCAAAGCTCAGTCAGATTGATCTCTTTTGAGAGTGAAAATGGCATTGTGGCATCCTCCATTCCCCTGTGGTGGGACCAACCCTGGACACACGGTGACTGTGGACCCACCCCACACCAGTCCCTATTCTACATCCCTGCGTTCAGTTTTGCAGGAAAACCCTGACTTTTGGAGCAATGACGCAATGGGTGTGGGCATAGGTGACATCTGGCAGACGCCCTCTTTGGAGCTGTATCCCCACCCCACACCAAAATGATGTCCCTTCATGGTCAGGGACCTACATGGAGAGAAAAGGACATGTGGGGCTCAAAAGCAGAAAAAACCCCAACAAAACCCAAATCCAGCAAAGACAGAAGTTTCTGGGGAAGAGAAGTGACGTTTTCCTGCAGCGCTGGGAAGAAACAGGAACGTATCGCCCACTGCATCCTGGAAAACCTCCCTGCGAGGGCAGGGATCTGCCTGGGTTTCTTCTTGGCAACAATAACTCGGCACTGGCAAGCAGCACTTCAGTCCTGAGTGGGCTCATGGTGGAGCCTTTGCCTTACAACACCATGGAGCTCTTTAGCAATGTTTGTTCAAGAACCTTTTTGTTCCTGGAATAGTTTTCAAGCAAACATATTTCAGGTTTATTAGACAAATAACTCTGTTTATCACCCACTGCAGTTCTTTCCTTTCTTCCTGTCCTGCAAGTCGCTCTCTGGCAGATGCCAGAGCACAGTTGTCATTTTTCTGGCACAGCCTTAGGGGGGGAAAAAAAAAAATAAAAAATCCAAACAATTAAGAATATAACAGAAATCCCAGGACAGGGCTACCCTCTTGTAACGCAATCAGGTTCCAGGTATTTCACCATCCAGGGACTTCACCCAATAACTTTTACCTGGGATTAAGGTGAAGATAAATAGCCCAAATAAATACATGACTTCCCTAAAGCAGTAGCGTTTATCTGTTTACTTTTCCATTTCTCTTCCTCTGCAATGAAATCAATATGTGCACAGGAAAACCACAAGTTTGGCAAAGGAGAGCACTGTGCAACAGGCCCTGGTGAGGCTGGCATCCCCCGCAATGGCAGGGACCAAATGGGGACGGTTTTGCAAACCCAGTGGAGTTTCGCTCCACTCCCTGTGCCCAAATCACAGCCCAGGTCTGAATCCTCACCAGCTCCAGGGTGTCCTCATGGCATTTGAGGGAGAACTCGACAAGCTCCAAAAGTAAACCAATACCACTTTTGAAGACTTTGCAACTTGCCAAGGGGGATTTGAAGGACTGCTCTTCTGCCGGATCAGGCACCGGGCTGGGAAGACAGGTGTGGGGGAGACTCCCTACATTTAAAAAGCAAAACTTCATGCTGAAAGGAGCAAAAGGAGGCTGTCCCTCCAGATCCAGCCACGGGCAGCATTTGTACTCCAAAACCTTTAAACTGTCCATTTTCAGGTCTGTGGCTCTTCCACCAGCTCAGTGAAATGGGCTTGTTCACACCACATCCAACAGGAGTTTAAAACCCATTTCAGGGATACTGTGCCAGGGGGCTGGGATGGACCAGGACAAGGTGGCACGGGGAGGGGCTGCCAGCATCACAGCCCCCATGCCACCTCCCGCAGAGACAGATTCCTGCTCACAATCACCTTCCCCCGGGAGGAATAGCTGCAGAGAGAAGCGAGATGCTGCTGGGAAGCAAGTGTGCTTACCCTATCAAAACCACACTGCCGCGATACCAAGGGTACCCCAATACCTTCCAAGGCTTCCTTTAAAATGCAGGTAAGCCACGAGGCCGCTCTCCTGTGGGAAGCCGCTAGCTGCTTTTGGCAGCTCCTCCTTGCCGCAGCCTCACGGCAGACGTGGGCAGAGCGGAGTGGGCTCGTGGGGAGCAGTGCCGGGCTCCGGACAGCTGAGATGTCACGGCAGGGCTGCCGCTCTGGCCAGGCACCGGCCACCCTGGGCCACTGCAAAGTGCCTCCGGGGCCAACGGAGGATGCTGCATCACGGCCACGGTCAGTCACGCGGCCGCTGGCAATTTCTCTGAGGTCAAGCCCTGGGAGGGGACCCGGAGCAGGGCTGGGCAGGAGACAAAGCTCTTCTCTCCTTCCTCATGACACAGCAGCCTGAAATCAACTTTCAGCCCAGCCCTGCTACAATTCGTTGCTCCTTATTTACCCTTCAAACAGGAAAAGCAACTCTCAGTA
The DNA here is from genome assembly GCF_929443795.1 of Astur gentilis. Taxonomy (NCBI): domain Eukaryota; kingdom Metazoa; phylum Chordata; class Aves; order Accipitriformes; family Accipitridae; genus Astur; species Astur gentilis. The sequence continues at coordinate 14,692,207 of NC_064902.1, read as the reverse complement.
TAGCTCTTTCACAAATTTTCTATGCCAAGCCTCACTAAAGGGCTGCTTTAGTTAACATTAGGCTCTTTAACACTGAGCATACATCTCACAGGTAACAACTTGCCTTAGGACTGCGGGGTGGTTTCCAGGACAGACGTTCACCAGGCTGCAGCCCCGAATTTCAAAGGTAGGAGTGGGTCCCCAGCCCTGGGAGCCCTGTGCGTGGGGTGGCAGGTGCCCGTCCGATCCGTTGGGGCAGCGGCAGGAGAGAGGGGGCAGACAGACTCGCTCAAGTAGGAAATAGTTCACACTCCAAATTACAACCACTCCCCATTCACATGGGTGAAGATGCTGCGGGATTTGGACAAGTGGAAATATTTCTGTTCTTAAGTCAGGTGTCCCCAAACCTGGCTGCTCTGCCCAGCTCAGCGGCACTGCCCTTCTTCCCTTCCCTTTCTGGTTTTAAGGAGGACGAGCTTGTTCCCGCATATTCCCCTGACTGGGCAAGGCCAAATCACAGCTTGTCCTCAGGTGGCATTTTGCAGCCCCTAATATTTGAAACCTACTTTGCATCATCCCAGAATGAAATGCAGCAAAGCCATGATTGAAAACACACTCCTTGAGCTCATCGCTACCAGCAGAATAGAAAAGCATGATCTATTACTGAGAAAAGGATGTGAAACAGGAACATGCAGGGCAGCAGACAGTCACAGTGAAGAGTTCAGGGGCTTAAAAATGAAGCAAGCTCAATCAGTGCAGTCTGTTCCAATGTATGGAAGCCAGGACTTCAACATCAGGGTGGGACCGAGCAGGTGTGCCTGATAGGAATTTATACATCTTTAATGACCTTTTAGTTACTGCAAATATGCCTAAACATAACAATTATTTTTTCATCTAATATCTGCCTGGTTTTGGTGGGTTACAGGAATACTTTATGGTATTTAATTCTTTTCCTCAGGGTAACCTGTGACTGTTGGCCACCCCCTCAGTTGCAGTCTCTCTCCCCACCACCATGCGGGTGGCAGGTAAGGAGGGAGACAGAGATTTACTTTTCTCTGTCCATTTTTCTACAGTTCTTTATGCCTTCTTCTCATCTACATGACCCCTTCCAAGCCCAGCTACCCTGACCTTCCCCTGCCATGGGCAGGGGAAAGAGCCTTTGTATAAGCACGAGGTTTTTAAAAGATTTGTGCAGATTTCAGCCTGTTGTATTTTTCCCAGTGAAACCCTCTGTGGCTGGGAAGAGATGGCTAGTGAGACATTCCTGGTTCCATAAGAGCCATTCAGCTGCAATATAAGTATATTCTTCTACTCTCTTTCCATGCAGGACTGGAACGTTTTGCTCTGATGAGCAGTGCTTTAAAGCCAAATGCCAATCACATTTGGATTAGCAGCCACTCGGCTGTAGCTAGTGACTAATTGGGGGATAGCAGCCTTCCCAGCGCTGGGAAGGTAAGGAATATTTGGATTTACATAGCTTTCTGACTAATCATCAGATTTACTTTAATGCAGAGAGAAATATGAATAGTGCCTCCCAGTAGAAGGGTAATGCCTATCTGAGCATCATCACATGCTCTAGAGATATTAATTAAGAGATCAGAGTCCATTTAGAGAATGAAGGAAGGAGTGTTAGCTGCCTTCCCACGCCACACAAATGCTGGCCGTCACCTTGTGCTTTGTAACGTGGGGACGCATGGACCAAGTCCCCGGGAAGCCAGAGGGATGCTCCAGTCCCCGACCCATGCTGCTGCTACTCTCACCTGGCTTCTCTCCCACCCCTTGCAGTTGTGATCCGGTACACGGTGCTGCTCATCACGCTGCTGAGCACATGGTTCATCGTGCAGACGTTCTTCGATCGGAGCTGGAAAGCCATCAGCCTGCGAAGCTGGCTCGGTGAGGTGCCGGCAGGGGTCCAGCCGGGTCCAGAGGGAGGGTGCGGGCAGCCCCATTGCAAGCCAGGCCCCGGAGCTGCATATAGTTGCCACGAACACTTGCACTTGCAGTCCCTGGCCAAGGCTATAGCCACCAGCTCTGACCATCGGGGCAGGGAGGGGACAGCACCCTGGGAAGCTGCACCAGGGCGGGTGGCTCCGGGGGTGCTTGCAGCCACGGGGAGCAGTTTTGGAGAGCTGGTGCCTGAACAGCTGCTCCTGGCTTGGGAAAGAGGAGCAGCTCTCCGGGGTGTCTAACCCTCCTGCTTGGTACCCACAGGTGCCATCAACAAGCCCAGCAGTGAGTACCGCTCTCAACTTCATCTCCATCACCCAACACCGCTCCAGGGCTGAGGGTGATGGTGGAAGCACGATAGCTGCCTTCAGGAGCCCCGTTCCCAAGGCAAAAATCCCACCCTCCCAAACACAGAGGAATTTCATTATTGCACACAGCAGCAGTGGCTTTGGCGGGTTCCGCAAGCACGTGAACATCCACGCGATCCCCCTGCCCCAGCAGAAACGCTCCCAGGCCACAGGCTACGGCAGGAACCAGGTCACGGGCCCTGTGCGTGCCATGTGGCACAAGTCCCTACCCTGGCCAAGAATGGGGAAGCTCCGGGCAGAAAAGCCCCAAGGGGCTGGCCTTGAACCAGTGCCAACCCCAGACGCTCCCTGGCACGCACCCCTCTGCAATCCCCGTGGCATCAGCGGTGCCGTCCCGCTGCTCACACCCAGAGCGGCACCTGGCACCCAGCTTGTCCCACCCCACCCCAAGCCTTGGCACCGTAAACCTCAAACAAGAAGCTGGTCCCAGCCCCAGGACAAGCCTCCTTCACGCAAGAAGCTGGTCCAGGTGTTGCCCCCTTTTTGGACCACTGTGCCCCAGTGCCAGCCCTGCTCAGCCCTTTGGGGACGTGGCCAGTGTCGCCCCGTGGGGCCAACACCATGGCTTGCAGCTCCGCTCCTCCCTCGCAGGCACGCAGCTGCCCCAGCACAAGTGCGGGAACAAGAAGAGCTGCCCCGAGAACCATTTTGCCTTCAAGATCACCAGCGGCGCCGCAAACGTGGTGGGACCCTCCATCTGCTTCGATGACATGGTGTAAGCAGCACACAGCGGGGACGGGGGAGCCGCGGCTGGCCTGGGCTTGAATAGGGCAAGTTTGTCTTCTGCTGAGCATGTCGATGGGCATCATGGTGCATTTGTAGTTAAAAAATTTGGAAATAGTTTTCTTCACAACCACTTCTGGGGATATTTTGCTGTTTTCAGCCACTTTGCCCCATCAGAGTTTCACTGGCACCAGCATCTCTAGGGCATCCCTGTGCTTACTGGTGCTCTCTGCTTTCCTTTCCAGCCTCATGAGCAGCATGAAAAACAACATTGGCAGAGGCCTGAACATCGCGCTAGTGAATGGTGAGTCGGGTGGGCACTAACCCCACACCATGGCTGTGGTCCCTTCCTCCCCCAGGAGGGAATGGGCCACCGGGGACCCCATCCCAGGCACTGTGACTGAGCCAAAAGCACATCAGTCCGGTGTTGCATAGGGTGCACATCCACAATTATAGTTGCGAGCACTGCCAGGAAGATGGGAACAAACCCACCTGAGTCATGCACAATGGCTCCACGAACTCCACCAAGCAACACATTTGCCATCGCAGCAAATATGACACGCTGAGGGAAGAGCAAAGCATTTTGCAACAAGAACCCCAAGCTGGTGGCCAGGCAAAGCCTAGGGCCACAACAGTGCAAACTTACTGTGCTTTTAATCTTTCAGGAACAAGCGGGCAGCTCCTGAAAACTGACTCATTTGACATGTACTCTGGAGGTAAGCGTGGTCACTTTGCTGCTTGGTGGTTCCCAGCCAGGGCTCACGCCAGCACTACCAGCTGCCGGCAATTTAGGCTGCTCCTCTGCCATGTATTCAATGATAAAGTCTAGTAGTCTTTCACCAGGATTGCCAGCTCAGGCGGTAAAAGCTCAGCTTTCTCTGAGGCCATTGATCCCAGAATTCTCATAATGCATCTGCATCTGAGATTGGCTTCTTGTTCATTTTACATGTGCATAATAGCCTGAAAAACGTAATTCCACTAAACTGAATAAACCAGGGCGCTTGAGACCTGAGACAGGCTACTTTCTAAGATCAGGTAGTTACACCAATCCTGAGATTTTGCAACTTTCAACTCAGTTTTTGAAAGCTGGTGGTGGCTGAGCAGCTGCTTGTTTCCCTGGCTTTCTCAGGAGGATAAATGAGGAGCTCAGAGTATGGCAGGTGAGATGCAGCCCCCAGCCCCAGCAAAGCTGAGCACATGGAGCAGAGCCTGGTGGCAGCAAAGACCATGTCCCTGCGCCTGACAGCTTCAAACAATCTTCCTAACAGCAAGAAGATGCCCTGAGCCAGGGCAGCACCCGCTCACAGCCCAGCTGGCACTGACTTGCAGGATGCTGCAAATCCCACCATTGTTTCAAACCTGTTAACAATTCTCCAGAATTTTGGCAGAACTCCTCAAAATCACATGCTAAAACGAACCCTATAGAGCTTTTGATTTACCCTTTGCTGTTTGAGCCTTCCCCAAGGATCAATCACCCTTTCTGCTTTTTGGTTTTGCAGCCTATTCTTGGTAACTCTGGAGTTTTAAGGAGAAACACCAGTATCATGAGATTTCTGGCTGAGTTTGCAAGCCAGGCGCGCAGTGGGAGAGGCCCAGGGAAGGAGAAGGCAGGCAGTCAGCTCCTGTGCCACTAGATGGGGCGTTGGACTCGAGCATCCCACGGATGCAGGATGAGGAATAATTCTCGCAATACAGCCGAAGGCATGATCGCAGGGCAGGCAGCTCTGCGGCCGAGCGGGCTCATTTCTTGTGTTGAGAAGTAAATTCGTGTAACTAGATTTCACAGTTAGCGAGCAAAGTTGAGGAACAAATTCCCCTCTGCAGTTGTACTGGCGGGAGGAGAGGGCCAGCCCTAGGTGCTGCGGAAGAGCCCAGGTGGGAAGACAAGATGGGGAATGCATCATCTGGGAGCCCATCCTTCCCCAAGCCCATGACCCCAAATCCTGGCCAGCACCAGCACAGTCAGGGTATTTCCCACTGACCCAGAAGTGGTTCCCCCAGCTGCCACACAGCAGTCCCTGCTAAATCCCTTTTTCTTTCCCTAATGCCCTTCTCTCCCAGACATTAACAAACTGGATACCTTCCTCCAAGAGATCAAGCATGGCACCATCGTGCTGACAGCCAGCTATGATGACGCTGCCACAAAGTGAGTTTGGCCCCAGGAGCAACACCTGGCTCCCCAAAAACCCACAGCTGAGGGGAGCTGGAGGTCCCGCTGCCAGCAGCAGAGAGGGGACAGGAGGACACAGCCACCTGGCACCACACTAACACCTTCTTGCCCTCTTTCAGGATGAATGACAAAGTACGGACACAATTTGTGGAGCTGGGCAGCAGCCACGTGAGCAAGCTGGGCTTCCGGGACAACTGGGTCTTCTTGGGAGCGAAAGGTCTGAACAACAAGAGCCCCTTTGAAGAGGTATGTGGCCCTCCCCTGCCGCCAGCTCTGGAGGCTCCCACCCTCTTAGTGGCACCTCCTGAGCTACATCTCACCTACCTGTTTGCAGAAGACATGGGCCAGTGGTGTTATCCCCCATGTCAAGCCAAGCTGCAAGTTTTGCCACATTGCAAACTTGCACTGTGCTACCAAACTCCTCATTCATTTTCTCTCTCTCTCTCTTTTTTTTCCCCTGCAGCACATCAAAAACGATGAGAAGAAAAATAAATACGATGGCTGGCCTGAGATGCTGGAGATGGAGGGCTGTGCCCCCAGAAAGATGGATTAGCATCAAGCCTCAGCCTGCCACGGAGGCGACACCAGTCTCGCAGGGACCCCAGCCGCACCACTGCCCGGTCACATAGCCCAGCAGTGGCTGCCCACTCCCAGAAACTGGCCATTTCACATCAGGGGCTGCACAGGGCTTGGAGAAGAGCTGTACAAGGGCCTGCAGAGCCTGAGCAAATGCCCAGCCAGGTGTCAGCTGAGCTGTCCTCATCTATGGGTCAGTTTGGGGTATTTTATTTGTCTGTCTTTAAACCAAAAACTTTGTAGAAGGTTTTTCAGATTTCTTAAATAAGATATTGTATTATAAACCACTACCTTCTCACTTCCATTTTCAAGCATAATCCACGCTTTTCCCTGCGGGCACAGCATGCCATGTCCTCTGCCACCAGCTGAGCACCACCATCACCCATCCCAGGGCATTGAACATGGGGGATCCCCCTCCCCACATGGCACAGGGAAAAGTGATCCCTGGGGATGCTCAGACCTCAGTGGTTTCCCCCTGGAGCTCCTACCAGCCCCCCGCTGCCTCCTACAGCCAAAATAAGGCCAGAAGGCCACAGGGATGGCTTGCAGCAACATTAGGTTAATATTTGTAGACCAAAGCATTTCCCCCACCCACTTGAAACTTCCCTGGGTTAAATCCAAGCTAAATCCTCCATGGCACGTCCCCATCAAAGATCAGGATAATGCCAGGGACGTGCCAATCTGACTTTGCCCTTGGAGACCGAGGGATGGACGTCCAAGTTTCTCAGGCAGCTGAAGTTGTGCAGCATAACCAATAGGTGGGAGCCTTTTACCGGCAGATCCAGAGCCAGCATCAGTCTGGAGCGATAAAACACCCCCGGGCTGGCCCCCCGCTGCGGGCACCCACGCACCCACTTTGCTCCAGGAGCTGAACCCCAACCCGGGGCCGGCCGACACTGCCAGCGGGGGAGAGCTCCCTGCCCAAATGCAGGCTGGCAAAAGCCCCCCAGACCTCCTTCCAGGGTGGTTCCCGTGCTGCTGCCCAACACCAAGGAGGTCCTGGGGGAGCATCTGCCCCCCAGCCGTGTCTGGATGCATTCACCCAACAACCATCTGTACCCAAAACCTTCCCGAGCGCAAGCATTGCTGAGATCAGATAAGCTGCGTGGATGATGACCTGGGCTTATCTGTTATCACGGACAGGGACAAATTTGCATCCTATACAGCCTTTAATTTCCTATGACCATATCTCATTTTTCCCCATTCTTTAAAGCAGACTAGCAGTTTTGCGGAAGATGAGCGTGGAGCATTTCTGCTGGAGCACTTGGAGCTGCGCAGGGTAACAGGCTATCCTGCACAGCCTTTTCTGCCTCTAACAGCAGCGTTTGCCCCAGCGCAGCTTCTAACAGGCAGTTCTCATCCTGACCTGAGCCCTCAGGTCACCCCAGGAGAGCAGAAGTGAGGAGCATTGGCAGGATAAGGCCAGGAAGAGACACAGCCTGTCCTGCACCGGCCACCTTAGGGATGAAACCTTGGATCCAAAACCCAGCACTGCCATCCAAAACCAGCAAGGCAATTGGTTTTCCCTAACCAAGAAAAAATCCCAAAACAAACTCTGTAACCCCTATAAGAACTTCCAAAGGCAAAACTGAAGTAAAACCCCCAAAGAGCCATCACAGAGGAATTCCCCAATGCTGTAGTATTTTATCCCTGCTTATCCTCCTGTGCTCTTAACATGCACCTGATCACACCGAGGGAAGCCTCCTCCATAAATCAATCCCTAAATCTGCTTCAACAGCAGCGGTTAATCCCAAGCGCTGAATCATCCCCACCCGTAGCAGCAGCGAGAAATAACACAACGCAACAGACACAACAGCCCTCACATCACACAGCCCTGCTGCACCGCCAGCATAAATATGCCAACTATTTTAAGCCCCCTCAAAGGATCTAGATTCTCTCGTAAGCCAAACTGAAAACAGCCTAAGAGCTGTAAAGGCGGCTGCATGAGGTAAACCAGCACACAGCATCAGCTACAGCCCAGAAAACAACCAGCCCCTTTCAGCCACAGGAAACTCTTCCTAGCCCTTTGCAATGCGCGTTAGAAATCTGGTTTAAAGCCAAAATAAAGGAAATTTGTTTCAGCGTGCTACAGACTGTTAAAACCAGCTCTGAATCCATCACGGAGCAGTTACTAAGGTATATCACTATTTTCAATACAATAGGGAGAGCTAAAAGTGCAACTCCTGTGCAGGGACCTTAATCAGCAGCCAGCGTTTTGAAGAACCATTCCTGCTAAAGCCACTGTGTCCTGATAAATAAATTGGAGCTTTTCAAAAGTCCAGAGTCTGGGAGGCAGTGGTATAAATATGGCTTCAGGAGTCAAATTTAACTTGCTTATTTTTCAGAAAGATCTGAAAAGGGTGGTGGGTGCAGAGACAGCAATCCCCAAATGAGGTTTTTTTAGCACCTTGGCATTTTGAAAGCTGTATTACTGCAAAGACAGGCACCTACCTGGCTGGTTTTCACTGTGCCGCATCCCCCAGAGAGTTCAGCAGACACAAGCCCTGACCTGTGCGGCCTCCCAGGACGCAGCTCCGGGTAACCTGGGCTCACCTGTGGGCCACGGTGAGCTCCAGCGCTGCAGCAGCAAACAGGCAGCCTGGGGCATTTGCAGGAGCAAAGTTTGCAAAATCCAGTGCTGCAACAGGAGCCGAGAGCTAGAATGCAGATAGGTAGCAGAGGGATAATCTTCCTTTATTTTGGGGGGTACAGATTTATTTCGGCAAAGCACCAAAGTAGCGGCTAGGAAGGATGCCACAGGCAAGGACCAACGGGTGCCGGGGCCCCGCAGCCGGGCGAATCCGCATCCTGTGACATCTTGCCCTGTCAAGTGCAATTACTGTAATCTTCCACAGCCTCTCAAAATACGGATCCCGGCTTAGAAACCGGGCATCCGCAGCATGAAAGCTGCCTTTGTGCCCGGGCAGAGCCTGGGCGCGAGCCAGCCGTTAGGTGCATGAAGAAAATGAGTTCTCCACGTGCTGGGAGAAGGGAGGAAAAGCAAGCTTTCCCGCCCGACCCCACTGCAGACGGGCTGGATTTCACCTACGTCTCCCCGCAGCAGCCGCCGAGGGGCCAGGAGCTACACGGCCGCGTATCCCCCCAGGAGTAACAGGGCCGGTGACCACAGAGAGCCAGCCGGTCCCACAGCCCGGGTGAGCGGAGCACAGCCAACACGTTGGACCATGGGGGCGGCTCACGGGAAAAAGGTAATGGGGCAGTTTTATTCAGGGCTGCTGAAGCAGTGGCGGGATGATGGAGAAGGCACCATCTGCTCACGTGGTGTTTGTTTTGCCCTGCATGTGCTAAGGCGGCTGATGGCAGTGAGGGATTAGAGGGACCTGCTCCTGGGTGTGAGTGTCACTCGTCAGAGCTGGATTAAGTAATTCCACCTGATGGGCTCAGCATCAGGGCCTGCCGGGGTTTTCAGGACAGAGAGGAGGGGATCAGAGCATTGCAGTAGGACAGGCAAAGTTTGGCTTTCCAGGGAGAAACATCGGGCTTGCTCCGAGCCCGTCCGGCAGCCTGCGGGCTGTTTCCCACAGATGTGGTACAGAGCAAGCCCCAACTATTTCTTGGCCTGTGAATTGCTGCTAGGAGCCTCCTAGGATAGGGAGGAGCTGGGCCAGGTCTCTTGGCACCCACATGCATCTCCCTCTCCTCCGAATCCCCCAGGGAGAGCAGCTCCAAACAGCTCCGAAAGGAAATGGGACTTTAAGGAGTCAGATGCCATGCCGAGGCAGCTAGAGATGATTGTGCCGAGAATGCTGTTAGATGTCATTTTGCTTTCATGTCTGATGACATCAGTGCCTAGAGACGTATCATTACTATTCAGTTGCGATACCCTGATCCAGTATTAGACTTCTGTAGCTTGTCTGTCAGCTCCAAGAGAAATGCACTCATGCACCACACCAGGTCAATAACTTCTATTACAGTGGGGACAGCAGTGACACTTTGCCCCAGGAGGCACCCTGCATGCCCAGCTGAGCATGGTCTGTGGCCTTCAGAGGTGTGGGCACATCCAAACCAGGTGCTTTTCAGAAGTTTGCTTTTGGAAGAAAGCCCAGCAGGTTTGCAGAGATAAGACACTGTTGCAGGGGTACCATGCGTAAGAGCAACCCGCTGGACAGCGTTACAAACACCTGGAAGGAAAATCGGGGCTGATGTGAGACTAGTAAACATTTATCTATTTTCCTGGACCTCAGAGAAATGCCAGGTACAGGAGGCGCTGTTCCCAGCCAGCCCCCTGCTTCTCCGACACCCATCCGCGGTGCCGATGCCACGCTGGCTGCAGCACACAGGGAAGCCACGATCGCTCCTGGGGCTCGCGGCTACGACAGCAGACCCTGGAGGAGCCGTGCTCTGCCCACAGCTAATCCCCAGACCTTTGCTCACGTGGTCGTGACCTTCAGGCCCCAGCGCATTTACACGGGCATTACTGAAAGCAGGGAAATAAGCTGGTTAGGTCAGGCTTGGCTCAGCGCCACCCAGTTCAGCCCTCCTTGCATACAAAGCAATCTACGCCGGCCTCCCGACCACCAGACCAGATGGCTTTTGGACAGCTTTTCCCATTGCTCCTTCTTTCCAAAACACCACGACCCCACCACAGCCCGGCACTGAATGGCCTGGCTTTGAAATGTTCCCGGGAGCTCAGGATCTCCTGTCGCACCAGCTTGCTGGCAGCCCCAAAAAACTCCAAGACAGTTTTACTTTCATGGGCACCGAAAGGTCAGAGATTTCACTCCTATTTCAGCCTCCCAAATGCTGCTCCAGTTGACAAAAAGCTGTGCCACCGCCCAGCTGGCACCAAGCAGGGATGTTTGACTGGCAGCTCCTGGGTCAGTGCTTTACCCTTAGGCTGAAGCCGAGGGGGGATAGAAACAAGAAAGCTCCTTCTGCTGCATTTCCAGGGTGGGCCTGAACAGTGGGCTCCAGCCCTCCCAGAGGACCAGGTTGGGTGCAGGTGACAGGCAGGAAAGCTCTCCTTCCCCCAGCCCTCGCAGAACCAGCACAGCTCAGGGCACGGGGGGATCTGCCAGGCATGACCCCATCCACCAGCTACAGCCCAGAGAGGACCCGCACAGGAGCGCAGAGTGGGAGGAAGGCTCAGCACCCCTCGCCAGCACTGCCTGCATTAGCAGTCTCAGCTGCACCCCTTTTAAATTTAGACCAGAGCAGCACTCCAAGGGGATTACAGTGGCGGATTGTGGAACGCAAGGCAATCCTCAGCTCCACAACAAAAGGGACCGGAAAGGCTGCCAGTGGGGCTCCGAGGACATTTCTACTTTCAAAGGCTGCAGCTGCTCCCAAAAAACCTGTTCTGGTATCACCACTGTCCCATGGGTCCAAGCCAACAGCAGGGCTCCAGCAAGACACAGTCCCCTGCCAGGGGACTTCAAGGCACGGACTTTGACGGGGCCGGTTCAGGGATGCTGCAGAGTCCGTGCTGATTCCTCAGCTCTGCAGAGCACCAGCCCCACTGGGCACAAGAATGCAGCTAACATCCCTCCAACCACAGCAAACCACCTTCAAATAATCCTGCAAGCACAGCCTCCCCGGCAGCAGCTCCCCAGGGTGCCCAGACAGATGCCCCCAGACCCCCAGGCAGTGGAGCAGGTTGTTTCCAGGCACCTGCACCTCTCCGCTGATTTTCTCCTTGGTTTCTCAAGGCAGGGTTTGCATAGTGGCCGTTTCCCCAGGGAAAGTTTTCTGTCCCCAAATTCCCAAGAGTGTCAGTTTACACTAATGTCAGATGAGCCCGGATTAGCCTTGCTGCTGAGCGGGGAGTTTTGCTCTGCAGCTTGTTTAAAACAACAAGAGGCAGCATGCCAGCGCCAGGGAGAGAGGTTCCACTTGTTCAGGCAAAACGCAGTACCTGGCTGCCCACGCTGAAAACTGGGGCTTTGGGAGCATCCTTTAAAACTCCACCATCTGAGTGTTGCAGAAGGATAGGACCAGCATTTCTGGGAGCTGCTGGTGGGATTTCCCCACGAACACAACTCACCCCACCAGCGAGGGTAACCCCACAGCCTGGGGGGAGAAGTGTTTTCACCTGTGTCCCAGCTCACACAGGACATACTCTCTGGTCTTCCATCCACCCTTCTCTTCAGGGCACAAGGGAAGTGAAGGCTACAAAAAAACCTTCAGCTCCAGAATAAAAAGCAAGTCCTAAAAAAAATTCCTCTGCAAAAGTGTGGGAGGTGGAATAACTCTCTTGCTCTGCCCCTTGTTGGCAGGAGGAGGCTCTCAAACAGATAAATAAGTGCCACTGTCCTTCCAGCAGCTCTGCTGTGGGTAATAGCAGGGTCATGTTCCTACTAAGCATCTGTGTAAAAGTCAGTCATCTTGTCTGTCAGGAGACTAGTCTTAGTCTTAAAAAAGCATCTGTCTGCTGCTGTCACAGGGCAGGGAGAGAATAAGTGATAAAAGCTTTGATTTTCAGGGGTTTCCACCCATCCTGAAGGAGGCAAGAAGCAGCAGTCATATCTTCCCAGCATCACTTAATGCTGAGCAAGGGACTCCCTTCCCCAGACCCCCCACACACAGGTAAACACCAAAAAGCAGACATCCCTCCTGTGGGACTAACTCTGACAGTTCAGCTCCGCACCCATGTATCCTGCTTGGCATCAGCCCAGCACGAGGTCCATGCATGCATGGTAACTCCAGCTACAGCAGCATCCACTGCGCTCAGCGCCATCACTTTTCTCAACTAGCACTGACTGCAAAAACTGTGGTCCAGCAGGGAGCAGAGCTGCAAAATGCCAAGGAAATTTTAGGAAGTCTGTATTATTAAATGAAAGATACAGATTGACCAAAAAGCTGGTTCTTGCCATTCAAGAGCTTAGAAAAATCTTATTCTGACTACAAAAATCCTGCGCCCTTGTTTTGAAACGCACAGGAGTGAATAAGGCAAACAAGAGGAGCTGTGTCTGTGCCTGGCAGAGGAGAGGTTTATAATGAGAAAGAAAAGGGCTGTTTCATGCCAGTGCAGCAGAGCACAGGGAAGAAACTGCCACGAAAGGACTAGCATAGTGGCTGTCCTGGTACAGGGACACCGATCACAGGAGGCCAAAGGAGGCAGTCCCAGGACCTGTCATCACCAGCATCTTCCCTTCAGCTACCAGCACGGGCAGTAGCTGGAATTGAAACTGCTTCAAAAAGGAGATGAGGAATAAGGCCCAAATTGCTCCCAGAAGGGATGGAAGAGCTCAACCACAGAAAGACAGGGAGGCACGAAACGCAGCAGCTTGTGACAGCCAGGAGAGGCTCCGTGGTGCAGCAGCCCCTCTCGTGCGAGAGGGGACATTGTAGGGACGCAGCCCTCCGAGGCGTTGGGCTGGGACACCGCTGCCCCATCGTGCTCCACAGACTGGCAGGCACAGTGGGATTTTCCTGGCTCTCCCTGACAGCTATTTCAGAAAGCTGGTAGCCAGTGTCCCTGCCAGCTCTTTCAAAGCATCCCTGAGCCCAGGCAGCACAAGAGCCCCCCGTGGGACCCTGCCTGCTCTGCCCTTGGAGCAGTGGCTGTCCCCCCTCGCCAGCCAGGGCTGCTGCTCTGCTTTCGGCAAGAGGGACCGCAGGTGCCAAGGCCCAGGAGCAGAACAAGTCCCACCGACAGTCACTGAATGCCACCAGTTGTTTGGTGGCACTGGCCCCGGGAGCAAATCCAGAAATCAGAAGGCAACTGGGAACCACAACATTTCAGTGTTGTGGAGCATTGCACTGCTTGGGGAGAAGGGTTTGCCATGTGCTGCTTGCAACAAGCCTTGGTTTAGAGGGACAGGAACAAGAGTTGGTGACTTTGCACACCTGAAAAATTCCAAGTGCCTCATGAGAGTGGGGAGATCATTGATGAAAAGCCCATTTCTGCACAAAAATAACGTACATCTAGAAAATAACAGCTCAGCCTCATGAGACAGCAACCACCTGTAAGTCATCTCATCCATCTGCCACAGCCCTGCACAGAGCAGGAGAGCTGGGCCAGGGCTGGTCCCAAAACCTCCGCAGAAGACCTCTAAGGTGACTTTATCCTGCCTCTTCTTCAACCCCTTGAAGTCCCCCAGGTGGTGACATCTGGGGACTCTCATTAAGCAGAGACACCACTCAAGGCTTTTGTAGCTTTCAAAGAAAGTAAAATAAAATGCTGTAGCATCCCAGCCCTCAGAAGCCAGACTCATTACAGTGGGTCACTCTAGCTCCTGGAAAGAGATCAGAGCTTTATTTCTTACCTCTTCAACCCATGTACCCAGACAGCACAGGCAAACCACCTCCAACACCTAATGTAACCCACTCCCCACCTCCAGAGAGGCTGACATGTTGGTCCTGAGAAGGCTTATATGGGCTCAGTGCAGGCAGGGAATTAATTTTGACACAGCTGCCCCAGTTTAAGGCTCTACCTTCCCCAACCTGCACTGCTGCTTCTGCAGCTGTGCTGGATCAGCGGCCTGCATGCTGCACCCTTCATCACTGTGCAAAACCAGCTGCCATGATATCCATACCGACCCTCCAGACGCTGGCTTTGCCCCGAAGCAGCATACGAGTGCGCACACAAATGCAGAACACGCACCCCCCGGGCCAGTAAGGCAACCGAGCACACCTCACCGGTCCGCGCGTGAGAAGCTGTGACACAGGGGTTTGATCCGTGGCTGAAGGTGCTGGGCAGGACGCAGAGGACCGTGCTGCCAGCCGCTCCAGAGGAAGGGCAGAGGCTGGCCACCACCGGCCAATGCTGCCTGCAGCATCTGGGGCTGCGTGGGAGCCACGGAAGAGGGCTCAGACTGAAGGGAGGTGCACGATGCACTTGTGGGGAGACCAAGAAGATCACTGCATGGGAAACGCAGCAGCTGCCAGGTCTGGGATGGCTCAGCGGTCCTCAAATAAAAATGGATTAAAGCAATTAAAGGCTTCACTGCTTCGCTGCTTCACTCTGCTCGTGGGGAGCTTGTTCGAGTGGTGCCTGCTGCCTTCTCGTGAACCCTGCGATAACAGGACGCTTCACCTTTTCCTCTGCTGCCTCCTCCATTTGCAGCCCGTGGCGGCGGGCAGCCTGGCAAGTGGCATCTCGTCCCAGATGACAGCCAGAACTCCTCCCTTTTGGCCCCTTCCTTTTGGGGTCCCCCCTGCACAGGACCCAGCCAGCTGCCACTGGCACACACTGCCCGCAGGGAACAGACCACCCCGCTCTGCCTTGCCAGCCTGCTACCAGCAGTGCCTGGGGCTGCTGGGGCATTTCTGCCCTTCTTTTTCTCAAACCCCTTTTTTCCAAGCTAAGGACCAATTGTGGTGACACTGGCCAGGTAAGAAGCACAACAAGGTGGTGTCAGAAGAGCAGATTTCTGATGACAGCACTATCCTTGGCCCTTAACATATAGTCCCTAGCTGTGAAATGGAGTAATGATGCCACTGCAGCCTGGTGGCTCAGCAGGGCACAGTGCCAGAAATAAATATTGTCCCTATTATTCATGTGGCATAAGTCTCCATTTCTGCAAAATGCCATTCTTCAAGGTACTTTGGAGTGTCTTAATGGTCCCTCTGCAGCATGACAGCAATTCGCTCCAGAGCTGCTGGAGCCCTTTTGTGCCGGTGACTGATGCTCTTCCCATGCAGTCAGCAGCATCCCCAGAAATAGCAGAGCAGTCTTTCACATCATCAGTGGTACCACACCTCCAGCACAGGGCAAAAACAAGCTCCTGAGACAGGTAAAAAATGGTTTATCCATAGCAACAGCTTAACTGCTGCTATCAACATTGAGATGGGCGATGCAGGTATTGCCAACAGAGAGCAGGGCAAGAATTTGGCTTTGTCCTGGCATGCAGCAGCATCATGTGCTCTGCACATTGCAAAGGACCAGATTAAAAAGCACTGAACTGCAGGCAAGGATTTCCTTAGGACCGAGGGAGAACAGCAGGTCCATCGGCACCACGCCAATGGATGGATGCGCTGCTCCAGTTTGTGCGGGGGAGCTGCCGAGTGCCTCCCTGTGCCCTTCGCAGCAGGATGTCGGTCTTCACAGTCAGCTTGAATGCTGACAAATGAGCGTTGCACACCGGCTGCCATGGGGCTGAGCCCTGTCACGGATTGCTTTCATTAATCTGCAGGAAATTTTTGGCTGAGGTCTGGTCCCATCGCACTCCATCTCCCCAGCTACAGGGCCCCGTGCTTGCCGGGGATTTTGGTGGGGATCCCTGTCCCAGGGCTGGCGGCGCCAGTGAGCTCCCCTTCCCATGCTGCTGCTTCCCGGCTTTAGCTTTTTTGCCCTTTTTCTGGTCAGTCCGTGAAATCGGACTCAATTTGCCAGCTTTCAGGGCCGCAGGAGGGCTGTGCTTGCCTTCTGGGGCCAGCCCCACCAGGCAAATTTGGGAGGGGAGTGCCATTGGTGACAAAGACAGGTGGAGGTCAGCGCAGCATTCATCTGTGTCAAATCATGTTTTCTTTATGAATAAAATAACACCAAGTGCTATTTGAAGCATTTGCAATTTTCCACTCGACTAGGCAGCAAAGTGGCCACCTGGGTGGTGCTCCCTGAGAGAGTGGCACTGGAGCTGCAGCAACGGGAGCCTGGCCCCGTATCCAGACGGAGAGCCCAGCCTCCTTCTGCAAGCCTAAATTTACAAATTGCTGTTGTCAAAAAATCCCCGAAGCGCCTGGTTGCCCTCGTAAGAGTGGCTGCAAGCATCCGCCCTCAGCTCTGCCTTACCCCAAGAAATGCTGCAGATCTGTAGAGGTCAAGAGACCGGTAATGAAATGTTACACCAATAACTTGATATTTCTTAGAGCCCTTTGCAATACGATAGTGAAATAGCCACGGTTGTGGCCAGGGACCGGGAGTAATACAAGCTCACAGCTTCACTTGAAAAACCTGCTCCCCCCCGGGCAGGTGCTGGACAAGGGCAGCAGAGCGGCCGGCAGCCGGGCACAGGGAGCCGTGGGGCTGGGTGCTGGGCTGGAGCAAGCACTGGATGCCATGGTGGTTCGGAGACCCTGCTGAGACCCCTTCCCATGACAAGGGCATTGCCGTGGCAGCAGATGTCACAGCTGCTGGCTCAGGAGCTCTGGGATATGCCTGGACATGGACTCCTGGGTGCCTGCCAGCCCCGATTGCAAAACCTGCCAAAATAATAGTGTCCTGTAGTGAGCTGGGAGAGGAGGAATGTGCATGGTGGTTGTGGTTTAACCCCAGCCAGCAACTAAGCACCACGCAGCCACTCACTCACTTTCCCCCCACTCAGTGGGATGGGAGAGAGAATTGGGGGAAAAAAAGTAAAACTTGTGGGTTGAGATAAGAGCAGTTTAATAGGACAGAAAGGAAGAAAATGATAATAATAATAATAATAATAAATACAACAATATTAACAAAAGGAATATACAAAACAAGTGATGCAAAATGCAATTGCTCACCAACTGACACCCAGTTAGCCCCCGAGCAGCGATTCACCCCCAGGCCAACTCCCCCCCAGTTTATATACTGGGCGTGACATCACATGGTATGGAATGTTCCTTTGGCCAGTTGGGGTCAGCTGTCCTGGCTGTGTCCCCTCCCAACTTCTTGTGCCCCTCCAGCCTTCTTGCCGGCTGGACATGAGAAGCTGAAAAATCCATGACTTCATCTAAACACTACTTAGCAACAACTGAAAACATCGATGTGTTATCAACATTCTTCTCATACTAAATCCAGAACATAACACTATACCAGCTACTAGAAAGAAAATTAACTCTATCCCAGCCGAAACCAGGACAATGGTCAAGCTCCCCGCTGGGAAGTAACTCTCCTGAACTCAGCATTGCTCTGCCCTGCAAGGGAGAGGAACCCACAGTTTCTCACAACAGCCCCGATAGCAGCTACATCATGACCTCCACCGGGAAGGCAGAGCCCAGTCTGCCAGGTCCGGAGGGAGGGGGTGTTATACTGCCTTTCCAAGCCCTCAAGAAATTTTGGAAATTCATCTAAACTGCAGCACTTCCTCCGCCCAAGGCCAGCAGGGAGTTAGTAGCAAGGGTAGGCATTGGGGAATGCTGCTGATTTTCTCTCCGTTTCTCCTTAAAAAGAAAATGGTATCATCCCGGCAAACATGTGCACCAGCTTGCTGAATCAAATAAGCCTCAACGCCTCACATGGCAAGACTTTGCAGCAAAACAATCAAGCTGACAGATTTTTGTGCATTGACATCACAGATGGGAAAAAGTCTTACTAATCCTCCAAAGTTTCTTCCAGTGGATGATTTTACTGAGGTCTCTGGATCAGTCCCAGATGCTGCAAATGAGCACAGATAGACCAGAATCCAGCAATAACACAGGAAATTTGGGCAACAGCTTAGACGGTGTCTCAGCATCCAGGAGCATGTAAGAGACGTTTTCATACAGAGCACCGGGAGCAGCAAGAGGGTATTTGGGGCTAATTGAAAGCAGTGGTAGAGTACAATTTGGCTAACCTCTAAATCCCATGTTTTGTGGCTTCATCACACGCAGAAATGCTGGCTTCGATCTGCCAACTATCAATGCCTCGTTCCAGGTCATGACAACTTCTTTCAAAGCCTCTGGGTTAAGCAATAAGACTATTTTAATCAACGGATGTGTTCATTCATTGAACACCAATGTCAGCAGCTGCTACAGCACCCTATGGACAAAGTACCTTTCTCTGAGCCCACCTACTCCCAAATAGGTTGGGCAATTTCCAACCCTGCTAATGGTGCCTCGCTCCCAAAACCAGGTCTGTGAGAGATTCACATCGGTTCTCAGCCTGGGTGGCATTTTGCCCACTTTAATACCTCTTTATCACCATGATCTGATTGCAGCAATTTCTTGCCTAATTTATTCACTCAGACTTTGGCTACAGTGCAATATAGATGTTATGATATTGCACCTTAATGGCACTTGTATTGATCTGAACCTGCCTGAAGCCATCCTCCTCGCCCTTTCCGTGGCTTGCGCTCTGACCACACTGACAGCTCATTTCCCTAACTGCTTTCATCAAAGCACAGACATGGTCCAAAATTACTGCCTATGAATTTTGCTGCAAGTAAATATTACAGCACCCGTGTGTAGGACAAGTAATACTGATTAATGGTTTACACAGGAAGGCTGGCTTTAAGCTGCAGTAGGAGCATTGCACTCCCTGAGCGGGGAGCCGTGGAGGAGGACGCCTGGTTAGGGCTGGTGGTTCAAAGCAGCCTACACTTGTGAAACTGCCTCCAGACATTTGCTGCAGGAGCAATTTGCTGTGAATCAGAATTGGGGCCAGGCACGGTTCTGCTGGGATGTAATGGTGCCCAGGATGTTTGCGAGTAACATAGAACAGTAAAAGTACATGAGACTACTTACTATTTTTATGTTGCTTTGTTGCATTTAACCCCGCTTAATAGCCAGGCTAATTCCAGCTGAAGTGGTAGGTGTCCTGACTGACATGGTCGAAGCAGGCTGGGGATCCCAGACAGGAGCCGTCCTGTGGCTTGGAAGTGGTACCTGCTCTCACCAGCAGCATCTTCAGGATCCTTCCTTTCTTGCTGGAGAAATTCCCTGGCCGGGGCCACTGCCAGCTGGTTGCTGCTGCCATGGATGGAAGCACCAGGTGGGCTTGGGGCAGCTTCTCCTTCATCCGCCTGGCACGCTTGCATCTGTCCTGCTCACCTGCGGAGGGGCACAGTGTTACTATCCAACGCTAGATGTTATTACTACTTCTTACTCCTGGCAATATGCAGTCACACTGCATGCAGAAGTTATTTTCACATGGGAATAGGAGGTTTGAGGAAATAGCAGGCATTTTCTGCCCATTTACTGTAATACACCCTCCCCGCCTGAGCCCTCACTGTGACAAACGAAGTCCTCTGACACCTGCGGCACCCGTCCCCCTGCCCAGCTGGGTTGGGGACAGAGTCAGGTAACCCGCTTTGTTTCATGAGGAGCAGGCAAAAATCTCTGTCATCTGGGCAATCATTAACTCTCCCCCTGTGAGCCCGGGAGGTACGAGAAGCCGTCCTGCTCCGCAAACACACTAATGGCTCGAGTGGAGATTAGCAGGAGCGTGTTTCCAGCCTCCCTGTGCCACAGAGGTGACCGGGTATTGGGGACCAGGCAGAGCTCTGACCAGCCTACACGTCCCCTGCCCTTGGCTTTGCCACCGCCAAGGTCACCGCCACAGCGCAGCCAGCGCGACTTCTTAGATTGTAGCGGGATTGCATGAAATTTGTGCTGGGGGCCAGGGCACACAGAGTGGGAAGGAGGGCTGGGCTGCCCGGCCGGACCCCGCCACCACAAGCAGCACCCGAGCCAATGTCTAGCATTAACCCAGCCGAGGAAATGTTTAACCAGCCTCCAAGACCTCCCGGCAGCAGGAGGTGAAATGCTGTCTGCCTTCAAGTCCCAGCCCCAGGCGACTTCAGCCAGGCCAGAATTTTGTCTGCGGATCGGGAGCCCGGAGATGACTGGCAGCGACGCTGCGCTCCCAACCCCATGCTGAGAGTGGAGATTTAATAAAGATACAGGCAGGCAGGGCCAGGCAGAGCTGTCTGCTCTGTAATTCACAGCTCGCATCGAGGCTCCCCAGCGGTGCGGCTGGGTGGACGGCAAGCCCATCTCAGCGGCAGCGTTATCTCCCTGTCATTGCGTTCACGTCAGCTGGCTGCATTACACAAGCATGGAAAAGCCAGTATTTGTGTTGGGCACTCACCTGACATGTCTGGGTTTTTTAATGCACAGGAGACTTGTCCACACAAGAAAACTCCTGGTGCCACAGCAATCGGCTAGAGAAATGACAGCCAGCATCGCTAGCAAAGTAACTCAGCAGCTAAAAGTCAATCTAATGTACAGCCACAGTAACGAGGACCTGGCTGTGGGCTCCCCCAGAGCCATCTTCCTCTTCCCAGCATTCCTTCATTAACTGCACAGCCACCCATCAGTGACACTCCAGGTGCACACTCAGCACAACATTATTTTCCCTTTACATGCACGTTGAATGAAAAAAACACATCACTTCCTCAGCAGGGCAGAGTCCACGTCCCAAGAAATGAGCCGGCTCTTCTGCCAGCTCCTGGCACGGGGACTCCCCTGCTCTTGCTCCTCTGGAGTTGACACCTCCAAACGAGACCCCCTCCTGCAAAACCCCCACAGCATTCACAGCAACACGGGGCCGTGCGGGGCACAGGAGACGCAATGAGTGATGCTGGGATGAGCTGCCCATGTCACCTTCTCCTGGGACACGAAGCCACTTCATAAGAAACACGGGGGCAGTCGGTGAATGACGAAACTCCTTGTCTGCAGGAGCCACTCCAGATAAATATCACTCAGCAATCAACCGCCTTCACACAGTAACCTTCAGGGAGCCACAGGGGGAATACAAAGGCTTTTTGTTAATCCCAAAGACTCAGGAGCACAGGGTGAGATTGCTTACTAATTTAGATAGCAAAGAGAATCGTTGTGCGAAGAGCTCCTAGGAAAACAGCTTTGCCATAAAAGTCCTTTGGCTCAGGATGGGAGATCCCAAGCACCCCGCAAACCCACTTCCCTGCACAGAGGAGCCCAGATGTGCGGCTGGTCAGGCACCAGGGCATATCAGACAGAAGTATGTCCAAAAAATTTAGCTTGCCTTTTTCCAATTTGTTTTACTCAGATGAAAGCAGGTGCTGATGGATCACAGCCCTTTTCCACTCGTGCATCTATCAGCCATAACCACACTTACTCAGGAGCTTAAAGCAGGTTTAAAATTATGCTCTTTTCCCCCTTTGACACATCTCCAGTGAACTCAGACCTGAAGCTCACCAGCTGTCCTTTAGCCTGTTCAAAGGCAACCCCAGGGGAGTAGGACAGATGTGCATCCATCTCATTTTCAGTTGGATATCGAGCCAAATGTTTTTTTGGAGGGTGTGAGTGAGCAGCCAGGCTATGGGGCAATGGGCGATGTGAGGGGAATCTGCATGACCACAGAAAACTTACGGGGCACACGTGGGCTGCGAGGCAGGTTGCAGTTTGAGCAGACAAACTGCACAGCCTCCCCACTTAAAACCCTGTCCTCCACCGCAGCCTTGGTCGTGGGGCAAAAACTGCGTGTGATCTTCAAAACCCTGCCCATGTCTAACCCACGGCTGGTCAGGACAGGCTGACCACACTCACGCAAGCACACGTACGCACATAGCACACACTGGGGAATGTGGACCCGCCTGCCTCTTGTCTCCTGCATCTGACGCTCCATGCCAATTAAATTTAACAGCTCCTGGTCAGGAGGTTAAAAAAAAAAAAAAAAAGGTTTTTTTAAGTCTCTAGTAGCAACTGACTGGCAACTCCTCCTATGTTTCATCTCCTGTAAGAGAGCAATACCTGTACAGTCTTTTCCCATTTCTCCCTTGTCTTTTCTTCCAGAAAGAATATTCCCTACAGCCCAAGTGTCCGAGTGGAAGCGGGAAGCCCAGGAGCGGTGGCTCGGGTAAGTGCCAGCAGCCGATGCTGCCCCACGGCGGGCTTTGCCAGGCGAGCGGGGAGAGGTTGGGGCTTCTGCTCACACCCAGTGCTGCTGAGCCCTCGGCTGGAAAACACGGCCGGGATGGGGGAAAATGCTGGGACATGGAGAGGAGCAAAATGTGGAGAGGTGAAAATAAGTGAATAAGCACCCCTGTGCCCATGGCAGCCTGGCCTCTTTCTCCAGTCCTCCATGGGGCTGGGAATGTCAGGCCAGGATGTGACCGTGACAGTCCGCACACCCATGGGTGCTGCACCATGTGAATGTGGCTGGGCACCGTGGCGGTGCCACCCGGCTTCCCTTATCCCCTTCCTCTGGGTGGAAATGTTTTTTTCCCCATCCCTGCCCACCTCCTGGGACCGAAACACTGGGCACCTGCAGGCTGGCACAGGCAACCTGGGCAGAGCTGGACCACAGCACCCATCTAAAGAGCCAAAAGGAACCGCTGGGGTGGTTTAACTCCTCCTCCCCCAGCTTTGCAGCCTCTGGTTTCTCAGGCCGTAACAATTCAGGGACAGCCAACATGGTACCTCCAGCCACAGTGAGGATGGGGGACGAGGGGCCCGATCCAGGCAGGGACTGCATCTCAGCAGGATGAGACCTGGGGCAGCAATGCAGTGGCATCGCACAGCCCTGGTGCCACCAGGATGCCCGTGGCCCCCGTGCAGGGGCTGCTTCTCCCTCCCGCAGCCTTTACCCATGGGGTGCAGCTGCTGCTCCCCCCGGACCGTGCAGCAGTTAGTAGATGACAGGGTGTTGCAACACGCCGGGGAATAATCACGATAACTTGAGCGGTTGCCCTGGTGCCGGGCTTGGCTGTTGCAGTGGTTGCTAAAGAGAGTGGGCGTGCGGCTTCCTCTGGGGCGATCTGATTTCTCCGGGAGCGTGGTTAAGGCACGCTTAGGAGAAATCGTCCTCCGTGGAGCAGGGACGTGACCTCTCTGCCGGCAACGTCGGCCGTGCCGAGCGGGCTGCTCGGGCGCCTGGGCACACTCAGAGCTGTTTGCTTTGGGGGGAAAAAACGATTAGCTCATTCATCCGCCCTGGGAAAACATCATCCAGCAGCGAAGAGCAAAGGGAGCAAGTTTTCAGGGTGGCAGAGACACCTTTGGGACCAGCACTGAGGAGCGGGCAAGGCCGCCGGCCCCTGCCGGCCGAGCTCCAGCCCTCCGTGGGGTCCCCGTGGGGCGGTGAGAGCGGCGGGGAGGGAGCGACGGTGCAGCAGCCGCCTCCACGTGACGCTCCCACCGGAGAGACCTGGCAGGAGCCAGACAGCTTCGTCGGACCCGGCCAAAAGTCATGCAGGCGCGAGCGCAGCCGGGCAGAAGCGGCAGCCTCAGCCCCTGCGGCCCCGTGTCGTGGGGCGCGGGGCAGCACCTGCCCCCCGGGCTCCCCAGGGCCACGCTGCGGAAATCAGGTAAGCCCAGGGCCCCCCGAGCCGCCCCAGGGGGTCCCTGCTTCTCTGCCATCTCCCCTCTGCGGGGACGGGCCGCTGAGCCCCCGTGGGATTAGTCTGCACTGCATACGTGTTTACGCACAGGTGACTTTGGACCCTGTTTTAAATTTTATTTGAGATGCCATGTTACTTTAATACTTCAGTAGCTGGTTGAGAAGCTGCCCTTCTGCTTCTGCCTTTCAAATCGGACCCGTATCCCGCAAGAAATTCCTTTAGCAAACCCACGCTGTGATTCAAACCTTCTTGGCGAGGCATTGGGCTGGACAGGGGGCACTCGCTAATACAATCCCTGCAAATCAACGTGGGAGGATTTTCTCTGTATTCGACAAAATACCTTTGAGCTACCTTAAAACACTCATTAATGATTGATGTGCATCTCTATCAAAGGCAGGTAAAGGCACAGAGCAAATATTTGATGAGATATTAAAAGTAAGTTTGTGATTATTGAGGAAGCCTGCTAAGCATCTGTCACTGCTTAACAAAACTAAACAAGTCGCTCCACACGCCGCTTGCAAAAGGTACGGGGCTGACATCCCTTGGTGATTGCTAACAGAGTGGGATCCCAGCCTTGTTATCTTTTCTTATCACAGTCCAAGGTAATTAAATGAGATGATTAACCAGCGCACCCAAGCCTGTCTGCCTGCAGTCAGGGGGGAGCTTGCTGCTGCCTGACTGTACAAGCATTTCCAGCAGTAACCAGCACAAAACAGGGTACCGGTAACTTCTACACGACAGACAGCTCAGCTAGCCCCAAACCTGCCGGGATTTCTCTCTTCCAAATACATGTGCATGAGTGCAAAGCTCAGCGGGTGACCACGGTGACATCCAGGGGCCCTCACATTTGGGCTGATCGCAACTGGCGGTGCGTGAGCAGCACGGGCTGAGCCAGCGCCTGCTCCGTGCTCTTATGGGGGTGCAACGCTGGTGTAAGTGGGGGACCCCAGCCCTGCAGTGCTGGCACGCTGCTTGGCAAGGGCGGGCAGAACCGGGGGCACTGGCTGGACTGGGGAGACTGACTATGCTGGTGGGAGAACACTGGCTGTACTGATGGGTAGAACTGGTTGTAGTGGTGGGGAGCTCAGGCTGTACTGGTGAGCAGCATGGGCTGTACTAGTGGGCAGCCCCATCCCCACATACGCTCAGCGGAGAGGCGGAGGCAGGAAGAGTGGTGACATGTGGCAGCGGTGCCAGGAGCTGCAGGGCTGCGTCCCCCTGCCCTATTTCACATTTCCGTGAGGGTTTTCTTTCCCTTTCCGACCCCCCAACATCACGGGGTTTATTCCTGAACGTCAGGGCTGAGGGAAGGTGAGGGGACCCAGGGCACGCACGCCTGCTGTCCCGAGGCAGCCACCCGATAGCTGGGAACTGCTTCCCACGGCGGCCACATCGAGTTACATTCACCGTATTGCATTATAAATACCAGAATTAGCCTTGCTTAATTATTTAAAACTATAGATTAAAAGCAGACAAAGGCTCTTTGCCTCCTTTCTGGAGCACGCGTATCATTTATCAGTGATACGGTCACCTGGTGACAGGCATGGGGGCGCGTGCCAGGTCCATCAGTATGAGATGTTCCCGAGCTGCCGGCAAGGCAGGAACCAGAGGAGAGGAAAAATCACAGTGAGGATGGGAGCTGGTACCATCTCACCCAGGAAAGGTAACAATGAATATCTGCCAATCTTTGGGCTTGCCTGATTATCATCATCATCATCATCATCATTATTAACATCGCCAGGGCAGTAAGCCACAGCAGCCATTAAGCTAATGCGAAGGAATGACAGGTATTTTGTTCTGGGCTCAGCACCTGACCCACTAAAGCTGGCACCTGGGTGCCTCGCTCTGCCCTGAACCTACCGACCGTGCAGAAAGTGGCTTCCAAAAACAAGTGCCCGGCTTTGAGGTCAAACCACTTGTCCTCCTGGCAGCAGACTCTCCACAATGCAGTTGCACACCCAAAAGCTGCTCTCGCTGCACAAAGCTTTGGGGCTCGCGGAGACCAGCGCACAATTGTTTCCCTGCCCCATGACACCAACCCCAGCTATTCTGTGTTTCTAAAAACCAATTAATTAACATTAAGAAAATCAGGCAAATTAGCAAATGCCGTAAATTCAAGAATCCAAAACAAAACACAAACTTTCAGCTTAATTCTTTGTAGGACTTCACATACAGCATGACCTCTTCTGCCATTACACTCTCATGGGAAAAGCTGTAGGGCCAAACTCCAACTCCACTTCAGACAGTGGAAATACATTGACTGAAAGTTCATGCTCTAAAATAAAAGAATGTTAACTTCTGGTTAACAAGTAGAAGCATGAGTGTACCAGTGCTTAAAAGGAACTGAGGCTAGTTTAAAGATCCCATGTACCTCCACCTGCACATGCAGACCCTTGCAGGGTGGGAGGGCAGGCTTGCTCCTCTCAGCCTTCCCGAGGAGCAGAGGTGTGAGGGATGGTACCCTCATCCTGGGGAAAGGAGGGTTTGCCAGGGAGCAGATGCCATCGGGGGCCGTAGCCCAGGGAAGGGAAGGTTCCCCCCATGATTGGCGTTATATGTGTCAGAAACTCATGGTATTTCCCAGGCTCGGGTTACTTGTGTAAATAGTTTTAAACTAGCTCTGCTGACCAGTATTGAGTGTGTTGGTTTTGCAGTCACCTTACTTGCAGGATGTGTATGACCAGCTTCTTTCAGCAGCCCTTCGTTAATCTGTCAGTTCTTTAAAAAAGACACATTCATGAGTAAATCCCAGGCATTCAGAAAACCAGAGGTTCTTCTCTGTAGCCACAGTTTTAAGTGATCATTTCTGGCCAGGAAACAGTCCCTTAGGTCAGTGGTTTTACAAACCCAGATCCAGGGCTCTGACCCTGGGTGTCCTGGGGTTTTGCTCCGTCTCATCCCTTCTACCAAGTACAGGGTTTCGCAGAATTACAAATAGCAATATCCTCTGAGTTTGGATGCCATTCCCAGAATAATGCCTTCTGCCTGTATTTACATGGATGGCATTTCACAGAGGCCCGTTCTCTGCCCAGAAAGAGATGCCCATACAATATTTTTAACAAGAGCAGTTTGATTGTCATCTGCCCCTATTGACAAACCTCTCCTGAGATGCTCCAGTTGGAAAATCAGTTCTCAAATGACATAGAGAGCAGAAATAGAAGACTGCAAGCTATGTTTGCTTTATAGATTTCAGCTAAAGCTAAACACTGACCTGTGCTGCAGAAAGAGAGCATTGCCAGCTTTGCGAGTTAAGGATGCTGAGAACCAACTGGGCAGCATCACATGGGGCAGGGCACGCTGCAGAACGGGGCTGCCTCCGGCGCTGAAGGAAGAGAAACTGCGTTTGCAGATGGGGTGGAAAAGGGCTGAGGGATGTGCAAGGGAAGGACGAGTAGGTCGCAGAGGGCAGGACGTCGAGGAGAGCTTGGCAAAACCAGTCAAGGGGGAGAAGGCATTTCACATGAAAACCTGCAAAAAGCAGCTGGTGTGCTGCTGCACCCTCCATTCTCCTATACAGTCGCAAGCCGAGAGGTGCTGGCTAGAAGCCCAGACCTCCACCCTACAGCTTTCTAAATCCAACAGCTATGGATTAATTTTCTTTTCAATCTCTTTTGGTTTTCCCCTTGTGAAGAACGGCTGGAGCCATGCAGGCAGCTGTAAGCAGAGCTGCACCCCTCGGGTTACCTGCCCTTTCCAGGGCCGTTAATCCCCTTAACATTCCTGGGGGATTATTTCCATCCCGACAGGACAGTGATGCAGGCTGCCAGCAGCAGTGCAGGGAGCAGCACACGGCACACAGTCCCGACAGAGAGGGGCTCGCAGGGCACCCCACCACGGAGAGACAACTCACTTAATCCTAAATAAATGCTTTATGAAGGGCATCTCCTATGAGTGAGGGGAAAACAAAAAGCAGCAGGAGCAAAGGGAAGCATAGTTTAGCTCCCGCCACGGCCGAGCACCCGTGTCTGATGCCCGTCCCTGGGCATGAACCAGTCCTCCTTCTCCTCCTCCTCCTCCTCCTCTCCAGGAGCAGGCTAAAACCTTTCTCCTTGCCCTAGGCTGCACAAAAGCTGCTCAGCACCTCGGGGAGCACGCCATGTTTTACGGTCCTAGTAGGGTATATTTAATTTATTATCTGCAACATTCAGGTTTTCAAAGGCATTTAATGTTACACCAAAACTACCTGATATCCTGTTCCCCAAAAGATTGGGGCTGACCACAATCAGAAGTGGAAACAATTTGCCCCAGGATTGCAGACTGATGATTTTATCACAAGTCTCCCAGGAATTGGGGGATTTATAAGCATTTCCAGGCAGTCTGAGCAGGAATTTGGGCTTTGCTTGATGTCAGAACAGACCAAGATACTAAAATGTCATTTTTCTCCTCCAGCTAGTCCCACACCCTGGGGCAGGAGGGTGGTTGGTCTCTGGGCCATCTCAAAGATGCTGAATATTGCCTGTGAGGTCTCCTAGAAAACTAATCAAGACTGTGAGCTCGTTTCACAGCTACGGTTGGGAGAAGAGATAATGCCATGTGTGCAGTCCAAGTACCTGCCAGTGGCCTTGGCCTCCTCATCCAGGCAGCCTGGCTTTTTACTTACAGAAAAGTCACTTGGAAACGTACCTTTCCTAGAAAGCCTCAGGCTTCTAGAAATGAGGAAAGGAAAAATATTTAAAAACAAGCAAAAGACTGAGTATGTCAAAGCAAACACAGCTACTTTTTATAAGCAACACTCCAAAGCAGATCTATTTAAAAGGTCACGCTGTCTTTCTGAGTACAGCCAAGGATATTAAAATGCACGTATATTTTTTTTGCTTATATCTTGCCAAGAACAATATAAAAATGTCTAACACCTTTTGCTAATTTATGATGGTGGCCAAGGAGGTGCCAGAGCAGAGCCTTGTTCATTGATCTACAGCTGAATCATGCAAAAACAGACATCCTGCTGTAAATCCACTGCAGAGACCTGGCTTGATTTATACCTCCAACATTATAAATAATGACAAAAAGCAGCCTGATATCAGTCTGTCTCCCCTTACACAGACATGAATTACATCAAGTCTTGAAGATGATAGATCTACTCTACGAGAAACATTTTGCACTGGGTCCCTATCTGCCAACCTGCAAGAGAAAGGATGCCCCATCCTTACTCCCAGCACAACCCCAAGCTGTGTTTCAGGAGCAACAATATTTTTATATTCTCATTTTTATTTTTCTGCTCAATGCAAATGAAGACATTCCTTGAATTGTTCCAGATTAAGGTCTTCTGAAGGTTTAAAGTGCTATTCTTGTAGTGAGGTTCAAGGCTCTTTCTAGTCCTGGTCAGGGACAAGGTCAGGGCTTTGACTTTGTCCCCGGGGCAGCAGTACGGACACCCGCTGGAAGCCAAATCCTTGAGGCTGGTGTCTGCACAACCCTAGGCATATCTAGCACAGCGAAAACCAAGCTCAGAGCTACCTGCTGTATCCTGGCCCTCGAAGTATTGTTCAGGCAAATTGCACTCATTATGAGGACTTTTGCAGGCCGATTTAACAGCCCTCTGGGCAGAAATGCT
Organism: Astur gentilis; assembly: GCF_929443795.1. NCBI lineage: Eukaryota > Metazoa > Chordata > Aves > Accipitriformes > Accipitridae > Astur > Astur gentilis. Next base: position 14,662,996 of record NC_064902.1, on the reverse strand, counting down.
TCCAGTAGGTTTCAATTCCTCCCACTCCTTCCTTCCCTCCCAGTATTTTCTTCATTTCTACTAGTTTTGGGGAAAAGTTTCCCTTTTGCCTTCACTAAATAGGTTGATAAATTGCAAAGCAGCAGCAAGCCTCAGCCATGCAACATTAGATGGCTGCAGTCTGAAAATAACCACACTAGCAGATTCAAAACCTCCAGGCTCACCACAGTGCTCCCCCAAAATGCTGCATAAGCAGAGGATCCCCCAAGGTGCGAGGTGGGGGGACCTTCCCTGCTCATCCTAGGTGTCTGGGAGGTGGAAACACCACAAGACCAAACTGAAGAGCTGGATGACACCATCCAGTAGTGTTGTATGCTGCTGGGCATTAGCCCTCTGTGGATGTGGGGACAGCCTGCCCCAAGCAAATCTCCTGGAATCTGTGTCGTGGTGGTAGGGAGGAAGGGACTTCCACTCCTGAGTTGCAAAAGGAAACCCATATATCACAGAGGCAGGGGGAAAGCAGCGCGTCATAAGTAACAGTGCTGCATCAGTGCCCCAAGAGCTAGTACAGCTTAGTGGCAGGGCCTGAGAGCTACTTAGTGTAGAAAAAGAACACCAAAGTCACTAGAGTTACAGCCATTTACAGAATCCAGGTTGGTCATTCAGACTTGGGTTGGCTGCATAATCCTTCCATGCTTGCTGCTTGCTGCATTATCCCCTAGCAGAGCACAACAGCTGGATTTAAGATGGACAAATCCAAGATCAATACGCCCCAGCCCTTCTCCTGCCCTGCGGCAGGATTTGGTACCCAGCACACAAGCAAGTGCAGGCATCTCTGTCACTGGAGGCAGCTCTGGTCTAAATGATGGCACAGGAACTGTGGGAAAAGGGTGAGAGGACGACACAGTGACACTGAGGCTAGTCCATTAGTATAGCTGTCCAAAACCACTGTTTCCATTAAAAACACCTGACGTTTTATTTAAGTTACTCCATGGAGAGACTTTTCTGTTTGAAGGATGAAGACATTGCTTTGCCGTTTGAAATGGGAGCTCATCCGTTTCATTCATGCCAAAACAAACCTTTGCTTTTGTACCTTCCTTCCTTGTCTTTTCTCTGCCTCTTCTCCTGTGCAAAAAAAGAACAAAAAAGGGAAGAAGTAGGAGAAGAAAAAAACCCAAAGCAATTTTACCCCAGTGAAAACCTGACATGTTTGCCTTAACCCTTGGCTGTTCTTCAGTCCGTGCATCTTTCTGGAAGGCAACATCGAGCCCCCAGTTTCAGCCTGTGGAGTCCAGCCCCGCAGGGGTTTGACTCAGCCTGGCACTTGCTGTCAAACATCAAACCACGCCACCTTCCTTTCTGCCAGCAGTGATGTATGATCCTAGAGGAAAATAATTTGATACAAGAAATCACTGGTTCCAGCTTCCAAGTGCCCTTTAAATATGTACTGAACTATTCACCCCAATTACACTCATGTAATGGGCTCTGATTTGTTTTTCTTTGTTCCCAAAGCAGTAGGGCACTGGCCACATTAACATTCAATGAGAAGTTGTTTGATATTGAATCGTTTCTTCAGCAGTATTATTCCTTACACAATTCTGTCTGATTGCAATCCACTTCACATTTGATAAGTACTTACTGACTATGAAAGAATGACCTAGCCCGCTTTCTCTTGCCTTTTTTTTATTGATTTCTCTTTTGAAAGGGTTTTATTGCTTTTACACATGAGATTGCAATAAGAGAGAGAGGCAACATTACTGAACAACTGTTTTACTTGCTGCTCCACCAACCCGTATAACTTCACACTAGGCGCCCCAAAATACCGTAATAGAGACACTTACAGACATAGAGCTGCCTACACCCTTTTCCTGGAACTTTCTGTTCTTACTGGTAAACTTCCAAATTGTTCAAGTGAATAGTCAGGAATATATTGCTCTTTCTGAGCCCCTGATTAGACCGTACACTGAATAATTGTAGGCAGCCCCACTGTGCTCCACATTTAAAGACACAGCCCACCCCATGCAGTTTGTCTTAAAACTTGTGCTTTGCACTTACTTTGTATAGGGTTTTTTGTAGACGAGAAGTGTAGAGCAATTGGAAAATACCAACAGTGAACATGCCCTGTGGTTTGCCTGAAATCCAAGCTGCCATCGCTTCCAAAACAGTGGGCTCTTGTTCTTACATCCAGAACATACATACAAATTATTACAGCACGATCACATACTGCATGGGCAAATTATGCTTTTCTTGGCATAGGGCTCGATCCTGATTATTAAGCCAGCAGGATATCAGCAAAATCTTTCCTTGACAAGAGATTTCAGATACAGCAGCACTTCCTCAGGCCCGTGTTTTGGAAGCCCCTCAAATCCCACAGCATCCCCTTGTGCTAAGGGACCGATGGCCTCAGCCAGGACGACCAAAGCAGCAGCTCAGCACAGTCTACACCCGTGGCTGTTTCCAGTTTTAGTTAGACCTATCTTGCCTTAATTAATCTTTGGCACTAAATGCTGCAGCCACTGAAGCGAGCGTCTGGCAAGTAATTTAAATGATCTAATTAATATGTGTCTCATCAACAACGCAAAGGGAATATTTTTTAAAACCTCTAAAAAACTCGCACCAGCACACGCAAGCACGTGTATGCAGACACTGACACGGGTGTCGAGCAGCCAGGGCAGGCACCGTCTCTTCTCTGCCTTGCCCAGGGAGGAGAGCTCCAGCGAGTTCCCACACCACAGCAGGGTCAGTCTTCTCATGCAAACACCTCTCTTTTCTTCCAGCATCGATGTACACTGACATACAGCGGGAGCGACCAGACAGTGGGAATATCCTGACTCACCCAGACTACATAGATGGAAACCCAGACCTCATCAAACCTAAAAAGCTCCTAAATCCTGTAAAAGCCTCGAAGAGCCATCAAGAGCTGCACAGAGAGCTGCTGATGAACCACAAAAGGTAAGAGGAGGTCGCAGCCTGCCACTGGAGTGGTGCAAGAAGTGCTGAGCCATTGGAGCTCAGCAGCCGAGGCACAAGTACCAGCAACAGCCTGCGAGTTGGAAGGGCACGATAAATCCCTTCACTTGCAAATGAACACAGCATAAAACTCACTGTAGCTCTTTCCTTTTTTCTCTGATGTGACAGTTTCTTTTAAAACGAAGGCAGAAGGAAAAGCCCCCTGCTCTGCCATCCTGAAGCATTGGCTAGCACTTTTCAGAGCTGCTTGCTATTTCCACCCACCTCGCGCCACAAGCGCCAGAAGATGCGAGGCATCCCTACAGCCCCTTTCTCAGTGTCCCACGCATGTTTTCTCCCTGGTCCTGGTTCTTCTGTCTCCAACACTGACTTCCCAAGTCCCCAGCCATGTACAGCATCCCTGTGTGCTTTAAGGTCAACCCAGAGGCAGTAAGAGGTGTAGGCTGGGGAGAGCCATTGAAAGCTGGGAGAGCACCAGGGTGAGATAGTCTGTACAAGGACATGGCTAATCCCTGTCTCCCTAAAAATCAAATGGGTAAAGATAAGCTAGAATTCACATTTCTGACTTCCTACCCCATCACCCCAACTTAACTCTTCGGGGGTACAGATGCAACATCAGGAAAATTACACCAGTGACTGAGAACCTACAACCACATCGTTCCTTTGCAGCAACTGTCTGAACATCAGTGCAATAAAAGCCTATTCAGTTCAGAGGCTTTTTAGCACAGCGAGAAATCTTCTGGCTTTATATTGACATTTTCTGAACACCCTGAAATATTCTGACATGATAGCACTTTGGCCATCTAATTAAAAGGAGCACAGCCTCTGTTCAAAAGGACTACAGTCATCATGAGAATCAGACACATATTTGGCAAACAGTCAAGCCTGCCGGCAGGGTCCATTAATCAATACTGGCACTGGCTGGGCTTGGGTTTGATTTGATTTTCCCAGAATCAGAAGAATTACAGGGACCATACCCAGGCTGTTATCTGGCATCGAGGCAGAGGTAACTATAACAGCCAGATATTTTTAAAATTCTCTGGCTTGAGAGTGACCATATCCTGCCTAATGTTACTGCTCAGTTTAAAGGCTCACCCACCAGCATTGGCTTTGATCTCACAGAACATTATTCCAGTCTAACCATGGTGGAACAAGGAATCAAGAAATCCCTGCAATGGAGGTAGTAGAGATGAACCGTGGCAGATGGGGTACAGACCCCGCAGTATCAGACTGAGCTAAACTTCAAACTGGCAAACAAAAAGTACGCCATCACTTTGTATTCTAGTTCTGTGCCTGTCACCATGTTACATCCACATGTGCCATCAGATACTGGCAGGAGGCAGCTCCACTGCAGCCATCCTGCATCTCCTGACCCCTCTCCTTATAGTCTTGTATGTCTCAGGCATCAGTTTAAACCTGCTTTGGCTCTGGCCTCCCAAATAGTTTTCAGCAAATATGTGAAACAAACCCTACTGCAAATAATAATCCATCATTGCTGGGTTCTTGTCACTCTCGAATCCACCAGTTTTGCCTCCTGCTACAGGTTACTATAGAGGGAGAGAGGGAAGAAGGGGAGAAAGAAGGATCTAGGACTTGCTCCTGTTTCTGCTTTGCTGTTGGGTTCTGCCCTTAAGCAGTAGGGAGAAGAAACTCTAATCAGCAGCTTGTGCAACAAAACCCTTATCTTAGTCAACACCTCTGGGTACTAACAACACAGGCTGATTAAATCAGAGTAGTAACAAATCCACAGGCAACATTGCAAGCTGCGTCTCCAGCAAGCCAAGGCAGGTTTGCCTTCTCCCAAGCCTTGGGAAAAGCATTTCTGCAGCATCCAAGTTCTTCCTGCCTTGAAAAACCATCACGAAAGCTCTGGAGCCAACCCTAGGGCTACCTTCACTGATGTTGCCATGAACTTTGTCTTATCATAAAGCAAGAAAAGAAATTACAATAGGAAGCATCGTTAAACGTGGCACTGGGAGGATGCAAACACTGGTCCCCAGCCGTGTCGTGACAGCGCAGAGGTTCGCTGCATCTAGAGAGCGTTTCCCTCTCCTGCCTGCCAGTTCAGTTTCTCACTTTGTGAGATACCACCTCAGCACCTGCCACCTTGTCAAGAAAGCTCCGTAGTCCACAGAGTTTGATGTCTCTGCTTTCAAACGACCTTAGCAGAAACCAACCAGCCTTTGGTCAACAGAAACCTCCCAGTGGTGAGGAGGAGCTTTGCATTAATAGCACACCTTGACCTGCTGTGCCCTGGGCAAGCCCTTCTCACAGATACAGGGAGGTCCCCACCTCACCTCAAAACAGACCTTCACCCACAGGTGAATTCTTAACAAGATTACTTACATTCCAACTGCTATTGCAGAAGAAGATAGCCTGCATGAATGTGGCCTTGACCACTTCTTAATAATCTGTTCTTCAGGGACATGAAACTTTGTGTAGTTGCAATAAAGTCTCCCCTGAATTCAGCAAATGTTCAACTTCCCAGCAGATTCAGGTTTTGACTCTCTCTGGCTAGGGCTCAGCAGGGCAGAGAGTCACCGCTTGTAGCGATTTAAGCCAGGAAGCTCGTGGATTTTATGAAGGCAGATTCCTTTCGGCACAGAGACGATGAGTTGGTCAAACCACTATCTTGGAAGGGCAGGAACAGTCCCACAACCACAGAGGAGCACATCTGGACTTGTTCCACATTCACCCATATTCCCACACATCCGTAACTACTCCCATCCTTCCAGGGGGCAGAAGTTGGTGGGAAGGTAGCCGAGTCAGCTGCAGCAGGTAAATCTTAGTGTCTGAATTCAGGCATGGCAATATTCAAAGTGTTAGGTTTCTGAAATTTGTTTGGAGAACTTCTTTCATCTCTTTACCATGTATTTATGACTTGCCTGCATGTCCTTGCCATGTCTCCTTTCCCGTGATCCCACCCCTCACAGAGCAGGGCTTGGAGCAGCCCCGCTTCGTTTTGAGATGCTTCGGGTGGCTGAAGGGGAGCCAGGTGCCTGTGCCATCAGCAAACGCTCTGGCTTCCAGAAGAAAAGGACACTTCGTCTTGGCCTCTTGACCCAAACTCTCCATGTCAACAGGGAGATCCCTAGCCCTCAGCTCGGAAGCAACGCTGGGATGCAACGGGGAGGAAAGGAACTGCCAGGACAATTATTGCAGATCAATGACTACCCCTGCTGGTGGAAAAAAAATCGTCATTATTTAAAACGCCCTCAACGCAGCTGAATCTGTCACTGACATAATTAAAACTAGTAACAGCGGGAGCCAGCGGAAGGTCCCATTTCCACACCGACCCAGAGAACTGTAACACCTCAATCTAATGGGATTAGCAAAACTTCCAGCATCACAAGCCCCACACATGGGCAGCAAACGCTGTGCCCGCCCGAGGCAGGCAGCCCAAGGCAGTGTCGCAGCCGTAAGGTGTTCCCACTAACACCCTCAAAGCCTTGTGGATGGATTTGTGGACTAGGACTGGTTAACGGACCAGGTCTCCCATGTTTCCATTTAGGACTGAGAAGAGTTTGGGGGTTGCCAGGCTGGCCGCGGTTACACCCCAGGGTGTAGGCACTCTGGCCCTGATTTATCTGCTTTTTATCCACAGAGGTTTGGGCATGGAGAGCAAGCCAGAGCTGCAGCGGGTGCTCGAGCACCGACGGCGAAACCAGCTTATCAGGCAGAAGAAGGAAGAGGAAGAGGCAAAGAAACTGCAGTCCCCTTTTGAAAAAGAGCTATTGAAGAGGCATCAGAGACTGGATCAGGTAGAAGCGATCCCTGGGTTATCCTAACCACCCATCTGCGCAAGGCACAGATCGCAGGGGAGATGGGTGGGCTGAGGCTCAACCCAAGGTATAGCTTTGTTACCCCACCATAAAATGGGAGCCACAGTACATCCTTCACTGGTGTCCCATGCAGCTGCAGCACCCTCATGCTCACAGTGGGATCCACCTCATTTGTACCACCTCACCCAGGACCCCACCATGCACCACTGACCCTGGGTCTCCTCTACATGGTGTCTTTGGGGTGTGCTTTCCTGTTCAAAGCACCCCAAATACCATAGGGGCTGTTGCAGCACCCTGAGCCACAGGGGTGCTCAGGACCCCGGGGTGCAGAGTGAGAGGCTGCAGAAGCGCTGGAAGGTGCAAACCCTGCTGCAATCACACCCAAGCCGCTTTTGGGAGCAGTTCCTGGCACGTAACCTGGCCAAAAATATGCCTGGGAGGAGCAAGATTCAGCATGGGGCTTGTCAACAGCACAGCCACGCCACAGGTGCTCTGCGCCTGCCCTCTTACTCAAACCAGTGCAAGCAGCAAGCAGGCTTGTTGCCACTGAAAATAAAGTCATTCCCTGTCCTCCCTGCCAGTATTTGCACTGCAAATGGATAAAACTAGTTTATTTAATTAATGACACAACAGCTCCCTTGTGATAACATCAGCCAAGCCGAGATCACTTGAAAATCAAAGCCCAGCACTCTCAGAGAAGAACCAGGAATATGAAACAAGATGGTTTAGGGACAGATTCTTAAAGAATTTGCATATAAAAGTGAGGCAGTACAACAACTTACCCCCCTTAGACAATAACCTAACGCTGAGAGCTTTTCCCAGGCTCACAGGCCTTCTTTGCTGGGAAGAATTCAAACCTCCTCCTCCTCCTTCCTCCATGCCAGGTCTGAAGTGAAACACTCCCCTGCTTTTCTGCTGGAGATGTTCCTCCCTGGAGGGAAAAAATTAATTAATGTTTCAGTGGGCCAGAAAAAGAGACTAAGGGTGGGCATGGCTCTGGCATAATGGTTTGGAAAACGAGAGCACCGACAGGTGCACTACCCACTCGTTCGATTTTGGGCAATAATAACTGGACATCCAGCAATAATGATGCCCACTGTTTTAATGTAGCTAATGCACTTCTGTCCTTTAGTACGCACAGATAACGGTGACTCTTCTTTCTTACAGCTGGAGAAAGAGCAGGAGAAGCAGGAAGACCATGCACCAGAATTCATTAAAGTCAAGGAAAACCTGAGAAGAACATCGACGGTGACCGGGGATGAGAAAGCAGCGTAGCTTCTGCCAAAACTCAACAGGGATCCTACCAAGGCCAGCTAACACTTACACGCTGACATCTCTGTACATGGTGGACATTCACAGCCGCAACATTGGGGCTACTTATGGTTATTAACACTTGCTCCAGTAGAAGGCACAAAAACGGTTTTCCTAGCCCAGGAAGTTGTCACTGTGGAAAAGGTGCAGTATTGACTGAAGAATTACTCACACAAGGAGATGCAGAGAGAAATGATGTTATTTCCCCCCCCAGACCGTGGGTGCACGCTAACCTCCAGCTAACTCTTGGTTAACTTTTGAGACACAGCGACTGTTTAAGCCAGGGAAGTCTGTGGAGGAATGGATTGGGGGACCCCTGCTTCTCCCTGGAGGCAGGCTCACCAGGCACAGGGTGACAGGAGGGCGGCTGCAGCTCTGGAGAACCTCCTGGAAACCTGGCGTGGTAACTAAAAGGGACAATCTGCGTATTACTGAGAACAGCACAGGTGACCATAGCGGCTTTCCCGAGGGTCACTGCTATGGCACCTGTGTGCGAGTCATGCCTGGCTGAGGCTGTGTGTCCCAGCAGCACACCCGTACTGTTAGAAAAATCAACCTCTGTGTGCCCGTACCAGTGCAGCACAGGCAGGCGCAACCGTTCTTCACGAGCGCCTTCAAACTGCATTTCAAACCTGTTTGAAAATAGCTATTTAGGCAGTTCCATGCTCAGGCAGAAAATCTATTGGACTGTACCACCAGTGCCCCAAGTGGGAGGCAAATGCTCTGTGCAGAAAGCAAAGGCTGCGTGTTTTCAGCGTGGGTGTTCGTGGAAGCGTGCAGTGACCAGCCAGCAGATCCCTGTGGATGTAGCAGACAGACAAACTGCTTCTTGCCCCTGGACTACTGAGCTTCAGCCCTTCACCCAGCAGCTGGACGTGTGCTACCATAGGGACCCACAAAAAAACGTCCTGTGTTTGAGAGGTGGTAACGTGGTAGTGTCATACTGGTGTCACGCCGCTGTCCTGTTAACCACCCTGCACACAGGTGGCATCTGTAGGCACCAGGGCCTACGGGGCATGAAGGTACTGATGGAAAACTATTTGTCAGTGCTTCTCATCCCCTTTTCCAGAGGTCAGAGCTGCCTCATTTCAGTTGCCACCTTGCAAAGCTAAAACTCTTGTCGCTGCTGGTATAGCAAAGCTGAGATAGACGGTGCGTTTGCGGCAGGTATGGACAGAGCCTACCACATTTATGGGGCACCCATGCCCTGAGGTGTCGACACCTAGAGCTAAAATTGCGCCTTCAGGAAGATCTCAGCTTCTTGCTTCTCACATCAGCCCCGATACAAAGCCTAAACAGCGTAACTCACCGACTGCCTTTGAACACTGGCTTTTGAATGGCAAGCCTCAATGGACCTAGTCAGCTGGGAAAGTAATACTTGGTTAAAAAATATCTACTATCTACATCTTCAGTGGACGCATGTGTAAATTAAGGGAAACTGGGGGTTTATCACGTATTTATTAAAAAGTCACTAATCCATTCCCTAGTCTCCCTGGTCCATGGGCTGTTTCATTTCAGAGCGCCGTTGCTCGACCTGGCAGCTTAAGTAGAACATCTGAGCCACATCACGTGTCAAGAGCAGTGACACAGGGACGGGGCTTCTGCAACAGATCAGACTATAAAAGCCCTTAACTCAGTTTCAGTCCTTGAGAGCCCCGTCTCATGGTACTGTCTCTGCGGTAGCTTTTAAGCCCCTTGCTCATCATGCTTATTCTAAACAAGTTTTTATTTCAAAAATCCAGTGCATATGGTCATTATGGGTCAAACAAGATCTGAAAGGATCTATTATGTCCTTTCCAACTGTGAAGCTTTTCATATAGGTTATGAGGAAAACCACAAGGAAGAAGCAGCATCAACTATTTTTTCAGGGGGAAAAAAAGCCAAATTTCTCCAAGAAAAGAAAGGTGTTGCTAAGGATGCTCATACACAGCTGTAAAGAATGCAGTATGATACTCCATAGATAACATCAGTTTAAATAACAAGCCAGAATTACTGTGCTGGGGTTTTGTGAGGGGTTATGGCACAGATTAAGTAACCTTGATCAAAGAGCTCAAAAAAATTCAGCAAATTAATTTGTAATTTTGCCACAGATGGAAGTGCACTCCAGGAGAGGCAATCTGTCGCTCCATATGCACCAGTGAAATCAGTGTTATCAGCTCACCCAGGCTGGGACGGGGGCATTTATGCAAGTCCTTGGGTGGAAGCCATCCGGTAAGGTCTGGGTAAGCTGAGTGCTCAGAAAAGGTTGAAAATATTTTGCTGCGGTCTTGTTAAGTATGCATATATTACTGGGGGGGGTGGCGGGGGGGGAGAAGCTCTCTCCCTTTGGTGTCCACCAAGCAGAGAAGGGGGCTGCACACCAACGCAGTCCATGATTGCTAAGGGGTGTCTGGGTCATTTTCAGCAGGTGTCCAGAAGGGAAAGGGAGGGCCAGATCATACTGTCCTAACTCTGGCTGAGCTAATAGAGCCACAAGAACTCCTTCCAGCGGTGGAGAGACAGCAGAAAGCCCTGACCCGGCTGCCCACGGGGACACCGTGGGCTGTAAGCTGGGATCCACCCGCACGTCCCCGCACAGACCCACCAAACTGGCCACAAGCAGCCGGCGCCGGCAGCTCCCACGGAGCCGGGACGGGCTGTCGCAGCCCCATGGCACACAGCGGGACACATGGTGCTTCGTCCCCGGCAAGAGCTGCAGGGTACAGCCTCCGTGACAGCACGTGGGAAATGATGCTTTTACTGTTCAAGCGTTGGCTTAAAAAATCACAGCATTTTCCAGCACAGCTCTTCTCACCTCTGCGAACCGATAACCGTCTCCCTGGCTGGGCTCAGACCCAGCGCCTGTCCAACCTTCACCGATGCTTTTGTGCTTCGTGGCGCTGCAGCGTGGAGGTGGCACCTGAAAAAAATATCAGTGTAGGCATTACCAGGAAGATTTTGGGGTAACTTTGTGTCTCTTTTTCTTTTAAATGAATTCCTCCCTGTGCCCCTAAAACACATTCCTGAATAAATGTGGTGTATCCAGAAGATACAGATTATCAGAGTATTGATGGAAGACAATTTTTTGCACTGTGTATGTTGCCTATGTGGTATAGTCTATATTCTGTGTTGATGTTTATACGTTTATATAAAAATATGTCATGCAACTCTACTTAATTAACTCACGCTGTTTAATGTGGACACTTCTGAAGAAATAAACTGAACAATGATTGCATGTTTTGCTCTTTTCCATGAGGAACTGAAAAAGCTCTGAGGATGCAAGCAGACAACAGCCAAATAAACTGAATGAACATAAAAATCGGTGAAGTCTGACAGCAAATTCTTTTAGTTCCATGTCAACCTACTCATCATCTGCACCCCGTGCTGCATCCATTGCCTATCCCCAGACTTCATCTCAATTTGCTGAAAGTTTAAGGGCACAAAAATTATGGAATCAGGATTTGTGCACTGCAACTTCCCATATGTTTGATTCCTAACTGGCCACGGATGCCCATCTGCCTCATAGGGTAAGACCCACAAAGCCAAGGAAACAGATTGCCTTTGGATTTAATTTAAAAACTCAGTTTTGAACTGAAAGGTAATCCTCGCACTAGTGAGCTCACTTCATTGTTTTTAAATATTTTTAAAGTGTTTTAGCAGCAACCAAAGACCACAGATTAAATAGATAAGAAAAAGAGAGGATGCTTCACATGTGCAGGTCACACACACCATGCTCCCCGAGAACCAGGACTAAAACTGAATGCAGCAAAACAAACAAAAAGGACTTCTCTGTCTCATTAACGATATCCTTAGCGGCACAGACGCCAACTTCCCACTCAGAACAAGGCAGAGATGGTGCTTGGATGTGTTCCTCTGACACGAGATATCCACTGGGGTTGCCACACTGGGAAGTACACAGTGTTCCCAACCTTCCACACCCAGCGGCACTGGAGTCGTCAGTCAGCTCATCGTTAGGGATGAGGGCTCATTGACTAAACCTGTTCTTTGGGTCAGGTTTCCAAAATATCTTCCCACCTTGTTGCCTCTTACAATAGCTCACTTGTTATCCTACCATGGTGGGTCGCATACTTCATTTCCTGGTGCAAACCACACAGAAGGAAATGTCTTTGCTGGAGACGGTGGCCTTTGGTGAGACACGAGATCAGGGGACTCAGGCAGGACTTTGTAAAATGTTTTATCAACATTTCACAGCCCCAACCAGCGAGGTTTCGATGGGCTATGCCCCGACACTGCTTACACTAATCACACACCTCCCTTCACGCACGGATGCCGAAGGCAGTCATACATATCATGACAGTTCCTCTTCTATGGAAGAGAGTAAGAAACAGTCATTTATTTTCTTTAAAGATATGCTGTGTTTTAGCTATGCACAAACTACTCCATTGCCTGGATTTTTTCTTTCTGCCAAGGTTTTCAATACCAGCTTTGCAATTTCTCCGTGTCATGCTGAGATCTCTTTTCCTACGCACTTACTCCTGAAGTGCTCCTGGATAGTTTGCTGCAGTGGAATTTCCTGACAGGGAATCCTTATATGTTACTGCCACGTTTACTTCTCGTTACTGTCTCAGAAATGGCAAATTCTGGTTTTCTTTCTCAAGCTAGTGGTATCCTCGGGCTGGCACTGGCTGAACCCCCCTTCTCGGGAATTCTCCTCTGCCTATCCTAGGTATTTCTCTATATTTAGATAATTTCCCCAAATTATCTAAGACTGCCACAGAGTGACTGGGTTTGTGCTGATAAAAGCATCATACGAAACCTGTGAGTCACCATGATACAGGGGATATCCATGCTTATGGAAATGGAGAAAAATGCAAAATTATCAGCAACATAATAATTGTGGTGTGTTCCAACACACCACGACCAGGTGCTCTTGTGGATTTTGTTGGTTCCCACCACAGCCCATGAGCTCGCTGGGCACCCCGCAGGCACGTGGAGCTGAGGCGTATGAGAATGCTGCTGAGTGCGCAGCTCCAGTGGCAGTCCAGCTCAGACTTCACCAACAGACTGGCAATGACCGACCCAGGCAGCACCCGGGACTGCGCAAATAAAAGCCTGCATGAACGTCAGGTTGCAAACAGTTTCAGGGACAGGCTTCTTCCAACCCGTCACCCCTCGCCCTTCCTTTGGGAGACCCAGATCTGCCAGCTGAACTGCAAACAGCACTTGAGAAGCACAAGGTTGAGTGCTTCTGAATCCAGCAGAAAAAAATAGCAGAGCAAATAGAGAAAGCACATGGATAACTTCAGAAAGGTGCTATTGCCTCCCAAGCACTGGCAACCCCGAGATACCGTAGGATGTGATGCTGTGCCATACAGGCTGGAATAGCAAGCAGTACATCCATAGGACACCTTATTGCTCTGGCAGGGTGACAGAGCCACACAGCATCTTTAATCTACCAGACTCATCCCTAACATACCATCCACAGCCCGTGAGCACACTCATTCCTTTACAGTCAGCTGTTCTGATTTATTGTTGCTCCTCACAGCTGCCAGGCTGCTCGGTTCACTCAGGCTCAAGCTTAAAATTATAGTTATGCAAAACTACATCTGATTTCCCATTCTTTTTTAACTTCTTATATTAAAGCAACTCTATGGTACAGTGAATCCCACCTGTTTCACCTCCTTCCCTGACAAAGCAGTTTCCAGTGAGAGACAAGCAGGTCTGAAGCAGCAGCACAGACTCATCGACGAACTGTGGGCAGGAGGGACTCCTCTCCCATCGCGTTCACGCTGATGTAGCCGGAGGGGGGATGAGTTGCCAGTTCCTGCCCACTAGACTCCGGGACAGACTGCAGCGGGGACCTGCAGTTCAAGATTGCCGGAGAGGAAGGCAGCACGCACCCCGTGGCAACCTCCCTCTGCACCCCGGCGTGACCCAGCCTGCGAGGCACATCCCCAGTCTCCTGACTTGCACCCCAAACTGTGGGAAGGGCCGAGGGCAGTGCCATAACTGAGCTGGGAAAACCTTGAGCAAGTAAAATCCACAGGCAAGGAGCAGTGAGAGCCTGAGAGGTGCTCTCCTCCACCCTGAGCAGACTATAAATAAAAAAATTAAAAAAAAATTAAAATAAAAAAAATTAAAAATACTGGGAGAAGGGCAGAACGTCACTTTGGTGACAGAGCTGGAAGTGCAGCCTCCAACGCACAAGTAGCCTGAAGTGAGATCAGAAAAACAGCAATTTTTTTAAATGCAGAGGCTCCAGCCCTTTTGATTTTATGCCTAGCAAGCACGCACACAGGCCGCTGCCTGCAGAGGTCAGCTCCGGCATGCTACCGCGCACACGCAGAAACACCCACGGGCCGGGTCGAGCTCCGCTGGCCTGGGGGACAAGGTCCCTGCAGCGGGGACGCTGGGAGCCACAGCCCAGGCAGGTAGGCAGCAGCCAGACGGCTCCCCGAAGGACTCGTGAGACAAGGTACGTGGGATTTCGCCCTTGCGCATAGCAGACAGACACAGAGATTTTTCTTACGCGGCCTCACGGAAGAGGGAGCTGGCAGCTGAGCCGTCTCCATGCTCCAGCGCCAAGTCCAGCGCTTCCTGGGATGGCTCAAGGGCAGGTCTGGGTTACTCCAACCTTGTGTACTCAGCATGCTGCTTTGAGGCTTTTCTCACGCCCAGGACAATAAGACACCTTGAATTAAAAGTCTGAATATCAGAAAAGCAGGAATTAAGAATATATTTGCAAAAACTTCCAGAGTTTATATTTCTTATAGTATTACAATTAGTTCAGGAAGGCAGGCAGCCTCTTCAAGGGAAAAATTCTGTTTTATTTTCCACACACCACAACTTTTTTTTACAAGTATCCTGTGACAAATCCTGCTAACGTGGGAAATTACAAGGTTAATGTAAAGCTGAGCCCCATGGGAAGCAGGATGGAAGCAGCATGGGCAGAGCTGCCAGCACCCACAAGTGCAGGTCTGGGAGCCTCTTGGCCAGCACCCGAGGGCTGGGCAGCGGTGGCAGCACCCACCGTGGGGGCAGGGACGGGCCAGGGCCAGAAGCTCCCTTAAACATTAACACATAGTTGTGGGATATTCCAGCGGTAACTTCTGGGGCGAACGGGTGAAAGAAAAAAGATTTTATGTTTTTAAAAAAAATCATAAACCCTGCATTTTGAGCTCTTGAAAGTGCCCTAAATTTTCATTGTCCGTATTATCGCAATGAGGACGAGACAATGCCTAAATATTCATGCAACCTCTGTGCAACACGTTGGCCAATTTGCAGAAACCACTTCTTGCTGCACCCAACACCTTCAGCAACCACCCACTGAAGGGGTGCCAGTGCCTCATAAGCCCCATCCCTTCCCAGAGCAGCTCAGCCTCCAGGATGGCTCTGATGGAGACCGGCAAGTACTCGCAGGGCTCGGTCCTTGGCAGCGTGAATCCCGACCTCGCCAGCGAGAGGCAAACGGCCTCGTTCAGCGTGGAAAAGCTGACGGCCTGGCTGGACGGCGGTGTGGAGCGCACTCAGTTACGGAGGGCGGTGGGTGAGTGAGCCTTGCGAAGCCCCTGGCCGCGGGCTGGTACGGAGCATGCCTACGTCCCCGCTGCTTCTGCTCCTCCTTTGCAGCACGGTGCATGGGTTTTGCGCTCCCGGGTATTTGCTTATAACCCATCTCTTAAAAAAGTGGGAGCGTGGAGATGGAGTCCTCTGTTGGTGTAAATCACCGTGACTCCTCTGCAGCCACTCCGTCCGAAGCTTTTCCCCTTCCCTGCTCCCATCCCCAGTACCTCTGGCAAGACTGGTTAAACTGCAATACAAGGACCGAGGGTCATACAGGCGAGCATCTCTGTGCGAGGGGGATGCGTGCAGGGACTAGTGCTGCTGCACAGCGATGCATGCCACGCGTGAACCGCAGCCAGCAACCCTCCTCGGCACGTCAGGCTCTTCCAGGTGGGGAATTCCTTGTGTGGGTTGGCTCAGCCAGGCTGAGCTGCTCTCACTCGCGATGGGTGTGCTGAAAAATGACTGCGTGCTGAGAAGGAACAGGGGAAAAAAACGCCTAAGTCTCTTTTGTCTCTGTAACTATATCCATATTATACCCTTACCAAATGAAAATGGCACAAGCCACTGGGATCACATGCTTCACAGTGCAACTGCAGTTCAGTATAACTTTAAACGTGAATGGTCTCAAGGTTTCAAGGCAAAAAGGGAGCAGCGGGAACGTTCGGGCTGACACAGAAAGAGCGAGCCCAAGAGTTCCTTTGCAACCCTGCAAAGGGCTGGTAAAGTCCCCAGCCAAAGCACTGGTGCCAAGTGGGACACACGGCAGCTCCAGCCGATAGCCACCCTCCGGGCAAAACCCAGCTAACCGCAGCTCTTGCTCCCCTCACATCATGGGAACGGCAATTAGAGACAGAGGGATCCATGGCATTTTCCTCCTGAGGCACAAAGTCACCTCCAACGCCCTGACCAGGGACGGTGCCTTACCCTGCAGGGTCCAGCACTGGCAAAATAAAACCTGCCTGCAGTCACCCTAAAAAGTCACAGCATCAGTACCCACAGTCCCAGCCCTGCCCGCTCCTCCCAAACAGGGCTCGAGGCACTGCCTGCACCTCCCCAGCCCTAGAAGAACCAACTCTTCTATGTTGCTTTGCAGTCGAAGCTATCGAACGCGACCCTGTATTTAGCAGAGAAAATCAGTATTTCCAGAGCCAGAATGAGAGGTACGAAGCAGCAGTCAGAAAAGCTGTTCACCTCCAGAAAAAGATGGATGAGATGGGATGGACTGACAACGGACCTGAATTTAAGTACATTTACAGGTAATTTTTATTTATTTTTTAAAATGTACAGCTAATTTTTTGTTGAAAGTTTTGTACGCCAACAAGAATCAGCTTTAGCAGAGGCTGGGAGAGGCCAACAGTTGACAGATAAGGTTTTGATACAAACGTGCCGCAGGTTTTTACTTTAGCAGCAAGCTCAGGAAAAGGGAAAATGATGATACACAGCAGGGGACTTCTCAAAGAGCAGCACACGGGTACAGCATGATAGATCACAGCAGTTCACATCCTCAGTGTGATATATCCACTTCGGCAAGCTCCTTACCTGTACTACAACTTGCATACCGCTCCTCAGGCATTTTTAAAAGTATAAGCAGAATTTGGAGTGGCGCTGGTTTAGTTACGTTACTGACTTCCAAATAAATTAAAGATGACATTTTCTCTATCTAGAAAACCTATACTGTATTAAAAAAACCAAACCACCAAACAACCTTAGTTTGTAGGTAAATGGAATAAAATACTTCACATAATCCTTCCCTTAAAAAATTTTCTTAACACTTTGCACAGGGTTGAGCTCCACATTTTTATTGCTTGCCCCTCCTTTCCCCCTTTGCTAAACAAATTACTGGCTTGCTGTTGCCTGGTGCACACTGGTGATTTGGTGGGGTTACACACCCAGTAAGAAGGTGCAAGTTCAAAAGTGTTACTCAAAAGTGCAACACCTGCACCTTACAAAACACCACCGATGTTCAAAGTCACTTTCCAATATTTCATCACATGAAAGATTATAATTTTTTATGCTAAGCTCTTCGCTGCCTAGAGTGAGTGGGACTGATAAAGGGCGAAATCTTCCATCAAGAGTTCTTGGACATGATCATTATATTCCCAATAAAAAGCAGCTCTCCAATCCTCCCTCAGAAGAAAAAAAAATCCTGGAAGATTTTAAAAACCTGACAAAAACCACAACCGTCTCTCCCACCTGGGCTTGCTTTTCTCAGGCCCCCTGACACCAAGGGCTTCAGCAGGGCCAGCCCTGTGCTACCACATTTTGCTGGATTAAGAGCACAGCCTGCCTCACAGGACAGCTCTTGTCTGATGAACACCAGGTGAGCACCAAGCTCTTACTGACAAAGTCCTGGTGCCTCCTGCTGCCAGACACAGTGAATCGCTTGCACACACTTAAAAGCCAGCTTTTTAAAATTGCAGTTAAAAGTAATGTTATTTCTGGATGGGCTGCCAAGGGTTCATTAAGTCTTTTTCTGTTAATCAAAGCAATTTCCCTTTAACTTCTTTGTTCATATTTCCCCCCCCACACGTTTTCAGCACGACTGATTCTCTCACGGGGCCAGTATAAAAGAAAGGTCGTAGTCATCTGTTAACAATAAAAGGTATCTATCTAGAATGAGATGCTCACTAGAGCACTGCCATAAAGCAACATGCTAACAGCCATACAGGCTACTGAGAACAGCACAGCCATTTATTTTTATGTGTGAGAGCACACGTACTTACATCCATGGGGTGATTCACCCACATTCTGAAGAATCCCAGGAAGAGGGACTATATTCCTCATAGTTTCTGAGGATTTCTCACAGACAAAAAAAGCTTAAAACAAATGAGTTTGATTTCCACCATGTAGATTTCTGTACCAAAGTTCCCATACACAGTTTCTGGAATAGTCCTTTTTAGGCTGTGTGCAGCTCTATCAGCTGGCGATGGCGAAGGACCTGACCAGACAATAAACCAGGTGTTACAAGGACGTATTTGAATTTTTCCACAGGAAAGAAACATCTCAAGTGAGGCCAAATCTCCATGAACCCCAGTGTTGTTCACTGGCAGTGACTGACAGCAAAAACCCAGGGAATAGTCCAGCAACAAACGCGATGTACCGAGACATTTCCTCAGAACAGGAAGGTTCAGGAAATCCAGGTCTCGGATGCTTACAGATGCTGCTGTAATTCAGTCTAATGTGCCCCATAGTGAATTGGCAGGATTTGGGGGTTTTAGGGTAGGGTGGTGGGGATTTTTTAGCTCAGCCTTAAAATGTGACTTAAATAATCAGGAAAAAAAATCCTATCGAGTAAAATAAAGATATGAAGGGCTCACAAACTACCAGAGCCACAGAAGCTTTGGATCTGGGCTGTGTTTTTAGGATCTCAGCATCTGCTACTCAGAACAGATAATTCCTCCAAGAGCAAGTGAAATAATGAGCTAGCAACACTTAAGCAAACTATGTTATGAAAGAAGGAACAAAAGCAGCTTAGAAGAGCACTTTTCCTGCAATACCGTGTTGATGCTGGAGGTTGGGTAAGGTATGACAACGCAGAAATCAAAAGGCAGTGGAGGTGGTACTGTCTGGTGACTGCCGCAGCGTCACTGCCGCATTCATCACATCCCTGGAACTTCATCTGTGTAAAAATACCCCTTGTGCTTCCTCTGCAGGGCACTGTCAGGAGACCTCGCCTTTCTCCTTCACCGCATCTTCATAAGAAGTATTTCGATGCTGGGCTCTGACAAACAGATCGCCAAATGGATTCCTCTCGCCACCCAGTATCAGCTCATTGGAAGCTACGCCCAGACTGAACTGGGGCACGGTAAGGCTGTAAAGAAAATGCAGCTTTTCCATAGGACAAAACGCTCTGGCCCAGATTCTCAGGGGAATTTGAGTTTAAGCTGTCCATGCTTCACTGGGGCAGGGGCGGCTGGGGGGAAATGCCACCTGCGTTAGAGGTTGATGTTCTCAGCGCTCCTCTGCAAGCTGGAGATGTGCTAGCTTCGGTTTTGCCAATGCGGAAAAAACAACAAAAGCAAGGGTGAAAGCTCATGGTTAGATAAGCAGGCAGCCACCATCAGTGGAGGGGATCAGCCAGGCAGCTTGCCCAAGTTGAGGGTTGTCACCTCGAACCAAGCAGCTTGCCCGAGTACCATGTGGCTCGAGATCTTTGCAGGAAATGGTGTGGCGTTGCTGGGAGCATTGTCCCACAGTTCTCGTCAGGAGGGTAAACCACAAAACCCTAGTAATACCCACACCAGCCTTCAGGGATCCTCCACTCCCTCCAATCTTTTGATACACCAGGAGATACACGGTTTTTTTTAATTTATTTTTTTTTTTTAAAGGAACTTATCTGCAGGGTTTGGAAACAACAGCAGTCTTTGATATCACTACGCAGGAGTTTGTACTGAACACACCAAACATTTCTGCCATGAAGTGGTGGCCTGGAGACAGTAAGTACCACACAAAATATTTGCCTCATTTGCCTCCTTCAGTTACTCAGTCTGCCCTGCTCAACCTCCACGTTTGAGGGCCCAGGTACTAGCAGAGGACTTCAGTAAGAGATGCACACGTCAAGAGGCAAGTAAGAAACCAAAGGGTTTTGTACAAGTTCAAAGGCCAGAAGGGAGCCACCATCATCCATCATAAGCCCTTGGGTGGCAGGGCTGGAGGACTTTGCTCAGGGAAACTCCTGCCTCTGCAGGAATCAATCTTCTCTCCTTTGTAAATAATACTCAGACAACCAAAAACTGCAGGGAGGTCATCAGCATAAAGGATTCAAGTCATCAGCCAGTCTCAGCATAAAGTATTCAAGTGTGAAATTCATGGCTCCCTTCAGGAAGGTATTTCACAGAAAATAACTGGAGTTACTCTTAACAGCCATAGCGCTTCCCACTCTCTCAGCACTGCATGAACTTTAACTACTTATTTTTTCTCATCTGCTGATGCAAACTGTTCATCCAAGCCTCACGAGCAGCGACAGAGGCAGAAGGATGATGCAACTTCTGAGAGCCAAAAGCAGGCTCAGGGTACAGATTTAGGCAATCTCCAGCTTCCAGCATCTGTGGATCACACCTGTGCTGACCCATATGTTAGCAAGACCTAACGCACAATTAGCACTGACTGCTGTTAACTGTGGAAGTGTTTGTACCGTACCTTGTCTTAAGGGAATGGGGCTGTTTTTCTTCTCGCAGTGGGAAGGTCAGCAACCCACACAGTGGTCTTTGCTCAGCTGTACGTCAACGGGAAGTGCTACGGCCTGCACCCCTTCATCGTGCAGATACGCAGCCTTCAGGACCATTCACTCTGCCCAGGTAAATGACCCCAGGCATCACAGCACTTGTGCAGGTCCTCTGCCTACTTTGCCCTTACATGTTTTCTAAAACATTGGGCCCACGGAGAGGGAGTTATAATTGCCAAAACCAAAGCAAGACAGATACCCAAGGCATAGTTGTCATTAACCCCAACCTTTTTATCTGAAGGAAGATTTAATGTATCCTCAGGCATATCCAGACCAAACCGCCTTCTTAACCAGAAGCCTGGGCTGCTCTGACCACCTCTGCACTAACACCTCAGTTCTGACCCCGGCCAACACGGGTGACCATGGGAACAAACTACCACGAGGCATTCGAATGCCTGTTTCATCCCTCGGGCAAGACCACCCATGCTGGGGAAGAAGCAGAGCTGAACGTGCCCTTCCTTTGAGATTCCCAGCCTGACACAGAACGGGGAGAAAAAAATTCAAATGGAAGTAAGCAGGCTATGTTTTCTCCTGCTGCAGGCATAACTGCAGGAGACATAGGTCCCAAAATGAATTTTGAACACATTGACAACGGCTACCTCATGCTACAGAACGTGCGCGTCCCCAGGGAGAACATGCTGAGCAAGTTTTGTGAGGTATGTACAGACTCACATCACAGACTTGCCCGTCAGACTCTCGTTGCACAGCCAGAGAGATGACAGTGACCTGCCTAAATTTAGGACAAAAATCTTCCTTTGAGGTGTCTGCAAGTCTCTGCAGTTTTATCAAGGGCAGAAGTTACCTGAATCCGAAATGAAACTCGGTGTCAGGAATTCCACATTCAAAGGTTGGGGATCAGGGGCAGGCAGAACCTATCTGAGCCAGAAGCCGTAAGAGTTTGTCTCTTCAAATGGATATGTTTCATCCATTATACATAAAAATATTTAGTTTTGCATTCAGTGAAGGATTTTGATGTCCGTTTTATTCTATGCATAGAGATTACACAACCACCATTGAAGAAGGTGGCACCTAACATCCTCTCTCTATTCTAGGTTCAACCAGATGGCACCTATGTAAGACGGGGGTCACAGAAGATTAATTATTTCACCATGACTACAGTGCGCATTTCCCTCATTTTAGATGAGGTTGTAACACCTTTAATGAAAGCTTGCACCATTGCCATCCGATACTCTGTGGTTCGCCGGCAGTCCAAGTTAAAGCCCGGGTAATGCCACGCAAGTCCACAGCAGTGGGAAGGGGACCATATACCATGTTCCCCCATGCCAGTCTGTATTTCTACTTTTCATCTTATCTTTCAGCACATCACTGGCTTATTTCCTGGCCCAGATAGGGTATTACAAACATGCTTTCCCATTATTTACATTAATGGGCTTCAGTCAAAGTACAAGAGAATGTTTACAGTTCTTTCTAAGATAAGTTTCATAGTTCAAATAGGTCAGCGGTTCACATAGACAACTTATTTTTCTTATAACTGGCCTTTCCGTGTAATCCCATCACTCAGCAGAATCCAGACAAAGATGACAAGTTGTTGAATTCCTATTCCATAGCGTCCTACTAGTGGGTGCCACATTAAAATATCTTCCAACATCCACACTTTACAACACTGAATGTTATTAGTCTGGTAAGAATCCCTGTAACTTTTAAGTAGGTATTTTCATTTGAATGGATTTCAAAAATTTCCACTTAAATCTCCTTTCAAAAGCATAGACATCCTAATGAGAACGTGGTTTGGTTCAAACGCAAACCAAACACAAGAGCACAGCATGCTGAACTATTGTAATAATGAATTCCATCATTTGAAGTCCCAAGTGTACTAACCACAGCAGCAGTGGTAAAGAACATCCAAAAAAAGCTCAGAAAGCTTAAAATAATTTAGACGCAAATATTTTCACAGAAACCCATCTACGCCCAGGACCACAAAGATCCAGTTTGAAAAGCAAAAGTTTTTCAGGGTGCAATGCCACCACGTCCCCTGTAACACCTAAAAACTCGCTGTCCTTGAAGGCTTTATCCTCATCCTCTCCCACAGACCCTGTTCCCCCTCTGTACTGACCGATCACACAGAGCCTTTTCTACTCTGTTAGGATGGTTCACCAAAACAGCAGAAAAATCCCTTTTTTCCTAGTCAGGCTTATTTCTCTAACAGCTTAGCTAGCTGGGCAGATTTGCTGCCACATCAGCTCAGTCCTGTTCGCATACTGCTTTTTGGTAATGAAAAATGCCATTTTTCATTATGCGATAGGTAAACTAACAATAGCTATGGCCACGTCTGCGCTTTCCCTACTTCATTAGCTGTCTTCCAACAGGGAACAAGAAGCAAAAATCCTCGACTACCAGACTCAGCAAGAGAAATTGCTGCCCCAGCTGGCAGCAGCCTACGCCTTTTATTTCATCAACGACTACCTGCAGGAGCTATTCAACAGGGCGTACAGAGAGATCCAGAGGAAGAACTTTGACATGCTGCCAGAGGTGAGCTGCAGCACAATTAGCTCGTACAGCACTTCTCAGCTCTGAATATCAAAGTATTTTAGCAAACTGGACAAGCATTCCTCTCACCACTAGATAACTGGAGAAAGAGGAAGCACTAAGATCAAATGGCACATCCTAGGTCCACAACCAGTCAGCAACAGCATTTGCTTTACCACCCCAAATTTCTCATTTTGGGAACTATTGCAGAGTGAAAAGTCCTTGAAAAGCACATCCGTTTGATAAAACCTTGTTCCAAGTAGCTGATGGCACAAAGCGTTATTTCACAACTTCATCCACAAAGCACATGCAAATAAATACTCACTTCTGAGCCAAAACCAAAAATGTGACTTTTTAGATAGAACATAAGATTCTTGCAACTAGAAGCCTGAAATGAAAACACACTCTGAACAAGGGCAGCCAAAGCCACTGCTGGTTGAGAGAAACCCTAAAATGCATAAACAGACCACAGCATGCCCAGCACGAGGGTGTGCAGCATCCCAGGCAGAAACCAAAGGCCAGGCTCAGGGAGCTGGGTGCTACACCAGCATGCAAAGGAGGATTGGACAGGGAATTCATGCCCAGAAATTAATCGCACAAAATTAAAAAAAGGAAACTTATTCTGAGGATTGGTTTAGAACACTTTCACCATTAACACTCTGCTTTTTTTTTTTTTTTTTTTTTTAAACAGCTCCATGCATTTTCTTCTGGCTTTAAAGCCATGGTTACTCAGTTCAGCACTTCAGCAGTGGAGATCTGCCTCCGGGCATGCGGCGGACATGGTTACTCCTTGCTGAGTGGACTCCCTTCCTTGTATACTAAAATAGTTGCCTCTTGTATTTATGAAGGGGAAAACACCATTTTGTTCCTGCAAACTGCCAGGTAACAATTCAAATCTGTTCATCTAAAAGCCTTCCCCCTCATTTATTCAACCTCTACCACTTCTCCAAAACCAGTAAAACCAGCTACTCCTTTCTCACAGCACCTTCTAAAAATACAGTTCAGGACATAAACTATTCATGTCTTCTGTCTAACATGCATGGAGGTGTGTGGGAATCGGATTATCTCTTCTATTTTTGGTTTTGGGACATATGCAGGTGCTATTCTGCATAACCTCATTTTCCTCTTCGTCTAGTAGTGCAGCAAAAGCATTGCTATACAAGTTTTGCAGTTTATTTTAAAGCAACTGATGTTAACACAATATCGGTAAGTGAGGTTGATTCAGAGAAGGCAAAGTTGTTGGTTACTGAAAGCAGATGAGTCATGCTCCAAGAACATCACTTTCCTCCGAACGCACAGACTGATGATTATCCAGAGTAGATGAAATACAGGAGAAAGAAACCACAGCTGCTTGAACTTTTAATAACATGCATTTTTACTAGAAGGAGTACACCAGTACACTTCCCAGGGACAGAGGTGCTACCACATAGTTCTGTGCTTGCATGCAGACACTTCTGCACCCATTCCTGCCTCTTCTTGCAAGATCAATACCAAGGTCAAGAGAAATGCTGTAACCTTTTACTTCCAGACCTGGTCAGTCTAGGTCATAGCAGAGGTGCCAAAAAAAGTAAGGGAGTGGGGAATGCTCCTTGGACATGTTTATCTCCAAGAACGGGTCTCATGTTTCTTAACGTAATGAGCTGGGGATCACAGAGGGCAGGACCAAGACACCATTACGACTCCCAGAGCATTAAGTCTCAGGCTGCAAAGTTGGTAATGTATCTAATCACCATGCTGCTGAGACTGCTAATAGACACAGCAAGTTTCTTGCTAAAAATTCATCACTACAGATTGCTGTAGCATTAAATACGGTAGACAGGCTACACCTGAGACCCATCACAGCTCAGGTTACTGCAAACAACACGCAAAACAAAAGGTCATTACTTATTCAAGTCCATTCCAGACCACTGATGGGATGGGTCACACCCTGCTGCTCCTCACCCAAGCCCACCTTACTTTTTGCATGACCATTTGCTGCGTGGGGATCACAACCATACCCTGCTCTGACTGTCACCCTCTTCCCAGGTTCCTGATTAAGTGCTTCATGGCAGCCAGCACTGGCCAGCCTGTTCCGCCATCTGTCACTTATCTGGCTGCAGTGACACCGGAGAAATGTCCAGCCAAGAACAAGTTGGATTTTCTCAGTCCAGATATTTACATTGAGGCCTATCAACACATGGCAGCCAGGTCAGTACAGAGGATGGGAGATGCGGTTTCTCTCTTTGACATCAGAAATGTGTTAAGAGCTCAGCTTCTTCTTCGCTTTAAAGGGAGGTAAAATAACATAAGTTACTCAAGAATTGACACCATCTGCTCCTGGAAAAGAAAAGGAACACTCACACAGATTAACAGCCATGTCAAATGTTCAATATGAAGCTTTCACATTCAGAACATCAGAACGCGCTACCTAACTAACAAATATATTCCATATCCCTGACCACACCATTGGGTTGCCATCCAGTAAAACCTTTAGGCAACTGGACCCTGTGCAATTCTATAAAGTTGAAATTTCACATACCTCTGACACTGATGTTTGTTTTCAGTTAACACCACAGCAAACACAGAGCCCCTCATTCTGTCTGTAGCCTTTCAACTACACATTCAACTACTCTACACAAATAAAAATGGGATCATGAGTGGTCTCATTAGTATTATGTGCACAGTTATGGGCCATATAGGTGTCATGTCTGAAAACCAGGTAAACAGATAGACAACCCTGCTACCATTCAAATCAGCATAAAAACAGAGCCATTCTTCTGAAAGCTTCAGTGTCAACGGGAGCAGGATTTGGATCCCAGTGTAGAAAAGTAGACATGTAACATAACATCAGTCCAATATTATCACCACTTTATTTTGTTTTGCAAACTCTCCTTACACAAAGACAACCCAAGTC
The DNA here is from genome assembly GCF_929443795.1 of Astur gentilis. NCBI lineage: Eukaryota > Metazoa > Chordata > Aves > Accipitriformes > Accipitridae > Astur > Astur gentilis. The sequence goes on along the minus strand of NC_064902.1, from coordinate 14,636,844 downwards.
AGCAGACCCCCTCGAAAACTACCCTGGAAGCTGAGAAGGCAGAAATCCTTCAGTACCAGGGTGGTCTGGGTGCTTCTCCCAGTTTGTACTTAGATTTTTGCATAATCTAAGTTCACTCATACTGAGCATAGATAACTTCAAATGTCAGAAATGCCATTTTGCCATACGATCACACACGAGTCTGAGTATGAAATGAGTGTATGTGGGCTGCTACATTCATATACAATATGCTTTTTCAATTTTCTAGACTCATAAACAGTACAGCAGCTAAACTACAAGACTTGATTCAGTCTGGAGTCAAAAAGCATGACGCGTGGAACCAGTGCACAGTGCAGCTGGCGCAGGCTGCAAAGGTTAGCAAAATTTATCTGCTTATTTGATGTTTGTCTTTATGATACAATATGCAACAGAAACAGCATAATTGGCTTAAAGTCTCAGTGCTGTTTATTGTTTTCTGTCAGCATCTAAGGGACACTACAAAGACCAGGGCACCATTGTGGTCTGCATTGTGGAAAATTTGTAGTAAGAAGTGATTCCTGATCTGAAGAATTTGCCATATGAATAGGCCAGGTAGAAAAAGACTAGAGAGAATAGAAATGAAAGGGAGAAAAAACCCAAACATTCACAATTATGCTGCTGCTACTAGCAGAATCAGACCTCCCATATCCTGCAAGAAGAATCCACCATCTCTGCTAATGCTCATCTTTTTATAAGAATCCAGCATTTCTGGCTCCCAGAGGAAAGCCTCCCCAAAGCCACCCTGCTGAAAGCTGTTGGAGTCACAGCAAGGGTGAAACATGCCCGGTGTTTCTTACATCTACCACTCTCACAAGGAAAGATAACTGCAGGGAAAACAAGGAAAAGCAGTGATAAGTGCAATGTTAATTACTACTAAAAGAATAATCAAATCAAAGCCAAATTAATAACAGATTCAAACCCAACTCCCAGTTCACATGGATTAGACAGGTAACCAGCATGCCTTCAGCTGAAGTAGGATCAGGACAGCAGCATTTGTTCCCCAAAACAGGGGTTAGTTAGTACAGAACTAAGCAGAAAAGAAAGCAGTAAGGGAGAAAAGCCCTAAATTTAAATTAAAACCAAAACCACTGATAGTTCAGTATCTCTAAAAAACAAAACTCTTTTTTTAATATGCAATTAAATGTAATTCCTCTACAATTATGGTAAAAGTCTTCCTTCCTTCCTAAGCTAAGGAAAGGAAAATTTTGAAACACATCCGCAGCTTATTTTAACTTCATTCAATTTTTAATGAAAAGCATCTTGCTGTGATCTAGTGTTCAGCCAGAGCCAACCCAAATTGAAATGGACTTCGCAAGAAGCCCTTGACATGGGAAAAGGGAACCCTACACATACCTAACTGTGGTGATACCTTCTTGGGGATTCCATAGTAGGGAACAGCTCCCCTGTAGTCAGTCAATTAGATGAAGTCCTTGATGAGTCAAAGTCTCCCAGCAACAGCCGAGATCCTTTCAAAACCATCGGAAGCATTGATCTGCTCATACCTGTAAGCACAGTTATAATCCTTCAAAGCAAGAACTCACTGAGTAAGGGAGCAAAGGCTTGATCTCAGCAGCAGCACTTTTTGTGGTCACCTGTCTGCTGTGCATCACCCCCCATTTTCAATTACACAGACTCAACGGAAGCAGCAAGTATCCAATGCCGTAAGCAGAACTGCTTCAAAAAATAAAGGAGACCTCCTATAAACAAAGTGACTTTTAAAAATTACTTTCCCAATAATTGTTCAAATGTAACTATATTTTTAGTGGAATGAAACTGAAGCAAAATGTTCCTATTTGAGATTACCTCTAGAAAAGGCTCTGACAAGCACTCCCCGCACACAAACCTGAACAAGCTGTTCCCTCCTGCACCCACTCAAATGGGTGGCCGCGATCTCTGGACTTAAGAGCAGGGGAGACCACGTGTCAGAGGAGGAGCTGGAATCCAGCTCTCTCCGAGAAGCAGGGAGGAGAACCTAGACACAGGACTAGTCAGAGATAAACAATTTCTGAAGAGCCCAAGATATGCAGAGGGCTGGCTGTGGTATTGTCAGTGGCGACCGTGCTGCTAGACTCTCCAGAAAATGGGATCTGGGCCCCCAAAGTTTCTTAGCTACTTCAGGGAAAGGAAGAATCACCCAAAACCCTTGAGCTTTCCCCGTAACTTTAAAACCTCGATAGCCTGCAGCCTTCTTGGGCCACTTCTGCATTTACTACTTCTTCCACACCTTCCCCAGAGACTCACCCACACGACTGACAAGGCAGCTCTACGAACGGATGCCTGCCAGCTCTCAGCTGAGTGGCTCAGACGCTGGGTACGGCTTTGCTGCAGACTCCACCCTGGTTAATTGCTTGAGGAGACAGCCAGCTTCTCAGGCAGGTTCTGCAGTCCACACTGGCCTCCACGCTGCTTGACCATGCTTGCAGGAAGAGCTGCAGAACAGGTGTGCCATGCTTACACCCACAGCTGGGAGGAGAACAGCAGAGTGGGGGAGTGAACCCACACCGATACCACACCACCAACCACCCACGGTAATGTCAGCATAACAAGAGTCACCCCCACAACGAGGTGGAGTCAGCTTGCTTCATTTGCTCTGCACCTCAGCTAGTATTTCTGTAAGACGCTCTGCTGGTGTCCGACCCAGAAATCATCACTTTACCTAAAACCACAAAAGCGAGAGATAAGTTTGGTTGCTCTTCTGTGACAACAGATATTTTCAGAGCTGAAGCCCTGTAGACACTGAGCCCAATGTACCATGAGCCCAAGGTCCTCAACAAAAGAGTTTTCTCCCGTTGATGTAGAACCAATATTCACTTGCTAGGGGTCAACACAAGCACATTCCAATGTGTTTCCATCACACTAACTCTTTGGGGTATTCATCAGAAATATTTAGAGTAAGTACTACCATGATTTCTGAAGCAATTTTCTAGAGTTTACAAATACCACAGTGTTGACTGTTTAAACCCCCAATTCTCTCCTCTACTGCCGCTGTAAGACATGAATGCAAAAGGCCTGGTCAACCAACAAACAAAGAATACAGACTGGAAAAGTGCCAGGGAAATGAAAAGGTTTTATATTCTTTGCGAGAACATTTGTGAGTCACTTGGCCTACTAAAAGTGTTTTGAGGTGCATTCACTGTTGATTGCATTTGTTTTCCAGGCTCACTGCCACTACATCACAGTGAAAAACTTTGCAGAAACTGTGGAAAAACTCGAGACCCAGCCTGGCATCCAGAAGATTATGAAACATCTTTGTGACCTCTTTGCGTTACACGGGATCTTCTCAAATGCAGGAGTCTTCTTGCATGACGGATACATATCTGGAGCTCAAATGGACATGGTCACAGCATCATACCTGGACCTCCTGGCTGTTATTCGGTGAGCTGCTCTAGCATGAGAGGAGATATACAGCTATTCAGTTTGTCCCTGTGATAGATATAAAACAGTGCTGCTGTACCTATGGCAACATCTCTAAAGTCAATTCACCTCATTCGGTTTTTATTTTCATTGCTTGGCAGCACTAGAAATTGATTGAAACATCTACACAGAGCTCGTTTTCACAGCAAAACACACCTAAGCATCCAGTTCCTCTGCAATCTCTAAAGTTCCGTAACATTGAATCTTAAATTATAAATCAAGAAATCCTGAACACTTTCTACCATTTGCAGTAGGTGAAAAAGCAGGAAAATACGTAGTCAGAACAGCACTGGCAGGAGGCAGCCACAGCAACCGATCATACGCTGCAAAATCTGCTTAAGCCGCAGCTAATACAGCCTACTCTGTTGCCATGGCCAAGTTGCAACTGGTACTCAAACAGTCCTGCCTACAGCTAGTTCAGATGCATCTGCTCGACACCATTTATTACTAACTATGTGAATTCTGAGATATGCTAAGGTTTTAACTTACAACACTCACAAAGGCTTTTTGACAAAGGGTTCATCTTTCAGTACTCAGTGCTGTTTATTAAGAACAGATTAACTTACGGTGCAGAGAAATGAGTTGCTACTGTATGCAAAATTCTACTTAAGCCACCTGGAGAGAAACAATACACCATAACCAAGAGCTGAACAGGACTGAGCCAAACAGCAAGCACTTTCAGAACTCATCACAGAATTCAAGTTAAGCGATAAGCGTAACATAACATTTTCAAAAGCCTAACACATCGTCATCTCTGGAATTCATTGCAACATCTCTGCGTTAGTCCATACCTTGTTAACAGGATTCAAGAACAGAGTGGGTATTTACCTGGGTGATTCCAGTCAGTTACAATTAGTAGAAAAGATACAAACGCCTCCCAGCCTGTAGCAAAAAACCAGCCCTTCCCAAACGCCCAAACAGCCCTTCCCAAAAAGAAACTGGTAGATTCAAATGCCAACATTTGAGCAAACCGCTTTGCACCCCTGTACATCAGGTGTGGGGTACAGCCAGCACAACTTCCTACACTCAGGACGATGGGAGGACAAGGAAAGAAACCATCTCCTGCTTAGAAGATGATGCTGGCATTACATACTTGTCCTTATGCTCTAGCTATCTGTTGCTGATTGCTGTCAGATTGGCTCCTGGGCTAGATGGGCCCTTGGTGCGGTTTGGGTTGCTTTGTTATTACAGACACAAAGAGAGTAGAAGACCTTGACACCCCATGATGAGGTAACAGAGCAGAGTAGACGAAGATCAGCAAAGCACATCCATCTAGCAGCAACCTTACTCCATTTTGTAAGACAAACACATACAGCATAAGGAAAACGAAGCAAAACAAATGACAAAAACCAAAAGCAAGAACTGCCAGAGCCTGCTGAGAAAACATCTGACATGAGATTGAGTCCTAAATTAGGGTATTGGGGACCGACCCCAGGTGATTAGGAGACCCTGCAAACACCCATTCAACTGCACAGACAACTCAGGGCATTAGTAGAACATGCCTCTGAGGAATCAAAACAAGCAGGATTTTCCCCACAGTCTAAGCAAGGGGAAAAACTGGCACAAGCATTTTAGACTGAGGAACTTGGACAACCGACTTTCCAGTTTACCTTTGACTTAACTTTCCTCCCTTACAAAGCAATACATGCTTCAGTAACATGAATGTTGCTCACCTACTCCATAGGAAGGACGCTGTTCCACTAGTGGACGCTTTTGACTTCACAGATAAGACCTTGAATTCTGCGCTTGGCAGTTACGATGGACAGGTTTACCAACGGCTTTACGAGTGGGCTCAGAAGTCACCGACCAACAAGCAGGTATGGACGCTGGATTACAGCCAGGCAACTTCTGCATTAGCTAGAGCAGAAGTTGTTTACTTTTCTTTTAATAAAAGCAGTACAGATAAAAGTGGAATGAGAGCTTTTAATTCTTAGGATCTCACTCTGAACAATGACCTGTGATACTCCAATTATGCCACCTATAGTCTTAGCCCAGACATTTAACCTAACGATGAATTACAGCCCCCAGAGTACTAGAGCTTGTACTAGAGAGCAGGACTGTCATGTGCCACCAATGTGGTTTTGGTTTTTAACCACTGAGGTAACATTGTACAAAATAAGCTAAAACAAAAGTCTTTTTACATAGTTGACGTATTATGGAGCAACACTAGATGGCTGCAAGAGCCGCTAAATGCAGGGTATTTTCTATACAATGGTACTTTTACTAGTGCAATACTTAAATCTTTTTAATAATATGTTTAACCAGAAAGAGTATAAACGTTAAACAAGGCAATTTCTTCCTTCATGGTCTTTAGCACTTTACTTTCACTTCTTAATTCATCCATATTGTGGAGTAATGTAAAATTTTGCACGATGTAAATAGCTATTGCTCTGTTTGAAAGCTCATTTTGCCTTAAGTGAGATTTTTACTGTGGTAATCAGCAACCCTTTGAAATTCTACAGCTGAACACAAAATTTGCCTTCAGCAAACATTCAAGTCCAAGCATATTTTTTGAAGTATGCTGTCCCGTTTGGGATGAGTATTGTGTACTAGTTACGAAGGACAGCACGTACTATAGGGAAAGAGATCTTGCACATAGCTGAAGTAGCTGGTGGTTTGGCGTGGTCTGGTTTTTTTTAAATAGTCTAGCTTTCTGTATTTCAGAGATCGTTCTTAAGAAAAAAATTATAGCTTTTTCCTTCTTCTTAATTACCATTAATTCCCTTCCACATTCTCTTTCTGAACAGATGAGCCCAGCCTACGAGAGGTATTTGAAGCCACTTCTTCACAAGACACTATCGAAATTATGAAGACCATGATCTAAGTGAAGCCACACATTTCCTCCTGTTCTTTGTGCAGCAGTATATTTATGAAGCATCAGTAATGATTAATCTTAATTAATAATCAGTTGCTTACTCGCAGTTGCAACAAGTATGAAACAAGATTCTTAGCCAGCCATTTGTCTTTAATCAGACAGAAGCCAAACGATGCTGAGTGGTACCCACTGCTATGAGGCAATCTAGTCAGAAACAGCCTAGGGTTTGTTGTTTTCTAACCTGAAGTATCCTGATAGCATTAAAACCATGCCATTTTGGCTTTCTTATTCTTTTTCTAAATCCACTATATGATGATTAAGGAAAAAAAAATACCAACCAAACAAAACACATTATGAGGTCCCCCTCAGTGCATGTTTAACTGTACATTGCCTTCAAAAAAAAACCCAACACAAAAACAAAAAAAACAAAAAAACCAACACTTTACTGAAAAATCCAAGGAAGGTAAAATTATGGTCCTTGGTTTCTAGGAACAACTTGTGCTCTTAGATCAAAAAGTATATGAGAAAGTACATCTGTTTGGACAATTAAAATAGCTCTTAACTTGCTCAGCAGTCGAGTATTCCTGGCTAATGAAGATTCAGACAAAACTGATGCCAACTCCAGTCTGCAGAATTTACTTTCCCATTAACAGCCACTCATATTGTCTTCCTGTAAATCTTGGGCTCCAATAAAGTGTATTATTTGGAATAACGCTTCTCTAATTATTATATTTCATAATTATGGAAAGGGCAGGCTAATCCAGGCCAGTCATTAATTTGCTAGTAAATGAAGTGTTGCAGAGAACATCTTGTGATTATAATTCAATGCCAGTTAACACACACGTTGCAGGAAAGACACAACCACTTCTCCTGAGCTTCATCAGTTCAGCTTTTCTTTTCCCCTTTATAGGAAGAATAAAGCTCTTACTGCCTCTTATTAGAAAAGTCAAAAACCCTGCAATGTATGAAGAAGAGGAGAAGACAAAATATGACAGAGAAATACACGCCTGAGACAGGCCTTCTGAGTGAGAGCTGGGATGGAAAGTTCCCACCTTCAAGAACCAGCAACTACCATAGAAATCCAGACCCCCTCTTACATCCCCAAAGAGCTGTGGTCTGCACAGCCCAGGGAGCAAAGCAGTTGTGGCAAGGACCACCTGTGACAAGAAATTCATGGAAGAATGTGATCCATTCATCAAAATGGCTATCAACTCTCTTAGTCCCAACAGCATTCAAGTTAGAGCATAACCAGAAATTCTATTAATAACTATGACAAAGTGCCCAAGATAACAGAAAAGGCTATATGAAATTAAGTAAACACACAAAACTTGAGTGCCTTGACTTGAACAACATCCGGAACAGCATTCTACAGTTAAAATTTATATAAAGTCACTAGATAAATCACTGACAAACCAGATAATGCTACTGAGCAGCTCCAAGTATTTAGGCTCTGTGTTCCCTCCATCCCTATCCCTTTAGCCAGTACAAATACTTGACATCTTTCTGTTAGTCATAATGCAGTTTTCAAAACACAAGCTTTTTCTATAATGAGGACAGCTGAATCAACTGATTAATATAAAAAGGAACAAAGTACATCAGTAATGGAGGAGAATGGAACCAGAGCATCTGAACTACTTGGCAGCACAAAAAAAACAGGGTTTGGGTGGGGGGTTTGGTTTGGTTTGGTTTTTTAACTATTAGAAGTTTTAGAAGACAAGAAGAAAATACAAAATAGTATTCTGTATTTCACATTTTTATTAGCTTCTTGCTGGCAGGCATTACACTTGGGAATAATATTGCACCAGGCATTAAAAATATGAATTCTACCACAGGGACATTTTGCATTTAGAATCCAATATAAATATTTCTAATTATATTTCCATGGCTACAGATAATATTTGGTTGCTTGATTTATATGCATAGAAAGAAACAGTTGTCATAACTGTAAGAAACTGTACTTATCAAGTACTTTTAAAGGGTGGGATTTTTCCTAGAATATTACAATAGTGTTTATTGATTTAGAAACTAAATTAGTCTACATGATAGCAGCTTTTTCCCAACTGCATTTTAAATTCTTTTTGTTTCTTGCTCCCAGTGTCGTAGCATTAGATGGATTAGAAACCATTTAAACGGAGGTAATTTTAGCACTTTAAGTTGCGTCAGAGAATTGTGTTAATGACACAAAATACCCTATTGTACTAATTCTTCGGACTCCCTCTTTCAAACAAAAAGGTGTCTTGACTGAACAGGCACATGCATGGTTTTTTTCTGAACAGGACAAAAGGACAGAGCTGCTAGAGAACGAAACTCCTCCAGTCCTTACTGATAAACAATAAATAGTCGTATAAAAAAAAGCCCACATTGTTGCTTTAGTCAAAATCCAGACTCTCTTGGGTTTACTGTCCAATTAAGTTGCTAATCACTGAAGTGGCTCCTGCGGAGTCAGAATCAGTCATCTGTTTTCCGTGCCAGTCTACAGAAAGTCCAGTTATGCTCCACTGTGTTTTCATTGGCACGCTCGCTCATATGATGAACTCTGGTATTCCGGATCGTGAAGCCCTGCTTTGTGATGTACTCCATCAGATGGACTCTGAGCGATACTTCCTGGTGGTAATCACATGGCCCAAAAGTGAAGGAAACCTGGCAGTCCCTGGTGTCCATCATATGCTTATTCCACTTTGTGAAGTGGTTTGAAATGCCCTCCAGTAACGAATGGACTTTTGTCGTGATAGTGAGCTGCGTGATGATTACAGCCACCGGGTTGGAGTACTTGGAAAGCTTCCGGGTGCTGGACAGCTCCACCACCTCCTCAAAGGTATCCACAGGATACAGCGGCTTGGGGTCATTAAGACATTGAATTAGCGGTTCAATCTGATAGAAGTCCGCTTCCTTCCGAAGTAGGTCGAACTCCTTGAAGTCCAGTGGCAAAGTGAGCTCTGAGGTCCTTAAAAAGTTAAGAACATAACGGAAAAGTGGTCCATCTCTGTCAATAAAGTAATTGCCCTGAGAGTCCCTGGCAGTGGGGAAGTCTCCCCTGAACATGGCCCCAAGCATTGAGTCAGGATATCTCGTTAGAGTTGTGAGGGATGTCGTGTACATGTGTCCACCCACATTTAGCGTGACTGGATCAGTCATCTAGAAAGAGAGAAATCGCAGAGTTTATCAAGCCACCACAAGAAGATTTGATCGGCTCACTGACATACATGGCAAATACTGTTTGAAAACTGCAGGCTCTGCAGAGAATCACGCTTCTCCCATTTGAAGCCTTTAAGCGGTGTTTAAACCCGAACAAATCCAAGCCACCTAGCAACAAGGCACAACTGGCAACTAGACAGGACGATACTTAACATTCAGAATGCACATTTCCAGAACGCTTTAGAAATCTTAACAACTGCGCTACTGTCACAGAGCAAGTTTTGCATTTGGGCAACAAGTTTTCTTCCCATTCTACAGATGGGTAAATGAGAACAGAGAGATTTCCTGAAGAACAAGTTAGTCTGAATGAGGCCCATCAGTGTTCCTTACTTTCACAATCTGTCTCATTCTAGAACAAAACAAAACACACAAAAAAAAGAGAAAGAAAGAAAAAAAAAAATCAGCTGAACAAATCTTAAGCCTCTTTCTCTCCCTCAGAAGAGGATGACAGTGCAAGTTTAGACACAGGACCAAGAGCTCAAAATCAAAATCACCCATGCTCTGGTTAAGAGGCATCATTAAAACAAGCAAACAAAAAAGAACTTTTAGCTTTTAACTCTAAAAAGAAATATTTCTTAGCAAATAAGCATGCTGTGTAGAAGAGGGGGGCAGAGCACAAACCAGTCTGCATCAGCTTCCAGATAGCACATGAGGAAGCAAGAGAAAAAGGAACATAAATCCCATCTGGCCACCAACCCTAACAACCAGGACTGAGGCCAGCCAGAGAAAAGAGACATATGCATGGCAGCAGAATGTTTAGAGAAAGAGAACAGGCAAAAAATAAGATGCGTTTGTCTAGTTTGAGACACGGTTTACAAGGAAAAATATTTTTCTTTATAAATAAAATTACAAAGGCCTTAAAATTATACGCAGGAAGCACAAACCTTTTTCAGCTTTTGCATGTTAGGAAAATGGTAACAGTGAGCGTAAGGTGTCAGTTAAGTACTCACTGATTGCACCTGGCAAACATGAGTTGGAGCTCTCCCCACAAATAGCACGCAAGGTGAAACACTCCAGAGAGTGTAAGCAAGCTGTTGTAACATGCACGTTTTTTCTTCTCACATGACTGAAGCTCTGGATCTACACAGATCTGGAAGGATTCTTACTGCAAGATCTTGAAAGCCCAGTTGTACTGCACAGGACACACTTACACAAGCTCACTTACCATATATCCCCAGTCTCCATTATCCATCTGTTCAATTGCTTGAACTGTGGTATTCCAAGTTTAACAGAAGGTTGCTGAAAGGATACGCGATTCGCCTCCTATTATCTCCCTGCAGGAAAAAGCACACACAGAAACACAAAACAAAGAACAAAACATGGCAGACCATCAGTACCTACAAGAACGACCGAGGGGAATGCTTTCTAATCAAAGGCAGGCTCTCTGCCATGAAAGCATTCAGCTACAAAGCCACATTAGCAGAAGAATCTACAAACAAGCTTTTCCCTCCTTCTCCCTTCACACTACTCATAGGACTGCCTCCGGAGCACAGGGGTAATCACTCCACCAGCTGTCTGACCATCCCAGTTTCATTAAATAACAAGCAATGTGCCTCTGAGGATAATATACATTCACAAAAGGACAACCTTTCACCTGGGCAACTGTGAGTACTTTGAAAGACAGATGTCCTTTTCCCAATTAAAGAAGTTTATTTAGCCACCATTGAGGTCATACGTGTGATCTCTTAATATTAGTCAAAATTCCCATGCTCTAGTTTCAAACCACAGAGAAGAATAAATCAAGCATGAAAGCCAACAAAGAGTAAGAAGAAAAAAAAAATATCTCACTGCGGAATTAATAATTCAGTAGTGGAGAACTGCAATTGATAGCAAGAACATCAATCTACAAATAAAAGAGTATGAATGGACCTCACAGACACACATGTACTCTCAAACAAAATCTCTTTAGGGACCAGCCAGAGGACATCAAACATCTTTTCAACAATGCTCCAACAAAAGCAATTTGAGAAGTGGTTCATGCCATAACTTCCCAGAAGATGCTGAACTGCTGACTTGCATAACAAGGGGACTCTCTCTACACGAGCACAGCAACGGAAAGCCACAGCCTGGGTTGTGCAACTCAAGGGGAGGGCGGGCAGCGAGTGACCCCAGACACCAGTGGAGATTTTCCAAAAGTGGCCTGTCAACCATGTCAAGTGATGCATGGACAAGGAAGCCAGTCATCAGTAAGCCTTTATCCCTACCCAGAGCCTGCCTCTCTGCTAGAATTGCTGAAAATTTAGGTCAGTCTGTTTTAAGTAGGGTACAGCTTCTCAGCTTTGTTTATTTTTACATCTTAAAGACCACAGAGTTACCAAGACTTCTGCTCCCATCCTCTTTACTAGCAAACTTCAATACACAGTCACCCAGCTAAAAGCAGCACAAAGATTTAGCCAAGCCAGAGCCCTACATTCCAAAACAAGTGAACGTTCGCTGTTAATTCCCAACCAAAAAGATTACTTGCCCTTCTCATTCCTAGCAAACGAGGTTGGTCTCATTCACCACTGAACAAGGCAGCACACCCCACCTCTCTGGGCTCTGCTACCCTGCCCAAACCCACAGCCTGGGCACAGCAGCATCCAGCAGGTCTGGCCTTCAGGGGCCAGCAGCACGACCACAGCTGCAGCTGCATCTCAGATGTATTAAAGAGTAAAAAAACCAAAATCAGTGTATGAAAATTGTGAGGTCAGACAACAGAAGACTAAGGAATACTAAGATACAGAACTAGTCATACCAGGATCCTATTTTTACAAATTAGAGATGGAGAATGCCTCAAGAAAGTACATTAAAGCACACCCTCCCGCCTCAGTCCGACAGCAGATGAACCTGGAACGCCAGCTCTTTTGCCAGCCTCTGTAATTATTTTTTTTAACGCTCCCAAATCAAGAAGTGAATTCATTCAGGTTTTCTTTATTTGGAATTGTCACTCAAGTACAGCTCATTAATTTCTATCAACAGCCCAGACCTTTTAAATTCCAGCACTTACAGGTGTTATTCTGTTCAAGCGCAACACCAGTATAACATGCAGATGCATTGAAAACATAGGAGAGACTGGTACTGATATTCAAGAACATTCACCTGAAAGTGAAATGATGCAGCCAGCCAGAAACTTCACCAGTAATCATGATGGAAGAGCTCTGCAGTCTTAACAAAATTAACTGGAATTATACATTCAGAATATTTCAAAGGCAGACAGATGTCCACCAGAGTTATCTAAACTGGTAAACAGATACTATGTCATTTTGGTCAGCATCTAAGTCCAAATGACAGATGAATCAAGACTTTCTTTATCAGGGAAAGAAACAGATGACACCGCCTGTCTGTACGATGGCATGAACTAATCTTTGATCACAGCACTGCTATGTAACACCGGAGTGAATAATTTACAAAAGCAATTAGCTGAAACAAACCCAGCCCTCAACATATAAGTGTCATCGAGAAGTCTCGCTGCCCTTTGTGTAATCCAGAATCACTAGGCACGCACAAACCTCCCTGGCAAAGCCAGTGCTGGAGCAAGATGCACAATGCAAAGGGATGATACTGGGATGCCATCCCAAAATGCCTGAGTGTGATCACAACTACCCGCTGCTTCCCTCATCAGTCTGGGAGCTCTGAATTTCTAGACAACTTCACAGGCAAAAATAGCTCTGTTTAGGTACAACCCGAGATAAGGACTAGCAAACCACATCACAACAAGGGTGGGGACATACGCCCTTCATGACATACACTCTTTCAACAATGCTTTAAATTCTTCATAAATGAAATAGTGATGCATTGGTGGGGGTGGGCAGACATACTTCATCCATACCCCGGGATGGGCAGCCTCAAGCCAGCTCTTGTCCCTGTGTCACACAACAACGTACCACACCCATGGACAGCCTCGCTAACACGGCTACTTGTGTCCAGACAGCAGATAACAGATGACATGTAGCCATATCCCAAGACAGCCTGCCTTTAATAACCGTAAGAAATACTCATTTAAGATGAAATTCAGCCAGACAAACTGCTGACACCATTTAAGCCAAACAGGATGTCATTCTCTGGCAAGAGCAGAAGTGCACTGATTGTGTCAAACCACAGTCCTGCTTTCGTTAAGCTGCTCCTGCAAGCAGGGAGAAGATATGATGCAGCATTAACACGGTCATCACAGCTGCTGCTGTAGCCCAGCACCAAGCCCATCCAAAACTAGAAAGGCACAATGAGAAGCAAGTACCTTTGAAAAGCACTCAAGTCATCATTTTATACTTAATACACCAAATTGGATAACTGCATTTATAGAACACTCACTCTTGTTTCATATGTTATGACTCAGAGGATTACAAGGCTATTTACCAGCAACACTACTGCAACAGGTAGTTCCATTAACTTCAGCAGGACTTCTCCCAGAACAGAGATGCTAACGTGCAACCATTTTGCAAGCTGAAATTCAGAGAAAGCAAATGAGAGTCAGCTGAACATCTGCATCTGTGAATAAACACACATGGGCTCAGGACAGGCCAGGGGACGCCAGCAGCACTGCATTTGGTCAAGGCCACAGGCTACACACTGCACCTGGAGAAAACCACTGCACTGCTGTCATATGCAGCTACTTGAAGGAGGAGCAGAAATACAACTAACAGTTAAAAGTCAAGAGGCAACGCACCACCCAAATTGCTCTGAATGTTTTTCATCTAGTTTTTCCAACAAAAGAATTGAAGGATTTACTTGTGGCACTAGTCCTCAGTGGACAGTTTAGTGTCAATATTACAACACAAGCTGTTTAACCTCCACAAAAACTGTTTAACCTTAATAGTTACCTTAGATTTCTAGGTCAATAAAGAGTTGACAGGAATTCTACCAATGGTAACTTAAAAATTAAAAAGTGCAAAGCTAGCACTCCACTTATACAGATAAATATATTTGGTATTTCAAGCTACTCACCCATGTAGTAAGCTCCCTGCCTCTCACATTTAGATCTCCAAGGATGAGAAGGAACTCCTGCCCTCAGCACAGTTACGCTGTACATGGACAGCCTTCTCTATTCCCCAGCCAGTCATAACATTTGAAAGGCAAGATTTTATTGTAAATCATTATTGATGACTCACCTGAACTGACAAAAACTAAGCTAGCACCAGTGATGACTGTACTCCACCAAATTGTACAGCGAGACGACAGTCTACAGAGTGAACCCATGAGGCTCTAGCACCACGCTACTCTAACCAAGGGAGTGAGGAAGAGGCTAGCTCTTAAAACAACCAGTTACCGAATCTTCTGGTAATTTGGCACATCAGCTTCACTAAAGAAAGCACCCATCACCTTCTACATGTGTTGAGTTTATAATGACTAACGTAAGTTTATTAAAAATTAACTTAGTTCTTGCTTTTCTTTAGTTGCTTTTTACTAATATTTAGTCTTCACCTCAGGCAGGAGGGAAAAACGCTCACGCCAGCTACTCAGCATTTTCATTCCTTTATGTCTAATTGCTTCACTATAAATTCCAAGCTCCTGAAGTTTCCTTCCCTCCCCCGAGGAGCTCTATGACATCCTGGTTTAAGTCCAGGTTCCCAACTTTTATTTTAATTGCTACTTGTTTGAAGCGCCCACATCACGATATCATTTTGGCCCTCCTCTCACGAGAGCCAAAGGAAGACACTTGTATTTAGCTTGGTCCTGCGCTGCTGAAGCAACCCAAGGCACCCAGGCTTTCAGCACCCATGATGACGGTTGGGTTTTACCCATGTATTTTGCTTCTGTGAAACTAACCAGTAGTTGTCTCCATGCGGAAATGTGTCTCCAAACAGTTCTGGAAGAAGGCAGGGGTCAGAAACACTGAGCCTCCCCGCACACACCAAGGGGCCTTGGCACATGCACGGACCAAGGAGCGACAGCAAGACAGGGGCAGAAATCCTTCCTGCGAGCCCAGGCCAGAGAGGGGCCCAGGCCTGCAGCAGGAGCTGGGAAGTGCCAGTTTCCATCACAGAGGAGCCAGAGAGCTCATGGTGGAAGAACCCTCCCCAGGATCACAATGATTCAGCAAAGATGCTGGAAACGAACCCAGACATTTTGCTTCCCCTTCCCTGCAAGTGACCCAAGAGCCCACACCCTCACCCCCACCCCAAACCAGTATCCCAGCTCTGCCTCCGCTCCCCGGTGGGGCAGGAGGACCCACTCCCTTCGCAGAGCGGGACAGAGCCCGCGTATCCCAGCCTCTCCCTGCCACAAATCACCGCCGGGCACCCCGGCTCCCACCCCGGCATCTTCCCCGCTCCTTCCCCCAGCCCGACCGGGAACAGGACCCAGGCACCACCCCCACCCTAACACCGCGGCCCCGGCATCCTGCCGCCCCGCAGCCCTCCCCCAGCACCGAAAAGGCCCCGGGAGCCTGACCCCGGGGAGCCCAGCCCCCCTCGCCCCCCCACCCGGGACGCGGCCGTCCCGCCTTAAGGCGCTCCCCCACGGAGACTGCGGGCACCCCGCCCCACCCGGGAGCCCGGCCCCTCACCGCTGCCCCGAACCAGGGCAGGCCCCGGGCGCCCAGCCCCGCAACCCCCCGGCCCGGCCCGGCCCGGCACTCACGGGCGCAGCTGAGGCAGAGCCCGGCGGCGGCGGGGACGACGGAGCTCGAGCCCGGAGTTGAGCCGCCGGTGCGGGCGGAGGCGGAGCGAGGGTGTGTCCTAAGCGAGCCCCGCCCCCAAGGCCGCGCCCCCTTCCTCCGGTAGGTGTGGGGGGAGGGGCGGGGGCCGCCAAGCGCCTCAGCGCCCGCCCGCCCCCGTTCACCTCAGGGCCGCTAACCGGGGGGCCGCGCTCCGCCCTGCGCCCGGACGTCGGCGTCACCGAGGAGGGTTGAGAGGGGCCCGGCCCCGGTAAACCTCGTCGCCAAAAGGCGAAGCCGTGGCCGCGGGCGGGGCGCTCGAGCCCGAGCCATGCGCCTCCCCGCCAACGCAGGGCGGGCGGACGGTTGTCCCTGGCGGGCCCGACCACCGCCGCCGCCGCCGCCGGGGAGGGGGGGTGGGGAGAAGGGGAACCGGAAGTGGCGTGCAAAGGCCGCGCCGCCCGTCTCCCGCCGTCGCGGGCGCCGGTTCTCGCGAGAGCGCGGAGGGCGGGGCGAGGCCGCCGGGCAGGGCGCGCGGGGGGGCGGGGCCTCGTCGTCACCGGCGGCGCGCGGCGCCCCGCTCCCTCCGCGCTAGAGGACACGGCCAAGATGGCGGCGTCTGCGGCGGCACTGCGGCACCTGGCGCCGCTGGGCGCCCGCCTCGCCCGCCTCCCGCCGCGGGGCCGCGCCGCCGGGCGGCTGCTCCAGCAGCGCAGGGGGATCCGCCTCTCCGCGCCCGCCGCCATACAGGTAGCGGGGCCGCCGCGGGGAGTTAGGATTGCCCCGAAGGAGGGGCTGGGGGAAAGGGGCTCGTCCCTCTCGGGGGAGGCGGCCGGGTCCCGGGGCGGGTGGGCGGTGAGGCGAGGCGAGGCGGCGCGGCTCGACTCCCCGCGGCCCTGGCGGGTGGGGAGCCCCGCGGCTGCGGGCCGTGCCCCCGCCCTGCCCGGCAGCCGGTGTCTCGCAGGTGACGGTGCGGGACGCGCTCAACCAGGCGCTGGATGAGGAGCTGGAGCGGGACGAGCGCGTCTTTCTGCTGGGCGAGGAGGTGGCTCAGTACGATGGCGCCTACAAGGTATGTGGATGTCGTTACCGGGCCGGGAAAGGGCCTCGGGCGGGCCCTGACTGCCCTCTCCTGCCCTGCAGATCTCCAGGGGTCTCTGGAAGAAGTACGGGGACAAGAGGGTGATCGACACCCCGATATCGGAGGTAAGGCTGCCCTGTCTTCTGCCCTGGCCGTCCCTTCCATCAGCCGCTCCCCCGCCACCCCCGGCCCCGTGCTCACTCCTTGGCTCCCTTCTCTTTCAGATGGGCTTCACAGGAATCGCTGTCGGTGCTGCTATGGTTTGTAAATTTGCATTCCTCTCCTTCTGATTTAAAAACTAAAAATAAATTGGGTTTATGTAAAAACATACTAATACGTACTTTAACATATTTAATAGGCAGGGTTGAGACCAGTGTGTGAATTCATGACGTTCAACTTCTCCATGCAAGCAATCGATCAGGTTATAAACTCAGCTGCCAAGACCTGTTACATGTCTGCAGGATCAATTGCTGTTCCCATTGTCTTCCGGGGCCCCAACGGGGCATCAGCTGGAGTCGCTGCTCAGCACTCGCAGTGCTTCGCCGCTTGGTACGGGCACTGCCCGGGACTGAAAGTTGTTAGTCCTTGGAGCTCAGAAGATGCCAAAGGTCTGCTGAAAGCATCAATACGGGATGATAATCCAGGTGAACACAGGCAGATCGTGACAACACCTAGCACTCGATCCTGAAAAGAATGTCCGTTTTCTCCTCCTGCCCCATTTAAAACAAACACACACAAGATTGTTAAACCCTAAAATACTTAAGGTTGCTTTACTGCACCTTTAGGGTACTTACAAAGGCACAGAAGTACGTATTCTTTTCCTAATAGTCACTTGCCTTGTTAGCAGTAGACTAATTTTGTGCTGTTGCCAGCTACATATCTTTACTGCTAGTTTGGTACCAATCAGGAAACTTAGAAGCATTTATGAATCTATCATAAAGGGGTTAAAAAGGATGAAGATGAGTCAGGAGGAGTTCCTGTATATACAGTGTCTATGTAACTCATTTTTACAGATCATGAAGTTCAGATGATAAATTCAGAATGTCATTAATTAAAAGCAGGGCAACCTTTCTCTTTATTTTTCACAAATATGCATGCAAAATCTAAGACCTTTCTGAAACTCATGATTCTACCATCATGTACCAGAAGTTAAATACCTGATATCATTTAAGAGTAATTGTAGATAATTTTTTAAATAATTCAGCATTAAGACTGTGGTTTGTATTTTTTTAATTGCTTCTGCAAACATACTCAAGTCCTTGTTGTTTGGATGGGCTTAGTATCTTGAACTAGTCTGCTGCAGTACCGTTAATCAAAAGTGCAGTCCTGTGCCTGCAGATGTACATGCTAATCGAAGTATGTTTTCTTCTAGTTGTGATGCTGGAAAATGAATTACTGTATGGTGTTCCCTTTGAAATGTCTGAACAGGCACAGTCAAAGGATTTTCTTGTTCCAATTGGAAAAGCTAAAATAGAAAGGCAAGGTAAGCTGAGAATACAGTTTGTTCCCATATTAACCGAACTGCTTGGGGACTTTTTTTTTAACTTCTTAGCTATTCAGAATACTGCTGTCATGCGACATAGAAAAGTGTGTCAAATGTTCAATGTTCCAATGTTATTTTATCCAGTAGTATACTTTATTTTTCTGTTGCCCGTACAAGGAAAGATCACCTGATTCTCCATATCTTATCTAAAGCTATACCCTTCTAAGGGATTTGTTCCATAGTGTAGAGTAGGTGATGCCTGAAAAACTTTTTTCCTCACCTATGTAATGTTTGTCAAAAATGCAAAAAGAGATCACTGTAGTATTTCAGCCCGTTTGTTTATGATTTACCACTGAATTACATGAATGTTTGAAAAGGATAATCTAGAAACTATATTAAATATATCTTCAGTTCCCTGAATTAAAGGGTAAAGTTTGTGTCTTAGCATAGTCCTTCGCTACCACTCTTTGTGCAGAATACTTAGCATTTCAAATAAATGTAAGGAACTTTACATTTAGGGGTTTTTTTTCTTCTTTAACACTTGTTTCTGTTCTAGGAACCCATGTTACGTTAGTGTCACACTCAAGACCTGTTGGACACTGTTTGGAAGCAGCTGCTGTACTTGCCAAAGAAGGTGTAGAGTGTGAGGTGGGTGGGGTTTCTGTTTGTCTCTTTCCCTGAAGTGGGGAAAAAAGCAGAGGGACTTTCTGTTCAGGCTCTGCAAAACTTCAGTGTTATTAACTACAAGCTTCTTATATTTGTAAATGCCTTAACAGCATGTGCATTTCATGTTTCTGCATTTGACCCTTTCATCACAAAGTTAAGGCAGAACTACTAACGATTTTGATTGACCCAGCTGTAGGGTAAGCAGAACAATGACAGTATGTATTAGTATGGTTGTATCTCGATAGAGCAAGAGTCACCTACTTGGGCTTTTCCGGGAGCCAGGAGAAACTGTTCCGCACAGTCTCTGCCAGAAAAATGTTAAAAATTTTATTAAGTCTTGTCTTCAAAGTCAGAATAGATGAAAGTGCTAAAGGTCACTGTACCCAAACAGTGGTAACCGACAGGCTTAAATCATAGCAAAACTCCCTTTTCTCCTCCTCCCCACCCCCCTCCCCAGGTTATAAATCTGCGTACCATTCGACCAATGGATATTGAAACAGTGGAAGCCAGCGTTGTAAAGACAAACCATCTTGTAACTGTAGAAGGAGGTTGGCCACAATTTGGAGTAGGAGCAGAAATCTGTGCCAGGATCATGGAAGGTACCAAGTTTTGCAATGTACATGTTGATCTCATTCCCTAGTCTAAATCCTGACAACTTCTTGATAAAGCCAAATGAAGGCAAAGTTAGGGGTTTGTATCTGAGGAGGCGGCTGAGCCTAGCTGTCTTGCTCTAGAGATTTTCACAGGGTGGATCGAGCTAGTCTTCTGTTGCGAGTAATTCTTATCCCAGAAACTCGACTGTGTGAGAAGTAAGATCGAAACTTTCTGTCTAAACCATAGTGCATGAAGATGAACAAGCAGGAACAGCTCTCTGGAATATTGGAGCTGCAGGAACAAAATTGTTTAAATGGATTAAGATTAAGAAATTGAGAGAAAACCGTAGCGCATGGCAACCTGACAACTGTTTTCTGTTTCAGGATCTGCCTTTAACTACTTGGATGCTCCAGCTGTGCGTGTTACCGGTGCAGATGTTCCTATGCCTTATGCAAAAATTTTAGAAGATAACTGCATACCTCAAGTGAAGGATATAATATTTGCAGTGAAGAAAACTTTGAATATCTAAGTTGTAAATACATGTTTTAATGTCCTGCTTCACAAAGTATTACTGGTGTAGGGCAAGTTGTATGCGTAACTTTTGTTGTATAGCTACATGAACTTTTTGTACAGTGGGCAAAGTGTAGTGATCTCCCAGAATATTTATATGGGGTTACCCTCTAAGCCACACTTCATGTAAGCAATGCTGTGGTAATGCTTGTTCATTCAACAGTACAGGTGGGTTAGTGCTACCCTATGTGGACAAATCCTATTCTAAATTCAGAATGAGGAAAAAATCCTCCATTTCTGCTTGGCTTGTAATTACCAGACCAGTTGTGTTAAACTGTTGGCTGCAGTGGTAGTTGAGTGAAGAACTGCAGTGAGCAAGAGAGGGCCCCGAGTCCTGCCCTGGAATGCTGTACAGCTCTCTAGGAGCCCATGGTTGCAAGGCTTATTAAAGGTGAATGATCAAACTGGAGTGAGTGAAGCCTTGCTTTTCAGTTCAACAGTTAAGTGCAACTATCTGTACAGAAGTGGGTTTTGGAAGCCTGCGGTATGGGTTAAGAGATGGCTAACATGTTTAGTTTCAAAGAGCACTCCGCTCAAGCAGGAAAGCTTCCGCACAAGAGCTTAAATGAAGATCCTGATCCTCTTCAGTAGGTGATGGGAAACGCTACAGAATTTTTCTTCACTAGCTGCCACATACAGTGATAAAAAAAATACTTGCCCTGATGCTTTGCTTTATGTATTATTTTTTTAAACTCATCATACGGGCTAACAATGGCATGCTCAAACTACAGTTCTTCAAATGCAAAATAAGTTATTTTACGCACATGCGCTGAGCCTGGGTCTGGACTGTGTTTGAAGAGCTGGGAAACAGTGGCAGCAGCCTTTCGGCAGATCACCAGATACCAGGGTTTAGCTAAGGGGCTATTCCTGTCAGGCAGGGAGAGCTCTGCTAGCCTTTGTTCAGCAGCTTCTGGTACAGAGTGAGAGCTGCCTCTAGGAGCCTGTGCAGCAGAGCTTGCTCTATACTCCAGGTAGGCTGCCCTTCTGCTGAACTGTTGGAGAGGAGATACTTACCTGTGTAAGTAGACAGAAGAGCTCAGGTCCTATTTTAGTTAAGGGCTACGAATACCTTTCAGAGTATTTTCTTTAGCAAAAGTGCTATTAGGTTCTTAGGAAGTCTGGGTTGCAGGTGCAATCCTAGCGGAATATACCCACCACCACGCTGCTGAAGGAATTCCATTAACGTTTTAATAAAAATGACTGAATATCACAGGTTACATGAAACTTTGTACAGACATTCTCTGCATAGTAACAAAACACTGATGTACTTGAATTTAAAAAATGGATTATCTATAATCCTTTAAAGTGCAATTTTTTTAAGGTTTTAAATCAAAAAGGATCTTTCAATAAAGTTTAAGCTGTTGAATAAACTTGAAGTAACTTTGCATTTAACTAAATCAAGAATAACAACCCAGTGCCCTATTAAATCCCATTTCAACTGTCTCCTTATATAAAAACACTTTCCCTTAGAGTTACAGGTAGGATGTCCGTTTAAACAAGTTTAATGAGACAGCATTTTTATTCCACCAGCAAATACGGTGGGAATAAGATTTAATTCTCTAGTTCCCTCACCTGTGCAGTATACTTTAAGGGTTGGGAGGAGTTGGATTATCTGGAACAAAACTTGCTCATTCAATGCAGCAAGAATTAAGATGAGTTACAAGTGCATGAAAAGAGTTGAAAAACTGAGCAGACTAAAACTACATTTGTGTAATTTGAAAAAAGGGGTGGAATAGAACTAGGAAAAAAAAAAAGCATTAATTCACCATGATCATGGTCATTCCTATTTTCAGATTTTTATTCAGCTATATAGAAGTCGCTGTACCCCTGAAACTGTAGCTAGAGAACAAAGTTCTTGAAACCAAGTAAAGAATGGAGTACTTATCACAGTATGGCAATGCAATTCAGACAGGGCAGTGCTGCTACTCAAGGAAAGCCAAAATAGGGGTAAACGGAGCTACAGCGTGATTAGCCGCTATATGCTGGTGGATCAGTCACTGGTCAGGAGGGTCTGGTTCCTAGACAGCACAGGAGGGGGAGAGGGAATTCAATCCTGGTGTGACCAGCGGCCTCAGCTGATCCTGGGAGCACTGTAGTCGCACGTCTGTGTTTTCTTCAGAGTTCCCTTCTGAAAGTTTTGAATGGAGCTGAGTAAGGCTCCTCGGCTTGCACTGACATCAGGCTGCGGGTTTGGCTGCGTTGGCACCTCTGTACTCGGAGGAGGAGGAGGAGCTGCTGGTGGCAGGGGCGGCGGTGGTGGTGCTGGGGGTATCGACGATGCTCCTGTTGAGTTGAGAAGAGAAGATGTAGTTTGATTATGCCAAGGAGGTCCTGCCGCAGAGGACTGCGGCTGCTTAGCTGGACTTGGTCAGTCCTGTACTAGTCATGTCATTTCTTGAATGCCAGTGGAGTGTGAAGAACAGAACAGATGAAAAATGCCAGTGATCAAATCCCTCTATCTGCAGGTGAGTCGTGTCACCTGAGACACCGCTGAAATGAAACCCGAAGTGCCTCAGTACTCGGGGATGCAAAACATGACTCAAATGTGATCTTACACTGAGGGAAATGGAGATCACTGAACAGGACTTCCCAGCTTCAGCTTCTCGTTTGTCCCCAGTGAAGCAGTTTGCTCTTTGGGTCATGAACAGTAACAAAGACTGGAAGAACAGGTACTAAGATTTGCTTATTTACATGACTAACTTTACTTTCTTAGGAAGGACCACATCGCTGTAGTATTTGTGATGACTGCTTGGTCCGATTATACTCCCATTTTAAAGTACTAACTGCAGATAGAGTTTTCTGGAAGGGTTTTACACTTCCACAGTACTGTCAGACTTTCACCAAACATGTCGTAACAAATGCCGGTTTCGCAGGCTGAACGAATCACAACAATCTGCCACTCACACCGCCTGCCAGCCTCTCGTGTTCCCACCAGTCACCTTTGCGCTCTGGCCCTTGCTCTCTACCTCAGTCATGTCCATCTCGTGCTCCTCATCATGCCTCAGCCTCCACGTCCTGACTCCCGGGGAAGCCGGAGCCCGCAGCGGTGCATGCGGGCAGCTAGCCCAGCAGCGAGGGCCTGCGTGGAGGTGCTTCCTGGCAGCTGGGATCCAGGCAGGTGGCCTTATTTGCCCCAAGCAGCTTTCCCAAACACCCTGATCTTGTGCAACTCTGCTGCTGCACGCTGCACCATCATTTCTACACAAGTATAATCAAAGATCCAGGCAGGAGTAAAAGCAAAAGGCTTCAGAGGTTCCACAGGACATGCACGTGAAGGTGGCGTTTGCAGCCCATCACCAGCTATATGGGGAATGACTGGCCTGTCTTGTCTCGCATATTCTGGAATGAGTACGGGCATAAGGATTAATATCTTCGAACTATTCAACAATGAATTTTAACTCCCATCACCTAGATGATTATTCCATAGTAAGACTAAAGAAACAAATGGTACCTATAGTCACACTTGCTTCCAGTAGCTAGCTCTAACCCACAAAGAGGAATATACTGGTAAGTGGCAAGAACTATGATACTAAAGGACAACAAAGCAAAACAACATGAGGCCAACCAAGAGACTATGGTTACTGAAGTAAAACTGCTTGCTATGAAGTACGCAAATACCAAGCAGTTAAAGGACATTATGCCACATGGACTCAGGAGGTATTCAATGAAGGATAAAGCTCAGCTACAGAAAACAAAAAGCAGGCCAAGTTCTTTGCGCTCCTCAGTAACACTTGCTCGCAGACTAACAAGTAATAATAAAAAAGTAACTGCTGTAAATACAAAAAGCAGTTATACTAGATGAAAGTCATAACTCAAAGCTCCCTCATTTTCTATTTATACCAGTCTTTGAAGAGAGATACTTCCCAGATGGGAGCAAGTGCAAAATGAGGAATATTCACACAAAGCATCCAATTTTGCCAGTGTACATTAATACATGCTGTGACTGTAGCACTTCCAACTCTTCAGGAGAAATTCTCACTGGCGTGAAAACCTTCTGTGACAACAAAACATGGAAGTACATATTGGGCTCATCTTCACTCTCCTCCCTTCCAGAGGAAATACTCAAGTCCTAGTAGAAATATCAGAGATCAACTGAAACAATTTAACATGCCTGTTGCATGTGGATCAACTGCTCTCTTAAGTAAGCAAAACATTACACACAGTGTTAGCACAAACTGAAATAAATTGCATATTGATGCCTTGGGGCCATCTAACCTATCCAAATCTACTTTTTACACTAGCCAAAGATGTAGAACTCCATTTATTATTAGAAACACTGGAAAACCATCCCCTAGGTTAGAGTCCTGTTTGGAACATGTGTATGGATTGCCAGCAAAGCACAGCAAACCAAAACTTGACGCTTTGCCAAAGGAAGAACAAGACCAAGAACAGTTCAAGTAACTACTTTTGTGGTTAAAGTGGTCAGAGCAGAACACTGCAGGACTGGCGTACCAACGCCATCACCAAACTGATCAGATGAACTGCTGTAAAAGAGCCAAGACCAGCTAATCATAAATGAAATGGCTTGAAAGAGATGCAAGAACTGCAGAGAACAAAGACAAGATTTTTGGCTGGAATTGCAAGGTGAGGTTCAAGAGGCCGTGCAAGTAGTTTTACAAGATGCAATAGGGAATGACCATGAAAACAGTGGCGAGGACTCTGTATGGAACACAAATACAACAGTAACATATACAGTGAAAGAAGGTACACATTTAACAGAGAGAACGGCATAAAAGCCACAAAGTGTTTGGATCCCTAAGTGTTACTAGGCCAAGATTCCATGTGTTATCTTCAAATTTTGGTCTGGTCATTTTACAATGGGCGTAGAAAAGACAGGGAAGTAGGGGGAGAGGCCACCTTCCTTCCTGGAAAATTGTTAAATTCCTCAGGACCCGCTTTTACTGAAATTGAGCTGCCGACAACATCATACAGTTAAACTCTTGGGAGATCGATTACAATGATACTCTTACACCTGAGCTCTGCCTTAAATACACACAGGTTTTAGAATCATAGCTGACTAGCTATGGGCATTACATATGGAACCTGTTAATTAAGAGCATGATTCTGAAAATCTTCAAATCCATTCATTTGTTAGTCAATCAAAACCAAGCTGTCCTTCCCTTCTTGACACAAGTGGTGCAAAGGAAATCTTAGTTCACACTTGTGTACTCATATGCAGTTATATCTACAAATTATATTGTTCTGCCCAACAGTGAAATATTCTCCTGTATTTACTAGAAAAAAACCAAACGTTTGAGACAAGTGCTCAGTTATCACTAGACCTTTCCAATACACGTGTTGGAAGAAGTTGCCTGCAAACACACATTTTACTCATTCATGCAGTTGTAAGAATAAAACACTCAAACAAGAACTTACCAAGGGTTTTTTACAGGGACATTTTTGTTAAAAGAGTGTGTTAAAAGGAATAGGAAGTAAATCAGATGCTGTAAACTTGATGCCTGAATTGAAACAAAAACTTAATTATGAATTTAAAGTGACAGTAATTGTGCAAACAGCATTAAAAACTTGGCTGAGAATGGGATGCAAACAAAGAAAATCATTTTAGTGATAGAGTTTTTAAAGATGCTGTATTTCATTAAAAGAATCCACAAGAAAGTTCAGATCATCTTCTTCTATTCCCTCCCAATACTAAGCAAGTTCAAGATTTGCATTCAAGTTTCCCATACAGAAACAGAGCATCTTTAAAGAGATAAATCAGCATTAGCTTACTTTTCCGAAAATTCACGTTCAAAATGATGCATGCTCTATTGAAGACAGCAGAGAAAGAGAGAGGACACAAGTTAATCATCCGGTTCTCGTGTCAAAGTAAGAAAAACAGATACTGTTAGCTGAAAAGTTAGTACAAAAATCAATACATTCTTATTCACTGACAAATATGAGGATAGCAGATTGACTATTTCATATTGCATATACAACACTTTGTCTGATTCTGAGTAACAAAACACAATTTTCCATGCTATAAGCATTATACTTGATGAACACATACAACACACATGCCTTCAGTTGCACATGCCATAATTCAAGCTTTACAGGATTAAAGTGCATTTAGAGAGATTTAGCAAGAAATCTGCAGGAAGATTAGCCACAGAAGACAAAATCCATTCAGTTCAAGGAACACCTCCTGTCGTACTAACACCTGTATTTACACTTATGCTGCATGGGTCAGAGACACTCAAGTAAAGCATTCAAATTGTCTTACAGAAAGGTGAAGGGCAGAAAAGATGCACCATATGGGTGTCTATGAAACACATGTCGTACTGAAGGATTCAGAACAACTGGCACAGAAAAAGATAGCTAAAGTTAAGTGCAACTCTTTTACTTCATTCCCACAGGGAAGCAAAAATGGCAGCCTCCAAACTTTCCTCTAGTTTAAGAGAGCTTGCTGGTATTTTATGGGCTTATTGGATTTAGAGAAGATGCAGTGAAGTTTTAAATAACCCATACCACAGTATTCTGTATCCCATCTGATCCTAGCCACAGCTCATAGCCGCAAAGAAAAATAACATATTTTCAAGGAAGCAAAGAATTGTGCAAGTGGGGAAAAAAAAGAATCAAACATTCAAGGGAGAATGTCAGATACATGGGAAGTTATGTTAGAATCACTTGCCACGATGTAAACAATGTATTTCAAAGATGTTATTTAGCCAAGTATCTGCAACAAAACCATCCCAAAACATTCTAGTCAATGAGAAAAGCCCATGAGAGCCTACGTTCCTAGTAGACACCTTTCCCCTCAAAGCAGGTCACGCATTCAATCCTACAGCTGCAGCTGTTATTACAAAGACAGCTGAAACCAGCAATCATTTTATTTCTTAGTATGTTTTGCATTAACTATACCAAGCACTCTGCTGCAAGCTAAGTCTCACAAGGTCTTTGTTCACAGACAAAGCACCTCTCAATGCATGAGAAACACCCTGAACGACGTTCCTTCCCCAGGGCATGTCAGACTGGAGGCCGTTCCCATTTCGTCAGTGTCTCTGGCTCTGCACATACCCATGCACTACATTGATTTGGTTGGTTACAGGCCAGGACAAAGGCAAGAGCTTCTGTTGGGTACGCTTTTCCATGTCAGCCTTCATTTTGCCATCAGCAAGATGCTTTGAGATGCCATGATTCTAACACAACCACAACCAAACCAGAAAGACAGACTGACAGCCTCATTCCCCTTTTGAGAGTCATCTCACCACACTGATACCACAAGCAATTTTGGTTCAGAGGTAAATATCCTTAGTAAGTGCAAGGAAACCGGAAGGGAGAGATACAAGCTACAGATGCATCACTTGTCACAAATAAAGTCCCACCATGGGGCCAGCAAGTCTTTCATTGAATAATAGCATACTTGCTTGGTATGGCTAAAACTACAATGTTGCTGATGAAAAAAATCAGGCACACTAGCTTTTCTCTTAGAACTAACACTTGAAGTTTCTTCTATGAATTCTACTCACAAAGCATTCCTGAAATGGTGACACTTGCCTTTACACCCGATCAAAAGGATCAAAGCCATCGGCACACTAAGGCGCTTTCCAATTTGAATGTGGGTAGGGCCACGTGCACCACGTCAAACGGGGCTGATCACAAGTCATCATAAGCACGCTGGCAGCAAGATGACTGACACACTGTGACAATGTGGTTTGAACAACAGAGCCAAGTTTTGAGTCCAAACTTGAGCCATTTTTAGCCATTTGAGCCACGTCTACACATAAACCTGCACAGATGCTCAAAACTTGAAGAAGCTTTCAACCAAGTTCCAACAGGTTCAAATTAAAACATAAGTGAAAGGTAGTTTTATTGCAGGAGAAAAAAAAAATGTTCTCTAAACATCTGCCCATTTTGGAGGCATAAGGTTTTCTTTTGCATTTTCAGCTACTTCCTTATTAAAGCATCCAGAACTTGAAATAAACCCTCTAGCTAACAGTCAGTACATCCAGAGAACAGCACTGTTATTGTGCAACACAATAACAGTAATTATCTTGTTTAGACTAACTGGGAGAAGTTAGTTCATAAAATGTACACTTCAACATACACTCAACTTGAAGGAGAAACGACTAACTTGAATTTCAGCATGACTGATTTGGATTACATCACAGAGACTGCAGTGTCCTTTGAAAGGCCATTCACAGCAAACACAAATTTGATTGCATTGCTTTAGTTAACAAGTTGTGCTGTGTAGAAAGTTCCTGGGACTAGAAACCATATGGCATGAGTCATCATAACAAACAGCAATGCTATGGACTGCTTCCCTTCTAGAAATGTATTCCATTAACACCTTTTGCTGTTAAATGTTTGCCAGTGCTCATCTTCCAGCCTTTCAGACTGAAGCACATCCACTGTCACTCAATATTCAGATTTGTAATCAAACTTTCATGAGCATTTCTATTGCCCACTCAAGCAGATTCTTCACCACTTCCCACCACCTGTCCTAAACGCAAGTGAAACTGTTTGCACAGCTACCCAGCAAACTAGAAGACAGAACTGGCCAAAAATAATAAAGATATTATCTTTAAACCAAATCAGTGTCTGACTTGTTTCAACCAGTTCTACTGCTGTTATCAAGGGGCTGTAGCAGAACTGGGGAGATTTATGCAGCCTAAGCTACTGAATTTGTCACACCCAAAATTCCTGAAACTACATCACAGCAGTACAGGTGTAAAGAGACAATACACAGAAACAAGGGATCAACAAGCAGTATTTCAGAGTCAACAGACCATTAACATGAGAACAAATGCATACTGCAACATGAGGCCCAGAAAATGTCTGGAAAGGAGCAATGTCGGTCGGACTGCAATAATAGAGACTTTGAAGCAAGCGCTTACGCTCTATGGGTAAATCATATCATGTATATCTCAGGAAAGGTTATTAAATGAAAAAGAACAGTATTAAAAGGTTCTCTATGGCCCTCAAAAGACAGCACATGCCCACACTCAGGCTGACACAAGATAAATATTATCTCTGTGTTCCATCCTTGAAAACCACCATCCCTTAACCATCCCTGGGAATAACACCCACAGTTGAGGGGCGGGGTGGGGGAGGGGGAGGATAAAAAAAAGAAAGAAAAAGAAAAACACTATAATGACTCTTGAACTTACCTGCTGTAGAGGGTGGAGTGGGTGATGATGGAGATGTTAATGGGGAACTTGCCCCAGAGCCTGCTAAATAAAACAACAGTCTAGTAACTAAAGCTGTGATATTAAAATTCAACACAGTCAGACAAGACAGATTGTTGGAAACAGGCCGGCTTTATTGACTGAAGATCCAATCCTGCTTCCACTGAAATCTTGGGAAAGATTCCCATTCATAGGAACAGTGTCACTCAGACCCAATCTGAACAGAGAGTCTTTACAGTACACAGTATCAGAGGAGGTCCAAACACATAAGAAGGGCACTCAACAGTATTCCTCAATGGGAAACACTTCTTTTCTGTTGCTTAGGCTGTTGGATTTCAGCGTCCAAATTCTGTTCTCCTTAAGAGTTGTGCCACTGCATGGATGGCACCCCACTTCTCCTTCTAAGAGATGATTCTCAGTCAGTCGCTGTACTCCACAAGTTACTCTGACATCTGACTATTCCACAACAGGCTGCTTTTGGACACATTTTAGCCAAGCAAGTCAACTCTGTTAAACTGTTCAGTAGTACTGACCATTCCTTTTAACTAAATGAAGGCCTGTCAAAGGCTCTGTTGCTTTAGAATTTGGCACTAAAGCAGCAATTAAACAGATAATTTTCTCATTCATCTTAACACCTTACTACTCACCACAGAGTTTCTCCCTGAAGGATGCATTATTAAACGACCCAAATAATGGATGTTATTACTATTCCACTCAAATATCAAACACAATGAAACGATTTTTTTTTTTTTTTTTGAGGAATGGGGCACAGAGGAGAAGACATATTGCTTTAAATTAGGCAGCTGAAAAATTTAACGCTGACAATATTTTTAAGCCCTCAATTTATCTATTATTAAATACCCAAACCAGTGGTATCAGGCTTTGGTAGTCCAATATTAATGTGTAAAATGACGGTGACCCTGGATCTTTTAAGCCAGAAAATGACAGCAACAACAAAAACTTTGACACAGCTGTGTAGAGGCAAGCTCTTCTCTCTGTAGTTACCTGAGTTATTTGAGTTGCTGTATTTTGCTGAGTGTTCTTCCCCACTTTCATAGGCAGAGCGTTTTGACTTCTTTAAAATGGAGCAGAAGAAACAGAAGATGGGAATGAATAATCACTTTTCATTATAAGGATTGAACTGACACACAGATTTGTAACAGCCACCCCCTGTATCACACAAGGTTTATCAATGCCCAACATCCCTCTCCCCACACCCAACATGGGCTGCCATGATGACAACAGCAGCAAGGCTGTTCTGCACTCAGATACCTCCAGGCAAGCAACCAGGACAACTCCAGTGCCCTCTGACCACAAGGAAAAGGCAGAAAAACTGACCCACCAAACAGGAAGAGAAATGCAGACAGCATGCTGCAGGAGCAGACTAAAAAAGGCTCCAATACCCTCACCAGGGGGCAGGAAGCAGCACAGGTTGTCATCTGTGCATGAACTAAGACTGTTTTCTTACAGCAACCTCAAAGAGGTTAAACCAATATGCAAGTCAGCTACCATTGTAACTTAAACTTCTTAGGAAGTCTACTGCTTAGCGACAGAAGTGAAAACAATCACGAAGTAGTACAGAAAAACACAGGATGGAATAGAGCAGTGTGCCTGTGGTTGTACATGCTAAACATTCAAAAGAGATACACATAATTTTCTGTGAGAGAAACCTATTTAAATATTGCTTACTTTTCGTGCTAAGATTTTCCTTTTCTTTTTTTCTTCTTCAGAGCCATGATGAGATTGAGCTCTTGTCAGCCTTCTGTGCTGGTGAATCTTCAAAATGAAAGGAAAAACAGAAAAAGAGGATGTTAAGATCTTAAATGTTCTCAAACAAGGCATATGTTTGGGGTACAAGACAACACTGTAGTAATTTTGCATGTTTAATTTTCTTTTTTCATTTTTAGCTTTTATCTTTACTGTTGCTGGTAGAGGATGGAGCTTCATACTGCGGTTAAAATGATCCTTTAACTTAGGAGCCACTGCCTGTGAAACTGCATCACTTAAAACAGTGAAATGCCATACAGTCAACAGCTGTTCTACAACTCCTCATACTGCATTTTTAGAAAAGTAAATCCGTTGATGAAAGCCTTTATTACTCAAAATCACTTTTGACTAAAACTCACTTTCCCCATGTAAAAGTGGTAAGAGGAAATGGAATGTCTGTAGGAAATACAGTAAAGAAATGCATACATTACCAATTTCTGTTCTTCTGTTAATCGCTTTTCTATGCACTCCTTGGAGGTTTTCAATGCCTCTTTTAGCTTAGTAGGAATCTAATACAGAATGGGGAAAAAAAAAAAACATAGCACAAACCGTGATAAAGGAAAACACAACTGCAACGCTCAAAACTCACCGTTCATCTGATCATGTTGCTCATCTAAAGCCTTAAGTACTGACACTATTCCCTTAGTGAAGGGGAAAAGATGACTCTAGATGCATGTTTTCCACTCCAAACCTAGCTAGAGATCTAACAGCAGGGACAAAGAAACACTGAAAAATGGAAGGGATACTCTAATAGCAGGGACAGCTAATTATTTTGATACCCAGTCACATCCCCAAATTGCCATGAGGCTGACAACACAAGACACATGGCACACATCCTCCAGGAGAAGTGCTCAGGGGCAGCTCCCCAGTGGGAGCCAATGTGGCTCCCCAAAAGTCCCAGCACTGTAGCACTGGAGATGGCAACAAAGTGCTGATGGTCTCACCTAGCAAAATCAGTTTCCACAGGTCTTAGCAATTCATTTCCTCTCACTGCAAGGGATCCACATTACTTAGCAGCCTCTGCTCAGATAGAGCGCCATCATTAGTAACGTAAACATGTTCCAGGATAGGAACTGCACTTGAACACTCATGGGTCACACCATGCCCCCATCTAAGGGGTGATATAATGTTCTTGGGTGCAATTCAGCAAAGGAATCAAAATACTGATGGCAATCACCATAAAGCCAAATAAAACCATCTCTCCTCTACCCTACCGGTTGATTAATGTGTAGCTACCCACAGCCTGACACTTCCACAAACATCAGCAAATCAATGTTCAACTCTACCTTAAACTGTGGTTTCTCGGAGTTTGCTAGCAGGACATCGCTGAATAATCTGTGAGTGGATGAAAAAAAAAAAAAAAAAAAAAAGGACTGTTATTCCCAAGAGATAGAGAGAATCACAGCAAAAATACTATTGGTACTGTTCGCTTAACTCCCTCTTTCTCCTTTTCCTTCTCTGTCCTCATCCCTAGGCCACTGTTGGGGGGTTTTCCACGTTTTTATGTACTGCTTTTTATTTTCCAAGTACTGCTGTAAAATTTGCAGCATTCAACCCTCAGAATGCAGCCACTACTGATGGCAGAGTAAGCAAGACTGTATGAAGTACTTTGAAAGCTGATGGAACAGGTGCAATTATCAAAGGCAGAGAAGGGTTCCGCTAAAAAAAAATGCCTTTTGCTTAAAAGTATATAGATTCTTTAATGACAAAAGATTACCAGGGACTTGATTTTAAATTTCACCTAAACATCATCATTGCTCTTTTTAAGAAAACTCTATTAGCACAACTATTGTTTTAGCATTAACAAGAACCATGTGAAAGATCAATGAGTGAACTTAACATTTGAAAATATCTACATTCTTGTCTGTATTCTGGCAAAGGCTACTAAAGCAAATATTCTAATATTTTCACTCTCCCCTCTGTAGTATCAGCAGCAACAGCATAAATGATTAATCCTTTTCCATCCAAAACAAAGACACTAGAGGGCAATGGTAGTCTGAAAATACAACTGGTTAGTGCATTTCAAGATACTTTGTTCTGGAGAACATACTAGAAAACTGTCCCAGAAAGAGATCTCAAGCCTGGCTCCGAGATAAATATTTTGGAGATCTTTTGTTACTGTTCACTATGTAAAATTATCACAGGCCTATACTAGAGAAAACAAATTCAAGTGTAGAATCAAGTTTATAAGAATAGTTTTTCATAAAAAAGTCAGAAATAAAACAAATTTTAAAAGACTTTTTAGAAAACCCACAGAAATTCCCTCCTTGTTTATAGGGCATTTTTCTGACCCTTTCTGATTACATGTTCTTGCAAAATTAAGCAAACTCATAGTTTATATGGTTATAATAAATAATAAATCTTATTAAATATTTAAAATTACATTAATTGCTTTAAATTCTATTGCTCACATTGCACATCTATGTAGAACACTTTTGTGAAGAGTATTGGTATGAAGGGAATGCAGTATAATACCCTACATATCAGATACAGCTGGGCATGGATCATTTGTTCAACATCTTTTAAGACATGTATATTCTTGTATTCACGGAGTTTTCTTATAGTATTTCTCCCCTGCTTACATTCTTCCCTCTACCTCCCACCTGCTTTAAAAGCTGCGGAAGGGAGGAGTAAAGGGAGTTGAAGGCTGAGACAAGCCTGCAGTAACTTCTCAACCAGGAAACATGAATCTTGGAG
Source organism: Astur gentilis (assembly GCF_929443795.1). Classification (NCBI taxonomy): domain Eukaryota; kingdom Metazoa; phylum Chordata; class Aves; order Accipitriformes; family Accipitridae; genus Astur; species Astur gentilis. The sequence goes on along the minus strand of NC_064902.1, from coordinate 14,602,848 downwards.
CATGCTCTCAATGTACTGCAATCTGTATACTGTGAGATCAGACCCAGATTTAGGTATGGACAACCTGTCATTTATAAGGTCGTGACTCTGGCACCTCATATTAAGAAAAAAATAGAAGAACCTCCCACCAGGAACCGTGGTTCTACGCTCAGCATGCTGGTGACACGTTGCAGCACAGTGACAGCAGATTTCCCTGGTAATATTCTCTCCTAATTGCAGGCGGGGTGGCACTGCAGACAGACATGATCTCCAGCTCAGTCATGCACTGACATTGCTCCCTTTCTGCATCCTAGTCTTGCCCCATACCTGCCCTTACCACTTCCCTGCATCACCGGGAGGACAGCCTGTAAAGAAATTTATTCTGTCTATCTATGCTTCAGAGAATCCCTAAGCCAGCCCTGCAAGAAACCAGCCAAAACTTCTACACAACATTTCATATCCAGACCCAGTCTAAATGTCACTGCTGAGCGAAGCAAGAGATCTATTTTGCTAGTCATAAGTAAACTGATAGCAAAATCTACTGAAGTAGGTCTGGAGGGGACACGGAAAAAGACTCCTTATTCTAAATGCTTTAAAACAATCTGTACATTATCTTAATCATGCTTGCACTACTTTAATAGGTGGATCAAGTTAAACCATAGCACCATGCTAAATAAAATGCATTCATAACAGCTCTAACACACCAAGAGACAGAGAAATGTTAAATGAGCGTCTATCATATTCACAAGGGATGGGTTCTATAAAGCCTATCCATTTTAAAGCTTCATTTGGGATACGCTGTGCATCCCTCAGAATAAGGAGCAAATCTTTCTAAAAAGGAACAAAAGCAAAAAGGTTCTTCCTCCTAATGTAATTAAAAACATTGCTGAGTATAAAACAAGTAGAACAAGACTTACGGCATCTGTAAGAGCCGTGAAACAGTTGGCATGCCATTCTTCATAGCTTCACAGGTCAGAATGGATTCCAACACAGACACTACCAAAGAAAGAATACAAATGAACACATTTTTGCACGGCAGGACAGCAAATGATTTAGAATGAACGTCTGGCACTGCTGTGTGATGTTCCCCCAAGTATTGCATCAACTAAGCAGTGATGAAGCTCTGCGGCATGTGTTTTTTATTATAATGTTACTATTACACATACAAACTTTTCAAGAATGTTAGACATGAGGCGACAGAATCCAGGCATCTAATTACTTACCACACACTGCTTTATCACTCAGTTTAAAAAAAAAGAAAAAAAAAAGTTTTATTTAAATACTACATATATTTGGGGCAGAACACATTGTCTATTTTTACAAATTACTAACTAATTCTTTCTGGTCACAGGCTGCAAAGAAGTTATGCTGCTATTTCACAGCATTTCAGCTTAGGTAAAAGGTTAAGAGCACCCAGGAAGCCAAGACTGACATTTTCTCAATTGTATACTAACCAACAAACACTGATGGTGCAGGGGGGAAGCTGTCTACCGGAATCGTATCTGGGGGTCTTCCGTATGTCATTTCATACAGTAAGTGTCCAAAGCAGTGTACATCAACACCTTCTAAAGTCTGTGGAGGAACAAAAAAATAAAAACACAACTTGCTAGAACTAATCAGTTTTTCACAACTGGTTTGAAAACATGTGATAACCCATTAAAGACTGGTCTTAAATTTGAAGATAGGAAAGATGAACCATTAAGACAGTTCCTAACCACAATCATTTCCCAGCATAAGTTTAGCTCAAATGAAACCTTCACGCCTCAAGCTAAAGAAGCTACTGCTCCCTTTCTGTACGTGATGATACAGATGGGATAGCAGCATAGTGGTGTTCTGTAAAAACACATGAAGTAGTAAACTCTTTCCGTACACAGCAGTTTAGAGCACCATACACTGACACAAATCGCAACCAAGCACATTTTCCTAGCTAAGTCAAACAGCAAAGAATGAGATTCATAATATGACCAGCTGTCACTTTACAGGGAGGTAGATAAAAAGACAGCAAAAATGCATACCAAACCTAGGAGAGTCTCTTTCACCCCTCCTTAGGTTTGTACAAGTTGTACACACATGCTAAGCTCCCAGACAGCATATTTCTGAGATTTTTGAATCATGTTTAAACAGAAATGGCTCCTCTTACTGGTAGAGCTTTGATGGCACTAACAGATTTGGACTAACCATGAACTTTTGATCGTTTCTTTGACAACACAGTAGAACTTGTTTAGCAAGGTCAGCCAGCAGCTGTCTCGTGATGCTCTACAGAATTTTTTACAATGAGCACTTAAAGGCAGTGCAAGATGCTGGCTAAAAGACTGTATTGCTGCAACAGGGCAAATTTGTTTTCTTATTTTTGTAGGAAGATAATATTTTACTTTGCAAGCTTGTAGTTAAGAGACACCCTTCAAACAAATAAAAAACAGTTTTTAATAGCTAGACATCTGCAAGCATCTAATAAATTTTCACAGCATCCACCACATACAAGGCTGATTACTACTCCCAGCTAAGACCTAGTAATAAGCTGCACTCATTGTACAGACATAAAAGTGAAAGTGTGGTAGACTATATGCATATTCCTACGAAATACAAGACCGGGGTGGAAAGAGATCTTAAAACAACTGTAGTTTACCTCCATTTGTGCCAGCACTGTTGTCACAAAACGCTCACCTGCACTCCCCTTCTACCTGCTTACCTTTGGCCTCAGCCTCACTCCAGTGTGCTGCAACAAAACTTCTGTGCAGCCAAACAGTGATTTGGAGGAAGCAGAAAAGGGATTTGATAGAGAAAAGCTCAGATTAAAGAAAAAGGGTTGAGAGAGGTTTTTTTCATTCTACTCAGTTCTCCACAAACAGAAGTTGAGGATAAAGGGATGCATAAGAGTCAGCTGAATTAATTGTCTGAATCTTACATTAATTTTCCGAAACTGTGAGAAGTATGATCGATAAAACGATGGAAGTCCCAATAAGGAATTTTCTAGATCCAGTAACTTGCAGGTGTCCCCATCCAACATCACATTGGCAGAGTGAAGATGGCCATAAGGAAATCCCTTCTCATGCAAGAATTTTAATACCTGAAAAAAATCCAATACAGAAGCACTGTCACAAGATGCTCTGATGATCTCAAGATCTTAAATGCTCCAATACTAAAGCAGATACATAATAAATGAGGCCCCTGTTTGGAATGCTTGCTCAACTTGATCTTCTATTTACATCATCCTTGGCTGAATATTCGTTTCCATCTCACTGTTAACATTTCTCACAAAACAAACATTTGATGCTGATCCTCAAAGCAGGCTTATAGACACCTCCCAAAGAGATCTGGAAACTAAAATTCACAATTCTACTATTATAATTTGAATAAAAATTTCTAACAAAAAAACCAACCCCACACATTCATGACAATGAATTTAAGGCACATGTTCTGCAGGCTATAAATTACTTCTTTCCCTTTTTCCACAAGGAAAAAACTACATTATCACCTCTCTCCCACTTAAGTTCCACACATACCAACTGACTTTTTTTTTTTTTTCTTGGTCAGAAATGGCCTCACACATACATCTCTAAATTCAACTCCCAGCAGCAAATCTCAATTTACATTTAGATTTTAAGTCTGCTGCTGAAATAAAGCTTGTGTGCTCAAAAGTTTGTCTACTTTTTCTAGTTAAACCAGTTGGCTTCAAAAAAAAAAAAAAATCATAAAGGCTGGTAAAAAAGCAAAAAAGAAAATACCTCTAATATTTGCCTTCCATATGTTTTTATTTGCTGAAGTTCAAGACCTTGAATTTTTTTAGGATTGCAATACTTCTTCAGGAATGGGTCTTTTGGCTTTGCCTTTTAAAAAAAAAAAAAAAAAAAATCAAATATGCCCAGAAAAGCCAGTAATTGTCTTAGTTTGCTTAGCAATAGATGGTAAATAGTTTTATAAAAGACATACTATGGTCATTCCAGAGGGAGGGGGGAGACATTACCTTATAAATAAGGTCCTTTAGTGTCCCTTTTTCACTGAATGGTCTAATAACCAGTGCTGAAGATTCATTGGCAGTGGCAAAAGTGATTTTGTAAATATAGGGATGCTACCAAAAGAAGAAACTGTAGGTAAGTTTTAGATGACAGATTCTGTAATTCCTTTTTGCTCAATTCACAAGAAAGAAAATATTTGCTTGAATTGTATATTTAAAGTAATAAACTGGATTCTGTCAGTGACATTTGCTCAAGTTATTCAGTCTTAACCTGGAGAAAATGCAAAGAAAACTTCACAAGGACATTGTTCAATTTCCACACAAATTAAAAAAAAAAAAAAGAAACCGCTATCCTTTTTTAACAAAACAGACTGGCAGTTTAGACAAATGAAGAACCCAGACCCATTAGCACTTATACATGAGCAGCTTTACTTCAGGTTTCAGTCATGCTAAGCTAATAAATTCAGTCACAGTTTTATACAACTATGGCACATAAGGAAACTTGGCATTAATAGCTGTCGTAACAGTTTCCTGTCTTCAGAAATTGTTATAACAACTTCCCGCAACTTTGTGAAACCAAATGAGACAGCACAGTTGGAAATAAATTACACATGCAACCCATACACTAATTGAAATTGCTAGTTAGGAAAAGACCCCTTGTTCATGTCTTATTTTAACACATCAGTTTCAGTCTGGTTTGGGGGTTGAGAAGCCTGGTTTTCAGCCTCTTCTGTCATGTGCATCTGCTGAGTTACAGGTCTGCACAGAGGTTTACCAGTTTAAATACCATCCTTTTCAGCCAGCCTCTCACATGCTTAACATCCTCAAAGAGAAACTCCTTTTGGAGTCAAATGCCATTTTTTCAGAGATGCCTATGATGTGGCAATGATTTATAATGTGGCACTGCACAGGAACTTAAATTGTACAGCCTCCATTGTACCTCTACTAAGATACTCCTGTCTTAAGTTCAAAGAACTGAAAAAATGATGAAATGCGTTCCACTGCCTTATCCACTGCTGCCTGAGAATATCCCCAGCAATTAGCACAGGTTAGCAATTACACCTAGACAGTACTATCCTAACAGCCTAAAAGTGTCGACAAGCTGAAATAAAAGCTCATGATCTCACAATACTGCACAAGAAGAAAAAAATACAATTAACTGCAACTCTGAATCGCCTATAATAATTCTGCAGGATTATTATTTGTGCTGAGAATACATCACCTGATATTGCGTGGGAAATGTAATTAAAAGCTTTGCACATCTCTAAATGAAAGCAACTCTAAAATTACACACTATGTCTGCTAGGCCACATGTGCTTTGGCAAGATCAGTCCTTGACAAGCACTTTTGTGTTGGCACAATTTGAAAGTCTTCAAGTAATACTCACAGAACAGGAAGAAAGAAGTTTCACAGCATACTGTAAGTCTTTGTCAGACAAGTATTTATCAGGGCCAGGATCAGCCTGGAAATAAATAGGAAGAGAATGGCATCATAATAGATGTTGCATTCCATAAAGAAAATGTGATTATGTTCTGCTCTCACAAATTAAGACAGCTGCTTGAAGGTATATTTTGAAGAGCAAGGAAGGAAATTACACATACAGAATGAAACTTGAAGAGGCTGAATAAGGCCATGGTTTTACAATACAAAGCACCTGACCATAAACAAGCATTATTGCCTCCTTCCTCCCCTGTATCTGATGTGCATTACTACCACTAAATGAACTCTGCCAACCCCAAACTGGAGGACTGTGTGCATTGTGAACTGATAAGGGTTAAACCCCCACCTTCTTCCTCTCCAGCAAAAAAAAGTTCCCTCCTACTGCAGGCTTTAGCGATATCAGCTCTCCAGTGAAGTCTCACAAACAGCTATGCTCATATAATTAAGGGATAATTAAGAGGGCAGCACACTTCAGCACAGGAACATAAACAAGTGTTTAGTAACAACAAACTGTTTGGTGTCAATATATGTCTACCTTAAAGAAGCAATTCATACCTCTCTCACCTGTTAGTTTGTCAGTACAACTGAAGATCCGAGTAAGACAACTCACACTTTAAAAAGGATCACCTTGTTATTTTCAGCGAGTAAATTTATACTATGGTCAACAGCTACGTCATTACAACTAAAGAAGCCCGAGGTGCAGGAATGGGAACAAATGACGAGGCACAGAAACTTGCAAACTGGATTTGCCACCAGAGGAAAGAAACACAAGAAGTTCCCACATCACATATCCACCTAAGGGCTTTCAAAGCTCTTTCAAAGCCTGAGCTCTTAAGTCTCTATCTCTATTACTCATGCATGGTAGTCAATATAAATGAAATAAGCCAGGTTCATTAAGAAAGACTTGCATATGAGATGGAAGCATATATACCCAGCTTAACATTAGCCGTTCCTTTGGTTGATTCTTAATCTTCATTAAGAAATATTTTTTACGTATTCGCCAACCTACAAAAAAAAAAGAAAAGTCAGCAGCAGCTTTAATTAAACACTACTAAATCACACAGCTTACAGGCAGGACAAGGTCTGTAAGCAAAGATAGTATTGTAATCTTAGGAGAATTTGTATAGTTGGGAAAAAAAAAAATATCAGACTAGTTTTCATGCATACATGGTCTTCTTACCTATATCTTTTAATGGTTCTACCACTTCCCACTTTGGCTCTGATCGGAAGAACATTGAAACATGCTGTAAGGCAATTTCTGGAAAGAAAAAGAAGGGGGGGGGGGGGGGGAGATAAAAATGTTTTTCAGAGACTGTATAATGCAATTACCCACATATTAGGTAAGGTTCAATGCCAGTAGGAAGCCTGCAGGAACTCAGACTGAAAGTCAGCAAAATCACTTTAAAAGGAAATCAGATAAAAACACAGTTGAAGGGAATTTGCATTTCTAACCTGATAACTCAAACCCAGAGAGAAAACAGAGAAAGCGCTGCCTTTGAAAACTTAGCTTACCAGTCTGCCTTCTATCTGCACTAGATCAAAATTTCCAAGTCTAAATCCAATGCTCACAGCTAAGATTTCCCACACTAGGTGTACACTACATTAGATCATTAAATGTTTCTGCTATACCTGTAAAAGTGCTAACTTTTACATCTCTTTAATGTGCATCTACATTGCTATTACTACATGTAAACTATGTAAACTAATCAGTTCTGTTTCACTATGTGTTATTCTGCCATTTTCTATGCAGACAAAGGTATTGTGCTAGCTATCATGATCCCACACATATTTCAGGGGGTGGTGGGAGGACACCCTTCTGGTTACTGAATTCTCCCACAGCTGCAAACACAACTGGTTTTCATGAAGCAATTTGAGGGGAAATCTCCCCCTCCTGTCACCACTTCTCACTGAGAAGGGAATCATGCCAACAAGAGTTTTCTCTAATACAGCTTATCTTGGCATAGAAACACAGCAAAAAGGTAAGGATGCACTGATCTTTCTGCACTGTATCACCCCTCTCTAAAAATAAGCTAGGAGAAAGAGAGAGAACGCTGCAAGAAACATTAGCTCAATGCTGCACTATGTAAAAATGACAAACTGACGGCATCTCCAAAGACCATAGGCAATGACTTGATTGCTACTAACTTCCCAGCAACTTGCTGAAAAAATGGTCTTGATGAAAGCGCTCAAAATTAACACAGAAGCCACAGTGTCTCCTGGAGGATTTAAATTGCTTGCTCAGCATTAGCCAGACAAACTGCATCCTTAAAGAGTTACTAATAATTTACAACTCCTCCACAGCTTATCATAAACATCCGGGAAATGTTCTTTGCACTTTGAAGCTGAAGACACAAGAATGTTACACAAAGGGAGAGCAAAAAGAAGTGAAAAGGAAGCAGTAAGTTCCTGCTTTAGTAGGCTGTGCTTTCACGAAAACAAGTTTTGCATTTTTCAATGAGTCGGTTTGCCCATAAACTAAATTTGTGGAGTGGGTTTCATCACTAAGAGGAACGTTTTTTCAGTCTATAAGACAAATATTTAACAACTTCCCATGGCTGAAGCTGAAGTCAGACAAATTCAAAGAAGAAACATCTAATAATGGAGAACTGATCACTGGGGTATCATTTTAAGGGATGCAGTGATTTTCCAGTATTTGGGACAAGAGGGTGTGTGACTTATTCAAGCCTTGAAAAAGTACTCAACCTAGCTCAAGCAATTAGTTCTAGGAAGTCTCACAACCCAAAGTGATAGTGGGAGCTAGACAAGATGACCACAGTTGTTCCTGTTGAGTTGAAAAATCTCAGAACCATGACAAATGCAAGATTCAGTGTGCAGAAGACTGCCTGTTTTAACAGACCACAGAGCCGACAAACTTAACTCTACTTTACACTCTGGTAGACAATTTCCAAACACCAACCCTCCCCATTTATCACAAACTGTGAAAAAGTAGATGTTGCTCTCACCACCCCCCCTCCCCCAAGTTCTGCTTATATATATCTTGACCCTCACCACTCCTCTGTAAAGTAATTCAAATATTTACATTTGACCACCGCAGCATGATTCATGCACAGAGCTGTAGAAACATTATCATAAATAATCACATGCACAGTATGATAATTTTGAAGGCTGTTCCCCCCATCCACCTCCCATGCTTCAGTGTAAATCCTTGCCAGCATTAACGGGAGATACACACGCTGACGTGAAACTGTAATGCAGTTTTGCAATTCCTCACTTACCTGTGTAGTTTACAGAATAGCTGTTTGGGTCCAAGAATTTTTTTACCAGTTCACAGTTAGACAGTATGTGATGGGTAGTAATTACATCGAGATAGGCCTGGAGTCCCTTCTGTCTTTCAGCTATGAATTCACGCTCCATATTTCCAATCAATTTTTTTGGAGGAAGAGGTAGACTTAGAGTTGAGATCTTAAAAAGAGAGGAACAATTACTAACCTTGTTTGGAGAGATATAAACTAGCAACCCAGAAAGTGAAAGACTCTCAGCAGCAAGCTAACTACTGGATAACTCTTTTTGTACTGTGTATATACAAGCTTTTATGTTTTTTCTAAGTACAGTTATTAGGGTCAGCTAGTCAGACTACAGCTCACATCCCACTGTGAAGAGATTACTAAGTGGAACAACACTGAAAATGCAAGGAGGGAAATTTTTGCTGCCGAGTCATGCATTTAAGATCACTACACAAAACTTTCAGATGCTAAATGGCTACAATTTTCAGCCAAATCCTTTGTATGACATTCCTCTGCCACAGCACAAAAACAATTCACACCTTGCCATTTTCTCTGGATAAGATTAATGCTTTCTTATTTCATGAAGTGCAGATTAGTAACTTTCCTTTGCCTCTACTGCCTTTATAGGTAATTTAAAGCCCTTACTGTCAGTTTTTTAAACCTGTAATTTCAAATATGGTGCAACTTTTCAATTTTCTCTTCTGAATTTCTTCCTGTACAGTTTTTAAACAGCTACAAATCTTTCAACCCAGAAATAGCTGCAATCTACCAGTGGATGTACAGTAGTTGTTTTATGTTGACATAAGTGATCCAAAACTTCAGATAAAAACAGAGAAATACTTCGAAATAGGACGATGAAAAAATGTACAGAAATTCAAAGCATTACGTAAGTCAGATCAAAGAGATCATCTTTAGTGTTTATATTCAATTACGTCATGTCAATTGCCAGAATAAATTTTTCATGTTGTTAACACATCGTTGTCCTGCAGATCAAAGCACCTGCCTTGGGTATGCTGAATCTCCATGGGAGTTATCTTTAAGAAATGGGTATTGCAGGAATCAATTACACCAGATGCAATAACCTCATTTCTAAAGCAAACAGTTCACCAGGGAGAAGACAGGGACTTTTGGTGTTTGAACAACTTCCATTTTAACTAGTGGAAGAAGTAAAGGATTAGTTCAAACTGGGGCAGAAGTAGCAATCCCTTTCCTTTTTTACCTCCTCCTTTTGAACAAAGGAGTTGTCCCCCTGCTAGCATTTCTACTTCTCCAGTTTCTGACTGAAAGAGAACTGAAAGAAAACTGGGCTGAAAAAGAACTATAACTACTCTGAATTACATAAGATATTAACAAAAATAATCCTATCCACCGAGCATTTTTTAATGCTCTTTTACACCCAAGGGAGGCAACCCCCCTCCGCCCCCCAAACAGGAATAAACTCCAAAGCAACAACATACCACTTACAGCCAGTAATTCACCAAATTAGTTTTAACAGCAGAGGCATACAAAACTTTAATTTGGCAGACCACTCTTACTTCAATTAAAAAACAAGTTTCTAAACAAAAACTAAATCAATTTCTAGTATTACTCACTTGAAAAGCATGTCAAATCATAATCACCTTTACCTTCTTGACCCGACAGCTAGCTACCATCAGGGAAAATTACTATAGTTCAGATGCTTTCAAACCACTATTACTTGTTTTAAAACTTACTTCAATAAGCCACACATCTGCTATTTTTCAGCAGAAAGTAACATTCACCCCCAGGTTTTAGTAGCAATCTGCCAAAACACACAGCACAAGGGAGAACACTGTCTACCACAGAAGAACACCTCACCGAGGTCCTGACCTTGCAAAGACCTGGCATGCTCTCAAACGTGAGCAGTACTTCCCAGTGGCCCCAGCTCAGCACTGGAGCCAGGATGGGCTTCACCACCGAAGAACCTGGGAATTAACATTCTTATCTTCAAACCACAGCCTGCTCAGGAATGTCTGTTCAAAAGCTGCAGTAAAATGCTTCACAAAAGCCAGATATCTTGCTGTGAATACTGTACCAGTAGTTCACTTGACAAAACAGAAGAGCGGCCAACGATCTCCACACATCTCTGTCAAATAAGCGAAGAGGAAGAAATGCAGGATGGTCTGGAAGGAGCTTTTCAATCCAGTACACAGCCGAGAGTTTAGGGAATCTGGCTTGAAACTTTCTGATGCAATCAGGGCCACGGGTATACGGCTCTCATTATTTTCCAAGGTGTTCGGTAGAAGTGCATCCCCTAGCCTAGACAGTTTTGAAATTCTCAATCCTTACTATTATTATATAGGTACTACCAGATTAACAGCTGCATTCCTACTCAACTGCAGCTATGTGTTCAAACATAACCACCCAAACCTACAGAGAGGTCAAGTATGCCACAAGAACTGAAAGAACTTGGGGCTTTACACCCAGAAGAAGCTCCAGCAGTTTTTCCAGCAACATTTTAATTTTGAAGAAAGGAGACTGGGGTTTGGTATTTTCTTATTGCTCATTGCTTTATGCTGGTTTGGGGGGGGGGGGGGTGTTTTGCTTGGAGTTTTGTTTGCCTGTCTACTCTAATTTCAATACACACAAGCTGAGAGTTTAAAGTTTAAAAACAAGTAATGGGCTTTGAATATTGTGATGAAATATTGTTGCTTAGAGTTCTGGATGAGGACCGTTGCATGTCTTAATGGATCAGAAAACTTTAGCTCCAGCGTCACAAAGAGCAATTTATAAAAACCTCCAAAACTGTGGGAGAAAAAAGCAATTTTAACATGCTTCTCACCAGCTACTGTCTGCTGTCCCTCAATCCCTGGCATACGGAACTAGGCTGGAGGAACAGTGGTGTTTGTCAGAGTTGTGCATCTTTGATAAAGGCTTGAAAAACTCTCTTCCTGCCCTTCTGCTGGGCATATAATGAATTTCACCCATCAGGGCACCTCTCTGTACTAGCCAGAAAAGCTTATCTCCAAGCAGAGATGTATCTTTGGCTTTCCAGACTGTGGAAAGCAGAAACAGGAGTCTGAACATCAAGGGATGAGCAGTAGTTTTCATTTTTCATTGAAGGAGACCAAGTACTAAAGAACACAGCCTGTTAATTTAGTTGCACTCTCTATATCCTCCTATCCAAGTTAGAGGTATGTCTTGATGATTCTCTCTGATCTTTTCTAGCCATCCAAGCAGCTGACGGTGGGTTTGTCCCAGATCTTGGTATCTTATATCTGCAAAATCTCTCTCTTGTTTCAAACTCCTCTTTGTCCCACTCTGCAAGTTGCTGTCAAATAATTTCCTGAACCCTCCACTTCTATCATTCACCTGTCTTGGATACAAAGGCCTTTTCTTTCTGCACTACATCCTACATACCCTACCTATTTACCTTCACTTTCTAGACCTTCCACCTAGGCCTAAACCTTTGAGTACCTTTCATTTCTGACTTTTAAGTCTTAAAGGTCCATTGCCTTTTCTACTAAAGCTGCCTCATTTGTAAGTTAAATGAGAAGGCAACAAAGCTTTTTCATGCTTCAACACATTCTATTCCCCACATTTAAGAGGAGCTTGTTATAGGTGGCTACAAAAGTGAAACCTTTCAGCTTTTTAAAACTTTCTCAAAATTATTTCTCTGCGATCGCTATCAAAACTTGACTATGGTTAAGACCACAATGACCACTATGTACTGTGACGACTAGTTCCATCTCGTTTCCTTGTGTTCCCATGTGTGCTCACCTAATCTTAAATCTTGGATTTCTCTGGAGCAGGAGATGTCTTTGTATTGCATTTATTCAGCACATCACACAAGAGGTTTCTAGGTCATGATAAAAGTTCCTACGTGCTACTGCACATTCAATAAAATAATGCCACAAGGCAACCATGTTGCATCTGCTGAATTATGACTAATTTGCCCCCCCCACACCTTCTAGCACAGGAATCAGGTATAGCAGACTATCAGAGCGCACAATTCAACATCCTTACATGTTTTTGCTCACTGAGGTTCATCAAGCAGACAGCTGATTTGATGGGGGGGAGGGCGAGGAAATGGAAGCAGTATTAAGCTCTTGAATTCACACAACATTTAACAGGAAAAAATTTTCAAAGTCACAAAAATCTATTCTCAAATCACAGAAGCATTTGATTTTTATCTCGTTTGCCTAGGACTACGGAAATCTCGCATAAAAGTTTCACTCCTGTAGATGCTAGTCACTGCTGCTTCCCTCCTTTTCCCAAACACACTCATACACCCTTTTTCCCACACAAACTAAAAAGAAATAGTTGTCCTAAAAAGCAAAAGAGAACACACAGTAAGTCCAGTGTTTAACTAAGAAACACTTTCTAGTGATACAGAAAACCATCACATGATAAGCAGCATCTGGTAGTGCTTTTAGACGAATATAAATAATGGGCACATAGCACTTCAATGCTGAATTTATAAGGTTGGTATGTGCCTTGGCTTTCTTCGAACCAAAGGAGGAACAAATAATAACACATAAAACCGGAACAAGTCACAGTACTGAAGGGAAAGATTCAGTATCTGCCAATTTCCTCCATTTCTATATAAATTGGTCCTGTTGATGCTAAAATTAAAATTTTACAAGAGAAAACATAAGAGTGAAAAAAGTATACATTCAAGTTACATTTGAAGTCACAGTTTCTCTTTACAGCTATGTGAATTTTTTTTTCTCCACTGCAATATATAAAAATATCACAAGCCATTTTAAAGATATCCTTCTAAATGACATTTTATATTTATATATCAAGGGTGAAAGTTACCTGCAAGCTATTATTAAGCAAGTCAAAGTCACTGTATCGCCTCACAATCTGCAAAATATAAAGACAAAGTTCAGGAAACATATTACTTTTCCCATTAGCATTTTACTCTTCAAAATCCCATCAGAGAAAAGTTAATTCCCATTTATAATCCTCTTCTTACTTTACCCATTTTTGTACAAATGCATAACTGCTGGATTTGTGTCATGTTGCCAGAAAGCAAAGAAGAGTTTTCAATCACATCTCGACCAGAACAAAAATGCATGTCTAAACACTATCTTAGAAGAGCTTAAAAGAAAATATTTGCAAGCAAACTTGCCTGCAAACAAAGCATTTTTGCCATATTAGATGCAACAACTTTTCATAGTCATCTTTATTACTACTTTTAGGTTTCGCTGGTCATGTATCAGCAAGGCCGTGATTTTAGCACTAAGGAAGGCAAACTGGCATTTGATATTTAAAAACAACAGTGGTACCAACACACAGTAGTAACACGACAGGCATTTTTCCTGGAATATTCACAATAGCAGCAGACAACATGCCTTCTGTAGCTGGCAGCAATACTGTTTTTCTCTTAGTTTTTGACCAAAAGTATTCAAGCACTTCATGTTCTCAATTCCAAACCAACATTTCCCTCTCCGGCTCAAATTTAAAAAGCTAAGAAGAGACATTTTCAAACTCTTCCTAAAAACGCATCCTGGTTACATGAACCACAGTTTAAGAAATTACCTGCCAACTGTTTTCTGCTGAAACTCCTCTCTGAACACGGATTATGTATTCCTAATAAAAGGAAAAAGTTATTAGAAATGAGAACTAATGAGCTGAAGAAAGTTATTAGGCACTTCTCCAAATATGACCACTATTAAATTAGGAAACATTCAGAAATAGAAAATTCAGATCCAGGTTTCAAGCGCCTAGGTGAAGGTCAGAGCTGGGTTTGCTCAGACCCATCACTAGCAGCTGTCCCTCTCTGCTTCACAAAGTAGAAGACAGAGAGGTCCAAGAGCTTGCAGGCCTGTGAAGCACTTGAACAGTTTCATTTAGTTAAGGAAAACGATAGCAAGAGCATACTCGCCACACATCCCTACTGACAACAGCTGAAGAAACCTCCACTCACCTCACCTCCAATATCTAACAAGTAGCCCCCGGGAATTACTGCTGCCATCATAACATAATAAAATGCCAGTAAATACTCACAGCTGCCCAACCTCTAATTATTTTTGTACAAGAAAGGTTACCACAAAAGCTTTGTAGTGTGCTTGAGTAACTAGAATGTATCAGTTTCTCATGATGATAATTCCTTATTTATAATGCATGCTTAATGTTAATTATTTATATATTAACTATGCAGATATATCTAAATCTCAGTGAACCACTTTTGAATTTTAAGAATAATTCTCCCACCACAATTACATTCATAAAGCACAATTCTTTTCAGTCTCTTCATTTCAAGCTCCACAGTACCTTTGTGTAGACTAATACCTGGTCAATAGAGCAATATCGTTATTTGAGATTTACCTAATTACCTCAAGAGTAGATACCAACTATTTTGTACACCTACTCAGACATACTCCAAGGAAGCCATGATTTTGTTTACCCCTACTCTGTTTAAGTTTGAAAACAGCTCTAAGAACACTTTTGACATTTTAAAGATCATAAACGAGGCAAGCCCTTTTCCTAGAAAGCCTATAATCTCTATTCTAGATATTGTTTAATTAGCAAGGAAATAAAATGAACCTGGGCTAAGTGTAGTAACAGATACTTCCTTTACCATTTACATACACAAAGCTCTATAAATGTACCTCTTTTTAAAGTCTTATTACACAGATAATCCCACGGCCGCATAATTTACATTGAAAAACATGAAAATGCAGAGCCAAAAAGTAACATGCTGCCTGAGAAAATGCAACTCCCAACGCTGAAGAGAGTCGGAGAGTACCCAGAGTCAGAAGAGGGAGGAGAAGCCACACAGGTACCTATGCTTTTACACTTTCCTTCCAACTGCATCAGTCTGATGCTGTAGGAGAGCCCTATGTCCCCAGCACCTTTTAAGCACATTCATCTTCTCTGCTATGCTTGGCCAGGGGTGGCAGGACCCGCTACCAGTGCTCAAAGTACCGCTAAATCCCCCAGGCTTCCTCACTGAACACGCTCAGTCGCACTGCACACCTGCAACTACAAAATTCAAAGCGAGAACTAGAAATTCTGAAACAAATACAAATTCAAGCCATGGCTCCCAGTATTTCTAAGCTGGAACATGCTAAAAGCTCTTTGCATTTGTGCCAAGCAACGCGTGAGTACCCACCCGGTTATTGCCTGCAGTGCAGCAAGCATCACATGATAAATCGCTTGTTATTCAGCTCAGATGACTTCATTCACCCTGGTACAAACTTTCAAAACGTATTGTATGTAAAGTGCTGAATAATTTTTCGATTTCAAATGCCACCTAATTTTGCTGAACTGCTTACATCAATAGGAGTCTCACACAAACAAAAAGGACAGATCACAGGATTATGCACAAATTTTTCAGATATTAAAATTAACACTGCTTTCCAAATTATCATGCATAGATAATAATGAAATAACAAAAATAAACAAAGGCATTTCCAGCACCTTGAGTTTATATACCAAATTTGTCCATTCTGTAACAATAACTCTATCTGGCATGTACCTGCATACCAACTAGTTCAATTAATTGAGTGTTTGATCCATGAAGTATTACAAATTCAGCTTCACAGTTAAAAATAACTACAGGCATTTATTAGTAACTTCTTTCAGGTACTGTGAAGCGTCTTCTGGTTTTGGAAGTTGCCTTCAGAACCACACAACTAATTCTCCTCTTTCAAATGAGATTAAATGAAAAGCTTGTTTACTGAAAAACATAAATATACCATTGGATGCAAACAAAGTGGGGCACATCAGAGAATCCCTCCGTAGAACTAAATTCTGATTTAACATTTACCACCATGAAAAGTAAGCGTATGACTATTCCAGACCAGAGGCAAAAGCAATGCTTACCAGATGGCATTATCTTGTGTGTTCAACCTTAACTAATCCAGAATTTATTTATTGAAGTTTGCTTCCAAAGCACAATTCTGCTCAGGCAAAAATGCTATTCCATTTTCTAAAATTCAATGAAAATATCCTTTACTATCAACAGCTGTCAAATATCCATAGCAATTTTGAACCATCTAGCCTTGAGAACAAATTCAAGACTAGTAAGAATGAAAACCATGTCCTAGCAGCTTAGTTGGAAACGACAGAAATCCAAGATGTCACAAACCAAAACACATAACTATTATACTGGAATTAAAGTGTCTATTTTCAGAAAGTCAGCCTGACATGCTCTCTCCATATTCTCTTCTCTTACCCACTTGAAATTACAATTAAGGTATTTTCCTGCAAAACAAGAAGCCCAAATCCTCATAAATAGTAACAAAATTCCATAGAGCTGACTGCAATTCAACCAGTGTAATTATGTTTGTAAACTGTGTAACAGAACCCAGTTAAAGGGACACCTGGAAACAGACATACACCACTAACATGGCTTTTCCTGTTTTGTGATTGTTGCTGCATTTTGGGAAGTAGGAAGAAGCTACTTCACACACAGCCAAAAAATTGCAGCAACTGCTTATTCAGCAAGTCTCAAAGGAACGCTGGCTGTTTCTCTGAAAAACCACGTCTGTGATGATTCACCATGTTCAGTCATTCATCTTTTCTAGGATTTTGAAAGAAGCAGAGTTATTGCTCAATCCCTTGTAGCACTTACTCTTTATCCAGCATTAACCTTTTCTATTGTACCCCAAGAAAATGCTCTCGGGCAGGCAGAACACACAAATTCATTAGACAACAATCAAAGCATCTTATTGCATACAACCATTCTGATCAATATGACCGTTGTCTCTTCTGGAGAGCCTAGTGATAAACAACTCAAGAGTTCAGAGCTCATTTTCACAGTAAGATTACATTAAAAAAAAAAAAAAGATTTGGGCTACGACTATTTTTTTCCACACATAGTTGAGCATTTTCCCATCCAGTTCTGCTTTGGCACCCTAAAGCACTAATCGAGCCCCTTGTTTATGTCATGGGGGGGGTTCACAACCTGAAAGAAGAGAGCATCGCTCCAGATACGGTCATTAGTTCTGTCTGTATGGAAAAGCTAAGTCCCCACCATGCTCTCTCCATCAGCACTGACCGTAACAAAGAATTGGCTACCTCAGCACTATTTTGTCAATACAACTAATAAAAAAGCCTAAAGTGGTTTTCTGGCTGCTTTTTTTCCTAAAGTTGATAACAAGATTGAAAGTCAAAGAATAGCTACAGTAGAGAAGCCATGAGAAGAAATACAATCCCATTCCCAATATCTGCCATGGCTACACACAGTCAGCAGACCACAGTATGCTGAGTTTTAGTGAGAAGTTGATACTTCCTATTGCTTCTACACACCAACAAGCTTGTCTTGGGATTATAATTAGCACCACTGATATATGCTTCCCATAGGACCAAAGGAAGAGCTTTCAACCCTGCAAGGAAAAAGCCTAAATGCACAAAAGCCTTTATTAGTCTGCCAAATTCTGTTTTGTTTAGGAAAAAAATCTGAATTACGACAACGTTCTTCTGAGACAGCCCGATTTGATAGTGGGACTAAGACTGTGCCCACAGGAAATAAATGAAAGCGTTAAGGAAAGCAGATAGGCACACTCAGAATCATTTCTGTTTAGCTGCATCATCTAACACAGGAAAAGATGATGGAAAAGGCTTCAGAAAGGGCTAGTAATTACCAGAGTTCACTCCCGCCAAAAATTTTAAGGATCAACAACTAGGCTCAGTGAGGTCTAACTTAGCTACACTCATGCAGAAATTCCCATGGCATTTTCCACTCCTACATGAATGGCTCGAAATCCTTCCTATGCCTCAGTTCACCAAACGATTTCAAAAAAGCCCTAACAGCTGCTAGTTGGCAAGAAAGGTCTCAGCTTGCAGAAGAGAGACAACCTCCCGCTACTAATTTTGCCCACAGGCAGCAAACTCACTGGCAGCAGCAACTACATAGGAGCCACCACCAAGACAGGCCATAAAACCGTTCCCCAAGACAACCTCCCCGAGTCCCTCCAGACTACTCCCACACAGGTAAGGTTTGTACGTCCGCTGCTCTTTCCACCAATGCTGCCAAGCCAGATCCTGCCACAACCTTGATATTCCAGGAGCAGTTCAACACACATTTTTAAAGATGCCAAGCAAAGCAGTTTTACCTATGGGATCGTTTCCTGGCTGCCCCAGTTAGTCAAGAAAGCGGAAACGGGTGCTGGGAGGAGGAGGTCGGGAGTAGGGAAAGCTGTATGACCCCAGTTGCATGCTGTCATTTCCTAAAATCTTCTTCCTACCACTACAGAGTGCTGGATAGTTTCTGAAAAAAGAGTATTTCCCAAACATCCACATGGATCAGTGACAACCACGCTGCTTTTCTCCAATCCTTTGCCAATAACAGTTTCACAATCACTGCCTGGGATTAACATTATCCTGAATTTACCCATTTTCATGCAGAGCCAACATTTAGAAGGTTTTCCGCCCCAAATTCGCCAAGATTAGTCCCTGGTATTCCAGCACTTGTTAAAACATCAGCATCAGCAGCTCAGAGCTGCTCAGATAATTTTGTTAACATTCTTAGGTGAAAGTTACACAGCAAAGCGTGTCCAAATGTTTAACAATTGCTGTTTATCATCTTTCCTAGTTTTTAAAACAGAAAGCAAACAGGAAAGAAAGGCTTCTGCAGAAACAAAATAGGAAAGAACAAGTGGTGAATTTGGGGATTCATAAAATAAAATGTATTACCCAATATTAGCAAGACTCTCTACGTTCTGTTTTCCCAAGAAAATAGTCTCTAAATTTCTGGCTCAGGAGTGTCAGTCCATTTTTCCAGATTTCTGCTGTACATCTGTTTAATCCAACAGGCTTGAAAAGCCAACCATTATAAAGATCCAGGTCACCTTCAGGTCACATCAACTAAAAGTTTGAAAGGGCTTTATTTTATAAGCATTAAAGAGAGGAAAGCCTAATTAAGCATGAATACAATCCCTGCTTAAGTAGGCTGGATTGGAACAACTTCTAGTAAGAAGCTCTTTTAAATGTTTATTTAGAAAATCTCCCATGTGAAAAGTAGCAACAAAATCAGGAAAGCTGCTCAGACTCAGGGACCTCTTCGCTACAGGG
Organism: Astur gentilis; assembly: GCF_929443795.1. Taxonomy (NCBI): domain Eukaryota; kingdom Metazoa; phylum Chordata; class Aves; order Accipitriformes; family Accipitridae; genus Astur; species Astur gentilis. The sequence continues at coordinate 14,583,243 of NC_064902.1, read as the reverse complement.
CACAGTATTTACTCGCTATTGCACAACCTGCTATTAAGCCCATCTGAGGTACAGCGTTTACCTGCATTTTAAACAATGCACATGTTTGTCTGGGGACATTATACAGTTCCACACACACTGTATCACTGGTGTAGTAATGAGTAAACCGTTCAACAAATGAAAGCTATGAAGTAGGACAACTGCAGAAAAAAAACCCAAAGGACACACATTTACATGTAATGAAACTTACTGAACAAGAAAAGATCTGGAGAGAGGCAAGAACTGCTTTTCAGTACCCTGCATCACCATGGCCTTCACCAGAAAAGCAAAATACTCAGTATTTTTAAGGAAATACTCAGTAGCCAATAAAAATATTCTAATTACACTGCAAGATCTCTAAGGCAATGAATTTACTGAGGTATGATACGGCAATTAATATTTTGACTACAATCTTTGCAGGAGCTATAAACGCATTACTAATTTAGGAAGTTCACCAGTGGAAACCATAAGGTTGGGATAGCTAAAATCAGGTGTGATGAAACAGCTACATTTTTTGAGCTCAGGCTGGGGCTGGGGGAGCTCAGGTGGGAGGTGGTCAAGCTTACTTACTAAGTCCATTGGAGGAACTGCATTTCCAAAACCTCAAACAAATAAGCTCTTAACAGTTCCCTATCTAAAGCCACCTCTAAAAGTAACTTCATGATTTGTTTTTTTCCAAAGTGAAGGCAACCTTGCAGAGATTGAATTTCTTATGAAGCAGACGTCCAAAGTCCTTTACAAGCTTTTAAAATAAATCCTACAGTTCTAGAAACATATGGCTCCATTTTTGTATCACAGAACAATATAGGAAAAATGTAAATGCTTTTTTCAACATTTTTTTAATCTGAAAGCTGTGAGTGTCAACATTCATCACTGCTTAACGAAAAACTCTGAAAGTATGTTACAAGAGGGATTTTATTTCAGCTGTTCATTTCCAAATGCCTTTAAGACAACAATGTACTGTAGCAAAATTGGCTCTTTCACTACTTCAATTTCAACATGAAATGCATGAAAAAGGAAAATAATTTCAGAAAAGAATTAAGGCATGTTCAGAAATATATGTATAACTTGCTAGTAGTTTTACTGCTGTAAAGTGCTCCAAAACTTGTATGTACAGATGTGCATTTCTTATTAAGGAATATGTCTAGATTATTGTGGCAGAAAATAGCATCCTATTTTAAGGCTTAGAAAGAAAGGCACTTTTAAATAGTGAATATATGGATGAAATATTGCAATATGAAGCAAGTTCAATAGCCAAAATTTATTAAAGCTTTAGTGCTGAAAATGCCTCTGTTGTCAGAACACAACATTTGGCATTAAGATGAGACACTTGCAAATGGCTTAATATATTGGATGTAATTCCACTCCTATTGAATTCAAGGAATGCAATGGCAGCAAAACAACTTCATTTTCTGCAAAACGGTTGGTACAGATACCCTACCAAAAGCACTGAACCATGCCTATGAAAAGGAGCCCACCACCCTCCCGAAGTTACACAGTTACTCTCTCTTCCTATAGAGTGCTAGGGATACAGCATGAGACAAAATGAAGCTGACAGCCTTTGCTCATGTAATTTCAAATCTATTAAGCGAGGTACCACTGGAATGCGCCTGCAATATAAGTTTATTTGGCTTTCAAATGAAATGGACTCCATAAACACTGCACTATAGAATTATTTGTATGTAAGTGCACATTCCAACAAAACTCAGACTGCTTGTAACACACTTCACTGGGGAAACATCTTTTGTTAAAAAGAAAAGTCATCATTCTAATCTTAAATTACCATTAGAAATAAATAGGCAAAAGAAGACCTCAGCTGACAATTTCTTTGTTGCAACACAAAAGCATGGAGATTATGTACCAGCTGAGATGTACTAACTCAAGTAAGAACTTCTGAGCTCTTCTAACTTGAAAGAAACATGAAGAGCTTATGAGCATATTAGAAAATTTTGCAGTTGATTCCCTAACAATCTAAAAAACACATTTACTAGGGGGCTGACATGCTCTTACTAAGCAAAAAGCGCAAGCCCTCAAAAGTACATTTTAAATACTAGCTTTGTCCCTTCTTAGGTTTCTGGAGAACTCAGGAAGTATGTAGCAGTTTCAGGTTTTGTTTTCAGTTTTGTTTTTTTAGTTTCACCTTCATCCCTAGGAAACAGAAACTCAGCCTCTGCCCTTGATTCAATGCTATTAAGTTTACACTTACCCAGTCTGTTGTATAAAATTTAAATTAACAGAAGCTGCTTAGAACAAAAGACAAGCAAACTATTCATTTGACACAAACTTTGGTCTCCTGTGTGGTATTTCACCATGTCTACTGAGCTTTTCCTTAAATTCTTCACCTTTTCTTTAGCTGCTTATCCAGAAGACTGGCTATTTTGTGCCCTCATAGAAGGTTTACATTATTACTAGTTCAGTTGCCATGTTAAAGTTGCATCTAACTTGGGCCTAACCCATCTTCATGCAAGTGCTTTTATAAGCAATGATCTACAGGAAAAAAATTATAAATGCAAGTTTAAAGTAATTCTTGCAGCACTAAGCAGCATTATAAAATCTTAATACATACTGCTGACAAAAGAATAGAAAAATTATTTATGGATGCGTTTGTATTTCAGCTTTAGAACAAGCCTAGCATGTGAAGACCTAGTTCTCCAAGCATTAGTTTGGGATGAAGAATTGTACAGATCTACATCTTTTGAAGATATCGCTTTGAGGTGGAATAAGGAACAAACCCAAAAAGCACTCAGCTAATGACAATCTACTCCCTTACATCTATAATATAACAAAGTAAAATACAGTCCTAATGCCCCATAAAAGCACTTCAACCCTTATTCCTTAGAAGGGCTTCATTTACACACCTCTTCAAACACAAGGATCTATTTGTGTGGCTTATTTAAACCAGGAAAGTTCAAATCAGGGACAGCATCAGCCACCAATAAACAAATTATTCAGATACCAGGGACGTAAGACGAAGTGTCCAAAACGACAAAATAGTTGTCTTATATCAAATAAGAAACCAAGACTCTGTTATGGCTTCCTGTATTTTGTTATCCCACACTGCCTCTATATAAACCATCTGTGCTACACACACTTCAAGCCATCTTTCAACTATCAACAGGGCTTCTGCAGTAAAACAAACAATTACTAATAGATGTATCTTAGAGACACATTTGAAATCAAAAGGCACAGTGCTCGAGCATTCTGTTATTAACACAAGATCAGAACAAATCAGCAGAGAATTTCTTCTGAACATCCGTTAGTAACAGAATACAGATATAAAAGACAGAGAGGGGGAGCAACATTTGCTATCACACTCACCCAGACAAGACAACACACATAACACAGAGTCTGGATTGAAAAACTACTTCCAAGTACTCATTCTAAAAGAATTTTGTGATTTTTTTTTTCCTAACCAGAATCATGCAAACCAAAGGAAAGGACACAAAAAGCTATTGTCATTTGCACTGGCAGAAAAGTGTAATAAGGCATGATGGAAACAAGTTAACAATGAAACTGTAATCTGTACTGCTAACTGGAGAGTATTAGAAGTTATACAACTTCCCATAGGACTTGGTACCTGCACCCCTTAGATATTGAAACAGGTAAAAAGTATCAGGCTTGTCAGAAAATAAACCTCATTAGTTTTATTTACAAGAGCAGTTGCAACAGTTGAGAGCCATAGCCTGCTAGATTCAGGAGATCTTATGGACAACTTCTCATAGGTAACTTCCGTTCAGAGGAAGACTGGAACATGAGTTAACGTGAGTTCCTCACACAAAAGACACTTCTTAAGTGTAGATTACTTACAGAAAGAGTATTTAATAAGACAATCTACAGATTAGTTGTACATCCTGTGGTGAACCTACAATTATTGTCACTTGGGTTAGGAGTATTCACCAGATGCAAGCAACCAGGAAGACAGATCAACAACACAGGAATCGGAGCTGTGTAAGGGGCAGAAGGAACACCCTCTCTTCATTTAAAACACGCTTTCTGCTAGCGTACCTGCTGCTGAAGTACCTCTGGCCTCCTTTTTAGCCTAGCATCCCCGCTCGCAGCTAAAGCGGGAATCAGAAATGACAGCCAGTTCTCTCTCTGATTCACAGTACTGCTTGGTCATACCGTAAGTAAATCCAGTTTTTAAAGTGGAAAATAACTGCAAACAGGAGATTATGAAATTTGGACTATTACTGCGTGCTCACAGACAGTACAATTCTTCTGGAGGCGGTGCGCACGTACATGTGCTGGACATCCCAGAAGAATTAATCTGTGACATAAAAGTCACAGCAGGGCTTGTTCTGCTGAGTGTCATCACTCCCCACAACAAAGAAAGCGGGGCTGCACCCTCAGTTACGTCTCTGCAGTTTTACAGCCGTCGCTACCGTCGCACAGTAGGACCCGGAGGCAAATGTAGCTCGCTCAAATGTAACTTCATCCCAGCTACTGAAATGAGGCAACCAGAACCCATCTCAGCTCCAAACGCTGTAACAGACCCCGAGAAAAAACCAGAAATTACAACAACTTATTCAGTCAGAAGGCACAAGGCCTGCCGCGGAGCGGACGCCGCTCCGAGACGACCCGAAGCCCCGGCGGCACCGCCTGCACCCCGCAAACCCCCGCCGGCACCGGCACCGGCAGCCGTGGCAGGCTGCAGAAGGAAAACCCTCTCCACAGAAAGCAGAAGGGGCCGAACAACTCCCGGCTCGCTGCGGGAGACCAGGCAACGGCGGCACCGCCACATTCCCATCGGAGGGGCCGCCTGGGAGGTGAAACCCGCCCTCACGGGGTCTCGGCCCCGCACCAACACCACCCCCCACCCCCCCCAGCACCACACCGCTCGCCCCGGGCCCCCGCACAGCCCCAGCCCCAGCCCACCTCCCACGAGTGCCCCGGGCCCTGCCCCGGGGCCCTCCCCGCTACCCTCGGCCTCAGCTCCTGCCGGGCTGAGCCGCAGGCCCCCGCCTGGCCCCGCTCTTTCCCCCCCAGTGCCCCGGCCCGGCCCCGCGCACCCCGGACACCGCCCCGGGCACACGTCCGCGTCTGTGTGTGGGTCCCCCTCCGCGCCCCCGTTACCCGGCTCTCTCCCGTTACCTCACCTCGCTCCCCCTGCCCCCCCCATCCCATTCCACCTCCGACACCGGCCGCTCCCGCCGCCCCCCGCGGCCCGGCCTGCCCGCCGGCCGGCGCCGCTCACCGTGTGGGAGTGCAGGCTCTGGCTCGCCTCGATCTGCGCTGTCAGCGGCACCGTGTCGTCCAGCAGCACCTTGCCGGCCGGCGGTTTCTCCATGAAGGCCATACCGGGGCGGGGAACGGGAGCCCGACGCCGCCAACCTGCTTCCCGGGGCAGCTCCCGGCGCGGCCGCCGCTGTCAACACGGCAGCGCCGCGACGCCGCCTCCGGGCCTTAGCGCCGCCGACCGACAGACCGACCGACAGACCGACCGACGGCGGCCGCTAGGGGGCGCCGTACCGCGCCCGCCGCCCGCACGCGCGGCCGTTCGGGGCAGGCCCGCCCCCGGGAGCGAGCGGCGGCGGCGGCGGCGCGGCCCGGTGCGGTCCGTCCCCCGGGACTAATAACGGGGGGGGGGGGGGGGGGGAAGGAGCGGGGGTGGTAGAGCGCATGTGACTGCCCGGTGCTCTGCACCGGGCGAGTCGTCCCGCTGCCCAAGTCTTCCGCGCCCGGTGCTCCGCTCCAGGTGGCACGGACGGCTGCGGTAGCTTCGGCGCGGGCTGCGGGAAGGGGATTAGCCCCGAGCCACTGCTGGTCTTCTCGGAAAGAGACTGAAAAGGGCTGGCGCACTTGCCGCTCTTTACCTTTTGGAAGGTTTTTTTGTAGTTAAATATCATTTAAAAAAATCAAACGGCATCCAGTATCGTCTACTCAATTTGTAGACTTTACGGTTTCGGGGTGGGTGGTTTTTTCCCACACACAGATTTAAAGTTGTTAAATTTGTTTCCACAACCTAACTTTCACTGTAGCAGTGTAAAAAACTATTTCAATACTACTTAGCACTTGGGAACCTACTGCCTGGTGAGCAGTTACCTTTTTGCAACTGCATTGTCTTTTGCCCTTTCACACCGCATAAGGGAATTAGTCTCACTTAAGATGTTGTAAGACTGCAGAGCTTGAGTTTGCCATGCACTTCAAACACATAAATATAGCCTCACGTCTCCGTCTTGCAGCTCCACGTTGACAGGAAAACAGGCTGCGTGCTGTGGTTCAGCAGCTAAACCTCGGGGAGGAACAGCAATCTTTCCAAACTACTCCTACAGTTACCCAGGAAGTCACATACAGATTCAATTATGGCCCTAACTCCTCACCTACCATCTCATCCTCACATTTGATTCATTTTGTTAATAGGCATTAACGTGACAACTTCCCACCTAGAGAGGCAGGTGAACACGGACCGAGGGAAGAAGCACACCTGCTTTGAGAAACAGTGCTCTAGCCAGCAAAAGCCAGCGATCAAGCAGTGACCCCAGGCAGAAAAAAAAGGAAATGGGAAGTGAAGCAACTCCTACAGACAAGAAATAAGCAAAGCTCTCACTAAATACTGGTTCCATGTTGCGAACAGGCCAAACCCCGTATTTTTAAAACAGAGGGCATAGGGAAGTCAAACATCTTAAACATTACTCCTCCCTCTGATCCAGTTTGACTTAACACCTGGGGTCTGTTGTTACAGTGCAGCTGCACTTAAGAAAAAGATATCAACACCCAGACAGTGTAACTGTTTTAACAGCAGCTTTCATCAGAGTTTGGGGACAAACTCTTTTCATAGCAAACAACTTTTGAGGTTATTTGCAGTCAAGAAAAGTTACAAATTCATTTCTGCTGCAGAGATGGGGGAGGTGTTTTGCTAGAAATTTATACGAGCCCACCAACTGAAGACAGCCTGTGCTTTTACTCCTGATGGTCCCCATCATTCCTGAAAAGTTTCTTAGCATATAATAATCTTATGTCGGTCCTAAAATAATGTAATCCAGATGATTTACTAATGAATTCACCAAAAGCCTACTTTACCAGCAACCAAGGTACTTTCGTTGGGCAAAGGGGAATACATGTTCACAGAGTCAGGTAAGCAGAAGCCATAGTTAGTACTCAACAGAATTGCCCCTACTTGTCTTCCCCAGAGGAGCATCAGGAGGCAACAAGCACAAGCAGTGACAATACAGCTTTTTAAAGCTTCCTTCACTCTGCTTCTGGGAGGCAAGTTTCAGAGTCACTTATCATTAAAGATAACTTTTTTGTTTATAATCAGGTTTTGTAACGTATCTAAAGAATTTGGAAGTATTGCAAGAGCCACATCTCCAGCTAAACGAGGCAGAGTATATAGCTTATGTGAAAGCTGACTACTACTTATTTGCAGAGCTAAGGAAGGCTTTACTAGCTAGAACATTGCAAAAGAGCACACTGCACCATCAGCTAGAGCTACCACAGAGATTACAACGGATCTTGCAGGACATGTCAATACCTCCACTTCTGTTCTGCTTGTTAAACACACAGCGTTGTCCCCTCCTTCCAGTGCTTGTTAGCAATACAACTACTTTGTAAAGAGGGAACAAGTTTTAACCAAACTTCACTAGTGTGAACTGCGATTTTGCTGAAAAGAACAGCCTCAATATAAGCCCTGCCACTCCAGACTTCCCACTGTAGCAGAGCAAAGGCTTATCTAAACGTGTCACTTTTGTCACACTAAGTGGCACAGTAGTTCTATTGGTTTCATCATGGCAGTATGCAGGGAAAAATGAAAAGCTGTAAGTTTAATGCAGTTCTATCAAGATTAAGTTTGTGCACTGTCTTTGAAATGTTTTGAAGGGGGTTTTTTTGTTGCAAATTTACTGGATTAAGTGATGTTACAAAAAAAGACACAGTCAAAACCAAGCATACAGTTCTGGCCTTTATAATAAAGCAGCATAGGAGCAATAGCTCTAACTCTCTGACACCATGACTTTCACCATCCCTTCCATAACAGTCTTTCCACTTTCTTTGACTTTACATGATACTGCAATGTGTGCAATAGAACCCTTCAATCGTTTAACTTCAGCTGCAGCTATGACTTCTTCACCAGTGTACAAAGGAGCTGGAAATCGGATCTCCTGAGAAAGAAATACACAACCTTGACCAGGCATTTTAGTACCCAGAACTGCAGAAATAAGTCCATTGATCAAAACTCCATGTACGATAGTTCTCCCAAACCTAGATTTCTTTGCAAAATCTTCATTTAAATGCAAAGGATTTGTGTCACCTGTTAAAGCGGAAAAAGTAACAACATCATTCTGTGTAAAAGCTTTGGTAAGTTCGGCTTTGTCTCCAACTTTTATGTGTAAACTCTGAAGTACGGGATGTCCAAGCAGTGAATTGATAACTGTTAGCTTTGTCAAGGCTCTCTGTCGGAAATCCCCTCTAGAAATTCCACACCTGAAGGGCTGCAACATCTCAAGCAACTTCTGCTTCGTACAACGAAACCAACAACCGCATTCAGTCCAAGACTAGTTCTCTACTGTTGCCAGATAACGCAAGAAGAAATGGAGATGCCTAGTTTAGGGGGAAGAAGAAAAAAACAAAGCAAGAAACAAACTAAAGCATTGGAAAAAAAAATCACCATCAAATGCACTCAAAGTTGAAAATAGTTAAATTTCCCTTTTACATAGAAAATGAAAAGCTTAAGAGCTATGCCCAAGCAGATTATTGTTTAGCCATGGCTTCAGAGACAAAGAATTCTTGGAACTCATTTTATTAAGCAGCATCCTCAGGAAAAAATAAGCTCTGGAAGTGCATGTTCATGCGTGCATTTTTAAATTAGGTCAGCTAACAGCAACTATTAGAAGAAATGGGGTAGCGGGAATGAAAGATTAGACCAAGATGTGGGCCAAGAACAAAACTTCCCAGAAATTATTTTCTTGCAGATGTATTAATGAGATCAGGACTTCTCATTGGAATGAAATCATAAAGTAATGAGACAGCCACTACTGTCACATTTTACAAGATTCATTGTAAGATGACAACTGCTTAAACGCAGGCCTACACACCTCCATTGAAAAGCATTTCACTCCCAAACCAAGACATCTGTGCATCTAGGCCATCTTTCTATGAAAAGGCAGCATGCTCAGCTAGCCAGACAACCTTAGACCAAGAACTGACATTTGGGGGTAGCCATGCAGCCCCTGCAGGGCTTTACCTGCAGCACTCGAAAGGCACACCTCCTGTTCTGGTAGAAGCCCAGCAATGTTAGAGCACTCCACAGCTTGACAAGGCCACTAAGTAAAAAGAAAACAAAATATATTAATAAAATTTGGTTTTCTCAGTTTTCCTGCAGCATAAACATCCTAAATAAAACACACATTACATAAAGATTAACAAAACCTTAACGGAGTTTAACAGCAGGTAATTTCACTGATGAGTTCTAGTACCAAGACTGTGCCCTGAAGGGTTATTGCAATGACTACAGTCTCCTGTCCTTGACAGAGATATGTACTGTAACCTTTTCAAGTTCACTTTACTGTCCCTGTTCTTGTCCTCTCTGTGCATTTACGTTCCTTCTTCGCCTGAATCACCTGCAGTTGTCTTCATGGTAATCATTCTCATCTTTACTATAGAAAGAGATTTAAAGCCACGTATTTCAATGGTGCTTAGTTCCTGTCAGACCGCTGTTTTAAAGCAGGAATAATGTACTGATACAAGTAGGTTACCAAATCTTAGTGATTTTTTAATTTATTTTCTGCATGCTCTATGCAGATGTCTGAAAGTTAGGCTTAATTCTTCATAAGACCATTCTTAGCTTAAGAGTTCTGTTTCCTTATAGAAAATATTTTCATGGCAGTACCTGAAGTGCGTACCTACTGTACCTTACCTGCTAACAACTCTTAATATGGCAGACAAGGTTTTTTCCTCGTATGTTAAGACATCCACAGGCAAAGCTGCCCCAACCTGTGAAAAAAATACATTATTTAGTAAGTACCATCCAATACTCTTACAGTTGTTTATAAGCAAGTGAATTCACTGCCAGCACATGACATCATTAAAGGCGTTGTTATAGTTACGCTCAAATCTCACGCGAGTGTTTCAGCTACAACACCACTAGATTTTATACAGGACCCTTCCTCTCAGAGCTCTTCAGATAGAAGCCACTTTTAGTTCCACATTACAGCTGGAGAAACAGCGACCCAGCAGTGATGTGACTTGCTTAAAGTCACCCAGCAGCACTGTGAACAGAGCAAGAATAGTACCGTGGACTTCCCCATCCAAGAAGCTGTTCCCTTCCCACAGTTCCTCTTTTAAAGTCCTCCTACAGCAAAAGCATCGATACCCCAAATTCTAAAAGCCAGATGTGCTGGAGCCACTTGACTGTAGATGCCAAGACAAAACGTACGACTCCAGCTTCGTTAGGAGCAACTTACAACGCGGGCCGGAGAGCAGGTAACGGGTTAACGGAGAGGCGAACCGAAGACCCTTACCCTACCTGCGCAGGCCCAGGCCTCCAGGCCGCCTCTCCAGCCCGCCGTCAGCTCCGCCCCTCTCCGACACCGCTCCGCAGCCAGGCGGGCTGATTTCGGGGGGGCAGAGCCGACAGAAAACCCACCGCGGAAGCCGGGTGCAGGCCGGCCGCTCCCGCAAAGGCCCTCCTGGGCCCAGCCCCGAAGCCGTCAGCCGAGGACAGGAGCCCGGCCACGGCCCCGGCCCCGGTCCCGCCTCACCTCTCCGTGCAACTCCCTCAGCGCCGACACCACCAGCTGCTTGAACTGCGCGACGCTCGGCCGGGCCCCGCCGTCCGGCAGCTCCCTGCGGGGAAAAGGAGCAGAGGGCAGGCTGGCGGGGCTCCGCGGTGGCGGGGGAGCCGGCCGGGGGGGGGGGGGGGGGGGGGGAGGGAGTGGGGTCTCTCTCACACTCACAGGCGGACACGCAGGTAGTGGTGCTCCGCGGCGCTCCGCAGCACCCGCCGCTCGAAGGTGGCGGCCGGCGGCTCGGCCCCCGCCATCCGCTCTACAGGCCGCGCTCCACCCGCCGAGCCAATGGCGGCGCGGAACCGCCCGACTTTCTACGGCGGCCCCGCGGGGTCAATCCTCCGGAGCGAGCCCCCGCCTCGGCGTCGTCACGGCGACCGGGCGGGGCGGGAGGCAGCGGGCGGGAGCGCCGTCGCCTCGGGGCCGGCTCGGCGGCCGCGGCCGCCGCCGCCCCCGGGGCCTTCTCCGTCGCGCCGGGGCGGCTGCTGGGGAAGGCGGCTGCTGGGGAAGGCCGCCGCTCGGCACTGTTTCAGCCGGGGCCGAGGGACGGACGGACGGAGCCGCCGGCCCCGGGGCCCAGCGGCGCGCTGCCTGGGCTCGGTGACTGCTCTCCGCAGGGCGGGCTGGAAGCGCTGAACCCCTGTGCGGGGGAACGGCCGGTTCCCCGTTCTACCGGGGAGGAGAGCAGCCGCTGCTGCCCCGCTGGGCTGCGGGTCGGTGCTGGGGCTCGCAGCGCTGCGCCCTGCCTGCGTGCCCAGAGCCCCCTGCGCAGGCCCTGGGGGAAGGGAGGGAGGAAGGCACCGGGCAGTCTTTGGGTCTGAAATTACCCTCGGGGAAGCTGTGGGAACAGGTGGCGTTTCCGAGTGCTGCACGCTAGCTTTTTGCTTCAGAAAGACAAACACGGAGTGCTCCACAACAAACATGCTGTTGGAGAGGGGGTAGCAGAGAGGGTCCCTTTAAACAAATTCGGTTTGTCCTGGTGCAGTGCCTGGTGGGGGGTGTTGTCTGGCACCCTAGCATGTGACAAACGCTGAGGGCACTGTCCTGTTCTAGCCTTCTGTAAAATGTAACATTTTTTAGGTATTTATCACCTTGCTGCCGTCTGGCCCCTTCAGGTGTCAGTATCTTGAAGTACTGTATTCTGGCAGAGGCTTTCTCATGTTGAGCACCACAATCCATCTAAACTACCCTCCCAGACTAATTTAAAAACTGTACATAAAATAGTAAATGTTTAGAAATAAAACTTCAGCAAACACAAAGTTTGAGTATTTGAGCAGGCAATTTCAGATGTACCAGAGTAATTTCATTTTTAAATTGTTAGTTAGGTTAAAAAAAAAAAAAAAAAAGGCAGCTTGCCACATAAAATGCAGTAGCTGTAAGCACAGGCCAGCAACAGACCTTCAGGAATATTGTGTTTGTCCTAGGAAGTGAAAACCAGTTAGCACAGTGCTCGAACAATAAATCAGTTCTACGATAATTTGGCAGACACATGAGAACAGCCAGTTTTATTGGGAGCAATAATATCTACAGAAACTGGTATTATTTTTAAGATATTAGTAAAATTTTATCACCAAACAGCAAAACGTGGTGGTCGGGTAACGTATAAATCTCTTTTGGTTACTGCAATAGGGCAAATGCTGTTCTCCATAAGGCTCTGATAACACAGGCAACAGTAACTCAGGCACTCCGAGTAGATCTAGTTAGCTGCTGTAATGTCCACTCCTGGTGTAAGCACAGGGGGGCGTTGTGTCAGCTGCAGTAAGTCAATAAAGAGCACACACAGGATTGTACAGGAAGGCTGGACACAACATGTCAGTTTTTTATTAACCAAAAGTGAAGCTGAACCCCAGAGTGGTTTAACTTCTTAAAACCACATATTTATATGGCAGATATTTTTCTTTCATGTTCAACACTATAGTGCAAGAACCAAACTTCGCAGCTGTTCATCCTTTGAGAATCAAGTACTAAATATAAAATGAATTAAAATAAGGGTCCCTCAATGAATCAATTAAAAAAAACATTTAACTCAAAAGAACAGACCAATTTTAAGAACCGTCTTATTAAATTCTCCCAAGTGAAAGACCTTTAAAAGCACTTGGAGCCTTGAGGTAGCAACTTTATGCAGAATTTAATTCCCCTCGTGCCCAACAGAGCAGAGGAAAATTAGTAGCGCATTATTAGCTCCAGCCAGCTAAGCGGAGTTGAGTGTTCTCCTATGAGGTTAGTGACTTTCTCTTGCATCTTGAAATAGCAGTGTAGTGCTGCAGACCATCAGGAGGAAATCCACAAGGAAGGCCTCTTGAAATAAAATACACGGTTTGAAAAAAGTGAAAATAATCGGCAATAACAACAAAAATTATCTGGAGTTAAAAAAACACAAAGCGTTTGTATTTTGGCAAGACTAGTTTACAAATACACGTCAACAGAAAAGAAAGAATGGAAGTGACATTCAAAGGGGTTTCGGTTTTTTGCCTTCTGTGCAAAATTGCACTTTGTTTTTAAAGTTTTAAGTTTTGCACTTTTGTTTCTAAAAAAAGAGAGCACTTTTGCCCTTTTTTGTTCTTTTACATTGTGAAACCTGTGCTGTGACATTAAACAGAAATACCACATGCCAGGATATTTGACCACTGAAAGCTCCTCTCACTGACTTCACAACAATCACAAGCAGGGAATCACAAACAAGAAACTCTTTTCCTCCTCTAAGTCTCAAAGACAGTATCCTTTTTGCCCACTTTGCTGCTGAGTTCTTTTATTAAAAACTAATCTTTCTCTACTGCCAATTTCAGAGACTCCACAGCAGATTTACTGAACACTGAGCAGTAACAACAAAAAACCTGGGCTTGTTCTCCACAACAATTGCAATGAACAGTCATAGTGAAAAGGAATGAGCTGAGATACAGTGACAGGGGCAGATCTTTACAAACAGGCGCCTCGTTTCACTCCCTGGTCTTGCTATCGCTACTCACATGCTTTCTGACTTTGCTCATCGCTGGTGCTCTAACCAGATAACCTGGCAATGTTGAGTATCTTACTACAAGCTTCTCCACTATCTTCATGCTCCAAAATAGTACAGAACAGGCTGGTTAAACCAGACCAAACTAGATGAGACACATTGCAAATTGTAGCTTTTAAATGGATGAGCCTTCTTACAGGCTCAATTCTCTTTCAGCTCAAGGTCAGGTTGCTTCTCTATACCACAGAATGATGTCACACAGATGCAGGATGGCATTGCCCAGTATGCATTTGCTTCAGGGAGTCCAGAGTAAGGTAAAACTTTAAAAGCTTGTTCTTGCTCACATGGGATCCTAATCTTTTGATTTTATGTTCTCATCCTTTCCTTTGACTTCCAGAAGCCATCAAATCCTCCCTTCCAGGCAGAATTCCCTTAAGAATCTAACAGTAGCCTTGCCTGGTTTTTTGGTTAAGCTTCAGAACAATTGCCAATGTTTGCATATGCTGAGGTATACAATCCTGTCCTGCAGAGAACCAAAGGCTGTAAGAACCAGAATCCATTTGTAAGGCAACCCAACCTGCCAGACTCCTCTGGATAAAGGAGAGGATATTCTGCCTGGGAGCAACAAAGGCCAGCTGATGATTACTCACAGCAAGTTTCTCTGTAGTTCACATGACAGTTTAGGCAGCACAGAAATTCATACTGGTTTGGAGACCAGTTTATGTCTGGTTCACAGGACAGTCACGAGCTGGCTTCAGAAAGACTCTTGTCTTGGAGAGTTTTATCTGTTATCAATGTAAGGACCTGATGAGTAAGGGAGGTTTCATCTTTTCTTCATTTTTGTTTGTTGGGGTTTTTCTGTTTGGTTTGGTTTTTAATTCTGTAATCAAAAGAATTATTTTTGTCTTTGGTGTTAAACCTTGGAAGCATGAATGAGAAGCACCTGCTGCTTCTTTGGCTATAATTTACTACAAAAAACCAGCCCAGTAAAGCAAGGGAAATTCACTGTTCTAAAATACATGCAGTTAGAACAGCCACTAGACATCACAACCAGGACTTTAATAATATGGAAACACCTAGTTCAGTGGTGTCCATTACAAATCATTTGCATTATATAAAAATATGACTCCAATTACAGTAACTGGACAACAGCCATTCAAACTTACCAAGTTTGCATCTTACTCATATTGCAGGAACTGGGAGAAGCTCATCCATTTACGGAAAAAAATTGTCCAGAAATCAACTTAAGAGTTGCAGTTAAGCATCTTGTGCCTTAGAGAAATGTCCACTGTGGTAACTAGAAGCAGGAATTCAACATTAGTATCCTTCTATTCTTGCTTATGTGGCCATGAATAAAAAGAGCAGGTTCTGTTATACTAACATCCACAATTAAAATTTTATAACCCCATAAAACGCCAGTAAGTTTTGTATGAGCTGCAGAAGAATGCAAATTCAAAGGGTCACTAGATTTATTACCTACAAATTCAATGTCTTAATATAAATATTCTGTTCGTACACCATAAAAATGTCCTTCTTATGGTCTGATTCTTATTTAGATAATAGTCCGATAAAATCTCAGCAGTATGCCAATTAAGGTCATTAAAGCTATAGAAATAGAATCTACCTAATAAATGCTGCAAATTTAACAGGTATTTTAGATAAACATAATTAGCTTAGTTATCACTTAAACCAGACTCCTCAAACACACCAACTGCATAGTTAGCAAAGACATTTGCTTTACAAAGTCAAATGTTGCCAACTTTTGAAAAGTTTAGCAAATCAACATGGTATTTGGAAGCATCCAAGTGTCTAATGAAGTTAGAATACTGTGAAATGTTAGGACTGGGGGGGGGGGTGGGGGGGGTGGGTGGGGGGTGGGGGGAAGCTCCTGTAAACAAGTACAGAAGTAGTCTTCATTTAAATTACAAAACATTCACCTCCTTAAAAAGCTTTAAAACTGACCCAGTCAACAACAGCGCCCTGGGAAATCTAGCAGTATAAAGGATCTCTGTAAGCAAGAGAAGGTCATATATTGTGATCTCACCACAACAAAATGTACTCAGTGTCAGGAACAAGGAGCAAATTTGGAGAGATGACAATTATGACACCTTCAGGCCATTTGGTCTGAACCACTGCACTTTTTTGGGCAGCATAGAGTAAAACAATTTTCTTTGCTGCTCAGAAAACACTTAAAATACAGTAATGCTTAATTTTCTGCATTTTGTTGCTAAGCAGACTCTCCCATGTCCCCAGCTCGGTTTACTTGGTTTAAAGAGCTCTACCACCTGCTGCTTTCAGCAGGTGGAAGAAAACTTAAGTGCCACCTTATTAATTGGCTCCATTGATATTTTAACTTCAAACCCAGATGCTACAATTAAAAGCAAATTTGACATTGTGTAAGGAAAGCTTCAGATGAAGGTAATAAGCCTGTATAAAAGGCTCATATTCCACAGGTTGCCTCTGCAGAACAGGCAACCTCCCACCACAGAATCTGATCTGAAAATTTATCCCAACAGTAACACCAGAAGGAAGGAGGCTTCTACATCTTGCACACTTTGGGTTTTATATCAGGCACTTGAACTGTTGGACGGATGCCATTCTGAACCAAGTAAGTGAACATAGGGTTAGAATCATCTTTAATCTAGGTCTAATAATGAAGTATCAGCAGCAAAGTGGAGGCAGGGAGTGAGCAATCCCTTTGTGCTGAGACTTGTTTATGGTTTCTAAAATGCCCAAGAAGACAGCAGCAGTAACTGTTCCATAGTGTCCGTTTTCCTTGTGAGTTGTGTTGCTGATAGGAGGCTTTTCTGTGTCTTGAACTAAGAAGGCATTGAGGTACCCTGTGCCTAATTCCCTGGATCCAACAGGTCCATGCTAGAGCCAAACATTGCCACCAGCTGCTCCTCATAATGTGTTATATTCCTCTTCATAATGTCCATGCAGGGTCCAAGCAACCTCTCAAATGCTTGCACATCCATGACTGCAAAGGAACAGAAGTGAAAACAAGATGGTTTGTCAAAAAGGACACCACACGCCCATCTTTTCTGAACTCAGAACACAGACCTCCAGTCCAACCCATTCAGGTTTGAGGCTTCAATAGAAGCCACAGAAATCATATTTCTGATTTCCCTCTGTACTGTTATTTGGAGAAACAAGATTAATGAAATACACACCTGACCTCAAGAAAAAAATACAGAAGCCAAATACACACCACACTGGCATTAAAAGATCACCTGAAAGCTGTGTGTGACAAACAAGCTGTAGACAAGAAGCTGATGTTACTTACCCCTTCAAAGAGTACAGGCCACACAAGCAGAAAAACCAGAATCTGCTGGAAGGAAAGAGCAGTGCTGCTCAAACTTCACCGTGGAGATCCGCTCCAGCCCATGCTCCTAGCTTCT
Organism: Astur gentilis; assembly: GCF_929443795.1. Lineage (NCBI taxonomy): Eukaryota > Metazoa > Chordata > Aves > Accipitriformes > Accipitridae > Astur > Astur gentilis. The sequence goes on along the minus strand of NC_064902.1, from coordinate 14,566,150 downwards.
TGTGTCTGACCACCAGTTACCAAAAGGCTGCTAGTTTTGAATAGCTGCTCACTCAGGCATGGTCCACAAAACAAGCAAAGACCAAAAACTAGAAATACAGAACATCTGCTTACCTAAACACTTGACCTCCCCAACAGCATAGGCAGAGGCTGCTCTGGGTTTGTTGGTAACAAGTGCAAGCTCTCCAAAATACTGCCCTCTGTGACACCGGGCAATCTCCACTTCTTGGTTAGCTTCTTTACTCGTCATAGTCTGTTAAACAGTACATTTTAATTATTTGCATGCAGTTCTGTCTTTGTACAAGGCTGCAGTTAATTCCAGATATCTTACAGATGTGCAACAGCTCATTGGTTTAGGGCTTTTAAACTAGCAATTCCCAAGTCATGCTCTGTACTGGTAGAACACCTTAACAGCATGTTCAATTAGAAGTTTGATAAGAAAAGCATATGCCAGCCCATGAGTTTTGAGAATGACAGATATTTACTGTTACAGCTTTGGGAACTGCTATTACATTAGCCTAACACAGGTTTTACCATGCACAACATGTTGTTCCCGAAGGCTGCTTCAGACTATACAGAGAGATCCTTTCAAATGCCAACATCTAGGATGTCACTAAAGATAACAGACCCCAGGTTTTGTCAGTTGCAGTTTTCTATAATCCTAGAATTAAAATTTCATCTCCACTCTTAAGGCCAGGGAGAATATACCAGGTTAGTTTGTAGAGGAGCAAATAAAAGCAAAAGACTTTCCAACTTCAGTAAAGTGACTTCTGGCCACTTCAGAACAGGTAGGGGGATTTACAATCTACATGAGTGACAACGATAAATATCATAAAATAATATCTTAAAATAAGTCAGGGTAGGCTTTTTCACACCACTTCTATTAATCAATCAAATCAGGGATTCACCTAAAGCCTAATCACCCAATTTGAACTCACCTTGCTTTTAATCAAGATTTTTACTTCACCAGATTCTACAATGTAAAAACAATCTGCTTTATCACCCTGTGAAGAGGAAAAGGTAAAACAAATTATTTTTTAGTTTACTGTAAAAGTATGTATAAATGGTATTAAAGCATTCACTCTGAACTAGGCCTTGTGCAGAAATCTGCTAGAATTGACAAACATTCAAATTCTTAACATTAAAAGGTGACTGGTTAGGTAATACACCAGAGGAACCCACAAGGGAAGGAACTATTAGTACACATCATTCAGTGAGAGGGCAGGTGGAAAGGAAAAAGCAAAGGAGATTGACAATATATAGTAAAATCAGATCTTCTGATCCTGATGGAAGTATCCAATAGTTAGTGAAACTAAACCAGGCCTGGAATTTCCAGAAGCAAGTTTTAATAAAACACCAATTTAGTGACCACATTTCTAGATGTCAGTAGGAAGAAGGATCCATTAAACTAATTATGAGCTCAGTCAATCCAGGGTAAGACAGTGGGAGATCAGGAGAACTGAGAATAGCCATATTTGAGGAGCATGAACATAGTAAGAGGAGGATAGTTTACAGAAAACCAAGTCCACAATGCAAGCCATCTACATGAGGAATGATGCAACAGCTGTGTACAGGTAGTGAGAATGGTAAGGAATAAAGCACTCAATAGCATCATGCCATTAAAGGAAAATAAGAAACATAGAGCAAGTGGGAGAAAATAAAAATTGATAGCCATTTTATATCAAGTTCTAGAAAGATATCACAAGGTGGTGCTGAATAACTGAGTGTGAAATAAAAAAATTTTGGTTTAGTCAAATTCAGCTGTTTCTGTAAAAAAGTCACTGTGAGAGTGACCAAGCACTGGCACAGGTTGCCCAGAGAGGTTCTGAAGTCTCTATCCTTTCAGATGTTCAAAAGCCATCTGGACATGGTCCTGGACAACTGGCTCTAGGTGGCCTTGCTTGAGCATGGGGGTTGGACAAGGTGACCTCCAGAGATCCCTTTGAGCCTCAACCATTCTGTGATTCTGTGAGAGTTTCTAGAACCTTTTTAATATCTGTTTAAACTGCATCAGGTTGCAGACCTTCAACAGACTGTAGTTTACATCTGCTCTGGAGAGCTTTGCCAGGATTTAGTATTTTGAAAGTTTTACCTGTGACAGAGAGGACTTTCCCCCTCTATACCAACCCTTGTGGGCTTGGTATAGGACTGGAAGTCAGAGTGGAGAGCCAGCATGTGCCTCCTGCTACAAATCAGAAGCAAAGGGACTAAAGGCTTCAGGGAGACAGAGGCTAGATAAGGAACTGGTAAGGCAATGGGAGTGGCTCAGGAAAAAAAAAAAAAGTGAAACAATGTGAGGAGAGAGATACGTCTGACATTAAGTCAAGTGGGCAAGGATGAATGTAATGGGAAGGATGGAGAGAGATGATTACAACTTGAGTATGAAACATGGGCTAGAAGAAGATGATGCAAGATTTAAGCATGGAGTTACAGAATAAGTTAGTCCCTTAGCTAAGCTTCCTGGGGATGGTCATAAACCATCCAGCGCAAAGTTTTTCATTCACTGTTGCCATCTATCACAACATGAACTAATACACTCAGCACACTTCTGAAAGTAAGTACTGAAAGAGTACTTATTTAAAAGAATTAAAACAGTGGGAGACATCCTCATAACACCAGCAGGCACTAACAATTTAAGTGCTTTAAAGTATACTGCCCTTAACTGAAGGGTCAAATTCCAGAAAGATCATTACAATGTAGAATTATCCATGAGAGAAAAGGGGCTTACGGTATTGGTGCAACTGCTGTAATGTAAAAGCTATCACATCTTTTCCAAGCACAAAATTTCATCATCTTTAGCAGTGTATTACCATCACCCAGACCTATCCAGACTATTAATCCTCCTTTTAAGGGTAATTACATCCTTGTCCTTAATTCAGTTATTACAAAAGATTAAAACCAACTGCATAATTGGATCACTGATTGCGTGGATTCCCAGTTCTGAGACTGATTTATAAGCTTTGGTTTTGCCGAGTTCAGTTTTCTCAGGGTCTTAAGCACAAGATTTTCAACTTATAAAATTGAGGGTATTTTTGGAGAGAAGTAATTTGGCGGGTTTTGCTTATCAGCAAACTAAGGTTTCCTGCATCCAGTTATCTGACATTCAAGGTAATTAAGATTAATTATTCAAGACTTTATCAAGGAGTCATATTCTGTTTATAAAACAAGACAGTGGTTGTGATCAAAAGCCTGCAATTTCAGGTAAGCCAGGGACTTTCCTGCATTAACTTTTATTTGAACTAGAGCACTTCTGCAACAAACAAAGCAACCCCAAGCTAAAGTTGATGCAAAATTCCAGTGTTTCATCAGTAACAGTGTTCCAAAAAGTTACTTGTGTCACAGCCAAAAAAATCCCACAGCTTCGGCTTGAGTTTGTCCAGCTTCATGTTCCACCACTCTGGCCTTGATCTATTACAGCAGACAAAACATACACCAACAACCAAAGGCTGTCAATTGAAGCCAGACTACTCCACCATTGAAATACTCTTAAGAGCGTCAGAAAAAACAGTGGTTTTAATTAACTCTGATAGTTTCTTAGAATAGTTAACTGAGTTGGGTCCAACTAGTGAATATTCACAATTACTTCATTTACTTTCATCCAAATCAATCATACTCCTGTTGAATTTTTTTGGTTTTGTTGTTTAGTCAGACCTAGGAATTAGAGATGCCTTTACTACATGGTTGTGACTCCTTGTTTAACCTGGTCATAGGTGCCTATGAAAAGTCTAGCTGGGGGCTTTCACGGAAAATTGCATAGACAGACATTTAATTTCAGCTTCTTAAGGCATACAGCTCTTGAAACCTTGCAAAAACCATTTATAAAAATCAAATGGATGAGAGAGGAAAAAACTCAGAAGCAAAAGTAATAAATTTGTAGCAAAAAGATATACTGGCCATTCCCCAAACATTCAAGAAGTGGTTAAATAAACTAGAAGTATTAAAAGAATAAGTGCTGAGTTGGTCCAAGTAATAGGATTCTATAAGTCAATTCAGAATAGGAAAAAAGCAGCAGAGAAAGGAGAATGACAACAAGTACCTGAGAAATGATACGTTCCCCATTTTGATACACTTTCTCCCCTATAACATCCACTATCTTCATTCGCTCTGATGCCTGGAACAAAGAGGAAAATTAAACATATTCATCTAATATAGTATATCTCTGGTAAACTTTGTAGCCTTGAAATGAAGAGGCATTCCCCAGACACACAAACAACAGTAGCTGGGTACTGAAAAATACAGCCCCTATAATGACATTGTCATACTGCACCACAGCTTTCAAGACTACCATAATCAATAGGGAAAGAAAATTGCCTAGTGTCCCATCCGTGTACTTTTCTTACCCCCAAAGTTAACAAATAACTGATTTGGTTAGTTTAGAACAAAGAAAAAAAAAATATCACTTCCTCTAAGATTCAGTTGAAATTTGAAGAAAACACTCAGAAAAATGTCATAAACTTCCTAAGAACAAACTTCAATGAGAAACACCAGCAACACATTTTCAAAATATTTTAATCACCACATACTTGAATATGTAGGGGTTTTGTGTCCCAGAACTCATTCTTAAGAGTGGAGAGACGAAGTGGTATGAAAAGGATACCAGCGTAAGCAGGCACCACAACAGGATGCCCAGCAGCAAGGGCAGCAAAGAGGTACTAATCTGACATGCAATGAAGCATGCCTGAGTCTTCATGAACAGGAAGGAAGAAAGAACAGTTAAATTTATCTCCAATGTTTCCCACTGCCCATCTAGAAGACCGCAAAACAGTTTTATTGCTTCAGAGCAGTGTAAAAAACATATTAAAGAAAGGAAGAAAATCCTACAGTTAAAATTAGTTTCTCCACAGATGATTCAGTTGTAATCCATTCATTCCACGAATGCACCTTAATCTAGCCCATGTTTGAGAAACTTAATTCTGATCCACGCATGATTCAACTGCAGTGTACCATGCAGAAAGCCAACCAGTGCTAATGAGTTATTTTTCTATATCTTTAAATATTTATGAGTCATTTTTGTGCTCAAGTCACACTGATGGAACTAGTTTAAGCTACACAGCGAGGGAGAAGGTGGTGTGCAATTTTACCCCTTCCACAGCTACCAGTGTATGTCCAAAATAATATGTATTAGAGGCTGCTATTCATACCTAATGATACTTTGCAATTTTATAATCTTCTCTCAAAGGGATTAAAAGCTCTTCTCAAATACTAAAGATTAATGCTGAAAAAAATACTCTTATGATGCGAAAACAAAGAAAAGCTAAGTTATGGTGCAAAGCAAAAGACAGACACATACTAATTACAAAATAGTTTGGTATGGCTCCAAAAGCCCTCTGAAGATACAGGCGGAATCAATAGCTTAGAAGTGACAATTTACACATTGTTCCTGAAGTCATGCACCACACACATCAGCATGACATCTGTCATTTTGTTCCTAAGTAGCAGTGCTTCCCTTTAGCCTATTCTTAGTTCACCTCCTACATACCTGTTAAGGTGAAAGCAAGACCTACTAAGGCCCACATCTTTGGCTCAAATTTAAAAACATTCATGGCTGATAAAATTTAAAAACATTCATGGCCAAATATCCCAGTGATTGTATCATTACTTCAATATCACACCCTCAAAGGAAACCACAAACCTGAGTTCCAATTTGCACTTTCATACCTGTTCTCTGACCTATTTATAGATGTTTTTTGTTTTGTGGGGTTTTTGTGATTTTTTTTTAAATCTTTACACAGACTGAGATAAAAATCAGCAAATCATTTACCGTGCATAAAAGATATGAAAAAAAGCGTACAACTTCAACAATGCAAATTAAGTTGTACAGTAAACGTGATTCCAAAGTAGCTCTTCAAATTTTGTTCTAACCAAAAATGACACAGACATCTGATATAACAGAAACGCTGACTGCGGAGCTAATGCTAATACAAGAATTTGATGCAGATGTTTGAGAGGCTTTACCTCCAAGGATTTAAGAAGGGGCACAGACTCAATAAATAATTCATATGTCTTCCTCTTCTTTGCATTGTTTTTCAATATAATTCTTCTGAATGTCACTCGATCCTGCAAGAAACAGCACAGAGAAATACATTATTCCTCTTCACTAAAATGCTTCCTGTTTAAAGAACTGACAAACATGAACTAGTATTTGCAACAAACACTGGGTTTGAGAAGCCAGCTGTTAAAGCTATACCAATATCCATCGCAGTGGTGATCATAACAGAGCACTTGTTGCAATAACAAATTGAAAAACAGGGAGCTGCAAGACTGGTCCTTTTCAGATAAGCATTTAAGAATTGTTTTTAGTCTATCTTGTTTTTCAGGGTTGAGTTTTTGGGTTTTGTTTGGCTGTTTGTTAATATATCTTTCATATGCTTACACACACAATAAAGAAATTACGCTCTTGCTGAAGCCCCTAGAATTTGAATTTCCAACACTTATTTGTTAAGGCAACTGCAGGACTAAGTCTGAATTGGATTCTTCTCTACTTGAGTCAGGGATTTCAAAAGTAAGTTGAATATTTATACTAGTCTCAAATAGATCAGGAACAGAATATCAAACAGCAACAGGCTGTTTCACTCCTCCACCTCCTAGGATCCAAGAGCCAGCTTTTTGCAATGACTGTTTCCGAATTGCTAGCTGTCCACATGTACCATAAGCACCTTCCTGATGGAAAAACTATTTGGATTGTTTTTGAAGCCCAAATATTGGGCAAGATTCCCGCCCAGCCCCTGCCACCCCTCTTGCTCTGATCTTTTCCCCAGGCAGCAGCTAGTGCTGTGCAGGCTCTGTGGCCACTGGGAGGCACTACGTGCCCGAGTGAAGGCAAGCTCACCCAGTTAACCACATCTCCTGCCTCGGTACCTGCAAGGCAGACATATTTGAGGGTTTATTGTCAGCGATCTTAACGAAATGCTTTGTATTTCCACACAGAAAAGGCAGGGCTCCACTACTGGCAAACACCGATGAGAAAGGCCACAAGAGAGCTGAAACTAAACAGCACGTCCAGGCTAAGGGGAAGGGCACTTACCCACCAGGTATTTTTGTTAGTGTTTGCATGACAATAATGCCCACGGTCCCTGTTGGGATCAGCACTAAATTATGAACAGAGCACAAGTTGCAGAGTTTACCTTACACAACATGAGGCCATAAGTGTAAAAAGCAAAACCAAAAAGTCAGAGGAAAGGAGTGGAAATTTGGTTAGGAGAATGGTATCAAAAACCCCAAAACTTTTAAGTTTACATATATACCACAATTTGCAGAAACATCCGAAGCCCTGAGAGCCACTCATCTGGATCTCATTCTCTGAAAACATCAACTGATACCTTAGCAGTGATATTTCGAGGTGAAGAAGTATTGTCAAGTAAGTGAACAATTTTATGGGATTCAGGCTGCAAATACTTGTAACTTGAAACGATGACTGATACAGGTGTCACTACTAGAATATAAAAGTTGAAGGAGGTGAAAGATGAAGGGAGAAATGGTATTACTCCAAAGGAGAACAAGAGATGGTAAAGCACGAGGGATTGCTTTATCTTTAGGTTTTTTTAAATAGATTCTTCAGTTGTATAAGTCTCTTCAAATGTACATGTTTGGAAAAGCAAAAAGGTGCAGAAACTGCCAGGGGAATTGCAGAAGCATAAAAAATTCAGAATTCATTTGTTTGAGAGTATCAATGACAGAGGAGAAGCAGCAGTATTTGAACAAAAAAGGCAGGGCAGTAAAGGAAGCGTGTGATCGTGAGGTTTTCCCCAGACATGTTCTGTAGCAAAGGCTGAGGACATTTCTCTGCTCCAGAAGAGACCCATGTTTGATAACTGCTTTGTGCCTGAGCCTTCCAGGCTTTTTTGTTGGCCTAAGTCTGCAGTGCAGCAGGAGTAATCCACATTTCCTAAGTGGCAGATAACCCATGAGCTTTAGCAATGACTTCTGTGGACTAATAAAAATATGTTTACATTACATCAGGCACAAAATAGTACAATAAAACATGGCAACAACAGAAAACTAGAAGAAATAATGGACGTTTTAGGCAGGAAAATGCAGCCTTAGTTAATAAAATATCCACAGGACAGATGACTAGCAAGAGGTCCCCCTTCAACGACACTTTGCTAATTAAGTGAATGTAATCACAGAAAAAACAAACCCAAATTTAACCCAACTTGTGCAGTTCATTTCAGAGGCAAACTAGGCAAACTGGAACAAAGAATCACCTTCTCATTTTCTTCCTTTTATGAATGAGCTCAGTTTGTAGGTAGCTGCTTCATTCTGTCTTGTTCAAGAAATTAGATTCTGACACTACTCCCTGGTTGATTTACCAAAATCTTTTCTTTCAGCTCACAAAGAAAAGGGATGTCAGAAATCAGTTCTCTCAGCATGCGCAGAGATTGCATAAGCACGCTATGTGTAGCTGCTTATCAGTCCTACAATCACGGTCACAACACATGGTCAACCCCCAGCGTTAGTTGCCGAGGAGCCCAGTGCACACAGAAAGCATACAACACTTCTGGCTTCAAAGGCTTCGTTGATCACACAATCAGGTTATTATGTGAGCCCTCACAGATGAGTAAGAGAGCACTGTGAAAATAACCCTATCCAAACAGTACAAAGAAAAGAACTAACACAGGAAACTAATGTCTACAGCTTCACATTCAACACTGCTGGGCTAGAGACAAAGCAACACCATCATTTACCTTGGTATCTCATAGGTCATGCTGACCTGAGAACCTCTTCCAGGGTAACACAAAGGGACCAGAAACATCATGACAGTTTATTTTGAAGGAAAACAAATCTTTGGGCAGTTTTCCTAGCTCTTCAAATTACTGACATCCTCAAGAAGATATTTAACACCTTCCCATTCCTCTTAAAGCAGACAAAATAGTAGGAAGGTGAGTTGAAAATAAAGAATGTCATTTAGATATTGTTTCTCCCTCCCATAAAATACGTGCATTAATGCCTCCACTGTCCTCTGCAGGATGAACACAGAACCAGGGTTTTTTTTCCCCTAACAAAAGCCACAATTACAGCAAATGCAAGATAATAAAGGGACAGATAAAACTAGTGATGTAGTTTTTACAGAAAAGTTGTTCTAGAAAGGTAGCCAAAAAGATTTGCACAATGGATCTCTTATGCCAGGAGGTGAGATAACAGATCACGATAAAACAGCTATTGGCGCAAGGAGCCATACCAAGAGAAGCACTGCAAGTCAGTGTTTAAAATAATATGCAAGAGCAACTTCCTTTCCTTACCAGTCCCCAAAGGGCTCCTTCTGTTGTGGCAACAATGGTGGCAGCTCTAGGAGTGTTGTACATCAATGCCAGTTCCCCAAAACTGCCATGATTATCATAGCGGCCCACACAGCGTGACTGGTTGTCTTTTGCTACAATAATATCATACAATCCCCTGGAAAACAATGGAATAGACACTTTTTATTAGACAACATTCCAGTACAAATCATAAAAACAGCTTTTTGCTGCTATACAAATAGTCCTCCTACTGCTGGGTGAGACGGAACGTGCTTCATCAACCTTTCCAATTGCCTGATACTAAGCTGCTTCTACACTATTTTCACAATAATTCTCTCTTAAAGCATTTCACTCCTGATAGATCTGGGGAAGATCTACTTGGTTTCCTCTGCACAGTATTTTCACATTGCTATTGTAAATGTTCTGGCCAGTATGATAGGTAGTTTCATCGTCTTTAACAGTATTTGTCTTTTCACAGCATGTGTTATCCAGTGAGGCCTCTTTAGAGTGACTTGGATCCATCTATACCCATTTTCTCAGTTGACAGCATTGCTGCAGTACCTTTGGGATACACTCAGTCCAACTGCTCACCTGCTCCTACAGTTTTGCCTCAACTCCAGCTTAAGGGTATGTCTATATCATAACCCCAAGATCCAATTGTAGCTTGTAGCTGCATATGCACATGCTAGATTCAAACTATCCAGCTCTTGTATGGACAACAGTGATGCCATAAAAGCACAAAGATTACAGAAAGGGCCTTTCTTTACATACCTAAGACACTAAGTGAGTTTTGCAGTGCAAACTCACTAGACTTACTATGAGCAGCACATAGTGATCTTCAAGCTGTAGGATTTAAAGCTAGTTCAGGAATGTTATACATGCCACATCTTCACACTTTAGCACAGATGTCTAGAGGCAACCATTTCTCACCTGGTATTTGTCTAATAGCTCCCTTATGACCAAAAGTTTTATTGCTCAGTTCAACTTCATACCATGCTGGAACTCCAAGCATGCTGACAGCTGAACCAACCAATTTTATCACCACTTTCATGGAGGTGTGGCTACTGAAGAACACAGGTTACAGCACGCAATGTTCGAACTTTGAAGAGCATCCATTCGACTCCCACAAAGCTCTGTGTGCTGAGGTGACACTGTAGGATGCACAAGCTTAGGAAGCATGGGTAAGTAACTTCCAGCAGTTTTGCAGAACATATAGGTTCCACTCTAGTCACACTGGCTTCAAATTGAAGCGGGCAAGCTAAAAGGTTTTTAATTTCTTTTTTTCCTTTGTTATAGCTCACTTCTAGGAACAGGAAAGCTCTCTAAAACTGCTGACATCTAGCCAGGATCTCTGAACAGATCAAGAGGAAAACGTTCAAATACCAGAAGCCTCCTTGTACTTCTTGTTCATTGGGATCTGTAACCTTTAAAATGGAAAGGCCTCCTCACCCTGTTCTCCAAGAGGCACACTTCCTACATTATAATGAAGTTAAGGGAACAGTATCCCAGAATTTACTAAGAATCAAAAGACTACTCTGATGAAGATGCAAGGTACAAGTCCAGTGAGTCAAAGCTCAAGACACAAATCTGGATCAAACTGCACCATAGCAACTGCATATGAAGAAACAGGCTGTGCACAGAAAGGTAGCCCTTTAAAAGTCAAACAAGTGCCCATAACACGCTCAGAACTGCCTTATGCTTGGGGCTTTAAAAAAATAATTTAAAAATATAGCTTGACTAGGCTTGATTAATTCTTGGCTATGGCACCAGAGATCATTCAGGGACTAGCCACTGGCCTATGAGACTTTACAAAATATATCATGCCTGGGAAAAAAGCAGGCAGGGAACACCTTCCTGTCTTTAAGCAGCTGAATACACACATAATTTTCCCCAGCAGTTTAGATCTTTGTCAGAAGAAATGGTATTATTTCCCAGAACATCATTAGGCATGTAAGGAGAGGGGAGAAGAAAAAAAAAAAAAAAAAAAAAAAAAAGGGAATCATCAGAAATGGCAGTAGGTGAAACTTCTCATGGTAAACAAGTATGGGAACAGACTCATTGGTGAGACCTCCCTAGTATTAACAGCAGAAGGTCTTTCAGCATTGCTGATGGACAGCCCTGGGTTTGTTAGTTGTCTTTGAACACTGCTGCATCTAAAAAAAAGAATGTACTACAGGACAGCTTTACACCAGCTTCATTTGTAGGAGATTCCACAAAGTGGACATTACATGCAAACAAACAAACAATTAAAACACATCAAAGTGAGGAAGCTTTGCACAATGACTTGAGGGTCTACATATTAAGAGCCTTTCAGACCCAGAAAAAAGTTTGGCTACTGGATCAACAGTAGATGGGCCAGCTTCAGACATGTCAGAAGATCCAAGAAATTTAGTCTCTCCTTGTCACCCAGAAAGCTAAAGGAAGAAGCTAGGCATGAAGACCACATACCATCCTTACTGGACACTTTTTACATTCCACCGTTTACTCACACCTAGGAGACAGAGACCCACAGCATGCTGACACAGTAAACTAAGTAAGAATTAGTGCTGATGGAAAGTTTCACTAATTCTTGTAATGTCCAATATGTATTTAATAATTCTCTGAGAAGCACCAGAGGCAACAATCTTCAGGGTTTTTTTGATCTGGAAGAGCCACCTATGAGCATATTAAGGAAATGCAACAACTTCTTCCCATCCCTCAGCCTGAAAGTCACTTACTAGTGCCATTTATGTCCAATTAACTATAGCCATGTAACCTTCAGCCAAGCATTCAGCTGTCTGTGGCTCAAGGACTAAATCGGTGAGGCACCACTGGGTGACCTTGGCTCAGCTTTATTGAGAAAACTGTTGCTGAGCTGTGAGACAGTCTGTGAGCTAAAGCCCTGCAAGAGAAGAAGAATAAAAACACAGACCGAAGTGTAATTGTTGAGATGGTAATCATTAGAAGCTCAAGGACTCAAAAGAAAAATACTGACATTAAAAAAAATATAAAACCCCAAGGAAAAAAAAAGCAGAAAAGCAGAAGAGGGCAACTCAGCAAGATTGTGGATCAGTCTGTTCCAAGAGGCGAGAGAGGCCAAACCTTCCCCTCCTGACTGATGACTGCTCAATCAGCAGAGACTCAATCAGGTGCCTCCTCAGCAGTGATGAGCATACTAATGTTTAGCCATGCAACACATTCGTCCCAGCTCTCCCTTCCATGCAGTAAGCACTAAACAGCTCCCACATCCTCAAGTTGCATCTGCCCTGCCTGCTGTCCCTCTGTGCATGGTAAAAGACACTCAGACAAAAGTAATCTGGTGAGGAAGTATTACAACCAGAAGATTTGGGGGAGGGACGGCGCAGGGGGACGGTGCAGGGAAAGAGGCCTGGGCCAGAAAGCCTATTTTTTTCTATGTAGACAAGATGCTAAAAAGTTACATCTGCAACACAAAGTCACTGTTCATTCAGACAGAAGAAACTAATCCTTGGGGATATTCAGGCATTAATAACTTGACTTAGAGTAACAAGACATGTGTACTGATGCCTTGAAAGAGCCAGAGTCCTCTGAATTTGCACTTCCAGGCAAGTGGAAATATTGTAGCTTGCCATAAGCACCAGCGTCCTGCTATTCTTTCACATGAAAAAACAAGGGGCTGGGAGGTGGAGGAGGACTGGAAAGGGGGAGCAGGAGACAGAAAATTCGTAACTGTAGAATTCCTTCTAATAACTGAATGGCCAACAGAAGAGTTGCAGCTGAGTTGGTGTTTACAGCAAAGGCTGGTATGCTCTATTGCTAGACAACACCAAGTTTAATTTCCCTCACTGTATAGCCTTTCTGTCACATACTTTTGGCAACATATTTATGTTACCAGTGGATTACACCTCGAGATTAAAACGAAACAAAAACTTAAAAACCTGAAATCTTCTAACCCAACTATCTCATGATAGAAAAAAACATTGTGGAATAGCATCACATTTGTAGAAAAGACACCATAAAAACATTTACCTGAATATCAAAGATAAGGTTCCACTTCAGTTCTTTATTTTATGCTAAAACTCACAGCAGGAAGAGCTTTTTAGTAACCAACAGGTTAAGAGCCTTACACAGAAAAAAATTAAAATAGGCTGATGATATCTAACATTTTTGAGAGGCTCCCAAACTGAGTTTAAGTTTCCTCAAGATTAGGAACCGCTGCTCTGCGTACATCTCATCTTTGCAGAGCTGGTGGCTCTGGCTCCCATGAGTTCTGATCTGCAGTACCTTACTCTTATCTGGGACAGCCTGATCTCCCCAGTGAACATGGCAAGAGAAGGAACTTGTCCTATCTAGTCAAAGACATGGGATGGGTCTGCGGCAGAGCAGTTCAGGAAGATAACTGAGCGTAGAAATGCAGCACTGGTTTAGGCTAATGCTATGGTATGGTAGAGGACAGGGGAATGGGCGTATGGTCAGAATATATTTGAGGTAGCCTTTGAGTTCTGTAACTCCACTGATCAGAAAGGGGAATGTCCTTAAAATGAATAATTCCTAACCTAGAAATTCTTTTGCAAATTCCTTAAACACAGAATGAATGACAATTTAAAAGGCAACATGTTGTCTCGAAGAACTGCTTTGAAAGCATTTAATACAATATTAATGGTGCCATTATTTCAGTGATAATAAAGATACCAGTGCATCAAAAAAGTAGTTTACTAAGATTGTGTTCTAACAGACATTTATAATCTGCTCAGTAATATTCTGTTTAGTACTACAGTTCTACAGGAGGAAATAAATCCGTGTCCTTAATTGTTCTTCAAATACAGTGATTAAAAGTGACATTAGCCAAAATTTCTTCCAAAAGGGTAAAAATACTCAAAATGTGCATGTACACACATATCTATTATATGCCTGTTGCACATATATATATGATCCACAAATTATCATGTGAATTTGCTTGATGCAAGAAATTGCAAAACGGCACCTCAAACTCCGCAAATGCAAATCACATGACCAACAGAAGCAAAATAAGCACAAGTCTCTCTGAAGTCAGTGATCAAAACTAACTGGACAAAGTGCAGGTTGTTCCATGGTAGCCACTACCATGGATTTTTATTTCCTGTATGCTCCTTCCCTGAAATAATCTCCTTCCCTTATGGTATGGTTTCTTTTGCTGCTTTTCCCCCTCCTTTCTTCAGAAAAAACACATCCTAGTCTAGAAACAGCATGTAATATGGCTGGTTTTAAGGTGTGCATATGCTGATGAGCACAAAAGCTAAACTGAACAAAGCATAGGCAAGCTCATGCTGCGTTCTTTCCCTTAGAGAAAGTAGTATTTGTCTTTTCACACAGTCAAACAGAATGTGTTAAAACCCAGCAGATTTGAAATGTCCACCTCTGTAAAATTTGATTGCCCCTGGGCAAATGATCCAAAAGTCAATGGGGGCCTAAAGGAGAAAATGGAAAGATGAAAGGAAGAGGCAAGGACTGTAAAAAATAAGTTTCCTTCAGAAACTATCCTGCAGTAAGCATTCCATGCCATTTCTAAGAAACTGAAAGGAAACATATACTACATTTCAAAGACACAGCTGCTTACCGCTCAATGACATAGAAGTTGTCTCCATCATCACCTTGGTCAATCACATGTTCCTGAGGTTTCACTTTCCTCTCAAACATGGCATCAAGGACCTGAGACAGCTGCTCCTACAAAACAAGCAGGAGGGGGGAAAAGAAAAAAAATTTTAAAAATCAAAAAAACTCTTGGAAAATATACCTTAGCATTATTGCTGGACAAGGGTGAGTTCATTTGACTTGATCTGGATAGCGAACTGCAACACACATTGCATTATTTTTACTGTATGCAAATACAAGTAATACTGATATTAAATGTGGATTTCCACTAGCACCTTACTTGATTCCAGCTTATTAATATAAGTTCAATAATGCAAACACAGATACTTCCATTACAGAACAGCTATTATCTCAAATTTATGTCCAAATGGCTTAACTTATGCATATCATTTTAGTGCCTAACTCCTCACATAGAGCAAGCTCTCACTTGGTACAATCTGACACAGTTTCACTGCAATGGATACATAACAATTACAACAACAGCACATATATTTCATTAAATGTATGCATGTCTAGAAACTGCACCACGATTTATTAGTAATTTATTTGTATTGTCATCATCTAAGAGCCCCCATCATGATCAGGACTATACTGAACAAGACTCTGCACAGAGTTATTTCCCTAGATCATCTGTGTCTTAGAGAACCTGCAATTCCAGCACAAGACGAGACCAGGTAGGTACAGATGGGGAGCACATACAGAAAATGAGATAATGCTGGCCTGCACAGCAAACTCAAGCTAGGTTTCCCTCATGAGTCATGACTAAACTTTTTTTAGGCAGCACAGCCAGGGAAGCAGTGAAAGCCAAGAGAGATGATGCCATATAAATGCCCTGCCTCAATGCTGAACTGCTTTACCATCTCTGTTATTCCAAAGTTCATTAACAATGGACTTTCACTGCATTTTCAATGACCAGATGTTCAAAGTTGAAGATGTAGATCACAGCTGAGTTTCTAAAAATACACTGCATGAACACGCAAACTAGTCTTTATGCTGCTAGACACACTTGAAATACTGCACTCCTCAAGTTGGGAATAATCATTGCAGCATCTGTAGGCACGACTACATTGAAAATATTGCCTATCTTTTCACTAGAATCCTATTTTCTTGTCTTTAAAAACTCTCCTGATATTTAAACTGAACAAACAATCATTGTATGAAAGCCATTTATTTTAACTACATATTTCACAGCATGCATTTAAGTAACAGCTGTCAGAAAACAAGCAATGCAGATTTTAAAAAGCTTATTTTTTAAAATACTGTAACTCAATAATGCTTTATTTGGAAGATAAACAGGCAAAGACTTATTTTAAGTAAATAAAACACTGAGCTCTTTGTCAATAAAAGGACAAGCTTCATCAGATTTCTGAACTGTAAAAAACCCTATTGGTTTAAGTATGGGTACTGAGCATGCTCAGGGGCCTTGCTGGTAAGGATAACAGTCATTGCTCTCACCCAGTACAAAATTCAGTTGTAACTAGGATTCTACAAACTCATAAGACACTGTGGAGCCTACACACAATACATCACACGGAGCTTTTAACAGGAGAGAAGTTATCCATTCCCCAGCACTTTATATTGAAACATAAATCAGGTTTATCATTGGGGATGCTCAAAATCTTAGGGTTAAACTCTGTGACAATCCAAATGGATTTTAGTCTGGAGTTCAACGTGAACCTTGCTAGAAGTGATCCACTGGACACTGGCTCCCTTGTGTTTGATACCAAGTATTACAGCAACTATTCATACAAGTAAAGACATTTAAAAGGGCTGTTGAGCCACTGGGCCTAAATTCAGCACAGTTCACCTAAATGCAACCAGTGGACAAGGGTTGAATTTGGCCAGGACATTTACGTCACACAATCATATTTACTCCTAAAGGAGTTTTATGCACTTTTATTGTTGTTGGGTTTGTTTGCTTGTATTTAACAGTTTTACATGACATTCTTTAGAGGTTAAGAAGCAAAAGAACGTATTTTGAGCCTTAATTTGAAAGTGTTCCTCACAATTATTAAAGGACAATATACACTGAGCAAAAGCAGCAGTCATGCGTTCTGCCTTTCAGTGTGTATTCTACAGCCAACCTTTCCAACCAGTCACATTACACAGAGGGAGTTAAAAAGAAATTATTGGGAGGAGGGGTGAAAGGATGCAAATTCCATACTCCCTTTATACCCATTCCTAGGAAAGCTCTCCCCTTGCTGCTAAGTGCCATTTATCATACTATAACCAATATATGGACTGCAGCCATCTTTTTCAGCCATGTGCTACCTTAAAGCCTGAGTCTTTAACAGTTGCAGTTAAGATCATTTCCATTACTTCTCCACTCAGCTGCTTAGAAAGCTTTTTGCAGGAAGTATTTTTCCAAGCCCACCTTCTCAGCTCAAATTTGTTTTTCAAAGTCATCTTTGGATATAAACTGGTTATTAATTTTTGCTTCTGGGTGATTTTACTGGAAGCTAAAAGATTGGCCTACTCAATTCAAATGGTGATCACATTTTGCACATACTCCTTGAGCTGCTGAATATTCTTAAATATGTTTCATTTTTTACTGTACATAATGAGGTTACTTGCAACAGGAACCTTTAAAATGTCTTAAGTAAATAGGCTTAATAATAGGAATCCCAGAACAGTGAAAGGCCAGTCTTGGAAACAACAGCTTTCAAGTAAACTTTTTGACAGAATGTCAATTCCTCAAGCCTGCTGCATTCAAAAGCTTTCAACAATTATTTTCAGAATGCAGTTCAGTGACTCTTGAAGTTTGTACAGCAACCAAAAACTGGGAGAACTGCCTGGTTTTCAGGGAAAGCTGAGCAGCGTTTCTGAAACCATAAGCTATCACATCCATCCTTTCATATCTTAGACAAAGTTCAATGATTCAAAACAGGAAGCTGCTGGTGTTAGAGCTTTCATTCTTCCTCAACCTGTAGTAGAGATGTCAGTTCTGTTTTCATGGAAACAGCAGACCAGAGATGAGATGCATTTATCCTATGGCCTCTCAGAGGCTGGATTAGAGGATCTCCAGAGGTTTGTTCCTGAACTATCCTATGATCCTCGTCAAAAAAATTCATACCAATTAAGATTACTAAGTGCAAGCAATGGAGGCTCTCATCATTAAAACTCAGTGCTGAGGCAATGAGTAGTTAATAACCAACTTCAGCAATAAAAATAATACAAGTAAAAACAGGAACAACCTAAAAACATTACTTTACATTCATTTACAGAAAATTTACTGACATATGGGCATTTGAGAAAAACGTGCAGCAATCTGACAGCATGCAAATGTGGATAGTGTTCCAATATCACAATTGTGTAAGTAATTTCCTTTTTACATTGCCCATAAAATTATGAACTGTTTCCTAGGAAAAATGAAATCAGGTGCAATGGTACCCCCAACAGCAAACATTGAAAGACAAGCAAAAGAATTTTAAAAACCCCCAAACTTTTCTCTAACAGAAAAAAAAATTTGAATTTGCAGGTAGAGGGATCTGATAATCATAGTAACTGACAATTTGACATGTTTGTCTATATTGTTCATTGACTGTTGATCTCCAAACAAATGTCCCAATCCAGCCTGCATATAATTAATAAATCATGAACTATCACAATGCAAACAAATGTCTGGACTATTAGGTAATGCTGTTACCTGTACCTACAAACCATCAACTCCAGCTAAGAGTTGCTTAGAATCATATTACCTGATCTAGGTTTTTGAAGAGTAGGATATCTTTACATGCCTCCTGCAGTCTGCATCGCTGTTCATCAGTTTTTGGATGAACTACCTATAAAACAAAGTAAAACAAAACTGTCATGACAAAGAAATATGATTACAGACTGAACCTTCACTTCAGAGTGAAAAAACAGAACACAATTTAAGAGTGTCAAAGTATATAGTTCTTTTTTGTTGTTTGCATAAATAACATTTATATCTAAACATAGAATGCAAGACAGAATGAGAGAGACATAACAATTAATTATGCTGACAATTAACACATGCAAAATAACAGTCAAGAAAGACAAGAAAGAAGAGGATGCCTTTTCCTTTCCCTTCTAACCCAGCCACAAATACAGTCAAGGCTTGACTGGAACAGAGGAAAAAGTCAACAGTTTTCTTTCTAAACTCTGGCTGCATTAGTCCCAATATACTTACTGTTCGCATACAAGTAGTTTATAAGATTTATGATACATACGTATCTCAGCCCATCTAATAACAGAAGTTATCTAAGCAGCAGGGGTTTTGGGGGTTGTTTGGGGTTTGGTGTCCCGTCCCGTCCCCGTCCCCCCCCCCCCAACAAAATTACTTAAATAAAAGCTTTGTTGTTTGAGAGATATTTTTTTTGTTATTTCTTTCCTGTTATAAACATCTTGTCAGGTTAAAGGAACCAACACTTACTGTGTCATAAAAACATTTATATATGTGCTTGTTGGGGGCTAATTATGAAAACATATATAAAAATATTAATTACCCCACATTCACCAGGTTAATTACATTTCTGGAATAACAAGGATTCCAAAAAACAGTTACATTAGTAGGCATTTATAAAAATTCATTGTCCAAAGTTAAGCAGATCTCAGACCCTTGTTTTAAAAGCAAATTTAATATTGAATCAACAGTCAGGAAGATTAAGACATGTGATGGAATAAATGTATCCAGGTTTACAAACATTTGGATGATAAGACACAATCATAGTATTTTTTTCTTTTTTATAGCATCTTATTTATGAAGTATCTTCTTTTTTTAAGAGAAATTAAATTAGACTTAGATTTTCATTGCAGAAGTGTAAGCATCCTTGAGATGGAATCTAGAAAAGGAACACCAGAAATCCAGAGGGAAAACATTGACCCTCACCAGCTAGGCTACGGAATTTGCTCACATAAAAGCATCTCTAAAGAAATACAATTACCGTATCTGAACTTGCAAT
Organism: Astur gentilis; assembly: GCF_929443795.1. NCBI lineage: Eukaryota > Metazoa > Chordata > Aves > Accipitriformes > Accipitridae > Astur > Astur gentilis. The sequence continues at coordinate 14,546,404 of NC_064902.1, read as the reverse complement.
TCCTAGAAAATCCCAGCTTTCAAAACCAATAGAAAAACAGGTGGCCACAGTCTCAAAATACTTCAACAAAGTATTTCTCCTACCCAGGCAGAACTGCTTTGACCAGAAAGACAGTAAAAAGCATGTGAGGAATTTTAAGCGCCCATGAAGAAACAGCTGTGGTAAAGCTTAACTAATTCTTCACAATAGCATCGATGCTCTAGGAATTGCCTCAACAAGCCTTTAAGATAATTAAGGAAGGAAAATATCCAAAATTTTAAAGATGGTAGACTTAAGCACAGCTCTCAAGTCCTTTGAAGTAAAATGATATTAAAGCTATAGTGACAAAAAGTGCATGAGACAAAGTGGCCCTAAATTTCAGAGCAATGTCACTTTGTCAATGTCAGCATACCACACAGCCTCTCAGAACAAAATGCACAAGTGGTAGGGAAAATGTGAAGTACAGACATCTGCCTGTCAAACTGTAGAGAGAACTATGCATGATGCAATTCACTCATTCTTACCCTTTGTTCTGTATCTTCTTCCTCTTCATCTGGATTGAAAGCTTCAGCACAAACTTGGAAGAAAGAGAGGAAATTAGTAAAAAGAAGCAGTTACATGAGAACATCAAACAAATCAAGTTTAAATTCCTTTCTTCTGTATTTTATTTTCCTACAGGAAAAACAAAATCACTTTTGTTTTTATGTCATTATAGTGTCAGAGGCTTAAATCCTATCTATTCTCTGAGAAGGCACAGCATGGCTGTTCTCAAACTCTCACATAAAAAGTCTGTAATTTACAACAGAATATAATCTGCCTAGCAAGTAGTCCAAAGCACGCACACAGATTTCCTTTCAATTCTTATCAAAGCTTAAAAATCTACATTCAGATTCATTTATATGTTCCCAAAAATGCAGGGGGAAAATTCTGCAGCTACATTGCTTTGTTCTTTGCAGTGCAATGTATCCAGCAAAACATACCAAAAAAAAAAAAAGAGAACAAGAAGGTACATGGCACTCACTCCACCTCAAGTCAGATTTGCAAGTGAGTATCTGTATTTTGGGGTTTTTTCGATACAGAGAAATCACGTTTATACAGAAATTAACCTGGGAAATGAACCATCAGCTTAACCATAGTATATTCTATGACAAGAAAATGTTTAGTCTCCTCCCCTATATGCTCCTATATCTTACTAGATTTGATTCAAATGAATGTCAGGTTGCAATATAAAACCAACTTTAAAAAATACACAAAGAAATTTTTTTAAAAGAAGGATAACAACATTTGTGGAAACCATACACTGTAGTGCATAGGAACAAGGTTCTGTGAAACATGTCAGTATAACTACAGGATCAATTGTAAAAGAGGCAATGATAATGGTGAGCTTCTAAAATTTCAAAGCATTTTTGTTCGGTTTCAATATTTCAGAAAAGTCTTATCTTCACTTATCTTAACAGTTACGCTGTTACACAATTTTACAGTATTAAACACAGACACCTTTAGCTGCTAAAAGCCTACAGCTCTAGCTCAGACTTTCTTCTTAATTTGTGGACATTTGCAGTTCTTACATGTCAAAGTGAACTCTGCATTCTAACTAGTTGTACAGATAGAGAAAGTGAGAGTCAGTCCTGTTTTCATCTAGTTCTGCTCTTACTTCAATAAGGGTGGTCTTATTTCTGAGGCTATACACTACTTGCAGAATTTTACAAGGAAACACAGACAAGCATTTTTCTTTGTACTTTTATCCAGCATCCTGACAATACTGAAGACTTGGCAGAATGCCCAGAAGCTCACTGCAGTGACATCTAACCATTGAATGGACTTAGGATAAATAAAAATAAGCAGATTTAAAAAAAAAAATCTAGAAGGCCTAGTATTCAGCAACTTGCAAATAACTTGAAAATGCATACAGGACTATTGACCTTGTCATCATGCTTTCAAAAGTACTATAAAAATGCACAAGTCCAGCATAATTTGCTAGGAAAGACTTGCCTTCCTCTCCCCACCCCCCCTCTGCCTAAAAGGTATCGGCCCTTTCTAGCAAATTAGATTTTAATTTATTTTTTTTCCTGGAGAGGTTGAAGAGACTGGAATACAACACAAGCATTCCATTTATCAAACCACAACATAAAAACCCAATCATGTAATGATTAGGTGTCTGAAGAGTAGTTATTGCTCATACAATAAATCCAGTGTCGCACTGCCTCTTCTGGTTTGCACCATTTAAGAATATGGAAACAATATATTAACAGTGCACCTACAACAAACACATGCTTTTAGTTTAACAGAGTGGTCCACCCACATTTAGGGCAGATACTTTACAAAGGATAAACAGCATTCTTACCTAGCTGAAAAAAAAAGTATAGTCCACCACACAGCCCAAAGATGACTGTATTATGGGAAGGTAGATACCTCCAAAGCAGAATTTGGACTGACAGGCAAAGATCCACTTAATATGCAATAAAAAGGAACTAACAAAGAGAACATTATTAGCATTTCAGTGTGAAAGCTTTCCTCCTCCTTTCATTTTACAGTAAGGATCAAAGTCTATTGTGAAAGCTTTGAATTTTCTAAGGAACGTTTTCTTAGAAGAAAGGCTCCTTGGTTTAAACAGTATGGTGAAACTGGAGAAAAAAAAGTATCTTTATTCTTTACAACTAGCATATCTTACCAGTAAGTAGAGTTCAATTCTTTACTACGCACTCTAGTACATACTATAAATGCAGTTCCATACATTTCTGAAACTCCCTGGCATATAAGCACATTCAAGCCGTGTATCTATGAATGCAGAGATCACTGTACTTCACTATATCATTCTATCATTTAAATTCTCAATATTAAGCTGCAAATTAGATTTTGTTCCCACCTCAACTGCAGGGAAGCTATTACTAAGAATATGCTTTGGAATTGAGGAAATTGTCTTCAAGATTTCTTTGGGAAAACAAGTTTAATTACCATGGCTATGATTACAGCATTAGAGCAAAACCTTATATTAAAAACATGCAGCAATCAAAACAACACAGTTCTCTGCAACTTTAGGATCAAACAGCTTCGGCTGGGATTTGTACATGTAAGTTTCCCCTATTTTGTCTTACCCAGTAAGGGTGAAAACAGCTTCATAAAGCCCACTAAGGATACAGACTAGGACTTAGTACCCTTCCCTTAGATATGGAAATCAATCACTTCTGTAGTGCCCATGAATGGGCACCACAGAAATACAACAAAAATGTGGCAAAAATACTAGTTCTTCCCATGCTGTTGCATAGAAAGCCTTCCCATTACACTTTTCATTCTTCAACCTCCTGCTGGGATTTCTTTTTTCATGTAGAAGTGGTAGGGCAGACATTTTGGACTTTGACTGACAGCTCTGATTGACAGGACTTTTTTTACTTGCAGGCAGAGCTGTAACACTTAATGCAACGTGTCTGTTGTGGGATGGTTAGAAGGGGAGAGAGATAAAAATGATTAATTCTGACCTGAAGCTTAAATTAATATTGTGATATGCTGGAAAGCCCACAGAAAGCTGTTCAGCCTACTCATAACAACCAGCAGCATTTTCCAAATATTTTAAAACATGACTAATGCAAAGAAAAGGCGAACATTACGTCAACACCATCCTGTGGTTTACGTCGCAATACATCTAATTTTTCTTTCCACTGTTTTTAATTGGTAAACTACTTGTGGAAGTCCATACGGGTGAACATATTACCTGTCAAAGTCTATGTGTCAGTCTTACCTTCAACGCATTTTGTGTTATCTGTGCTCAAAAACAGTGTTGCTCCTCTATTCTTCTGACTGAAAAGAACCCCTGTAACTACCCTAAACTCTGCCAACCCCTGTCAGAAATCTATGGAAGTTAACTTCAGGACTCCTGAAGGTTAGTCATTTGTGGGTTACAGTACAGCCAGCACCAATGAAAAACAATTTGATCTTTCATCTTGACAAAGTGAAAACATACATGCCCCACTATTTTATACATGACTGAATTCACGTATTAACTATTTCAGTGTCCCAATAGAACAGGTACTCCAAGGCAAGCTTATTCTCACAAGATTATCCTGAAGAAATGGGTTGGTAGCATCTTTTCAGACTCATTGAAACAGCAGTTGGAAGGGATCTCTCTCTGAAGGTCATCCAGTCCAACCTACCCCTTAAAGGGGAGCTATTTGCAACGCTAGATTGGGGCTGACCTAGAAACCTCCCTGCACAAAGACTGCACATCTCTCTGGCTAACCTGTTCTACTGCCCTCCTGGGGAAGAAGTTTTTCTTCATGTGTAACCTAAAGCTCACAAATATCTTGATATAATTTGAAGTGACTTCTGAAATCACACCTTTCCTATGTGAGATTTTCAGCACAACTCTGCCCTTGAGCAAACACTAAGCATGAATGCATCAGTGAAAGTTATGTACAAGTGTGACACACACCCCAATTACGTATTTTCAATACTACAGCTATATCAGCGTATCTCATGCAGACCAAGCTTCCTTCCAAATCTAGCGACATAGTTCAAATAGCTTTGGAACATAAAAAACAGTTTTCAATTTTAAGAAGCTTTAAGATAAAAAGAAATCCAGGCTTTTATCCTACCATCTACATTTAGTCTCTCTTAGCTTCTGCAGCTTCTATAGCTAGTTTAGCTTTCTCCTCTTACAGCACCTTCTTTGGCTTTCAAGAATAGGCACATCTGTTAACACTTCTGAAGGCTCAGAAATGATACAACTCGATCGCTGCTTTGTTATGCAGGTGACAGCATCTGCAAGCAACAAAGATCTTCCTAGCTGCAGCAATGACATAAGCAGTGGATGGGTGAGGGGGAAGCAAGGGGGTAGGGAGAGAATGAGAAGTAGCAAGAAAAGTTTGCCAGTACAAACACCACCTTTGTCTATGCAAGTTTTAATCGCTCCCAGGATAATATTGTTCTGCAAAGTATGTGTTTTGTCAAGATCAAAGTCCTCGCACTCTATGCAAATCTGCATAATAGTTCAGCATTTAGCTCCCATAAGCAAATAAAGCCTTTGTGAGAAACACATACCATGCCAGTAGTTGAGAGATCACTGTTACTTTATTTCAAAACAGTAGCCAAGAGGCTGGGGCCTGAAGACCTTCAGACACACACAAGAGGAGGAAAAATTTCCATATTGGACTTGAAAATTCTATGTTTTATGTAAGGTGAATACATTGTTAATATTTCCGTTGTTGGAAGAAGTAGCAAAGACATGCTCTGCCATATTCTCTTTGCAATTTTGGATAGTACCTTCTGTACTTCAGAGTGAAATCCTATTCGCTCGTCTTTACTTATGCAGATGCATTACCTCCAATTGATCCTATGAGACACATTAATGAAAATCTACCCAGGTTAGTACATGCAGAACAACTTTTCTAGTTACTTATTCAGATCAGTAATCTTGCACTATGTTTACGGCATTCTTTGCCAAAGCTTCAAACATTTTTTAAGTCTGCCTCTCAAGGGACAGATGCATAGCCTCTCCTGAGAGCACTACGCCAGCTGGAAAGGTGACCACTTCCAGTGGCTTGTCAATCCCTCTTTGACAGCTAAGTTGCTAAAGCAGGCACTTCCAAAATGATGTAGTTGAGATGAACTTAGGAAGCTTAAACAGAGCTTATACATAGGTTTGCTGGCACAGCTCAACGTGATTTTCTGCACTTGGGAAACAACTTCAAGTTTCCTCTCACTTCTATTGCTGAAAAGCTCAGAACTTTTTGGTTCAGAAATTGCACTTTGTTTCCCAAGTTAAGGATCTCACCATGTCAAAGCAGACGACAGATTCATACCTCAATCCAGCAAGTGGGAAACAGAACCTGCACCCATTTGCACTACCTGAACAATTTTCACATTTATGACAGTTAGAATGAAAAGCAACACTGAAACCTGAAAAACAGTTAAGCCATCTGCAGGAAAATCAGCTGTTTCAGCCTTCAATTCACTAATGAGAACTGACTGAAATCAAGTGTAAATTTTTAGTTAAAAAGAATGTCATTGCACCAGCCTAAAACTGAGATCTCGGGTCCTAAAAGGCTGGTCTTCCTCTTTTACTTTATGTGCCACATGAAAATCCCCAGATGCAGGAGTACCCACAGCAGTACCACCTCCTGACTTCATTCTTAATTCTCAAGGAGGCATAACTGAGACACGACTTACAATGACTGGGACTTGAGCAAACAACACCCCCTCAAATCTTTGTCAAATACCAACACAGAATATTCAAACACACAACCACTTGCATAGCCATATATGTCAAATCAAGTGTAAGGTTTTTCACTTGCAAAATATTTAGAAATAATGAATTTAGGTGGCAAAGAGGAAGAATGGGTTTTCAATTCTGGAAACAGCTTCAAATTTCATTTAAAGTTAAAAAGAAATTAAAGTAAAATAACTCGGTTCTTCACAGGCAGACCTATTCTGCCTTACAGATTAACTGCGAAGATACAAAGTCACTCAGCACGGCTGTGCCAAACCAGCTCAGTCCAGCAGGGATTACAGGTTCAGGCGCAACTCTGCACATGGTCCCAAAGCCTGCTCAGGCTGGAAAGCTGAACAGATCATTCTGTCAGGCAAAGAAGCCTATGAGACACTGATAAGCCTGTAAGGCCCTAAAATCCTGCACTGTTTCACCCAGCTCTGTGAAAAGCCAGCATTGCCTCACTGTACTGTTGTACATACACAGCAACAGGTGAAAACGTTCACCTGGCTTACCTAAAGCTTTGCTTATGCCCCTAATTCAACTTGAAAATGCCCATCTCTGATGTGGAGATTATTGATATTTCTCAAGGCCCACTGCTTTAATAGAGTAGTAAAACTGAGGTCGCAGGCAGAACATGAAAGGACCCGCTCTAGTTCACAGCTGCCCCAAGGCACAATTCTGGATAGACTTTTTGCCCAGGGAGGCTGGGGCATTTAAGAGAACTGGATGATGCATTACAGTGCTTGCTATCCTTGATAACCATTCCCTTAGTATGATTACATACTTTCCAGTAGTATTGTCTTGTCATGGTTTAACCCCAGCCAGCAACTAAGCACCACACAGCTGCTCGCTCACCTCCCTCACAGTGGGATGGGGGAGAGAATCAGAAGAGTAAAAAGTGAGAAAACTCATGGCTTGAGATAAAGGCAGTTTAATAGGTAAAGCAAAAGCCACACAAGCAAGCAAAGCAGAACAAGGAATCCATTCAGCACTTCCCATTGGCAGGCAGGTGTTCATCCATCTCCAGAAAAGCAGGGTTCCGTCACATGTAATGGTTACTTGGGAAGACAAACGCCATCGCACCCAACGTCCCCCCCTTCCTCCTTCTTCCCCAGCTTTACATGCTGAGCATGACGCCATATGGTCTGGAATATCCCTTGGGTCAGTTGGGGTCAGCTGTCCCGGCTGTGTCCCCTCCCAGCTTCTTGTGCCCCCCCAGCCTGCTCGCTGGTGGGGTGGGGGGAGAAGCAGAAAAGGCCTCGGCTCTGGGTAAGCACTGCTCAGCAGTAACTGAAACATCCCTGCATTATCAACGCTGTTTTCAGCACAAATCCAAAGCATAGCCCTGCAGTAGCTGCTATGAAGAAAATTAACTCTATCCAGCCAAAACCAGCACATATCTAAATCAGACTTTTCCAGCTTGTTTTCTTCCGATCAAGACAGAAATGCAACAGCTCCAGCGACAATGGCTTGTGGTAAAACTGTAAAACCACTGTCACACACTCCTACTTCATACTACATTGCAGTCATGAGTTCAGAACAGACTGCATAATCAATTATAAATGCCACCTTTTATGATAATGTGGTTTTTTTTCTTTGCAGGAAATCCAACTCTACATGCACAAGACATCTTTTCTCCCAAGATGCATAAGTACAGGCAATATAATAAGCCCTTTAAAATTACGACAATTGGTTGACATCTATTTCCATATGTACATTTGTTTTGTATATTCTGAATGCATTTTTTCAAATATTTTTACTAAACTCGTATAGGTTAATGATAATCTGGTTTTACATGTTTATTTAAAAGGCTTTATCATATATATATATCTATCTCATATATATCAGCTATAGAGTAAAACAATTTAGACAACGTGTTACAGCAGAACAGCCACTAAAATGATACAGCCACAAATTAATATTTTTTTCCACTACAGGAAGATTTGGCCAAGTATTTAAAATTACATTTCTCTAGGGGCAAATGAGAACTTTCATTATGAAAGACCTAGAATAATAAATGGAAAGTAAATAATCACAGTCTCTTTTAGATTTATAACTTTACGTACATATAATGAAAGCATCACATGCAGACAACACTGCTTCAATTAGATTTTAAAGACAAACGTAAAGTACAGTACATTACTACTTAATTATTATTTCTAGGTAGGCTTTGTTCAGGGTTTGTTTTTTGTTTTGTTTAAGTCGTCCTGCAACATACAGTATCTAGCATGGAAACCACCCCAAGTTAACTGACAGGCCTTGCTTTGCCACAGCCATCACAGGGGCATACAGCACTAGACAAATAATAGGCCAAAGGGTCCTTAGCATATGCTTGAGAACCTGCTCCTGGGATCTATTACAGAAAGACATTTCCTGTCCAAGAAAGAGGCAAATTGGGGGAGGGCAATCCTACTGAATTGCAAGAAAACTTCAAAAGACAATCCTCAGCCTGTGTATCTTTATTTAAATCCTCCTGCTACTCAGGAGCAATTAAAACAAAAAACTTGTGCCAATGAAGGACTGGGGATAGAATTCTTTTAGGCTCTTCTACTTCTTTGGTATAACCAGATGAACATGACATTTGCCTTTTTTTTTTTTTTTTTTTTTTTTTAATTAAACCAACAGCTATTTATAATTGTATTTGCTTTATGTAGTTGGCTGTTTAATTATACAGAGGCACAACTTTTACTTAATGCCTTTATGTATGAGTTAGTTTGTCCTTCCACTTCACATGCTCACAAGGGTCACACCCTCCCACCTCACAGCAGCCAGGTGCTGGAGAATAATAATAATAAGGTCATGAGGTTACTTTGTTTCATAGAGTAAAACACTGGCAAAAATAACTGAATAAAATGCTTCTAGATCATCTAAATACACATTTGTACATAGACTCCAATAATTCTACATAATTCCTAGACTGTAATTATTGAAAATATGATATCCTACAATTTAATCATTGATAATATGATATCCTATAATTTACAGAGGACTTATCATGAAAGCACTCTGTAGATAAAATACAGCACTCTGCAAGTAGTGTCTCTCCTGTACAGCTGGAAAAGCCAAGGGACAAGATTACCTGATTTCACAGAAATCATCTGCTAAGCCACAACTAGGGCTCTTGCACTTTTGGCTTCCATGTCTCTATTCGTAACAGTAGAGCCCATTACCCCATCAGACACTAGTGTGCTCTGGAGCTTGCAAGTAAGAGGTGAGTCTGTGTGAAAAATAAAAACAACAAAAAGCTTTCCATCATGGTAGAGGACTAATTAAAAATAAGAAAGCTTTCCATGTGGCAGCATCAAAGGATTTCACAGCTCTGACATGGTCACAACCAAGTCCAAAATATTGCCCTTTTGACCTTAAACAGTAATTTACAATTTACTACTTCTGTTTCCAACTCCCTTCACTACATTTAAACAAAAATCTTAAAATGGCAGCAGGGTATTTTAGAATTAGGCTTCTTTATTCTGTGCAGTACAGCCTGAGAAATTCAAATGAAGCAAGCTTTATTCTTGCAAGTTAAGAAATCAGAAGACTGAAATGGATAAACATGCTGCTGACCTTGTTCAAGCCTTCTAAGAGAGCCTTACCGATGAGATAGTCATCCATAAAAAAAGGTCTCCTGGAAAACATGATGCTACTACTATTTCAGAGCACCCATATTCACAATTGTAGAAGGAAGGCTTCTGCTTTAATGATCTTCTGTTTTAGTCCATCACATAAATCTTGCCCATCACATAAATCTTACCACATTTCTAAATGGTTACACAAGCAAGGCAGATAAAACCAGAAATTAAGCACCAATAATGTTTACATGCCTGACAAACACAGCTCTGCTTTATCTCAGTTAAAAACAGCATGGAGAATGTTCATTTTACATTCAATTTACATCAAAACACCCCAAGTTCCAAGGAATGGCTCAAATACATACCTTCCAAAAAAAAGGCATTTATCTTAGAGGCTTTTAATTGCAAACAGTAGATAAAAAAGATATTCTAGCTGAGGAATAAAATAGAAAAGGTGTTTTTCCATTCTAGAAATAAGAAATTCTCTTTCAGTTTCCAGACCAAGGCATTTTTTCTTTTTTTTACTTGCAGTTCTGATACATGAATTGCTAAATCTGCAATAAGGTGCATAATATTTTAACAGAACCACGAGCATCTTGGGAAAAGTGCACTGAAGCATTTGCGTGTTAGAGGAGAGCAGATATTTAGCAGTAAAAATTACCCACATCTTTCTGACATCTATCCTGACAGAGAACTGAAGGATGTCAAAGTGTTAGAAGGCATTTCTGAAATTAATGGTTCAGCAACTTAGACAAGATTTTTTAAGATTTCTAGAGAATGTCCAAGTAGATTAAAAACCAGATTACCCCTAATGGAACAAGTAATGCCTATTTACCTGTAGCGACAGGGAAAAATACAAGACCAGCATGGCTTTGACACAAAAAGATTGTGTCCAGAGCAATGACGTGGAAGCACCCAGGTCCCTGTGCTTTGAAATGACTGCTTCCTGTCCTGGCGCGTAAGCAAAGCAGGGAACGTGAAACTACTGTCTTTGAAGAAAAACCCACCAGCTACCCCCACTTCTGTGCAGCTAACTCAGCGACTCAGATGCCCTGGTGATTGCTAGTAATGGGGAAGGCACAACTGTTTGACTTGACGCAACTCATCTTCAGGATGAGTCAACTCTCGACTTTAGTGGCTCACTGAACAAATGGATTTGGTTTACAGGAAAGCCACGGCTGAAGTAGTCTGCCAAAAGACTAAAACTAGGCAGAACTTCATCAGTTGGAACTTGTGTGCTTTATTTGTAACCACTTAGTTCTGCGTTTTTCCGTTACAGAAGATAAATGAGTTTAAGAAGATTACACTCCTTCCTATCCCAAATTTTGGAAACATGGGACAAACATACATTCAGACACATTAATTCAAATCAGGTAAGTACTTCAGGCAGCCATGCAGAAGCCATCTCTCAAAGTCAAGCCTTGATTTAAGTCTCTTTAAATGAGAGCACTATAAAAGTGCTCACAGCAATTCATAACTGAGATTGCTTTAAACCCATTATATTCCCCATAGCTAGTTTTTTTAGCATGCTGACTAAAGCTTTGCATTATTTGGAGTACACAGTCTCATCAAGGTGTTCTAGTGTTAAAAATGACTGAGCAAAGTTTCTGAAAATACATGGGATGTCCTTTCATATTTAAATCAGGTACATTTAAACTTTTCTGTTCTACACTGACTATTCAATCCCTTCCACATTTAATCTTAAGTGACAGCAACCTAAACTTTCCATGAGTGTATTGATCAGTATAAGAGCATAACATCTACGACTTTGTGTAAAACTTAATATCGCAGAAGGGATAAAGTGCTGCCTGATTTATTCACAAGAAAAACACAAAGCACATGTAACACCCAAGGTCACTCCACATATATACATCACAGCACCATGTTTTGCACTAAGTGTAAAACTGCCTTTTTAGCTTGTATCGTGACATACATTTTGAGATTTCCTCCAGTGTGTTTACTTTCAGGTTTTTGTGCACAACAAACCATGTTGTTTTTCAGGGGGATATTTTCAGTTGGGCTTTAATTCACATGTTAAAAATCAGTTTGGGTTCCAAACAAAAGGGGGGAAAAAAAAGAAGAAAAAAAAAAGGCAGTTCTCCTCTTTTCCATCTTGCCTCAATAAAAAAAAAAACCCATCAAAAAGTGAGAGAACGAAATTTTATTAAAAAAAAAAATAATCACCTGAAGGCTGATATTTTCAAAAGTATTTATCCATCTGAAGATATGGACTAGCATTTATGTAGGCTTTTTAGAGATCTTTAATGTAAAAGAATTAATGAAAGTTAATCACCTGCACCTTTTGCCACCTGACTACTTTTGAAAACTGGTCATTACTGCATTAATTGCTTAATAAACATGCATAGCTATACCTTATTCTCCCAATTAATAAGGACTAATTTGAGTTAAAATATTTGACTTCTGATGAACAACTTCGAATTGTTATCTAACACTATAAGCATGAACAATTATTTAGAACGAATAAATTAAAAAAGAGGAAAACTGAATGAATTCTACTCCACTGTAGCACTTATATTTGCATAGAGTGGATTGGATCAGATTTTGTCTGACCAGGTATTGCACTGGCTTAAGTTTTAAATAAGGATGCTCACTGAGTGTTGTATTTCTCTTTATGCCATAAAAAAATCTAGCAATTAAAAGCAGAATTATTCACAACGGTGTGAAATCCAAAGAATTGTGAAGTCACGACTGTTAATTTCCAAAAATAAGCTTTTCATTATTCATTTAATGCCAATTACATGCCAAGAATTTTTAAGTAAGTCCCAATATTGCAAACAGAGAAAACAAGTGGGGGTTTTTTTGTTTAACGAATAGTGATTCAGGCACTTTCCTACAGGAGAGCTCCCACACAATTTATCACCACTTTCATCTGTCAACCCACACACTTGGCTTTTGCTCATATCAACATTTTTCAAAATGAATTGTTTTCACTCTAGTTATGATATCAGTTTTTCAATAATTAGGGCTAGCAAAAAATGATAGAAGCATCAGGTTGTTGAAACCGAAAAAATGTTTGTGGCATTAGTAAAAGTGTGAATTTTTTAATTCAAAAGTCTCCTACAATTTACCATCTGCCTGAAAACCTTTCAGCAGAAGTTATTATGCCATCAGTTTTGTAAAACGGTGAATAATTAATATAGAAATTCATAAAGTAGCTGCAAAATAAGAAACCAGATCATGATTTTCAAGTCATCCTCTGATAATCACAGTCTGGTAAGTTGAAAGCAAAGAGAATGGCACAGAGAAAGTCAGTCACTCCGTCTTCCCCATTTGATGATTTGAAGTGATGAGATTTTATCACTGAAGTAGCAGATAGTATCCTGCAAGAGAAAATACTCAAAACAACCTCCCAAAAAAAGTGTTGCTTCTTGCTTCATTGCTACGATTTAGATGTCCTAATTTAACAGGATCCCAAAACAGTATTCTTTACCAAACACTAACATGTTGCATGGCAATAATTAATATAAAAGCTTTCTTAGAATTTTTTTTAAAGCTGTCATTTTAAAAGGCTAAAAGCTACTAAAAAGATTTTACTATGCATAATATTATCATATCCTGATATCTCAACTTGCCAGGGTGTGAAGAAAATGCTGTATCTCACTAGAAAGCCCAGAGAGATATCAGACTTTAACAACATATCTACTTCATGAGATGATTGCTCATCTTTGGTAGGAGCCAGAAGAATGAAGTGTTCAAGGTTAAAAGTCCCCCATAGTCAAAATGGAGAAGAACCAGTGAGTTTGAAGACCCAGTGGTCATACAGGCCTCTTAACGGAATTTCATCTTATGAGGAAAGAAAAAGCCAGAAACTGTCAGGGGACATCGATTTAAACATTATTCAACACAAAATTCTATACCTACACCCTCTAAAAATAGCATGTTAAAATGTTATCATGAAGATGGATTAAAACAAAACAAAACAAATCAAAAAAAAAGCCAACCATACTGTTAGATTGCTAGAGATTGCAAAAGATCGAAAATACTGACTGCAAACCCAACATTTGTTGGGGACACCGACAGTGTTAAATATCACTGTCCCTAACAATGTTAATGTTCACTATACACAGGAAGACAGGATTTGGTAACATTCAAACAAAATTATCCTCTACATATTTAAACATTTATTCAGCAATCATATCTTAGGAGAGGGATAACACCTGATTGCAGGGACAGCAGATTTGATCCTTCTCACTTCATGAGTCTCTGATGAAAGCTGCCCTACCAAAGGTACTAACTGAAGCAAGTCTTGTTCATTTGATTACTTTTTATATTAAAAAACATGACAGTCATGTTACTTTGCTGGTATAAAAATACTAGGGAGATAACGATCATATATTGCTTCCCTAGATTATATAATTCAATTATTCTGCTTATATAGTTGGCGAATGTGAAAACTGTAATCTCATTCCTATCCCACAGAGGCCAAAAGAAGATTAAGGAGGGAGTACAGGAACATACAAGAGATAAATTATATGAGGTCACTCAGATAAACAGAAATAATTAGAGAAAACAGATGAAAACTTTCTGCCACATGCGTATGGTATGGGTGTCATATTTTGTCAGATTTTTTTCTATCCCATGAAGAAGTCAGCAAGTCTGCTGGAGAGTGGGTGTTCTGTGGAATGAATCAAAGTTGTCTAGAATGGCAATACATAAATCTAGCAAAAACCTTTACTTTTCCGAAACATGCTAAAACTAGAAGAGGAGAAACTATGCCCAAGTGAGACTGTAGTAGGCGTCACACTCTTCTTTCCAAAACCACAATTAACTTTCATTCATTCATCAGAGAAAAAGTCTCTTCAATGTCACACAGCAGTTGTTATAGTGGGACAAATAACACTCTCTTCCCTCTAGTTTTGAAATAGCTTTGATATTATTACTTCAGGAAGGAGGTATCACTTATTTCTCCCACCTCCCCACACCCTGTAGTCACTAACCGAGGGCTGAGATACTCACTAGTATTCTCTGCAGTCTCTTTCACTACAAAAAAGCAACTAACAACGTTTGTCAGGAGCCCCTATGCTTGGAGGAAGATCAAGAAACATAATCAAGCAAGTATGAATTTCAACACAGTCCAAGTTTTGGGAGGAAGGAATCTGTATGGTTTTCAGGCCATTCAAACCAAGCTTGGGCAGACTGAGTCAGTCAGCAAGCCACATAACATGAGTTACACTAGCAGAAGACTCAGCCATTGCTAATTAACTTAAAGCAGCAGCAAGACAACTGTTCTGCTGGGTAATTTACACTGAAATTGCCCATGGCACCACAGTCTATGCATCCTATAGCTAGGAGATTTTAAAATCAGTGGGTTGTTTGGTTTTTGGGTGGGTTTTTTTTTTTTCTTTTTAGTTTCTACATAGGGATAGCTTATGATTCTGGAAAGAGAGGACTATTTTTGCCAGCCACCAGCCTGTATACAAATAAGAACTGACCCACACAACGCCTGGGGTTTGTGAGCACGCTGAGGAACCTCAACATGTTACATGGCCAAAGACGCTACACCCAAGTAATCTATTTATTAGATAAATTTCTAGGGGAACATTGAGCTCTCATTTATCTTTCTCCCTCCTAGCATTTCCTGGAAAAGGCTGTTTCTCTTCATGAGAACACTACTTTACCACTCTGCACTTCTATAAATAATTCTGTAAACGTGATTAGATAAGGCCCCCTTTTCCAGGATGATCCTCCTGCACAGTCTGTGGAGTTTCTCACTATCCCACCCACGGACCCCTGCTTTGCTGGCTGAATCTCTGACCAGCACACAAAACCATGTTTCTCTGGTCAAGAAGCAAATGGGATTCCCTGCAGAGCCTTTATAGCTGTCGAATCGCTTGGAAGAGTTTAATGCCAAGCAAGCCAACACTATCCCTCCCCCTCAAGCAACACATCAGCCTAGGAGACGAGCAAGTAGCAAATGGTGCAGAAATGGGGAGCACAAGCGAGCAGAATGAAACCCCATGTTCTCAGTAGTACAGGGTGAGAAAGAAGCAGTATGTGAGAACGTGCTACTATCACTTAGGGGATATGAAAGCAGTATCATCACTTTCAGTCAATGATTTGAGAAATGTAGAATACAATTCATTCCTTTTTTTGACAAAAAGAATAAAAACAAGATACGTTTTAATGTACAAGGTCAGCTTGACCTTTGTAACAGATTACTATTTGTCAAGCAGTTTTCTTAAATCCTGATTTCTTTAAGTACTTTACTGAGGTACCGCATAAGCTAGAAGTAAACTAATTTGCTCGAAGTTTTAAAAAAAATGCAAAAATAAACTTCCTGACCAATTCTCGCCATGTGTCAGAAGACTCGTATTTTGAGTAAGTCTTAAAGAATGACAACCAAATATTTACAATCATTAAAACAATATTTGCCAGTACAGTCAAGAGCCCTAGGTTTAGATGTTTCATAACTAAAAATAAACACCTAAATGAAAATTCAGTAATCATTACAACAGGTTTTTTCCATGGCTTTATGCATCCTTAGAATTTGCATTAGTCCACCAAGGTAATCACGATCATACTGTTATCTTCAGGCAGCTAATCACAACTGACCAGGAGTAAACACTCCAAATGTAATATTAAGGACATTAATAAAGCAATTTAAAAGAGATTCTGTAACTGCTATGTGTAAGAAAGGGTCATAAATAATTGTTAAGTCTTCAAGAATATATATCTAGTTGAATTGTTTACCAGAACGATTATTAGCCTGTCCTAAAATGTATGTATACTGTAGACAATTACTTTGTCATCCTTTCCTTTAATTAGAATTGCTTTTTTTCTAACTTTCATTCTTGACCTACTGAACAATAAGAGCAATGCCATAATTCCCTAGGCAGCAAATGCTTAAAAGAAAACAAAAAAATTCTTGCTTGAATTTTAAGTCTTTTCTTCAATATGTCCAATGTTAGTTTTGAAATTATTCTCCTATTTGTTCAGCCAGAGTACTGTAAATCTACAATTTTGTGCATGTAAATCTTGATACCAGCAAATAATTTACCTCTGCTCTTTACCACCCTTACAAATGTACAGTGCACTGGAAACATGCCAATCACTGGTCGGACTGACAAGGTTCACCACAGACTAGCAGAGAGTTCTTCTGAATAGCCAGAAAAGAATACACAAAATGCAATTACAAAAAAGTTGTGTGTCAGCTTTTCTTCTCCATGGTTTGTTCTGCTTTACTTCATTAGTTAAAACCAGATATATTTAGATAGTACACTGAGTAATCCATAATGCAATGTTGGTTTGTTATTTGTTGGTTTATTAAAAAAAAAGAAATCTTGTAAAAATCGCAGAACGAAGAGTTTCTTAAAACCTAACACATCTAACAAGGAAATAAAATCAAATTCAGAGCACCAAAACCAACAAATCGGTCACTCATTTTATGCAAGGAATTATAAAATGTGGTTGCCTATGATAGCAGGGGGCTGAGTTCAATAACCTATGAGAACCCTGCCGGTTTTCTTCCTGTTTGGGTAACTTCTTGACAGACACAGCAGGTACAGAGTACAAAAAAAACAACCACCAAACAACTCCCCACCACCACAAACCAGTAGGTTTCTGTGCTTCTCCTGCCAAGAGAAAGAAAATGGGGTCTCCTTGTATATGCATGGATGCTGTTTGCATCTCTTTCGCATTTTAACAAATCCTACATTAATCATGAACTGTACAGTGTGTATATATAGAGAAAGTAGAGGAAAAAGTTTTTTTTTTAAATTGTGAAAAGTATTTAACACACAGTAGTAAAATGTACATATTCTATTAATGTTTGTCTCCATGACAATTCTAACGTGTACTGTACACTCTGAATTATTCTAGCTCTTCTTGGAGCAGCAGTGTTATTAAGCATCTAAACAGTCCTCCTTAATCCAATTGCGTAAGTCAGCAATTCAATTTTACATTTGCTGTTTAGTTGTTCACATTAACCTTTAGAACCCTTCAATGAAGGAACCTGTTTTTTAACTAAGAGTAGCTCAGTACCAATACTACATTTCAGTATTGAAGATTCAAGATTACAACTACCCTCTGATGAAGGCTCAACTTTTTAACTTTGGGAACAATGCAGCCTTTATTTAAACCTAAATCTGAGATGCAGCCACTTCTCATTTGTAAGATTTTACTCCATCAGAAGGTTGCAGGATGGACTAGTTTAGCAGAGAAATGAAAATGTCTTGGGACTCTCCAGATTAAGATACTCTACAATGTATGGCCTCCAATATTTACTATCAAACTCCGTTATTCAAGATACAGTTTTGTCTTGCTTAAATTTCTCATGTAATAACATATCAAAACTACCAGCACAGTCATTTAAGAGTTCTCATTATACTCACAATTACTTATATGTAGTGGCATAAATACACAGTCATACCCTTAATCATACCCAAGCAACTAGTAGTAAAGCAACTGAATTGCATGGGTATAAGGATATTTTGCACATAAAATTAAACATGTATTTATCTCCTTCATATTTATATACCACAAATACCATACTATCAACAATGCCCCACCATAACTATCATACCAAAGAACGCATGAGATCATATACAAAAGTTACAAACTGAGTAGGCTTGAACTGAAAACTAGAGAGAACACACTGAACACACGGGCATTTTTATAAAGACATTTTTCAAATCAGAACCATAATGACTTTCTAGACCAGCTAAATGCTACAATTAAATATTAGAAGAAAAAAAAGTAACATATGCAAAGCAATCCACACTGCACCTCAAATGAAAAAAATAATACAAAACTTTCTCATCTACACATAACATTTTGTTGACGTGATACTCTTCAAAAATAATTTGTTGGGAATAAAAGCTACTCATTAAAGCATTTAATATTGGTTAAGATGGAAAACAAACAAAAAATCATAATCTGCATCTCCAGAACAAGTGAACAGACACATTTCCAACAACTTTAAATATCAGTTGCACAAGCAAGGGGCTAAAACAAACAGGGGACACTCCCCACCCCCCATATTTCTGTATTCTAACCAGAGACAAACTTCTTTGCAACATGGAAGATTAGATGTGTTCCAGCAGAAAGAAGCTGCCACTTTTTCAATTCACTACAGAGCAAGCCTTTGCCATAATTATTATGTTGCATAAAAGTTCTGGGAATTTTTTCTGGATAGAATCATTACTACTGCTGAAGTTGCTTCAATAGTCTGTGATCACCCACAGAACTGTTTTCTAAACTGCTCTCAATGTATTGCCCATTGGTTTCTACAGTGAATTAAGAAACAATTCTCATTATTTCAAATAAAAATACTGGTAGAAGTATGAAAAATAAGGCAGTGATGAAGAGTCAAGTAATTTTTAATGTAATTCCTTTAGTCAAATACAGATTTCAAAACTTTTTCAGAAACATTAAATTCTTAAAAGGAAATCATACCTGATACTCTCCTGTTGTATCGGTTAACAACTGGAGCTGCAAAATAAACAAATGAAAATTACAAATGCTATTTATTATTACCAATTCAAAGTCATCATCTTAAATAATCATGATATTTTTATGACACAAATCCCATACAAATCTCTTTTTTAAAAAAAGCTTCAATATAAAGCTTTCATCCACTTACTTGCCAGCCAATAAATCTTTACGCAATGTTAAAACTTGATATTCCAAAAGGTCATTACATGCTAAGGTGGAAGGTAAGCAGTTTGGGGTTTTTTTTACCCAATTCTGAAAAAAATATACCTGTACAGAGGTTACCCAATCTTAACCTATCATCAATTCCCAGACCACTTTACTTACCATTATTACAAAACATTCAAGCACTTTAAGTTAGCTATACCTACTTAACACAGATCAAAAGCTGATGGAACTTAATAGCTAAATCGTTCTACACTCCTACACAAGCCATGTAACTGTTCAGGCAGTGCTCCCATACTAACTCGTCATCTATCCTTGACCAAGGCTATCTTCCATAAGGGCACACATTTAAATTCTGAGATGGAGGATCCATTGTTTCATTGCTGCTTTGTTCATGCTGTTAGGTATACAAGATATTTGAACTTTATCTCGAATTTGGGATGAACTTCCTGACACTCACTATTCACATTCATTTCAACATTAAGCCAACCTTTAGTATTCTTTCCCCCTTTCACTGTAACCAAGTTACTGTCTTTGTGAATTGCTGCAGGCTCAACACAAAAAGCAATCAACCTGTAAAACTTGACCCAGAACACCACCAAAACACCATGTTCCCCTTCACCACTAATAACCAAAGTAATTTTATTCTGAATGCTCCATTCTTTCCCATTCCTCTCCCCCTCAAATGATAATTACATTTTTTCCCCGATACAACTAGTGACCTTTCTATTCCATTCTTTAAACATTTACGAATCAGATGAGCCTTTATACCACATTCAAGCATGTGCATCACAGAGCCAGATTTATTAAACACATGTCACCAAAACCGTAATAATCCCATAATTTCTTACAAGCTAGAAACTTTTGAGTATCTCAGCACCATCAGAAGCTGAAGAACAATGCTTTCCTAAGCAAATACACAAGAACTGAGGTTCTTCTGAACATGTTTACAACCACCGTATCTGTATTAAAACACATAGCTGAGAATAATACCAGGGGAAAAAAAATGTATCAGAGTTATTACTGTGTATTCTTTTGTAATGATAAAGGAAATCAGATTAAAGAAGAGGTTGGGGGAAAAACGATCAGGCTAAATCCATAGTTTTCAGCCAAATCTATCAATAAGGAGACAATGCTCAGCTTAACAAGAAGCTAAGAATTAAAAGCAAGATTTTCTATTTTGCAATTTAGATCGATACCTAAACTTCTATAACACAGCATAATCCTTATAAAAATAACATTGACACAGTGTTTCATACATCAAGCTTGAAGAGGTTCAAAACCACTGAATGATAAACCTGGGAATTCAAGAAACTTTATTTTCAAATCTTTAAGCACTTTTCAACAGCAGCAACCCTTCCCGCAAATAAGGGCAGCATGTATTTCACTTGTCAAAGGACACTATGGATGCAAGAAGTTTATATCACCTTAAGGGGAGACAGGCATTTGGAACAGAGATCCATTCTGGTTTATTAAACAAACTCATACAACTCTCTGAACTGAAAATGTTCATACATTTTGCCCCATTTTTAACTTATTCACATGGGCTTGCCTATGGCCAGCAGTGGTGACAGAATACTGCTCTAGACATTAATCTACCCTGCAACAGTACATTCATTCTTATCTCTAGCTTATTGAGCTAGTTTAACTGAGTAACTACTCAAAGTTGGCAAGCAAATTTGGACCTTAAAAAACAGGGAAACTCACTACTTTCTTAACTAGAGACACAGACAGATGCCTACCAGTTCTAAGATACTGAAGAACAACAGGACCAAAACCAAGTAGTTCAGTTCCTGCTACAAAGTTATTTATTACAAGAGAAATGCTAAATTCAAAACATAATTTTAAAAGTTTGCAGTAAAAGCACCTCATCTAGGTCATTACAGTTTCAATTAAATGTTTAACTGCTCTCATATATGGTTTCAGATACTTCTAATCAACACCATAAGTAAATACATGATTTTATTTTAGGAACTAAACCATGCACACTTTATTCTCCACCTTTCAACTACTACACCCATTTCCTACTCCTGTTTAAGAGTAACATTTTAACATCTTTGAACAGAATTAATATACTACAGGAAACTCTGACATACTTTGGGTACCATAGAAAAAAAATTCCACATTTCAAAGACTATGTCTTCTTTTAGAATCCTGGTTATTTTATCCCATAGCAGGGTTCAGTGTCATCAAAACAGCATCATGTTTTCCACAGTGTTAAAAATGAGAAAAACATAACCTTTTAAGGACAGTTAAGACAGCACTATTATTCTGCCTCCACAAAGCTTTCAAGATTAAAATGATAGTTTGCTTTCCTTACACCAGTGACAGTTTTAACACGTACAAAATTTCAGGTTCACTTTTATATGTTGTCAGAAGATGACTATTTTTATGCTAAAGAGGTAAAATCTGACATTTCTCACTGCAGAAGATAAGCATTTTCTTTTGTTCTGGCTTACCAATTAAAAGCTCTCCTTGTTTATGACTATTTTCAGTATTGCACAGACAGTATATCCACTCCTATGGCATCCTTGTGTTTTGTCATTTGAAGTACACAGAGAAAAGCCTGGCATCAAGGACAGCTGAGAGAACAACTCCTGAAGGTCCCACATACACCTAGATTAGTCTGTGGACAGATTCCAAAAAATTAGATGGGGCGGAAGGGAATAATACATTTACGGTTAACCCAGCCTATTTCCTAGACTGAACACTATAAAGGGCATCTAATTTAAAGCAAGAGATGGATACACTAATAGTAACCTCTTACACCAGCACAGCCATTAGAGCACACCTCCGCCTACACTGTAACAGGAATACACCGAATCCAGCACACCAACCTGGTACCACTCAATAGAGCTGCTATCTTCAACAATAAAAAGAAATTGCTGCTTTGAAACAGGACACAATTCTTTTTTGTTTTTTGTACCTACATTTAGAATTTCCCTCCTGCACACCAATGGGCCATGTCTCAGGTCAGTTATACATTAATTGCAGATATTATAATGAAATTAAAAGATTTTGCTGCAAGATGATTGCATTGCAAACTCTCCATTATGTCAAAACCTCAGATGCAGCAGCATTCAGGTTCAAAATGTCTCATACCTTTGGCACAGTCCCTGCTTTTACTTGGCTTATGGGAGCCAAGACCCAGTAATTGGGTAAACACAACAAAAACTGAGGTATACTAAACCATTGTACCAGAAGAGATCAAAACAGCTCAATTTCCTCCCTGGCAGCCAAAGGCAAGTGACACCAGCAGTGGAAAGGCAGACCAAGCTGTGCATTACACAGTTTTGCCAGAACTCACTCAGGACAGCAATCCTACTCCATTGTTCAAGAAAAGTCAGAAATGTCTGCTGAACATGTGTGTATTCTCCATACCATCCTGAGGCACAGACTGAATTAAGCACTAGATAGGAACACTTAATAGGGGCTGTTTCAGATTGAAAAAATTTCTGGCTGTAGGATTCTTTTTTATTTACAATTGCAGTTTCTGGAGCCAGTCTGTTCTCTAGTTTAAATCAAACACTTATTTAATAAGTAGTTATCAGCTTTATATTAGTATTACTTAACCTCACTCATCATTCTCTTTTTCCTGCATGGGGGGAAAAAAGAGGAAAAAAATAAAAAAGCAAAATAGTGGGGATTCATATATACATATAGATATATGATCATATATACATATAGATATATGTATCATATATACATATAGATATATGAATCCCACATACATATCATAAACACTCAAAGAAGAAACAGTGCTATAAAGGTGCTCAGCTTCCCAATTTCAAAAATATTTTACATTATCTTCAATCAGCTAACTATGCAAAAATTAGTCACATACATAGTCACTAATAAAAGACTGCACAACCTTTCTTCCTCAAAGTAGAGGTATGTCATTCCATTTATTTAATAAAAATTATTTGAATCATTTGCAATAAATCAGTACTGTACATTCCATTAGTTAAATTCACAAGTATACCTTACATCAAACAGCACTACTGCCATGCAGCTATACTACCACTTGTTAGTGGCTCCATTCAATTTGGTTTTCTCACTTGAAAAATTAGAGATATAAATTTCAGAAACAGAGACTGGTATGCGATAATGCTGGGAACCACTGACTTCAAACAGATTTATTTTTTTAATACAGATTTTGTTATTATTATTTAAATACTTTCCAAAAGTGAAAAAACCAGGAATTTCTCCAATATTCTTCAGTTTGCTTTGGCACTGAGATTTTCTTTGAAATATCTGATGCTGGATTTTGGCTTACCATGCTTGACTTACAAGAGTTCTGACTCAGCCCCATAGGTAAAAAAAGTATAGAAAAGAAAAAGGACACAGATATTACCTTTTTTTTTACCCCTGCTTTCAAAACCAAACCAACAATTAAAGTATTTAAGCCAAACAAGTGACAGTGAAATTGCTCTCCAACTTTACAAATTAGAACTAAAAGAATGCTTTTCCTACAGTGCATGGGATCCTTCCTTTGTCAGTGTACTGAAAAGTGACTGGCAAAAAACACTAGCAAGCTTTTTAAGTGTTACACTACTACCATAATAGTGTAAATTATTTCTCTATACTACTCATAAGCATTGTACAGTTACAGAGGATGCTAAAGCTTGAAATGAACAGAAAAATTACAACAATCATTCTCGCAGCTATTGCTATTCTCTTGTTACACATACTAAGAACATTGAATTCTTACAGAAAGGATAAATAAAACTCAAAAGATCAGTTCAGGGTCACAGGAAAAAAATCATGGACAAATGAAGAACTGGCATTCCAGGCATGAGCTTAGAGTACTAGATGTTACCACTCTGTACTGGATACCTTGAAAACTTTATTTCTCTTCCTCAACAAGGACTCTGCTTTTTACTAGCAGCTGTGAACACTTCCTAATTACAATTGGGGGAAAAAAAATCCCCACATGCTGATTGTTTCTGATACTGGATAAATTTATAGCAGCAGACTAAGTTAAGCTATCATGCACACAAAAATTCAATACAGATCTTTTGTGTAACACTATCTAATCAACAATTTTTTTGAAGGTTTCCTGTTGAAAGACGGAGCAAAGTTTGTAATAGGTTGCATAAATTCCATAGTATAGTACTCAGAGATCGTAGAGCACAGGCTTTATTAAAGCAAATGAGCAGAAATCAGTGATTTCCAGAGTACTTTCCCATCAAATCACAGCACAAAATCATCCTACGTGAACAGAAACAAAAAGAGAAACAGAATGTAAACTGCTCTTACTTAACAAGTCAATTAAGATTATCCAAACAACATGTGAGTTGACACTACAAACTATTAAAGCT
The DNA here is from genome assembly GCF_929443795.1 of Astur gentilis. Classification (NCBI taxonomy): domain Eukaryota; kingdom Metazoa; phylum Chordata; class Aves; order Accipitriformes; family Accipitridae; genus Astur; species Astur gentilis. Next base: position 14,521,715 of record NC_064902.1, on the reverse strand, counting down.
GAAATACCAGAGGCAGAGCAGAGTATAAATCTGAAGCGTGACTGTCTCTATGGAATGTTATATTAAGTTACGATAAGGAAGTGCTAGACTACAGCTGTCAAACTGTTTTTCTACACACCATGTTAATGGTCTTAAATGAATATGAACCATCACAACTATGAGAATTTAAAAGATTCAAGTATCAACTTTTTAGGATTTCTAGTAATTAAAAAGTAATGCTATAGCAGAAGCAAAACTTTCATCATCAGATACGCAATCATACTTTAATAAATTCAAATCTGAACTTGTTTTTCAGCCAGTAAAATAATGGGGTTCCCTGTGACTGTTACCAACATAATAGTTACGTATCCATGATTTCCTTCAGGATGTCCTTGCTGGACAGTGGCAAATTCCACTTACCCCTTCCACATCTCTGCTTGATCAGGTGGGGAGCATGAGTGGGGCTATAAACTACTACAGTTTTTTGAGACACAGCTCTAGAAACCAAGATGTCAATGTTTCTTTCAGAAAAGCAAAACAGACAGAAATAGCCAAGAGTTTACAGGTGCCAAATGTTTTTTTTCCTTCTATTCCCACCCGCCCATAAGAGGATGGAAACTCAGAACCTGGTTAGAGTCAGGCAGGAGAGATTCTGAAGGTGTCAACTGAAGCATGCCAGACATTCAGAGAAAGACAAAAAGGTCAAGGAACATTAGAGAGGAAGTGAGTTCTTTAAGGGGATGAAGAGGGGGAGCATGGAACATTAAAAAAAAAAAAAAAAAAAAAGAGGCAGAAGAATGGAAACCGTGGTCCAGGATTGCCTGTGTACACACACTTTTCTGTAAGAGAGTTTTACATCTATTAAGTTGTAATTTTTGTTATTGTTTTCCATTATTAAACACTGTTTTCCTCTCTGCTACAGGAGAAGTAATGGAGGCATAGATAACTTTTCATTCCCATATTTAAAAATAGCTCTCATCAGTGTGAAGACATAATAAATTACAAAAAATAAAAAAGTAGCAAAACATCCTGGTCTCCAATTCAATTGATTTTTTAATTTGGATTTAAAAGTTACTGACACAAAATGGAAAAATGCTTTCAGGAGGCCCTGATCCTTGCTTTCAGAGGTTTTTAGAACCCCTCTGATAGAAAGAATGTAATAAATACTTCTGAAGGAAAAACTTGAGTCAACAAGCAAGGCATCTATGTCAGTTTAAAAAAGATGTTTTACAAAGTTAAAGCTGCTGTGCTATTTTGGGTTGGCTTTTTTTAAACAAAGAAGAAAAATTAATATGCAGTCTGGAATGTACAGACTTTAAAAGGCTGATAAATTCAAGAAAGTCATACATCTTTACTTGAGTCTCTGAAAGAAATTTGGGTGAACCTCTGGTTGTAAAATCTTAGTCAAGAACTGCTATTAAGAGTTTTGTTTGTTTTGAATTAAAGGTATTTTAGAAAAATGTGTCACTACAATATTCTCATTTCACAACTGAATTTGAACAGTCATGCATGGTACTATTTTGATTATGTTTCTCAGCAGATATTAATTCAATACCAAAAAAGACCACGACCCTGTTATGCAACGAACCCTGCTCTCAGAATTCAGGAGTTAATACAGCCTGACTGAAGCCTAAGTACAGGAGAATGAATACCTATCAACCAGCACTCAGTATTATCTGACATTGCAATGCATGACCCACACAGCCCTCTCCTATTTCTTGCTGACATGTTTCAGACATCTAGCCAAACACAGCACTTTTTTCTGCATTGATTTTTTATAAGAGTCATCTATATTATGAAGATCAAAGAGATAGCAATAAGGCATGCACTCGCTTTACAGACATGAAATTAGACAAATTCCCAGTGCTAAGGTACAACCCTCAGCTGAAAGGACACATTTCACAGTGATTAAAGATACAACCATATGCTGATACTACAATGGAGATTGTCAGGTATTGAAATGAAAGACTTGGGAATTTTTTCAAGGGTCATGAAGACAAAATTATACATTGCACAGAAAAGGAAAGATGCTGCAAAGAACTAGGAGAGTTGAGAAGCAACTGACAACTCTTCTAAGTACTGTCAGAAGAGGCAAGACACTGGAGGGTACAGCAAGGGAAGATAATAAGGGAAATTTGCTTGTGCTTTAGAAGCAAGTTTAAAGAGGAAGGCATTTCAGAGATAGGGAAATGAGCGAGCAAAAAAAGTTTTAAGAGCCAGAATGACATTAGGCTTACAAACCCAACATTAAGCAGATGATAAAAAGTAAAGATCCTGAACATATTTGGAAGTGACTTTCATAGGGATTCTCTGACAAAGAAAAAGCCAGAAAGGGTCAAAGATGAGTATGAGACTACAGAGTAACCAAGGAGAAATAACTGCAAGTTTCCTTGAAATAAATGGTTCATACAGGACAAGATAGTTGCATCTTACCTAGGGAACCATGAGGCATTTCCCAATCAGTAAGAAACATGGGCAACACGTCCTTATATCTAAGTGCAATGGCAAAGGAAGGACAGCCTCTTCCTTTTCCAAATCTCTTGACTCTTCCCTTGTATCTTACCAGTACTGCTTTCAATCTTCACTTCTTTATTTACCAGACTCCTGTCCCACCAGAAATTACACCTATTGGGGGGTGTATGTGGGAGTGTGTGCGTGCACATGCGGATTAATACTTCAGGGTATTTAAGATCTTTGAAATGTAATGAACACAAATTTTGTCTAAAATATTTTAGGTAGAAACTTCAGAAGTGCTGTTTAAAGCAACGTTTGACAAATACAGTTCTTTTAAATCAACACTTTCACATTTCAACTAATTTTTTACTATGTCTTTGATTTCTAGGACACTGAGAAGACTTAACTTCACATCTTCGTATCTTTTAGAACATCAAACCTTAAAGACTTTTGGCCACATTTTTATCCTTTGATTTGATTATAAGGTGCAGAGTCATTGCTTTATGTTACAGATTAACAACATTTAAATGTCTTTTGGCTTATTTGGAAAGCTGAGTTTCACCAAACACACTCGGAAATCCTGGAGATCATTCCTAAATGAGTCACAAAAAATGTCATTTAACTGTCTAGTAAGGTACTCTTTTTATTATTTCCAGCTGCACCTCTTGCATAAATCTCTTTCCACAGATTAATGAATTGTGTAAGGTGAACGCAATGTGAATAAAGCTAAAACAAACAACCCCCTACATAAACCTGTGACAATCTTTTATACTTTTCACTATTATTAAATTGGCATTCTATCACAGCACAGAGCCACTGCTAAGTATAAGCCTAAAGTTATGTAAGTCACTGCCCCAAAGACCATAGTCTCAGTCACTCCTTCTGACCTGCCAGTGAAATCAGCCAAAATGACTTGGTTTTCCATTTTCAGAAGCCTAATTAGAAGTCCCTATCATCCTGAACAAGTGACTACATTAAACATCATTACGAAAACTTTAGTGAAAGCAACAACCCACCAAAGGCCTCTCATGACAGGTAAGTCGGATTCATGAGGCAATTTCTACACTCCTCCCAAAGGGAAATGGCACCCACACCTGTGGTCTGGGACAGCATCGTCAAGACCAGCTTGAGTGAGGTCCAGACACCACTCTTCCTCACTCTGACAGTACCCAGTCACTGCTGTCCTCTCCCAAACCTCATGGGCAATTCTGCTCTCAAGTCTCACTGTGGTCTAGATTTTAAAAAGACTCTTATCAAATGAGTATTATCCTCAGGAACAGCACACAGATGCTCTGAAAGTATGCATCTATCAAGTAAGTAACCTTGCTCAAGCCAGGAGGCTCTTCTTTACAGCTAGGCCAGTAACTTTGAGAGAAACATTAGCCAGGCAATATAACTACAATAGCCAAACATAATCCAAATGTAGATCTGGGGGAAAATCTTCATTGAAGTAATACGAGTGAAGCAGGAAATGCTATCACTGGCACTGCCTTTAGTGTTTACACAGCCTCAGGTATAAGCTATTGTAAAATTAAGTATGAAAAGGGTAGGAGACAAGCATGTCACAGCTATGGTAATAACACTAGCGAGTTAAACACTGTACTGGATTTACACACTTCGCACCTCCTGTCACTGCCTCTTCTATAACCTCCTCCCCCTGTACACAACAGCTCATGCTCCCTTCTCACACACATGCATTCTGCCTGAGAGGATAAGACAACTTCAGCAGCAAAGAGGAAAGTTACAATTCCCACTCACATAGAAACCCTTCTACTTTCCGTTTCAATACCACACTTACCCTGTTATTTCCAAGACTTAATATATTCCTACCAAGGCTTTACTCTATATCTCAAGGACTGCCATAGAAGCATGGTAAATACTTAAGTAATTAATCCACACACTTTCACAGCTGGATTGCTGCTGTTTTCTGACTGCTAGCTTCAGGTTTGCAACACACTACACTGCAGTGCACCACTGATGTTCTTGTCACCCTCTTCATTTTCCAGTTTTATACTACCCCTCCTGTCCAAGATGAATTTTTCCTAATACACTTCACACAACATCTTCAAAACCCAGTTAAACACACACACCTATATATACTTTTACACAGCCTTTCTCAATTAACAACTCCTCAAATAACTCATAGACATCCTACATTTCAACTATTACCTGTTGCCTCATATCTGTCCTTTAGGCAGAGGCGTATTTGAAGGCACAGCAAATGTTGCATGCATTCCTAATATTTTTCTAGGTACATTTCGCATTTAAGACCACTTCAGTAAGGCATAATGCTGTATTTTTATTTGGGTGCATAATTAAGAGTTGATTTCCTCCTATATGTAAAGAAAGATGATGATACACAGACATTCTTGTGGTTTAGCAATGAAAAACAAAGAAAAAAAAGAATAATTTTGACTGCCTCCCAGTTTCCACCAGAAACCCAAGCTTAATTTTACATTCGCTGCATTGTATTTTAAAGAGATTCCATCTGCTCTGTCTGTAGTACACATTAATATTCAGAAGACATCTGCAGTGTGCAGACCAAGCTTTTAATTGGAATCATGTCACAGCTACCATCACACAACACTGAATGTGAATGTTGGCTATCTGCACTTGGCAGCTGCTTGGCAGGCTTAATATAAAGTCCTACTGAGACTGATAGTGTCTTTAAATAATGCAGTATCAGGACATAAAAGGTATCTTGAAAAATCAAATATTTGCTATCATGAAACAGTTCTACAATGCTATCCATACCTAATATAGTTTACTAGCACCTTAAACTACTTACAAGCAAAATAGTTTATATTCAGCCATAATTTTCAAAGGGAGCCAACAGACTGATACTACTAAACACATCTTTCATGATGATATTTAAGCAAATCTAACTTGTACACAAAAGAGGGCAAAGAAAACTGAACTTCAGTGCAACTGAAATTGTGTAGTGAAGCTCAAAGCATCTATAAAAATCTAAAACTCAAACATTGCTAAGCATGTAAGAGCACCTGAATAAAAGAATTCAATTAACAGATATGCTCAGTGATTTAAGACACTTTCCTATGTCAAATTAATTATTCTAGAATGAACAATATAGTTACCTTTTTTAAGAAAAAAAAAAAAAAAAAAAACAGCATAGTTAATAGCATCATCGCTTCAAATCTTTGCCAAACCATGGTAACATAAAATTACAGTTTCACAATCATGTACATATTTTCAGCTTGTACTCTTCTGTAAGTTTCTGACAAATGGGGCAGTGATCAGAAATCTATATAGACAAAAGTGTATGTGTATATATATACACACAAAGTTATCTGTCCAATAGAAGCAACTAGTTGTTACACCAACAAACTGATCTTATACATGTTCCAAGGTATTTAAATCTTTCCAGTAGATAAAAGGGACACAGGAACTCTAAGAACAGCAACACTTGCTTTTCATGAAATACACATTTTCTTGGGGTATTTGTCTCCCACTATCTTTGCCATAGTATCATAACAAACATTTTTTCACAAATCTAATGAAACTTCAATACCATAGCTCATTAAGATATTGATATGTTGCCACAAAAATAATGACACAAGTAGAGGCAACATCAGAACAGAAAGCCATCACAATCCAACTGCTCTAACTCTAATGCCCTTCTCTGATAGACTAATTGGCTTAACGGATACTGCTTAGCTTCAGTATAGCTTCCAACATAAATAAGTGAATTACACAGAAGGGGAATATGTAATTGTTTGTGCTCAGGGCATACACACATGGTCAGTCTCAAGCCTGTACTTGCACATCCACCACCATTTTAGAACATATTATGGTGGAAGGACAACACAGAAAAAAATCAGAGGACAGAGCAAGGTTTCAGTCCCAAACCTGAGTGCACAATGAGCCAAGTGATAACCACTGATTGTAGCAGTACTTCCAATCTGTTTCAAAGGAAAGGAAAAAGGGCTCGTCTTAGCTTTTTCATCAGTGATACACAGCTGGTCTGCTCGAGCTTGCATTAGAACAGAAAGGAATAATTAACGTGGGCAGTTACGGACGAGATGCAGTATAAGAAGCTTTTCCTTTTGCCTCTTAGCTATTTACGGTCTCAGATAAAACAGATTGGAGTCAGTCTCACAGTCAGGTACTGTATCTCATGTGACAGACAGTAAGCAACAACTATAACTGAACTAGCTCTACAAAAGAGAGCAATTTAGAAGAAAAATATGGAAGAGAAGATTTGAAGCTCAGCAGAAACAACCAGCAACGCTGACAAGGCGTGGTGTTTTATATACCCAGCATGGATGTTACACAGCTACACTTGTCAGGTCAACCTGAGCTCAGGACTGTATAATTAAAAGATACCTAGGTAGGATTTAAGAATAGCATCCCACAGCTAAAACAGGAGACACATAAAAGCCCATAGTGCTTTGGTCGGGTCACTTCTAATTTCATTACCAATTCCTACTGTCATTACTGATTTGAATGATGAAACATAGCATGTTTTTATGTAAAACAAAGCTGAAATGGGTTGTGCTGTCATCTGATTTGATCTGTATAAAAGAGCAAAAGGAATTTCAATTAGAAACACCAGCATCAAGCGTCACTTCAAGCTGATTCAGAGCCTAATCTCACACATCCACATTTAAATCAGGGCGTAAGTACACTTGTGTATGCTAGGCAAGACATGCTAGTTTCATGGTATCCGGGGCTGCATTAGCAGCCATATTGCCAGGTTGAGGGCAATGGTCCTTCCCTTCTACTCAGCCCTGGTAAGGCCACACCTGGAGGAGTATTGTGTCAGTTCCAGGCTCCCTAGTACAAAAGAGACACGGACATACTGGAGACAGTCCAGCAAAAGGACCACAAAGATGATGAAGGGACTGGAGCACCTCTTGTATGAGGACAGGCTGAAAGAGCTGAGACTGCTAGCCTAAAGAAGATAAGGCTCAGGGGAGCTCTTATTAATACCTGAAGGGAAGGTGCAAAGACAATGGAACCAGGCTCTTTTCAGTGGTGCCCAGTGACAGGACAAGAGCCGATGGGCACAAATTGAAACACAGGAGGGTCTATCCAAATATGGTGAAACACTTTCTTCCTGTAAGGGTGACCAAACACTGGCACAGATTGCCCAAGAAGTTCTGGAGTCTCCATCCCTCAGAATACTTAAGAGCCATCTGGACATAGTCCTGGGCAACCACTCTAGGCAGCCTTGCTTAACCAGGGAGGTTGGACAAGATGACCTCCAGAGGTCCCTTCCAACCTCAACCATCCTGTGGTTCCATAAAGATACTCTAACAGCTCATTAAAACTCATACTTTGCTTCCAGTTTAAGTTCCAATAGCAAGAAATCAAATAGAAGTAAACTTCATATGCAGACAGATGCATAAAGGGACCCTCTAGTTTCAGACATCCTTTTTCCAGATAGGTGACTATAAATTTTGACAGAGTCACTGTGTAGGTTTTGGGCTGTTAGTGTTTAATTTGTTTGGCTGTTTTTTTAAAGGAGGAAAGGGAGAAAGGAAGGAAGAGAAGAGGCTGAGAAATAGCCTGGGCTTCTACAATTTCTTACCAGGGGCACATTCTCCATATTTGCAAACAAAGCACCTTCTTGGGCATTTTAAAAAAATTTCAGCGATGACCCTACTGCAACATACTAAACAAGTTCTTATTCTATTAATGCCACATAAAAGCCAACAAGCATCCACATCCCAGACAACCTCAACATACATATCAGCCCTCTTAGCCAATGTCACAAAAAGGCATCTATTATCAGTTGATCATCTACGATGACCTCCACATCCTTCCCCACATCACTGTTTTCTAGGATTTAGCACTCTATCCCATATACGTAATCACCACTGAAGATTCACTCTTGCCTAAAGAGTTTGAGAATGAGCTTTCTCAAACCAGTCTTTCTCAAAAGATCAACAATTTGAAGAGCTGGCTCAATTCTCCTTGAAGTCTGATTTTGACAGGTTTTTTTTATTAGGTGCTTAAAAAAGACCGAAGATGTGTTGCTGATTTGTGAAATAAAAAAAGTGTATTCAAAGAACTAGCATCCCCATACGTGGTACGTTCAAAAAATACATTTGAAGAAAAAAATTGTATCACACATCATATCACTTTTTTTAATAACCAAAGCCAGAAAACCATGGTCAGTTGTTTATAACAAGTTCTAGATATACTTGCAACAGAATTTATTGGTTTCCCAGTTGAAAAAAAAAAAAAAAAAGGGGCAAACCAAAAACAAACACACAAAAAACCCCACACCAACCCACAACTTGTCTCCTACATACAGGTTTATCTACAGTAGTGATAGAAGAGATGCACAGGATTTACATGATTTTTATCCTGTAATGGTAGCTTTGGAATAACAGTGCTGGACACCAGGTTTTTTGCCTTGCTTCCCCTCTAGGGTGCAGGATCCTCTGTATGAGCACAACTGACTCTACAATTCATGTTAATTTTCTTGCCTGGTGCTTTACTAGCGAGACAACAAAACATGAATCGCACCCAGCTCTTCCGCACCACTGCAGTGGGTAGCACAGCCTCAGCTCTGAGGGAGGATGACAGCCAGTGGACTGAAGGGTGGCACAAAGTGATGAGATTGAAGGTACAGAAGAGTATCATGGATTCTACAGAAGAGTTACTAACACATCTCTGGCAATTCTGTGATTCTACATGTATAAAACATGAAGTACTATTTCATTACCCGTACAATTATATCCACCAATAATTCACAAGTGGATCTTGTTCCATTCAGGTACAATTTGGTAACAGTTTCTTTTAGTAAATACAGTATAAATAAATGTCAGTACTTTCTAAATGTATATGGTTTAGATTTTTTAAAAGTTCAACTTCTAATCTGGGCAATCTTCAGGTTGTGATATACAACCAAATTATGATCAAAAATAACTTCTGTATTACATCTCAAAATTATGTATTTTATAGCTTTTCTTCCTTCAGGTTTACACATCTAACAATATTAAGTCAACATTCAGCAAAGTTTACTTAAAACATATAGCTGTAAAAAGAATAATCTCCATGTGAAAAAAAAGTATTTTGACAGACAACCCTCACACACACACTTCTAGTAATTGCATCCTGTGCACTTTCACAAGGAGAGGACTTGTGTCCCATTTCCTAAGAAGGGATAACAGTAAATATCAGTGTGTTCTCCCCAGGCCAGGGAAAATCCGCTTTTATGAAGTCATAGAATCATTTATGTTGGAAAAGACCTTTAAGATCGAGTCCAACTGTAAACCTAACACTGCCAAGTCCACCACTAAACCATGTCCCTAAGCACCATGCCTACAATGCTCATGAATGTTTGAAGTCCCTGCAAGAGGGCACAAGTTAGCATTTATCCTAACATAATAATGCCAGTACCAATAAAAAAAAAAAATTCCCTAACCAAAGTAAGCTGCAGCAGGTGGCAAGTCCTACATGGTTCAGCTTCCAGATGAATTGATTTTTAGTAGCACTACTTCTAGTATGAAGCTCCCCACAGTCCCTGTTACATACTACTTCAAAACAAATGGTACACATTACAAATCTTTTAGCTATGAAAAGTCAACCAGTGTCTGCATGTAAAAGCTATGAAAAAGAATACCACTAGCAAAACCAGCACACATTATAAAGTTACATTGATCCATAGTGAAAAAATGACACAAGGCACAACACTTAGTAATTAAATGTTTTCAGCATCAAGAAATTAAAATTACTTCACAGGGATATGAAAGATGCTCATACAGAATACAAGAGAAACTGAAGCCCAGTTTATGGCTGTTTATCATAAAGTTACACAATCTCAAGATTAGAATTCAAATCATTAAACATTACTGGATATAATTTGTATAATTTCTATATGCTTCAGAAAGTAGAGTATTTAAAGGAACATCACCACTCTGAAGAGTATTAACTTTTAGCATTTTAGAAAAGAATACTCATGGAATCTTTCCCTTACCTTTCCCCAAAGGTGTCAAAGACAGAAGTCTGAATGTTAGTCTATTTTAATGAGCCATCTTTCATAACTTATCCCTGAGAAAGCTTTGATTTTTACAAATACTTATGAATTTTAATTAGAAACATTGATAACATAATATGTTAAAAAAACTGTTTCAGAACACTTATGTAAAAAAAGTTAACACCATCATCTTTGAATTTCCATTCCAGGGCTGTCCATGAGACATCTTTCATAGAGGGGTACTCTCCATATCCGTGACAACCTGAGACTGACGAGTTCCTTACACTACATCATGTCCTTGAGGAAGCAATTCTTCCTGAATGATCACGATTAGCACAAGTGTTGCCACAGAAATGGCAGTGTTTACTGGAGCCCCAACAGGAAAAATCACACAAATATTTGTATTTTTCTTTGCTTAAAATCTCTTCTACGGATTTTTTTTCTCAATAGGAAGCAGAAAACAATATGCTACCCCAAGGGAGGAAGAACCAAAATGGAAATGAAGGGCCATTGTGACATCCTGCTTTTTAACAGTCTGCCAATATACAATCACCAAGAACAAGGAACTTGGCACTACAGTTTATTCAAAAATACACAGGAAAACTATAAAGTAATTTCTCAATCTTCACCTAAAAACCACACAGTTTACTTCCCATACAAACTCCATACATGTTTTTAGACTGCTCTGCAACAAGAGAAGCAGTACTTTAAAAGCTTTGCAATCCTTCACTGCATACCACTCAGACTCAGAGGACAGAAACAGTTACCGATGGAAAAACATCTTTTTACCAAAACCACCACTTCATCTCCAACTTGGAATTCTAATCCTTCACACAGCAGGTCAGAGAGAAATTTTGTGACAATTTGCTCAATTTCGCTTGTAAGGCCCCTAACCATAGACCATCTTGGTTTGGACTTCACCAACACCCAAAAAGGAGTGCAGGGTCCCAGACTTTTGCAAGATGACCTCAGAAGGAAACCTGACATCATGCCAGTTGGAAACCGAGTTCCTGCAGGCTGTATACCATTTCTGAGGAGAAGCAAAGCTGTTCTTCAATCCACCCTCAGAAAGTTAACAGGAAATAAAAAGAGGGAACAGAGAGTGGCTTAATTTTTTTTTTTTAATAAAGAACAAGCTTGTTTGTCGTTGTTGTTCTTAAAATATCATAAAAGCAGTGCTACAGAAGGAATACCTGCAGTCCCTCCTACATGCCTTGAAGGCCAGCCGTTAGAGATGTCTTCCCCCCCCAAAGGGAATTTCCAAGAGAAATATATACTCAGAGCAGAATTGCCACTACTCATCATTTGCAATTTCTACATAGAAAAGAAATGCCCCGGTATGGAAAGGGCTAGTAGCAAAACTGCTACTAATAAAATGCTGGGCTTTATTATACCTACTTATTGTATATTTATGAAACAGAGGCCAAATCCTAGCGGTGTGGTAACTGTAAGACAGGCTTGCTTTCTTCTGATCTCCTCTCTCTTCTAAATATCCTACCCATTAAAGCACACAGAGAACACTGCCACGATCACCACAATTTTCACAACCTCATAGACAAAACAGAAATGACCACAAAGCAGCTGCTTGTTCTATGTTACAGATTTCTGGAATTTCCACCTGATAGTACCTCTTTCAGATCCGTACTTTTAAAAGAAAAGGATCCTTTTGCAGTAAAGGATCTCAAAAACACACACCCTTTAGTAGAATTAGTATCTTGGTGCAAGGCCTTTATACACCAGTGGTTCATCCACACTCAAGATTTCTCAGATTCCCCACTAGTTACTTTTCTAACAAATGTTCTTATGATTTATGATTTACCTTGTCTGTTTCATATTACAGAGATGCATAAAGATACTAAAAATGCAGAGTGGAGAAGAGTACACATCATTTGCTGTGGAACTGATGGTACCTCAGGAAAAAAATTAAACCTTAAATCAAAGAATCTTGACGTATCAAAAAACACCAAACAATTGTTACATACCAAAGAAGTACTGATGCAAAGCCAGGCATGAAACACAAAGATGCAAATGCAGTAGCATATCTAAAGGAATCTAAAGGACCATTACAAAGGCAAGAATAACATCCCTCTAAAAGAGGAGCCAGTACACGTTTGTTAGAGTTACATTTGTCATTGTCTCCCTCTTCTTTCACAAAAAATTATGAATGATCATTCATGAAGTTGAAAACGTTACTAAAGCCAGTGAGAAACATTCATAGCTCATCTTGGCTACACTTCCAGTCTTCATTTGAATAATGAGCAAATGCTCTTTGTTAAACATTAATGCTTTTTAATGACTGACTGGTGAATAATTTGAAGCGAGCTTGTTCTCCGTTGTAGTCTCCTCTTTCCCAAGATCTCCATTCTTCTATTTTAGGTAAGAGGGTACAACTAAACTTCAGTATTAGCAAAAGGGGAAAGATGGCACTCTGCAACACTGACAGAATTGTCTCAGCACTCTAATACTAGTTTATTAAACGAAAAAAAAACAGCACAGTTAAAAAGAAGCTAGCGTTCAGTACAATATCTAGTATTGCGATACAATAATTTCCTTTACCTTAATTTTAGAACCAGCTAGAAGAATCCAATTTTGGAAGTTTCATACAATTTTTCTTACAATAAACTTTTTCAACATGGAAACACAAGCTTTTAATAATTCAGCAATCATTTACAAAAGCTAGTTATCCACTTCCTTTATAGTTAGTTACACTCTTTTTTAGAGGCTAGTACACAGAGTAATGCAGTTCCTATTTGCCCAAAGTAACAGCAGGATAGTAAAAAAGCAGAAACTGAGTCTAGAATTTAATTTATCTGTACAGTTATAGCTAGTATCAAAAGCTCTTTCAGGAAATATCAAGCTTAACAGTGAAGTGAAAAGTTACTAGCATGCAATAGACCACAAATATGAATTTAAAAGAAATTTAAAACAAAAAAAAACAAGGTAGTGCTTACTTCCTCACATTTTAGGATGTACAGATCACTTAAGGAAACCAGAATGATTATGTCAAGCCACTAAGAGCAAACTGGAATAAGAGGATATCTTTCTCGAGAGATTGTAAGGACTGTCTAATAGATGCTATAGTAATAATAACAGTGCTGATGTCAGGACGTTACAAATAACTCTAAGTATACTATGTCAGAATTGCAAGAAACTTATCTTTTAAAATTAACACAGAAGTTCCTCCTTCCTGATGTAAACCAATACACATTTAGCAATAGTCAGTGATATCTGCACATTTCAGTCAACTCATCTACAATTCTCTGTTTCTCAGCCAGATACCAGTTTTTATCCCTTCACTTCATAGTTTCAGTTCTTTTACTACCTCAGGTAAGAACAATGTACTACACCTTTATTTTACTTAAATTTTCATTTGTACTGAAGATTACTGATGAAACCTTCCTTCAGGCTCCACTGAGATACAAATGGTGACTTCCTTAGAACCACATCACTTAAAAGTCCTAGTCTAATCTTGTAACAGAGTAAGTACAATCTTAAGAAAGCTGAAACACAAGTCTTTTGTGATAAGCAAATAGAGAAGCAAAAAGAATTCCAGAAAAAAGCTTTAGATATTTTATCCAAGTAACTAAAGAGAAATGAAATCAGTCTTCCTTAATACTTAGAAACTATCTTCAAAGTTCCCCTGTGTAAACAAGATAAATATAGTGAGTGAAGTTCCATTAGTACTAACAGCAGTTACTCTATTTAATCCTTCAGATTTAAGTCAGTGAGAACTGTCTCTGCAAAAGCAAAGACATGCAAGTACAGTAGCTGCACAATAGTAGTCTTTCACTTGGTATTTTTTATGTTAAACATGTTCAAGACCCTATGCTGCCAAGACCTATTAAAATTAGAAAATTAAATTTAGAAATATATTCCTCTTAAAACATGGATGCATCACTTAATACTTTGCTTTATAATTGATTTAATGTTATTGATGGAGATCAAGAATAAATAAAACTCTAAAGCTTCAACACCTTCAGGTTGCTAGGTTTGCTTACACATACACCTTTTTAAAACATATTATAAAGGAAGCATGTGTATTCCTTTCTTTGTATACAAAACTCAAAGGCTTTATACAGTTAGATCATAATCTAGAGCTTCTTCCTCCCCCCCCTCCCTAAAAATCTAGAGACTACTTAAGTAAGGTACAAAACACCTTAGTTATAATTACTATTAAGCCACATGAGTCAGTCAAATTTCAAAGGGAAAAAAAAAAAAAAAAAAAAAGATGTAACACTACTAATTATCAGATTATGAAAGTGCCCACTGTGCTACCTAGATTTTAAATAGAGTAGCTAATCTTTGGACTGAATTTGCATCATACAATGTGATACTACTGTAAACCAGATGTTCTGCAAAGACAGGTTCTTTTAATGTTAAGGACAAAATAAAAAAACAACAGAGTGAGGAGAGAGCTACTGTGCTTTATTCCCAGTAGCTTAACATGTATGGAGGAAGTAGGTAGGTGAAAGAACTACTAAGAAGTTAAAAGTACTTTCATTTTAAAGGTGACAGTATCTCACCAGAACACTTACAAGAACCCATGAATCTGAATTACATCTGAAAACTTGAACAGCATTCTTCAGAAGGACCACTCTTCTCCTTATTCTATCCTTCAAAAGTCTCAACATCATCTGACTTCCATCATTCAATAAATTCCCTTGAATTATTTCAGGAAAACAGCAAGGAGTTATGCCTGACCTGTAAATTGATGTAGGCAGAGCATAAATTCTTTGTGACTGATGTAACACAGTTATTTCTGAAGAATTCCACAGGACATATCAGCCAAGTACAGAACAAGAAAGCATAAGCAAATGATGCTTAAGAATAAGGACAGGAGTAAGTATTCTGAAACAGTTTTAATTTAATATTAAGCACTTCTGTTAACAATTAAAAAGATTCTGTTAACAATTAAAAATATTTCAAAGATGGACTGAACTCTAATTCAGTATCGTGTCCAAGATCTAACGATGTAAAGCGCATTTCCCTACTCCCTTCTGCTCAGATATCCTATTGATGTTTTAAAGATGACATTTAACAAATCCTTGAATTTTAATTGAGAAGCTCAGTGCAGAACTAAACAGGATCTTTTCACCTGTTAATCTAGATTCATGTGCACCATCTTCCTTCATAACAATAGAGCATACTGAAGAGGATTATTTCACAAGCAACATATTAAGAAGTGTTCTCTTTTGCTCAGGGAGCAGCTGAAAAGCACACAATCTTTCCTTCAATATCAAGCTGAAACCCTAGGAAGGAAAAATGTGATTTGCATTAAAATACCTGTCATTAGTTAAGATATCAGAGTTGCTCAAGTTAGTAAATAACCCCAAAAATGTTTTAGTTTCACTGTTAAGTTATACTTAACATCTCCAAGAATAAACAAGTGTGGTTTTTTAAGTAACTGATTACTGTTACAAACAAGGAGACATAAAATGGAAAGTTAACAGTGCAGCACCTTGCACCTTTGTGCAATTGCCTCAACTGACAGGGAAGGAAAGGTGCCAGTCTTCCTTCACATATGCTACTCACAAAAGAAGGTTTCCCAAAGTCATGACTTGGTCTCAAACAACGGAGAGAACATTGTAGTGAGGAGGCTGGAGACAGGACGAGACGAAATGGCCTCAAGTTGTGGCAGAGGAGGTTTAGATTGGATATTAGGAAAAATTTCTTTACTGAAAGGGTTGTCAGGTATTGGAACAGGCTGCCCAGGGAAGTGGTTGAGTCACCATCCCTGGAGGTATTCAAAAAGCGTGTAGAGAAGGCACTTCAGGACACGGTTTACTGGGCATGGTTGATCATTGGACTCGATGATCTTAAAGGTCTTTTCCAACCTAAATGATTCTATGATTCTGTGATTTCTGTGGCTTTAATTTCACAGCCTTAACACATCCATTCTGAGCTTTCTTGTTAAAATTACAACTGCCATAGTCAAGGACATATTTTAAGAATACATATCCATCCTTGCTTACATCCTCAGCCTGATTTTTTAAATTGTCACTTTGCATCTTTTCCCAACTCTATCAACTTGTCAATTTTCCAGTTATACCAATCAAATATAGGCTCTGAGGAAAACTTTGTATGTATATATTCTCTGCCACAGCCCGCTGGATGAATGTTTCTGCAGCTTTCCCCCCCTACTATCATCATTTTCTTTCCAAACATTCCTTACACTCCACACTCTGCTGAACAACCACATCCTGATGTCCTTTGATCACATATACAAAAACAATTAAAATGAGGGATGAAACCCCAGGGGGTTCAGAGAATAAACATAAACCTGGAAGGAATTTCTTAAATGTCACAAGAGCATAGAAGTCTTTTTTGTAGCCTAGTTAGTTTCAGTGACTTTTACCACATTGATGGAGTGCCATTATGGCAGAAAAGGAACCACTGGTGTCACTATGACTACACAAAGACATTTGCCACGTGGTTTACACCAAAGGCCAAGAGTTCATTCTGATTTTAAGTTACTTCTCCCTTCTATTACCATATGCACTCAAAGCATACAAAAAAACAGATAACTTACCTGAAATGTTCTCTAACCCATAGCATGCAGATACAGCCTAGTGAGATACACCAATTTAATACTGTGCCACAAGCAGAAACGTGACCACAACCACATTATTTGTGCAGACATCTTTCATACGCCCAACATATACAACGAGGTTAATTACTTAAACTAGCTTTATATTTTTTTAACATAATACTTTAAAAAACTACCACTGCTCAATTTCATCTTTATACTTTAAAACAGACATGGAAACATTTTTAAACATCCATTGGACCTGTCTTTACAACCTCAAAGATAACAAGATGTTAACCCAGGAAAACATAGTGAAATTAATCAAAGTCTTTCCTAAATTGTCCAAGATGAATAAATGCAATCTTAGTACACAGTACTAGGGCCCATTCAATGAGATTATCTGAGACTCTTTCATTTTGTGTGTTTTCTCTATCTTTAATTGTTCTTTAAATGCTGAGCAGTCTATAAGCACAGACGATCTGGTCTTCTATGACAAGGCAGAAGTATTTTTCCTATCTATAAAATTCTCAAAAGACAGAGATATCAAAACCTCGGACTTAACTTTTCTCGTTAATAAAGCCTTCTATGACAACGGTTATAACAGAAAGCTAAAAAACACATCGCCATGGTTGACTGTCACCCACACTGTTAAACATCGTAAGAATCATTGCCCTGACCCTATAGGGAGACCCTTGCCTGCTGTTAAATAGAAGGCAGCACTCTTCCTCCCCCAGGTCTTTGAAACTGCAAGGAGGGAATAGCACGCATTTTCAGTTAAGAAGCAAGACAGCATTACTGACAGTGTCACTTGCATAAAGGGCTCTGACTACAAGTGACTCTGACCAGCCTTGTTAATTTAATTCTCTCTCTGACTAAGGTAGAAGGATGATAAGCAGGAACTTAAAGCAAAGGAACCACTCTTCTGCTTTGGACAGCCTCACAACATAAAGCTATATTTGAAAAATTGTTTGCCACCATCAAGTTTTTAGATTATTATCTGAAAATATTTAACTTCAGAGCATCCTGTCAGCTTCAGTTGCCAATGTTCACCAGGAAAACTTTACACTTACTTCCCTGGAGAAGGTCTTTAAAACCCTGAAACAAAATAAACTGATCAAGAAAGAGAAAAGTTGCTTTCAATGACATTAAAAGCTCTGGCAGAGTGGGATTTTTTTTATGTTTTTTGTTAGTTTGGTTGGGTTTTTTAAGGAAAACACTATATACTGAGATATTGCACATTTTAAAAAGTTACATCCAACTATTTAGTGCAATTTTCCAATCTAGAACTTTAAAAAAAAAACAATACATTTTACACGAAACTATAACTTCTTGTATATTTAGAGATGCTTGAAAATATTGCTGACTTGGGTTGCAAGACAAACAAAATCACCTGCAATTATTATCATAAATCTGTGCTCACACTTGCACATCCCCTTAACTTCAATCCAGTGACTACCAGCATCTACCTCCTTACCCTTCAATTTTCATCTTTTCTTCCTCATGCCCTAAACAGAACATCTCTCTCATTAGAAAAAATAACCATTCAAATCTAGACAGTAACTGCAAACTGCTTTTTCATTCATTCGGACTGTACATTTCATTCTTGTCCTCTCACATATTTCGTGTCCAGTTGAGCTCATGTATTTTCAAAAGCAGAAACTGTGTTTTACTTTGTAAAGCTCCCAGCCTAAAAGGGCTGCAAAAATAGCGGGTCTCTCAATGGTTCCTTAATCAAAACAATGATTTGTTCCACAAGTTGATTTTTTGCTGTTTCTTTAAAATTGTTAACTAGAGAACAGACGTAAGAACACAGTACATCCACAAGGTGACATACAGTAATTGGTCTAAAAGGGAATCCTTTGTCAATAAAAGTCAGCAGCCTTTACTCACGTTATAGGTCAAGGGCACAAGGCCTCCAAATGAGGGCACTGAAAGTTTAGGGAAAGAACACCTTTTCTCGCTTTTTCCTCTCCCCTTAAGTCACCTTCTAATAAGGAGAGAGCATTCGGCAATTTACGGTCCAAAATTCTGGGTGTGCCAAGAAGTACCGTTCACAAACATTTGAAATAACTTTCTGCATTGAAGCTCAATTACAGTTCAAATTATAAACACTGTGCATTGCGCAACGCACACAATTCGTTTTGACAGAATAAAAATGGAAGTATCACAAGTGGTATTTCATTGTCCAGGTCAGGTAAGTCTATCTTAGAGAGTGTCAGTGTAGACAGGAGTATACAGGCGGTTTTGAATTTTTGCTATTTAGCAACATATTAAAAAGTTCCTTCAGTGCTTTATAATAACCACTTTAAACACGCAACAGTGGCGATAAGCATCCCCAGCTTCGGTGAAAAAAACATTTGTCCACAACGATTTAGAGACAGAAACGTAAAGATAAGTACAGCAGAGATTGCACAATAACACATGATCTTCCATATCACATGCTTGGCAGTACGCTCGATTCACTCCGATAACTCCGGTCAGACCCCAGGCGCAATTTTGGCCGTTACACGGCGGCTCTGTACATCTGCTTTTTGACACCCCACCCGGGCAAAGAGCCTCTTACTGGAGCCTACGGGCCCAACGGCAGGGCGAGCAAGCCTTTCCCCCCGGGAGGACAGTTTCTCCCGCGAGCCTACAGCTTCCCCACGGCACGGCTGACACCCTGCCGAGAGCCGCCGAGGGAAGGACCCCGCCGAAGGCGCCCAGCACGACCCGCCACGGTACCGCCGCGCTGCCAGAGGACGCGGCCGGAGCCTCTCTCCCTCATTCAATCCATCCCGCCCGCTCTCGCCCCGCAGCCCCCACCAGCAGCCGCCGGGGCAGCGGCACCGAGGTCGGGGCGGCGGAGGCGCCCGCCCGGCCTTCCGGGCTGCCTCCCCCCCCCCGCCCCCCCACCTCGGGGGGCAGGACCCCGCCAGCTCCCGGCCCTTCCTCGCCGCCGCGGGTAGCCCCCCGCCGCCGTCCCTCACCGCTACGGGCAGCCCCTCACAGCCTCCTCCCCCCCCGCCGGCGGTACTTACGCTCGAAGTCGGAGTCGGAGTCCTCGTCGCCGCGGTCGGGCTCCTCTTCGCCGTTGGACTCGGTCTGCATGGGCTCCCCGTCGAAGCTGACCACCCTGCGGCCGCCGCCGGCCGCCTCCTGGTCGCGGGCATCCCGCAGGCGGGCGAAGTAGTCGGCGGCGAAGCCCAGCAGGTCGGACGGCCGGTGCCGCAGCACCTCCACCGTGTAGCCCTGCAGCAGCTCGGTGAGGCCCGGCGGGATCTCGATGCTCATGGTGCCGGCGACCGAGGAGGAGGCCGCCGCCTCAGCAGCCTCCCCCCCCCGCCCCTCACCCTCCCTCCGCAGCCGGCTGTGGCGGTGGCGGGCTCGGGGCCTCCCTCGGCGGGCGCTGACTGACTCCCGCCGCTCCGGTCACACGAGCCGCGCCGGAGGGGAGGGGGGGGCGGGGTGGGGAGGAGGAGAAGGAGGGGAGGGGCGGGGGGGGGGGGGGGGAGAAGGAGGAACGGGAGTGGCTCCGGCTGCGCAGGCGCGGGAGCGGGCGCGGGGCCAATGAGCCGCGCAGGCGTCGAGCGGGGAGGCGCGCGCGTCACTGCGAGGCGCGGCGCTGAGCGGGGGAGCTGGGCGCGAGAGGGGCGGCGGCGCGCGCGGTGCGGTCTGTTGGGGGGGGAGCACCGGCACCGGGCGTCCGCCAGCAGTACGGGTGCGGAACCGTAGGAGCCCCAGGAGGGGACGGGTATCCCGGGACGGGGTGAGGGGACGGGTATCCCGGGACGGGGTGAGGGGACGGCGGGGAGATGGGTTGTGCGGGTGGTTCAGCTGGTGGGAAAGGCGCTGAGGGCCTGCGCTTCAGAACGGGCTGAAACCGTGGAACGGCAGTCACGGAGATTCGGGGAGGGGTCCCTGCGTGGTAGTTGCACACCTTTGGAGCAAAGAGGCCTGTGCTGGTGTTGGGGAGAGGTGAAGGTCGACCGTGGGCGATCGTGAGGGCCCTTGCCCCTCATCAGCCGGGGCCTGGGCTGGCCGGGAGTGGATGGGGACAGCGGGCAGGAGGCCGTCACTGCTGCTTTTTTTGTCGTTTTTCTTCTTTCACAGCAGTGACCCCACGTGCTGATCGCTGCTTCTCTTTCCTCAGTGTCCGTGAGGGTGTTTAAAAGCTCCCCCAGGAGCGGGAGAAGGAGGTTTTCTTTGACCTCGGTTGGATCTAATCCGCATCTTGATCTGACTCTTGGTTAGAATGAGATTTAGGACCTACGATCCCTCTGGTTTCTTGACAGAATTAAGTCATTAAAGAAATATTCTTCAAACTGGTGAGCACAAGAGAAGAAGCACGCGGGTCTTCACACCTTTTGGTAGAAGCTGAATAAAGCCATAATGCCACCGTCTGTGAAATGGCGGCAGTAGTATTGATCTGCTTGATCTTCAGTGCCCAAGAGCATTAAAGATGAGGAATTTCAGAAAAGTGAAACATCTCATTAATGGCTTATACGTGTGAGCTTTGGAGATGCCTATCTGTATGTTGTTAAATGTGCTTTATTCAGATTTTTGCTTGTATTCTTTGTACAAAACCTGTTAGCCGTTTGTGTGTACAAGGGAGGTTTGGCAGATGCCCGGGGTAGGCGACGGGCTGTGTGGCTTGGAGCCATCCACCCTTAAGGTTTGACATTGCTGGAAAGCTAGTCTTGGAAGAAAATAGCCCTGTGCAAACGTGAGTCGAGGGGAATAGGGATGTTGGCTTAGTGACGCTGCTGCATGTTGTCAGTGTAAATATTTTTATTTAATTCTTCTTTTGTTTCAACAATAAAACGGCAGAATCAACTTGTACTCAAAATACAAAATTTCACTTAGAAGCCCAGAATTGGCTGAGGCAATTTACTGTGTGATTTGGGTTTGTTTGCTCATGTGCCAAAGGGTCCTCTCGCTTATCCAGATGGTTCTCACCACACTCCCATATAGTCTGTTCATCGCTGTTGCATGGCGGGCGCAACAGCCGATCCCAGAACAACCCATTCAGTGCTTTTTCTGAATTTATTCTCATGAGGGAGGCCAGTTGGAAATCTCGTGGCACTTATTACAGCACCCAGCCTCTCGTAAAAGGTGTTCTCTGTAATACAGCTCCCATATTTTTATGCAGACTAAGATTACATCCTGCATCCATCCAAAATGAACAAATTAAAAACAAGCACAGGAGGTGGATTTGCCACTTTTCATCAGTTTATCTGGAGATTTCATATGAAGCCATTTCTCTTCATTTTTATTTTTTTCTACAGGCACAAAAATTGCTGTATCCCTTTTCTCAAAAGATAATTGATACTGATTTTTCATTTACCACTCTTACCATATTATATTTCTCATGGTCTCAAACAGCACAAGAGCACGTTTCACTGCTCAATGGATATACTTTAGCTACTGGTGGAATTGGTACAGGGAAATGGTTCTGATCAGTGAGAAAACCATATTTGGTTAGTACCCCAGAAAATTAAGATTTCTGATGACATATTTCATTTGCCAGTTGGGTGCTGAAGATACTACTGGTGGTACAGAGGTAAAAATGAAATTTTAAAAGTGCTGTAAAAATGAAAAAACAATATACTAATAAAAAGCATTGTCAAGTAGGGTCAGAGGAAGAAAGTGAAAGTCTAATTCCAGGGGAATACACTTACTTTTCTTTCCCACTCTCTTGCACAACAGCCAGCCACCTGACAATTGCCTGCTTTTGGCATTAGTCAGCTCTTGTATTAGCTTTTAATGTTTGTTGATAATTTTCTCTCATTTGTGCCTGTGGATATAAATCTGGTTATTTATATGAAAAAATGTGTTACCAGTAAATATTGTTAAGTCTCTGAAGAGCTACATTGTGTTAGCCTTCTGATATTTATATGTCCACACATAACTAATCAGCTTCAGAGGAAAGTAAACAGCAGAGGTCTGTTTAGCCTCTTTCTGAAGGTCAATGGACAAAATAAAAAGCATCCAAGGTCACATGAAGCACATTTTCAAGCTGGTATACACCATAGTTTATCCCATTTCTTTATATACCTTTTTATTTTGTGAGCATCAGAATTGATGGCACCTATGTGCAAGAGACTTGTCTGTGATCAAGTTAATTGTAATACTGCCTGCTGTGCATACATATAGCTCATCATACGCTTTCTTTCACCCTGAATTTGCATAGCTTTTTTAATTATTACTATAATAAGCATCCACATTAAAAGAATGGTAGAAAATAAATTAGGAAATGCACTTGCAGCCTTAATTTGATCCTCTTTATAATAACATTTTTAATTCATGCAGCATGACCAATGCAATTTCTTTCCGCTGGCTTCATGGCGTATTCAGCACCCACTATGGAATTAGGTAAGACTTGTGTAACTGATGAAGCTGGTCCTGACAGTATTCCTACTAAAAAATATATATCATATTTTCTCCTGATGATTTCTTAGTATCTGAAAGCTATTCCCATATTTATCATGTGTCTGTGCTCCTGAATGTTGAGGTCTCTTCCCTTCGCTTTCTCTGTCCTACCCAGTGCTATTTGATTTTGATGCACCCTTAGTGAAACTATGATGGAGCTTCAGTGCTTGTCCTACTAGCAGAAGCAGTGAACATGCAAGCAAAAAAGCAAAATATAGTCTGTGTAGTCTTGCACTGGGGAAAAATAATCAGATTAAACCTCCAGACTGGCTCCTTAAAAAGTAAAATAAATCCTTTTATAACAAGTAATAATTTACTTCTCGTAAACCTGTCAGCACCAGCCAGAGCTCAGACACTGTATAAACATACATACATCTTGGATTAATTACCCTTGCCTTCAAATTCGCTGCAAGTAATTCAGTACAAGGATAATGCAAGAAAACACTAAATAGTCTGGTGGTTGGTATTAGAAAACACAATCTCTTGTTTAAGGGCAGTTAGATTAATTCCCAAGAGTATAGCTTTTGCATGTTGTTGCAGATGACACGCTAGCAAGCCCTCTCAAGTCAGGCATGTCCCAAAGCAGTCCTCCCTGCAAGCCAGGTTCAGGGCCTTTGCAAACAAAGTGAAATCCTACCCTTGCCCTGCTGAGTTGGGGAGTTCAGTTGTGTGGGATGCTTTTGGCACAAAAAGTGTGAACTGGTGAGGAGTAGATTCAGCACTGGCTTTGAAATGCAGTGGTTGCTTTAGTTTTGAATTATTTGTTGGTTCTACCCATTTTCCTGTGTTTCCTGCCTGGTAGTACTTTACCAGTAGTAGTACTTTAGTAGTACTTTAGTTTCCTGCCTCGTAACTCCTTTAGTTCACTGCAGATTTTTAAAGCCCTCCATCCAACATCATGGATCCATAGAGTTGAGGACAAACAAAGAGAACTGTTTGATAATCTTATGCAAAATGTTATAAACCTCAGGATATCACATTTTCAGCATCCCCCTGTGTGCTGACGCCAGTGGCCAGGGTTTGTCCCTGTCTCAGGCAGGGCAGGAGGAGATTCTGCTTGGGGAGGGCACACAAGCCTGGCTACTGTCTGCAGCCTGGTCCCCATGTAGTCCTCTAGCATCTCCAGTTGTTCTGTTAGGGATGTCGGAGGGTACATCCCTGGCTATTCCTTTCCATTTCCAGTTTGAGCACTGCTGTTTGACTCTCACATCTTTTGAACCTGCAAGTGTAGTCTGCTTCCAGGATGTCTCACAGAAGCAAGTTCCAGAAGTTAAATACCTGCTAGGTAAAGCAGCACTTCTCTTTCCTCAGTTTTGAAACACTCCTCCCAGATTTACCAAATGCCCCCTGCTCCTGGTATTGCAGGATTTCGTGAATGACGGTTCTGCATGTGTTTTATCTGCTACTTTGTGATTTTGTAAACCTTGATCTTATCTTGCTTCAGCATTCTGAAAATTAAGGCCTCACGGTCTTACCAGTCTCTCCTCCAAAGGCAGCTGCTTCATCCCCAGGATCACATTAAATGCTCTTTTCTGTACCTGCTCAACTTCACTACGCCTTTCATGAGCACCGTGTGCAGGTCTGGTCTCCACATGTCAGAATGTGCGCTCACCGCAGTTTTACACAGCAGAAAAACGATGCTGTCTGTTTTATTCTCTAACACGTTTCCTTGGGGTTTTTTTGGCTGCCGCATCATAATGAACGGAAAGTACCCAGTCTTCATTTTAAGATATAAAAAGATGAAAAAATTCCTACTTCCCTTGGTCTGTTTCTCCAGCAGCTGACCACTCTCCTTGTAAAAAACATGCTGAGTTTTGTATTTTAGATTTTCTATGTTTAACGTTCAGACTTTGTTTTTCTACCTACTGCTTGCTTCTGTCACTGTAAATGTGCATATACATCACATCATATAACTTTGTGCATAGTGTACACAAAACTTCTGAGTTTTCATTTTAGCAGGGGAAGTAATACTAACAAAAGACAGAGTGATTCTGGGCTTAGCTACCTTAAGGTAGCAGAGATGCTTCAACACAGCGTGCAAGATAAGACTGTTTCTCCTGCCTGGTTTGTTTTCTTCTGAGGAAAGACTAAACCTCAGAAACCAAAGCTTTGGTACTCTAACAAGCCAGTTGGCTTGTGGCAGTAAGCAAGATTCAGTATATATTTTTCTTGGTAGCTTTTAGAGTGAGTAGCTTGAGTACTGTGTATTTCAATAAATGATATGGGACTGTCTATCACTTGTACAATGGCAGGAGAAAAAAATCAGCCTTTTGAATAAATATATATAAATAACGGTGTCAGCTGAAATATGTTACTTTGCCACTACCTTTAGTCCATCAAACATATTTCAGATAATTCTTGGGAAGATACTTTGCTGCACTTGTTGATAAATCTCAAAGTATTGAGTTAGGAGAAACATCTCTACAAACGTCCAGATTTTCATTGGCATAATTCAGTTTATGAACACGGAAAACACTGGTTCTATTGGTAACAATTACAATTTTTTGCGCACTGGGAAACATCAATTTTAAAATACCTGATTTTGTCAAACATTTGTCCTAGCTGTTACCTAGATACAAAAAGAACTGTCTCTGAATATCACTCACGTCATACTTATGACATAAAATGGCATGTGTATGAATCTAGGTAAAAGTTGTCTCTGCAACATAAGACATGTGCAATGACCATGTTGTTTAAACTACCCTGAGCAACACTACGTAGCAGATGTAAAGTTTGTGGGTTCCACATCAGAGGAGCCCTAAGCAATGGCATTCCGATGTGCAAGCGGGGGATATTCCAGTAAGAACTTAGCTAATCATTTGGTTCTCTTGCATACAAAGTGAAAACCATACGCACTTTGGTTGTACTTTAGTTTCTGTCCCCAGCAGTGAGAACATCACACGAAGAATTTCTCCGGTGAGGTTGGTATGAATTCTGGGCAGAGGGAGCTGGTGGGAATAGACCTTTGTGCATGTCCCGTGGTAGCCAGTCACTCACCGGATAGCCCTGACCCTGCTGGAATGGCTGTGTTGGCATTACAGGATACGGGCATTGCTAATAAATAGAGGTAGAAGGTTTTATATTGTTTTAAGA
Source organism: Astur gentilis (assembly GCF_929443795.1). NCBI lineage: Eukaryota > Metazoa > Chordata > Aves > Accipitriformes > Accipitridae > Astur > Astur gentilis. Next base: position 14,495,304 of record NC_064902.1, on the reverse strand, counting down.
GAAGACAGAAAATTAACCTGCCCGTGTGTTGTTCAAAAACTAATCTGAATCCGCAGTATCAGTTTCTATCTGCGTTCTCCAGCAGAACCTGTTCAAACAGAAGTCTGTTGAAGTTAAGGGGTGTGTCCCACAAAGAGCTCTGAAATTCATTTCTTCCTTGAGCCTTTGCTTGCAAATGTGGTATTGTCTTTTACTGTATGTAAACACTTGCGCCTTCCCTCCCTGTCTTCTCACATTTCTGCCTGACGCAGTTGAGGTTATCAGCATTTCTGTAATGCGGTCCCAACCTGCCACTACCCGTCCCATGGAGCACTTCAGACACGTAGCGCTCTGTCACTATTGCTACAGCTCCTGTTTTCACTCCGTCCATCGTCACCTCTGTCCCCTGGATGTTATTAACCATTTCTCACAACTTGACATGTTCCCATTCGTCATGTATCTTCCCTAGCTTCTTATCAAATAACCATTGCCATTCCCAAAACGTCACCCCTGAGGTTTGCCCCAAATCCATAATCTCTCCCTCGCCCCGTCTTGCTCGTCTCCCCCCCGGGGCACCTTGAGCCCCCTTCCAGACTAAGCCTGCCTTTCTCCCTCCTCTTGCAGCCCTTGATCCCTTGCCAAATCAGGAGTCACGCCGTCTTTGCTCTTTGGCCTCATTTTATGGTAACTGCAAGACGCAAGCCGTTAACGCGTTTCGCTGTTCCCAGTGTTTATGTCCCTGCCCCTGCCCTTTGGTGCCCGCGGGTCCACCCCGTGCGCGCGAGTGCCTGCCGTACACAGACACGGGGCAGTACTACGATGGATGTTACGTGAGGGGTATGTTTCACCAGTCCTTCCAGCTCGGAACAGTGTGTTGACTAATGCCCAGTGCTAAAATTGCAGTGTTAACTGTAAGTTACAACAGTAATAAATGAGCTTTTTCCACCAAATCCCCAAGACTTTGTATTTTACTATGAAAACCCTTTTATGAGCTCTATTACAGCTGTTAGCACTTGTTTTAATTAAACTTACAGCACAGCATGCAGCTCAGTTAACCAGTTGTCAGTTTTCGAAATCAGTGAGCGGTTCCAATTGCATTTTTCTGTCATTCTTCACATTCTGTGCTTTAGCACACATTATAAAAATGTTGATAGAAGATTATATATCTCAGGGGAGGATAATGGGGATGTGAAACTTCTTACTTTTAGGCTATTTTTTTCCACTTAGTCTAGGTTCTTAGGTTTTATAAAGGTATTTGGTGTTTGATTGCAGCTTGGATGTCTGCATTAAAGGAAACAGGTAGTCTCAGCATCCAGGACAGAGGATTATAAGGCCACCTCACCATGGTTAGATCCTTCATTGTCAGTCTCAGCAAAAACCTAATTGGTTTGTAGGGCTGAAAAACGCTTGCTGCTTTCAACTGCGATTTAAATCACGTCTGTCTCAGAAACTAATTGGATGGGTGTTCCGCATACAGTGCCTCTCCTGAGGTTTTTGTGACTTTAATTCCCAAGGCTTTCAGCCCAAAAGAGTTGTATTAGAAAAAGAGGAAAAGAAAAATCTGGTTTTAGAGAATGCAGGGGACAGCCTTTTGTTGCAGCTGGTTTGAAGTGTCTCTCCATTGACATCTAGTGTCCGTACAGAAAGATCTTTAGATTCTTCACGGCCGTTGTTGGCAATATTTATCTCTAAATCTTTAAAGATTTTTTCCATGCGTAGTTATACCTCTTATTGATAATACCAGGTCAGCCAGTAGGTGAGATTGATGGTAAAAACCCACTTAACACGTTGTGATATGCAGAGACATTTGTAGATGTCTGTGTTCTGAATGGCTCTGGAAAACCTTTTGATGCATTGCCATTCAAAAATATTATCCTTTTTCAAGTTATCATGTGAATACCTGCAAAATACTCTCAATCTCTATTCTCTTTCCTCAGAGCATACAAGCAACTGTGAACCAATAAATATTCAACACAGATTTTATGAAGTATTGTACCTCTGTAGTCAGGCATTATTCTAATCTTCCAGTTTTCTTTAATTAAGCAAGAGTGCCTTTCAGTGATAGAAACCTCTTTATTACACTCTATTATATCACTAAAAGCTATTTAATAAAGAACTGTCTTTATTTTTACAATGAGTTATTTTCATATTGATTTATTTATATTGTACAAATTCCAAGTTTTTACAAAAGGATTTGCTGTTTTGCTTTTAGAAAATGGTGAATGGTGACAGTGAGCAATTAATCATGTCGTTAGTGTACACTTTGCTCCGTAGGCGACACCTTTGCAGTACTTCCTCCTGCTCCTTCAGCTAGCCTTACGTGCTTATGTTGGGATAGTGCACACAGGAGCTATACTAGAATCATGGCCCCACCATGCTTGGTCCTAGACTGGTGTGGAAAAGTCCTTCCCTACTCAGAAAACTCCCTGTAGGTTCATATTTTGAGCATTTCCATTGTTAGAATCTGTTTTCAAAGGCAGGTATTTCAAATAAATTATGGTATGAAAGGTTAACAAGATTTGTTGCCCTGAAATTTGTGTGTTACAGCCTCAGAAGAAGAGTAGGACAGGTCCAAGGATGCACACTGAGCACAGCTCCTGTCCATGACTGACTCTGTGGCTCCGAGGGGACTCCGTCGTTTCTTGGCAGTGTTTTATGATCCACCCCTTTCCAACCTTTCCTCAATATCTCATGAACCCTGGAAGACCTCTCTCCTGGATTGGTGATACCTGACATAGCAGGGTCCTGTCCTTGCTAGCTAGTGGAAACTACTAATGTGCAAATAATAGATCTTTGCCCGGGAAAAATAGGAAACTTCTGCTGAAAAAGAGCTAGAACAGCCTTGAACTTTTTCTGTGAAGGTCAGAGGAGGGTGATATAATATTTCCCACAATTTCTGGAAAAGTAGCTGTCATCAGTTTTTATAGATGGTCAGATATTTTCCCTCTTTCTCCTTCCACTGCTCTGTTATTTAAAAACACTCATTACATTAGCCCAACTGTCAGAGAGCCTGTATTGAAAGAACCTGCTGAATCAATACATCCAGAATAGGAGTGAAAGCATCATTAAAATGTATCCCGCTTCGATTATTCATAATTTAACTATAAAGCAAAACATGTGATCATGAGCAATGAAGGAATGTGACATAAATAATTTCATTCAGAGCAGTGCACTAGTGCGGGCACTGGCAAAGCTGCCGCAGCAGCAGCCAGAGCCTTTAATATGCAACTGCTTTATAATTAGGGTTACAAATACACGTTTGTATCCATCCTTCAGTCACCCTGACATTTCATCCCCGGTAGGACTCGGTGCTTCCAGCAACCCCAAATTCTCCCTACGTGGTGTCAACGGCTGCAGCCAAGAGCATCCCGTTGCTACGGCAACACATCCCACTTCCCCAGGGACCGCGTTGCCTCACGACATTGGGACGGGCAGCCTCCGGTACATCAAATTGTCTCAGAGCAGCTGCCCCCCGAAAAGCAGGGCAGCCCTGGCTTTCAGGCGACGTGAATGCACAGAGGGAGATGACTTGATGAGTGTAGGACCGTGCACTCGCAGCCCGGGTCTGGATTAGGAGAGGGTGACCGGCGTGCATGGTTCTTCGCAGGTAGCGAGACAAGGTTACTGCCAAAAGGAGCTTACCACTTTGTGTGTTACAGTAAGACGGCACGAAAGACAATGTCAGCGGGAGGGGATTAGCTGAAGGGAGCAAGTGCTGAGGCCACCGTTCTTGGTTTGTATAATCAGGACCTGCAAGCATATTGCAACATCAGAAATAATTGTCTCTTGTTATAAGATGCATCTATGAACGGAGGTAATCTTGTACGTTGATTTTAGGGTGGTCCAGTGCTGCATTACACTGTCACATTCAGTACGCTGTGTCATGTAGGCAGCAGATTAAAGATCCATTTACATAGGCAAATGCCTGTGTTAATACTGTGAGGCACAGAGCCTCCCACTTGTGTGCCTGCAAGCAGTCCGGCAACCAAACCCAACCCGTGGGAAAACGCTGACAAGTTTTCAAGAGCCTGTAGACCCTTTATCGCAACCACATTCATGGACATCTGCACCAAACACGTTCTGTGGACTTCACTAGAGCCATCTGTGTCACTGCTAGTAAGATGAGGGGGTTCAAAGTTTGATGCATGGACATAAGTTATCCACAGTGCTTGAAGAGAAATTTGAGAAGCAGGAAGATGGTAAAGGACAGAAGAATTTACAGGTAATTTCCTTGTCATTTGTCCGTACTTCTTCTAGGAATCTTTTCTCCCTTTACACTGTTGGATTAAGAAGCCTCTTGCCTACTGTAATTAGCCCTTGAATAAATAGCATCTCTTGAACGCAAGCCTCTGTGTCCTGTTTTTGTGTGCTAACAGTGCTTTGCTTTTTTTAAGCCTTACACTGATTCTTGTAGAAGAGCAGAGCCTGCTTCATGGGGTCTAGTGTTACTTTTTGCCTCTGGAGACATTACCATATGCTGCAGTGCTATGTCTCGGTGATGTTAACGTATCTGGTTTTAAGTAAATGTTGCCTGTACTTAACAGCTACAGCCCTACCACTTAATTTATCCTTGTATTTCTGATATTGGCCTTACTCTCTCTGAGCCATTCTTTGTGCATTTTCCACAACTCATTAGCTGTTTTCTCACAATCAAAGCTATGGTTAATTACATTGACAAAGGATTCCTGAACTGTGAGAAATGTTTCTCAGAGTGTGCGGTTTTGCATCATTTAGCCTTGAAAGGATGCAGCTTTCCCTGACCTCTTGCTGGGTTTTCTCAATGACTCTGGTAATTGCATCAGTAGCCTTGGGAGTCACATTTTCCTTTCACATCTAGGAAAGATCCAGCCTTTCCTTACTCTCTCCCAGCTGAATCACATATCCAGTCCCTCCTTTATTCTGTGGCTCAGCCACCCAGCTCTTTTTCTGGCTTCTGTGGATGCAATCTTGTTTCGCTCTTGTCCAGAATAAACCGTGCCACTTCCCTGGCTCATCAGTTCCACCACTCTACTTTTCTGTGAACTTCTCAGTCTTCCTTCTCCTCCCCTGCAACAAACACATTTCTTATCTTCTCCATCAACACCCTTTACAACCCATCTTCAGGCAAGTCTGTCAGCAGTCTTTCTGCCAGCTTTATCCCCGTCACCATTTCGAACAGACGTGTCAGTGGTTTTTCCACACCTGCCCACCACAGCTGGGCAGTGCTCTCCAGAAACATCTGCAAAGGGGTCTTGGGGCACAGAGACCAGCAGGGTACCCTCCTGTTGGAGGCATTCATCTGCCACGTTTCACCTTATACTTAAATTCAGACTGCCTTGGGGAAGGCCTTTTGTTCGCTTCCGCACACCGAGAAACTGAAAAATGACAGTCAGGAATGCATCCCAAACCCACGCATTTTGGATTCTGATGTCACCTCAAAGCCATTTGGTCCCCACACTGATGCTCCACGTTATCTGCAGTTGCGTGCGGGGGGGGGGTGTTTGTCCCTTTCAAACACATGGCAGCAATGTCAGTTCCTTGAGGTTTAATTTGCAGTCAGCAAGGAACTAGAGGCAACATGCAGAAAAAACCCCTGTTTCCTCTCTTTCTTCACACCCCGTTAAAGGTGACGCGTTTTTCTGAGTCACAGCCAGCGCAAACCTGTTGCAAAAGATTCAGCCTATGTTTATACTGTGGCTTAGAGGAGCGTAAAAGACCATTTAGTGTTCAAAGTGTTATTTTGAATTACTAATCAAGCCCCCTGTCTGGCTGAGCTCAGTCAGGTCCTTCTTCAGATTTTGTGGAGTTTATTTCTCTTCTAATCCTGAGCAATCTTTAATGTGCAGAACATCGGTTTGCTGATGAAATGGGAAGATTGCTGGCGAAGTTCAGCTCTGTGCATTTGCAGGAGGATCTCGGTGCAGGGCATAAGCACTGCAGTTGTTCCTTTGTTCATATTTAATCATACAAGAAAGAAGAATGTAATTATGGCCTGTCTCCCTCAATCTCCTCCCTGCCTCTGAGTATTTGAACTCTTTGAGATAAAGGCAAGTGGGAACGTAGCTTTGTCTGACAGCGGAGTGCATCCCAGAGCAGATCAGAAGTGATTCTGCCCCAATCACTCAGCAGTTTCCATTTGAGAACGGTTTCCTGCTGAGCTGTCTCCCGTGCAAAGGAACACGGCCATTACAAACAGCGTTGAAAGTACCAAAACCTGATCAAAGCTGGAAACATGGTGTTTCCTCTTGGTTTTCTTTGTACATTTGACAGCCCAGTCAGACCATGCTTCTTTTCCCCTCAATAGCTGGCTGTTTCTCCTTATCTGAAAACACCCTCATGCAGTTACTAGATTTGAGGATGGAGCATCAAAATGGGGCTTGGCTCAGAAATAGGCTTCTTTTTTTCTATTTAGCTATTATAGCTGCTTATTTCCTGTTAGCTTTGTATTGCGAGGTAAACTCACTTCATTTACGCTCTAAAGCTATCAAGCTCTTTAAAGCTCAGCACAGGGTGACGAAAGATTTGCTACCACAGAATTCTGAAAATTGAAAGTGTCTTATTGAAGAGGGTGTTTCAAGCTTGCAATTTTGGTTGGCCTCGGGCTGAAATGAAGCTGTAACAGCAAAGACTAGAAAGGACTAAAAGGGGCAAAGAAGGATGAGTCGGCCCACCTGACTCCCAGGACGAGGGCTCGGGCGGGCGGCGTGGGGAGGCAGTTCAGGATGCTGACGGTGAGGGATGGTGTTCGACCAGACCAAGGAGAAATCTCCTCAGCCTGAGCGGTGCGGCAGTGCTGGAGAGCTACCAAAAAAAACCAGTCAATGAGAAGACAGTTGACTGATAGAATTGCCCGAAATGAGGAAGGAGGGAAAAGGCTGTAATATGTAAACACTTTAATTGCGAAGTGGTTTAATCTGAGATGACTTTGAGCTGACAGGGTAAGTGTTACTGCTGCTTCCTAGATTACACAACAGGCACAGAAACTGATGGGGAAATTTTCCACTTAGTGGCAGGGATATTAAATTATAAAAAAGATAAAAGTTTATCTCAAAAGCAATAATCTGCTATTTTCTCAAGACCTTGCTGCGAAACTTTAAAAGAAATACTGTGGAAATCAAAGCAGTGCTCAAAAGGAGAGAAATCTGTTACAGAAAGAATGCTGATTTAAGTCTTTCAGTTTGCAAAATTGTTTTTACCTACAGAGAGGCTTTAAACAAAGGGGAAATGTATCCCAGTTGCTTGGGATCAAAATCCAAGTCTCAGACACACAGAAGAATAGTCCAGAGAGGGAAGCCAATAATTAGCTGCTGAAAAAAAGCCATGGCAAGCGAGAAACTCAATAGGGGTGGAAAGTGAAGGAGGAAAAAAGGACAAAAGAATAGAAAATGTTCTTGCAGTAGCAGAAGTGCAGCTAAAACAGAGGGTTTGAATGTGTGAGGAATAAACAAAAGGTTATATGGGAGGATTTCTTGGGAGTTAGCGAGTGCAAAGGTTGCACAACGACAGAGCTGGTGCTTTGAAGGAAAGCTGCGGGAAGGTTGGTTTAACTGGGAAGAGCCTATACCCATTGCAGAAAAACACAGAGGCGATGAGCTCAAGGAAAAAGAGGTGAAATAAAATGGAAAGGATCCTCCTGAAGAGCTTCAGTGATGAACGAAACAGGGGCTGGTGCTGAGTGCCCACAGCGGGAGAGCGTCCAGGCGCAGCGAGGGCTGGCAGCTTCCCTGGGGAAGAGGAGCCGGGAGCTGCCGGCGACGGCAGCCAAGTGCGAGCCGAGAGCCTGGCCGTGGTCGAGGTCTGGTCAGCGGGTCCCATGGCCAGGGGCGGTGGGGACACAGAGGGAGCTGGTCCGGGCTCTGCCGCTCAGCATCCCGCAGCTCCCGCGGTCCTCCTTGGCTGCTGCGGTCCTCCTTGGCCCCCCACCCCAGAAGCAGCATATCTGAATCTTTAAAAAAAAAATAAAAAATTATTAGTTGCTTTTAAACTGAGATATTTGAAGATCAAAGAACTAACCAATGAAGGCAAAAATGACAAAAATCAAAATCCACTTCTGTTACCTGTAACTGATCAAGTGCTAGACATGAAAGATCTGCTCCAGCAGCTGTTTTCTGCAGCTCAAGCAAAGGGAAGCCGTGCGGTTGTTATTAGGGCCTTTTCAGACTGAAGCTGTGTATAAGAATAAGAAGTGATGGTATCTCGTATTAAAGGACACAGTTGCTTGCCCAGTTATCCCTATCACAGGGTTCAGTTTCTGCTCACAGTCAGAAGCAAATAGTTTAAAATGCACTTTAAAATAGGCCAGTATTTTGGGAAAGGTCAAATGCTTGTTGGAATTTTGGCTGGTATATATTTTTACAGGAAAAGACCCAATTAAAAGGGAAAATAGAGAAGGCAGCAAGCACTCACTGTATCAGCAATTCAGGTTCCCAGACTGCTGAGAACTGCCCTCGGGGAAATGAGATTATATTTTACTTACGACATACATAGAATAACAGATTTCTCATTCATCTCTAAATTCATATTGAAACCGATTAGGCAAGAGCTACTGGAACAGGAGGAAAATCATGGCCAAACCTTAGAAGCAGTATTTGATTGCTGGGTGAAGTCTCAGGCAACACTCTTTTGGAAATGAATACTCTGGTTGCTGGAACAAGTTAAGGAAATTAAAGAAGGCTGCTCCATGCTTTCAGTAAATGGAAACCTCTTTTTATATATTTATTTATTTATTTATTTATTCATGAAAAGAAGTCACTTAAACAATATTTAGGGCAAAGAAGGTCTTGGGGAAAAAAGGAGTCATCACGAATAAGTAAAACATTAAATAGTAAATAAATTCTTAAGATTAGAAATTTTAAAAAGATATATTTAGAATTGATTTAAGTTGCATTTCATGGCATATGACAGAAAAACCTGATATCTTATGAAAATGAAAATCCTTTGGTAAGGACCATTGGTTTTAATGTATAGGAATTCAGGAGCACCAGTGTTTTCAGTAAGATAGTTTCATATTGTAGCAGACTGTGTACTACTTGTGTTGTTAACTTATTTTAAAAAGCCTTTATACTGAAGTAAAGAAAACACTGAAGTAAACTCCTCAGTATACTCTGAAGTAAACAAAAAAAACCCCCTACATGTAACCATTTATCAACTGTTACATTAAATGTATAAAGAACGACAAGACATCCCAGAGAAAAATAAGAAAGAAAACAAATGTAAAGCCTAGCAAGAGCACAAGAGGTTATGCCTTCTGAGCTGGATTCTACCAAGCATTTGAAATTCTTTGAGGGGTGCTTGGATTTGCATCCTGTGTGCAGCGAGCTTATGTGTGAAAATGAGTCTTTTTACCCCGAAATATGTAACCCCCTCATTCTCTTGTAGCCCTTTCTGGTGTCTTAGGAAGTGCCATGTTCTGCCAGGGCCAGCTATCGCTGCCGAACCTGAAGGTGTCCCCATCCCTGTCTGCACAAGCTGTAATCTGTTAACTGGGTTTAAACAAGCTGAGATCAGGCTGGCTTTGCAGGGCTGGGCAGGTGCCAGGTGACACCCACGAAGGACTTGCTCACGGTGCCGCGTCGCCAGCGGAGGTTTCTGTTGTCATTTGACACAGAAAAGGCTCTGAAGGGCTGGGGCAGAACCTGAGGGCAGAGTCCCCTCCAGGTGAACCTTCCTCCTCGTCCCCTCCGTCATTAAACGATGCAGGCAGAGCTCGGGCAAAGCTGCCTCGGGGCTGGGGTCACTAGGTGACGACTCCTTGGCTATATGTTCTGGGGATCTATGAGTTTATGAATCTCAGAGTTATTCTTGATGTCCAATGGAAAGCGTCTGTGTACATAACGAGGTTGGATTTCCCGTTTGCCTCACCACGGTCACCCAGGTGAGGTTGGCACTGTGGTTCACGTTCCTGAACACAAACATCCCAGGAAACCAGTGTTTGGGGGAAGATCCCCCTCTTCGAAGTTGAATTGTGGCAAATTTCAGAAGTGACACACAGTTGCCAAAGATCTTCCTGCAGAAAATAGTTGTGAGCAAACATTTAACAGATTTCAAGTTTCCTAGCAATCGCATTTCAGAGACTGTAGAATATCCATATGACTAATCTGATAAGCAGCTCCTTTAGCAAGCAAAACTAACCATAAAAATCAAAACGAGCATCTTCCATGGACACTTCAAGATCTTACCATTGTTCTGAGCAAAGCTTTAGCAACTGAGCTGAATTATGAATAAAAGGGATATGAAGTAAGAAGAAGACACTCTGAATGCAGTTGGCTGGGCATTGTCAACGTTACCATGACTAGTAACAGTGTCAGGATAAAGAAAGGGCTGGGCAGTCTTTTGCCCAGCAAAACAGTATTTGTTTATTGATGGTGTAAAATGTTGCTAGGCTACGCAGACTAAATTAAAAACCCCATCCTTTCCCAATGTGTGCACCACCTTCAGCAAAGAATGCTCTGTGAATTTAGTAAAAGTTTTTTTTTCCCCAGATAATTCAAATTTACCAGAAATTATGAACCAGGGGGTTTTAATTATAGAAGAACCTATAGAAGACAGAATATTAGCCAACTACTCAATAAAGAAACTTTTCAGCATATTTAGAAATCAATACCAATTTTAATTAACCAACTGTGCCAGTGCCCAGAGGAAAATAATAGACAATAAAATAGAAAATATCCATATGGCTGTATAGAAACTATTATCTTTTTGTAAAAAATGCTACGTAGAACTAGAAGTAATGCAGGAAAGTGGAAAGGAGGATCATGGCATCGTACAAGGAGAGGTTAAACGAGACATCCACTTGGAAAGGGACCCAAATGAGAAGGGCCCCGAAAGTCAATGACTTCAGAAAAGACGAAGGGGAAACAATTTGTTATTATTTCTCACAAGACAAAATTTAAGCGACACCAGTGAAATCATCATTCAGCCAATCTAAAGCAAAGCAGCATGTAATTAAACAGTGTCACTCACTGCCATCGGATATTGCAGAGGCCAAAACGAGGAAGGTGTCCAAAAGGTGATTATATTGAAAACCGAGGCTCGAGCTCTAGGTGCAGATAGAGCCTCCAGCCCAGTAAATCCCAGTGCGTGGCTGTGGGTGGCAGAGCTGGAGGCAGCACCCTGGGGAGGTACACCTGGGTGCTTTGTGCCTCCTGCTCTGCTCGCTGCGGGCAGAGCTTTGGGCTGAGAGATCCTTGGTCCGAGTAAGGCAGGTCTTAGCGACACAGTGTGCTTTTACCTTTTCCAGAAAGAGTAACCTTAGCTGTCATAAATTCTAGTCGCTGTCTGAGGGAGCGAGGTGGAGGAGCTGTGCTTCGCAGTCCAGTTCCCATTGGGATGTTTGCCTGCAGATCTCGTCCAGCCGCCCCTGCGCCCAGAGCGGGGATATGGGATGAAGCAGGGGGAGAGGGTGGCACAGCTCCGTCCCCGGGAAGGGCTGGTCTCCCGTACCACCAAACAGCTCTGGCACCTCTAAATGTGCCCACGCCGGCGAGCGGGACGGCTGCACGCTTCATTTTGTGAGCGTTAATGAGAGAAACGCCAGGATTGATCTGTGCCTTTGGGGCAAACGGTATGTGGGACAGAGGGGTGTTTCGTCCCCTTAGCTGGACCCATAGGGAGGAAGATGGGGAAAACCCCACCAATTTATCATCAGCACATGAGAGGACTCATCCGTATCACAAGGAATTGCTCATCTAGGGAGAGACAGACGTTTCACACCAGTGCCACGTCACCCCGTGCCTCTTCCGTGATGCCCCTGGCAGAAGCAAAACCACCTCCAGTCACCTCCCCAGCCCGGGAGAAATTGAACTTTGCCGTCCCGATGCAGCTTTTGCTGAATGGAGGCAGGGGCCATCTGGGGCAGCCCAGCTTCCCCCGCTGGGAGCCGCCGGGGCGGTGGGCAAGGGCAGAGGCCGGGAGGGCTACCCAGGGCTCTCTTTCCACGCGCCTTCCCCATCTCAGCGCGGCAGACGCGAACCCATTTCCCGGGGTGCTGGCAGAGCAGGGGGAGACCCTGCTCCGACCTCCTGCCCGGCGCAGCTTCAGGCTCCTGTCCAGGAGAAGCCTCTGCTCTTAGAGCCAGAATTCAACCACCCCGCAGAAGCTCGCCGTGCCTTGCAGCTAAGCACGCCTGCCGCTGCTGGGAAATGGGTGGCCGGGCTGGGAGAACAGCGAGTTCCCTCCGCTGAGTGATCTCCTGCCATCAACTGCCAGTTCCTGAACTTTGGCTCTGGCCAGGAGGCAGTAAACGAAGCAGATAATTGCCTGGCAGTGATGGATAGGGAGTCAAGGGTGAGCGGGGAGGGAGGGGCAGGGGATGAGCAGGAGGATTATGTTTCAGAGGGAAGTATTTTTTTAGGATTTGTCTATGCAGGCAGTCAGGAGCTTTTCTGAATCACATGGGCTTAGCCCGAGCCGGAGGACTCGCTGTAATTTTACACCTTTTCAGCATTTCAGCCGGTTCTGCTGAAATCTGCATGGGGATTAAAGATGGGAAGGGATAGAGAATTTATTTCCTTGCCTTTGGTCTACCGGGACAAATATTCAAGGTTAAATCGCAGTTTAGAATTTTTTGATGGTATGAGTGGAGAGAGGAAGGAGCGAGCAGCTGCCAGCAATAAATAACTATTAGGAAACAGTATTAGGAAATAGTACCAAGAAGAAATGTTGCTGCTAGGATATGCTTTCAGCCTGGGGGAATCCATAACCAGGCAGCTCAAAACTTACTTTGGTATCCAGGGCTCGTGTGCAACTTCTCTCGGACCCAGAGCAGCAGCAGCGCTGCTGGAGAAGCCCGAGCTTGGGCCTCCGATGAAGAAGGGAAGACAGCTCATCGCACGGATAAACATCGCAGGCTTCCACCTGGCAATGCCGAGGGTTAGCAACAGCGTCGTGTACTTCAGCAAATCTACATTCAAACTGTCACCTGCAAAGGGAAGTGAAGCTTATCTATAGCCTACTGCTGTAACTCTGATACTGATCTTTATAGCCAGGCTTCCAGTAAGCCTAGGGAGAACCTATGCATTATAAACAGCTTAAACTGAACCGTCTGAGCTTAAACTACAGTGTCTGAATTCAGAGACGTATGTTAGTAAAATTCCTGTCCAATCTCTACTTAAGGGTTACATTTTTACCGGGTTTGAGATACACTTGCAGAACTATTCTAACACACTGAGGTAATGGAAACTGCCCTCAGTTTTATACACAAATCTCCCTAAATTAGAAATAGTTTTCCATTTCAAGCATCCAGCATCAGGCAGCCCATTCCTTCTCCTTCACTGAGAGGCTTTCTCGGGGCAGAAAGACAAAACGCAGCACAAACCAGGGTCAGACCGAGCCACGTCCGCGGCCGCTGAGCAGGCGGTGAGCCCCCTGTTATGAATGAGCACAGCCGCCTGCGGTCGGATCACCCAAAATGCATCCCAGAGAGCAGGGAAGAGGCAGGAATCCCAGCAATCCCTACAGCCCTCCCTCCTGGGAAGCCCCTGGCTGCAAAGCAGGCGTCTCCCTGCCGTCCTCTGGGTCAGGAGCAAAAGTCCCCAGCAAACAGCTGCCAGGGCAGCTGGGCCTATTTTCAAAGGGGAACAGTTGAGCGGTGCTATTGCAGCCCTTTGGCGCAGAGCGCACTTGATAGCACCAGCACGGTGCCGCAGCGTACATGACTTCGTGCCACTGACTCGGCAGGCATTTTTGTCCACGGCCTGTACAAGCAAGCAGCGCAGTCACGCGTTACGGTTGGAAGCAAGGTGGCACGAGGAGAACCGTCCCGTGGCGCACGTGTGAGGTGCATTCCTGCCCAGGGTCTGCAAACTGCCAGAGGGGACTGTCCTGGCCACGATGAAAGACCACTTGCTCGAGGACAGCTCCAAGAAGCCGGCCACCAGTTTACCGAGGTATTTGTTCTGCAGCTGCCTCGGCAATCCCAGGCCCCCGAGACCAGTGGGAAGGTCATCGATGGTGAGATGACCGGCTCGGCGGCTGAGGGCAGAGCAGTGGAGGTTGTTCATCTTGGCTTTGGCAAGGCTTTTGATGCTGCCTCCCGTAACATCCCCCTGGACTTGTTGATGAAGTACAAATTAGGTTAGTGGACTGACAAGTGGCTGAGCTGCCAGGGTCTGAAGGTTGGGACCAGCCGCGTGAAGTCCAGGTGACCAGTGACGGGGCCAGTCACTGGTGGGGTACCCCAGGGTGAGTACTGGGGCCGCTACTGTGTAACGTCTTCATTAACGACCTGGAGGACGGGACAGAGCGCACCCTCAGCAAGTTTGCAGATGATACAAGCCAGGAGTGGCTGGTACACCAGAGTGTTGTGCCACCAGTCGGAGAGCTCTCGACAGGCTGGAGAGCTGGACCAGCCGCGATCACATGTTTGTCAAAGGGAAGTACAAAATCCTGCTCCTGGGGAGGACTGATCCAATGCACCAGTGCACGCTGGAAAGGCCAACGAGCTGGGAAGCAGCAAAGGCCGTGAGGGTCCTGGTGGAGAAAAGGTTGAACACGGGCCACCAACGTGCCCTTGTGGCAAAGAAGGCTACCACCCTGCTAGGCTGCTTTAGGAAGAGTATATTCCCAGCAGCCCAGGGGAGGTGATCCTTCTGCCCTCTCAGCCCTGGTGAGGCCACACCTGGAGTGCTGGGTCCAGTTCTGGGCTCCCCAGTACAAGAGAGACATGGACATACCAGAGCAGTCCAGCGAAGCACCGCAAAGATGATGAAGGGACTGGAGCATTTGCAATACGAGGAGGCCAAGAGAGCTGGAATTGTTCAGCCTGGAGAAGGCTCTGGGAGGATCTTAGCAATGTGTATGGATACTTGATGGGAGGGAGTTTACAAGGAAATGGAGCCAGACACTTCTCAGTGGGGTCCAGTGACAGAACATAAATTGAAATACAGGAAAATCCACTTAAACGTAAGAGAGAACTTGTTTTGCTGTGCAGGTGATTGCACACCCAAGCAGGTTGCCCCAAGAGGCTGTGGAGTTTCTTCCCTTGGAGATATTAAAAACCTGACTGGCCATGGTCCTGGGCAACCTGCTCCAGCGGACACCACTTTGAGCAGGGGGGCTGGACTGGACCCTCTCCAGAGATGCCTTCCAACCTCATCTCCTCTGTCCTGCTGTGAACTGTATAGCAGAGAAAGCCACTTTCCTCAGGCTGTGTGCAAGGCTGGTCCCTCACCTGCACAAACAGGCTATTGACGTAGGAGTCCTCTTAACTAAGAGGCAGCAGATAGTAAGAACAACGTAAAAATGGGAAACTGAACCATTAGAGGCCAATTGGGCACATGCAAAGCTGTAACTGGTCCTGTGTCCTCGTGTACGTTGTGATTGAGAAGGCACATGGCCAGCCCAACCTCCTGCGTGCAGACCCCACAGAACTAGTCAGGTTTTGCCCATCATATCATAAGAACACCACCCAAACTGTCAAAGATCAGATTGGAGGTCTGTCTATTCTTCTGCCTGCCAGTGGCCAGCAGCAGCTGCTTACAGAAAGAACACAAGCAATAAAGCACTCCGTGTGACTTCGCTAGCACACTCTCCCAGCTCCTATCAACCTGCAATTCAGGAACTTCTTACACAAGACTTTGTAGCCATATCAGTTTTCAGTAGTTCTCAATGAACTGTTCTTCCATGATTTTTTTTTTAAAGCAGTTTGCATTCTTTGGCAGTGACCTATATTGATTAATTGTACACAATATATAAAAAGTATTTTTATTTTAAATATTGCTTGATATCCTCACTGGAAACACTGTGTCTTGTACTGTGAGAAATACCAGTAAATGTACCCTTTTCACATTACTCACCCTTTATAAGATATACCATGCAACACCCTTTTCAAACTGGAGAGTCTGTAGTAATCCTACCACAGGCAACTTCCTTTAATTAGTCAAATTTGATCAAGAGTGACTTGTCAGGGGTATTCCAAGGAGTTTTCTGTCAATATAGCAATGCTGAGTGTACACAAAAGCCACTTGCACACAATGGGCAGAGAAAGGCAAGCCTGGAAGATTTGAAATGCAAGCATGGAAGATTTATGTATCATGGATTACCTCTGGAATACTTCCAGGCACCTTGAATCACCACTGGAAAAATCACTTGCATCAAAGCAGGATGAGCCAGGAAGAATGTACAGCACAAGAATCTTGTGGAACTCTATGCTGATTTTGCTATAGCAAAAACATACACTATCAGCACAAGGAGCATAAAGACAAATGTCATTGGTATCCTTTGCTGGTATGGGGACCCAGCTTACCAGCCGCTACTGTGTACCATTAACCTGTATATATGCTACCTGAATTCCCACAAGAAGCTGGACAATTAGAAAATAACATTTGAATGCAAATCTGGGCTTCTGAAAACAAGAGTCCTCGGTGTACAGGAAACTACCTGTGTTAAAATCCCTCTCTCATTCTGAGGCTGCACACACCAGGGGGCAAGGATTTGGCAAATTTTGTATGGCAGCATCTTGAGAGACATAAGCAGCTTTTTAAACGTTTCCAGGGTGCCTGCATTTCAATTTTTGAACAAACAAGCAGATGTGTCTGATCAGCCTTTCCAAAGCTCCTCTCCTCCCACCACTGCTGTTGGAAAGCAGCCCCTCATTCCTGATTGCCTTCTTCCATATTTTACTTATCTAAAAACACCAAATGAAATCAAGCATGTTAAACAGCCAGAATTTTATCATGCAAAATACAAAGCTCTGCAAAAACTTCAGACTGTGAAGAATATAATTTGGATAATTGAAATTGGAAAAAGGATCTGAAATGCTTTAAAAAAGTTTAAAAAAAAAAATCGGCAGCAGGGAGATAGTTTACAGTTACTGGTAACAACTGTAAGTCTTAGAGAGTGTAGGGAATATTTCAGTCTTTCAGAGCAAGTACTGCTTAAGGCCACAGCAGGCAAGCCTGAGCTGGTGACAGCACAGCCAAAGTAAATGCTGGAACACCAAGCGAGAGGCCAGCACGCAGACTAAGAGAAGGATCCTCAGAGCCCAAATGGAGGAGCTGTGCCCTTAATCACAGCAGCTGTATCCGGGGCATTCCTAGTCCCTGATTTGGTTTCCAAGAATTAAATGTTTTTCGCAGACTGCAGCACTCCAGACTAATAGGACTGGGATGGGAGCATAGCTCGTTGCCAAGCCTGGAGGATCACAGTCTTCCTCAGCAGGACAGATCTGGAGAAAAGGCTCCTGCCTTCGAGCTGCCTGTCTGTCCTGACAGAGATGTAAAACTTTTGCAGCCCAACTCGGAAAGTTGCAGCTGCCACAAGCGGAGGCAGTGGCCTGCCAGCAGCAGCTGGTGTGCTGGCTTTCTTGCCTCTGACCTTGCCGGTGGACCTGTAGGTTTGTCCATCTTCCTGACAGCCCCAGACAGCCATCTGCTGGGCAACTGCATCATAAACCAGCCTAGAACAGCACGTAAAACCAGGATGATTAGGCTTCAATTCTTCCTACTTTCCTGCGAGATTAGGAGCTTAACAGGATGCATTTGACAGGGCAGCTGGAATAGGCAGCATTTAAGCATCAGTGTCTGGAATTTTAAGAAAGAAGACGCACATCTGTCTCCCCCAAGAAGTGACAGTATTTCTCAAACACCTAAGTAAAACGGAAGGGAAAAAATCCAGCTTTGTAACACTTAAAGCTGAAAGTTGCTTCTAGGCATCACAGCCCCAGCCCAGAAATCAGAAAGGTGGCCAGAGCAGCTAGGGCACCAATGCAGTACAGGATAGCATTTGGTGGTTAGGCAGCACAGAGCCACTAAAAGCAGACCTGGTCCTCTTGAAACTAGCTTGGATTCAGCCTCTGTAAACCTAGAATCGTGTTTAAAACCATTTGAGAGGTCAATGTCCTTTAAACATCACTTCTCTGAACCAGTTTTAAGTCAGTGTTCGTGCTTTGAGTATTTCATTCACCCGTAGCTGCAGTGACTTGGAGAAGCAGGAGCAGCAGCAGGTTCCTAAGCAGCAAGGAATGGGAAAGATCCAGGGTGGGTAAGGCAGCAGCGAGAACATGGAGGCAGCTCCAGCTCCAAGCGACTGAGATTCTCCCGTGCCAGGGGCTACCCTGTCCGTTTCACACCCCCACCCTGTAAAACACAAGAGGTTGATTCTAGGGAAGGCAGGTTCCCTTCTGGTCCTTCCAAAGAATTGGGAAGGAAAGTGGGATTTAAGGTTTCTGCAACAGCACTGGATGGAAAGTTTTCAGGGCTGACCCTTCCTGCAGAAAGGCAAGGTAAAGACTCTGGCCTTATGGTACAGGCCACCAGACCACACCAGAAAAACTCTCAGCCTCCTTTCCTGTGGACCATCAGGACAGATGCTTTCCCTAAGCACCGCTATACCTGTGTCCAGGCATCTCCCTGGAAAACAAAATACTTTCCACAGCAAGATGTGTTATTTAGTGTCTGGCTTTATAGTTAGAAAGTTGCATCCGCAACACAGCACCTAACAGGACTTGTATGACAAACATGTGAAGTGCGAACACTCATTTCCATGGCTCGTGTCAGAAATCCAAAAGCTAAAAGGCAAGGGGTTAACAATTAAAGACAGCACCGCACAACTTATTTCCCAGTCACATCTCAGAAGTAAGAACTGGAAACTTTTGCAAAACTAACCATGCATGGCCATGCAAAAAGTAAATGAACCAAAGCACACATTCTAGCCAAGCAGCAGCTAGCTTTATTGAGTTCCAATAACACTGCATCAAACCCAAAAGAAATTAAAGTTGCTTTTTGCTTCTTAGCATTAGTCATTTCTCAATGAAAATGTGATTATGTTTAAGAACATTAAGAGCAAACCAAGGAACAGGAGCAAGAATAATGTTAGACAAGACTGCAGAGCCAGCGTCCCCTTCATGTATCCTCCTCCTCTCTGAGAAATTGAGTTCTTTGAAGTGCTGTTAAACTCTCTCAGGTCATTGTCAGGAATTGAATCCCAGGACACAACATTTGATGAATCAAATATATCGTGGGTTGCTATGAACCGTGCTGTACGTTTGAAATCACATTTGGGCTATCTTCAGCGGTACAGAAAGGGATTTCAGAGAAAAGTTCAGGTTGATCAAACACCTTTCCCCACTGGCTGCCTCAGTAAAGCTTACTACAAACATTAAGCATAATTCATTTTCCCTCCTAGTTCCACAGAAAAGATCAGCATGTGAGATCTGATATAGAATCTGTAATACCCCTCAGCCCACTGAAGTGTAGCTCTGGCCTCCCCTGCTTAGTTGTGTGTTCACTGCATTACATGCGTATAAGGTTAAAACCACTGTCAACATAGAAATAGCCACAACTAAAAACATACAGGAGATGAAAATGCTATCTGACATTGCTTGTAGATACTAGTATGTGCAGCTGCTACCTTATGCCCTGAGAGTTAAGTACAGACTGCCAAACAATTATTTTAAGGAAGTTTTCCAGCATTAATAGCTACATGTTTCTTCAGTAAATAAAGAATTACATTTTAAAAAGTGTCCCCTTCTTCCATGAGGAAGTACTTAAGGTAGTGTGTGTAATAGTGACAGCTGTCTGTTAGCAGCAATACTGCTGTGGTACATTGGCTCAGAAGACGGGTGTATCACCTCTAACTCAACTCTTCATCAACTCTGTTTCAGAGCTACTTTCTGAACGGCACATAGCACCACCTAAAGAACGTGAAGAAGGCAAAAAGGTATTAGGCAAGCAATCATTCCTGAAACTTCAAGTGATCATTCATTTATTCCTTTGAGGCAGACTTGCACTCTCTTCCTTCTCCTCTTTAATTTCCAAAGACTTCCTAGTCTTCATAGACCTGGTGCAATCCAGTTAAGAAACTTCATAGCAACTTCAAAACCAAGAAAACATGCCTGGAAAAGAGAGAACATACAGAACAAGTAAGGATTCTAAAAACCTATTCCAAAAAAAGTTTTTTAAATGCAGCACTATAAACACCTGATGTGGCTGATGTGGAAGGAGGAAGAGAACAAAAAAAAAAAAAAAAAAAAAAAGTCTTGGACAGGAGGCAATAATTCTAATATATCCCTCCCTTCTGCCAAAAGGTAGAACTTCTACTCTGTTAGCCAGTCCAAACTTATCCACACATTTCTGTCTTCCACTGATGGATGTACAATCAATAGAGAAAGACTATCAGAGAAAGTCAACAAAGGACTTTCATGCAAAGCTTCGAAGGAAGGTTTACTTGGTGTTCCTCCTAGATTAAGGTACATTTTTAGAACCTGGACACCAACAACCAAAAGTACTTGCAGTGACAAGAATGTCACTGAAATGGTACAACAGTAAGCAGCCAGCCATCTCCTCTACACACTGCAAACATTCACTGTGAGCAGCCAGGTCCCCAAAACCCATCCGGAATTGCAATCTACTTACCGCGTTAGCAGGGAATGCCCTGATCATTACAGCTGTGAAGCCCTTGTACAGAGATGCAACGCCTTCCTCTCTGATAAGTTCTCTCAGCACATCTCTAAAGCCATTTGGGTATTTTCCTGGAGGAGCTGAAAGGGACACAAAACACATTAGCTAAGATGTGGGGCAGTCACAAGTGCTGAAGGATGTGGCAGATATAACATGTAATATGGATTTTCAACAGGTTCATATTGCTATACCATCTAGGTGACACCAGAATCCAAGCGTTGATTAAGCTACATTGTGACAACATGTGCTTGGGAAAATTATCTATTTCAGTCAAAAGCAAATAAAAAAGACACCTTACTAAAGACTCAGGAAACAGAAGGTAGGTGCTCACCATCACCACAAAGAATTTACATCATCAAGTCATTGGGGGGCAGGGAGAAGGAGAATAACTTTTGTCAGGGTTGGAAGTCTGAGCTGTTACTTGCACTGCTGATCATAGCTCTCCCAAAAGCTGCAATTAGGAGATAGGAAGGTCAGATATAAAAATTAATGAAGCTGGTTTATAAGAAACAGAAAGTGATCTTATCACATGCTCCAGCCAAGAACAGCAACAGACTTCAAGTGCAAAGCACAGGCTATTTTAATGCTGATGTTACACAGATTTGCTGAGGTGTTTTAAAAACATTATTCTACTCAAAGAACAAGTTCTCCCTTCTCCTGACACTTCTCTGGAAAGTACTGCCTCTGCCAGCCCTCTGAACAAGTACTCCACAAACCAACCCAGTTAAACAGAACCACCATTAACCCACATCATCTATACAGCAGCATTGGGGATTGGCTCAGTGGAACAAGGATGCAAATCTGTAATGTATTTCACACTCAGCCCTTGGTATGATATCAAAAAACCACAGTAGCCATTATTCAGAGTAAAAGAAAAGAAGTTTCCCGCACTAGATTATCATGATCCATGACTCAAGAAAAATGGTTACCATCTAGCGGAGAGGTAAGTCCACAGACAGAGACTATGGGGATCCTTAACAAAAGTATGCCTTGACTAGGACTGCCAGAGAAACCAATGAAAAACGTGTCAAACTTCACTGAAGTGCAAGGCCTGGGGCCATCCTCGCTATAATTAGGCCACAGATACTTAAGAGCAGAGCTGCTATTCTAAAAACAATGCTCTCAGCAAGGCATGCCTAGTTCCTATGAATTTCAGTTAGCACAGGCTACAATTTATACAACTATGTCTGAAGCGAAATAACAAAATCTCTCAAAGAATTACATCTGTAGTAAAATAGCCATGACAAACAGCTCTATTATTATGACTTCTATGCTTAGGTTTCAAAACAGGTATCTCAAATTGGGATCATTATATTAGCAGGGAGGCAGAAACAGAGAAGTGCAGCCTGATTTGCCAAAAATTTGTGAGGAAACCAACTAAAAAGCTAGGAACACACTTGGGTTTTTCATGTATTTGTCTCAAGCAGTGCATCTGCTATCACTGCCCAGCCCATTCCCAGGAGGACTGCACTGAGTGTGGCTGTGATAAGCTGGGATGCAACTCACCAGTCTGGAAACGGGATTTCAGCACGTCTGGTGGAATGGCAACTGCCCAGTTGAAGATCCCAGCCAGGCCCCCAGCAAAGAGGATCCTAGGCGCACTGAGGTCACTCACACTGTGGCAGGATTGAGGAAAAAGAAAAAAAGTAAAAAAAAAAAAAAAAAAAAAGTAGTAAAAACTCATCTGCTTTGACTAAGGTGACAGCCAAAGAGGCAGCCTGGCTGACAGCCACAAGGCAGCACAATGCTGCAGTACAGATAGAGTGCAGTATCTGAGCAAGATTTCCAAGAATCAGTACCCTGTGGGCAAAACGTACTAACTCTACCCTAAAGGTTCAAACCTTTTCATTCAGCAGCACACACACACAGATGCTCTGGCGGAAAAAAAACCACAAACAAATGAAAAAAAACCAAAATAAAAACAAACCCAAAACCCCAACAACAAAAACTCCCAGCTCTGTGCACACACAGGTGTGAAAGTGAAGAGACCTACTTTAAGTATTCCTTTCTTGGCTTCTAAAATCCAAGGCTAGAATCAGAGAAAAACTCAGAATACTATTTTAATTGTCAGTTAACCCCAGACCAAAACAGCTCAACTCACAAGACAAGCCACTTTGGTTTTTTTTAAATTTGTTTCAGTGATACTGCTCTTAATCTCTTTGTAACTGAGGAGATTAATCAGCAGTGTCTGGGAATTCCAGAAAGTGATGATTGTGAGATTTTACTAACCTCTTTCCCTCAGGTGTCAGAATGTTCTTCAGCCATTCGTACGTCATGAAGTACATTCCACTGGCTGGGACATCTAGTGGGTAAACAACAAAGACTGTGAGTAGTGGGAAACAAAATGAAGCCTAGAGGCACAGCAGCCACATGCCAGGTCAGCAACACCACTAAGTACATCCAGATTCCTTTTCTGAACTTCCTCTACAAACAAAATAAAATCTTCTGTTGCTCTAGACAGAAGAGCCTCAACTTTCCCAGGAACAGCAGGTGCTAAAGGCAAGAATTGGGAAAATATCTGTTCTTGAGCACTTCTGTCAGCAGCCTTTCAAATCGGACTGTAACCTGCCTGCTGGCCGTTAAGCTAATGATGAGACAGCTCTAAGCTTTCTTAATTGCTGCACAGCAGATCAGAGCAGTTCAGGAACTTCAAGAGTTTTGCACACTATTTGCTCTAATAATTCTATTTTGGGGTGGGTGGGTTTTTTTCAGTTGATGGGTTTGCTTGGGTTTTTTTTAAGGTACTCCCGCAGCCCATTCTTAGCTCATGCCTAAACTGGAGAACCAGCCTCTGGCTAGGGACACTGCCAGAGCTACATTGCTAGCTGCTATGCTTCTATGAGAAGCAGAGGACAGAACTAATTCCTAAATTGAGATATCAAAATACAGAAATTTCAGCTTATCCTTGGAAAACACCAACCCAGTACACAGAACGATCTAACGCTTTTCAAAGAAGAAAGTACCAAAACACGTAAAGGATTCAGTGTCTGGCAAAATTACTTTGTTTTTGTTGTTACTGTGAGAGGGGTCATGACATCCCAGTCCAAAATAACCCACACTCAAGCAGGTAGAAAGCATAACTACTACAATCACGTCTTTTAAAGCAGTCAGCATTATACAGCAACAGTCACAATCCTTCTCCCAAGGAAGAAAAAAAAAAACAAAAAAAAACCCACTTCTGTATTTTTATTTTCTCCCTGCTCCCATCCTGAAGTATCTTATTCTTCTTGGCTTCTCAGATCTTAATCACTTCCTATAGCTCTCTGATCTTGTCATCTAATCTCTTCCTCACTCACTGACAATCTCATGTTTATTTCTCAGTCCCTTTGAGGCATTAGAGTAGCCCTGCAGACTGCAAAAAAAGGGTGACACAGCATCTCCAATTGGCTAAAGGGACAGCAAGATCCATGATACTATGTCAGGCTTCTTATCTTAAAGTACCCCACGTAGAAGAAGTATCAGAATGTCTCCATCAGTTACCTCTCATGAGGGTGAGCACTGTCCCCTTGTATACGCCACGAATCCCAGCCTCGCGGTACAGCTGTTTTGCACAGTCCAAAGAGCCACTGTATTTAGTTTCACCTGTAGCTGCCTGGATCTGAAGGATTAAAGTGAAGGTTTCTGGCTGGTGAACAATCATTCAGCTAATAGTTAGAAAGCCACGTGCATGTTACCAGAAAGAAAGTAGCACAAACTCGTTCCACAGGCACTCTTGCATATGAAACCTCTGTGTCACTTCCTCAAACAGCACTCTCCCATTCAAGCTGAGGATAGGTTTACTGTTCCATGCAGTGGCTAGATTGTCCCTTATTTTATCCCAGTGTAAGTGTGAAAAAACTGAAGTCAGTTAGGTAATTCTACACTAGCACTGACAAAAAGTAGCCTTCAAATAGTTTAGCAAAATTCAAACAATTTGTATATAAAATCTTCCATGATAATGTCATGTCTGTCAGAACTAACATGTGACCACCCATCACCATATTAACGGAGTTCAACATTGCCTGAAATAAGCAAAGCTTCCCGTCTCTGCTAAAGATGGTATTTTAATTTATTCAGGTTTATATTTTCCAACAATACTTTAAAAACCTTGGAGGAGGTGTAGAGCTAACAGTCACCCAAACATTAGAAAACTATTTCATGTTATTTTGAAATGCATTCCTTAGTTATGTATTGGGAACCTGTCAAGGTAACAGAAAATCTTTACACTAGAAAGAGTCCTTATGATCTAGTAGGTTTGCATTTTTTTAGAAAAAGTTTCATTCTGAAAAACTGGACTTTTCCATACTTTGAAGTGGACTGAGGCATCCACCGATGCCTCATATAATGCCACATAGTATAAGGCTTGTGCTCTGTAAAATGAATAGAGCAATGAATGCCCTATGTACTTATACTGTCATGGTCAGTTTGTATAATGCTTCTTCGTGACACAGCTGCGTTAAACGACAGTTGTCTTAGTCCTGTCAAAAAACAGAACAGAGTAATTACGCTAACCAAAGAAGTTCCTGGTATGGAAAAAAAAAAGACCCCTAAAATTAAATTGCCATCACCACCATCCAATGCCTTACCTGCAAAAGGCACTTGATTCTCTCTCCTGGAGCCATGATTACTGTTGTGAACACTCCCGACAACATGCCAGCAGCAAACAGCTGAGGATATCTGCCCCGAGGAAACAGAAGAGACCCTAACACAACACAGTACATAGGAAACAAAGGGCAGAAAGACCCCTGTATCACCAGATTACCCTGCTCCGCACAAGGCTAGCAGTAGAACTGGAAATGCATCCACTGCTTTTGATCAGCACATAAGTGCCTCATCAATGTGTAATTAGAGCTAAGCATTTAAGATCTCTAGGATTCAAAGCCCTGGTTCCCACAGCAACCATAACTCAGCTTTTCACATCCACTGCATTTGCTAATATTCCTTGTACTTGCATTTTTTGCTACAGCATTCCCCATTGATTTTTATACTCAATAGTCTCTTCCTCCTCCAGTCTCCCACACTTTTCTCAGTGACCCCAGCTTCCACGCATATTCCTGTTTGTGCAGCCAGAAGCCTTCTTTCTTTAACCTCTCGGTCCCTCACTCCTTCAGCCTCTGCTATCGTCGAGTCTGTTCTACCAACCTGCCATCATCCCACACATTCTGCACCCGCTTTCATGTGGCAAAGCCTCCATGACAGAAATCCCTTTAACAGACTGTGTTTCTCCAGCCAATTTTATTTTTACATCCAACATCCTGCTACGTTCTCTAGTAAGACGACCTAATATCTCAATTTAATTAAATTTCACACCTCCCACTTCTCTCCACTTGCCCGAGGGATGGCGTTCTATTCAGGTTTTCCAATTCTGACACCTGTCATTACTCTTAAATTCTCATTAAATCTTCCAGACCATTCAGACCTCCCTCACCACTCCACATGCACCTCCTGCTCAAACTAAGCTTTCAGTTTTCTAACTCACTTTGGGATTATTCATCCCCAGAAAAGATAGAACAGGCTCCCCAAGTTTCTCTCCATCTCCTTCCTTCCAAAACTTCCCTTAAAAATCAGCACGGGGAACCACTGCCATCCTGCCTGCCTCTGGATCCATAACCATGGTGCTAAGAGTCTGAGCTTTCTTTTGGGGCCTCACATCCCATGCACACTGTATCTTACTGTGTAAAGTCTGCACCTAAGGTACAGCACAGCTGGACACAATGACAGTTCCACCACCTATTTGCTGACCTTCATTCTTTCTCTCCCGCTGCTCTGCTTGGGAGGAGTTCTGCATAAAGACTCAAAAAACTACGTTACCCTGCTCTAGCGTGCTCCTTAACACTTCCCTTTGGTATGATGTGTATAAAACACAAGCCACTGAGATGATAAGGCTGCTGGAAATAAGCCCACAGCCCATTTGTTTCCTTGTATTCACCACCCCTTATTGTTCCCTTGGTCTTACCCTTCAGCTTTGTCTGCATGAGGACACTACTGTGGTAAACCGCAGGGTAAGCTAGCAGTGCGTCAGCATCTCAGCACTGTCTCCCTCTGAGCAACCGAAGCAGAGAAAGCTCACCCCATGTCACAGCAGTGGCTACTGCTGTACAGCCAGGTGCACTCACACCACCTGGGAGGTCCCTGCACAGGCAAGGCTCCAACAGAAACCACACCTCCCCACCCCACCACAGCTGGCTCAACACAATGGACTGCTGCTTTCTGACAGAGCTCCCACGTATTGCACAAATAATAGAATAAAATGTTCCTAAGCTACAGTTCTGTTCCTGTAGATCAATAAATCACAACTCAGCAAAGAAGTTAAGGGAGTACTTTACGGGTGGGGGGCTTTCTTCATGCATAAGTTAGCTTGTAGAAAGCCACACAAAGTTTTCTTAGCTTCCCATCTCTTCCAGAAGGTTAGACATGCCTGAAAGGAGGGCTGCTCATAAAGACCTCTTTTCAGAAATTAATAATAAAAAAGTTCTATGGCTATTATTATATCCTAATGTAAGGACACAGGAAGAGTCACAGCTAACAGAAAAGAGAATCAGGACCATGAATGTTGTCAAGACTGCTTGACCATGAATTTATTTCTCCTATAGTTTCTGTTAATAGCGAGACTGTTGGCAGGCAATCATTATATAATTTGCACTGTACTCATCTAAAACAGAATTGTTCCTTAATGGCTCTTTCTTGCGTAGAAAGGGAATTGCATAGCACCTGCCCACATGCTGTCTGTTTTTAGCCTGTGCTTTCAGTCCCACGCTTCCAGAAGCATTAAAACACACGAGTGTTTTATTTTTTAGAACTATATTTATAACCTAGGAGAAGAGACAAATTTACACCACAACTCAATGTGCGACAATACAGCAGGATGCAAGAGCCTTAGGGTGCCTTTCCCAACTGTCTGATTAACTTAAAAACTCACGTCAAAACGTCATCAGGTTTCCTCTGTTGGAGTCTTTTTCCCAAGCCAAATCCAAAGAAGCACACAGCAAACATGGGTGTCACTCCGATAATAGGAGCTGCCATTCCTCTATATAAGCCTCGGACTCCCTGCAAGAAACGTTATCACAAGAATTACTTGGTTTTACATAGACTTTGCACATATTTCAACTTATTGAGAATCAAAAGGCTACAATACAAGACAGTATCAGTCAGACAGTCAAATTAATCAGAGGAATAACAGGGTCTATCATTCATTTGCAATTATGCATGTTTAGATGAGGCTCAGGGTCTGTTGCAGAGGAAAGCTATCCTTCCTGGAGAACACTGGCACCACTTACACCCTTCTGTTCCAAAACTGTTCATCCTGTACTTACCTCTCAAGTATGAGGAAGTTAAAAGCCACCTGAACAGTAGTCCTAAAAGGTTATGACAAGTCTTCTCTCAGATACATATAAAAATGCACATGTGCTTTATTAATAAGTCATCAAATACAGTAGTGTAAAATCCTGACACTAAGCCCGAGAAGGCTGAATTGAATTCACTCTTTAGACAAAGGAAGAGCCAGGGAGACTAACGTGAACTACTTCACTCCCCACACGAAGTTAGTTTGGAACAAATTCAAGAGCAAATTATTTCTTCTTTCCTTCCCTAAGTCAAAACGTTTTCACCATATAACTTCAAGTTCCTGATGTTTCCCTTCAGACTACACACATGGAAAAATTCTAATGCAGACCCCAGCAGTAGCATTTATTTCATTTATCTTGCCTTTGAACTGAGCTTTTTCTAATAAAAAGGAGAGTTATCTTTCTAGATAAAGGCTAGATGCACAAATTAAATATTTGCTGGTCCATCTGCCCCTCCTCTCCCCACCAAATAAATCAGCGTATCTCAGTATGTGTCTGTACACTTACAGGCACAACTGACTGTAATGAAATTGTATCTGGCTGACAAAGATCAGATACGCCTGCTCAACCTTCCCATGAGCAGTGGGAAACAAAAGGCCTTGGCAGAGAGGTTTAATAGTTTTCCTTATAGAAACTGATGAGTATTGAGTAGGAGTAGAGAGGCAGCATTACTTTTGAACTTCACATCACAAGGCTATTATTATGGTTCAGCTCTGACGTCCGTGCTTCAGCAGGGGTGTTAAAAACCGCAAGGGATTCAGAGCCAGTGAAGTGTTTCAGCGCTTTGTGGGAGAGACTAGGGAAGCAAGATTTCCTTTGGTTATATAACAACCTGTTAATACCATAATGAAAGTAGATTTCAGATATGAGGCAGATCTTTCATTTCACAGGGAGTTACCTAACAAGATCCAGTGGTACTTCAGACTAGTAAACAAACAGTTGGGCCTTACAGCCATTGTTTCCAAATGGTAAATAGCTGCTGGGAAAACTTACGAAGCAGAAAACTGGATTCTATGCCACTTAAAGTCTTTAAACCAAGGCTGTGTACCTTTCTAAAAACAAAATAGACTATAGTTCAATCATATGGTATGGCTGATTCAGGAGTGAAAACCACTGTCCACCTTCTGAAGAAGATTGAACAAAACTACTATAATTGACCCTCTGTTCTCAAAAAGAAAAGAAAAAAATCTATTCATTAATGCTCCTCTGCCTTCTCATAGATGGCATAACACATTATAGAAGAAAGTAAAAGTACTGCTCGTATCAACAAAAGTCATTGCCTATTTTAGGATTTCCAGAGACAACTCCAAATACCAAAGACAGCAAGATTCCACCGACTACAACAACAAAGCCAGCAAACAACTGCCAACATTCACTCCAGTCTATAACTTCAGATATTAATATCATGCTATTTTGAACCAAAAGCATTTCTTAACAAAACAGAGACACATGCACCTGGCACATGTGGATGCTAAGTACTCCCCAAGTTTTGTAATCTGCTTAAGAATTTTAATTAGAATCAATTCAACTGATAACCCAAGAATCGTATAGTCTCCGAGGGGCAACATTCCCACACAATTCCATTCCTGCGATGAACAGGAACAACTGATGTTTTTGGCAGGCATCGCAGATGACATGCCAACACAGTACCTCTCCAACAAGAGTCTTTCTGAAGCAGTCAAAGGTCCCAGAATAGAGCGGAGGCTGACCAGGCTGTGGCTTAGGCTGGGTTTGCAGTCTGACCTAGTAAGACGGGACAGGAAAACGTTATTTTGTTAAATATTACTGTCTAAACTTTGATTCAGAGAACATCTCTGTACGACTATTACGGAGTAAGTTTTGCGACCGCACTTTATGATATTGGTAGAGAGCTTAACATCATTTTGGCCCTTTGCAGAAGAGAAGG
Source organism: Astur gentilis (assembly GCF_929443795.1). NCBI lineage: Eukaryota > Metazoa > Chordata > Aves > Accipitriformes > Accipitridae > Astur > Astur gentilis. The sequence goes on along the minus strand of NC_064902.1, from coordinate 14,465,722 downwards.
GATCGAACGTTAACGTATTTAACTAATTGCTGGGATGACGTCAGGATAGCAACCCCACCTCAACACCCGAGAACTAATGCCGTCCCACTGCTCAGTTCCTCACACACTCGGTGAGCGGGAGTACTCTCCTTCTGGACCCTCACGTATTACACACACACGCCCCCCGGCTCACTCCCGGCCTCCCCGGAAGGGGCGGGGGGGGCCCCCGCCGCAGCACGGGGCTCGCGGGAGTAGCTCGGGCTCTCAACTCCTTCCAGCGCCGGGAACACCGACCCGATTTTTCTCGTTTTTACCACAAACCGGCCGCTGACTGACGGGACCCGACGGCCGGCAGGGGGCGCCCCGCCGCGCGGACGGCCTGCCCCGCGAGGCACGCCGGGACGCCAAGCCCCGCCTCCCCCCCCGCGGTGCACGCCGGGACCTGTAGTCTTCCCCCTCCCCGGGAAGCGTTGCCGTTCCCCGCGCAGTGCCCGCCGGGAAGCGTAGTCCCCGTCCCCCGGCTGCCCCGGACCGCAGAGCACCGGGTCCCGGCCGCCTCCCCGTCGTACGCGGCGGCCTCACCTTGATGGTGTCCAGCGGGTGCCCGACGAACACCAGACAGACGCCGCCGAAGCCGCCAGCGAAGAAGTTCTTCACGGGGCTGATGGGCTGCGGCTGCTCCGCCATGGCGGCAGCGGCGGGTGAAGACCGGGTCCGGGCCGCTGCGTCCCCGCCGAGCCAGTGCCGCCCCCTCCGTTCCGCGACCTTTACCCCAGTGCCGGGCCGCGCGGCACGCCGGGATACTGGGGGAGGTGAGCGCGGGGCAGGCCGGGATAGCGGCGGCCCTTTGCCCGCGGCGGTGCGGGGGCGGCGGGCTCTGTCTTCGAGCGGTGGCACCGGCCGAGGCGGCCCGCCAGCGTCTCCCGAGGGTGCTGAGCCGGCACCTTGGGCGGCCCCGCGCCGCCGGCCCGACCGCGACCACCTCCGCCCGCCCGCCGCAGTGGTTCGGTTGTCCCCCCCCCCCCCGGCCCAGCGCAGTGGTCCAGTCCGGCCCGGCGGCGGCTCCGGCCCCGCCCGACGGAAGTGACGCCGCGCGGAGGCCGGTGCTTCCGGCGTGCAGGCAGTGGCGGCCCGGCAGGAGGAGCCCGGGGCGCCGCTCCCTGCCTCCCCCGCCCGGCCGCGCTCCGCGGCGCCCGGTAAGTGCGGGGGGAGGGAGGTGGCGGTGGGGCTCCTGGTGGGGCGGCCTGTGCCGCGTCGTCCCGCGGTGGCGGGGAGCTGGGGGTGCCCGGCGAGCGCCGCCGCCGCCTGCCGGGCCAGCGTCCCTCAGCGGGCAGGCGGCGGGGTCCCGGGCGGCGCGGCGGGTCCTGGGGCGGGACGAGTCCGGCGTGAGGGACGCGGTGCCGCTTCTCTGCGACTTCGGTGCAGTTTAGCGCCCGGCAGCGCTCCGCCCCGGAGCCGGGGCGGGGGTCGGGCTGCTCCGGGGAGAAGCCGCAGGCCGTGAGCTCTCGGGCCGGCACTCGGCACGGGCTGCGAGTGGGCTGTGCTGGGGCTCCCTCCTCGCCCTGCCACCGTTCGGGCTCTTCCTCCACAGCTCCCTTCTTTCCCCCAGTGTTCCTGGGCTTTCCTCTTACAAGAATGCAGTGTTCTGGCCGTGTGGGACAAGTACAGGATTTAGTCTTGCAGGGATTCCAAAAGAAATGGACCTGAGGTAATTGAAATGAACTGGGTGCCTTTCTGCCCAAGGGCAGAGATACCGTGGAAGGCAGGCTTGTGTAGGTATACGTAAAATAACTTGTTAAAAGTGGTGATAGATTATACAGGATAGGAATGAAATGGATTAGATGAGTTGGGAAGGACAAGGCAATCACGATAGTATGAACAAAGACTGGGAAGTGGGAAGAGAGCGTGCAGGTTTGGGGCGGGGAGGGTGATATGGCTGCAGGTCTCTGCAGAGTCATCTGTGGTGAAAAGGGTGGGGGATGTTCTAGTTTCTCACTACTGGGATGAAAAAATCCTGTCAAAAAACTCAGTGGAGAAGGAAATGGCAAGATATGCAAGCTGCATGCGTGAAGAAGCCATTGGGGATGGTCCATGGATTACAGGTTTGAGTAACATAGACAAAGGTGCAATTAACATTGATAGTTGACATGGAGTTGGGGTTGTAGATGGCTTCAGAGAAAAGAGAGAGAGTCAGCCCATTTAAAGTTTAAGTAGTTCAGGAGGCAGACTTGACTTAGGCTTTCTGTATTTCAGAATTATCAGTAAAGAGGTGAGAGAAGAAAAAGGCGCCTCAAATGGCTGTGAAATACCAACAGAAGAAGTAGGAGTATCCTACAAAGTACTTACTAGAGAAATCCCACAGAGGTAGATGCAGAGGGCAAGAAATCAGAAAAGAATGATGTAGTAGGACAAGGTACGAGGTGGGATAACGTAATTTACTGTGTCTAACGGTGGTGAGGCCAGAGGGAGAGACTGATGGTGGCATATTGGAAGGCCTTTTGTTTCAAGAGACCTTGTTAAGAATTGTGTTGCAAAGCAGGAGTCAGCAAAAGGGCATCTCTGTTGGATCTGATATGCGGCAGAGCGTGGGGTGAGTGTGTTTACAAGCTCCTGCAAGGAGGCTAGAGGAAGAGAGGGGATTAAATTGTATTGGTGTTAGTGAAGATGAGGGAGTATCTTGGATGAAAGTGGTAAAGAAGGACCTCATCCTCCCTTGGGTAGGAAAGTGATCTAAATATGGTTTAAAACTTTCTAATCGGATTTTGAGGATTATGGTAATTATTTAATCTAAATACTCTTTGCTTTTTTGACCCTCTTTTTTGAGCTTAACATCTTTATTGTCTTAAAAACTAGTGCTATCAAGTATTAGCTGTGTCTTGTCTTAGTTTGTACTCAGAGAGCTTGTGGTTTGGTCATGAATGAGGGCCTTAGGCCGAGTGTTATGTGAGGCGAGTTCTGTTCCTTGTTTTCCTAGTACCCTGCTTTGCTTTGTCCACAGAGCTTGTGCCTTAGCCTTCCTCTCTTTTCACGCATGTCCGTGTGACATTCAGTTATGCTGGAAGTGAGCTCTTTCTGAGAATGTTGTGATAGGAGTCACAAAAGTTGTCCAGACTGCAGACTGTTTTCTGCTTGATATATCCCATTTGCCCGTGTAAACAGTTCCTCTGTTCAAATAAGTGTGTTAGTGGCACAGAGAAATGGCTCTGCACTCGTCTGAGCTTCCTCCCCAGCAACTGGTATGTAACTGCTGAGCTATTGGGTAGGCCCATTATTCTGCTTAGATATCTAAAAACATCTCATTGCTTGGATGGGACTCACTATGTGTTGAGATAGCAAATGGACCCAATGTTTTGGGGTTTTTTTCCTGTCTCTAGGGCATGGGATGATCTGAGGGAGTTTGAGGAGTTTCCTGACTGGTGAAAATGGCTCAGGCTTTGTGATGCTCTGAGGTTGGCTCAATGAAGCTGTTGCACACTGGGCTATTGATATCTCACAGTGGCTTTAGATTCTCAAATAAGTTTTTCCTTTAACATAATGTTTAACAGGTAAAGATCCATTACGGCTTTTATGCAAGAGGTCAGTGTCAATACAGATTAAGCCCAGAACTGAATCATTAACTCTAAGCAGGGTAGAGGGAGGGACAATATAGGTTTGCCTTGTATCTGTCAAATCAGATTTCACATCTGTCTTCTTCCAGTATGGAGAGACGGTGCCTCTGCTCCACTGAAGTTCTATGGGAAGCAGTGCTATAAAATATTTGTGTGCTACTTATGTTGTGGATGGCTAAGGAATCAAGAGGCAGATGAAAGGAATGGAGACCAGAATTCAGGGGATAATAAAATTAGCTGCTAGCCTTCATCCTCTTGCCCTGGAGGTTTGTATCTGCTGAAACCACTGCAGCCCCTCAAATTAATTGTATGTCGCATCTCTTCCTTGTTATTCTGGGCTGCCTGGTCAGGTTACTGGAAACAGAAAACAATGAGTTGAGGAAAAATAGTGAAAATTTGTTTGACATTTCCTGTGCTCTGAAGTCAGGATTCTCAAAGCTTGATTATGGTTTCCTGAGCAGCTACAAATTGTGAGACTGTGGGAATGTATTTGAGTAACAGAGCTAACAGTGTAGTAATGCAAAATGCAAATGTGTGTAAGAAACCCAATACATACTGCTTGTGGAAAAATATAGCTTGACTTCATATATGTATTTTTATATGTAAAATTTGGTTGCAGCATTGTTTTAAGTCTTTTGTATTTAATATATTCTTTCTTGAAACTAAGTTTGGTTAAATGGAAATTTGTGATTAAATATGAGCTGACCATAATTCAAGGTTGATATGTGCTCTACTGCTGAACCTCTTAGAACCCAAATCCCTGTGGTTTAGTTACACAAGCAGAAGGTTTGTAGTTCAGATAAATAAATAGATAATGTGAATCTTCCAATACCAGTGAGAATAAAAAAAAAAAGTTGGCTGTTCTTATTCTTCTTGAATAGCAGCTGTCAACACTTGAACATAAATTTCTACATTCAGAAGGTAATAAGTGTATGTTGAGAAGGTAATAAAATGAGAGAATTAATTTTATTTCCCCCTCAGATGTAAGGCCCAGGCCACATCACATCCAGTAGAACCTACTTAAAGGGATTAGCTAATTTCATAATTTCTTTTGAGATGGTATTGAAGACTCTTAAATTGGGTGTGAGGTATCTGTTTGCTTGTCTTATTTTCTGAAGTCCCACTTAATGGCTGCAGTTCTGAAGCAATACGGACTTGTACAGGGTATCACAGGTTGCCTTTCTAGCTACTGTGGTCATAGTTAAGGGGTTTGTGTTTTTTCCTGTTGGTAAAATGGATATGATGCTTTTCTGCAGCACTTCAGGCTGTTGGTAAAAGCTTAATGTCATAAATTTAGTTGTAGCTCTGAAAATATCTGTAGTGAAGGTTATGCAGCCACTTTCCAAATGCCAAAAGTCTCGGGACCCGCACTGGGGGCTAGGATGCAATGTAATAAGCCAATCTCTGAGGTTTTAGACCTCACCTGTAAGATTAGCCTTGGCTTTACAGGTGCAAAAGTTGCAGTGAATCCAAACCAGGGACCTGCACAGCAGAATCTTCTTTAGCTGGGCCATTCCTGGCTGTTTGACTGCCTGTATGATGTTGATGTGGCCTCTCTTACAATTTCTTAGGCAACAGAAAAAATTGTTTTTCCCCCCTTAGGAGACAGAGCTCAGATGAAATCAAAAGAACGATAAAGTTTGGAGGAGAAAAAGAAGCTGCAATTGTTTTCCTGGTCTGCAGTTTGACAGGGCATTAAGATGTCCGTGGACATGAACAGCCAGGGCTCTGACAGCAATGAAGAGGATTATGACCCTAATTGCGAGGAGGAGGAAGAGGATGAGGATCCTGGGGATATTGAGGATTATTATGATGGGGTAGCTAACGACGTGGAGCAGCAGGGAGCAGATGCCTTTGATCCAGAGGAGTATCAGTTCACCTGCCTGACTTACAAGGAGTCGGAGAGCACTCTGAATGAACACATGGCCAGCTTGGCTGCCACGTTAAAGGTGAGGAAAGGTTTCTGCATTAACACAGGTGTAAAACAAGTCTGTGATTGAGAAGGCAAATGCTGAGCATACAGTTTGAAATAAAAGCTGTTGCGGTATTACTGTTATGGGGGGTTGGAGGAACATTATTGAAGGTCCCTGGTTCAAAACTGACTTGAAAGTTTACAGTTGTTGCATACTGGTTCTGGGGCCTGAAAAATCTTCCTTACTGAATGCTGATTCTTACAATTATTTTCTTTACAGAGCTGAGCTTCATGACCAGAATTCCTGAGTTATAACTCTCTGCATTAACACAATGCAAAGAGGATATGTAGAAAAGAAACCAAATCATAATGGTGCAGATTGGTACACCTGTGTATGAGAAGATAACTGACAGATAGGAAGACATGCTAAAACTCTGTAATTCTAACAAAAACACCTTTCTTTGTTGGTTCTGAGAGAATAATCATAGACTTTCAAAGACAGATCAGCTGTCATGCCAGGTATTAACCCTACTGTTGCAGTGACAGCAATTAAAGTACAATGAACTTGCCAGCTCTTGTAGTGACTAATTCATCACAGAAGAGTCACACTCTTGAGTCAGCTCCATGGTTATTATGCTCAGTAAGACTTCTGTGAAGTTCTCTTTCTCTTTGTGGAACTGATTACTGTAGCGCAGACTAGTAATAAGAGGAGGCTCCCTCTCTGCCTTGTCAGTGTGCTTCGGTCCCAGTGCAGGTCAGAGGAAAGCAGAGTTTTCTAAGCTCTAGATGTTGACGCTGGGTTGAAATTACCGATGCATCTACCTTGTAACAGGTCTCCTAGTGCTTGTTCTTCTCTGGAACAACCCCTGAAAGCAGGACAGCTGACTGTAGCATATAAAAAAACATGTTGGATGGGTTTCAACTCCTATTCATTTGGTCTGAATCAAACCTAATTTAAAAAAATGAGAGACTTCTTGATCCGTATTTGCACATCAGCGTCCTTTAGAAACAGTATAACCATAAAGCTTGAGGACTATGAAGCCTATAAACAATAGGGTCTAAAGTGCACCCATACTTTTTGCTGCATCTCTAGCTGTTTTTGCCATCTGTTGTGCTTGTTCCCAGCATTCACCACCTTAGAAAATGAAGTTTTACTCTTTCTTGACTGTCAAACTCTTGTCTGTGTTTTCTTCAAAATGTGCAGTTCAAGCTCGGAATGCCTGCTGTTCTCGACATTGTCAGAAAAGGGAGGCAAAAAAAAAGAAAAAATGAGAATAGTTGGTCAGCACTCTTGATCCAGCTGTCAGTTGCTCTTGGTTCTTAGCGATTAAGTAAAGATTTAGAACAGCTTTTCTGCTTCTTACTGTTTGCCTTTAAATGGAGCACCCTTCAAAAAGGTGAACCCTGCCACATTGTTCTCTTGAATTAAATTAACAAAAGCAGTACTTTATTTAGTCTTTAAAATCAGGCTTCCAAAGTTAAAAGAAATTTTCCAAGAATTCTGAAGGTCCCATTGAGCAAATATTATAGTTGACCAGATAATAGCAACCTGCTAGCTCAAATCTTGCCCTAAATATGACCTAAGGAGAGAATGTTTTACATTCCTTTTATACCAAGAATATGCCTGTATATTTGCTTAAAAATGAAGTGCTACACATTTTGGTTAGTGCATGAGAAGCTAAAAATAAATTTGGGTACAAACCTGAAAAACTGTGATCTTGTAAGCCACACACTAAGTCTTTAGGTCTTGAAGTGCCCCATTAACTCTCTCTTCACTAGCAACCATGGTGCAAGAATTGCACTTTTCTTGGAAATCTGTTGTGTATCTGCAGTGTGTGCTTTTTGTTTCCTGGCATCCTTTCTTGCAATACTTCAGCAACCCTGTTTCTTCCTTCCCCTCTCTTCCCCCAAGGAAACTTGTAATTTTGTTAGTTTTCTGAGACAAACTGGAGTGGAAAGAATTTGTGTTGAATTAGCAAGCATAGAGAAGAAGGAAATTTAATAGAACATGTTGAACTATTTCTTATCATTATTTTCCATCGACTTAATGGATATGAGTAAACAGGGGCAGACTTTTCTAAGAACTGTATTGACTTCTTTCCTCTAATTTGTTTGAGCTCTAAAACTTTTTTTTTTCTTTTGAAGAATACCTTTCATAATGTCTTGGGGTTTTTGGATAGTGGTGGTTGTTCTTTGGGAGCATGCTATTTCATTTTGTTGATTTCATCTCCTTTACCTTGTGATAGCTAGTGGTTATGTAGTGCTTTTCAGTATTGGCTCATATTTAAGGCAGAGTGGTTGTCCTGACAGGGAAAGATGAAGGTAAATTGAAGACTATCTTCAGGAGGTACAAAGATGAAGGCAATGCATGACATGGTATCTGAGCAATTTGCTATCACAAGAAATGAATAGACTAATACATTTCCCTAAAGCAGAGAAAAAATGCATGCAATAAATGGGCTCAAAGCTGTGTTTGAATGTTCTGCCGCTGTATGTTGTCATCAGATGATTCACTTTGTGAAGGTTAAATTGGGGGGGCGTGTACTGAGCGTGTGTTTTCCCCGATACATTGATTGTCTACATGCTTTTAAGATCAGAAACAGGTATTCAGAGGTTTACATCTTCATACTTGCAATCTGTACTGTTATTAGCTAATAGCAATCTAAATAGTATTTCATTTGCTCTGCTCATTAACCCTCAACATTTGGTTTTCAAACTGTTTTGTTCAGCTATTTCAGACTGTTGAATTCCTATTTTCTTAAAAGTGTTGAGGTAAAGGGTGATCTTCCTTGGAAACCCTCTTGGCTACCTTTTTTCATTCCACATGAGTTACAGCTGACCTTGTTCTTGCTCCTACTGAAGTTAGACAACTGAACAAACCTTGTATTGGCTGGCTAACTTCAGGTCAGGTGTGAGCACCCCAGCGTATGTTCAAAAGTTTGAATGCAACATTGAAAGAGACAGTCTCTTCAACAAAACACTTGGGTTTCATCCACCCCGATTAGAGACAAAAATCAGTTAAAGTCTTTAGTCTGATAAAAGCATGAAACCCAGCATCAGGTGGGGAATTCTGAACAGAAGAATTAGTACAAATAAGTTAGTGGTAGATGCAACCAGCTGTGCTGTGTGGCAGCCCTGCGACTACAGTAGTGGTTATCCCAGAACCATATGGAAGCTAGAGGGACATTATAAGTGGTACTCTGAAAGTTTTTCCTCATTTTGGTTTTAGTAAGAACTGTGAGTAGGTCCTTGCTTTCCAAGAAAAAAGAAGAGGGTATGTTTGCTTTTTGGTTAGTGCTTTAATCTGGAGGTCTGTTTGTGGAGGGTTCAGTTAATAACCTGACTAAAATTAGGACAGGCTATCTCTGTTGAAACATGCCAGAAGAAAATCTCAAACTAATATCCAAAACTCTGTGGTTCTCTGACCAAAGGCCTGTGAATTGAAGCAGATCACTTTTAATTCTTCAGAAGGTCACTTCACCAACAGTCAACACTTGTTAAGGACAATACTCTTGAAAGCAGAATGGCATATATTGCCTGCAGACCAACAAAGGAATTTATAACAGTTCTTTTTAAAAAGTAGATATAATTATAAAATCCAGTATCCTTCAAAAATAATGAATTAAAATTGTGTAGTAATAAGTTTGTTTTCAAGATAACTCTGTCAACCGTCATTGAGTGATTGTGGGTCCTGGAGTGGCAGTATCAGTACATGCATACGAACAGTACGATACTCAACAGTTGTACAAACAAAGTTGACCCTGTCACTGGCAAGCAATTAAGTGTGTAATGATCTCATATTGTTTTTGTTTGTGAATGACACTTCCTGGCTCTGCTGAGGGTCTCTGTACAAGTCTGGAATATCTGTGATGTTCCAAATAACTGGCAGTAGTTTCTGTTTCAGTGATGAGATGGATCTTTCTAGTTTTTACCTTTTTTTAACTGATGATATAAACCACCAGATAAAACAATTGCAATTACAATTTATGAAAAAAATGTTACCTTGACTTTAGATCTTTTTAGAAGCTGAATGTCAGTCATGAGGAAGCTGAGATATTTCTGCACCTACAAGGTGACAAAGATAGTCCTGTTGTTTTACAGGCAATTGATACTGATGTCTTTCCACTAAAACCAAAGGAATTGTAAAACTGAAGAATTTATAATTTTCAGTTTGCTAATTTCAGTAATCTGCTAATATTTACCAGACAGCAAAAAGCTTACTTCCCTCACTCCTTGAAATAACAGCTTGTGATGTTTTTTTAGCCCTGTCCCTTGAAGAATAAAACTTGGTAGATGCAAAAACTATTTGATGTCATGATATAGTTCTGAATCTATTAATCCATGTTATCGCTATTGATCTTTCAGAGATAAACCAGTTTTTCATATATTCTTGCTCACCTTGTTGATGTCACATCTTTTAATGCAACCAAATCAGTATTTGCTCATAAAAACACAGCCCTCTGAAACTGTTCCACACACTCAAATTGTGCTGACACAGAACAGTTAGTTTGTAGAGCTGTAGAATGCTGGCAGCGGTCCTTTTCAAATACCATCTTTAGCAGATCCAGAGTCATGTGCGCGGAGATTGGCAGCCTGTATGAGCAGCTCTACCCGAAGGAGTTGGCGCTCACAGAATGCCTGCTCAATGTGATCACAAAAAGTCTGTAAAAAGCCAGATGTCAAGACACTGGTGTGTGTGTCTCCCTATATCGCTGTGCAAACCGCAACCAAGTATGTGGTACGGGGTGCTTATCTGAACAAACCTGCAGTGTTGCATAGTCATCCTTTTTGATACCATAATGACTTCATGAAACTTACATGCAACGTAAAATGCCAGTCAAAAAAGACTAGCTGTACCTAAGTACCTCAAATACAGGAGAGGTATTAAAGCCCCTTGAAACACTAAAATGCATGTACTTAAGAACAGGGTTTGAAAAATTTATGTTCAAAGTTAATGTCCATAAGAACCAACATTGGTAAATATTAGCATATATTAGTAAAAAATGAATAAATATTTAAATATCATTTACTATAAGTGGTAGACTTCTCCACAGAACTCCCATGGTGCTGTTTGGCAATGATAACATGCTATTTTGAAGCACCTGTAAGCCCCTAGGTTAGTCAGGACATGCAGATTTACATCTGTACCTTGTTCTGTGTTTTAATATCAAGCCAACATTGTGTGGGGCATCCAGTCTGAAGTTGTAACCCTTAGGAGCACACACGTTTGAGATGTACCTTTGTCCTTTACATGCTTTTTGTTCCCAAACGGAAAGATCCTGGAAGTTCTGCTATACAAAAGCTGTGTTGTTGCCTACCAGATTCATGATGCCTATACTTAAGTAGTGTGTTAAACACCAAGAGGACATGAATATGTCCCTAACAATCTTTAGTGTGTGTTTTATTTTGCCTCCTAAAGGGCTCTTTTTTTTTTTTTTTCCCCTCTTTTGTTTTTTGGGTTTTTTTTCTTAAAGCGTGGTAAGTTTTGGTAGAGTTCTGGTCAGTAAGATAAGAGAGCTGGCTGGAGAGCCCAGACCTTGCAACCTTGTGACAACTTCATGAAGTCATTTGAGGAGAGAAACCAGTTTTTTTACTTATTGCCCAGGACTGCTGAAATTCTCAACTTGATTGGAAAAATGAGCCACAAATGTGGAGGGTGATTATAGCCCACACATTTCTTTGTGATTCATGCCTTAAGTGTATCTTACAGGCAGTATGACTCTGCAGTGAGCAAAAAAAAACTGTTCACAGCTGTTGATGAGTATGATCTTGGTGGGAGGTAGTCAAGACACAAGTCATTAAAAATGCCAAAACGATCTTTCAGTAACTGTTTCATGTTGCAAGCTTGCAGCTGGACAACATGATCACAAGAGCGGCATGAAGCCGCTGAAGTGCACTGCCAAATTTGTGTGCCGTGCCTATTAAGGATGGCACAGCAGAAATGAGCTACGTTGTGTACTGTGAAACACTGTTTTACAGAGCAGATGTTCTTCCTCTTCATCTTTTCATAACAAAAGAAAAATGCCCTTAGAAGCTGGGATTGTCAAGTAAAGGACTATGTTATTTGGGACTGGACTGGGATTACTTACTGCAGAGTTACCTAAGCCCTGCACTCTGCATGTGCGTGCTGCTGTGGCTGTGTGCACGCACCAGCACTTTCCAGTTGGAGTTGGCTGTCCTGTGTCCTGAGCCGCTGGCCAGGTTTGTGTGGATTCAGGTTATTATCTGCCCTTCGCTTCCTCCCTGTGCATCCTCCGCATCCTCCTCTCTGTCAACCAGAAGGAATTGTCCACTCTCCCGTGTTTCGCTGGGAAGGCACCTAGGCAGGGGCTGAGCTGAGTGCAGCAGTGGGGTGTGTTGCTGGGGCTTTTGGCAGTGCATGGAGAGCACAGCGCAGCGTGCACTGGGCACTGATGCTATCAGACGCTACATTATTTTGGAAAGAATAGCTGGGGAGTCTCATGTCAATCTTAAATCCGTGTTGTGTCTTACAGCTTTCTTGCTGCATTTCTTTTGCTCTAAATCTTTCAAAGAAGGAATCTCATAGCTATTTTGTAATAATGCCTTCTGGCATGCCATCTTGCTTAAGTGTTGGGCTTTTGGGTGGGTTTTTTTTTGTTAATTTATTTCTGAATCTCCTCAGGAAGAATAGCCTAACAGCTTGAGAAATACGTATGTTGAGATTTCCTAGCTGAATCCTACTGATCCTGTTTGTTGGCAGCTGCAGTTGAAATTGTTGCTGTCCTGTGTAGGAGAGCGGATGGATTAAAGCAGTGTGTAAGTGTGGAGAAGGAGTTAGAATTTAACCCGAGATCCCCTTTCTTCAGTATGTGGCCAACTAGGTTGTGCACTGACAGCTTCACAAACCACGTGTATAACACCAGCAGTATTTGTCATTCCCAAAGTGCACCCTGCCTCCTAAATATGCTTCTAATCTTGCAGACTGACACCAGGTCTCTGCATGCCAGAGGGTGAGTGACGGGGTACAGATTAAAACCCTGTGATGAAGCAGAGCTCATGTAGTGCTGTTTGTCAAGATCTTTTTCATGGTATCGAGACTGCAGCTACAGACTCTAAACTGCATTTCTTTACCTGGTGTAGCCTGCAGTCTGTAATCAGGAGAGGGGCTGAAATGTCAGACAAATTGTAAGCAATACTGTGAGTGAAACCTAAAGATGGAGGGCTTTTTCTCACTTTTTTTAAGCTTGTCTGAACCCAGAAAAAAAAGCAGGGTATCTGGTTTTGTTGTAACTTTGTCTTTTTTTTCCTGATAAGTAAAATTAATTTGAGTTCAATTTTGAAAACAGCCTTCTAATACTCAGAAACCTGTAACAGGTACGGAGGACTTTGCTACAAGACTTTGAACACTTGGGGAGTTTATGGTAGGTGATGTTAATCGCAGCTCAAGCCCCTGCAGCCTCATGAGTTTTCTACCAGGATTGCATATTGGAGTTCTGCTTAAAAGAGAGGTAGATCAAAAGAAAGGAGAAAATGTGGTCCAAAAAAAAGGGTTTTGGTTGCCCTTTTATTTCTTCATAATTCCTAATATTTCTGCTGTTTTCTGAGAAATCCTCTGTTAAAAACAGGGCAGTTGGATAGTTTTTCCAGTGGGGCATGGAGGGAGTCAGATCTACTTTCCACAAGAGGAATAAGTGCAAAATAGTATTTTTTCCATGTGTGGGTCGCTTCCTTTACCTCAGTATCCTTAAGTAAAGCATGTCTGAAGGGACAGATTTTCTTTAGCAAAATTATTCAATAGAAATTATGGTTTCTTTCTAAGGTGTTACTGTTCTCTACCACCAACTCAATTCAGTCTCTATTTTGCCCATAGTTGCTCACCAACAGCAACCATTTCAGAGGTTCTTGCTCTGTGTGTTTTTACTGTTGTAAGGAATTTAAGAGTGTGTTTTTAGAAGTTTTGATGCACAACACAAACTAGTATCTTCCCAAGTTCATCCTTTCCCTGTAGAAATAACAAAAACTATGTGTGGATTAAAAGAAATGCTTCTCAAGATTAATCCTATTTGCTTAAATCTATTTGTATAAAAACCTTTGAATAGGGGAGAGACGAGAAATGGAAGCTGCATTTCTTTATGCCAGGTTTGTGTTCATCTCGGCCAGTCATTTCAGTGCAACCCTGATGTAACAGGAATTGTCAGCTTGGTGCAAAGCCATGGGATGTCAGCTCCAACCAGATCATAATATCTGCAACTCATTCTGAATTGAATCTCTTTGAGAATCATGTGATTATTCTTGTTTTAAATTCCTGATACCATATCTCTGCGAAAGTGAGAAGTGAAACACACCTCCAAAAAATAGGCCATCCCTTGGAGAAAAGTGAAATGAACTCATAACATATGCATGCAACATAAATATGCATGAGCAATTTGAGTAGAATATAAGCGCTACAAAAGACGGTGGGTTTTTAGCTTTTAGGAAACATTTCTGTCTGAATTAGCAACTGTCAAAGTGGCATGGTTGAAAAGATTTTCTGCTGTAGAGATGAAACTTCAGCTCTTCAAACAGCTTATCTAGAGAAGCAAGTTGAGACATAGTTGTCTTAGAGCTCTCTAAACGCAGCAAGGTATCTACAGAGCTTCTTTGAAAATTCTTTTGATATTGTCTTGTCCTAAAAAGTGCCAGACTCTCTCACACTTCAGAAGTGTGAGAATTTTGCTTATCTTGGAGAGTAAAGAACCCAGGAGATAAATGGAGATAGAAATAATAAGAAAAAAATACTGTGCTCTCTTCCAGAAAGTGAATAGATGTGCGTTTAATGCGATGGCATTACTTCTTTGTTCTGCTTTCAGAATCTAATTTTGTCCAGCACTGTGTAAATTTTTTCAGACTTTTTTTACAACTCCTGTAGAGTCTTTCCCACGTGCAGAGCTGTTCTCTCTTGGTACCCTTCCTGTGTGCATAGACACTGCACCCCTTTTCCAGTGCAGTGATAAACTTTAGTGTTTGGTGCCCATTTCTGGCAATCAGCAGCCTTCTATCACTGGTAAGTCATAGTTAAGCTGGTAGAGGTTTGGAGGAGGTTTCTGAGGTGACCAAATTCCTGTTTTAAGGTGAAGCTGGAAATTGCAGATTGGATGAGATCCTCTCTCTTCAGCTTTGCCACCCCAGTGTGAGGGAAGAAGCCTGGTCTTCAGTCGGAAATTTTCCAGGTTCAGATTTGGACTGAGTTGATCTTTGATCTTGAAGTTTTAAGCCGATGGTGAGAAAATGGGGAAATGAGAGTCAGGGAAAGACAGACATCTTTTAGCATGACTACTGCTTTCAGCTTTCATCTTTTAAACTTTAATAAATTTAATCACAGCTAGAAGAGTTCTGGAGAAGTCAAGCTATGTAGAAGCATTGGCACAATTCGTCAGTTGCAGACAAAAACTAAAATAGAAGTGCAACATCTAGAATATGCGTTCCCTTCTGCACTGTGGTCTGTAGAAGTATTTTACTGAAATGACCTGCTGCCAGCAAGAGACCAAGTGGGCTATCTCGCTGTCTTTCTTGGGTGTTAGTATTCTGAAACAAGAATAGGAAAATTTAAACAAAGGCATCTTTTTTTGTTTGTTTTGTGTCTGAGACAAAGAATTATTGTTCCTGGATAACCTGAACTTCTTGTGGCACCTGGTGACTGATAGGGGACTGAATCGTAGCTCTTTCTGAAATGCTTTATAAGTTTGAGATCTTTCATTGTGTGAAACTTATGACTGTCCAGGAAATGCTATATTGGACAGTGTGCCTGAACAGCAACCAAGGCTTATTTCCTATGCTGCGAGGCTGCAGTGCATGCATACGGAGGGGGCATCTATGTCTTCTAACTGAATACTTCAGCCAGCAGTATCAGCTTCTGTATGTTTCTTCTCCAGTACTGTAAGGTAGTGAATTATGTACATATGGACCAAACTTCTGATTGCAGTGGTATTTTTCTGTGCTCAGCATGTTTTGGCTCCTGCTTACAAAGAAATACTTCAATTATTCTGGGGTGTTATTGTGGAAGAACTGGCTGACTTGGTACAATCATTCACTCATTGTGAATGTACAATCATTGAAGAGGCTGGGGAGCGCTGCTAATCAATAGAAGCAGGCTTTTGTTTAAACACTTGTTTTTCTTCTCATGCTTGTTTTCTTGAATCTCTCCAGTAGTGTTGGGCCCTGATGGTATTCATATTTGCCTTCTGAATTACCAACCTTACTATTGGTGAACAGGATGTAGACTGTAATGTGGTGAGACTCCACTCAGCAGGCACGGCCCCAGCCTCATCAGTTATCTGCTCCTCTCCCATCCCTCTTTCTTACAGTTTGAATGTTATCTATCTTTAACGTGTAAGAACTAATACTTCCATGCCAAGCAGACTGTGGGTACGTTGCTGCAACTGGCTGACTCTGGGACTTCTTTTTTGCAAGATCGCATGCACTCCAATCAGGTAGTATCAAAAAATTTTCTTCTTCAGGGCTTTTATGAAAGTGGATTCATGTCATGAACCTGGCTTTATGAATTGAAAATGTTTTATTCTTGGGTGCTTTTATGATGAAAGTAATAAAATTAGTGCTACAGCTGATCCAGTCAGCGCTTGCAGTTGGAGCAAAATAGGAATGGTCGCAGAAGCTTTATTATTCTTCTAGAACTGTTAATCTGGCATCTTTGTGGAGCATTAATTCCACATAATGCCTGACAAATAATTTGACTCAAAAGCATTTGATTCTGGTAGGATAGTTTGTTAGATTTCAGAAATGTGTATGCTGGTATTTGTATTTCTCTTTCTATGCATCTTCATTCTTGAATGTACTTGGTTCCTTCTCCGGGAACAAGTAACTTCATGGAGGTCGTGGAGTCATGATGCTGCAACAGATGCTACACCTCAGGCTCTGAAAATCCACCTGGAAAATACTCATTTTCATGTGTTACAGATTAACTTTCCATTTAAGTCTGGTGGCTTGGTTTTTTTTGTCAGGATGGTTGTTCTTCCTTACTGCTACTGAGAAATAATTTCATTGCTGTTAAAGAATGATTCATTAGCATGTGGTTTGCATTTGCAGGAAGCCAGTCTTGTAGAGACCACATTCCTGATACTTGTTTGTTTTTCAAACACAAAATGCAGATGTCTGCCTTGTACAAGCAAGTCAAAGGTGTCTGGCTGGGTCTGCCAGGCTGGGGGCTTAAGATAACCCATCCAAGGCTGGCAGTGGCACTTCATCTGTACAAACTGGAGCAGACTGTATGTGTTGTCAGCAGCAGCCCTGTGTGCCACACTCCATCTAATCACAGGCTTCTGTGCTGGGACAGTGCTGCCTGGGCAGCCTTTGTTTTCTGAGGGTCACATCACTGGTAAAGTTGAGGAAGGTGACATACCAGATCTTATACAGCATGAACTAATGCTTCAGTTCATTAGAAAAAGGATTATTTGAACATTGAAAATTACTTTTTTTTATTACTGGGATTTCTTAGTGGTGAGCAAAGTGGGCAAATCAGAAAGCAGAGGTGGCTAAAAGCCAATTAAAAACCCCAGCTACATCATGTATTGGTGCTATGCTGCTTTAGCTCACTGAACCAACCCTCCAGCGCTGACAAATGCCAGTGCAGGACCAGGGTGGTATCATGTGGCAGGAATAGGTCAGTTGTGTTGTGTTGTGAAATTGCACCTCTTCAGTGGGGTAGATTTAGAAGAGTAATGAGTATGCTGACCCTATGTGTGCAGAGCCTGTGTGTTTTGTAGAAGAAGCAACCATTGCTTGTTTTTCCTTCCAGGGTTGTGTTGGGGTGGTTGTGTATCTGTATTACCAGTACATTGGACCCTGTGATCCACCTGTAGCAGGATTCAAGAAGGCTTATGGCTTTTCAGTGGATGATTGGGACTGACAGCTTCTCTAGAGAAAAAAAAAAGAAGTTCTTCCTGCAGCTAGGATGGAAGGAGTTGTGTTTTCTATATGGGTAATAGAGATAGAGGTGCTATGTTGATAGCTTGTCTTGGAGTACGGGAGGTAGAGCCCTTTAACATCAGAGGGTGTTTGAATGCAGAATGTGCAGACCACTGGGCTTGCCCGGGTGCTTCCTAGCACAGAGAGGAGTGAGGAGACAGGGGTCATGAGCCTTCTGAATTCCCCTGGAAGAGGTGTCTTGTTTGTAGGAGACCTGTTTTGTTTGAACTCCATGGGCCTGATAAAGCCATGAAGGGGTCAAGACGCAGGTTGAAGGTCCAGCAGCTCAGCAGATGCTTGTGGTCTTGGTGGGTATGAGCCTTTTTGTGCTAGCTGACCAGTCTCTTTTCTTCTGAAATAAACCAATGCATAGAAGCAAAGGATAACTTATTTGCTTGTGTCCTTGTAACATGACTTTAAATGTCGTGTTGCAGTATTCTAGAGGGTGCTCAGGCTAGTGCGGACTGTGCTAGTGCTTGCCAGGAGTCCATGTAATGCAAGCAACTCTGCATGGAAATAGTCCCTGTCACAGTAGCTTTCTATCTTCCTATTTCAGTCTAGCGTATAATTTTCTTCTCTGCAGTGAAGGCTTGGGAAAATTGGGGCGGGGGGGTCCCCCCCCACCCTTTGCTGTCACAGTATGCCTGTGTTGCAGCTTGTTACTGCTTCTACAGCTCAGTAAGTGGTATCTATCTGCCCTGTGGCGCCTACTTTGCACACTTAGTGAGGACCCTGATCCCAGTCTGGGCCTCTCAAGTGGCAACCACAGTCAGGACTGGATACAGGGCTTCCATGAGCAGTTAAGTTAATCCAGTGAATTCTTGATTCCTTCCTCTTTGTGCTGTTGTGACTATGTGAGTTAGTTTGGGTACATCCATGCTTCATTCCAGCCTGTACATTGCAGATGCACTGGCTGTGAGCATTATGTCTAGTAGTTTAATGGGATCTGAGTATCGCTGGGATGTTGTACCAAGTTTGTACAATTTATTAGTCTTATAAGAAGATCATAGTCCTAAGCAGAGGTGTGGCCTCAAAATATGCCTAACTTGACTATTATTTTTTTTCTTTTATTTTCCACCTAGGTATCACATGCTGTTGCAAAGCTAGTATTAGTTAGTTTCCACTGGCAAATCTCAGAGATTTTGGAAAGGTAAGTGTAAATAGTCTTATCTCTTCTGCACTCAGTGCTTTTCCCCCTTGCTTTGCAAGAATGCTCAGGGTGGTCCATAGGTGTCTTTTTGACAAGTGTCTTTGAACCTGAAAGCAGGCCACACAGTCCATTCCAGGGAGTAGAGGAAAAACACTGTTTTGTTGAGGCTGCATTGCCTGTAAGAAATTTGTAAACAGGGAGGGGGTAGTGATGGTGAATGTCTTTCAGTCTGAGGAATTGTTGTCATGCTGGGAACCCTATAGATGCATTTAGCTTAAACTTTGAGATAACAGATTGAGAGTGCTGCATCTATATTTATTTATTTTAACAAATATAAAGATAAGGTGTGTTCTGTTTTGAACATATGAGCCATAAATCATAAAGGAGCACTGAACCTATGCTGATATTTTCTTTAGTAGTACACTCACATTGAAGTTTTTGCTCCTTCTGAAGGTAAGTGATGTTTTTTTCCAAGCTGACTAGTATGTGGAGAGCAGGAGAAGATGGTGTGAGAGAACTGAGAAGTGCAGCCCCTTTGTTGCTTGGTCAGTATTACTGTAACAAAGTCCTTCAACTGATTTCAAAAGGAGGGTTCGGACTCTGCCCAAACATGTACGGGAAGTGTGTCAGGAGGCACTGCTGTCTGGCAGCCCCTCCAGAAAATACTGGCTCAGAACTGAATATTGTCTGAAAATAGAGAGCACATCAGTCTGACTCATTCTGCCATGCCATTTTTGGCCCTATAGCCAGCAACTTCATCCAGAGAACATATGGAAAATGCATCTCATGTATGGGTATTGTTGCAGCATCTTTGGTAACTGGCTTATTAGTTACCATGCATCCTGTGAAAGCTTTTCTGTGGGGAACACGGCAGGTGAGATTCCTGCATAGCAGCTCAGGGCAATTCTGCAGGTTAACTAACAAGTTTTAAACAAAAGGAAGTTTTGGGAAGGGTTTACTTCTAAAGCTATGACTTTGCAAGTTGTTGTCCAGTTGATCTGGTCCTCAAATTTCTGTCTTGGTATGAAGTGACATTATCAAATGAAAGCTCCTTAGTACAACTAAAAAGCGCTAGTGGGGAGGGAGGATTTACAGCATGATCACAACAGTGATGCTGCTATTTCTGAATTCATGGAGATATAAACATTACTCTGCAATGGAAGTCACAAACAGCAAAACATTTTTAATTCTAAGGTTGCTGATAGACAGCTTCCTATGCCTAAAGGGTGATAATCTGTCACAGAGTAAATACTTAACTAGATAATAGACTGGAGTCAACTTGAGACCTAACCAGGATAGCTTGATTTTACAAAGGAATGGGAGACAGACAGGAGCCTCACTGGAGTGTGTTATTATGGGCAGCAGCTTTGGACTGCTCTAGGAGTGTGGATAGAAGATCTTACCTTCCAAAATAGTTTTTCAGGGGAAGGGAGAGAGTTGTAGAAAAATATTCATCAAAGAGTATGAGGGAAATGTTAACCCATTACTGGCAGAAGTATTATTCCTGTTTCTGATTTTGAAGAAACCCTCATACAGTTTGATTGGTGAGAGTTCAGCTCACTATGTGAAGGAGCCTCACACAGAACACATTTCCATTCTCCTTGTTGAAACCTACCTTACCATTTGCACAGAGCCTATTATTCATTCAGGTGAGAAGGATCAATTTAACAAAGCAAAATGTATTCAGAAATTGATTTGATCATTCTTCAATTGCCTTTTCAGGCACAAGTCTAATGCTGCCCAATTGCTAGTGGAAGCACGAGTTCAGCCCACCTCATCCAAACATGTAAGTATGCTAACTATTTTGGTCTGTTCCCTTGGCAGACACCTCTGACCCACCTCATCGGAGGATTGCATTACTAATGGCATAGTCTGTCCCATATTAACCCTTTGCAAACTCAGATCCAACACCCTAACTCAATGCCAGGTTTACTTTCTAAATGAGAATGCATTCAAGAGATGTCTAACATTTAAATAGCAGCTTTACTTTTGTCTTGCAGGTAGTGTTCAAGAATTACTTGCCTCAAGAAAATTAGGCTTGTTTTTTTGGCATGAGTGATGGTACGCAATGGAAGGAGCAGAGTGCATGGGCTTGGCTACCTATTCCAATTCTGCTCTGTCTGTAAAAGACACTCAAGGGAAGCTCTGGCTGCACAGAGTGAACAGAGCTTGTCTGTGGCTGGAACAGAGATTTATTTTTTTTTTTCCTCAAGACGGCTGTTTGCTACACTGGTCTGCTTAGGGATGCTTAAGCCAAATCTCCCAGTGGTGTTGCTGTTGAGCCAGTCAGTAGTGATATTTGAACTAACAGCTTGTGTTTTGCAGCCAGGGCTACACAGGTCTTTAGATACTCTTCCCCTCCACCACCTTTAAATGGAAACTTCCTGTGCATGTTTACAGGTTTCATTCACAGTGGGTGTCTTGGTACAATCCACAGTTACCCCAGGAACACATCACCATGTGTCAGATTTTCAGTGATAAAATAATACATCTGAGAAACACCGTTTGGGTTGGGGTGGAGGGGAGATTTTAAAAGCCTGTTTTGGCATCTGAGCTGACTTGTAACTAGCAGACTGAAAATGCTAAAACTGCTGACAGGAGTAAGCTTCATGGACTCAAAATAAATTATCTGCCCAGAGTCCAGTAAAAAAATCTTTGTTATTTGACATACCTGCAAATTAGTCCATGTATTTTGAGATTTGTCTGAATCTTGTATCAGCTGTCACTTAAGTACTCTCCAATGCAATGGTGATTTCATTTTGGGAAGAAAGGTATTACAGTTAAAAGATTAGTTTAAGTCTTGACAAACTTGGTTTGGTAGGCAATTCATTAGTCTTTTTGTATGTGCTAGGGCAGGTTGCTCTGTGCATTGGCTCCTAATGCAGAATGATGAAATTTTGGGGGCAGATGCTCATACTGAATGTCTGTAGAGCAACTGACCCTATAGGGAGAAGCTGTAGTGGTAAGCTCAGAGGAACAGCTTGTGAAGGTTTGAAGTAGTGCACATGCTATTCGACTTGAGCAGCTGATCTAGGCAATCAGTGGAGTTGCAGATTTGGTGAATCTTGTTCTGGTTCATAAATGAGACCACTTAGAACAAAGTCGCATTATTTCCTTTTTCATGTGGTCATGCTATAAAACAAGCTCTGTTGGTCATGTGGCATATCATGCTGCTGCTGCTGCTCTGTGTCTCTGGCATGCAGAGCTAGGCATGGAAACTGATGGCTGTCTCACACAAGCTTCTCGAAGAGTAGCAAAGGTTTAAGTAGATGAAAAGTGATTATATAACTTCTCTGTGAAAGGAGAAATAGGAACACAAACTCCTGCTAACAGCTTTGTAGAGCCTTGCTTTTGATGATGCTGTGCTAGGCCTAGTTCTTAAGGTCCCGAGGGTGAGCTGAGATGTGTTGAAGGCTAGATCTGTTGTCTAGAGATTAGCTCTGTGCTACCCAAGGGGAGATCCAGACTGCTTCCCAGTGGTTTGGTGAAGCAATAGCAGAATTTTGCGTGACTTGAAACAAACCCTCTAATCTTTTTCAGTTGAAGGGATGATGCCTGCTTTGCCAAATGTGGCATAGGCAGAAGATAAGAGATGTGATCTTTGTATAAACGCTCTACATGCTGCACCTTCAGTTGCCTCTCCTCTTTCCCAAAAACATTGTCCAGTGAAAGGGCACTGCTAAGCCTGTTTCCAGCTATAGCTTCTCTCCAGGGTCTGTGGAACAGTGATAGAGTCTGACCCAGCTAACAAAGAATATCAGTAAATTCAGAGAAGGACTAACACAATGATGTATTTCCTCATTTTTCAAACAAGGTGAGAGTAAGAACCAGAAAAGTAAAGGTGAGTTCTGGGTAGCACGAGATTTGGGGCAGGAGCTGTTCAGTGACTGTCAATCTGTTGTGCTCCATGAGATTAAAGAGGTTCTTGAGAAGGACTGACTGTTGGGGCAATGCAGCACTGCAGCACACCAGCTGCTTATGAACCTGTTCTGGCCTGGAGCTCACCTGAGGCCATTGTCACAATGAAGGTGATGCAGGTGCCTGTGGATGAGGTGAGAACACTCTAGGGGAGCTGGGATGCTTTCACTGTAATGTTGATTTGTCTCTCTCCCAGGCAATGGTACATTCCTCCCATCACTGCGCAGTGTGCATGCAGTTTGTCCGGAAGGAGAACTTGCTCTCTCTGGCTTGTCAGCACCAGTTCTGTCGCAGCTGTTGGGAGCAGCATTGTACAGTGCTCGTCAAGGATGGTGTTGGAGTTGGTGAGTTCAAGGCGAACGTGGTACTGGGTCTGTATTTGCCATGTTGGCCATTCTGATGATGACTGGCTGAATTGGTCTAAAACATCTCAGTAATGAGAAAATGGAGTTTGGAATGAGTATTTGTGACAAACTGAACTTGAACTAGTGATCTTACCTGAATCCCTGGTTAGTGTTGGCATACCACCAGGAGAGCACTACTTCTGCCTAGCAAAACGTGCAAATCCGTAGATCCATTTGCTGCTTTTCTCCCCTTGTGATCTCAAGAGCTTGACTGTAACAAGTTAGAAGTTGCAAATCTGCTGTATTTTGAGTCTGCATCTCTCATGATGCATTGTTGCACTGCCCCTGGAGTGCCTGTGGATGCAAACATCTGTTTCCTTTGTGTTAGGTAGAAGCCAGTAGTTGCCAGAGTTGCTTTGGGCTTTTCCTAGCCTGTCTTTCATGCTGGCATGGCAGTAACATGCAATTTTCTACTTTAAGTACCTGACCTTGTGAATATGGGTTGAAGCACTTTCTGGTCCTGGATGCACATGTGCCCTGTCACCTTTCGGTGAAGACAGTTGGGCGTCAGCTTTTCAGCAACCCTGATAGATTTGTTTCACAGTTGTGTCCCTCTTGCCACAACAACAGCTGGCACCTAGGAAACTGTGTTGAATGCTCTCTGTGCATTCACTCCTTAGTATAAGCTGCACTGCGCTAAGGCGTTGCTTTCTCTTCTCAGGAGTCTCCTGCATGGCTCAGGACTGCCTACTTCGAACACCAGAAGACTTTGTGTTTCCATTGCTGCCTAGTGAAGAGCTGAAAGACAAATACAGGCGCTACCTCTTCAGGGATTATGTGGAGGTATTGTTTTTTTCAGTTTTAAAATACCCTGGGTCAATTCACCAATGACTTGCAGAAATTTTGTTTGAAGTGTCTTGCATCTTTGATTAGAACTGCAGTAACTGCAGCAAAATTGTCCCTGATAAACATGATATAGCTGCTCCTGTAGGACAGCCTCACTGACAAAATGCTCTAGCAGGTTGCCAAAGTAAATTCTGCTGTAAGGTCACCCAGTAACTCCTTGGCGGGCGCTTCAGAATTCTCAGAATGTTGCAACTGAGAACTTCAAATTTCAATCCGAGTTTTAAAGTCCTTCTTGCACTTGCATAGATATTTTAGGTTCTGAATAATAAGTCCCATATCTTATTGTAGCTCAACTGAATTGGCTGTTTCGATAACATTTTATGTGAGGTTTTTTGAAATTAAAGCAGCAATTGTTAAGGCTAAATGTGCAGGAGTATTCTGGTAACTGGGAACAGACTGGGAACGCTCAAGAAGCAGCGAAGCAGTATGAAAAAGTGGTGTCACTTCCCTTCAATAAGAAATCCTTTGAGAGGGAATAGCCACCACAGGAGAGCAGCTGAATACATTCTGGGGCATAAGTAGAGGGTGGGGAAAGTGCTCCAATGGAGTAAAATTGTTTGTTCGGTGTCTTGGTGGGGTCTTATGGTTGTGTTGCTGTGCTTACTTGGTCTGTAACCCTCCATTTGAATTCCCTGTTCTAGGGAAGCTGTAAGTAACTAATAACTCCCTTTCCTAATGTGGAAGAGGTTTATCTGCTGTTAGCTAAGACCTGGTGACAATTTTCACTCTTTTTCAACAAGAAATAAAGGACTTGTATGTTTTTGAGGATAGAAGTGGTTAAACTTGGATAGATAATGCTCTTCGGCACCCACTGCTGATCTTACCACCTTGATATATTCACAGAGCCATTATCAGCTGCAGCTGTGTCCTGGTGCAGATTGCCCTATGGTCATACAGGTACAAGAGCCAAAAGCCCGGCGAGTGCAGTGCAATCGTTGCAATGAGGTCTTCTGGTAAGAAACAGAGAAGGTTAAAGATCACGGGGAAAGCGTATGCCGTCCTCAGAGCTACTCCATTTGCTTGCCAACAGGTTCAGTGTGTAGAAGCATCTCAAATGCTTTGCTAGAGTTGTTTGTAACTTGAGTTAGCTTGAGTAATTGGACACTTGGGGTCTGACTTCTGCAGGTGGTCAGCCATCCCCTCGCTCCCTAAACTCCTTGAGAGTTGGGTGTTCTGACAACCAGGGGATGCAGAGCTTGAGTAATGAAAGGGTTACAAATCTACCATTCTCACATTTTGGCTGGGTTACAAATTCTGGTACAGACATAGTGACTGGTAGAGATTCTGGTAATGGATGTGGAGGCCTCACCACTATCTGCTGGTATTGAGTTTTTAAGTTTATTACAAGTGTTTGACTCCCAGTGTGCCTGGTGTGTTTTGAGGCTCATGCGAGAATATATTTCTGCTGAATAGGAACGCCAATGTTCCTTGTCTGACTTCAAGTGTATATGGGACCAGAGAAAAAAGATAGCTTGCAGGGCTGATGAAATGTCTTATGCCCGTGGGTCTCCAGAATCAATGCTGTTGAGAATGTCTGTGGAGCGCAATACAACTGGTTTAGAGACCCAGTCTACTGGTATCTCCATGCAAATGGCCCTTACTCATCTGGGGCTGGCTGGTCAGGTCATGCTAATGCAGGTGCCTGTCTACCACTGGAGTCAGGCTACTTGTAAAGCCACTGGTATGCCCCAGGCCTCTCCAGTCATGGTAGAGCAGACATAGGTAGACTCTAGGGAGGGATGTGTCAGCCCTCAGACATATGATTTGTCAGAGAAGGCCTCAGTTCACTCTCATTCTGACTCTGGCTTCTGCACAAGACGGTCGGGGTTCATTGGAGTTCAGCCTTGGTCTTTGCACTCTAGTAATACACAAGTGCGTTTGCATCCCTTACCCTCACTTGGCCTCCCAGATTTTGGTCATCAGAAAACCTCAATTCTTGCGTCACCTCCTTGGAAATCAATAAGTCTCTTTTTTTTTTTTTTTTTTTTTTTTTTTAAATTTTTTTCCCCTCCTATTAAGCTTTAAGTGTCGGCAGATGTACCACGCACCTACAGACTGTGCTACCATTCGGAAATGGCTCACCAAGTGTGCAGATGACTCCGAAACAGCCAACTACATCAGTGCTCACACTAAAGATGTAAGGACTAGCACCTGCATGTTTTTTCTTGTCCTCTAGTCCTGCCTGGGAAGCAAATACAATTCTATACATATGTAGCATTGTGTGCTGCTTTTTCACAGACTGCAAATTCTCACAACTCCCTATGGACTGTGATATAACACAACTGAATGCCTTGGGAACGCTTTGTGCGGGAAGTCCAGCCGCCCTCCTGTGGTAAGGACCTGGTGGTCCTTGTTCCAGACCTAGTGTGAATGTCTTTGGCAGCCAGGTGTGCTGCCCTCCCACAGGCAAAAGAATTGTGGCTACTTTGAAATGATCAGTGGAGATGTATTTCAAATGGAAGGAGAGAGTGTACTAAGTGCAGAGTCAGTACCAAATAAGGCACTAGTGGTGTTTAAACCTGAACAACTGTGTGGAGTACTGTGAACTGGAAGGTGAGGGAGATAAAGTCTTGATTTGACAAGGACAGCAAAATGGGGTAGATGAAGCCTCTAAATAAGACATTAAAGTACTTCTAGTAGATTTAGACCCAAGAAAAAGAAATAGTATTACACACTGTGCACTGTAGTCTACCTATAGAATTGTCTTTAAAATTTATAGATATACTACCTTTGTCCTCTAGATTAACTGTCTGCCGATTGGAACTTGTAATGTGTTTTGGGGATTTTGTGGCCTGATTTCAAAACAGTTCTTAGCTGGCATTTGTTCTACCAAAGACAATTGTGACAGTGCTAATTAGTCGCAAGCTTCAGTTGTGTTAGGAAAGTGGGTACTTAGACTGAAGATCTTAAATTGCCTTCTTTCTCTGGAGGAGGTGTCAGCGTGTGATGGCATTGTTTCTGCCATTGTGGAAATTAAGGTTCTGTTATATTGAGCATTGTCCTGGCATACATTTTGCCTGCCATTAAGATTTATAAAAAGCAAAACTCACTCCCTCCTTTGTACCTATGCAACCCAAAAAAATGTAACTGAACTTGACACTCCAGGGCATCAGTGGAGCAAAGAAGTGCAGCTCTCACTGTGGTCAGCGAGATTCTCTGCAGCTAGCTAAGTTGTCTGTTAGTGGCTGCTGAAGGCAGGATATAGTGCTGATTATCTTGTAGTCTTAAGTAGCTGTGGAACCTGCTGTTATATGTGAACTAATTATGTCCCTGTGCCTGAGCAACTGCTAAATGGTAACTCAGTGAGACCTTTAGTTTTACAAGGAATAACAACAGCAAATCTGTTTTCTTGAGCAAGCAGTCCAGTGCTACAGTGTAACTTCCCTGGCTTTGCCTTTCTGCCTCCTTTTTAAATGGAGGTGTCAGGAATTGGTGGGAGGCAGGGTGTGTATATGTTAATATTCTCATATATCCATATGCATATTAAAAAAAAAAAAAAGCAGGAGGGGAATAATTATGCAAGTGTTGTCATTCTCCAGAAGGCTGCTAGAGACAGAGCTGGATCTAACAAATGTTTCTGTTTCCCCAGTGTCCCAAGTGCAATATCTGTATTGAAAAGAATGGAGGCTGCAATCACATGGTGAGCAATTCCCTGAAAATGTCAGACCTTCCTTGTCCTAAGCAGAAATCCTTTTTCTCCACTTCCCACTAACCAGTGCCTCCTGTCTCTTCTTTTTCAGCAATGCTCCAAATGCAAGCATGGTAAGTAGAATTTGAAAGCAGTTTTCTCGGCAGTGTTTGTTAGTGGTGATGTTATGAAGACAAAATGTGAACATTGACTGAAACTAGTAAAAGGTGAACAGGATATTAATTACAGACTTGTGTGTGATAGCTTCCCCTCCACCTTGCTGGCTGTGATCTCAGCTGGGTTCTGATTCAGTGCTGGTTTGGCTCCCTCTTCCTGACATGTCCATTGTATAGAGAAGTCTCCATCTCTGCCATAATATTAACAGTGGAATCCATCTCGGAGGAGAGTATTAAATGCTTTCCATGTAATTATATTTGTCATCAGCTGAAAGTACGGGCAGAACTGAGCCATTTACACAGATGAGCTGAAGTCCTTCTGCTTAGTGATGGAAATAATGAGCTTCAACCCCAACAAAACTGCAGGAGCTGTGAATTGTTCTGTGTAACGTTATCTGTTGGACTTCTCAATCCACCCCTGTGCAGTTAGCAGCCTGAGTGTCTTTGGCCCATTGTGTGGTCCTACAAAATGATAGTCTGTTCTTGCACTTATCTTTTCATGGCAGAATTAATTTCTGTTGCCTTGGAGTGAGATGGTTTGTATTCAGCCCTCTAAGTTAAGTGTGCCACTAGGAAATATTATAATATCAGAACCTTATTTGGAAGATGATTAAAGATTACTGTCCTCTCTCATTTCTTTTGCTTTGGGGTCCTCAGCAGCACTGGATGTGCTTTGATGGAGCTCTGTGACAAGGGTGAGCAGGCAAGTGCCAAGGTACCGTGGTGACTAGCACTCACAAAGGCTGGTGAACTCTGGAAATAAAAATTTCAGTCTCTTACTATGAGTAACACAGAAGTGATTCCTGTTGTATCAACTTAATCTCCATCTTTTTTTCCTTCCCAGTAGAACACTCACAGCCTTGCTCTGAGATCAGGAAACTGTCACACGGGTTTTGCTATTGCTCTCTTTCCTTCACTTTCTTCCTAATTCAGTGGCTCCTGACTTGAAGTGTCATAAACCACTGATATCTGAAGTTACCTGGGTACTTCCCTCCTCGAGAGAACTGAGGGCAGGCTTTCTTTTGCATGAGTCAGTTCACTTGGATTTGATTGTTCATACTTTATTCAGCCAGAGGTCTGCATGGGGCAGTATGCCAGTGGTGGGGAGGATGCAACTCACAAATAAGACTGCAGCCTGCCTCTTCTTTAATCTAGAGTGACAGCCTGTGCAGAGCACAAGTACAGTTCTGCCCATTGGTCTTGGTGTACAGGATGCAGCACTTCAGGATTTACTTTCCATAGTTGCACGGGAGGCTGTACAATGAAAATCTTCAAGACAGGCTGGTATTTTTGGCTCACTATTGTGTTCTGTTATGCAAGATGATACAAAATATATATGTTTCTTGGCTTAGCAGAAATATCTGAAAACAGATGGGCTGTGTCTCCTGAAGCTTTTCTTTCTGGGCGGTTCTTTTTTCTGTGCATCACAGTGGGTTTTTTGCTGTTTTCTGCAGACTTCTGCTGGATGTGTCTGGGAGACTGGAAGACTCACGGCAGCGAGTACTACGAATGCAGTCGGTACAAAGAGAATCCTGATATTGTAAACCAGAGTCAGCAAGCACAGGCCAGGGAGGCCCTTAAGAAGTACTTGTTCTATTTTGAGAGGGTAGGAGACATCTCCTTGGCCAGAGCTGCTGTAGCCTTTTAATGCTCCCTGCCTGGTGCAAAGGTCATTGCCAGCAATCTCCGTGCAAGAAACTGCCCAAAGAGAATCTATGCAGAATTTTCAGGCCCTGTTGTTTTTCACTCAAAATCCTGCCCTGCGAGTCCCATACAAACCAGTAATGTCGTACCCAAAGCAAATCTTATTTGTTCCTATATTTCCTTGTGCTAGAGAAAATCAGTATTACCTGTGTGCCACTGTACTGTTTTCCTGCAGGCTGAGTGCTGCTGCAGTAGATTGATACTGCTCCAATTGTTTCTTTCCAGGATCAGGGAACTTCAGTTCCTTGCAGTATGTCTTTATGGAGACAAAGACTAAATAAACTCTGCCATGTTCAAAGCTCTATTGGCTGTACCAAAGTTTTCCTAAAATTTCCTGTAATCACATTTTTAAAAGTTGCAGTCAGAGCATCTCTGTCCACACAGCAGGCTCGATGCACCTGGCCATACAGTGCAATTCTAGAGCAGCATCTCTAGAAGGGAACGTGGTAGAGGTTAAATGCTGCTGCCTTTCAGTTTCCCTATTAAAATGAGCTTATTGTTCACACCATGCGCCAAGTCCTGTGTTAAAATAAATGTGTTCATTTCTGGCTCTCCAGACCAACAGGCTTTGGGAAGTGGCCATGTTAACAATGTGCTCATGGATGTTGGAGTTCACTGAGCCCATGTTAAATGTTAATTTAAACTCTTGACCTTTCTATAGAAATCCTTTAAGTGGGGGGTTCACCATTACTTTCCATCTTGTTACACACAAGGTCATTGTGCGACCAGAGGGCATTCCCAGTCTGTGGAGCTGGGTTTGCTCCCTGCTCCTTGCTGCTGTCAGTCTGTTGTATACAGCCTCCGCCACTTGCCACTGGAGGTGCTGCCTTGCTGTTCTTTCCCACAGCACGTCTTGCCTTGCTGGACTCCTGCCCCACTTCAATTTCTGCTTGCTAGAGCTTGTGCTTTTACAGCAGCAGTACTCTGGTCTCATGCCATTTTTTCTTTCCCTATGTCCCCACCCCTTGCAGTGGGAGAATCACAATAAAAGCCTACAGCTGGAGGCACAGACGTACCAACGAATTCAGGAGAAAATCCAAGAAAGAGTTATGAACAACTTGGGAACATGGATAGACTGGCAATACCTACAAAATGCTGCAAAACTACTTGCAAAGGTGGGTAGTTGTTTCATGTTTGGCACAGAGAAGAGAATACACACCAGAAAGCTAAGTTCACAACACCAAGTGAAGAAGGGAATTTAGGGGTTGTGGGTATGTGGGACAGTACCTCTGGTCTAGGACATGAACTAGCCAAAAACCATCTGGAAGTGACCTCTGTGAAGTTATACTTTAACTGCACAAATTCTTCTAAGGAAAGTGTAGGAAATTCCACCATGAAGTGTCCAGTCATCCTTGTCAGAAGGTAGCTGCTTTGCCTGTAGTGATTACACAAATGTGACTGTGCTGACTTCCAAATCTGAGACTCTTGTCCTTCTTTTCTCTCTCTTCCTTCCACTCCCCAACAGTGTCGTTACACCCTGCAGTACACATATCCATATGCCTACTACATGGAGTCTGGTCCCAGAAAGAAACTGGTAAGATGTTTTGCTCTTTTGCTGATAGCTTCTTGGGGTGTAGCTGGCAGCATGCTGGGCTGAATTCCAGAGCTTGGCAGTGTCTGAAATATTAGTCCTGAGTTTGAGGTAAGGACAGGACAAATAATACGTGGTTTTGCACCTGTCCACTTCAAGTTGACCAGCAACTCAGTCCTCTGATACATTACATTATTTTCCCAGGGCACTTCACTGCACTTCACTAACAAGCAGTTTATCCAGAATGTTTTGAGGCTGGAAGTGTGTATTTGTTCCTTGGTAAGACTTATCACAGTGCTGTGGGCTGTACTTCATGTGAAGAGCTGCTGATGGATAGCTTTTCCAGCCTTGAATCGGGGTTTAGCTTTGCTTTTTATTCCTTCTGTAAGTTCCTTGCTGTCTTGATACATCCCATGGGCTACACATGTCCAAAAATAACCCTGAATTCACTGAAGATGTTGGGTTTTTGACTCAGTTGACCAGTAAAACCTGTTATCCAATCTCTCCCCATAGCATCATACGTATTCTCTGAGGCTGTGGACAGATGTTCTCTTCTGGATCTGACTGTGCCAGTGGAACAAGTTACTGCTCCCAGCAGTGGTTAATCTCTCTGTTCCACCTGCAGAGCTGCTCACAAGAGCATTTTGCGACCTCTTTATGGCAAAATGAGCTGAGTTAGGAGATATTTGTCGAATAGTGCAGGTTGGGTATTCCTTGCACAAGAAACAAGAAACCTCCTGGAAGAGGTGATGCTGTCTAGCTGAAGGTGGATAAGGAGGAGGCACAAACCTGCTCTGCCAGCACAGCTGTCAGCAGAATGCATTTGTCTGCTCCTCAAGTGTAGTGTGTGGTATGAAACTGCTCCACTAAACTAGTTTCTTGTTGCTGTCTCTAATTTTGCTCTTTGCAGTTTGAATACCAGCAGGCCCAGCTGGAAGCTGAAATTGAAAATCTCTCATGGAAGGTGGAGCGGGCAGACAGCTATGACAGAGGGGTGAGTGTTCTGCTTGCTTGAGCCTGCTGGCCAGATTTTGTTTGTTGGGCTTAACACTTCTGCAGGAGCACTGAGGCAATCAAATGAGGGTTCTGAGAAACTAGATCCAGAAACTCACCTTTAGCCAGCAGATGTTGTAGAAGTGGAGTGATCACTGCCTTATGGGAGGGGAGGGAGGGCTGCAGTGAGTCCTGCAAACTGAAATGGGACTAACAAAGCTTTGGAGGAAGGTGCATATAGCCCTCTGGTAAAAAGCAGATTCCTTAAGTGTGTTGCTTTTTAGACAGAGCAGGAGACGGGTAACTGCAGAGGGAGCCCATGTCAAAAGGAAAAGGCTCTGCGGTCTTGTGATGCAGAGTGTGTGAAGTGTGGAGGTTGGTGCTTCTCAGACTGGAGCTTAGTCTCTCCCTAAAGAAAATGAGCTCTTCTCTGGGGAGCTCATGCTAACAGATTCTACCTTCTGTTTTACCAGGACTTAGAGAATCAGATGCACATAGCAGAGCAGAGACGGAGGACCCTGCTGAAAGACTTCCATGACACATAAGACAGGAGGAAGTGACAAAGTGCAGGGGTGAGAGCAGCGAGTGAAGTGATGGCAGCTTCACCGGGATAAGCAGGCACTGCCTCTGGGAGAACACGGCCAAGGACAAAGCCACCCCTCCCCTTGCAAGTCAGACACATGCAAACACCACATCTTAGTCCAGTTTGTTCTGTTATCTTTCTGTTTCTGTTTCTGCCAGGCTAGAGGCCAGATTTCAGATTGGCATATTTCCTGGGACATTTCCCTCCTGCCCTTGATGGTTTCAGAAGGGGAGGGAGTTTTTCTCTGAATGGCTGTTAATAGTATTAGATCATTACAATTTATGTAATTTTCAACGGTTGTACAATTATACAGACAAACCTTAGAATAACACACAACCCTTTTTAAAAATAAATTGGCAGTGGAGTGTTTTTCCTTAATCTGCTTGTAAATTTAATGGGCTTTTCCCCCTCTCCCTCTCCCTTCCTCTGACCCAAAAATCCTCCTAGGCACTGAAGGAGGTACAAAATATCTCAGCTAGATTTCCTGATGCTCCTTTAACCAGGGCATTGTAGCATTGGCATTGCACGAGGAGAGTGGCTGGCGTTAAGAGTGGCTGCTGCTGTGTCTGACCCAACAGTACCAGCGGTGGCCATGATTTAGTATGATTACATGTGACATCTCTTTTCTTGTAAATCAGCTGTGCAAAATCCTGCTACACAAACAAAAGCAAACAGAGGAATTGTAGGGGAGAGACCAGGCTAACACTGGGGGATATGCCTTGAACCAGGTCAGATTCTGCATTTGATGAATTTTAGGTCTTCCATGTAGATTTTTGCTTTACTTGTTTTTGTGGGGAGGATGTATTGCCAAAGTGAGTGATGAGGGAATAGTAGCATACAGTTGTTAATCAAGGCTTGGGGCTTTTGCAGAGTGAAACAATCCATGTTATAACAGTGCCATGCAGCCTGGTAAAGATTATTTCTGCCTGCTGGGTAACATGGCTAAGAAAATTTGATCCCATTTATCAAGGTGAGACTAAACACTGCTACATTATGAGGAGGAAAGATTATGTACAACACACTCCCTGGCACATGTTGGCAATGTGGACGGGCACTTGAATACAGGTGCACTGCTTGTGCAGAGCCTGCACCAAGCCATGCAGAAAATTAACTAGCAAAATTAATTTATTTGTATATTAGTATTGATACTGGTGGGGACTTATCAGAAAATTGATTGTTAGGAGCATGTGGAGCTTTTTTATTAACATTCTTTTTTTCTAATGTAAAATATACACTAAAATAAAAATATGAAAACCTAGTTCATCTTAGTAGGGATTAACGTGAAAAAGGTTACTTAAGTGCTGATGCTTGCCTGTTTGCTACAGGAAGCAGGCCACACGTTAAGATTTCACAGGCATGTATGTCACCTGCACCAGGAACACGTTGTTTGCAGCCATTAAGGTGGAGCTGGAGTCTGATCTGAGGAAATCTTCACCTCTGTGGGGAACTCACAGAATTCTCTTCCATACTGTATATGGAAGTGTTGTCTTTGATGCATCCCTGTACTGCTCTTATACAATGTCACTTGATAAAGATTAAACTGAAGGGGGGGGAAGTGCTAAATTCCTGCACTTCAGAATAAGCTAACTCTGCTGTTTGAGACTTTTTCATGTACCTGAGACATGTGACTCAGGTATTTGCAGCAGGTATAATTGGGCAGACAGATTTTAACGAGAGGTGTGTTAGTTTAAAAGAGCAGCAGCTTTCATAGGAGCTAATCCTGTGGCCATGCTTGTTGTACACAGCAGAAAATTTCAAACTGAGAGGCCTTTTCCTTCCTCCCTCCCTTCCCTGGCGTGGGATGTATTGTCAGGGAACGGGGGAAACATACTGCCGAGGAGCTGCTGGCAGTGGAGTGGAGGTTACAACAGAAGCGGCTGAGGGTAGAGCAGGGTTGCAGAGAGGTGGCTGCAGCCAGGAAGCACGGCAGGGAGGGAGTCTGTGGTTTCTGGGAGCAGTGCTGCTTGCTTCGCAAGAGATCTCTGTAACTGTGGCTCCTTGTGTTCCTGCTCTGTCCAGTTCTGACTCCCCTCTAGGCTGGAGCCGTACAGGTAGATATGTCCTTGGTCCAGCCGCTGCCTCCAGACTTCGTTCCCTCCTCTGCTCCCAGCAGCAGCCTCTTTTTGCTCTCTTCGTGATGTATTCTAGAGGTCAGTCTCTTCCTTCCTCTCCCCTTCCCAAATGATTGTCAAAGTCTGGGCACACTGGACCCAGGGGAAGGGATAGCACAGGGGAAGGCTTGCTGAGACCCAGCAGTTTGCAGTGTGTAGAACCAATGTTTAAACTGTTCTTTAAAAATGTAATGTGCAAAGTACTAATTAGGATAAAAGCTGGTGTTCTTGTTGGCTAAATGTAACTAGTGTAACACCTAATCCCTTTGCAGAACAGGTATGCAGAGTTTCCTAATCCCAAAGAGCTCTCACTTCTGTTACATAATTGTCCAGCTTTGAGCTAGATGAGAATAGGGTTTTGTTTCTCTCCCTCCCTGCCTCCTTCCCTCCTTCCCTCTCCCATGCCCCCACAAAATGCTTTGCTATGAATCCTTGTTTGTAGACAAGCTAGACCGTGTAGTTGTGGCCAAACTTACTGAACAGACTGCTGAGGTGCTTGGCTGAGGGACAGTAATAAATATTGCACAGTGCGCCCCCTAATTCTTTCAAATTTTCTGAAACTAGAGCTTTGTGAGCAGTTCTGTTTATTTTAAAAGAAAACAAAACACCCTTTCTGAAGGTGGTGAGAGTCCTGGTTTGCATGCACAGATCCTATTTCTATACTCTCTGGGAGAACAACAGGACTTGCTTGCTTTTGCAGCCCAGGCAGGGTGACTTCTGTGTTGGTGTCGTACAGAAAGTCCTAGGCTCCAAGATGAAACCTGCAGCGCACCGAGAGTATTGGCGCTCTGTAAAGTGACTTACCACTGCTTGAGAGGCAGGTGACAGGAAGGAAATGGGAGTTCTTGACGCCAAAAGACGAGGCCAGTTTTTTTCCCCCCTAATAGGTACGTGGCCCTACTGAAGTCTGCAAGGTTACATGAATGTAGGTGGATAGAAAGTGGCTCAGGAGCCATTAATTCTGAGGTACGAGTTTCCCTTTGGTGCAATACAGCTACAGATGTGGAATGTTTGCTCTCTTTTTTTTTTTTTTTTTTTTTTTCCTTTTGCACTTGTTTCCAGTTCCTGCGCCAGCCTGACACCTCTCCATCCTTGCATCCGATACTCTTTTATTTCAGCTTCGCTTGTGTTAGTGCATTGGCTGCCTCATCTCTAATAGTCCTCAGGCTTCCCAGACTGTAACAAAAAAATTTTCTACTGATGACGTAAACTGCATGACTGCTGCTCTGCGCGGGGACAGGGGCAGCAGGAGGTTTCTGTACTATAGTCTTGCACTCTTAAATTTTAGACTTTTTAAGCAGGTGAAAAAAAAAAAAATAGAACTTTATTTTTAAATGAGGCACTCGTTCTGGGAATTCCTTTCCTCGCCCCCGTCCGGTTCAGGCTGTGGGGCGGTGCGGGTGGGGGGCTGCGCAGTGGGGGTGCCCCCAGGGCCGCTGCCACCGCTCGCTTTTCTTCGCAGGCACTGGAGAGGGGCAGGGGCGGCGGAAACCGCCCGGGAGACGGTTGCCAGAGGTGTGCCCTTGGTTTATTTGAAATAAATTGTGACTTTCTAACTTCGGAGGTGTCCTGGCTCTTCTTGGGACTGGGGGGGGGGGGGGGGGGGAAACAAGGGGAGGGGGCGGGGCCCGCCGCCACACCTGCGCCTTCCCGCCCGCGCCACGCCCCCTCCGCTGGCCCGACCCCGCCCCGCAGCGCCGTGACGCAGCACGCCGGGCCGTTGCCGGGGTGACGCGCGAGGCCTGGCGGGCCGGGGGCGCGATGGCGGCGGCGGCGGCGGCGCGGTCGGAGGGTCCCCCGCTGCCCGGCCCGCCGGGGGGCCGCCCGCGGCCCGTGTGCTCGCGGCCCTACTTCCTCGTCCTCATGGTCTTCGCCCACCTCTACGTCCTCAACGTGCTGGGGCTGCTGCTCTTCGTGCACCTCAGCGCCGGCGAGGCCGGCGGGCCGCCCGCCGCCCCCCCGCCGCCGCCGCCGCCGCCACCCGCCCGCGCCCTCCCGCGCCTCGAGGGCATCAAGGCAAGGCCGCGGCGGGGGGGGGGGGGGGGGGGGAGGGTCGGGGCCGCGGCCGCGCCGCCGCCGCCGCTCACCGCTGCTCTCCCCGCAGGTGGGCCACACGCAGCGGGTGGAGCTGGTGCCCGGCAGGGTCCACGCCGTGCGCACCCTCAGCCTCAAGCCGCTCCTCTTCGGTGAGTACCGGCCCCGCTGACCCGCCCCCGGCCTTCTCCCCGCCGGTAGGGCCGCGGCGGAGACCGGCCCGAGCTGCTGCCGGCCCCCCCAGGCGCGCCGGTAGCGGCCGGCGGCTCGACGACATCCCCCCCCTCCCGGGGCCGGCTGGCGGCCGTCACCCGGTGCCGGGGCTGTGGGAGCGGTGGCCGCGGGTCCCGGCAGGCAGGTCTGGGAGGTCGCCGCCGGCCGCGCTGCCCTGCCGGTTTCCACCGCCGCTGCCGTAACGGCGGGGCCGGGGGGGTGGGGGTGGGGCGCGCCTGTCTCGCACCCGCCGCTGTCTTGCACCCACTCGGGGGAAAATGACTTCTCGCCTGTTCCCTTCTCCTCCCCGTGCTACTTTTCCGTGGGGCTGCATTAAAAAGAGAGTGATTTTGTTTAAGGTATTTTGATACAGTATTTGCGGAGGTTACCTGTTCTGCATGGCCCACTTAGAAGAATTTGGAAGATTAACCTTT
Source organism: Astur gentilis (assembly GCF_929443795.1). NCBI lineage: Eukaryota > Metazoa > Chordata > Aves > Accipitriformes > Accipitridae > Astur > Astur gentilis. Next base: position 14,428,576 of record NC_064902.1, on the reverse strand, counting down.
TCAGGTTCTTTCAGATTCCCTTTAAAATGCCGTGCATAGACAGCAGATCACTGAAGACGACCTCGAAGAAGCTGCTCGGTATTAGGAAGGGACAAGAGATCCCCAAACTTTTGGTAATAAATGATGATGAAGCAATTTAGCGTTGGTGCTTCAGTGCTGAGGAAATGAGTAAGAGGAGAATTGATAGGTTTAATGTCTTGCACCATTTTGCGTCCTGTTCTAGATTTATCCTTATTTCTGGCTGCTCTGATGCACAACCACACAACATCTGTCTTTCAGAGATTTTAAAACCTCTACCTTTCCGTGGTTTTTGTTGTGACCGGTAAGGTCTCATTAATTGAACTCTGTGTTCTGGAAATCCACTGAGAATATACAAATTAAGTTTTGGGGACAGATGATTACAAAATTCCTGCTACTGCAAAGTCAGAGAAAAACTGTTGTCTCTGAAAAGATAGCACTGACAGTCTTTTAGATGCTTTCTCAACAATATAAAAAGAGGGTTTTTTTCTGATTCCAAATAGGCTATATACACTGAAAGCCTGGCCATAAATCAGATAGGTTTCTTATTAAACTCCTTTAAGGCTGTAAGTATCTGGAAGAAACACACGAATTTCTCTTGTCATTTCTACATATGTGGTCCTCATGGTTTGCAAATTTCTAAGTGGATTTCTGCCTGACATTCAGTAAACAGACACACCAACCTGGGACTGATACCTCTCAGCGATCAAAAAAAATAATATGGCATTACCAGAACGACAGTCTGGGGCAATCACTGGTTTTCACTCAGGAAAACCACTCAGGGAAACTCCTGCTTCCACCTTCTCTGCCCTACCGGTACCGCTTAATTGAAAGAGTTCATCCTGGCCTGCAAGGAAGGTGCTGAAGTTGAGAAAAGGCAGGTTGGTCCTGGCAGCACTAATCCCACAACTTTTAACTCGTCACTCTGGCACCTCCATTGGTTCCGAGGGAAGCTTTGCTCCCTGAGGATGATATCACAGACAGTGATGGACGTTCAACATTTGAGATGCCACGCGAGTCTGTTCTCCTTTGTCCTTCGATAAGGAGTCCCTTATTTAGCAACGGCAAGTCGCAAGACAGCTCTTATCTCCCGGATGAACCTGCCAGGAGCCAGCTCTGACTTTAAAAGACTTCCAGAGACTTCTCTATCTATGCAAATAGTACCAATCTACATCAGCTGGTTTAAAAAACCCGATTTATTGCATGGCTGTTGTTTAAATTAGTGGAAGTGTGCATTTAACTTAGTTGTGTTAGACAAACCCAGAAGTCACTAGCAAAGAAGGACTCTTGAATTTCTGGGGATTTTTTCTGGGACAGCTCATTAATGATTTAATGTGAACTCTGTGCTTTGGAGCATGGCACTGGGCACCATAGGGGAACTTGGGGTTTGTTTTTTAAATGTGGGTAGGTCATCTGCATTGAACCCAAGCATATTTCATGGAGCTATGAAAAAGTCCCTGCCCTATTTTTTTCCCCCTCTGGCTATGAGACGTCATTTCTAAAGCTTGTAAGTCAGACCATCTGTGCGTTTTTTAGTTAGGAAACACTAGTAATCAAATAATCCTATTAATGGAAAACAAATATCAGACAAAGCCTTTTCAACCTTCAGAGCTTTTATGTGTTCTGTTGTGTTTTCCAAACGCAGTCTGTTCAGAAGATACTGCTGTTGCAGGGACCACCTGGCAGCCGATTCTGTGGATTGGGTGGCAGTTTGCAAGACAAGGCAGTGGGAAGGAATAAAAATGGGAAATGTCGCTGTGTTTTTTTTCTGAGCCTCAGGGAACTGAAGTAATCACTGCACAAATGTCAGGGCACAGCTGAATTTCAGAGTGAGTGTCTTAAGTGCTCATCTCAGCCCACACTAAATCTGAAGAGGAGATCGCATCATGGGTTGTTGGTGTGCTTTATGAGCACAGGGAGGCAATGTGTCTCCATCAAACCGGGCAGCTCTTTCCACAACTGAGACTGCAGGCGTCATGAACAAGGCAGAACGCATTTCTCCCAGAACGCATTTCTCCCAAAAGCCATTTTTCCTCGTATTTCAGTCCCAAGTTTAATCCAGTGTAGAAAACTTTCCATGGACAGTTGCTTGTTAGGCAGTAGAAATCCAACTTGTTTTCTCATTTGGGGATTTGCTGTTTTCTGCTCTGTGGTCTGGAGCATAGAACTATAGCTGTGTTTACCCCTACAGGGAATTACAGTCCCTACTTACTTCGGTGAGGGAGAGAGTGAGCTGCAGAGAACTTGGTGAGACTGAGTTTTGCCACCTTTTCTGTCTTCCTTGCATGTGGGTGGAAGGCCAGACAGCTGTGTAACGTTTCTCCCGCCCTCCTATATTGGAACTGCAAGTAGCACCTATCGTGGTGTGGCTGGGGCTCACCTCCAAGTCCCAAGCAAAGCTGCTGTTGCACACCAAAGCAGAGGTTTCAACAGCTGATGTCCCACTCCTGCTCTGCTCTTTTTCAAGGCTCTTGTGATATCTTGGTATCTTCAGTAGTTCCCTAGTTACCAGAATCTTCTGATCCAAACTGAATTTCTGACGTTAAAAAATGGTTTTCCCTGTTATGCAGAAACCCTCAGCTATCTTTGCTTTGTGCTTTTCTTGCTCAAGAATGGCTGTTTCCTCTTACCTGTGTGGATGCTCATCAGCTCTCAGCGCAGCAAGCTGAAGGGACAGCCTGAGTAACTGCTCAAGAGCAGAGTTTAGCATTCATTTTTCAAGGGGCCAGGCATTGCCAGGGAGGGTTCCTCTCCCCCTTAATTTACCTTGGACTGTTCAAGAGTAAACTATTTGCTCCATTATACAAAAAGCATCACTTAGCAGTCAGGGAGACTTCTGTGTAATCTTTCTGGACAGAAAGCAAGCAGGCACTTGGACAGCATCAGTGTCTGAGAGTCAAATAATGAAGCTGAAATAGCTATCAGCTTTGATGACAAGAACTAGAAGGAGCTGTTACTAAAAGTCTCTTCTAGTTTGTGCTCACCTGCAGAGCTCAGTTCAGTTTTCTTCTGCTGTTGGATCCTACACAAAGCCATCCATTGCAAGTCCTGGATCTGCAGAGCCTTGCGAGAGGAATATGTTAAATTTGTATCCTTAAGCTCTGTCTCAGGAAAACAGGCCCTATCTGTGGACTATGACTGCTTCAAATCACCTAAAAATATGGACTGTACATCTCCAAAACACCAACTGCCAGGGAAAGGAGTTTTCTAGCCATAGGGAAGGGAGCAGTTTCTTACTGTTGGAATTGAGATTTTTCAGACCTTCCGGCCAGCCTGTTCAGGGCAGCGGTGATGTTTCCACCTCCGCACCGCCTGGTGTAGGTTCCTGTTCTTCTTCTGCCAGGCGTAGGCCTTGTTCACCACCACTTTGTCACTCTGTACTTCGCCGCTTACAACGAAGACCCCTGCGTGAGTGCCTCTCATGATGTTGTGGACACAGGTAGCATCTATGTCCAGCCACTGCTGGAGCCGGACGGGGATTTCAGTTCTGAGAAGCGGGCCATGCTTCAGGACCTCCACCTTGGAGGGGTCCAGGTCGAAGTCTGAGATGGTGGTGGTCGTGTTCTTCCTCAGGATTCGGATTTTCACTGCTGTGGGGGTTGGAAAAAGAGCTGTTAGTTCTGTTTACTTTTCATAGCTCTTACCTACTTAAACACACAGCCAACACAAGGCTTTCTTGCTGTTTCTGTAACGTGCTGATGCATCCATCCAAGCTCTTGTAATTGCAGTGAACTTGTAGAAGTTCTCATTTGAGGTTAGTTTCCAGTACTGAACACAGTTCTTCTCACTCTGCTTTTCTCGTGGGAGCGGCAAAGGTGTGCCAGCACTGCTGCATGGGCAGAAACCCTGTAGGAAGCAGGGGCACAAGCAAGTGGATGCATCAGTGTCCTGGTGTCATGCAAATTACTTGACTGTTCTCTGAGCTGGGATTTCAGGAGGTGACATGACTGCCACCTGCCTAGGATTTTTAACTTTTTTTTTTCATGAAGGTTGTGTGTCTGAATTCAGGACAGTATCTTGAAAACGTCCTGCCAGCTGATTGAGCAGAGCCAGTGCTGCCACCTGCTTCAGCTAGGAGAGGGAGAGTCATGTTACTAGAGCAACAGTATTGAAGTTTGAAATAGCTGACATGGATTTTGCTACAGGTTTTTATGGGCATTGATTGAAATGTTGGTCTCCAAGGGAAAACCAGAGTACTGCTTATGTTTAGCAGCCACAGACCAAACCAAATCAGAGCCCACAGAAATAAAAGCAGGTCTTCACCTTGGGTGCTGCCTGGAGCTGGGCCCTCCTGCTCCCTAACAGGTAGATTGGGACCTGAACAGGTAGATTTGATCCCTGGAATCTGCTGTAAAAGCTGCAGTTCCTCCAAGTCAGTTTGTTATGGCAAAGCCATTTTCTGTCCTTGCCACTACTTGGCTGCTGGAGGGAATGGGAGGAAGAGATGGTGGTACTCACCAAAATCATTGGTGCAGAGGTTTTCCAGGATCTCCCTGGCAGTGCTGGCCTCCTCAAGCTCGCAGTCCTTGCAGCTGGCTCGGGGCACTACTGCAACAGAGATTTGGTTATAACACCCTTGTCAAGCTTCACTGGAAAAGGCATAATGAAATTTTGAGAGCTGCGAGTGGTGGCTTGCTGTTTCCGAGTGGTGCTTCCTCCTGAGCTACCCAGTCCCTGGAGAAAGAGCTCAGAGTGCCAGGGTGGGAAAATGTTACGCTCTCCTTTCTGCGGGTGGGGCAGACACTGCTTGTCCTGCTTTGTTTAGGCTTGTGTGTGTTGCTGCATGTTAAAGCAGCAGTGAAGATGCTTAATGAAGATCTCCTAGTTTGGATGAAACAGTAAAGCCGCTGGTATGGCCAGACTCCATCCAGTGATGCTGAAATGAGGTGTCTGTTCTCCCCTTAACTGCTCTTGAATCTCCCCCAGTGTTCATCAGTATCTGGGTGTTTAATTTAGTCTTTCAGTCTTTAAGATTTTTTTCTTGTGTAACTCATGTCTGCAGAGGCTCGTGCCCCTTTGTAGTGTTTCCTAATGTTTCAAGAGAAGGCTTGCAAAACATTTCTTTTTGCATGTTTTTAAACCCTGGGCACAGCTGAAAGATCAGGGCTGCAGCTCTTTAGCTCCACTGGAAGCACGTCTCGCCGCCTGGAGCCTGCACACCACAAGCTCTCATGCTGTGCCTGAGTGTTAGGCTTTTACAGCGATTCCTTTCCCCTGCCCCAAACCCTGCGTGGTCTGACGGCACCCAGGGAGCTAATGAATACAGTAGAGAGGGGAACAAGCTGCAGTCAACGTTACGCTAATTTTTTAGACACGACGGCGTTCCCAGAGAGAACAAAACTAGAATTCAGATTTATTTTTTTTTAAATATAGCTTACAACCAGAAATATTAGGAATAGAAACAAGGCATAGGCCCATCCTTTCGAGCTTTCAGTGTTACATATGGAATAACATGAGGAAAAAAAACCGAAACAACTTACTTCTCCTGCTTGAGGAATTTTCATCTGTGGACACTGCTGCGATGCACAGTTCATGATCTGCAGGAAACTTGCTGCAGTTCAGGATTTCAGGCCAGGGGTAGCCGTAACAAGCCATGACGGGTGCACAGCTTCTCTTGACGGCTTCACACAGGCTGCGGCAGGGGTAGATGAGCCTGGGGAGGGAATGGGGATTGCAGCACCTCTGGACTCATCCAGGCAGCAGGCTGAGGGTCGAGCCCTGGCACCACGCTGCACACTGTAGCGCTAGGAGAGCTGTTTGGGGGTCTTTAATGTCTTTTGAACGTTCATGCCCAGGAAGCAAACAACGGATTTTTAAGGACAGGAAGGATGAGGGATGAGGCTGTTTGATACAGGCTGCTGCCAGAAGCCCTTCCCCCCACCCAGGGATCTTCTCTAGTTGTGCAAAGGCTGCTTACCTTCACAGGTGCCTAATTAGATGCCCAATTTCCTTAGCAGCTCTGTACTTTGATGGCTGCACCTCAAGACTGAGGATTTCTCTCTGCTGCTGGCACTGTCGGGCTGAGAAACCCCCTACATGTTTGGGGCAGGAGCTGCAGGCGGGGGGCTGCAGGGGAAGCGGGAGGTGAAGCCGGTGGGTGCCAGCAGATACTGTGGTGTGTGACGGGGGTGGCCGGGGGAGACGGCAGCAGTGCCTGGGGTGGGAGAGCAAGAAAATCCAGAGGAGGGAACATAAGGTTTCTGCTCCTGCAAGATTAAATGCTCATGTTTCACTTTCAGAGGGAAGGTCCCTGCTGGGTAATCCAGTTGCCCCTTGCCCAGCAGGGCAGCCCAGCTTCTCAGGGACTGTGCTGATCACATTGCACGCGTTTTCTCTTGGGAGGCAAATGCAGTTGCGCTCTTGGGGAGTGTTACTTGCCAGAGCTGAAATAACTTCTAAAAACATCTTACCTGTCCAAGCAGATTGGTGCAAAGAGGGAGCAGAGGAAAATCCTAGCGTCCGGGTGGCACTCCCTGGCCAGCAAGGGCAGCCAGCTGGAAGACTGCTGGATCACTTCTGGCATGGTCTCGTGCTCCAGCAGGTTGGGAATCCTCATCTCGGAGTAGCCAATATCGTAGCACAAGGCCATGTGGTGTGGAATGGGTGTGCAGCTGGAGGTTCTCCTCAGGTAGCTCGCCCAGGCTCCTGGAGAGCCCCAGAGCAGCAGGCGCACCAGGAGACCCAGCAGCCATGGGCTGCCCGACCTTGAGGGGTGCCTGCGGTGGGCCGTGACCATGCTCAGAGCAAGCTGGGAGCAGGCGAACGGGCAGCACACCCTGGACTGAGCTGCTCCTGACTGTGGGACGCCTTTTATAGCCTATGAGCCACCTCTCTGTCAATCCATCCTCATTAAGTGCGGCCCTTTCAGAGCCCTCATGGGGAAGACAATGCTCCAATTTTCGTTTGCCAGCGGCCCCGATTGTTTGGATTTTAGCAGGGGTTTGGCTTAGATCAGCAGGTGTGGAAATGAGGGCAGTTGGGGAGGGATGAATGACTTGGCCCATGTGTCTTGGGGCTCTTTCAGCCAAGATTGAATCTCTGTTTGACACCAGTGCTCCAACCCATCCCCTTTCTCTTGCTCCAGGATTAGTCATTATTTCATAAACCCCCATGTTTTCCTCTCTTTTGTTTTTTGTAAAAGCAATCAAGTGTTGCTCAAAGTCAATTAGGAGGCATTTGTTTAGCTGGATCTATTGTTGAGGAGGCAGGGAGATAGGATGGTTTCACAGCCAGAAGTTAACCGTTTCAGAGAGCTGAGGGCAGAGAGGAACTAATTTGTAGCTGTGGAGCCAGGTTGTTTGCAGATGAGATTGGCGGCGCTTAGCTGGAAACCCCCTCACCTTGCAACCTGCGTGACAGAGCGTGCTTTCTGGTTAACAGAATTTTTACTTCATTACAAAGTCCCGTTACTACCACTGAAGAGCAGGATTGTCCTTCCTCCAGCACGTAATTAAGATTCCAGAAGCCATCGTTACTGTAGCCCAGTTTGGGGAACTGGAAATACTGGGGGCGTTGCTTGCCAGCACGCAGTTCATTCGGACGTGGTGCTGTGCCATGAGGTTCAAACCAGCCAGCGGAAGCACCAGCGCTGAAGCATCCTCTGGCACAAGGACCCTGTGCTGCCTGTGGCGGAAATTGTTTCCTCGGAGGGTGTTACGGATACAGCCAGCTGCATTGTGTTGCTGGGGCTTCCCAGGAACATCTCATTTTCTACAGAGCTAGTTCTGGTCTGTACTTAGCAAGAAGCCAACTGTGTATTGACAGTTTGAGTTGATAGGGTTGATTTAAGGTCATGGAAGTAATTAACTTTTTTTTCCCCCCTTTGAGGATTGCTGCTGTAGTGGAGATAAAATGTGTCCTTGGCACATACTTTCAGGAGCTCTAGGGGGCTGCAATTTGAAGAGCAGGACCTTGGGCCTAGGAGCACTTAAACCTGTCCTGCTTTGGTGGTTTTTCTTTTCCTCTTCAAAAGTCTCAGCAGCTGATCCCTGAAGAGCTGTTCTTTACAAGATCCCTGTAGCAGTGACAGACATCAGCCAGAAGGATCTTCTCAACCTGCTGGGCCACAATGTAACTGTGCTGTGGAATGGGACCTCGCCAGCGCTTTGCAAGTGTACGCCCAGTTAGAAATCTCTTAGCTTCACCGTCATCAGTGGATTTCTCTGCAGTTAAATTTGCTTGGGATCCTGGTATTGCCTGATTGCTGCTGGTGGTGTGCTGCAAAGGAAAGCTGGTGATACCAGGATGGTACCTGAGTATGGAGCGTGGCATCCACCATGCACAGTGTCTTCCTCTTTAATGTTGCATTTGAAGACCATTTTTAGTGGGGGACCAAGGGAATGAGTGAGAATAAGTTTGGAAGTTGTCTCTTTGCTGTTTGAGTTTCATAGTAGAGCACTGTGCCGGGTTCCCCTGAAAGGTGTTTGGTTTTCTGCAAAGTGCCACCCCCTCCACATAAGAGCAAGGAAGCCTGAAACCCTGGCCATCACCACTGCCCACCGTAAAGATTTTTGGCCTCCCTTCCTGTAGAGCACCAGTTCCCAGACTGTGATCCACATGTCACCTTTGAAGTGATAATATGCAGTGATATGCATGTGTTTGTTCAATCCTTTGTCCATTGTGGTATCTGCGAGAGAGTTTAAGGGCTTGACCCCTGGATCCAAACATTTAGGAACTGCTGCTGTAAAAATACCCACCTCCGGCAGCTCGGGTGTGTGCTCTTTGAGAGCTCTTCTGGTAGAAGGGTGGATGTGTTTGAATGTCCCAAACTTAGGCAGTTCCTAAATTTCCCCCCCACCTTTTTTTTTTTTCCTTCTGAGTGGCCTGCCATCAGTATGGAGTCCCACTGTGACAGTTCCTCAGTCTCTGTTGCTGCTCACGCTTTTGCTGCAGAAATTCCCGACTTCCTGACGGAGGAAGAGTGCAAGCTCATCGTCCATCTGGCACAGCTGAAGGGGCTGCAGAAGAGCCAGATCCTACCAACGGATGACTATGAGGAAGCCATGGAAATGATAGAAATCAGCCAGATGGACATTTTCAATCTGCTGGACCACAATCAGGATGGGCAGCTGCAGCTCAAAGAGGTAGAGTGTGGGACAAACTGGGGAAGGTTTGCTGTGGGACCTTCTGGCAGGTCCCCTCCTCAGATAGTCACTTGATTACTCATGTACTGGGGGAGGGCCAGACCCCAGTATATACTGATCAGTATTTGCTTAATTTTATGTCTCCAGACTTGTGCTGGCCTTCAGCATGGAAGTTTCGGGTGGAACATGCAGCAGTTGTCATGCTGTTGGGAGGTAGTAAGGGTCCTTGGCAGGAGATGCGTGTTTTGAATTTGCTGGGTAAAATGTTCCTTGGGCTGTGGGTTTCCTCTTCCTGGGTATCCTGGGGAGTTTGTAGCATAGGCACTGCTTTGTGTGGCCTGTGGGGAGCTAACCGTGCTAATTGACAAGACACCAGCAAAGCCACCCCTATTAACGACCCTGGAGGGGGATAACAAGCACCTTGTCCACAGCTCTTCAGCAGCCTTGCCCAGTATGGCAGAGTGCATCAGGGCAGGTGCTGGCAGTTCAAGGATGTCACCCCTGTGGGCTCCTGTTTCAGGTGGGGCTGCAGGTCTGTACTGTCCTGTGGGCAGCAAGCATTGTGGAGTATGGGGAACTGCAGCAGTGACAACCCAGGGCAAGGCTCCTTTTCTTTGGAGGTCAGAGCCTGCTGAGAGCTCTCCAGGATACTGCATCTCTCTGTCCACATGAAAAGGAAGCCTTTTTGTTCCAAGCCCTTATCTTGGACAAGTAAAAGCATTCACTTTTATCATCAATAGCTTTACTTTCCCTTCAAAAGAAAGAGCTGTGCCCTTTCTGCCTCAGGACTGGTTAACCAAGTCCCAGCAGTAATTTGCCATGACCTAAACTGGAAACAACAGCACTCATCAGCCACACACTGTGTGTGGCTGCCAGATAATTCTCACTGCAGTCTTTCTGCAGAGATGTGCTGACGCCTGGCTGGCTGATGCGCTGCAGAGGAGAGCCCGCCAGGCCTCAAGCAGGGAGTCTGTAGGGTTTCAGTAGTACAAGAAATCAGTGCCCGCTGTTGATCCATTTATGAATTTCAGGTGTTGACCCACACCCGGCTTGGGAACGGCAGGTGGATGACCCCCGAAAACATCCGGGAGATGTACACTGCAGTCAAGGCTGATCCTGATGGGAACGGTAAGAGCAGCTCCTTCACCCTCAGCACGCTGGACGCCTCGCACAGCCGTGTGGGGCAGAGCAAGGCCTGTTTCTCTTGCTGTATTCTTCAAAAGAAAATAACACTGCTTTAGAGACCTTTGTAGAAAATTAAAACCAGTGTAAACCTCTCATCGCAGCACTCCTGCCCCTTCATCACCAGTCTAGCAGCAGACTAGTTCCACTGCCTGGGCTTGGATCTTGTAGAAGCAGGACCAGAACACAACTCTCCACTCCCTCTCCCCCTGTCAGACCTGCTTTGGTTCCTGCCCTGCTGTAACAGGACCTTCAGGGTGTGCTTCTGCTCCTGTGGTCTGAGACTGCTCTGGATCTGACTGCATAGCTCTTGTTAGCTGGGCTTCAGTTTTTAAGCTGCGCCCTCCACTGCCCGCCGTGTTTTCAGGGAGACTTCTGCAGCAGGCTGGGAGCCCTATATCACTGGCAAGGGAGGGCAGAATAAGTGGAAGTGAGGGTGGTTTTGATGGTCAGCCTTTGTTGCTGACCCCCCCTCTCTGCCGCTGCAAACTCTGTATTCCATGAGGCCACTTCTGCCCCTCCTGCTCCTGGTCTCCCAAGGGCTCCCACTGGTCCGGACATGCACTCTAACCTCTGCTGCTCTAATTAGAGTGGCCTCAATTAAGCAACTCTCCATTTCCTAATCAAATTAAGTGAACGCACAGGCTCTGCACGCTCTCTTCCAGTGACCTGGCATTGAGAGCTGCCCAGGAGGAGTTGGTTTGAAGCAGTACCCGTGTGAATGCCTAAATATCCGGAGGGCACCCCATCCCCTGCTCCTCTGGGATGGTGGCATTCTTGGCAGGGGCAGGAGCGTATGACTAAGTCCTCAGTGGCTTTTCCACTGTTCCGGACATCAACAAATGGAAGGTCCTGTTAAAGTGCTCTTGGCAGGACCTTGCTTCCAGAGAGCTGCTTCACTCCGTTGTTAGACTGGTACGTGACACCAAGAGACGAGGTCACAACCTGGATGTGGTACTGCGTCACCAAAGACCACATGGAGTAAGGGGAAGTGGGGACAGGGAGACACTAGAAATAATAATGGTGTGGGTAATTTGGCCACAACCACTGGCACCTGAGGACCTGTCCCAGGCTGACCCTGGGGGCTGGTCTTTCCTCCTGCCGGAGGGTGCTGTGTGCCTGGGGAGCAGAGCTGGCACCACAGCAGCACTGGGTTTGCTGCCTGAGTGAGCTCCACTCACAGCCCACGATGCATGCTGGCTGCCAGGCAGCATGCTGCAGCGTTCTGCAAGCTCTGGTCCCGGGGGCCTGGTCCACAGTGCAGGGCTTCCCTTCTTCAGAAAGGGGAAACAACAAATGTGAGGATTTTTCTGAAGCCGACAAAGGCCAAAGTCCAACCCTCGTTGAGTCCAGTTGAGTGCAAACAAGAAATACTTGTGTCAGTAGAAACCACTTTTTACCTCTGGCTTTTCTGTTATTTCTACTTGCGCAAGATCATATTCTGTTGTATTTCTTGCTCGTGTTTTGCAATTACACAAATGCAGAAGAATGTACCGCTTGTTTTGGTTTGGCTTTTTTAAATTACCATGCAGGGTCTTGTAGAAAATATGGTCTGAGGTGTCCCACTCTGCTCCTACACGTGTCTATTTAAATATCTAAGTAACAAGCACCAAGGCATCAGGTGGCACAGGCTTTTTAGCTGTGGGATTGCATATGTTAGAACTGTATTGGCTATTTCTCTCTTTTGATGGATTGGTTTGTATGTTTTAGGAGCTTTTTAAATTTCAAAATGGTGCTTCACCTGTCCCAGTTCTGACCCTGCACGGCAGCTAACAGTTCACTTTTGCAGGTTGCTGTATGCCCTCTACTCTGCTAAAGCCGAGAGCATGGCTGGGGCCTGTAATCCTGCACGTAGCAGGTGCAGCCGGTGGTGGGCACAGTGGTGGACCCTGAATGGGGTTTGTCTGAGGAAGGCAATTTCTGCAGTGCCCTCAGCTGGTGGTTTCTCTGAGTACAGGACGCCAAGAACTATTATTACCTGCACCAGAGTCAGCCAGCTTTTCCTCTCTTCCCCTAGGTGTGCTGAGTTTGGAGGAGTTCAAACGATTGAATATCCGTGATTTCCACAAGTACATGGGAAGCCAGAAAGTGAAGATGAGTGACTTGGTGCGCAACAGCCAGCACACCTGGCTGTACCAGGGTGAGGGGGCACACCAGGTCATGAGAGCCATACGGCAAAGGTAAGGGCCAGGCAGCCGAGGGGCCGTTGGGTTTGTCTAGCCATGAGGACCACCTGTGCCGGCAGAGGCAGTGGCAGACTTGCTAATATTCACACTTCCTAATTGCGTGAAAGTCTTTGGAGTATAAAGAGCAATGAACACAGACACAAAATGGGGAGAGGAGGTTTTCATTAGAACAAGAATTTGTATTGTCCCATGGAAAAGGAAAAAGAAAAATCAAACCTTTCAGCATCTCCATTCACTTTTGGGAACAGCCCTATAAAACCAAGAAGACTTGGCATTATATGAAATAATTCATTCTAATTAGTAAATGAGCTTACTGGGAGAAACTGCCCATTTCCAATCCTGTCTGGGTGCCAGTAGTTACTGTCATTTGCTTTAGTTACTCATGCATTTCACTGAAATCTGTCTTAGCTGTTCAGAGCTGACTTTTTAACAAGCACGACTTCACCTCAAGTAAGCCGAGTTAGTTTAATCCTCTGAGCACATGTATCGCAGGGCAGCTCACAGCAGACGGGAGAACCTCTTACCCTTCCCTTCATCACAGATTTGGTGCTGGGAAGCGTAGAAACCCAGCATGCAGGCCAAATCGTTTAGCCGTGGTGAGTTTCAGATAACTGGCTGGAGACTCCCTTGTTCTTGTGGCGCTGGTCCTCGCCCAGAACATGGGTGGGTAAAATCTGTCCCGAGGCTTGAAAACGGCTGTTGGCCGCTCCTTTTCTTCAGTGCATTCCAGCGGGAGAATGGGGTTGCATATTGCCTTGATTAGAGCAGGCTCTGGCTGCCACCTTCTCCGTGCCAGCTAGCCAGCGCACACAGGCATCGGCATACTGCTTTTACGCTCTTCAGTTGGCTGCTGTTACAAGGACGTGAAGACATAGCACTGAAGGAGGCTGTTAGTCCTCCCTGGGACTATGCAGTGCCTGGAGGGGCTTTGCCATCCTGCTTGGGTGCTGCGTTCCCTTTGCACCTCCCCCAAGGGCTTCACCAGTCCCGATTCTCAGAGCTCTGAGTGTTCTTTGGCAGGTCTCGAGACGTACCTGCTTGCCTTGGGGATGATCTCAGATGTAGCAGTGGAAAAATCCCAGAGCAGGAGGGCTCCGGTCTCCTTGATCACTTCCAGTGCCCCTCTGCCCTGGGGGAAGGCTGCTGAAAAGGCAACAGGGAAAGGTGAGTTAGGTGACAAGAATATTCCTAGAGCTAGTCTCTTGTTCGCTCTCAGCAGGGGTCCTGTGCTTTGCTAACAGTCCCTGAGGCCTGTAGGAGGTGTGCAGGAGTCCAGAGAAGCCATGAGATGGCACATGAAGGCTCCAGGGACACACACAGAAGGGATCTTGCTGAGCAAGCAAAGTCTTCCTGAGAGCAGTCCTGCTGGAGATGCACCCTTCGGTTTTGGGGGTTTTTATTAACCCTGACAAGGACTTTCTGAGCTGATGCTGATGGTCCAACAGATCTGTAGGGACCTAGTTATCTCTTGGCGTGCTTGCTGCAGCCCATCCGTCTCACTGGTCTGTTGGGGAAGGGAGTTATCTTTCTCTGAATTTACTTGCTGCTTGGGAGTAGTGGCCGACCAGGGTGACGGTGCTTTCTCCTCACCTGCTCTTCTCTCCTCTTCCCCAGGGTAATGCGCCTGACTCGCTTGCCCCCGGAGATTGTGGAGCACAGCGAGCCCCTCCAGGTTGTGCGCTACGACCAAGGAGGGCACTACCATGCCCACATGGACAGTGGCCCCGTCTTCCCCGAGACTGCCTGCAGCCACACGAAGCTGGTCGCCAATGAAAGTGCTCCGTTTGAGACCTCCTGCCGGTAAGGTCTGCCTTGGCACAATCTGGAACGTGTTAGAGAGGAGGTGTGGAGAGCTGTTTCGGCTCATCTCGTGTGGGACTTGGTGCTCAGGTTGTGGGCTCGCAAACCAGCTCTGGAGATCGCTGGCATGAAGGGGTTTGAAGGGGGAGGTGGGCGAATCCTGTGGGTCCACGCAAGGAGGGCAGAGTGGTTCTGCAATGCTGCTGGGCCATCCTCACCAGAGGTTAGAAACGCACCCTCACTGTTGTGGGTGACATTGTGGGGCACATTTCTTTATTGTCCTTGTCTTGTCCTTGGAGAAAAGCTGATGGTGCAAATCACATATCTTGTGATGTCTTGGAGGAACCGCTGTATGTATGGTGGAGGGGCAGGGTACGGACAGCCCCTGTGCATCTCCTCCCGTTCCAGTTGTGTCCCCTGACAGCCACTCTGTCTTGCAGGTATGTGACAGTGCTGTTCTACCTGAACAATGTGACTGGGGGAGGTGAAACAGTCTTTCCTATAGCTGATAACAGGACATACGAAGAGATGGTAAATGAATCTCACCTACATGTTACCCCCTGGGGATTTTGAGTCCCTCTTTGAATGTCTATTTGCTGCGGCTGCAGGAGGGGTCCTGTGCGTGAGGTTGATGGACTTTAGCCTTCATAGCTAGAGCGTGGGGAAGCTGTGCTCCGCTTAAGGTCTTCTCCCTCTGAGGCCAGGGAAGAGGCGCAGGGCTTTGACAGCTGCAGCTCTCCCCACTTAGAGGTGTGAGGGGCTGTATCTTGGCCTTGCTGCTGTAACACGAGTCCTGCTCACTTCTGTCTGGGCAGCTTTCCTCAGGTATGTTGTGCTCCTGTCAGGCAATATGTTAAGGAATGGGTGGCTGCTCAGAAACAGGTTATGGACCTCCAGGGGATTGAAACTGGCTGCTCCGGGTGGGTTGTGAAAGCCCTGTCCTGCCCAGCATCAGCTTTGAGCTGTTCCTATGGGGCGTTCAGGCAAAGGGCAGGATGACGCCTGGCAGCAGAGGCAGCCCAGTGCGTGCACTTCATTGCAGCCCTGTTTGCAACACCTTCTCTGTGGTTTCTTGCCAGTCTTTGATCCAGAACGACATTGACCTGCGAGATACTCGGAAAAACTGCGACAAGGGCAATTTGCGAGTGAAACCTCAGCAAGGCACTGCTGTCTTCTGGTACAACTACCTGTCAGATGGAGAAGGTATGGGCTTGTTTCAAGACTCGGCTCTTGGCAGGGGTAGGACTGCAGGAGGTGACAGCCATCGTCTTCTTGCGGCAGCTAGATGCTCAGAAGAGAGCCAAAGGGTGGTAGCTGCCTGCTAGTGGGAACTGTAGAGTCTACTTGTCACCAGCTGGGTAGGAGCTTCCTGACTCTGAAAGGCCTTTGTTTACAGGCAGTAGGTCAGTGGCTCCTGATGTCTTTGGGGGACGGGACTAGCTAGCAAACAAAGACCTTGGCTGCACTAGCCATCGCCAGCTGCCTTCCATCCCGCTGTGTGAGCTGAAACTCCTGCTGAAACTTGGTCTGTGATTCAAAATGTTTCACTGATGTGGTGTTGCCCAAAGGGGTGGGGAGGGGAGGTAGACAAAGGCACGGCCATCAGCTCTGCAGCACAGGGAGGCATGGTCCACCCCGCGCGAGGCGCTGCCGTGCTTGGGGCCAGCTCCTGCTTTATAGCTCAGCCGCAGCCTGTTGATATGTGTCCTTGGGGCTGTTTTTCTCATGAAGCACAGCGTGGTTTTCCCTGACAGCCAAGCTGGGGGACTGACATGAATCTTCCAGGCTGCTGGTGAGTATGACTCCAGAGTGTTTTGATGGCAGATTTTGAGCAGTGGTGGGAGGAAGGTTATAGCATTGCAGCTCCCCTGGGAGCAGCCCATGTTTCCATCTCTAGAAGGTCACAAGACCAGCATTTGGGCTGTTGGGTGGTAATATCAAGACCATCACTCTCCTGTAAGAAGAGCCCTGTTGTGTTTTTATGAGTAAATTTTTCCTAAATGGAAGGCGGCTGCTGATGCAAGTCTGCCACAGAAAAATGATGGGACCTCTGTAAAAAGAGGATCATTTAGAACTGCTGAAATGCAATCTCTTAATGTGGCCCTGAGCCCCTGACTTCCACAGGCCTTCTAGCGGCAGCACCCATCTCTTCTGTGCCAGCCTCCCCTTTGGGGAAGAGTTGAGAAAAACAGCAGCTGTGATGCAGAATGCAAGAGCCCCTTGTGCCGACTGGAGACACGGAGGCAATGAGCATTTTGCACTCGGGCAGCCTGCCCTGGTGAACTCTTTGTAGGTGCTAGGGTGGGGTGGCACTAAGATGAAGGGGTGCCAGGAGGAGCCAACTCCTGTTAAGAAGGTGTATCTGAGCCAAAATCCAAGCAGGCGCTCTGGGCAGGAGAGCTGCTGTCAGCATTCACTGGCCGTGGTTCCCTGTGTGGCCGCGGCTGTGCCTGCCAGTGCTGCGGCACTCCTCGCCGCCTCCTAACAAGGCTTCATTCTGCAGGCTGGGTGGGGGAGCTGGACGACTTCGCCCTGCACGGGGGCTGCCTGGTCACCCAAGGCACCAAGTGGATCGCCAACAACTGGATCAACGTGGACCCCAACCGCCGGCGGCAGCTGCAGTTCCAGCAGGAGATGGAGCGCTACGCGGGGGCCGAGGCCGGGGCCGGAGCCCCGGGCGAGTGGACAGTGGATAAAGCCTACAGCGGGGTGCACCTGGAGCTGTAGGGTCGGGGGGACGGGGGACGGGGGACGGACAGACGCGGCGGAGGGTCCCGGCTGCGCGCACGTGGCCTTTTCCCGCGCTGGGCGGAGGGGCGGGGCCGCGGGCCACGTGCGCGGCGGGGCCGCGTCGCGCGCCAATAAAGCGTGGAGAGACCGCCGCCGCCTCCGCGTGTTCTGGGGGCGGGGCGACGGGGCCCGGCCAATGGGCGGTGGGCCGGTCTATGGCGCGCGGTGTCCGGCCAATGAGCGCGGAGCGCAGCGGCGGTTGCCGCCGCCAAGATGGAGTCGGTGGCGCTGGTGGCGCCGGTGACGGCGCTGGAGTTCGCGGGGGACGCGCTGCTGGCGGGTGAGCGGCGGGCGGGGGCCGGGCGCGGGACCGGCGCCGGGGCCCGGCCGGCGGCGGCTGACGCGGTGTCCCGCAGGCACGGGGCCGGAGGTGGTGGCGTTCCGGCTGAGCGGCGGCGGGCAGGCGGCGGCGGCGGCGGCGGCGGGGCGGCGGAGCGTGCTGCGTGAGGCCAGCGTGCAGGGGCTGCGGGCCGAGCCGGGCCCCGGCCCCGGCGGCGGGGCGGCGGTGCGGGTGGCGGCCTTCGGCGGGCGCTGGCTGGCGGTGCTGGCGGTGCGGCGCGGCGGGCCGGGCGGGGGGCCGCGGCTGGCGGCCTGCGGCGGCGGGGCGGCGCGGGAGCTGGGGGCGCGGGTGTGGGAGGCGCGGTGGGCGGCGGGCGGGCGGCTGGCGCTGGCGCTGGGCGGCGGGACCGTGGCGCTCTACGAGTGGCGGGGCGGCGGGCGCTGGCTGCGCCGGGCGAGCTGCGGCGGGGCCGGGGCGCTGCGCTGCGCCGCGCTGGCGGGGAGGACCTGGGCGCGGCTGGCGCTGGCGGCCGGCACGGCGGCGGGGACGGTGGTGGTGTGGCGGGCGGCGGAGGCGGCGGCCCCGCGGCGGAGCCTGCGCGGGCACCGGGGCGCCGTGCTGGCGCTCTGCTACGCGGCGCCGCGGGGGCTGCTGGCCTCCGCCTCCGAGGACCGCAGCGTGCGGCTCTGGGCCGTGGGCGAGCTGGGCGACGGCGACGGCGGCTGCTGCCTGCTGGTGTGCTACGGCCACGGGGCGCGGGTGGCCGCCGTGGTGCTGCGGGGACCGCGCCCGGTCAGCGCCGGGGAGGACGGCGCCTGCCTGGAGTGGGACGGCGGCGGCGGCGTGCGGCGGGCGCGGCGGGGTCACCGCGGGGCCCTGCGCGCCCTGGCCCTGCGTCCCGCCGGCGGCTGCCTCGCCACGGGCGGCGACGACGGCGGCGTCCGGCTCTGGCGGCCCCGGCGGGCGGCCCCGGCGGCCCTGGCGCTGGGGGCCCCGGGGCGGCCGCGGGCCGCGGTGCTGGCGGGGCCGCGGCGGGTGCTGGCGCTGGACGAGGCGGGCGGGCTGGCGGCCTACGAGGCGGCGGCGGGGCGCTGGGTGCCGGTGCTGCCCCCCCCCGCCGCCGGCGGGGCCCGCGGGGCGCTGGCGGCCGCCCCCCTGCCCGGCGGGGACGAGGCGCTCTGCGCCCTGGCCGGCGGCGACGGGCGC
This sequence comes from Astur gentilis, assembly GCF_929443795.1. NCBI lineage: Eukaryota > Metazoa > Chordata > Aves > Accipitriformes > Accipitridae > Astur > Astur gentilis. Next base: position 14,410,031 of record NC_064902.1, on the reverse strand, counting down.
CTCCTCCTCTTCGCCCTCAGCCGCCCCGGGGCCGCCGCCGGGCTGAGGCTGTTCGAGGGGGCCGTGCGAGGGCTGGGCTGGGCCCCCCGGCCCGGGCCGCCCCCCGGCGCCGCCACCGCCGCCGCCCTCCTGGTCTCCGGCCCCGACGGGGAGATGCTCTGGCTGGACGTCGCCCACCGGCCCGGGCAGGCGCCCCGGGTGCGGCTCATGGGACGGTACCTGCTGCCACCCTGCAAGCAGCGCTGGCACACCTGCGCGGCCTTCCTGCCCCAGGGAGGGCTCCTGGTCTGCGGGGACCGCCGGGGCTCCCTCCTCCTCTTCCCTTGCAGCGGCTCCCCGGAGCGGGCTGCGGAAAGCGCCGGCGGCGGCGCCGACCCAGGCGCCGAGGACTCCGGCAGCGGGTCGGAGCCCTCCCGCTTGTTGTGCAAAGGGGCTCTTCCCCTCGAGACCCCGCTGTCCGTGCTCTTCGGGCTCCACGGGAAGACGGGGGTTACCTCGGTGACCTGCCACGGGGACTACATTTACAGCACCGGCCGGGATGGCTGCTACCGCCAGCTCCGCCTGCAGGGCCAGCAGCTGGAGGTCCTGCGGAAGCACCGGCCCTGCAAAGGGCTGCAGTGGATTGAGGAGCTGCGCTTCGCCCCGGACGGGGACCTCCTCGTGCTGGGCTTTCACGCCGACAACTTCGTGGTGTGGAGCAGCGGGACCGGCGAGAAGCTCCACTGCATCCCCTGCGGTGGGGGGCACCGCTCCTGGAGCTACTGCAGCAGCCCTGAGACCGAGGCCTTCGCCTTCATCAAGTGCGGGGACGTGATGCTGTACCGCTGCGAGGCCGAGCCCCGCGAGCAGCAGGTGCTCCTGGCATCCCTGCATGGGCGGGAGATTGCCTGTGTGCGGCGCCTGGGGGCGGTGGAGGTGCCTGGCCCTGCTGCCCTTAACATCTTCGTCACCGGCAGCGAGGACACCACGGCTTGCGTCCTGGCGCTCAGCGAGGGCTCCCGGGCAGCTGTGCCCCTCGCCCGGCTCAGTGACCACATTTCCAGCGTGAGGGCGCTGGCGCTGGCTGGCCCTGTGGGACCCGGTGACGAGGGCTTCGGTGATGAGGGTTTGTCTGCCCTGCTCTTCTCTGCGGGTGGCCGGGCCCAGATCGAGTGCTACCGCCTGCTGTGTTCCAGGGACCCAGCCTCCGAGAGTGCTGTGGCCTGCCAGGTCATCCATGTGGCCTCCCACCGGCTGGACGAGCACTGGGAGCGGAAGAAGAACAGGCACAAGCTTGTCAAGATGGACCCGGAGACGAGGTGATGCTCAAGGACTGCCTGAGACAGAGTTAGCAATTACCACAGTCCGGGAGGGTGCTGGGAACCACGCTGGCCTCCATTGGGATACCCACTCTGTGCAGCTGCAGGCTCAGCTGAGGCAGACAGAGCTGCTGTGGCTTCACACACACATCCCTGGTGTCCTGTGCCTAGTGGATGGGCCTCAAGGGGCTTTGGGGGTTAGGGGAAGGCTCGGTCTTTCCTCATGCGTCCTCGAGTGTTCAGAGCTGCGTCCCGCACTGAGCTTGGGCTGCTCTGCTGGGCCACCTGCCTTCCCACGGCTGCAGACACCACCAAGGTGTCACGTTGGTGAGCATCGTGTTTGCTGCAGGTACATGTCCCTCTCAGTCGTGCCTGGGACCAGCACCGAACAGCTGCCAATGCCCTGGAAGTTCCTGGCTGCTGCCTGCAGTGATGGATCGGTCCGGTGAGGAGCTGTTGTGGGGCCTGGGCTGGAGAACGGAGGGAGCCCGTTGGCGACGGGAACAGGGAGAACGGAGCTGGGGCTGGTGACAGGAGCAGAGCAGGCTCCACAGGGGAGGCTGCTGCCATGGACGTGGCCAGCTCTGAGCTGGAACAGGACGGCACATGGTGGCAAGTGGGGGTGGACGTGCTGGAAGCTCCCTTCTCCCACAGCTGACTGCCCTCTGCTCCTTCACAGGGTCTTTGGGCTGCTGGAGGCCACCCAGAAGCTGGTGCTGGTGGCGGAGTCATTTCACCATCAGCGCTGTGTGCTGAAGGTGGAGGCGTTCCTGCATATGTGGGCAGGAGGGGAGAGGTGAGCCCCAAATGCTGTGCTGCAACCAATGGGGCTTTGGGGAGAAGCATCCATCCTTGCAGGGATGGCTGCCGGTAGCTCAGCCGGTGGAGGGAAGGGAGAAATTAGTCTGTGGGGGCTGTTCTGCCTCTTCCCTGGATCCCGGTGGGGACCTGCAGGGCTGCGTGCCGCAGGGCTGCGTGCCGCAGGGCTGCGTGCCGCAGGGCTGCGTGCCGCAGGGCTGCGTGCCGCAGGGCTGCGTGCCGCAGGGCTGCGTGCCGCAGGGCTGCGTGCCGCAGGGCTGCGTGCCGCAGGGCTGCGTGCCGCAGGGCTGCGGCCAGAGGCTCCCCTGACACCTCCCTTCCAGGAGGCACCTCCTGTGCAGTGCAGCCACTGATGGCAGCATCGCCTTCTGGGACATCACCGGCCCCATTGCAGACGCGGCGGACACCCTGTGCCGAGAGGAGGGAGAGATGCAGCTCCTGGGTGGGTGCCACTGCCGGTGGCTCTGCTCGGCCTCCCGAGGGAGGCCACCACACTGGTGGCTTCTCTGCTCCCTCTGACCAAGGTGAGTGTTGCTCTCCTGACCGAGCCTGTTTTCCCAGCCCTGGGCGCCCCGTTGCTCACCATCATGGCCCACAGCTGCGGCGTGAACAGCCTCCATGTCCACGAGACGCCGGAGGGACAGTACCTGGTGGCCAGCGGCAGCGATGACGGCTCCATCCACCTCTGCCTGTTGGAGGTAGCCCTGGGCAGGGGCAAGGCCATGGCGGGGACCTGCCTGCGTGTCCTGGAGCGGGTGGCCAGACCCTGCGCCCACGCCGCCCATGTGACAGGAATCCGGGTGCTGCGGCCAGACCTGCTGCTCTCTGCCTCGGTGGACCAGCGCCTGACGCTGTGGTGCCGAGGCCCGGGCAGGCTGGATGCGCTCAGCACCACCTTCTTCCATGTGCCTGACCTGGCTGAGCTGGACTGCTGGGAGGTGGCAGAGTCCGGCAGGGAGCTGCAGTACTACTGCGTGCTCTGCGGGCAGGGCCTGGAGATGCTGCACGGCACAGCTCCCCCCAAGCCCCCTCCGCCAGAGGCTCACCAGTAATGGGGCAAGCATGCAGTACATGCCGCTCTCTGCCTGCCTGTGGAGGGCACACAGCGCTTGTGTTCTGCCCATCACTGCAGCCCCTGTCACAGCCTGCGTGCTGATGTGTCCCCTCTTAAGGGGATGGGCGTGCCTGGCTCCTTCAGGGACAGCACAGTCACATCGGGGTTGCTCAAGTCTGGTGGTCTCAGGGGAGAAGGCAGATGTGACCCCTCCTGGATAAGCCTGTGGTTCCCCAGGCAGTAAAGGAGGAGTGGGGTCTTCAGCCCACCCTGCCCAGGAGAAGTTCCTCCTCCCTGAGGTGTGAAGGACCCACGTCCAGGCTTTCCAGCCCTGATCCCAGAGAGGAACCTGCTTGGGAGGGTGCTGAGCACCGTATCCAGCCCTGGGAGCTGGAGGACAGCAGGAAGCCAAGACCGGTCAGGCACTGGAGTGGCACATGGCAGGCTGCAGCCTCATGTTCCCTGGGACAGGGCCCTGTGTAACAGCCCTGACCCTGCAGTGCTGGGGACTGCACTGAAATAAGTGGGGGCACTGATCCTCTGTAGCAGCACCCTGCAGGGCAAGGGGCAGCAGCCCAAGGTGTGCTGTGCCACCCCCCCCCCCCACCTCAGAGCAGCCCTTCAGTGCTGCCTTGAGCTGTTCCGGCTCAGAAGCAGCAGGTCCCAGCACCATCAAAGCACAGGGAAGGACAAGAAGCTGCACATGGTCCCGGCCCTGCATGGGGCAAGGTGCTCTGTTGGGGTCAGACATACTCAACATTTGTCCAGCAACAAGTGTATTGGACCCCAGTATCGGGGTCTGGCCCAGGGGCCAACAGGAACCTTGAGTCTCAGGAGCTCCCTGCCAGCATGGAGCAACCTTCAATAAATGGCTTTGAGGGAAGTGAGGTAGGTGCCTGGCTTTGTGGTGACTGGTCCCCGGTGCTACCTCCTCTGGTACTCCCCAGCCCAGCTCACAGGGTGCCACAGGCATCCTCCCTTCTGCTGGCATGGACATGGCAGGCACACCCATCTCCCATGCTGGGCACAGCTGCAGGTGCACATAGCCAAACCCTCAAACCCCACGAGTGGTGGGAGGGGAAGCACCTGTGTGAGGGCTGAGGCATGCCCTGACTCCCTGCCTGATGGTGGGGCAGCCCCTCACCCTGCCAGGGACATTGTGGCCCGTTCTTCCTCTTGTGGCACACTCTCCTGGTGCCCGTCACACTGCGGCAGGCTCTTTGGCGGTGGCTCAGATTTGGCTGAGAGGAGGGAGGTGCAGAGTCGCCAGCGCGCTGTGGAACATGTCCCTCACTGCTCCCAGCAGCTGGAGGCGGGCAAACATCTGGTCAAAAAGGTGAGGGAATGGCTCCTGTGGGTAGAAAAGCAGCAACTTGGGGCTGGTGGGCATATTACCGCTCAACAGGCTGGTTCTAGCAGCACTGCTGCCTTTGCACCCTGTGTACGCATCCCTGAGGGGCTGGTGCAGGGCTGCATCATGCTGCTGGCAACCCAGAGCCCATTCCCCACATGGCTGCCCCAGAACTACAGTCCAGCCCCAGGAAGGGCTGCAGGGCTGCAAGCCTGCAGGTCCAGGACATCCAACTCACCCCCAGGACGTGGACCCGGTTGTAGTAGGAGCTGAAATCCATGCTGAGCTGTATCAGGAACTTGCACACCTACAAGGCAGAGAGCTGCTGGCACGACAGGGTCTGGCTGGTCTTGGGCCCTTGCCCACCCCAAGTACAGCAGGAGCAGCCCCAGGGGTGTTGCAGTCTCTTCCCTTGGCACCACCCTGTGTCGCTCACTGGTGGGCAGCTCGCTGCCGGTGTGTAGTTTTGCCCTGGGCTAGTACTGTTGGAGCAGCACCCATGGGTGCTACGGCACATGGCACTTACTGTCTCTGTGTTGGCTGTGATCCGGATCCCCTTGGTGGGTGTGGGCAACTCTGCTGCCTGCTGCAGGACTTCAGGGAAGGGCAGGAGATAGTTGAAGAGCAGGAGCCATTCACCCTGTGAAAGGATTACATGTGTTGGGAGAGGGACAGATCCTCTTAGGCCAGCAGCATCCACCACCAGACCTAAGGGCACACAGGTCCCCACATTCCCCTTCTCAGCACTCGCCTCTTCCCGGAGGCAGGAGAAGTTCAGTTCTGACACTGGTGGCAGAGCTGGGTATGTTCCTGGAAAGGAGGTGGGAGACTATTGTTGTACCCGGAGAAGCCCCTGCGGCTCCAGGCGTCAGGAAGAGCCCAGGAGTGGGTGTCACAGGACGGTTGTGGGGCTGGTGCTCACCCCGCTCCACAGCCCGCTGGTAGGTGTCAAAGAGCGTGGCCAGCCGGGCACAGTTGTACATCACAAAGGCGCCGCTCTTGGTTCCCTTTGTGGAGATGCTGCTGTCTTCCAGGTCCAGGGTGATCTGAAAGCAGGGAGAAGTCACAGTCCAGGCTGCTCAGCACAGAGCCGCTCCACTGTTCCCACAGTTTGCCTGCCCTGGCTCTGCATAAACTCCTGTCCTACCTGACTCCGGTGAGCAGTGCTCAGCATCTCAAACCTGATGGCAGCCACTGTGAGGGTATCAATCACCTCAGTCCAGGCCTCATCTGCGGAGAACGCAGGTGGCATCACGCACAGCTTGCTCCATTCCCATGTACTGTCACCCCCCAACACCCAGGCAGGAACACCCCTGGGGCCAGGGGACTCTGGTGGAAGCTGGGGACCACCACACTTCTCCAGCCCTGGCCCCAGCTGCAGGTGCTGCTCTGTGCCCATGCCCGTGCTCCACATGGCAGTTTACATGCCTTGCTCCAAGCAAGGTCAGCACCTGGCTCCATCACGGAGGGTGGAGAAGGAGCACCATGCCGGGGAGAGCCCCACTGGCTGCAGACTCGGAGCTGAAGGGGGAGACTTATGGAAGCAGTGGAGAGGGGGGTGGAGCAGCACCCGTGTGTGGAGCCGCAGAGCAAAAACCTCACCTTGCGCAAGCTCCCCATACTTCATCACGGAGGCTTCGTACATCTGGCGTTTTCGGAGCCTGGGAGGAACAGAGACACTCACAGCTGCCACCAGAGAACACCCCAGGGCTCCCCCAGCCTTCAGGCTGCTCAGCTGTAGCAGCAACTCAGCCAAGCAAAAGCAGGGAGCCTTGGCAGGCAAGCAGTGCAGTAGGCACCTCGCTACACATCAACTTACTGGAAGTACTGGTCTGCCCCGATGGGTGATGAGGGGTTTGTCACCGTCACTGGCCCACAGACAAGGTGTTTCTGAAAGAGAGAGGAGAGGCTGGGGCTGGGGTCAAAGACTCAGAAGCTCCACCAAAATGCAGTGCAGGAGAACCAGGCTAAAACCAGCCCTGTTCTAGCTGCGTCCCCACAGTCTTCTCCTGCCCCTGCTTCCTTAGCACTGAAATCTCAAGGGCACAGAGGCTGCTCCACTGCCTGGGCAAGAGTGTGGAGGGGCTGCCAATGAAAGGGAAGACTCACAAGGGGGCAATCCTTGGGACTGAAGGAGGCTGACTGAGTACAAGGATGCTGGGGGCCGCAGTGAGGAGGGTGTCGGAGGTTCCTCACCTGCAAAGCTGTGTGGGCTCCTGGGTCCAAAATCCTCCAGAGCAGGTCCAATTGCTGCTGCCGGAATTCCTCCTCGCAGCTGACCACATGCACAATGCTGCAGCAGCTCCCCTGGCCTCCAGCCTGCAGCAGAGCACAGCAGGGAGCTCAAATGCTATCGCGTGACAAGAGAACGACGTCTGGAAAGCAAGAGGCAGGCAGCGCCACAGGGTTACTCACCGCACACTGCAGAACAGCTTGCTGCAGCTCAGCCAGGGACCGCAGCTTCCCCTCCGTCACTGAAAGAAGGAAGGACACTCAGAGCAGAACATGAGGGTTTACTACCCTGCCCCACTATCCTGCACTATCGGGTCTGCCCCAGGCTGTCTGTGTTTCTGACTACAACCAGACTGAAGAGCTGTAAGAGGAGAAGGCAATTTGGATCTAAACCCCCCTTATTTTCTCTAAAAACAATCGGGGAAAAAAGGAAACAGGCCTGTTTGCAGCCGTTTGCGCCCCCCCCACCCCCCACTGTCACACTAGAGCTGCTGTACACGTGAGGCTCACCCAGAAGGACATCTAGATTGGGGTCGTAGCCCACCAAGCCCTGCTGCTCCACAAAGCTCTTCAAGTGCACTTTACAGATGACATCCTCAGGCAGCGCAGCTGTGCCCGGTCCCTGCTCACAGGCTGTGGCACAGGGTGACCGCCCCAGTGCCTGCTGCAAGGCCAAGACGGTGTCAGGGAGGGCCGAACCACCGGAGCCAGAGGGCCAGTCGACACGGAGCCGCCGCAGGACCTCTCGGCTCCCCTCCTCGGCGAGGGCAGGGACCAGGCGGACGCCGACCCTGCGAGAGAGGGAGAGGCGGGCGCTGGCAGCGTGCGGCCGGGCAGCCGGGTGGCAGGGCCGGGGGACGACGACGAGGCGCTCACCCCTGGGCACGCAGCAGCTGGGCCAGGTGGTCGGCCAGCAGGACGGTGCGGAGGTGGCGGGGCCGCAGGGCAGCGGCGGGGCCGCGCAGGGCCGGGCAGTGCAGCACCACGCAGCCTGCCTGCAGCCCCGCCACGGGGGCCGGGCCGGGCAGGGGGGCCAGCAGGCGACGGAAGGCCTCGGGGCGCCGCACCTGCACCGCCAGCCCCGCCGGTGTCTCCTGGCAGCCCCGCACCGCCAGCACTCCCGGGCCTCCCAATGACGTCACGCCCGCCATGACGTCGGCGGGCACCTGCGGGGCGAGAAGGCGAGGAGTCAGTCCCCTGCCCGCCGCACGTGGCCCGACTCAGGCCCCGCCCCCTGTCCCGCCCCCTCCGCGCAGGTCCCGCCCCCTCCGCGCAGGCCCCGCGCCGACCGCGGCCTACCTGCCCCCCGGGGAAGGCGGCGTTCAGCGCGGCCCGCGGCGCCAGGAAGTCCCGGTGCCGCAGGTTGCGGGCGCCGTTCTCCTTCACCCAGAGGGCGGCTGGCCGCCCCAGCGCCCCGTTCAAGGCCCGCAGCGTCGCCGCCACCCCCGGCCGGCCCTCGCCCGTGTCCATGGGAGCACGGCCGGCGCTTCCGCCGCTGCAGACCGGAAGTGACATCCCGGCCCGCCCGCCCCCCCAACTGCGCAGTCACAGGCGGCCGCCATGTTGGGCGCGGCGCGCAGCGCTCCTGGGCGGCCATCTTGGGCGCGGGCGGGTTGGAAGGGGCAGAGCGGCCATCTTGGGGGTAATGGGAGCGGGGCCGCCATGATGTGCGTGGCGGGCAGCGCAGGGCCGCCATGATGGGTGTGGCGGGCGGGGGCAGCCCGTGGAGTGCAGTGGCGTTCGGCGGGCCGAGAGGGAGAAGCCGGGGCCGGGGGCCGGTATGCCCAGGCACTGCCACCCTCCGCAAAGGCCTCTGGGTGGGGCCCGGCCTGTCACAAGCCCCGCCACAGCCTCACCTCAGCGTGGCCTGGCAGTGGCAGAGCCCAGCGATGGCACCCTGAGGGGAGGCTGTGGGGGGTGATCGCTGGCAGGGCCGAGCGCTGGCTGCTGGGGCTCCCCCTGCACTCCTGGGCTGGGGACCGGGGCTGCTCCAGCCCGGAGAGGAGGGGGCACCGCTCCTCAGCCCCCTCAGGGCTGCTCCTGCCTGTCCCCAAGCGCTGGTGAGGCCCAGAACCGAAACCACCGGCAACTGAGCGGAAGCGAGAGGGCCGGAGGCTGTGCCGGGGTTAGACGGGCCTGGGCGGCTGCCACCACTGTGAAGGAAACGGGCTGCCCAGGGCAGTAAGTGCGGCCAAGCCGCCAGCATGGCACAGCCCACCTGGAAGGCCCAGGTTGTCCCTGGGCTGCTGGGGAGTGAGGGGCCCTGGGATTGGGTTTGGCATCCCTGGGCAGTGGCGGGCAGGTGGTTTTGGATGGACTGGAGGGTGTAAGGCAGACCCTGGCTGCGGGCACAGGGTGACTGGCAGACCCAAGCTTGCCAGTTCAGCCTCGCCGCCCAGGAGGCCCCCAGGGCTTGGCTGGGGGCGTGACAAGATGGGTGAGGAGCATCGTCAGCTCTTGCAAGGTGCGGTTTGCCACCGCAGCTGGGCTCTATGCAGTGAAGGGCAATGAGCAGCTCTGGGTGCGTGCCCTGCCGTGCCTTCCTCCGAGCTTGCTCATTGCCCCAGCTCCGGCTGCTCCGCTGCCCCAGCGGGAAGGATGGGTGTGAGGAGCTGCCCTCCCGCCCAGCACATTAGCAAAGTGTCCAGCTCATCAGCCCCACGAGGAAGGAGATGAAAAGGACTAGATTATGCCATCATGGTCTTGATTACATCTGCAGAGCCAAGCTCCTCCGTGGCAGTGGCATCTCATGCACAGATTTGAAAGAGCGGAGGGTCCGTGCTCCCACCTGACTCCCCGAACAGGTGCAGGCAGCGGGGGCTATTGCTCCCTTCTGGGGCTGTCTGATCTGGGGACAGGGGCAAGGGCCTGCCACACTCCAGCCCCCATGCCACCCGGCCTCCTTGGTATCCAGGAAGCACCGAACCCCCCCCCCCCGCCCCCAGCAGCAGCAGCAGCAGCAGCATGGAACACGTGTCCCCACAGAGCTGGGGACCTCCCTCCCTGTCCTTCCCTTTGTGGCCTCCCCACAAGGCTGGGTGTGGGGGGGGGGGGAGGCCACTCTGCCCACAGGGCCCAAACCGGTTCCTCCGGGGCTTGTGTGCACGGAGGGGGCCAGGGCGAGGGCAGATCCTGGCAGCACAGCTCTGCCAGGAACTCAGCAACTCGTTTTGGGGCTCCGCAGGCAGCTCTGAACGCCCCAGGGCTGCAGCCCGCAGCCATTGCGAACCCACAGCCCTGGAGCAGGAGTGGGGACGTGCGCCCCAGCTTGAGGGGGCAGTTGTGTCCCCCCCTGGCAGGGCAGGGCTGTGCCACGGTGGGGTGCTCCCTGCGCCACCCACAGCCAAGAGGTGATCTGAGAATCGCTGCTCACACCAGACCAACTGCTGACTGTCCGCAGGGCAGGAGCCGCCCGTGACCCCTGCCCGGCCAGCCGGGGGGGGACGCACCAGCACGGGCTGGGAGCACACTCGGACCTTGTGTCACCGCTTACAGTGGGGTCCAGGGTGGATCCGTCCCCATCGACAGAGCGCCGGGGGTCCCCGCAGGCAGCCCACGTGAGGCCTGGCAGCACGGCAGCCCCGGAGGGGGGGGGGGAGCTCTCGGAGGCGCCGAAAGAGCTTTGGACAGACACGACATCCCCGATGGCTCTCTGGCTGCCCGCTCAGCGGGAGTGATCGTGTCATTCCAAAGCCGTCTCTCTCCGAGGGACAGATCCTGCCCTGGCACCGCTCACCCCTCCTGGCACTGGGGGACTGCGGGGGGCCAGGGAGAGCCTGTCAGGGGACAGCGGTGGCAGGAAGCTCGTGCAGCATCTCACGACCTGCACCGCCCCGGTGCAGGTGGCCACATCCACACTGTGGCCAGCAGCCGGAGCTGCTACTCGGCACGCTCGCGCCGGCAGTTAGTCCCCAGGAAGCGAGCTTCTACTTTTAGCCGTTGGGGACACGAGACCCCTGGAGAGCCCCCAGCCCCGGCGCAGGGGGCTGAGCTGCGAGGCGGGGCACCAGTGACCCCCCCATCCCGACACCCCCCCTTCTCCCAGCGTGGCCCCCACATGCTGCCCCAGCCCTATGGAGGGGTTGGAGTGGGGCAAGCGGCTCATGCCCAGTGCCTGGCCTGGCGTGGGGTGGCGGTGGGCAGCAGGGTGGGGAGCGCATGGGGCGAGGCGGGGGCGGGAGCGCGGGTAACGAAACCCCAGGGCAGCTGGGCGCAGCGGGGACAGCTGCTTTTGGGATTCCGTTGCCCGCGCCGGCGCCGTGGAGGGACGGGCATGGGGGCCACCGCCATGCCACCCTGACACTGGGGCGGCCGGCAGGCCGAAGGGGGAGAGGGCTTACTTACCGCTAGGGACCAGGACGGATGAGCTGCGTGGGAGCCGCAGCCGGACCGCTTGTGGCTGGGGGTGCCAGCAGAGGCTGGGGTTGTGCCGCGGGCTCCCCCCGCGCAGCGGGCCTGGTGCCAAGGGGAGGGCGGCACGGCTGAGCCAAAAGGAAACTGCTCCGAACAAAGCCCCGGTGGGGCTGGAGCATCTGGTGCCAGCCCAGCAGCCCCCGGCGGGGCCCGGAAACCCGAGCCGTCCCCGAGGGAGGGCACACGCCCCGGCACCTGCGCCCGGCAGCGGCGGCACGGCACGGCCCCGGCTGCCGCCAGCGCCTCCGGAATCCGCCGCCCAGCCCCGGCGAGGCGGCCCTCGGGCACATGCCACGGGGCGGGGGAAGTGAAACTGTGTGGGGAACCCCACCAGCTCCAGGCGGTGCTCGCCAAGGGGGGACCCGGGACCCTGCCGTTGACGGAGGGTGCCGGTCCGTGGGGTGCTGGGGATTCCTGACGCCTCCCCACCCCAGCACGGCACGGCGCGACGGCGGGAAAAGTGCCGTCGCCGATGCCGGGGAGCTTCCCGGTAACCCCCGCCGTGTCGGGGCTCTGGCTGGTCCCGGCTGGGTGGCGTGGGGCGGGGGACGTGGGTCCCCGGCCCCAGGGCACCCCCATGAGCCCCCGGTCCCCCGCCACCCGCTGCCACCAGGCCCGCCGAGCGTGACACGGAGGAGAGGGGGAAGAGGGACCCGGCCGCCGGCCGTCCTCAGGCTCGGGGGTCTCAGCCCCCGCTGGCGGCAGCTGCCCCGCGGTGGGGCACGCCGTGCCGGGGGGCAGGGGACCGGGGCAGAGCCGTGCCGGGGGCGCAGCAGGGAGGCCGGGGAGCCGTGCCGAGCCCGGGGGCAGCCCCGGGGCACCGGCGGGGCCGGGCCCGGGGGCCAGGCGGCGGGCGGGCGGGCGCCCCGCGACTGCGGGACGGGAGCGCGGCCGAGCCCCGGTCCCGCTCCCTCCCCGCCGCCCGGCCCGGCCGCCCCGCGGAGTGGCGGGGACCCTGGACCGGGAGCCGCCCGCTCCCCTCTCACCTCCGGCCCCGCAGCCTCCGGCGCAGCAGCCCGGGCCGCTCCGCGGCCCTCCGCGGCGGCGGGGATCGGGGCGCCCGAGGCGGGACGCCCGGCGCCGCCGGGGGCAGGGCCGAAGCAGCGCAGCGCAGCCCGCGGTGCCCGCCCCCCCCACCCCCGGCGCCCCGCACCCGCCGTGCCGTTCCCTGCCCCGCCGCCGCTTTCGGTTTCGCTCCGGCGCTGGCCGCAGCCCGCCCCGGGCGCACCAGGTCGGGGCGGGCCCGGGCCCGGAGGAGGAGGAGGGTGGTGGTGGTGGTGGTGGGGTGTGTGTGTGTCCCTCCCCGCCGCCCCCCCGGCAGGAGGTGGGAGCCCCGGGGGGCCCCGGGCCGGCCCCGCTCCCGCCCCCGGGGCCGCTGTCCCAGCCCGGTCAGCGGCGCCGGCGGCGGCCGCCAGGGGGCGCGAGCGGGGCGGGGCGGGGCGCGGCGAGGGGGCGGGGCCTCTCTGCGCTTCCGGTGGCGGAGCGGCCATGGCGGTGGCGGCTCTGCGGCTGCTGGGACCGGCGGCACGGCGGGTGGCGGGCGGGTACGGCTACGGCTACGGCTACGGCTACGGGCACCGGGGCTCTGGAGGTCACCCTGGGCCGGGGGTAGACCGCTGTGTGGTCGCCGGGGCGGTGGCCGTGGGGCTGCCGGGGGTAGCTGTGGGGCGGCCGTGGGGTTCTCTGTGGGGCTGCCGGGGGTAGCTGTGGGCCGTCCGTGGGGCTCGCTGCGGGGTGGCTGTAGGGCTGGCCGTGGGCCCCACGTATCCCTGCCGCTCCCTGTCCCCGCAGGCCGCCGTGCCGGGCTCACCGCCTCACACCAGCGGACGATGAACTCTACCAGCGGACACGGGTGACGGTGCTGGAACCGGAGTCCCCCAACACCATGTTCATCGAGGGCTACAGCAGCCGCGGCTTCACCATCAGCGGGGACCTGGTGGTGGGACCCTGCGCTGTCCTGCCCCGCACCATCCTCCAGTGGAACGTGAGTGCCCGGTGGTGGGGCCTGGGCCGCTTGGCCCCCACCCACGCTGTGGGCAAGCACCCGGGGGGTCTGCCCCACTCAGTGCCCTTGGTGTCCCCGCAGGTTGGCTCCTACAGGGACATCTCGCATGAGAGTCTGTCGCTGTTCCGGCTGCTGGAGCCCAAAATAGGTACGTGGGGCAGCCGGGGCCCTGCACTGTCACAGCCTGCCTGAGCTGGCTCCAGGCTGACGGGGCCTGGCTGCCCCTCAGGGCCAGTGCAGGTCTGCCCCAGCCCACTCCGCAGCACCCCCTGCCAGCATTTTGGGGGAAGGAACTGCTCTCTGGCATCCCTCTGCTCTGCGGCAGCAGCTGGAGGAGTGCAGCGGGGTGGGCTTCCTCCTCGTTTGGGCTCCTGTAGGGGCGGCTGTGGGGAAGCTGTTGGTCCCTGCAGGGAGGGCAGGTCTGGGCCGAGGCAACCCGAGTGCAGCCCTGCCCACCCTTGCCAGTGGTCATGTCCTGGTTGCAGAGATCCTGGTGCTGGGCACAGGAGAAAGGGTGGAGCGGCTCCACCCTGCCATGCTGAAGCACATGCGGGAGAGCGGGATTGCTGTGGAAGTGCAGGACACGGTGAGGAGGGGTGTGCAGAGGGGTGCATACAGGCAGCGCCCCAGTGAAAGGGGAGGAGGTGGCACTGGGAATCCCCCCTAGGCTCTGCCTGCCCAAGGACGGACAGGAGGGAGGGGGTTGTGTGCCCTGTGGGGAAAGGCTGCATCTCCTGCCAGAGGACTAGGGCTTCACTGCCTCCCTTTTCTGTTTCACAGCCAAACGCATGTGCAACCTTCAACTTCCTAACCAGTGAAAAGCGCGTGGCAGCTGCTGGGCTCATCCCTCCACGGGGCACCTACAAGGGGATGTAGGTGCTGCCTGCCACGGCCGTGAGCTGAGCAGCTTTTCCCTTGTCTGCCTGAAGCTCCCGAGCGTCATCGCTCCCGGTGGAGAAATGCTTCGGACTAAATTGTCAGAGCTGCTGGCTGGATAGTGACTCTGCACACAGGAAGGCGCTGTGAGGTGCGTGGGCTCTGCTCTGCCCCGAAGTCCCTGGCTTCTCGGCCTCCTTGCCCAGTCTGGGCTGGGGCTGCAGGGCATGGCACGAGGCGTGAACTTTGCTGGCAGCACCTCACCCACAGCCCTGCTGTTCTGCCGAGGTGGTGCCGGGTAGGTACCTTGGCAGCAAGAAGCCATTGTCCCAAGGCAGGATAGAGGCTGGTGGGGTGAGCTGCATGCCCCCGGGCACGTTTGGGGCTCCACAAGGGAAATACATGTAAATTGGAAGTACAAAGCAATTGTGTAGTGGTTAATGCACAGCAGAGCAAGGCTGTAATGCACTGATGATGTGTGTGGTTGCTGCCCTGTGGAGCTGGCTGGGTGGTGGGGATGGGCTGTGGCTGCTCCCTGGGCAGCGTGTGTGGTGCCAGGGGTGCCACCTGCCAGCAGTTCCCTGAGCACAGCCGGCACAGGCAACTGGTGGGTCCCAGCTGGTACTGGCCTGTCCTGGGCTCTCCTGCGGGGTTTTGTGCCGCCCTGCAGTGCTGCTGTCCCTTGTGAAGCCTCGAGCTGCAGGTGGTCCCTGGATGCTGCACCCCACCTCCCTGCAGGCTCAGCTTAAGCAGGGGACATGGAGAGGGTCACTGTCCTGTTGTCCCCCCCCCCCCCAACCTTGCACTGGGACGTGGCTGTGGATGCCACTCCTGGGACTGGGCTACAGGTACCTGATCACAGCCTTGTCCCCCAAACCCTGTAACCTCCACGGGCCCAAGGAGCGGGTGGGGGACATGGCTGTAGTCCCCAGCCCTGAGTCAGCTACATTAATGAATGTTTGACACAATTATGTTGTAATTCAAGGCTCTGGTTTTAACATGTGTAAATGTAATTTGACATCACCGTGCTACAGAGTGATGATATTTTTTTTTTCTTTTCAGTTTAGAGACACAAAACCCTGATGGTAAATGTGCTCTTTGGCAGGAGTTAATTTGCATGGGGGGGAGGGGGGGGGAGATGACATGACACACACCACTGATACAGGTGGAAAATACCTTAGTCACCTGGTGTTGCAAGCACAGGTAATCCAGCCAAGCCAGGGAGGTTTGCACTGGTCAGGAGTGCAGAAATGCAAGCACCAGCTCCTTTATAATCCCATGCCATTCCAAGTTCATTGTCCACACACCTTTTGGCAAACAAACTATAGAAGAAGCCTGGGCAAGTGATCTGTACCACCCCCACTGCCCAGCCGAAGGGGGTGCAGCTGCTGGGGCATGTGCTCCCAGCAGTATTGCCTTCTTGCCTAGCAGCCACTTGTTTTCTGCGCTGATGAAGGTTTTTTTAAACACCCAGCACTGCATTATCCACTCAGCCCTGTCCTGGGGCTGTCCCCTCCCTGTTCCCCCTCACACACACCATGTCCCTTCTGGGGCCATCAGCTGCTCCTGAGAAGGTGCAGGAAGTGAAGAAGAGAGCCAAGGAAGTAGAACAAGGGCAGTACAGAAGGAAGAAGGGCTCTGGGCTGACACCAACTGCACATCTTTTCCTCTTTTATTGTAAAACATGGCCAACACGTGCAAGGCTCCAGGCGCCAGCCCAGGATCACTACTTCTGGGTGGCAGGTGGGCCCTCTCACGTGGTGATGAAGCAGCCAAGGGACACAGGGAGCTCCAGGCAGCCCACAGAGTAATGGCACTTCTACAGCAAGAGCAGCTCCCGCACGGGGTGGCGCAGGGCTGAGTGGCACGATGACAGACACAGACGGACCTCCTTCAGAAGAGGCGCTTCTCATACCTGTGAAGGGAGCAGCAAACCAGAGGGACCTTTTACCGACCCACCTCACTGAGGGCAAGGACCAAAGGCACAGTTAGGAATGGCTCCTGCCCTGCCAGCCCATGGTACACTGGCAGGGACCAGCTCCTCTGCTCATGCCCGGCTGTGAGAGGAGTGCTGGCCCACGCCAGACAACATGCTGCGGCTCAGCCCAGCTGCGCAGTGGCAGGTGAAGCCAGCACCATGCCAAGCCAGTGGCAAGGCAGCTGAGGCACCAGACAGCCACGCTTAACTCTCTGTGACACCCATCTCGGGGAGACGGGTCATGCCAGCAGCACTTACGAGTGAAGGCCATGCACCCCTCCTTCCACCTGGGCAGACGTCGTCCTCTTCTCAAACTTCAGCTCTCCCGAGTACATCATGGCTCTGAGGGGGAAGGACACCCATCACAAGCCAGCCAGCATCCCAGAAAGACAGTGCTCTGGCACGCATTCAGCTGGAGCAGCTGGGACGAGGGACACTGGTTCCTCCAGCTGCGGCCGGAATGGTCTTTGCTGTGCTCCTAAGAGCCAGGCACAGTAAGGTAACCCCAACATTTCAAGTCCAGCCAGCTGAATATGCCACAAGAGACCATGCTCCTGCATCCCTGGGGCTGGCAAATCTATGACACAGTGTGCGCTGGAGATGAGGGAAGAGAGCTACAGCAAGCTCAGGCCACACAGAACACACTGCAGCTTGGGTACAGCTTGCCCAGGGACCCCAAATGGCAGCACTGTGACCTAACCAGAGCACAAGCGAGGGGAAGCACTCACCGGACTTGGGTAAGGCTCTTGGCACCAATATCCTGGCAGGAATGCTGGATCCCAGCAATCAGGTACGGAATGAATTTGTGGATAGAGCCCTTGTCCTGTACTGCACCAGAGACCCCCTGGGCGACTTTGATTTTGTCTGTCTCACTGCATGAGAGCAAAAATCAAGGAAGTTTATGAAGCAGAGACACCCCAAAAGCTTGATCTGCTGCCCCAAAGCCCCATCTCTTACCTGAAATACCGGTTCTGGCTGCCCAAGTTCTTGTCCATGGCATCTAGTGAGCCCATGCCACGATATTTCTTCAGCCTAATTCCATCTGAGAAGAAGTACTCGCCCGGGGCCTCCGTGGTGGCAGCCAGGAGAGAGCCCATCATCACTAGCACAAGAGAGCACCCAGAACAGCATGTCAGCAGCAGGAAGGCTGTGACCGCAAAACCCTCAGGGTCCCTGGGCACAGCACTGTGCTGGACCCCTGCCATGACCCCAGCCACCTGCAGGTATACGCCCTCGTGCCCGGAATCCAGTGCCGTATGGAAACCCTTCCTAAGAGACTCCCTACGAACGTGCACGACCCAGCTGCCCAACGCGCTACTCACCTGTGGAGGCCCCCAGTGCGAGGGCCTTTGCAATGTGCCCAACCGTCTGGATCCCTCCATCTGCAATCACGGGGACGCCGAATCTCCTGGCGTATTCAGACACCTTGTACACTGCCGTGGCCTGGGGGCGGCCGCACGCCAGCACTGTGGGCAGGGAGAGAGCAGAGAAACGGTCAGCGCCTATGCAGCAGTGTGTTCCCTCCCCAGCAGGCCCTTTTAGGCTTCCAGCACACACATGCTCCAGCACTCGGGAACGCACAAATCCCTGGATGCTCCTTCCCTAGGCCGAGTTGCAAGAGAAGCGGATGCCCAGGAGATGCCTGCTAGGACATCCTCATGGCCCTCTACTCCAAAAACTGTGGGTGACCTTGGGACTGGGGTCTTTGACCAAATGCCTGGGATCAGCCGAGACTCACAGCCCATCCTGGTGCGCAGCAGACGTGTGGGGAGCTTGGGAAGGAAGGGGAGCAGACTCCAAAAGCCCCTCTCCAGAGCATCACTGGAGCCACGTCCCACCGCTCGCTCCCTCCTAGTGGTGCCAGACCCCTTCTCCATATACCCAGCAGCTGTATGATGTGCTTCTTGCATGGAAAGGCAGCTGGCTGGGAGAGAGCTGGTATGTATATATATATAAATATATATATACACACACACATATATATCTGCACACACACAAACACACATGCAGCAGTGGAAAAGGAAACGGGCAGGATGATTTGATGGCTTACAGGAAATAATTTATGTTCCTGCCCCACAATGTAGCAAGGCTTCTGTCAAGTTTAGCTGCCCCATGGGAAGGGAGTTATTAGCTTTGGATTTACCTGCTCTTCCCAGTCAGTAGCAGTTAAGAGGCTTCCCACTGTGCGAGGGAAAACCAGCACAGGGCACATCTGGCGACGCATTTGTCAGCCACAGGCATGCAAGGACACTGAGATAAGCTTCTCTCAGGGAGACGTCCCTTACCCACAATTAACTGGAAGCCTTTTCTCCAGTCACTGTTAGTCCGATACACTGGGTAAGATTATGGCCATGCAGGATTAGTACTTTGGAGCGTGAACTCCAGGTGTGGTTTAGCCTGCCTGGCAGCAGCACTGGCAGCGTGCATCCCTGGCAGAGGTTTGCCGAGGCCGAGAGTCTGCAGTTGCTCCTCTCCCAGTGCTCAGCAGCAGCTGCTGAAAGAGGGAAGCCAGACTCCAGGCTGAGATCATGAAAGAACTGATTTTAATCGAACAAAACTTGGCGTTAAGCTAGGGCTTAGCCAGCCAGGGAGAGTCTGCCAGCTATAACATGAATGCCATTAGTCTTAAAGAGATGGTCTCGCTTGGTACTGCACTGCTAAAGGCCACGTTGCAGCTGCAAAATGCTGCAAGGGAAGAGCTCTGTGGAGAGAAGCACCCAGTTTTGGAGGGTCTAGAGTCCAGAGTCTCTGTGATTGTGTTGTAGACAGTGCAGGGCCTGCAGAAACCTCAGAAGAGCAATCAGAGAGACCAGCCCTTTAAGGAACAGCTTGGCTCAGGGCTCCTGGGAACATCACACCATTCTGAATGTCCCAGTGCCCAGCGCCACAGCTTCAGAGCGCAGGCTTCCAAAGCAGGGTTCAGAGCACACACACGCCGAGTGGTCTGGTGAGGGTTTGTCTTTTTTAGCGTATCTGCAAAGGGTGTCCCTGCAAGATCATCTGCTAGAGAAAACCTGGGATCTTCAACAAAAACCTCTTTCCCTTTGAGGTGCGTCAAAACTAGGAGAAAGGGCAAAACCCAAGGCTTGCCTCAGGTGGCTGCTTGATCTGGTAGCACTGGAGAAGTACAGAGCAGACAATGCTGCACCCTGTGCTGGGCAGGGGAAGAGCCCTTTCTCTCCACAGCTGTCGGTGGGGAAAGAAATGGTTCTGGTACACAGCTGCCAAGGTGGCTGTAATCAGTTAAGTCTCTCTGTAACCCCAGGGGAGGTAGCTTGGAGTGAAGCTTAGCCAGTGTACAACTTCCCCACAACTGGGGCCAGATTTAGAGCAGGATCAAAGACTGACTGCTCAGTGATCACCTCCCAGCACTGGATCAGCAGGGGCATGCCTGGCTAGAGATCCAGAAGATGCAGTCAGAAAGCCCAGTCAGGCTCCTAACTGGATTTTGGAGTGGAGGGTGGACAGGCCTGAGTGCCCTCAGCTTTGACAGTTCAGACCCTGCTTTAGGAATTCAGAAAGGCTTCTCAGCTTCCATTTCAGATTCAAAACCAGTATCCAAAGCCACAAAACCCCAAGTGCATCTACAGCTAAATTATTCTCAAACAAGCAGTAGGGCCATGTGCAGCCAAATCAGGGTCCTGCTTCAAGACACGTAATTAGGGTTGGGAACAGGGCAAGTGACTTACTATAGGTGCCCGTGACAGTAGAAGGGCATTTGGGGCTGTGGGACTTTAGGTCTGGAGGGATCTTTGGAGCAGCTAAACAAAAACAAACACACAGATTTTAGAGACAGAAGAACAGCAGCAGAACAAAGGACCCCAGCAGTGACCTGCTACTAGGCAGAGCATACAGTGTGGGACAGAGCTGACCTTGCAAACCCTTCCTAGCCTGAGCCAAACCAGAGGCCAGATCCAAGCCAGCCAGGCCCAGCTGTGCACAGCACATGCTCACCCTACCCCAGCAGCCATCCACAGAGGTGACCCCCCCCTAACCCAAAGGGCCAGAGTTCTTGCTTTAAGAGGGACAAAAACCTGGGGAGCTGTGGTTAAGAGTTTTGCAACGATATCTCCTGTGAAGTGCCACATTCTGCCTCTGCTCTGTTCCTTCCCCAAAACCAGCACCCAACCTCACCTCCCACGGCAGCCAGGGGAGGCAGCCTCTGGAGACATTCACCCTGCTGTAGAACAGAACAGGCCTCAGTGGCTCCTCTGCCTCAGAGTCAGAGGGCGATACGTGTGTCCTGGTTCTGCTCGGGCCACGGAAGCATCAGCCCAAGGACACCACAACCTCCCTAGAAAGGTTGCCTGAGACAGACTGCCCCGACTGGGAAACCACCCACAGCCAGCGCTCCCATGGCAGGCAAAGCAGGAACGCAGCCTAGGTCCAGGGCTGCTCGAAGGCTCCATGCTGGAATCAGCAGAGCTAATGCAGGGCCTTCAGCCATCAGCTACCCTCTTGCTGCCTCCCGTGGCAAGGACCAAGGAGCAAAGCAGAGAGGGGCTGTGTTTGTGAGCTACGGCGCCTTGCACTACCTCTCTGCACCTCACCTGCCAGGTTCAAAACAGGACTGAACCTGTCCTCAAGGCAGCCTTCCTCCAGGCCCTGCAGATGCCCCTCTCCACCTTTCAGCTAAGGGTGACGCAGCCTCTGCCCCACACAAGCTCCGGCTAACTGTAGAGACAATGGCCAGAAATCCCATTTTGGCCTGGAAATTGCAGGAAGGCATCGAGCCCAGCAGACCAATACTCAAGCATCACGCACACTGCTGCCAGAGGGAAAGGGAGCACAGACAGCCCAGTGCACTTCATCCGTCAGCACTGGGGACCCAGCAAGACCCTCTCCCTGCAGAGCTGCCCGCCAGCCCCATCCCACACCGAGCCTGCAGCTCCTCTCAGGCAAAGCCACGCGTGCCACACCTGCTCTACTCAGTCTCGGTCAGTACTGGGAAATGCCTTTGCTGCTGCTGCCACCCCAAAGGTTTGACCCAGGTGATGAGAACATCCTAGACGAAGCAGGTAAAAGATAGCTTGCTGTTGGACACTGCCCTTACAATGGCATAAGTCCATCCCACCTATGCTGCTTTTCAGCAGGGAATCTCTATTAAACAGATGTCTCTCTTCAGCCTGTTTAGGAGATGGCTGATCTCTCTCACCTTCCTGTGTGATGCAGATGGAGCCACTGCCCATCCCGACTCTCAGGGCATCGACCCCTGCGTCAATGAGGTTCTTGGCCTGAGCAGCAGTCACAACTGTGGGGAGCAGAAACTGGTTTGAAGAGAGACAAGCAGATTTGCATGCGACACTGCTCTGCCTTGGTGCTTCCCCCGTGGCTGCAAACATCCCCTACCCAGGGCACCAGCCTGCGTCAGAGCCAGGCCTGGCTGTCCACTGCTACCAGGCCCATCTGCAAAAGCAGCCATGAGTTTCTGTCCCAGCTGTCCCCAGTGGGCGAGATGACAGTGGCCCTTTAGGCTACTGTGCAACACATTTACACCCAAAGGCTGAGGTAGCAGAGGTCACCGCATGGTGCCAAGCACTCTCTGGGCCACACCAGGTAGGGAGGGCAGAGCACAGGCTAACAGCAGCACCAGTAACACACCAGCCAGGTAAAGACAAGGACTGCTGAACTCCGCTGTCAAGAGGCAGGGAAAACTTCCATTAGGTTTCCACATTGAGCAATACTCATTATTATTATTACCATCCAAAATTTTAAACTGGTGTGTAAAAGAAGCTAATGTGTAACAGGCTACAGAGGACTGTAGCACACTGTGCTGCAAAACAAAGGTTTCAAAATATTTGCAGCTGTAGCAGCAGCAGGGTACTGCCCTGTGTCTGCAGAGTGGTCTTGCCCTGTTCCACAAGCCAGAGGAAACCATTTTAAGTTCACAGACATTTACCAAGATGACTGTTTCATCCTGCAGCTCCCTCTATGTCTAAGAAACAAATGTAATTTAAAGACAAGAACAGTCTTCAACACATGCCTACCATTTCCTCCAATAACTTGTAGGTTGGGATATTTTTCCTTAATGTATTTTATCATATTGATCTGGAAGATGGAGTTCCCCTGAGAGGAATCCTGCAACAGAAATAAAACCAATTTCAATGACAATTTCTGCAAAAGATTACAAATACAGCTCCAGAAGAGCCTCAGATCTTCACTCTGCTTACTGGGGTCTCTGCTAAGTGGGCAAGACGACTTCCCAAACTGAGCACAGAACCAGAGGAGAAGCTGCTACCAAGACTAATATCCTTCACGTTTAAATCCTGTGGCTTCTACAGTAGGCAACAAGCAGCACATCTGGCTGCAGGTAAGAACCGTCTAGCTCTACCACCAGGACACCGTCAGGCCTGTCTCAAACTACAGGTAAAATGGTAGATGTTCCTTGTGAAACCCAGCAGGGCTGGCAGGGAGATGCACCTCTCCCTGCTGCGCAGAAGAGCAGCTGAAATACCAGATGTTGACCACCGAGTGCTCAGGCCCTGCCAACCTCCGTGACCCAGCCAACTCGCAGTGTCTGTTAAATATTTCCAGCTGCAACACTGCTCAGCCATGCCCTCAGAGCACAGTGGCCTCACAAGCTAACAATCAATGAGAAAACAATGTGCAAATACAGGCAGTGATGGCTGTGCCCGAAAGCTTACAGGCCAGAAGGGGAGATGAGCAAAGCAGCTCTGGACTGACCATTCCTGAACATCAGGCAGTTAAGAGAATAACACAGTAACAAACACCACAGAAGCATAAGGGAAACTGTAAGAAGCCAAATATTCAAAAACAGTTAGGAACATCAGAGACCATGGCGGCAGACTGCAATAAGCTTTTGCAGAAGATTCTGTATTAACTAACAATGTTTTTCTCCTCAGCCTTCAGGGCTTTGATGCACCCCACATAATCCCTCAAGGTCACTAAGTTCCCAGGCAAGAGGAACTCTTCTTATTTGAGGACTCCAACCAAAATGAGACTGAGGTCAACAAACTGCCATATTCTAACACAAAAGGGCCTGTAACGAAGACCTAAGTGCCATGCTGCTGCCCCACTGTCAGAGATTCAGTCAGACCAGATCCTCAGCCCACCCAAACTCCCCAGGCCAATGTGATGCTTGTGGGTGGCTCACCAGCACTACCGCATCCACGCCAGCCTGCACCAGGAGGTCTAGCCGGTACTTGTCATCTTCGTGGGTGCCAATAGCGGCACCACAGAGCAGCTGCTTCTTGGAATCCTTAGAAGCCAGAGGGTAGTCCCGGTTCTTCTTGAGATCGGTGCGGGCAATTATAGCCACCAGCTCGTCATCTTCATTAACAATTGGCAGCTTGCCTTGAAACAAACAGAAAGAACATCACTGCAGATTTCTGCAGGAGACAGACATTAGCCCGGAGCAGTGTGGCAGACCAGGAGCATCAGGCAGGCAGGAACTGGTACAACGTGGAGACTCAAAGAGGTGTGTGTTACCAAATCTTGCTTGGCCGCAGATGCCAGCAGTTCATTTTCGGGAAACAGAGCAAGGAGTTTGCAGGACTGGAGAAGGACTCAGTATTTTCACACTGACCATAGAAAAACTGCATCTTTCTTAATAATTAGAATCACAACACTGTGTTAAAAGTCAAACTACCAAACCCTAACAGAGCTGAACTGAGTGCCAAAATGTGAAGGCCAGAATAGAAAATTGAAGATGTGTGGCTGGACAGCCAGGCGCTCTTCAGCTCCTGGGCTGCCAAGAATCCCTCAACTTCAAACAGATTTGAGATGAACGCATGTGAACTCTGTACCCTGGCAGAGGGCTGCGGGCACTCTCTCCTCACTGTCCTCTCACCGTGCTGGAACGCAGCTCTCCCATGTTCCACCCACGGACAGACGCGTGCCCACATTCACCCACTACTGCTCCCAACCCAGCGCTTCCATGGCTCTCCCTCACTTTGCAGACATTCCCAGGTACCTTTTTTACTCCTTTGCAGAATTTCATTTGCTTCTTTCAACATTACACCAGCCGGGGCCACAACAAGATCCTCCCGCTTTGTCATAATCTGGTGGGAGGGAGAAGATAAAAAGTCACAAGAACTCCTTCGCACTGATCTGAAAATACCGAACCCCTCTGCCCACATGAAATGCTCCGCAACAGCCGTGCGGGAGTGCTCTACAGACAAAGAAGCCCACAGCACAGCAACACGCCTCCAGAAACACACAGGAACAGCGTCATATGGCCTGTCCCCATGCAAGTAGCGGCCATCAGTCCCCAAACCCATTGGTGTAGTGAAAACAGGAGATGGCAGAGGGCCTCAGCAAGCTGAGGGAGAGCACCTAGAAACAAGGGACGACTCTCGGATGACCCTTGTTTGGGATGTCACCCAAGCAGCCCTCCCCTTTAATAGAGCACAGGCAAATAAGGGCTGGAGACACCTCCAGAGTCCCATGCTATTCTGGCAGAAATGCTACCCCCAAGCTTGTTTTCAGGCAGCAAGCCGCAGCACACAGGCTCTGGAAGGGCTCTGCTCAGAATAACCCACTGCTGCTGCTGGCAAGGTCAATAGGGCAAAGGAGTTGCTTCAGTCCAAACAAACACGATCACCCGTGCTCGCTCTTGACAAATAAGCACCAAAACATAGTGGAATGGCAAGGGGCAATGGACACAAGCTGGAACACGGGAACATCTGATGCGGTATACAGAAAAAAAGCTTTCACTGCAATGGTGGTCAAACACTGGAAGAGTAGCCTAGAGAGGCAGCGAAATCTCTCCATCCTTGGAGGCACAGACACAGCCCCACGCAGCTTGGTCCAGCTGAACGTGCCTCAAGCAGAAGGCATGACAAGAGACCTCGAGGTCCCTTCCCACCCGCAGCATTCTGCGATCACAAAGTTCACATGGGATGTTCTCATAAAAGGTTACTGAAGAAGGCCCAGCAAAGCTAAAAGGGAACACTCTCTAACCCTCAAGGAAAGTAGATTAGTTGCACACAACAAAGAAAAGAGGGAACATTTTAGTTATTTATACCACCAGAACAGATATTTTGCATCAGGAAAGAGGTTCACCCTGCTTGCATCCACCCAAAATCCTCTCTGTGACAGAACCCACATCTCAGGAAAAGCCTGAGGAATCACGGACATGCCCTGACACACTCCCTAAGCCTGTGGGATTCATGAGCTTCCTGAGCTACAGGAGACGTGTGTGTTTAACTGGATGGCAATGAATTGCTCAGTAGGACGACTGCTGGACAGCGAGCTGTGCGGGGGGGGGGGAGATCTAGGAGACCATTAATTTCCCTAGCCTTGCCTGGTGACAGAGGCAAGCACCAAACACAGCAAGCTTCCAACTTTGCAGCGCTGTATGATCCACACATAAAGGATGAGAGGAGATTCTTATCTGGTTCCTCTGAATGGACCAGCATCGCTTCAAAGGGCCATGTGCACTTTTATAACCTACTCCTGGTGTAAGATTCTTGTTACAGGTATTTATAGGCGATTTCAAACCAAACAGGGATGAGCATGTGATACCAGGTTTGGTCAGCAAGAGCTAAAAATAGTCATGAGTCAAGAGCAGAGCCTGGGCAAGAGGCACCGGTGGTGTAACCTGACAGTGCTGCAGATCTACGGTTACACAGCTCGTGTAACAGGAATGCCAGAACTAACAGGAATCAACACAGGCATCACAGAGAACGTCCTCCTGTATGAGGGGAGTTTCATGGTGTAGCATTATAAAGGCTAAACTGCCAGTCCCCAAGTTCAGGGGGTTATTTTAAAGAGCAAGTAGCCTAGATGAGGCACACAGGGAAAGGTAGTCCAGAAAAGGAAGGTCAGTGCTTGGAGGGCTTGCTGGGCACAGCGCAGCTGCTACAGCCCTGGCCAGTGCCAGCATGCTATCTGGGACCACAGCAGCAGCCAGGAACACCAGGAATTAATTACTGAACCAGGGAAGAGCACCAGCTGTAGAGAGGATGGCTTTCACAACACTGAAAGACAACCCCACAGGAGGAGTCATGCGAACACTAACTGCACGGCTACTCTCCTGTATCTGCGCTGCAGGAGTCGCAGAGAGCACGTAAATGAACAAGACGCTCTCCCCTGGAAATACAGTTAAAGACGGACCCACAAAGCTAACGTGGAGCTGCTCCCTCCAGCTGGTGCAGCATCCTCACGGCCACACGCTCACCCTCCTCCTTATCACAAGCCACGCTGCGTCCTAACGCAAGGCTCGCATCCACCAGGCGCTGACACGCCCTTCTCACCTCGCCAAGAGGCAAGTCATGCTCCGACTCTTTCAGGAAATCAATATCTCGAGATGAAATGATCCCAACCAGCTTGCCCCCCATCTTCCCATTGTCCGTGATGGGAATCCCACAGAATCCGTGACGAGCTTTAGCTTCAAACACATCTCGCACTCGGTCGTTGGGGCTCAGCACCACGGGGTCTGTGATGAATCCTTGTTCGTATTTCTGAAAAGAAGCAGATTCAGCAGCCAGGCTAAGCGGCACAGCCAGACCGAGCAGAAGCCGGACACGTGCCTGGTGGTTACTGCGGCCACTCACAAAGGTCTGCAAACACCCAGCCTGGCCATGTGCTCACTGACAGAACGACTCCCAAACCAGCACCAAGGCTCATCCAAGTAGCGTTAGATTCCCAAGAGTGCCCAGGCAAACCTCCTTCCTGAAATTATGGGGAACGTTCCCAGGCCAGGAGGCCTGGCATTTCTCAAATCCCAGCCTGCACACGGACAGCTCCTCACACGCAACAAGAGGTTTGCGCGGGCAACCACGGCAGCGCTACCGTTCTGAAATGCCAAGATCCGGCACGCTTTAACCGTGAGCTCCTCTCAGATCTCCTTCAGCAGGGCCAAACCCCGCTGCCCACCTCCACGAAGCCGTTCCAGCCACTCACCTTCACCTTCCGCACTTCGTTAGCCTGGAACTCCGGGGTGCAGTTGTGGTGGATGAACCCAATTCCCCCGGTGAGCTGGTAACACAAAGGCGGCCGTAAGTCGCTGCCAAACCTCCCCCCGGCCCCGGCCCTTCCCCGGGCGGATCCAGCAGCTGGGCACGGAGAGCCGGACCAGCCCGGCCGCCCTCGGGGTAGCCGGTGCGGCAGAGCCGGGGGCGGGCGAGCGGGGTGCCTGCCCGCCGCCTCGGGGGGGATCTCTGGAGCATCGAGGTGGCCCCAGAGCAGAAAGGTCTGTGCCTCGCACGGCATTTCCACCCCCTCCCCGGGCCAGCGCCCCGCCATCCCGGTAACGGCGGCGGAGGGGACCGGCCGGGGGCGGCGGCAGGCCGTGCCCGCCCCGCGGGGCCGCACTCACCGCCATGGCGATGGCCATGCCGGCCTCGGTGACCGTGTCCATGGGGGAGGAGACCAGCGGGGTTTTCAGGGTGATCCTCTTGGTCAGCGCCGAGGTCAGGTCCTGGCGGGGAGGAAGGCGGCGGGCGGGGGTGGGGGGGGGGGGGGTTGGTGAGCGGCGGCACCGGGCACCGGCCCGCTCCCCCGCCCCGGCTACTCACCACCTGGTCCGCCGTGAAGTCGATGTACCCCGGGAGGATGAGGAAGTCGCTGGGGGAAGGAGGGTAACGAGGGGGAGACGCGTCAGCGACCGCAGCGGGCCGGCCCCGCGCCGCGATCCCGGTCCCGGTCCCGGTCCCGGTCCCACTCACTTGTAGGTGAGCCCATCGCCGCAGCTGAAGAGCTGCTGCGCCGTCAGCCCGTCGTCGGGCACGTAGCCGGTGCCGCCGCTGATGAGGTAGTCCGCCATGGCGCCGGCCCGCCGCCGCCGCCGCCGCCACCGCCGCCGCCGCGTGCCCGCCGCGCCGCGCCGCGCCGCCCCGCGCGCCCCCGAGCGCACGCGCTCCCCGACGGCGGCCGCGAGGGCTCAGGCGGCCTCCGCCCAGCGAGAGCGCGGCCCAGAGCGGCCGCCGGAAGGGGCCGGGCGTCACCCTCGCCCCCTCCCGCCCGGGAGGTCGCCGGGGGCGCCCCCCTACCCACCCCCGGCCGCGCCGGTCTCACCGACCGGGACGGGCCCGCCCTGCCCAGGGCGGGGCGTGCGGGCCCGGCCACGGAGCTGCCCCCCGCGCCGGGGACCGGGCTCGGCGGGCCCGGGGGTCGCAGCCGCTTTCGGCCTCTCCTGCCCGCGGGCCCCGCGACAGAAGGGGCTTCGCAGCACCGGACCGGTTAGCGGCCAGCCCGGTGAAATAAGGCTCCGCCGGGACGTCACGAGCCGCAACGGGCCTTTTTTCGTTCAAGCCAAGCGGCTAGTTCGACGTATAGGACGGAGGCACTAAGCAGAGAGCTGGGCTCCGGGTACGGCCCAGTAGAGCCCGGCGTGACACGGCCCGGCTTTGCTTACGCAAGCATGACCTGTACAGTGTGACACGCGCCCAGAAAACAACCTAAAAAAGGCGACCTGTGGATGACCTGCACTGGAAGACGCTGCCCGTGAGGCCCAGTGGGTCAGGCACTGGGTTCAGCTCTAAATCCAGCAGCTTCAGAAGACAGGAGCACGTGCCTGTCAGATCTGTGGTGGGGGCTGAGCTGGAACACACCAGCAGAATCCAACTCTGTAAGTCAGAAGCTATCTGCAAGAAGGATGAAAGTCAAGAGGCCGGAGTGAGGCAACAGTCTAGCAATGAGAGGGGAAACGAAAGGCACAAAGGGGAGAGGGAATCTCACCGAGGCAGCAGTCCCACAGGGGAGGACCTGAGGTGATCCCAGCCAGGCATTGGCCTTACACAAGCCCCCTCTTCCCAAAGGCACCAGGCCAGGTCGTACACACAAACGCTGTGAAGAGGATGGCTGCGCTCTGCTGCAGACTGGGGGGTCTCGGCGTAGCACCTTCCTGCCTGTGCCACAGAGGGCGGGCGGCTGGAGGGAGGATTTCAGAGAAGAGCGGTAGCAGGAGTAGGGAGGACTGTGCCTGCAGGAGAGCAAGGGGCACAGATGCACATCTGCCTTAGAGGAGAGTTGCAGGAACTAGCGTTCGGCTGTTTCCAGGATGAAGATGTTTCCCGCCCCGCAGATCCATTTGGGTGTCAGGAAAAGTTCCTGTACTATGGGCTACAGAACAACCTCCTCTTCTGATGGCTGGTTTGTTTGTTGTGATATACCTGATCTAGCCTCAGAGCACCAGGGAAACGGGACAACCAAGCCCCTTCTCGCCCTGCTCTTGCAACCCACTATTTAACACTTACAAGTTTGGGGAACTAAAGAATGGTGCTCCTGCACCTCCAACTGTCTGACTGCAGTAGATTAAATCCTCGTCCAAAGATCAGCAAGTAGCTTTAAGAAAATGTGTTACTCATGTTACCCAGCTATAGGACACAGGAAGTGTGAACAGAGGTGTCTGTTCAGGTCTCCCAAAATACTTGGAAGCCAACAACCCTCGTATGCTGTGAGGTTTGCCGGTCTGGTTCAGTCCTGTAGTTTGGGTGAACGTGCTGGTCTGAGTAAGGTTCTCCAAAATACAGCATAGAGTTTAGAGAGAGACCAGTTAAGCTAGGCTTTGGTAGATGCTGATGTTGACTTTTATGCAGGGAGGGAGAAAGACCCCAAATGAGTGAACTATGCTATGGGTAGAAGCAGGACTCCTGGGTGGCTTGTTTGGTTTCAGCAGCAGTAATCTGCACAGAACAGAGGTTGCAGTTTCTAAGTTATAGTTGCTTCCCACCGGACGGTGGTTTTGTTTGTAGTAGGAAAGGAAGGCACATACCTCAGCACAGGAATGTTCACTTTGCTGTGAGAAAGGGTATGTGCGGCTTCTAAGGACCCTCACATAACTAAGGAAAGGCGACCCTTGCATAGTTGAGGCAGTGACAAGGATCTGCAATGCCACTTAAAACTTTAAGCCAAGAGATTGGTAGCTAATCCTGTTACTACTACTGTGAATGGCAACATCAACGCCATCTTCCTTCAGCCACGTTAACAGTGCTTGTTGTTATGCTACGCTCTGAACTTCACAGGGTTTCAATTCTTCTTCCCTGACAGTCTCTGCTATAAAAGATTGCATTTCACCCTGGTTTCTACTTCTTTACGTAATTCCTGGGTTGACTCTCAGCTAAGAGTTGATTTCACTTATCCAGACACCGGTTTCCCACTGTTTACAGTTTGCTTGGGCTAAGGAGCTGTAAGAAAAGCACTGTCCTTTGCAGTAAATAAAGCATCTAGGCTCACACCACAGAAAGCAGTCATCAGTAAAGGCACTGAGATACACATCCCAGAGGCAGGGTTCAGAAACACAGCCTTCCAGAGGAAAACACTGCCTGCCAAGGACACACACTCTTGAGTCAGCGTTGCCTGTCACAGGATCAGCGGAACAGGAGGCATCGTGCCAGACCAAGATCAGTTTAACAGGTCTCTCTACCCTTTATTTTAAATAAGGCCAGCGCTAACAAAGGTTTGCTAAGCCTATCTGGGAGGCACACACCGATCTCAGCTGTTATGCTAGAGCACAGGCACAGCAGTAAACAGGCAAGTTGGCTTCTGTTCCAGTAGAAACACCAGACAAAGTTTAATGGTTCTCAAACAGACTACAACAAAGGCTGCAGGGAAAAACATTTTATTTCCAAGCAGATTACAAAGAGCAGAGAATATAAGAGTAAAATTAAATTAAAAAAATAGTTGAGTGCATCTCTTTAAAATGATTTGTAGTGTGAGTTACTCACGGGGCAAAGCTACTGGAGAGTTCTGAAGGTCACTTTGCAGGATGCCAATCACATGTGCTGTTTAGACCAGGATCAACACGGGAGGGACAGACAAGACGTATTTTGCATATAGGCTGCACACTCATTATCAAGCGAGGCTCTGGGCTGCAACTGGACCCTGCCTTTCTGAGACATCCCCTCCACCTCATTCTCTCCTGCAGTTCTCTCATGTTCTAGATGCAGTTTATTGCTGCTGTAAGTGGGTTCAATCTGCCTCCCCATTCTGATGAGCTGAAACGAGAACGGAGAAGCAGGCAAACATGGCTGCCATGCACAAGGTTATACAAGGAAAGTGACTGCAGTGCTGAGAGCCGGGCTTCAGCCACACAACAAGGGGAACTGACAAGTAGGGGACACAGCAATCGCTTCAGAGATTTTGGGGCAGCATGTCAGTGAGACTTCTGGAAGAAGATTTGAGATGCTCCTTAAGGTAGGAAGATGCTCGAGCTGAGAAGGTCTTTCCTACGCATTGGCACCAGGAAACAGACCAGGCTGAAACATCAGGATAAGGTATATACCCTGTAGTATTTGAGAGGGGCAGCTCCAGCAAGAAGATGGGGAGAAAAGCCCCATATAGGGTGGAAGACAGTTTATATCCCACTTGAACAGTGATTTAAGAGTCCAAACACTAATTGGAAGTAAGTCACTATTAAACTTGGATGAGAATGCAGTTTGGTCAGACTGCGCAGTCAACCAGTGTCTAGCAGCACTCAGACCAGCAAGAGGATGAGCAACTACAGAATCGGCAAGTCCTCCACCCCACGTATGCTCAGAGGGCTCTCTTCTACCACTTTTGGATCTGTTCTTATCACAGCATAGGAGGCCTGAAGATGGCCTAATCCATTCTACATACACCAAGGCAGACAGTACCCCTGATGCAGTTGAGAACAAGACTGTCTCAATTTCTGCCCTGGGAGCAACAGTGCAGAAGATTCTTATTTAGGGATCAGATTAAGCCTTTTTTTCATTGGTCCAAGGCAGAACAGTTCGGGAGCTACTTCAGACCTTGTCTCCCATCTAAAATACAGGAGATCTCTAGGGGTAAAGCAGCCAACAGATGAGAGTCTTAAGTTATTTCGACTGCTCCCTTTAGTCACCACTCTAGACAGGAGTGAAGAACCACTCTCTAGTCTGCTCTTCAGCCATTACCACTTAGAGGAAATGCTTGAACTCTTGAACATAAATGAAAATCTAATGGTGCCATGGACAAGTGTGTAAGAGGCTACAAGGTTCCTTAGGAAAGCAATGCTATTAGTGTCAAAAGAGAGGACAATACACAAGTCTCATGTCAGAATGTGAGGTGCTTTACAATAGTCAGTCATACTCTGCTTTCTATGGTTCCTTTCATACCACAGACACAAGATGGGCATAGTTTGAAACCAACACCACAGGGTCTCTAGCTTGACTTCTCAGCTTTATTTATTTAGAGATCGATGCATTTTCAGCCTGTCTCATACAAGGCATAGGGCATGGAGAGTTCTTGTTTAATATATACACGCATACAAGAGCTAGCAGTTTGGCACTCTCGGAGCCGAGGGGGAATGCCCTTTAAGCAGCAGTCAAGCTGGTTATAGGAAAGTGTTAAAAAGCTATTTTACATGTTTGACTGGGAACATTTCCCAGAACTTGGATAGCAACCCTAAGCCACAGCACTCTTCTGTGCTACTCTGCGCACGTCTTCCTACAAGCCCCTAAAAGGGAGCAGATCATGTTCTTCGCTATCAAAGAACATAATATTTATTTTCTAGAAATACTGTACCTTTTAAACTAGCTCCAGAGAGCCAGACTAGAAGCCAGGTCCAGGAAAGTAATCCTTAAGTCACAGTATATCGATTGTCTCTAAAAATAGGGAATGAAGTTAACACGGTGGACATTCTGATGAGACAGTATAAGAACAGTATGGCAGTCCCCTTCCGCGTCAGCAAATCCCTCTTCTATGTATGTCCGAACAATGAGAAAATAATGGAAACACTTCAGTCTGTCAGGACAAAACCAATCATTAGGAGATCTCCACAGCTCACTATGTGCCAAGTTCCCCCACTCTTAAGCAGTATACTCCAAGATCAAGGAGAACTCTTCCCCTATAAAGATTTTAGATCATCCTGCAGTTAAGGGTAGTAAGGAAAGTGCACAGTCAAGAATTTTAAGCTAACATCGAATTCTGTTTCCCCAGAAAGCTCAGCTGAAGTATCTGTTCACCCCTAACCTGGAACTGCCCTAATGTTCTGTCAAGTTATTCCAGCTTCTGGCAATTTTTAGCATAAGAGGTGACTCCCAAAGCCACCTAATGAAGTGACTTGTACACTGGGTATCTGGCAGATGACTTCAACACTCTCTGCATTTCTGATGGAGACAGACAAAGCAGGAGGCTCACACTGAGATGCAGGCATGCTGGAGCTAGCTTCCCATGCAGTATTGTGGAGCACACACTGGGACTCGAGCACAGGTGTCTGCAGTTTCTCCCACATCTTTGCAACTCTATTCAGAAGACAGGACAAACTACCCAAAAGAATGGGAAATCCACTCTGCGCAGGCCTGTTGGGCATGCTGAGCAACAAGCACACCGAGCTGCTTGAAGCAGTGGGAGTTTGCCCCTAACCATGTTTTTAAATACTTAAATTAGGGCCAGAGATGGACATTCCAGTCCCTAAGATACGGCAAAGGGATTACAGGCTTCTGACAGCTGAAGCAGTATTAGCAATCCCAACAGCCGCCCTACCAGGGGGCAACTGCTGGCTCCCAATGGCTGAACTGAGCTGAGGGTACATGTTGCCAGCACTACACACCACCCGGGCACCATCTTCCCAACTTACCCACTGGGCAGACACACTGAGCTAAGAGTCTACTTTAGAGTGCAGGTATTAGTAAACATCAGTGCATTGCTACTTCACCTCTCTGCACTTATTTGAGCAGAGTCCTATGCAGGGAACAAACAAGCTCATACTGACAACCAGCTTGAGCACATCTACTTTCTCATGAACACCAACGTCAATATGAAGCATCAGAGGCTTGAAGAGTCTCTCTCAGCCCGCACATCTCAACACTGCTCAAGAGCACAAAGACAGGGAACATAATGGCTACTCTCATCATTTATGCTGTGCACAACTGACAGGGCAGACCTTCCTTCTCAATACAGACAGGTGCTGGTCAACAGAAGCTTCAGAAGAATTGCTTGCCTGTACACAAGTTTAAGTTCTTTTACTGTAATATATATTTAAATATATATCTATATATTTTGGAACAGGGAAGGGACATGAGATGGAAAAGCAGGAAAGGCAAGTTCAAGAAGCAGAGTCACCTCTCTGCATCCGAGAAGCTGGTGGCACAAATAACAAGCCTGGCTAGAGTGATCTCCCATTTCAAGCATGGTTGGCTACCCGCTGGCTTCAAAAGAGCAGACTACTTGTTAATGATACAAAATACAGCAACCATTTAAGATGCAGCAAGGCAAGGTTACAGGGCTGAGGTTTATGATCATGAACGATGCCAGAAGCTACACAGCTGTGTTAAAAACAGTGAAAAGGCTGTTAAATGGCAGGAGTAAGCCATGTGCTGCTCCTGGAAGGCCTTTTCCCTCCAACACCCCTCCATCATGCCGTTGGTGTGATGCGTTTGTAAAGGTGGGGAGAGGGGGATTTGCCTAGGGGCGAAGCCTCACAGGTTGGCCACAGAACATTAGGACAGTCTGATCTGGTCTCACAGATCACATGTTCCTAGCCTGACACTGAGCTTCCATCAGCAAGCAGACATTCAGGTCCTTCAACAGAAGTTAATTCCCTTCTACCTTCCTAATTTGTAGGGGTGAAAGAAGTCCAGCGGAGTCAAGCTGGAAAGCACAAACAGGGATGAAAACAACCAGTTTGCATACTGATCTTTGTATAATGACCCCCCCCACCCTCACAGCTCACTCTTCCCCAAATAAAGACACATTGTTCAATGGCATGTTGAAAAGACGTGCTCGTCATTCTTAATAAACAACTAGAGTAAGAATACATAAGAGAAACAGGGTGGTATCTTTATATGATACACAAGTGTATGTTACAAGAATTCCATCAGGCACAGGAGCCTCAAGGTTTAAGGCCTCAACGTTAGGCCAAAAAAGAAGAGTGTGGTAAAGTTTGTACTTTTAACATCTAAAAATGTCACTTAAAGGTCTGAATAGAAATCGTTGGTTTGCTTTTTTTTGTATAAATCACAATTGCAGTTCACTCTCTCCTCTTCCTTCCAAGATAACAGCAAATTAACGTCCAAGCACAAGAAAAGAAGATGCCTGCCTCTCCTCCACTGGCTGAGCAGGTCCATCCATCATTCTGTGCCCTCTAGGCTGCACGTGCTCCAAGGAGACAGAGGCCCCAGCCATCCAGGCCAATCCTGTAGTTCATGTTTTCTACATCATAAAAAAAACCAGAGTCAACCAGCAGCTTTCCACAGCTCCCAGCTCGCAGGGGATATGCAGCCTCCAATGGTTCCAACAGTTTGGTGTGTTGGGTAGGATACACAATGGGTAGGTTTTCCTTTAGATTCTTTTAAAGAGAAGAAGCCTAAAAGGGCTTCATAACTACACCAATAAAAAACCAAAAACTTAGGCATCTCCTTTAGTGTAAAAGTCTGTACAATTTATCTTTGCTTGTCCCTCCCCCGTCACCCCGCCCCACCCCTTCTGAGCCAAGAAGGATGCCTTAGTGCATGGTGCTGGCATTAGCCACGGCAATAGCTTCCTGAATCTCTCGTATCACCAGGATCCGGGTGAGCATCTGCTCCATCTGCTCTCTGCTGATCGGCTGGATGGAATACCAGATAGGGCTGTTGGGGGCCACCACTGGCTCCGGTGTCAAGTAAAACGTGTCATTCCGGCCTTTCACACTCTGGGGGCTGTGTGAGGAAGATCAGAAATAACCAGACTAACAGAATGTCTTGGGAGGGAGAGACCATCACTGTCCTCAACCCAGGCTTCACAGTTCCTGACAGTGAACAGACATGAAGGTATGGAGCTACATCTAGGGGCAACAGTGGTCCCAAAGTTTTTAGGCCATGACAACATTAAAAAGCCATGGTGATGACTACAAGAAAGTAATTTTTATTTCACACATGGAAGCCACACATGGCTTTAGGGGTCTTTCAGAGTGAAGCAAGGATGGGGTATTTTCACATTCAGGCTAGCTGCAGACCCATCCATGCAGAGGAACGTTTACAGTAATTGTCAGAATCATTGTAATTTAGAAGAGTCCTTTGAGGCTCCCTCCAGTCTCCACAGCA
Organism: Astur gentilis; assembly: GCF_929443795.1. Lineage (NCBI taxonomy): Eukaryota > Metazoa > Chordata > Aves > Accipitriformes > Accipitridae > Astur > Astur gentilis. The sequence continues at coordinate 14,374,080 of NC_064902.1, read as the reverse complement.
AGTCCTCATTTTTGTTCAAAGCCGATTTGAATAGGACCCTAATCTCATCTCAAGTATCGGATGCTTCCAGATGACTTGTTTGCAAGTCAGAGGCAGAACAGTGAGCTCTGCCACTGAGTGCTTTGCCAACACAGCAAACCTCTGGAATGAGTATGAGATTAAGAGCAGCCAGTGCACAAATTGGGATTTGTCTCTTTAAATACCACAGAAGTTCAACTTATGTGCCATCAGAGTAAATCCCGCCCTCTCACATCAACACCCCTCCCCATTTAAGTAAATTTATGCAAATATAGAAACTGTGCCAGCAATAAAACACAGCCCTGAAAACTAGGCCAGCTACAAGATGCAGCTTAACAGTCACAGAAGACAAGCAACCGTACATACGAACAAGGGCTCTCACCATTTGAAGAGGTAGAAGTCATACAGCTTTATCGGACACCTCAGGGGGTTCTCTGGATTCTCAGTCTGCTCTGCATACATGTCATCTGTAACTACAAAGCAGCCCCCCAAAAGCCTGTCAGACACTCTGTATAAGTACAGCAAACTGAGCAGTGCCATACAGCCTCAGCACGCCGAAGCACCTTGTCACCATGCAAGAGCTGGCAAGAGACATATGGCTGTTCCAGGGCAGAAGCACCTGGTTATAAATGCTCAAAGCATTATATGGAGGGTTTGATTTATCCCAAGCCTACTGAACAACACAACCCATCCATATCCTTCTTTCCATTTCTCCTCCACCTGTGCCCAAAATGAGAGAAGTCGCACTACTGAGACTGCAACGCCTCAGCTAAATCCTGCATCCATGCTTTTAAGAGGAAGACTGTACTTACATATGGATTCTATATGGGTTCCTATGAGTCAAGATAAGGGAAGCCCTGCCAAAGAAGTTTCTCCCTCTGTTCAGACACTTACACCCATTTGCCCCTTTGCCCATAAAAAACAAAAGTAACAAAAAAGTTATCCTTAGCTCTTGACGAGTCCTATATGCCTCAGGTAAGGCAGGTCCCTAGGCTTATTATTAGAAGGTACTAAGCTCTCTCAGACAGAATGCACAGAAAACTCATGCTGGTAGGCTGAAGGTAACTGGCAGAGCCTTGGGTTCTCGTGGCCCTACCTGCAGACATCTCCAGGTTCATCCGCTTCCTTCAAGCCCAGTAAAAGTAATTATTCCCAAAGAAAACTTCCAGACACTACCTTTCTGTCCTGTCTGGTGTATGCCAAGAGGCTTCATATAGCGGATACTCGTGCTTTTATCCTTGGGATTAGAAGGGTTCTTCTTGGTCTGCCTCAACACCTTGGAGAAGGCCAGCTTCATGTGCTGGTCTACTGTTTTCAAGAGGAAGTATCTGAGCAGCAAGAAGAGAACACAGGACATTCAGAGGCAAGTAAATGATACAGTCACAACAGCAAGGTAGTTATCTTTACTCATCATGAGCCAACTGAAGCTCTAACCAAAACCGAGTTAAAGACTGTTCCAGCAGCAAAACATGCAACACCCACAAGTTCAGTTGCCCTTCTGCTAGCTCATTTCCTTGTTGTACTGCACCTTCTTTGTCTGACTGGGCTGCAAGAGGGCTCTGTGTGCAACCATTTGAAATTCATGACTTCACCCTAATCCAGTGCAGCAGTTTCCTACCAACCCTGTCAAGGCATCTGAAGTTCTTTTACTCCACAAGATTCCCAAAGACCTAGGTACTTACTTTGTATTAAAAAACATCAGTGTAGTGAGCAAGGTAGAAGGGGAGTGAGCTCCTAGCTGCTTACACTCCCACAGCATCTCTTCTGTTACATGACTGGAGAGGACATAACCTGCAATAATCAGAAGTCAGCATCATGCCAGTAGACAGTCACAGCAGGAACACAGGCAGTACTTTATAGTCTGTAGGTATTGGAGAACATCTAAATCTTAAGGGAAGGAGGAGGAGGAGATCCTCACTGACGTCAAGATTCACTACTGTGCAAATAACTTTTTAAATAGCAGGTACAGTTAGGAAACACTTGTATACATACGTCAACCTCTAGTTGAGGACAGTATGCTTCTGCAATACGCCTATACATCCCAGCCCAGAGAGAAATAAATATGCACTTAAACAGCTTTTAATTAATGGCTCAACTCCAATGCAGATGCTCCTAATCCAATAATATGTGAGAGCAGGCAGGCCACTGTAACGAATCAGCTCTTGGCCCTGTGCGCAGCTTTAGTCAGCACACAGTGCCAAGTGATGTATTTGGACACATGAGTAATCCTTTGATTCTCAGATTTTCTTCCTTTGTGTAGAAGAGAAATACTATACTCCAAATACACAGATAAACAGAAAAACAGACAGCAGTATGAACTCCAGGGCTTGTGAAATGACAAAGCACAGATCAAACAGCCAGACTGAAAACAAAAGGATTCCAAAACTCACGGTGATACTTAGCCATCTAGCCTGAAACATCAGCTACTTTTCTGAACAGAAGCAATAGCTTCTTCAATGACATCTAATGAGATCAAAGGGAATGAAGTAATGTGAAGAGGTTTCTGTGCTCTGAAAATGCGATTCTTAATCTAATTCTCATACGCAACTCTGAAAATCTGTCTTTTCTGGAACTGCTCCCCCCATCCCAGTTGCCATCATCTTCTAAACACAGGGCTGAGATGAGCTGCATTTGATTGCAGCATTCTAGGCTCTAATCACGCATTGTTTTTTTCTTTGACACTTAGTTGGTCCTGCAGACCATAACCATCTGGCTACATGGCAACGTGACAGCGTTGTATTATGTCCCAAAGTAACAATACATATTAGAAGCAAGATGTATTAGCACTTCGGATGAGGAAGCTTGATTCAGATCAAGGATCAGCTGGCTTCCAAGTAAGCCAATCTCATGACACTACAGAGTCCCAACAATCTGTCTTCTGACAGGTGACAAGCAATAGACAAATAATCCTCAATGACAGTCAAGGCTAGAGCCTCACATGTGCAGTAACCCCAGCACTGCAGACACAATATTTTTCTCCCTGACCAGTATATGAGCTGTCCTAGGGACATTACACACTTTGAAAGGGTTCCTATTCAGACTGCACTCATGCTGTAGTTCAAATATTCCGAACTCCAGAAAGTTTTCAAGTTCTTAAATAAACGTTCTTACCAAGAGGGGAAACGCGGGGCTGTACGTCCTTGAGAACTTCATGCAGCCATTCAGTGAACCGAATATAGTAGAGATCTGAGAAGATGTCATCTACTCGGCCATTTTCAAAGAGATACTGTAAGAGATTCACAACACAGTCCAGTACAGTGGTAGCAAGTGTACTACTCTTCAAACCAGACCTTATCCTAAGAGTCCACGTACCCAGTCAGTCAAGCATCTTACAGCATAGCACTGAAGACTAATACATTCTACTTAGAAGAGTAAGGACCCTTGCCCCAAGGCCAGTACAGGACAGGTAATCTCAGCTACTATCATGGGAATGCTAAGACAGAAGGAAAAAAACATCTTAGAAAGTAAAGCTGGTTGGATTTCACCTTTTGTTTCAGGTGTGTTCACTACAAGTTATTTCACATGACTGTCCTTTGGACACTACTTTTTCAGGTTAAGGAGAGAGATGCTCAATTCTGCTATCCAAGTTTGGCTCTGTTCCTGCAGCTCTTCCAGAAAGCGCACTAATATTACCAGCTCAGTCTTCCCACACCACACAAAGCTAAGTTCTTGCCTGTTAGAGATCAAGTTTTGACACTGACAACTTCCTCAAACATCACCCAACCCTCCCCCCTCACTGAAAAAACTAAAATTATATTCTCACCATGATACTTAACAATTCTTCACAAACTTAGCTCAGTAGGTAAAAGCATTGCTGTGCACTAACTACATTTAATCTGATTTTGGTTTTTTGCCTTTTGTTTGTTTGGGGTTTTTTGTTGTTTTGGGGTTTTCTGTTGTTGTTTTTGGTTTTGTTTTTAAAGGGACTTTTTTTCTTTGGGAAGCTTAATAGAAGCCATTGTCTCCATTTTTATAACAGAGAATCCTCCCTATAAATGCTAACATTCACAGCTCTGCTGCACATATAGCTGTCCTCCCCCTACCTTCTGAATACACAGGAAGATATAGTAGAGCACATCTGGATCATAGGGTTCCCCATCACCATTTCGAGCTTCTCGTGTCATTAAGCATAGACCATAATTCAGCTCAGCCACAGCCGAAGAGATGAGATCTTCCTGGAACCTCAGCAGCTGACGCCCTGGAAAAACAAAACAAAGCCATATTATTTAAGCTATAAAGCCATATTATTTCCCAATCTTTCAGGAATGATTTCCCACATCTCTGGCTTTGCCGTTCTATCTGGCAGGCCCAGTACTACCTCATTCCTCCAGTATAATAAAGCAAGCTGAAATAAATCAAGATCTTAAGCTGTCAGATCTACTAAAAGATAAATGGGCAAGAATCTGACAGGAAGACTCTCTGCCCTGCCAACTGCATGACTATTGCCTTCTTTTACCATGTCCACAATGAAACGCTGCCCTGCAGCAATAGGAAAACAGCAACTCCGTGACTGCTCTACTAGCTTGGCTGGCATTCACAGCCTTTTTATTTGTCCGTGCACCACAGTCATACAGTGCCCTTCTCTACTGCTACCAGCCTAAGTGCTCAAGTTGGCTCAGCATAGAGCTAATACCTCCCTTGGAACGTGGCCTGTGGCAGTGGGAGTATGCAATAATTAGTACTGCAGAGTAAATCAAAGTTTAAATTTCAAAACGATCACTGATTAAACAAAGGTGTTTTCCAGAGCGGTAAACAGCTAACATTTTAGTCACTTCTAATCCTGCTTGAAAGGAAAGAAAAGCCATGTTGTCATGACACATACTTCCAATAGGTGCTAGCCTATTTTGGGCTTCTTTTTCCAGCTCTGCATTCTTGGTCTGTGCCCAGCTTTTCCACACTTCAAGCCCTTCTTCTGGCTTCAGAGAGTTTGGAAGTAGAAGTTCAGGTGAAGTCTGTGGCTGTGGCTGGGGTTCAACTTCAGCAACCTGAACAGTTTGAGCCTGTGAAAGAGAACATTTCAGTTTATATATACACTTTGATATGCAACTGTTCATATGCAACTGTTCAACAAAAAACCCCAAGTAATTCCACACTACCTCTAGCCCCAGGATATAAGCCTTTTGCAACACTCCTCTCTAACAAAAAATTAATCCAAGGAACACAACTTTGCTGTCTAACCTGAATTGGTGCTCATGAAACAGCGTTCATCTCTCCAAGAACACTTTTAGTTTGAATGGACATATCTATAACCCCTTTAGCAAACCCACACAACTTGCAATTTAATGCATTTAGAAGTCCTGCACAACATCACAAGAGACCCAACAGCCACAAGCTGTTCTTGCTGCAATACCATTAAGAAGCTAGCTGGTACACTCAAAGGCAAGGATCTTTACAGGGCTAAATTCCTCTCAACAACAGACTTCTGGTCTCCCCTCAAACACTGAAACAGATGACTATCGATTCTGAAGTCCTGTTTGCTCCAATGCGTTTTTCTTGGCTTCAGCTAACTTGTCACTCCGAATCACCACTAAAGTCCATCATCTCACTACAACACGAGTGGCCCAAGGCCCCTCACAGACACAGCCTTGAGACGCAGCAGCTAGAGAGACCGCCAGCCCCGGGCAGGGAAGAACAGCAAGGTGCCATCAGCTTTACTAACCACTGCTGCTCCAAACCGAAGACTGCCCTAAGCAAGGGTCTGGGTATGATCACGTGTTGTACACTGCTAGCATTCCTCCCCACCCTTGCCCATCAAGGGCAGGCTCTCTCATTATTCAGTACATAGCAGCCAGACAGAATAGATACGCTCTGTTCTTACCCTCAAGGACTGGTAAGATTAATTCATTTCTAAGAATCTATAAAGTAATAACAGACTAGAACAACAGCATTAAAACATTAATTCAGTTGCAATGAAATGCTCTCAAACTACCAAATACTGCTAATGAGGACTAGCTACTATTCTGTGAAGAGCTACTGTATGACCTACTATAGACCTAAGAGGTCTCCAGACCCCTTGGAAGTTTACTTTGCAGCAGGACCTTAAGTCACCAAGAATTACTACCTCAAACTGAAACATTTTACAGGCAACTGATGGCGCCTATCCAGAAAGAGCAGCAAGCCCTCCGACTGCATTCGCTTTGCATTCTTCACTATAGCTTCTCAATCCCATGCCACAGAAACCAAGTGTCAATCATCACTGAAAGTTGCTCTGACAGTACTAGAGACCATAATGGAAATGGCATAGAGACTTCAGTAAAACCTGTACCCTTCCCAGTATAACAAAAAAAGCCCCAACAAAACAGCTAAAGAGGCAAAGCCTGCAAGAGCCTCAGACTGGAGCTTTCTGACTGCCTCTGGTTGGTTTTTTTTGTTTGGGTTTTTTTTTTTTTTTTCTTCATCAGCTCTTAATACCTCTTTGCTTACCAGCCCCTGCTGGCTACCACAGCTGCAGAGGGAGACTGTGACTGAAAGGACCCAGCTTTTATTAAGGCAGATGGCAACAGAGTTTAAGCTGTTGAGCAAGCCTCTGCCTTAAAAAGGACAGGAGTCCAATGGTGAACTGACACCTTGTCTTTGTAGGAGCCAGGATTGAGCCTCCGCTCTCTTTCAGAGCACTGCCCCATTACTCTCCAGAGAGCTTTCCAGAGCCAATCACCTCTGTCAGCCCAACCTAAAGGGCAATATTCTGCCCTGACCTCACAGACAGCTTGTCCAGTGTTAAGGCAGACACACAGGCTGGAGTTAATTCACTGAACTGGCAGTTGCTTCTGAACTGACTTATATCTTTCACAAATAGAGCAAAATAGCTGCAACTTGCCCAGATCCCACATCAGCACAGTGCCAGAGGACAGTGTGGGGCAAGCAGGCAAACTCCTTCTCAGTCTCACAGTTGTGAGAGAAACAACCCCCAGAAGTTTGATGTTCACCTGTAGTAGCTTTCTTGCCCTCTTAGAGGAAGAATGCATCCCTCCTGGACTTGCCTCTGTCTTTAGGGGCTAATCCAACACCCAGTAGTCCAGCGAATTGGGAACAGAAAACTGTCTGATACCCAAGAGTGGCAGACCACTGTGCACAGAAATACACAGCATTAGCACAAGCTTTGCCAGTAACCATTAAAGAAATTACGGAGCTAATACCTTAGAAAGGATCCCAAGAATGTGGCTCATGCTCTTAAAAGACCCTAGAATAAGTCTAAAAATCCTGTTTAACAGAAAGGCAAAAAGTTCTATCGACTTAGTTTGTTCAAGCAGCTGAAAGTGATGAAGTGATCTCTGAAATACCAATACAGGGAAAAGATAAGCTACAGAAGGCTCTTTGAACATGAACAAACAAAAAAATCCCAAACAAACAAAACCCCATGCATTACAAGACCCATAAGCTGTAGCTTAATGTACAGCTTTATAAAAGAGGGCACCCAGCACCTGAAAGTTATCTAGAGATGTAGGGAACCCTTTTCAGTGAAGGTCTGGGTGGGCTGTAGCCCACAATCAACTCACAAACAATCGGACATGGCTATAGAAAGTAATCCACCTTGTCTCAGTGCTTACTGACAAATTAGAGGGCATATACACCTTTATATAGCCAACAGTGTTATTTATAAACTGGAAAGAATTTATAACAACATTTATGCTAGCAGACTTGGATATTTTTGCCCTCATTCCATTCAGCAAAAACAGGCTCTGACAGATCAATCACTTTTTACTTTCTGGTAATAAAATATAAATTACATCCATTTGCACTAGTTATTCAAGTTTTAAAAGCCTATTCAAAATATCTATGGCTTAAAGTTAGCAACAGACCCTTAAAAAAAACCAAAACAGCAACAAAAACAGCCATAAATTTGGCTGCCATGTTTGCCAAGCAGTATGAAGAGATGCTTACTTGCCACTGCTCATGACTGTGCTCTAGCACACCAGGCATTCACCAGAAGCAGGACTTGGTGTTATAGACGGGTACACCTGATCCATGAAGTTTGCTCCCAACTAGCCAGATTCCAACACTTTACCTGGGCACTGGATCTGTTGTAGACTCTACATGCTGCATAACACAAAGTAACTGATAACTAGGTGACTAGTATATTCACACACCTTGCTTTGCTGCAATCATCCCTGCCTGTCCACTGCAACCCCTAGAGCAGCTCAGGAGAAGACTGCAGACCTTGGAATACCTGCTATGAAGCAGCTAGCAATGAGCATGTATCTATTAATTTATACTACCAGTATCTATTAATTTACATTATGAAAATCAAGATCATACTTTCTTTGGGGCAGTTTTGAATCCTATAATTATGTACCAGCATTGACACATCGCAGTCCTACACCTATCAGGAGTCAAATGCCCCATGTCACACCCAGGCTACTGGGACAAACTCATCTCTGCTTCCGAGATATCAGCTGTCTGCTGACATCGTCCCTCTCCACAACATTCATGAGTTGTTAATCATGGACTGAGACCAAGAAGCAGTTTTAACTTACTGAGCAAGTGACCTGTAGCTGCTGCTGCTGCTGCCCCTGCTCTTGGGGTGTCGGCTGCTGCTGTTGCTGCTGTGGGTCCCATATGTGCACTGTCTGTGCTGTATTCTGGTACGTCCCTGCCACAGCCTGCACTGCCACTGGAATGTGGATGTTGCCATTCATAAACTGCGCTGGAAAGAGCGAATTAGCAAGAGTCTGCACCACTTCCTCGTGAGAGTTCTTCACTACTGAAGTACTTCCCACCATCTTATCCTTGTCATCTTCCAGCTTCACGGTAGCCAGTGTCGTTGGCGAGCCACTGACGTGGACGGCATTGTAGGCCTCCTGAGGGATGGCGATGTGGGTTATGTTTTGCTGCTGAAGGTCACCACGTGGTTGAGCAGAGTAAACGGGGATGGTCCAAGTCTCTCCAGTGGGGCTAGTAATGGTCCCAGTGGCACTGTACAGGTGGGCACTGTCCACTGTTAACAAGTCTGGCCTTAAAGAGACATAACTTTGCTGCTGGCCCTGAGGAATGGCCAGCACCGTGGCAACTGGCTGCCCGGAAATAGCATAGGATACAGTAATAGGCATATCCACTTTACGTTTCTTCACTGGCTGAAGGACGCTAGCAGTGCTGATCCGTCGCTCTCCCTCTCGTGGAGAGCCTTGTTGAGAAGGTGGAGGTGACAGTGCCCCAACTGTTTGGATCTGTATCTGCTGGCCACCAGTAATGGCCTGTCCTGCCACAAGCTGGGCCTGGATCTGCTGGTGTTGTATGTGTTCCTCCTGTATCTCTGCAGCCTGGATCTGTTGGGCAGTCTGCACATGTTGCACTTGGATTTGAGCTGCCTGCAGCTGAGATGGGCTGGGGCTCTGAAGAGATTGACTCTGTATTGTCTGGGATGCCTGCTGCTGCGCCTGGCCTTGGATCTGCACTTGGACCTGTATTGGTTGCTCCGAAGCCTGATGGACAGTGAGCTGCGGAGAGAGCTGCTGGGCGGAGACCTGCTGCGGCGACTGCTGGACCTGGACCTGAACCTGCAATGACACCAATTCAGCAGTTAGAGATCAGCAAGTGTCAGTGATTCAACAGGGGGGCCACCAACAGAGACGGTCCATCACTGGAGGTCTATGCTCCAGGTCTTTTAAGCTCAGTTTTATGATTCCATATATTAATCCATTAGTAAAGATCTCAGGAAAATGAAACCGAGTTATTCTAGAAGTGCCTGGTTGGTAACAGCAATACGGTAGATGATGTGTTTGCTCAGCATTGCACATGACCGCACTTCTCAGCGCAGACAGAACAGTGCGTGAGCTGCATCTCCATCCTCAAAGCTCTGTGGGCTCAAGCCAACAGATTGCATCCTTGGAAGCCAAAAGAGTCTTCAGAGCTATTTGCATTGCTAAAACGTTATTTCACCATAGCCTTGCAATAGCAAGGCTTTAAGGTCACACACATCACAATTCTTATATTAAGTTTATCTTGCTACAAAATGCAGGAGCTAGCCTCATTCTTACTATGCCCTAAAGACTGTTTTACTGCTTTCAACCACAGCCCCCCAGATGGCTGCAGGATCACTTGCCAGTGACAGGCAGTAAGAAATACGGGTAAGCTGAAACCAGCACTTGGCTCTTTCCACATAGAGCACAGAAATATTATTTTGAAACCATCAGCTATTCGTAACACTACACAAGCAGGTGTCAACACAGAAAGTTGCAATTTCAACTCTTGGTCATGCGCTAAGGGGCAACACTGCAGCACTTAGGTTTTTTTCAATTCAGAAGTATTTCTTTGGCAGTCATAATTAAAACTAAGTCTTTTTTCATTTATTTACTTATTCCATTTATTTATTGTCCAAATTGCTCAGTTGTATTTTCTAGCTCATGCACTTACACAATGCTGAATAATATGGACAAATTACGTTAAGACTTGGATCCAAACATAGTTCCTGTTACTGGGGGGCGGGATTAGAAAGAAAAAAATAATCACATCTTCTCACATCAATGCTCATTTGTCCAAGGTCTGTCACACTATCTAGCAGCAGTCCAGGAGCAGACTTAAAGCTAGGAGTCAGAGGTAGCCCCCAACACAAACTTTTGGTCTCAACAACTTCATATTCCAGGCCTCAAACCCAACCTAGCTGGTATCTTCACTCCCAGGGCACCAAGTGAGGTCTGCTCTCCTCACCCAAACACTTCACCATTTTTCCCCCCACATTTACACATTTGCTTTGTCCTTGTCCTAGAAGTGATATCGCAGGTTCCCATGATCATCTGCTTCTCCAGGCTTCCTTAACACTATATCTTAAGGGAGGGAATTACTCAGCCTCTCCTTTCAAACCCAACCGAGAGATGTAGAGCTTTATTAGTGGCACCCATAAGGGCCATATGAAGTTTGAAGCCAACACAGATTTATTTGGTTGCAAAACTACGTCTTCCTACTCATGTTCTCTCACCCTTTTCCACCTCACTTTCTAGAGTCAGTCAAGCTAACGTAGCATTTGCACAGAGACACCACACTAGCCAGCCTGAAAATACCAAAAAGAACTACCACGCAGGCCTGTATTGCGCAGATACATGAAATCTCACTTCCCAACATCACCTCTAAGAAGTCTTAAAAAATGTTAAGGATTCATTTGCAGCCAATTAAGAGTTGCTAAGGAAAAAAGTGGGGTAGCAAAACACACTGCTTGCAGACCAGTTTTATAAGTCACCTCCTGTTAAGAACTAATTCTATTTCCAGGAAGAATAGGGAATTTTACAGATTCCTGCTGGGAGCTATATGCAGTGTACTGTAATCCAGATGACGTGGACTTTCCATAATAATTTCCTGCAAGGTAACAAGAAACATATGACCTTGTGTCAGCATGACAGTTTAAAAAGCTGCATCAGTGAGTGATTTGATCAGGCAGTTAATTGAAAAAGATGAAGTCACCTATGGGATGCTTCTTCAGTTCTATTTGATACTCTTATCATACTGCCCTACAGCATGAGTACTGCCTTGGGCAAACAGGCCCAAGCACAAATCCCAGTTAAGAGTTCAGTTTAAGAAAGCCACTTTCAATTACACCTCCAAGGCATGTATTCTCCAAAATATCCAACTTTAAAAATCACTAATAGAGTCTTTAGTATTAATTTAAGTCCCTGTTCAAAAGATTACCTTGGGCAAAGGCCCAAGACTGGACAAACCAAAATGTATCATTGCACTGATGTATTTTCAGTTTCACACAAGAAACATTTGCTTTATCTGCTAGGATTCAAAATCATGTCACAGAGAGAGGTAAACATGTCATTTATCCTGTAGTTCTCCAGTGTGTTTTCAGAACCTTTACAGGTTAACTGAGAACCCCTTAAAAGTACCCCCACCTTCTTTCCGTACAAAATTTTACATTACAGTTCCTGTTATTGCTGTTAACATATACAAAGTAAAGACTATATGTTTTTTGCTAGCAGTAAGAATTAAAAGTCCACTCCTGCGCTGAAACAATTTTACCACATAAGTGCAATTAGAAAGGGAATGGAATAGGTTTAAGCAAGAGGCATCAGCAAAAGAGGCATGGTCTAAGCACAGACCCAACCAGACAGCATTTTCTTCCTTCTGCTTTTATAGAATAGAATATTTCAGTTGGAAGGAACCTACACTGATCATCTAGTCCAACTGCCTGACCACTTCAGGGCTGACCATAAGCTAAAGGATGTTATTAAGGGCATTGTCCAAATGCCTCTTAAATACTGACAGGCTTGACCACCTCTCTAGGAAGCCTGTTCCAGTGTTTGACCACCCTCTTGGTCAAGAAATGCTTCCTAATGTCCAGTCGAAACCTCCCCTCGTGCAGCTTTGAACCATTACCCATTTTAGAGCCTGAGCCTACTGTGTCTAAAAGTCATGGGCAACTTCCATCACTTTCAGCAGACGAGCAATCACGACCCAAGGCCCTACAATACTCCCCCAGGACTAAATCCTAACCCCTACAACTAGGATGTCTTGCTGCTGCTTTAGAGTTCACACAGTGTTATTGCTAACACCCAAAGAATGAGTCCAGACCCAAACAAGATGAAGAAGTCAGACTCCAGAATCACTGGAAGTTCTCCATGCTGCAAACTGCAGACATCATGCTTCTGACAAGAGATTGCTCCTATTTAAAAGAATATTGGAGCTCTACCTACGGCACATTATGCATCCCTTGTGAATTATACATCTGTTTTTAACAACCGTATTTTGCAGTAGATACCTCTCCATTTTCAAGTAGGTTGTACCCAGGAGTGCTACAAGCATTCATTTCAGATTTACAGACTTCAACCCAGTCTGAGACCAGAGCTTCTTATGTTGACCTCATTGTCTAACTCGCTGTCTGAGAAAAAAAATATTACACTAATCATCATCAGTGGCTGACTTTTTAAAAGACTGTACAACGAGGAATGCTTTAAATTTATAGGCCAAGACCAACAGGGAAGACTTTAAATCTTCATCTTATGCTGAAGATTAAAGTGAGAACATGTTATGCTGGGAATTCCTGGGTTATACTGGTGCAAGAGAGGAACATGCCAAGTTACCGGTACTGAAAAACTGCTTATTGCCAGAGGTTTGGATCTGACAACATGAAAAGCATCACTTCCCAGCAGGCTACCATCACACAGAGAAATGCCTTTTTACCATAAAATAGCTAGAAGTTGGACCAAGTACTAGCTGACTAGAGAATCAAAAGCATTAGAAGTCAGCCCTGCATTGTAACAGGAGGGCAGAACTATATTTTTAAGATTCCCTTAAAGGAAATCTTCTGTCACATTAACATCAAAAACATACTCTGTCCAGAACTGAGCATGTGCAAAGAGAAAATAAGTAACTCCACAAGCATGAGAACAGCTGAAGCCTAGTTTCGAAAATTTTTTTCCTCATGGCTGATAGACTAACTCCGACAAACATTCAAATAGGATTCGTAATATGTCTGCCCTGTGTGGATTCTCTGCCCAACAAGGAATCAGAATGCAGAACTGCAGTTTTGAAACAATTAAGTTGAAAGAATTTCCAAGCAAAGAAAATCTCATCTGTGGGCTGACTGGATTACCTAATATTTCCTAAAACCTAACTCCAAATAGGCACACATACCAACTCTAGCCTGCATGGATTTTCTGTTACCTAGCTTGCCCTAGAGAACCTGACAGGCTTTTAAATGCCTCTTTTCACAAACACATCTTGGTTTCTGAAGCTACATTTACACTAGCAAGTAGTAGGATACACCAAGAGCAGACCTTCAGAGCAAGACTGAAGACCTGTTAACATGTCCACACTATACATTCCAGAAGAATATTTCAAACTAAGGTCTAGTCTTGCCCACTAGCCAAGCTAGACAAACACCTAGACACAACAAGACTGCATCTTATGGCTTAGTTTCATCTCAAGGGAATCCCAAATGACAGGCTCCAAACCTAGAAGAGATAAGTGAGGGCAAGTGGCAAACTTGCTGCGGGAAGTACGCTCCAAATCCCCCCCCAAGATGTAATGTAGGTGCACCTCAAACTTCCACACCTGAACAAGCCAACAGAATTCAAACACTCGGACAAAAAGTTAATGAGAGCAGGAGAAAAAACTATCTCATTATTATTTTTTAGCCCAATTTAAGGAAAGAAGGCTTAAAACATGCTCCCCTCAACAACAGTCCTAAGCTAAAGGAACTCCAGCATTAAAAACTAATACTGTAATAAAGAGTTCCTTCTAATGTTATGCCAGAAAGCATACATACAAGTACAAAACAGGTCTGAAGGTGAGAAGACTGATCACTGAATGTGATGGGTTAACCCTGGCTGAACGCCAGGTGCCCACCAAAGCCGTTCTATCACTCCCCCATCCTCAGCTGGACAGGGGAGAGAAAAATATAACAAAAAGCTTGCAGGTCGAGATAAGGACAGGAGAGATCATTCACTAATTACCATCACGGGCAAACCAGACTCAATTTGGGAAAATTAACTCAATTTATTACAAATCAACCAGAGTAAGGTAATGAGAAATAAAATGAAATCTCAGAACACCTTCCCACCACCCCTCCCTTCTTCCCGGGCACAACTTCACTCCCGGATTTCACCACCAAGCCCCCCCAGCGGCACAGGGGGACAGGGATGGGGTTTACGGTCAGCACATGTTATTTTCTGCCGCTTCACCTCCTCAGGGCGAGGGCTCATCACGCTCTTCCCCTCCTCCAGTGTGGGGTCCCACCCACAGGAGACAGTCCTCCATGAACTCCTCCAACGTGGGCCATTCCCATGGGCTGCAGTTCTTCACGAACTGCTCCAGCATGGGTCCTTTCCACGGTGTGCAGTCCTTCAGGAGCACACTGCTCCAGCGTGGGTCCCCCACGGGGTCACAAGTCCTGCCAGAAAACCTGCTCCATGGGTTCCTCTCTCCACAGATCCGCAGGTCCTGCCAGGAGCCTGCTCCAGCACGGGGTTCCCACGGGGTCACAGCCTCCTTCGGGAACCCACCTGCTCTGGCGTGGGGTCCTCCATGGGCTACAGGTGGAGATCTGCTCCACCGTGGACCTCCCTGGACTGCAGGGGGACAGCCTGCCTCACCAGGGTCTTCACCACAGGCTGCAGGGGAATCTTCGCTCCAGCGCCAGGAGCATCTCCTCCCCCTCCTTCTTCACTGACCTTGGTGTCCGCAGGCTTGTTTCTCTTACATGTTCTCACTCCTCACTCCGGCAGCTGTTTCTCTGCGTCCCAACTTTTTTCATTCTTAAAAATGTTATCACAGAAGCGTTACCACTATCACTGATTGGCTCGGCCTTGGCCAGCAGCGGGTCCATCTTAGAGCCGGCTGGTATGGGCTCTCTCTCGAACACAAGGAAAGCTTCCAGCAGCTTCTTACAGAAGCCACCCCTGTAACTCCCCCACTACCAAAACCTTGCCACACAAAACCAATACACTGAAGTAGCAGGAAATGTTGGAACTTGTTATTCAACTGCTTTACAGGAAGTCTTCTGCCATCTATCTAAGTAAACAAGGTCTATGGGGAGTGTACAAGTCAGCTTTTCAGAAGTACTGCCAGACAGATTCTCACTCCAGGTTTTTCCTCTGCTCATTCATCCACATCAGAGAATTCCACAGGCCAAATTAGGCCTTGTGTGCGTTTGAACAGTTACAGTATCAAGATTATGTTGTCAAGCTGTACACTGGGGCAGGATTTATGTCTAAAATAGTTAAAACACACGAACTGGGGAAAACAAAACAGTTTACCTCTCAAAGAGGAACCTACTTCCATATACAAGAAGGTGCTACCCTGAAAACACCACTCTTAACTATAACCATTCTTTGAAGTGGCACACTCAGCCCTAGCAAATGCTAATTAACACTAGCTGCTACACTAATATCTTTTTGTGATGCTTTTCAGAGGTAAGCGAACAGAAGCCTTACCTCCGGGCTAAACTTCAGAACCAAGACTGGGCCAGGGGGAAGCTGCATCCATCAGAAGTGAAGGAAAGATGTATGCTGAGCAGAGCCAGAGATAAGATTTTCTTCTGAGCTACTTAAGGGCATCTTTCCCTGCCTTATGTCATTAATAATGCCTAGCTTCCTATAATGGTCTGAAGTCACAGAACAGACTGGGGGAAGACTGCTGTTCTGGAAGAAAAAACTGAATGGTAAACACATAAGGAACTGAGCAATTAGAAAGGCACAAGCCTTAACTGAAAGACATTTTATGCAGGCATTTAACCGTTCCCTATACAGTTCTGCAATCTTGCTTGCCTGTAGCATCCTCCCCTCAAGCCCTGTCCAAGAAGCTCTTGCGAGCTAGCCATCAGACTCTGCCTTAATAAAAAGCTGAAACTGAGGATCTTCTCCACAGGCACTGTATGTATCCTAAGCAAAGATATTTTCTGTCCTCTGATGTTCTTTCAGTTAAATCTTGTGGAAGAGGAAGAGGGACAAGACATTCACTGACCACTTACCATATTCAGTAAGCAAGTCAGTGCTAACACCTCTTGTCACTGGCATCATCAATTCGATGGCCTCAATGCACAAGACCAACTAGCAACAACCTCACCAAAGGCAGAGCTGATAAAACTCTTACTTGACTGGAGCAAAACACAATCCTTCCCAGGCACCGCCTGATGTAGCACAGGGTATGACAACTTGACATACTAAACTCTTTAAGATCACTAATGGCCCCACTGTGATACCGAGCATAGAAGAAGCTGCAAGACACTTGTACTGTAGCACTGACTAGTATATAACCCAACAGTTGCATCCACTCAGCCTTCAAAATAAACATTTGGCAACAGTTTGTTGAACCTTTTAGGCAATAAAATCCTAAGGTGGCAACTTCTTCAAACAGGAAATTTATTTTGCCAGGATAAATAAAAGCAGCAAGCAGTCATGCACTGTCTTTGGGTGTTTGCACTAAGTAAAATCTAGGATGAAACCTGAGCACCGTCTGTCTATCTTTATGATTGTAAGGTTGTCATCAGCACTTGCAACCGTGAGGTCATCTGACTGGTCATATTATTAGTCACCTTCAGTACCACTGTCATACTGCCAAACATAAGCGTAGTCATTCAAAGGGTCTTCCACTGATTTGCAATTGGATTAGCAAGAACTAAACAGATTATCAAGTCAATTACTGGGATGACTTAAGTTTAATCAAAAGCTAAGAGGCTTCAGCAGATGACCAAAATTTCTCGTAATACAACACAAGCAGTATTTTAGCAAAGCAATCCAGCTTGATCAGGTGCACTGCTCTAGTGGAACACTGTCACCCCCAGAGTCACAACAAAATTCAGCTTTGTTCAGACACTGTGCTCTGCTACTGCTGCCACAGTGAGTCTTGAGACAGGTGAACACTAAGTCATGGGTTTAGCATAAGAAATCTTGAAAGACAGAAAAACACTCCTGCAAAGGGATAAAGACATTCCTCTCCACCTCATCCTTGCAAAAATCTTCAAAATAATTCCGAGCTAGCTGCTCAAATACACATGAATCCAGTTGCACTGCTGATACACAAAAGCTGCAGCCATACCTAGTACCAGATGTGCCACTTAAGTGTTCTGGGGCTTTGTAGCATCCTAAAGTGAGCAGCAGGGTAGGCAACGCAAACACTAATCATGATCTGTACTGACAGATGTGAAAGCAGCTATTTTAAAGCAGTCACATCAAAAACAAGGGGGAGAGGGTAGACAACATTCTTAGAAAAGTTGCTGAAATGATCTTCATCAGGAACTTTTCATATTCAGGGTGCAGACCAATTCAGCTTAAAAAAAAACCAACAGGAACAGGTCTCTGGCAGCAACTCTATGGTTATTTTCAAGAAGGTCAGGAGATTATTTTTCTCTGGAGCATATGATACATTACCTCCCTCCCTATCTCTGTTACTAGAAGACTTGTAAGGGTCAAGCCTGAACGTTGAGTAGTTCTGGAAGGAGGCAGCAGCAGGGGGAGGGGGAAAAAAAAATAAAAAAAAATGAAAGGGGGTGTGGGGGAGAGATTCCTTCTGACTTTTACAATTGGTTTGGGTGCCGTCCACATCTTCAAGGCTGAGGCACCCAAAAAAGCCAACCCTGCTAGTTCTTCTACTGAAAAATGAAACTTCTCCCCAAAAATGTGCTAGCTGGCAGAACCAAACGCACCCTTGATCAGTTTTAATAGACTCATGCAGAGATCCAAGTCATGGCTGCGAGACTAGAGGCTTTTATTCTTCAAAAGCCTTGCAACACAAGTCACTGTAGGGCAACAGGTTACAGAAGTCCCAGTTAAGCATTCATTTACTCAATAGAGAGAGTAATTGGAGATGAGTTACCCAGTGAAAGAGGGAAGTTTGTCTTTGCTGTAGGATAAAAGCACACAAGTGAGCTGTTAGCACAAGTCTACTGCACTGCAGCAAGTTCACACTACCTTATCTCCAGTCATTTGTGTCTCCATACCCTCATTTGTTGCAAAAGAAGAGACCTCACAAATTTACATTCATGCTACAGAAGGCAGAAAGATTCATATCTGAAGTGTATCAGAATTACAGCTGTAGACAAAGGTCAGCTGTTTGGAGACACATAAGAAAACCTTAGTAAACGCCCTGCCACCTATAAACTCTTCAGAATGTGAAACGTGTTTGAGGACAAAAGCAGTTATCCTAAGCTGTATGTTTGGGGTTTTTTTTCCCCTCTGATGCTGGATTTAATAATTTAATACTTAATAAAAATTACCGTTATACCTATTAAAAAAATGAAGACGACTCCTTCCACTGTGCAAAGGGATAATCTACCTTGACACATATGCATCTTTTAGAGTTCCTTTCCCTGAAAGGTATCTTACCTTGGTTCATATTCTAAGTTGACCCCCCTGCATTTCCCCCTCACTTAAAAGCCAGTTCAAGAACTACAACTTTTAGAATGTTCAAGCAAAATAATTTAAAGAGTATTGATTTAATTTAAAAAAAAACAAACTGAAAGCAAGTTAGATCCCACAGCCACCCTGAACAACCAGATAAAATAAGACCAGCAAAGGGGGGTGGTATTTATAGCAGCTTCACGCAGAGTGCAAGGCTTCGGGGAGTCATGTACATGCCAGAACTGTTCAACCATTTCTCCAAGAGGTTACACCACTACATTGCTATGTATGCTACTCCTCCTACAGTGAGGCTCAATGGAGGCACAGTCAAGAGAGAAATTTACTACCAAATTCCTTAAATGAAAGGGAAATAGTGCTGTTCTATAAAAAGTTAATTGGCCCTGCTTTTTAAGTGCTTGCCTGTGGTTTCAGCTTAGACAGTAGCTGGCTCTGAACACTACTCCATGGGTTAGCAAGTCATACATACATTTAGAGATGACTTAAGCTGCTTACCTGGACTTGCTGGGGTTGTTGAACCTGTATCTGCTGCTCTGGCTGAGTTTGCTGCTGGACACTGGTTGTCACAGGACAAGCAAGTTCAAGCAAAGACCCAGCCACCTCTGTGCTGTCCGTGTAAATGCAGTTGCCACCCTGCTGATACACCATGGTGGTGGTGGCTGTCTGCTGAAACTCCTGCAGAGCTTCCGGCCCCTTGGAAGCAAGGGAGTCCAGAAACTCCTTCATCCTGTGCTGGGGGATCGTTCGCGCCTTCACACGGATGTATTCTTCAAAGGAAATGGTGTTCTCCAGAGAATTATTCATATTGCAAGGTCCTTAGGGTTCCTTAAGGAAAGAAAAAGTAAAAGTCTTAACTACAGCACTCCTTTGACGCAAGGATATTACTAAGTCCAGTAACTGATTTCTCATACCAAGTACCATAGAAAAACTAGCAAACATGCACAGCCAGATACCCGAGACAGATGCTTTAGTTTTATGAGGCACCTTGTGCTACTGCACATTTCTCAGATTAACCCTTAGCAGCTCAGGGAAGTCTGAAAGATGACCAGGTGTAACTGTGGTACTATTCAAAGAGCTCACTGCCATGTAAAATCTTCTAGTACTGTACTTCACCCAGACCAGGCGAGTCCCGTAACAGATGAAATCAAGTCATACATTCGGTTCGTTTACAGCATGCAGTATTAGTGAGAGAAGCTTAGAAATCAATATCTGTGGCCCTGCTTTGCAGCCACAGAGGTGGGAGAACTGAGCAGTATGTTCTATCAGGCCATGCAGTTCTATTCTAGGCAGCTAATGGGAAGCACAACGGAAGAGCAACAGATGCGGCATTCAGCCCATTGCTATTAGGACTAGGACAGCCTTATCGATTTGAACATAGCAAGCAAAAGGAGAGTGCTGGAATGAAGCGATTCCTCAAACAGGGAACTATACACATGGAGAAGCAGAGCTCTGGAAATTACAAAGGCAAGAGCAGCCATCAGTTCTTTATGTCATTTTAATATAGGAAGAGGTTAACAAGAAACATGCCATGTATGAAGACAAAAGAGAGAAAAAGAAATCAGATGATCAGGGAGGAAGTGAGAGTAAGGGGAAAAAAACCAACAAAAAAAAGATGACTCCACCTGAGAACATTAGAAAGCTCTAGGGTATACTCTGACAGCATTCTTCTCTTATTGACTTATCCTGTTTAAACCCACAAATTGTTTCTGCAGTGAGTATACCAGTTGTTTCTAGGGCACTAATTAGTCTTGATAAAGGATAAATAGATTTGAGCTATAACACTACCAGATACTGAGATGGTTGTGAAAAGATGTGAAACAGCACAAGATTAGGACTAGAAGAGGCGATTCAGTACTACTAGATCAAGCTGCAGAAAGGAGGAAAAAGGGACAAACATCACTACAGAACTGCAGTCATAATGTTCATAAAGAGAATAAGTACAAAAGCAGAATCTTTTACATCATTTTACCATGATTTAACAAAGTGGAACTGAGACAGAAATATGTGGTTGAACATAAGACTGCAACAGCCTTTGTGAAAATGGGAGTTAGTTCTAGGTTCTCAGTGGTGCCCAAGCATATTCCACAAGTCTAGCTTCAATTCCCACCAAAATCAGCGAGAGCTAGAGCAAATTCTAACCGTTCTTTACTGTTACGTGACAGCAGTCTAAACACACAGAAGATTTTGTTTACATGGAGGAGGTTCATGGCTAGTGCATTGGACCAGGCTCACAGGAGAAAGAATGAATATCAAAGGTAAGGGGAACACACACGAGGCAACTTGTGCTGTATCTATAGTTTCTGGCATTATTAAGCAACATTTGTTGCTCTATGAGATTACTACAGAAAATATTCTCAAAACATGCATCAATGTTTAGTAAAAAGCACCAGCTTGCAGTGTTCACTTAGTAAATCCAACAACACTGCAAAAATCAGCATACAGAAGCTCCCGTATAGCCCACACAGCTGGACAGAAAAACAGTTCTCCTGCCTTTCAGAGGTTCTGATTTGACACATTTTCTAGCCAGCTCCCCTCGATAGAGCCAGTAAGATTATTCACTTAGCTGCTGAGTGAGGCTTCCTCCAGGAGACACCCAAGAGTACTCTACACCTCTACAGGACACATTATTAACCCTTTCCCAGGTGACCATATGTTCAGGGTGAAACCAACAGAGTACAACCTTGTCAATGCATCCTCAGTGACTCAGACAGGACCTACACCAGGCACACTCAAATACATCTTGCATCTAATTGCAAGATGCTCCGTTACACTGTCTGAAGCTGGAAAACAGATTTTGAGTGATTAACTTGTCCCAATTTTCTACTTGGAACTTGCAAATATTTGACTTCAATACTACAGTGAGGCTTTCAGAAGATCATGATCATTTTGCATGTCCGTTCTGAGGTGCACCAGCAGACACAGCTTTCAGAGGGAAGACCCTTCTGAGGAATAAGCCTCAAGGATGCTGCGCTGGGAACCCAGATGTGAACACTACAGGTGCTGTTTGAGATTATATGCTCCTTGACAGCTAGCTGCTGCTGAATAGGATGGGCTCACCTCTCAGCAAAGGTCCTGCATTCTTCCTTGCTCCTGCATTGGTGCTTATTATGTTGTAATGGCTCAGGGAATAGCTATTCACCTTCTGTTAATCTTGTCAAGGGAGAGAGCGAGGAGGTCAGCAGGACCACTGTTTTCAACAGCAGCTACTCCTTAGCCCTCACTTTTACTTCTGGAATGCCAACCCTTCTGTCAAGAGCTGCTCACAGGTACATTGTGCTCCTGTGTAGCAGAGACCAGAAGCCACCAGAAACCCAGACGCATAAGCAGCAGGCCCAAAGATCAAGAGGTCCACCACCAAATCATCACCTACCTCTTCCAACCACCAGGAAGCGCAACAAACACAGCATTAATTTCTTAGATACAAATCCTTCACACTGCTCGGCTGCTCCATCTTAATTAGTTCTTTTTAGCATCAAAATCAAGCGCCTACTAGGCCAGTCTTCCTCTACTAGCAAATCTTCCTTTGTCACGAACTGTCAGAGAGAATCTCTCTTTTCCTCTCTTCTAGCATGGAAAAATCTTCCTTTATATTTGCTTGAAGTTACTACACTAAAAGCCACTAATGCCTGAAACAGTGAAATGCTCATCCGAGCCACTACAGCACTCGAAGTCCCAAGCATGGGTCAGAACCTCACTGCACCACATGGTATTTGTTCCTGCTCCGGAAGAGCAGCAGGATCTTCCTTTGGTTTTCTCCAGAGCTCTCCAACTCTGGCAATCAGAAAGGAGCTAAAGACACTGCAGGTTACAGTGCGGGCCGGATTAAGTGTCTCCCCGAGTCGTTCCTGTCAGTTTGAAGCCTGCTTGGGGTTACTTAACTAAAAGCACCGACCCACTCAAAACTGCACTTCACAAAACCCTATGCAGCAGCAGAGGTACCAGGCCTAGATGAAGGTTCAGGAAAGTAACGCTGTACTCCCAGAAATTTTATTTTTTAAAACTAAACCTACCTGTATTTATGACAGAAAACCTCTTTAAGGCTCAAGTGCACATTCAGCAGGCTTTTGTAGGGCAACATACATAACTTGCTGCTGCAGTCACCGCTTTTACTGTTAGTTATTAAAACATACTAATTTACGCATTCCATTTATCCTGTAGACACGCATTAGAAACAGCAAACACCCATCCTCACTAGATCTTGGCAGCATATTTTTAATACTGCATTTTAAAATAAAAAAAGAGCATCCAGGCAATTAGCTTTCTCCGATAAAGGGAAGTAATTCCTCCCTATTCAGCATAACCGCACATTTTTCCAGGAAATGAGTTCAAGAAACTCTTTGAAGATCACGAGCACATACGGTTAGTTCATAAAACTTAGACTGAGGTTACTGAAAACACACACACAACTTGCAGCATGTGGACAATCTGGACTCACCAGTCACCATGTTGCATGTATTTCTGCTGCTCTTGTCCTGAGCTCTTAGACTTGTAACGTTCTGGAGAAGACAGAACAAAGAAGCCCTTTCCATCCCCAGTTCCTCTTTCTTTATTAAAGCCATTTTATTTTTAGTATGTATTCCATTAAGAAAAAAAAAAATCAGGAAAGAAAGATATTATCATCCACGCAGCTAGCGGCTCCTACTGAAGAATTGCGAGATGCCCAATTCCTAACCAGTGTATCCCTCAGCCTGATAAGTGTGACTAGGAACGAGTGTGTGAGCACATCTGTCACAGGGCGCAGAGCGCTCGCACCGTGCGGTGACAGGCGCAGCGCAGCCGGTGACGCCGGAGTTACTGGAAGACAGAACTGAGAACAAGGCAGCAGCAGTGACCGTATCCAGAGGTTCCCCCTGCTCCCCCCGCAGGTGTTCCCGGCCGAGCAGCCGCGGCCCGGCGCTGCCCCGAGACCCGGGACAGACGGGAACGACACAGACCGCCCCGCCACCCAGCCCAGACGAGGCGAAGCTCCATATTTAGCCCCTGAGATCATCGGCCGCGGCTCGGCCTCTCCCCTGCTCCAGCGGGGGACGCGGAGCCCGCGGGGCTTCCTCCTGCGGCAAGGCCGGCCCCCGCCCGCGGGGAGACCAGCGCTGCCCGCCGCCGCAACCCGCCACCGCCGCCTTTGTTCCCCGTGCGGGGCGGCCGGGCCCGTGCCCCGCGGGAAGCGCCGCGCCGCCCTCCCACCGCCCCCCCCGCATTCCCCCCCCCCCGCCGCAGGAGCCATGTTGGGGGCTTCGCCGGGGACGGCGGCCGACGAGGGCCGCGCCGCGCAGAGGCGGAGGCCGCGCCTTCCGGCGCGCGCTGCCGCCGCCCGTGCCCGCGCGGGGAAGGGGCCGCCCCGCAGTGGGGGGGGCGGGGACGCGCCCGGTGAGAAACTGGGCGGGGGGGGGGGGGGGGGGGGCGAGTAGGGGGCGCGCCCCGCGCGTGCACGGCCAAGCCGCGCGCGTCCCCGCAGGCGGGGAGGGGGTGCGCGCGCGCCCGGCAAGCGGGGCCGCCCGCCTCCTCTGCTCTCCTCCCCTCCCCCTCCCCGCCGGGCCCGCGCCGCCCCCGGAACCGCCGCCACCTCCCCCCGCGCCCGACGGGAGGCCCCGCCCGGCCCCGCCACCGCCGCCGCGCACCCCCCCGGCCCGGCGGCCCCGCTGCGCCGCGGCGTAGGCCCGGCCCGGCCCGGCCCCGCCTCACCCCGGCCCCGCTGCCGCCGTCGCCTCGCGCCGCCGCCGCCTCGGCCCCGAGTCTTTTCCCCTCACAGCTCCCTGGGCGCCATCTTACATTCAACCCCCCGCAGCCAATCAGCGCATGGCCCGAGCCTCGCGAGAGCGCGGCTCCCAAGTCCCGCGAGAGCTCGGCGCCCGGGCCCGCCCCGCACCTTAAAGGGGCCGCGCCCCGGCGGGGAGGGGGCGGTGGCGGCCGCCGGGGGGCGCCCTCCGCGGGGGACGGGCGGACACGCGCGCGGGTCCGGGACACGGGAGATTGGGGGGGGGGCGAGACGATGACCCCAACGGCTGTGAGGACAGGCCCCGTTCGCGGCCGCGGGGCTCGGGACGCCACCGGCACGCGTGGCCGTGGCACGCCGCCGGCCGAGGGGTCCCACGCAGCCGTCGCGCTGCTCCGCGGCAGGCCGGGGCGGGCCGGCCGCGACACCTCCCCCTTCGCCCTCCTCCCGCAGCAGCAGCCGGGGCGAGGCCCCGCGCCGCCCCACGGGTGGGCGAGACCCCAAAGCAGGGGCTCCCCGCGAAGGGCCCTGGGGCCTCCGCGGCCGGTACCGGCGGGGGCTGCGCCCTGCCCCTGCCCCCGCGCGGGACCGCGGAGCGAAGGGTCTCTCCGCACCGTGGGGCCGAGCCGGGGCTGCTTTAACGTGTCCATGTGCTCGGCGCGGCCTCCCCGGCCCCGCTGCCGCTTAAGGTGGCCCGTGGGGCCGCGCAGAGCCTCTCCACCCACCCACGGCAGGGCCGGGGCCGCGGGCACGGGGCTCAGGGCACGGGGGCCACGCTGGTCTCGGGGGGGCACCCTTCCGAGCCCCAGCCCGGGGCCGGGCAGGGGCCACCCCACTCGAGTCCACCTTAAGGGGGGACGGCGCTCGGTCGGCGTTTGTATACAGTGCGCACACCGTCCTGCCTGCCTGCACCCTGCCTGCACCCTGCCTGCACCCTCCGTGGCCCACGGCAGGTTCTGGGCACCCTCCTCCATCCCACCCCCACACCCTCAACCCCAGCCCAGCCTCACGGTCCCGGGGGGGGGGGGGGGGGGGAAGCCCTGCAGCTCCCGCAGGGTCACCAGCCCTGCCCAGGGGACAGGAGCAGAGCCCCGAGCACCCAGGAACAGGGAAGACCCCCCCCCTACCCCTACCCCAGCACCCCAAGGTTGAGTGGGGGAAGATAGTGACAGCGTGGGGACAGGGCTGAGATGCTGTGTTTATTGAGGTGATGCTGTAGGGCACCCCGGGGGGGGTTGCGCCAAGGCACGGTGGCGCTGGGGGCGCGCGGGGTCCCCTGGGGAAGCGGCACCATGGCGGGGTGGTGGCGGCGGGTCCCTCAGGCCTTGCCGGGGTCCTCCTTCAGCGTCACTGTCCGGTTGAACACCATCTGGGGAGAGGCAGAGGGTCAGTACTGAGCCCCATGGCCCCACAGTGGGCAGGGGGAGACCCACAGCCCCCTTCCCCAGGGCTCACCTTCCCCTCCTCGCTGTCGGGATCCACAGAGAAGTAGCCCAGCCGCTCAAACTGGAATTTGTCAAAGGGCCGGGCAGAGAGGACAGAGCTGTCGACCAGGGCGTTGCGGACCACACGCAGGGAGTCCTGGCAGGGGGAGTCAGCTCAGCTGGCACACCCACTCCCCTCCAAAGCCCAGCTCCCCCCAGCCCCTCTGCCCCCTGGGCCATGGCAGGGCTCTGCCCAGGGAGGGGTAGGGGTCGCATAGAAGTGGGTCTAGGAGGTCCCCAGATCCCCCCAGGCCCGTAACCCCAGCTCCTGCTGCTACTCACAGGGTTGAGATCGCTCAGAAAGCCACTGGGCACCTCTGACGGGTCCTCAGGATTTTTGTGCAAAAACCTGCCATGAGACAGTCTCATCCCAAAGCCGCCAGGCAGGGGATATGGTGCCCCATGGCAGCTCTGGGGCAGCAGCTCGCAGGACCCCACAGCAGCATCTTCCCCACCGAGGAGCCGGGCAGACCCCAGCACAGCCTGCTGGTACATGGCCACACTGCCGCTCCAGCACCGGTGAGGTTGCGCCTGTGCCTCTGTGGGCGGCCGGGTACTCACAGTCGCTCATAGAGCCGCACTTCACACACCAGCGGCTCTGACACCCAGTGGATGAAAGCTTTGGGCTTCTCCGCCACGTCTGACTTGGTGCAGGTCACCTCCAGCTCGATCACGCGCCCACTGGCGTCCTGGGCAAGAGGAGACAAGATGAGACGCCAGGCAGCAGTCAGGCAGCACTCCTACCCCTCAGGGCAGCCTTGGGGCTGAAGCACCAGCCCCCCAGCTCAGGGCAACCCTGCTCCCCACCACGCGAGGCACAGGGCTGGCAAGAAGCTGCCACGCAGGCAGCCTGCACCCACACTGTGCCCACAGCGCCCAGCCCAAGACGACTATTGCTGCCCTTCCCTAGTGAGGCATGGCCATGTCCTGACATCCCATGGCTCAACCTCATGTCCCCAGTGCCCAGAGCCACCCACCTTGATGACATTCTGTATAGTGATGACGTAGCCAGCGTGGCGCAGCCCCACCGGCTGCCCGGGGGCCAGGCGCTTGTAGCCCTTGTCCACCTCCTGTGAGAGAGTTCATGGCTGCATGAGGCATCCCAGCACAGGCAGTGGTGCCCCCCTCAAGCACGTCTGTTTGTCCCCACAACTGCATCCCCGCACCCACTCCTTCCATCCCAGGGATCAGGGTGCCCAGGGCTGTTCAAAGTCCCACGTTGCTGCTGGACATTCCCCAGCGCACAGGCCAAGCGTGAGCACTGTCAGTTGGACAGGTCCCGGCCAGGCTGAGAGCAGCAGGCATTTCCCCAGTGCTGGTCAGAGCTGCTGGCATGTTTAGGAGTCGCAGTTGACTGCCTGATACCCGCCTGTGCCCCATGCAGCACCAGCACCACTGCCAGCACTGCCAGGCTCCCACTGCCCAAGCTGCAGCTCCTGGGAGCAAGGGCAGTATGGCCTGGTGGGGCCAGCTCACCTCCCTGAAATCTGTCTCCTCTATGTAGATGGTGGTCTGGAAGGGCACTTTGTGAAAACCCCGGCTCTCATCAGCTGGAAAGTTGGGCACAAGGACTTCGAGTGCCTGGGGAGAAGGAGGGGGTGAATGCTGACCTTGGGGAACCCCACTCCCACCCCAGCCCGCAGCAGTCTCACCTTCGGGGCAGGAAAGTTGGTGATGGTGACCTTGAGGGGCTCCAGGACGGCCATGGCCCGGGGGGCCTGCTCGTTCAGCACCTCCCGCGCACATGCCTCCAGCAGATGCGGCTCCATCGTTGCCTGGGCCACTGTCACACCAACCTACAGGACAGCCTGCCGTCACCACGCTGGCTGGGAGACACATCCACCTGCCCCATCCCATCCCGTCACTGGCACCTACCCGGGCACAGAAGTTGTTGATGGCCTCAGGAGGGAAGCCTCGCCGACGCAGGGCTGTCAGCGTGAAGAGCCGTGGATCATCCCAGTCCCTGAGAAAATATCCGTGTGACAGCCAGGCGTGCCCCAGGCAAGACTCACCCTGGGTGCTGGCCCTGCTCCTACCTCACGGCACCTGTCTCCACCAGACGGATGATCTTCCTCTTGGAGACGACGGTGTAGAGCAGGTTCAGGCGCCCGTACTCCCACTGCACAGGGCAGTAGACATCCAGCGCGTTACACAGCCAGAAGTAGGAGGAGCGCCTGCAAGACAGGCAGAGGCACAGCCTGGCTCAGCCTCACGCCCGCCCACAGCCCCACGGACACACCATCCCCCAGCACTTCAGCAGCCGCTGGGACATGGCCAGCTGCTCCCCCACAGAGCTGCCCTGCCAGCTCCAGCTCAGCCCTGAGCCAGGCTGTGCACAGCACTCACCTGGCCTGGAACTCCTTGGTGCAGAGGGAGTGAGTGATGTGCTCGATGGAGTCGCAGAGGCAGTGTGTGTAGTCATACGTGGGGTAAATGCACCTGCAAGGCAGACGCAGTCAGCCCTGTGGCAGAGCCCGGTGCTGCTCCCCTCCCGACACCTCCCCACTCCCAGGAGACGCAGGCCGACCCCTGCCACACGTGCCAGGATGCCGCAGGCCCTCCCTACCACTTGTCCCCAGTGCGATGGTGCGGAGTGAACTTGACACGGTAGGCGACGGGGTCCATCTTCCCGTCCTCCATCACCAGCTTCATCCGCAGCGTCGCCTCCCCCTCCCCAAACTTGCCCTTTCGCATGTCCTGTGGAGCGGGGGGAAGCTGTCAGCTGAGCCATGGACCCAGACCCCACGGGCACGCAGCACCTGCCCCCAGCCAGAAATACCTCAAAGAGAAGGAGGGACTCTTCCACGGGCCGGTCCCGCCACGGCGAGGGTGGTGGGTTATGGCCCTTGATCTCCTCGACCTTCTGATGGCAGACGTACGCCTGGCCCCTACGGAGGGGAAATACCATCACCAGATGTGAGTGGCCCATCCCCTGGGTGAGGGGGAGCCCCGGCCGTGGCACAGAACACCACCCTGGCACATCCATACCGCCCCGGCACGCTCACCTTCGGATGAGCTCCAGGGCCCAGGTGTAGAGTTGGTCAAAGTAATCTGATGCATGGGTCACTGCATAGGGCTGGTAGCCTGTGGGGATGGGGGAAACAGAGCAGGTTGGAGGCACCCCCAGGGTCCAGCAACAGGACCTGCATGCAGGGACATCCCCAGCAGCGCCCGGCCTGATCCTGCCCTCCCCAGCTCCAGCCGTACCCAGCCACTCCACCATCTCCCGAATGGCTGTGAAGTACTTCTCCTCCTCCTTCTCAGGGTTGGTGTCGTCATAGCGCAGGAAGCACACGCCACCGTTGGCCTGGGGACGGGGGTACAGTGAGCAGCCGCTCCCTGAGGTACCGCAGGCCCAGGCCAGCGGCCAAGCAGTGGGGGGGAGAGCTGCCAGCGGGGCTTGGTGCTTCTCACCTTGGCATAGCCAAAGTTAAAGTTGATGGCCTTGGCGTGGCCGATGTGCAGGATCCCATTGGGCTCAGGAGGGAACCGTGTCCGCACCTGCAGGGAGGGGAAGGGGAAGGGGACACTTCTGTCCTTTGGCAAGAGACTCTCCCCCTCCTTGACAGCAGGGGCACTGACATGAGCCCCCAACAAACCCACAGAGGCCCCCGTGCCGCATGGGTGCTGCCTCTGGCTGTACCCCCAGTGAGCTGCGTGTCCCCCCAGCCACCCCACCCAGCTGGCTGGAGCGTGGCACAGCAGTGCTGCCCTCAGAGGGAACTGCTGGGCTAGGGGACACGGCCTCACCTGCCCACCCGTGATTGCCAGGTGCTGCTTCAGCAGAGCCATGGTGTTGGGCGTCACCACATAGCCCTCCGTCTTGTAGTTCTCTCCTGCAGGCAGAGGATGCTCAGGGCTACAGCATTGCTCAAACCAAGCCAAGCCCAGCAGCCAGCGGGGAAGGACATGGCGCCAGGCTGGTCCCCCACAGCATGGAGAGCTGAGGCCGGAGCACAGAGCCGGTGGAGCGGCCGCGCATGTGGCAGTGGCTCCTCACACTCACCGGGCTTGTGGAACTTGAGGGCTTCTCCCCGCAGCTGCTCCAGGAGTGACCGTGTCTCCGTGCCCACCTCACCTGCAGGGAGAGATGGTGCTGAGCAGGGGCCTGACCACAGCTCCCAGGGTCCAGCTTGGATGCAGGTCCCAGCCAGGAACCAAAGAGCTGGGGAAGCTGCCTGCAGGAGTACAGTCTCTTACCATTCTCCACCACAGTTGCCTTCTGCTTCTCCACCGGGGCTGGCCGGGTCTTTGCAGCCTGCAGGGACCAGCACAGCATCCTGAGTGCCCAGCCCTGGCACATACCTCCCCTTCCTGGCCCAGCCTGCTGCCCCCAGCACTCCCTCAGACCCGTGCCCATGGTGGCAGCTGGGCCCAGAGCAGCTATTTGGGATCCTGCCCGGACACTCAGCAGGGAAATACCATCCCAGTTCCCAGCCTCCCCTTTCTCCTCACCTTTGGCTTCTTTTCCAGGTCAGCTTCTGTCTTTGGCCCCAGCAAATGCAGCACCTGGAGAAGAGAGACACAGACAGGAGTAGGAAAGGCTCCTGGTGCCCCAAGGCCTTGAGGTGGCCCTGTCCAGCTGTCACCCCCCTCACCCTGCCTACACCTACCCAGGGCAGGCAGTCCCTGGCACTGGACCCTCCCGCGGGACAGGCCAGCAGGTCCCACACGGACCCAACAGGGGACACAACCCCAAGCAGCACCCAACCCCCTGCCCTCACACCCACCTGCAGGTCCACCTCGTTCTTGATGGTCTTTCCGTCCGCCCACCGCAGCCGGCTCCGCGCCTCCCCTGCAGACAGGGCACCCCATGGGCGGGGGGCACGGCTCAGCCCCGGGGTGGGGGGGACTTCAGCCAGGGCCGCTGAGGCAGGACACCACAGCCAGCGGGCCAGAGGAGCTGGGGCTGGGGCAGCCCATGACAAAGGGCTGGCTCTCAGGATGCAGGGGAGGAGGGGTGCCGGGCAGGGGCTGCCCCCGTGCCCCACACTCACCCATCAGCAGCCCCATGTTGAAGTGGTAGCGCTCCGCCAGCAGCTCTGCTCGGTGCTCACCGATCACAGCCTCCACCTGGGCAGCGGGACAGGGACACGGGGGGGTGAGCAAGGCAGGTGGGGAAGCGTGACGCCAGGGGCTGCCAGCCCGTCCTGTCCAGCGTCCCCCACGCCGTTCCTGGGGGACTGGCAGAGCTGAGGCCCCACTCACCGCCTCCTCGATCTGCTCGGGGGTGACGCACACCCCCACGCCGCAGGCCCGCTCGAAGTCCGCCACGTCCAGGGGCTCCAGGGGGTGGCTTCTCACGTACTCCAGGGCGGCTGGGGACAGAGCGGGGTGGGGGGGGATGAGGAGCGGGGCCCTCCCCTCCCTGCCGGGGCCGGGGGCGGGGAGGGGGGGGGGGGGGATCCCGGTGCCGCGCGGTACCGCTGAGCTGCAGGTCCGTGAGGATCTCCCTGCGGACGATGTAACCGACGAGGAAGCCGAGGTGCTTCGGGTCCCTGAGGCGGGAGGCCGCGTTGTACAACAGCGTCCCGGTGGCTTTGTCCAGGGCCGGCCCCAGCGCGCTCCGAGCCTGCCGCCGTCCCGGGGAAGCGTCAGGGCCGGGCGGGGGCTGAGCCCCGGCGAACCGGCGGCCCTGGGGCGGGGCGGGGAGGGGGGGGGGGACGGGGACGGGGGGAGGGGGTAGTGCCAAGGGCCGAGGGCGCTCGGCGGGGCCGGGGGAGGTGGGGGGATCCGGGGGTGACACCGCCGCACCGGGGACCCAGGAAGCGGGAGACCGGGGTGGGGGCCCGCGGCGGGCGCACCTGCAGCACGGCCCGGCGAAGCAGCGCGCTGAGCGCCCCGTTGCGCAGCGTCTCGCGCGCTTTAGCCTCGCTGAGGCCGATGCCGGTAAAAAGCCCCAGCGCCTCCTCCGCCTCCTCCGCCGCCATGGCCCCCGCCGCCGCCATGCTGCTGCCGCCGCCGCCACCGCCCGCCCGGGAGACGGGGCCACGCCCAGCCAATCGGAGCGTGGAAGGCGTGTCGCCGACACAGGTCGAGCCAATCGACAGTGAGAGAGACCCGCCTCTCCCAATGGGACGGGGGAGCTCGGCGCCGGCTCCGCGAATAGGCGCGCAGCGGGCGGGGCCAAGCGGGCGGCCGGTTGCATCATTTAAAGAGACCGGCGGCGGCGGCGGCCACGTGGGGGGCGTGGCTGGAGGCGTGGCCGGGGGGGCTTTCCCGCCCCGCCCCCCTCCGGTCGCCCACCGCCCCGCGGCCCTTTGTCCTCGCCCGGCCGCCGTAGCCCGCCCCGACCGGCACCCGTGTCCCGCCGTGAGCTCGGCGGCTCCCGCAGCCCCGGCGGCGCCCTCGCCCCTCCCGTGTCCCCACCTCCCCCAGCGGCCCCGAGGACGGGCCCTGCGACGGGCCCGGGGGGACACACGTACCCAAGGGCCCGTACGGAGGGGAGGTCGCGGCGGCTGCTCCAGCCCGGTGCGGGCGGGGCTGCCGCTGTCCCCGCCGCTGCACCGACCCCATACCCCCGGTTCCCCCAGACCGGTGTCTCCCGCAGCTGCCCCAACCCCTGCCCCCCCCCAGTCCAATGTCCGGTGTGTGCGGGAACCGGCTAGCCCGGTGTCCCCCGGCCCCCCCAGCCCAGTGTTCTCCTACTTCCCTACCCCCCGTGTTCCCCCAGCCCCATATACCCCTCAGCCCGGTGTCCCCCCGGCTCCTCCAGCCCGGTGTCGTCCTGCTCCCCCAGCCCGTTGTTCCCCCCGCCCCCAGCTCGGTGTCCCCCCAGCTTCCCCAGCCTGGTGTTCTCCTGGCTTCCCCAGCCTGTTATCCCCAGCTCACCCAGCCTGGTGTGTCCCCCCAGCCCGGTATCCCCCCTCAGCCCCGTCCTCCCCCCAGCCCAGTGTCTCCCAGCCCCCCCAAGCCCACTCCCACCCCAGCCCCAACAGCAGCGGCAGACCGGAGGGCTTGGGGAAGGGGGTTTATTGGCAACACCCAGCGGGAGAAGGCACCGACAGGTCCTGCCAGCCGGAGCCAACCCACGTCCGACACAGCGCCGGTGTCCCCAGGGATCCCACACCACCGAGGGGACAGAGCCAGTGCCCGGCACCGGATCGGAGCTACAGTTACAGCTGCATCCCGGTGCCGGGGACCAGCTCCGTCCCCTCAGTGGCCGCTGGCTCCCTGCCTGCAGCTGGCAGAGGCTTCAAGCTATAGCGGGCACTGATGTTGGTACCCGAGACGCTGCGGTACTCGCCCATCTCTGTACGAACGGCTTCGTTCTGGGTGATGGTGAGCAGGACCGGGACGGAGAGCGTCACCTCCTTCCGCAAGACCTGGATGCTGAGTGCCGTGCGTGGGGGGATCTTAGCCGGCAGCTGCACCTCCACGCGTTCCCGGCGGGTGCTGGATTCGCTGCGCCCTTTCTGCACTGTAAAGATGTTGGAGGCTTCCACGGTCAGCGTGAAGGAGAGCCCGGCTTTGAGGCTGGTGGCGTTGCTGAAGTGGAAGCTCTGCCAGAGCGTGGTGCCGTACTCCCGGCTGCTGCTGGCTGCCAGTGCCTGCTCTGACTCCGTCTCGTTCACCCCTTCGATCTCATCCACCAGCACCTCCCGCTCTGCCTCCACCCGCTTCTGCTCCCAGAGGAGACGTGCAGAGACCTGGGGCCGCCCGGGCTGCAGCGGGCGCAGGTGGGACAGCCGATCCTGGAAGTTCAGCTCGAGTTTGTAGTCGGCGAGACGCTCGCCAGGCCATGCCAGGCAGTGCCAACCACCACGACCGGGGTGCTGGTAGAGCAGCCAGACCCCTCGCTGCACTACGTGAGAGGCCACCCGGTCATTGAAGTACCCGTATGCCAAGTTGGTCTCCTCCGTCACCACCTTGCAGGCGCCTTGGAAGTTGGGTTGCTCGTAGAGGGTGATCTGGGGGTCCCCCAGGTCATGGTGCACGAGACGCAGCGCCGAGAAGCTGTTGGGCCGCCCCACGGAGGGGTACTCGCCCTCCTCAAAGGCGTGCGGCTCCCCTTCGTACTTGGGGTCCGTGTAGGCGATCCAGGGCTGCCCCACTACCTTCAGGGAGGCGATGCAGTCCCCAAAATCCAGCTCGTGCAGGTCGGGCACGTCGCAGGTGAACTCCCGGCTCAGCCCCTCAAAGTTGGCACGCTCGTACACCGTGATCCGGTTCATGGTGTCGTGGGCGTCTGCCCGTGCGAGGGCACGACGCACGTCAAGTCACCTCGCGTGGGTGCTACGGGAAACCCGTGGAGAAAGCCTGGCCAGCCAAGGAGACCCCTGGTACCCCCTATATCCCCTGTCCTCTGCCTCTCCTTTGTCCACCTCCGCACGGTCCCTGTGCTCTCACCGTCTGTGCCGGCAGTGCCCCGACACCAGCCCGCAGCCGTGCCTTTTACAAGGGGTTGGTGGGGCCGGGGCGTGCTGCGGCATGAAGCAAAGGTGATGACGGTGCTCGCCCCCGCACCCAGCCCCGGCCCCGCTCTGGCGGCAGGGAGCCAGCCAGGCCCCGCACGGCAGCCGGCGCACCGGAGTACCAGCCGACCCTGCAGACCAGCCCTGCCGGAAAGTCCTGCTGCACCCTGGGCACATGGCGCTCCAACGGTAACGAGTCACCGCCAATTATCACTGATGCTTCCGCCCTGCCCGCGCTAATTACGGTGTGCGTTGCCGGTGGGGCAGGAACTGCCGGCTCGCCCCGGCGGGGTGAGAGGGTATCATGGTGGGGTGAGCTGGCGCCCCAAGACAAGCCCCTCCGGCAACTCGGTGCCCTGGGGCACAGGACACGGCCCCTCTGGCATGGCACTGCTGCCCTAGCCCTGTGCCTGAGGATGGCCGGGGCAAGTGGTGGCACTTGTCCCCCCTTGTCCCTCCATAGGCAGGATGGTCACGGACCACCCAGGGTGGCCACGGTGCTGCTGGAGGGTGATGGGTGCCAGTGCTGGGTGGGCATGGTGGGACGCTGATGCCCAGCCAGGGCACAGGGACAGTTGGCAGCCACCCTGAGCACAGTGCGCCAGGGGCTTCTTCAGGGCACCACACGGGTCCCCATGGCATGGACTGGAGCTGGCCTGCCCAGGAGCTGCCGGTGCAGGGCACGGGGCACGTGCACCCCCCGGCTGGCACCCCGCTGGGACCGGGCTCAGGCAGCTTGAGGGGTCTGGGGCAGGTTGAGCCTCTGGCTTCTGCCAGCAACATGCCTGGGCCCAGGGGCTGCCTCATCCCCCCCATCCCTGCAGCCCTCCCCAGCTCAGGACCGTCCCTGCGGCACAGCGCGGGGAACGGAGAGCACCAAGGTTGTTGATGTGAGCAGCTCACGGTGGGGTATGGCTAGATCTTGACCCACCCCCTGCAGCCCCCACTCTTGGCTGGGGTCAGCCAGGACCCCCAAAGCCTCTGGGTTGAAATCTGCCCCCTGGGGCCAGTGTGGGGCTGGGAAGTGGGGCTAGCTCCAGCTGTGTGGGGTGCCCCAGGCCCACAGGGGAACCCAGGTTTGGTACAGCCTGCAGGCACCCACATCCTGCGGTGGAGGAGGATGGAGACCCCACTGCTCCGGCAGCCTTTCTCTCCACCCTGAGTCACCCCAAGAGAGGAACCCAGGTGTCCCTACATCCCTGAGCCCTGTTCCCTGCAAAACCCTGTCTCCCACAAGCAGGTGCCACCCCACATCTCGCCCCCCCAGCTGCCCCCTTGCCAACGCCCCCCTTCCCGTGCCTGCAATGTCGGGGCTGCCAGGGTCTCCCAGTTTATTGCCAGATGTCGGGGCGGTCGGGGTTACACCAGACAAACGCTACAGGAAGCGGTTAGTGAACGGGGGGCCGTGGGGGCCGCGGATGGGGGGCCGGGGAAGGGCTGTCCCGCTCGCTCCCCTGGCCCGCAGCCTCCCCGCCGGCCCCCCGGGCTGCCACGCTCCCCCGCGCCGGGGACCCCTCCCGCTCCCTGCGGTCACCCCGGCCCCGCAGCCCTCAGAAACCCCCCACCTCGCTGTCGTACACCCCCTCTGCGGCGAGGCCGGTGGGCCGGGGTGACACGGGGGGGGGGGGGGGGGCATGGGGCAGCGTGGGTGGGAGGAGGTGCTGGCATTATTGCTATGGCGGGCGGGAGCAGCGCGACCCTCCCCATGCTCAGATCACAGTCTCGAAGAGCGTCGCCTTCTCCTTGGGGGGCTCCGGGGCCAGCAGCTTGGCTTCTGCCTCGGGCGTCAGGTACTCCAGGTGGTGGTGGCCCCAGATCGGAGTGGTCAGGAGCTGCCAGCGCTGCGGGGACACCGTGTCAGCAACGGGGGACGGCAGCACTAGGGACTGCCTGGAGCTGGCACGGTGTATCCTGCCGGTGCACGGGAATGGGACCAAGGTGGGGACAGGGGTGGGATTTGGATGGGGACGGGGATGGAGACCGGGACAGGGAAGGGATTGAAATGGGACTGAGAGAGTGATAGCACGGGGACAGGGATGGGACCGAGATGGTGACGGGATTAAGACAGCAATGTCAGCGAGCATGGAATTTGGGTGAGGTTGGGAGTGAGACAGCGATGGGGACAGAGATGGGATTCGGATGGGAGTCAGAGGGATGGGGACAGGAATGGGACTTGGATGGGCATGGGGGTGAGACTAGGATGGGGAAGGGATTTGGAATAGGGTTGAGAGACGGATAGGGATTGCATGGGGAGTGGGATGAGATGGGGATGGGATTGAGACAGTGATGGGATGGGAACAGGGACAGGATTTAGCTGGGGACGGGACTAAGATGGCAATGGGGACAGTGCTGGGATTTGAACGGGGACGGGATGAGGACAGGACTGAGAGGGGGACAAGGACAAGGATAGCTGAGACACGTTGGGGACAGAGGCAGGAGGGCGCCCGGCACGCCGCCCTCACCTCGCGCAAGGAGCCTTTGCAGCGCAGGAGCTTGTAGAGGACGGTGCAGGGGATGCAGAGCATGGAGGAGAGTGCCAGGACCCAGCCGATGGCATCCCCCCACCACGGGTACACGTATGTCTTGTTGTAGGTCAGTGGCTTGTAGTTCACCACATGGAACACAAAGATGCCCTGGGTGGAGAGAGGGGGGTGAGGTCCCACGGCGCAGGGGGCCGGCAGCCCCAGACCCCTCACGCATGTCACCCCACGGCCCCGACACGCGTGTTGCCTCACGGCCCCGACACGCGTGTCACCCCACGACCCAGACGTGCGTGTCATCCTGTGGGCCAGACAGGCACATTGCCCCACGGCCCGACACGCGTGTCGCCCCACGGCTCCGACACGCGTGTCGCCCCGCAGCCCCGACACGCGTGTCGCCCCGTGGCTGCCGTGCCCAAAGCAGCCGCCTGGGGGAGCCCGGTCCCCGTGGCACAGGGCCGGGGCAGCGGGCACATGCATGCACACGCGAGCACACGCGTGTCCCTGCGTGGGGCGGCCCCGCTTACCACGCAGACCAGCGGCGTCACCACGGCCCAGCACCACTTCATGAAGGGCAGGGGCCGGTAGCCGATCATGCGGGCCACGTCGTCCATGAAGCGGTCAGCGCCTGAGGGGAGAAGGGCGTCAGCCGGGCCCCACGGGGCACCTGTGTCCCCTTGCGTCCCCCCCCACCGCGTCCCCCTGGCCTCACCGTAGACCCAGGCAATGACCACACACTCCCAGAAAGCCTGCCACAGCAGCGTGATCCCACTGGCCGAGTAGTTGTCAAAGAGCTGGAACACGTACATGCCGCCCTGCCGGGACGGCACTGCGCGTCACCGGGGCTGTGCCAGCTGTCCCGCGCTGGCACGGGTGCCTCCACACCGGCACGGGCGCAACCTTGCCAGCACCGGTGCCCCACCTGGCACAGACACCCTGCATGCCATGGGCACCCTGTGCTGCCGCAGCATCCCCACCACGACGGGCACCTGCCGTGGCCACGGGCACCCCCACGCCACGGGGACCTCCACAGCTACAGGCACCCCCACGCCACGGGCACCCCCCCCCCTCCCCGCTGCCGTGGGTGCAGCAGCCCCAGGGAGTTCCCACCCCACGCTGGGACCCCGTGGGAGGTGACGTCCCGGGGGGCAGCCGCAGGTGCCCAGCGTGGGGCCAGCTGGCCGGTGTCCCTGCCGCGTCCCCCACCTGCGTGACCATGGAGAGGTCGATGAGGCAGCAGACGAGGCAGCAGAGCGCAGCGGTGAGCTCACGGCGCAGCGAGCCAGCCCCCGGCTGGGGGAACAGGTCCAGGATGCCCGTGATGAAACCCTCCACGCCGACAAACTGTGGCAGAGAGCAGGGCTCAGCGGGGACGTGCCACCCCGTCCCCTCCCCGTCCCTGTCCCCCTGCCCGCTGCTGCACCTGGCTGTCCAGCCCCAGCACGAGGAGCATGAAGAAGAAGAGCGTGGCCCAGAGCGGGGACAAGGGCATCAGCGTCACGGCTTTGGGGTAGGCGATGAAAGCCAGCCCAGGGCCTGCGGGAGAACGGGGTCAGCGGTGCCACCCCGGGGGGGGGACGACACAGGGGACACGGTGCCAGTGGCCACCCACTGCCCGGCACTCACCGGACTCAGCCACCTTGGAGATGTCCACGCCTTGCTCGGAGGCCATGAAGCCCAGCACGGAGAAGACGACGAAGCCGGCAAAGAAGCTGGTGGAGCTGTTGATCACGGCCAGGATGTAGGCATCCCTGCGGGCAGAGCGGGTCAAGGGGGTGCTGGAGCGACACCGGGGAACACACCGGGGGAACGCCCTGCAGCCGGCACAGCCCTACCTGTAGCAGTTATTGTGGAAGCGGTTGTAGCTGCCCAGCGCGGTCAGGGCGCCCAGCCCGATGGCATAGGAGAAGAAGATCTGGGTGCCGGCGTCGATCCACACCTGGGGCGCGACGGAGGGTGTCGGGGGGCGGGGAGGGTGCCGGGGGGGGTGCCCAGCACCCAGCCCCCTCCTGCCCTCCCCGCTGCCCTCACCTGCGCCTCGGCCAGCTTGGACCAGTCGGGTTTCAGGTAGTAGACGATGCCACCCAGTGCCCCGGGCAGCGTCACTCCGTGGACCAGCAGCAGGATGAGGACCACGTAGGGGAAGAGTGCCGTGAAGTAGACAATCTGCAGAGGAGTAGGTGCCGGTGAGACCCCCTGGGCTAGGGCTCTCCATTGTGTGCCACAGGTGTCCCAGCAGGACCAGGGCTCGGGCACGTCCCCGGCGGCTGGTGGCATCTCCCAGACAGATGCGGGACAGGGGGTCTTGCACCTCCGTGGGCTGCGGCACAAGAGAGCAGGAGCCGGCAGTGCCGTGTGCCGCAGTCCCGTCCCCGCGTGTTGGTGGCCCCGATGCGTTCCCCCCCACCGCCAGCGTCACCTTCCCGGTCGACTTGACGCCCTTCCAGATGCAGAAGTAGACAATGACCCAGGTGGTGACCAAGCAGAGGATCATCTGCCAGTTCATCTCCCCCGGCTCGCTGAGGTCCCCCGAGAGCCGCAGCACCTTGTTCCTGTAGAGCGGGGCCGTGCTGAGCACCGGCACGACCCCCTCGGCCCCGGGTGAGACCCCCTCGGTCCCCACACTCACTCCCAAAACTCAATGACGGGCGAGCGCTTGTTGGCCAGGTCGGCGCAGCTGAGGTTGAAGGGCCCAGTGCTGGCGCTGGTGTTGGTGCTGCCGTTGCGGCAGAGCTCAAGGTGGAAGAGCTCGGCGCACTGCTCGGTGTTCCAAGCGTGGCCGCAGGTGGCCCAGGGCAGGGTGTCCGTCAGCGAGTGCACCAGGTAGAAGAGACCCCACACCAGGATCATGATGTAGTAGGAGTTGCAGAAGAAGACAATCACCATGGAGGCCAGGCCCAGACCTGCGGCAGGAGGAGATCAGAGCCCGCGGGCACCCACGGACACCCGGCAGCCCGATGGGGTGGGGTGGGATGGGGGGCTGCTGGCGGAGATGGGGCAGGACACGGGGTGCTGGTGGGGATGCCGAGAGCCGGCAGCCCAGGGTAGGACAGGGGGGAGCCGGTGGGGACAGGACAGGGGGAGCCGTCAGCCCCGGGCAGGACGGGGTGGGGACAGCCGGCAGCGTGGCACAGGACAGCGGGGAGCAGGTGGGGCGCAGCACAGGGAACACTGCTGAGTTGGGGATCCGGCCGCCCCCGGGGAAGCCGGCAGCACGTAGGCAGGGAGACACAAGAGGCAGGCAGGGCTGGGCAGGGCAGCGCAGGGTGCCACGGGGCATGGGTGCAGGCAGCTGCCGCCCTTGGCCGGGGTGCAGGGTAGCAGCGGGACGCGGGCAAGGTGCATGGAAGCGGGCAGGGCGTGGGCAGGGTGCCGCCAGCCCTGGCAGGCTGCAGGCAGCCGGGTGCCCCAGGCAGGGTGCCGGCAGGGTGCTGCCAGCCCCGGGCAGGGTGCAGGGTGGCGGGGGCCACGGGTAGGGTGCAAAAGGCCACGGGCAGGGAGCGGCGTTACCCTTGAAGAGGGGGGCGATGTTCCAGGCGGCGATGCCCCCCTGCTTCATGAACTGCCCCAGGGCCACCTCCAGGAAGAAGACGGGGATGCCGCCCACGAAGACGATGAGCAGGTAGGGGATGAGGAAGACGCCTGGGGCCGGGGGGGGGACACACGGAGCCGGCTCAGCCGCCGCCGCCGCCGCCCCCCCCGGGCCCCCCCGGGCCCCCCCTTCCCTCCCCGCGCCGCCCGCCCGGGCGCAGCGAATGGCGAAGGCGCCTCCGCGCCCTCCCCTCGCCGCGCCGCCGATGTAGGTCAGGGCGGGCAGGTGGCGGGGGGCTCCCCACGGACCCCCACCCCGGGGGGTGACACCGGACACCCGTGGGGTGGCCCACGAGTCCCGCGGACGGCCCCTCGCGCCGGGGAGCTGCCGGGTGGGCCGGCCCACCGCGGGGTGACCCCCTGCGCGCGCCACGGGGTGGAAAGCAGCGGAGCGCTCCCACGCGCCGTGGGGTGCCCCCCCCCCCCCCCCGACTCCCCACGCTGTGGGGCGCTTCCCCCGCTCCGTGGGGCGGGCGCGGAGGCTCACCTCCGCCGTTCTTGTAGCACAGGTAGGGGAAGCGCCAGACGTTGCCCAACCCCACGGCGAAACCCACGCAGGACATGATGAAATCCATCTGCCGGGTCCAGGTCTCCCGCTCGGGGGCGGCCGCTTTCGGGGGCCCGGGGGGTCCCACCAGCGGTGCCGTCACCGCCCGCTCCTCGCCCGCCGCGGGGGGCTCCGCGCCCTCCGCCTCCCCGCGGCCCTCTGCCGAGACAGGGGGGGGGGGGCCCACGCTGCCGTCACGCGCGCCCGTGGGAGCGCGGAGTGGGGGGGGGTGGGGGGGCGCGGTCCCCCCGCGCCCCCCCACCCCCCCCACTCCGCGCCCCTCTCCGCGCGTGGGGGCGTGACGTCAGATGTCAGGCCGGCGCGTGACGTCACAATGCAGAGCGGTGACTCACCCCGCGGCGGCGGGAGGGGGCGCGCCGCGGTCGCGCGTGGCCGTGGGCCGCCCCCCCCCCCATCCATCCCCAACCTCATCCCTCCCCAGCGCTCCCCGCTTACCGGAGCCCGCGGGGGCAGCGGCGGCGGCGGCGGCGGCGTCGTCGCGTCGCGGGGCGGCGGGCGGCTGCGGGGCGGCCGTGTCGGCGGGGACGGGGGGCATGTCGCGGGGGGCCGGGGAGCGGGGGCGGGTCGGGGGCGGCTCCGTGGCCGTGGGAGGGGGGGGGGGCTCAGAAGCAATCCACGAAGCACTTGAAGGTGAGTCGGAAGAACCTCATTGAGGGCGGCGGGGCGCGGCGGGGCGGGCCGGGCCGGGCGGGCGGCTCAGAGCCGGGCTGCGGGGCCGGCGCCGCGCGGCCGCTCCGGGGCTCTCTGCGCCGCGGCACCGGGCGGCGGCGGAGGCAGAGACCGGCCGCGCCGCCCCCCGAGCCCCATTGGACGCGCCGCCCGCCCGCGGCTTGACGGGACTTGCAGTCCCGCCGCACCGGCACCGGCACCGGGGCGAGGCGGGGGTAGCGGGGCAGAGGGCGCGCCGCGGGGCACCGGGCAACGGGGCGTTCTGGGACACACCGGGCGCTAGGGGCATCGGGGGACCGGGCGCTCCGGGACACACCGGGCGCTAGAGCACCGGGACTTGCAGTCCCGCCACGACAAGCCGGCACCGTGGGACACCGGGCGAATCGGCACCGGGACTCGCAGTCCTGGCGCACCGGGGGACACCGGGCACTAGGGCACCGGGACTCGCAGTCCCGTCACGCTAGCACCGGGGCACACCAGGGGACGCCAGGCACTACAGCGGTGGGACCGCACCGCGGGACACCGGGCACAGCCAGTAGCAGAGCACACTGAGATGCAGCGGGCACCAAGGCGCACCAGGGGAGTCCAGGCACCGAGGTGCATCGGGGGGACGCTGGGTGTCCCCCCTCTGCTGCAGGGTGCACCGAGAAACACCCAGCACCGAGGGACATCAGGGGACAGCGAACACCAAGTCACACCAGGGGACACCAGGGGCACCCTGCGGGCAGCAGAGCCCAGCGGGGACAGCAAGCTGCAGGGTGTAGAGTGCCAGGGGGTGTGGGGCAGG
This sequence comes from Astur gentilis, assembly GCF_929443795.1. NCBI lineage: Eukaryota > Metazoa > Chordata > Aves > Accipitriformes > Accipitridae > Astur > Astur gentilis. Next base: position 14,331,571 of record NC_064902.1, on the reverse strand, counting down.
GGGCAGTAGCCTGCAAGGAGCACTGGGGACACCAGGGGACACGGAGTTGTAGGGTGCACTGGGTACCACGGCACACCAGGGGGCACGGGGCATGAGGGCACCCGTGGCAGCAGGGTGCCAGGGCTCTCAAAGGCACACTGGGGGACACGGGAGCCTGGGGAGGCTCACCAGGCATCAGAGGGTCCCAGGGGACAGCAGGCAGCGGAAGCAAGTGGAGTTCAGTGAGTTTAATGAGTGCAGGACAAACCCTGACCCCCCCCAGTCCCCCCACCCCCCGGCGCCCGGCCCGGCCCGCAGCCCCCGGGGCAGGCGCTCTGCGATGCCCTAGTCGACTTCTTCCATGCTGCTGTAGGAGGGGGCCGGGCGCTCGGTTGGGCTGGTGAAGCGCTCGGGGAGGCCTTCTGCAGCCAGCGCCGGGGCTCCTTCGGGGGCCAGGCCAGATCCAAACGGCACCGGGGGCAATCCCTGCAAGCAGAAGGCGGGTATGAGAGAGGGAGACCAGGGGTGAGAGAGGGAGACCAGGGGTGAGAGAGGGAGACCAGGGGTGAGAGAGGGAGACCGGCACCCTGCCCACCCATCTTCTCCCTCCCTGCTCCCGGGGACCATAGGGTGCTGGGGGGATGGGGCCCCTTGGGGTAGGGGCCCCAGGCAGCATGTGCGGCCCCGTGGCCCGTGGAGAGCAGCAGCTGGTGCCAGCCCCGAGCAGCAGGGCAGGAGGAAGGCAGTGTGCCCAGGGTCCCCAGTGGCAGCCACCACCTGCCTGCCAGAGAAGAGCCAGGCTGCAGCACGCTCGGCCCGGCCCCGGTGCTGCTGCCTCTCCCCAGCCCGGCACTCGTGCCCCCGGGGCTGCCGCGGCCAGGGCCGGTCTGAGCAGAGCCCTGTGCCGGGGCACGGGCACCCAGCCAGCCCGGGCGGCAGCGACGAGCCACGGGGCAGGCTGCCAGCGCCTGCCTGGATCTGAGGAACAGCGCAGGACCAGAGGGGATTTCCAGGGCCGAGAGCACCTAGCCCGAGCCTTGCTACTGGCCACCCACCTCCAGGGAAGGCGGGCGGGCAGGTGCAGGCAGCAGCTTGTGGGCCCCAACCCCAGGGCACCAGCGCCAGCCAGAGCAGAGGTCACCCCACCAGCGCTGGGCACTGACTCAGCCCCACGAGGCCAGTGCCGTGGGCGAGCAGGGGAAGCCATGGAGGCCCAGGGCTGCAGACAATGAGGCGACTGTTCCAGGATGGGCACCTCATGACCACAGCACGGGCCTGCCGGGCTCCCCGGCTGGGACCCGCTTGGCGGGGAGGACACGACAGCGCACGTGCAAGAGGGGTGTGGAACCGAAATGGGGGGGAGCTCTGGGCTCCCCACTGTCCGGCTCAAGCCCCAGCCGGAAACACAGGCGAGCCCCCTCCCTGCCAAGCATCCTTCCCGAGCCAGCCAAGGGCACCGCCAGCGGGACAGCGACGGAGACGGAAAAGGAAGTCACAGGGCGCTGAAGTCACCACTCGCACCCAAACACGCCAGAGCAGTCTGAGCCACACTCAGCCAAGGGCAACACGTCTCAATGTCAGACACTGCTAAAGCTGCAGCCCGTGCTCCAGCCCCACAGGACCACACACTACTGGCCCTACGGGCCCCTACAACCTGCATGCGCCCTGCTGGGGCTGCCACCCCACGGCTGGGGAGCAGGAGCCCAGCCCGTGCCCCATGGCACTGGCAGGCAGAGCTCTCCCGAGGCCACTGCTGCACAGGGTGCACCAGGCACCTGCCAGAGTCCAGGGCACAGTCCCCATGCTGGCTAGGCCAGAGAGAGTTGACTCAGGCACAGAAAGGTCACCGGGTCCAGCACAGAGACCCTGCCCCTGTGCAGGGGTCCCATCACACAGGACAGGGATGCTGCATCTCTTTGGAAAACCTGGCTTTATTAACACACCAAGGTCCTGCCTGCACTCCCCAAGCCCACACCTCTCCCACAGCATGGGCAGCCGGTCTCCTCGCAAACAAGGCATTGCTTCACACTCCCCCCGCAGAAACCCAGCCCCCGCGGACACAGCCTGCTGGGGCCAAGCAGGGACAGCCCACACGCCCCAAAGCACTGGGGGCTGCTGGGAGCCAGCAGCCCACAGAGGCGGGTGCTCACCATGGGCACCCCAGCCCAGATTGCCAGGCTCCCCAGCAGCTGCCCGGGGGAGAGGAGCTGCAGCGGGGCTGAGCCTCCGGTGACAAGCCCGTTCAGTCCCAGCATGGGGGCATGGTGCACACAACTCCCAGTGCAGGGGCAGCTGGCACCAGGAGGCTCAGGGGGAGGGTGGCAGGAGGGACTGGGGGGTCACGCCAGCCCTGGGGAGCACAAGGCTCCCGCAGCAGCACAGCTGGGAAAGGCACCCGCACAAGGACCCGTGTCAGGGCATCCTGCCCTTGTTGCAGCCTCCCGCCAGGCCTCCGCTTCTTTCTTGGAAGCCAAGCAAAGGTGGTCGATGTTCCTGGGGGCCGCCCAGGCCCCAGCCACGCTGCAGTGGCAACATCCCTTCCTGAGCCGCAGGTAGCCACGAGCTCTGCCCCACTCCCAGTAGACAGCAAGAGGGAAGGAGGGAGTGCAGAGGGGCTCCTGGTTCTGGGCTGCGCCTTGGCAAGGCAGCAGGCTGGCCACGCAGCCCTGCCAGCTGGCACGGGAGATGCCAGAGCAGACAGGCAGGAGCCGACAGCCCCACACTTCCCTCGGCGAGTCCTTCCCGGAGGTTTCTGTCCTGCCGCCCGATGTCTTCGTCGCATCCTAGGACAGTGCGTGCGTGCCCGGCAGCCCTGCTCCCACAGCTGGCCACGTGCCCATGCCTATCTCCAGCGGGTCTGGTAAATGAGCGGGTAGAAGACATTCAGGAAGAGCGCCACGATTGCGGCCGTGGTGGCCAGGACAAAGTATCTGACGCAGCCTTCGTCTGGGTGCTGGGGGGTGCCCGGACTCCGCTTCTGGCCATGAGGCCTCCAGGAGTTTCTTGCAGGCCTTTGGGGTGCCTCGAGCTGCAGCTCTTGTTCTTCAGCCTCCAGTTCCTGCCAGATCAGAGAAGCCTGCGATGTGGAAACCTGCGTCAGCACTTGGAGAACACAACGGGCAACACCCCTCGCCATCCCCCGGGGCAGGCGGCTGCCTGCAAGCCCAGCCCCGTGCCCAGCCAGCCCGCCTCCCCATGCAGCACCATCGCGGTCGCGCCCGCCCCCGCGGCTCTTCAGGGTCTCCAGTGCATGGGGCGCAGCCGGGCTCCGGCGGGCGGCTCTGCGGGAGGGAGCGTGGGCAGCTGCCAGGCAGCGTCTTCGTGGGGCTGCAGGGAGCGGAGCGGGCAGGCGGATCCCGGTGGAGCCGATGCGCTGGCATTGGTGGGTCCAGGTGGCAAGGGGGCAGGCAGCAGCCAATCGCAGCCCAGCTTTTGGGATCCCAACAGGATCTTTCAGACAACGGCCAATCCAGAGCCAGCCGGGGCGGCGGGAGCAGGAGGCACGGTCAACAGCACAGCCAGTCACAGCTCTGCTTTGGTGGGTGGGGATGCTCTGACAGCCAGTCGTAGCCCAGCTTCCAGGAGGATTATTCACAGGCAGCCAATCACAGCCTGGCCCTTCACTGTGCCGGTGATCATGCAGAGCGGCCAATCAGGGCGCAGGTCTCCGGAGGGCACCCAGTGCCTGGGGGGGTGCGGGTGCTCTGAGGCGCTCGGGGACCCGCTGAGCCCCTGCGGGATCCAACGCGCCCCATCGCTGTGGGGGATCCGGCGCTGCCGGGGGCCTGATGAGCCCCGGCACCACGAGAGGACCGGATGAACCCCGGTGCTGTGGGACGTACAGTGAGCCTCAGTGCCACCCGGGCCCCTGAAGGCTCCCACCACCGCCGGTGTGGGATGAGCAGCTCAGCCTTCATGTTTCCCAGGCCACCCCCAACGAGCGGAGCTACTCCAGGACACGCACAGCCCCCCAGGACAGGAGCAGCCCAGGCAGGCGGACACCAACATGCCAGACGCCCCAGAGATGGACAGCTCCTGTCCCCAGCTGAGAGGACAGAGCTGGGATGCCTAACCGGTGCCGGGCCGAGGGCTGCGCAAGCCAGACGGGCCAGGCCAGATGGGCCTCACTCGTGCAGACGTGCGAGAGATGAGCTGAGCATCGTCGTCAGACCCCGCGGGGCCACGGGGGTGCCGAGCATGGAGGGAAGAGCTGCAGCACGGAGACGCACAGTGGGGCTGGCCAGGTGGGCGCTGCACCGCGCCCCAGCCTGGGCCTTCGTGTCTGACGTTCACGCAAAGATCAGCCAAACCGTTCCCCGACAGCGCATGCCGAAAGCACCCTGCCAGCTGGGCCACCCCTCCCTCCCAGGCGGCCCGGCAGCAGAGCTCGCTCTGGCAGGTTTCTCTTCAGCACCCTGCGGAGGGCTGCCAGGCCTCTGGCTGAGCAGTGGCCTTTGCCTTTTTTGCACCTAGCTTGGCCCCAAGCTGGGCCCCAGCAGAAAGCATCCCCCACCCTGCCTCGAGAGCGACTGCCTAGGGCAGGTTCTCACCGCTGTCTAGCACAGCCAGCTCCTACTGCACTGCTCACAGCCTTCCTCTGGTGCAGATCCCAGCAAGGCTGGGTCTCCTTCTGCCTCCTCCAGTGCCCTCCTATCAGCACTCCAACCCCGATGACGGGAACCAGCTCTCCTGTGGTCCCTCAGGGCAGAGACCGTCCCAAGCTCACAGCAAGAACAGGGCAAGGCAGGTCCCAGTGCCTGGCTGGCACAGGCTCTTCGGTGTCGAAGAGGGGCAGGCACCACACTGCAGCTGCGCCAGATTCTGTGGGTGCTGGCAGAAATGGGCTGGGCCCTGTGCGTGGGCACCTGGGCGCATTTCAAGGCTCTGTGGCTCCAACAGTGCCGAAAGGGACGCGAGCTCTCACCTGGCTGGCAGCAGCTTCTGCAGAGGGGGTGCGCTCGGTTCGGTGGTCTGGGGGGTGCCCTGGCAGGGGTCTCTCCACAGGAGAGTTCCGCCGGCGGTAGAAGAGGACATATGCGTATCTGGTTACCACCTGGCTCTCATCCACGGTGGTGACTGTGCTGTCGTCAAAGAGCCGCCAGCCTGAGAGGAGAGAAGGGTTAAGCAAGCAGACGGGCCACAGCTGCAGGAGAGGTGGGGTGGCAAGGCTGACAGATCCTCACCTACGTCACTGCGCTGGCTGTTCTTGTCGTTGGGCAGACGGGCGTATGCCGTGTAGTGCCCCCCAATCATGCCTCCGTAATGGTTGATCACAGCATATAGGTCATACATGGGCAGCTGCTGCTCGCCCTTCCGGCCAATGCAGAACTTGCTCAGGTCCAGGCTCCTGGGGAGAGACACAGGGACAGTCGGGGACAGTCAGCGATAGGCAGGGAGAGGCCAGGCTGCAGGGCAGCACAGGCAGTGCCAACCCAGGCACTTCCGTTCCCAGGTTCTCACCGGACAGGGAAGTCCACCATGTCGTTGATCTTGTCCCTCCAAATAAAGCTGCGGAAGGAGAAGCGCTTGAGCTGGATAATGAGGACGTTGGGTAGCCGCCACAGCATCAGCTGCTTGGAGGCCTCACGGTGCTGCTTGCACTTGGGGCAGTACCTGGGGAAAGAGCGTGCTCATTACCGGTATGGGAAGAGCCTTGGGTCTCACAGCCCAGCCCAGCCCCAAGTTCCCCCACATGTGGGGCTGGAAGAGGGGATGTGGGAGGTTCTCAGCCTCCCCTGCCAGGGGCAGGCCAGCACAGTCCTGCAGAGCGCTGGCATTGCTCCCTGCTGGCTTATGGCCTCCCTCCCCAGCACACAGGGAAGGCCAGCCCAACACCCCTGGCCACCAGAAGCAACGTGCAGGCCTGGGCAGCTCCTGGGAAACCCCTGCTGCTGCGTGGGCCCACAGGCTGGAACCCAACCTGTCGCCTCCCTCACCACGCTTCCTCGGGAGCCAGGACTTCGGGCTTGGTGAAGAGATTGAGGCACTGCTCCAGGGTGAAGTGGCCAGCCCGGGCTGCTTCGCTGGCCGAGCCTGGGTCCTCCACACACTCCAGCTCCTTGGACTCCACCAACACAAATTCCTTGAGGCGTTCATTGTTCTTCCACACCAGGGCAAGGGAGCAGTCATCTGTCAGCTCCAGGGGGGTGTCACCTGCAAAGGGGCGCACACGTCACACACCTGCCCCACCAGGCTGGGCCAGGCCACCTTGCTGGGGCTAGGAAAAGTCTTGCCCATCCTGGCTCGATACGGTGATCATGCAGTGCTGCCAGGAAGGGAGAGGTGCCCCATGGCCAGGTTCACCATCCCAGGGTAGCAGAGCCCCCCCAACCAGCCAGGGAGCAAGGCTGGCACAGCCCCTCTCGGCAGCGCCTACATAACCAGCACTGGATGCGGGCATCCCATTCAGACAAGAGGTGACCCAGAGATCACAGACCCTCTGTGGATGCAGGAGGTTGAAGGGAATTGGTCTATTTGCTGAGGAGAGCAGGAACATCATGCCCAAGAAGAGCTTCCAGGCAGCAGCTCTGTGCAGCAAAGCCCTGCCCTCCCCTGTGCCAGATGCAGCTTTCGCTGTCCAGCCTGGGGCCACTGTCACATCTGGGTTCACCTTGGGCCAGGCAGATCCACCACCCCACCAGAGGTCACGAGGGATGAAGGTGGTGCTTTCTGGGACTCTGGGCTCACCTTTATCTTCCAGCTTGTGCTCTCGGTTGGCAGCGTCAATCTTGTTGATGTAAAACTGCGTGGCACGGGCACTCAGCGAGTCTGGAGTGTGCTGGTACCCAGGGATGGCAGCTGTGGACAGGCAGGGACAGATCTGTGGTGGCACTGCCTGTCTGCCCTGCATAGGGGCCAAGAATTTGCAGTGCCCCCACCCCCCACCTCACATGCTACAGCCTTGCAAGGGACACAACCACGTGCCCCATGTCCTTGACTATTTTTAGCAGGCGCCTGCCCCTGGCAAGCTGTGCTCCTCTGCCTGCCTTGCCCCTTCGCTGCACATTGCTGCCATCCTGAGACGAGTGTCTGGAAACGTGACAGCCAGGCAGCCGAGCGCAAGAGGCTGCTCCCGTGCAGCTGAGTCAGAGCGAGGGAAACGCTGCGCTCACAGCCTCGAGGGGCTCAGCCCGCGCTGGGCTCTGCCCTTCCACGGGACTCTGAGTCTTCTGCCAGCCCCTGCCTTCCCACCCCTCCCACAACACCACAACACTCCAGACTCTTTCCTAGTCAGATCTCTGCTCTGCCCCATGGGCCCTGCCAGGGCAAGGCAGAGCGTGGGCAGACAGGCATTTCAGGTGGGGCAGCACTCCCAAAACACAGCTCCCATAGCCTCATTTATGTTCCCAAGGGTCTCCAGACCAAGCTCACAAGGAGAGAACAGATGCTGTGGTAGAGGGTCCCCCAAAGGAGGAAGCATTGCTCCTGTTTTTTCTTGGGGCTGCCCGGGCTCCTGGCACAGACACGGTTAGCACTGCAGCACCTCTTACCTTCTGGCTTGAGTGCTCTCTCATAGGATGGCTCCTTCTCACAACAGCTGTCGCCCTGTGACTCCATGTGCTCAGAGAAACCCGAATCCAAGCTCAACAGGGAACTCCTAGCTGCCAGGACTTTGCTCCGGACAGTGCCAGTGTCCCCCAGCTCCAGGTGCAGCTCAGGCACAGCTGGCGAGAGTGGGGGCTCCTGCAGGAGGCAGGTAGCCCTATCCACATCCCCCAGCTCGGGGGCAGAGGTGGCTGCTGCACAACTGCTTTTGGCCAGGGGGTCCAGCTTGTCTGGTAGCAGAGGCTGCAGCCCCTGGTCCGGTGACATCCGGCCCAGCTGGAATGGAGGCTGGAACACGCTGACTGAGTACCTGGGCAAGGAGGTGGCAGTCAGAGCTGGCCAGGCACAGGGCTGAGCTCAGCTCTGGGGCAGAAGCACCCTCCTTTCCTGGACCCTCACCTTGCGTAGCCCTCCAGCAGTTGGGCCAGGCGGGCATAGGTGAGGCGGGACTCTGGCACACTGATGAGGAAGGGGAAACCGATGTTCTCAGGGCGGCACAAAGCCTTGTGGTCTGGCCAGTGTGTTTTCTGACATGCCCTGTAACACATACAGCCCCTGCTGAACCCAGCATCCGTGACCACCCCAGGCAGGAGCATAGCAGTGGCAGAGGGGTGCAACGGGGACAAGGGGAGCACCATGAGCCAGACTGGCTCTCTCCCAAAGGACAGGCCCATCCCACCTCCTCCCAGTGGTCTGAGCTCTCCCATCCAGCCTTTCAAGGCAGGACATCCTCCCTCCCTGCCAGGCACCAAGCCAACTCACACGTTGCAGTAACCGACTCGATAGCACCTCGTGCAGCGCCTGAGCTTCTCATCCTCCGGCAGCTGCTTCTTCTGGCAGGCTGCACACTTGGCGACAGGGCCACTGGGCACCTGTGGACGCTGCAGGAGAAAGGACCCGTCGGGCAGGGAAGGGCACCCGGGCAGGACAAGGTAGCCTTGGTGGGCATCCGTGCTCGCTGCAGCTAGTCACCCTTGCATGCAGCTCTCCCCCTCCTGCTCAGCCCCACTTGCAGGCTCAGCCTTCCTGCATGCCTCCCAGTAGTCCCAATATCTCCTCTTACCTGCTGGACCTGCAGCTCGACCACCCGCTCCTTGGCCAGCTCTGGGGACAGCACCTCGAAGCAGAGCAGCAGGTCAGTGGGGGAGACTGTGTCCAGCGAGTTAGATGGCAGGAACATGCGGTGGAAGCGATTCTTGATCACCTGCCAGGAAAGCAGTGGAGTGGGGCCTTGTGAGGGCTACCCCATGCTTCCTCTCCTGAGAAAGCCAGACCTCAGCCCCATAGTGAGCTGCCAGGACAGCAGCACCACAGGGATGCTGTGCTCAGCTCACCACCTCACCAGGGGAGGATGGACATCCCTTGCCCTACTGCAGTGGCCCAGCCCTCCTGAGCAGGGATCTGCCCAGCAGCACCCTGTGCATGACACTGCTGCCCGCAGACAAAATCCGTCCCATGGACATGTTGGATATGGGCAAGGGACTGTCAGTGACCACATTCCCTGCAGAGCTGTGGGAGCCAGGGCACCCACAAGAGCAGCCCATGGCTTGCTCCCCAGCTTGAGCACTCTCACCTCTGCCAGGCGCAGGTTCTCTGGTTTCACACGCACACTGTGAGCCACTGAGTCAAGCACCTCCATGGCACTGGAGTTCTCCTTGCTGATACTCACGAGGAACTGCCACCAAGAAAGTGCCACATCAGTCACAGCACACCAAGGCATGTGGGCCCTTACTTAACACAAGGCTTAGCTTGTTGGCACATAACCAGTTGCCTGGGGCACCTCCAGGAGCCCTCTCAGGCTCCCTCCCCAGAGCAGACTATGTCATGTACCTTAATGGGTTTCTTGTGCGGTTCCTTTGCAAAGTAGTAGACAGTCAGCACCTTCTGCTTCTGCGGGAGGGGCACGGGGAGGTACAGGAAGGGGTCAAAGGTGATGGACACCTGCAGATGCGAGAGCATGCTCAGTTGTGGGAAGTGCTTGTGGCTGAGATCAGTGGGGCAGTAGCCCTAGCAGACCTAAGATCCAGCCTCGCCCTGTGACCTGTGCTCTCCGCAGGTCAGGAGCCTGCTGCTGCACAGCCAGGACAGGGACAGAGCCTCCAGGGCTGCCCTACCTTGGAACACACTGGGCACACCAGCTTGGATTTGTACTGGCCCTGGAAAAGGTCCACAATGAAAGAGTCATTCCTCATCTTGTGTCGCTGCCAGGCCTCCTCAGCTACCACCTGCAGGGAGAAAGGGCTCAGCACTACACTAAACTACCCAGGCCAGGGCTGCTCACCCAGTGCCTTTGGGGAGGGAGGGACATCCTCACCTCGTCAGGCCTCCCATCCGAGTCAACAGTCTCTGTGTAGGGCTTGTTCTGGATGCGGTTGAGGTCCTCGTGCAGGCCATCGAGCAGGAAGGCCATGAACTCCTGAGCATCGTGCTGGGCATAGCCAGTGAACTGGCTGGCCTTGCTGGCGACGACTGCCTAGGGGAGCACCGTAGTCAGGGCTGGCCAGCGGCGCCCCCGGCAGCACTGCCTGCCCAATACGCAAAGCCTGGCTGCACCCACCCACACCCACCTAGCTCTCTGTGGCAGTAGCAGGGCAGCCAGGTGCCTACAGCAGAGTGCTGGGCCCTGACCCACAGCAACTCCTGCATAGCACCGGTGCCTGCGGCCCTACCTTCAGTTTAGAGGGCTGGAAGGCATGGTGTGTGCCCTTCCACAGCGCTCGCAGCAGCATGGCAAAGCCAATGGCCAGGCGTCCCCCCGTCCCCAGCGGGTTGTTGTAGTTGATTTCAGACTCAAAGGACCGATCTGTAAGAGATGCAGGAGAGCAAGGGTGGCTGCTGGCTGCACCGTCTGAGCGGGAGGGCTCTGCTGGGCTGCCAGTGTGGGCTCACCATGGAAGTAGTCGCGCAGCTCCCGGGTGTTAGACAGGGACTGGATGACGCTGTTCATGAAGCAGGTGTTGCCCAGGTTCACCAGCCCCGTGAAGCCAGGCAGGCAGACCTTCTTCTTCTCGTCCTCATCCTCATCATCCTCCACACTCTCAGTGCTCACAGGGCTGTGTGTCATTGGTGGCACCATGCACGTCGGTTTGGGCTGCCAAAGCAGAGGTGGGTGTAAGGGTGCTGCGCTCGGGGGTCTCTCTGGGAATACCAGGGGAACTCAAAAGCCCAAGGCACCCCTCCGATGTGGCCGGGCTGGAGCCATTAAGCTATCTCCTACCAGGACTGGGATAGACAGGCCAACCACTGCCCTCAGTCCTGCCAGCTATGACTGAGGACCACTGCCCCCTCCTCCAGGAACAGTTTGTCAGTCCCCAGAGCAACACCAATGAGGTGGGGTCCCATGAGAAGGACAAATGGGCCTCCCTTTCCCCCCACCAAGGTCAAATCCTGTGCATCCCTACTCACTGAGGGGATGTGCGGCTCTTGCTTCACTGCCACGTGCTCTGGGGCTGTACGGGCTGCCACACCATCCAGACCGCCATCTTCCACACGCGGCTTCTCTTTGTCACTGGCTCGGGCCTCCTCCTTGCTGGACAGGGGGTGCTGGTTACTGCCCGGGGGGTTCTTGTCCAGAGGGGTAGGGCCTGTAGGCATGGCAACCTTTGCACCACCCACTGCACCTTAAAAAGGGGGAAGGGTGGGCCTGTGGTTAGCAGCACCACGCGCTGCCCACAGCGGGGCTGAGCTGCTCGGTCCATGCTCACACACAGGCTCTCTCCTACCCCTCTTCTCTGTAAGCAAGGGGAACAGCAGTGCCCTTCCCCTAGCATTTGGCTCACCCTGCCCTACGCCCCTCCTGCCTGCACCCACTCAGCCCCTCTCCCTCCCCACAACCCCGTGCTGGAGGATCTGGTACCAGCTGGCTGCCCACTAGGGTGCAGCAGGCAGACAAGACAAGAAGGCAGGGTGCAGACCTCGTGTGGCTGGAGCTTCCAGCCCCCCCCAGCGCTGGCTCTGGCGTTTCTTCAGGCAGACGTCGATGCGAGACATTGTGAAGTTGTATGTGCACTGGTCCGGCTCAATAAGGTTCCTGCAAGACATGCAACAAGGTCAGGGGTGCCCCAGATCCCCCAGCAGCCTCAGACATGCCAAAGCCTCTGCAAGGCAGGGCCATGGCCTCCAGGCAGTAGGGACCTGGCCAGCACTAATTCCAAGGTGGCCCTGACAAAGGGTGGAAACCTTTGAGCCTGGCCACACTGAGCACAGAGGGCCCCTTTCCTGCCAGATCCATTCTGCGTGGCTTCACATGCCCCCTCCTGCTGGACATACCAACCAAAGCGCACACAGGCTGGTCTGACTGTCCCCAAGAGCTCTAGAACAGGCTACAGGGGGAACTGTGGGCAAGAAGATGCTGGGATTTCCTCCACTGCAAGCCACTACACAGAGCCAAGGCAGCCCAGGCTTGGGGCATTAGCACAGCATGGTGTAAGGGCAGCCCCCACGTGCAGAAATGAGCATTCCCTGCACAGACCCACCAGCCAGGACTGGCTCCAGTTCTGCCCTCTCAGCTCCCTTGCCCCAGTGCAGGCTAGAAGGACAGGAGCCATACCTGAGCTTCACCTGCCACCGGAACACTGTGTGGGGCCCACAGCCAGGATGGAGGCGAAGGAAGTTTGTGTCACTGTAAAGAAATCGGAAGTGAGTGAGAAGAGGTGAACAAACAAGTAGCCCAGCCACAGCCAGGAGCTCTGCAGGAGCCTGGCACACTTGTACCTTGTCTGGAACACCAGGGTGAAGTCTTGCTCCCGGAATAACACCTTGGATGTCTCCTTGTGGATCTCCTTCACGTAGACGTGCACTACCACCAGGTCATTGCCCTTCTCGTATGAGTCATTCTTGACAAAGGTCAAGCTCACAAAAGGCTCTGGCTCTGAGAGAGGAGAGCCATGGAGAGAGACATTACCTTCTTTGCACACCAAGGCAGTGCTCCAGGTTGACCCAGGAAAGGTCCTGAGCAGACGGACCTTCCCAACCAGGTCGACCCCTGGGCTCCAGCCACCCACCATCAGCTGCTGCTTCCAGAGCCACATCATCCTTGGACCAGTCCCTCTTCTCACCATCTCTGCCCGGGGGAGGGGTAGCTGCTGGGACAGTCTTAGAGCTCTCTCCCAGGACAGGCGTGCAGTCCCGGCCCCGCAAGGCCTCAGCAGGGCTGCCTGGCTGCAGGACCCTCTTCTCCACGCAGGTGGCAACACGGTGGGGGAACACCTCTGTGGTAGCTGCGAGAGGTGGCATCTCCACAGGAACACTTTCCTTGGCCAAAACCACAGCCTTTCAAGACAGAGGCACACGGTGAAAAACAGACACTGTCACCCCCAAGCTGCCCTGGTCCACCCGCTGTGGCTCTTGCCAGCCAGGCAGGCACAGCTCCATGTCGCCCGCTTCCCCCACACATCCCATGTTCGGTTCAGCCTCATTAGTGCCAGAGGACATGATCAGTCCAGTGACTGCAGGGTCCTCGCATCACCCTCTCCTCCACCACAGCCAGGCCCACGCCAGCCCTCAGCAGCACCCACGGAACCCCAAAGCCCATCTCATTGGCAGGGATAGGTCCCTGCGTGAGCAACATCCCCTGCGGCGGGGCTGAGGGAGCAGGGGTGCCCCATTTGGCTGGGTCCTTGGGTACCTTCTCCAGTGGCGGTGCGAGGTCTGCGAGGGCTGTGGGCGCATCAACCTGGCTGGCTCTGCCATTGCGGCGGCTGCCTGCCCTCCCGCTGTGCCCTTTGCTGGGCTCCACGCTCCCAGTGACTCTGGCATTTGGCTCCTCTTCAGTGGGAGCCACTTTGAGGTATACTGCCCGCTTGGCGCTGGGGCCACTCTGTGTCCCTGGGCTGGCTGGGCTTTTCCCTCCCAGAGCCTCACTTCTTCCTGGAGCGCGCTTGGGGTTGGAGGGCTCCCGGCGGGACCTTGGCGGTTCTGCACCTTCAGCCCTTGGCTCTTCAGGGGCCAGCTCTGCAGAAGCAGCCTTCTCCTTCCCGTTCTCCCAGCATGTGGTCCCTTTGGCCAGCTCTTTGGATCCATCTTTCCTTCTCTTCTGTGAAAAGCAGTGCAGCACAGTGGGAAGCTATCCAGGTAGCAGCACCTCTCACGCTCTCCGCCAACTCCTCACCCTCACACCCCCTTCCCAGAGCACGCTGGGGCTCTGCTCCAGACCTGGAGGCTATGTGGCAGGTGGGAACAGGGGTACAATGACACACCCCTCTCTGGGACAGAGGCAGCTGGCTCACTGCCCTCACGCAGCATGTGGATGCAGGATGTGCCCCACATTGCTCCCTGGGCAGCTCAGGAGCAGGGAGCGAAACCCTCACCCCAGCTCCCCCCAGCTCCATAAGCATCCTCAAATGACAGATTCTCCCCTCCTCACCAGAAGTGAAGACCAGGTATGGAGTGGGATCTTCTTCTGAAGCACAAGCTGTAGAAAGTTGCCCTTCTTGCACTGGACCTTGCTGCAGGAGCTCTCAATTTCCTCATAGAACTGACAGCTCCACTGGCGCCCGTCTGCAAGCAGAGGGGGACCGCACCTCAGGCAGCGCTCCAGGCAGCTGTCACCTAATCCACAGCCCCCTTTCACCTGCCCCAAGGATCAAGGGAGCACTCATCCAGAGCCAAGGAGGCCACAGGCAGGCTGCCACCATACCCCAAGAGCCTTCAGGGCTTCAGCCAGCTTCCCTGGATTTGCTTTGTACATCTGGCTGGCCTCCTTCCCAGAAGGAAGGCCCTGGGCCTCCCTGCCCTCAGGGGCACAGTTGCTTTTCCAAGGGATGCCTAGGGGCGACTCAGTCATCCCAGTGAGCAGGGGACAGAGACGCACCAGTGCAGCAGTGGGCACTTGTTCACTTGGCACAGAGGCCAGCTCCTGCCCTCCCTAGCTCTATACCCTTCTTCTTTTACACAGCTCTTGTATCAGCCCTGCCTGCTGGCTGAACCTGTGCCAGCTGACAGCAAGGCATTGCCTCTGAAGGAAAGATTTTATGCCTGCCTGGATCAGTCCCACGTCTAGTCCAGAGCTGCACCAAGCCCCACTGGAGAAACGCCTGCAGCAGTTGCTCCATTCCTCATACCTGGTAGTTTGACCACACAGTCTGTGTCGGTGAAAGCAGCATCTACATCCTCCACCTTCAGAGCTCCACTGCCCAAGTTCAGTTTGACGATGATCTCGTCAGCGTTCTGCTTCCAGTCCAGCAGCAGCTCTAGGAAGAGGGAGGAAAGTGTCATCTACTTGCTGGGGCATGAGCCTGCAGTGCCCACCTCTTGGCTGGGGAACGCAAGCCTGAATGCACGCTCAGTTCAAGGAGGTCAACGCAGGGGACACAGATAATTCCAATTAAACGAGATGTTCACAACCCGCTCTCATCAGACAGGCCACAGACAAGAGCACATGTTGCAGCAGGGCAGGTGAATCCTGGTGGGAACTGGAGAGATCAGAAAGGCAGCGCTGCTCTTGGCCCCATCACATGCAACAGCAGCAGCTGGGAAGAAGGGGTGGCTCCTGCCAACTACAAAGCAATCGCTGCTTTCCCAGGAAACGAGGAAGCCACAGAATTACTCTGGGGAATTCAAGTGGACTCTGACCACAATCAGAAATTGCCACTTCCCCTTTGCATATGCAAACCAAGCAGCCCAGCTGCAATCACCAAAGCATTGTACTCCTGCCAGGTGAGCACTGCTAATGTGGCTGAAACATCGGCAGGCCCACCAGCCGGGCAAGAACACCGCACCCAGGGAGAAAACGGTGCAGCAGCATCACGCTGCTGCAGGCAGAACCTCCATCAGGTGCCTGCGAGGCTCCAGGACCGGCCCTGTGGTGTCCTGAAGTCTTCAAGGCAAAAAGGTGATTTCAATCACCTTAATTTCTCTCAGGTTTGTTCTACCCTCTGTGGCCTGAGGATGTCCTATTCTGTCCTCAAAGCAGGCCTAGACCAAGGCACAAAACAGCCAACAATGCCTGCTGGGTGACACAGCTTGGGATCTTCCCAGCCCAGCATGGCTGCCTGCTCAGAAACAAGCAGGACAGATGCTGGCAGCAAGGCATCCCAGAGCTGTGCTCAGTGGCACCATGACACCTGAGCCGGAAGCAGCCTGCCACATGCCCATGGCTCTTCTCCACCCCTGGGAAGGCTGCACCCTGCTAAGACAAACTACCTCCCTAAGAGGCAAGGGAGCGCTCAGGTTAGTTCTGCTCAATGCCAGAGCATGGGACAACGACAAGGTGAGAGCTTCAGATCCCTTGGCAAGGGCACTCCATGGCCATGCACTGACAGCCGGCGCACACCTCGACTTACCCTCCTCCGAGTCCTTCTCCTGGGCAGTCTCAGCCTGCTCGAGCTCAGGGCGAGACACTGGTGGGCAGAGAAGCAGAGCGCGGGCAGGTCTGTCATTCTGTCACCTCAAGAGCATGGGCCAGCACGCTGATGCCCAAAATTTCACACATCACTTCCTTCTCCCCTGAACCTTTGTGCAGGCCTTTCATTCTGCATGTACTGCTCATTTCTCTGCTCTGCTTCCTCACACCTCTCCCTTTCCTGGAGCCCTACCTGCAGCACCACGGCAAGTCAGCCCCCAGGACTGCTGCTCTGGGCCACACCACCATATCCCAGTCTAACCAGCACCACAGTGGCAGCAACACAACATTACTGCACCATGCAGACAGCACTGCTTTGAGGCATGTCTCAGTGTGGAGTTTGTGGTAACCAGGCTGTGTGCCCCTGCTCGGTGCACCAGGCCCTCAGCCTCCAGCTGTACAGAGGAGTTCCTGCCTTGATCTGACAGGGAGAACCTGATGTTTGGTTGTGCTCAAACCAATTCTGCTGTAACGAGAGACACGCGTGGCCCAGCTGCACTTTAACATTCCCATTCCTGTGCAAGCTGCTAACGTCTGTGGCCAAAACCTCCTTCCAGATCAGGCTGGGGGAACCAAACTGACCTGACACCTGATCCCTGCTCCCCTCAGGATCATCTCCAACAGCCAGAAGCGTCTCAGGGCCTGGTCCACCCCCACAGGGTGGTGAGATCTGCCAGGCAAGGGGCCCAGAGCAACAGCACCTGGTCCTGGAGCAGAGAAACAGCAGCAACGGGAGCTGTGGTCTCTACCCTGGAGCACTCAGAGGGCTGCCACTGCCTCCCTTGACCAGCTACAAAGCAGTAGGGAACCTCTGCTGACCACTGGAGTCACTGGTGCAAAGGTGCTGGTGGGGCTGGGAGTGAGAGAAGTGCTGCAGCAGCACTGCCTGGAGGATCTACAGCTTGCTCCAGCCCCTCATCACCCCTGCACAGAGGGGATGGAGACAGCACAGCCACACCACAGCCCCTGGGAAGGCAGGAGGTCCCTGTGTCAGAAGGTGTAGAGTGTCAGGCCTTACTAGAGATACAGCACACCTTCCACATGAGAGAAAGTGCAATGCTGTGCACTCTACACCATGGAATTTCACATTGGGGACTGCAGCTGGCCGTTCCAGCACAGACCTCAGCAAGCGCTCGTTTACCTTGGCCTATAAAACACCCTGTGATTTTGAGAATACAGCAGTCATAACGGAGCAGGCACAGAAATCAAGCAATTTTCCAGGGCCGCAGGAACTCTTGCCTGCATCCTGCCCGCAGGCGTTCCCTGCACCTGAAGCATCGTTTTTGTCAGATACACATCAGCTACAGAAGGAATTACTCCACAGCAACTATTTCACTTGAGCCACACCTTGCCCTGACACAGAAGCTAAAGCACCAGCCCCACCCACAGGCCCCACACTCAGCAGGTGCTGTCAGCACCCGAGTCACTGCCTCGCAGCGTCTGGCCTCGGCAAACAGATGGGGAAGCAGCACTGCCTCCAGCTGCAAGAGCACCCGCAAGCTTCAGTCCCGCTCCCTCTGGATCGGGGCAGCTCAGTCCCAGCCAAAAGCAGTCTAGAAACAACCACTGAGGCCAATGCCAGGCTTAAGCTAACAAGGCCGCAGGCCCGACCTTCCTCACACAGCTGGGGCTAAGTAGTGCCCAAAGGAAGGAGGTTACAGGTCCAGGCAGGACACTGTGCTGAAGAGGATTCCACATCACACGGGTTACCATCAGCTGCAGGAAGCGATTAGTTAAATCTGCTTATCCTGCAGCAGATGGCTGCGAGGCTCCCACCCTGCAGGGCCGAGAAACCATGGGCCTGCTCATCGCAGTGCTGCCGAGGGGCTCTCACCTTCCTTGCTCTCCTGGTTGGCTCGATCCTTCTGCTTCTTCTTGTTGGTGGCATCATCCAAGCCCCGAGACACTCTCCTCTGACCAGGGGCATTGGTGCTGCTGGACATTTTCAGCCGTTTGGAGGACACAAACGGCCCACCGGGGTCAGTAATGGAGTCTGGGTCAGGGGTGCGACGTTTTCTTCCTGGCCCAGCTATCTTGGCGACTCTCTGTGGTCAAACTCTCTGGCAAGGAAGTAATGGCCTAAAGAGAGGAGAAAGTGAGCGTGGCAGGAGGAGCAGGTAGAGAAGGCCCAATAGCATCAGGATCTGCTCTCTGCCCCAGCGCCAGGCCCTCCCAGGACCAGTGCCCTCACACGACCTTCACTGCAGCGTTTACGGGAAGCCCCACGCAGCGCTCAGTGAGGAAACCTACCTCATCACAGCTGTTACAACGCTTACTGCCAAAAGCATGGGCTTGTCAGAGCTCCCAAGATACAACCAGGGGTCTTCCGTATGTGGCACACATTAAAAACCTGGAAAGCAATTGTCACGCTCATGGTTCCCACTACAGCAACACTGGCCCAGAGAAGCCGCCGGCGCTAACAACACCCAGAGGCAGAGCTGAAGGTGAGGACATGGGGAGGCCCTGATCTGCAAAATCGACCCTCCAGGGTCAAGTGGGGCAGCCCACCCCACAGCTCAGGGCAGCAGCTATTTCAGTCAAACAGTGCCCCATGTAAGAGGGTGGGAACGGGAGTGAGTAACGCCCTAAGAAGGAAGAAAGGGGAGAAGCGGGAACAGGCCCGGGACAGTCGCCCGTGACAGATGAGAGCGGCACTCCCTGGCAAAAGGAGAGCTCCTCTCCCTCCGCCCACCAGCTGGGAGCTTAACCAGCATGACTGCACCTTGCGTATTCATCTCCCTGCCGGTTTACAGACAGCGTCAGCAGGGCCTGGCCTGGAAACAGGACACCTCTGCTCCGCATGCCCCAGGGAGAGGGCAGGGCAGGCAGGGTGCTTGCCCCTGCCCCCTTAGACATGCCTTCCCAGGCAGAGCCAACTCCCCTATGGGTTTGGGAGCTGCTGGCCCAAGGGTTGGTCTCGGTTTTGCTCTCTGTTTTCGCCCTCGGGTGTTCATGGCTTCAATAGAGGAGAACTGGAACAACCCACTGAAAACAGTCCCGCTCGAGGTGCCTCTGGAGGTGGTGAAAGCAGAGAGCTGGGAAGGCTTCCTCCCTCACTGCCCCGGTTGCACACCCTGACCCTGGTAGCACTCACCAGTCTGCAGGGGTTTGCTGCAGTGGAGCAGGCCCTGCCGCACGGATCCAGCCCACCCCCAAGGTGCTGGCAGCCTGCAGCATCTGCTGGTGCACTGATTCACACCGCATCCCATGGCTCTGCTCCCATCTGAGGACACAGAGCTGAGCCTGACAGCACCCTGGTCTAGCCCAGCTAAACTGAGCCTGCCTCTCCCTCAGCAGGAGGCAAGCCATGCCCTCGGGAACACCTTGTCCTGCCCTCACCTGCGTACCAAGCACAGATCCCATGGCTACGCTTGGGCACGGCCAGGGACAGGAGGCACCTCCAAGGGAAATGCTCAGTCAGAGGGAGCACACTGGTGGCTCTGTGTTACCTACCCCACATCACTGAGGCATTTGTATTCTAGAAATGCTCGGGGCAACAAGTAGCCACAAACTTGGAGACGTAGCCACGAACTGCAGGGACCCTAGAGAGCAAAGCAGTCCTGCCCTGCTCTTAGCTTTGGCAAAGCCAGCCCCACAACAGGCATTGCGCCCAAACCGTTTTTCTTCAGGCCAGCTTGGCTGTGTAACCAAGAGCCACCAAAGCCAAGAGAAAAGCTCAAGCGCCAAGTCCAGCCTGGCTGCCTGGCACAGACAGCTCCTGCCACCTGTGGTGGAGGGACCCGAAACAACCTGGAGATGGGGACGCTGAGCAGGGCCCAGCATCAGCCCCAGAGAGCTTGAAAGTGTGGGAGGACAGCAATGCCACCCCCAAGCTGCTACACACACTGGGTCTCCCTGGGATGCAGAAGCGCCTCTGGCTGCAGAGGGAATGGGAAGGGACCCTTCCAGCGGCGAATGTGGCTGTGCTTCACAAGGCTGGCCCTCTGATGCCAACAGCATGCTGTTGCTCAGCTCCAGCCCCCACTGACACCAAAACAGGTTGGCTACAAATGCTTCCCAGCACTGAGAAAGCTAACCTGGGCTTGGCAAACATGGGAAAGCATTTTTTGCTGAAGGGGTGGCATAGGGTAACTGCTGGGCAAGGCAACAGCAAGCTCCAAGGAGGGTCCTGGAGGGCTGAGAAAGGATCACCCTCTGCTCGAGAAGGGGTCGTGTGTCTGCTGGCACTCCTCCGGGAGAAGCCTGCTGCTCTCACGCCTCACTGAGGGCACGGCTCCCTCGGGTGCTTTGCCGACAGTTATTCCTAATGGCGGGTAGGAACCAAGCAGGGTTGGAGCTCTGCCCGATTCTAGCTGCCAGACTGATGGCAGCCCAAGGCCGCTGTGGGCACCGCAGGATTCTGGAGGCGTGCAGGCAAAGCACAGGTTATTCCCATTCACCTATTCTAATCCTTGAGACTTTCTGCCTTTCTGCCATCAGGAAACGTGCAGCCAGGCGGGATGCTCAGCCCCTGGGTGTGCAGGGGCACGGAGTTTTTGGCACCACTAATGTCGGCACTGTAGGAGCAGCTACAGGGGAGAGATGGTGAAAGGCTGCCCTAGATAGATGCCAGGTGTACCTCCGAGAAGCACCTGATGGTCTAGGTGCTCATACAAAACCTTACTCAATCATTCTCCAAGCTGGGAAAGCCCGGTCACGCTGCTGAGAGAGGAGGTGTATCCTCGCCCTCTGCTCTCCCAGCCATTGTGCCAGTGCGAGGACCCACGTGGCTGCAGCATATACTGGATCAAGACGCCAGCCAAAGCGAAACTGCTTTCTGCCAGGTTTGTCTTACCCTAGAGCAGTTTCCCCAACCCAGTTCATGTATGGTCTGCACAAACACTTTCACTGGCCAGAGGAAAGGGAGAACTCAGGAACAGGAGCAAAGGGCCAGGGAGAAGGGCTGCCCCTTCCCACAGCAACACCAGACTAGGCTAGTGTAAATGCTTAGGGAATGACAGCAGAAGGTGCACAAGACACAATTTGCACCCCCACCCATGTTTGGGGCACATTTAGCACTTGGCAGGAAGAGGTCTCTGGTTCTTGCCTGCAGCACCCCCCCCGCCTCAGTGCCCAAAGGACTTCACTGGGGTGGCTGTGGAGAAAGTTGGCTATTCCCCAGGCTCATCCTTCAATGGACTTTTGGCTCCTCCATGTCCTGAATACAGCTGACAGAAACACTTCCCTCGCACCCACAAGTACTTTTGTCACCTTCTGCTCCTTGTCACCCCAGGGGATCAGAAGTCTCAAGCTTGTCTCTTACTTCAGTTTTTCAGCGTGCCTGACATGCAGGCTGAGCCAGAACAAGTAGAGAGCCACTCAGG
The DNA here is from genome assembly GCF_929443795.1 of Astur gentilis. Classification (NCBI taxonomy): domain Eukaryota; kingdom Metazoa; phylum Chordata; class Aves; order Accipitriformes; family Accipitridae; genus Astur; species Astur gentilis. Next base: position 14,310,382 of record NC_064902.1, on the reverse strand, counting down.
GCAGGCGCCCAGCCCAGCACTGCCACACGTAACATTTCCGACCCGTGTGGAAATCACCGTGGCCCCAAAGCACCGTGACAACAGCAGCGAGCCCTTACAGCTGTGCTGTGTAGGGAGCCCGGCAGGCCCAGCTCCTCCCAGGCCCTGACAAGTCTCCAGGGAAGACGAGCCTGGCCAGACAGCAGCCGGCGGCAGGCCCCGGCCTCTCCTGCGCCGCTGCCCGGCCTCAGGCATTTGGAGAGAGGAGAGGGACAGGGAACGGTGCTTCCGTCCAACCGCCCGAGGGCCCCGGCCCCAGGCGGTGCCCCCCACACCGGCAGAGCACCAGGTGCCAGGCAGCGGCCCAGCCCCGCGGCTCCTGCCCGAGGCTGCCGCGGTCGGCGCGTCCTGCCGTGCCCCGCGGCTGCGCCGCCTGCCCCCCCCCCCCGCCGCCCCCAGCTCCCGCCCCACCCCGACCCCCCTCGCCTCAGGCCCCTCTCACGCCGCCGCCGCCATCCGCTGCGCCCTCCCACACCGCCTCGCTCCCCGCCCCCGGGCCGCATCCCGGCCTCCCGCCGCCCCGTCGGCCCTGCCCGCCGCCGCCGCGGCTCCGGTCCTCAGCCCGCGCCGCCCCTCTCCGCCACGCCGGGCCGACCCGACCCGGCCCAGCCGGCCCCGTCCCCGTCCCGGCCCCGTCCCGGACTCACGGCCCCGCCCGCCGCTCCGGTCTGTTTTGTTTCGAGCCGAAGTTCCGAGCGGGCCGACTCAGGAGACAGGCCCGAGCCCGTGACGCACTTCCGGAAGCCGGCGGACGAGCCCACGTGACGCGGGAGAGCGTTGCAGGGAAAGCGGGGGGGGGGGGGGGGGGAGAGGGAAAGCGGTCATGTGACGCCAGACGAAACCGGCCGCGGCCCTCTGCCGGCGCCCGGCCCTGCGGCGCCATGGCAACGACGCCCGCCATGACGCCATCACGGCGCCTGAGGGACGATCCGCCCCCCCAAGGGCGGGCAAGGGCGCGAGCCAGCGCGGGGCGGGGTGCCGAGGTGTTCCCATGGCAACGGGCCGGGCGGTGCCGCCTGGCCCCGGCCTGCAGCGGGTGTCCCGGGCCCGCTCCGTGTCCCCGGGCCCCGTTGCTGGTCCCCTAGCCCCACAAACGGCCCTCGGCCCCACAGCCTGTCCCCCAGCCCCGCGGCTGACCCCCAGCCCCGCAGTGCCCCACACGCAGGGGCTGGCAGGGGCAGGCTGTCCCACCCCCGGGGGGCTCAGGGAGGCCACTGTGGGGCCCATGGCAGAAGCGAGGCGGTCTTGCTCTGGAACTTTATTCACACAGGGGGGTGCCCCGCAGCCCCCACCCTGCCCGCCGCTCCGGGGCACAGGCAGAGGCCGGGCAAGGGGGGGAGAGTGAGTGCCGGGGGTGGTGGGGGGTCCGGGCCCCTCCAGGGGATCACTGGCAGGTGTTGTAGATCTGGACCTGCTGGTTGATGGTGGCCAGCACCTCCCTCATCCTGGCCTCCAGCCCACCCAGCTGGGCCGCTTTGGCATCCAGCACCCGCTCGTTCCGCTCGTAGGCCTCCTCCAGCGCTGCGGGGACAGGGGGGAAAAGGGTCAGCCTGGCCTCCCCCCCCCCCCCGCCCCGACCACCACCTCCAGATCCCCTGCCCCGGCCTCACCTCGCAGCTGCTGCAGCTTGCCCTGGGTATCTCGCAGCAGCCTGGCAGCCTCGTCCCGCAGCCGCTGTGCCCGGCTGCCCGCCTGCTGTGCGCCCTGCGCCCGGTGCTCCACTAGCTCCTGCGCTGTCCGGTACCGGTCCCGCAGCGGCCCCTCCAGCACCTGCTGGGCAGTGGGGCCGGTCAGTGGGACCCCCGCGGGACCCCCATCAGCACCCCATGCCCACCGCTCACCCACCTGCTTGGCCTCCCCGGCTCGGTCCCGCGCAGCACCAGCCGCCTCCTGGGCACGCGTGGCCGCCAGGCTGTTGTTGGCACGCTTCACCTTCAGGGCGTCTGTCTGTCCGTCCAGGAGCCCGATCCGACCCATGGCACCTGCCAGCTGCTGCTCTGCACTCCCTGTCTGGTCCTGCATCTGGAAACCGGTACCATGGGGGAAGGGCACGGTCAGGATGCCTGCATGGTCGGGACGGGGCCCTGCCCATCCCCGTGAGGCCGAGGACATGTGGACGAGACTCTTACCGTGCTGAGGACTCTCTCGCTGTGCTGGATGTCACCTGTGGCACGATGCAGTGCCTGCTCTGCCATGCCCTGGGCTTGTCGGGCCTCCTCCAGTGCCTGCCGCACTGCCTCGGCCATGTCCCTCACCCGCTCTGCCCGTGACCTGTGGCCAGGGCGGCACGGCCTCAGTGCCAGCCTGGGCTGGGGGTCCCCGGGGGGGGCTGCGTCCCCACGTCCCTGGGCTCACCTGGCCCGCTGGGCATTCTGCAGCAGCTGCCCGGCCCGGTGCACGTCACCAGCTGTCTGCTCCAGGATGGCATCCACGCTGGCCAGGCTGAGCACCCGTGCCTTGATCTCCTCAGCCAGGCGGTGGATCTGGGCCGGCGCGGCGGGGAGCGACAGCTCCAGCACCCGGCTGGCTACCACCTCGATGCTCTCGGGGTCAGCCCCCTCCTCTGCGGGTGGGAGCTGTCAGTGTGTCCCCTGCAGCACCCCGGAGTGGAGGGGACGGGTGGACCGATGGGCAGTGGAAGGCAGGGGGGAGCCATGGGGAGCCACAGGGAGCCATGGGGAGGGACCATGGGGCAGGGGACTGTTGGGGGGCACAGGATGGTCAGGGAAGAGCAGGGAGCGTGCAGTGCAGCACGGGGCAGGGGCTGCGTGGTGCAGTGCCAGGGTGGTACAGCCCACATGCAGTGCGGGGACCATGCAGTGCAGCGCGATGCAGGGTCGGTGCAGTGTGGTGTAGGTGCAGAGCCACACAGTGTTGGGCAGGGGCGGCCAGCCCCCCCGGCACGCCGGCACTCACGGCTCAGGAAGGCCTTGACTTGGCTGATGAGCTCCCGCAGCTCCCTGTTGGAGCTCTCCACACGGGCCCTGGTCTGGTTCGCTTTGTCCAGGGCTGCCTGAGCCTGCAGCCGGGCCTCATCTGCCTTCCCCTTGGCCTCGGCCACCTGAGCAGAGGCAGAGACCCTCAGCACCAGCCCCAAGGGCTGGGGGGCACGGCCATGCCAGCCACTCCCACCAGCCCCCATGTACCACGCACCTTGTGGGAGAGCTGGGCCACGTCGCCAGCAGCCCGCCGCAGCTCCTCCTGGGCATGGCGTGCCCGGTCCAGTGCGCTGTCAGCCGTGGACACAGCCCCGCCGCAGCTCAGACCCCCGCAGCGCCGTCCTCCGTCCTCATCTCGGCACCCGGCTCCCCCGCAGGGGCTGTCGGCACAGGGCACATCGCCCGCCGCACCGCACACCTGCAAGGCAGCGAGGGCTCGGGGCGGCTCCAGGCATCATCCCCCCCAGGTCTCCTCCCCGTGTCCCACCTTCTCGTTGAGTGAGTGCAGGCTTAGTGCCCGTGCCCTCCCTGCCAGGTCCATCAGTGCCCGCCGGCTGGCTGCGTTTTGGCGATTGAAGTCGTCTCGCCGGCTGGCCAGGAGCTGCTCAGTGCGGTGCCGGGTGGCGGTAGAGGCACTGACGGGGCTGGGCACGGCACGGGTGGAGGCATCTGCCCGGCGCTCAGCCTCCCGTGACTCCCAGTGGGACTGGCGGATGCTGTCGTAGGCGCCTGGGGACAGCAGAAGCACCGTCAGACCCCCGGCCACAGCCCCGCCACCCCAGCCCGGCTCTGCAGCACGGCTCACCAAGGAAATTGGAGGTCTTGAGGGCATGCAGCCGCTGCTCCAGGTCCTGCAGGCTGTGGTTGAGGGCACGAGCGCCCCGGTCCACTGCGCTCAGCACGTGGCTGGCATTGAAGTTGGCGTCCTGGGTGGCCGTCAGCTCCCCCTCCAGCCGTGTCAGCCTCTCCGTCGCCTCCTCGATCTGCCGCCTGCAATGGAAGGGGGTGACAACCCGCCACCGAGGCCACCCCGGGAGCCATACCCCACGCTGGGTGCTCACCGCAGCCCCTCCGTGGCATGCGTCAGGTGGGCGGCGGTGGCGGCAGTGGCGTTGCGGGCAGCCACCACGTCACGCACGGTGGCCAGGCTCTCCTCTAGCTGCCGGAAGGTGCCCTTGAAGGCGCCGGCAGCCCCGGTGTGCTGCAGGAGGCTGGCCCGCTGTGCCAGCGCCCGGGTGCGGGCAGCTAGGTCCTGCACCACCCGGTCCCAGTCCCCAAAGCAGGGGTGACAGGGCTGGCAGGCAGGGAAGGCACCGGCAAAGCCCCGGGCGCACTGGTCACAGCGGACTCCAGAGATGCCGGGCCGGCAGTCGCAGTGACCGCTGCTGCGGTGGCACTGAGCACTGGCAATGCCACGGGGGTCGCAGTCGCAGGCTGCGGGGAGAGCGGTGTCAGGGTGCCGTGGGGCCCACTGCAGGCCCTCCGCCGGCACCGGCTCTCACCTCGGCACAGCTGCCGCGGGTCGCCCCAGTGTTGCTCCTGGCAGTCGGCACAGGTCCGGCCCCCGAAGCCTGGCCGGCAGGAGCACTGCCCAGTGAACTGAAAGACATGGCGCAGCCGAGGCTGGCACTGCTGCAGCGCACTCCCAGCCCCATCCCGTACCCCCGTCCTCTGTCCCTGTTGCATCTCACCTGGTTGCAAGTGGGTGTCAGGGCATGCTGGGGGTGGCAGGCGCAGGGCTGGCAGCCCTGCCCACTGCCCAGGTTCCAGAAGTTGGGGCTGCAGCGGTCGCAGCTCTGGCCCTCCACATGGGGCAGGCAGTGACACTGCCCGCTGCGCCCATCGCACTGGCACTGCTGGGGCCCACAGGTGCTGGCGTCGGTGCCCAACGCGTTGCAGGAGCAACCTGGAACCAGACAGGGGCTGAGCAGGGACAGGGATGGGGACAGGGCAGGGGGAGATTGAGAGGGAATGGGGACAGGATGAGGACAGGGACAGGATGGGGATGAGATTGGGATGGAGATGGGATGGGGGTGCAGATGGTACAGGGACACAGGGAGGGATGTGATGGGGATGGCGAAGGGTGAAGGTGGAGGCAGGATGGAGACAGAGATTGGGCAGGGATGCGGTGGGGACCAGATGGAGGTGGGATGGGAAGAGCATAAGGACCACTGATGGGGATGGGATGGAGATGGGACAAGGACAGGGTCAGGACAGAGATGGGATAAGGATGGGATGGGGACAGAGTCAGGGTGGCAGTGAGGATGGGATGGCAACAGGGACAGGAATGGGCATGAGGTGAGGATGTAAATGGAATGGGACAAGTTGGGCATGGGGACAAGGATGGGGCTGCAGTGCCAGGGCTGAGCAGAGGAGACAGCAGGAGACAGCAGGGTAGGGCTGCAGGGACCCCGCAGTGCTGTGCACGAGCAAGGGCAGCCATGGGCACACATGGTCTCCAGTGATGCGCTGGGCCCTGCACGCAACTGTGTCGGCATGTCTGTGGGTACTCACGCCTGCAGCTGTGCCGCGTGGCATCCCCATAGTAGCCAGGCTGGCACTCGGCGCAGTGGGGTCCCGCCGTGTTGTAGAGGCAGCGCAGGCAGCGACCCGTGCGCCGGTCGCATGCCTCTGGGTCCGTCATGTCGATGTTATCATGGCATTGGCAGGGCAGGCAGCGTCCGCCGGGCTGCAGCGGGTCCCCGTAGTATCCAGGCGCACACTCGTCACAGCGGGGACCTGCCGGCACAGAGCACTGGGCAGCGCCCAGGGACGGGGGACCCCCAAGGGCACCGAGCGTGCTGCGACGAGCACCCACCTGTGTACCCAGGACTGCACTGGCAGACAACCTGCTGGGAGTGGCTGTCCTGGTAGCAGGAGGCGGCGAAGTGCCGGGGGCTGCCGGGCCCCTCGGGGCAGGGGCAGGGCCGGCAGTGCTGCCCGGAGCCCAGCGCTGGGTTCCCAAAGTGTCCGGCCGCACACCTGCAGGCTGGAGGTCAGCAGGGGCCAGGGCTGCCGGCAGCACCCTGCCCCGGTCCAGGCGCACACCGCACTTACCTCTGGCACCTCTCGCCATCCGTGTGGTCGCGGCAGCGCAAGCAGCTGCCCGTCCAGGGGTCACAGTCTTCAGTGTGCCCATTGCACTGGCAACGCCGGCAGATGGGGAAGCCCCAGTAGCCGGGCTGGCAGCGGTCGCAGCGTGCGCCATGGGCACCCTCACGGCAGGAGCACTGCCCCGTGGCACTGTCGCAGACTGTGCTCACCGACCCCTCGCTGCTGCACTGGCACGCTGGAAGGCACGGCACCCCCAGTGTCAGTCCCTGAGCTGCAGAAAGCACCCCTCCCCGGTGCCCCCAGCCCTGGGGTGCTTGGGCTCCTCTCCAGGCTGGGATGGCACAGCCTTGCGGCACTCACCTCGGCATCCGCTGGGCCCAAAGCCGAAGGTTCCCGGGGAGCAGCGGTGGCAGCGCCGTCCCACGATGTTGGGTTTGCACTGGCACTGCCCACCCTGGGGCCGGCACTCGGCGCTGAGCGAGCCCTGGGGGTCACAGAGGCAGGCTGCGGGCAGAGAGGGGGTGAGCACCGGCTGCTGCAGGGCGCAGGACAGGGTGCAGTATGGGGCGTGGAGCTGTACTCACGCAGCGCCCCGTCATGCAGGATGGCCGAGAGGCTGTGCAGGAGGCTGGAGCAGGGCTCAGCCACGGGTGAGGGCCCCGCGGCATGGAAGGGCTGGGCGCAGCGGTACCGCTCAAAGGTCTGCCGGCGCTCCATGGAGCTGGGGTCGCCCGCGATGAACATCTCCAGCGAGGAGTAACGAGGCAGGAGCACCAGCTGAGGGGGGGAAGTCAGTGGGATGTCACACCCATCTCTCCCCGTGTCCCCTACAGCCGCATCCTGCCCCCCCAAAGGGTTCCTGTCCCCAACCCCTCTGCCCAGCTGTCCCTCACCGAATCGATGAGCACGCTGGCGGTGGGATCCTGCCGAGCGGTGGCACAGCCCAGCTCCAGGCGGAGGGTGTAGGAGACGCCCTGCTCCAGGCAGATGGGCTGGGGCAGCACCACGTATCTGGGTGGAGGCAAAGCAGAGCATGGGCAGCCAGGTGCCTCCCGCGAGCCCTGGCACAGTCTGGTCCCAGCAAGGTGCTCACCTGGCGCCAGAGGGGAGGCTGGTGGAGAGCTGGTCATCAGCCGGGATGGTGTTTCCGCAAGGGCTGCTGGCGGAGACAGGGCTGGGGCGCAGCACCCTTACCCTCACCTCCTGCCAGGGCTCCGGGTGCTGCCGGCAGAGAAAGGGCTGTGCCAAAAAGCCTCACCGTCCAGTATTCACCACCACCACCACTTCCCAATTTGGCGATACATCCCACCGCCAGCTTCACCACCTGGTGCCCACCTGGGGCTCATAGCGGATGATCACGTTGTACTCGGTGGAGAAAGGCACGTCGCTCACGTGAAACTCCACCCAGCCACCTTCCAGCATGCGGGCAAAGCCTGTCCCTGTCCACGAAGCCGGGTGGTCCGTGGGGGGCTCACGCTCCACCACCGAGCCCTGGTGTGAGGGGGGGTTGTGAGATGGGACCCAAAACATTGCCTTTGCCAGCAGGTACCACTCTGCCCTGCTGCCACAGTGGGGCAGAGTGGTGCCTGCTGGCTTAGGGACCCTGCAAAGAGCCACCCAGTGCCCTGCTCTGCCTGATGTCCTCCCCCAGGGACACCTTTGTCCCTTACCTGATGCAGCCGAGCATCCTCAGCCTCGTAGGTGTAATGGTCCAGGTTGATGCGGTAGAAGCCGGGCTCCAGCTGGCCGCATTGTCTTCCCATCACATGGCTGCGGCACGGGCACTGCCCCGTCTCCATGGCGCACCTGGTACCCCGGAGGCACCATCAGCCCCGGTGCTGGCAGGGATGCCCCTCACCCCCTGCATCCCCGCAAAGACTCACAGGTTGTTGCGGGCACCTCCCACGTCGCAGTCGCAGGGCCGGCAGCCCGGGAGGTCGTGGCTCAGCCCCCAGTGCTCGGGCTGCAGAGGGCAAGGGTGTCAGGGAGTGTCTGGCTGTGGTGCCACAGTCCCAAGCACCGTGCATGGCCCCCAAGCACCGTGCACAGGCCCTGGCACAGCCCCACTCACCAGGCACCGGTCGCAGTTGCGCCCGGTCACCAGCCGCTTGCAGAAGCACTCGCCGCTGACAGGGTCGCACCGGCTGCCCTCGGCCACCGTGCCACGGGGGTCACACTGGCACCCTGCACAGAGAGCCAGCAGCGTCCGCTGGAGCCGAGCCACGTGCCCGACCCCAGCAGGTGATGTCCCGGTACCTACGTTGGCAGCCCTGCGGGTTGGCAGCACTGAGGCCAAAGAAGCCGGGTTTGCAACGGTCGCAGCGGGGACCAGCCACGTGCTCCTTGCAGCGGCACTGCCCCGCAATCAGCCCCCGGGCCGGGTCATCAGCGCTGTCGCACAGCCCCCCATCCAGAGAGCCCTCAGGGTCGCAGTCGCAGGCTGGGGGAGCAGGCAGGGTCAGTACTCTGACCCCCCTGGCCTGGCCCCATGCTGCGCACCCCCCAGCACCGACCTCGGCACACTGCGGGGTCCCGCAGGTCCTTGCTGGGGTCCTTGTAGTAGAAGGGCTTGCAGAGGTGGCAGCGGCGGCCCATGGTGTTGTGCTGGCAGCCGTCACACACAGCCCCGCTGCTGTTCCCCGTGGCCAGGAAGACGGCCATGTCGAAGTGGCACCGCCGCGAGTGCTCGTTGCAGTCACAGCCTGTGGGGATGGCACCGTGGCACAGCATGTGGCACCCCAACCCCCTGCCTGGCAGGCAGCACCCCCAGTGCCAAACCTCCCCAGACCTGACCCCCCTCACCCCAGTATGCAGCACCCCAACCCCAAACCTCCCCAAACTACAGCAAGCAGCATCCCAAACCCCCCACAACTGGTGTGCAGGATGCCAGTCCCCACCCAACCATATCCCAGTGTGCAGCACCCCAAAAACCCTGTAATGGCGCAGCCTGCCAGCCCTGGCACCGGGATCTCTGTGCCGGGAGCCAGTGCCAGCGCAGACCACTCACGGCGGCAGGCGTTGGTGCTGGAGCCCTCAGCCGGGCGCCAGGGCAGGTCGTGGTAGAAGTCCTCACAGCGCTCGCAGTTCAGCCCCTGCGTGTGGTGCTTGCAGACGCAGCGCCCATGCACCTGCCGGGACACCACGGTGAGGGGCTGCAGGGCCAGGCAGCCCAGCTACCAGGCTCCGGCAGGGCACGCGGGGCTGGCTCACCCTACCATGCCATCGGTAGTGGTGAGGGCCCCGCTGAGCGGTGCGCACTCAGAGGCATGCCCGTAGCAGAAGCAGTTCCCACGCAGCACCAGCTCGTAGAGTGCGTAGTAGTACTTCTCCCGGATCTCCCGTCGCGAGTCCAGCAGGTTGTCCCCCAGCGTGTGCAGCTTGGTGAGGTTCACCCGCAGGTTGGTGACGCGCAGCAGGTCTGGGGCAGGAAGAGACCAGCGTGGGCACAGGGCGGACGGGCTTGTCAATGCGCGGCTCGGCTCGCCTGTGCACAGTTGGGCTGGGCTGTGCACGGCATGGGGTGTCTGTGCAGGGCTGCGCACCATTGGGCTGGGCTGTGAGTGACTTTCTATGGCCCGACTTATTGGCACAGGGCTGCGCGTGGTTTGGCTCACATGCATGTGGTTGCACGTGGCCCAGCTGGGCTGTACGTAGCTGCGGTGGTTCGGCTCCCATGCACGTGGTTGCACACGGTCTGGCTGTGCACAACTCACTGGGGCTGTGCATGGGCCAGGGCCCCGCACGGCCCCCCAGCAGACACAAGCTGGGACCCCACCAGTGCAGAACAAGTGCTCTGGGCAAGAGCTCCTTACTGGGCATCAGGGTACTCACCACTGTGCCTGGAGGATGACTGTGCCCAGCGGGCGCAGCCTTGGGGGCCCCGGCAGGACAGGACGGCTCCCTGGGACTGCAGCTTCCCAGCAGCCCTGCCCTGCAGATTCCTCCCGTCCTGCTCCCAGCCTAAATTTAGCGCTGGGTGATTAACCCGCTGTGTCCTGCACCCAGCCCAACTCCTCTGCCCGTCACTGACCCCATCCTGCACCACAGTCGCCACTCGGCACTGCGCTCAGCTCCGGCACGGCTCCGACACTGCTGTACCCCTCCGCTCGACCCGATACAGCCTGACCTTTAGCTGCTCCCACGGTGGGGGGGGGTGCAGGAGGGGCCCAAGTCTCCACAGGCTGGATCTGGCCCTGACCCCACCGTGGGGCTCAGAGCAGGGAGAGAGCAGCCAAAATAGCTGCACCCAAAATAGAGCAGTCAGGCAGGAGCCCAGGGCAGGCGACTCACTCTGGATGGCGGGGCTGTAGGGGTCCTGGATGGGGATGGCGGGGTCCAGCACCCGGTAGATCACCTAGGGGAGAGAGCAGGGCAGTGAGGGCAGACCGGGTGATCCTGCCACCCTCCCGTGGCACTGCCAGGGCCTCACCTCCCCCTCGGTGGAGGGCTCAATGTCGGAGTAGCGGGACTCGCAGACGACGTCGTCGATGCGGCGCGGGGGTCCACGAGGGACGTGGGGGAAGGAGGCAGCGCAGTCGTAGGCGAAGTAGCGGTAGACCTTCCAGCTGCGCCCAAAGTCGGCTGAACGCTCCACCAGCATGGCTGCGGGGCGGAAGGTCTGCAGGACACCCAGGTGGGATAAGGGCCAGCCCCACAGCCCCCACAGGCCCCATCCCATCCTGTACCATCCCATCCCAACCCATCCCATCCCATCCCATCCTGGGTAGTTGCATGCCAGGACCCACCTTGAAGGTCATGATGAGGTGGGTGAAGTGGAACTCGGCCTCCAGGTCCAGCTGGATGCTGACGTGCTCCACGCCTGGGGATGGCACGCGTGACTGTGGGGAGCACCCACCTGCGGGTCCCCGGGGCTCGTCCCCCCCACCCGGCCGCGGTCCAGGGGCGCGGCCGCGGCCGCCGGCTGAGTCACACTTCCTCAGCGTGGGAGGAAGGGAAGGAGAGCCCCCCGGGACGCCCTGCTGCTCACCGTTCTCCGACTGCCACCAGGCTTTCTTGGGGCGGGGGGCGAAGGTAGTGACCACGTTCTCGATGCGGTGGCTGTTGGCGTTGGCGCGGGCGTCGTAGGGCCGCCGCGAGTCGCAGACGAAGCACTTCTTCTCCTCCTGCGAGCGGGAGGCTCGGCGGTGTGTGTCCCCATCCCCATCCTGTCCCCCCCATCCCTGTCCGGTCCCCCCAGTCCCCATCCCGTCCCCGTCCCGCTCACCTGGAGGTGGCTGACGATGCAGTAGGGCTGGGGCTGGCGCAGCCCGCAGGTGGAGGTGGCACTCAGCCGGGGGGCTCGCCCCACCAGCAAGTCACCGGTGGCCGGGTAGCAACTGCCGCGGGCGCAGCCCTGGGGGGAATCGGGGGCCAGGGCCCCCCCCAGCCCTACGGGGCAGCGGGCGGCTGAGGGCGCTGGGGGGTGCCAGGGCCCCTTCCGCGGCTGCCCGGAAACAGGGCGGCGGGGCCGGGCCGGACCCTGGTCCCCACCGGGCCCCGCTGCGGGGGTGGAAGGCGGGGGGCGGGGGGGGGGGGAGCGGACTCACCGGCCAGCAGTGGCAGCAGCAGGAGGGCGCCGGGGCTCCGCATGGCGGGGGCGCAACCGGGGCGCAAGGGGCGCGCAACGGGGGGGGGGGGGGGGGGGGGTCAAGGGGCGCGCAGAGGGGGCGTTCGGCAGGTGCCCGGCGGTCCCGTCCCGTCCCGTCCCCGTCCCCGTTGCCGTTCCCGTCCCGCCCCGCCGGTTCCCGTTCCCGTCCCCGTCCCGGTCCCTCCCGCTCCCCCCTCGGAGCTGGGCGCTCGGGGCTGCGCGGAAAGCGCGGGGCGGATCCCGGCCGGAGCGGGGAGCGCGGGCGCGGCCGGCCGGCAGGCGGGCGGGCGGGCAGGAGGTAGGCAGGCACCGGAGACAGGCAGCCGCTGTTCAGGGCTTTATTTGCAGGCGCGGCCGAGCTACAGGCACCCGCGGAGCGGACGGGACCCCCGGGCTGCGGGGACCGGGGAGGGCTGCGGGGTAGGACCCAGCCCCCGGTCCCTAGCAGGTGGCGTAAGCGTTGGCCCTCTCCCGGATCTCCTCCAGCAGCCCCCAGACCCGCTCCTCCAACGCCTGCAGTCGCGTCGCCTTCGCCGCCATCGCCCGCTCGTTGGCCCCGAAGTGCTGCTCCAGCTCTGCGGGAGGGGGGCACGGTCAGGGTGCAGCCCCCCGCCGTGTCACCGGCCCGCACCACCCTTGGGGCACCGAGCGGGACGTGCCCTGGGGGACGAGGGGGAGACACGCACGGGGAGGTGGGCACCGAGCGGGGTCGGGATGGTGGGGAATGCCCCCCCAACCACACACTCCCCCCTCACCTTCCAGCTTCCTCTTGCTGCTGCTGGCCTTGTCCAGGAGGTCCCGGGCCTCCGCCGTCAGCTGCATCACGCGCTGCAGGGCCCCGCCGGACACCCCGGCCAGCCCGCTCACCCGGCCCTTCAGTACCACGTAGCGCCGCGTCACCTGCGCCAGGTCCTGGTGGCACAAGGGCATGGTGAGGCAGAGCCCCCCGCCCCCAGCACCCTGTACCCCCTTGGTGCCACATCACGGCTGGGCAGGACTGGGGCTCACCTGGCCGAGCGTGTCCGAGGTGGCGGTGGCACGCTGCGCCCCGTCCTTGGCTTGCTGGGCCACGCGGCGGGCATCCCGGCCCTGCTCCTGCAGGGTGGTGACGCGCTGTGCCAGCTCCCGCAGCCGTCGCTGTGCCCGTGACTCCTTCCCCTCCAGCGCCTGCAGCCTGCGCTCCGCCTGGGCAAGCACGGGCACTGGCTGCTGGCAGGCACGGCGAGCGCCGCACCCAGAGTGCCAGCCCCACAGCCTTGGCAAACCCATGGCACCCACCCCACACCATCCGCGTCCCCCTGGCACCAGCCTCGCTACCCTTGGTGTGCCCATGGCATCAGCCTTGCTCTCCACGGCACCGACCCCGTTAGTCCCAGTACCCCCATGGCACCAACCCCATTGCCCCCAGCATGCCCAAAGCACCATCCCCACTCCCCAGCCATGCTGGCAGCATTGGCCCTGCTCCCCCATCCCCCGGCGCGCTGGCAGTCCTGGTGCCCCTCACCTCCTTGACTCTGCTCTCAGCCACCCGGATGGCATCCCTGGCACTCCGCAGGGCGCTCCCCGCCGCTGTCGCCTGTGCCCGCGCCACCTCCAGCGCCCGCTGCGTTCCCACCAGCTCATCCCTCACGCCTTCCGCTCGCTTCCTGCGGGGGCATGGGCGGCTCCAGCCCCTGACAGTGCTGGGGGATGGACCCCCACCCCCTGCCCACCCCGGCATATCCCCCACCACTCGCCTGGCATCCCGTCCCTGCGCCAGCAGCCCCCGTGCCGCGGCCAGCCCCTGTGCCGTGCTGTTGAGCACCGCGTCCACCCCCTCCAGCTGGCCAATGCTCTCCCGCATCTCCCGCAGCAGCTCCTGGATCCGGCCGGGGCTGCTGGGCAAGGAGATGTTCAGCACCTGCCGGGCCACCAGCTCGATGCTGCCCGGGTCAGCTCCCTCCTCTGTGGAAACACGGGAGTGGGGTGGGCTCAGGGTGGGCACGCTGAGCCCTGCCGTGCCCGTGTACCCACCCCGTGCCAGTGCTACCTGCCAGGAAGGCCTTAATCCGGCGGATGAAGTCCCGCAGCTGGGCCGTCGCCTTCTCTGCGCGGCTGCGGGCAGCCTGCGAACGCCCCAGCGCCTCCTCTGCCCGGCTCCGTGCCCCCCGGGCCAGCTCCTGCACCTCCTGTGTCTGGGGCGCATGGGGCTGAGCAAGGGGCAAGGGGTGGCCCCAGGGAGGGGGCACGGGGAGGGGTGGGCAGGGAGTATGAGGGGACATGCTTGGGGACAAGATGGGGGCATGCAAGGGGGTGTAATGTGGTGTGTGAAGGGGCACGGGGGGCATGCAAGGGGACACGAGGGGGTGTGCAACAGGGTTACGAGGGGGCATGGAGGGGGTGTGCAAGGGGACATAAAGGGGGTGTGCAAGGGGGTGCAGCAGTGGCCCAAGGGGCATCTGCGAAGCGGCATAAGGCGGACATATGGGGGGGCATGCTTGGGGGCATGGAAAGGGCACAAGCAAGATGTGTGAAGGAACAACAAAGGGGCATGGAAAGGGCCTAAGTGGGACATGGAAGGGGACATCAAAGTGGCACAGAAAGGGCACAAGCAGGCCATGCAAAGGGGACACAAGGGCACCCCGAAAAGTCCCATGAAGCCACCACCCCTACCTTCTGTGCCACAACACCCAGCTGCCCCAATGCCACCTCCAGCTGCTGCGAAGCATTATGGGCGCTGCTCAGGGCTCGAGCCGAGATGGGCAGTGCCCCCGCGCACCCCATGCCACCGCAATGCCGTGTCCCTGCGCTGTCCTGGCACAAGGCTCCTCCGCAAGGCGCTTGCTCACAGCTCAGGTCCCCGGGTGCCCCACAAATCTGTGGTGATGCCAATGGTGGAGATGGCAGCTCAACCGCATGGGGGGAGACCCCCATGCTGCCCCAGCACGGGGATCTCCCCCTACGTGCCTATTCGTCCCTCCCCGGTCCCGCTCTCACCTTCTCATTGATCCTGGCAACGCTGAGTCCCATCACCCGTTTCTGTGCCTCCCGCAAGGATTTCCGTGCTGCGGCTGTGCTGCGTCGGAAAGCATCGCCCTGCTGCCGCAGCACCCGCTCGGCCGCCTGCCGCGTTGCCTGTGCCCCCTTGAGCTTGCTGGCTGTGCCGTTCACCACCGCCTCTGCCTTCCGCGAGTCCTCCACCGATGCCAGGATGCTGCGGTAAGACTCTGCAGGTGCTGGTGTCAGGGTTCGGCTGGAATGGTTGCCACCAAACCCCCCAATCCTTACTGGATGCTCTTACCGCCAAATCCGGCCGCTGCTACGGTGCTCAGGAGGATTTGGAGGTGGGAGGCAGTTCGGTTGAGACCCCCCAGCTCGCGGCTCAGCCTGGCCAGCCGGCCGCGGTGCTTCACATCTGCCTGTGCCAGCTGATCTAGATGTTGTTCCAGCTCTTGGAGCTGCTTCCAGAAGTCATCCAGCTCCATCCTTTGTGGGGAGGAGAGGAGTCTCAAGCCTTTTTGGGTGACAAAAGGGGGGTCCCCCTCACCCTAGCCCACTGTGCACACTTGCCTGGTGCCATCCAGCCGCCCGGGCAGCCCATCGAGGAGGGGGCTGCTGGGGCTGCCCCCCTCGCCCAGCAGCCGCTCCACACGTCCCAGGGCCTCCTCCAGTGCCCGCAGGCGGCGGGGGCTGAGCGGGGGCATGGACCCCCCCTCCCGCAGCGCCCGTGCCTGCGCTCCAAGGCGCTGCAGCCCGTCCCGCAGGCTGCCCAGGGTCGGGTCCCAGCGCCCAAAGCAGGGGTGGCAGGGCGAGCAGCGGGGGAAGGCCTCCTGGTAGCCCCGCTGGCAGCGGTCACAGCGCAGCCCCCCGAAGCCCGGCCGGCACTGGCACTGCCCGCTGGTCTGCTCACACTGTGGGCTCTCAGAGCCCAGCGGCTCACACTCGCAGGCTGTGGAGACAGGCGGTGGCATGTCCCCACGTGTCCTCAGAGTGCCACCGTGTCTCCAGAGTTCCACCGTGTCCCCACCATCCCACTGTATCCCCGTGTCTCCAGAGTCCCACCGTGTCCCCAGGGTCTCCTATGTCTCCACAATCCCGCCACGGACTCAGGGTCCCCTGAGTCCTCCATGTCCCCAGAAACCCACCATGTCCCCAGGGTCTTCCATGTCCCCAGCATCCCACTACGGCTCCAGGATCCCCCATGTCTAAAGGGACCCACCATGTCCCCTTGATCTCACCATGTCCCCAGGATCTCCTGAGTCCGAGTCCCCTGTGTCCACAGTGTCCCACTGTCTCCCCCAGGGCCCCCATGTTCAGAGTCTCCCACTGTGTCCCCAGGGTCCTCCATGTCCCTAGAGTCCCACCGTGCAACCCCCCACCCCACGTCCCCAGAGCCCCTGCGCCCCCGATCCCTGGGACGCGTCCCCACCTCGGCACTCCCGCTCGGGGTCTCCCCAGTGATGCTCCTGGCACTGGGAGCAGACGCGGCCCCCAAAGCCAGGCCGGCACTGGCACTGCCCCGTCACCTGCAGCGAGAGAGGCGTGCTCAGCCGGGCGGCTCACCGGACGCCGGGAGGGCAGTGGAGCCATGCCAGGGTACCAGGGGCTCACCGTCTCGCAGGCGGGGTGCAAGGCGCGTGTGGGGTGGCAGCCACAGGGCTCGCAGCCCCCTGGTCCCCCCAGGCTCCAGAAGTGGGGTGCGCAGCGGTCGCAGCTCTTGCCCACCACGTTGGGCCGGCAGGCGCAGGTGCCACTGCTGCGGTCGCAGGTGCAGGTGCCGGCGGCACAGTGGGAGGCCAGGGTTCCCCGTGGGTCACAGCTGCAGCCTGCAGGCAGGTGAGGGGCCACGTGGGGCTCAGCCCGTACCCTCCACCCAGGGGATGCTCTCCCAGCACCTGGCCCCAGCACCCCAAATCCCCTGTCTGGCCCCAAACCCGTGCACAGCCCCAACCCCTCCCAACCCCGATCCCTGTCCCTTGCCCAGCCTCGACCCCGGGCACAGCCCTGAATGCCCCCTGACAGCACCAAAGCCCACCTGGCCCTGACCCCACCCAGCTCCAAACCCCCAGACACCCCCAAAAACCTGCCCAACCCAACGCCCCTGCGCAACCCCAATCCTCCCACACCCCAACCCTGAGCCCTTGCATCAGCCCAACCCCCCTCCACTCCCCCAAACCCTCGCACAGCCCCAGCCCCGGCACAGCCCCCTGCCCCACTCACGCCGGCAGCTGCGCTGCAGGGCATTGCCGTAGTAGCCGGGCTGGCAGTGGGCGCAGCGGGGCCCAGCGGTGTGGTACAGGCAGCGCAGGCAGTGCCCCGTGCGGGGGTCACAGGCCCCCGGGTCGCTGGCATCGATGTTATTGTTGCATTGGCAGGGCCGGCATACGCCACCCTCCATCTCTGGCGTCCCAAAGTAGCCAGGGGAGCAGCGGTCACAGCGGGGCCCTGCAGGGATGGGGGGGCTGTGGGTGCTGGGGTCCCTCAGCTCCAGTGCCGAGGGGTCCCCACTGCACGGCACCTGCTCTGCCCCTCACCGGCGTATCCAGGCGCACAGAGGCAGACGATGTGGTGGGTCTCCTCGTCGGCGTGGCAGGCGCTCCCATGGTAGTGCCGTGTGCCGGGGTAGCCGGGACAGGGGCAGGGCCGGCACTGCTGCCCCGAGCCCAGCACTGGGTCGCCGTAGTACCCGTCCTGGCACCTGCAAGGATGAGGGGTGAGTGCCACGGGGTCCATCATATCCCATCCCACCATCCCATCTCCTCCATGCCATGCCATGCCATGCTATGCCATCATATTCCATCCCACTATCCCATCTCATTCCATCACATCCTATCCCATCCCATCATGTCCATCCCATCCCATCATATCCATCCCATCCCATCCCATCATATCCCATCCCACTGTCCCATTATATCCCATTGTATCCTATCCCATCCAATTGTATCTATGCCGTCCCATCTCATCCCATCCTACGCATGCCATGCCATGCCGTCTCATCCCATCTCCTCCCACCAGGCTCACCTCTCGCAGTGCCGTCCAGCGGTGTGGTCGCGGCAGCGCAGGCAGCTGCCTGTCTGGGGGTCGCACTCCTCGGTGTGCCCGTTGCACTGGCAGGGCCGGCAGGCAGGAAAGCCCCAGTGGCCAGGCTGGCACTGGTCACACTGCCGGCCCACAGCACCAGGCTGGCAGCGGCACTGCCCGCTCACAGCGTCGCACAACTGTGACACCGAGCCCTCCGGGGAGCAGGCACAGGCTGCGGCATGGCATGGCTCGGGTCAGGCACATGGGTACAGGGACAGACAGACAGATGGGGGACCAGGGCGCGCCCAACGCACAGGCTATGGCACAGGAGGGCTCATCTGGATGCACAGGTGGGCAGACAGACGGGCAGATGGACAGATGAGTGAGTGCAAGGCAGGGCAATGCCCATGCCAGGCAGGAGCATGGGGCTTACATGGATGGATGGATGGATGGAAAGACAGATGGACAGAGGGGGAACTGGGACCCAACCCACAGGCTGCAGGACAGCAGGGCTGAGATGGACACATGCACGGACCGATGGACAGACAGACAAGTGAACAGGCAGACGGGCAGCAAACGGGGCTCTGACAACTGGACAGACAGACAGGAGGGACAAGGATGCCTGGCAGGTAGAGATCCCACTACTCACGGCTGCAGCCCAGGGGTCCGAAGCCGTAGCTGCCCGGGGCACAGTGGTCACAGCGCCGGCCGAGGACGTGGGGCTTGCACTCACACTGCCCTCCCTGCACCTGGCACTCGCTGCTGCGGGAGCCCTGGGGGTCGCACTGGCAGGCTGCGGGCAGCAGGGCCAGTGTGGGGCCAGGGCTGCTCTACCCACACCCTGCCCGCACTCTGCCACCGCTCCCCTGCCCAACCCTGCTGCGGGCATGGCTTCATCCTGTCCCGCTGCACCGGGTAACCCTGCCCACCCCTGCAACGGACATGGCCTCATCCTGACCCACTGCAACAATCATGGCCACATCCTGACCCACTGGCATGGGTACCGCTGCCCACCCCTGCCACGGGCATGGCCCCATCCCAACCCACTGCCCTGGGTATCCCACTCCACCCTGCCATGGGCATGGCCCCATCCTGACCTGCTGCAATGGGCACAGCCCAATCCTGACCCACTGCACTGGGCATGGCCCCATCCTGACCCACTGCCCGGGGTACCCCCGCCCACCCTGCCTGACCCACGGCACCGCGCAGGGCTCCACCCTCGCCCACTGCCCCAGTCACGTCCCCCGACCCCGGCAGGGTGCTCTGCCCGCAGTGACCCCACTCACGCAGTGCCCCGCCGTGCAGCAGGGCTGACACGCTGCAGACCAGGCGGGCGCAGGCCTGGGCCAGGGGGTGTGGGGGGGCCATGCGAAACGCCTCCAGGCACCGATATCGCTCTAGCTCCTCCCGGCGTGCCGCCGCCTCCGCCCCGTGGAAGCCCGGCAACTCCGACACCCGAGGCAGGAGCACCAGCTGTGCCGGGAAGCAGGGAGGGGAGAGGAGATGGGTCTGGGGGGGCACAGCCACTCCCTGCCATGGGACCTGGCCCCTGCTCCCAGATGGGATCCATCTGCTGTGGGGCATCCCCGACCACCCCAGACCCATTGACAGTCCCAGCTCCGTTCACAGCCTCAAGCCCATCAGCATCCTCAACCCCATTGATACTCCCACCCAAATTGCCATCCCCACAGGCCTCCTTATCCCTGTCCCCATTGACATCCCCAAGGCCAACCC
The DNA here is from genome assembly GCF_929443795.1 of Astur gentilis. Taxonomy (NCBI): domain Eukaryota; kingdom Metazoa; phylum Chordata; class Aves; order Accipitriformes; family Accipitridae; genus Astur; species Astur gentilis. Next base: position 14,291,029 of record NC_064902.1, on the reverse strand, counting down.
AAACTCCATCAACATCCCCAGCCCCACTGATGTCCCCTTCCCCATCAACATCCCCATCCCCCTTCCCATCCCCATCAACATCCCTATTCCTATCCCCATCCTCATCCCACCCCATCCCCCGTGCAGCCCCAGAGGGGGGTCACTGCCCACCCCAGCCCATGGTCCCCCATCGCTGCCCATCAGCCCACCCCTGCCGAGCCCCAGGCGTGGGGCACAGCAGGACCCCCCTCACCGAGTCAATGAGGATGAAGGCGCTGGGGTGGCGCTGGGTGACTCCGGCCCGTTGAAGCCGCATGGTCACCTCGTAGGGGGTGCTGGGCTCAAAGCAGAAGGGCCGGGACAGCAGCACATACCTGTGGAGAGGCAGGCATCAGGGCACGGGCACAAAAGGGCCATGGGAACGGCCATGGGACAGCAGCAGGACCCAACCACCTCCATTGTCCCCATCCCCATCCCTCACCTGTATGGTAGGATTGTCCCCGTTTCCATCCCATCCCCATTCCTCAGTTCTGGGAGTGTGGCAGGGCTGTCCTTGTCCCTGTCCTGTCCCGATCCTTGTCCCCATCCCCACCCCATCCCCATCCTCATCCCGTCCCCATTCCCATCCCACCCTCATCCCATCCCATCCCCACCTCTGGCTGTGGGGCAGGCTCTCACGGTACATCTGCTCGGAGGGCAGCACGTTCCCGCAGCGAGGGCTGGTGGGCAGTGCCCGGGAGCTGACGCCGACCACAGCCTCCCAGTCCTCGGCCGACTACGGTGACAGGCGAGGTGGCGTCAGGGCCGTGCCATGCCATACACGCCGTGGCCGTGGCCGTGGCTGCACTCACCTCAGGCTCATAGCGCAGCAGCAGCTCGTAGTCCATGGGGTAGGGCACGTCGTCCACGCGGAAGGTCAGGCCAGCCCCGTCTCTCACCCGGGCGAACCCCGAGCCTGTCCATGTCACCATGCGCCCGGTGCCGTCCCGCACCACCTCCTCCACGTCCGGCTGGACAGAGGACCGGCACAGCTCGGCCCCAGCTCCCCCGGCTCTGCCCCCCCGGCCACCCCTGCCCCGCAGCACCCCACCATGCCCCATCCCACTTCTGCTGGGGCTCACCTTGGGGGGCTGCTGGCGGCCGCGGCGGGAGGTGGCGCGGGGCTGAGGGGCACGGGGGGGGCTGCGCTGGTGCCGTGGGCGCCCCTTCCGCCCCCCTGGCTCCCTGGTGTCATACTCCAGGCAGTCCTGGGGCACCTCCGCCCGGATGGTGCCCTGCGGGGACAGGGTCAGGGGACGGGTGGCCGTGCACAGGGACAGCCGTGCACAGGGCACGGTGACAGCCACATGCAGGACAGGGTGACAGCCACGCGTGGAGCATGGTGACAGCCATGCATGGAGCACGGTGCACGGTGATGGCCATGCACAAGCCCAGGCTGGGGGGGGGCAGGGACATCCCCAGGAGACTCACCGGGAGCTGGGGATGGCCGTGGCTGTGGCCGGTGGCCCGCTCGGCCTCATAGGTGTAGTAGTCAAGGGGGGCGCAGAAGAAGCCAGGCTGGACCTGGTCGCACTGCCGCCCCATGAGGTGGGGACGGCAGGGACAAGCCCCGTCCTCCATGGAGCACCTGGGGGTGGCTGTCCTGTCCCTCTGTCTGTCCTTCCGTCTCGCTCTGTCCTCACCCATCCCTCCTTCCATCCCTGTCCCCATCCCTCCATCTCAGGATGGAGACCCCTCCCTCCATCCCAGTCCCCCCTATGTCCCCAGCCCTGTCCCCATCCCTCCACCAATGTCCCCATCCCTCCTTCCATCCCTGTCCCCATCCCTCCATCTCGGGATGGAGACCCCTCCCTCAATCCCTCCAACCCAGCCCCCTCTATGTCCCCAGCCCTGTCCCCATCCCTCCCTCCCCACCATGCTTGACCCCAGCCCTGTCCCCACTCCCAACCCCCTCCATCCCCGTGCCCCACCGGTTGTTGTAGGCTCCCCCAAAGTCGCAGGCGCAGGGTCGGCAGCCCCCCACGTCATAGCTGAGGCCCCAGAACTCGGGCTGCAGTGAGAGGGGGGGGGATGTAGGGCAGGTGTGGGGCCAGCCCAGCCCTGGGCATTGCTGTGGGGCTGGGGAGAGTCAGGGCCACGGAGCGTGGTGTGGGACAGGTTGGGGCACTCACCACGCACTGGCTGCAGGAGCGCCCGGCCACGAAGCGTTTGCAGTAGCAGTCCCCGCTGATGGGGTCGCAGGGGGAGCTGCCCGCCACCGTGCCCCGTGGGTCACACCTGCACGCTGCCCCACACACACACATGCACCCCCACATCTGAGGGGCTGCCACATGGCACCATGGCCCATGGGCTTCATAGACCTCCCTCCCCATCCCATATCCTTCCATCCCTCACCCCTCCACTCCCATCCCTCCATCTACATCCCTCCATCCCACATCCCTCGATCTCCATCACTCCATCACCACCCCTCCATCCCATATTCCTCTATCCTCATCCCTCCATCTACATCCCTTCATCCCCACCCCTCCATCATCCCTCCACCCCACATCCTCCCGTGCCCATCCCTGGGTCCCAGCTCACGCTGGCAGCCCTGCGGATCGCCATGGCTGAGGCCGTAGGCGCCATGCCGGCAGCGGTCACAGCGGGGACCGGCCACGTTCTCCTTGCAGCGGCACTGCCCCGCAATCATGCCCAGCGCCACGTCCGTGTGCCCATCGCAGGCACCTCCATCCAGCGAGCCCGCCGGGTCGCAGTCACACGCTGCCGAGAGAGAGAGAGACCACGAGGAGCTGTGGCTGCAGGCACCGGGAGCTGCAGAGCTGGGGCTGGTGGCACTGGGAGCCGTGGGGCTGGGGTCCCATGGGACTCACGGGCGCAGGCAGTGGGAGCACGGATGTCGGAGCGGGGGTGCCGGTAGTAGAAGGGCTTGCAGAGGTGGCAGCGGCGGCCCATGGTGTTGTGCTGGCAGCCGTCACACACGGCCCCGCTGCTGTTCCCCGTGGCCAGGAAGACGGCCATGTCGAAGTGGCACCGCTGCGAGTGCTCGTTGCAGTCACAGCCTGCAGGGACGACACCGTGGCACAGCATGCGACACCCCAACCCCCCACCTGGTAGCTCCTCAATCCCAACCCCTCAAACCCCAGCCTGCAGAACCCCCAGCCTCACATCCCAGCAGGATGCACCACCACCCCCAATTGCAGCCTGCAGCATCCTGACCCCCCCAAACCCCAGCCCCACATGCAGCACACTCAACCCCAAAGCATGGAATGTGGGACCCTCAACACCCAGCCCCGTGCCACGGCCCACGGGATGCTGAACCCTCCACACACATGCAGGACCCCAAAATCCCCAAGCACAACATGCAGGACCCCCATTCCCCCAACCCAGCGCATGGGACCCCAAGTCCCTGGGCACAGCACGGTGCCGGTGTGGGGCACTGACGGCGGCAGGCGTTGGTGCTGGAGCCCTCAGCCGGGCGCCAGGGCAGGTCGTGGTAGAAGTCCTGGCAGCGCTCGCAGTTCAGCCCCTCTGTGTGGTGCTCGCAGACGCAGCGCCCGTGGATCTGGGGAGGGAGCAGCCGGCTCAGTGTGGCCGCCGGGTCCCACAGGGCACTGTGCCATGCCGTGGTTGCGTGTGCCTCACCATGCCGGGGACAGAGGATGTTGGGGCACCGGGTGCTGGGGCACAGTGGGCAGCGTGACCGTGACAGAAGCAGCTCCCGCGCAGTACCAGCTCATCCACAGCGTAGTAGTACTTGTGCAGCACCTCCCGCCGCGAGTCCAGCAGGTTGTCCCCCAGCGTGTGCAGCTTGGTGAGGTTCACCCGCAGGTTGGTGACGCGCAGCAGGTCTGGGCGGGAGGTGGCACCATCAGCACCCGTCCCGCCGCCCACCAGCACCGTGGCCCTGGCACCCCCGGCCACGCACCCTGGATGTCCGGGCTGTAGGGATCTGCCACAGGGATGGAGGGGTCCAGCACCTTGAAGATGACCTGGGAGGAGGAAGGGGCGGGTGAGCCCAGCCCCCCTGGTCCCCTAGCCCCACTCCACACCACCCCAGCCCCACGCACCTCCCCATGGCTGGAGGGCTCGATCTCAGAGTAGCGCTGGTCACACAGCACCTCATCCACCAGCCCCGAGGGCTGGCCAGGGATGCCAGGGAAGAGCTTGGAGCAGTTGTAGGCGAAGTAGCGGTAGACCTTCCAGCTGCGCCCGAAGTCAGCAGAGCGCTCCACCAGCATGGCCGCAGGGCGGAAGGTCTGTGGGACACCCAGCTTGGATGGGGGGCCAGCCCCGCAGCCCCTGCAGGACTGTCCCGTCCCATCCCACCCCATGCCAGGCACCCATGTACCGGGACTCACCTTAAACTTCATGATGAGGTGGGTGAAGTGGAACTCGCCCTCCAGGTCCAGGCGGATGCTGACATGCTCCACGCCTTGGGGGGACAGAGAGGTGATGGCAGAGAGTGGGGAAGACCCACCCCCCCAGGTCCGATGGCCATGCAGCCCTGAAGCACATGCACATGGGAGCAACCCTGCTGTCGCCCCAGCCTCACCGTTCTCTGACTGCCACCAGGTCCTCTGGCCGTGGGGTCCGCTAAGGTAGATGACGTTCTCGATGCGGTGGCTCTCGGGCAGGGACGGGTCCCGCGAGTCGCAGGTGAAGCATTTCTCCGAGTCCTGTGCCGGAGAGTAGCACCATCAGGGATGGGCGGCTGGAGGCTGCACTGGTGCCCAGCTGTGCCAGCGCTGTGCCGGAGCCGTACCAGGACCGAGTGGGCTCACCTGGAGGTGGCTGACGATGCAGTACTCCTGGGGCCCGTCTAGCCCGCAGGTGGAGGTGGCACTCAGGCGGGGGGCTCGCCCCACCAGCAGGTTCCCGGTGGCTGGGTAGCAGCTGCCACGGGCGCAGCCGTGGCTCAGGTCGGGCTCCTGCCAGCCCCTCGCCGCTGGCACCCCTACTGCAGAGAGCGTGAGGGCACGGGCTGGGGGCCGCACTAGGGCCCCCAGGTGCCCTCCACCCCTCCCCACGCACCCCAGATGCCTGTCCAGCACCCACCCCACCCCCAGCCGTCCCATCCCGTCCCATCCCCGTGTCCCGACCCACTGATGCAGCACGAAGCTCCATGACCCGGAAAGGTGCTGGCAGCAGCGCCGGGGCCTCGTGACCGGGGGCAGGGAGCGGGGCCGGGCGGGCAGCGGGGGCGAGCGGGGGGCTGGGCTGCCTGTGCCCCTGGGGGGCCGGGCAGCCCCGGGGCGCCGAGCGGTGCCAGGGGGAGTCGGGAGCCAGGTCAGGCGCTTGCTAATCCCGCCGGGGCTCGGCGCAGCCCTGATTCCCCGCTGGGATTTGTGGCGGTCAGGCCTTTGCTGCTGCCAGCGAGGGAGCATCGCCATCACCACCGCTTCTGCCGCCCAGCACCCTCTTCATCCGGGCTGGGGTCCCATGGGCACCACAGCCCCCGGCCCCCCAGGAGCACAGGGTGTCCAACCATGGTCGGTGCCCCGCTGAGGCCAGCGCTTACCCAGGAGGAGAGCGAGTGCCAGGAGGTCCATGGGCAGCCAAAGGCTCTGCCTGGGGGGACACAGAGACGGCACTGCGGCAGGGTGCAGGGTATGGCACGGGGCACAGGGCAGCCAGGGCCTGGCCTTTCCTGGCTCTGGCACGGCCATGCACCCCGGGGTGCACCCACCCAGCTCCGGCATGGCCGTGCACCCTGGGGACAGCACTGGGAAGCGGGGTTGGGGGGGCGGTTGGGTCCCAAAAGCCTCCAGGGTGGCACCCAGTGCCCACCCCCGTGACTGTGCCCCAGCCCTGCATGGCCCCGAGGGGCTGTGGCACACAAACCCGGGTGCATGGCTGCGCGTCACACTCCCAGACCCTGCACGAGCTGTGCCGTGCCCCATCCTGCCCTGCTCGGGGCGGATCCATCCCTTTGAGTGCCACTGGTGTCCCGGGGGGGGGTCCCAGCACCAGGTCAGGGCCAGCCAGGGAGGGGAGCCAGGAGCACCGGAGCCGGCTGGGCGAGAGCATCCCTGCCGCTGGCCGGGGTCCCGCTGTTAATTTTAGGCTGGAGCTGCCTTTTGTGCTTCCTTCTCTCCCGGTACCGCCCGCTCCCAGCCTCACAAGCGCTGGATCAAAGCCTGGCCCCGGCGTTGCCCAAACACATCTTTCCTGTCCCCGTGCGGGAGCCAAGCCTGGGGCAGGGGGGCTCGGGGCGGCGGGAGGAGCCGCGGCTCTGCCCCGGCACCGCTCGAAGCCACGCCAAGGCGGTGGGTGAGGCGGTGCGAGGCCGCATGCTGGCACGGGGGTCCCCAAGCCCCGCGAGCCCCCGGTACCTGGCGTCCGGCGGCGTCCGGCGGGGCCAAGGTCAGGGGCGAGGGCGGCGCAGGACCCGCTGCCCCGCAGGCTGGGCGCGCAGAAATGAGCCGGGGCGAGGGCGGCGATGGGATGGCGGCGGCCAGCGGCCCCCCTTCCCCGTGCACGATTCTTATTCAAATGGGCTGCCCGCTGAAAGGGACGGCGGTCTCCAGGCTACGGGAATGTCACTGCCGATTCCTTCTGCCTGGAGGCCCCCACCGCCCGCCCGCCCGCCCGTGGAGGCCAAGCCGGCCAGGCGTCGGCAGCCCGGGCACGCCCCAGCCCCTGGGCGGCACGGCGGGCCCCGCCGGCGAACAAAAGGGCGCCTCGTGGGCCAGCGAGCCAGCGGCGCCGCGTTCCCCGGGCTCCCGGCACGGCACAGCAGGAACGCGGCTGCCGCCACTCGCGGCGAGGCGCGCGGGGCAGCATGGCGGGATGGGCGCCCGATGCTCTGGGAACCAGCTGGCGCAGCTGTGCAGGGGGCCACGGCACCGTTTTTTGCCCCATCTGGGGATGCCCCATGGTGGAGGCACCAGCACGGTTAGGCTCCAGGGTGGAACGCGCCGAGCATCTGCCCCACCGGGAACTCGCCCGGGCACAGCCACGATGTTGCCGGCTGGGCACGTTCGTCCCTCCCGAGCGACCCAGCCCTCCCCACCACCACAGCTCCCTGGGCAAAGTCCGGCACACGCCAGCCCCAGGAAGTGCACCACAGGTGTGGGGGGACCCAGCCCGTCTCTCCCAAGGGACGCCTCGGCCCCTTCCTTGTGTGCCACCTCCTGCCGGCTGCCAGGACCCAACCTGTGCCCTGGGGCCGTGCCGTGTGCCAAGAGCTGTGCCGTGCCTCGGGGCTGTGCTGCGCCCCAGGGCTCCCCGCCGGCATGACGGCTCCTACCTGTGTCCGTGGGGCCTGGGGTGTCAGGCAGGTGGCTGGTGGCCCCGGGTGGGCTGAGGAGACGCCCAGCTTGGCCCTGCTGGGGCTCGGCGGCTGTTCCTGGAGGAGGGCGGCCGGCGCCTGTCTCCTCCTCCGGCAGCCGTGCCAGGCAAGGGGAGGGACCTGCCTGCACAGAGCTTTAGCCAAGGTGAGGCAGAGGCCAGGTACAAGCCAGCGGTGACCCACATCTGGCACAGTGGTGCCCCGTGTCCAGGCTGGCTGGAAGCCGGCACGGCATCCCTACAGGGCTGCCGTGCCCAGTTGTGTAGCACGTGGGGCCGCTGAGACAGGGAGCTCAGTTGGGACTCGCCTGCACCACACGGGCCCGTCTCTGCCTATTCAGGGCATGTCTCCAGCAGCGATACCGGGAGCCCCGGTGCGGCACAGCAGCCAGCCACGCTCCCCCAGCACCCATGTCAGATGGATCTTGCTCCCCCGCCCCATGCTGGCACTGTGGGCACCACCATGCCCTAAGCCAGGGCCCCACTCACCCCGTGCCGGTCAGTGCTGCCTGGGGTCCTTCCAAATGGGTGGGCTGGGTGCTGAGCCGGCAGCCCCAAAACCCTGCGGGGAGCACAGCCGTGCACCAGGGCCAGGCTCGACAGAGACCCCGCTGTCACGCAGGGATGGTGCCTTTTATTAGCCGAGGCCAAAGGAAGGAAGAGGAGCCGTGTGCTCTCCACGCCAAGGCTGCGCTCTGGCTGCCCGCCGGTGAGCAAGGTCGCGGGCAGACAAAGCAACAGCTCCCCGAGCTGCTGGCCATGAGGGTGCCAAAACCCATGTCCCCAGGGACACCCCGACACAGCGCGGGGCTGGTCCCACATGCCTCAGCGGGACAAGCGATGCTGCAGGCAGAGCCCTGCCAGCTCCCTATGGCCATGCTCTCAGCAGGCGCTGGGAAACCTGGAGGAAGGGCAGGACTCTGCCCAGCCAGGCTCCAGCAGCGCAGGGTGGTGGCCGGGCACCACCACCTCCTTGGCTAGGAGAGCTGGCAGGAGATGAGCTGATAAAGAGCCATTAGCACTGGCCAGCGTGCCTGTATCGTAGGGATCTTGCCAAACAAATCTTATTTGCTCTGAGGAGATCCAAAGTGGCCTGATAAGGGTGACTGTAACAGGATCTCCAGCCTTCAGAAGCAAGGGAAAAGCAGGAGAGAGGGATCCTCAGCGGGATCTGAGAGACAAGCGATGTGTGCCAGCCCATGTCCAGGCACCTCCTGGCTCCCCTGAAGGCTGCTCTGACTTTCCACCCTGAGCTGCAATCCCCTCAGCCGTCCCACAGCTGCGCACATGGGGGCGGCCCACGTCTGCCCAGGGAGACGCCATGTCCAGGGGCAGCTCCACTGGCTGGAGATCTGCCAGCAGCTCTGCCACAGCCCTCCGTCACCAGCGTTTCAAAGCTGCTGAGCATCCCCAGCCTCTCAGGCACCCACAGCCTCGGCTCCACCAGCACCTTTCAGCAGCGATCAGAGCACTTCTGCCGCTGTCAGCCGACCAAAACGGCTCAGAGGGGCAGCAGTAGGAACCGCCAGTGCTCACCGCTTCGGGGCATGCAGAGGAGGGGCCCCCCCAAGCCTCAGCAGAGCCCCTGAGATCCCGGGGGCAGCCTCTCACGCCTGGCCAGCCCCATTTGGACGGACTTCAGTGTGCTCAGCAGGCAGCCAACACTTCCCTGAACATCCTTAGTGAGCAAGAGAACCACTTAACCACTTCCCTTCCTGAGGAATGAGCTCCAGCACTGGAGACACTGTCTAGCCAGGGTTACGGTCCTACCACCATTAGTGCCGGGTCAGCGCACAGACAGCTCCGCGGCACAAACTGGGTCTGGATTACATGCAGGTGAACAACAGCATTTCTGTTGAATTAGCTGGCCTCACGGTCCTGGCTGTAGAATGGGCAGATCCAGAGAGAATTTGGAGGGTGGGCAGGCAGGCAGGAGCTGGCAAAGTGCCTGCCACCGCAGAGCACAGCTGGAATGCAGATTTATGCCAGTTTACACCAGTTCAGCACCAGAGGCACTCATCTGGAGCATTTCCCACCCTGAGTCAGGTGTTCCTTAATGGGGCCTGGGTAACCCCAAACCTCATTGGGGGAACTGGGGAGAAGAGGTGGTGGTGGTCTCCAGCTGAGCGTGCACCACACAGCAGCCGGGCACACAGGAGATGCCATTCCATGGAGCTCATGTGGGGCCAGGAGCAGAAGCCAAAGACAGGGAAGAGCAGTCTGGAGGGACCCAAAGAAAAGCTGGACACGCTTGACAGTTCTGAGCACCATTTTACTGAAGGGCTGGACACCTGCTAGGACTTCATAACAAAAAGTTCACTTCATTTAAGAAAAAAGACAGTCTGGTTTTTGTCCCATTCCCTCTGAAGAGCAGAATAATACTAACACTGTCTTTTCACTAAACAATGCCATTCCAAAATATACAACACTGAGTGTGGAGCAGCCCAGCCTCATATTAAACATTAAATATTAATATAGCTTCGGAAACATTCTACACAAACAAATGAAACAGTAAAAAGTTCACTCAAGAACAAGATGGTCATTTGTTGTAAATTCACCATACAAAAGTTTGTTACTCGCCCTCCCTCTCACAGGCTGCAGTCGCTGCTCCTCGGCCATCGCTCAGGATCCCTGAACACCAAGGGATGCCTGCGGCTGGGCTGGTGGCACCAGTCCCAGTCAGAGCAGGTCAATCATGCTGTGGCGTGAAGACAGCTCTCTTAGACACAATGGTTGGCAGAGACGGGAGTGAGGGGCTGGGCAGTGCCCACCCAGAGACCCCGCGTCCCTCAGAGCGCCTGCTGTGCCTCTGCTCGGGAAATGCTACTCCTCAGGAGTGTTGCACCAGGAACCAGGAAGAGGGAACGGCGTCACACACCACGCTTTCCCTGCCACAAACGCTGACGCTCGTTTCATCCCATCCCAGGCCTGGGCAGCATGGTGGAGCAGGGGCAGGAGGGGAGGTATTTCTGGGCATAGCTTCGCAGCACCTTCTCTTTTACAACAGCACTGCGTGCCTGACTGCATGTGTGGGAATCACCAGACTCTCACAGGGGCTGCCTGTAGCAACAGGAACAGAAAGGGCTAATTAAGACAACACGGAGAGAGTCCCAGACGATAATAAGGCCTTTAAGGGACTCCCCGGGGCAAGGCCTAATTGTCCCACAGGGGAAGGTATTTCGCATGCTCACAGGAGGAAGAGCTGCCCCCCCATCAAGGGTGTCCAGGGGGTACAAGTCAGCACACACAGGGGGCAGGGGGGGCTCTGCAAACCGGGGAGCAACTTACCTTCCCCACAGCCACCCAAGCAGGGCCAGTTTGTGACCAACGAAGGATGGAAACCAAGGGTTATCAGGGACACCTGCTCCAAAAGGGCACCCCCTCACCCATGCCCCAGAGCCTGCAGCACCAGTACCTGCGTAGTGCTACCAGACAGGGCAGGACAGGCCCCATCAGCCAGGCAGGGACAGAGCAGAGGCACTGCTACCTGTACACCACAGGCCTCGCTCCACTGTTCGCAGATCTCCTGCAGCACCAGTACCTGCGTAGTGCTACCAGACAGGGCAGGACAGGCCCCATCAGCCAGGCAGGGACAGAGCAGAGGCACTGCTACCTGTACACCATGGGCCTCGCTCCACTGTTCGCAGATCTCCTGCAGCAGAAGCAGAAGCTGGCCGGCCAGGCGCTGCTGGTGTCTTTGGTTTCCCCTAACCCCAGCTTCTCTCTTTTTCACCACACCTCCCTGGTCTTCCCAAGCAAACTGAGGGGGCTGGCCTCAGCACCACAGCTTTGGAGGCTGCAGCTGGACAAGCTGCAAGCGCTAGCAGTGTCACACCTACAGACAGGGTTCACTTGATACTCGGGGCTGACCTAGTGAGGCAGGCTGTCTCTCCTGCCTTCTGGGACAAGATCTCTGCTCCACCAGACAGTGAGGCACCTGGCACCTTCCTAACAGCACCCAGCTCCAAGCAGTAACAGGCTTTGAGGAGAGTGGGGCACTCTAGCAGAGAGTCCCAAACATAAGGGCCTGGGAGCAACCTCTCCACAGGTGGTGCCAGCCCACCCAGCTCGCAAAGCCAAGGGCCGCAGCACTGTCGAGAAAGTGCGAGGCGTCCCAGAACAGCTGTCCTCTCCTCAGACCACCTCAGCTCCTGGAAAGCTGACCCCATCTGACCACGGAAGCAAACAGGCCAGTGCCATTTTGAAGACTGAAACAGAAACCGTGACTTCCACACAAACCAACCAAGCTGCTTGAGCGGCAGCTGCTCCACGCAGCTCGGCACCGACCCTGCCAACCACAGCCAAAACAAGGATCCTCCCACCTAAACCTGCCCTCCTGCCCAGGAAGCTGCCCAGCTCACATCACACTGTTCAGCTGCAGCTGAGAGACAAACCTGCTCTCCATCCCCGTATTGTCCCCTGTGCTGTGGCCAAAGGCCCAGCTCCCAGACAGGGCAGGGAACTTGGACCCAAGGGGGAGAGCAGCTGGAGCGGCTGCACCCCCCCACATGCTGGCAAGGTCTGGCCATGAACACGGCACAAGTCACAACTGAAAGGGCCAAAATTCTGTGCTCAAGCCCAAAGCCCCCCAGCCCCTCCTGCCACAGCTGGAGCCGAGGGACTTCCACCAGCTTCACCGGTGGAGAAATGCTGCTGGTGTATGAGGGGGGAGCCACAGAGGACACAGGGCAGAACAGGGGCAGCTGCGGAGCAGGGCTGCAGAGCCAGATGCGCAGCATCACCCACCCATGCTGTTCTGCTCTGAACTTCCCTGTAATGCTCTTAGCTGGTGACTGGCTGAACTCTGTGCAAGGAAACACCAGGCAATGAGGGCTCTCAGCCCACTGCCCCCCTGGCTCTGTAAGCATGAGCACTGCAGGCTGGGCGGGTGATGCCCTGGTCTGAGAAGCATCCAGCTAGGTGAGTGCTCACAACGCTCCAGGGAGCATACCTCCTCCTCACACTGAAATACCACTAGTGCGCTACAAAACAGGAGTAACAAAATAATCCCTTCTTATTTTGCAGAAAAGTGCTTAAGAAATTCTGTACAAGGATCGCTATGGCAGCTGGCTCTGCGGGGGGGAGGCAGTTTGGAAGCAGCAGCACCACGCTACATGCCTTGCAGGGAAGAGGCCAAGAAGAAACTCCTCCAACTAAAAGCAGCGGCAGATGGTGAAATCTGATCGCAGTGGACATGAGCTTCAAAACATTTCTACCAATTAACAATGTGATTTCAACTGGTATCTGATGTCAGCTTCCCCTTCAGCTGCCTGCCGGACAAGCTGCTCTCCCCACGGACCTCGCTGACGGACATCTGAAGCACGCAGGAAGCTCAAGGACCTTGTCTGGTGGAGGCGAAGCATAAACTCTAGTTCTTGGCAGCTGAATAAAAGGAGAAATGATTTCCACAAAATCAGTTGGAAGAACAGCCCTTTGACTGCTGGCTGAATCATTTCTAGAAGTGACAGTGGCACAAATCCATGTGGTAAAAGCATTCCTAAGAGAGTCTCCAAAGCTCTCAGCTGTCACGGTGCCCAGGAACAGCATAAGCCAGGTTAGGCACTTGGATCCAAAGTGACTAATACAGAAACAGGTCTGAACAACCTGCATACAGCACGCTCAGCAGAGACCACAGCACTCCAGGCAACGCATTTCTATGTGCCTTGCCAGTTACTGCTGCGCAGATCCCTGGAAGGCAAGCGTTACTCTGCTGTCACAGAATAACATGGGGTGGAAGGGACCTGTGAAGGAAGATCTCTGGTTAGATCAAGTTTTAGGCTGGCCTGGTTTGATCAAACCCTTTGTCTTCCCTAAACACCAGACAGCAGTGTCCACAGCAAAGCCCCTTCTGCAGCCTCCTGCACATCAGTATCAGAGGCCGAAGACGCCAGGAACACCCACACCCGGCCATGAGATGAAGGATGGCAGAGCCAACCACTAACAGGCTGCAGGCACCCTGTCTGCTGGCACTGGATGACAGGCAGCAGTTGCTCACATTACCACCAGGTGCTATAAAGCCCCTCTGTGAATAACAAGCTGCAGTCCTTCCAGCTGAGTTCCCAAATCACCTGCGAGGGGGAAGAGGAGACATCAGGAGGGCAGACAATCAAGCTCCAGCACTGCCCAGTAGCTCAGGGGCCCTCCAGTCTGTTAGAGATGTGCAGAAGAGCTGACAGAGACTGGACTGATGACAGGCAAGTCCCTGAGCACAGAGCGATGGGGTGCTTGTTTCCCTGGCAGAAGCCTCAGTGACACAGAAGCGTTTCTAATGCTCATCTCTTCCTGTGGAGCAGAAGACCTCTTGCTGGTAGCCTGGGAAGGACACCAGGCGAGGCGTTGCCACGAAGCATTTGCAGAATTCAGCTTGGTGCCGGGAAAGGCATGGCAGCGCTAAGGCAGTATGTTTTGCTGGATGTGTTAAGCAACAGTACAAACCAAGTCCTTGACTGGCAAAGACCCAAGCTGTGAAAGACAAGAGGTGATGGAGAAGAGTGGGGAGGCAGGCAGCAGTGCAGCTGGGGGAAGAAACACAACGAAGAGGAGGGATGTGGCCTGCTAAGCTGGCCTCAGGTGCTCAGCTTCCTGCTCAGGCGGGAGGAGAAGCAACCTCAACCCAAATTCAGCCTTGTTGATGCACAGTTGTTTTTCCCACCGGAGGCCAGACACTCAGCTGGGATGCCTGTGCTGCATGAAGAGGCTCCAGAGACAGCTCTCGCTGCCCTTATAAGGGACTGGGAACAGGGGAAGCTGCCGAGCAGCCTGTCAGACAGTGATACCGCAGGCAGGAGTTCAGAGCCCTCCTCGGGAAACAGCCAAAAAGAGAAACTCCAGTGCAAGACTTCAAGACCTGGCATTTGAGAGCGTGGGAATGAGAAAGGTCTGAAGGAGTGGGAACAAAAGGGACAAAGCAATTTTTGGCTGGTTAACAGTGATGGAGGGTCCCTGTTCATCCAGCATCATGTCAGGACAGGGAACTCTCTGCCAGGGCATTTTAAAACACAGAAGCAGAAGAAAATATTTCCTCCTCCTCTGCAGCCAACCAGCGGCATTCACAGGTCAGTCTCCAACACTGCAAGTTATGATCTCTGACAGCAACTCAGATACACGTAGTAAAACCACACAGAACTTGAGTGTGTGATTCAGAGCCTGCAATCATCCCCTGAGGGAGAACCTCCACCCTGCTCTACCCGGGTGAGGGGTGCAAACCCCAGCTGTGCCTCGGGACACCCAGCTTCCCTGCACTCTCACTCCCTCATGAACCTCCTCTCTCCTCTCCGTGGCATGGTTTTCCTCTCTGAGCTGAGGATCAGACACTGACCCCTTTTACAAAGTGCTGAAATCCAGCCAGGTGCTAGGGAGGGGCAGAAATGTAAGGAGCTGGGGCTTCCCAGGGGAGCTCATCCCTTCAGCCAATGTCCACAGAGATTACTAGGTCAGACAACTGGTATTTTGAGCTGGTGAGAGAATGAGTGGATTACCGGCCCACTGCTGCAGAGATCTGAATGTACAGTGGTGTACAAAGCCAGGCCTGTGCCAGGCACAACACTGCTTCCTCTCCCCGAGCTGCCAGCTTCTGTTTTTGCAGTATCCCAACGCAGATCATCTCACCAGAGACCATCCCTCCCAGGTGACAGTGGCAGCACCTACTGCTCCAGCACGGTTTCTCCCAGAGCTTGCAGATCCCTCCCTGAGGAGAGCAGACACAACCTCCACCAGCGCACAGTCTGTGTTGGCATCCGACAGCATGCCCCCGGTGCAGGAAGGCTAACGCAGTCTGTGGTTCCGCAGTGCCTCCTGGAGACGGGCAGAGCCTGCGCTCCGGGAGCTTTCACACCTGCCACACACCTTCTCGCAACATCCCAGACAGCACAGCAAAGCTGTCACCCATCACAACACAGTGCTGATCTCGCCTCCTACTACTTCACCCTCACAAACTGACAGAAAGAAACTCTCTAAGTGATGGCATATATCCTCTCAACTCTTTCGCTTTTCTGCTTTAATTAAGGCTCAAATACCCCACTGAGCTCTGGGACCGGCAGGATGTATCTAATACATTCAAACACAGCCTGTGTCTTCTCTACTGGCAACTAGAACCTGCTCCTGAAACATCCAGCAACAGCAAAGCAGTTACGTGGTGGACAGAACACTTTACGCAATTCCTGTTAACAATTCCAGCCCTTCAGCTCTAATAGTCACAGTTCATGCTTTACATCTGCAGCTGGGGTACAGGAGAGCAGAGCAACACTGAGTGCTGAGGAGGAATCGCTCTTTGGAAGCAAACCCCTACCATGCATTCAGAGCTTCTGCTACCATAGAATGGAGGAGGCACCTAGAGACATCAGCAGCCCCGTAACACTCCCCCACTCTTACGCAGAGGTAATACCAAAAGTATGATTAAAACTGTAGTCAACTATCAGCTGGTAATTCTCCAAATTGCTTGGCATTTCTGGAGACAAACAAGTGGCGATAACTCTGCCTGCCTCTGAGCTGCTCAAGAGAGCCCAGAACAGACTGTTACAGCACTGAATCACAAAGAAATCCTGGCACCTTTCAACAAAAGACTGGCTGAAGGGGAGGGGGAAAAAAAGCTATCAAACCCAATCCCAGAGGGATGGAGGAAGAGCATCTTCCCACAGTTCCTGGGCCATATGCACATATATGGATATATAGATATATAGATAATAAAGTTATAAAATTTGATCAAAATAAAACCAGTAAATGTACAGCTTGAAAAACAGCAATATCACAGTGCATCAATGTCATGAGAAAGTCCCATGTTCTCCCCCTGCATGAGAGCGCAGCCTGCCACGTTCAGAAGAGCGCCTGCAGCAAGCGAGGCCTCCAGCCTGCTCAGCTCACCATGGGCGAGAGTCATCACCCCATGTTCCTGAACAGGTTTTTGTATTTCTGCAGTCAGTTCTCCATAGCAGTGGTAGACAGGCAGAAACAGCACGAGAGCAGGCTGCTCCGTCTGCAGGTTAGTCGACATACTGTCACCAGGCACCAGACATCCAGAGTTGCTCTTAAACTTCCCCATGCTCTGATGCCAGGCTCGTATTTACTTACTTACAAAAAAAGTGACAAAGTGAAGAAACTCAGGGGACGCTGTGAGAGTGGGACAAGGGCTGAATTCGGATCACAGGGGACAGATTGACCCTAAGAATCTTCTGTGCTCTCCTCCTCACTTCATCATCAGAGGAAGAGTTGCCCACCTTGATGGCCTGGAATTTCAGCAGGTTCAAAGTGCTCTGAGCTCGTCGAGATTTATTTTGGATAGGAATGGTATTTGCTTTCTTCCTCTGCGGTGCTTCTCTTGACTCCGTAGCTCTTCTCTTCTTCTGCCCAACGCTCTCACGGTAAGTGCTGCTGTCCTTCCACTCTGTTTTCCCCACCAGAGCTTCCTTATCTTTGATTTTCAGGGTCTTGGACTGCGCTGCTGTGGTACAGCCCTGGGATGAGCTGCCTGTGACTCTCCCGTTGAGGACTCCCGAGGCTTTGCAAGCATTGCTCTCCTGCAGCACTCCACCCTTTGGTCCCTTCAGAAGATTTAAAGCAAGGGTGGCAGAATCCGGTGCTTTCTTTATCAAACGCTTGTAGCCCTTACCTTCTGTTATTTTAGTGGTCTTACCTGAAGAAAACTGCCTTGGTGTACTCGAAGCCTTGAGGAGTTTAAGGTCCGAGGGCGAGATCCCAAGATGCCCTTGTGTGTACTTGGACTCCAAACAGGGCACAGTAGTTTTCAGTGGCACCAGAGCTTCCAGAACTACTGACAGTCTCATGGCTGGATACACGTCAGGATACATGCTTGTAGGGAAGCCCACTGCCGCAGCCTTGGACGTGCTGGATCTTGTTTGCTTCAAGGAGCTCAAGAGGAGATTTGTGGAATCCCCTTTAGAGACAGGCTGAGTGGACACTTTTGAAGAGTTCACCGAAACGCCGGTGGGTGAAGCAGACACCTTTGCCATGGCTGCGGTGTTTCTAGCCGGAGTCTTAGAGGGCTCGGCGGCATTGGCGCAGTTGTGCGGGGTGCTCTCTTTTGTTTGACTAGGTGTGTCTGCCGTGCACGAGCTGTACCCGTACACATCCTTACTCCTCAGAACTGTGGGCTGATAGCCCTCCTCCTTCAGGCCCTGAATGAAGGCCACCAGCTGGGTCTCTGTGTCCGAAAGGTCCTTGGACATCGGGTTGAAGACTCGTAGGGCTTCCTCCAGCACTTTCTGTCCTGCAGAGGAAATTCTTGACCAGGAATGGACAGCTTTTTCTTCCACATTGTTCACTTTAATATTCATGGCATTAGGCAAGTGGGTGCTTCAGGAAGGTCCAAATTACTGGAAAAACAACCCTTGACACCTCAAAAGGAGAGAGAAGATGGTTAGCTTACAGCAACTGAAATCATCTCACATTTTTAAGCAGGGACTTGAAGCCATTAAACCCAGACATGGCTACGCACAAACATCAGATCAGATGCTGGGCATAACTGATGTCAGAGGCATCATCAAGAAAATCCCGTCACTGATTTATCTCTGAAATAAAACTAAAACATTTCTTGCAGAAATATCCTGAAACCTAAACAAAGATTTCAGGCAATCCCATCCAACCCATCCGAAGAGAAGGGTTCGAATGGTTACGTCGTTAAAATCTGCAGCTCATTTCCAGTTTGAGTCCTACACACCACAGCTTTAGGTAACCAGATCTCACTTTCCTTTGGTAAAGCAGCCTTTCATTGAACCCGCTCCCTGCACACGCACTGAAAACAGCATGATCAAGCCATCTCAACACTAAGCAGCCTGAGGACCTCAAATCTATCCCAGCATCATGTTCAATTTTCCAGCTTCCTAATTGATTCTGCTCAAAAATTGATTCTGAGTCCCTGCCAAAGCTGCAGCACCCTCCTGAAGACCTGACAGCAGAGCTGGAGGCTATTTCAGTTGTGCTTCATTGATGCTGAACTCTGTGGCAAGGCAATACCACTCCTCGCTGCTCCCTTGTTTGAACAATGGTCTGCAACTTGCTGTCACAGCAAACTGGTGTTGATCCAAGGGCACTCACTGCCAAGTGAGGAGGAAGCAGGAAATTCAAGCAGGGCAGCATGAAGGAAACACACATCACCAGGGCCAAGTGTACAGTGACCTGAGGGCAACACTGGGATCATGCTCAGGGCACTACACAGCTGTCTGCCTGGGACAAAAGCACTAATTATTGTTTTAAATAAAAAATAGGCACTGAAGAGCAGTCCAGGCAGGACTTTTTGATACACCTGAGCGAACCCCAATCCTCTCATACTGAGCTGGTGACCTTGCCAGCTCCACAGCTGGACACTGTGGCAAGAAGTCACAAAATCTTTAGCTTCATTGATACTTCTCAAAATAATGAGGATTCAGCAAAAAGTCCTTTTCAGGGAAACGTGGAAGGTGTCAGAGATACTATTAGAGAGGGCAGTGTGCAGGCAAGAAAGCTGTGATGGAAAAGTTAGCACCTGAGCAGACAGAGCAAGGAACTACTCCTGTCCGATGTTCCTCCCAGAACTCCAGTTTCACCACAACCCCAGAGCCTGGGAGTGCCGGCCCCGGGCCGCCACTGGCTGCACAAGCAGGGAAGAGACACAAGCCAAAAGCAGGCACAAAAAGGGAAGCACAGGTCAGCAGGGGGTAAGAGCCTCCACATGACAGACTAATCTCAGTCAAGTGTTCTGCAGACGTCACAGCAGAAGAGGGATTTGGAGGAGGATAATATAGTTGTTCTGCGACAGGCGGGGGATCTCCCACGGAGGAGGGGAGGCAGGCATGGAAGTGCTCCAACAGAGCTGCGGCCGGCGTCATCAGCCAGCGGTGAGATTTGACACCTCCATAGTGAACAAGTGGCAGCAGGCACAGCGAAGGCAGCAAGCATGTAAAGCTTAATCCTGATCTGGTAGAGAGAAACCAATGGCGAAGCACAAGGAACAACGTGTGCTCAACAGGCTGTGAGATGGATCATCTTCAGGCTGCAGCAAGCCCAGGAACAAGCCTAGGACGCCTTAGGGGGTATTCTGGTGTTGGAGAGGCTGTGACATCTCATCGGGGACAGGACATCTCAACATTGATCCGTTCAGTCTTGTTTTTTGCAGTACAAGTTGTAGTAGGAGCAAAAGCTGGCCGCAAGCAGGGACCCCCCCAGCCTGTCCACCCGACAGCAAGTTCCCTCACTTGATGCCCTACCAAGGGACATGCCCTGGCTGAAGAGCCACGGGGCCACCGGCCCGCAGTGCTCCTGGCACAGATGCAAGCACGGCAGGACCCTCATGCAACGCTCGCTCAAGCGATGCCAGCGCCGGGCTGGAGGCCCGGCTGTCCGGGCGCAGAGGTCGAGGGAAGGGCTCTGCAGTGCTTCTCCCGGTGCACCGGAGAAGCAAGCCGGCTGCTGGCAGGGCCGAGACGCGGGCTGGGGCGGCCTGTGCAGACGGAGGCTGCCGCGGAGACCCAAGGAGGGCTCGGCGCGGGCCGCCAGGGCGGGCAGTCCCCCCCGGCTCAGCCTCTCCTCCTGACCCACCCCTCGGTGGAGGAGATAGATGCCCCTTCCCGAGCGTCCGTCCCTCGCTCCCCTCGCAGCCCCGCCCCCAAGCTCGGCCCGCCCGGTAAGGAGGGACCGGCGAGAGCCCTGGCCGGTGCCCTCCCTACGGGGCTGCGGGGAGGTGATTGGTGCAGACAGCGGGTGCGGCCCCCCCCGTTCGGCCCTCGCCGACTCCCGGGCCCGGGGCGGGGGGGGGCGAGGGGGGGAGAGGGCGGGGGCCGGGGCGGGGCCCTCAGCGCCGCGGCTCCGCCTCCAGCGCCCGGGGGCCACCCCACCGGGAGGCTCGGCAGCGCCCTCGCCCGGGAGCGCGGGGCCCGGGCACCGCCGGCCCCAACCTACCGGCCGCCGCTAGACCCGCACCCGCCGCTGCGCTGCGACCGCCGATCCAACATGGCCGCCCGCGGAGCGCCGGAAGCACCGCCTACTTCCGCTTCCGGCTCCCATCCGCCGGCCGGGACCACGCCCACAGCCACGGAGTGGGTTCGGCCACGCCCCCGCCCCGCCCCCCGCCGCGTTCGCCGTGTCCATGGCAACGGCGGTCGGGCCGCCGGTGGCGGGCGGTGCCCCGCGGCGCAGCCCCGGGCCGGCAGGGGGCGCCGGCCGGCGGAAGCGGCGCGGGCGGAAGCGGCGCCGTTTCCAGGTAACGGCGGCGCGGCCGGGGCCGGTTCCGGTGACGGGGCCGGTTCCGGGGCGATGAGCGGCGGGGCCGGTCGGCGGCGGCGGCGGCTGGTGCTACACGTGGACCTGAACAACACGGTGGTGGCGGCGGACGCGGTGTCGGGGCAGGGCCCGCGGGCGGCGCTCAACACCTTCCTCAGCACCGTCACCTGGGGCCGCGCCGGGGCCGCCGGTGAGCGCCGGGGCCTGCGGGGGCCGGGCGGCGGCGGCGGCGGCGGCTGAGCACCCTCCTCTCTTGCAGGCGAGTGGCAGTGGGCGAGCGACCGCCCGTCCCTGGGCCCCCCCTGCCCCGGAGCCCTCAGCTACTACAGCCGCCACGGCCGGGACCCGGCCTTCACCGAGGCGGGCCCGGGCCGGTGCTTCGGCGGCCTCCACGCCCGCCACCTGCAGCTGCTGGAGTGGCCGGGCCGGCCGCACGACGTCTTCTCGGTACAGGGGGAACCCAGCAAGAGCTACCACCTGATCCTGCCCGCCTTCTTCCGCCTCCTGGACACCCTGCACCGGGAAGGGAGGACGTTTGCCGTCATCTTCAGGACCTTCGGCACAGACCTGCCCCGAGCCCTCCGGGCCGTTAGCTGCGCCCTGGCCGGGCAGCACCCCCAGTTCCCCACCCTGCGGGACGTGGCGGTGAGTGGCATCCCCGGGGCCCGGCGTGCTGGAGAAGGGCAGCCGGATGGCCTGCACGGAGCTCCCTGTGCCAGGCTGCTCTCGAGCCGCTTAGCTGGCCTGCTTTCCAAAGCACCAGCTTCTGTGGAGAGGAAACGCAGCCAGCCTCTTGGGATGAAGCTGTTAGCCCGGGGGGAGCACGTGTGCCTGCGGATCCTGCGTGGGAAAGGTCTCCTCTTGGGGTATCCCGGGTCGGACGGAGTATTCCCTCTCCCGAAGAGGGGCCACCACAGCAGAGTGTGTCTCCCTGGCTCAGAGCTGATCGCAGCCATGCTCTTCCCCCAGCAGCACACCAGGCAGGAACGGTGGGAATGAGCTTCAGAAGCTGCTTCAGTTGTTCCTCAGAGCGTTGATGGGGAACAGAAATTAAAACGGGGGCAGCGTGTAGCTAGGAGGTCATTCCTTTCCATCCCTGGGGAGGGGATGATTTTTGGTTGGGTGGGGTTCCATGCCTCTTCTTGTCTTTTCCCCAGCAACATCCTCCCACCCTGCAGTGGTGGGGAGTCTCCACTCTGCTGCTTGGTGTCTCTGCTAATGCACAAAACAACCTGTCTGCTTTGGAAACCTTTCCTCTCCTGGTTTCTGCCGTCCTGCAGCTCCCTGTGGACCTCAACCCTGGCCAGATACGCTGCAGCAAGCGAGAGGTGGTGCTGACAAGGGGAGCAGAGCGGCTGGCCACCCGGGAAGATGGAAGAAAGCTTTATGACTACTTCAGCTCCTTTGAGGGAATTGGAGGCTTCCAAGACCACTTTGACTGGTGAGAAACAGGGCACTGAGGAAGTGGATGGGGCATTTTCTTCTCTCCTGTGATTCTCTGAGCTTCTGCCAGTCTGGGATAGCTCCTAGTTTTGAGGTCTTTATGTTCCTGGGGCCCCTATCACTTATGTGTTCCCAGTTTTGCCAGTGGGCAGCCTGCTGGAGCTCTCACATTTTTCCTGAGGTCCCCATCTCCTGGTGTACCTCCTGCTTTTTTCCAAACACCCCCTGATTTGTCATCTTGCTACAAAATGCCTCTTTCCCAGGAGGCAGCAGCAGGCAGAGGGACAGGATGGTCTCCATCCCGCTTGCCTGGCTCAGACGTTGTTGCCCTGTGCCTGCAGTGCAGCCTGGTCTGCCTTTATCCGAGAGCTGTTGCCCTCTCCCTCCCCTGATTGCTCCTTGTCATGCTTGCTATTTCAGGTGGGCCAGAAATCAGTTCTCTTCCCGGGGTGGGAAGCCCCTGTGGATTGACCCCCATGATCCCAGCATTCACCACATCTTCATCGATGACAACATCCGGCTGGACGATGAGGACACCATTGTTCATCCCCAGGTAGGCGGCTGAAGGCCCCTTCGGCGCCAGCTGCCTGCACTGGGGGGCGTCCCCAGTGAGGTCAGGCACATTTTGTCCCCTTTGCATGAGCAACAGCCTGCAAAAGGGGGATCAAGGTGCAGCCCCGGTGCCACTGCACCCCGCGCCACCAGTGTCGGTGGCAGCGATGCATGGTGCTGCCCACGGAGAGGGTGAGATCGGCCATCAGCAGAGAACAGCAGGTGCTGGCTGCCTGCTCTCACCGCTGAGCACCTCTGCTCCGCCGGGGTGAGTCAGCCCTGCTCCTGGCAACAGCAGCAACGGTGGCAGCCCAGCCAACCTTAGCATACGGCCATGGCTCATCTGTGGCACCGAATCGAAAGGGCAGTGTTTGTGGCAGAGCACACTTGGAAAAAGGGAATGTTTATGCAGGCAGAAATGTGCCTGGCAGTTGGACAACTGTCCATCCTTGAACAAGAGCTGCAGATACACAGGCAAGCCTGAACCCCTGCCTGTTTCCATCTAGGAGGAGACAGCTCGGGGGAGGGAAATGGTTGGCAGCATTTCCCAGGCAGCCGGGGAGTAGTGAGGGATGGGATGCTCATGGATTTGTAGCTGGTGGCAGGAGTTGTTGCTGCCTGGAGCAGACCTGTCAGGAACAGGCTTTGGTCTGTGCCGTACCTGATTCAGGGGAGTTGCTGTGGACGGCTCTGCTGAGAGCCTGAGGCCCCTGCACACAGCAGCTGTCTGCAGGAGCCGGAGCATGGCTCATGCAGCTCCACCTGCTGCAGTTCAGCCTCAGGCTGTTTCCCTGATCAAGGAGTTCCTCCTTTCGCCATCTGTAGCAGGCATGGCTGGTCAGTCAGGCTGCTCGGCTTGTCTCAGGGCAGCTGTACAGCCAGCCCTAGGGCTCCCCCCACACCAGATCAGACAGATAGGATCAAGTTATGATGGCAGCAAGACCTTGCTGGGGTCTGGGCAGCAGCCGAGCATCTCGCCAGCAGGGCTTATCGCTGCTGCTGGGACTTTGCTGTCCTGCAGCCAGGATCAGGAGGTTGGATGCCAGCTTCCCCTCCTCTTGCATCACCAGCTCTGCAGGGCTGTCCCCGTGTCAGTGACGGTGACAGAGCAGTGCTGGGAAGGAAGCAGATTGCCAGGTGGCCTTAGGCAGAGCCATGGTAAAGATCAGAAGGTGAAGTCCCTCCGGTGTGACAGGCTGTGGCAGCCAAACGAAGAGCTGTTGGCAGAGGTTTTCCTGGGGTCAGCTGCTCCACAGAGCCATTTTCTTCCAGCTGTGTGGCATGGCCTATTCCTTAGGGGAGTTCCAGCCCCATGTGTGACAGGCTGGTTCAGAGCCAAAGGCGCTTTCTGGGAGGGAGGGGAAATGTGGAGAAACTTCACTTTCTGTTGCTGGAGTGGAGATGGAAGTCCCTGCCCTCTGCCACTGACCCACAGCCAGCATGAAGGTGCCTGGCCAAGGAGGAGGGCAGGGTGCACCTCAGGGTGCATGTGCTGCTGCCAGGGTCTGCACTAATGCTGGGCACAGCCCTGGCACTGCTGCCGGCGGAGGGTGCGAGTGCTTCTGTGCGCTGCTCTCTCCCCTCAGGTGTTTTCGGAGCAGGGCAGCAGCAGTCCCAGACGTGCTCCCACCTCGGAGCTGTACGACATTTGCTTGGTGCAGAATGACCTGCTGGAGGCCATTGCCGATGAGGACTATTTCCTGCGCTGTGTGAGGAGGTGCGAGGAGAACTACGACCGCTACCTGGCCTGCATGGAGAAGGACACCCTGAGCCAGCGGTGGGATGGATAGTGATGCTACCCCGAGGGGCTCTGGACTGGGACAGCCCCTGCTTCCTGTTGCATGCAGGCAAAGTCCAGGGCCGGGCTCCTGCTTCAAGCTATCCCCTCTTCGATGTGTGACATGCCTTTTCAGTCCTACCAGGAGCCTCCGTGCCTGCGCACAAGCATCCTGGAAGCTTGTGTGACAGGATCCCTGGAGAAAACGGCCTTCCTTTCCTTGGCAGCACTATGGGGAGCTGCCTGCTTGGCTGGAGCCCCTCTGCAGGCAGCACTGCCCGTTTTGCCTGCTCCTGTGGGAGGGCTGGGACTCACGGTGCCCCTCCGCTCGCCAAGGCAGGGCCCTCCTGCCACAGCTGTAGTATAAGCAGCCACACAGTGTTCACGCCTCCCTTCCTGCTCCTGCACCGGTGGCTGGTGTGGAGCAGGTGCCGGGGTGAGCACAGTGTTACCGGCAGTACGCCCAAGTGTCATTTGCACTGTGGTGTTCTCCTTGGCAGAGCTAGCGGTGCCGTGTCACTTCTGCCTGTTTTTAAAGCAAACCTTTTTAGCTCGTTTCTGGTGTGAGTTTCCTGCCTGCCTGTGGCTCTGCCTGTGCTGGTGGGTGGAAAGCGCTTTTCTCGGCGTGTTCAGTTGCAGGGCTCAGCCAAGCGGGGACA
Organism: Astur gentilis; assembly: GCF_929443795.1. Classification (NCBI taxonomy): domain Eukaryota; kingdom Metazoa; phylum Chordata; class Aves; order Accipitriformes; family Accipitridae; genus Astur; species Astur gentilis. The sequence goes on along the minus strand of NC_064902.1, from coordinate 14,266,120 downwards.
AAAGTGACAGTAGAGGGTTTGGCACCCGTGTGCACCTTCCTGACGCTGTTGAGAGACCCCGGCAAGATCTTGCTCAGAGCGGGGCTGAGCTCACGCTCTGTCCCCGGCAGCCCCGTGGTGGTGACGGGCAAGGGGCTCCTCTTCACTGCAGGACGGTGGCTCCTCAGCTTCGTGAGCCCGGTGCCGGGGCAGCAGGGAGTGCGGAGTCGGGGGCCCCGACACCGGCTGCCGCCGAGGGGGTCTCTCCAGCCCCTCTTCCTGCGTCCCGGTCAGGTGAAGGGGGCAGGGGCACGGTGGGCCGGCGGTACCGAGGGCCCGGCGGGAGGACCGGGCGGAGGGGAGCGGGGCCCGGCGGGGGGGGTCGGGGCGGGCGCGGCACCGCCCCCGCCAGCAGCGGGCGGGCCCGGCGCGGGCGGCGGCGCGGAGCGGCGGGGAGAGCAGCGGAGCGGGCGGAGAGGTGAGCGCGGCCGCGGTCCCTGCCCCGCTCCCGGTAGCTGGGCGGCGCCGGACGGGGAGCCCGGGCCCGGCGGAGCGGCGGTCCGGGGAGGCGGGGGGGGAGGGTTGCGGGACTGCGGGCGGGAGCCCGGAGAGCGCCGGTGAGTGCGGGCTGGGCAGCGGGAGCCGCGGAGAACAGCGGTCCGGTGGTTGCGGGCTGCGCGCCGAGAGCAGGAGCTTCGGCGGGTCCGGGCTGTGCAGCGGGAGCCCCGGGGAGCGGGAGCCTCGGGGGGGTACGGGCCGTGCACCGGGAGCCCCGGTGGGCGCGGGCAGAGAGCCCCGGGGAGTGGGAGTCCCGGTGGGTGCAGGCTGTGTACCGGGAGCCCCAGGGAGCAGGAACCTCGGCGAGCGGCAGCCGCGGTGGGCGCGGGCAGAGAGCAGGAGCACCGGGGAGTGGGAGCCCGGAGGGGGCGGGCAGGGAGTCCCGGGGTGCGGGGAGCCCCAGTGGGTGCGGGTGGGGAGCCCTGGGGAGTGGGAGCCCGCAGGGGGCGGGCAGGGAGCCCCAGTGGGTGCAGGTGGGGAGCCCTGGGGAGCAGGGGGCTGTCGCACCGCCGAGGGGAGGCTGGCTCGCTGGGGCCGGGGGGGCCAGTGGGTGCCTGGGCGCTGACTTGGGTGCTCTCCCTGCAGGAGGCGGTGGGCAGAGCCGGGCCAGCGCTGAGCCAGGCCGGATGGGTGGCACGGCAGGGCCAGGACCCGGGGACCCCCGGGGCGGCTGAGCCGGCCCATGGCGGCAGGCGCGGGCGCCTTTGCGTGGGCCGCCTTCCCCGCCATGCCCACGCGGCGCGTGTACTGCAGCGCCGTGCACCGCGACGGGCAGCTCTTCGTGCTGGGCGGCTGCGGGGGCGGCGGGCGAGCCCTGGGCGCTGCCGAGGTGCTCGACCTCCCAACCCAGCGCTGGACCACGCTCCCACCGCTGCCCACGCCGCGGGCCGGTGCCGCTGCCCTCGCCCTGGGCAAGCAGATCCTGGTGGTGGGTGGCGTGGACGTGGCGCAGAGTCCTCTCGCCTCCGTCGAGGTCTACCATGTGGATGAGGGCAAGTGGGAGAAGAAGGCGGCGCTGGCTCAGCCCTCTATGGGTATCTCAGCCGTGCAGAGAGGTGAGGGCTGGGGATGGGGCTCGGCTGCAGGTACCTCTACTGTCCAGAGAAGCAGGGGTTGGGGATGCTGAGGTGGGATTTGAATCCTGCTGCCACTTGGGATGCAGCACGAGGCTTTCACCCAGTAGCCAAACTTGCCACTTAATGGCAGGGTCCTACTCTTGCCCCAGCAGTCCTGTTGCAGCCCGGTCTGGGTGATGTGGAGCCCCTCTGGGCACAAGAGCCTTCCCCAGCTGCCCTGGCTGGGAGCTGTGCCAGGGTGGCCAAGCACCCTGCTCCAGCCTGGCTCGGCGTGCTGCGCGTCGAACACATTGTGATTCCTGCCCAAACTTTGCTGAGCAGCCTCTGAGCCTTGGCACAGCCGGGCAGCCCACATGCCAGGAGCCGGGGTTGGTCCCCATACGTGGTGCCCATGTCTGCTCCCTGTCTGAGGATGCCATGGCATGTCCCCAAGCTGCAGCAGGGTGGGCAGGGCAGAGGGGACGGCAGGGCAGCAGTGAGAGCGGGCAGGGGTGCTGTCTGCGCCGGGAGCGGGAGCAGGATTTGGCAGCATGGCTGTGTTGCCATGGTGTCTCCAGGGAGATGGTACTGCCGAGAATAATTAGAGCCGATGGCCTTGTGCTCCTCTCTGTGCCTGATGGATGGGGTGGAGAGGGGGGTGAGAGGGTCCCAGTGGGGTTGGGGCATTGCTGGGCTCAGGCCTGGCTGCATGCACCGTCCCCCGGCCACCCTGAAATGGCAGCTGGCCGTGGGGCTCCGCAGCGCCTGTGCTGCCTGCCCTGGAGGGCACAGGGACTCCCAGCCCCGCAGCACTGCCCACAGACCCCCAGCCTCACCGCAGCCTCTTTTGCAGATGGGGCCATCTACGCACTGGGGGGAATGGGTGCGGACACCTCTCCCCAGGCACTGGTCCGTGTCTACGAGCCAGCGAAGGACCACTGGCAGCCCCTGCCCTCTATGCCCACCCCCTGCTACGGGGCCTCCGCCTTCCTGCAGGGCAACAAGATCTTCGTCCTGGGTAGGTGCCACCGGGGAGAGCCGAGCATCCCCCCGTGCCCCTGCCCTCTCCCTCCGCTGCCTCCCCGGACCAGGGAGTGACCTAGTGCACCCCAGGGTGGCTCTGTGCTGCCCTTCCACCCCAGCACTGCAGCCGGCAGGCCTCATTCTGCTTGCTGAGCCCACCGATGGTGCCAGCTCGGGGCACTGGCAGCCGCAGTGTCTCGTCTGTGTTCAGGGGGCCGGCAGGGCAAGCTGCCCGTCACCGCCTTTGAGGCCTTTGACCTGGAGACGAGGAGCTGGACGCGCTACCCCTGCGTGCCCAGCCGCCGCGCCTTTGCTGCCTGTGCCATGGTCGATGGTGTTGTCTTCAGCCTGGGGGGGCTGCAGCAGCCGGGGCCCCACAACTTCTATTCCCGTCCCCACTTCGTCAACACCGTGGAGATGTTCGATCCTGCACAGGGTGAGCTTCATGTCCCTAGGTGGGGTGGGAGTGTCCCCTGTTGGTCCAGGATGCCTCCCTGGGTCTTGGTGAGGGGTGTCCATGCCCGAGGGACATGGTTCATCCAGGCCCTGAGCATCAGCTCCTTGCACCCATGGCGAGTCCTGCCCTGTGCTCCCTGGCCCTGGGAGCCATTTGCCCGGGGGTGTCCTGGCCTCGGTGTGTGGAGAGGAGCCCCAGCAGGCGATGCTCATACCCTTTCACCCCCAGGTGCGTGGAGCAAGCCGAGCCGTGCCATCCGCATGAGGGAGAAGAGAGCCGACTTTGTGGCCGGCTGCCTGGGAGGAAGAGTGGTGGCTGTGGGTGGCCTCGGTAATGCTGGGCATAGGCACATGGCTGTGTTCCCATCCCTGTCCTTTGTGGCACATCAGTGACCTGCGCAGCAGTGGGGAGGTCGGCTGTGTAAAACCATGGGGCTACTGCAACATCGTCAACAGCCGCATCCCTCCTGTGCCCCCCAAGAGCTGGGGGGACCCTACTGCCCTGTCCCACAGGCTGCCCCCACTGAGCAGCTTGCCCCTTTCACCCCGCCACACCAGGCCTTCCCCAGCTCACGTGCAGCGTGCTGGGCTCACAGCCCACGTCAGCTCAGCCCCGCCGCGCAGGGCTGCAGCGCCTCATCCCTCTCCCGAGAGAGCTGGGGAAAGGTTAGTGCTGTCACTCAGCAGCGGGGATGCAGCGGGGAGGGCTGCCCGGGGAGCCTGACGCCAGCCAGCACCCCCAGCCCTGCAGCAACGGCTGCCAGACCCCACTGAGATCGCCCGGGGCAAGCCAGACCTCCTGCTGCAGGGCAGGAAGAGGTGATGGGGAAGGTGAGCGGTGCTGGCTGCGTCCCTGTGGTGTGATGTTGCTTCTGAGCCCTGCCATGGCTGGAGCTGCTGTCCCTTCTGCCCCAGTGATGGCTGCAGGGTGCCGGCATGGGGGCAGAGCCAGCAGTGCGGCATCAGTGCCAGCTGCCCTCCCTGTGGGGATGCTGCTAATCCTCTTGTGCTCCTGCTAATTGCCTCTGGGGTCACAGACCCCCCCCTGCAGCACAGGGCTTGGGGACTGCCCACCGCTAGGGGCTCAGGCTGGGGCATCAAAGGCGTGTGAAGGGCGAAAGGCAGAGCCTGGGGTGCAGGGAGGGCTGCGGGGGGTCTGACACCATTCTGTCTTCCACAGGGAACCAGTCCTGTCCGCTGGACTCAGTGGAAGGGTTCAGCCTCTCTCAGAAGAAGTGGGAGCCGCTGCCCCCCATGCCCACCGGCCGCTGCTCCTGCTCCAGCTGCCCGGCACCCAGCTTGCTCTTCGTCATCGGCGGGGTGGCCCAGGGCCCCAGCGGTGCCGTTGAGGCTCTGTGCCTGCGCGAGGTGCCCTGAGTGGGGCCCCGGGGCCCAGCCCCGGCCATGCACCAAGTGCCTGAAGACGGGGACAGGGTGTGTAAGCACCCGTGCGTGCGGGTGACCCGGTTCCGGGGAGCTGCCGTCCTGTGACGCCAGGTGCCGGAGCAGCTGCAGTTTCTTGCCACGCTTTGGAAACCCCTGTCAGCTCCTGCACCGCTGTGGCAATAGAGCCAGGGGCAAAATCCTGCCTGGCAGGAAGGCCGCGGCCAGTGGCACTGAGGGAGCAGTGGCAGCAGGACTGTCGCTGGCCACGCTGCCCTGTCTGGCCCCGTCCGTGCTGTGGCATGTCCGTGCCATGTGTGTAGCAGTGAGTGCTGTGTCGTCGTAGACCCAGTTGATGTCTCATGTAGCACAGAGGTGCCCGGTAGCTCAGTGCCTAGGAGGTGACTTAGCACCTCGAATAAATGAAACACATGGAATTTTACCCCACTGGAGTTGTGTTGTCCTTGGTTATCCTGCTCCAGGCAGGGACATGCCACAGCCTGTTGGGAAACCCGCTCCCAGGGGAGAGCCTGGTGAGTCTTCCCTGGCTGGACCTCATGCTATGGGACAGAGACATCTCTTGCTCCTTTCCCCACTGCCAGAGTGAGCGGAGCAATGTGATGTAGGGATCCGGCCCTCCTTTTGGAGAGGGAGAGCTGAGCAGTGGCTGCCCTGCCTTGGCACAGCCTTGCTCCTGCTTGGCCTCTCCTGTGGGCAAAGAGGCTGCAGCGGGTGAAGGCAGCAGCAGGAGAGGGGCTTTGTCAGAGGGAGCTGGGGTGCGAGAGAGGGCAGGGAATGGTGAGGGCTGTCAGGATGCTGAGAAATAAGATGAGATGCCTCATGATGCTGGTGCTCCTGGACCCCATCCAGCACCACAGCCCTGTCTCAAAGGATTGAGCGTGGCCGGTGCTTGGGAGAGCCGGATTTGGCTGTGTCCAGCTCTCCCAGGCAGGACACCACATTTCCCACTTACCAGCACTGGGAAGGGAAGGGAAGCTCTGTTACTGGTGGTGTCTGTGGGTGACATTTAAGGGTGTACAGTGAGACTGGTGGGGGCGTGATCCCCCAATTGCCTGGTGCTGTGGGCTCGCCTGAGCCTCATTGGTCTTGGTTCCATGCAGAGTCACGCAGCCCAAAGCAGAGAGCGGCGGTAGCAGATGCAGACGAGGGATTCGATCTTTCACTGATATGACATTAGAAAGAACTTGCAGGTCCAGGTAAATATCAAGCACAGATGCCTGACCTTTCGGAAAAGATAGCCAGTGCGATGCTCAGATGGGTAGCAGGGCCAGAGAGATGGGAAGATGAATCCCAGCAGAGTGCGGCAGCATCCGGCCCACTGCTAGGGCAGGCTGTGCTGTCTGCCGGGGGTGTCACAGCATGGGGAAAGTTGAAAATTATTTAGAAAAGAGCATTCTGTGCTGGTTTTGGCTGGGATAGAGTTAATTTTCTTCATAGCAGCTGGTATGGCGCTATGTTTTGGATTTGTGCTGAAAAGAATGTTGATAATACAGAGATGTTTTCGTTACTGCTAAGCAGTGCTTACCCAAAGTCAAGGTCTTTTCTGCTTCTCTCACCACCCCACCAGTGAGGAGGCTGGGGGTGCACAAGGAGTAGGGAGGGGATGCAGCCGGGACAGCTGACCCCAACTGACCCAAGGGATATTCCAGCCCATATGGCGTCATGCTCAGCATGTAAAGCTGGGGGAAGAAGAAGGAAAGGGGGGACGTTGGGAGTGATGGTGTTTGTCTTCCCAATTACGTGTGATGGAACCCTGCTTTTCTGGAGATGGCTGAACACCTGCCTGCCAATTGGAAGTGCTGAATGAATTCCTTGTTTTGCTTTGCTTGTGTGCATGGCTTTTGCTTTACCTGTTAAACTGCCTTTATCTCAGCCCACGAGTTTTCTCACTTTTGTTCTTTCAGTTGTCTCCCCCGTCCCACCGGGGGGGAGTGAGTGAGTGAGTGGGTGTGTGGTGCTTAGCTGCCGACTGGGGTTAGACCATAACACAGTCACCAGATGTTTTCAGTGTCATTGCCCCATCACCTCCACTGCCTACCCAGCGCAGTGACTGTGGGGTTCATCCCTACATCCTGCATGGCCATTTGCCTGTGTTTTGGGAGGAACATCCTGGGATACCTGGGCTGGCGGTACCTCGGATGAAGCCATCCCTGCATCCACCTCTGGAGTTGCCATAGAAACCACCACTGTGCCAGAGCCAGCATCAACAGGGAGCCCCGAATTAGTGATTGAGCCATACCTCGGCAGCGGGGGGGATGCATCAGCAGCCAGAGAAGGTTAGTGGCTCATGCTGTGTTGGGAGGGTTGGACAGAAGGACCCCCTCCTCTGAGCGTGATGTGGCTCCAGCCTTCTCCTATGAATATTGCAGCAGCGCCCCATTTTCACAGTGCTTCCTGACCTGTGCTCAGCTCCAGTGGGCTTTTCCTTCCTGGGGGCCTGGGAGGTGACAGACCCCTCGGTGCCACCTCGGTACCTCTCCCCAGCCTGCCAGCCCTTTCCAGAAGCCACCAAGGCATGCAATAACTTCAGTCTCACCAAAACTTTAGTCATGAGGGATCCTAAATCACAGAACTGCATTGGAAATGCAGACCTGATTAATAAGCTTTTCCCGCAGGAACATTGCATGGATGGGATAAATCAGACGCTGAGTCACAGGCAAATTGACATCCCTGCATGCCAACTTCGCAGCTTTCCCTGCTGATGACGGGGTGCCCAGTGCTGCTTTTTCCAAATTCAAGGTAATGCTGACTGCAAGAGCCGGGAGATGCTGGAGGGGGAAGCTATGGCTCGGGAGCCCTTTGCCATTGCTGTGTTTCCAGCAGTGGGGCCAACGGTCCCTGCCCTGCAAGGGATTTGCCCCTTTCTTGGCAGCACCTTGCCTCATGAACATGATTGCCAGGCACATCGACCCACTGCAGTGCCGTTTGGCTTGGCTCATCCACCCAAAGTGAACAGAAATCCATGACCTCTCCTAAAAGTGTGGATTTCTCATTCTTTTCTATCTCTGCTTTTAGTCACAGGACCAGGATCCCATGCAAATGAGGGGAGGGGACCAGCCAGGACAATGGCCAAGGACATCTTGGGGTGGATGGAGAGATCTTCAGGCAAAGCAATGATGGTCCTGACTACCCTTGGATACCGACACGTTATTAACTGAAGAGCTCCTGTGAGTTTCTAACAAAATGCGCTATGAAGAAAAAGAAGTTGAGGAACGTATCAAATATATTGCTGTCTATCTCCTGGCAGCTTCTGCTAATTTTTACTAAATGAAAGGCTTCAAGTATCTGGCCACACTCCCTAATGCTAGAAGCACAGTCTGTTACTTCAGATATAAGGAGAGCTACAAGTCAGTGCCTGGCAACATGGCTAATCTCCCCAGAGTGTGTTACGGATGGGGGAGACTGGAACTTGAGGTAGCTGTCAGACCTATAATTAAAAAAATGTGTTTCCTTATAGAAATTTCTTTCCGTTGTCAGGAGAGATGGAAATACAAAAATCTCATTTATCATATTGCACAAACTCGGTAGACACTCAAACCAGAAAGCTCCAGCCACACCAGAAATAGGAATAGGTCTGTATAATAACCTAAAATAATGTGCTGAGCCTTATCTCTGGTGTGCAAAGCACTGGCAAATCCTTTCCTGAGGGCAGTGGAAGGGCCATAAATGGGTACAGGGCCCTACAGTCTCTTCTGAAGGGAGTTCTGGGCCAACTTCCCAATTAAGAGCAATAAAATGATGGAAAATCACCATTTATGATGCAGGGCTGTATAGGACCTGGACGCACAGCAAGGCTCTTGGCAGCAGCACCATGTACTGGCTGTACCATGGAGCTGTAGGCAGTTCAGGAGCAGAACAAGGCTTTTATTTACTCAACAAGCGCAATAAACATTAATGTTCCCATCAGTATGACTCTCTGGAGGAAGGTTTGCCTTCCAGTGCACGGCTGCCTTGGACAGCCCAGCCATTATCCCATCCCTGAAACAGGAATATTATCTAGGCTGCGATTCCCCACTCTGGTCCTCGAAAATCAACCCATTAGAGGCTCGTTGTGCAGCTGAGTGTTAACAAGCAGCCGTGATAAATCTGAGCTTTATATACCAGCCCTAGCACTGTAGTGACAAGCAAAAACAATGCAGCAAAGTCACTCCAAGAAGTTTTTTATGGGTGAAAGTCCAGATATATATTTTTTTTTAAGGGAAAGCTTTATTTCTGTGGGATTTGATTAGGAAACCAAATACATACATCAAGAAAGCCATTATTTTGACACCTCTGAGCTCCAGGCTGCCTTTAATACTAAAGGCAAAAGAGCATAAAGGGGAATGTGAGTAGTTCCTGTAATCTATCCATGAATTTATATCAACCTTATTTCTACAGTAGTTTAGTGCTTACAGAATATCTTCAGAACCAGCAACCAAATATTTTAACCAGTATTGAAATTGTTTTGAATTAAAGGAGAAAAAAATAGGCAAGTAAGCGTGCCCATTTTCCATTCCCAAAGATGAAGAATTACAGAAGCACAAGGAAAAAATTCCAGTAAAACTATATTTGAGAATCTTTCTCTGGGGAGTGTTTAGATGATGGGTTATTTTTGTCATACTTCTAATGGGTGAAATGAAACCATTCTGCATTTTTGCCAGAGGTATTTACACGAGACACCCCGCAGCCTCTGGACATGAAGTAAATGGGCACCGTGGCCACCGTGCTCCCATGGGAGCAGCCGTTGGGTCAGGCTCCAAGCCTCCTCTTCCTCCCCCTGCCCTGTGATGGCCCCATATTCCCTGGGGGCAGGATCTGGCCTGGCGCCTGCCCTGGGCGGCCTGGGGACAGATCGGAGCGGGGGCTGATCCAGGGACCCCCAGCCCCAGACTGTGAGGCTGGGACCCACAGGCTCCCATGAGGGTCCCACGAGGCCCCGTGGGGCAGGCGGGCAGCTGCACCCCGGGCCTGTGAGGATCCACCAGGCCCAGGCCTGGGGCAGCCATGTCGGCAGGGCCTGCCCTCAGCCTGCTGGGCCGTGCCCCCCCCACCAGGCTCTCCCCATAGCGAGGGGGCACAGGGGAACGCTCCCCCCACCCCGAGCAGGGCTTATCCGTCTCTCTCCATTTTCCTCCTCCCCGCAGGGCAGCGTGGCAGCATGGCCACCATGGGGTTGGAATGGAGGCTGTGCATGCCAGGGCCATGGTGAGGGCCGGGATCTCCCAGTGAGGGTGTCAGCTGTGAAAAAACCATGAATTTTAACGTCTGGAACATCAAAGAGATGTTGAGCACACCAACAGCCGCTGGGTGAGCTTGGGCTGTGGGGTGGGGCAGAAAGATCACGAGGAAATTGTATATAAAATTAAACGCTTTGGGTGTTTGATAGTGATGGGGTGAAACACATCTAGAATTGATCTACCGTCCATTACGGTCTGGTTAATGGTGGCTAATTACCCTCCTTCCCGATCCTGTTTGTGCCTGCATTGCTCCCAACCTGCCAGGCACTGCCATAGATCCACCATTGCTGGGAATTTAAAAACCAGCATTGGCTGAAAGCTGTTCTCTGATTTATTTGGGGTTTATTCAGGGAGGTCCTGTGGCCTATCTATGCCTAATTAGGTAAGTTAAATCACCATGTGCAAAGGGTAGATAAAATGAATTGTGATTTGCCATATTGTTGCATATTATGTAACTCTAAAATTATTCCATATCCTGCATTTATATGCATGGCTTAATTTTTTTCCCAGCAGAAGTCAAAGAGTAGCTAGAACTCCCCACATCTACAATATATAGTGAAACAACAAAAATTTTTTGGATGTAAACATCTGGAGAGCAAATATGTAAGACAGGCTGCATTTTTTACCTTTTGCATTACGTAGCTAAAAAAGACAGCAAGATTTATCCCTTGTTTGACTCTAGAGAAGCTAATTGATGAATTTGGTCCTCTGAGCCTCTGTTAGTTAAATAACCCACTTACATAACTAACTTGTTCAAATTCACCGTTTTAGTCATACTGTCTCTTTGGCCTGATATTACCACAATGATGGATGATAATGAAAACATAATAGTAGTTTCCTTGCCCATTATAAAAATACTTGTCATAGATGTACGAATTAATTGAATTTTGCACAGATGCAGGGGTCAAAGGGGAGCCAATTCAGGGAAAAACTTGTTTATATTTGTCATGGGTTTGTCTTTATAAATATGTGTTGCATAATTATGTTGTCTTCTTGGTACCTGCAGATTTCTGTTTGGCTTTTCTTGGGTTTTGTTTGTTTGTTTGGTTTTGGTTTTTTATTTTGTTTTCAATAAGTTGCTTCTAAGTAGTTTGAAAACCTGTGACTTTCTTTCTGGTCAGAGACTGAGCTGGGGAAATTTAGATAATATATAAAAATAGATAATATTCTACATAATAATATATATAATTATATATTACTGTAATATATAATATAATAGCTATAATAATTATATAGTAATAATTATATTAATATATACTATATTAATTATATATTGATTTAATACAATATAATATATAAAATTTATAATAGAGATTTTTTTAATACACAAATCATTCTGTGGAGTTGTGCAATAGGAAAGGAAAAGAGTGGAAGAAGGACAGGTGCCTGTTTGGAAAGGGATCACTCGAATTCCTTCCTCCTCCAAAGTATCCTGTCAGCTACAAAGTCTTCCCTTTTAACTCATTTATTAATGCAGGAAGAAAATACAGACAACATTTTAACACGCACTTCTCAGCATTCCACATTTTTTGCAAGTGAGTTCAAAAGGGTCAAATAGGGCATAAAATGTTACTTGAAAATGCAGCTGGGTTTTTGGAAGAGTTAAGAAGGGGGAGAAAGTTCTCAGGAGGAAAATTAACTTTTTCTAAAGGAAAAAAGAAGTTATTCATAGAAGTGTGTGCATGTGTGTGTGTATTTGAAATAGGGGAAAAGGTGTTGATTACTTTTCCCTGGCTCACTTCTGTTACTAGAAATCTTTCTCACCACAGCAGGGTATGCTGTATAATCCCCAGAATACTGTTTTTCAGGGAGCTTTAAAAATGAAACATAAAATCAGCATATAATCTAGGCAGGGTATGAATCACACGAGTTCTTTGCAAGTTTGAGTCAGGGTGTTACTTCTGTGAGCAGCTGCCACCAGGTCCCTAGGAAATGCAGAGCTCCAGTGACGCAGTAGCCTCATGGCAGCGGTGCTGCACAAGCCCAAGATTGCTCTGGGTTTTATTTGTTATCTATCTGTCAGACACACATGTGCTTCTCTGTAACCACTAGCAGCCTGAGAAATAGGGTGGGGGAACTAAAGTTTCTGTTTTACCTGTTTTTATGTATGAATATTGACATAACAGAGATCTTAGAAATATGGCAAAGGGAAGATTATCTAGTTGGACACTGCAATATCAGGGTGCCAGTTATTTAAGGTGGTGGGAGGGGGTCATGTGGATAGACTGACAGCTATACAGTGGAGAAAGTTTAGGTCTAATTTAAGTGTATCAACAAATGACATGATTCTTGTGGATTGAAATGCTGGACTTCATTAGGGAAAGTGCTGTGTTAGAGCAGCGCTGCTGCCTGCCCAGCCAGAAGGGCAGGTGAAGAAAGATTGCAGAAGATGTGAGAACAGCAGCTGTAAAAGCAGTGATGCTTCAATCAGCCTTTTATCGACTGGATAAGCGTCGCTGGGGCGTGATGCTGAAAGTACATTTCCAGACACCATAAATACCTGCCTCAGCCAGGGAACTCCCAGGGGCAGAGACGTGTCTTGCCTTGGCCCTGAACTGAGCACAAGAGCCGCGTTCAGGATATTACTCTTGTAGTGGTACCATGAGAGTGACAGTACTGAACTGGAGTCAACATCTCTGCAGGAGCAACAGAAGCCAAAAAATCCACTACTGTTTAATTTCAAAAAAGATACTGACATAGTCATAAGGAAGCTCGTTAAAAAGAAATTAAACTGGACACCCAAAAAGGTTAAATGTTTGCCTGAGGCCTAGAGATTAACTAGACTTCATGTTGAAGCTCAGAACAAATGCATACCAGCTATCAGATCAGACATGAGAAGGACCAGTACCAGACTGGCATGGTAAAGAAGACTTCTGAAAATGAGAAGGCATCCTTCAAGAAATGAAAGACAATAAAAAATAGAAAAATAGAAACCAATATATTATGATTTGAAATTGAAGTTACGGGAATTTTCTTGTTCTGTGAGAAAAGCAGTAACTTGCTAAAGGCATAAAAGCTACTAATATACCTACTTCCAAAGACATCAGAAGCAGAAAGCCTGCCAGAGAGTGTGTAAGGCCAATATATGATGAAAATATTAGAGAGGCATTCAAAAGGAATGCTGTAAGTTAAAGCCTGCTTGGGCCACTACTCTCTATAGCTTATTTCTGCTGTTGAGAAAAAACTTCCAAATTTAAGAACCTTATTCAATCCATTATCCCATGAAATTCCATCCCACATAGCAGGGCCACATATTTTGAAGTTGCCTTGAGGTCCCAGAATAAGCACAAAATGAAGGAGACAGCCAGGACAAAGACTGGGAGAGCAGCTGTAAAAATCCTGAACCTTGGAGGAATGAGAAACCAGGGCTGTAAGTGCAGACTGGAAGATGGCTTCAGACTTGGGGGGGGGGTGGGTGGTGGGGGGGTGGGGTGTGTGCAAAAAAACCACTGTCTCCAGATGTCTAATTCTTAATGTGGTCAGGGATACGTTTTGTGAAAGTAAACAGGGCTGCTCCATGGAAATTCCAGTCTCCTCCTAAGGAAAAGGCCCTGTGTGAACCTCTGTGGCTGGCTCAGGACAAAGGGCTAACATGGTTTCCAAGGTGAGGAATGTCTGGGCAGTATTGAATCACAGCCGAATGAATAATGGAGTGGCTCATAGAAAGTAAAAATTATCTTGAGGAATTAAAACAAGACCAGAAGGACTTTGAGCCTGAAATCTGGAAACTGGAGGCAGTGTTTGAGCTGAATAACTGAGAGGGATTTTGTTGTGGTTAATGCATTGGGGCCAGTGCCAAAATCTGTTTGTAGAAATTCCTTTTAGGATATGGTGCAAATGATTTGCAGCAAGCATGTCATGCTATTCCAGAGGACAGAAAGCAGAGTCATAATTTTATGCTGTGGCCATTCACAGTGAAGAGATGGCAAATGACTGGAAGCTGCAATAGCAGCTAAAACTCCTTGTTTTAAACTCCTCCAGGCCCCTGGATGCTGAAGTTCCTCTGCACCCAAAGCCAATGCTGATCCTTGCTTATTTCCTGAGCTCATTGGCAGGCAGCAAATAGTGACGATGAGAGCAGCATAGCAGAGCTAGAGACAGTTCCTATAGATACAGACTAAAGCCAGGAGGAAGAGCAGGTGAACAGTAGCTCCCAGAATTTCAATTGGATTTCTTGTGATACAGCCCTGGTCACTAAATGAGAAGGAGTGGAAAGGGCTGGGAGATTTTTCTGGAGGGGAATCAGGAGAAGAAGAACTTTATGGCACTGATCCTACTCAGGATTACTACCAGGAGAAAAAGATCTCGTCTTTGGGAAAGAGGGTTTACTGCACTTTGAAGAAAAGTGTCAGGAAGACGTAAATGAGATTTACCCACAGTACTTGGGAAAAAGAGGCATGTTGGCACAGGTTCAGTGGTGATGACAGAACCAAATAAAATCACTTACAGCAGCAGCACCGTGGATAAATGTTATTTTGCAAATTGCAGAAGACTCAGTTTGCTTTTCCAAATGACTCTTAAACCTTGGTGCTGGTGTGTAAGGATGGATCCAAAAAATGGAGTAAAAATTAACCATTTTAAGTATGACCGATAAGGCCTATGACAGTTTATAGTTATGAATTTTTAGCTTGTCAATGCTCCTAGAAACATCTAGGAAACACAAGAAGAGGGTATTTATGGCATGCTGTGTTTCTCTTGGGTTGTTGTATCTGACAGCTGTTTGGGGGCAAGGCAGAACCTTTGAATGAAAAGTGAACATCTGCATATGGTTGTGCTAAAATATTTGGAAGTGGAAATTGGAACTTAGAAAAATTAAAGAAGCTCCCAAAACATCTAACTCGGTGGAGTTAGATCCCACTGACAACAGGGAAACTGAGACTGTGAAGAACTAGCTGACTCCCCAGATATGCAAAGGGCTGCAGATTTTTTATGTCACACTCATGTTACAAAAAGGGTTGGCGTTGCCAATATTGCAATACCTTGCATAAAGTTAGGTGGGAAAAAGAAACTGTTTCATCAGTCAGCAGAGGATGATTTAGTATTTTTTGGCACTGACAAGAACTTGTCTTGTATATCTAAAGCTGGTTTTGCTTTGGACGCGTATGCTAGTGCCAATACCATAGGAACATTATGGAACAAATGCATGAACAACTTGGGGAATGGCTCGTGTTAGCAGAAAGCTAAAAGTTCTCCTGAGGTAAACTATTACATCACCTAGGAGAGACTTCTAACTGAGATTAAGTATCTAGGATGTTTCCTTGCAGTTTATAAGGAAGGGTTTATATTTAGGACAGAGCATGCATCCCTGCAGCTCAGGCATCCTGAAGGGAGTGGTCAGGTGGTTAGAAGAGCTGTGCTTGCCTGACCGTGGATCTGATCACAGATCTCATCATGGTTGTCTGGTCTCACCGTCAGGGATAGGCCTGGGACAAGTGTGGCCAGGCTGATGTCTTCCCCAGATGGTCTTGTTAGTAAATTAATTGCCAGCAGTGTTAAGCAAGGGAGAAAGAAATCCATTGCTCAGGGGAATGAGTGTATTCAAAAGAGACATCTGTTTTGTTTCCCTCCAAAATTTGCAGAATTACCATTGTTCCTAAACCAACCACTGAGGTAGTGGACTTAAGACAGAAAAATAAGGCTTTGGAGCAGCCAACAGCCACCTTTGGTCATAGTGTCAGTGCTGAGTGAGCCTGGGAAGTCACTTGGTTCATAAAGTCCTCTCAGCTCTATACTCCTCAAAATACCAGTCATAAACCTGTTTGTTACAGGAATCTTGTACTTCAGGCATTAAGTAATGTGAAGGGACTGAAAAAATGAGCAGGTTGTGGGATGTGATATTCACCAGTTTTACCAGACACTTTCAAAGGGGTTTTGACAAGACAGTAAAGCACTTAAAAATTATAAAAAGCCTTCCTTAAACTAAGAGGGAGCTTTTTTCAGCTAGAATACAGAAGGATTTAGAAAACTGGTGCAGGACATGTGATACTCACATTGCAAGCATGGGTCCTGCCCATGCAGCCTGTGTGCTTACATCTCTCCCTGACATGCTGGCTGTAGATTAAGAAAATTATTTTTTTTTAAGAAAGCTTAGCTGAGATGGAAACAAGAAGCTGTGCTAGTAAAAGTTGTATTCAGATTTCTTTCTTAGTAGATTTGGGGTCCAGAGAAAGATCAAGGGAGAAGGGTTTGAATTCAGACAGATTTATCAGGCTTTTTGAGAATCCAGAAACCCATACCTCATCTATTTTTGCCTGCAGTTCAGTGTACTCAGTGAGCCTAAAGCCAAAAGTATTAATATGATATTGTCACTGATACCACTATATAATGAAGAGGGAGACTGAGCAGTTCAAGTACTGCTACTAAATCCTTTCCCTGATGTGTGTATGATGTTTGGGCTCCTTCCAAAACTGGGGATTAGCCAAACACATCACTGCTAATAAATGTTGGGGTGATCATCTTTTGTTATACACATGAATTAGTTTCCTGTTCCTTCTCCTTTACTTATATGATTTGATATGGAAGAAAAACCCCGCCTAAGAGTCTTTTTAATTAACTTTGGTCTGTAATTCCCAGTTCCAAAGACAGCAACACATCTCTCCATTTTGGTAGCTTAAAAACCAGAAAGAACTGAGAGTATAAACTTGGCCCAGCTTTTCTTATGTTTAGACCTAGCCTATGCACTCCATCAGACCTTGTGGATGCAGAGCAATGGAATAGTATAATGTGAAAAATTAAAAAAGTCTGTATCTTTGCTAGAAAAAATTGAAGCCAGCCTCTGACACAATAAGAAGCAGTGCAGCTGTGCAGGGAAACCCTTGTCTGAGGGAAGCTGGTACTGTGCCATGAGCCTAGTCCATAAAGTGGTAGAAGCCGTGCCTCTGAAGAGAAGTAGAATCAGAGCAACACAGCACAAAGTCAAGGCTAGCTGGAAGAGGTTTATTTGGGCAATGCTCAGGGGAAAGAAGAGAACTTTTGAGTAGTAAGTTACCATGTTTGAAATATTTCTAACAGTCCAGATCAATTTGTCCAACCATATGCTACCTATTTATTTGTTGTTCCAGCATGTCAGACCTAAGGTATCTGGAGAATAAATGGCCAAGAAATGTCAACTATCAGAAAGGTTTACTCTGTTGGAACTACCTTCCAAGTAAGCCAAGCAGCATATGAGTTACAACAGAAATTATTATCCAGAGTAGTGAAAAGGGAGAGACCTGGCACTTGCTAGGAGCAAACCCCATGGTGTCCCTTAAAATAAGACTGACAAGGCAGGTAGGATGAACTGAGTTAGCTGGCCAGTCCCAGTTTTGGTCTTCTGTCTGCAGGACCTGCTGGAGAAACACCTTCACCCCTGCAAGGTGAATGCAGAGCTACCACACTGCGTTTGTATGGATGTGGCACTTTAAGATAAACCAGTTGGCTTTGCATAGCAAAACCACATGCAGTTAAACATTATGCAGTTATAGGAACAGTACCCTCCAAGTGGAGAGTGAAAATGAATATGTTGGGATGGGCCATGCTTGAACAGTTCCAGCAGGTCGTGTAGGGAATTCTCTCTTTGGCTTTTTAATTGCTCAAGACTCATTCACAACCTGCTCTGCTCCATTTCAGGCCTAATAAGTTTTCCATCCGGAGCAGTGCTCCTAGTGACTACTCAAGTTTGAGCGATTCTCAGCTGCTCTTCGGCTCCCAGTTCTGCCCGGAGAATGTGCAGTTGGCAGCAGCACCGTTGGAGCTGGGCACACAGCTGGGACAGCACAACTCCCAAGACGTGAGTCTTGCTCTTGTTCAGCCCTGTGCAGGCACGCAGCCACTATTCAAAGTTAATGGAAAATGCTGAAATCAGGTCGTACCATTTGCAAATGTTAGTAACTGCTGAAATCAAGTTAACTTCTTGATACATACACATATTTACTGTGACTAGACAAAGTAGCAGCCTGGTCAGCTGAAAACCTAGTATTTATAAAAGATTACTATAAATTATTATTGAGATAGGTATTATTTTATTTAATCACTTTTTTTTAATTACTAAAATAATATGAAATTATTCTCAAGCTAATGTCTTTAGACCATCTAGCTAAACTAGAATATTACATCTATTCCTCTTTGAAAAATGTGGTGTTTCTCTTCATTAGCTTTCTGCAAGAATGACAGAGGCATTCAGTATTTACTTCCATTGACTGAAAATTAACTTGCTGTATTGTTGTTATGGCAGATGCTTGAATGATTTTGGATTAAGAACTTCTACGCCCAAAATCTTTCTCCTGCAGCGTGTGGTTTCTGATGTTACCAACCTCACTAAAATAGTTCCTGCACTGCTAACAGAGAGCACTGGAACCGAATGAAGACACCTGAGAGCAAAGATTAAGAAAGAGCAGTGGTGCCAGCTCGGTAGCCCTAGGCTGTCCTTCAGTTCCAGATCCTATCTGCTGTCCTCTGCATTTTACTGAGTATCTTGTCTATTAGCTGCAGCAGCTTTTCATCAGACACAAAAAAAAGAAATCCACTCTCCACAATTAAAGAAGAAAACTTAATGGAAGTTGCATTTTCTTACGTTTTAAGGAAAAAGCATTTCCATTTTGGTCACACAGTGTCTGGAAAGTTTGTAGAATGAAGAAGGTCTTTACAGCTTTCATATTAATATTAAATTTCTTGTTCTGAAATGTATATTGAAACATGTGAAAAACTCATCTACACTCTGGTGGTGTTGCTAGTTGGCAGCAAAATTATGTCATCCACCAGGAAATTCAATAGGGTTTTCTTTAGATTCCTGTACAGGGAGCTCCCACTGACATCTTTAACTTTTCAACAATTCCAGAAACACTGGAATTCATTTATAGTCTCTGTGTTGAGCATACAGGAAGAAAAGCTGTACACCTGATGATCGCAACCAACTGAAAATCCTCAAGATGAGAGAAAAGCCTGAGTCTGGAGAAATTCGGGCTGGGTCTCAGTTCCACAGCGAGTCAATCTAACTAGGTGCACTAAGTGAGCCATAATCTCATGAAATGTTTAATCTCCTCATCCAGTCTAATCTGTCACATCCAATCACTGTGATCTCTGTCTGCAAAGCACTTGGTACACAAATGTTTTTTTCTAATTAATGTTCTGATTATTTTTATACTTCAACATTTTTCTTTCTTTTGTGCAACAGAGTGAGCCCAGTATTTTTACCAAATACCAGACAAAACCACTGTTATTTGATGAAGATACAAAAGAAAAAGGTTCACTTAATTTTGGTGCAGGAAGAGTGAAAAGTGTCTTGGAAAATTTTGAAGTGAATAGGAACAAAATAAAGGACAAATATGATCGGTAAGTAGACATCCATTGGAAATTCTTTCTGTGCTGGTGGTTATCACTCCCTGTAGCTCCTTCTTCCCCTCTTAAAAGTCATACATGACATAGCTGCATATTTCTCCAAGAAAAGTATCTTTTCAGGTTTTAAATAATCTCTGATTGGAAAGAGTCAGAGGATAAGAGAATAGGGTTTATTTGCAGTGCAATTTATGTAACACACTCAGCCATAAGCCACAAGGAACAACAAAACTCTAACCTGAATTTACCTTTGTCCTTCTTTATCTAATCAGCAGGGGTTTTTCTGTATTGATTCTCTGCAAAAGCCCATATTTCTCAAAATTGCATAGACTGTAGGTGTTGTGCCACAAGCGGGGTTCAATATGCAGTGTGCAATAAGCCAATCTTACACACAGAGCTGAGATATTTATTTATTTCATGTTTGTGCAAAGATGGGTGCTAGGTGATAATTCCACAAAGTTAGCACACCACACCAAAGAACTACAATGTGTTTGTCCTGTTACATGATTACTAAAAACCTGCCTAAATTTACCCTCATTGGTTGGTAGTCACCATCTCATCTACTATTGGTTAGTTATATTTAAATTAGCCTCACTTGCTATGTAAATTAGCAAGCATGCTCCTTGCAGGTGGAGGGGGGAAGTTCTTCCAGCCTTGAATTGAGTTGGTGGTTGCGATCTCCCCCTCCCACCTTTACCTTTCCCCCAGTTCATGCTTCTTTGGCTATCATCTGGGCTTTGGTGCCTTCTGGAGCAGGATGTTTCCTTTTTATCAGTCTTTAGTTCCTCTTCAAGGGCATAATCAAGGTATGATACAAAGTAATCAGGCCTACATAGTGAAACTATTGAGTAATGGTCCTCCATAAAGGATAAGGCATCAAGTTTAACCCTAAATTAAGCAGTATCACCGCAGCCTAGGCATTAACTCAAACATGGCTACATTGGAACTGGTGAAAGGGACTCTGAGGACAACCTTCACATTTAGGCCAGATGAGGAGATTGCCAAGCATATTGTGTGCGGTGGAAGAAGCAATGATTACACCTTTATAAATCTGCACGTATCTAGAATTTGACTTGTATACAAGATTTTTGTATCTTGTGGTTTTGGTAACAGACAAGAGTAATTCACTAATGTAATTTGTATCTGCTGTTTGTCAGATGTTAAGAATTAAATGTGCATGTAGGTCCTAAAGGACTTTAAGGAACAGCTAACCATTTGAAGCTCAAAAATGAAAGATGGCAAACTCCCCGGTGCACCTATAAATAATTCTTAGCGCTGTACATTTTGTAATGTAACATCCAAAGTGAAACGCGCTTTTATTAAAAGCCTTTGATCAAATCAGGCTATATATCTCTTTTTCTTTTGCAATGGGCACTATGCTTCTGATAAGGCAAAATTTGATTCTCTAGTGCCTGTTAGAGGAGTATTTTTTAAAATGAATTATGAGAAATGACCAAGTAGTTTGAAATATTTAGGCAGAACTCTTAATTATCCTTTATTTCTTCTTTAAATGAATTATGCTTCTTCTTACACTCCAGACTCATTGTCAGATTAGAAGCCTGTTTCTAGAAATAGCTATATTATCTTTACAAAGTTAAATATATAATTTATTAATTTGTATCCCCCACAAGGTTGACTAATAAAATTAATATCTTCCTTTCCATAAGGCTAGAAAGATTTCAGAAGCCCTGCCTAATTCTCATAAGTAGAACCTACCTGGCCTCCACCTTTTTGGTTGTTGCAATTTGGATCACTAAATGATTGATTTAAAATGACCCGAATCTTCAAAGAGGAAATAGGTTATCACTTTGCTTAGCAACCGTCCTTGCATTTTGGTTTGATAGGTTAATTGTGAATATAGCCTGGTTCCTCATAGGCTCGCTCAGCTTAAAAGGGTGGATAACAGAAACCACAGGCATAATCTCAGGAGAAAAGGATTTGCAGTATTTGTTCTTCCTGGCTTGGGCTTTGTTGATTTGAAGCTTTTCCCATGTTTTTCTCACAGTTATTTGAGTCCAAATACAATACCTATGTATCCCAGCAACTGGCACGCTGCCTCCACCAAGGCTGTGTCCTTCTGGAGCAGATAGCACAGTGGTAACACCCCAGCAGCTAATGAACATTTGTGTAAACGCCAACTAAAACTTTCAAGAGAGGCACGAATGCTAGGCCAAAAATGGGAGAGTTAAAAAAAAAATAATTTCATGTATATGATATATACATGCATGTGTATATATTTTTTTTCTTACTCTATATAGCAGAATCCATGCTTTCCTAAAATAAGTAAGGTGACTTCAAAGGGTTATGCCCCCTGAACTAAGCACATTTCTGCGCTTACATTACAGACTACACTATGCCTTGCAGTGTTTCATGTCTCATGATTACTGTGATCTTTTCAATTTCTATCTACTTCAGTAACTTACACGTCTGTTTTATACTTGTTTGGTTTTTTTTTCATTTTAGTGAGGTTTTAAGCACCTTTATTTCCAGTATCAAAGACAGGCTTCAAGGGGTAAGTTAATTCAAATTCAAAGTGCAGAATAATGAAGAGTTAGAAATCATAGAATGTTTTGGGTTGGAAGGGACCTTTAAAGGTCATTGAGTCCAACCCTGCTGCAATGAGCAGGGACATCTTCTTTAGGGCCTTGCCTCAGAGTCAGCAGTGGAATTTCTCTGGGTCTCGGGAGCAAGAACAGGCTGTAATAGCCATCTGCAAATATCAGTTCTTTTTTCTTCTGCCTGAAGAAATTAGTCTACCCTTGAGAACAAGACAATGTGGTCCTACTGTCTGAAGGTGATGGTATCTCCCCCAACACTTTTATGATTAGAATCTTAGAATCATAGAATCATTTAGGTTGGAAAAGGCCTTCAAGATCATCAAGTCCAACCATCAACCATGTCCACTAAACCATGCCCTGAAGTGCCTTGTCTATGCACTTTTTTAATACCTCCAGGGATGGTGACTCAACCACTTCCCTGGGCAGCCTTTTCCAATGCCTGACAACCATTTCAGTAAAGAAATCCAATCTAAACCTCCCCTGCCGCAGCTTGAGGCCATTTCCTCTCGTCCTATCTCCAGCCACCTGACAGAAGAGACTGACCCCCACCTCACTACACCCTCCTTTCAGGCAGTTGTAGAGAGCGATAAGGTCTCCCCTCAGCCTCCTCTTCTCCAGACTAAACAGCCCCAGTTCCCTCAGCCGCTCCTCATAAGACTTGTGCTCCAGGCCCCTCACCAACTTGGTTGCCCTTCTGTGGACACACTCCAGCACCTCCATGTCTTTCCTGTAGTGAGGGGCCCAAAACTGAATACAGTATTCAAAGTGCGGCCTCACCAGTGTCGAATACAGGGGAACAATCACCTCCCTGCTCCTGCTGGCCATACTATTTCTGACACAGGCCAGGATGCTGCTGACCACCTTGGCCACCTGGGCACACTGCTGGCTCATATTCAGCCAGCTGTCAACCAGCACCCCCAGGTCTTTTTCTGCCAGGCAGCTTTCCAGCCACTCTTCCCCAAGCCTGTAGCACTGCATGGGGTTGTTGTGACCCAAGTGCAGGACCCGGCACTTGGCCTTGTTGAACCTCATACAATTCTCCTCGGCCCATCGATCCAGCCTGTCCAGGTCCCTCTGTAGAACCTTCCTACTCTCGAGCAGATCAACCCTCCCTCCCAACTTGGTGTCATTTGATTATTCAATTATGATCAATTAATTTGACTAACATTATTAATGCAATTTTACAGATCAGCACCTATATATATTTTGAAATCTGTTAGGATGTCTGCAACATTTCATGAGCCTTTTGAGCCATTCCAGATCTCCTTTGGGATTGCAACCAACAGCTGGACAAATTGTTTCAAGCAACAGATAAATAGCCATTTTCAGGCTGTTTGATTCCATGAGTTGCAGTCGTTGTTCTGTGGCATTTGGGGTTGTGTTTTTGTAAATGAGGAAAGGGCAATGTATTAATTTTCTCATTTACCTTCGTTTTTGCAGCTGCAAGCATGCTTGGACAAGTTTGGAGAAATGTTCGATTCACGAAACAAATCCATTTTGGTTCACCTAGAAACCATTTCCAAGACACGTAAGTCCTTTCTGTATTTCTGTTAACAGCAGAGGGCACAGTCAAACTGCCGAATGGCAGCGTGTTGTCTCCAAGCTGGGGTGAACTAGGCAAGTCATGCCACTCACAGCTGCTCTTCATAAGGGAGAAGAGCAAGTAAGACTTATCCATGGTATGGACTTGTCCATTTTTCCATTCTTACTCTGTTATATTCTCATTTTCTCTGCTCTCTTGTACTGCGTCAGAGATGTTTGGTGGTGTGTAGTTAGGCGCCATGCATGCATAGATAAATGCAGCTCTATGTTCTTGTGTTCTGCCTGGAGTATGATCATTTTTAGACTATCTGGAGCACTAATGGAATACACACAGTAAAAATAACTTAGATATTTATAACCTGAGCATCCAGTTCCAGTTTTTAGGGCTTTCTCAGATTTTCACATGTTAGTTTGAAGTCTTCCATCACTCCTCTGTGCTTGAAGTGATCATATTTTCAATATGAGCAAAACTAGTATTGCTCATTTCTTGAGTAAGAAGCACATAATGAAGCACGCTATTGCCATGATAAAAAGGTGACCCCCCAAAAAAAGCCAATAATGTAAAATACTTTTGAACAGCTCTGTCTCTGAAGTGGCTAGTCAGAGCAGTCTTTACTGAGGGAAAGTGCTTCAGAGAAATTGTTTCTAATTTGGCTTAGATCTGAGCCTTTGAGAGTGCATTAATTTTTAATGCTGGGATAATTTTTTATCAACACCCTGTCAGGACTCTGCTTTGTGCAAGAACAAGAGGCTGGTTTCAATACATGTAAGAAACGTGAAATGAGTTATACCTTGTGAGATCAAGGTAGCAGACTTTCACAAAAGCACTGTAATATTCACTGTGCGGTAAAATGTGGCTTCCACAAAGCACAGCTTTGACAGATACCCTTTAAGTCAACACAGCCCTCTTAGGCAAAAAGAGTGGGGTCTAGTGCATTCTGCCGAGGTCGTGATAGCCTGTATGTTTGAAATACCAATCTTGTTATACTAAGAACACTCCCTTGCTGTGCTTGGCAAGTGCTCTTGGTGGGACCTTAATGTAAGCAAGAATCTGTCTGCTTTGGCCAGCACAACAAGCACCCTATTACGCATTTGCCCATCTCCTAATTACTTCAGTGCCTCAACTTGTCCACTCTGCAGCAGGACTTTGCCTAATTTCGTATACCTCGTGCACAGAAATTGTTGTCATGGCACTGAAAATCAAATCGATTGTTCCCGATTCCCCCTCTTCATTCCATACCATTTGCTCAACTGTCCTGTTTCTTCTCCATACCCGTTTTAAATAAATGTGCCTTGAATGAAATGAGAAACCTCCCAGAGGTGCCTGCTGCTAGATTTTCAAAGCAATTGAAAAGAAAAATTGGCACTTTCTGTAATGTATCATGCTGCAGAATGTTGAATATATAATGAAAATCATCACGCACTCCACAATGTTGTTCTTTTTATATTTCTGGGAGGTTCATCTGTCACTGGTTAATTGCTGATAAACACTGCCATTTGACTGGTATCACAGTGATGGATAATTAAGTTCCCACTAAATAAATACCTGCTGTTAGAGCCTTGAAAAGATCCCACCTGAGGCAATTCCCTTGAAAAACTGCTATTAAATTCCTAAACTCAGGTGATAAAGAGCTACATTCAGAGCTGATAAAGCACTGAATGCCAGTGGCTGATGATACAGTACCTTGGGTTGTGGGTGACATGGTAGAGACATGGTAAATCATCAGCAGTGGAGGATTTCCTATGTAGGAGAGGAATGCAGAAGATTAAGAGGCTTTCGAGAGAAGTAGTACACCAGGACATTCAAACAGCTCCGAAAAACAAAGAAAGGTGGAACTTGAAATCAAGTCTGTCTTCATTAAAAGCTTAGAAGGAGTATCACAGGCTTCATTTATAACAGTGGGTAGCAAGCACATTTGGCACAGTCTCCATAGCCACTGGGCGAGAACAAAACAGAAAATATTTTTCAAAATATATTTCCAAAGCATTTCCAAATGCAGTTGGGCTGGCATGGTCTATGCAGTAAGATTAAAAAAATGTTCCCTTTTGAGCATTTGTCCATATGTGCTTGCACACAGTGGATAGAGCTGTGTCTGGCGCTGGAGATGAGACAACATTTGCCTGAGCAGCTTCCACAGAGGTACAGCTGCTCTATTCCTTGCTCACATCTCGGTGTGCTATGCACAGGGATGCAAAGAGGCAAGCAGACCCTATGTCCTCAGTTCTTCCACCTTACATAGAGTTTCTCTGGTTGACTTGCCTGCTCATCATTTGCTCTTTCCTTCTGATTTCAGCTCCTGTAACTCATTTCTTTTTATATTTTTCTCATTTTCACTTATATACCCACACTTATATCAAAACCTTCTATTTTTTTAATACAAATCCCAATTTTCACAACTCGGCCTTCTCTGAACTGCTTTGCTTCTCTGGTATCTGGTAGTTCCAGCTGTGACAACTCTTAACAGCCATATCCTCCGCACCACCTTGACTTCATTGCAAATGAGAAGCATATACCCAGCCAGCATACCACAGGCAATCCTCTGACGCTCCTGCCAGCAAGGGTGACAAAATAATGTGCAATATGTCCTTTACAGAGGTCAAGGTGATGCAATTCTCTGACAAAATCCAATGCCTGGTGGGCAGTTTTCAAACATGACTTGTTTCAAGACTCCCCAGGACCAGTAGCTGCTGGCAAGGTTTCTAGGGGAATTCACTGTGTTTTTAATGGTGAAATTTGAGCTTGTTTACTGCAAACAGTATGGTCCAGGCTGGGACACCCAGTCCAGACTCCCTTATGTTCTCTATGGATTGAAAAGTCAAAAAGTTTAAAACTGATAAAAGGAATGCCTTTCCCATGCAGCTGCTAACTAGCCGTGCAGTGACTGGCCATTAAACTTGTTGACATGAGGGACTTAACCAGACTCCAGAACACCTCAGCATGGATGGTGAGAAGATGTGTTGTTGTCTTGGTGGATACTGAAACTCCTCATTGTCACACTTCAGGACTTGGGGCACCCTCTGCCATAGAGCAGGCTGAGATCAGGGGGCAGCTCATCCCGCAGTCTCCTGATGCAGGTGTCTTCTGCCATACTGCGGAAGGGGACTCAAGCTAAGCAGTCACAAACCTGCCAGCTGATGACTCAGGGTATGTCCGAGCAGGATACAGCCATGACAGCCTGAATGTTTTGCCTGCTGGCACAGCTCAGTTACCATCCAGGGAGAAGACGCAGCACTCTGCTGAGCTCCGTAGCTGTCTTCCCTGCTCGTGTCTCACCAGGTTGATACCACCTCCTGTTTCCCCTGCTGAACCCGGGCGTGGGGGAACCAACCTCCCTCCAAAGTGTTATTTAAAGCCTCTGCACTGTCAGTGCCAATCTCAGGACGAGTTGCATAGACAATGATAGATAGGCATCAGAAGCAGTTGCTGTTTAATATTCCTAGGCTGGGAGGCTGACGCTTCCTCCCTTGGCTGCTCAGAATGTAGTTTTCAGTTGTTGGGAGTGCAGCTGCACCTGAGTGCAGGCTGATTTGCAGGGAACTCTCTGCAGCGCAGGGTGGCAGACCTACCCCAAGGTCCTACAGCCTTTTATCTCATGCCAGATTTCACATTCCGTATGTTATTAATGTAAAACAGTAGCATCCAAAGACAATGGTACAGCAAATCAAAACACAGTGATATTCCAGGTTGTAAAAAACTGCTTTGTTTAAAGTAAAATACCTGAAGAGAGGCACAAGCCTGTGCATAAACCACCCATTAACCAAGTAAAGATTTTTCCCTCTGTGATCAATTTATTCAATAACTATCTGCTGCGGGGTTTATTTGAAGAAAACTTTCTCTGAAGCAGCCGTTCTTGATCATTTTCAAAGACAAGAGACTTGATTAACAGGGTCCTTGATCTGATCTAGTTTGGCCATCTCAATGCCTTTTCTTTTAAGTCTAGATTAACGCTTATTTTTATTTTGTTTAATAGTGTTTGACAAGTCTGAACACTCCTCTGGTATGGAAGCCAGAGAGGGAAGGAGAGTGCCCCTCCTCTGTACTGAGGGTTTTTTTTCTGCAGAATACTCCTACACGTTCAAATGAAACACATTCAAAAGACTGGCAGTTGGTTGCTTGCCTGCAGCATGCTGTGCTGAGTCAAATGTATGTGCAGATCACAAGCCCAGTGGATGCAGTGCTATTTTTAGACTGAGGATACCATGTTGTAGAAGAACAGACTGACTAGGGAAATCAGAAAGTTTTAAAAATAATTCTGAACTAAAATTAAGTGTATGGGGAAGAGCAGCAAGCTGAGGTAAGCTTGCTGATATTGGCCTTCCTATATCCTCACTATGTAGAGATGGAAGGTGATGAAATGACATGAAAGGAGTTTCCTCCTTTAGTCACTGCTGCTTTCCTCCTCTTTATAGGCATGCAGGCAGGGAGGGGGCTGGCAGACTCTCCCAAAACCTGCTCTGGGACTGCAGGTACCTCTTAGGTCTAACCAGGGAGATGCAAAGCCTAAAAGGCCCACTCAAACATTCACTCCACCGTTATAAACCCATTCTGCAAGGCACAGCTTTCCCCTCATGATTTGTAAAAAAAGTCTAAATCTGTCAGAGCAAAAGACTAAAAGCTTAAAAACAGCAGTGAGAGAGCAGGGATGACTGAATTGCCTGCAACAGCAGAGAGCTTATTCGTTGAAATAAGTGCAGATAATCCTCAGAAATCAGCCATGCTCCTACGGAGAACAACGCAATGCCACATGGTGATGGGCATCCTGAAAAAATGGAGAAATTGCCCCCGAGCCTAGGTCTGGAAGGTGGTTTAACTTGATGTGTGTGAGGTAGATGCATGGACAGGGCAAGTGCAGGGTTCCTTCTCCCAAATGACAGCAGCATTCACTGTGGCCAAGCATCACTCCTTCAAAGAAAGGCAAATAGAGTTAAAAATACAGCCTGGCACAGGGATTCCCTGCTGCTAGGAGGCAGCTCTCGGCAAGGACCCCATCCCTCCTCAAGCAGCAGCCTTGCTACACTGGAGCAGCCCCTCCAGCCC
Source organism: Astur gentilis (assembly GCF_929443795.1). Classification (NCBI taxonomy): domain Eukaryota; kingdom Metazoa; phylum Chordata; class Aves; order Accipitriformes; family Accipitridae; genus Astur; species Astur gentilis. Next base: position 14,237,979 of record NC_064902.1, on the reverse strand, counting down.
TGTGCCACCAGACACCTCTGGTTTGCGTGGCTGAATAAGCCAAACTCTTTCAATCTCCTTTCATAAGAGAAGATTATCATCTAAGCACTTAATTATCTTGTAGCTTTTCTCTGCACGTGTCCCAGTTCAATCTCTTTTTTTCCTTGAACGTATATGGCTAGGACTGCGCACAGGCTTCCAGCCACCCTGGGGTGCACAGCAGTTCCCATCAGCCAGAGCCCATGCACCACTGCACGCACCACTGCACACCACACTGCCCTATCTCACCTGTAGCCCCTCGTGCTGGCATTTATATCTTTGTGTCACCTGCTAATTACCTAAATGCCCACTGGCTTTTGCACCCAGGTGACTACAGCAGATTTTAAGCAGGTTTGGCTCATGAGCAGGCCTTGAGGAGCACATTCCAGAGCTGCTTTGTCTCCTCATACCACCCCTCTCAAGAGCTGATGTTGTCCGTTTAATTGAGGCTTATCCACTTAATTTTTCTCAGCTTTTTTCATATTTCATTGGCTTGGCAATGCTTTGTTTTATCAGGAGTGGTTTGCATCCTGTTTTGTTCCAACCGGCCAATGTTCCACCCCAGCCACACTATCTGTACACATCTTCCTTTGCTGTTCACAGGAAAGACCAGACATGTTTAGCGAACAGCTCTTTCTCTCCATCCTAATTTATGATTTTAAAGGAAGACTGCTGTAAGATTGCTAAGGATTTTTCATCTCCACATAGGCTCCAAACTGCATTCCCATGCTGTAGTGTATTAGGCACAGCAGTGGTTCCTCTAAGAATAATTGCAGCTGCATGGGGGGGAGTTATATTATTGTCCAATCATATAACACAAATCCCCACTTTTTTTTCCAGTTTTTCAACAAGACTGACTGAAGCCAAGAGCATCTTGCTCCAACTTAAAACCCTCCCAGGGTGCCCATGCCCCCACAGGACACTGCTGGGGCACCCACTGCCTTCCAGCTGCAGCTGCCTGCTTCAGATGGTTTCTGATCCCATCTCTTCCTGTGCCCAACAAATGGAAATCCTTACTCTTTGCACACTCCTTCATAACTTCCCACTATCCCTTCAAGCAGCTTTCCTTCAGTTACCAGCCTCCTGTGCATTTCTGACATGGTTCTGGTTGCACTTCTTACCCATTAACCTCTTGCATCTCTGTCCTGTTACCAGCAATACTATTCTTCCCATCGCAGGTTCAAGCTCCCATTTACAATCAGCTGGTTACAGAAGAGGGTTGGTTATACTGGGGTGAGTCAGCTGTACTGGAGTCCCCCTTTCCCTGGCCATGCCTGCTGTGCAGTTGGCAAACACCTAAGCCTCAGCCTTCCTTGTGTTGAGCCAATCAAGTTTTGCAGCTTCGCATAGCCTTTCCTCTCCAGCTGCTATATAAATAGAGTCCAGTAAATGAGGTTTGGCCTATACGCAGCATCTTATAAATTTCAAGTGCTTTGCATTAAACATCTACCCTATTGTTCATCGCTTGGGGCTCGAGGAGATCTCAGCGGACAAATCACTATGGTTGCACAGCACAGTGAAGTATTTCATGCCAAGCCATGGAGGAAGTAGCCACAGTATTGATAGTACTTTATTCACATTTACAAATGAAAGACCAAATGTGGTTTTTATTGATTTCCCTGTTTAGTGCAAGATGCTCTTCAAAGTCATTGTGCCTCAGTGCTGAAAGCTCTGACAGATAAAAGCCAAATGGAGCAGGCACTGCTGGAGATGGAGAGAAGACTTGCAGCCGTAAGTGCAGAAATTAATCTTTTATTCTGAATCCTCGTTCTGAACTTCTTCTGCTTCTTCAAAATATTAACTGAATATTAAATTGCCTTCGAATGGTGAATTATAAAGTAGGCTGCTCCCGTTATAATGAAGGGGGGGGGGGGGGGGGAACATATTAAAATGCTAATTCTGATGCTTACCCAAGTGCTGGCTAACAGTGCTGTAAGCTCTGATGAAACCCTGGTCAGTAAGAGGGGAGCCCAACAGTGCCCTGTGGTGGCAGGCCGCGATGGAGCACTGCTTCCTCACGCTGGCACATGCCTTCACTGGAGGAAGTGGTGCAGTGCATGCCTGCAAGGTGAGAGCATCTTGCAGAAATGCAGTGCCTCGTCCCTTCAGCTGGATGTTTTCCCAGGGAGAGGAAAAAAGAGGTGAAAAAAGAACAAGTGGGCGTCAGAGACAGAAGAATGAACTGTGAGAGACAAATAATGAGCTGTCAGAGACCTCCTGAACAAGTCTGGTTTCTCCAAAGGCCCTGCTGCAGGAATTCCTTTTAACAAGGATGTGTCACACAAGCATGTGAGGAGGCAGTGCTCCTGGGAGAGAGGGCACACAGTGGGTTAGGGGTATGCCCCAATCCCAAACCTCTCACTTTTGTGGGACAGTTTGAGAAATTACACAGGGAGATACAAATTGCTGTTCTTTGGGTCGATACCCAACTTAAGGTGTCTAATTGACACATAGTACCTGAAAGTTTCTTGTTGGAGTACTATTATTGCACCTTTTATTGTGTTGCTTACTGCTTCTGCTCTGCTTGCTGCTTCCCCAGAAAGACGTGGAGATCTTGGATGTGAAATCCAGTGTCCAGCTGCTGAAGGAGGGCCTGGACTCGCTGCCAGCTCAGCTGAGTGATCAGCACCTGAAGCTGTGTGAAGAACTAGGCTTCCTGAAGCTCCCTAACGCCTTAGCTGAGCTGTACACATTCATTTCCAGTGCCAGACTCCCCCCTCATGTGGCAGATAACTCTTCCCAGACCTCCCCTGGCCCATGCCACGACTCTGTTCTGGGTAAGGAGAACACGTGCTGGCCGTGCTGCCAAGGTAGGGGGGTCTGCAGCCCCTCGAGTCGGTCTCAGCCCCCCTGCACGGCAGTGGGGGAGCAGCACGGAGACTCCCTGGTGGGGAACCAGGTCACTGGGGATGGCATACCTAAGGGTGACCTAAACACAGCTTGGGAAGGGAAAGTCAACCCCATTGCTACAGTGGTGTGTGGCAGAGAAAACACCTCTCTGCAGGAGGTGAAATACAGTTTGGAAACACAGAGCTGTGCTAACCAACATTGCATGTGCTGCACTAACAGTCACTTTTTGGGGGGTAGTCAGAAGAAACACTGTCCTGTGCCACAGGAGGTGCCTCTACCAACTCCACTGAGGAAGGTGGTCAGGAGAGGCAATCAAGGATTTGAACCCATGACACCATCACAACAGAGGCAGCGGCAGCCTCAGGTTTGCCACCTTTCAGTACGAAAAGATACGCCTGGGCAAAGAGACAATAACTGGGCCACAGATGGCGAGGTGGAGAATGCAGCTGCAGGGAACAAAGAAAAACAGAAGCCAGGAAGGATCCCCCGGAATAAAGCAAAGGGGAGGAAGAAAACGTGCCCCACTATGAGAAAAGGCGAGCTCTCTCGATGTAGTGACGGTGGGCTGAAGCAAAGGAAGGCAAATGGGATTATTGAGTTGGAAAGCTCCAGAAAAAATTGCTTTCCCAGATACACGGTTGCTCTCAATTTAGGAAGCTCTAACCCGGTTTTTGCAGCTCCCAGCCAGCAGATCCTCAGCAGTGCTCAGCTGAGGCTTACAAAGAATTTCCCAGCAGTGCCATGCTCCAATAAAAGCCTGCAACAAGTTGCAGACAAAAGAAAGAGAAGTTTGGAAATTAAAAAAAGAGCAAATGTTTCCAGTGTAAAAAGGAATCTCTGGGATTCCTCTCCCCAGGAGAATGTATTTTCCCTGTGTAGCACAATAGGTGAAAAACAGATGAGCTGCTTCAGTCTCCAAAGCCCTGCAGCCTCCAAGAAACCACGTCCTGTCAATACGCTGGCTCAGCAGAATACGGCCTGTTGCTCTTTAGTGTTTGATAGTGATTATTCTGATTGAAGGGTTTTGTTTTGTGGTTGGAGTCCTCAGCGCAGGCTTGGCCATCTCAGTCGCAGTTTATTCCTCTAGGTGTGTTACCTGCTTAGTCAGAGACAAGGCTTGTGCCTGGATGTTTGAAAGTGTTATTGCCCACTTTGATATATTGTAAGGGACTACGTGGGATCTGAGGGGAAGCTCTCCCCTGACTTGGAAAGCTGGTGCGATCTGTATTGCTTTATCCTCCCACTCCCAGAGACGCCACAGGCTCCGATTACTGTTGTATTTACGTAGCTGGGAAGTACCTGCAGAGTCTGCCAATGTTCACCGGGGAGGAGAGGGCTGGCAGAGCACAGACAGGCAGCTCAATCGGATTTAACACTGAGATCTACTTGAAACTTTTCAACTAGATAAATGTAATATCTCTGTGGCCAAAGGCTTTACTCTGTTTCTCACTCGTAGTCTCTGTGTTGGTTTGTATGTCTTAAAGTTCGGCTTTTTAGCTCCCTAGGCAGTAGTAGCATTGTTCTGGTTGATTTCGATAAGGTTCAGATTTGTCCCAGGAGTTGTTTGTGAGCTTTGGACAGGGAAAAGTTTAGCTGAGGAAAACCAAATCCCAACATCTCAGGTTCATCAACTGTTGCATTTCTTCTCCTTTTAGGCTGCAATTTCTTGGTTTCAGAAAATTCAGGAAATTATTTAATTTCTACTTTATTTGGCTCTTGTATCTCTTGGCTCATCAAGGAATGGTCCAACATCATACACTTTTCAAGGGCAGTGGTTCTCAAACAGAAACCAAAAGATGTGACATTCAAATTTAGCAGATGAAGTCACTGATGAATAGTTCTCTGATGCACGTCTCTAGTGAGGAGTTGCTCCAAAATTTTCAAGTCAGAAGGGACCAGCCTGGTGTATACAGCAGCGAGATTGTTGGGCAGCCCCAGTTCCCGCAAAGCAACTCTTTCCAGGGTACCCAGCTGTGACTATCAGCAGCTTCCACTGCTTCAGATATTTGTATCACGTTTGAGTTTTTATCTGAGATGTTACCAGCAAAAGAAGCATTTCAGTGTTGCCAAAACAGGTCTATTGCCATGAATCCAACCAGTCCAGCTTTGTCGTCCCGAGAGGGAAGACTGGGATCCCTTTTTCCTGGCTTTAATAAACTCATTCTATCTTTGCCAAAGTCCAGCATCTTTGTGTTGTTTTTTCGGGAGAGGCAAGGTCCTGTTTCAGTGGGTGAGCAGGCGGCTGCTCTTCAGCTGTTTAACTCCCCCAGATCATGGAACTGGGAGGATTTTATTTTTTTTTTCAACTCCTCTCTGATGTTTAAAGAAAGAAACCTCAGCCCTTCCAGTTTAACGTTGGTTTGGTGACTTTAATTAGCAAGAAGGCAGCACCAGGGGCAGGTGTGGGGAGTGCCCAAGGCCTTGGGGACCCCCCCTCCTCAGGTCAGCAGAAGGGCCAGGTGATGGCTGCTAGCAGCAGCAGCCGTTCATTTCACGTTGCCCTCCTTTACCTGCCCCTGCCCAGCATCCCCAGCACAGTCTTTGTTGGGCAAAACCTGCTCAGTGGGGCTCGCCACCCCTGTGTTTTGGGGTCGGCAGGGACGGACACAGGCCTTTGCACAGCCCCCGGCCTGGACGCTCAGCTCTGGCTGCACCACAAGGAGCTTGGCAGCACATGGCTGAGCTTGGAGGGACCTCTGGAGGTGTCTGCCGCAAGCCCCTGTGCTCAGCCAGAGCAGGCCCCGGCTCCCCGAGGATGGAGCACCCGTGCCGTGGGGTGCAATGCAGGACTGCCCTGGGGACCCCCACAGCCCCCCACCGCATGAACACAATGGCAGACAGCAGCGGCGTGAACAAAGTCCCCGGAGAAAGGAGGTGTAATGACAACAGTGGCCAGCGGTGCTTCCTCCCGCGCTGGCCACCTCCCGGGGGAAGCTCCCAGGTGCCACCCTGACCCCATGGCCCAGCCCCATGCCTGTTCCCACTGAGGGTGTCCTCGGGGTTTTTTACTGCCAGCAAGAGTATTTGTCCCAATATGGCCGTGACGATGGCAGCTCCTCTCCCAGCCTTGCTGGACAAAACCAGAAGAAGCGTGTGTGCTGCCAGCTCTACTGTGGGGCCCAGGGCTGGCATCCCCAACCGGGAGTCACCGTGCTCCTGTGGAACACAGCAGCCTTACCGTGGCACCGCGCTTGCAGCCCGGCAGAGCAGGTCCTGTCTCCCAACCCATATTCCCAGCGCACGAGGCTGCGAAGCTCACCATCTCCAGCTCCCTGCCAGAGCCAGCCATGTCGCCAGGCACGTGGTGGCCTGTGCATGTGGTTTCTCCTGGCCTTTGCCATCGTGGGGCTGCCAGCACCTGTGTTTGTGGGGGTCTCATGCCACCCTTTACATAAGGCCCCTGAGGAAGATGCCCCCCAGCAGCACAGTTGAGGGGGACTGTGGAGGACACGGGGCAGCGCTGTAAAACACACATAGCAGTCATGAAAATACAAAACTGGGCTCCAGGCTGTTTGTGGGCACTTAATTGGGGCAGTTTTCTCCTAAACTGGGGTTTTGTCTTGCTTCCTTGGGGGAGAGCCCAGGAGAAGGGATAGGACAGTGGCCAAAAGCCAGTGGAACCCAGGTGGCCAGAAGGGTGTGAGGCCACAGGTCACATCCTCTGCCCAGTGTCCCCAGCTGTGGAGGCAGGCAGCCGCTGCGGCAGCATGGAGCGGGACGCTCATGTTTTCATCTGCCAGTGAGTCACTTGGCAGAGGAGGAAACCGCTGACAGCACCGGGGACGTGGAGGTGGCTGCTGCACCCGTGCTTTGTGCTAAAGGCACACCAACAATTGCGGTATATGGGGCACAGCCGGCTCCCTCCCCACAGCCCTGCCGCACGCTCGGCACTGTGGCCACCCCATCCACAGCCTGAGACCAGCCGGCTGTGGTGGTGCCCAGTGCTGGTAGTGCCTGCCACGGTGCAGTCTTGCCGGCTGCCCTGCTGGGCTCTGGTGCTGCCCGGCTCTTCCCCCCTCGTGCAGCCTCCCCAGCGTTAATCCCTGGATTAGCTGCCTGCCCTGCCCGCTTTGTGGGGGCCGGCGTGTCGGCATTGCCCAAATTCCCCAGCCCCTGCGCTCAGCTGGCTGCCGCAGGCCCCCCGGCCCCGCTGCCTGCACCCAGCCCAGCAGCAAAGAGGGGTGGACCAGGGCCCAGAAATGCCCCATGCTCCCACGGTGAGCCCAGCCTGGGCACGATGCCCTGGGGATGGAGAGGTGGCAGGGAAGCAGGACTGGGGCACTGCGTGCTGCTGCCAGCACGGTTGGGGTCCTGAGGTGCCACATGTCCCTGCTGGCCTGGGTGAGGGGAGAGCAATGGCGGTGACAGGGGTTTGCCAAGGCTGCGGTGGTTCGGGTACTGCCTGATGGAGCCAGGGTGCAGGCAGGGATCTGGGGTGCAGGCAGGGAGCCAGGGTGCAGGCAGGGAGCCGGGGTGCATCACCGTGTGGGGCAGAGCCATGAGCCAGTGTGACTTTGTAGCTCTGTGGCTGTGCCAATGCCAGCCCAAGCCCTGGCAGGGCCGGCAGCTCTCCAGCGGGACAATTAGCTGATTAGCTAATAACCTGCGCCTTGGCAGGGGCCAGTAGCCCAGTGGCTGCCAAGGTGCTGCATGCCCCGTGCAGGGCAGGCGGGAGGTGTGGGGCGAGCGTGGGGCAGGAGGGTGCCAGGGCCAACCGGGGACCCTCCGGGGACCCTGTCGGTGGGGTGCCCGCAGCCCACCCTGCATGCCCCATGGCCGCGGTGGGACTGGCCTCGGCAGCAGCCCCGCTCCAGGGGCTGCCTGGCTCCCGGGAGGGCCTGCCTGCCCTGCCTGCCCTGCCTGCCCTGCCTGCCCCACAGGCAGCATCCGCTCTGCTGCCTCCTGCCTGGGGACCTCCCCTGGTGCCCCACGAGGCCACGTCCACGGGACACCAGCCCCACGGGGGAACCTGCCCGAGAGGAGCCCACCCCAGCTGAGTCCCACGGGACCCGCCCCGCCCCTGTGCCCGGCCCCACGGGTCCCGTCCCCGCACGGCGGCCCCAGCCGTGCCCGGGCGCCCCGCGGCCCCCCCCCCCCACCCCCCCCCCGCCTCCCGGTGCCGGGCGGGTTCCCGCGCGGGTGCCCGCGGCTCGGGGCGGCGCGTGACCGGCTGCCGCCGCCGCCGCCGCCGCCGCCCGCTCCGCCGCAGAGCCCGGCCCGCCCGCCCCGGCACCGGCACCGGCACGGGCACCGGCACCGGCACCGGCACCGGCAGGTCAGCGGGGGGGCTGCGGCCGGCACCGGCACCGGGGCCTCCCGGGCTGCGGCGGGCGGCGGGAGGGGACTGGCCGCACCGCGGCCCGGGCACCGGGCACCGGGCACCGAGCCCCGAGCAGCGGGGCTCGGCCCGGCGAGCTGCAGGCGGGGTCCGCGGAATGCGGCGGCCGCACCGGCCCCGCTCCGGTTCCGCACCGGCCGCGGCCCGGCCCCGCAGCGCAGCGCCGCCGGCTCCCGCACCCGCACGGCGGGGCCGCCGCCGCAGCCGGGCGGTCCCGGCCCCGGTCCCGGTCCCGGTCCGGCGGGGCTGAGCCGCGTGTGCGGCGGCGGCGGGGCCCGCCGGGCCGGGCATCCCCGCCGGGATGCAGCCGGGGACGCGCCAAGGTGAACGGTGCGCGCCGGAGCGGGGCCGCCGGCAGCGGGGACACCGGGAGGGGCACCGGGGACGGAGCACCCGGGAGGGGACACCGGGGAGGGGGACACCGGGAATGCCGGGGGTAGGGATCACTAGGCACCAAGGACCACCAGCACCGGGGACACCGGGATGGGGACCGCCAGCACTGGGGGCACCAGCGACGGGGCCACCGGGATGGGGACCGCCAGCACAGGGGACACTGGGAATGGGAAGACTGGGAATGGGGCCACTGGCAGCAGGGACGCTGGGGGCAGGGACAGCTGGGGACAGGGCCCGGGGCCAGCCCGAGCAGGGCCAGCCCGGCCGCTGGCTCTCTCCCCGGGCAGTGGGTTGCTGCGGGCACGGGAGCCCCAGGGCCGGTGGCGTGAGCCCCCCACGGGCAGCCGCCACGGGTCCTGGCTCACGGAACCCCCGTCCCCTCAGGGCCAGCTGGGTTCTCACCATGGCTACAGCACGGCTTATCACCTGGGGGCTGCTCCTGGCCACCGGGGTCCCTGCCGGGGCCCGGGGGACGCTGTCGGCGGGGCTGTCCCCAGGTGGGACCCTGCAGCGGGACAGGGACCCCCTGCATAGCCCTGCCTGGGGACAGCAGCGGCCGGGCCCATCCCCTGCCTGGGAAGCATCAGGGGAGCCGAGCGGCGCCGGGGTCCCTGGGAGCGAGCGCTGGGGGGGCGGCAGCCTCGTGCGCTGGTCCCCACCGCTGCAGGCCAGGGATGCCACCGGGGCATCCCTGGAGACGGAAACCACCGTGGCAGGCGCTGGCACTGGGGCCTGGTGGAACGGCGACGCAGCCCCAGCCGTGGCGGAGGAGCCGCTCATTGCCTGGCAAAGACACGAGGCTGAAGGCCAGGACAGCCCGCGGGGGGGGACCTGGCTGCCCCATGGCTCTGCACTGGGGACACCGGGCCCCGAGGTGCCCACAGACACGGGGCCGGGCTCTCCGGGGCTGACCTGGGCAGGGCAGAGTGCCGCCCCGCCGGCCGGCACCCTCAGCCCTCGGCCAACCGTGTCCACCATTGCCCTGACCCCCATGCTGGCAGTGGGGACAGGGACGGGGACAGCAGACACCCACGCAGGGGGACAGCCAGTGCTGGGGGGATCCACGGCGGCCCCGGGCACACAGCTCGCTCCAGCCAACAGCCAGCCTGTCCCACTGGGCACTGTCCCCGTCCCCCACCCCACGAGCACAGGGCCAGCCCAGGGTCCCCATGCCAGCCCCAGCTCCCCACAGCCAGTGGGCAGACAGGGGGACCTGGGGGGGACCCCCAGCCCCTCCCTGGCTCTGCCCAGCTCTGCCCCACGGCTGCCCCCCACAGCCCCATCCTGGGGGCTGGCTGAGCCTTGGACCCGGGTGCTCCCGGCTCACCAGCGCAGCACCCGGAGGGCCCCGCTCAGCCACGCCACTGCCAGCCCTGGGGACGCAGCCCCTCGCACGGACCCCAGGCCAACGGGGCAGCAGGGACCCCAGCCCACCCCGGGGGCTGCCCTCAGCACCAGCCCCGCACCACCACCTGCCTCCAGCACGGCCCCCCCCGGCACAGGTAGGAGCCGGCGTGGTGTGCGGGACCCCTCGGCAGGGACCCCGTGGGTGCCAGCGCCCAGCGTTGCCCTCTCTCGCAGGGCTGCTGCCCGAGGAGGATGTCGGCTCCCCACAGCGGGTCCGGGGCGCTGTGGGCCCTGTGAGCGCCCCAAACACCACCGAGGCCTCCTCACGGCCGACGGCGCATCCTGCCACAGGGACACCTAGGACCAGGCACTCAGGTGATGCAGGGCTGCTTCCAAGCCCATCCATTCTGCAGATGCAGTGGGAGTCCATCCCAGGGGCATCAGGGCTGGTGCGGGGGGAGGATGGCAGCTATCTTGGGCCGCCCAGACGGGACATGGTGACACCTTCAATCAGGATTGTGCCTGGCGACGGACCTAATCTACTCCTGCCCACAGGGATTAGTGTTAAGTGCCCGGCGGGTGGGGGCTTCCCCAGGGGGTGTCGGGGACATGACCAGTGCTGTGCCACCCCCTGGTACCATGGCACCCCCTTTGGCACCACAGGTCCTGCCAGACACCCCTGGGAGGTGCCGGCGGGCACAGCCCTGGCCAGCATGGGGCACCCCTCCCTGCGGTGCCAAGGTGCCACGGCTGGTACATCCCAGTGGGGGTTGCAGGCAGGGGCTGGGTGCCGCCGAGCCCCCCACTCCCCACTGACCGTCCCCCTCCTTCCCGCCTGCAGATGCCCGAGGGATGCAGCCCCCCTCCCACGGCACCGCGGCCCCCTCTGCCACGTGGCGGCAGGCAGGGGGGACGCCACAGCCAGCCCCCCGGCAGCCATCCACGCCGCAGCTGCAGCCCAGCCGCTCCCCCCCGGCAGCAGGGGCCAACGGGACGGGGCTGCGCTGGGCCGAGCTGCGACGCCAGCTGGGCTTCGCCTGGGAGGCCCACGTCTATGGGGTGGCCGCCATCTTTCTGCTGCTGGCGCTGGGCTGCCTGGCCGGGCTGGCGGGGGCGGCTGCCCTCCGTCCCCCCCACTTGCCCCATGTTTTAGGGGCCCATGGGCTGCTGCTGGCCACCTGCCTGCTGCGGGCGACCTTCCTGCTGCTGGACCCCTATGGGGCGTGGGGCCGCCTGCCCCCCCGGGCCCTGCTGCTGCTCAGCACCGTCCCCTTCCCTCTGCTGCTCGGCGCCTTTGCCCTCCTGCTCCAGCGGCTCCAGCGCCTGGCCCAGCTCCGGCTGCTGCCGGCTCGGCTCCGGGGGCTGCCGGCGCTGGGGGCTGCCGCCGCCCTGCAGAGCACGGTGCTGGGGACCGCCGACCTGCTCCCGCTCCGGCTGGGCCCTGCGACTGGGCTGGTGCTGCAGGCGCTGGGCTGCGGGGCCGGGGCCCTGCTGCTGCTGGGGGGGCTCTGGGGGTGCTGGCGGGTGCTGCGGGCACCCCGGGAGGGACCGGGGGGTGGCGGGGGGCCGGGGCTGCAGCAAGGGGCCCGGGCGCTGCTGGCGGCGGCGGCGGCGGGGCTGCCGGTCTGCGGGCTGCAGCTCTACAGCGCTTTGTGGCTGCGGGGGGTCCTGGGCCCTCCCGGGCGCTTCTCCCGGCCCGGCTGGGTGGCACAGCTCTGGCTGCGGGTCGGCGAGCTGGGCACGGCACTGGCACTGCTGGTGGCCGCCGCCGAGCCGCTGTGCTACCAGTGTCGTCGACGGAGCCCTGCCAGCCACTCCTGCTGGGCCAAGGCGCTGCGGTACTTCTGCACCGGCCACAAAGCCGAGGCGCCCGAGTACCCCAACAACTGCTACGACTGGGCCAGCGGCGGCACCGGCGGCAGCGGTGGCAGCGGCCCGGAGCGGGCACCCGCCAACGACATCTCCAAGAGCCTCATTCGCAACCCGGCTGAGCAGCTGCCCCTGCGGGCGCTCAAGGACAGCAACGAGGCCTGGGCGGCTGCCGCTGGCACCACCAGGATGCCGGGGCTCAGCCCCAAGTGCCCCAACGCGGTGGCTGCCCGCTCCTGCGCCGCCTTCGAGCAGGGCTCGTCCCCCTCGCTGGGAGAGCTGGCCTTCCGCCCGCCGTCCCCCATCGACCTGCGCCGCAGCATCGACCAGGCACTCTGCCGCCGGCACCTCCTGCACGATGGCCTCTTCGGCCGACCCCGCCGTGGTTCCGGCGCCTCGCTGCACGACTCCCCAGCCCCCGCCGAGACCCCCGGCTTGGGGCGCATGGCACGCTGCAGCTCGCTGACAGACCTGCCTGGCCCCCGGCAGCCCCCCGGCAGCGTCACCATCACCGTCACCGCCTCGGCCAGCTCGCTGGAGAGCAGCTCACTGAAGATCAGCTGGAACCCCTGGCGCCATGGGCTGTCCTCGCCCGACAGCCTGCCCCTGGACGAGGCGCCCAGCCGGGCCCCCCTCCTGATGCCCGCCGTGCCCCCCCCATGGGAGCGCGAGGGCCCCCGTGGCTTCCCGGCCCTCGGCAAGGCAGCGGACGCCCGCAGCCTCTCCAGCGACACCATCGAGCTCTGAGCCGGGGAGACGGGAGGACGGGCAGAGACTGGGGAGCGCAGGGGGACGAGCCCACCGTGGGGGGCCGGGGGTCTGATCCTGTGCCCCTGCAGGATGGCGTAGGAGGGGGGAGCTGGGCTGGGCCAGCTCCATTTGTGCCAAACCAGAGAAATAAAAAGTTTATGTTGGGAGTAGGCGGCCCCGTTGGCGTGCAGAGGCAGAGGTGGGCAGCAGCCCCCCCAGTCCCCCCACCCCAAGCAGCCAAGCTGGGTGTGCAGAGCTTTATTTCCTGAGATATGGACACACGGACAGATGGGCACACCCTGACGGACAAACCACAGACAAATGCAACGGCCACGCTCATGCATCCAGCAGGGCCCCCCCGCTGGCATGGCAACCGGCGAGCGGCCCCTGACCCCCTGCCCTGCAGGAGACCCCAGCCCGGGAGGGGAGAGATGGGCTCTGCCCAGGGATGGGGTGGGGGGGGCAGCTCTCCCAGCCCTACAGCTGGGGGCAGAGGGGGGACCCAGTCACCCACTGCCCCACAGGGAACCAGCTCACGGCGGGGGGGGGGGGGGGGGGGGGAGGGATAAGGTCCCACAGGGCCGGCAGCTGCCAGCCCTGGGGATGCTCACCGGGCAGGCAGCGGGGCTGAGCTCCGCCAGCATCACCGCCCCGGCACCTGGCGGTGCCAGAGCACCCCCTGACCTGCCCACACGCCCTCCCACCTGCCACTGTGCCAGGCCTCTCCTCCAGCGCACGAAGGGCTGGGGCAGCATGCTGTGCCCCCCGCCCCCGCCACGGTGCCGCACTGCCTGGCATCACCACCCCAGCCGGAGGGGGCTGTGCGGGAGCCCCCGGGAATCAGGTACCCCTGGCTCATTCTGCAAGGGGGGAGTGAGACCCTATGCTAATGGGGGGCTGGGGGACTCATGCAGGGCACAGCACCGCGCACAAGATCCGGTCTCGGCAGCCAGCCCCTGCTGGGGGGGGGGGGTACCCCGTACCCCAGGCTGAGCCTGCCCCCCCAGCCCGCACACGGCAGCCCCAGAGCTATCTGCCCTTCATGAAGCCGTCAAGGACGCGGTCGCTGCGGTCGGAGAGCCAGTAGCCGGCCATGGCAGCCACGGCACCGATGAAGATGGCGGTGAAGACCATGTCACCCTTGGCGGCCAGCGTGGCGAGGGCGCAAATCATCACGCCAAAGAACATCTGCTGCAGCACCACCACCTCGTCCTCCGTCACGTCATCAAAAAAACCCTTCTCTGGGGCATCTGCAAGGACAGCGGTTGTGGGGGGGCACAGCTGAGCGGGCAGAGCCCCCTGCCACTCCCCCTGCCCACAGCCTGTGCCCCCCCGCTCACATCAGGCCATACCTGGGGGTTTGTCCTCCACGCAGTGCCCGTCCCGCCGGACGTGGCCGCTGGCGCAGACGCAGCGGTAGCTGCCCTCAGTGTTCTCACATACCTCCTGCACTCCTGTGCACACCGGCTCCTCGGCACTGGCGCACTCGTCTACGTCTGGGGGGGAGGCAGAGTTCAGGCAGGGCTTGGGCAGCGAGGAGCGGGCAGAGCCACCCCCCAGCCCATGGGAAGCACTCACCCAGGCACTTGGCTCCATCTCGCCAGTAGCCCTTGTTGCATTTCTTGCAGCGAGCCGGCCCGGCTCCCATGCAGCCGATGCAGGCTGTGGAGCAGTCTGCCATGGGAAGAGGAGCCAGGATTGCCACCGGAGCCCCCTCCCAGCCCAGCCAGCGGCAGCCCAGGCCAGGGGGGATGGTTGCGAGCTGGGGGAAGCCGTCTGCACGGAACCACCCCCCACCTCCACCTGACCTCGGCACTCGTAGGAGCCCTCCGTGTTGACGCAGAACTGGTTGGCTCGGCAGTGCGCCATCTCCGTGCCGCACTCGTCGATGTCTGAGAGAGAGCGGTCATAGCCCCGCTGAGTCCTGGCTCCCGGGTCACAGCCCCCCGCAGCCCCAAGCTTGCCTGCTGCCCACCCATCCTGCCGTGGTACTCACCGATGCAGCGGTGCTCGTGCAGCATCCAGCCCCTCTTGCAGCGAAGGCAGCTGGAGTCCTCCGGCCCCGTGCAGCGCCCGCACGCCCGGTAGCACTCTGCGGGCAGGGCAGAGCGGCCATGGGTACAGGCAGGGGGGAGCTGCCTGCACCTGGTGCCAGGGCAGCACCAGGGCAGACCCCCCAGCTGCACAGCCCCCCTCCCCGCCAGGCCGGACCCCTACCTACCGGCACATACCAGGTGGCTCTTGTTCCGTGAGGCCTCGTAGTAGCCATCACCGCACTCGGCGCAGAAAGGGCCGCCGTAGCCTGGGCTGCAGACACACAGGCCAGTCCCATGCCGCGTGCCGTCGCCATCGCATCGCCCGTTGCCACTGCAGGGCTGCCGGGGCCCGCCGGCACAGGCTGCACGGGGAAAGACCAGCTGGCTGGCAGCTAAGGTGGAGGGCAGCATGCCGGGGGGAGCCCCTCCAGCCTGGGCACCCCCACTAGCACCGCGCTCATGCTACAGCTACTCACGCCGGCAGTCGGGGCCGTAGGTGCCGGGCGGGCAGCAGAGTGCCAGCCTGTCCATGCACAGCCATTGGAAGAAGTCGGGGTGCTGTTGCCGCCTGGGGAGGAGGAAACATGGCGCTCAGCCCCCTGCCATCCCCCTGTCCCCCCCTGTCCCCATCCCGAGACTCACTCGTGGAACCACCACTGCTCCACGTGCTCCTCGCTCTGCTCCAGCAGCTGGTGGCAGGCAAAGTCCGAGGGGGCACAGACGCTCTCCAGCACCTCCAGCAGACGGGTCTCACTGTGGGGACAGAGGGGTCAGCACGGGGATGTGGCCCCCTGGGGCAGCTGGGGCCTACCAGACCCCCCACCCCCGGCTGGGGAGCACCCACCTGTGTTGGTACTTGGCCAGCTTCTCCTCCTCCCAGGCCGTGTTGCCCCCACCAAAGCCTTCGTGCTCTGTCCGCTCCAGGCCCTGGGCACATGTGGGGGGGGAGGGCAGCGCAGGCATGGGACCCCCCGATGAGCTGTAGGGTCCCCCCTGGGCTGTGCCACCCTCCTCCCCCAGGCACGAGTCACCCCAGGGACCTGTCACCCTCTCCCCTCCCCAGAGCCCAGCCGCTGTGTTCCCCCAGGACCCCCTCCGCTCCCTAGGGATGCTCCGGTCACCTCCTTGTCCATCGTCGCCGTCCCGTCCCAGCCCGTGCTCCCCCTGGCCCCCCCCCAGCCACATCCCCCCACCCAGGATCCCCTTTGTCCCTGCTCGCCTGTCACCCTGCACCGAGCCACCCCCCGCACCGCAGGCCGCGTCCCCCACGCCTGTCACCCGTGGGCCCAACACCCCTCCGTGCCCCCTCCCTACGCCACGGCCCCCATCATCCCCGCCGTGCCCCCCCCGCCTCGCACCCTGCTGAAGCTGTCAGCGAGGCCGCGGCAAGCTCGGCAGGGCTCGGCCCCGTCCCCCTCCCGCTCCCCGTCCCGGTCCGGGCCCGGGTGGGCGCGGACGGCCGCCAGCAGGACCCCCCCGAGGAGGGCGGCCCCCAGCAGGGTCCCCCCCAGCCCGGGCCCCCGCCCGCGCCGGGCCGGCAGCGGCAGCAGCGCGGCCGCCAGGCGCCGCCGCGGCCCCATCCTGCGCCCCGCCCCGCCCCGCCCCGCCCGCACCACGTGGGGCGCGCCCGCTGACTCAGCGCTCGCCACCCCCGCCAATGGCCGGCGCTGCCGACGACGCCGACGCCGACGCCTCCCCCCGCTGCCGGCCAACCCGCGCGGCCTGCCCGGCCCCGCCTCCCCGCGCCTTAAAGGGGCCGCGGCCAAGGGCAGCCGGCGGGGATGGGCGGAGCGCGGACGGGCCGTGGCCGGTGACCCCGCACGGAGCGGGGGCGGCTCCCCGGAACGCAGCGGCCCCGCTCCCGCCCAGCCGGGGCGAGGCCCTCAAGCCCCGACCCGACCGGGCCGCTCCCCGTCACCCCCCAGCCAAACCCATCCAGGTCACCTTCCCCCCTCCAGCCAAACCCGGCCAGGTCCCCCTCGCCCCCCCAGATTTGCCCAGTTCCCCCCTCATCCCCTCCTGAACTGGTCCAGTTCCCTCCCACCGCCCCCCAGATCGGCCCAGGTCCCCGCCACCCTTCCTGAACGCGACCAGTTCCCCATCCACCCTCCAACCAGACCAGACCAGTTCCGCTTCACACCCCTGAACTGGCCCAGTTCCCCTTCACCCTTCCTGATCTGGTCCAGTTTCCCTTCACCCCCCAACCAGACCAGACCAGACTCTCTTCCTGCCCCCAACCCCCCCATCACCCCTCTCCAATCCATCCCAGTCCCCATTCAGCCCCCACTCCACAGGGGCCAGACTCACGCTCGGCAAAGCCACCGTCTCCGCTTTATTCCCCCACCGACCGCCGCAGCCCTTCGGCCACTGCCGCCACGTACGGCTCCGGCCACCGGCCCCGCCACCGACCCGGTCCCGCCAACGCCCGCAGGAAGCCCCCCGTCTCGCTGGGCAGTGCGAAGGCTGGGGCTGCCCGCAGTGCCGGTGGCACCGCCGGCACCAAGGCCTCTAGCCGGACCACGACATAGTGACCATTGCCCGCCGCCAGCTCTGGCACGGTGCAGGACAGAGCTGCCGCGAATGCCTCGCAGGGTGCTATGGTGGGGACATCATCAGGGCCGGGGCCGTGCTGGGGGCCGGGGCTGCATTCAGCGGCCCTGGCCCCCGGTACAGCCCTGGCCCCGGCGTCCCACTGGTGTGCAGCAGCCACAGCCGCCGGGGAGAGGAAGAGGATGATGGTGTCACCGTCACGCAGCGCTTGCCGGTGCTGGGCGTGCAGCCAGGGCAGTGGCCCCCATGCCGCTATCCCGCTGCCACCGCCCGGTGCTGCCGTCACTGCCAGCCCCAGCGGGCGCAGGGCTGCCATCAAGGCGCACGCCGCCCGCTCTGCCACCGGCTCCATCGCGTGCACCAGCAGCGCCCGCCGACCTCGCAGCGGGCCTAGGGGGTATTGTCAGTGCCTGAAGCCCCCCTGGGCTCCCTGTACCCACCCTATGGGGCAGCCAGGGTGGGAGGCAGGCTGGGACCACCCACGACAGGGCGGGGAGCACCCACGATGAAGGATCCCAACCTCTGGCTCTGTCCCTGAACCGCTGCAGCACCCCCCAAACCTGAGCTAAGGGACAGCTACAGTGGGAAGTGGGTCCCACCGCTGATGGGGGATCCACCCCCTGCTCAGTCCCCCAACCCCCTTACCTACCCTAAGAGACAACCACAGTGGGAGGCAGGTTTGGAACCCCCCCCATAGGGTTCCCATCCTCTGCTCTGTCCCCCTACAGCCCTACCCACCCTATGGGGCAGCCATGGTGGGAAGCAAGTGGAGACCAGCCCTGATGGGGACCCCCCGTCTCTGTCCCCCGATCCCTGCCCCCCACCACCCCAGACCCCAGGCTTGCCCCACTCTCACCCTCAGAGCCGTAGTCAGCCCTCAGGAACTTCAGCCAGCCTGTGGGGAGGACAGGCAGTGAGGCAGGGTCCCCGGGGGGGTTCCCGGGCTGGGCACAGCCCCCAGGGCAGGCACCGCTCACCTTTCATGTCCTCCTTCTTCAGCAGGAGCAGGAGCAGGAGGCAGGCAGCCCCCACCAGCACCCCCATCCACGCCAGCACCCAGCGGGCGCGCAGGTCTGCGGAGCAGGGGTCAGCGTCCACTGAGGGCCCCCGGTACCCACCGAGGGTCCCCGGTGGCTCCACAGGGTGGGGGCCCTCCCTCAGCCCCACACCGGCCCCCCTCTGCCCCAGTGCGGCCAGGGACACTCACACTTGTGCAGAGGACAGGCCCAGAGCGTGACCCCGGTGCTATTCTCAGCGTGCCAGATCTGTGGACATGGGGACATGTCACACGCTGCCTGGTCCTTGCCCACTGCCCGCCAGCTGCCCGCACTGACCTGCCTGCACTGCCCCGCCGCCACGTCCCGCCGCAGCTCCTGCTCCAGCAGCCCGGGGCGCCCCGTTCCCTGCAACGGCGGCAGGGGGTGAGCTGGCTGTGCCGCCGGTGCTGCCGGGACACAGGGGTCCCTGTCCCTTACCGTGCTGGTGAAGTTGGTGAGGGGCGTGCAGGTGCCCCGCTCCAGGGCACACAGCGAAGCATTCCCCTCATGTTCCAGCAGCAGGAGGTCATCGGGGCGGCCAGGCAGCACTCCTGGGGATGTGCCAGGGGGCTAGGGGGGGCGGCAAGGGGAGGGCAGGGAGGGCTCACCCCCCAGCCGGACCCCTGGGCTGCCCCTGCCCTCCCACCCCAGCAATACTCACGGTCCCGCAAGCACTGGGTCAGCCGGACCTGCCCGTTGCTCCACACCTGCCCCAGAGACCGGATCAGCAGTGCCTGGGGCTGCCCATGGGGCAGCTGTAGGGCAGCTGTGGGACAGAGGGGTGTCCTACCTGCACACAGAGGTTAGGGTGTGGCCGCAGCCCCCCAAACTCCTGGAGTCCCTGTGGGCAGAAGGGATGCTCCGTTAGTGCCACCTGCACCCCCCCTGCGTGTCCCCGACGCCCCACGGAGCCCCACTCACCTGCCCCACGGCGGGCTGCCGTAGGCCGGGCAGGGCTTGGCAGAGCCCAGCGGGTGCCGGCTGCCAGCAGGGCACCAGCTCAGCCGGGAGGTCGCAGGGGGCTGAGAGGGAGCAGGTCAGCGCCTGCCCCCCAGCATGCAGGATCAGCCGGCTGCGCGCCCACAGCCGTTCCCAGGCCTCGGCATCTGCAGCGGCACCGGGAGAGTGGTGTCACCCTGCGCGGTGTCCCCTCAGGTCTCTCTGTGTCCCGGCCCCCCACCCCACCCCAGCCCCGTGGGTACCATGGGAAAAGGGACACAGGGTGGCCCGCAGCGGGTCCTGGGTCTCTGGCCAGACCTAGGTGGGAGAAAGAGAGAAGGAAAAGAAGGATTTGGGGTATCCATGCTGTGACTGTGACCCAGCTAGCCCTCTCGGGATGCCAGAGGGGGACACACGGTGCCCAGAGCTCCTCTGCTTTAGTGGCAGCTGTGCCACCCCCACGGTGCCTGGCCAGGCACCCACCTGCAGGCAGAGGCAGGGCAGCACCTCGTCGGCTGGCACGCTGTAGTTCATGGGGCTGCTCTGCCACCGGCAACCAGACGTGGGTCACACGGTGGCAAATTGCCCCCCGCTGGTGTCACCCAGCCCAGGGGTATCCGCTCCCAGGGGACCCTCTCCCAGCACCCTGCCTGTAACACAGACATGGCTTCTCGGGGACGGGGAGGGGGCAGCAGCCGGAGCCCGGCGAGGGTGGGGGGGTCAGGGAAGGGGTTCACACTCACCGCGGTCACTGCGCGCCCCGGCCCACTGGCACCATGGCTCTGGTTGTGGTAGAGCCGGAGGGTGTAGCTGTGCCCCGCCATGGCCCCCTGCACCTCCACGACCACCTCCTTCGGCCCCGGGGAGACCTGCAGCCTGGGCACTGCACCAGAGGCAGCTCAGGGCACCCAGCACCCAGCACCACCCACTCAGCACCACAGCACAGGGCACGGTACCCCAGGGGTCACCCTCTCCCCTGGCATTCACCACCCAGCTCTCCCCAGGGGACATACACCAAGGTGGGGGGGTCCTGGCGCTGCTGCAGCTGGGGGACACCAGCACCTACCTTGGCACTGGAGGACGGCAGCCTGTGCCGCGGGCCACGAGCAGTCTGCGGAAACAGGGGGTCAGCGGGCAGGAGGGAGGGGGCCACCGCAGCGGGGCATGCCGGGGGCTCACCTGGCACCCACTGCCACTGGCTCAGCCTCCAGTGGTCACGCGAATTAGTGTATGCCGTGACGTGGAGCTTGGAGCCCAGCGGCGCCTCGAAGCACCGGAAGGTCACCCAGCCCTGTGCAGGAAAACCACCACCATGCTGTGGCGAGGTACTGGCACCACCAGCACCCACCTCCCTGGGGCACGGGCAACAGGACCACCGCACAACAGAGATGCGCTGGTGCCAGCACCAACATCCCCACACGCTGCAGTGCCCGGGGACTGCCGGTGCGGGGGACACCCATCCCCAGCACCCTGCCTCTACATACCAGGGGTTGGCCAGGCAGCGCAGGGGCCAGGGGTGCCCAGACCTCCACGGCCACGCAGCGGGAGGAGGCGTACGTGTGCCCAGAAAGCAGCAGTAGCCCGGTGACGTTGGGCTGGGACGAGGCAGTCCCATCCACCGCTGGCCACCGTCCCCCCTTACCGCCATCCTCTGCCTCGGGGATGCCCGATGGTGCAGGGCGGCGGGGGTCTCCGGTGCCGGTGGTCAGGCGCAGCCGTGCCTCCAGGCAGGGCGAGCAGGCCGTGGGCCCGGTGCAGCGCAACACCGGCTCCAGCTGCAGCTGAGCCAGGGCCAGCCCGTGGCCAGGCTCCGGCGGCTCCATCCCGCACAGCACGTCGGTGTCTGGGGCGGGGGGGGGGTAGATAGAGGGCTGCCGTGGGTGTGGGGCCCCGCGCCTCGGGTGGGCTGGCGGGCCATGGCGGCGGCGGCGACGGCACTTACCCAGGAGGCGGCAGGCGAGGCCCTGGGGAGGGAGGTGGGGGTGAGGCCGGTGGCGGTGCCAGGGTGGGTGGTGGCCCGCGTGCCGGCGACGCCAACCCACCTGGGAGCAGGCCAGGGTGTCGCGGGTGGCCTCGCGCCCACCCACCGCCCCTGCCGCCACCAGCACCAGCACCAGCAGCTGCCCCAGTGGGCGCATGGCGGGGCCGGGGCTGTGGGGTGCCCCGGCCCCACACCGTCCACTCCTGATGGCCCCACTCTCCCTTCCCGGCTCCACGGGCCCCACAGCCGCCACCGCCACCGCCGCCGGCTCCCGCTTCCTGCTCCGATCCCGGACACCCGGGTCCTAGCGCGGCGCTGGCGACCGCCCTGGGGTGGGGCCTCCCCGCTCCTGCTCCGACCCGCCGACGGGCTTCGCGCCCCGGCAGTGCCGGGAGGGCTCAGGGCCCCTCCACCCCCCCACGGGGACCGGGGAGGCCCCACGGCTGGAGAACGGGGCCTGCCCCTGCCCCACGGCCTGGGCACGGTGCCCAGTCCGGCCCCGGGGAGCCGGCAGCGGCTGTGGGACGCGGTGCGGCGGCCGTGCCGGGACAGGCTGCAACCCTGCCTCGGTGCGTCCTCTTGCCCCCCAACCCCCATATGCTGCAGGGTCGAGCCCTGGCACACCATACGGACGGCAGGGCAGCGTGAAATGGTGCCTTTATTGCTCCCACCCCACATAAGGTCCCGCTGGCAGCGTGGCAGCGAGGAGCAGGGCTGGGCTGTGCACAGCACCCGGCCCCCCGTGCCCCAGGCAGGGCAGGTCAGGGAGATCCCCCACTGCCCGGCTTCTTCCAGTGCCGCCCTGGCCCCTGGCTCGGCTGTGCCATCTCAAGGGGCTTCCCCAGGTCCCGGCTCTGCTCTGGAGCAAGTCCCTGTGTGGAAATAAAGCTGCTCCTGCCCGGGACAGCACCTCCGCTCCCGGCCCCAGGGACCTGGCGGGACGCTCGCTCTGGCCCCCTACAGCACATCCTGTGGCCGGGGGCCAGCCCCGCTTGGGCCCCTGCGGTGCGGCACCCACAGCTCCTACCCAGGGCACCCACAGGCACCCCTCCTGCCGCCTCAGTCAGCACGCTCAGCCGAGCCCTGCACCTCCATGATGGGCCCCTGCCCTCACCAGGGGGGCTGCACCCAGCCCCACCGGCCCCGCAGCAATGCCCAGCTCAGCCCCAGCGTGGGCGCTCAGGTGCCAGCAGCCACCCCAGGGGGCTGGGGTGGGGGGCTGTCCTCCCCAGCCCCTGCCTCCAGCAGCCGGTGCAGGAGCCCCCCCACCCTGCCCCGGTGGCAGCGGTGGGGGGCCGGGGAGCTACCCCGCAGGGCACCCAGCAGCCCAGGCAGCTGTTGGGGCAGGCGGTAGGTGGGCAGGGGCCGGAGGGGCCTGGGCACATCGCGGGGGCTGCAGAGCCGGCTGAAGTAGGCCAGCACCCAGCCACCACTGCAGCCTGCAGACCCCAGCTCCCCGTGTAGGCAGGCCATGGCCGCCCCGAAGATGTCGTGGGCGTCTCCGGGGGTCCTGCCGGCTGCCCCAACCCGCCACCGGCGAAAGAGCCGGGCGCTGCCCCGGCTCCAGAGGAGGAGGACGGTGCCACGCTGGCGGCCTACGCAGCCCCGCTGGGCGTAGACCCAGGGCAGGGCACCCGCCTGCCCCACGCCACCTGCTTCCCACAGGTCCAGGCGCACGTCGCAGCCCAGCCCCGTGCGCAGCCGTTCGGCCAGGGCGCACACCAGCCCCAGGTGCTCCTCTGAGTCCGGCGAGTACAGCAGCAGCACGGGGCGTCCGCCTGGGGCACCTGCGGGATGGAGAGGACAGAGGTGACAGCCCTACCCCAAGCCCCTCTGGCATTCCCCGGGGACACCCTGGCATCCCCCAAGGGCATCCAAGTATCCACCACACTGCCCTAGGACCCTCTGCAGCCCATGGAGCCAGCACCCCCTGGCACCCCAGCCCCATGGCCA
Organism: Astur gentilis; assembly: GCF_929443795.1. NCBI lineage: Eukaryota > Metazoa > Chordata > Aves > Accipitriformes > Accipitridae > Astur > Astur gentilis. The sequence goes on along the minus strand of NC_064902.1, from coordinate 14,214,918 downwards.
CCGCACCCCCATCCCACAGCCCCCCAGGGTGTCCCTCACCGTCAGCCGGCCTCCAGGCACCACGGCAGTTGAAAAGCAGCACGGTCACCACCAGCCCCAGCGCCAGCGCCAGCCCCAGCAGCCCAAAGTGCCTGCGTGAGACTGGGAGAGGGGCAGTGAGGGGGGGGTGTCTGCCCACCCCCACGACCCCCCCCAGGACTCCCCACTCACCGTCGGGACAGAGCAGCTGCTTCCGAGCGAAGTGCACATCCGAGCGCCACACCTGGGGAAGAGGCGGGGTGAGGGGGGGGACAGGTTGGTGTGTCCCCCCCCACGGTGCGGGTGCCAACGCAGGGGTCACCTTACCAGCACGCAGCTGCCCAGGACGTGCACCGGCAACAGCAGCGCCAGCTCCCCTGAGGCAGAGCCCTCTGGCTGCAAAGCACAAGGGCAGGGTCAGCGTGGGTCAGTCCCCGCCATGTCCCCCCCCCAGGCCCGTGACATTCACCTGTGTGACGGTGTAGAAGGGGGCCTCGGGCTCGCACTGCCTGCCACGGCGCTGGCAGAGGGCTGCGCTGAAGGCTGCAGGGACACTGGAGGTGAGGTGCAGGTGCAGCTGCAGCCCCCGGACGCTCACTGAGACGTTCCAGGCGGTTTCTGTGGAGATGCAGGGGGGCTTGCGGGACATCCGAGGGCATGAGGGGTGCGAGGGACCCCGCAGCAGGGCTGTGGTCAGCCCAGGGGTGCCCCCCACCTGTGGGGCTCACCTGGCCGGTGGGGACACTCCACGTGGCTGCTGTTCCCGTAGGAGAACTGGGAGGAACGGGGATCAGTGGAGGGGCTAGGTGAACTGCCATCACCCATCGCTGCCCCCCAGCCCCTTCCCAGGCAGTGCCCACCCACCCGCGGGGGCTTACCCGGAAGCAGAGCTGGGGGTGCACGTCCACCTTGTCCAGCGTGTATGCCTGGAACGGGCATAGAGCACGTCACCGTCCCCAACCCACACAGCCCACGGGCACCCCAGTGGGACCTTGGGGTCCGGTGGGTGCCCCAATCGGGGGCACAGCCCCGCACCACTCCAGGCTGGCGCCCTGCGGTACCCTGAGACCGGGACCCTTCACCTGCTCCTCTTCACTGGCCGTGGAGTTGGGGACATCGTGGCAGGGCGCAGTCTCGGCTGCCGCCTCCCTCCAGCACAGGGTGGCCCGGGGGTGCAGGGGGCAGCTGGCGCTCAGCACCATCGCCATCTGGTCCTTGCTGCTGGCGCTGTAGTCGTGGAAGCGCACCGAGGACCACAGCTCGGGGCCGTCTGCGGGACACCGCGTCAGCGGGCTGTGGGGATGGCTGGGGGGCACCCCTGGGACCAAGCTCCCCACCCCACAGGCACTCACAGGCATCGGGCTGGTCACGGAAGGGGCAGCGCTTGCTGCGCGGGCTGTCGTGGTGGGGGTAGGAGGCCTGGGGGAGCAGAGCGGCGCGGTCAGGGCAGGATGTGCCCCCACCCCGCCTCTGCCTGCCCGTGCTGCACAGGCAGAGAAGGGCTCGGAAGCTGCAGGGGAGGGCGACGCACCTCGATGCACAGGCAGGGCACCAGGAACTCGTACGGCAGGGAGATGTGGCGGCCCCCCGGCACCAGCACCTGCGGGCACAGAGGCAGCGTCAGCTGCGGGGGCAGCATGGCGGGCAGCCCGGGGAGGGGACAACCGGAGCCATTACCTGCCGGTGGAAGGGCCGGGGCAGCTCCTCGCACTCCAGGGCCAACTGGTGGCACAGCCGCACCATCAGGGCAGGGCCCTCGGGCACCCACACCTCGATGGCCCGCGCCTCGGGGACCCAGGAGTGGGTGAAGACGGGCCCTGTGGAGCAGGTGGGGGGGGTCAGCCGGTGCCGGTGTCCCCCCGGACGCCCCCCCGGGATCCCTCCCAGCCTCACCGGGCGGCTCGGCGACGACCAGGCGGCTGCGGCTGAGGGCCAAGCCTCGGTCAGGGATGGTGCGGAGGGAGACGAGGACCTGCCGCCCGCTCTCCGCCGGGAAGCAGTCGAACCGCACCTGCCACTGCGGGGAACGGAGTGGATGAGTGGGACGCGCCACCCCGGCGTCCGGCCCCACGGTGCACCCCAGACTCACCAGCGAGCTGCCAGGCGCCCGGTGCCGTCGCCACACCTGCAGCCAGCCGGCCCGGTTGGAACCCAGCTCCAGGAAGTTGAGCTGCAACCCACGGACACCACCGAGCTCTGTGAGAAAGCGGCGTGGGGTGCTGACACGGGTGGGAGGACGAGTCGCCCCTTTCCCCCCCCACCCCCAGTCCAGAGGTGCCCGGCCCAGCCACCCCTGCCCGTACCTGCGGCGGGGAGGGCCAGGCGCACCCGCAGGCAGGGCTGGCAGGGCTGCGAGGGCAGGCACAGCCGGGCCCTGCTCAGCGCCAGGGCGGGCGGCTTCAGCGGGGGCCCGGGCCCGGGCCGGGCCGGCCGGTGGCAGCGGGGGCGGCTCAGCGTGCTGTCGGCTAGCGGGGGTGTGGGGGGGAGAAAGAGCAGAGAGGGGCTGCCGTGCGCCGGGGGTCCCGCCTACCGCCGGCACCGGGAGCCCCGGGGAAGGGGGAAACCCCGGAGACCGGGAGCCCCGCCGCCCTTCAGGAGCCGGTAGCCGCGAGCAGGGGGAAGGCCCGGAGCTCGCAGCCCGGCCCCGATCCCGACCCCGCCGCTACTCACCGGTGGCCCGGCACTCCTGTAAGCAAAGAGACGGGGGTGAGCGCGGTGCCGCCCGCCGCCCCCCCCCCCCGCTTTCCACCGCCTCCCCCGGCCCCCCCCCCGGTGCTCACGAAGTTGGCGGAGACCCGGAGGCGGGTGACGGCGGCCCCGGCCCCGGGCAGCACCAGCAGCAGCGCGGCGGCAACGGCGAGCAACACCGGGCGCCCCATGGCCGAGGAACCGCCGCCGCTCCCCGCCCCGCCCCGGGCCGGCCCCGCCGCATTCCTCCGCCGGCACGTGCGGCCCCGCCGCTTTCTCCCCCCGCCCCGCTGCCAGGCGGCGCTTCCTGCGGCGCAGACACGCGTGGGAGCGTGGAGGCTGCTTTATTTCCATAGAACAACACGCAGAGGAAAGGGGGGGGGGCGGTGGTGGGGACCCTTCACGGCCCGGGGGCCGCCTCCCCCCCCCCCCCCCCCATACGCACCCAGAGCCGTATCGTGGCTCAGACACACAGGTTGGTCCCCGCGGACCCCCACCCACCCACCGGAGCTGCGCCAGCGCCGCCCCACGGGGCCCGGCTACGGAGCTCCAGCCCTCGCGGAGCCCACCCGTCCCCGCTCATTTCTTCTTCTTCTCCTGCGTGCTGGTGAACCAGGAGTCCAGCAGCTTCTTGCTGTAGTAGAGCTGCCAGCCGTGCACCTGGGCGGCCACCACCACCACCAGGTACATGACGGAGACAGCAGAGAAGCCAAAGATGAAGCGGTAAGCTTTGCCGTGACGATAGAGCTGCTGCGCCATGGGGAACATCTCCATGGCCCCGTAAATGAGGGGAGCCACGGAGAAGAGGCCGGTGCTGATCATGGAGAGCACCAGGTAGCTGATGTTGTTGCGGGGGAAGGAGAGGAGGCCCAGGAGGGACGGCAGGATGCTGAGCAGGTAGGGGTACTCCCACTGGTAGGGCATGGCTACCTGGTCGTGGGGCAGCAGCTTGAGGTGCCCCACGCACATCTGGGCCAGCAGCAGCAGCCAGATGCCCACATGCGTGTAGATCAGCTTCTTGATCTCCGACTTGAGGGCCACGCTGGGGGAGAGAGCGCGGGGTCGTCAGGGCCTGCCGGGGGGACGCGGCCCGGCCCCCACCGGGAGCCCTGGGGGAGGCCGCCGGGTCCCCGCGGCGGCAGGACACCCACCTCATCTGGTAGTGCGAGGCCACGCGCTCCCGGTGCTGGAAGTCGCTGCCGTCGGTGCCGGTGGCGCGGGGACCCCCGCGGGAGGCCATAGTGCTACCCTGGGGAGGCACAGCGTGAGGCGGGAGCGGCCCCCCCCCCCCGCTCCCCCGGGGCGGCTCCGGGCTCCGCCCGCAGCCGCAGGCTCTAGCCCCCCGGGGACCCCCGCCTCCCAGGGACAGGCCCCCGTGACAGCCCCGGGACCCCCTTCCCGTGACTGCCCTGCCCCCGCCCGACCCCCCGGCACAGCCCCCCGGGCACCCCCGCAGGTGACACCCCCGGGACCCCCACCCCGCCGGCCCGGCCCGCCGCACCCCACCTACCAACGGGACGCTCTATCCGCTCTTCCGCCTATCTATGGCCACGGCCGCCGGCTCTGAGCGCCTAGGCGGCCGCTCTGCGCGCCCGGAGGCTCGGCTCTATGGCCCTGGCGGGGTGCCCACCCCCGCCTCGGCCCTGCCTCCGCGCAGGCGCAGTACCGCCATGGCGGGCGGGGGCACCGCCGGGCGCGTGCTGGCGCGCGCCGCGGGGTCAGCGGCGGCGGGGGGGGGGAGCCGGGGGCGCGCGGGTGTGGGGCGGGCGCGCGCGCGTGTACGTGGGGAGTGGGCGCCCGTGGGTGCGCGGGGGGCTGCGGTGGCAGATGGGGGTGCACACGGGTGGGGGCGCATTGGGGGTGAGCCCAGAGGTTGTGGGGGGCGTGTGCGCATGGGGGACACGCGTGGGGTTGCACGCGCGTAAGCGCAGAGAGGCTGGGGGGGTGGGGGTGCAGGCAGACGTGGCTGTGGGTGCAGTGACACGCTGGGGATGGGGGGCGGTGGGTGTGGGGTCAGATTTGGGGACACGCTTGGGGCTGTGAGGACACGAGGGGAGGTGACTGGGGGGGTGTCCCACGCGTGCCTCCCACCCACTCCAACCCCTCGCAGGTGGGGGCGGCCGCTGGCCCCCAAGGAGACGCTGGGGCTGCTGGAGGCTTCTGTGGTGCACCGGCAAGGTACCCGGGGGGGGGGGTGGGGGGTGGAATGTGTTTGCATGCTGGGGCTGGGGGGGGGGGGGGCCGCATCCTGACCAACCATGTCTTCACCAGGAGCCCTGCTGGCGCTGAGCAAGCCCCCCGGCCTGCCTGTCCTGGGTGAGTGTGGGATGGGGTGGGGCGTGAGGTCTGGCTTGGGGAGGGGGGAGCACCAGCAGGCGCTGATCCCCCCTCTCCCCAGGGCGCCCCGGGGAGCTGAGCCTGGTGTTGCTGCTGCCGGCGCTGAGACGACGCCTGGGCCTCCCAGCTGAGCTCCACGTGGTGAAGGCTCCCGCCAGGTATGGTGCGGGGGGTGTGGGGTGTGGTGTGTCCCTGGGTTGGGGAGGGTTAGGGGGTGCCAGCCCCCCACCCCACTCTGGGGCTCAGAACTCCCACGACCCTCAGGGAGTGTTCCGGCCTCGTCCTCCTGTCCAGCTGCCACCGCGCCACCGAGCAGCTCCAGCGGTTCTTTGCCGATGCCCGTCGGAGAGGCCAGTACCCCGTCACGTACCAGTGAGTCCCTGGGACCCCGCCGTGCCCGCACAGGGGGGGGCCGCGTCCCCTCCTCACCCCCTCTCCCCACAGCGCCGTCACCGTGGGGGTCCCAGCGGAGGCGGAGGGCGAGATCCGCACCGGGCTGCGCTGGCAGCAGCAGGGTGACACCACCGTGGTAAGGGGGAGCCGGGGTGCGGGGGGGAGGTACACCGAGGTGTGTGTGTGGGGGGTGCTGAAGGCTGTGCTGCCGCAGGTGGTGCCGGTGCCGGCTCCGGGACGCCGCAGCCTGGCCAGGAAGGAGGTGAAGAGCACCCTGACGCACTACCGGGTGCTGGGGGCCGCAGGGGGCTGTGCCCTGCTCCAGCTCCAGCCCAGGACAGGTGAGTGGCCCCCCAACACCCCACCCTGTGCCCTCCCCTCACTGCTGGCACGGTGCCACCCACACCTGCCCCCTCCCCCTCCCCCCCGTGCTTCCCCAGCCTTCCCGGAGCAGCTCCCAGTGCACCTGACGCTGCTGCTGTGCCCGGCCCTGGGCGACCACAAGCATTCATCCCGTGTGGGCAGGGTGCTGGGGGTGCCTTTCCTCCTGCCCCCCGAGGCTGCCCCGACCCGCACACAGGTATGTGGCTGGGGTGGGTGCTGGGGGCTCAGCACAGCCCCCAGGGACCCTGCTGAGCTGCCCTCCCTGTTGTGTTACAGATGCTGGACGAGGAGCTGCTGAGCCGGCTGGGGCTCTCCCCGCAGCAGCTCCACCGCCTCCCGCTCCACCTCCACCTGCAGCAGCTGGTGCTGCCCGAGGGCCCGCTCTGTGCCCCCCCGCCACCCCCCTTCCTGCGCACCTTGCGCCGCTTGGGGCTGCCCGGGCCCCGGGAGCCCTCTGCAACCCGCTCCCCTCTGCCACCCCATTAAATCCTACCTGCCGCCGGGGTGGCTCAGTGCCCATTTCTTTCCTTGACACGCACGGGACCCGTGCCCCCAGTCCCCACAGCATTGCTGCGGGCACCAGCTCCCCCTAAGCAGAGCCGGTGACAGCAGCCCTGCCACCGCCCCCATGCCTGACCTGGTTCCCAGCACCGGCGTGCGGCGGTGTCACCACCGCCACGGCTCCGTCTGGCAGGTGCAACCGCAGGCAGGCAGGAGCGGAGGTGTCTTTTCCTTCCCACTCTCTGCCCCCGGCCGAGGAGCTGCCACGGCAGCCCTGGTTCCTGCCCGCAGCCCCGTCCCGGGTGCCCGTGCCCTCCCGCACACAGAGGGGCAGAGGCAGGCTCCCTGTCACAAACATGTTTTGCAGCCTCCGCGGGGGGTGGGCTGGGTGCCCCCACCCAGTGCTGGGGTCTGGCTGGGGTGAGGGGGAGCTGGGTGTCTCCGTGTTGCCCCGGCTGGAAGGGGCAGGGTGCTGTACCCTCCTGGGTGTCCTTCAGTGTCACAGCTCTTCTGCCCGCCCCGGGGACCTGCCGTGTGCCTCCTCCCCGTAGCGGGGCTCGGCTGCCCCGGGCAGGGGTGCGGGGTCCAGGCACAGGGTGCCAGTCCGGGTGGGCGCAGCACCCTGGCAGGAGGGGAGGAGGGGGGCCGGCCTGGAGGTCCCCAGGGGCTGCCAGGGGCTCCCCAGGGTGGTGGGACGGGTGCCCTGCCCAGGGGACGGATGCTAAGCTGGGGCAGAGCTGGCTGGGGCTGCCTGAGCAGGTGGCTGAGCTGTGGCAGCCCCCTGCTCCTGGCACAGCAGCCTGGGGTCTGCGGTGGTGCTGGGGGGACAGAGCCAGGGGGGCAGCGATGGCTCCATTGCTCCAGAGGAGCCGGCTCCCCCCGCCCTGCCCCTGGCTGGGGGACTCGGGTGGCTCTGCGCCAGGGGCTGGGGTGCACAGGGGGCTGAGGGGCACGGGGTGCAGCAGCGGGGGGTTTGCCCCTGGATTGGTGCTGTGCCGGCTGGGGCTTCCTCAGGGAGCAGCCTTCCACCATCAGCTTCAGCCCCACATACAGAGGCACGGGCACGGCCGCCTGCAGAGGGACATGGGGGGGGGGAGTGGGGGCTCAGGGTGCCCTGGGGGGTGCTGGCCCCGCAGCCCCCCCCAGCCTACCTCCTTGTAGATGAGCTCAAAGGCACCAGTGGGGCAGGTGGGGTCATTCCTGCGGTCGATTACCACACGCAGCGTGTCCCGCTGGACATCAGCACACAGCCGGCTGGTCACCGCCGAGGAGGGGGCCATGGTGGGGCTGGCATTGATCTCCAGCAGCCAGGGCTGGCAATCCTCTCCAAAAACAAAGTCGGCCCCGTAGAGCTCGAAGCTGCCCTTGCGGGACCCCACCAGGTCCTGGGCGCTGCGCAGGGCACTCACCACCGCCGCCTTCATGCCAGGAACCATCACCTGGTGCCAGGCGTCCGCCTGCCCCACCTGTGCCAGGTACGCCTGGAGCTGTCGGCAGGACCAGGTCTGGTCGGGGGGCAGCCGGGGGTGCCGACTCCGCGCCGGCCTGTACCGCTTCTGGATGGAGACGTTACAGAGGTGCCGGGCGCTGGGGTGGGGAGAGCAGGACTGGGTCAGCGGGGTGCCAGTGGGTGCCGGGGTACCAGGGTCCGGCACAGGGGACACTCACGGGTCCAGGCGGCGCAGGGAGAAGGGCCGGGAGCAGAAGCGCAGGTAGCTCTCGCGGTAAAACCAGACGGTCAGCGGGTTCCAGTCGGTCACCAGGAACCATTGCCGGACATCGAATTTGGTGCCAAAGATGAGCAGCGGCCGCTCCACGTACTTCTGCACCACCCACTCGCCCGCCTCCGCCGAGGGTGCCGTGCAGCCCCCTGCCAGCCGCAGCACCTCCTCCAGCCGCACCGTGCAGACGATGCCTGGGGGACGCGGTGATGATGGGACCACTCCTCGGTGGGGAGCCTGTGCCCCCCGCTTCCCCCAGCCTTACCCCTGCCGCGGGATTTGGCGCCGGGCTTGAGGATCCAGACGTTGCGGTCGCCCTCCATGCCGAGCTGGGGCAGCCGCCCCCCCAGGTGCTGCAGCAGGGCCCGGCACTGCTCCTGCTGCACCCCGCTCAGCGCCAGACCAGCCCCCTCACTGCGAGGGGATGCGGGGGGCTCAGCACCAGCCCCGCCATGGTGTCATCCCCCCCATCCCGCTCGGCACTCACTGCACCACGCGGTAGTAGTCCTGTCGGAAGCGGTCCCAGCCAGCACCCGTCATGCAGGGGGACGGGGGGTCCCCATCGATGTCCTGGTGCCCCAGGCTGCCCAGGTGCTGCCTGCAGACCTGCAGGGCCTCCTCCACCAGCTGGGGGGACCCTGGCCCTGCTGTGGATGGCATGGGGTGAGGGACATGGCTCCTGAAAACCTGCTGTGCCACCCTCGGGGCCAAAGCACAGAGCCTCCCCATGGGATGGGTGGCTTTGGGTGCGTAGGGATGGGGGGGTGGGGGGCAGAGCACCCATAAAGTGAGCTGGTGGGAGGGAGTGTGTGTGTGTGTGGGGGGGGTCCCAAGCCACAGTCCCCAGCAGAGGCTCAGCCCCCAGACATATCCCTGACCCTGAACTCCCCATTGTCCCCCCACCCATGCCTGGCCCCACGCACTCACCTGGCCCCTTGCTGGATTTTGGGGACTGCTCCGTCCCTGCCGGCATGTCCCCAGCCCTCTCCAGGGCCACTTTAAGCAGGCTGCGAGCTGCCGTCAGGTGGAAATCCTCTGCAAGGGGGGGCATCGTCCCCACCAAGTCCTGCACAGGGCACGGGGAGACTGGGAGCACGGGGTGGGGGGGCGGACAGGAGGGCAACAGCCCTGTGGGGGTCATACCAGCCCCGAGCTCACCGATGAAGGCTTGTCGCTCGTCCACGGCCCCCAGCCGGTAGCACCGGGGGAAGAAGGCGTCGGGGTCAGCTTGGTCGAACCAGGGCAGGTTTCGCAGGTTGAGGCACAGCCCCTCCTGTTTAGAGAAGGGTGGCAGCCCCCACTGGACTCCCCCCACCCCTGTTGTGTCATTTCCCCCCCGCCCCAGGGGCTCCAGGCTCCCACCTTGGTGGTGAAGGCGCCCACCCGGGCGTAGTGGTTCACCACCTGGTCCTGCCGCAGCAGCCGGCAGTCAATGGCACCGTGGCGGTTCGTCCAGATGAAGTACGGCACCTGGTCCCGCACCAGGCTGGACTGTGGGAGGGAGGGGGCTGGGGTGAGGCTCAGAGCCCCCATCCCACCCTCGACCCCTGCCCCAGGCTGTACCCTGTGCCTGGGGGTCCCAGGGGAAGGGTACTGGGGACCCCAGCAGAGCTCAGCCCAAGCCCTCTCAGCTAACCATGAGGTCATGGATGCCATCGGGGTCCTCATCCCACCGCTCTTCCTCCTCCTCCTCCTCCTCGGGCAGCCATGGGGAGCCCAGGGGCTCTGGGGTCCCCAGGGAAGGCTGAGCCCCACAGCATGCCAACCCCAGCTGGGTGTCCAGCACTGGCCCCCCCTGCTCAGCACCATCACTTTCCTCCTCCTCCTGCAGCTGCTTCTCCTGGCTGCCATGACGCTGCTCCGGCCGGCTGCCCACCCTGCCCGTGCCAGGGAGCTTCTTCTCCACCCAGCCCCGGGCCCGCAGCAGGCGGCGGATGACGGGGTAGGGGCCCTGCACCATGAAGATCTTCTTCTCCTGCGGAGGGACCCTAAAGCTCAGCTCTCACCCTCAAGCCATACATGCAATAACGGCACGTTGGGGGGGCTGTGAAGTCAGACCCCTCACCTTGATGGCCCTCTCCACGTGCAGTCGAGTGAGAGGTGGTGGCAACCGCGGTGGCTGGTGGTGGTGGGTGCTGCCTGCCCTGTGAGGACAGCCCGGGCTGAGCCCCGCCGGCCCCACGTCTCCAGTCCCACGGGGTGGGCAGGGAGGGGGAGAAAGCACCTACCTGCCTGCCTCTGCCTGCCTGAGCCAGGGGTCCCTGGCACGGCATTCACCGCCCCGCTGAGCCTCATATGTGTCCTGGCTGTGCTGCACACCCCCTGGGATGCCACGCTCCCCCGCTGTGCCCTCATCCCCAGCCTGGCAGGCCAGGGGACAGCTGGGACCCCCTCCTGCTCCAGCAGTGGCCCCCCCAACCGAGCGCTGCCCCTGGCCGGGGCGGGGGCTGTGTGCCTGTGGTGCTGCTCTCCCTGAGGCACCGTCCCACGGCGGCCTGAGGGTGAGGGGAGCTGCGGGTGGCTCTCCCTCCCCCAGGTGCCAAGTGCGTCCCCCATCCCCTTGCCCCGCTGGGGCCCAAGGTGGGGGTCCAGCGCGGGATGCCGCCCCCCAACCCCAGCACCACTGTGACGGCAGAGCCCGAGACCCAGCCACCACACTGGCTCCACCGCCCCAAAGCGAGGACAAACACCGAACCCCCAGTCCCACGCCTGCAGCCCCCTCCCACCTCGTGCCCACGTCCCCCTGCCTACAGCCCCCTCCTAAAACCTCACAGCCCCCCTGCACCCCCCCAAACCCCTTCGTGCCCCACACCCAGAGACCCCCCTGGCAAGCCCCTTGGTGCCCCCCAGCTCCCCTTCAAACCCTCCCGTACCCCCTCCCAGAGCCCTCCCTTCCCACCCCCGGCCCTGCCCGCACCCTCGGGGCCACCCCCGCTGTTTGCGGTTGCCACGGTGCCCCGCCAGGCCCCGCCCCCCTCCCGCCAAGCCCCGCCCCCCTCCCCAGCCGGTGCCGCAGGTCCCGCCGGTGCGACGGGAGGGAGGAAGGAGGCGGAGGCGGTGGTTACAGCAAACGAGACCGTTTAAAAAACGAGACGAGACAGGGGCAGCGACCGGGGCCGCTCTGCCGCAAGCGGGGGCTGCTCCCAGCACGGCCGCCCGGCCCGGTGAGGGGCAGGGGGGTCCCGGCCCGGCCGTCCGCAGAGGGTGAGGGGGAAGCGGCAGCAGGCGCAGGCACGGTGCCCGGCGGGCACAAGCATTGGGGAGCCACGGGGTCCTGCACCACGGCCTAAAACTGAAAGGCGAGAGGAGAAGACAAGCGGCCGTCAGTCCCTGCCCGCGGGTGCTCCTCCAGCCCTGACCACCCTTCTCTGTCAGCGGGGAGGGACGCTGAGGGCAGCCGCCGCTCACGGAGATCCATGCTCAGCTTCTCCCGGGCACCGCGCGTCCCATCGTGGCAGCCACCGAAAGGGCCACATCCCCCATGACTGCTGCCTGCCCCCAAGCATGCTCTGGGTGTCTTAAAGCTGGCACTTCACAAGCAAAGGGGGTACACGCACCCCTGGGCATCCTCCCCCCCATCCTGGAGAGGTTCCCTGGGTAGAGCGTCCCAACCGTTCCCGCAGACGGGACGAGGGGGCTCTGGGCACAAGGGCCACACTGGCTTTGAGCCCCATGAACCCAACTCCCAAAATAAGAGACCCATCTCCTCCCGGTTCAGAGCCTCACGTTCTTGAGGAACTCCTCTGCCACGATGCGGGCCCTGGCATTGACAGAGAGCTTCATCTCACTGATCTCCTTGTCAATCTCCTCCATGAAGTGGATAACAAAGTCCACCAGCTTGTGCTTGTACATCTGCTCCGTGTGGAAGTTTGTGATCAAGAAGCTGATGTCATAGCCCTGGAGAAGAGAGAAGCACCCTGGGGACGAGCACTCAGGCCACTGACCACGCGGCCTTGCATCCCAGTTCTGCACTGGTGACCCCCCCCAGTGCCAGGAGCAGAGCCGGGAGCTGCTCTGCCATCTCACCTCCACAGGCTTCCTGCGCAGGATGAAGAAGTTCTCGGCCCTCATCATCATGAAGCGCATGAATTTGTGGCACAAAATCTTCTCAATTTCATCAGCCTGGGGAGACAAAAGGGAAGTGAGGCTTCCTCCGCACCAGGTGTGAGCTGCCAGCCCACTGCCTGCACCCCCCAACTCACCTGCTTCACAGCGATGCTGACGCGCACAGAGTTAATGGAGCCCTCAATGAGGACCTTCTCTTTCTCATTCCTGCTGATGATCACGGGCTGCAACAGCAGCTCTTTGCTGCTCCTGCAAGCAGAGAAAGGGCAGGACTCAGAAGGAAGCATTTACTGGTCAGAAACAGGGACAGGGAGTGCACAAGCAGGGAGCCACAGGGATCACAGAGGTGCAGAGTTTTTGCTTCATGCTGCGACAGAATGCTTTCTGCCTCCTGGAAGCATCCATCCCCACGGCAGATCCTCCCTCGCTCCCAAGCTGGATCCCCCTCCTCCCTGCAGTTCCTCGGCTCCCCGCCAGCACCAGCCCGGTGACTAAGGGGAGGCAGCCGGTGGGTGCGGAGGCCTGCCCGGCTGCACCCGGGCTGCCCAGCGAACCAGCAGGGACCGGCCAGCGGCTCTCCCAGGACAGGCAGTCCGGCCGGAGCAGGGCTTCACCGGTGCCCGCCACCCCCCCCCGCCGCCGCCGCCGCCGCCTCGCCCCCGTACCTGACTTCCACCTCGGGCTTGTTGTGCCGCTCCACCACCTGCGAGGAGAAGTTCTCCAGGCACAGCGCGGCCTGCAGCGTGGCGCGCACCGCGTTCAGGTACGGGCGCAGCGTGGCGGTCTGCGGGGACACGGCGGCGTCAGCCCCGAGCCCGGGTCCCGCCGCCTGACCCCCGCTGCCGTCACCCCCCGCCCCCTCGTCCCCAACCACCGCCGCCCTCCCGGCCACGGTCCCCTCATCCTCATCCTCATCCTCGCCCGCCGCCGCCCCCCCAGCCCGGAACCCCCCGCCCTACCATGGTGGCGGCTAGGGTCTGGTCCCGGCAGGCGGAAGTGGCCGTCCTCTCTTCCGGGATGCGTGGGACCTCTCACTGCGGCGGGAGGGGGGAGATGGGAGGCTCCTGCTTCGATCCGAGGGCTCGGGCGACGGAGGCGAAGGCGCTCCGCGGCACAGAGCGAGGAGGCAACGGCGGTGGAAAGCGCATGGGGCGGCGGCGGCCCGCGGCGGCGGCGGGATCTCGCACGGTCCCCCCCGCGCCCCGCCGTGTTTGGTACGCTCCTGTCAGCACTTCCATATTAGGGAAGGGCGATGGAGAGCGGGCCGGACCAATGAGCGACAGGCGCTGGGCGTGCCTGGGCCAATGGGGGAGCGCGGGGCGGGGCTCCCGCCGCCGACGGGGGCCGGAAGGGGCGAGCGGTCTAGGCCCGGCCCGGCCCCGCGGCGCTTCCCCCGCCCCGCCGGCCGCCCTCGGGCCTCCCGCGGCCTCCCCAGCGCCCCGGTGCAGAGCCCCCGGTGTCCCTCAGCGCCCCGATGCCGCCCCCCGCCTTGTTCCCCTCAGCGCCGCGGTGATCCGCTTCCCCCGGTTCCCCTCAGCTCCCCACTGATCTCCCCCCCGCCCCGGTTCCCCTCAGCGTCCAGGTGCCCCCCGGATCCCCGTAGCCCCCCCGCTCCGTTCCCTTTCCTCTCACCTTCCCCTATCCCCGGTTCCCCCGTAGACCCCCGGTTCCCCTATAGCTCCCCGTACCCCGCTCGGTTCCCCCATAGCCGACCCCCGCCCCCGGTGCCCCCCGGTGCCCCCCGGTGCCCGCCGCCATGAGCGAGCTGAAGGACTGCCCGCTGCAGTTCCACGACTTCAAGTCGGTGGACCACGTGAAGGTGTGCCCCCGGTACACGGCCGTGCTGGCCCGCTCGGAGGACGACGGCATTGGCATCGAGGAGCTGGACACGCTGCAGCTGGAGCTGGAGACGCTGCTCTCCTCCGCCAGCCGCCGCCTCCGCGTCCTGGAGGCTGAGACCCAGGTGCCGGGACCGCAGCCGTAGGGGTGGCTCACTGTCCCGCTCCTTCCCACCGAGGGGGCTGCCTCCGGTCTGCCCCTGCCCAGCGCCAGGTGCAGGACCTGACAGAGCATCGCTCTCTTCCAGATCCTGACGGACTGGCAGGACAAGAAGGGTGATCGGCGGTTCCTGAAGCTGAGCAAGGACCACGATGTGGGCACCTCTGTCAAACACGGGAAGCCCAAGAAGCAGAAGCTGGAGGGCAAAGGCGGCCATGGGACCGGGCCAGGCCCTGGCCGGCCCAAGTCCAAGAACCTGCAGCCCAAGATCCAGGAATACGAGTTCCAGGATGATCCCATTGACGTGCCCCGCATTCCCAAAAATGATGCTCCGAACAGGTGCGTGGGTGTTGGGTGGGCGTTGGGATCATCCATCTCCTTCCTTGCAGCACCTGGCACGAGGGTTGCCTCCAGCCCGAGGGAAGAGGTGCCCCAGAGAGAATGGGGGAGGGGGGTCAGCTCCCACGGGCTCCCCTGCAGCTGTCCCTCACGGTTCATCGATCCTCGCAGGTTCTGGGCATCGGTGGAGCCGTACTGTGCCGATCTTACCAATGAGGAGGTCAGAGTCCTGGAGGAGCTGCTCAAGCCACCGGAGGATGAGGCCGAGCATTACAAGGTGAAAACTGCTGATCCCACCTGCTGCCTCCTGAGCCCATCCCCAACCCTCTCTCCCCGTTCCCTCCTGGCCCTCGGCCACTCGGTCCCCTCCTGTGCCTCACAGTGAGTGATCCTGCCTGGGGATGATGCCGTGGTGCTGGGAGGCGAGGGGAGGGCTCCAGGAGCTGTGCTGAGCCCTGCTCTTGCAGATCCCGCCCCTGGGGAAGCATTACTCCCAGCGCTGGGCCCAGGAGGACCTGCTGGAGGAGCAGAAGGATGGAGCCCGGGCGGCGGCAGCTGCCGACAAGAAAAAAGGCGTCCTGGGGCCGCTGACCGAACTGGACACCAAAGGTGCCCCTGTCCCCCACCTGTCTTTACCCGGGGGGGCTGTGAGCACCCGCACCCAGTGGAGCTGAGCCCTGGCCCCTTGCCCTGCACCCTCGAGGTAGAGGCTGCCCTGCCCCACTGCTCACCTCTGCATGTTTGATGTTGTTTTGTTCCCCCTCCCGCTTCCGCCCAGACGTTGATGCCCTGCTGAAGAAGTCGGAGGCCCAGCATGAGCAGCCAGAGGATGGGTGTCCCTTCGGGCCCCTGACACAGCGTCTCCTGCAGGCCCTCGTGGAGGTGAGGGGGCTCCGTGGGGCTATGCCTCAGCCTGGTTCTGTGGGGCCGGGCCATGGCCTGGCTCAGTGGGGCAGCAGTGCCACGGTCTGTCATGGTGACCCTTCCCTTGTGCTCCGCTCACTAGGAGAACATAATTTCCCCTGTTGAAGACTCCCCCATCCCTGAGATCGCAGGCAAGGACTCAGGAGCCGATGGTGCCGGCACATCTCCCCGCAGCCAGAACAAGCCCTTCAGGTGAGCAGCTGAGGTGGCCCTGGAGCTCGGCGCTGCCTGTGGGTACGCCGAACGTGCCGGTGCCTTCCTTGCCCTGGCAAGTTGCAGGAAGGAAAGGGCGCGTGGTGGGCAGCAGCCGCTCTCTGTCCTGGCAGCGTCCCCCACACCAAGTCGCTGGAGGGGCGGATCAAGGAGGAGCTGGTGGCCCAGGGCCTGCTGGAGTCAGAGGACCGGCCGGCCGAGGACTCGGAGGACGAGGTGCTGGCCGAGCTGCGCAAGAGGCAGGCCGAGCTGAAGGCCCTCAGCGCACACAACCGTGCCAAGAAGCATGAGCTGCTGCGGTGAGAGCGGGCAGGGAGGTGTTGCGGGCAGGGGGCTGCCCGGCAGGGACTGACACCCCAGTGTGTGTCCCCTCTCCGCCTCAGGCTGGCCAAGGAGGAGCTGCACCGGCAGGAGCTGCGGCAGCGCGTCCGCATGGCCGACAACGAGGTGATGGACGCCTTCCGCAAGATCATGGCCGCCCGGCAGAAGAAGCGCACGCCCACCAAGAAGGAGAAGGACCAGGCCTGGAAGACCCTGAAGGAGCGGGAGAGCATCCTAAAGCTGCTGGACGGGTAGAGGGGGCCGAGGACCTCCCCCCCGTCTGCCGTGGACCTCAGCAGCCGGAGGTGGCGGCCATGCCCCTGTCACCCACAGGTTGCCGGCATGCCCGCACCCTGCCTGCGCTTACGCTGCCAGTGTGGGACGGGGGTGTCACAGCCCCCCACATGCCCTGGGCCTGCTCAGCCTTCCCACCCGGGTGACGCATCCCCACTGCTGTCCCCTCCCTGCACGGGGCTGTCGCTGACCCAGTCTGGGGACCCTGTGGAGAATGGCCCTCCCCGGCCGGCGGCTTCCGCTCCTGCCTCCAACCCTCCCACCCCCCGCTGCGATCCCCCAGTTATTCTGGGAGGGTGACATCAGCCAGGCCACTGCGGGGGGCGGATGTAGTGGTTGCTGCGGTATGGCTCCCACGGTTCCCTGTCCCTCCCCACGGCCCCGGCGAGGGGGGGCGGCGGCCGGGCTCTCCCATGTACCGCTGGTTTCCGCTGCCGTGCGCGGGCAATAAAGGCAGCCCGGTGCAGGCGATGGTGTGGTGGCCTCGGGGACGCCGTGGGGCAGAGCGGTGGGGGGGTGTGGGGGGGCGGGGGCTGTCCCGCAGCCCGCTGTTGGGGGGCACCCCACGCGTGTCCGCCCAAGAGACCGCGCTCGCATCCCCGCGCTAGACGCCTGCCCCGCCCCGCCCGACGGCCGCCTGCTCCGCCCACCGCCCTGCCATTGGCGGCGGTTGGGCGCGGCCACGCCCCTCCCCCTGACGTCAGGGCCGGCCGCTGCCGCCGCCGGGAGGAGCCGCCGCTGCTCGGCGCGGGGCCGGGGCCGCCGCAGCGCCGTCGGTAAGGGCGGGGCCCCACGCGCGGAGCCGGTGCCCACGCGAGAGCCCAGCTGACGGCGGTGGAGGTGGGGGGGGGGGAGGGTGGGGGCACCGCCACCGGGTACGCAGCCCTGTCGCCACGCGTGTCCCGCCCGGCGCGGCTGTACCAGGTGACACGCGTGGGGGAGGCGTGAGTGGGGATCCCCCCCAAGCACCCACGCGTATGCTTCTGCCCGTCCCGTTGCCCGCCCGCCCCGCGCCTGCCCTATGAGGCGGGTGCGGGCGGGCAACGGGAGGGGCACAGTGTGTAGTCCCCCCGTGGGGGCACCCCACGCCAGGAGTTCCGCGCGTGACGGGGGCGGGGGGGGGGGGGCTGGCCGTGGGGCTGGAGCAAAGGCACAGAGCTTGTTCCCATCACCCCATGATGACAACCATCGATCACGTCCCCTTGGTACCCCCGTCATTCCCCCACACACATCCCAACATCCTTATGGCATCTTGGACGACACTCCCCCAACCCCGCTCCAGCACGCCGACGTCGTGTCCCCACTCGTGTCACAGGTGGGAGTGGGTGGCCCCACAGGGCACCATGCCGCTGGGGCAGGATGGGCCCAGCTGGAAGAAGAGGACCGAGGACATTCGGCGCATCTACGACTTCCGTGAGGTCCTGGGCACGTGAGTCACAGGCGGCGGGAGGGGGACAGGACACCGGTGACAACCCACTCGCGGTGCCGGATCTGACCCCTCCGGCTTTGCCAAATCCGCTGCGTGGAACCGCGCCAGCTCAAATATTGGCCCAAGGCTGGGCTGGCACACGAGGCCCTGCGCAGCTGGGTACGGGCAGGGGTTTGCGGTGCTGCCTGCCCTGCCCGCCACCTCCCTCTGCCGCTGGCCGGTTCCCCGTGCCGGCAGCCATGCCGAGGGTGCCCGGTGGTGGTCCCCCGGCTGGGAGAGGGGTGCCCGGCGGTGCCCAAAGCACCGTAAGGCTCTTAGGCTGGATTAGCAGGTTAATTACGGCAAGGCTTAGGGCCCGGTGGGGCGCGATCAGGCCACCCGCCACCTGCCCCACCTGGGCACCACCGATGGCTCTGTCCCGGCTCCCGCCGGGCACCTCGGCCTTCAGGTGGTCCCCGCACACCTCCCGGCGCAGGGCACGGTGGCCCTGCTTGCCCTGGATGGCACGGCACGGGGCTGCCAAAACCCACCCAGGGGCTCGGCCCTGGCATGGCTCAGCCCCGGCTGCCTGCAGCACCACGGCTTTATCCTGCCTGATAAGGGGACGGTGCAGCCGCGCCAGGAGGGCCAAGGGATGCCGGGCGCTCCATCCCCGCCAGGGCCCATGTCCGGCCGTCCCAGCGGACGGCTCCCGCTCGCTTTTCTCCTATAAATAGCTGGACTTTCTGCCCGTCACTATAGCAATCGTGGCATGGCGGCAGCGGCAGCTCCGGCCAGCGGCACCCCCTGCCCCGCTCACCCCTCATCCCGCCCCCTCCCCCCAGGGGGGCCTTCTCGGAGGTGGTCCTGGCGGAGGAGAAGGCGACGCGGAAGCTGGTGGCCATCAAGTGCATCGCCAAGAAGGCGCTGGAGGGGAAGGAGACCAGCATCGAGAACGAGATTGCCGTCCTCCACAAGTAGGGGCTGTCCCAGTGCTAGCGTGGGTGTCCCGCTCTGCACCCCCCCCAGCAACCGGCATGGCTCCCCGCTGCCAGCACCCATCGCCGGGCGTTATCGGCAGCGCCCAAAATAGCCGGCAGCGCGTGATGCCCCGTGGGGCTGAGCCTGGCTGCTCCCTGTCTGGTGGGGGCCAGGGTGGGGGGCAGCTGGAAGCCCCCTCACCCTGCTGTGCCCCCCCCCAGGATCAAGCACCCCAACATCGTGGCCTTGGATGACATCTATGAGAGCAGCACCCACCTCTACCTCATCATGCAGCTGTGAGTCATGTCAGGGGGGGTCCAGAGCGGCTCGGAGTGGGGGGGGGGGGGGCCGAGCTGACTGGCGCTGCCCGACCCCGCAGGGTCTCAGGGGGGGAACTCTTTGACCGCATTGTGGAGAAGGGCTTCTACACCGAGCGGGACGCCAGCGCCCTGATCCGGCAGATCCTCGACGCTGTCAAGTACCTGCACAACATGGGCATTGTCCATCGTGACCTGAAGGTGAGCGGTGGCGGGGGGGGACACACACAGCCCCCCGTCGTGGTGGCGGGGAGGGGACCCCGGCGTCACCCCTCCCTGACCCCCCCCATCCCTGCAGCCCGAGAACCTGCTCTATTACAGCCTGGACGAGGACTCCAAGATCATGATCAGTGACTTTGGGCTGTCGAAGATTGAGGGTTGCGGCAGCGTCATGTCCACAGCCTGTGGCACCCCCGGCTACGTGGGTGAGCGCCTGCCATGGGCTGTCACCACTCTGGGTGTCGGGTTGGGGTCCCTCCCTGGGGGTTGGGGGCCCCCCTTACCCCTGCCGTCCCCCCAGCCCCAGAGGTGCTGGCGCAGAAGCCCTACAGCAAGGCAGTGGATTGCTGGTCCATCGGGGTCATCGCCTACATTCTGTACGTACCCTCCCTCCCGCCCCCTCCCCTCCACAGGGGTCCGGCCCCCTGGGACCACCCGGGGCCAGCATCCCCCTCCCCACCGCCCCCCCCAGGCTTTGTGGTTACCCCCCATTCTACGACGAGAACGATGCCAAGCTCTTCGAGCAGATCCTGCGGGCCGAGTACGAGTTTGACTCGCCCTACTGGGACGACATCTCAGACTCGGGTAAGCCGGGACCCCCCCCCCCTCACCGGGGTGCTGGGGGCTGGGATTCCGGCAGTGTTGTGGTAGCTGGGGGGGGTGGTGGTAGGCACAGGCGCTGATGGCTTCTCCGTGCCCCATCCCAGCCAAGGACTTCATCCAGCACCTGATGGAGAAGGACCCCAGCAAGCGCTTCACCTGCGAGCAAGCCCTGCAGCATCCCTGGTAAGGGGGGGGAACCTGCCACTCTCTGCCCCCCCCGACTCACTCCATGGCAGCTGTGGGGCACGGTGGGCCCCCGCTGACTCCCCCCGCTCCTGCCACAGGATTGCTGGGGACACAGCCCTGGACAAGAACATCCACCAGTCGGTGAGCGAGCAGATCAAGAAGAATTTTGCAAAGAGCAAGTGGAAGGTGAGCAGGGGATGCCGGTGGGGGGATGTGGGGGTCGTTGGGGGAGGGGGTGCGGGGGGGGCCCCCTGTGCCAGATGACAGACGCTGTGGGGTTGGCAGCAAGCCTTCAACGCCACGGCGGTGGTGAGACACATGCGGAAGCTGCAGCTGGGAACCAGCCAGGAGGGCCCTGGGCAGACAACTCCCACCAGCCCCGGCGAGCGGCTGGCGGGGGGCACCAGCAACGGTGAGCCCCGACCCCCCCATCCCCATCCCGCAGGTCTTGGGGCTGCCGCCAGGCTCTCACCCCACTTCTCCCCGCAGGGTCGGACTGTGGGTGCCTGCCTGTGAGCAGAGCTCAGCGCCTCCCACCAGACTGACCACGGCCCCACATGGCCGCATCCTGGGGGTGCTGCGGAGGGGGCCGGGGGGCGTCCAGCCCTCCCATGGACACAGTGTGGGGTGGGGGGCCCTGCAGTGCTGGAGCCAGGGAGGGGACGGTGTGGGGGCACCCTGCCCTGCTCACCCTGGGCGTGTGGGGCTGCCCCCCACCGCAGGCTCACAGCAGAGCTCTGCGTCGGGGCAGGGGCAGCCCCCAGGACCCCCCCAGCTCAGGGCTGCATCCTGGGCCCCCTCCCACACCCCTTCCTTCCTCCCCACGCCTGCCCTGGCACTGTCGTCCCCCCCCAGCATGTTTAAGGAGAATTTTCCAAATGGATGTTTCTATTTTATTGCTTGTAATAAAGGCAAGAGGCCAACGCCGCTTGGCTCGGCTCTACCCTGGGCAGGGGCTGGACACAGCCCTGACCCCCCCCAGCCTCACTGCCCAGGGCAGCAGCTCCTCCCAAGCACCCAGTGGGCAGGGGACAGGCAGCTGCCCACGACCCTGCGCATCCCAGGCTGGGAGCAGGCGCAGCAATCCCCCCCACAGCCGCTGACCCAGGGGCTCTGTCCCTCCTGGGGTGTCCCTAGGGGGGCTCTTCCTCATGGCTGCCCTTGCCTCGGCCCCCCCCGGCCCGATCCCGGCTGCCGGCTGGCTGCTGGCCCTGGCGGAGGTCGGCGCAGAAGAGGACCTGGCATGGGGAGGGATGATGGGGTGGGCACGACAGGGGTGGGTGGCGAGGGCTGAGCCCTGGGGTGCCTGGGATGGGGGTACTCACTGCCTGCGCCCAGCCAGCACGGGGGCCCCACAGCCCCCGGAAGAAGTCGCCTGCGGAGAGAGGATGAGCGCCAGCGCCGGGACCACCGTCCCCATCCCCGTGGGTCCCACGTCAGGGTCCAGCCCTGCCCTCACCGATCTCCTGGTGGGCCCGGGCGGTCAGGCTCCTGCCGCCCAGCGCCATGCCGTAACGCTGCCGTGCGATGCGCCAGACGTGGGTGTCCACCGGCACCGCCTCCGCCTTGTCCAGGGCCATCAGGCAGACGCAGTCGGCAACCTGCCGCCGGGCAGCACCGTCAGCCCCTGCCGCCAGCCCCCGCTCCCCGTCTCCCCATTCCGGCACCCACCTTGGCACCCACGCCGGGCAGGGCGCACAGCACCCTCCTGGCCTCGGCATAGGGCACGGTGCGCAGCTGGCGCAGCCCCTCGGCACCGAGGCCCTCGGCAATGGCCCGTGCGCTCCCACTGACGAACTTGGCCCGGTACCCGAAGCCCAGCGCCCGCAGCCGGGCCTCGGCATCAGCGCCTGCGGAGGGGGACGACAGCGTGGGGCCGTGGGTGGGGGGACAGCGGGGGAGGCGGCGATGGCGGGGCGGTGGCGAACCTGTGAGCGCCGAGAGGGAGGGAAAAGCGTGGAAGGGCCGGGTGTCGAGGCGGCAGAGGCGTCGGCCGAAGGCCCGGCAGAGGCGCTCGATCATGGCGGTGATGCGGGAGATGTGGTTGTTGGAGGTGCAGATGAAGGAGAGGAGGCACTCGACGGGGTCCTGCCGCAGCACCCGCACCCCTGCCGGCGGGACGCGGTGAGGGGGGACGCCGGGCGGGTGCCGCGGCCGCCCCCCATGGGCCCACGGGTCCGCCTCACCTGGGAAGTCATCGGCCACCTTACGGAAGAGGGGGTCGGCCGCCCCCCAGGCGCGGTACAGGGCCGGCAGCCCCACGTCCAGCTGGAAGTAGTCGCGCAGGACCCGGTCCGTCTCGGCACCGTCCGGCTTCGCCGCCTCGGCGGGACGCCCGTCGCGGTCGTCGTCGTCGTCGTCCTCGTCGCCGTACACCGTGTACCAGAGGCGGTCCCGCTCCTGCCTCAGCGTCCAGACGCGTCCCCCCAGCACGCCCGTCCAGGCCCCCGGGCTGCTCTCCCACCACCTGCCGCACACGGGGGACGTCGGGGCCGGGCCTGACCCGACCCACCCGGCCGGGGGACGTGGGACCGGGACCCCCGGGGCCGCCTCACCGGAACGTCTGTCCCGACGACAGCACCAGGTCCAGGCGCAGCTCGGCCGGCGGGCAGGGCAGGCAGCGCCAGAGGGACGGGCAGGCGGACGGGGCGTCCCGCAGCTTCATGGCGGCCGCGGGGGGGGTGGGGGGGTGGGGCTGCGCCCCCCTACCCCGGGGACACGCGTGGGCAGGGGGCGGTGGTGTCAGGCACCGCCTACCTCCGCCGCGCCACCCCAAAACTCCCCTGTGCCCCCAGAGCTGCCGCAGGACCCCCAGCTCCCGCCTGCCCACGGCCACCCCGCACCCCCCAACCCACCCCAAGCCCACGCCGCGGCCCCACCATCGAGTTCACCTCCGCGCAGCCAGAGCGCCCGCCCGCCCGCGACGCTCTGGTTCAACTTCCGCTCGCGGCCCGCCCGGCCCCGGAAGCGCGACGCAGCAGCGCCCGCACGTGTTCGCTCCTCCCCCTCCCCCACCCCCACCCGCAGCGGCCGCGGCTCCGCAGCGGAGGTTTATTTTCTAAGAATCAATAGATTTTTTTTTCTTCCTTCAAAATAAATACAAACAACGTCCGAGCGCGGGGCCGGCGGGGCCTGGGCCCGGGGCGGGGCGGCAGCACAGGGTGGCGGGGAAGGGAGGGGAGAGATGGCGGGGGCGGGGGGGGGCCGCCCCGGGGCACGGCGGCGGCGGCGACGAGAACGAGATCCCGGGGAGCCGCTGGCTGGGGGAAGCAGGCACCGGGAACGTGAGAGGGAGGAGGGGGGCGGGGGGGGCACAGGGTGCTGCCCCCCCCGCCCCCCCCCCCCCTCCGCTTTCCCGGTCCCCCACTGGGTGCAGACCAGCTGCACAGAGAAGGTGGGAGGGAGGGAGGGGGGTGTAAGTTCCCCGAGCCCCGTTTTGCCCTGAGATACGGCGGGGGAGCGTCCGGTGGCGGCAGCGGCAGCGGGGGCGGGGGGGAGGGCCAGTTCAGTCGCTCTCGCTGGAGTCGCTGCTCTGCTCGCCCTGCACCTTGTTGCGGTGCTGCATGGCGCGGTGGTAGGCGATCTGCACCGACTTGCGGATGTTGGACTTGCGACCTTCCAGCATCTTCTCCTTGTCCAGGTCCTGGTTCACCCCCAGAGGCACCAGCTTCGTCCGGGGCAACCACTGCCTGCGGGGAGCGGGGGGCCACCTCGTTTGAGGGTTACAATCGTCTCCGGATGACCCCCGACCCCCCCCACCCTCCCGCCTGCTCCGAAGCCCCCGGCGCCCCGGCCTTACCAAGTGCGCTTGTTGTCGAAGAAGAGGACAAGGTAGAGGTGCTCGCGTGCTTCCTGAGTCATCTGCTCCCCCAGCTTCAGCACCTCCAGGGGGGGCACGGGGATGGGGACGCCGTGGTGGAACATGCCTTCCCGCGGCATCTTGGGGTCAATGATCTGCCGGAGGAGTTGGAGGGGAGGGCTGAGAGGGGAAAGAGGAACCCCGAGTGCCGCTCTGCGGGCGGGGGAACGTGGATTTCGGAGGCCCCGGGAGCAGGCGGTACTCACCAGCGCCGGGTAGGAGGGGTACCCCCGGCACTTGGCCCACACCAGGTCCAGGGCATCCAGGGAGGAATCCTCGTCCTCGGACAGCCACCCCGCGCCGCGCCCCATGCCCTTGCGCACCACTGTGCCGGAGGAAAGGGGAGAGGGGAGTCAGCTGCGTCCCCCACCGGGGCGACGGCACCGGCCAGGCGGCTGCGGTACTTACTGCTGTGTCCCACGCCTCGGCCTGTGCCCACAGAGTAGGACTCGTTCTCCGTCCCTGACGTGTCCTCACTGCTGTCCTCCGGGAAGTTCACTCGGGAGAAGGAGGGTTTCCCTCTGCCCTGCTTGGAAGGCGTTGTGCTGCAGGGAGAGGGAGCGGAGCAGTCAGCAGGAGCCACGTTAAGCTTCCAGAAACCAGCCTGGCGGGATGCCAGGGCCCATGGGCTTCAACCGTCAGCACTGGGAAGGACTCGGCGGGGGTACCAGAAAGAAAGGGGGGATGGTGCTTCTGCTGGGATGTCGGCCAGACCCTCACCCGGTTTCACCCGGGAGGACCCAGAAGACGGGCACTGATCCGAATTAGAGGCACAGGCAGGAACCTGCTGGAGCTGGCTGCTGGAAGGGCTGGTGTCAGGGCAGCCGCTGTGCCAAGAGGGAATTCCCCGGTTCATGCTCCCTACTAGCCCTTTGCTGCACACTCACACCTTTAGGTTTTACATTAAAAAAAAGGCACAAAACCCGCAGCTTTCTAGGGTTTAGCTAACAGCAGCCGGGCCACAGGAGGGTGAATAAGACGGGTACCACAGAAGAGGCTCCCTCATCTGGCAACTCAAGGCCGAGAGCCGCATCAGAGCCATGCTGGGAACGGTACCTGGTACGGTCTGAGGCAGCACTGCTGCTGCTGCTGCTGCTGGACTCCGAGTCAGAGCTGCTCCGGGGAAGATTGCAGTCATTGCGGTACACCAGGAAGCTCTTCTTCACTGGCTGGTTCCCGCTGCTGAAACCGTTGGCTGGGAGGTCTGCAAAACACCCCACCACAAGAGCGTTACAACTGTGCAGCACCCTGCCACGTGCTCCCAGCAGGGCCACGGCTGCCTGGCTGCGCGGGGGGAGCTGCCGCACCCACCCATGGGAGCGTCTTCAGCGGACTTATCACTGTCACTGTCCGAGCTGGAGCTGGGGCGCGGGCTTCGCCCTCGCTTCCTCTGCCGCTGGGAAGACCCCATTATCGGGAGCTGGGGGGGCCCGATGGGGCTGTTCCCGTGGCCGGGAGTGATCTGGCTGTCCCGATTCTTGGGGGGGCGTCCTGGACGTTTTGGAGGGCCTGCAGTTTTAGGGTTCTTCTTGGAGAAGAGCACTGAGGTCCTCCTGCCAACTTCATGTGCTGGGGTGGAAGAAGAATTGGGACCCAGACCTGGAAGAGGGAGAAGGTGTCAGCTGCAGCCCACAGGACCTGGCAGGGACCACACAGCAGCAGCATCAAGGAACAGCTTCATTTCTCTGGAACGTTATCTTGGAAGATCCTCCATCCTGAGCTTTGCCATGCCTGAGCCCTCAGGGTTAAACTATCCAGTCTGCTGACAGTAAAAGCTAGATGGGGACATCAAAGAACGCTCCACCAGTCAGGGATGCCCTCCTTTCTCCCAGGCAGCAACCTCACAGAAACAGAAGTCAAGAATAGGAAGCAAGCAGGGAAAAACCTTTTCCACAACATACAGCAGCTGAGAAGCTCCACTGCACCCTTTTAGACAAAGGCCCTGAAACACACCCTGCTTGCGGAAAAGCCTGCTTTTCCCGGTGCTTAGCGGGGCAGGACGGGGATGCAGAGATGGCAAACCCCCTGTGACACCTGGCAGCTCTGCCTGGAGCTCTTGCTTTGCTCCCCATGGAGCCCAGCTCAGTATCTCTGTCCCAGAGGCCAGGGAGCTGGCAGCTGGCCCGCATTCGGCTCCCAGCCCCAGGAGAGCATTTTGGAGCTCGGCAGTCAGCGCTGCTGCAACTCCCTCCAGTGCCCCCCAGCGCAAAGGGACACTGAAGGCAGCCTGCTCCCTAATGCCCCTAGAGAAACCGGGCAGCATGGCAGAGCTGGCAGGAGGAAACAATCCACCTATCTCATGCCCCACATCACACAGCTGGGACTCTCAGTCTCTGGAACGACATGCAGTTCCTCGGTGGCACGGGAGGCGAGCTCACCGGGTGAACACTGACAGCAGCTGCAAACACCAGCGACCTGCCAACCCTCCCCAGAGGCAAACACACACCAGGCTGTGGCTGTTTCAGACGCAGAAGGTGGCCTCCTTCAGCTGCCAGTCCCGCCTGCTTGGCTGGCACAGCTCACTACAAACTACCCAGTGGGGTACCGTCCTCAGATGGGGACGCTGGGAGGGAGCCTGGGGAGGCGCAGATGTTGTAGTCTGCACCCACCCTTAACAGGAGGCACTACTGGAAACGAGGAAGTCCCGCAGGGGAATGGGAGATAAGGGATTGCCCTCCCCTGAGAGGCCATCTACCCGGCTGCTAAGGCGGAGTGAAGAGAGGGGTGTGTGTGGGGAGCTGCCCACATGGCCCTCCTGCCTCAGGAGGCACCTGGCAGGACAGCCTCTCCCCCAGCCAAGCTTGTCCAGAGGTGGTTCTGCACCACTCCCCAAAATTGGCAGTATTCTGGAGGGACCGGTACCTTTGCCAGTCTCCTGGCTGCTGCTCTCTTCTGCAGCACTGTCTGTCTGCAGGTCCTTCTCGCAGGGGTTGTGTGACTGCAGGACTCCCCTGGCAGAGGAGCTGTGCCGCTCCAGCCCGTCTCGGCCCAGGTCCCGCGGGTGAGCGAGTTTCCGCCGTAGGACCGTGATCTCCTTCTTGATCATCTTGGCCCGGCGGGACCGTCCTATGCTCTGCTTGCCAGCGTTGACCTCATCCAGCCGCTCCAGCAGGATCTTTAGCTGCTCCTCCAAGGGCAGGTGCTTCTGATTCTCCGAGAGCAGCAGCCGCACATCTTCTGAGGGAATGAAAGAGGAGCAGATGGATGAAAGAAATCGGGAACTCTTTGGAGCTCTTCTACCTGAAAGGGCATGGGGCAATCCAGATTTCCTGCAGGAGGGAAGTAGCTGACATGGTACCAAACACCTGTGAACATGGGAAGTTACCCTAAAAGAACTGGAGGAGCCCTGTGGGAAGCAAGCCAGTTGGGACTGCTGGGGAAAGCAGGCTGATCAACAGCTTGGAGAATACCAGGGTTCCCATCGGCTGGGGCAAGAACACAGTAGGAAAAAGAAAGGGAAAACAAGAGTCAAAGGGATCCTGAAGCATTACAGAACAAGGAAGTTCCCCTCTCTGAGCCTGTCCCGTGCTGGAGCAGGGAGAGGGGGACCCTAAAAGGATCCTTCTCTGACACACTGTTCCTGGCAGTGCTCCCCACTGCCCAGAGAAAAGCAGAACTACAACCACAGAGCCAGCGAGATCTGGCTGATTGGTGTCAGGAGCTGCATGGCAGCCAGCAAAGCCTGCAGCTGGGGAGAGAGGGGGGAGCATACAGCTCTGATCAGGGGTAGTCAGTCCTTCTAGCTGAGCAGCACAGCAGGAGCCTCAGCATTTCACAGCCAGTGCAGGGGATGGGGCAAGTGACGGGCCAGGGAGGCCACGTCCCAGGCAGCCTCCTGCCCTGACCAAGAGGAGGATGAGGGATCAAGGGACTAGCAGGACATGTGGACAAGCCACTGCCTAGAACCAATCTAATGGGGCCGACAGGTACCTGACTAGCAAAGCCCCCACCTCTCCGGGGAGTGGGGACACACAGTCCAGGCATGCGACTGAACCTCCCATGGGGCGCTGCTCAAACAGACCCCCAGGTGCCCTGACTCTGCCTGGGCCTTACATCTGAGTAGCCCTCGTACCCTGGAACAGGGGATAAGTACCCACCGTCCTCGATGTCTTGGACCTGAGCCTCTTCCACCGTTACACAGTGGGGGAAGTGCATGCCTGTCTCAAAGTCAATGCCCATCTTCTCCGCCTGCCGGCGAGCCTGCCGGAGAACGGCGCCTCCCTGCTCCCGCAGACGGATGGCTGCCCGGTAGAAGATTGTGTCTTTGGCATTGTATTTCAAACAGTTGTTGATAATCAGGTTGAAATCCTCCTCAAAGTCATCAAAATTCAGATAGCGATAGGCTTCCAGATTTTGTTTCATTGTCTGAAAATCCATCGGCTTCTTGATGTGATCCAGGTAGTCTGGGACCTGTATGAGGAAAGAGCCAGAGCTAAGAGCCCAGGAACCATCAGTTAGCATTACCTGCTCCAAGAAAACAGTTGTTAGAGGAATCAGGTATCACTCCCTGTGTTCTGCCCAAATGCACATCGGGGAATGCTGTCTGCTTTTGCAGCTTGAGGAACAGTAACGCCTCCGGACTAGAGAGCCCATGTGCTGTGCTCAACCTGTTAGAGCAGATACACACTCTGAAGCGTTTTTACGGTTCCAGTGCACATGCCAGCACCCCGTCCTCTCCTCCTGTCTGCAGGCAGCTGGGATCCAGTATGCTACATGGTGTTCACCGGGGAAGGAAACCGCAAGTGCAGCCCCTGGGGGGGAGGGGGAGTACAGACAGGTAAAACAGAACCGTCCAGGCAGCAGCAGTGGCTGCAGGTGGGACCGCGCAGCCTGCCTCCCCAGCTCTGCCAAGATACCTCTGTGCCGACCTGCTGCCAGAGCCGTGCAGAGCTAGCATGGCCTTTCCCCACCTCCCCAGGCGGGGACTCGATGATGTGCCTCAGGAATCATTTCCCTTGCTCCCAGCAGTGACAGCCTGGGGGTCAAACCCATTTCTGTGCTGTGCTCAGTCTGTCACCTAGCAGAGGCCTTCTCGAGAGGACAGGTAAGAGCGTGCCGCCTGCCAAGGGCTGGCATTCTGCCTTTCCCAGCGGGAATCCCCAACCACTCACAGACACTAGAGTTACTAGCAACACGTGCAGAGGAAGAGCTGAGTGCTGTGCTCCTGGCCGGCACCAGCTCAGCTGTTCTGCATTCAGCTCACCCAGGAGGGGCATTGCTGCACACCCCCCTTGGGCGAGTGGCGCTGGGATGCACGGGCCAGCACCAGGCTGCCTGGGGGAGCTTCTGGACAAGAGAGCACCCTGGGCAGCCCTTGGCACAAGCAAGGGACAAGTTTTGAGTGAAGTAGAAATCTGGGGGAGGGGGTTCTTACTTCGTAGATTTCTGTTACCTCAGACAGAGGGACCGGCTCGCTGAAGATGTTGCCTGTGTCTTTCTCCTGCAGCTGCTCAAGCGTCTTGCGGAGGAGGATGAGGAAGGGGGTCAGCTGCATTTCCAGTGCCACCTGCTGCACTTTGATCTGAAACAGAGGAACAGAGCAGGGCTGAGCCCCCTGCCTGGCGGTCAGGTGGCAGGGACAGTCCCCAGGGAGCAGCGGTGCAGTCCTGCAGGACAGCGACAGTTCTCCTCACACGAGGGGCAGGGACTGCATCTCACACCCATCTCTGGGGAGAGGAGGTCTAACACTGGCTCCAGCACCTGCGTGTCCCACCTCAGCCTTGCAGAGCAGCCACCTTTGCTCAGAGCCACCAGGGCAGGGCACAGCACGGCTGAGGGGACCCCAGCACACGCCCTGCAGCACTCTAAAGAGCCCATGCTCATGCCCACCCCAGCAGCTCCCCAAGGAGGGGCAAACAATCGTTACCGTCTCTCTCTTGAGCTTCTCCCGCTTGCGTATCAGCTCCACCAGCAAGCGTGCACGCTCTAGGTCATGGCGGAGGCGCTGCCATGACTTCAGCTGCTCCTTCAGGGCCCAGTTCTTATCCTCAGTGTCTCTCTGTGGGAACATCAGAGACCATGAGCTGACAGGAGATGTGTTCCCATCTCCACCTTCCTGATTGTGTGCTGGGGCTCCTCCCTGGCAAAGGGAACCGGCATGCTCAACCCACTGGTTCAGCAAAGGTCCCGGTTCCCTTGTTGTAACCTAGGCAGGCGACTCAAACAGCATGATCTCTGACCAGACCTGAATACCTACTCCTTGGTCACCAAGCCCTTAGGATGCCAGGAGGCAGACATCCTGAGCCTCTGGAAATACTCTAACACGACCAACTGCCTGCAGCTGCCCAAGAGCACAGATCAACAATACTGGGGTCTGTGCTGCTGCTCAGAGCTCCGACAAAGGGCAACAGGGCAAAAAGGGAACATGGGCCTGGTTGCTTTCACTTCTGGAGCACCAAAAAATGCCAACTTCTGTTCTGCTGTAGCCAAAGATGGGCAGAAGCAGTCTCAACTCTTCTCCAGCAAACAAAAATGAGAGGGGGCAAAGGCAGGAGAAACACCTGCCTGGTCACAGTCCTCAAAGGGCTCAGAAAGAAAGATTTAGAGCTCAGGCAGGGAGCCAGAAGAAAAATCTTCCTCTCTGGCACCAGAGACTTCACATCTGTGAAGTGCTGACTAAGGGCTGAGGCAGACAGTGGGCTGGAAGCAGCACCCACAGGGAGCGCTCCTGGAGTGGTTTCAGAAACTGAAAGCAAGGCCTTGGTTTCTTCCAGACTGTTTCTGGAGATCTCCGGCCGTCTCTCTCAACACTTACTGACACAGCAGCCTCAGACTAGAGCCATTTCTGACAGGTTTGCCATCGCCACCAGCTAAACGCAGGCATGAGGAACGAGCTAACTTCTGCGCGGCAGCATGAGAGGGCAGGATTCCCTTCCTGTGGCAGGCTGCCAACGGCATCGCTGCCTGGCAAATCTCTGAACGCCGAGAGCACAGGAGAAGGTGAAGCAGCAAAAGCAGCTGGGGCTGCCCTTTCCTCATCCAGGACCTCATACCCCTGGCCCCCCTTCTGCGCCTGCAGGCACCGCATGCAGCAAAGGCTTTGAGCCCACAGCTCCGAAGGCACAGGAAGCACGCGCGCGCAGCCAGGATTCCCTGCAGTGCCCCAATGAGCTGCCCTTACCTGGTCGCAGTTTCTTTGTGACTGCAAGTGTGTCTGAAGGCGGCGGAGCAGAGGGACACCGTTGCGGGACTGTCTCTTCAGAGTCCAGTAGCTGTGCAGCCTCTGCATGAACTGGCTCTTCCTCTGGATGGTTAAACGGTTTGTAATCTTACTGAGCCTGAAGAAGGGAGAGGAACCACAGACCCCGTCAACAAGGCAAGCCTGGCCACTGCAGGAGAAGCCGTGGCTGGGGGGATGTAGCAGCAAGGCCGCCCAAGAGCAGCTGAGAAGCTGCTTGGGCAGAGAACACCCTTTCCTGTGGCAGGAATTTCTGTAACACCAAGTCATGCACGGCAGCCGCCTGCCTGCGTCAGCCACAACAGAGGACGCCAGGAAACATCCAGCCTTGCCTCTCCAAAACAGACTTTTCCTTTCTACCTCCTGCCAACTTTCAGGCAAAAGCCTGGGGCAGGCTGTGCTGGGTCGTGGTACAACACAGATGCATCGGGGACCAGACCTTTAACAGCTCCCACAGTCCCCGAGACCGTGAGCATTATGGCACTGCTATCCCAAAACCTTTATTTACCCAGCTGAGGGCCACTCATGCTGACGAAGGCCCTGGCCAAACATTACCAGACAAATGCGCCCCAGGGAGCCCGTAACTTGACCAAACCTGGCAAAGTGTGGGGAGGGAACAGGAGGCACGAGCACAACAGAACTCCTATTGAGCTAATGAAGGACTACCCTAAACAGCCCAAAACACCACAAAAGGGATTTTCCTACCCTCTACAACAGCAGAAAGCCTGGAGGGCTGGGACAGCCCTGATAGCAGGGAGCCGAAGGGATGAAGCCCAGCATCTCCACATCTCACAGGGACAGCTCTGTGCACGGGATGACCCGACCTGCATCAGCCTCAGCTGAAGAGGCTGGGGAGAGCAGCCTCGTGCTATCGCTGGCCAAGCACAGCTCCCACAGGAAGACATTTGGCATTCTGGCAACAGCCCTTGAAGAATAATTAATCCCAACAGGAAGGCCTGGAGAGAGGTTAACAGCTTCTAGCTCAGTGTGGGTTTTGCTGCGAGCACAACGATAGCACCTGCCAATGCGTCCACACATAAGAAAAGAGGCTCCAGCTACAGAGCAAGCCCCGAGTGAGCAAAAACATAAGGTTAGGATACAAACTGTGGCAAAATGCCAGCAGCCTTGTAGCAGAAACCTGCCTCCACAAGTGACCAGAATCCTGCCCAGAGAGCAAAGCCCACAGCTTCCAGGTGCTCCCCTCCGACCACGCAGGAGATAGTCTCGAGAGTCCACAGGAAAGCAGCGGTCCCGTGTCCCTGCACTGTCACAGCCATGCTCGACGGGTCGGCTGGTACAACAACGGTATGGTGTCAGGGCATCAGGGGGTTACATCCCTGGCACAGCTCCTGCCGCAGGAGGGAGGAAAGCTCAGCAGCTCAGAAGTGGTGGTTCACAACCACAGAGGCAAACGCTTCTGTGCCCAACCCACGCTTCAACCCTGCGATGCCTGCTGCAGGGTGACGGCAAGATCCAAAACTGTCCTAAGATGCTTCTATGTGTTTTTGCACGCCGCCGAGGACACACAGAGTTATAAACTACACTGACAAATTCTGGCAAGGCTCTTAGATGCTCTGGTTTTGGGATTTGCATGCCAGCCCAGTGATCAGACCAGAGCAAGACACATGGTAGTTACAGCTGTAACTACTGGATGTTTGCACCTTCCCGTGAGCCCTCAGGGTTGGGATGCAACGGAAATACAGTCTCTGGCAAGGCCTCAAGTACCTTCCTGACACCTCGTGCTGTGAAGCCAACCTCATGACAGTCATGCCCCTCAGCAGGCAGGAGTCCTGGTCCTCTCCAGGCACCTCTCGCAGGCAGCTGTGCCAAGGCTTTCTGCGCCCTGCTGCTGCTGCCCGGCCCTGCTCCAACAGGCAGCTCCGAGGCAAAGCTGCTGCCTGCGACTGGCACAGAACACTAAGGAAGCCCAGCAAGGGGTAAGCAGTTGCTGGGATGGATGAGCTGTGCTCAGCAGGGCACAGGGATCCTGATATGAGACCTCTCTGCTCCAGAGCCAAAACAACCCCTGTGGTTAGCCCATTTCCCAGGCCTGAATCACTCCCACACTTCTCTCTCTCTTTTCCCCAGCACAGCCCCGGGAGAAAAAAAAAAAACCTTGGCAGAAAGAAGAGCAGCCCCCCTCCTCCCTCCCGGGTTTACTCCAGCGCCTGAGGTCAGCACAACAGGAAAGGAGCACTGGGAACCCCCAGCTGCTTCCTGACGCACCCGGCCAAGTTCATTCTCTGCCGTTAAGCTAACAGCAGCTATTTCCTGCCCCGCCGAGGGCCCAGACACCTTTGCGGGGCAGCGCATTGCCCTGCCTCTCTGCAGGACTCCCAGAAGAAACCACCAACAGCCCTCTGCGAGAATAAAGCAAAAAGCACCCGTGCGAAAAGCTAAGGGGAGGAACAAGATAATGCCCATGTGGAAAGTGGGACACAAGGCACAGAGAAATTCCTCCACAGTCAAGGGAAGGCAGTGGGTCGTACCTGTGGGGGGGGATGCAGGGCACAGAAACCACAGGTGCTGCGGCTCGTTTCTCCGCCAGGATCTTCCGTGCCTTCTTCATCTTGATCCTAGACTTGGCCTTTGCTTTTTTGACTTTCTCAGAGCTCCAGCCCTTCCCCTCCTCCTCCTCCTCCTCATCCTCCTCTTCCCCCTCACTGTGGGAGAGGGCGGGAAGCCTGCGCACGGAGCCCGGCGGCGTGTGGATGTCGCAGTAGGCAGTTTTGCGCACGCTGAAGGAGGTACCGTTGGCCCCCGTCTCCCGGACGGGCTCCATCTTCATGTACAGCCCGGCCTGCTGGGCGCAGGTGACATGGAAGGCAGTGTAACAGTTGGCTTTGTGGCACTGGATGCAAGCCCCGGAGCCGCGCTGCTTACAAATGTAACAGGTCAGCTTCCAGCGTGCGGGTGGGATGTGCTCGATGCTGTCGATGGGCTCCAGGAAGACGGTGTTGGCAAAGCACACCTCTGGGATCCAGAGGGCACAGACCACGTGTGCCCAGCGCCCATCGTCCGTCTGCTTGAAGGCCCCCCCCTTGTTCGGGCAGAGGGCGCAGTCCACGGCTCGTGAGGGTGACTGCAGGCACCGTCTGCAGAGCCACTGTCCCTCCGGGATATAGGGCACCCCGTAGCACTCCTGATGCACAGCCAGGTTGCACATGTCGCAGAAGAGGATGACATTGCTGTTCTGACACTCCCCATCATTGCAGATACAACAGACGGCATCCTCATCCACCAAGGCGTTTGGATCCCCCTTGTTGTGGCTCTCAAAGTAGGACTCCTTCTCCAGCCGGTCCATCAGATACTCAAAGATCTCCTGGGGAATGGGACTCACGCCTTCAGTCTTCCGTCGCTCATTCATGATGTCCAGCCAGATGTAATCTTCCTCGTCCATGTCGTACTCCACCTCCTCATCCAGCTCTTCTGCCGACTTCTCGATGTACCTGGAAGGACAGCACGGGAGGGTGA
This sequence comes from Astur gentilis, assembly GCF_929443795.1. Classification (NCBI taxonomy): domain Eukaryota; kingdom Metazoa; phylum Chordata; class Aves; order Accipitriformes; family Accipitridae; genus Astur; species Astur gentilis. Next base: position 14,180,498 of record NC_064902.1, on the reverse strand, counting down.
GGGCACAGCTGGTGGGGACTCAGAGCTGCTGAATCCTAACTCCCGCAAGGCTGTGGCTGAGGAAATGTTTAAATGCTACAGCCGAGACCCAAGTGAAATAAAACCCAGGGATGAGGCAGGAACGTGCAGAAGCAGGAGGTGCTGCTGCACCCCAAGCAGCGCAGCGGCACAACAGCGCAGTGGGCATGACACAGACAAAATAACGCTCGTCTAATGGACGAGGTAAGGGCCTTGGAGACTCATCAGCGCAAGATGGGAGCCGCCATGAGCCACCAAGCAGGTGCCAAATGCTCTGGAGACAGCAGCCTCATGCCTAAGACAAAACAGCAACCAGGAATGGAGGCACCGTGTTTCGTCAATTCTGGCAAGGGCGGCTGGGCCCTCTTCTCTTTCACTCTGAGTTGCGGGTGAGGGGATGTTACTTAGAGCGGAAAGAGCTGGAACCCCGAGGCAACCACCTCCCACCATCGCAGATGCCTCAGGGGAAGGTTTCTTTTCTAACACCCTGACATGAAATAATGTCATTATCCTGTCCCTGGAACACGACACTGGTTTCTCAGGGCACGGGGCAACTAGGACAGCTGGGGTGGCCACTTTGGTTCAGTATTAACTCCCTGCTTGAGGTGTTACTTTGGGCCACTGAACTCACCAAACCACTCATGAAAAACTGTAGGACAACAAGGAGAACTAAGCCCATAAACAGACACTTCTTACAGGTACACCTTAGTGCTGGGGGGCTCTAGAGCTATCCCAGCACACCTCTGAAGAGCAGTATGGAAGGCAGGACACATTTGTTTTTTGTTATGATTATACGTGCCGTCCCGGCAAGGAACGAGCGCGGCAATCCCAGCAATGACCTAAGCAGCGAGCGAGAGCTCTGCAGGCGCACGGACCCCTCAAAACCGGGGCACAATGCCAGACAGAGCTCCCAGAGCCTGAAGCCACGGGACGGCCAGCTCTGCGGGACCCGCGAGAGGCAGATGGAAGCCATTTCCACGAGCCACGGACAAGCCGCCTGCACAGAGCGGGACCAATTCCACCTCCAGACCCAGGACACGAGCTAGAGCTGCCTGGGAGCCTCCTCGCGCCCCGGCCACGGACAATACCTGTAGTAAGAGGTGGGGCGAGGTGGGGCGTCGGGGGTGTCCTGCTCCAGTTCCCGGTACACCACCTCGGGGAGCTTGGGGGTGGTGCCGGCCGAGGCGTTGTGGTGATGGTGGTTGGAGTCCTTGCGCTTCTCCTTGTTCTTGTGCTTGCCGGATTTGGGCGGGACGCTCTGGGTCTCCGTGTTCTCCTTATTGCTCCCGTTCTCGGGCACCTCCTCGGGAACCTCCTCGTCCTCGGACACCACGTCGAGGTTATCGAAGATGCTGATGCGGTGGACGCGGCCGTGCAGGTCCACCTCCACCATGCGCTGGGCCTGGGCGTAAGTCATCACCTCGCGGCCCGGTGACTGGGAGGTCTCGGAGGGGCTGGGCGACTGCTTGTTGGCGGCGCGGGCCTGGCGCCCCTTCTTCTTGTGCTTGCGCAGGGGGGTGTGCTGGGGCGGGGGGGGGTTGTCGTGGTCATAGTGGTAGAGGTGGTACTCGATCCCGCTGTAGCTCTTGTAGATCTTGCGGCAGGTGCCCACCGGACACTCGTAGGGGGGTTTGGTGGCCCGTAGGTTGTGGCAGAAGGTCTTCACGTCGAAGTCTACGCCCATGGCGTCGCCCGCCCGAACGGGGCTGGGGGGGGGGGGGGGGGGGGCTGAGGCCGGGCCGGGCCAGGCCAGGCCAGGCCGGGCCCCCCCGCCCCGCCGCCCCCTCCCCGGGCCCCGGCGGCGGCGGCGGCCGCCCGCCCTCCCCTCCCTTCCCTCCCTCTCTCCCTCCGGCGGCGCTCACCGGCCCCGGGGCCGCGCTCAACGGGCGGGCGCGGGCGGCGGCTCCATGGGCAGCGCGGCGGCAGCGGCGGCGGCGGCAGCAGCAGCAGCGGGCCCGGGCCGGGCCGCAACAATGGAGGCTGCGGCGGCGGCGGCGCCTGGCGCGGGGCGGCCGCTGGGTAAAGCGCCGCGCCGCCCTTAGCAACCGCACTTTCGGCACGGCCGAGCCGGGGGAGGGAACGGGAGGGAGCGGGGCGGGGGGAAGAAGGGGAAGAGGGGGGGGGGGCGGCGGCGGAGGAGGAGGAGGAGGAGGAGGGCGGCGGGAGCGGGGAGGCCGCGGGAAGGCCGGCGGGGGCCGAGTGAGGCGAATCTGCCGTTGCGAATCACAGGCGCGGCCGGCACCGCCCGGGAGCACCGCCTCCGAGCGCCCGCCCCCCCCCCCCAGCCCCCCCCCCCCTGCCGCGGACCCCCACCCCCCCCCCGGCCCCAGCACGGCAGCAGGCCCGGTCGGAGCGGTTTATTTACAGTCGGTAATGCGGTACAGACGCCGCCTGCCCTCCCGCACACGCCACCGCAGCACCCCCCCCCGGCTGCGGGGGCCAGACCCTGCAGCACCCCATAGCTGGGGGGGGGGGGGGGGGGCTGAGCCCTCCGGCACCCCCCCCGGGTGTGGGGCAGGCAGGCCGGGGCCGGGGCACCGGAGCCGGAGGAGCGGGGTGCTGGCGCTCGGCTGAGCGGCAGGGTGCAGGCAGGAATGGGGCGCAGGCAGGAAGAATGGGGTGCAGGCAGGAGCGGGGGGAGGGCCCCTGCCCCGAGGAGCTGGCGGGGGGCTGGGACCCCCGGCATGCACCCAGCCCCAGGGTCGGCCTTCTCCCCGGGGAAGGGAGCCAGGCTGCCCTCCCGGGGCGGGGGACACACGCACCGTGGCCCCCCAAGAGCCCGTACCCGGGGACCGGCCTTGCCCACGCTGGCGCGGCTGAGGGACGGTACAGTCTGAGCCAGCCCGGCTGCGCCGGGGCATTGCTGCCGGACGGGCGGGAGGAGGGGGCGGCTGGGGACGTCCAGCTCTGTGCCAGAAGAGGAGGGTCTCAACCCCGTTCACCAGCCGTAGCAGCTGATTATCGCCCTTGCGAGGGCCACCTCTCCGTGGCTAAGCCCTGGCCACCAGCAGAAGAAAGGTGACGCGTGTCCTCGCCCCACCGGCCGGTCCCCACGGCCCACGGAGGAGCTACTGGGGGTCCGCCCGGCGAGGCTTGATGTCGCGGGTCTTCATGTAGGAGAGCAGCTGCTCGGGGATCTCGGCCAGCACGTCCTTGGCCAGGCGGGCCATGCTCAGCACCTGGTTTCCCGAGTCGTCCACGTAATCCCGAAATGGCACAAACTTTGAGGGAAAGAAGTTTGCAGCCCGGTTGGAAACAACCCTGCGGCCGCGGAGGTCAGCGAGGGGCTGAGCATCTCTCGCCTGTGGTGGGACCGGGCTCAGTGCCGGTGTTACCTGTACGATGTCCCTCTCGGCGTAGCGTCCCCGGGACGACACCCGTACCTCATCACCATCCAGCTCCTCCATGGCTGGGGGGGTGACATTGAGGCTCAGTGGGGTGGCCACCGGGGACGGGAGTACCATCGCAGAGGAAGGGACGCGGAAGGTGTTTCTGTGCCCCTTCCCCGGTGTCCCCAAGCCCCAACTCACCCTCAAACTCAGCAGGACCCACTCCCACGATGATGATGGACATGGGCAAGGCAGAAGCCTGTGGGGCAGAGGCAGGGTGGCAGCCAGGGCAGCACCCCACACGGGGTGAACTCGCGGTGACGAGGGTGCACTCACGGTGACGATGGCTTCCTTGGTCTGCAGCATGTCGGAGATGACGCCATCGGTGATGATGAGGAGGACGTGGTACTGCGAGCCGTCGGTCACCTGGGCAGCCGCCCTATGGGGACAAAGGATGGGGTCCCTCCAGCAGCCCCACTGGTGTGGGGCAGCCGGCCCTGCAGTGGGACTGGTGGCATTTGGGGATGGCAAAGGGGACAGACTCCCCCGGTGCTCACCCAGCCACCTGGTTGATGACAGGGGCGAAGTTGGTGGGACCGTAGAGCTGGACGGTGCGCAGGCTCTGGAGGTAGGACTCCAGCACGCCCTCAATGCCGGCGCAGCTGGGATTGTCCACATTGTTGTTCTGGGAGACAGGGATGGGCGCTTGGAGGGGGACTATGGTTCCTGGTACGTGTCCCCCGGCTGCAGGATGCCAGGGCAGGATGCAGCCAAGGCGGTTGCTTCCCCCCCACCCCAGCATTCTCCCCCACCCAGTGGCGCACCAGGGGGAACTGGTGGGAGATCTTGCCGTCGGGTGGGAGTTTGGCACCGAAGCCGTAGGCGGGGAAGAGCTTGTCACTGTCGTAGTCCTGGATGATCTCCCCCACCGCCTTCAGCGCCAGGGCGTAGGCGCTTAGCTGGTAGGGGCTCGCGTAGTGCAGCGAGGTGGGCTGCGACGGCATCCCTGCGGCACAGCGCCTGTCGGCACCTGCCCCACGGCCGGCCCCACGGCCTCGCCGACGGGGAGCCCCCAACACACACAGGCTGCACTCACCATTGGAGGCCGTGAAATCGATGGCGACGGTGAAATTCAGCTGCGTCCTTGGGGAGGGAGGAGAGCGAGGGAGGCTGCCGGCCTCACGGCGCAGGGATGCTGTCTTCCAGCCCCATGCCATGGCGTGTCCTCCCCGCTCCCCGGGACCCATTGCCTGGGCCCCCCCCTTCCCCAGCCAGCACCCCACAGCCCCGGGACCACCGTCCTGCACCCCCTCCCCAGCTTCCCCACCCCCTTGTCACCCCCAGGCTGCACCTGCGCCGTCACTGCCATCCTTGCCTCGAGACCCTCGCCCATGGGGGGTCTCGGGGAGCCGGGGGGTCACCCGGCCCCCCACTCACCCGCCCCGGATGTAGTCAACGAAGGTGAACTCAGACTCGACGGAAAAGGAGAGCAGAGTCACCTGCGGGCATGGGGGGGGGGTCAGACCCGGACAACCCCCCCCCCCCCCAGCAGGCACTGTGGGGGGGTCAGACCTGGCCCCCCACAGGCAGGAGTCCCAGGAGAACCCCAGCCCCACTCACAGTGCCGGAGTTCACGTATTTCTTCTTCTTGCATTTCTTCCTGGGGTTCAGCACCTGCGGGCGCAGGGATGGGTCAGCCCTGGCATGGGGTGCCCCCCCAGTCCCCTGCCCTGGCCTCCCACCCTACCTCGTACACCGTGAACTGGCTCTGCGCTCGGGAGAGCTCCCGGTAGCTGGTGGCAAACTCCCCGATGAAGTCGTGGCTACGGGAGGAGCGTGGGGTCGGTGCGGCCAGGCGCCCCGGTGAGGGGCACCCCAAGAAGCAGCAGCAGCACCCCGATGTCCCGTGCAACCCCACAGACATGGCCTCACCTCCCGTCCCGGTCCCAGTCGTAGACATCTATCTTCACCGTCCTGAAAGCGAAGGCGGGCGGACGGTGAGCTGCCGGCCTGGCTGGCATGGCCGCCCCTGGCCCCCCTGGTTTGGGGACACCCAGCCCCACAGCCCACCCTGCAGCGAGCACCCTGCCCGCCAGCCACCGGCAAAACCGCCCTGCCTGCCTGGCCCACGCCTCTGCCAGGAGGGAAGTGGGAAATTTGGGTCACGGCAGGGGCTCTGAAAAGGAGGGGGATGCCTTTATGTAATTTGGGTTGCGAAAGAGGAAGAAAAACCCAACAAGGACCCAGTTCTGAGCTGCCTGCCGCTGCGGGGCCAAACCCACGAATTGATGCTCATAGTTTACTCTGGCCCCACAGCTGTCCCCATCCCCGTCCCCGTCCCCGTACCGGTCATAGTCGCCGTTGCAGAGGGCACGCACGGGGATGGTGAAGGGCTGCCACACCGGGTTGAGCGTGTTCTTCACCACCTCCGTCTTATGGCAGATGGTGAAGCTGCGGGGACAGGGCAGGGTCGGGGCACGCCGTAGGGTGACACTGGCACCCTGCCCGCCCCGCCGGGCCCCTGCGCTCACGTGCCATCCTCGTTGCTGCGGTAGAAGACGAGGAAGGGGTCGGATTTTCCAAAGAAGTCCTTCTTGTCCAGCTTGTTGGCACAAAGCTGCATCGTGACGATGTCCTGGGGATGGGGACTGTCACTGCTGGCCACCTCCTCACCCCAGGGCCCCCCCAACAGCTGCCTGTGCTGGGGGGGCCACGTGGCCCCCACCTCACCGCTGCTGGGACACAGGCACTCACCCGGCAGTTGCTCAGCTCCTCAGCCAGCAGCAGGATGGTCCCACACCGCTTCCCTGGGACCCCCCTGGGACCAAAGGTGACGAGTCAGCTTGGGGACAAGAAGGACGGGACAGGGACAGGAGATGGTGTAGGGGTTTGGGCTCATGCCTCATGGCTGGCGCTCGGTAGTGAGTCCGGTATCCCCAGCAAGGGACATGCAGGGAGGGGTCCCATGGGGCGGGTAGCTGGGGACATAATGTGGGAACCCCCCCTCACCCCGCCACCGGGTGTGACTCACGTGAGGGGTCTCTCCAGGCGGCCCCGCTGGGACCCGATCACCTCCCCCAGTGCCGCGAACGCCTGCCCCAGGAAGTCCTGCGCCCCGAGCACAGTGCTGTGAGACCCCAGGGGCTCCTGCCCCAGCCCCCCCCCACCCCCCCCCCCACCCCTCGCCTTCCCAGTGCACCCACAGTGCACCCACAGGACCTGCTGCCACCTTGCCTCGGGATGACCCCAAGTGTCCTGAACCCACCCTCTGTGCAAAGAGCCACCCCCCAGCCCAGGGCCCCACCTGCACCCCCAGGACCACCCCAGGTGCCCACTCCACGTATCCTGGCCTCATCCTGTGCCCCCAGGGCCAGCCCACAGCCTGTGCCCCCCCAGAACCGCCCCACATACCCTGGACCCATCCCTCCAGAGCCACCCCACGTGCCCTGAACCCATCCTACACCCCCAAAGCCACCCCCATGGTGTGTCCTGGCCTCATCCTGCACCACCCCATGAAGGCCAGGTTCCCAGGGCAGAGCAGGGGCTGGTGCGTGGCAGGCACCTACCTTCTGCCAGTCCCCGTGGGGCACAGAGAGAGGGAGAGCGGGTTAGAGCCCTCCAAGAGGCACCTGTTCCCCCGCAACAGCACCCACACGGGGCACGGCCTCGGGGTGCCCCACCGCAGCATGACACCGGGGCGTCACCACGCGTCCCCCCAGCACGGCTCCGCTCACCTGCTTTAAAATGGAGCAGCTCTTGGAGTCCACGTTGTAGCTGGTGGTGGGAGAGCAGAACGCTGAGACGGTGCCCGTCGGGGTGCCCGGGCACACAGCCCTGCTTCCCCACCCATCTGGGCTTTTCACTGCCATATCCTCATTTATTATCCTTATTTATTACCAACTCAGTGCTTTGTTCTACCCCAAGTGGGGCCAAGCACTTCCCCGGCCGCTCTACTCACACATCGAAGCGGAGGTTTTGCTTCTCCTCAAAGTAGTAGTCGAGGACAAACTTGCGGACAAAGTCGGGATTCAGGGTGTTGTCGATCACCTCGGTGCGCCCAAACTGTGGGGAGAGGGGAGAGGCAAGAGGGGAGAGGGCAGGTCCCCCCCCAGGACCCAGCCCCATCGCAGCTGTCCTGGCACTAATCCCGGCAGGGGATTAGTGCTGCGGCGGGGCTGGATCATTAGCGTGAACATGGAGGGATCATTAGCGTGGATGTGGGTGGCCATATGGGCCCATTTAACCCAGCCGGGGATTAGCCAGGAGCGGGGGGCGCTGGGGGCGGCAGCACCCCCGGCATGGGGCTGTGAGCCTCCCCAGGGACCTGGTGAGAGGGGCTGTGCTCACCTCCTTCCATTCACTGCTCCCTGAGCCCTGTACGAAGAGGACCACCACTGCGGAGAGAGGAGCAGAGCTGGGCTGCCGTGCCGCGCTGTGCCGTGCCTGTGCCCATACCATGCCGTGCCCCTTGTCCAGCCCTGCCACCCACCTGGGTCAGACTTGGAGAAGGTGTCCATGTCCAGCAGGTTCCTGGGGGAAGGGAGCCAGGCGTGAGCCACCCTGGGTGCCACCCACCTGGCCCCACAGTGGGTCCTCCTGTCCTCCCCCCTGATCATGGGACAGCACCATGCCAGAAGGCCATGCTGGCACCCAGGGCCAAGAGTCCCGGCACCCTAGGGAGATGCGCTAGCCCCTGCCGCAAGGTTCGGTGGGATGGCGGGGCGAGCGGGGAACAGCGACTCCAGCACTGACGATGATTGAACATGACAGGGAACCCATTTAGAGGATGAAACCTTCCCCCGTGCCGCTGGCGCCGGCTGAGTGCCCGCCGCACCCCGGCAGCGGGAGCGTGGCTAATGGCGGGGTGCAGAAGTAAGAAGAAAAGAGACACTTAGAGCAGGGGTTGGGCAGCTGGCAGGGACCAGCTCCGTGCCCCCGACACAGCCACTGGCAGAGCGATTGATCGTTGTCCTTTGCACGGCATGACGCCGGAAAGTGCCGGGGGCTGCAACTGGCTCTGCTGGGATCCTTCCTGCACCCCCAAGGTGGCCGCACAGGGTGGGCTGGGGCATGGCCAGGGGCTCGGGGGCTCAGCCAGCTCCTCTGGCCCCAGCGCATAGGAGAGAGACCCCCACCCAGGCTCCCCCAGCAGCCCTGGATGGGGCTGAGCTCTTGGGGGGCTGTGAAGCCGAAGCCTGCCCCTGCCCCGGGGCTGTCTCCAGGAACGAACCCCGCTCCCTGCCTGCAGTTGCCAGGCCCCACGGCCCCGCAGCCCCTCTGCCTGCTGCCCAGAGCGGCTGGCTGGGAGGGCAGGGGCTCAGCCGCAGGGAGGGGGCACGGCAGACCCTGGCCCAGACTGGAGTTTGCAAGGCTTGGGCACGTGCCAGAGCTGCCCAGTCGGGCAGGGGGCTTTGTGGGGCCAGCTGCAGGCCTTCTCTGACCCCCTGGCATGGGGGATGCTGCTGCCCAGGAGGCTGCTGGTGCCAGTCCCTGCAGGCAGGACCCCCCCGGCCATGGGCAGCGAGGGCAGCGGTGTCTCTGCCGGGCTATATTTAGCCACCGACAGATTGGCTCAGCAGCCACCGCTTGCCCCGCGGACCCCACCAAGAGCCGGAGGCACCGAGCAGCCCCCGTCCCGGAGCCCCCGTCCCACCACGGGCCCAAAGCTGACCCACTCGTGGCCCCGTTGCCTCCCACGGGGCTGGCAAAGCCGGCCAGAGCCAGGCAGCCCGCCTGCAGCCAGGACCGGCACCCCGTGCCCCAGCGGCATCACCCCGAGCGGGGCCGTCCCGCACCCCGGTCCTGGGTAAGGGCAGCGGGTCCCCCCAAGCAGCCGTGCCGCGGAGCCGTGCCCGGTGCCAGCGTCCCCCGGGACCCCGCGGAGGGGTCGGGACCTCTCCCCACGGGTGGCAGCCGGGCAGAGGGACGTTGGGCACACGCCGCGGCACCGAGCGGTACCCGGGGAGCGAGTGGAACCCGCAGCCCACCCCCGCTCGGGGCCGGGGGCTGACCGGCGGGCAGCGGGATGCTGCGGGACGCGGGCACTCCGCAGCGCATCCCCGCGCGTTTCGCACCCACCCGTGCCCGGCCACCAGCCCTCCCCCCCCGGCCCGCTCCCCGCTCACCGGCAGGACACGGTGAGCTCCACCTTGGTGCCCGGCACGCTGCCGGCCGCCGGCTCCAGCGCTCCCGGAGACGCCATCCCCGCCCGGGCGCCGCCGCCGCCGCTGCTCCGCGCCGCCTCCTCCCGCGCCGCCGAGGCGGGCGCGCCCGGGGGCGGGCACGGCACGGTACGGCACGGGTACGGGCACGGGCACGGCGGCCCCGGCCCCGCCGCCCCGGGCACCGGGTGGCTCGACCCCGGGGACCGGCCCGACCCGCGACGGCTCGGCCCCAGGAGGGGCGGCGCGGGGCTCAGCCCCGGGACCGCGTCGCGTCCCGGCCCGGTTCAGCTCAGCCCAGCCCAGCCCCAGCGGGACCTCCCGTCCGGGACTGCGGTCTCAGGTCCTCTCCCCAGCTCGGTGCGGGCGGAGGCTCAGCGCCGACTCCCGCCCCACCGGGTGCTCCCTCCAGGCTCCCGGTCCCGGCTCGGTGCTATTTCGGTACCGCCGCTCCCGGAGCGTGGGCCGGGCTATTTATAGCGAGCGGCGCCCCCGGCAGAGCGGCTCCCGCCGCCCGGCTCCTCCGCCGCCGCCCCCCCCCCCCCCCGGCTCAGCCCCGCTGCCCGCCTCCCCCCCTCCCGCAGCCCAGACAGGAGGCAGGAAAGGGCACAGCTCGGGTGTCTTTACTGCAGAGACTTGCCGGAGCCCCCCCCCGCGCTCCCCCAGCCCCAGGCAAGGGTGGGAGGCAGCGGGCGGTGGGTGCTGCAGGTGCCCGCACCGGGAAGGGGGTCGCGGAGCTCGGCCAGGGGGACCCGCCGAGCCCCGATTCTCCAGCCAGCGGTTGGGGAATGCCACACTCAGAGCGTGCTGCTGCCTCTCAGTCCCACACCCCGAACGAACTGCTCGAGGAGGCCGCCGATGGCCCCCGAGGGGCTGGGGGGCACGGCCTTCAGGCCGATGGTCCGGCTGTAGCTGGCCAGAAAGGCAGAACGCACTTCTTCTAGCCGGGACTCGCGGTCGCTCGCCGACACCAGCCTAGGAGAGAGAAGGGGGAGATCAGTGACTGCAGCCACCCCTCTCCCCATCCCAGCTCTCGCTCCTGCCGTGGGGCAGGAGGCTGGCAGCAGGGCTGGGGCTCTGTCCTCGGCACCAGTGGGGCCGTGCTGCTCGCCTAGCTCCAGCGGCCGAGGCAGTGCCAGCCCCAAGAGGCTCCGGCTACAGCAGCTAGTGCCGCTGCCTCCTTGCCCAACCCAACCCAACCCAACCCAACGCTCTCCCATGGAGACTTGCAGGCCCAGGCTCCTGCTCTCCCCCAGGGCTCCTCTTTCACATCCCCCCCACCCCACCCCACCCCAGTTTCTCCCACCACCACGGTGCTTACGAGGCCACATTTCATACAGAAAGTGCTGCTTTCGCCAAGCGGGTGCTGGCTGACGTCAGTCAGCTCCCTCCCCTCCTTGCACAGCATTCCCAGATGGAGCCTGTCCACATGTGCCATGCCTGGACAGTAGCTTCCAACATATTTGTGACCGTCTCTTACTTCCAACTGCCCCAGCCTCTCGTGCTTGTGCCAGCACAGACAGCTTCGGGGAAGGGGGGATGAGAGGGGGCAGACAAGGCGACAAAAGCCCCAAGGAGCTCTCCAGCCGTGGAAAAAGGAGACCCGAACGGCACTTTACTTCTGCTCCCCAGCACGGCTGCTGTCTGCAAGCAGGAGGGCTGCACGCAGAGTAGGGCACAACTTCCCCTGGGACCTGCTCTCTTCTCCAGCTGATCCATGCACCTGGTTAGGGGCGAGGGGAAGAGAGCAGAGCGAAGGCGGTATTTCAGCCAAGGGAGCCGGGGAACGCAAGACTAGGGTCCAGAGGCAGCTGTTCCAAGCGCTCCGGCCTGAAATGGTCCTCGCTGCAGCGCCTCTGCGACGTGCCGGTGGTTCCCAGAGAGAATAAGACATTCCTCAAAGGTCACTCCAAGGGCACAGCGCGAACCTTCCCCATAAAAAATTCTCTTTAATCTCTCCAGTGCCTGGGCTGGCTATAAATTGGCACAGCTCATTTGAATGGAAGTGTTAACCACCCACAGCCAACAGCTTCGGTCCGGAAACAGCAGCAAGAGGATATGGTGGGAGGCCTATAAACAGCAAGTGATGCTGAGGCAGCCAACCAGGCCGCTGTTTACAGTGTCTGATAATAAAGAGAAGCTAGAGGGCAAAGGAAAAAGGCAACATATCTAAACACATTAAAAAGATGCTTTTTTGGCAACCTAATTAGGACGTGGAACTCGCAAACCTGCTAGCATTAAAAATAAGCTACATGAAAGCAGGACTTACTTGCACCCGAGTACAGTGATCTGAAATGTCACATGCAGAGGTAAACAAGGGCGTGCAGCAGTTAAGTCCCGTGTCTTCTGGCTCTCGCACCTCTTCACAGGGTAAATTTTGTATTTAGACGCTTAGTTTTTTTCCATGGAGAGCGCAGGGTCAAGTGGCCAGCCACTGCCCAACACCACGCCCTGCAGACCAGCTGCACCATTTCACTCCGAGCAGTTCAACCAGGGAGGCAGGTCACGCTTCTCTGCCAAATCCACGGCGCTCTGCCCTGCTACACTTCCTACAGCCTGCCCGCTCGTCTGCAGTTTGGGGTGCAGGATGAGAGGAGGCTGTCAAAGCCCCAGCTCGAAGTAAGCCCTGACAAGCCCCACACAAGCACAAGAAGTAGGCTGTGAAAAGCGTACCTTCATCGAGCTGCTGCCAGCTGAGATGTAAAGTGGGAACTTAAATGGAATTTAATTTTCCAAAAACTCACACTGTGCTGGGCTGTGAAAAACTGGGATAAAACCACAATGGGCTACTAAGCAAACAGAGCTGATGCAGAGCAGAGAGAGAATAGAGGCCCTGGGTTAAGCTCAACACAAAACACAACATCCCTGGAACTCTTCATCCCTTCCACATGGTGCCCGGTCCCCACACCTGCAGTTGAGTGGTCCCGAGCACCCCACAGCTCTAGTGAAGAGCTGAACAGGGCAGAGCACTCACAGCATCTGCTGCACACCCAAGAGAGAAGCACCACCACTGTTCTCCTCCCTTTGAACCTGGCTTTCCCAAGCAGCGGGACTCCGAACTGCATGAGCCCACGGTCTCAGCACAGGCAGATTCAGAGCTCAACTGCAATTCACATTTCTCTACTGAATTCCCTATTCTGATGTTAGATCCAACTCCAAGGGCAGCAACAACTCACTGGTGATCAGCAGCCACCAAGCACAGCCAGGTTCAGGGCACCGTAAAGCAGTCACTAATTCAGATGCCCATCCTTCAGTCCCTTCTGCTCCCTCACCCACATCCAAACAACTACCCAAGCAGCTCAGTGTGTCCTCATGAAAGGAAGAGAGAAAATCCTGGCCAGGACATGTCTGACATCTCTTGTGACTTTTTGATCTGCCAATTCATGGGTCTTGTAGCTTCACCATAACTTGGGGGAAGCTGCTCTGCTCAGCAGCACAGCACACAGCCACACGAGGAGGCAAGCCAGGGCAGCTAGCCGGTCTCACAGGAGACATTGGTTTTCACATCACTTGCCCTCTGCCTCCAAAGCGCGTACTCAGATCTCGGTAAGGGACTGCAAATGTTTGGCTGCACAACTCTAGTGCAGCTAGCTAGTGGCAGCCCCTGATCTACCATTTCAGTTTCTTGATTGAGAGTTTGCAGACTGAAGGCACAAGCCAAGGTTCTCCTCTAATGGCAACTAAAGCACATCTCCTGTCTTTCAAGCTTCCACAGAGGTGGCTTTCTATTTGGGGAGGAACATTTATGTCCCAGACATTTTACATGGCAGGATGTTGCAGGATGCAGGGTCTCTGCTGCTCTGCACTGGCCAGACGCAGCACCTGCGAACAATGCTGCGCGTGGTCAGACAAAATCGGGGTTACAGAAGGAAAGCCCTCCTCTTACTGCAACAAAGATCTGACCCCAGTGGGGAGATGGAGATGAGCGAGATCCAAAAGCAAGAAAATTTGGGTTACCAGTCCTGTCCCGACAAGCATGCATCCTCAGATCCACTCAGTTATGCCCAAATTCAACATCTTCAGGGAAGAGAGAAAAGCCTCTTCTTCCTACAGAAAGTGAAGTACCTCCCTGTCATTAGGCAGAGAAAATGCCAGTTTCTTTCCGAGTTCAGCATAAGCAAAGAGTGCTCAGTGACTGAATTTGTGGATGGAAAGCATCAAGGCAGGGAAGACAGCACAGTTTGTTATGGGCTCCCAGGCTTCTTCAAAAGTGCCAGTGTGATAAAGTTCCAGCGCTCACAGGCAGCCGAGAGACCCAAGGAGAGATCCTGCATTTGAGACACTTACAGGCAAGTGCTAGGGAACTCATCCGGGAAGCTGCAAGGGAGAGAGGCGTCTGCGCTCAGGATTGCCTGCTCCCGAATACTGCCACACCCTGTCACCATCTGCCAGCTGCCAAAGTCTGTGGAAACGGAAGATCCGGGCAGAGAATGGTCCGCCGATCTGGGGCAGAGAGAGAGGGAGACGGTGCGATCAGTCAGGTCATTCAGCCACATGCCTTTCACTAACGCTGGTGCCAGGGACCTGCCGGGCTGACCGCCAGCAGCACCTGTGCCAGCAGCTTTGACACTCAGGGACCAGGGTGCAACATGCAGCTCTGGCTGGGCCCCAGGCCAAGCCTTTCCTTTGAAAGCGAGGGGAGAGCCAAGCTGGCTGGGGCTGACAAAGCAGCAGGAACATACCGGGAGCTGGACAGGACAGAGCCAGCAAGAAGCAGATGGCCATGCAGAACTGTGAAACCCGTTAGCGACATGCAACAGCATGTCCTGCCCTGAATCCCTCACAGATGTGGACGTCGTGCTGTACAAGGAGCCATCCCCCTGTTGCTTGCTGTAGTTGTTAGCACATCCCAGGGCAGCAGCAAGGCTTGATGGAGAATCAAGGTTGTGACTTGGTTAGTGCTGAGAAAGACGTAAGAGATCCTTGGTCCCACAGCCTTTAGAAAGCAGATCACTCCGGAGGCATTAACACCAGATCTGAACAGAGCCAGTCACTGCTCAAGACATCCCCAGGGCACCCTGCCCCCCCCCCCCCCCCAGCATCTGAAGATCTTTTCATTCCTGGGTTAGAAGGATGGACTGCGCCAGAAACCAGGTGTCAAAACATCTTTAGGACAGGAAAAATAGCCAAGAGAGGATAATTGTTTGATATATGCAACCTCCCACCAGGAAAGGAGGAAGCAAGTGAATCTGAGGAGTCCCTCCAAAATCTCAGAGAAGAGGGCACAATCACTTGAGACAAACCCAGAGCTCTTGGCTTCTGGGGAGCAAGCAATTACTGTGCCCTGCTGCACAGCAGAGTGTACATAGCTGGAAGCACAGCCTGTGGCAGAGCTACTCAATTACACACTACCAAGATCTTCTGGATAATTTATCTGAGATCTGCTGGGCAGATAGCAGTGCACCAGCTCCAGCTCTGCTGGGCCAGGTACTTGCATGCTGTCTTCACAGCTAAGAATAGCAGTGGCGCACTGCAGCTGCTCCCCAAGAGACCAAGAGAACAGCTCGAAAGACAGGATCTCCCATAGCAAGAAGGACCTCAATGAGACTGCAAGGCAAGGGTGGAGGGAGATGCACAGCAGGAAACCTGTTTGCAATCTTGATCTAATTCCAAGCCTGCCATTTAACTAGTCTGATCAATACAGCCAAGCTTGAGAAGTCTGAAACATGGTCCCAAGCTGGCTGCGCAAGCGGAGGAAGGGAAGTCACACAGCTCCTTGCATGTCAGCTTCCCATCACAGTGTCGATGCTCCTGCAACTGCAGTTTGGGGGTATCACCGTCTGGAAGTTCAGGATCTGGAAAGGCATCACAGCAGAAAATGGGAAGAGCAGAGCTCCACCTGCCTTGCACAACTCTTGTTCTCTGACTGCTCGATGAACTGAAGAGTGAGGTTCAGAGAGGTGCTGTGAGCATTAAGTATTGGGAGAACCCCTTCTTGAAAAAAGGTGTTTTTCCTAGTGCACGTAACACTGTAGTCGGATTGACAGCATTTCATTGAAAGTGGAACTGCAGCATATACTCTTAGAAAGACCTTTCGGAGATCAGACAGGGATAACCTTCCGTGGGATGCAAGGAATTTGTAAGGGAAAGGGAGCAGCTGTTCTCTGACATCTACATCTCTCCCTGCCTTTGGAAGATAAAGCTGAGGAAGTCAGAGTGAATGAGGAAAGCAGGCAGTGTTTGGGCCCAGAGCACGGTGCCATGCTGGGGGAACAGTGCAGGAAGCCAGGGAGAAGCATAGAGGAACACTGCTTCAGTACAGAGGGAAGAGGAGGATATCATCTCCCTGAGAGTACAGCACAGCCAGACAGGAAAAACAGGAGTATCACACACAGTGTCAAGAATTTGAGCTAAAGCAGTAAAGAGGTCTATAGTAGACAATGGGCTTGGGGCAGACAGGGACATGATTCTGTCAGAAAAGTAACAAGTTGCTGAACAGAGGATAGGTTTGGGGTGAGGCAGAAACAAAGGTTTTGAAGAAGGCAAGTCACCTTCCACGGTTGTCAGCTAAGATTAGACTGATCTTACACCACCTCTTGGAAGTGGATCAAGTCACTTCTTGAATTCTTTCTCAGACAAGCTGATAAAAGCATCGTGTACCTCCCACTAGACTTGACTCTCAGGGGCTCTCTAGCCCTCTAACCTTTCCTGGGGTCCCGGATCCTGTGAAGCAGCTGTGTAAGCTTAGTCAAGTTACATCTAACCTAATAGCACAGGAGCCTAGGAGTTCAAGGCAGCCAATTCTGTGTCTTGTCCCCAGGCAGCAGAATAAACACTTGTTGATTAATTGAATAAACTGATTGACTCTGCAGTGAGTCCAGGTCATTTCTCTCCTGGCTTAGATATCGGAGCCTAGCCAGCAGAGCTAAGACATCGTGGCAGACTTTCCCCTCTATCCCCAACGCCTTCTCAAGGGAGGCTCCTGAGGAAGTGTCACAACCAACAAGTATCTTGAACAGCCTTAAGAAACAGTAGGGGCCAAGGCTGGGCAAGACAGGTGGGGAAGGCATGGAATGGGAAATCTCGTGTTTGCACTGCAAGGGCAGCAGAGCTTCTTAAAAGCTGAGCTTGGCTTGAGACCAAGACCAGATCTCTAGGGTGACTGTATCCCAGTGCAGTCCTGTCAATACTACAGGTGAAAGTCTTCCTGTTATTTCTACCCCTGAAGGTTCTTTGTAAAGTCTTGTTGCAGAGGGCCAAAAAGGGCTTCAGTGAGGCCCCCAGAGCAAGCTGTGGCTGCTGGGACACCAGGACCAGTCCCCAAGCCTGTAAGAATAACAGGTTTGCAACACATTACAGCCATGCCAGAGGCTGGCCAGCTGCAAGGGCAGTGTGAAGGGTCTTGGGAAGCAGCCGGACAGCTACAGCAAAGCTGACGTGGTTAGGGGAGATGAGATACAGCAAGTCTTCAAGTCGCTGTCTCTGCCACAGACATCTAATAGCAGGCAGAAAGAGAATGAAAGTGAGTTTCACACACCCACCTCTTCAGGTCCACGAGTGGGAAGAAACTCCCTCAAAAGTGCAAGATTAACAAAATTAGATTAGCAAAACAGAGATGAGCTGCAAGCTGTTCCTTCACACAAGGAAGGACCTCTAGCAGGCCATAATTGGCAACTCCTAGCCTGGAACGGTTCCTTTTAATTAGGTCAGTGCTTCCCATGCAACATGCTGCACAAGATAGAGTATTTCAGAGCACATGGACACTCGCCTACCAGAGGAGAGCCAATACCGGAGGCACAGCAACAGTCAGGGATCCTTCCCTTTCTTAATACATAACTGAGACGAGTGACAAGTGCCAACAGCTAGGCTCTCATCCTGCCCTGTGCTGCCCCCGCTCACCTGCCATATTTCTACACACCTAGGACTATTTGGGAAGCAGCTCATTTGCCAGCATATGCTCTGTGCCTCAAATTGAAGTGTTAAGTAGGTACTGTACACACAGGCACACTGTGGCGACCTGGAGCAAAGGGCAGCCCTTCCCACCTTTGCGTGGGAAATGTTGGCAAGGAGTACTTGGCAGAGAGCTGTATACTGAGAGCCCTGGCTGAATCCCAGGCAGCTATCTACAGGCTGCGTTAGTGCCGTAACAGCCTGAGCAGCCAGTCCTCTGCGAGCACAACCATTTTTGATTGCAGCACAGTCACGTGCCAGCCGGCAAGCCTGTTTTGTGGCATAGTTGTGCAATAATTCCAGAAAACATTCCTGTAAACAATTCCTGTCCTGCTGCGGTTGCTACCCCAAGCTGTCACGTCGCAGATAGAGCTTCCAAGCCAGGTGGCTGTAAGAAGCAAGACACATAGTGAGCATGCAGCCTTACCACTATCAACAAAACACCCAAAGCCAAAGGGCAGCAGCTTCTCTGTCCCTCTCTGCACTTCCTTCAGACCCACAGCTGAATCATCTGCAGCCCTTTAAGTAAGGGAGTCCTCTGTGGCTGTTGACCAAAGCAGATCCTCCACGATTTAACTCCTGCAGATCTCCACTCTTCAGATCACAGTACTTTGGGTTTTAATTGACTTAGCAAAAGCACATTCAACCAAAGATTATCCAGCTGCTAATCCACATTAGTGCTATGTACACACATGCTAAATCCCTGACAAAGATACAGGGTTTTTCTGCAGTATCATGGGACGCTTAGACTATTAGTGTCAAATGCAAACATGGAATATGGTTCGCAAGCCGCTACCCACTCACACGCAGGGAGTTCAATTCAATGCACACTATCTGCCATACTCGGCGCTCTCTGTAGAACAAGAAGCACCTTGTCCTACTCTGCAAATAATCTATGTAGTACCTTCATGCATGTTTGCCTTCAGCAGATGTGATCTTACCATTGCATTGGGATAAGCTAGAAAGACTGCTAGGAATTTGCCTTTGTACTGCTTTGCCTAACAAGAACCATCCTGGGATTTATGAGTACCCAGGACCTCTGGATCAGAGCAGGACTCAGAAGACTGGCTGGTGAGGCAAAAGCAGCAGCAGACTGCTGACATGGCCTGGCCAGGAGAGGGGCTTGGCTCCCACTGGCCGACTCAGCATTTACCACTCTTTCCTTTAGGACACCCCAGTTCCCCTCCCAGACCCTGCTCATCTCTCTGCTGGCTTGTCTTCCCATTCCCTCTGGGGCTCCCCTGCCTGCCAGCACCTGGACTGGGCTGTTTATGAGAACCACCTGAAGGGTGCCTGCTGGCATTTTACAAGCAACCATTTTTCCTCAACTGCTGCTGCAGTGGTTAAGTGTTTTGTTGCTATGCCACACCACCAGAGGATTGGGAAGTCAAGTACATTAGTTTCTTCATCTTAAAAGCCTTGGGTGTTAACCTGCCAGCTGCACTGTAGGGATAAAGGTATTTCTGGCACCCTGATCAGTCTCTGTGCTCCAGCCTTTCCATCCTAGTCCCACCATTTTTCAGAGGGTGAAGGGACAGAATTTACTTCTCTCTTGCATCACAGCTACACTCCTTCTCCACCCCAAGTGGGACTCATCCTTTCCTTCAGGATGGAAAATGGTGGCTGACGGTACCCCATGGAGCTCACCAGACAAATTCAGACTAACATAGTCCAAGCAGGGAGACCAAAGCCAAGTGGAGTGACATAACCCTTCTCTCTGGAGGAAACATACCATGTTCAGGCCTAAAAAAGCGCAAGCCGTATCAGCTTCTGACAAGGCAATGCATTGCTCCTTAGCTAGCAGAGCTGTTAGCAGTGTTACTCCAGGGAAGGCAGGCAGGGCGCAGTCCGACCGATTCAGCAATGGACTAGGAGGCAAAGGAGCATGAATGTGCCAGAAGACTTGGATTGAAAGAGAAGCTCGTTTCAGCCGATGCCTTGACAATTCCACCCACTCCCTGCAGGGTCTCTAGGCTTATTTCCTCCAGCCTGCACACCGAGAGGAGCAGGGCAAACCCAGGTGACACCAGAGATGGAGAGCATACAGGTGTACAGTCTGCAGCCAGCATGAGAGTAGGAGGCTAACCATCTTTGCATGCAGTTGATTTCACCACTTTGGTTTCACAACTGATCCCCTTCTCCTATCCCCTTGGTTCCAGGCTATGCAAGGTGTTTGCTCCCCTTTTATCCCCTGTTTCCCCATCATGTACTTTTTTCTAACCCTGCCCTTCATGCTGCTTTGTTCACAAAAGTTAACAGGGATTGGGAATGGACTGGTGCAACCTTGCTGTGCTGAAGGGTTATAAATGCTTTGTGCCATGGTAGAAGCTATCATAAAGGTCAGAAAAATGTTTATAGTGGAATTCACAGAAAGTTTACCTCTCGCAATGACAGAATACTGCAATTCCTTCTCAGGGACATTTATTGGGCATAGGGAAATGCTACCCCCACGGACTCTGGCCTGGAAGTAACCAGCTTCCCCACCATGCTTGCCTGCTGCCTCAAGCCCTGGGGGTGCTGAACACCTGACACCAATGAGCACTAATCATGCAAAAGCTTATAGACAACTCATCCAGACACAGCCAAAGGAAACATAATTGCTGGCTTTACCAACTCCGAGCCCCTGGAATGCAAATCCCAGGGACTGTGTGCTCAGCCCCTTCCCAGGGTGCTCTTCTGCCTACTCTGTTTCTCCTCTTCACTCTCACAGAGCAGAGTCCGGCTGAAGCATTATAAACCGATTCTTCCACAGCATTGCTGCAAGCTCATTACCAGCTCAGCGCTGAACAGCCTGTTAGGTCTTGGGAACAGCACGAGACCACACACAGGAATTGTGGCACTACCATTGTGAAGAAAAGCAGCCCCCAAGACAAGCTGTTTTCTCTTCAGTATTTTCTTCTCTTCTTGGGAGATTTGTTTCACCTTACACAGAATGCAGAGGGCTGGACCCCAGCAACAACTCAAAACCATCCTATTGATCTCTTTCCCCAAGGAGAACAGTTAACATAATTTAAAAAAAACTGTCAGACAGTGATTCTTCTCTGGAATCAAGACACTTAGTAAGAAAGTCTTATAAATTTTCAGTGCTTTACTTGTTTGTCATTTTATTTTCCATGTGATCAGAGA
Source organism: Astur gentilis (assembly GCF_929443795.1). Lineage (NCBI taxonomy): Eukaryota > Metazoa > Chordata > Aves > Accipitriformes > Accipitridae > Astur > Astur gentilis. The sequence continues at coordinate 14,159,974 of NC_064902.1, read as the reverse complement.
GTACTAAAATTTGGCTGGTGGCTGTTTCTGAAGGGAATCACTAGAAAAAGACTCATCGGAAAACCTGCAGAGACTACAAAAGCGTTTGATGCTGTTAACAACAACCTCTTATCCAAGAGCCTCTTTATCCCCTGTCGGCCTAAACACATGGTGTTTGCTCCACAGGCTCTGTTCTTTCTTCCCTAGCCTAGCTCACCGCTCAACTTTGCCCTACCACAGCATCAGACTCCAGAAGGGTGCCAATATCCTTTGTTATGGCATGAGATTAGGCTCAGGTCCAGGGTCCCCATTCCCCAGTTGCCCAGGGGGAACACACAGCCTTCTAGGTGAAATCCTCTGAGCCGGCACAGCGCTTGTAGCTTGCTCCAAGCAGATTCTATTCTGCTTGCCACCAGCACCCAGAATTTTTTCCACCCTGCAGTGTCAGGAAGGTCAGCAGGTGGAAAGGGGGACAGGATAGATGCAGAGTGAGGTCTGCTTGGTCTGAAAGGCTTCCTCCCTCACACAACACAGCCATTTCAAACCCCTGTGTATGCATTTGACAGAGAAGGTGCTGTGAGCTCCAAGCATGCAGGATGCAGAGATGCCAGAGCTCGTTGAGGCATGCGCTGAGGACAGGCAGAACAAACACCTAGCTGTTATCAGCACAGTTCCTCGCTCCTCTAAATGGGCTGAGGCAGGAGTTTCCGTGTTTAATGGCCAGCATTTCACACAAGGTCAGGCTAGAGAGGAACAGGCCTCTTGAGGCTTGTTTGTGGATACAAACACATGTGCTCTAGGGTTCTCAGAGTCACACAAGTGCAGCTGTGCACTCCCTTTATCAGACACTCATTTTGCTGAGAAATGCTCTACTCCACCCCATCTCACCTGGACCTGGGCACTTCCAGTGGGCTGCTTCCAATCCTTAGGAAGTTATCAGAATGGGTTGATGAGGAGGAGCTGGAGGATTTGACTTCGCCCATTCCTGCAGAAGGCAGCCTATCTTCAGACTGCTGTGCCCTGCTCCAGAGCACAGCTTGTGGTGACGATGCACAGCTCTTCCTCCTGTGGGATGGAGGACTTGGGTGAGAAAGGTGGCTTTCCCACGTACTCTGACTAGGAAGCACTTCCACAGCAGGCTGGGTTTTACCCCGGCAGCTACAAGCTCTTGTTCCCACTGAACCTGCCCTCCTCCCTCCCAAGGAATCATGAGTCACGGGTAACTGCTCAGTGACAGGGGTACACTAAGCTCAACCCATCTTAGCCCATTCTTTTATAGATCACCATCCACGTGACCTGGAAATCAGAGACAGGAGAATGCATCAGCCCACACACATACAGCGATTGCTTTGTTTAGTCTAGCTGTAAAAATGCCTCAAGCAAGGGGCCTCCCAGCAGGGAAAGACCATTTCAATCTGCTCTAACTCTACAGAGTGTATCAGCTGAGGAGCTCAGCCCAGGTGGGCATTTGTGTGCACTGACGAGGGTGACAGGCACACACCACCAGTGTTATTTCCCCTTTTAGTGATTCCCTTCAGGCACCACTGACCACACTTTTGACCATGTGCTCAGAGCTGACAGTCACTCCAGATGTAGGTGCATTTCAGTCCTCTCCCTGCCTGTGCTGACAGCCCAGAACTGCTCTGGCTTCTTTTCTAGCCAACACATTCAGACTTGGGTGTGATTCACTGTCCATTGCTGTGTCAGGCCTTAGCTCACAGTACCATCCAGCTACATGCCAAACAAGCACACATATTTGGGACTAATTCACATCACTGCTGCTCCACGTTCAGAAGATTTTCTTTCATACATGAGGTTTTTTTTTCTGGAGGACTCTTGAGAATTTTTCCCCTTCCAAAACCACAGTGAATTGGACAAAGATCTTCCTATGTACACAAGTGAAAACAAAAAGTCTAAAGCAAACCAAGTCAAGGAGAAAAGATGCTGTTCTTCCTGGAATCTGGAAGGGCATCTCCACTTTGACTAAGATCTCGAGCACTACCAGCAAGTCCAGCTAAAGACAGGCTCATTGTACAGTGGAAAGCATGATAGCCTCTCTTAATTTCTTAAAGTGTCCACCCTCAAACATCACACCACAGCTTCTCTCAAGCATTATTCATCTTGTGTTATCGTAATTGCCAACATCTCCAAGCACAGCCTGCAGAAACAGGGTTGTACAGCTAAAAAACAAATGCTTCTCCCTGCAAGACCTCAAGGCTGCCTGTTTTCAGGACAACACAATGAAGCAATCCCCTCCTCTCCCCACTCATATTAAGCACAGCCCAGCTCACCCAGCTTATAGCAAGCCCTACCTGTTCTCCAGACTACACAGCCGCAACAGCTTGCAGCAAGATATCCATGACCAGTCCCCTTGCTAAACATTCATGGCAAGGTTCACAACCTTCCCTTCTGCAAGCTCACGCTCACAGCATGGGCCCAAACCATCCCCGTGGTAGCAGCAGCTAGCCCCAACACAGCCTGATATCTCTAACAGGAATGAAAGCAAACCAGAGTTAGAAACACGTCACAAAATCAAGCCCTGATACACACAAATGCGGCAGTTCTCTTCTAGCATGCTCTGACCACTTCACATCTTGTGAAAATCATGTGTAGGTTTTGTGCTGCAGGATCTAGTCTGTATGTCCTGAGTACTCAGAGAAATATAAATGCTTCCAGTTTACTACCCTGCAGCCAGGCAAGTGGAAAGTTGTTCTCTACTTGCTGCAGTCACTTTGCTGCGGATAGGTAGGCTCTGTGTGTTAAAGAGAACTCTGTGCTGCTCACTTGGCAAACGCAGTTTGGGACTCCCCACCTCCATTTTGTGATTCTGCAGGAAGATTCCCTCTTTCCCTCTTCAGCATTTTATAAATTGAATCACAATGTGCTTTAGAAAGGCTGCTGCCACTAGCATGGCTGCAGGCTAAGTCCCAGAGGACTTCCAACTGCCTCCAGCACAACCCAAATTTAATTTAAAATAATTGCAATATAAAATAGCATCTTCACATGTGCTGAGGGAGAGAAGAGAAAAATTAAACTGAGAGGGGCAACCCTACAGCAAGGTTCTGAAATCCCCAAACAGCACCAGAAACTCCACAAGCAAGCACAACACTCATTCCAGAGCAGGAGAGTCACCAGACACCTTCCCCAGTCCCCAATTCCAGACGGCCACCTGCATCCCCAGGAGAGTCCTATGTGACCCTCTATCAATAGGGAGCACCGAGAATTTCATATTCTTCCCCAGAAGTATCTCTAAGCTGCGCTGCAGGCAGCAACCTGCTTTCAGCTCATATACCTTGTGCTGTTAGAGAAGCTGAAGTTTAGAGGGTCTTATTGGCCACCCAGCCCACCTACTAACTGCAGACACTCCCCTGTATAATCTCTTCCATAAACTGATTAAGCTTCGTTTTAGGGCAGCTAAATTGTTTCCACTTTTCCTTGGGGAGGCTGCTGCCAAATGTCATTTTTCTGGTAGTTTGGAACCATCTTTTGAAAGTAATGAAATCTTTTTTGGATTAAGTTTAACAGTGAAACTGGTAAAAATGAAACAAAGCTGCTTTACTCTCATCAGAGGACAAACTTCAGGAGCATCTCTGCAGAAGCCTGACAGTCTTTAACATGGGGTGATCTCCAATTTTTGGTGCAGAAGTTCTGTAGCACAAGTTGCAGCAAAGCCTCCGACAGCCAAATTCCTCTCTCCACTGTAAGAAACCCATGCCACAGAGAGCAGAACTGGAGGGCAATGGACTTCAGAAATATCTTTTCTACTGTGCTCAGAGCCTGCCCCTTTTGTTCTGCCGCCCGTTGAGTGGCTATCTCCTCACCATGCTGCTTGAGCCTGTGCTCCTGCTGGCATCAGCTCCACTGCTTCATAAGTGAAGCTCCCAGCTGCACCAGGGGAACTTTCCATCCCCAGGGAGAAGTCGCTGCTCAGACTTGTGGTGCTGCCTCGGTCTCTCTGCTCTAGAGAAAAGAAAACAGAGCTACCTGAAAACCAGCTTGGTCTCATCCACTTTCTCTCCCTTTAAGCCATACAATTCCCATGCGCCCTGGGGCCGTGTTCTTGCGAGGCCCCAAGGGAAGCATACCCATTTGTAGTCAGATTGATGCTGGGAACCCAAGCCCCCAAGCAATCAACCATTACCAGCACCCAGCAGCAGCACTCACTGAGCATGCAGATCTCTTCCAGGGTGAAACTGGGTGGCAAACTCTTCCTTCTGGGAAAACACAGACAAAGTTACCTCAGGCACGCTTCAGGCCTGCATGGAGGCTGGCCATAGCCAGATCTCTGTAGCACATGACAGATCAGAGCAGTGGGGAATTAGCTGTGCAGGGACAGAGGGGAGGGGATGGGGCCAGTGTGCAGTATCTGACTCTCCTACAGTCCCAGCCCACACATCCTGTGCTTTGAGAGGGTGGCAACAGGCAGATGTGCTTATTCAGAGCCTCCAGGGTGGGCTGTATTTCTTTCTGCCCCTCCTGAAATAGGAAGGGGTTAATGTTTAGCAGTCTGTTAAAAACCAGCCACCCCACTCCCCCCAACAGCGCCTGATGGAGCTTGCTGCGCAGCCTGCTTGAGCCAGAGCACACATCTTTGGGTTCATCCGTGCTAAAGCAGCTACGGACAGTCATTAAGCAGAGAGCACACTTCAGCATGGACAATTTTTCAGAGCACAACGTGGCACCTCACAAGCCTCGGCCCCATTTTGCAGCCTTCAGAGTGCAGAATAAATTAAAGAAAACTGGGCCAGGACACCAGGGCTTCCATCTCCCCAAAGAAACAGCACTAACAAGCTCCCTGGCTCTGCAGCCCATGCAGCAGCAGGCACAGGCTCCTTACCTCTGCGACTTCACAGCAGAGAACTCCTCAGAGGTGATGTGCTTCAGAAAATTGAAGCAGAAAAAGAAAATCTGAGCAAAGGGAGAGAGAAGAGCGGTTCAGGGATGAACCCGAGGCTCCATGCAGCCTCTTATCTTGGTGGGGAGGTGCTGGTAGGAAGGAGATAGCAAGAAATCTGCAGCTATCAGCCTTGAATGTGCCATGGACTGCCACCATCCCATCCTGAGCCTTCTCTTACACGTTAAACTGACCCTCTCTTCCCTGCCACGGGGAGGCCCAGAAAGGAAGGTGTACGACAAGTCTCCTTATCAATGCTTTGCACACATGCCGCAAGCACACAGCAGGTACTTAAGCCATCAGTGCAGAATGGAAAAGAGATGGCTCCCACCAGCTGCTTATAACCCTGGGTAAGCAGCAAACCCAGCAGGACTAGCAGGGTTAGAGCCGCGTGCTCGACCTTGGTACCACAGCTGTATCACACCTGGAAGTATGCGGTACCTGCAGCATCTGCGGTCCCAAGCTTGTGCCCTGCCACACACCAGTCTGCTCTGTGGCATTCACCCCCCTGTGTCTCTGCCACCCCATCTACATGCACAGAGTGGAGACCTTCTCCTCCTGCAGTAGGGAACAGGGAGTGCTAGAGGCAGGCACGCACCCCCTCTCCTGCTGCAGCTACTGACTCCGCCCTTGGCCAAGCAGGCACCAGAGCAGAGCAGAGCTGCCAGGCTTGAGCTAGCAGAGCTCTGGGAAAGGAATGAATGGGAGGAACGACACTAATACAGGGGTCCTGGACCCCTGAAAGATGGAAAATAGGCCAGGGTACTGGCTCTGCTGTTCACAGATAGGGGATTCCCTAGAGAGGTGAGAGTCTGAGGAGCAGGGGATTAGCAACAGGATTAGACATACTCCCCACCTCTTGATTTCTACCCAAAACCAATATTGCTCTATACTGCAACTATAGTCAGAGCAATCATTTTTTGCTGTTAAACAGTGAAAGATTCAAAGAGAATTAGTTCCACCAATCTTAACTGCCACCCAGACCCACCTGTGTACCCGCAGATACACCCCGCCAAATACACACACTAGAACCAGCACAAGCTGCTCCATGAGCCCATGCAAGCCACATGCTGCTGCAGCACCCGTGCAGGAGGGCTGGCACTCAGGGCAAGCAAACAAGACTATACAGCTTTATTTCCAAGCTCCCAGGAGTCACACGCCTTAAGCATCTCTTCTCATTGCTGAGCTGAATAGCCAGTCCTAGCACCCTTTCACCAGGGGACTGAATGCTAATAGCACAGCAGAGAGACTGGCAGGACTGACACCCACCAAGCAAACTGTAGCCTGAGAGAAAAGCATTCCACACCTTATGCACCAGGAATTGTTGGGGCAAGGCTCCTACCTCATATTTCCAGCACCTGAACAATCTTTTCAGAGCCCAGCCAGACCACTGATATTACCAGAAGCAGGCAGTGAACGCCACTACCGTAAACAAGTACCCTGAGAACAAAAAGCAGTGCTCAGTCACTGCCCCAAACTAGACACTCACCTCTTCTCCTTTACTGAGTCGATCGACTAACATGTGCCTGGAAAGAGAGCAAGGGAAGCTCAGTCACACACCGGAAGCCAGAATCAGCAGAAGAGCACAAGCTGTCAAGAATGGCCAGAAGCTTGAGTCTCCAGGTAAAAAAAAAAAAAAAAGGCATCAGCCCTTCTTGTCACAGCTTATTGGGAGCTGCCCCAACATCCACCTTTGGCTGCGAGCAAACACCAAAGATGACCCCCTGAAGGCTTCTCCCCGGCTGTGCAGGGATGCATATACAAGTAAAGTGTAGCGTGCCTACCCAAAGAGAAACCAGTCATAGGCCACCGTCAGGTAGAGAATCTCAGACGGCTCCAGGGACGCATGGATCAGCCCATCCTGCAAAGCAAATGACCACAGCCTTCAGGCAGCAGCCCTGGGAATCAGGACTTGGGAATTCATGATCTACTGAAAACTGTCATGGCGATCCAAGATGCCCAGCCTGCTCTAGCTGCCTGGGATACTGTGTCTGATGGCAGGACAGCACATTGGGCTCCACATCAAAGCCAATCCACACCCTCTCTGAAGCCATGATAGCCAAAAGGAACATTAACTGCTCCACCATCATTTTCTGGTGACACAGTCGCTCACCCTCCAAGCAATCACCCCCAGAAGCAGAGCAGGTCAGCCAGGTACTCACAGCCCATAAGGAGAGGCGCAATAAGGAGATGAAGAGAGGAGTTCGATCCCAGCCGGATATACAGTGCACCAGGAGCCCACTGTCATCTGTTCCAGGCAAGGGTAGGAAGGAGAAGGAAAAAAAAGGATGTTGCAACAAGAGCAATGACTTTTCTTCATGGCAGATCTGTAGAGACAAGCCACCTTCCATCCCCACAACCCAGGCTCAAGAGCAGAGCTCAGCCAAGCCATAACATTTTCTCTTGAATACGGGAGCCAACAAATTGCTCAGAGTGTCCTGGGTTGTCAGCAGCCCCAGCTGATGTGCTGTCCTGGTCCTGACAGTTGCTTAGGACATGAAGTCACTAGGTATGAACATCACTTTGCTACTCAGAACATATACCTACCCAGTTGCAACGCACTGTCATGATTTATCCCCACATTAGAGAGAAACCTGCTCCAGCTGAACACTTTTCCAGTCTCACCAACCTTCCTACTGATACACGTTGAGCAGAGGCACACACAGGGCACAACTCCTACACTCTCCAGAAAATTCACAGTGTGTCCCAACACAGGTATTGCAGGAGAGTCTGTAGTTGGCCGTGCTGGCAGAGCCAGCCGTGGCTCCATCTATCCAACAGTGCTGGGTACCAACTCACAGTGCCCAGAGGGAATGGGATGCCAACATAGGGCAATAGACACCCTTCAAAGAGTTTGGGTGGCTGTGATGACAGAGGATGGAAGGGGCTCTTAAACAGGCACCTAATGAGACCTTGGGTTGGAGGGACAAAACACAAGTGTCCAGCAAAATAAGAGCAAGAGTCAACAAGCAGAGAACAAATGTTTCTTCTCTTCAGCTTTAAAGCAGTAAAACATTATGTAAAGTTTTCAGATATCCCTCCGTTCCTGGTAGGAGAGAGTTTTCAAGGAATCAGCAAGTCCCTCTCTAAGAGGGGAGCTGGAGCCCTAAGATGCTAGGACCATCACCCTGTTTTGAAGGGAGAGCAGTGAAGTTCTCTATAGTGACTCTTCTGTATTGGGAACTGATCCACAGTGGCACTAATACCATCAGCTGTTCTTCCAGAGACAGCAACTGCTCCAGTTAAACCACTGGGAATAAGGAGTTTGCCTTACCATCAGTATTGATGATGGAGATCAGCAGCTTCAGGTAGTTCTGAGTCTGTTGTACAAGGTCCCAGCTCTACAGAAAGAGAAATGTGGATGGTAAAGGTCTTCCCACAGCAAAAGACTGCTCTGTAGTTCAGACCCTGCCATGCTCTTGACTTTATCCAGAGCAACAGCAAAGCAGAAATAACCCCTGGCTATTCCTCAGTGACAGACCTTCCCCTTGGTGTTCTCATCAATCCCCCCATCCTCTGAAAAAGGCACTCTGGGACAAAAGACCAGACGGGTAAAAAAAAAAAAACAAAACAAAACGCAACTTCTACTGTCTGCCTGGCTGGCGCAGAACCTGCTTGCCTGCAGCCCCAAAGCTCCAAGCAGACCATGCTCAGAGAGACTAACGTGAGCCAGCAAACACCTGCGGAGCACTGACCCAGTTCTGCAGCCCCCTGCACGCGTGCACTTTACCAAATGGCTCAGCAGCCACATTACAGCTGTGTATGTGATGCAAGTAGCACGATGGGGTGAGCAAGCCAAGGTCAGCAGCCCGCTCCCACAACCCAAGTGCTTTACTCAAAACTCTCTGGCCCTTGTAAATGGCCCCAGCAGGCTGCCTGTGGCGGGCTGACCCACTCCCAGCTGCTCCAGACAGGCACTGGACTTCTGCAGTAATGCCCAAGTAGCAGCAACACCACAGAAGGGCTCTGAACTCAGAGACCTCCAGCACTACAAGAGATGCAGATGAAAAACATCACAGCAAGCTCAAGCATGCCACTCTCAACCACTGTGTTGTGAGAAGATGCAGGGAATTTCAGTGGTCTGATCAGAGCCAGAACTAGCTCAAGGAAAATAGGATATCACTGGCAACAAAAAGGCAAGGAGAGGGACACGTGTTTCATTGTGACAGTGTTAGTGGTATAAGTGACATATGACCGCCAGCAATAGAACACTTGCTGTGTGCTTGCATGCGTGCACATGTGCGTGTAACCACACTTAAGACTACTGTCAGACAAAGAACATATTGCTCTGCTGTGAAGCCTGCACAGCAACAAAAGAGTAGGGAAATGGGGAACACGCTCAGCCTGGGGCAGAAAAACACACACTTCCAAAGTCTTTTATGTGCCTAATTCAACTCTATCTATGCCAGAAGGAATCATCTAATCAACCAGTCTGATCTCTCTATACCACAAGCCAGAAAGTTTTGTTCAGTTGCCCCAAATACAGCCTGAAGCTAGCACTTGGCAACATCTCTGCCCAGAGAAGCACCTCAACTAGGGGTGACAGCTCATTGCTCCTTTGGCAGCATGTTCCAACAGATCATCCTCAAAAATAACAAGCAAGACTACTTTTCCTTATTGAAGGTCTGATTTCAGACTGCAGATATCGCTTCCTGTGCAGCTTTTCTTCCTCAGATTGAAGAGTGCTTTAGAATTAGTATTTTCTCCCTGCGAATGTACTTACACATTAATCAAGTCAACCCTCCGTCACCTTTGTGATTAGCTAAACAGACTGAGAACTTCAGCGTTAAGTGAAGCACCTTCTCCAGTCCTCAGATCATTTCTGCATCTATTTATCACACCCTCTTCAATTTTTAATATCCTTTTAAAAATCCTGGCTGCTCAGTATTCTAGTGAACAAGTTTCTAGCCATAAACAAGCTGTGGTCCCATTAGTTCTGCTTCAACACTGCAAGCTACGTTTCTGTGATTCTGCTTATGCTGGCACTTAAACATTATTTACATCACTGACTGACAAACACTGGCCCAGCACGGGGAGCTCCGCCAGTTCTGTGGTGCTTCCAGCCACAGAGCATAAGAGTGTGACATGCTCCAGCACAGTCAATCATCACAAAACCTGGGGGGATTGGTAGGTCCACTGATGTGTGAAATGGAGCACAGTAATCAGCAGAATAACGTGAACCTCCCTGACATGAGCAGACGAAGGTAAACCTTGAAGCTTGGGCAAACATAGGAGTTCAATTATCATTTGCAATGCTGTCACAGTAATAAGGAATGGAGACATGCTATGGTCAACTATGATTTTCTACTCTTCTCCCATAGGACAGGCACCTTGCACACCCATGAAGAAGGTGTCTAGTCACTTGACTACTGCTCACATTAGGGACTCTCCACAGCCAAGGAAGTCTGCCCACTGCAGGCACGCAGCAAGCTAAGATTGCGAACAAGTAATACTGCTTTCTGTTTCCTGGCATGTTCCTTACCTTTGTTAGCAACACATCTCCCTAATGGATTGTAAGCTTTACACAAGCTACAGAAAAAGATTTGACTGAGCTGCCTCGGGACGCACCAAGCCATGGAGCTTTTGGGTAGAGGATTTCCACTGCCATTCTGAACAGTCAAGTAAGCAGCCTTGCTCCCACTGGGATGGTATGAAGTGAGCCAGATTACGGCAACAGGAGCAAGTCAGACTTCAAATCTATACTGATCCTTTCTGAATGAATCTCTGACCTTCCACAGAGATGCCTACTTTGCTCACCTGGTATTCGCTCCAATCAATATTCAGAGATTGGGTCAGAGAGACTGGGATACTTAATGGAGCATCTACGTAATCCTGCAAAAAAAACCAAACACAATTGGTCAGAGAAAAGCCATGACTTGAAGGCAGTGAGTTCCAGAAAAAACAAAACAACAAATAGCAAACGGTGCATCTAGAAGAAAATGTCTCAGCAAAGCATCTTTGGATGCAAAAACCTAAAGTGGTAAGAATTAACTCACAGCCTCTTAGAAGGACTAGTGGACAAGAGGAGCTTTTCTGTGCTCCCAACAGTGGAAGTCAGGGACAAGGCCTGTTAGTTTCTGAATTCCCCTAGGGCTGCTGCACTCAACCGTCTCTCCCTCAGCAGGAGATGGAATATGAAGACAGAACTGAGAACAGAGGCTATCAGTAAGACATCAAATTCAAAAACAGGAGCAACCCATACCCCCCATGAGAGGTCAAGCATCCTGGGCTTCAGGACAATAACTCATTTATTTTACATATGAATTTTACAATAAGTAATGTAGTACATTCACTGTTTTGTCTGTCCTGTTGGTTTCCTGCTTGTGATCAGAAATAAGTACATAACATACACCATTGCTCAGGAACTCTGAGGCAAGACTTAAGCCCAGCAACGCCCGCAGCTCTCCATTTTCTAACATCCATGTACCTGTTTCCAGTTAAATATGAGACCTTCAGCTGTATAATCCCGGTCTTTGTACTCCTTAAAAAATTCACAGCCTGCAAGAAAAAGAGATAATGAACAACAGTTCAGCTAACTGATATCTAACAACTGAAGTGCCCCGTGGGACTGGAAGTGCTGGCAGCCCCGGGGCTCCAGAGCACCAAACCAATCAAAACTGCTGCCTGCGGGAAGAGAAGAGCGGTAATCATCAGTACAGTGTGCAGCACGGCCTCCCAGCAGCAACAACCCAGAGCACTCAGCAGTCAACACACACACAGCAAAGGACAAGCTCCAAACACACAGCAAATGTGGAATTTGAGGGACTGATTTAATTCTTTCCCAAACAAGAGGTTTCACCAAGGAGCTATGCTTTCCAGGGCCACTGGCTTTTGCACACATCTAAGGCATCAGCCTGACACTCTGAGTGAGAAGGAACCAGCAAAAGGAGGTGTTGGCAGAGCCCTGGGGAAAGCCAACTTTCACAGGGCATCTGCTGCAGGTAACAAGAAAGGGCTCTGTCAGCAGCGGCTACAATTCCTCTCACATTTAAGTCTCCACTTCCAAACATGCGAATTGCCCTATCTGAAGGAAGCAGGTACATAACCACTACAAAGGTTTCCCCCAAGCCTTCCCCTCCTGAAGTTTGTCCTTTGGCTCTGTTCTTCTCAACCAACTATTTGAAGTCTCTGCTGCAAACTGCAGTCACTTAGTCACAGCTGAGCAGCACCATTAGCACTGCGGCTGCCTGCAGGCTACACAAAACACCTCTCCCAATGTACTGTGTACGCCCCAGCAGCACCACAGTGCCTACATTACCAAGACACCCCTGTGCCAGGCACTGAACACAGGCAATGATTCCTACCCTGCAAGTCACGAGTGACTCCAATGGTGGAAAAAAATTAAAAAAATTTTGTGTGAGGACAGGACTAGCCCTCAAAACCACACAGTCAGGAAGCAATCTGTCAGTTGAGATTTAACTCCAATTTAACAGAGGCTTAAAACAAAGAATGGGGGATTATGGCAGTAAGTATTGGCATCTACAAATGCCAACCACCAGTCAAATGGAAAAGAGGGTTTTTTCTGCACTGGAGAGCACAAAAGCTTCTACAGATATCCCATTTTAACCCAAGTCTTTCACCCTACACGGTTATTACTCTTTCCTGGGTAAAAAATTGGCTGGATGGCTGAGCCAAAAGAGTAGAGGTGAATGGAGTTAAATCCAGTTGGCGGCCAGTCACAAGTGGTGTTCCCCAGGGCTCAGTACTGGCACCAGTTCTGTTTAATATCTTTATCAATGATCTGGATGAGGGGATCGAATGCACCCTCAGTAAGTTTGCAGACAACACCAAGTTGGGTGGGAGTGTTGATCCGTTTGAGGGTAAAAAAGCTCTACAGAGGGATCTGGACAGGTTGGATCGTTGGGCCAAGGCCAACTGTATGAAGTTCTACAAGGCCAAGTGCCAGGTCCTGCACTTGAACCACAACAACCCCATGCAACACTACAGGCTTGGGGAAGAGTGGCTGGAAAGCTGCCTGGCAGAAAAGAACCTGGGGGTGTACAGACAGCTGAATATGAGCCAGCCATGTGCCCAGGTGGCCAAGAAGGCCAATAGCATCCTGGCCTGTATCAGAAATAGTGTGGCCAGCAGGACTAGGGAAGTGATTGTTCCCCTGTACTCAGCATTGGTGAGGCTGCACCTTGAATACTGTGTTCAGTTTTGGGCCCCTCACTGCAAGAAAGACATTGAGGTGCTGGAGTGTGTCCAAAGAAGGGCAATGAAGCTGGTGAAGGGTCTAGAGCACAAGTCTTATGAGGAGTGGCTGAGGGAACTGGGGTTAAGTCTGGAGAAAAGGAGGTTGAGGGAAGACCTTATCGCTCTCTACAACTGCCTGAAAGGAGCTTGTAGCAAGGTGGGGGTCAGTCTCTTCTCCCAGGTAACAAGCGATAGGACAAGAGGAAATGGCCTCAAGTTGCACCAGGGGAGGTTTAGATTGGATATTAGGAAAAATTTCTTGAAGAACAGGGTTGTCAAGCACTGGAACAGGCTGCTCAGGGAAGTGGTTGAGTCACCATCCCTGGAGGTGTTTAAAAGACATGTAAATGTGGTGCTCAGGGACATGCTTTAGCGGTCGACTTGGCAGTGCTAGGTTAACAGTTGGACTGGATGATCTTAAAGGTCTTTTCCAACCTAAACGATTCTATGATTCTATTTCTGGACACTGCCTTGCTCATCAAAGACAACAGGATCTCAGAATAACTTTAGAGACAAATTACAAACCAGAAATTCTTTCAATGCAAACCTGAAAACCTCATTAAGAACTATCACAGCATTTGGCCAGTCACTAGAGGGGCTGCTGATCCTTAGAAGTGTATGCCTTAGATTTAACAGAATGACAACATTCCCCTGTAGACCAGCACTGCTGAAATCAGGCAACATCTGCAGGAAGAATTTCCAGTTTTGTAAGGTTTACCTCTAGCATGGCAGTGAAGAGCTGCTAAAAAAGAAAGCAGCTGTCCCAGATGGAAGAAGAGGAAAGACCATCACTGAATATTGCATACTATACACAGATCCCCATACAGTAACAACTCTACAGCTTAATTCTATAGAGACCCACTTCTTCCTCATTCTTTACAAACCCTACAGAAGACCTGTGTACACTGTCTCTCTCATGTTCTAAGTTTGGTGAGGCATATGGCAGCAACATATACCTGTGCCATATGCTACAGAAAGCAGTAATACTCTTAGTTCTGCACACGTTGGCAATCTGCATAGCAAACCTGATATAAATCTTCATGCAGCTTCTCTGAATTGTCCCTAATTTCTGTATGAAAGGAAATACACTTTAAAAAATAAAATAAAATAAATGTTTAAGGGCTACAACTAGTAATCAAGGAAAGGTCTGGGTTTGGATCATCCTCAACAGTTTTGTTGGGTTTTATTTAGTTTTTGTTTTTTTTTTTTCTCCTCTCCCTTTGTGTGCAAGGGAGAAAGAAGAGTCCTTTCTTGCAGACAGACCTCAAACACAGCAGTCTCACATCCAATCCTGCCACCGACCCCGACATCAGCAGGCAGGCAGCAATATTCAGCTCATCTTTAAGAGTGCAGCAAGTGACCCAGCAGTTGGTTGCTAGGCACAGGGACTAATATAGCCAGGGAGACAGGCTGGAGTGGTCTGCATCTCAGCCATACACTGCAGGCTCAGATAAAGAGTTCCGCCTAGCACCAAGGGTATCTTACAGTCATGCTCTGGAACACTAGGACTAGAAAATACTCTTAAGAATAGGGGTTTTACATAACACAGAGCAAGATATATATATTTTGCACCAAGTAGTAGTTTAGAGATGCAGGGGTGTCAAAGGCCATCTTAACCCCAGCTCCACCTCTGGGACTTTTTCTCCAAGTTCAAATTAATTAGAACTGCTGAGAAATTATTTTGCCACCTCAAAGAGTGCCTAATGCTGACTCACACTGCCAGAGCATCCAGATCCGTTGCACTGTTCTCAGTTTAAAAGAGCTTCTCTCCACAGGGAGCATAGGAAACATTCAGCAAGCCACAGTCATTTCACCACACACAACACACACAGGTAGTTCCCAGTCCCCAGAAACGGATTGTCACCTGTCCCTTGGGAGTCCCTCTGGACATCAGTCCTGTACCTGGATATGGGATGGAGAGAAGCGTGAAATCAGCATAACGTTGAGCTTTGTCCACCTTCTCAGAAGACGTCACACTGCACAGGACAAGAGGAAAACAGCAGACATTTGTAGAGTATTTTTCATGGAGATACTAGTGCCCAAAAAGCTACCTGTCGCATTTCCCTGCACAATGACCTGATTCAGTAGTGAGCAGGGGCAGAATTTACTCAACACATGCAAATAAACAGGTATAGGCCCAAACCACTAAAACTTTCCTCTGAGAGAAATACCAGCAGAAACAGCTCCCTCTGTTCCTATACACAAGAAGAGGGCTCCTTTACTCTCCCCTTTCTGAAGGGTTGACTGTCACATCACTGCAAGCTCTACAGAGAAAACCTACTCAGACTGCAGAAGACAGATGAAAACAGCTACCTTGCCCATTGATAGAGCTTCCTCTGGCCTAAAACCTTGGGGTTCTCTTTACAGCATCAACTAACTGATCCTGCTGTAGTACTCTTTCAGGAACTGCTCCCAGGATGCTGAGAGCATGGGCAATAGCAATTCACATGTAAGAGCTACACTAGATACAATCCAAAGCCTGCAGAAAAACAAACGAACCCAGACTCACTTCAAGCCAAACTTCACCTTCTTGTTTTCCACCATCAGGTCACAGATATATCGGACAGACAGGTATCGAAGCAGCTTGATGTCGTGCCCTCTGACCTTGTCAAAGAGCTGGGAGTCTGCATTTCTGCACGACAGAACAAGGCAAAGCAAGATGAGCATGGGAGACTGACCATGTTGAGTCTGATTCTTTGCACAATACTGCCACAGTTCTTCCCTGAACCGCTTCTAGCCATAAGCCGCAAAGCATAAGCCTTGTCTCCACAGGTCAGAGCCAGATCCTGCAATGAACTGGTACTGCAAACTTTGTGTGTAGGGTCCCTCCCCTCCCCATCTTACCCTGTTCTGCAACAAGCAAGTAAGATACAGAACAATTTCTCCAGCCTGGAGATGTACTTTTTGATGAAGTAAGCATGTCTGTGTAATTCAAACACCTTTTTAAATGGCTCTATATATTTCTGTCTGCAGCCCGTCCCTCTGCCAAGAGATTAGCAGGCTTCAGTTACACCTGGTTCAGCCAGCCATTAGCATTCAAGACTCTTTTTCAAAAGGAAAATAATGCTCCAAGCTTGGTGATGGTCTCAAGCCTGGACCCAAAGCCCAGCCTAGGGAAGAGCAGAATTGTGTGGCTGAGCCAGTCAGCTTTGATTCAAACTTCCTTTTCCGCATCCCAGTGATGCATACAAACCTAAGTGCAGAATCTTCCTCTGAAATGTCTTCTGCATCTGCCCAAGCATCATCAGAACCTCCTGCAAGGAAAGCATTAAGAACTGGAGCACGTGTAAACCAACTCAATCTCCAATCTGACAAGACATGCATGCACCCAAAAAGGTCATGGTTTGGTGCCCTCTCTCCACACATAAGTGCTCTCAATAGTACCCCGGATTTTGTCTTCCTGAAAAGCCCATTTTCTAACAGCCCACTCTTCCCTTGTCATTGCAAAGGACCCAGGCAGGTCAAACCCGCTACTGACAGCCAGCAGGACACCCCAATAGTACTACACAGTGCTTTATTAAGCCAAGCTTCAGCTCCCACACTACAGATGCCCCATATTCCCCTGAAGAGCTTTCCCTAGAATCCAGCATATCTCACCATTAGCAGGATTTGACTCCCAATGATTAGCCAAGCATCAGCAAGTTCTTATCCTCTTTCTTCCATTATTCCCAACCCCGATGTTTGGGAATCAGTACTCTGAATCCTTTGGGCTGCCTTACTTGCTTACATACTTCCCATAACTCACTCTTCAGCCTCAAGTTCTTTTGCCACTGCTTCTTATGAGCTACAACACTCTGTCCTGTAGTACGGTGCTTGGAAATGGACAGGAGACTTCAGTCTTTGCTCTATTATGGAGGACCTGATAGAAGCAGGTCCATGCTAGAGCGCTGCATCGGCTCTCAGGAAGAGCTTGCTCTCGTGTGCAGGTCACTGTCCCAGTACTGACCAGCCTTACCAGGCAGACAGTGACAAATGGCTCCTCACTCACCTGAGAAGATATAGTTGTAGCCAGTGCGCCCATAGAGCTCTCCCCAGCCAGCCAGTGTTGCAGATCTGCAAATATGCTGGAGGAAAATTTTGTTATTAACCACGCATGCTCCAGGAGTCTTTCCCTTATCAGGTCTCTGGCCTATTTGCCGTCACGTTACATAGAACTAGTTGGTACCTACAGCTACCGCCTCTCAGCAGTCTCCCCTGGAATTCTGGTCCAGATCAAGTTCTCCAAACACATCAAACTCCCAAGTGCCTTTATCTGTAGCTAGTTTTTAAATCACATTTTCATCTCCACTTCTCCAATTCACTAATACAGTCAATTCCTGCCAAGGTAGCAACATCCATGCTCTGCTAATACCCTGCTTGAGCCTTATTTCCACATTCCTGTGGATAAGATTATGGATGGTCCCAGTACGACTCTGGGCAGTTCACTCCTGCAGAAAAAGGTCAGCAGGTTCAGCCCACGATAGCTTCAGTCAAGCTAGATTAAAGTTGTCACAGGTATGATTTTGCTATTCACACAGTGTTTCTAAACTGAACTAAGAAAACGGAATTAAGCTACTTAAATTCTAAATGAGACTACTCCTACAGGGCTGCAATACAGTTTAAGTAATCCACATAAAAATGAATCTAATTTCACTTTCTTACAGATCCCCTTGCAGACAAGCCCACACATTCATAAGACCATTTATGCAATCTTGCCTCCCCAGGGAACAGACAAAGGAAACTTCTCTTTAGAGAGAAAAGTTATTCAAACGGAGCTTACTGCTGGAAAGAGTAAGGGGCAGAAAGTGACAATAATTGTCTTTCCCCTCTCAAAGACCAAATACCATTGGTCCTTCAGAAGGGACATACATATGGAGAAAATGTTAGCTCTTTGGTGCAATGCTCATGACATTGTGGGGTAAAATAACCTGAAGTCCCCACAGATGATTTAAGCAGCCTAGACAGCAAATGCTACCTGCTCCTGCAGGCTGCCTGCTTGTACCTAAGAACAGATTTTTACAGCATTTGGAAAGGTGACAACCAACTGAAGACACGGCTGCACAGTTCAAACGGCAGGGAGAAAGGTCATTTTCTAAGTTAAGACAGGTAACCCATGAAGCTTTACCTTTCCCTTGTACAGAATGACTGGGCAAACAAATCGTCCTCTACACCTCGCCATCTTACTTCGGTTGATAAGGTCTTGCAGTTTGCCAACCTGCACAGTGCTCTCAAACCTAGTGGACAGAGATTCAGTTCAGTACACAGAGCATCTTCTCACACATCTTTCAGCAAAGCTGCTACAGACACCCTGGGGTATAATGCCCATCCCTTTCACCTAGAAGCCAGCTCTGAAGTTAGCAAGCAAGAGGACACTTCTTTAAGAATTGCTTCTGCTGCTATACAAGAAGTATGGATGCTTTTCTGTCTCCTTTATTTTGAAAGACCAGCTGAACAGTCTACGACAGCGAGCATCTTTAGGAGCTGGCATGAGTACCGTCAGAATGGTCTGCTACAGACTAACACATGGATTACTAATGAAGGACTACCAGAGTAAGCCAGTGTCTACAAAAATAAATGTTCTGCTTTCCTCCCCACCACCTTTCCATCAAAAAGATCAACACTACCATCAGAGTGAATTCACTATCAGAGTGATAATTTTGCAAGGAAAAATAAATAAAATCCAGAATCAAAACTTGAACACTCAATGAACCTTAGTTCTGGTCACTTGAGCATTTTTGCTGCTGGGTAATTAGACAACTGTCTGTAAATCAGCTAGTGGGTTGAGCAGGGTAGTTAGATTAATGTCAGCTGCATCTGCATAACTAAATTTTGTTTGGTTTTCTGGTTGAAGTTAAAACAGAAATCTGTTCCTAGTTGGAGACATTTTTGAAACAAGTTGAAATTGCTGCAATTCATTCAAATACCAGCCTACCTTTGACAGGAATCCAAACTGACTTCTGAACTACACAGACCTTCACAAGGAACTGTCAATGTAAGGAGGACTAGAGTTTCCACAAGGAATTGGAGAAGCACTCAGGCTGACATAACAGAAACCAGATGAAGTCTGGGCATACAACACTGCATGGCCATGCACTTAGATATGATTAACAAGAATTTCCAGTTAGCCCTTTCCAGCAGAGGAGCTCAGTAGAAGAGCCTAGATGAACTGGTTGATCTCTGGATGCTCGTACATTATCAACTTGCTAAATCTGAAAAAAGGGACAAATAAGACCACAGGAAACTCTTCAGTGGGGTGGAGAAGTACCAGCATTACTGTGCAGAGCACAAGATCTCAGCTGAGATAAGGCACCTGATTCTAGTGAGCTACCCACGCCTGAAAAGGCACAGCAAGATGATTAGGACAGCCAGGGGACAGTCTATGCTGCAAGAGAAACCACCACGGATTGATTGGCAGAGCAGATGAAGATGAAGTGAAGAAACAACAATATACGCATTAGGGCAAAGGAGAGAACTTACAATTGAGGGGGGGAAAGAACTCAAAGGCAAAGGACAATGCTGGCCTAAGAATAAATGAATACTTTTATGCTAGAAGTTAAAAGAAAGTTGCAAAGTTGCTAAGCTTCAGAATCAGTGAGAGTGTGGAGCAACCTACCTGCAGCTGCCATTCTGGGAAGGATTAAAAAGTTTAATCTATTATTAACATGGAAATTGATCTGTTTGTGGAACAGATTATTCAAGGTGGTGCCAGCAGAAGTAGGGAAACAGCGAACACGACCTTCAGATCCTACTTTTTTTTTTTTTTTAAAAGGATTCAATTCTCAGAATTCATAGTGGAGGCTTAAGGTTTTTCACGTGTTTCCATACATACACAACTATTTTGGCTGTCCAGCTCCAAAGAGCTTTGACATATAACAGAACTTAAAGAACAAGAACACAAGCTAATCTTTAAACATTGTGGACACGAGGGTGCTAAGTGCAAAGACAGAAAAAAGCTAACGCAATACACTTTACATGGGAGTACGTGAGATTGCGTGCTGGCAAGAGAAGCACGCGCCCGATCAACACAACCCAAACTCTGCTCATCGCTGTCACTGCAAACAGTCAAGAGCTCCACTCCACAATCTGCTTCCCTCCTCAGAGAGCCTGTGAATAATGCACACTGCAGGCACGGCCTGTGAGCAGTTTGAGAAGAGATGACTTCATGTAGAATTCCCAATACCAAACTATTTTGAAACTTTGATTCTGACTTACAGATTTGGTAGCAGGGTTGTTTTTAAATGAATGCACGCAGTTAAGAGACACATCCTGCACTCCGCTCCAGCTGTCTTCACATTTCCTTTGCAAAAGCAAATACAGAGGAAAACAAGAACTTTAATACATTGTTACCAGAATAGCTCCCTGGCACTGCTTCCAAGTCCAGAAGGTGGGATTCAGCAAAGAAGAAAGAAGATCAGAAATTATAAGGGAAGCACCTCCCCAGGAGCTGAGACAACACAACAGGTTTCACCTCTCAGCACGCTAACTGCACTTCCCCAGCGAGGCATCGCAGCACTGGGGAATGAGTCTGAGCAGCTCAGCAGTGACCTGGGACATGGGGTGAGCAGGAAGCCCAGCACCCCACTGGGGACACAGAAGGATAAGCCCCTCTCCCAGGCTCCTGGGCCTGCTCCTTGGGAAGCCTGCACGCACACTGGAGAGAGCCACTCTGCTATCCATCATAGCTGTGCTACAAGCGGGGATCTCTGATCTTCTCATCTCAAGAGCCATCATCAGTAAAGCGAGAGATAAACATGAGCTAGAAATAAACATGGTAAGTAAACACGGTTGTACCGAGACAACTGTAGTAGAGGGAACGGCTGCTCTGAAGAACAGGTGCAATGCTCTTACAGGGACAAGTGATTAAAAGCAGCAAAGGTAGGAGTAAAATCAACTGAAAAAGGTTCAGAAAACAGAGCACTCTTCAGCAGCAGTGTGAAAGAACATCATTAAGGCTGCTTGGCACAAGGTACAGAATGAGGTGGAAGGAATGACGTGTATCTCAACTCTTTATTTTTTTGGACTTTCAGGTGTTTTGGGTTTTTTTTTTTCCCTTCAGAAATTTGTTTTCTAGAAGATACTGCTGGGCAACCTTACCTCTGTATTAATTCCCTGCCCACCCTCCTCCCAAGATCAGACCCCAAACCTGAATTAATCTTTTTAAATGCAAGGGAAACATTTCCTGCAAGAGCAAGCAACTGTTTTGGCAACTGTGTATTTCAGATAGGCCTGAAGCAGAGATGCTTCTCTTTGGGTAGCCATAACAGCATTGGAACCAAAGCATTCCTCTCATATTGCTAGATTACGTGCAACTGTGATCATATTTGTTTGGAGTGCAGACACATAACAGGATGGTCAGGTGAAACCAAAGACATGGCCTGTGTCTGAGGTCTGGGCATTTTCATTAAGCATAGTCACGGTAACTCCAAGACGGTGAGTAAAGAACTGAGCGTATCCCTCTGTTTCCATTGCCTGCAGCATCTGCCTCCTCCTTCTGGGGGGGACGGACATCAGAGATTTCCAAGCACAGGGAAGGTGCTCCTGGCTGTCAGACGCACCCTGCTACTTTCTGTGGCTCCTTGGAAGCAGCACCTGACCAAGGGGCATACAGGCCAAAACCACATGCCAAATTCCTCCTGCTACCTCCTGCACCTGCCTGGATTTCAGAGTACTGTCAGCAAACTTTGATGAAGCAACATCCTTTCTTGCCCCAGCTGCCCAGCCACAGAATGTACAGGATCAGGAAACTGATCTGGTTTAAAAATACTCATTTTTTGCTGGTTCCCCATGCGGCTTCAGAAACAGCTGTACCAGCAGAACCAATCGGGTAGCACAGAGTTCGCACAAGTGAGAACTGCTTCCAAAAAACCTTGGTATTCTCAGAGGCATGAAGCATCCTGCACACTTCAAGGAGATCTTACCAGCTGATTAAGAACATTACAAAGATGAAAGGCAGTCAAAGACACTCAGTCCTAGAGGGAGTGTCCCGTTCACTGGAAGAGGTTCTTGCATTCTGTAACACAAGAAGTGCAACAGTCTCTATTTCATAATTATTCCATAGAGTACTACGATGAAACTAAAAACCAGATTTGTCTAAAAATTACTTCGCAGATTTTACAGAGATTATTACCCAGAAAACAGAAGGAGAGGGATGATGAAAGGTAGTGTGTTTCCGTGACTCTCTGGGACAGCAAATCAAGACTTGGAAAGAATCAGTATTTAAAATGTTAATTGCCGCTGCTAGCTTGCAAAAGTCTTGGAAGAAAACAGGGGGACTGAGTGTCAGTACACTTGTTTTGAATACTCGTCAGAAAAATTAAGCATGATTTCCGCTTGCAAGAATAGGAAAAGCAGAAGTATTCAGTTACCTAGTTATATTTACAGCTTCAGACTTCAGTTTCCCTTTTTTTTGCAGCAAGGGGTTTAATCTCTTCTAATCTGATCTAACCGTTAAGCAGAAATTCTCCCACCTGACAATCAGTTGTGGCTGTTTTCCAAAGACCCCCTCCTACAGCACCCAGCCCAGGTGCCAGTGCAACAGCTGATGGTTTGCCTTCCTCAGGCAAAGCAGCTGGACATGCGAGGGGAACTCGGTGACTACCGTCCTTTCAAATGTGTAACTCTTGTCTTGGAGGCAGTTAAGACTGCAAAATTGCATTATGTTTTGTTGGAAGAGAAAATAAAAAATGAGAGGCTGTCATTAGAGCTGCAGGGAGCAGCTAGCACTCAACCAGAAGTGAGACCAACGTGATTCTGAGCTTGTGGGTCAAAGTCCAGAAAAGCATTGGCTTAGACTTGTGCTAAACTGCAAGCAAGCATTTCCCATTAGCTCATTAAACCTCAGCGCCCACTGACCCACGTACTGTGGTGGGGGCAGACTGTTTCTGTCGAGACCGTCTCGTCTGTCCAGCCCCCCATCAGCTCCCCCTGCCCCAAGTTGCTTTCCAGACTAAAATTTCTCTCATCAGAGGCCTTCCAGCAAGACCACAGGCACTCCGTCGAGACAGGGAGAGAGCACCGCACAGTCCTGCTCCTCCCAACCACGAGCTCTTCGAGTCTCTGGGCGAGCTGTAGCAGAGCAGTCATTAGGATCTACTCGAGGACAGCGTGCAGCGGAGCTGGCGCTGCCCCGGAGCAGCCCGTTTCCTTCGCACCTCTCAAGTTACAGGCTTAGCTTCGCAGCTTTCACCAGGGAGAGCCCAAGAGACTTGGGGAGCTCGGAGGAGCTCCACGGGAGCTCGGCAGCCAAGCGCAGCCCTGGCAGGCAGCGCGGGGTGCCCCGGGAGCGGCTGACACCGCCGGCTATAATTAGCCGCAGCGCAGCCTGGCGGGGCTTTCCCCGGCCGGCGGGAGCCCCGGAGCGGCAGCCACGGGAGCTCCCCGGGGGCAAAACGCGAAGCCGCCTCCGCCGGCTGTCAGCCGTGCGGGGCGGGGGGACCGGGGGCCTTACGGGTCGCGGCCGGCGCCGGCGTCGCGCTCCAGGAGGACGATGTGCCGCGGGTAGTGGGCGCAGACCTCGCCGTGCGCGTTCGGGATCACGCTGTAGCGGTAGTCGCGGCCGAAGAGCTCCAGGCACCGCCGCTCGATCCGCTCCACCTGCGCACAGCCACCGGTCAGCGCCCCCCGCACCGCCACCGGTGTTCGCCGCCCCCCCCCCCCCAAGTGCCGGCCCCCTCACCTTAGCAGCGGCGGCGCCGCCGCCGTCCTTGGCGCGGTACTGTGCCCGGGAGAACTCCAGCAGCAGCTCGGCCAGGGCGCGGTCCCCGGAGCCCGCCGGGGGGCAGCCGCGGGCCGCCGCCATCCCCGCGCCGCTCACCACCACCCCCGTCGCCGGCCCATAGCCCCGCCCCGCCCGCCACTTCCGCCCGCCGCCGCCGCTTCCGCCCGCCTGGCCAATCACCGCCGCGCCCGCGCCACGCCCCTTCCGCCCGCCCGCCGGCATCATCGGGATGCGACGCGCTCCCGCTCGCTGCGCCCAGCTCCGCTCCGGGGCTACCGAATCCCCCGGTCCTGCCCTGCCCCCCCCCCCTCCCCCAGCGGGCAGCGAACGGGCCCCACTGACCCCCCCACCCCCTCAGCGGGTGAGGAGCCGCCTGGCTCTCGGTGCGAGCCCGAAGCGGGGCCTGGCGCGGCAGCGGTGCGGCGGGAGGAGCGGAGCCCGGCGCACGGGCTGGGCACGGCCGAGGCACCGCAGGCGTGGGGCGGGCTGTGCTTCCCAGCGCCGGGGCCGCAGCGAGCTGGGGGACAAGAGATACGTTGCGTAAACCCCCTTTAGGCCCGCAGAGAGACGGGGCAGGCGCTGGCAGGCACCGCTGAGCGGGTGTGACCGTGGCGCTGCTCTTCGTAAAGAATTCCGAAGCGGGTGTTAATTAAAGAAGCCCCTCTCGGAGTGTGACCGCACACACAAAGCCAGTCGCGGTAGCAGTGGCGAGGTGGAGGGCAGCACGGCCGTGCGCGCTGGGGAACGGCAGTGGCTGCTGTGCCCGGGGTGGGAGCGGGGACGGTGGGAGCGCCGTCGCGCAGGCACAGAGCCAGCTCCTGCTGTTTGTACCCGGGTTAACGGACACCGCCGTTACGGCGGCAGGCAGCTCCTTTGCTCTTGCGGGGGAATACAAAGTCGTTTTCATCGGCGTGTGTCCGATTTGCGCAAGCGGCTGCGAACCTTGACAAGACTTGGAAGAGGAGGCGGCCTCGGGGGCTTTTCATGAAAGCCGAGTTCAGCAACAGCTGCCGCTAACGCGCTGCGTCCCGGCTGTCTTGAGGAAAAAAAACCTGGTCCGAGACGGTCTGCTCCCTGCTGGGGTTTTGGGGCCGGCGTGAGGCTGCCGGGGCCGGGGGGAGGATTTCGCAGGGCAGTCGCCAGCATACAGGCCCCTCGGGCCGGTAGTCCGGGACGCCCGACCCGGCGCACCTCAGCCCCGCGCCGTCGGGACACAGGAGAGGTACTGGATCGGGCCCTGCTCCTCCCAGTGCCCGTGGAGCCGCGTTGGCGGCGTCGGACTTGCTCCGGCCCCACCGAGCGGGTGGGGAAGGCCTGCTGACCGCCCGGGGCGGCGGGTCCTCCGCCAACCCCGGGGTGGCGGAGCGGCCGGGGAGGACGAACGCCCTCCCTGCGGGCCCGCTTCGGCCGGACACGCCCACGCGTGTACCTGCTGGCATTAACCGGGGCCGTGACCAGGCGCTGCCCCTCCTCGGCCCGGCGGAGGCGGGGCGGGGAGCGGCGCCGGTGGGCCGGGGTACCGGAGCGGTCCCGCCGCCGCCGCCTGAGCCCCACCTCACCGAGCCCGCTCCGAACCTTGCCGAGACGGCCCGAACGGAGCCGAAAGCTACCGAGCGCGTTCCGAACGCCGCCGAGCCTCGCTCCCGCCGTCGCCGAGCCGGTGGCGAGGCGAGTCGAACCCGGCCGAACCCTCGGCGGGCGGAGCCGAAGGCGGCCGAAACCGGCCCGATCCCCGGGGGGCGGGGCGGGCTCGGGCTCGGGCTCGGGCTCGGCTCCGCAGTGGCGGTGGAGGGAGGGCGGGGGGGAAGAAGGAGGAAAAGGGGGGGGGGGGGGGGGGGCGGCGGCGCGCGCCCGCGCGCGCGCGCGGCGGGGGCGCGCGCGGGGCGCAGAGGCGGCAGCCAAGATGGCGGCGCGGGTGGCGCAGGGGCCGGCAGCCGGCGGGCGCGCCTAGGCCGCGGCGCCCGCCCCCCCCTCCCCTTCCCCCTTCTCCATCCCGGGCGGGCTCCCCCCGCCGTCGCGGTTCCCCCCCCCCCCCCCCACCCCCCCCCCCCCCGCCCCCCACCCCCCCAAACCCCTTCGGCAGCGCGGCGGCCGGCAGGATGCTGCCCTCGCAGGAAGCCTCCAAGCTCTACCATGACAACTACGTGCGGAACTCGCGCGCCATCGGCGTGCTCTGGGCCATCTTCACCATCTGCTTCGCCATCATCAACGTGGTGGTCTTCATCCAGCCCTACTGGGTGGGCGACAGCGTCAACACGCCCAAGCCCGGTTACTTCGGGCTGTTCCACTACTGCGTGGGCAGCGGGCTGGCGGGCCGGGAGCTGTCGTGCCGCGGCTCCTTCACCGACTTCAGCACCATCCCCTCGGGCGCCTTCCAGGCGGCGGCCTTCTTCGTGCTGCTGTCCATGGTGCTGACGCTGGGCTGCATCACCTGCTTCGCCCTCTTCTTCTTCTGCAACACCGCCACCGTCTACAAGATCTGCGCCTGGATGCAGCTGCTGGCAGGTACGCACCGGCATCGGGCATCCCCGCGCCCCTCCACCGGCCTTCTCTTGGGGGGGCGGGGGATGCGGGGTTCGCCGGGACAGCAGCGGGCGGCGGTAGCCCCGGAGCTCCGGGCGTTGGTGGAGGGGCTCCTGGTCACAGGGAACACCGAGGTTGCTCAAGGAAGCTGGGCTGGGTCCAAGCGCTGCGGGGCCGTGGTTCCAGGAACCAGCCCCAGGGCTTCCTGGGACACCCCGGCCAGGCGTTAGCACTGACAGAGCAACGGGAACGGGCACCAGCTCGGGGCTCTGGCACCCAGGGCTCCCCGGGCACTGGTGTCAGGACAAGGAGCACCAGGGTTGCCCGAGAAAGCTGGGCCGGGTACAAGCACTGTGGATTCGTAGGACATCCCAGCCAGGAACCTGCTCCAGGACACTCCATGGCTTCCTGAGATACACCCCGGCCAGGCACTCGCGCTGACAGAGCACCGGGAACAAGTGCCAGCTCTGGGCACTGGCACCCAGGGCTCCCCGGGCACAGGTTGGCTGCAAGGAACACCGGGGTTGCTCGAGGAAGCTGGGCTGTGTACAAGCACTGCAGAGCCATGGGGCACCCCAGCCAAGCACCATCCCCAGAGCCCTCCAGGAATTCCTGAGGCACCCAGGCCAGGTACTAGCACTGACAGAGCACCAGGGCACCTCTTCCAGGCACTGGCACCCAGGCCTCCCCAGGCAAGATCTGACCCTGGGGAACCACAAAGCTCCCTGGGACACAGCAGGAAAGCTGGATCAGGAACCCACCTCAGGGGACCCCGGAACAGGCACCAGCCCTGGGGCACCTGGGCAACCTGAAGCACCCCGGGACAGCTGGGCTAAATACCAGCCTTGGAAAACCCTGGGACACCCCAGTCAGGGACCAGCTTTGGGACACCCTACAACAAGGACTGTCCCACAGAGTCAAGGAACAGCCGCAAGAATGCCCTAGGACACACTGGACCTGGGACCAGCCCCCGGAACACCCCACATGAGGGACTAGTCTCCTTGTCTGCCCAGCCCCAAGGGCATCCCTCAGCAAGCCTGCCCTCAGAGGATACCTGCTTTAGGGGAACTCCCATCACTGGCAGGAGCCCATGCATGGACCCCCCAGCCCTGTAAAAGCACCTGTGCACAGACAGACCCTCCAGCTGCCCCTTAAAGAGATGTTGTACCCAGTCCCTCCCACTCCCTCCAGCATCATGAAAGGCCTGTGAGGACAGACCTTCCCCAGCTCTGTGCATAAAGAGACCCTGAGTACAGCGCTTCCCACAGAGAGAGATACCATACAATTTACCTTCATGTCTCCTCAGAAGCGACCACAGGCTCAAGCCCAGTCATTCCCCCCAAAAGCGGCCCTGTCTATAGATCCTCCTTAGCTCCCTCTACAAAAGAAACCCCACCATAGATGTACCCCAACACCCGACTCAATTCTCAGAGGGACACCATGCAATAACCCAAACTTTTTCTCAGAAGGGGACTTGATATGTATGTTGATAAGGATCCTAAATATCCCCTTGTACACAGACCTCCAAGCTGTCCTCACAGAGGATCTGTCCTTTTGGAAGAAAGACCCTGAGAAGAGATGCTGAACTTCCCCCAGTAGCGGGACCCTTCACTTCCTTCTCTTTCCGGTTTTACCACATGTGGAAAGACATTGTGTTACTCCCCAGTGCATACAAAGTGTGAATAGGCTCAGAGCTTCCACCAGAAGGGCCCAGAGCCCCCCATATTCCTAGTAAAAGGACCCCAGTCTGCCCATCCAGGAGAAGGGCCCCAGTCATCGATGTGGGAGGATACAGCCCCCCCCCGCCCCGTGCTAGGGGCTTGCAGCTAGCCCGGCTCTCTCCCTTGCGGCTGGCTTGGGCTGGAAAGCCTGATTTCTCCTCACCCAGATCAGGACCACAGCCAGACCTGGTGCTGCCTTGGCTTATTGGGAAATTCCTTCATCTTTAATTTTCCCTGTCCCGAAGATTTACCGGTTTAAGGCAAGCTCAGAGCCCAAATCCTACTGATTGTCAGCAGCTTAATCAAGTGGCTTGGAGCGCCTGGCTGGTGCTGCTGCTGCACAGGGAGCTGCGTGACAGAGGGCACTACACCGAAGGTAGCCCCGGGCTTCCTCCCCGGTGCCTCCTGTCCTGCTCGGTGGCCACGGCAGCACCCTGCTGCTGTCACCTCTAGGTACCCGTTGCTCTACTGTGGGGCTTGTCCCTGCTCACACTTTGCACCTTGTGGCTACACTTGTGTTGCTCACAACTGCACTTGCGAGAACCCCAAGTGCGTGGCTTGCTGGGGCCATGGGCCAGCTCTCCTGGCCCCAGCCAGTCCAGGCTTGGCTCAGAGTTCTCCCAAAACAGCATGGCTATGTGGCCTTTCTGTGTCGGGGAAAGTCCAAGGTGGCATTAACAGACACTGGCCATCCACCCTGCCCTGTGATGGGGCAGCATGAGAGGGCTTCTGTCCTGCAGGAGAGGCTGATGTTGCCATCAGGGAGGGCCAGGAAGCAGAGGCGGTGGGGTGGTGCGTCCTGGTGAGAGGGAGCCTCGTCTAGGGGTGTGGCTGGGCAGGACTGAACTTCCCTGGGCATGTCAGAGGCAGCCGTAGGTGGATGTGTTACCTTGTGCAAGGAAGAGGAGCTGCCTTGACCCATGGAGAGGACCCCATGGATCAAATCCCATGGGTACGGCAGGGATGTGGCCCGATGCAGGCACCGGCACAGCATGATGGCAAGCTTTGGAGACTTACCCACCTGGGAGGTTGGAGGGTTGTGCCAGAGCAGAGGGCTTGGAGGGGCAGAGAAGGGAAAGGCATTCCTCCTCTCTCGGTGAGGTTTTAGCTGAAGGAGGACTTGCACCACAATGGCAGAAGCAACAGCAAGGCCCAAAGTTTCATGGTCTCACTGGTGAAAACCAGATAAACAAGGTGAAAGGCAGAGAGATGGGGCAGAGGTGGGTCCACCCTGTCCCTACGGGATGGCCGGTGCAGAATACAGGGCTGCTGAGCGAGGGCACAAATGGGCTCTTCGGAGAAGAAAAATCAAGAGCAGGAAGGTGGGGGAGGAGAAGGAGGATCAGGAATTCAGTATCTCTTTCAGAAAAAAAAAAAGTTTAAATCGTCAATGTCTAATTAGTGGACGACAGTCAAGGAAGGGTTTAATTAGAGCTTCACAGAAAGCTCCAGCTCAAAAGCCACTGTCCCCCCAGGAGGAAACTGGATCTAATTAAGAGAAAAGACTTTGCTTTATCGCAAATAGAAATGTAGCCATCTGCCCTGTTCAAAATCCCAGTAATGCAAAACTGGAGATTTTGCTAAATCCTTCTGTTATAAAACCAGAAATGGGCCTTTAACATGAGTGCGTCAACAACTGTATGACTGACAGCACCCTGGTGCCACCCAGTCCTCAAAATTAGCAGAGGAGCTCCTTCAGAAAGTCCCACGGGATGATGCTTACTTGAAGACAAGTGGGCTGTGTGGGTGATCCCTCTCGTCCACCCTCCATGGAGGGCTGGTACAGGAGCAAGATGAAGGCACCTGGGCTGATTTTGTGGATGCCTCCGTTCCAGTGACCACACAGCAGTTATCTGCTGGAGAGCACAGGAATACGCCACCACCACAACGCACTGAGGAGGCTGCCCAGGGGCCTGAGGTTTCCTCCAATTCCCTAATTCTCTGCTGTAACATAAGATGCAGTCACCCTGTGAGCTAACTCTGAGCTTTGAACAAAGTTGTTCCGGTATCCAGCACTAATGCCGGAGCGAAAGACCCCAGCTGCCTCTGCGTGGCACCGCAGCCACGTGCCTCCCATGAGGATGGTCTCTCTGAGCGGGTCTGGGGGTCTGTTTTCAGGGGGAGCTTTGGTTTTGTACTTACAGTTTACTGAGGGTCAAAAGAGGCAGCCAGCCGAGCACACAGTCCCTCTTGCACGGAAGGTGTGAGTGACCATGTTTGAAGATGTTTCGCTATGCTTCAAGTCCGGCAGTCAGTGTGGTGAGACCTTCCAGCTCCCTTAGGCCAGGCACAAGCACGACACATGGGATGCCTTTCCACCCGGGGCTATGTCATTGACCACAGGGCTGGGGTTTGTCTTGATCAGAGGCACTTTGGAGTTAATTATGCCGTGTCCAGGCACCTTGCCCAATGGAGAATATGATAATACTGAGCCCTTCTCTCCTTTGGGAACCCCCTTTGGGGCTACACTCACCTCTTGGATGGGGCCTCCCCACCCACCAGCATGTGAACCAGGAGCAGAGGGAGAGCCTTGATCAACGGCTTCATCTTCTGCACCTGAGCTGCATTTGCCACCATCTGAGTGAGGACCCCTCACATGGCACAGCTGCACAGCATCGTTTTGGCACATCCGTGGAGAGGAGTGGTTAGGAAGCCCATTGCCAACTGCCAGGCTGAGCACAGCTGAGCTGCGTGGTGTGGTGGTGTGGCTGCAGCCTTAAGGGTCTGGCCTGAGCGAATGCCGCAGTCCCGAAGCACTCCCTGATGCTAACGGTGATGCGGTGGCTCTGCTGAGCCACGTCAGTATGGGCTCATCTTCCTGACTGGGACTTGCTGGAGAGCCAGGTCCTCTCAGAGAGAGCTTGAGGTTTCAAAAAAACTGTTTTCATGTAATTCATTGAAATTCTTCCTGAAAAAATGAGAGACAGGTACCACTGCTCCAAAACAGCTAGAAGTGTAGCTGGGTCAGCTGCTGGGAATGAGGATGAAGTAGCCTCAAGCCCTTTCTCTGCCCAAGGGAGAAATATTGCCAATATATGATCTTCCAGGTGAACCGCTTCCACCTGCTGACCTTGCAGCAAAAAGAAGACATCACTGCAAAAAAACCTTTGCATTTGCTGAATCACTGGCTTCTGGCCCCAAAAAAGCTTTCCTGAAGATTTCTCCTCTCCCTCCCCTGCCACTTCTGTCGTGCAGTGGGGACAGGAGCAGCGCCACAGCACAGACCTCGTGTCCATCCAGTGCCTTGTGCTCCACAGCAGCCAGCCCCGGGCTTTGGAAGGCAGCGTAACCCTCCCATAGTAGCTGTTAATGTGCCTACAAACCCACAGGGAGTGGCTGAGCCGGGCGTTTCGGAGCCGCTCGTGTCCTGGAGCTTACATCCCTTAACTGTTGTTCCAGATAAAGTAACTGTCAGTTCTGATTCATACAAACTCATAACTCTATTCTGAATCCTGCTGATTTGTTGGCTCAGAAACAGCCTGTGGAGCAAAATGCCGTAAGGGAGCTCCTGTCTGTGTAAATGGCCAGTGCTAGCTGTCCCAAGCACGCTGCCTTTAATTTTCATTTATTTCTGAGGGATTTCTATTTTTAGGAGAGCAGGGGGCTGCGTTTGTCCCCTTTTCTTTTGGGGCTCAGCTCTCAGGAGGTTTTCTAGTGAGAAGCAGCCCCTCCAGGCCCCAAAGTCACAGCACAGCCCCTGTTCCCTTGGGGGTTCGGGTCTGGTGTGCAGTGCCCAGGGGCACCATATTGGGGATCTCCAGCGGGGACCCCTGATGTTCTGACAGCACAACATCACGGCAAGTGGCCGTGGACGCAGCGGAGCATATGGCACCCACAGCTTCCTCCCCTTTGGCACAAAGTAGATACAAGGGGCCAGGGGGTCACCGAAATACCCCTGGCAGAAGCATGTCTGCAGTGAAGGTGGGAGTGATGTGCATGAGGGCAGGGGACAGCCAGCTTGCTGACCCTAAGGGAGGGTGAGCTGCTGCCCGTGAGGCCAAATGCCTTGCTGTCCCCAAGCCAGGTTTAGCAAGCCCCTTTGGGACCCAGCAGTTGCTGGTTTTCTCCCAGTAACCTCCGCATTTTCCGGTTTTCAGTCCCTCGTGTGTCCTGTGGCAGTGTGATGCTCTGCATGGCTGTGCTCAGGGGGAGGCCATGTTTCTCAACAGCAGGGCATGTCCTTAGCCCCTTCCACCCATGGCAGGTGAGAGCTGTAAAAGCCAGCGTTCACCCAAACCTGCAGACTAAACCAGACAGCAAAAGTGATTAAAAAATTGGGTTTGGATCCTGCAGGCACAACTGCACGGGACTGGGGCAGCGCTGGGATAACCGTGGTACTTGGCAAACATGCAGGTTACTCCAGTGGTCCAGATTAGCTAAATGCATCTTCTACCAGGGGATGTTATCCTGCCAGGAGGAGTCTCCTCATCTCTTTCTGCTAAAATCTCACTCCAGTGTTGCAGCCTGAGCCATAACATTGAATTCCCTTCAATTAATTTCTTTTGCAAGGATATCAAAAGCCCTTGAGATGCCCATTTCTTTTCTAGGAGATCCTGACAGGGGAGCACCAAGGAGTGGGAAGCCATGAACCAGCTGCAAAATCAAGCCAAGAAATGCTGGCTTCCCTGGGGCCAGAGCCCCAGCCCCAGCCTGATCCTGCAGGCAGCCCTGCAAACCGCAGTTCGTTCATTTTCCCTCCACATACACCCTGTCCCAGTGATCACCAAAGTGCCCAGTCTCAAATCTGTCTTTCCAGCTGGGAAAACCCCGGAAGAAAGAGTTGGAACCCAGGACCTGGGGGAGGGATGGCAGCTGTGGTGTGTGACAAAGCAGCTGGCTGTCCTCGGTGCCATCGGCAGTGGGGACCAGCACCACACCCTCAGAAGAACGCGAATTAAAAGCAAAATGGAACGCAGTTGGGTTATTTTTTCCTCTTCAATAGTGGCTCTTGTAGGAGTCATCACTTCTTTGTGTTTTTCATGCGGTTGCAAGGCATAGAAATACGCCATTCTAAACAAAACCCAAGGTTTTCCTGCAGGTCTGCAAGGGACCTCGGGGTGTTTGGATGCAGGTGCTGGCAGAATGGAGCTGCGGGCAAAGGGATGGGCAGGCAGAGTTCTGTCCTTGCGTCCCTCAGACCTGCTGCGAGGGACTTGTTGAAAAGGGCAGTGCTGAGGCCTGTCGACCGTGTGGGGATCCCGTCCTTGTTCTTGCTCTGCACATCAATGTTGCTCCTTGCTGCAGGCACAGGAAGGTGTTTCCAGGACATCGGGCGGCCTGGGGACACACGGAAAAGGGAATTGCTTGTGACAGAGCAGAGGACTCAGCTTGCTGCTAGGAATGTGTAAGACAGACGGGAAGAGGAGAGCACTGCACTGCTCTTTGCTGGGAGAGGACCTGCCTTCAGTGAGGGGCTCGTGGGAAGAGGCTGGTCGCCCTCAGGCAGAGGCACTCGGGTACATGCGGTCACTTGGGCACGCTCCTTTGCCCTGGTAGTAAATTTGTAGTTTAATTCTCTCTGGCAAACAGGGGCTGTGAGATCTCGGGCAGAGCTCCTGGAGCTGCACTACAGGCCAGGGCACAGGCTCCCCTTGCGCTGGTGCCAGTGCAGAGCGGGCACACGGGGACAGGAGGGACCAGGGCAGACAGACACAGGCTAGAGCCAGCCCCAGTAGTCTAGGCAGCAGCCATCGCTGGCTGTCCCCTGTGGCTGTGTTGTGACAACCCGCTGCACCGGTGGCTCACATGCTGTGTGTTTTTCCTGTGCCTTTCTGAGCTGCTCTCTACTTTCACCTTAAACCCTGTCTCTCGTGTCCTCCTTGAGTGCTGCAGCCCTCCAGCATGTTAATCCGCTGCCTCCTGCATCACTGCCCTGTCCTGCAATGTTTGGGACCTGCTGATGTCCTGGGAGACCCTCACACATGCACCTGTGGTGTTTGCAGAGCGGTGAGGTCTCACTGAGCTCCTGCTTTACCCGGGCAGCTGGATCCACCCAGAGCCCAAATAGATGCTCAGACATGCAGAGGAAATACCAATGCTTGCAGAGTCTGAGGAAAAGACCGAGGGGCTGCTGTTCTGGTTCTGGGAGGGACTGACTGAGGGCTGTGCACAAAAGCTGAGAGCCCGCCCAAGTCCTTGCTGGTGCAGGTAAAATTGGCACCTGATTTTTTTTTTTTTTTAACTTACATTTGCCTTCTGCCACCCTGGAGCGCTGCCTTGTTCTTCTCTTCTGCACTGAGAGGGACTGTTGCTGAGGGCTGCTGCCCGCCCAGGCAGCTGGAGTGCTTGCCTTCCTGCTTGCTGTGCTTTCCTCCAGCCTCTCCGTGTGCTTGTAGCTCTTTTCTCCTCCTCACTGATTTCGGCAGTGCTGTTACAGCTGTGCCCATTTCCAGGCTGGGTTGTGTCAGCCTGACCAGCACTGCGGGGGAAAAACCACCCCGTTGCTGGGGATGGCCACAAAGCACTTTTTTCACGGCTGCGCTGCACCAGGAGCTCAGTGGATCCTAAAATCCTCTTGGCAACTCTGCTTTCCCAGGAAGAGTCCCCAGTACAGGTCTGCCGCTCTTCCTCATCTTTAATTTGGGCCCTCAGCTAAATTAAATGCCATGTAGCTCGAAGGTGCCCAGGTTAGCAGGCAGGCCAGGTTGCTCCTCGCCATTTACCATGCAGCACACAGCGCCAGTGCTGATTATATGTTTCCTTCCAGAGGGGGTGTGTTTGGCTTGGTCCAGTCCCAGCGGGCAGGGAGCTCCCCTAGATGCGTCCGTGCTTGGCTGGGAGTCCCAGGTGACGATGTGCTGGAGGTGCTGGCTTGTCGGCTCCTCATGCTTGCACCACGCTGTGCAGTCATGTGGCACTGGGATGGCAGCAGGGCTGTGTATGGTGGTAAATCATCTTGCAGAGCTTGCCTCTGTCCGCAAAGACACTTTTACCAAGCAGGTTTGTAATGTGGACGGAGGCAGCAGAGACCAGGCAGCAGCTGGTGGGTGGTATTATGTGCCAGTGCGTGGGCTGCTGAGGGCGACTCGCCTCCACGTCCCTGCCCTGTCGTGGGGTGAGCAGTCAGCACAGCTCATCGGGATGCGAGGGCTGTGCCGAGTCCCGGTGGGATGCCCTGTGCCAGCCCTGAGCTCTCTTGCCAGTCAGACCACCTGCCGCCGTGGCAGCACTCGTGCCTGGCAGGGTGTTTGCTGTCCCTCCAGCAGTAAGGGATGGGGAGGCACCTTGTTACTTGTGTGGGCACAAGCCTCTTGGTTCTTCCCTAACCCAGGACAAAAATACTTGCAGGGCACCCCAGCCACTCTCCAACATCATTAGTATTTTTAGCCTTCCCAGCTGATACGGGGCGAGGAGCTTTTGTAGTTGCTGTAGTTAGAAAAAAATGCCACCTCCTTACCTTGGCAGTCATGGGCTTTGTCTCAGCATTTCCCTTCCCGTTCATCCTGGTGCTCCCTGACGTCTCCCTGCTCAGTGCAGAGTGCGCGGGACGGAGGCATGCTGAGCAAGTGACCCCGCTGGGAGCGGTGCCTGCAGGCTGTAAGATGGTCGGGTGCGGGGGCTCCTGGGGACGACGACCCTCTTGGCAGGCAGCATCCCTGCCCACAGAGCACCGGTAGCTCCTGCCCACACACAGGGAGCCTGCGGTGATGAGGAAAGCCTGTGGGGAACCACTGATCCTATGGTTCATGCTCGAAGAAACCAGGACCCTGAAGTCTCCCTGTCTCTGTGGGCCAGGTTTGGGGCAGCCACGTGCAAACGCAGTCCCCTGGGGCTGCCAGGGCAGCAGTGGCTGTCACCCACCATGCTGCCTGGCTGTCGTGGGGCCAAGGTGGGCTCCCTGCCAGGCACAGGCTGCACTGGCCGAGGGGCTCAGCGCCCAGGACTGCCACCCCTCTCTCCCCTCTGATGCTTTCCCTCCTCTCCCCCTTGCAGCGCTCTGCCTGGTGCTGGGCTGCATGATCTTTCCCGACGGCTGGGATGCAGAGACCATACGGGACATGTGTGGAGAGAAGACGGGGAAGTACTCCCTGGGAGACTGCTCCGTGCGCTGGGCTTATATCCTGGCCATCATCGGCATCCTCAACGCCCTCATCCTTTCCTTCCTGGCCTTTGTCCTCGGCAACCGGCAGAACGACCTGCTGCACGAGGAGCTCAAGACAGAGAGCAAAGGTGAACGCCGTGCTGCCGGGCGTCCCAGTGCCCTGCGCCACGGCCCTGGGGAGGGGATCCTGGGTGGGAATAGCCCAGGGGGTTTGGCCCCTCTGGCAGCCTGCAGCCGTGCGAGGGTCCTTGTGGGCTTAACTGCCACCTGCAAAGCGAGGCAGGCCGGGCAGGGTGGGAGCGGGCTGCCGAGGCCCTTTCCTGCCTGACGCTCTCTCTTCTGTTTCCACAGATTTTGTCAGCACTGCGGTAAGTCCTGAGTGTCACTGTCCCATCCCCTAGCCCTGACCGTGTAGCGTGTCTGGGTGTGACTGTGCTGGGTGGCCCCATGTGGGATGGGAAGGGATGGGATGGGATGGGGGGGACCCTAGCTGTGCGGGGCAGTGGGATTGGGGGCGGTGGGGACAAGGGGGCAATGGGGAAGGGAGGCAGCAGGGACGGGAGGCAGCAGGGATGGGGACAGGCATGTGCATGGCACATGCCGGGGGCACGATGGCACAGTGAGGCCTGCCCAACACCGTCCCCGACCCGCTGTGCTCTCCCTGCAGAGGATATAAGGCCGAGTGCCCACAGCAGGACCTTCTTCCCACGGCCGGCAGCCTGGGCGCTCCCTCCCTATCCTGCCCTTCGTCTGCTGCCAGCGGCCACGCAGCATCCCGCGCCGCCCCCCGGGCCCCGCTGCCTGCACCGGGGATGTGCCGGCTGCCCGCCGCGTCTACGGCCACCTTCATGTCCACGCCGGCACCACCATCCCACGCACCCTGCCAGCTCCGCACCCCCCGCCGCCTGCGGGCCGCTGCCGGGGCAGGATGCCCCAAACCTGCTTCGTTCGAGAACAGCGTCCAACTGAGGTTTTGTTTCAAGGAAAAAACAGTCTCAGAGTTTTTAACAGATTTCTACATCCCCAGGACTCCCAACCTGCTGTCTCCCACCTGAACGCGTGCCCAGTGACGCCCCGCACCAGCTGCTCCGGGCCCCGGCCCCCTCCCTGCTCCCATTTTGTACAGCTCCGTGATCCTGTCTCCACAGCCGGGGGACCTGGCAGCCGGGACAGGGCCCAACCCCTACTTTTACGTGTAAATTCATATTCTCTAAACAGGGTAAAGTGACTCGAGCCCCCTTGCCCCCTGCCCCAGGACGTGGTGTTGCCCGGCACGTGGCCGGGGCTGCAGGCTGCTGCTTGCTCCCCCCCCCAGCATGGGGACCGCAGGGGCCTCGCTGCTGCCAGCCGCTGGGACACCCGACTCGCACCGCTGCTGAATGTAAGCCCTGGTAAGTGGGAGCAGCTGAACATGCAAAAACCCCGGGCAGGTGCAAGAGGACCCCTCTGCCAGCCCCCTCCCCGAGCTGGCCACGGGCTGTTGCCAAACACCTTCCCTCTCCATCCCCATACGGTGCTTTATCTCCACTGGTGACGGCAAGGCTCTCCCTGCCACATGGTGTGGCCGGGGGGTACCTGGGCACTCCTGTGCCCGTGCCGGCATCCTGGCCATGTCCCCTAGCTGCACCTCGCTGGCCCGTGGTGATGGTCCGCAGGGAGCCGGCGGCAGCTGCCCGGGGCAGCGCTGAGCCCCAGCAGCCTCCGAGCACGACCCAGCCTCAATTGCACACACAGAGCACCCAAGAGCTGGCACCGACACCCCCGGCACCCCTCCCCGGCATGGGTGGCCGCAGCCCGGCTGCGGCTCTGCTGGCCAGACCTGCACGTGTGGGCTTCCCCAGGTCCCGGCCGCGGGGGGCTCGGGTCACCGCAGCCCATGCAATGCAATAAAGTCCTCAGCACTGGCCGCGTCTCAGCGCGAGTAGCCGGGGGCTGTTTGCAGGGCCCCGGGCAGGGCCCCCAGCTCCCCGGGGAGCAACAGGCCAGGGGCAGAGCTGGACCCAGTGGGAGCGGGGCCGAGCCAGGTGCAGGGAGCAGAGCGGGACCGTGGCCCTGGGATGGGCAGCCCTGGGGCAGAGGAGCCGCTGCCAACGGGGCAGGGCACATGGAGGCTGCTGGGGGATGGCAATGAAGGGCTCTGCTGGAACCATCGCCCAGCCCGGCGAGCCAGGGCGCCCAGGGCCGGCGGGAGCAGGTAAGTCGTGCCCTGAGGCCCTGTGGGGCAGCGGTGAGGGATGGAGCTGTGCCGAAACACCAGCTGGGAGCCAAAGTCACTTGGGACGGCGTGGGTGCTGGCGCTCCTGCCAAGGGCCTCTGCCAGCCACGAGCCCGGTGGTGCCCGTGTCCCTCCAGCAGCCACCCCCCCCGGAGCGGGGCCGGCAGGAACCCCCCGCGCCCGGCCCCGGCAGCACCCGGGTCTTGCCAACTTGTGAGTGCTGTTGCCGGCTGAATTGGAAAAACAAATGACGAAAATCAGTGGAGAAAGGAATACAGTAGCTGTAATATATCTGTATTTTAGTACAAAGTTTGATACGGTGTTTCACAAAACCTTATTGAAAAATATAATTCAAACCAGATGAGCTCGGAGCCCTGTGGTATGGGGAGGATTGGGACAGGCTCCTCCAGGCACGGCTGATGAAGATGAGATGATTTGTGAGAAGGTCAAAGGACCCGGCGTGGGCACTGGCCCCGGCACAGCTACATGGCCTGGGGAGAGCGTCTGGGTGGGCATCAGAGCTGTGGTGGGGAAGGGACGGTGGGGAGCCCACCCTGCGCCCCGTGGGGCTGAGCCTCTGCCTGTGCAGGCTGGCACGTGAAGGGGGTGTCTGGCCAGAGCCAGTCCCCAGGGAACAGGTCTATCCCACCCCGTGGCAAGACAGGAGGTGGGGTGGGGGTCCTGTCCAACCCTAGGGGCGTTTCAGCCCTCCCCTTCTGCCCATCCACGGGTCCCTACAGAGCCACGGTGCACCACAGGCAGCTCATGGGCCGACACAGGCTGGTAGAAGCCTCCTGAAATTCAGCAAATTCCTGCGTCTTGATGGAAAAAGAACCCACACGGCCCATCGGTCCAACAGCGTGCTCTGGTAGAGGAGCAGGGGCAGCTTTCCAGGCTGTGCGAGCACAAGGGCAGCCTGGGGACCTCTTGGACATCTGGAGAGCTTCGGCCAGTTCTGGCATTCCCGGTACAGGACACACAGCCCAGGCGAGCCTGGTGCAGGCACAGGGCCTGGAGGCTGAGGGTTGGGCTTGGTCAGCGTCTGGGAAGGAAGGGGAAGAGTTCATTGCTGCCTGCAGCTGCTTTGGGGGAAGGCATAGGGAGATGCAGCCAGACTCTTTTGGGGGACGTGTAGGGACAGGACGAGCCACAACAGACACCATCCCACAAGGTGTCAGGGTGAACATTTTCACAGTGAGGGTGGTCGAACGCTGGAGACAACAGGCACCTCAGATGTGCCAGCTTTGAGGATTGGCACTTGGGAGGCACACCTGGCGAGCCCCACTCCAGGCTCAGCTCATCTTGGGCTTCCTAAGGAGAAGACAAGCAGTATGAAAACTAAAAACCCCAGGCACCCACACACCAGAAACCAGGTTTTGAAGCAGGTGCAGTAGTGCAGGGCACATCCTCCACCCCATCTCCTCCCCAGATGAACTTGAGCAAGAAGAGCAGCAGCGCAGCCACAATCTCACAACCCCAGCCGGGAAGCTCGGGGAATTTCTCTTTCCTCAGGAATGGTAGCTCCCAGAGCAGCCCCTGGCTTCAGCTGAAATGATGACAAAAGGGAGGTCTGCAGGGCTGCTCCTGCAAGGTTTCATTTACCCTGCAGGGACAGGGAAGAGACCCCAATGTGCACCCCCCCTTGCCCGACAGCCTGGGCACCAGCACTCAAGGTGGTACAGAAACAGAAAGAAACTTTCAAATATACTGGTTTTCAAGTTAAGTATTTTTATTATCAAAATTATTACATCTCTTGTGAAAGTTCAAATGTTACAGCATGGTGTAAAAACTCCACTAGAGTAAGAAGCTACAGCCCCCACCTTTCCAAGAGCTTTCCAGGGTCCCTCCCTCCAGCCCCCCTGCTGCGCCTGAAGGTGCCGGAGCCTCTAGGCAGAGCCCCCCCAGCCCCCTCCCGCCACCCGGCAGGGCAGAGCCTGCCTGCCCCGTGCTGTTCAGAGCACGAAAGGGGAGGTCCGCACCCCCAGGGCTAAGCCGAGTGAAGTTTACACCTATTTTATACAGTATACAGACACCCAACTGCGGGGTGACAAGTTCCATCCCAACACGCTCACAGCCAGACAGTGTGAGAAAATTACTCTTTGTTTCAATATTTTAAAAGTCTCCCCTAGGTTGAACAAACACCTGATTTCAATTGTGAATTAGAGAAACCTGTAACAGTCCTAAAAAAAGGAAGAAGACTGTGCATCTGAAAAGACAGGGGAGACAGACTCACAGCATTATGTTATCCAAGAGAAAGGAGAAGTTCCACTGCAGCACCAGGGATGACACCTGTCGTATATTAGCTAACCTACTATGGTTATAACTGAATATAAAATTAGATAAATAAAAACACGCCCGATATTACAGTAAACAAGTGAGAAAGAAGCTGGCAATCGTATGGAATTGAACAGACAGCGCACTGTGTCTGGGCTGGCTCTGCTGCCACGCTTGGTGGGTGACGGCGTGTCCTGGTTTCAGCTGGGATAGAGTTAATTTTCTTCTTAACAGCCGACACAGCGGCTGCAAAGACAAGACATCCCACACTGAGAGCCTCTGGCTCGGCACAGACCGGGGTCCCCACCGAACACCTAACCACCGCCTCTCTGCAGCCCCCCGCACGCCGCAGCGTCACTTTACTTACTAGGCCCCCCGGTCACCCCCCAGCGTGTCTGCGCACCGGCAGCCAGAGACCCCCTCCCCGGGCACGGTGGCATGTGGCAGCACCGCCCCAGCAATGCTCCCGTTCACAGACCTGCGACGGACGCGGTGATCGCGCCCCGTCAGAGCAGCACGCGACAGTGCATCCCAGATCCTTTGCAGCGTCAGGCACACACACTCCAACCCCCTCCCTGTGCTAGTTCACATTTGCGGAGACTCTGTTGTCCTGGAAAAAGCTCCGACCACGGCAGTCATGACCCAGGCCCAAAGGCAGCCGTGTGCGCTCATCTGCTTGTGACTGGAATGATCGTAACGGATTAAAGCCCTCCCCAGAACGCACTGAGAACCTGACCTATAAAGAGAGCTTTGGGATTGGAGTTCAACTTCCCCAATGTTTTCTTTAAACTGCTTTCGTATTCAAAAAGATGTCCGTACTGCATGAGTGACTATGGCCATGGGCACGGACAAGAGACAGAGGCTGCACCACAGTCATTGCACTTGAACCATTTGCGCTTTTTTTCTTGGTTTTTTTTTTTTGTTTGTTTGTGGTTTTTTTTTTGTGTGGTTTTTTTTTTTGCAATGTACCCACGCGTCAGGGAACAGCTTTGCTACAGTCTCTGCCTCAGAGAAATCTGCGTTCTCCTACAAGGCCAGAGGCCAATACTGCTCACAAATCTCACCCGTGCGTTTCAGACCTCAGCCTCTGACCCCTGGCACCCCAGCATCAGGTGCAAGCTCCCAACACTGGCCCAGGAGCCACTTCCAGAGGTGACTGGAAGAAGCTATGGGCAGTTTTGTCCTCCTGGAGACCAGGCAGCCCTAGGAAAGTCCTGTTTGAGTCTTTACTCCAGAACCTTGAAGCTGCTGAAGTCTGTACTGATGGACACTGCTTCCCCCACGGTGTGGATAGTGTTGTGCATTAGAAATCACTGCCCCCCGGGAGCCCTGGTAGAGAACAGACTGACCAGAATTCGGTAGACTGATAGTCCGCAAGTCTGACTGTAGTGACCTAGCACTTTGGGGAGCAGAGGTGGAGCCCGACGCACCTGTGCAGGGCTGGGAGCCCGACTCAGAGGAAAGAGAGTCCACAGCTGTCTGCTGTGCTGGGCTGGCAGCAGCAGGGCAGCTCTTCTTCAGGAGGCTGCTGCTGCTGCCGCCAGAGTGCTGCTGGCTGCTGTAATACCCCGAATTCCCTGCAAACAGGGCAGAGGAGTCTGTGGAGACCGAGTGGGCAGGGCTGGAGTACGAGGTGGAGGAGAAGGATGTTTCCGAGGAACCATGAGAGAGGCTATGTCCTGTCCTCTGTGCCGCTGCTCGATAGCTGTATCCAGGAGATGGAGTAAGGTGTCCTCTGTAGGGGGAGGAACTCTGCTGGAGAAGGGTCTGCGATTCTGCCTGGGGACTGTCAGACTGCAGGAGCTGAACAAGTCGGTGGAGTGGGGGGAAAGAAAAGGCATGTCAGACTGACTTCCCTATTTCCTACCTCCTTCTCATTGCAAAGGTGCTTAGTGTAGCAGGACTGGGAATAATTGGCAGCCAAACCCAGTTTCCCCCCTAATCCTATTAAAAGCTTTATTTCAGAATGGGCAGATAATATATGAAAGAATTTACCTGGTAGCTGTATCGAGAAGGACTGTAAACTGCTGGTCCTGGTCCTTTGTGGGCTTCTGGAGTGTCGTCTCCTGCTGTGTCTGCAACATACAGGCAAGACGTTAAACCTCACCCTCTGGGCTGAGGCCACAGCAGCTCCCTCTCAAATGACACCCACACACACCCCAGCTGTCTTGTTCTACATCCAGCTACAGCTGAGAAAAGAGCGGATTTCTCCAGCCATCAGCATTTCAGAAGCTGAAGAATTTTAGCAAAAGGCAACGGGAAAACCTTAACATGTATAAACTAGCCATACACATTAGGAACTGCTGCTTCCCTTACACCAGCTCTCTGGTTTAGCACAAAGCTCACCTGCCTTGGACCAGCCTATCTAAACGGCCACATCTGGTGACAGCACCCAGATGCAGCGTGGGCTCCCTTGGCTCTTCAAGGATATGAGAGACAGAAGACGGTTTCTAAGGACTCAGCAATTCTCCACTCAGCATTGGTCACAGGAATCCACACTGGCTACAGTTACAGCTGGGGAGATAAAATTTTCCCTTCTTAGATGGTTGTCAGCAGGATCCTGCTGCAGGTTTTACCTCAAAGGCAGATCCAGACACTGCCAAAGACTGAGGTCCCTTGCTGCCAAGGCTGATGGCACCCCTGCTGCCATTTTGGGGATTGCGCTTTTCAAGTCAATTGAGCTGCCCCAAATGGAGTTACTCTTAGACCTCAGAAATGCCTATTTTTGAAACAGGCCAAGATGATGAAAATACTTTGAGATTTGAAGGGTACCAGCAGCACAGTACACACTGATCCACCTTAATTATGCGAGAGATCAAGAGGAATAAGCTGCTTCTTGACAGAGCAAGTCTTTCTAGCACCTGTATCTTAGAGGATGAGAGTGAGCTTCTTGTCTTATCAATTAACTGAACCTGAACTGGGGTAGGCAAGAAGTACTTAACTGCAAATGACCCAGCCACTTTGCCATGTGTGTTTTTCAGTTGCTACTACTGTAACCATGGGGTTCAGCTGGCAATCACGCTTTCTTTAGGAGGGAGTGAAACT
This sequence comes from Astur gentilis, assembly GCF_929443795.1. NCBI lineage: Eukaryota > Metazoa > Chordata > Aves > Accipitriformes > Accipitridae > Astur > Astur gentilis. The sequence continues at coordinate 14,116,390 of NC_064902.1, read as the reverse complement.
GGGACTAGAAGATTTCACACCAGTTATGTTGCAGTCTAATGAGATAGAACTGTTTATCTGCAGCATCTCAGGGATTCTCAGCAGCCGCGTTTGAAACACCTTGGTGAAACAGTGTTGGTATTAGTATCAAATTTATGACAGATGCCTCTCAGTCATGAAACAGGACACGCTGCCTTAGTCTGCTCTATACTTCTGCCAGACAGGTCTGGCTTTGCACCAGATGCACTGGCACAAGCATCAGTGTCAGCAGTGGCCATGGCTTTGCTGTGGTTGTCCTCTCTGTGCTACATCACAGGTGCTGGCTTAGCTAAATAGGAACCTGGATAGAGGTGTTGTGTCTGCTGTTAAGGCTCAGAAGCTTTCTTCCTCAGGGCACAGGATCTGCACAGAGACCAGGGTGTGAAGCTTCCAGCATGTGTCCTGTCCCACCTTCTGTTTTCTGAAATGACATCTGATGCATCAAGTAGCTGTTTGCTCTAAGTGACATTCTGAGTACTGCACTGCAGAAAGGCAAAACTTGGAAGTTTGAGGCATATTTTGTTAAGCAGTCATGCATAGAAGAGACTCACTGTTCAATCCAGGAGATCATCGAGATTAACAGAAATGGAGTGTGAGAAGCAGAAGAAATCTAAAGAATTCTGTAAGAAATTGTTTCTTAAAAGGCCAGGCACAGCAGCAGGGCTGCACAACTCACTGGAAGTGCCTGTTGACAGAAAAAAAACCTTGACAAGGTAAAGACTATCAAAAGATTCTAAATTACAAAGGGTAAATAAACTGTAACTTTCCTGAATCTGCTTTATGTAAACTTAAAGATGAAGCCAACATTTCCCTCTTCCATTTCTTAATACCTGCACAAGGAAGGACATAAAGAACTGCTTTTCTTGGCAGTACTGGCCTGTATCAACCTAAAGCATATATGAAGTGACGGCTTTAACTGAGAGCAGCTGCAGGTCTCAGAAGTGTGGCATGCACACAAATTCCATTTCATTCCTACATGCCCCATCAGGAAACCATCTCGAGTTTGGGGTTTTTAGTTTCCCTCATATTATTATCTGTTACAGCATCAAGTAAACATGTTATCTTCACAACTCCTACAGGTGATACCAGGAATGGCAGGGACTCAGCTACTCATTTGTTTCACTAAGAAGCAGACCAGCAACTGGGGGAGGGAAGGTGGCTCACAGAATCTAAACAAGAATTTGAACAAGCTACCAAAGAAATTGCCAGAGTATGCAGAAAGAGAAAAAAATATTTTGCTGTGCTAGGATGAAAGAGACAAAAAGACTTTTGTCAGCTATAGCATTAACTGTTCACAACTTGGTGTGGGATGGGTTTTATGTAACAAGACAGAAGAATGGAACGATGCAGATGGAAGTTTAACTCCAGCCTAACTCTTGGGTGAGACTGAAGAGCCAGAGCTGTACAGTTTACAGTTGGCAAAAGGCCTGTTGCCAAGAGCCTGGATTTTGCCTACCTTTCTAAAAAGTAACCACCAAGAAAGCCACTTTCACTGGCATGAGAAAGACAGGAAAAAGACTCCCAGTGGGGTCCCATGAAACCATGAAATTTTTGGTAGGGTAGAAGATTCCCCCTCAATACTAGATGAAGAAAAAGCATTGATAAGAGGAGTACTTGTGTGTACAAAAAAAGAAGAAACCCCAGATGAGAGGCCAGTTTTCAAAAAGTGGTCTCAAATACACCTTACTGCAAATGGGGAAAAAAGTCTGATTTGAAATGAAGTAAACACATACTTGCCCTAAAATGCTCAGAAATGAGATACCCCAAAGGCAAAAGTTGCTGTTGCTGCTGAATCACCCAAAGAGCGCTCTGTGATAGCCTGGGTTAGGAGGCTCTAGTCTTTCCATGTCTAAAATACCACAGGAATAGGCTCTGGCATCCAGAGATTCAGATCCCTACTACAGATCGTCAGGAAGCTCTAATCATACCAGCCAGATGTCTCTAACAACAGTCCTTAGCTATGAGGAAGTAGGGGCTGATGGCAACACACAGACTAAATTATTTAAATATGATGATCCATCACTGTTAAGTCCCAAGTGCAACCAGGGTTCTGATGGCACTATCTGTTAGGGAAAAACAATCATGCTCAGCGGAGACTGCAAAATAAATAAAAGAAAAATAACTCCATTTCACAGCTGAGAAATTAGGCAACAATGAAGTGATCTGTCCTTCTCTCAGGAAGTCACATCTTACCTTTAGACCACAGATGGATAAAAGAGGGGTATAATTTCAGCTCAGGTTACAAATACTGACACTGCATGCTACTTGGTGAGGACAATGCTTTACTCAGAAAAGAAAGGATCATCAACACAGAACTGAATTCATCTCAGTAACAAGGTGCATTTCACAAAACTGACAAATATCATAACTCAGGACATCAAGTAATTTCAAAAAGAACTAAAGTAAGGCTTGGAAGCTGAATTATTTCTTAGGACTGCCTAAAGCCTATACCTGCATTTTAGTGTAATAATACATTTAATCCAAATGTTCAGCCAACTACAATTATTAAATGATAGCACTTTCACCCCCAGAACATAGGGGCAATTGAGGCAGTGCTGCTTAACCCATCTGTCCAAGGACAAAAAAGTTGTCCCTGCCAGAGCCAAGATGCAGGTAGTCTTGAATCCAAACCCTGGAGAAACCTGGAGGTCTTCCAGGTCTAACAGAAGAGGGATATAGGCTCAAGCAATATCTGAATAACAATAAGGTATGGTTTGCAGAAGGCTCTTATAAGGCATTGATAATGTTAAAGATGAAGGTACAACTAACTTTATAGATAAGTTTGCAAAGTTATCTGAGCCCATCATTTCCCACCAACCAAGTGTTCAAAAGTTTCATCTTCCTACCTGCATCTCTCTCAACAGCACTGTCACAGGTAGGTGAGGATTCATTTCTCTGGGATACCTTTGCACCACTACGCAGCACCTTCTCAAGTATGCCTCGGCCCTCTCGAAGCCTCTCCACCGATGTTGGGACCATCCTGCAACAAAAACCCAGTAACAGCTGAGGATTGCTATTATGCAGCTGAAAGCGATGTGACCAATGCACAAGGGGGCTGTGGGGTCCTTGGTATAATCACAAGACAGTCTTTAAAGTCTCTGCTTAAATTCACTGGTATTATGTTAGTGCAAATGCAAACCCCTACCATAGAAGGGAGGGATCAGGGACCACCAGCTCTCTAGGCAGATGAGGAATAAACTTCTGAACTCCTTTTGCAATGTAAATAACCTCCTGTGGGATTTTAGACTGCCAGTCACTGGCTACCATGATAGCACTGCCCTCAGAAAAACAAAGTCTTCACTCTTATCAAAAACATGGTATAAACATCCTGTTCAGTAGATCACCTGATTACAGGACACCTTCTCCCAGAAAAACTGTTTCGAGATTCAACAGCATTTTGAAAATCCTGGTATTGTTTTAAGATTAGATGCAGTTATTTTGCATAATTACTTTTATTCAAACTAAAAAGAAGCAAACCCAATACCTTTATGATAATACAGTGTCAAGACAGTACAGTCAGATAATGCAACATTCCTGGAGCAGAGCTAGCTTGGCTATTTTGCCCATTAATGCTACTTTGTCCTGTTTATTTTGTAATGCAAAAACTCTCTGCTCAAGATTGGTGCTAGATCTTGTTCCATTATATATTACAAGTGTCTGGTCTGAGGGTGAAAAAGAGGTGAAGTGGCTTTCCTAAAGCCAATCTGTAGAAGAAAAACAGAGCCACAGACAAACCCCAGACCCCCGCATCAATATGCAATCTACCATGCACAGGAGCATCCAAATCTTTTCAGAAACATGTGTTTTAACCTATAAGATAGTAGCACCTTGACCAGGGATTCACAATGCCTTTACCCTAGACACTGAAGAACATGCGCCTTAAAAATGCCTGAATTTAAATATTTAGTATAATATTAAGTGCACTGCATACCATGTAAACATGCAGCTTAACACCATATTAACAGATTTCTGTATTTCATTTTTTTTTCATTTTAAAGTTATATTTAAAACTGTGCTTTACATTAGCTTTTTTTTTTAAAAAAAAAATGTATAGCCCAGACATTGAAGTTCACCCCTCACTGAAGCAGAAGGGAGAAGGGGCCAGAGTTCACACCTCATGGAGGTGAATGGGGTGAGGGGGTGAATTCACACCTTCGTTGCTGCTATTGTTTTGCTGGAGACAGTTTTCTGCAAGGCTGGGTTTACTGGGCAGCAGCACATCTGTTTACATTGTGATGGCTGTATCTTGGCAACTGAAAGAGACAGAAACTTAATTTTTTTTAAATGAAAGCTATTGGCAATTATTGTAGAATTCAGCAAAAATCTGGACAACTCTAAAAATTAAGGCACGTAATTTTAGTCCCCACCATTTTCTTCTGTCCCTAATATTACACTATTGTGAATGTCTGGAAATGTATCTGAAATGTAAGCACTCAGAGTTAAAGATGAAATTGGGTCACAACTTTAACTCAGTAACATGCAGTTTCTAATACAATTTTTAAAAGTAGAAGGTGACTGTACGTTTTTTAGCCTTGCCCATTAAAACAGAACAGAATAAAAACAGAAGAACAAAAATTTAAAAGGCAGCAAATCTGCTTAATCCCATTTCAAAATGTATCAGCATGGTTTCAACTTTATATCCAGCGTCCCATAACAATACGATCTTTATTCCCATACAATACTTACTCATGAAACCATGAGAAAAACTGGAGCTAGAGCACCTGCTGAGGAGCAGCAGATGAAGCTCACAGAATATAAAACATGGTACTAGAGCAAGGCTGCCACAGTGACACCTCACCCCAAACTATTTTTTTTTTTTTTTTTTTTTTTTCCATTCAGTTAAGGTTTTTCTTTCACCCTTTTATGGGCAGAAGGAAGTGGCACAGGTGAAGAAAGACATGGGATATCAACACTTGTACAGAATAATATTTGATTATAAAGTAATGATTATAAAACTAATCATCAGCTGACTGCCTCAGCTGTGGCCAGTCCCAACATCTGGCAGAAGGTCATCTGGTAGACAGAGTACTGTCAGAGAGGTACAAGACAAATGATTTCTATTGATCTCTGCTTGAAGTCTGATGGAAAAGTGAAGAAAACCGATCTTATTACTCCTGCAAATTCACCCAAAACAATGTGTCTCAAGCACTTTCAACATAAGACTTCATACTGCTCACTGTCTTCAGCATTGCTTAGCATCTCTTCCCTTACCATCCCCCTGCCATTACATTAACAGTGACACAGCTATGTATGTGGAGAATCAGCATTGAGAAAGGTATGGCTTTTTGCCTGTGGTGTGCACGAACAGAACTTGAATACGAAGCAGCAGAGCCAGCGTACTACACAGCTCCAATCAGCAGAACATCTTAAACATCACTGCATCAACTCTATAATGCAATACTCTGCATTTCAGTGCTGCAGTACTTAATTTTTTGGACCAGTGTCCCGGTTTCAGCTGGGATAGAGTTAATTAATTGTCTTCCTAGTAGCTGGTATAGTGCTATGTTTTTGAGTTAGGTGTGAAAACATCAGTGTGTTAAGTAATATTTAGTCTAAAGTCAAGGATTTTTCAGCTTCTGATGCCCAGCCAGCAAGAAGGCTGGAGGGCCACAAGAAGTTGGGAAGGGACACAGCCAGGGCAGCTGACCCAAACTGGCCAACGAGGTATTCCATACCATGTGTTTCACATCTAGTGTATAAACTGGGGGGAGTGGGGGCAGGGGGGATCGCCACTCAGGGACTAACTGGGCATCAATTGGCAGGTGGTGAGCAATTGCATTGTGCATCATTTGTATATTCCAATCCTTTTACTATTACTATTGTCATTTTATTAGCGTTATCATTACCATCATTAGTTTCTTCTTTTCTATTCTATTAAACTGTTCTTATCTCAACCCAAGAGTTTTTACTTTTCCTGATTTTCTCCACCATCCCACTGGTGGGGTGGGGAGTGAATGAGCAGCTGCATGGTGCTTAGTTCCTGGCTGGGGTTAAACCATGACAACCACACATTACTATCAGGTTCAAAAGTTTTTGAAGACCAGTCTATCTCCTTATCAAACCTTCTCATTGTAACATGATAAAGGTGGTTTTTCCATGCCTTTGGCAAGTCACCGACTGCAATCTGGTAACTGCTCTTCAAGCTGTGTTTGCAAGACATTAGGAAAGCTGGAGTTGTTTCACTGTCCCTGCTTCTCAAATGCAAAGTTGCAGAGGGCTCTGTTCGCTTTCCTTCTGAATAGGAGTTGACTTAGTATGACTCGTGTCCAAAAGAGTGGAGGTTCAGCAAGAAAAGACCTGGATTAAATTTTCATCGCAAGAGCAAGACCTTCAAACCTGAGACCTTAAAAGTAAACTGGTGGAAGAGAGAGACAACTGTTTAACTTCATATCTTTCACGACAGATTTTTGATATCTAAACCAAGAACTAAAGGGCAGGCTGAGAAGGCGGCTGGTATCCTTCATGGCTGTTTAGCAATTACAAAAGAGAACAATGCCAAGAGACCTGACTGAATCCATCCAACTGCACATATTGTTATGGAAATGCCTCCTAGAGAGTATGATCCTTCTCTGTGGAGCAATCTCAGGCTTGCTTGGAAGGATAACACTCACCACCTACTGCTGATGTTCTCCTGGGATTTGCTGAGTGATGTTGAGGAACTAGCCCCCCTCGAGTCTGGTGGGCTGATGTCCTCTACATGAGGCAGGGAGGGATGAGAAGGGGAGAAGCCACTTTGTGGGGAGGACGGGGTTCGTACTACGGAACCCGGCAGGCTGTTGCCATCTGTGTCAGTCACAGAACTGCTGCTGCCCTGTCGGGTAGGAGTCCCTGTACATCGCATTGAATCGCCTCCCTCCTTGGCTTCTTGTTTCCGCTTGCGGTATTCTAGTAGAGATACCTGGGAGGGAAAAATACAGCCATGAGTCAGGGAACGCAATGGACTAGGATAGGGGGAGGAACACACCCACACACCATTTTAAAAATCTATTTCTCTGGGTTTGCAGATAAAACTTTAAAAGGTATACTGGCATTATAAAATCTTCCCAAAACTGCAGGCACTCTGGAAAAAGAGCTAAGTGGTACGAATTTGGACTACTCGACTGCCATACCCACATTTTACTCTTTATGACCAATACTTCAGCAGAAACACCCAGCTGGTTTGCTTCTTTGATGACCCGGAATTTCACATTACTTCAGTATATGCTTGCATATTCAAGCATCAAGCCTCTATACCCTCCTCCTCTCAACACCCTTCACTCACTGTCTCTGGTTTGTGATATGATATAAAGTGTGTATCAGTATCTGTACGTCTCCAAAACAGATAATAAGAGCCTTCTTCACAGAACTGGTATCTTCAGAGAGTCCTGTTCATCTGTACTAGTTCAGCCACATTAATGCTAAAAACTTGGTAAAGCCTTGCACAGAATTTTAACCTGCTTAAAGCAGGTTCCTGCTATGGTGGTAATGAAAACTTCCAGCACTACCACCTGAACAAACTACTTTTGGCAAAGGTAGAATGTATTTTGTGCAAAACAGTCTCAGATTTGTCAAAGACGCAGACCAAAAGGTCCCAGATAATGTAGTCTCGTAACACAGGGACAGCAGAACCAAAAATGCACAAAAATTTCCAGCTGAGCACTTACCTTTCAGTGTGCTTTCCCCTTAGAGTTATTACGAGGCACAGAGCCATAAAGGACTCACAGAAGGCAGCTCTGCTGAAGAATTTAATCAACTATGACTCAATGCCTGTATAGAAGGCTTTATGATGATAAAATATTGAACAGGATATTTCCAAAAGTAACTCAACATACAAAGGTTTTAAGATAAGTGTAACTTTAAAAGAAAACCAAAGGGGAAAAAAATAAATCAAAACCCTCTAGAAATGGAATGGAAATAAGATATTCCATCCAGCTGGACACTTATAAAAATGACCTGAGTTACCATGCTTGCAATAAAAATAAAAATAAATAAAAATAAAAATCCAAGCACAGGAAAAGGCACCGATATACATTTACACCAGCACATGTTTATTTGTCCCATGGGTACCCAGTTTTAACATAGCAATGCCTGACTTGTCACTTTCACTCAGGTTTAGTCCCATGAGGGTCACTGGTCTGCTATTAGAAACCAGTACACATTTGCTTTCTTTAAGCAGTATTTCTGTGTTTTTTTCATTTCAAAAAGCTAAAATTTAAGTAACAACCTTTATCTACTTTTCTTGCAATGTTACTGTTTCTGTATTAATGGAAACATTCTAATATGTTCTAATAAACAGCCTACGTTTTCTTTTGAAACATTAGACCCTCTTTCCTAGTAAGGAACCCGTTCATCCTGATAAATAACACTTCCACCAACTAGTACAGCTGCATTGTGTTATTGCTCTAGGTCTTGTCTCAGTTTAACAACTGTTTATGAAAGCTGCTAGTATCATGCTTTCCTTTCTGTGCTCCCAGAAGGGGTATTTTCATCGTGGTCTTTTTCTTCCACCTCTCACATCAAAATCTTGCCTGAAGGGTAGCTCACACTATTTTAACAACATTTAGACTGTTCTCATCCAGGCACTGTAGGCCTGAATTACTTGCCCAGACTGTATTTTAGTTGTGTTCTGCCTTCTTCGTTCTCCCTGTTAAGTCTTTTAACACGGTGCTTACTGTTCCCACTCAGGTTCCTGCAATCTAAGAATTTCTTTTCCAAGAATACTTGCCTTCTTCCTTTGTGGTGGATTCTGGGGAGCAGATCTGACGCCTTCACAAGCCCTCTCGCTGCAGGGAGACATGGATCCATGCACTGTCTCTTTAAGCAGCCCTGACTCGTGTCTGCTGAAATATCCTTCAGCAGGAGAGCTGCAGCATCCTGCTTCCGAATTCATTGGCTTCCTCTCTCCCAAAGGAGCAGATCCCCGCAACAACCCATCTACACGTGGCATAGCGTTCAATGGGGAGAAGGCATACATTAAATTAAACTCTGTCCGAAAAGCCTGATCAGAGCTTCGTAGCAGCATCTGTGCTTCCCCACTTTTCCCTGGGAAGTTCATCTCTGAAGTAGAGTTTATGGAGGGTTGTGGAGCCAGATCAGAGGATCCAAAGCTGAGCAGCGATGGCCGTTCTGGGCAGGTGTTTGCACCGGAATCCAGGTACCCACCCTTCAAATCCAGGTCGGATCGGAGGCAGAGCTGGAAAATCCGACAAGAATATAGGAGGGGGGTGGGAAGTTAGGAAAACAGTCAGGCAAGGGTAGGGAGAGAAACTTAAGTCAGAAAGTACTCTGTACAATGCTAGCTTACTGCTTTCCAGTTCCTTTCTCATTATCCTTTTGGTCCTTTCCTGTACTGTTTTGTTCATTCCACAGGGGAATGACCAAGAGTAAATAATAATCAGTTTAGCTGTCCAGTACGAGATGCCCTTTCCCCTTTAGCAGTCTTGCTGCAGCAAGAGGATAAAGCTCAGCACTTATCCCCACACAGTCAAGGAAGAAAACCAAGCATTTTCAATTTCCTCTATGTCCCAAAGTTGACACTATGTTAACACATAGTACTAGCTAGGTTCATTACGGGGAGAGAACAGAAAAGATCTGCTGTCCATTTAGATAGAAAAGATATGCTGTCCGTTTAATGTTTTATTAGCCAAGTTCTCGACTGTCCCAAGTCAGCCACTACTAACTTCCTAACAATAAAATGCCCAGGACCTCCTAGCCATTTGTTTTCACTTATTGTGAGCTTTGGGAATCTCTAACAATACTACATTCCTTTAATTTATACAGCATTTCTACTTTTTACATTCTCTAACAAAACCATAATGGCATCATGTTTGTGCTGTCACAGTTTCTGGAGTACTAGGCACTGACACAATGGTATATCCATTTATCTACTCGAAGTGCCAAAAAGCTTCCAGGGCAACGGCATAATCATCTCCTTCACCATGTTAATGTCAGGATCTCAGACAATGAGCATAACTGACAAGATTTCATCCTCTTTGCAGGACTACAGTGCTTAGGGAAAAACACAGCACCACCAGGCACCAGCTCTGCCCTACTGCTGCTGCTGCGAATGTTTCCTCTGCTGTATTATGGCTCCAAGTAATCTGCCACATTGGAGATAAGTGCATATTTTCTACTATGAAACAGTCTCTGAGCAAGGTACTTCACCTTATATTTTACAACAGGCCAGTAGGTAAACAAAATACTACTTTCTGTCATCTCCTTGACATCTGGGGGTGCTGGTTGACAGCTGGGGGTGCTGGTTGACAGCTGGCTCAATATGAACCAGTAGTGTGCAGAAGATGGCTAAGGCGGCCAAAGGCATCCTGGCCTGTATCAGAAATAGTGTGGCCAGCAGGAGCAGGGAGGTGATTATTTCCCTGTACTCAGCACTGTTGAGACCACACCTTGAGTACTGTGTTCAGTTTTGGGCCCCTCGCTACAGCAAAGACATGGAGGTGCTGGAGTGTGTCCAGAGAAGGGCAACCAAGTCAGTGAGGGGCCTGGACAAATCTTATATGAGGAGCAGCTGAGGGAACTGGGGTTGTTTAGTCTGGGGAAAAGGAGACCTTATCGTTCTCTACAACTGCCTGAAAGGAGGTTGTAGCAAGGTGGGAGTCAGTCTCTTGTCCCAAGTAACAAGTGATAGGACGAGAGGAAATGGCCTCAAGTTGTGCTAGGAGAGGTGTAGACTGGATATTAGAAAAATATTCTTTACTGAAAGGGTTGTCAGGCATTGGAACAGGCTGCTCAGGGAAGTGGTGGAGTCACCATCCCTGGAGGTGTTAAAAAAATGCATAGATGTGGCACTTTAGGACATGGTTTAGCAGGCATGGTGGTGTTGGGTTGATGGTTGGACTTGATCTTAAAGGTCTTTTCCAACCTAAACCATTCTATGATTCTATGATTTTAAGTCTGCAAGTGAACAGGTGATAAATCAAGACTGAAGAGAGCAGGTCACGTGCACCACTGTGTCCTTGTAAGTCAAAACTAGTAGTGAATGCTTTCCTTTTTCTTCCCCAGTAGTCATTTTGCTCCTACTGAGTAAATATCACACACCACTTATCTGCTGGGCTGGGGCTGAAGTTGCTGATGGTATTTCCAGGGTCCCCAGACCTCTTGCCTTCACCTCAGTAGCTGAGATGTATCAAATCTTCACACTGCCCGTTTCCCACCAGTGTCAACAACTGAATAATAAGTTTCAGTCTTAAAGTTGTTTGCTCTCTTGTGACAAACCTGAAAACTCTCCTCAGCCTTATTGTGACTAATGCTCCACCCTTTTTTCCACTTGCCTCTGCACTTCTCATCCCTCCCCTCCCACCATGGCCTCAAATGCACACACAAGCACACACACTTCCAGCCTCAAATGCAATTGAGACTGTGTGATAACTACCTCAGGTGACATGGACTCAGGCCTATGCGCAGGGGAACTCTCAGGGGAGGATACGTTCTAGAGGAGGGAAAAGCATCATGTTATTAATCTACTTAAAAAGTCAAGAAACAAAATAAAATCAATTAAAAAACAAACACAGAGGTTAGCAATGGCTATTCTAAACAAAGACTATCCCAGGAACTGGCCCCAGCCTGGATGGCAAGTCTGTCCATTAAGCGGTTTCTAAACAGAAGGACAGACAGGACAGACAGGAAGGACACAGACAGCATTGGGTTACTGTGTTTCATGCTATAACCTACTACCTAAACCAGAGCACATATATGTTAAGAAAAGCAGCATCTTATTCTTTGCATTTCTGATGCCGTCAGATAGATTTTTGCACCACAAAATATAAAGAAAGACATTTATGGCATTTAGTCCGAGAACATGGGCGAGATGGAAAGCCTGTTTTTGCTCAAAAGGTAAACTAAGATCCCCCAAACACTATAGTGAACTTTCACGGACATTATACTAGAAAACAAAAATGTCTCCTCCAATCCACTGTGGGCAACCTTCCCAGCTAAAGTCAAGAGAATAGGTGAATTCAGCTTCAGAATTTAGAATTCAGGACAGCTTTATGAAATGTATCATCTGAGCACCTATCAGTGGAAGGCAGTGTATGCGTGTGATGGTGTGGTTAAGGCCTCCTTCCCAAGCACTCTCCTCTCCATGCTACTGAGCAGGCCTAAAATAGAATCAGAAAGGAAGAAGGTTTCCCAGAGGTACATTGTCATCAGAGAAATATGGCAGGAGTCACTGCCCTCTGCAAAGCAGAAACACTCAGAAAACTGAGGAATCTCAGAAACTTCTTCGATAAAAACCTTCTGACAAACTCCACAGAAAAAGTAGATGCATGTCATCACACTTCTAGTCACTCCTATGAATATGGGAGAGGCTAAGCATCCTCCAATTTGTTTCCAATATAAAAAGTCCCAAAACTGAGTCTGATAAAACTCAGTCTGTAAAAACCCAGCCAACCAGAGCTTCAGAAGCTTATGATACGAGCTCTTCAGAGAGCAGCTAGGAAATTAATCATGAAGGAAGTTTCTTAAAAGCCACAGCCTTCAAAGATGTATTCCCCAGCAAGCCAGGATGTCAAGCAACATCTTCTGCTCGCTTGAGGAAGCTTGTGAACTGCTGGAAGAACCTTTCTCCTGTTCTCTTCCCAGAGTGCCATAGGACTGAAGTATAAAGCTTTATACATGGGGAGATGTATTCACTCAAGTTAGAATTGATGGTAACTAAATGAAACAGTGATGACATTAAAATAGCAATATTATGAATGAGCTGCATTAAGAGAAATACAAAAGTTTGAACAAAGAAGCCTATGGTCTATTGTGCTGTTAGATTCTTTTCAAGGGGAAAAAAAGGTAAAATGGGCAAGTAAGGTATAGATGCCCAGTGAAATCCAGGCTTCCCATGTCTTACACATGGCAACAGAAATAACTAACACTAAGGTGGGACAGGAAATTAGTGACTAGACTGTGGAGGTCCATGGCAACACTGCCCTGATCTGCCATCTTAACCACAGCAAAGGTAAGGACTGTTTCCAATCAAGCTCTGTGCTTGAAACAGTCTTTCATGTCTCTCCTCAATGCTCTGCAATCTTCCCTGCTAACCTCTACAGATCTGCCTCTCAGACAGCTTACAAGAAAGGGCTCTCAAAGAAAATAATCAAAGGACACTAAGCTAAAAATACCACAAAGGACTGTTTGCGCTGCTGCAAAACAGATGACGGATTCCTGCAAAACAGTCCCTAGTACAGAGCAGTCTGTCACTGCACAAAATATTATTTTTAACTGGCAGAGTGTGAGCAGCTGGCCCGAAGATTCCAATTTTTAAAAAATGAAAATATGCAATACTAGAAAATATAACTAAAACTGCAAACATCACGTCCCCTATTTACAGGCACAGAGCAGCAACACAAAGTGGAAGATCCTAGCTGGATGGATGCTGATAACTCTCACACGGAGTTGAAAGCAAGGGAAACCACCTACACAGACACAGACCGCTCAGCACTTCTGCAAATTTTTGCAAAAGGAAACTTCAAGAAATCAAAGGCATAAGGTATTTTCCTTCTACCTAGTCAAGGGAAAGGAAAATCAAAGGATATAGTGGAAGCTGATGTAAAATATTTCTACCATACATGGGGTTACTGAAAGCTGTTTAGGGAAAGAGAAGCTGAGGATGTCAGACAGCCTTTGAGAAGCGGAGCACTGTTGCACTCTTTGGAAGAGGCAGGGATTGAAAGCCACATTGGCAGAGATTTGAAGTGGCGAAGATGACTAAAGAACACTGAAAAGCCTGCAAAATTTGGGAGCTACTGTGGAGAAATGGAGAAAAGAATTAAGACTATTGTTACTGATAGCTATGAAGTGAGGGGAAGGTGTGCTGCAGCAAGGTTTGACATTTAATAGAGCAGATTTGGCCAGAAGTGGAGTAGAGAAGAAAGACAGCAGTGCTCTTGAGTCTGACACTATGATGCTGCTCAGGAATATAGCCACATACTCAAAAAGAAAGGTGTCCTTAGTGCTACCTCTACTGCAAATATTCCAGTTCCTCTCTTTTTAGCACTCCCAGTCCCCAATCAGATTTACCTCAAACTGTAGTGGAGTATTGCAGCGACTAGCAGCCAGAGAAGGAATTGGTGAGAACATCATGCCATAACCATTGCGACTCTCCTCCTCTCCTGGCAGTGATGAGCAGGGTGTAGCCAGCTGTGGGCTCACTGAGCCAGGAACCAAAGGGATGGGAGGTGGAGGGGTGACGGGAGACAGCGGCCTCAGCAACTTCTTAACATTCTGCTCCATCAAGTAACGAGACTTCCATTTCTTCAGGGGACTCAGCAAGTCTAAAAAACAAACTGAGCTGAGGACAAGGCTGAACCATTAACCTTAACCATGTGCAAATGACACGCTGTCTCCTTCCCCCTACTCCCAGCCCAAATGGAGCCCAAAAGTCTCCAACGTAACTACGAAAGATTCCTAAAAATGAAGTACCTCTGAAGTACTTTTACACCACTCTTGAGGCATGTCTAGATACTGATAACAGAACAACACATAATCAGGAACATACAGTGAACAAGGAAAGGAAATATTTCAACTAGAAGTAAGCACAAAAAGGAGGCAGGGAAGACAGGAAGACATAAAAAGAGGAGAGGGTAGTGGAGGAGAGGGGTCAGAGGACATGTCATTGTCACTGTGCTATGAACAAACCACAACCAGCTCAGTTATCATTACCTGAACCTCATAGTTCCCTATAGGCTACATCAATACAGCCCAAACACATTTTGCTCCCACAAAGGATTAATGCCTTTCCCTCAGGCCTACCCCTTTTCAAAATAGTATCTTTTTTTGATGCTCACTTTTGAAAAAGAAAAAAAAAAGTATTCAGTAAATTCTGCAGTTCAGTTGTTTGTTTCTTCAGGTCTTGCTTAAAGACGTGCATTTATTGGTTCTGGCATTCTGTTAATTTCCTATTCGTCTAACTTTTCAATAATCAGTTCTGTATTATCTGTGTGTTGTCTAGCTTCCCCTCTGTCATCCTTGGAAAACTGATCCCTGACTGGGCAGATCTTCACCCTCTTTCTCTGGAGAAAGATTCAGACACAATATTTAACCATTCTGCTTCTTTACTCATAGATTTTAGCTTCTCCATCTTTGAGATTTACTTAATCCTTCACTTATTACATACGTGCCTTCCTATAGTCAGTAGATATTTAGTTGTCCATCTAACAGCATCCTGCTGAAAAGAGATGATATTGTACCCTTCCCCTCCACCCTCCATTGGACAACTGATCACACAGCACTAAGGTTGATGATGCAAGATAAAGTGATAATCTTTTCACAGGAAAATACTGAGAAACTTTATACATTCTCAAGCTAGAATGGGTCTGCGGAAATTTGAATGAATGGCAAAGTAACATTCCCACCTGCCATAAAGCTGTGCCATCAAGCAGCAGTACACATTAAAATGTCATCCTCTACAGCTGCCCTTGTTATTCAGCACCTTCCCAGTTTCACTCAAGCGCCCACGCTGCCCTGATGGTGCTGAGCACTTACCTGTGTCATCTTTGCAGATGCTGGAAGAACTGCTGTTCTCGTTACTTTGGTATAGACACTGGGTTCTGTTCTCTTGCGGAGCTGGTGAGGTCTGAGTCATCCCCTCTTCCAGGGCTTGTTTGATCCAGCGCTGAAACAGAACGAGACTACATAAACGTGCAACCCCTCCGGTACTTTCTATGTAATCTTGCAGGATGCACTCAAACTCCTACACTTCTGTGCAGCAGGGCAGACTGCTCAGAACACTGATATTACCTCCTTCGCATGCGCTCAGACAGGAACCCGTTAGAACACAGCTGTTAGCACTGAGTCTACCACCTACTGTGATGGGGCTGACTATGTGCTCTTGATGAGATGTATTCTGGGGATCAGCAGTCTTCAGCAATAACACAAAGATAAGTAAAGAGCAAATTATAAATAGATAAAATGCAGAACTCTGGCAGCTAAAAACTATCAAAAGCAATCTTAATTAAAAGAAAAGGGAGATAAATATGATACTATCTTAAACCCCTGTTTTTTTGCAAAAAAGCTGTTTCCTGCCCATGAGCACAAACATACTGTCCCCCTGCCCCACTAAGGCATATTACAGCTTAACACAGATACTGCTCTAACAATTCCAGCAGAGAAATAGCTGAGTTTAATCACATAACAATTCTTCCAGGACTGTGCTTGCTGCCAGAAACAAAGAGCAAAAATATCTGATAAAATGCAAGCAGCAGTTTTCAAGGGGGCTAAACCCAGAAGAGAATAATAAAGGCAAATCTTTTCTTCAACTACTAATAAAAGAGATAAAAGTCACAGTGGTCTTCTGAATATGGACAATAAAGAATGTTTCACATCTCATGCAAGTGAACACGAATTGAAGTCTCAGCAAATCAGCTGCTGCAGTGGGTGTGCTAGCCCTTTATCTTGATACAAACTGACTCCTGGTGGCATGCAGGAAACCTTTGCTTACTCTACTATAAAAAATAACTGCAACAATATAAGGAAAAACACCCAGGTGATTCAGTAAAATGACAGCAAACTGCTGAAAAAAAACAAACAGTAACTTGCATTTGTGTAGTTTACTCAAGGGACTTGCTTTACCAGCCTTTGCTTCTCCCAGAGAGGTTTAAAATCGTAAGTTTACCTTTCAGTAATCCACAGTTCATCTGCATGCCAGCAATAGGTATCCTATTACGAGATATACGTATATGTCTTATGATTCCTCAGAGCTATCACGAAAGTGCATCAGTAACTCAGTGGCCACAATCCTCAAAGTGAAAACTTCAATACGAGGATGAAGAGCAGGTGTCAGGATCTATTTTGATGGCCTTCACTACTGTACAGCAGACGCTTCTTTGTTCAAATATAACTCAATGGATTCCACTGTGGCCACCAGGAAAAGTGAGAAGTGCCAGCCAGTCTGAAGCACTGCTACCTCAAATGCAGCATCTGATCTGACAGCCAAGTCACTGTACAATGTGTGATTAACGTGAGCACGTTATACAGTTCAGTTTCCTTGTGAGGTTCAGACATTGGCATGCTTTGGACGCAAACTGAGATCATCAGCTGAGGTTTTTTGGCAC
Source organism: Astur gentilis (assembly GCF_929443795.1). NCBI lineage: Eukaryota > Metazoa > Chordata > Aves > Accipitriformes > Accipitridae > Astur > Astur gentilis. The sequence goes on along the minus strand of NC_064902.1, from coordinate 14,099,336 downwards.
TGTCCTCAGTAGTTTAAGGAAGAGGTCTGCTGACAATCCAAGAAAATATGTGATCTATTTCAACAGCCTTTATAAATCAGCCTTCTGACTGAGTAGTCAGAAGCACACAAGACAGAAAGACCAGGTCTTGAGAGAGCAATGTCTTCAAGTTCTGGACCATTTCTAGAGCTCAGCTGGCTGAAAAGGAGGTTTTCCCTGTGAGGGTATTCTAAATGTTCCTGAACATGAGAAGCAGACTTTTTCTACATCTCCAGACTGTTAGTGATAAAAACACCTAATGCTACCAAGTGTTTTCCATGAAAAATCTGGGGAACTCCTGCAAAAGGGATGAAACCCCTTACTAGAACAGTTATTGGTTATTTACTTTCAAAAAGTAGAAATCTAACAAATTACTTTCTGCAACATCTGTTCAGGACATAGAAACTTTCAGTATTTTATTAATTATTTAGATAATGGAACAGGTAGTGTACTTAAGTTTTCAGATGATGCCAGCCTAGGAGAAACAAGAACATGCTAGAAGACAGTATTCAAGATTTCCTACTAAACTAGGAAATGTATGTGGAAAACTAGGATGCAGCTTAGCATAGGCTAGAACAAAGTACCACATAAAGCCAGAAACAATAATTTCTAAAATTACAAGCTCAAAAACTAATGGGTTGTTCTAACAAACATAGTAAATCACGAACTGAACACAAATCTAAATCAACATGTCAAAGAAAACTCAGTCGTCATAGTGGGATGCACAAAATGGGTATAGGCTACAGAACACAGAGCAACTTTCTGCTTTGAAAATGCCCCAGCTGCAACACAACATCCAGTTTTGGACACTCAGCTTCAGGGAAGATGCGGACTAAATGGAAGTCATCCATAGTGAGACTAGTCCATTCCCTCTCCAGCTCTAAGAATTATCATATGACTAGAAAACAGCCAAACGTAGCAAGAGATTGGAAGACTTGTTGCATGACAACAGTTTTCACTGAATTGGGAGCTTGCTGGCTAGTTGTACAGCAAATGCACTGAGCAGAGAACTTGGAATAACTCTGCCAGTTTTGCTCTGGGTGCTTCTCTTTTCCCTGAGGCTCAAAGACACTGTTAAGATTCAAAAAAGCAGCTTGAACCTTGCAATTCTCAGCTTAATGATGCATGGGGAGGTCGCCCAGGCACAAGGAAACAAACATGGTTTTGTTCATATGAGTACATACGAACCATCAAGAGCTTTACCTATGAAGAAAATACTGAAGAGACCCTTAGTTTCTTTTTGTAGGTGCCTGTTAGGGCATGACAACAAATTGGCTGAAGGTGGAAACAGAAAAGTCCAAAGCTTCTCTCTGGAAAAAGTCCCTCAAAGGAAGGCAAAGAAACCAGGACATGGTACCTGACTTCAAAAACTACCAAGACTGGAAGACCAGAAAGGATTTCCATAAAATTGTTCTCAGGTAATCACACAGGAACTGGAAAAGCCCCTGAGCAAAGCTGACAGGTGATAGGGAAGATGGATTCTGATAAAAATCTGACTGAGCAAACTAACCTGAACTACTCTTTCCCTGTGGATAGCTAAATGCTAGGCACTTACTGGCCACATACCATCACTGGAGGAATGAAGTCCTCAGCTTCGCTCAGTTCAGGCTTCCTACACAGCCACAAGTATCTGTTGTAGATAGACAGTCTATGATCCCAAACAAAGAGCTGTGCACTTGCTCTTGTGAACAGGCAAACTCAAAGCTTTGCTAAACAACAAAGGCTCTCCAAGGACAATGGATCTTGACTGAGGTACTGTATTCTTCAGGTCTTTTGCAACACTGTCCTATCCCCACAATGCCAACCAGCCTCTGACTGTGAAAGTAGTAACATATGCAACAATTAAAACTCCTTGAATCGCATATGCTGGATAATAAACAGCCACTGCAGATTTGAAAGTACATGTTTCTAAGAGGAGAGTCACAGAACAGTTCTACCATGGTAAAAGGTAACTATGAAGACTGAACTCCAGCTAGGAGAAGGTCAGCAGAAAGTCTGGAGACTGCACCGACACGTCAGGCAAGACCAGCTCAGCAGGAATACATGGAAATAGGCTCAAAGAGGACACAACAACTTTGCAAAGGTGCCAGTAAGAGTTTGATCAGTATATAGCCCCTGAAAGTAAGACATGAGCAAACATACCTTTTTACAGGAACTGTAAATTCCATCCAACAGAAAGGGCCTTCGACGTCTCTCAGGATTAAAAGGCGAACCAAAACGAATGTAGTGTTTAGGTGTGGTACAAATCAGAGGAGAGTGGATGAGACCTGGCAACATATTTAAGGTAGTTGCCAAAACTGTTGGGTCTGTAGTAATGCGCAGAGGGCATTCAATAGGGCACTCCTGCTTTTCTGCCTTGTCATTCAGCCATTCTGTAACAAGATACTGAAGGAGAAAACACACACGTCAGTGCAACTAGCACAGGTGAAGAGGAAAGGTAACATGGCACAAAGGCGTATGGGGAAGCAATGCTCAGATCAGTCCGCATGCTAAAACTTCTCTTCCTCCTTAACAAGAAGGAAGACAGCCAGGACTTCCTGCATCAAACCCAATTCTCATCTGTTAGAGGCACAACAGGTAATCCAGCTTTACAGAAGGTTCTCCCAAAACTTGATCACCTTGTTCAAAACTAGTTTCTAGTTGTAAGCCTAAATGTATTAATGGCTAATTTATGCCCAGTGTGTGGCAGCTGCCTACTAGCTTCTGCTATTTTTTGTCCTTTCCTTTCCAAGTTCCTCCCAGCTTGTGCATTGTAGTCCACAGTCACATTCCCTCTTGGTCTTCAATTCTAAGATGAAAGCTAACCTCTTTGACTTTGTCGTAAACAAATACACTCCAGCCTGATGCCCCATCCCATCCCAAAAAGATACTGCCACTGATTCCCACACCAAACATTTTTATGCCATTCTAAATTTATTTTTAAATTCCAACTAATCTTCAGTCCATAATGGCTCCATTTTTCTCTCTTTGTTCTCTTGCTGGTATACACAAAAGAACCTTTGTTTTACTATCCTTCACAAGATGCAACACCCTGGTTATTTCAAGGTGGTGGTGTTTTTTCAAGCAAGTCTCACTACATCTCTATGCTGCTTTATTTAAGGTAACTTTCTTGGTTGACAGTTGGGAATATGTGGAAAACGTCTTAAGATCATATGTATCCAACCTTTTCTAATAAACATCCTTTCTTTTCAGTCCAAACACTAGTGCTCTTTTCCAAACTATCAGCATCTAGTTTTTAAATGACAGCTACTACATCAGAGTTGTAACAACCACTTTTGCATGCTGCTGACAAAAGCTTTTGCTAGCCTACTATGCATAGATCCGAACACATCAGCTCTCCCCGTATTTCTATTAGTACCTTGTTCCCCTGCAAAAACACAAACAGCTTGCTGTCCTCATGGCCTTTGCCAGCCATCTCCCAAGCCTCTTGTTGCCCTCCACACCAGCATTGAAACATCTGCTTTTTGCTTCCCTCACCCAGGGCTTAGCCTCATCACCCAATTCCTTATGTTGCCAAGCCCTTCCAACCCTTCTCTCCCAGAGCTCCTCAAGCTGGAAGCAGTATCTTCCCCACATACACATATACAGGTGTATAATTTGCCTCTTTCTAGACTCTTTGCCATACCCGAAAATGAGATCCTTCCTGTTGCACCTGTACCACCCTGTTGGTATCTAAGGTCTATGTAGACTTGCTGCAAAGATCAGCTAATTTCTTTTTCTGATTGTTTTGTGTAGAGTTGAGCAGCTAGATGCTAAACCATGATGAGGGCTCTTAGCCACTATAGAAGAAATAATACAAAGTCACATAATTCCAACCGTTTTGAAGAACTGTTTCTCCTGAACCAACTTTTCCCCAAAGGCCACACAAAACCTTCTTTGCCCCTCTCCAGTTTGAGCACTCAATCATATTTACCTTTTTAGTTTTGGGGTACTTTACTGCAGCTCGATTAGACTGAGATCCTGCAGCCAGGATAGCAGTTGGGTCAGATCCCATCAACTGTCTGCCTTCTCCTGGACCTTCTACATTGCTGACATCTGTTGTGGTTACCAAGCTGGCAGTGCTTCCTTCCTCTGGGACAGCCTGTGTGAGTTCAGCTTGCTGGGAACTGGCTTGTTTCTGCCTTCTCAGTCTTTGTGCTGAACTGGTCCGGTATCGAGAGAAGCGACTTTTCGGTCGGGGTCTGGAGGGTTTGGCTGGAGCTGGCTTAGTAACTGTTTTTTCGGGGACAGCATCCTACAATATAAACTGTCATTAGTCCGAGCACCTCTAAGTATTCTTTTTCTGTGCATACAGGATCAAGGATTGAGATTTATTTATTGACACTACCTGACTCATAAAATCTGGTTGGACTCTGTTTGTATTGGCTCATAAGGGCTTTGAGGGCCCTTCTAAAACACTGGCACATTATATTTTTGTCTGCTGTGTTCTTAAAGGGATCAACCAGAACACTGGTCTTAAGGAAGAAAGCAGCAGTATGAAACGTGCCACTTGTCTCAAGGTAACTGCTCTTAATCCTGATGTGAGTTGACATGTATCATTCCAGGCAAGCATCTGTACCCTACCATATAATGGGAACACAAGCATCCAAAGTAGACCAGGCCAAAAAACCCAAAGAAAAAGCAAAAGAATTCCTCAAGTCACTGCAGTTACGCATTCAACTTAACCTCACACTAGTACAGAATGGGCCCACTTGGTGAAGGAGCTAGGCTTGTTCAGCCCAGAGAAGAGATGACTTAAGGGGACCTTATAGCAGTGTTCCTACATCCAGACTGAAGCCACCAAGATGCAGGACGCAGTGGTGCACCAATGTACAGACACTGAAATGAGAGGTTCAGACTAGATAAAAGGCACAATTTTTTCACCATGAGAACAGTAATGAATTGGAAGAGGCTTCCCAGAAGGGCTGTGCAATCTCCATCCTTGGATGTATTCAAGACAAGACTGGGTAAAACACTGGCCAATCTGGTCTGACCTCAGAGCTGATCCTGCCTGACGCAGAATGGATTAGAGACCCCATGAAGCTCCTCCCAACCTGAACGATCTTATGATCGGGTATGCTGCATCTGAGCTTGGTACAAGCTATTAAACAGTCCTATCTTCATCTTACCACTACTTGTGAAGACCGTCGTGTGTTCACCCCAGTATTGCTGTTACTGTTAGAAACATTTGGAGCAGCAGCACTTAGTGCTGAACTTCCATCTTCAGTTTCAGGAGTCTCTGTTTTTATTTCCTCCAGCTCAGGAGCTTCAGAATTGGTGCTGATTTCAGCATCAGTGCTGTTACGGTCTGATGGTTGCTCTCGTCTCCTCTTTCTCTTTTCCAAGTTTTCAAACATGTGCATGATGGCTTCTACCTTCCTGTCTTCCCGGGACTAGAACACAAGAGTAAATGTAAGTCAGAACTGCAAATTATGCACATAAAGAGGAGGAGGCAAGAACAGATATGGGATGCAGCACAGGAAGAACAACTGCCAAATAGCAATGACAAGAGCCAGAAAGGGGACAGAGAGAAGCAGTTCTTTTCAGATATTTGCATTTTTCAACATGGCAAATTTCCCAGAATAACAACATCATAATCATGTGTTCATAGAGTAACTAGAAGAACTAGACTTTGTTCCTAAATAGGACCACTTAGACACTACTGAGTTATATTTATAAAATAGCCACAAGGAAAAGCATAATTTTGAAGAACTAAAAACCATAAGAAAGAATAAATAGAGTGAAGAGACAACTTGGAAACAAATAGAACTACTCGCTAATGACCAGAAGCAAACAGAAGCCAAGGGCAACAGAAGCAAATCAGTAATATGCAGCAAGTAAAACACACCACACAAACTGACTAAAATGATTCAGATTGATTCCTTCCTGGCGTCCAGAGATCACCCAGCTCAAAACCAAAAGCTCTTGTCTAAGCAGCTTACAGAGTGGATAAGAAAAACAGAACATGAAAGAACAGAGAGGCAAAACAAAGGTATTTATTAGGTAAACAGAAAAGACAGGAAATCTTATCACCTAGCTGTGTCAGAAATAATTGGTAATTATGCATGTAAAAGGCCCAGTACAATAATGCTGCAGTAACTGCCAAAACCTAGGCTGAATCAAGCGAATTTTATAAGAAGTGGTGTCAAGTGCCTTCTGAGACTTGTCATGGAGGAGAAAGTATCTTGAAGCACACGGCAGTACTCAATCACAGCAGCCTGGCCTTTACAGTTTTCTGTTAAAAAATATTCAATACACACACACAGAATTAGAGACTAGGAAAACTATAGATACAGGTATTTACCTGGTGCCAAGTATAGAAAACTGGATCTCATTAAAGCAGATTAACTGGTGCAACATACAGGAACAGAGCTTACAGGCTCATGGGAAACTAACACTTCACTTAGGCTTCTTCAACTATACTGTCCCAGAAAGAGATCAGCTTCCTGGCATTAAAATGAAATCTTCCCTCCAAGCTTAAAGGCCAGTCTGATGGATGACTGCTTTTATTCAAATTCCAATAGAAACTGACTGCTTTATCTTGTCTGTTCTAAAAAAATCCATGAGATAATGCAAAGACCTCTCTGCTGGATGGCCCTCGGCTCTGCAATTTGCTGCACTATCTTAACTTTTAAAGCATTCTCAGGAAATTTACACATAGATGATCTGTATCTCCAATCAGAGAAAGACAGGTGATTAAGGTATTTGAGGGAACTCCTAGCTCCACTACATTTGTTGGCTGGTAAAAGGAGGGGAGCACTTTTTCTTTTTTTCCTCCTTGGGTTTTTGGTTGGTTGTTTGTTTTTTTTCGTTTGGGGTTGTCTTTGTTTTGTTGGGTTTTTTTGCTTTGTTTTTTTACTTTGTTCTGGTTTTTTTTTTGTTCTTTTTTTTTTTTTTTTTTTTTTTTGGTTTAAATTAATGTATTAAGTAGAGCCAGAACAGCTCCATTCACATGCATAAAACATTCTAATCCAAGGGGTAATCCCAGGTGCCATAAGAAGCACAAGAAAAAAAACCCTGCTCTACTCAGTATCGAAGGTGGCTAAGAAGGGACTTTGTTATCAAAGATCCAAGAGCACTAAGAAATATTTTGATCAAGAAGACCGATTCAGACAACAATGATTTAGGAGCACAAAGGGATCTCCTAATAACACAGCAAATTTTGTTGACTTGTGCCAGTAGTGCTGTTGGTGGTCTACCCCTCTTTAATAACTTCTGCCACTTGATCCTACCCTTTTCCCACATGGCAAACCTAACACAGCAAAATGTGTCACGTTTTAACAAAAATCAGGTTCCAGTTCATCATATGATCTAGTTGAAGATGTCCCTGCTCGCTTGCATGGGCGGTTAGACTAGATGACCTTTAAAAGGTCCCTTCCAACCCAAACTATTATATGATTCTATGATTCTATATAGCTCCAGAAATTCTTGTACTGGCAATAAGAAAGGGCAGCAGGAACATAAAAACGGTGCGATTACCTTTTTGGAATCCGGTGCTAATCATTTTGTTAATGGTATGTTTTAGACTATAGAATAGCCCTGAAAGTTACAGTTAAACCTTTCAATCAGGAAACAAACCTGTCCTATACCTTCTAATCTGCAGCACTCTAACATAAATCCTGTTATGTGGAGTCAATCTGGGTGGTTTTCAGTTGGTTTTTTTTGTTGGTGGTTTTGTTTTTTTAATAAAATTACTGAAGACCACTGACAGTTGGAATTTGTGTTGAAACAAGTGAAATAACCAACTGGACATGCTGGTCACTGCATGAAGCAAGTCCTAAGGGGGATGATACCCAGACTGAGAAAGGTACTTGCCCGGCGGCTGTGGACCAAGGCTCCCTGTTCATCTACAGGCTCCTCCTTCTCCCCTTCTTGTTTCTCCTCCTTCTCTGCCACCTGAAAGAGAAGCCCAGACTTAGTATGTCAGACAAAATCTGGTACTGTTTTAAAGTTATCAAGATGCCTAGGGTAATCTAAGGTGCTAAAAATTTAAAAAAAGGCCTCCTACAGTTTCTGTTCTGAAGATCCCAGTGCTGTACTGGATCAGATTCCACAGCACTGAATAATAAAAACATACATATAACAAAGTGTCAAGGGTTTTACCTCATTGTCACTGACTGCTGCAGGTCCCTCAGGAACTTCCTCCGTTTGTTGACTGCTGTTCTCATCTGATGCAACGCCCTGCTGTTCCATTTCTAGTTCCTTTCGACGGGCTTTTCGCCGGCGTGTTTCTGCCCCAATCAGTGTGCCTAAAACAGGTGGAGGTAGGTGTTCTGCAGCATTTGGGCTACGTTTCTGCACAGGGCAATTCCGGTTCCCCTTGTGACACGCACAGTCCACTTTATAGTTGCTGCTCCAAAACACAAACATAATTTGTGTCACTCTTCATTTCTCAACCCTTGTACAGAGACATTCAATGCATCTCCTACTAAACATCTCACCACGTGCCAAAGCAAGGACAGCAGGCTACCTTATGGCCTCTATTGTAGAATATGCCAGCAGAACTGGACAGAATAGCCGGAAAATGCAATTCAGTAGAAAACGGAGCAAAATGTAGAATGCGAGGAAAGGGCTGGAGGAAGATGTCCAGTCCAGGAGGGCAGTGGAGAGCTCCTGGGCGAGGTGAAGGACTCACCAGATGTTGTACTCATAGTCAAAGGCGATGGTAACCTCTGTGTCCTTGGCAATGGTGGCAACAGCATAGATACACAGGTGGATCATCCCATCAGCAATCACATGACGAACCTTGTTAAACAAAGTAGAGAGAAACTAACATCTCCACAAGTTGCACTTCTTTCTTTCAAGAGGGAAGCCTCCTTCTGCGAAGTAGCTCTTATCTATTCCATGAATAATTATCCTAAATTTTCCATAGGGAAAAGGCCTGCTTCACTGCTCTTGTCTCATCCTGTGCTTTTCCACTTACTACCACCTGCTTACCCTAACTATCATTCTGCAGCCAAAGAAAAGCCATAAAAGAGACCTTTTCCTTCCAAAGAAAAACATCATGTTCCCAAACTTTCTCATCTTCCAAGTATAAACCATCAAACAAGCAAGAGATGCACAGAATCTACCCCATTTACTGCATTTTAAGTTTGAATATTTATAAAAAGGGAAGGCACTAAGCCTGTGTAAAACATGTATTTGCAATTACAGTGATGGTGAAGAGCGAATTTACCTCTGCATTTGGAGTGCAGGAACGCCTGATGAACCTGGCATCATTACCAAAGGTGCGGGCATCAACACACATTTCAACGCCATTGAACTTGGAGTAGAACAGCACAAAGGGATATGGCCTGGAGAAGTAACAGAATGTCTCAATCCCAAAATACCCAATTCCCATGGCACTTATAACCGGTATCCCTCACTTCACTGGAAGCAGCGCTTCCATCAGTGCTATTGCTCTGGACACTTATGCGCTTCCATCATCACAGTTTAACAAAGGGTTTTGGTCCATAAACAGAGCATCAAGCTGAGGTTGTATATTTGATTTCACATTTCTATGGATGGCACAGCTGTCAAGGCCCCTGTAAGTGTGCATTACCCCATAGAGACACTAGTGTCTCCGTGCCATGATGCTCTCATACTAATCACTTCATAGTACTCTTACTTTTTGAAGAAATGCCCATTGACCTCGAATTGCTGTCGTAACATAACCTTCCCTCGATACTCAATTATGAGGGTATCTAGTGCCAAGTCTCTTGCTGCCCTCAGGATCTTGCGGTGCTTCTGAACACGAGTCACCCTTCCCAGCTGCAGCTGTAACAAACACCAGAGCAAAATATGAGAATTTAAACCAAAGGCCTCTAACTCATGAAGAATATTTTACCTACATGAAAAGAAAAATTACTCTAGTAGCAACACACTCTAGAGTAGAAACTCTGCAGGCAAATATATTGTTTATTCTGTAACAGTTTAGTAATAAACCAATGTCCTTGATAATATTTATCAAAAGCAAAGAGTATTTATTCCTTTCCTTCACAAGTAAGTCTCACAAATCAGACCAAGTATTTCAGTCTTGCAGCTAGGAGGCATAACCAGACCTGTCAGTTGCTGCTAACAGGGAACTGCTCTACAATTAGGACCACTTTCACAGCCAGAATAACTCAAATCTTCCCTAAATTGTGGGTTGTCACAGATTCAGATGAAAAAACACAACCTTTTCCTTCTACAGAGGATGGTAAATTCTAGCTAACAGGCCAAAGACTTAAACTGGCAATTTCCATCTCCATCCAGAAACTTCTCTTCATTTGCCTGCTCAACTAGTGCTGTTCGCTTTTTTTTTTAAATTAAGAAATAAATTTTTAACTAAGTAGTGACAGTTTGCTGAATCTTCTTTACGTTAAAGTCTACAGTTCTGTTACAATGGATTTTCACAACAATGCGTCTTGACAGTATGAAACCACAACTTTCTTCAAGCACAGACATCCAAATACGACACATTTTACAGATTAATGGCAGGGATATTATAAGCACTAGGGCATAGGAAAGACTTCTTCAATAAAAACAAAGTGCTTTTCCTGCTTAACAGATTGAACCTCTCTGCAAGTAAAAATTACGTGAAGATGGGTGGCTGCCTCACCACAAGAGCTATGCCTGCTCTTTCCTAAGCATGCTGTTCACTGCTCATAAGGACCAGGTTTTGATACTTTTCCAGAGTGAATTGAGGCATAAGTGTTCTTACTTCAGTAATAATGACAGTCTTCTACCTAAATTAGAAGTAAGCCACAAGATTTTATTAAATGCAAGCTCCCAACTTTTCCTGATAAAACTGTCTTGTTAGAAACAGCTACTGCACAGTCTGCTCAAATGGATAAAAATCACATTAGCTTAAGAAGGGACTCAATCTGGACAGCAACAGAATGCATGACATTCTAACCTTGTGAAAATAAAGTTAATGCCTTAAGGCAGCACTCAGTACTGGGAACCAAACAAAACCCTCCGTATTAACCATATGAAAGAATTGAACCACAGATTTTATTTTTTTTTGGTAGCAATCTTGACTGTGCTCTGAATGAAACCTCTTTGGGAAGATGACTTTCATTGTTTTAATATGACATTATACTGCAGATCTTGGATCAGCCAGTAAAGTAAGATCTATGTGTCGACTTCTCTCACTCAGGTCCAGGATAAATATAGCTTTATAAAAATATTCATTTGAAACCTATGCAGACAGGAGTAGTGGTCTTGCTATTCCAGATCTCCTTTTAAGAGATATACCCAGTGCTACATTTAGCAAGCCTACAGGGTATATCTCTTTTTTTATACCACTGTATCTGCCAGCAACTGGAAAAACCTGCATGTATGTATTGGAGACACTGAAAAGCCCTGCAGGGTGTCATTCATCTCTTCATATCTTGGGTCGTGATAGGAGCTCACAGAGTATTCCCCAAGTCCACTGAACTGGCATAAAAGAAACATGTTATTTCCAGACTAAGAAGACACACTGCTGGCCCTAATTTATCATGGGTTTGTTGATCAGAAAAGTGAACTGTAGGACAAGACTGTTTACATTATCAAGACTAGTGGCTAAATTATTTTAAAAACATTAGATACACTTTGTACTATCCAACTGTGGTAACAGAGAATAAATAAATGGGATTAGATTTGTTAGTGTGTGACAGAAGGAGATAAGGAGAAAGTATCTGAAGTTAGTAGATAAATTAGGACTGAGACACGAGCGTGTCTCCAGTTGAATAATTTTGTTTCTATACTACCACTTGTTTGTTGTTACAATCAGTTTCTCAACTAAGCTGGCCTACCCAGGAAGGTTGGACCAGATGACCTTCAGTGGTTTCTCCCAACCTAAATTACTCTACAACTCTATCAAATTCTCTTAGTATCTTTCAGAGATGTGAGTTTAATGTCTGGTAGCCTTCACTCTCAACTTTGGCCCATGACTGACTTGTATTACTGTTCACCTGATGCTGGAAAACAGCTTGGGGAACACAGGTGGGATAAGGTGGGGTGGTAGGAGGAGAAGAGAGCCCATAAGGAAAGAGAAGCTCTGCATTTGTAAAACTTAACAATTATCTGAGTTTGGTAAAATAGGAATGATCTCATAGCTTTTCTGATAAGACCCCAGATCAGCTTGTTTTCGTTCTCTGAATTTATAAATATGAAGAGGATTAACTGCCATGCTTTCATGTGTGAAAAGAACAAATGATTTTATTCATGTCATAGGCTAGGGATTGCTGACTGCTAATCAGACAAAACTGTTCTGATATGTTTGCAAAGCAACATCTGCATAATACTCAGTGGCTTTATTTTATAAAGGCCCTTTTGCTCTTCACTTCAGAATGTGAAATCAATCAGGGGTTTGAGCTCAAGTCAGCAATTATCAGAGGCAACAAAGGGCAAATACTGACCCTGGGTTTGGTTTGGCAACAGCAGGCAGAAAAGTGATTCACAGCTTTCAGTTTGTCAAGCATCTGGCAGTAGCCAGCACTAAGATGATTTTATTCATGACACTGAACAGCTTCATGTTTTCACAAGTTTCCCTTTGCATCACTAGGACAGTTGAGAATTGGTTTATCCAAAAAATTCCAATGATCAAAATCCCATATCCTGCACGTATAACTCTTAAACCATCTTTCCCTACTCCTGGCTTGGGGAAGATTTTAGTTCACACTTTCTTCTTCTCTCTCTCTTTTTTTTTTTCTTTTTCTTTGAAGTATACACTTGCATCACTGTTTACCCAAACAAAAAACCTCTCAACTGTGAGAGTATGCAGGGCATCTACAACATTTTATTTTTATTCCTTTCTCCTGTCTCCAAGTCTTCATGGCCAAATAGAGCAGTTATGATACCCATCTTCTACACACAGCTGCCATGTGCATATTGACATGACCGCCTTAATTTTTTTCCTAGCTCAAAGTACCTGTTTCCTTATCTCCCAGAAAAGCTATTTTAACGTCCAGTAATGATACCTAGTTAAAAGACAACTGATGGAAACCAACAGACGTTCTCAGTTTGTCTAACAAAGATGAGACAAATGAGTGGAACAAAAATATAAAGCACAGGATGAGAGACCATGCACTCCACACCTGTGCAGGGTATCCTCCTCACAACACTCCACAGCCATCTGCTGCGCAGAGAAAACAAGGACACAAGGGCTGACAAGCAGCAGCCCAGGACAGCCACCTGGTCTTTCCTCAGTATCCAGAGGAACTACAAAGCCAGTAAGTCCCTTTACACTTTCCCAGCACGTGCAATGATAGGTACCTACCTACAGCTCGTTTAGAGTAACTGCAGCTCACTATGAAGTTTTGCAACTTTCTATCTTTTTGTTTCTTTGGAATACATAGCCTTTGGAGTCTTCTGATCTGGAATGCTGGCCACTTTACCCTGTGGGAAAACCTATGTCTGTACAGGCAAGGGAGAGGGCGAGAGAGCATGACAAGAACAAGCATGTTTATGTATGATATCTTTTATAATCGTCTTCCTTCTGTACTTTATGAAGGTAATAAAAAGAAACAGCATGTTTTATTACTTCTTTCAGGACTTTTCCTAAAACTCATGTGAAGGAGATAGAAGAGTTTACATTTAGACTCAGAAATATTAAGATTTCTAGAGAGGCAGAACTTTTTCTTCCCTCTATTTCCTCAGTTGCTCTCTTTAGGAAGGCTACTCACATAGCTAAGTAGAAGTGTTTCTCCCCAACCCCCACAGAAGTCTTATTATTGCAGAACTAGAGGCAAGAGTGGAAGGAAGTTGAGTCCAAAGTCCTCTTTCTGCACTCTCCCTTACTGGCAATATCTGTGCTCTGCCTGATGTGCTTCACCTACATGAAAGCAGAGGGAAAAGTGGGAGGGAGCACGTGAACTTCACAGAGCGGTGAGTCAGCTGATACAAACAAGAATGATTCAAGCACAAATATATACCTGATATTCAGGTTTCTGACTCCACTTCCATTCTACAGAAGAGGTGCCCCACATCTGTTTTGGAGCCCATCCTTTTCAGTTGCACCTATCTCCATTCTCCTGGACAAGGAAGCCCTATCTCCATTCTCCTGGACAACGAAGCCCCACAAAGCCTGAACTGAGTGGGAATGCTGCTCTCTGTTCAATAAAGCATGGACCAGATGAAACATCAGCTGAGAAAGTAGCGGGGAGGACATACACCACACAAACACATTCTTTTCCTGTTTCTCCTTCTCTACATGCACTTCATAAAGCTGGCATGACACCAATCATTGCACATCTTGGAAGAGAAAAGTGAGGGAGAGACAGTTCCCTAAAATCAGTTGTAGTTGTACAGCATTTGAAAGTTACCGGAGTCCAAATAATAATCCAAAATATTGAAATAATGTTGAAAGGTTCTTTAAAATAGCTTCCCACAGAACATGAGCCAGGAGAAACAAACACACACAACCTCCCCCCCCTCCTCCCTCAACAAACCAGGAAAACTCAGCTGGAAAGCAGGAAATTTCCTATCTCCAGCAAATGATAGATCTGGTTCTGCCTCAAGCAATTCAGTGACCAAAAGCATTTATGGTAAAATAACTGTGAACCATATCACAGAACTGTACAAAATATCCCCAACTTAGCAACACTGATCTGGCTGAATGCGAGTGTTTCTGAATCTGCCTTGGTACTGGCATCTCTTCTGTTCCCTTTTATATCAAATCTAAGCCTATTGGTCTGAAATTATATGACCAGCTACGATATTGCTCACCCATGCCCACACCTTATGTCTAGAAACAAGAGGACCTGACCCACCCCACTTCTGTCACAATGGTTCTTACCTGCATCTGGGACCCAATAACAGTATTATTGCAGGCCAACTCTGTTTTGTTGATTGTGTCTAGCATAGCAGTTTTCCCCACGTATTCTTTATTAGAGTTTAGATGACGCTCCAACAAGTTCTGTACATCAGCACTGTACTGGTTAGTAAAGGCTTCTTCATACTGATCTGTCCACAGTCGTATTCGATTCTCCCACCCTTCAGCTGTGTTTTCATCCAAGGCATGTGCTTCAGAAGGGGAATTCTGCACCAAACAGCAAAGAATTAATGGCTAGCACACAATGGGAAAAACCTATCCACAGCCCTCTGAGCATATGAATATGCTACAAAAAAAGGCAAATCTATTCCAAGCTAAGAATGTGCCACTTATGAGGACAACTTTTTCAGAACCTGCATCCGTCAGAACACTGTACAACAGTGCCGCTTAGGAATCTACAGAGAACTCTGTACAGGACTAAGACCTCTTGAGAGCTGGTCCTCGGCCCTGCTACATACAAGAAAATTAAGCTAGTACATAACCAGAAAAAGTTTAAGTCACTTTGGAAAAATAATTAAGTAGATTAAAAAAGCGAAGGAACAGAACACACAAAGGCAAATAAATCTCATGTAGGCTTTTCCTACAGTCAACCCACTCATGTTCAACATAATGCTAGATGATGCTGACTGCATCTCAATCTTTGCAGTGACTGATCCGAAAATAATTCTGAACCTTCTAGCTAAATGGTCATCAGGGTTTCAAGAAACTGAACATAGAGCATAAGCTAATACCCCGAGGGTTAAAAAGGCAAGCCCTAAGCAGTGTAAAGAAGAGAGGGCAAAATCAGGTAATCCATTTATACCACCTTGTAAGGGAGGGGAAAAAAAGCTGGTAGGAAAAAAAAAAAATTTAAGCTTAATTCGTTACTTTACAATAGTTGAAGTAATTCAACAAATAGTATTCCAGAGGGCAGTAACAACTAGCTTCATACGGGACTGAGACATACATACATGCCACTGAGGTATTAGTGACAAGGACCACTGAAGAACAATCATTATTTGCATCATACATATTAAAAGCATTAAGTTTTAATGCATTTTTACCCTCTCAAGGCACTTGTGTACTATGGAGACAGGCACATACACACACAGGACTGTTCTATTTCCTCTGAGCCACCTGCTAGAAGCTACAGTACTGGGGTCAGATGGAATTGGGTGTACTTTAAGGCACCTCTTTGTGTTTCTAGGAACACATTTAGCTCAAAATGCAATCCTACTTTTTTGTCAAAAAAACTTTCTATCAGATAGCCACACCTACCAGTATTGCAAAAAGTCAGAGATAAATAATTGTCCCATCCACCCCTAGTAAGGGGATGTAGAGAGAAACAAGGCAACACTGCTAGGGACTCCTAACTTTAAACTTGGGTACTACTTTGATGCCCAAGCTTAAAATAGCATTGATGCAATCAAATGATAACTGACCTCACAGAAGAGTGGCCACAACCAGTTCTACATCCCTTACATCAAACACCCCACTCCCAAGTATCATGAATCAGTCATATCTCTTGGAACTGGATGACATTACCTTACAGAAGGCTATCTGAAGCAAAAGCAAGGTTCAAGGAGCAATTCCTGTGATACCCTTTTGAATAGGCCTGCTTGTGGTGCATGGTAAGGCTTAAGACTATTCTGAGGTTGGTCCCACAATCAGAATTTCCCCAGGCAAACCAAGAGTTACAAAATACAGTGCAAAAACCGCACCACCATCACAGAGGGTTCTCAGTTCTACTCACCTTCATCCTCAGAGACTTTCGGGAGCCCTCTCGAAAGGCCTGTCCCCCGAACAAGGAGAGAGAGAAAAAAAACCAAACTATTATGTATTTCCTCAGAATTAGCATCCCAGAACCACACTAGATCTTACTCCAACAGACCAACCCTTAACAAAAGATGACAAGAATTACAGGAAGACCTACACAAGAAGCAACGGACTTGAACAAAAAGACTCTGCAATGCAAATCCAGTGGAAACTGCTGAAAACCTTGACGGCCAGGATTTCTGAACTAAAAAGGCCTGCCTCATACTTAGTAAAAATCTCAAGATCAAAACCAAAACTATCCCGACTAACCCCACTTGCTTTGACAGAAGGAAGGGCCAACAGAATCAAGCTGGTTCACAACAAAAAAACTGAAGACCTCACACGGCTCCTGCTCAGTCTTTTATTTAATCAGTGCCCACCAGAAGAACTTCAAGGGAAACCTAACCTGGGGAAAATCATGGTAAAGCTAGCAGATGATGGGAAAGAACCAGCTGCTCACACACTTGCATTCCAATATAAGCAATCCAAAATTATTTCAGTCCTCAAACCCTCACAAACAAGACAGTAAAGTCATCCTTCAACAAATGTTCATCACTACCTACATAGTTTTCCACATAGGCACTATCTCTGTCCCTGAAGAACAGTGCAAAGAAGCTCTGCAGCCCAGATTCCTTAACATAGCCTGCTAAGAAATGCCACGCTCCCTTCATTTTTAATTCCATTCACAGACTGCCCCTTTGTCACAAACAGATAGACTCCAAAAGCTATTTCCCCAAATCCTAATAGAGCAGCAGGGAAACTATGTAATTGAATCCAAGCTCTGAGCATGAATGGACAGCATTGGGAAATAAGGGTGGAGTTCCAGTAAGGTAATTTTTAAACCAGCAGCCACGTAGTCTAGCAGGTCACAAATACAAGGCCTCATGTTATTTACACCAGAAAAAGCAATCCCTGACAAAAGGAACAAAAGGTTGTCAACCTGCTCTCAACAATACTCCAACACAGCATTTGGTAGGAACTGTAGCAATTGTGTCTCACTCCACATACCTTGATCTTTTTGGCCTTTGGAGCAGTACGAGCTTTTTCTGTACTCCTCTTCCTCTTCTTAGGTTTGCTTCTACGGACACGGTTGACAGTCAATGTGATGCTTGTAGGGGTGTGCTGCGTAGCTGTGTACAGCACTGTAGAGGGAGATAGTTCTTCATCCCAGCTCTCAGTTGCACTGCTGTCCCCACCTATAGAGAGGAGTGCTTTGTTAGCAACGTTTTTATTCATCCCAGAGAGAACAGCTTACCCTTATGTCCATTTTCATCAAGACCCTGCATAGCTCTTCCCTGACAAAACTATACCACCTCAGTTTTCCCACCCAAACTGGGCAGGTGTCCCAAACTTCTGGTATCTCATAGAATGGCACTGATGAACATTTCCCTTTTCTGTTCACAAGACAGTGTGATTTTCCCAAGAGCTAACTGAGGTGAGGCAGAAGGAGAGAAGAAAATCCCAGTGGCTGGGAGGCAAAGAACATTAGCGGGCACAGATCATGGTTAGATGCTTACAACAGCCAAAAGACAAAGGTCTTGTAGAAAGAAAGCAAAAGTTGCTGTTACCAGAATTACAACCTCAAGCTCACCTGACACGTTGTCCTGCTTCCGGCGGCGGAGTCTGATCACCTTCCCCCTGCTCATTCCTCTGCCAAAGGAGAATGCACAATTGAAGCTGGTTTGTAGGAGTAAAGTCACTTGAAATTCAACAGGATGTCACAAGATGCGTGCCCTCAGTGGGGCCCAGGATGATAAGAACATCGATTTAACATCCTCATCTCCACTCCTGGTGCCACCAACACTTGTCAGGCTGACAACGCAAAGGAGGAGGGTCAATACTGGGTAAAGCACTGGAAAGAACGCTCCAGTTAGCAAAAGGAAGTCCGTCCCACAGCCCAAACGTGACACGGTTCAGTATGAGAAGTCAACACAAGGAGCAGTCCAGATCTGCACTGCACCAAAGCTTACCTGCACTTTTCACACTTGAGGAGGAAACCATCTTGGGAGACACTGCAGTGGCACCAAGTGGGAATTGATTCTCCTTCTGAGGAGCTCTCACTGTCCCCGGAGTTCTCCTCATCAGGTGAGTGCAGGCCGTTCAGTTCTGCACGAGGTATAATGGTCTGGACAGGAGGAGAGGCTGGCGGTGTTGGAGGAGGAGGGGCTCCATAGTTATGATCCTGAAAACGAGTATTTGCAGTACTACTTTTAATGTGAAGATATGATGCCTAGAAACTGAAGTCCCAAATCCACAGTTCCCAGGTTATTATTTAACAACTGGTGTAAAACAGTAGTCTGAATTCCTTGATCTACCAAGAAGGTAGAACAATAGCTCTGAAAGATGTGTATGGTTTTCTTCTGCACCAATGAATTAAATTCAAAACCTATGAAAACAGCTAGGCTATTTCAATATTAACTGTTGTACAGCTAGTAATCCAAGATGACATCAGTGGTCAAACACTGAAACTGGTTGCCCAGAGGTGTTGTGGAGTTTCCATCTGTTGAGATATTCAAAACTCAACTGGACACCCAAACTACAACTAGGCAACCTGCTCAAGCAGAGTCAGCTTGAGCAGGGGGGTTGGATTACGTGATCTCAAGAGGCCCCTTCCAACCTCAATGATTCTGTGACATCCTGTTCATCCCATAGTTTGAAGCCGTGCTCCCACTCTTCCTGACTGTTCCTTGTTTCTCAGAGCTATAAGTTACCAACATGAAAGTCTGCGCAGTTGAAACAAGTATAAATAGTGCACAATAAACCAAACGGGGCATAAAATTACCACCAGGAAAATATTATGTATTCATGTATATTCACACTTCATTCATATACTTCAGTTAAAAATCTATCACCTAGACACTAATAAAGCTTGCTTTATAGAATACACAAGACTTCACAAACAATAAACACACATATGCAAAATGTATGGCAGAACTCAGCTGTAACTCTGTTCCCTAATAAATAAGCCAAAACTCCTAAGGCTTAACAGGCAAAAGACTATGGAACAAGGAGAAAAGAGTAAAGTAGACAGTAAAGAGCTGATTCACTGCAGAGAGAGTACTCACTGCGTAAGGCAGCCCGCGATAGCTGTGTTTCTGGGTGGCCCCATAGCCGTGGCTGGAGTACACATTCTTCTCACTGACAGCTGGACTAGCTTCCACAGACTCTGGGCTGCAGAGAGGGCCAGAAGCAAAACCCATCAATACAACATCATTTTTTTAGTGCCAGTATTTCACTGTTCTCTTCTGTTCAACACATGAGCTCAAAATGAAGAAACTTCACGAAATTGAGGTGTTATTACGCACTTCACCAGGCATCATGTGTGCAGAAGTTGTACAGGATGAACCTGCTTTCAGAGGGAAGGAACTGAGTAAGGGCCACCCTGGATAACTCATTAAACTTGGTCTCAATCTGGGAAGTTAAAAATAATTACCATGTAAGAAGCTCAGTTGCCTTATAGTTGAGGAAGTTGGGTCTAGTTCAGCATTCACATCTAAACTCAGCCAGCCTAATCTCAAAGCCACTGAACAGTACTGCCATGTTATCTCTGCAACAGCTTATTTCAAATAGCAGCTAAGCAGCTTTCTTTCCTGCATCTGCGCTTGTTTCTCTCTCCCTCAGATACTAATTGTTAGCTGAATCCAACATTCTGTGATAAAGCCTGCATGAAACCTGCAGCTGTCCTGACAGCAACTAACGGGAGTTGGAGATTCCTGTTACAAAGAGGCAGCAAAATTAATGACCTGGACAGACAGTGGCCACAGACAAATCAGATTTGCCCTGCGCTTTCTATACAGCAACATGGTGTGCAATGTGCTGAACAAGAAATTTGCTGCTGAGGTACAATGCACTCTTCCACCACATGGTGGTGAAAAAAAACAGCTAAAAATGAAAGGTATATCCTTAGCAGAAAGCTGCAGAAACCCTACTCAGAAAAGGGACAGCTGCAATTCAATGCAGGGAATATTAGATAATGAGGCTACAGACAGAATACAAGCAAGGAAACACACTGTCTGTTACAAGCAGAAGATACAAGTCAGCTAACCTCTGCACAGATCAGAAGTAGGGCCCATATCAGAATACAGCAGAATATTACTGAATCCTATCTGCAGGTGAAATGTTCTTCAAAATTATAGCATGGAGCTGAGCAAGCAGGAAATAAAAAGAGTGTAAAGGAAAACTTTACCTTGGACCTCTACTGCTCTGGTGAGATCTTGCAGGATTCTCAGTGGGTCCTACATTGTCAGTGTGAATCAGGCAGCACTCAAAGAACAATGGCCAGTGGTCACGCGTGGGGCAGCATTTAGGCACCACCTAAGAACACTAACCCCTGTGCCCTTCGGACTTCCTACTAGTTCTTGAAATCTCTGCTGCATTGAAGTTTGCCCCACCCTGCCACAACCTGATACACTCTCCAACGCACTAACCTTCTGAGCTTCTGGCTTATTCTGGAGTAAGGTGGATCTGTCTTTGTAACATAAAGGGAGCAATAATTTATTGCACAAAGAACTGCAGAAAGTAGAAGACCTTAAACCTGTGCAAACCACGCTTTTGTAGCTCAGGATTCCAGAGCATGACGTGATAAACTCAGTTGGTTTTCAATGTAACTACAGCCAGCTAAATTGTCAAAACCAGGAAATACAGGTGGTGATACCTCTCAGAGAATACATTTCTTAATAAAAGACACCGTGCAGAGTTTGCCACATAATCCAGCCTTGCTGGATCTTTGCAACAGTCCTTCAGGACTTCCAGATTGGTACACAGTTAAATCCATTCAGGTTTAACTGCATCTTCAGAAACAATATTAGAAGGAACAGAGCCTAAACAGCCTAAGCAGCAGATCTGTCCTCTGTCCAAGTCACCCACATTCCTAACTTCAGTCAGCCTCAAATACCAGCAATGCTGCTACAAGCATTAGCAATAAAACTTCAAGACTGTTGGTGCAACGGTGTCCAGGGGCAACAACACTGGGGCCCATGCTTCCTCAGCAGCAGCCTGCCAAGGAGCTTCAACAACTTCCAATATGCAGTCAGACTAACACAGCGTAACTACTCTGCAGCCTCCATGCCGCCCTCAGATGAACACAAACACCCTTCAGCATTTTCACCTCCCCTCTGTATCAGAGACCAGGGGAAGATGCTAAAGCTCAGCCTGAAAAGAGGGGCAGCTAGTTTTCCTTTTACCTTTCCATGGCCTTCCTGATAAGGGATTGAGTTCAAAGATATGCATAAGAGACAAGAAGCTCCGATAACCCAGACTTCATGCATCAAACTAGTAGAGTTTCAAAGAAGGGGAGGATAGCCTTAACTTTGAACAGATTCACGAAGGACACTTCAGCACTAAGTAACAGTGCATCAATGCAAAGCCTGGAGAATAAAGTCCCGGCATTCCCAATTTTTAGAAAACAGAGAAACCAATTCAGAAATCTTCAAAAGCCTTTTTTCAAAGCACTCCAGCCTAGCCTCAAGTTGGACCTACAAATTTCTTACAACCAGGGAAAAAGAAAATGCTTTGCAGAAGGTTTATAGACAGTCTTTTTGATATTTAATTGCTACAAGGGACGTGTGTAGATATATCTGGCTCTTCTTTCTACCATGCTCAGCTCTGAAAGCAAAGCGCCTAGTATATGAGTAAACTATTTAGCACTCTTTCTCCTGTCATAAACAGTTTAAAATTCCTGCATGTTGACTCTTTAAAGTGCTGGTGTGGGAGAAGCATGGTGACAAGCTTAAATCTTGAAAAGTGAAGGATCATATACCCACTGCAGATGAGTGACTTACTAGATTCTGACTCCCTGTTTAAAAACATGTAAAAAACATGGGCTTTAGGATGGAATGAAGCATCACGAAGAAGAATGCCTAGAATGGGGCCAGTGCCAAGACAGACAAAAAAGAGCATTAGCAGTCTTGCAGAGAGTGCAACTGTGTAGTCAAACTCTGTGCATAGTCAAAGCAGGGCAAGATGGAAGGGAAAAAACAATGATTCATACCCTAGCCTACTGCTCTTACAGCTGAAAATTAATAGAGTCTGGAGCAATATCTGTTCTACACTAATCAATCTGACAAGCAGGTATTTGCACAGTAGGTACCTTTAAATAATACATGAGGGAAATCTGTCTCCAAAATGCCCTTTGTAAATTTTTGTAAAGAGATGCTATAGTCTGTTTTTCAAAGGATGCAGGAAAGCAGGAGGTAGAAGCACACAGAAATAACTTGAGCCCTCCCTCTCGCCCCCGACAAAAACATAGTACTCATCCGAGCTGACATCATTCTAACAAGCGTTTTAAGAAAAGATCACAATGCAATATTTTCTGGAGTTGAATGCTCCTGACTCCTGCAGAAGCAGAGTCTTTTAAAAGAAATGGTAAGTCCCCTCCAACAGGCCTCAGAGACAGGACTGCCGTGAGAGCCCTGCACAGGGTCCTGTGGTGGGGACCCTGAAGGATTGCCCACTGAGGTGTGCTTCTTGGAACCTGCGCAGGGGCAGAAACAAAATAAAGGAGTCTGCACAGGCTGATGCTGTCTCACATCTCTAGCCAAGCTCCAAAGGGGTCCAGAAATCAGTCATGTAAGATTGGTACTGAGTCTGAAGCAGTAGACTCTACTGAGAGGGAGGATCAGCACACTGATCCCTCATACGACATAGCTTTTGGGAAAGGAGCTGGCTTATACCTTGCCAACTTCAAGCAAGTGTACAGCAAATGCACAACTGTCTGCACTTGAATATAGACTTACTAGCCAAGCTGACACAAAACTCACGGTTGAGTGCCTCGTACTGTTAGAATTCTCCTTTTCCCCATCTCCCGTGTCAAACTTACCAATCTCTGTAACACTGCATTTGTTAAACACTGAGAGTCTGTCTCTGCATTCATCTGTCACACAGCCAGTGGACCAGCACCCCCTTTCTCCCCAGTGGAGAAAGCACCAGCACCAATCCTGCAGCCCCACTCCAGGGCAGCCCTCTGACACCCTCCCCTCCTCTTCTCCTCCTCCAAGGGGTAACACTCACTCCGATCCTGCAGCCATGTCGGAGTAGGACGTATCTGGTGTGGTGACTCCCAGAGGGATTGCAATGCTCATGACGCCCGTCGGGGATCACGGAGTCCAGAGGGCAGCGACTGGCCGCTCCGAGGGCGGAGAGGAGCCGCAGAGCCTCGGCCAACACGTCACGGACATGGGGAAACCTACCGGGGTAGAAACAAAGCATTGCATCTCTGTTACAGGATGAGCTCTCCCTGTATACCCCTAAAGAAGGCTTTCACAGCAAAAGAAAAGCAGAAATAGATTTCCATCAGTGACATGGCACATAATTTTTATTTCATTTTCTTATGTGGGGCCAGGGAAGAGGTAGATGGTAGTAGTTTGGTGAGGTTTTTGGGTTTTTTTTGTTTGTTTGGGGGTTTTTTTGGTTTTGGGGTTTTTTTACAGTCTTGGACTGACATGCAATGAGCTGCTTGGCCATAAAGCCAATAATGATAGTTCCCCCCTCCCCCAACTAAACTTAGGACTAATTATCAGATAAGCAATCTATTAGCTCCTTCTGCATATAAGCAGCAGCTGTCACCTATCACCCACAGCCCTCCATCAGCATTTCCTAATTCCTTCCCTGAACAAGTTGCAGGCAAAGCCCCATCTGGGAGGACAATGAGACAGAGCTGAGGTGGACTGAGCTGAGACCTCTCACTTGAGATCAGCTTATATCTGCATTCACTGGGCCCACGGCACAGGCGAGCGTGACCGGCAGAGCGGCTATCCCCACACCACCGACAGCCTCCCCTCAGCAAACAAGGCCCGTCCTGGATTCTACACCAATTACTCAGTCTGGCGAGCCCTGACTTTCCGAAATCCCAGCTGACACCTCCCCGCAGCGGAGCCACGTCAGACATCTGGGCGCTCGCGCATAGGCCGCTCCGATGAGAAACACGGCGGGACCATTGGCTTGGTGTGGGGAATCGGGGTGAGTCACAGCGGCATCACCGGGCGCAGCCGCCGGCCGGCCGTGCTGGGGCCGGCAGGGAAGCCTGTGCCCGGGCTCCACATTCCCTGCTGACCGCAGCGTTTTGGTAAGGCAGCGAGCGAAATCGCCGATAAACGCAAACTTCCAAGGGTCGGACGGCGGACAGAAGTAAAACAGGATCAGCTCCTCGTTATGTAAATAACCTCAATAACACAGACGTTCATAAAGGAGCTATTATTCCATGCGGCTCTGCAGAAAACCCCCATGATGCAGAGAAAGGCTGCATTTCCGCACATAGCAAAGGTAGCTCTAAAACTAACGAAAACCAGCAACAATTTAGCGACCCTCTTTGCACTTTAAACTTTTAAGGGCAGCCTTGAATAACTTTCCGCAGTCTTTCCCCCGGCTCTGGCAGCGCAGATGAGCCAGCCTGCCCTCCCAGCCGGCCGTCACATGCTCCTCGGCATCTCAGGGGTTCTGCCAGCAAACCCTCCTGGGCTACAGACAGGCCATGAGCCAAGTTTTCCTGTGGGTAGTGAATTTCTCACAGGGAACTGCCTTTGGACACCATAGTCCAGCCATTGTTTAAGACACAAAACCCCCCAGAAACACAAAAACACACACTCACTACAAGGGCAAATGAAGGAAGACTGAGAGAGAGTCAGAAAGTTTAAATGCCACATACTATATTGCCTTTTCCTGTCTTAAAAGGCAGGCCACTTCTCTTAGCACGAGGAAATATTTTCCTTCATCAGTATAAATCCCTAAGAGAAATCCTTCTGATAGTATGACAGGCACACAGCGACTTACAGAAGTAGCACGTAAAGATTTCTAAGTGGTCTGTGGCAATTCCCTGTTATGCCCCAAAGCAATGGTCTCGCACAGAGGTGGGAGATGAAAAAGAAAACAGGTAGGACTAAGCTCACAAGCAGCTCAAACCCAAGACAGCCCAGGTGTCCTTGAGTGTGTTTTCTGGAAAAATAAAAAGAAAAATAAAAGGACCTTTAGGAAGTGTCTCATTTACCCTTTCTCATGCTTGTAACAGAATTGTGATTTCTACAGATGAGACAAACTACTGCTAAAATACAGCTAAAAGCTACAGACAGCAATCCCTGCTTCAATCCAGTGTCACATAAAAGTCTGGCACAAGGTTAAAAGAAATAGGACAAGTTTCTCAGTGTCTGAAGCACCCTTCGCTTTTAAGGGACATAGAAAACTCCCCCCCCCCCCCCCCCCCCATCTTTTTAAACACTTGCTTAGATTTTTTTTTTTTCCCTATTGATCTCTTGCCTTTGCCATGACCATACCCAGCAGGCAGCAGCACAAGATTTCGTCAGGACAAATTCCAGCCTCCTGCCTGCTCATGACTCAGCAGAACAGGAGGATTTCAGGTGCAGCTTCTGGACTTGAGAGCCACAGGATATCTGGTCAGTCCTGGGATAACTGGGACAAGTTTTCAGCTTTCTCATAGAAAGCCCTCTTCCCATCAATGCTGTACAAACACTGTTGCACTGAAATGGTCTGGTAACTCCCACTTTTGGGAAGGAGATTACTGGAGAAACATGAAATACCAAACAGAAAGGTTAGACAAGGTGAGTTCCAGTTCAGTTGCTTTTGTGTTGACCCAGCAGTACTTGCCCAACCATCACCCATGCTCAGATTTTGCTGTTTGTTGCTACTGTTTTATGTGTACTTTCAACTCTAACAATGTAACATTCAAAATGAATTGCTGAGACCAAGCTGAAGTGCTGTCCAAGACTGCATCAGCTTCAGGCTAGATTACAGTCTGGTCTTCATGAAACTTGGCCTGGTAACACCCAAAACACTAGCCTGCACAGAAAAAACATGGGGATTGAGGTCAAAATGTTCACCCATCAAACTGGTTAATTTCCTGTATATACAGTCCCCAAGCGCCTTCCTACCTCTCCTCCCCAAAATATAGAGCTGTACAGGAGAAAAAAGTCACACCAAGTTCTCTCCAGTGCCACTGGAAGAAGTTTTCCTAAAATTCAAAGTCGTAATACAAATTTGATGAGCTTCAGACCACAACACAAACCTATCTCCCTTATGGTATAATTCTTGAAACCAAATGGAAACAGGAATTTTGATGACCTAACAGGTAAATAATACTTAGCTGGTTTTGGAAAGGCAGGATTTAAAGATGTATTTTTTTCCCCACATTTGGCATCTACACGCCTGCCTCCTTAACCAGTCATACCAGTATAAAGACACCTGGTCTTCCCCAACATCATCAAAACAGCCCAGATGAGCATCCATCCGCACAGCCACCCCAGCATTGGGTTCCCTGATTCTCACTCGGCACAGGTTACACACCAAGGGACTCGACCACCTTCAGACCAAAACCATAAGCGGTTGCCTTAGCTAAAATGTGAATATGCGCTATTCAATTATTTCAGGTAACATCCTGTATCGGCGGAAACGACTGTAATAAATCTAAGGTGGCCAAGCAAAGGTTAGGCAACACCTGCTTTAACAGTGAATTTAATTTTCAAAACTCTGTTCAGGATGCAGCAGCTGCAGTGCTGCATTGGCTCACTTCCACAACCACTGCCGTCCATGTTACAAATAAAGTAGATGCAGAAAATTTACTGCTGGAATTAAAAGTGGCATTAAAAGTCAGTATTAACAGGGACAATCAAGCACGGTCAAACAGCTCACTAGAGTTTCCTCCTTCAAGATGTGGTCATTCCCATTTTCACTGTTGTCCCAGTCTCACAGACACCTCTGGGCACCCGTGGTGTGCAACACTTGGTGACAGACTCTACAAAATATTTGTGAGCACCATGAAAAAAATCACCCCCAGACAAAAAAACCTGGGCACAGCCTCACAGACCACACAGGTTACCTAAATTCAGATGCCCAGACTCCATCACCATTTGGTGCTGCTCAGGTAACACTACACAATCTCAGGGGGGACAGAGCACTCCCCTTGCACCCTCCCATGGTCACAGACTCAAGGGTAAAGCAAGTTACCACAGAGGGAAAACAGAGAGATTCAGTCTGTTTCTCCACAGCATCAGTGCACATCTATAAGTCTGTGTCTACAGAGGACTTGAAATATTTTAAACGTTGTGCATCCAGTATCTCATGCGTTGCTGAGAATGATAAGGTAACACTGGTACAAAACACACTGTGGACAAACTGAGAAAAGCCTTTTCTGATTATATACAACTTCAACGTGTTGCAGGGCAAGGAGGACAGGGAAATCCTCTCTGCCTGCACCGACGATGATCACTTATCATGTATCTCTTGTTCACAGAGAGCAAAGGACAAACAAGCGCTTCCTTTACCACTCCCCACAACTCCAGTTACTGAAGCCCCAAAACTGAATGTAGATCCAAGACTTTTGACAACCCAGGATTACGAGTGTCCAAATGACAACTGCCGTCCTCTTCTCCGTGCTCAGCAACAGGCCTACAGTTCATCTATGTAGGATGAGCTCCATATATAATAAATCGCACATCTTTAAGCTCCCAAGACATTACCAGTCACATCAAATTCAAAGCACGTTTTTCTCCTGCATCTCCCACTGCCACAGGCCAGAGCTGGTGGCAAACTGGAAATAGCAGCTCTGACATGCAGCCTTCCTTGGCATCCTTTCCATCAACCTCATCTGGGACAGAGCCAGCAAATTCTGACCAGTTCATACTTATGCTGTCATCTGCATCAGTAGCAAACTACCCTGCAAGTGCAGAAGTACAAAAACCATTAACAGGCTTACAGATCCTACTCATTCACCTTCTCCCCTAGAAATTTCAGAATAGCCAAAATCTATGGAACATCTAATGTAAACATGAAGTGCTTCAATTACCATACTGAAAAAATCCCGTCTCATCAGCCTATGCCACCCAAATACGAGCGCTATCCACCCCAGTCCAGTCAAGCACTGCCCGTTCTTTCCAGCACACCCATAAAGCTCATGTCAAGGGCAAATCCTCACAGAAGGGCAAGCACCTTTAATGCAAACAGAATCAGATCAAGAGTTTTTGTGTTTAAAACAGCTAGCTCAAAAAAAAATGCATCAAATTCCCAGAATTTTAGACATGTTGTTCTACAAGGACACCTACACAGAGGCAGGGGCAGAGCAGACAAATCCTTAAGTCACTTAGCTCCAACTTATTCTGAAACATACAGATTCCTAAAAGTACTTGAATTGTGCCTCAACCTACCAATACAAATGCTTAGCTCTGCTCTGAAAACAAGCTGGGTTCACTAAGCAGCAAGGAAACAACTGTGCCAGTTTTAAAAAAATCAAATATTGACATGAGTATTTACTGTTATCTTTGGTACCATATATCATCTGCTAGGTGACTGACAAAGCAGGACAGCAATCCATCCATCCATCCCGCGGGGTCTGGGAGAACTCAGTCCTAGTCTAGAACAGAAAGGATCAAACTAACAGGCAACACAAATATTCATTACTAGCTAGGTATGCATACTGTGATAACCAAATTATGACAAATACAGTGCAATGGTTAAAGATTTATCTGTCTTGCAGCTTTCCTAAGACTCTTCCCTGTTTTATACATAAGTAACTATATGCAAAACGAAATGCTTGTATGTATACACTTGCTTCAGAGTTCAACTTGCTCTCTGCGATCTGGAGAACCATGATAAAGCACCAACAAGCTCTTAGAACAAGAATAACAACATTTTAAAATTTAAGTATCAAAAAGCAACAACCCAGCAAGACCTGATCCTGCTCACCATGCTGTACAAGACCTGGAGTCAAGGATCAGGGAAAGACTGCTTCTTTTAGGACACAGGTGATTTCAAACAGCTTTTGGGCCTATGCATCAGTCAAGTTGTTCCATACAAGATATGAAATCATATTAACGATTCCCATTATTCTTAAAGTACTTTATGGAAGCACTGGAAACTACATCAACACATGTCTACAAATACACCTATTTAGCTAAAGTCAGCATGATAAAGCTATTAAGTGAAGGGTATGTAAGCCACATTTAAAACTGAGGTACAAGCAAGTTAAACTGATTTTGATAAAATTTGGTAAACAGCTGGAAACTAAAAATCTTTTGATTAAATGTACTTAAGCTAGGTTTAACCTATTTTAAGGCAATTTTCATCATGTCCATCCATGGGATTCCATCATTTTAGGTGATGAAGGAAACATCAATTTTAGTCAAACTCCTCTGCAAACCACACCCTAGGGGACTACAAACGATGACAGTGAGCAACTGAAAGAAATTAAACCGTCAAGCAGAAAAATTATGAAATGCATAGTCAAGTATTCTCAGCAACTGACCCAAGACTGCAGAGATTACTCAGAAAAGCAAAAAGAATAACCTCAAAACTTTGCTGCTGCTTCAGCAGTCAAGTTATGCAAAACCTCTTTGTTTTGCAGAAAAAAAAAAAAATCCTGTGTTTTTCTTTTGGAATCACTAAGGATCTCAGGTATTATGCTAAGAAACAGAAGAGAAATTTAATAAGAGATAAAGGAAGACCAGATAAGACTTTGCGTTCAGAAATACCTTCTACTGGACAATTCAACCACATTCTTTACAGTCCAATACACTCCGGAAATGGAGATGTCAGGCAAGGGTTTGTTTGGACTTTCTTAAAACTTCTAATTTGCTGGGAAGCTTAATTTATATTGATTTGAAATTGGCTGAAGAGTCATACATAAGGATAATTCCATAAACAGACACATGCCAAATTAGAAAGGGGAAGCAAATTACAGAGTAGCAGTGATCCGTGGTAGACCAAATTATTCTGAGGTATGTTTATGGAGAGGTGGCAGGCAGGCACCAGGAAACTTGGCCTGTACCCCACACTGATGAGAAGGGACCTAGCTGCATTTGCATGGTCTGCACACACAGTCTGCTGAGCAGGACAGTGATAGAGATGATGTTTTAAAGGAATAACAACCTCAACGTAAAGGGAAAAGGACTATCCCAACCAAGAACTTCATATCAAAGTCCTCATAACTTTAAGGGCCATAAACACTGGAAATCTTCAAGAAAACTTCAGAAGACAATACTTTGAAAGTCTAGCCACCTATATGAAATGCTAACAACTTAGAAATATTAATCAACAAAACTTAAGGAATAATGGTAATAGTGGAGAAATTAAGAAAAATCCCACAAACTCAGCAAGAATAATTGTTGGTCCCTTTCTACGCAATGTTTTACATTGCCTCTATCTCACAGCATAACAAGTCATTGGTGAAGATGGCAAATTCTTCAAACACTGAAGCACTTAAAATGATATTTTCAAAAATTAAAGTAAGTCGACCCCCTGAAAACACTTTTATTTTACAAATACTGTTTTCTATTCTTTACTGAAAGATATAAAGCAATACAGGAGAAAAAAAGAATTATACATAAGGCCCCAAGGAAATGATGATACAAAAATTACTGAAGTAAATGAAACAGGAAAGAGGAAAAACATCCCTCTTCCGTCAGTTCTACAAACTTTTGATTTGGGACATTCACAGGGGAAAACTATTCTGCAGCAAGGGGAAACACATCCTAATTGCTATGCTGGTTCTATACTGTGAGTTTGTCATTCTCTTTTCCCACGGGGTGAAGGAGAACAGTTAAATGTCTGTATGTCACAAAAATAAGAAAAGGCAAACAAAAAGGTTCAGAACTGATATTTTGAGATTAAGGACTTGACAACTAACCGCCAATGAATCCAGCTGTGGCAGCTGATGTTACTGCTGCAACTGTCCCCCCTAAGCCTTTGCCAAAACAGCTGGCAGGAAGGAAACGTTGCCATGTCTCATCAAGTACAGTTGATGCCAAGAAGACTGGACTAAAAGCAGAAGCAGGTAACATATATATTCCCTTTTAGATACGGTTATAGGGGCAATAAATTTCTGCAATGGGGTAGAGCAGACAACTAGGAACAGCAATACTGGAAACACCACTGCTCAGTTCACCAAACCTTGTCAATATAAATCCTATGTTTTCAGATTCAGTTTAAAAGACCTCCCTACACCAGAAAATGGCTACGGTTAAAAATGAGACTCAAGATTTATTTAAATAATGTAAACAACATTGGTTTAATCCTAACAGACCAGAGTGTTTCCTTGTTCTAAATTTTGTTGCTTGTGAATTCACTTACATGAATGGTTGTACCTGTATAACTATTAAGCTTTCCTAAGTAGACAAACCCTAAATTAAAAAGGTTGTCAGATCACCCCCCTCCAAAAAAAAAAAAAAAAAAAAAAAACCAAAAAAAACCCCAACACCTTTAGACCTCAAAATTGTGTTTTGAAGGTATTTCAGAGAAAAGCCTATACCACATGCAAGGTCAGAGGGAAACAGAGCAATAAAGGGCAATAACTAGGATCAAATCCAAACCCAGAGAATTACAGTTCCCATGAGAATCCAGACAGTCCAGAGTCATGGGAAGTCGCTGAATATAGAAGGGGAATCAGCAGAATTTACTGGCACAGATTAGCGTCCTGAAGTTGCAACCAGTGGAAGGCTAACCACAAACAAGTTGCCAGGAGTAGGATTGCAACCTCCAGTCCTAGAACTGGAAAAAAGATTTCTCCATAATCCCACTAAATACTCTCTCTGCCTTGCAGGTCTGGCTGTACGTCCTTTATACATCTATTTAAGGCCCCCACGTGATGAAGGCTGCCTGTCTGGCCACTCCCAGCCAGGGCAAACAACCCAGCTCCAGAGGAGACTCCAGCAGCCGCTTCCAAGGCAGACGTTGCATCAGCCAGGTGTGCAGGAAGCGGCGGAGATAAAGCAGCTGTTGACGAAGGGGCTTTCGGATGGAGGCCACTTCAGGAATCCCGTGGAAAGGGCGACAGGAAGGAGAGAGACGCTCCGCACACAGAACAAGCTTCATCGGCTTCAGAAAGCCTTTGTGCTGGGGCTCCGGACCTGGCCTTTCTCCCAGAGATGATGCAACACTGAGGAACAAGGTCTGTGCCAGAGAAAACTATTCACAGGCTATGCAGATGGCAACGCGGCCAAAGGCTCTCGGATCAAAACTCGCCGGAGCCCATCCAGGCCCGCAAGCCCCCCCAGGGCCTCCTTTCGTGCTCCCCAGGATCCTCCATTTCACGTTGCCACCTTGCTCCTAGCATGACCATGGCTTCAGGCAGAATGAAGGACCTTACGATAGAGAGAAAGAAGTAAAAGGGGGTTTTAAAGTCCAGCAAAAATCACAGCACGCCCTCTGATCTGTTGGAGGGAAGAGACGGAGGAGAGACTGAGCTCAAAGCCTTAAATCTCCCAGACGGGGATCCTCCCGTCACTGCGGCTTGCCAGCACACGCCTGAGCTCCCCAAACACGTACGGCAGCTCTCTGCTCGCCGGCAGCCTCGGCCCCGCTCTCACACACCAGGAAACCACGCAGGGACAGCCCGGGCAGCCATGGCAACATCACACAGTGTGGCAATTATGGAGCCACAGCTCCCAAGCGAAGGTTCAGCCTTGCTTTCCATTACAGGACTCGTTTTGACCCTTCCCCCACCCGCCCAAACCATCACCGAGTGCCCTCCCAGCTCCAGCCTGGCCTCTGCGGTTTATGACTGGTGAGTTTTGCAGCCTTGCACCTGGGCTCGAGATCATGCAAATACATTTTTCTCTGCGTCGTAAGGAAGTTACTCCAGGCTTATGTAATGCTCTTGCACCGCGTCCCAACAAACACGGGTTTGTCCGACGTGCCTCGAGTGCGAAACCGGGCTACAAAAACACCTGCAACCTGCACCGCACACAGCAAGTCAGATCCGTTTACTAATTGAGCTATGTAATCACTGTTAAGCATTACAATCCAGTGAATTTTACAGGGTTTCAGCAATCTTCCAGCGTTGTGGCAGGTTTCCAAGCTCAGCCTGCTGCACTGCCCCACCACATCCCCTTCTCAGGGACTTCTCTGTAGGAAACATCACTGACTGTGGCACTTGCCCAGGTGCCGGTGCCCAGTTGCACTCTTGGTCATTTAAGATGGTTCTGGGACCCCTAGAAAATTCACACATTTCCTGCAGATCTACTTTTCCCAGCACAAAACCTGTTAGAGAGCAGACAGAGTCAGTAGGACAGTGGTAGAGAGCAATCACAAAGCCCCAGCGACAGCATATCAGCCAAATAAATGCCTTATTTCCCCTTCTGGGGCTTCCACCCACCTGATGATGCTGAATTATGTTCAAGAGATGTTCTTTATTGCGGTTCACTTTTCTGGCTTACTCTCGTGTCATGTTGTATTTTGGCACTGGCAAGATATGTGGTGATCCCAAAACGCAAGTACTACCGACACAGCAGCATGGCATGCCCTGGCTCTGCAAGTTGGATCCTCTGTGCACAGTGGATGTTCACCCAATTGCCATGTTACAGCAGTCAGATTTACAGTATAAGCCATCAGCCAACAATATATTGGACCATCAAGCTTTAAGGAATATAAAGTTTAACAAGTTATTTTGATAAGTTTTTTGTAAAACAAGATAATCAAAGACTTGCTCTTACAACCGCAGAGATGCCTGTGTAATACTTATTCAGGAAGCTCCCAAGGTCTCTGCTTCATAACTGCTGGCAAGAAATGCAAAGCTCAGTGGTACAGACAGCACCGAGCGCCATGGTCACTTTTTTGACTAGCCCTTTTCTTTGTTAACAAGATGAAAAGTGGATAATCCAGTTGAACACATTTTCAAAGTAAATGCAGATGACCAGAAGAAATCAGCAGTCAAAAACCTGCAACCAGTGACTGAATAAGACAAAAGACACTTAAACCACTTAATTTATTTCTGGTGACTTGCAGATAAATTAGTAATTTGTTCCTTTGAGAAGAGCTTCTCTGAGTGCAGAACACTGTAACCAACCACCTTAACTGCTTGTGGGTGGTAACACAGGAGTACTGACATCAAACAGTTGGCCAAGAGTGCTCATTGTAGAGCTCACAGGAAAGCCATGCTGAGTGAGTGGTTCTGTAACACATCAATAATGAAATGCTATCTGCTACCACAACTGCTGGCTTTTTTGAATGCTGAATTGTGAGCAGAGTAATATATTGAGGACATTTTCACGATTATCACAAATGCAACTAAGCACAGGTATGAACCACACAATGAAACAAAGAGGTTGAAACGCAAGGGTTGCACCTGCTGAAGAGACTGAGAACCCTCCACTGGCAGGTCATCTCCATCAGCCTCTGGATGCTGGGGAGAGGGGGATGATGGAAGCAGAGAGGGAAGGCAAGGAAGGGGGAAGATTTCTTTACTGCTAAGCCTTCACAACCTCTTGTGTGTAGCATTTTCTGCAAGTCGCTTCTGCAGGTTAAGACAGATAGGGCTGTCTGGACAAGGCGAGTAGCAGGGGTTGCTGCACTAGATCTCGAAGCTAAAGGCCTTTGCTTTACACTTTGTAGTGCCCCAACACATTTCTGCAGTTTGGCATCCCTTTAGCCCTAAGCAAGGAAACTTGCAGTTGCTAGACAACCTCTTTCCCACCTCAGAAATACCTCAATTTATGTGACAAATCAATAGGCTCAACATTCAAAAAGCTACAGAGTTTTGAGCTGTCTCTTCTTCCTTAGGACACAGAAGCATTTCCTTACTGCACAGCTGCAGAGATGAGAGTGATGGGGCTCCTCCCTGGCCGGAGCTGGAGGAGGAGAGGAGAGGCAGGAATGCAGCCATGCAGGAGAAGAGGTGAGAACAGCCCAGGTAGCTCCACGTCCTCCTCTGCGCAGACAAGGACGAGCATGCAAACAGGCAGGACAACCAGGAGAGCTCTACCTGCACAAAGCAGCAGAGTTTGAAAGCTACCAGAAGGGAATTTAAGAGTTTTGCATGTCTGCAAGGCATCTGGAACAAGGTAATCTATGGAAATACAGAAACTCAGCAGCCATTGAGGGAGTGATAGAACGGACAAATGCAAATAAAAAGTAGAAGCACGACTGGGAGCCATTACCAAACTGAGTCACTCAGATCCCCAGGTTAATTTACAAAGTGAGGGAGGAACAGAACTGCTGAAGTACTCTCATTTGGATGGCACGAAAACCAGCAAAGAAATGCCATTAGAATACTGCTTCTGACAATTATTTAATACTGTTTCAAACACAAATAAACTTTCCGACTAAGTCCAGTTAACTTGAGAGACAGAGAATATCCTACATTAATTTAAGAATGAAACCTACCAGGAGAGCTTGTGCTTAGTTTGCCTCTCAGAGGAACTGTAATCATATTGCCATTGTGCAATTTTTTTAATACTGTTTCTAAAAAAAGGATGAAAAAGATTTAGGGACTTCTGCTGCGGTCAACTGGAATTCAGAAATGCTCATCTGAATACAGTGAGTGTACACAGTTACATCAGGGCTTCTCTGTAGAGGCTTTCAGAAAGCCTTAACCATATCTTAAACATCTGAAGCAACGCAGTATGGGAAAGAACTGAGTTCCAACGATGCAAGCCACAAAGCATTAAATTTCAGAGTTCCCTTCACATCTTGTGTGTCTTATGCAAGGCAGTATTCTAGTAGCAGGTTAACTATTTCTGCTCTAAATTCCTTAATTTCATGATGTTGGCTTTGCCTGCAAGTGCATGTATCTGAACTTGTGCCAAGTGATCATGGTACGAAACCTTTAAAGATTCTTAAACTCCAGCATCAGGAAAGGATTATTATAATCTTTAAAAAAAATATCACAATATATTTTCACTGGAAAGAAATGAGTTGGGCCTGTTTTAGAAGACCAAGATGAATGTTTGCTTCTTCCCACTTCCCTGTAAACCATTCCAATGTTTAATTATTATCATTGCTAAGAAACTGTACTTCAAGATTGAATTTGTCTAACCTCAGTTGATATTGCTATGCCTTTGTCAGCAAATCTCACAAGTCCTTTTAGAGAAAGATCAAGTCCTCTCTCAATTGTCTTTTCAATAAGCTGAGTAAGTTGAGCTCCTTTAAGCCTCACATCATGAGGCTTATTTTCCAGTCCCTGGATCATTTCTGCAGCTGTCCTTTGAATTCTCTCCAAATACACTGGCATTCTTCTTGAAGCATGGAAACCAAAATTCAATTCCAGTATCAGTCTCAACATTGCTGTGTTTATAAGATTACTTTTGCTTCACATTCTTTTCCCCAACTTTTTTTTTTCTCCTCAATATGCCCAAGAATCACATTAACCCTTCTAAATAAAATACTGGCCCAAGTATGACATAGAGGCAACTAGCTGTAAAAACCTTAAAGCCCTTTGAGCTACTGCTTTCCAAAATGCTGTTTCACAATTTATAGGTGGGTTTGCAGTTTTGCTAAGAAATGCATCACCTTCCAACTGGATGGATTCATATCTTTTGTTGAAACATGGCAAAACAATTCAGAGCTCCCTAAACATACTTTATTATCCCGCTAGTGTCTCTCTGACAGAAGCTTTAGCAAATATTTTTTGCTATCCAGATTAAAAGATTCTAAAGAGCAGTAAATTAAAAGCTGATTTCATCTCACAACCTTCTATAAAGCCAGGTGTGCCCTTTCCAAGTTACAATTCCAGATATTTTAGATCTCCACTGTTAATGCACTTTCTCCAGCACAACCATTTCTGGTGTCAGAGCACCCTGCCTTCTTCCTCCTAACTCTTGCCCTCTCCACCCAAAACAGGCATGCCCCCCACGCCTCTTACACCCAGTCCAACTTCCACAGAACAATCCAGGCTAGAAGGGACCACTGAAGATTAACTGACTGAAACCCTCTCCTCTCTCCAAAGCAGCACCAACTTGTATCAGGTTGCTCAGGGCATTGCTCATTTCTTCTCCAGGGCCACTAAGTGTTTGTGTAACTATGCATTTTAAGGCCTAAAATAACCTTCTGATAATCTGACTTTCCAACTAACAATGACTGGAAAAATCTCACCTAGTCATTTCTACACTTGGCATCGCAGCTTACAAACAAGCTAGACCATGTTTGTCAAGCACAGCCTAAAAAACAGTGTATGGATTTACCACAACTCTTTGGGGGAAATTTAAAATAATGCAACAGACTGCAGCCTAGAGGTCCCCAGGCAGCATCAACCCAAGCCATAATGCCTTCACAGTGAGCACAGCACATTTGTAGTTCTTATGAAAAGTGTAAAACTTTTTTTAAAACTACATCAAACACCTTCTCAAAAGCCTTTGAAGAATGCTTCAAACTACCCAAGCAAAGCTCCAGCTCTAACTACCCCTCCAAAGGAGACTGTTCTTCTGCTGCATATATAAGTGACTTAAGATGTTAGCTGCCTGAGTTTCATGAAACATGTATTAGTGATATAATTTTAAATGTTATCTTCCACGTCCAGTGGTGAGATTTATCAGCACCTATCTTTATCAATACACTTATTTAACAACACCCTCACAGCATCTGTTTCCCTGACTACTTAAATAAGGATGTCCATCATCCCTTAACTAGCACAGAATATCTTTCAACTCGCACAGGCCAGTTCCTACAAAGCTTACCAGTTCTTGCTTCAGTCACTAACAAGCATCTCCCTCACTCCTCCAAAAACCCTGTAATTATATAAACAAAGGAATAACATGGACATATATTTATCCATACAAAAGCATGTCATAATAGTCAAGTTATCTCCCTTTCCTTGAAGAACAGCTAAGTGAAATCAAAGCAACTAAGAGTAAGCTGGATTTAATGTAACAGCATGAACTACTACACTGAAATTAGAGACGTTAGCCAAGGTCCTGTGATCCTCTCGCCTTACATTTTTCCCTAAACATAAATTTTTGGCGCTGTCAGAGATGAACAAAACCTTCAGTCTGACTCAGGAGAGTCAATCTTGTTCTCACATTACGTTCTCTGCTCTCCTGTCCAGGATTATCAGTGCTGTATTCCCTGCCAACAGCAAGGAACCTCTTTAAACTTGGAAAAATTGTGGAACAGAATATATATATTAAAAAAAAAAATTCCCATCACATGAGTAAATGAGGCTTGACAGCATGATGGATGCTACAGGTTCACAAGTATGAAGGCACTCCTAGGAAGATGGCTTGTGCCTGTTACAGCTTCGCATAAGCATAAAAGATGCTGGTTTGCCGCATTCAGGAGGGAGATGCTCAACTATTTAGATTGGACGCATTTTATATAAGACTGAAGATGACTAAGTCACAGCTGGACAGATTATGTTCTAGAAGCAAGCTACGTGCTCCTCCCTGTACCTTAAACAACAGCATTTTCTAATCTGCATCTTTCTCCTTTCCCTTTCAAACACAAGACACTGAATTCTCCCAAGTTAAAAAATAGCCAGAAAATATTCAGGGCAATGTGCTTTAACCAAGAGGAATTTCACATGCATCAGTCATCACAGGGCGAATTTGACATTGTCATTATGGAAAAACTGAGAATTATCAAGACATCAGCTGGGTCAGTTGGACAGGAGAATGATCTCAACACAGGAGGAAAACAGCAGACAGGAATTATCTTCCTGAATAATGCAGATAGACTTTTGTGTGCACTAAGCATCCAAACGCAGTTTGCCAAGATACTCTGAAGGCCCCTTCATATAGTTTATCAGTCCTCATGGCTACAAATCAGGAGCAATGTGTAGCATTACAATGCTAGTGAAAACAAGCAGGAAAAATACCATGGCTCATACCATCACACTCCCCCATCAACAACTCACATGGGAGATTTTTTTTTCACCTGTATCCACTACATAATGTACTACCCATCACACCTTTTAACATCAGTATTAAAACCACTGACTGCTTTACTGAAAGAAACCAAAGGCATATACAGAAGCAACACAGTGCTACAGAACATGGACATGTGGGCAGAGGTGAGGACTGGCGCGGGCAAGACAGCTACCTAAAAAAGTCCAAGAGAAACAATTTGCACCACTAGACAAGGAGTCAAAAAAAATTCCATGTTTTACTTCCACACTGCCTATAAGATGTCCTATGCAAACTAATCCCTTTTTTGTGCCTTAATTTTCCTATGAGTAAAACCAGAATCCTACCTCTGACACGTCACACAGTGTTTCTACACATGAAAGCTAGAGCTAAATCAATAGATCTAAACAGAACAGGACTGGGGACAATCTGCCTTGGCAGAATTGCATCTTGAACTTCTGGGTGGAAAAAAAAAAAAAACACCCAAAAAAAATTTAAATCACTGTGGCCATTTCACTTGTTTCATTCACAGCCAGTACAGGCTAAGGACCCAGGCACGCATCTTGGGTGAGAAGCAGCAGCCTCCCAAAAAGCAGGGATGATCGCTTTAACTGGAGAGATTTTAACCTGAGCTAAATTACAGCTTCTCCATACTAACAGAACTCCATAGCAAGTCCCATTGTTCAAGATGAATATTTATATTTTAAACCTACATGCCATTTCAGTAACAACCATCTTTCTTAACAACTTAGGTAATTTTGTTTTACAAAATGCTGAAAAGTTTCCATCATTTTTCAAATATGTGTCAAGGCCATTTATTTCCTCCCTCACAACCGTCTCTTCATGTAAAACTAAAAATTTCAGAATTCCTTGCAAATGTTACCCCAACACGGTGACTCTCATGGGAGCAGCCTACTTCACTATCGCTGAGAAAAAGGAGTAACGCCTTAAACTCTGACACTGGAAGAGCAACAGAAAGCTACAAACTTTGCTCACAAGAAAAGCCTGCTCCTAAATCGCCCCCATTCATCTCCACTGTGTGACATGTTTTTTAAAAAAAATAAGGAATTTTCAGTCAAAGGATTTCTCCAAAAAT
This sequence comes from Astur gentilis, assembly GCF_929443795.1. NCBI lineage: Eukaryota > Metazoa > Chordata > Aves > Accipitriformes > Accipitridae > Astur > Astur gentilis. The sequence continues at coordinate 14,059,123 of NC_064902.1, read as the reverse complement.
ATCCTGGTTACATTTTCATACAGTCCTGCAAAAACCATAGAAGTTACATTAATATTTGGACATGCCATTTCATTTTCCCTGCTCCTTCAAGGTCCTCTTCCCCCTGTGTGATTCATCCAACTTCTGCTGACCAGTTTCAAGCTGACAGTCCCAAGCTGCACCCAAGAAAGGGGCCTAACTAATGACTGCAGGTCTCAATGTATAGTCTCACTTTTAGAATATGCTAACACTTGATTCTTTATTAATTTATTACTTCTATCTGTGTATGTAAGACTTAGAAATACAAGAGCAGGAAATAGGAACTGTGACATTAATTTCATTTTTACGTTCTCTGGCAGCTTGTGGGGAAAGTCTTTTCTGAGTTTGTGAATTTTTCATATTCTTACAAATTCTGCATCTGAACTTTTCCTGAAGGACACTCTGAACCCAAAGTGGCCGAAGAGAATCCACCAAATGATGGACTTGTACCACAAGATGCAAGTGCTTCTGCATTCAGCTTCTTGAATTCCTCCAGCTGACCCACACCATGCTTCCAGTGTTTCAGGAGCTAAGCTGGAAAGGTAACAAGCACCATTCTTCTAGAAGCACTAACAGCTATTTCCACAGGTGTGTAAAGGATGCCATCAGCTTGGGACTTTGGCATCCAAGTGCCTCCCACCTCTGGCAGAGCACCCAAGAACAGCCTCTCCAAACAGGACCCTCATGGGGCCACATTAAGGTATTTCCTTTACATACCTCACAAGTCGTAGTTTTAACTTCAGCAGAGATCTTCCTCCTGACAAGACACTTATCTAAAGAGATAGGTTTGGGATGGCATACCCCGAAATACAACATCGATTACTTGGAAGACTTTCCACCTCCTGCCTGCCCACTGTCAGATAAAGGATGTGTCCCAACCCTGGGTACTTATCTGGAGGCATGGGCGGGGAGTGCGCACAACCGTTCGGATGAAGTACACAGGAACCCTACCGACATGTGTCACCCTGCTGCCCACCTAGGTATTCAGCTACCACACTGCAAAGGCAGAACAACTGCTATCGGCCATGAAGCATAACACAGCAAATACAATCTGCTTAAGTTCCTTTATTGCAACATGATTGATTAGGGGCTGTTTGTGAAGATTTTCGTTAAATCCTCACAACAGATGAGACTTCTTGCTTATGAGACATACTGCTCACGCCCAGCATGGATTTTTTGCACAGCAATATGCATTTGGAAATGTCATTACATGCTAACGTTTAAATAACTTTATTCAAACTCAGATAGCCAAAATGCTGCCTGAAGTTCTACTAGACCAAATATTCTCAACCAGGTACGAAAAGAAAAGCCTCAACTCATAGTAAGCAGACAGAGCAGTACATACTGGGATTTGCAGTCCACAGACAACTGCTCGATTTCAAATACAGGCTGCTATAACCAAGTTTTCCATATTAAAGAAATAGGATTCAAGTTTCTGCTGCAGCTGGCCTTGCCTGAATTAAAATTTTGCGTTGTTCCAGTCACACTCATGTTTCTACATTTTCAGCAAAGCTAGATGGAATTCATGTTATGGTTTTTTTATGACTATATTTTTTATAATTTGATTGACAATGTATCCTCAGCAGTTCATAATTTTCTGCATGCCTGGATATCTCACAAGTCGTAACGACTGGCAAGTAAATGCAAAATAAAGACTTTCTAACTACCAGGTTAAAGGAAAAGATAAGGAATATTGTGTGGTACATTTATTCATACAGATTTGTAATAATTGTATAACATTTAACATTTTGCCATCTTCCAAAATGAGACAGCATTTCAGCTCTCTGCTGTATTTACTTTCTGCAAAAATATACCTACAAGTATATGCTATTTTGAAACAGCTAAGCACCATGTGTAGGTTATAACACCATTCCACCATCACAGATCAAGCCTACATTAAAACTCATCAGCTCTGACCAGCTTTCCAAGCAAACGAAGGAAAGACTACACTGCCAATTTTCAAGCAGAAAATTAAATGCTCATTTAAAGAAGCATTTAAAAATGCTCCATGCACAGCAACGAAGGGCACAAACCCACATAAGCTATCATCCACTGTGTGGTGAGCCCTCTCCTTTAAAAGGAGCATGAAGTTACAGGGGACAGCCTGAGCTGGCCACACTGTGTGCTGCCACCAAAAGGCGGAGACCCTCCTCCCCTTCTCTGGTCCCCACCACATCCTCTGCACTTCCACCCATATGCTCTCCCCTATTTATTTTGTGAGGGCTCTGGATGCTTGTCAAATCTCTTGGTGAGTCAATTCAGTTCACTATCTTGGCAGAAAAAAAAAAATCCAGCAAAACCCAAAACATAAAATAACCCCAACATAGCTTTCTGCTGGGTTTGCAAGCTGAAGGAGTTCAGAAAAGGGATCCAGCAGGAACCAGAGCTGGCAAACGGAAAAGGCAGAACTCCCCATTGCGTGGGAGAGGAAGGGGGAGCAAAACTTCCCCCATTCAGCAGCAGAGCTGTTGGATGTACTCAGCTGTCTCGTGTAACTTCACCCGGAGTAACCTCACTCGCAGGGTGCAGTTCTGCAATAGTTTCAAGCTGACTTCAGTTGGCACAGCTTCAGTGCAGCCTCCCCATCCCTTTCTGCACTGGTGCTAACCTGACCCCACAGTCGAGCAGTTCAGGCAGAAGTCAGCAGAAAACTCTTACTTCCAAAGATGAAATGCACTTGTTTTCGTCATGGTAGCCTTCCTGAATGTTCACTACTGGGGCAGGCATGTGCCAGAACAGAGCCAAAAGAGGGAAGGAAAGCAGGACTATGGCACCAGCAGGGCAGGTCAGCTTGAATTGCCATGGAACCATATCGCTAGTGTGCACCAGAAACCTGCACAAAGTTGTGCAAAGAATATACAGTGCGTCACAAACACCCATTCCAGTTTAACACGCAAATTTCCATATACAAGCAAACCCTGAGGTAGATGTTAGAAGAACTGCACAACAAAGCGAGTTTGCAGCAAACTCAGAACCTGACTTTCACCCTACAAGTATCCTTGTTCCCTATTAACCTCCAGGCCATCTTGAATCCCAACATCCTTGAAATTCATGAAACTGCAAGAGAACTTTGAATCAGAAAGCCAGTCTCCTCTACAGTCAAGCAGAGCCTACTTAACTTGATCAAGCAGCCATCTTTTCTTCAAAGGTTCACTTTAGCTGTATTTATACAGGAAGCTTCCAGATCTTTGCTGTGGCAAAAGTTAATCTACAGCCACATTACTGAAAGCATTCTTGCAGCATAATTATAAGTTATTGCAACCTAATGCCACCAAAGCACAGGAAATAATTTGTTTTAGTGTCTTTAGTTGAAGGCCACATGAATGCTAAAGACTCACGTATTCTGTAAGTATCTATAAACTGATACTGCATCTCAGGTTGAGACATGCTAACTATTTTAAGGGCTCAATGGTTAACCCCCAGGGCACTTCAGTTTCCTAAAACACTGGTTCTCAAACTTTTCCCAGTGTATTCCTTCCTGCTTACAAGCAGGATACTTTCTCACCTCTTCACTCTCTCCAATAAAAACATTTGAGAATTGCTCTTTCAGAGCAGCTTCCACACTGGCATCCTGAAGGGGTACCAGTCCTAGAGAGCAACTGAGAGCATTGCCAGGAAGATGTAATTTGGGCAGAGGCAGAGCTGGGAACAGGGCCACACTGAAAAATACTCCTCTGCTCCTGTTCTCTGCACTACCAGGAGCTGTGGTGGGAAGTCTTGTCTTCCCAGCCCCATCCTCCTACCAGCTATCACCTCTGCAGGTCCTGTATTCTGCTCCCAGAAGCAAACTGTGTCTTTCCCTCCTCCACACTAAGCAATGCTGTCTTACATGGACTTCCTTATCCAAATATTTCCATGCAACACAGTTCTCAAAAATCCTCTGGCTTCTTATTTTCATGATTCAAAGTCTATGCAAAACCAAGAGACTGCGTTATCTGACACCGACAAACTAGAACTCCAAGCTGCATCCTTCTTTTTTTTTTTTTTTTTAATTTTACTGAATCACCATCACCAGGCATGTTCTGCTAAAAAGTTTGGTGGCAGGGTCTCATACTCCTTCCCTATCAACAACTTGCATTTCAAACTGCTCACTTCAAAGTCAAGAGGATTCTTCTCAGTATCAGAACTTCAAACTGTTTTCTGGGCTGCTGGCATAGTCACTGAAAAAGTTTTGTCCTGTAAATCAGTGCGGCTGCAGAAGAAAACCCTGGTATGAGCTCCGTAAGGACAACAGGAATAAGCCTGAGTCACTAAATGAGCAGCTACCAAATCCAGACAATATCTTCTTGTCAATGTGTATGATTGCAATTGTAATCACGCTTTAAATATGAACACATCAAAAGCACCATGACCTTTCTACTCTGAAATGACTTTGAAATATTTTAGAGCTTAAGCATTTTGGTTTTAAAACTCACATTCTGTCTCAAAAGGCTGCTTGTAAGTGAAAAAGAAATAACCAGGCTCATTTAGAACAGGATGAATAAGCAAAAAAAATTTGCTGCCTTGAAAACTGCGTAGATCTGACTGCTTGGGATACCTCCCCTTCACCAAACTTAGCCCTTCCATGACCCATGGGGAGGAATGCAAGACCTGTCTACGTTATCAAGTTTATAAGGATTAAACTTTAGCATAAACAACAGATCACTTCTAAACTTCACTCTAAAAGCCAAATTCCTGACTATTTCTCAATGCCACTCTTCTATGTTCCTCTCTCTTCGTTCCCGTCTTTTTTCATGTTTGGTGAATGTGGGACTATTAGATTCCTGACCACAAAAGAAATTACTTCTCCTGCTCACTAAAAGCCTGCCACTCAAACTGCTGACAAGTCCTCCCACATTTTTCCACCTTGAAGTCTGAGCACATCAGTACACTTTTCTGAGTTATTTCCCATATTGCTTATTAAAATAATTGGGGTTTGTGTGTGTTTGGAAGAAGGAAAATAAAACTCACCAAGTAAGCTTTTCTTTTCCAAATTTATTATTTTAAAACATTATTTGTTTGTTCTACTGTTTAAGCATTTAAATTAGACTTAAGGATCAGAAAGTTGCAGATTTACAATTTAAACAACAATATTGACGCTCCTATAGGGCTTGTGGCAACAAAAACTAGCATTAAGGCTATTATTCGCCACAGATTTCTTCTTTTGGGCTACAGCTTTTCAAGTTCAGACTCATCAGTTGAAGTGAGGGAAAAATCCCTTTAGCTATTTTTGTTACAGGAAAATAACACTTCACCACTAGCTTGGGCGGGGGGGAAGGGGGATGATGAACAAGAATCTCCTGATTTGTCGCGTAGATCATCCTCCGAGACAAAGAGCATCTTTACTAATTATAGAAGAAAAAAAATTTAAACTAGGAGCAGTTGAAAAACTGTTTCTCAGCATGCTCAGTGGGCATTAGCTGCGATTTCAGCAGCTTAGCAAGTCCCACCCCTGCGTGAGCTCAGCGGGGAGGCCAGGAGCACTGCACATTCTCCCTGCTCAGCAGGGACAGGGGCCACCACTCGGCTGATTTGCTACAGGAATATTGGAAAATTGCCACCAAAATAGCAAATCCTGTGGAAAAAAAAAAACCACACCACCAAAACCCAAGAAACCCCCAGCAACTTCAATAAGGAATTAAGAAAAGAGAAAAAGTGGAAAGAAAAAAAATATCTCAGCTCCCAGTTTCAAGATGTTGAACTCTTGCTGCATTACAGCATGGGGCTTTTTCCATGATCAAAATAAGCAAAAGTTTAGGCTAAGCCAGATTTATACGAAACCGCCTCTTAATTTAAGTGCAAACTTAAGTGTGCACTAACTCTCGCCACAACTTGGTTATGGAAGTCAAAGATTGGCTGTAGAATCTGTAACAGCTTTTAACATCCATAGCTGCTTTGCTTTTAATTTGGAAGAGAAAAAAACTAAATAGACAAGTAAAATGCAACAAAGTCTTTATTTCAAAATCAAATAGCAGCTTAAGTTTCATAGGGGCAACTGAGACATAATATCTCGTATACCATCCATTTAAGCATACATTTAACACTGCCAACTCAAGTACTGCTACTACATCTTGTATACTTCTGCCTATTGCAACCCTTCTTACATGCTGCATGTAACACAGGATTTCATTGGCAAGATTTCAGTTACACACACAAGCAGCACCAGGGTAAGAACACAAATGTGCTTCTGTAATACAGTGATATTGCCATGAGAACAATGATTTTTGAATTTTCAAAACTCTCAACACTCATTATGTTTGTATTACTATTGCCAGAATAGATGGAAACATTTTTATCTCATCACATCATTCAAAACAAGTTTATAAAAGTCTGATCAACCAAAATGGGAGAAAGAATAGACTGGACAGACTAATAAATTACATGGCTGGGACATCACACATTTAGTTCTCCCTTGCATGCTTCACACCTGGAAGTTTGAATTAAAAAAGCCTTTTGTTTTGTTTTAATTACTTCATGGAATATTTGGAGAATTTAAATCAATGGTTGTTGGTTCTTCCTCCCCTGCCACTTCCCCCTCCCCCTCTCCCCCCCCCCCCCCCCCCAAAGAGCTTAAACTTTTGCATGTTCTGAGATGCCAGTTCAATGCCATCTCTTTCCTATGGGTTTTTTCAACTTTGACCTATTACTTTTCAAAATAAGATCTGGCTGTAACCGAGTCCTCTTTCTAAAAAGGGATTTAAATGTACATGGTATTTCACCACCCCACCTTGGGATGAGGAAATCTCAGACAACATTAGCTAAGGAATATTACTTTCAGGTCACTTGGGATATGACAGTAAAACGAAAAGCCAGGGCCTTGTCAAAGCAGTGCCAGTTATTCAACAGGATGCGAGGCAGCGGACTAATTCCCCATTATAACATACAGAGAGACTGTAAACAAAGACTAAGGGGCCATGCAGATCACTTGCTGTATTTTATTAAACTGAGGAGCTAGTTTTCATACTCACAAAATCCTAAGTTCATTACTGTTGTCATGACACGCCATGCTAGGCAGCAGATACCACATTCAGCCCCAGTGACGGATGCATTTTAGGTGGGTTAGAAGTTGCTCACCCCACCTTGTGAAACAATTTGGGTGCTACAGATCCTCAAATATAAAAGCTACTCAGAGTTTGGCATCCACCACACGACTGCTGCCAGTCAAGCGGATTTAAGAGCATACTTTAATCTCTCTCACATTATTCTAGTCCTGGAATTTTTGCTTCAAGCTCATAGTAATTCTGAGTTCTCAGAAACTCAGGCCAGGGCAAGGGGCTCCCCATTAGAGGTGTTAGCTTACAAAGATGGCAGTTGTTTTCTAACGTTAATGTATTCCCATTTCCCTTATTGCATACCTCTACTAACAGCTTCATCTTTAACAAATGCACTGGAACATGCTGATAGGTCCAACTCAACAACACAATATCATACAGACAGCGGCCAGTGCCAAATGGTTAGTTAAGCAGATAAGAAAGGCACTCATTCTTCCAAAAAAAAAAAAAAAAAAAAAAAAAAAGGAAGCTATTGCAGTCAAGTAGACAGAGTGTGGATAGAAGCTGGCAGATTCCACAATACATAGTCATGTCAAAAATGGCCTCCTGCAAACTGTTCCTTCATCAAGCATTTGAGTCAACTGAAAGAGAGGAATCTTCCCTATTATTCACAGGAGTTTCACCTCCCTATTCCACAGCAGAGCAGCATTTTCTATACATTTTGACATACAACCCCACAAGAAGCAGAGAGGATAAATTTTACTCTGCAGCAGAAGGAAACTCCTCTCTCTGCTTTCTGTTTCCAGTCCCAAAGTCGAGCCGGGCCTTTATTTTGACTGTTCCCTGGTCTGTGAATGGAAAATCCCTCCTCAGCACTAGCAGGCTGGTGTCTGCTGCACACACCCACTGCACACAGCAGAAATTCCAGTCAATAAGGCAAGTGGGGCCCAGGCGATGGAAGGGGAGGAAGGAGACATACAAACAATAAGAAAAGCATCTGGCTCTGTTACTGGCTGGAAAGGAGGCTGGAGTTCAAAAGAGACACGACTACAGCCTTCACTTAACAGGAAGATCATATCAATGCTCGCTGTCCTACTTTTCACACGGACCAAAATATCTGGAAGGGGTAACTCAGGGTTTCCAGCCCACGCTTTTGTGCAATTCCACTAACTCAAAAGCAGCAATGAAACCCACCTTGTAGGTTTTTGTCCCACCGGACAAAAACCCCCGCTTCTGCTTTGGACCTGTGGAGATGGCCTGAAAAGTAAAGCCCTTTGCTGAATGTGAGCCAGCCATCTCTCCACCACCACACTAATGGAGGCTGCTCTGCTGTCCTTCCCTGGAGATAGCAGCCAAGTCTACTGAAGCTTCTCTCATAGCAACCAGAGCTCCAGAGCCAACAGCAGCTGCTGTCACTGCCTTCAACGCTTACCCACAGGATCCAGAGCAAAGCAACACCCTCCTCCCTGCACCTTTAGAGCAAAAAAACCCAGTAGGCTGGCGACAAGATGACTTCCTGGGTCAACCACAAGAAGAAGAACAGAAAAATCCTAGTATTTCCTATACAAGTGAAAAGGGGAATCTCCTATTTCTACTGAGGAAATAGGAAATTCCTTTCCTGGGTTTAGGTTCTGGCAGTAACACCCAGTCAGGATGGGGAGGAACCGTCTGAAATCCACGATGTACCGGCACACCATCGGACACCAACATCAAGTTCTTCGAAAACCAGCTGCATCCTTCGCACAAGGAGATGCGTTCCCCCCCCCCTCCCCTGGCCTGGCCGTACCCTCGATATTCCCATTACATCATGGCCAGAGCCCGCAGCAGCCACCGCAGCCCTGCAGCACCCCGTGCCCTCTACACACCCGCAGACACTCGCACCCCCCCGCCCCGCTCCCCGCCAAAATCCCACCCGGGGGATCTCAGTTTCGGGCAGAGGAGCGCAGGGACAGGGCCGAGAAGCGGCTGTGAGCCACCACCACCACCACCACCCCCCCCCGCTACACCCGCTTCCTCAGGGCCACACGCGGCCTCGCACCTCGCCTCCTTCCCTTCCCCCCGGGTCGGCGAGACCCTGCCCGCCGCCGCTTCCCCGCCCGACCCGGCGGTGAACTCCGGTCACCGGCACCCAAGGACGAGCCGCCGGGCGACAGTGACCTTGCCGGTGCCGTCGGTGAGAAGGCGGCGAGGGTCGGAGCGGGGCCGGGGCGCGGGCAGGGCGGCAGTGAACCCACCCGGCGGCGGCCACGCGTGACGGACGAGGAAACGCAGGAGAATCCGCGCTGCAGCCCCCGGCGCCGGGCGGACCGGGAGCGAGGGGTTACGGGGGAAGACGCCGCACGGGCACCATGAGAAAGCAGAAAATGCAGGTCAAACGCCGCCTCCCCCGAGGCCCGGAGGGGCCGGCGGCTCGGGGCGGGCAGCGGCGGCCCGGAGGCGGCTGCCCCGAGACGGACAACGACCCCCGACCCCCCCCACCCCCCCCGGACAATAAGGAGGGGGAAAAAAGGGGAGCGGAGGAGACCAGCCTGCAGCAGGGCTTCCCCGGCACTCGCCTCCACCGACAAAGCCCCGCGGCCGGGCCCGGCCCCGCACCGGCCTGCCACCACCGGCCCGAGCCCGGCCGCCGCGGGCGGGCGCGCACCACCGGGATCGCCATGATGGCCCGCGCCGCCGTGCCGTGCCGTGCCGGGCCTCCCCACGCCGGGTCGGGTCGGGTCGGGTCGGGCCGCGCCTCCCGGGCCGCTGCCCCACCACCACGGCGGAGCCCTGACGCCCGGGCCCCCGAGGCAGGGCAGGGCAAGGCGGAGCGCCGGACCACGGCCCGCGCCGGGAGCCCCCCGCGGCCGCCCGCCCTCTCGCCCCGGCGTTCCCTCCCGCTCGGCCCCGCCGCCAGGCACGGCCGGTCCCCGCCCGCGCCTACCTGGCCGGCCCGTTCCCCGGGCCCCCGCGCGGCACTAGGCCCGGCTCAGCGCCACGGCGTCTCCTGGGCAGCCGGCGGGAGCAAGCCCTCGGCGGCGGCCGCGGCGCCAGCCCCTCCCCCTGGCAGCAGCAGCGGCTGCTTCTCCCCAGGCCGGGCGGAAACGGCACTGGGCGCACGGGGATCCCCGGCGCCGGCGCCAGGGGCGCCCCGGACACGCCCACTCCCGCTCCCCGTTGGCTGTCACGGCGCTACACCCCGCCCCACCGGGACGCCCGCCGACGCCGACGCCCCGCCCGCCCACGTTTGTCATTGGTGGTCTCGCCGCCCGGCCCCACCCGCGCTCTCGCCTCATTGGGAACCGCGCGTCCGCCCCGCCGCTCGCCCCACGGTCGTGGCGTCCCATTGGAGCGCGGAACTGCCAGTCGGCGGCGGGGCGGGGGGGGTGAGGGGGGAGCGGGGGGGAGGAGGCGGCCGCCAGCAGCGACGCGGTGCAGCCGGGCGGGCTGCGACAGTGCCTGCCGGCCGAACCGCGCTACGTGCCGAGGGGCGGGGCCGGCGGGGCCCGTCGCCGCCCCCGCCGAGGCGCCGCTCTCCGCGGGGTAACTCCCGCGTCGGGACACGTGGCAGAAAGAAGGGGCGGCGCGGGCGGCCGGGATTCCTGGGCGGCAGCCGCCCCCGCGCCGCGCATGCGCGGGCCGGAGGGAGGGAGAGGGGTGGAAGGGGGCGGAGGGCGCATGCGCGGCGGCGCGGGCGCGGGGCCTGCCGCTCGGCACGTCCGCGCCGCGGGGGGGGGGGGGGGAAGGGGGCGGCCGCTGGGCCGGGGTCCCGTCGTCCCGTCAGGGGGGCCCGGCAGGGCAGCCCGCCGCCCCGGCCACCCCCCAGCCCGCCGGCGGTCGCCACCGGTGGCTCCCCCTCAGGCCTCGCGGGGCGCGGGTGCCGCGCCGCGGAGCTGCTCCGCTCCGGCGGCTGCCCTCCTCCCCGCTTCCCCCCCCGCCCCCTTCCCGCCACCGCGCCCGGCGGGCCCTCCTGAGGCGAGAGGGGCGGGACGCGCCGGGACTGCCGCCTTCCGACCCCGCCGAGGGCCCCGGGCCAGCGGGGAGAGGTGCCAGCCCACCGCCGGAGCCTACGGCTGGCTGGTTCTCCGCTCCCGGAGCCCCGAACAAAGGGCCTGGGGCGCCGACCGCGGGGCCGGCTGCGTGAGGCGGTGGAGCGGCCTCTCCGCGGCAGGGAGGGAGGGGAGCGGGGCGGGAGGGACCCTGCGGCGCTGGGCAGGCGCCCGCGCTGGTGCCCGCGTACCGCGGCTCCGTTGGGAGGAGGGGGAGCGCGCCTACGGAGCCGTCGGCCGTCCAGGTCAGGCGGGGGAAGGCGGGCTGCCCCGCGGGCCGGCCGTCCCGCCCGCTGCCGGCGAGCGAACGGGCGGGCACGGAAAGGGTCTCCCTGCCCCTGCCCTGCTGCCGAAACAGCCCGACAGACGTGGAGAGCATCGGACGTTAATTACTGCTTCCGATTAGCGCTGCGTGCGGACTACACGAGCTAAAGGGACGTTTAAGGAAGGCGAACGGAGCCCGAAGGCGGGAGGAGCTGCCGCATAAAGCTGGAGGCTGCGCAGAGGGGGCGGCGGCAGCCACCGCCCCGCTCCCGGGGCCGCTCGGAAGAGGCTCCTGCCGCGGACCGGGGGCGGCGGGCCAGCCGCGCCGCGGGAGGCCGACTGAGCCGCCGACGCCTGAGGGGCGTCCCGGCCCCGCCGCCATCTTGTTTGTGCGCAGCGCCCACCGCCACCCCCGCCCCGGGAGGGCGGGCCTGGCCGCTGCGGCGGGGCCGGAGCGTCTCGGCGGGGCCCGCAGAGCTCCGGGGCGGTGGCGGGGGGAGGAGGAGGAGGAGGAGGAGGAGGGGCGGCGGCGGCGGCTCCGGCGCAGGTGGCGGGGGTGCCTGGCGGGAGCTGCCGGGCAGGGGCGGCGGTCCCCCCGCAGGGCGAGGGGCCGGTCACGGGGCGCTGAGCCAGGCGTGCTGCAGGCACTGGGCGGCTGTGGCGCGGCGGTCGGGCGCGTACTGCAGCGCGGGGAGGAGGAAGCTGGTGAAGGGAGTAACCTCGTGTTTTGTCCAGTGGTGTCTCTCCGCCAGGATGCTGTGGAGACTGCGGGGGGACAGTCTGGAGATCCGCAGAAGAGCACCTGGCAAAGACAGCGTAAGCACAGTACCTCAGTTACGGCTTGCAAGACTGTGAGGCTACCGCTCCTCGCCTCCTACAAGTCATCCAAAGCATCCTGAAGGATCCTTTCCTTCATATCTTCCTTTCTGTAAAGCTTTGCCTCCACTGCCCCTTGCAGGTTTGGCTCTCGGGTGTTTCTCAGACTCACTAGCTCTCTCCAAGCGAGTGTTTGGAGTCTTCCAGTTGCTGAGTGCTTTTAGATGAGAATGTGCCGAGAGCGAATGAAGTGCCCCCAGAACAGCCATGGCAGCGCCATTGCTGCTTGTTCCCCCTGCCTGTCCACATGCAACCCAGAATGCATCGGGCCGTTTCAGTGCCATAGCTCACAAGTCGCTAACGTTTAATTCGTTTTGTGTCTGCTAGCTCCGTGGGACCTAGAAGAGTGCCGCTACTGACCGAGAAGCTGTCCTCATCACCAAGAGTACCTGGTGTAAATGTAGTGATTCAGGTTAGGCATGTGTGGTCAGGCCAGTTTGGTTCACAGGGAGAAAGAATATAGAACAAGAACTAGTTCTGACTCGTTTCTTTTGAGCACCACAGAAGGAGTAAGTGTGAGCAAAGGATGTAAATGTGCAGGGAGGTGCTTGTTGAACTACAACGTGGGACTAGCCCTCAACACTGAATGAATTGTGGGTAGGCTGAGGCTGTGTGGCTGGTGAGTGTGAAAGCAGAGAAAGAGAATGATAGGCTAAATTGCAGAAGGATGGAGTCATGTGATGCCTTGAAGTCAAAGACAAGGTTTTCAAGCCTAATGAGTCAAAGGGAAAGGAATTGAGAATAAAACAGATGAGACGTTACAGTTGGGTCAGAAGGCTAAATATAGCAGCCAGGTTGGAAGGATATGAGTGTCCCATTCCTGATCATCATTGTTCTCTGCCAGTGAACGGGTGAAATCTAGCCAGTTACGCACTCTTCAGCCTTCCTGGCATGTAGCTATTTCCTGTCCGTATTCCCGTTCTCTCCAAATCCAAAGGAGAAAGAATGGAAAAGTTTTCCCTGTTGGGTGTTTGCTATGACTGTTTTTCAGGAATTTACATTCATCCCCGGAACACTCCTGGATTGCAAAGGTAGGCAGGGCGGGGAGTGTTATTGCTCTTTATGAAATCTTTGCTTGTCTTCTGTCCCTGCTTGTAGCCTGCATTGTGTAACATAACTTTTGGGGGTTTTCAGTGTGAGCTGACCAGGGAGTGTGTCAGAGTTCCACAGTGATTTTTAGAGTAAACTTTCTTACTCCAATTCTTACCTGGCCTGCTGAAAAATTTTGTTGACTTGTTCCAGGAGAAAGCAATTTGAGGAGGAATTCTTCCCAAGAGCTCAATAATACGAGCAACGTGATCTAGATGGAGGGAAAACGCATCTAGATGCAAAGGTTGTGACACTTCTGTCAGTGAAATGAATAAAGCTGATGGAGTCCTACCATCATCTCTGGAGAAATACTTCCCAGGTTGAGGATCAAATAGACACTCCCCAGTTGCCATTTCAAATGCCTAGAAATGGAGTAGCATTGTTAATTCACTAACTGATTTGGAGTTTTTCTTCCCCATTAGCTCTGATAGTACCAATTTCCCTTGCTATCACACAAAACTGATCCTAAAATACAGAAAATATTCACACTGCTTTGATCCGTACCATGGTGAAACAGCACCTTTAGCTCCATCAGGATGAAAAGCAGTATGTGCCTAATTCAGTCAAGCCTATGAGTTAACATACATGGAGTGTGAATTGCCTTATAGCTTAAACTAAGAGTGAATTCTATCAGCAGCAGCATACTTTCAATCCAAACCGAATGAGTGCAGACAGCCTTTTCCTTCTCAGCAAGGAAGTTTTGCTTTACATGCGGTGTCTATTGGTGTGTGCCAAGGACGTGCTGCCCCTGGCCTGTGTCAGTCACCTCCCATGCATGCACAGCGTTGTCCCCAGTCCTACCAGGCAGCCCATGCTCCAGATATCTGCAGGAGTGCCATAGTCTAATCCAAGAAGCACTTCCAGGGCACGGTATGGCTGGGTCTGTATCTCTTTGGAAAAAGGCTTGTACTGAAACAGAAACAAACTCCCTTTGGTTAGCGTCCATAAAAGTAACGGCAACGCTTGTGGTCACAAGCTTCCCGCAGTGAGGAGGACGCTGGGGGGCAGAACTGAATACGTGTACAAAACTCTGCGCGGGGCATGGGAGGCATGTTCTTGGCCTCGCTGACACCAGGGCAAATTCATCTCCCAACATTCACACCGAACACAGTTTTGAATTTCTAACTGTAGGGACTAACTGCAAGCTGAAGAAATGTCCAAAGTTGACAGTGTCTGCAGGAGTACAGTGTCCAGCTCTGAGCTGCGAGTACTGAATATAACACCCCCCCCGAAATCGGCATCTCTTCAGCATGCTGAAATAGCTATTCAGCTGTAAAAGGACAGACATGCAGGGTGGGATGGAAAGAAGCACACAGGATCCCACATCATCATGGGACTGAGACTTGGAGCAGACTCACTGTCCAGCACGCGCTGCCCAGATCTGCAATTTTCACTTCTATGCTCATTAAATCGGATTCTTCCAATCCGTTGCCAAGATCACCTCCTAGACGGAAAGGACAGAGAGAAATCGGGTCTTTCCAAACCCACAGGTATGCATCACTTGCCACAGGAGAGGCATGTATGCCTGCCTTTAAAGTTTTTCAGCCTAAAAGGTCCTAAAATGCCTTTTATTGTCAATAAAATGCCACCTCTGTTTTTTGAGGAAACACGAAGAGCTAGTATCCAGTCAAAATCTAAGAGGATGTTTGGGAGGACAGTAGCTTGGAGTGGAGCGGTGTGACCATGTGCTCCTGTCCTGCTGCAAGGTTCCCCTTGCACCCAGGTTAAATTCCTGTGGGCTCAGAGGAGAGCATATCCTACCAGCACTAGTCAGACACAAAACATCTGTAATGCCTCCTTAGCCTTCAGCAATCCTGGCTGTCACAGACCTTGGACACAGCCTGCTTGGCAAGCACTGCAAAGGTTACATTTTCATATGATCCCAGAAAAGGGTAATTTTTGCTTTACTGCTGTACAGTGAGCTGCTGGTCTATGCCTAATATTGTGCCTTTACACTCCAAGCAAGACTCGGTCACTAATTTAGCATTCCCCGATTGCCCCAGAGTTTGAGAGACAAAACAGCACCATCATGGGAGAAATGCTTATGGGAGAATATCACACAAGGATAATATAAAGAGTCTCATTGCTGGGAGATGAGCTGATCTCTCGAGAAACTCTCCAGCCCTATGTCTTATTCAATATTCACACCATTCTCTTCAAATAAATTATGTCTCAAAAGGCCTTGAAGATTAGCAGTACATACAAGTCTCCCACAAAGCTCAGAAATATGGGAAATAAAGAGCAGAAGTGTCATACAGCTTTCTGATCAAGCCATTTTGTATGTAAACCTTTCAGTGGCTGAAAACACCAGACACAAAGGAACTATCCTGTACCTAAAGCTGCAAGAACGAGCTCCAAGGTCGTGGCGGGGCTGTTAACAGATGCCTGTCATCTGTAGTTGTCCTCCACACAAGCCTACCCGCAAGACCGCGTTTCTGTAGGTGCCTTGAGTAGCTTGTAACCGCTCAGCCTGATTTTTGTATGAAGCAGAGATAGGAGAGGCCTCTCAGCACCATAAGCTGGCCGTACTGTTTTGTACTGGCCATTGTAGGAGATGGGAACCTTTCCTAAGGTATCTGTACCTGCCGCCTCTCTGTTTCCCTCCTGGCAATAAACAAATACGTCCCTTTTCTTGTTAAAAAAACCTTGGAGTGCTCACCTGGTCCTTTTAGCCCCAAATCTGTTCTCTGGCCGCAGTCGACCATATCAGGCAGAAGCCTTTGGAGGCTTTTGTCAGGTCCGTACAGCAAGATGTTCTCCGGTTTGATGTCCGCGTGGATGATGCGGCAGCGCTTGTGCAGAAAGTGCAGCCCTGCCAGCACCTGGGCGAACAGGCAGCAAGTCACGTCAGCAACGCGAGGGTCCCCACCGCCTCCCCTGCCCCAGCAGCTGCCGGCGCTGTCAGAGCGGTCGGGCACAGCGGGTATGCAAGTTGTGGATGTTCTGGCGTTGAAGAAAGGGGGCACCGATGATAACTATCTGCAATAAATGGCTTCTGTATGGCGAGTGCTAAGCTGGAGGTGCAGCCAGCAGAGCGGGGACGTTGGTTGGGGTGGCCCTGTGGGAGCAGGCACAAGGGGTTTCATCGCACGACACGGCAGGAGGAGCGGGTGCCGGAGTCCCACGTGCCCAGCACGCCGAGCGAGAGGGGGTCTGGGGAGCCCAGCGGGGAGGGGGCTGTTTGGGGGAGGTGGGGGTGACACGCAGCAGAAGGCGGCGTGAAAATCCACGGATATCAGCATGGACGGGCAAGCTGGGGGAGACGGAAAGAGGACAGTGCTACAAGGAGGCATTACGATCACAAAGCTGAACTTTCTCCTGAAAAAACACTCCTGTTTGTATGGCTGTACTGTGCGCAGACCACCATGCCTTCCTGCTGACTATCATTCGAATGGAAGTTGGGGGCCCGTTATAGAGCGACGTGGCACAGGAAGGCGTCCCATCGTACCAGAAAAGAAACGGGGGTGCAGCATAACCCAGACAGGAGGAGGGAGAGACCACGATTGAGTGCGTGTAGAGAGGGCTTAAGGGCAGTGCAGGAGAGCCACGTCGGGAAAGAACGGCTTACGATGGAGCAGGGAGAGCCTGGTCCGTCACACCGGAGAGATAAACAACGCCTACCAGAGAGAAACTGTCACTATCAGAAATCAGTAACAGCAAAAAGGCTACTGGGAGAGTTACATTTGTTTTTTAAACACTCTGGTCAGTTATAAAGGGCTGGCAAATATTCTCTGTATTATCAAATTCTATTCTGGGATGAATGCCAGCCCCAGGGAAATACCAACCTTAAATGGTAACTGTGAAACGCGGGGAAAGATTTAAATAGCTAAACTGGAATGAATCAGAAGTAAATACTGCCCCAGTGCTGATCCGAAGGAGGAAAAAAGATTCTAAGATTTTACAATTAAAGCAGATAAGGGAATGGATCAAGCAAAAGGCTTGGGTGTGAAATGGGGCACAGCAATTAATGCCACTACATTTTTGTGTAACTTATTCAGGTGTTAGTGGAGCTTCTTTAGAGGAAGAAGAGGCTATTCTGAGGAAGAAAAGGCTATTCCAGAAAACAGGATGAAGGAGGAAGCGGTTTTCTTTCTTAGTGTCCCTAGAAGGGCACAGGAATCAGGATAGCAAATCTTCATCTTGGCAAGTGTGCAGACTTCTGATAAATCTCGGCATGAGAGGCAAAATGTAATTTTAACCATTCTGAGGCCTCACTCAGGTTTCCCGTTCCTTAGCTATTCCCAGCCAATGCATAAGAAACTCAGTTTTCATGATCTGTTCGATCAGCACACCACATCCTTACAGGGGATGAAGGAAGACGTGGCTCTGAGCAGGAAAACCTCAACATGGGCGGAGGACCAGCCAACCAAACCAGCAATTTAGAAAGCCCTGAAAAGACATCAGCGCTGAGGGAGACCTCGAGCAGCCTTTGGTAGTTCCATGCAGAAAGCCGCTGGACTTGCCAGTGCTACCCATGGCTGGATGCCGAGGCGAATGCCACCAGTCTGGCGTTGCTGCCAGAGGGGACTTCTCAGGGCAGCAGGAGGGAAGAGATACGCGTTTTGCCCACAAGAAGCGTTAACTATGGCAGCAGAAGTGCTGGAGAATTCAATGATTACCGAGATGATGGGAACACAAGTGCCAACTCTGAATCCTTGGTGCAGGTCTGCAGGCTGCTGACGCTTTATGGTGGTGGCCCTGACTCCTTCCCAAACCCAATGAGACTGCAGGCTTGGGCAGTTGCGCACAGTACCCCTGTGTCAATGGGAATGTGATGGCTCCCCACTCTGCGTTTTAATTAACGTTTTCTCTCCTTACACCCAAAAGAAATAGTTACCGTTTTCCTTAAAAACATGAATGCCTTGGGCCTTCACTCTATATTGTCCCTTTCTTTGCAGATGCAGTCATGGAGTTCATGGCAGATGACCCCAGGATGAAGACTATGGCATGTCTCCCAGCCAACAGTCCCTTGGTGCCCTCACCCAGTTCCAGCTACGTTCTCACCTGCTGTAAAGATTTTTTCACAAAAGGCAAAGGCAGTCCCTGGGCTGCGTAGTTACCCATCAGACATCGCAGGGAAGGACCCAGCGCCTCAAATACCAAGCAGGCATGTAGGAAAGAGTCAGGGATTCACTAACAGAGAGAAGATGCTACCATCAGCTTTTTGCCCTTAACCAGAGCAGCCTTGTCCAACCTGTCCCCCTCCAGCCACCTCCCTGTGCCCTGCTCCAGCTACTGCCCTGTTCATCCTCATGGGAGCACAGTGCTCGGTTTTACACCATCCTGCGACTCTGCCAGGCAAGCCCAGGCTTTGCTGAGCCAGAGCTGCAGCACTCTCAGCAGAAGGATATGGAAGCCATTCTCTCCAATCATTCTGAAGTCGTCTAACAAACAGACAATGTTTTCTCCTGCCTGGTCCTTCTTCTTCATACTGCTCACCTGAGGGGGAGGATTCCAAGAAAGCTGCAATTAGAGACACATAAGCGCACAAGGACATCTTGCACCTGTTTTATCCTGTTCTACAGACTTTCTCTTCCAGGATTTGGCACTTCATGACAAATCCCATGAAAACAGCATCAGGAAAACAAGGCTCCAAACACACAAGCAGAGTCTGTTACCAAGGAATGAGTTTCTGTATGTTGTCTAGCTCTTGACCGGCTGGGACTCTGACCATGACCTGAATAACTGGAACCGTGTTTGAGTAACTCAGACCGATCCCGTCTAGCACACTTCCCACTGCTTATTCTATCCCATGCAGGCCCAGAAAGTGCTCCTGCTTGTGCTGGAAAGGGATTCCCCCAAGACCACAGCTCCTAGCAGCAAGGGCTGTCCATTTCTTTTGCCCTTCTGCAGCCTCTGCTCCTTGTCCTCAGAGCCCTCCCCGGCTGCGAGTAGCAGGCTGGAACACCACCTTTTAAAACCCCACACCTTCCCTTAGGAGTTTCTCGCAAGGGGTTGCAGAGAGGCAGAGACCTTGTGGTTGTCTTCAGCTACCTGTCCTACCGGGGTAGAGAGCAGCTTCCATATCTGAAGGAACCCAGTGAAGTAGGCTTCTTCGGGCTAAAGAAAGTTTGGCTATGGGCAAGTACTGCAGAGATCTATAAGATACAGAGTGCTGGCGGAGGGGGTGCACACAGATCTTTCATACAAGAACCAGGGGGCATCAGACCTAGCACTTGGGAAGTTCAAAAGCAAAGCAGAGGAGATGGTTCTTCACAGAGTGCATGGGTAATTGGGAGCAGTTCTTGTCACAGGGGGCCGTGGGGGCTGAAGCCCGCATGGGCTCACCAGAAAGCCGGGCAGGTCTCCTGGAGGTAAATCCACTGAGAATTACTGCCCACAGAGACATTACCTGTGGCCCAGGAAATCTCCAGCTGGAAACTGCTGTGGGCCAGGGGAGCATTCAGTGGGAGCAGCACCCTAAGCTTAGCTTGTCCTTACACCCATCTGGATATCTGCTGCTGGCCCAGGGTGCTGGGCTGGCTGAACCCCTGGTCTGCCCAAGCACGGGTGCTACGGTACGCCCGGCTCTGGCACCAGCACCGTACGCCTGCACAGCAAGGTGTATCAGGAGTTTGCTCTCCCAGAGCACTGATCCTGGTACAGCAATTCATCCTTTGTTTTTTCTCTTCACAGCCGTAACTGTTGGGATTTTGGTTCGGCATGTTGTGCAGATGCCAGATCCGCCTGCATGAGTGCCAGGAGGTTTGTGCTGGCACGACATTGGCGAGCAGCCGTGGAAACACGGGAGACCAGACTGCCTCTCCTGGCAGCTCTGCCGGCCCTGACCACCCTGTGCTGGTGGGAACAGCCCTGGGAACCAGCTGTATTCTGCTGAATGGGAAGGCGTGTCTTTCAGAGAGAATTAGTAATAAATCAAGGGTAAGGCTCGGCTCAGTCTGTATGAGGATTGTGCTGATATGCAGAAAAAGCAGCCCTCTGATTACATTAAATTAGTGCCACTTGATGCTTCCTCTTGCATCACCGAGTCTGGCTCATGTCGCTTTGGATAAGCCCTACAGATTTACAGGTGTGAACTAAACCTTTCTCAAACCTGTACGAGAAAGGCCTCAGAGTAATTTGAAATGCAAAATTTAATGGCTTTTACTCATCTAAAGCTGATGTAACTTTGCATTTAGGCAAACTCTCAGAATTGTAACCACGAGCTTTCTAGAACTAGCAGGTCAAGCCATCTTCAAAGGCAACTAGCTGAGACCCAGATACAGGCACCTAATTACCACATCCATTAGCACAGGCAGGAGGAAGCTTTTGGACTTTTTCTGACTTATCTTTTATTATATTTTTGCTACATCCTGCTTTTTTTTCCCCAGATATTTCCTTTTACTTCAGTATCAGTGTTGTGATAGAGCAATGTCCTCTGAGCTGGGAATGACACAAATACAGTGGACACGCTCCGATCTCCTGCTTATGAACATTACCACCTTTTTCTGTTGATTATCTGCCTTATCCTTCTGCACGTTCCTCCTACTTGCTGGATTTTGGTCTCGGCTGAAGCAGACAGGCTGACAGGGCAAGCGGGACACAGCCAGTATGTCCCAGTATGACAGGAGGAAGGAGAAGGTGCCTGTTTTAGAGGCCAGTGCTAAGCCAGGGTGATTTCTATGAATTCCCTTTTTGGTTTTTTTTCCTGTTCCCCACCTACCTCCTCAGGCTGAGACCTGGAGGCAGAAGGGATGACGAGGCTGGTACTCAGACCTGAACTCAGTGACCATGGCCGCAGAGCAAAGCGCAGAACCCCAGAATATACATACACAGCGGAGGAGAGCGACCTCGTCCTGGGCAGCCTCAGCAAAGCCTTCCCTGCTTTTCAGGACCTTCACAGCTACGTGTTTCTTCCTCCTGGGAAACGAATCACAGCTGCCAGCCAATGCACGCCAGCGTGGCCCTAACCAGCAGCACCTCCCCTTCTCCCAGTCTCCCAGCCCTGGGTTCCCCAGGGAGGGTGCTGCTCTCCTGCAAGCAGCCTTGTCCTTGGTCTGCAGCACGCCAGGCCCGTGGGCATCCCTCCTGGCGATGCTGCCAGCATCTGGCAGCACAGCTGCCCCAGGGACCAGCAAGGAACTGGAGAGAAAGAGGCAGAGCATAGATACTGCAAGGTCTAAACGAGAAGAGCAAAGGCAGAGCAAGGGCTGATCCCACCTCTTTTACTTTCTTTGGTTTCTGGAGACCAGCTCTGCCCATCGCACCCCACCAGTCTCGCTGGCAGGTTTGCCCTGCGCTCGGGGGGATGCCAATATGCTCCCAGGCAGGCAGCTGCGCTCTGCTGCGTCTGCGAGAGGGGCCGGTCCTGCCCAGGAGATCAGCCCCCCGTTCCCACCTCTCCGAAAGGCCGTTAGCCCCTCACCTCGTGTCCTGGCACAGCCAGACGTTGGCAAAGGCGCCGCTGCCCAGCTTGCACAGAGCCTGGTATCGCGTGTTGAACACCTCTCCTTCCCGCACGGGGTGGTGGCCTCCTGTGGGGACCATCGCCAAGAAACATTACTGACATCTCTAAATGCTCTTAGACTGAAAGAGCAGCTGAGGACAGCCGTCCTCCCAGAGGAACGGCCAGACACGTCCTGGTGGCCTCCTCTGGCCTGGGAAGAGCCTGGCACGATCTCGGCTCTAGAGCTGCATGCCCGAGGACTGACCTGTGTGCTGGGCTGCCAGCACCTCCTGCTGCACCCGCTCTTCCATGGCCCAGCCGCGCAGCAGATCCTGGCACGAGGGGACGGAGGCAGTGGGGAACCGGGTTGTGGGATGCAGGCGGTGCGATCTTCAGTATTTTACTCCTTTAAAGAGAATTGGAGAGCTGCCGGGCAGCCGTACCTCTGCTGCATGCTGCGTGCATTGATTCCCTCTTCTACCCCTGCTGTCCCCTCGCCCCCTTCCTTGCCATCCACTTCATCAGCCCCTGGAGCCAGGCTGTTACAAATGCTTTTGGCACTTCGCAGAGGCAGGGATTATTTTAAGAGTTCAGAAGAGGAAAGCTGGCAAGCTGCGGCCGGGCAGGGATCCTGGCAGTGCGCGGGCCAGGCCAGGGCAGGTGGGAGTTTCAGGTTTCCCTGTGCCCACTGTGGATTTTCAGGGGCTTAGCGGGGACTGTGGGATCCCCTCCTGTGGCCGCAGCCGGGGAAAGCACCCACTCCCCATCCCCGTCCTGGCTGAGGGGTGACACGTCTGGGCTTTTGCTGGCAGGAGGAGCCTCACGCTCCAGATGGGTGCGAAGCAGAACCTGCATTTTAGAGACTGCAGCGCTGCACATCTGTCCGCAGTCCAGCCCCGGTGCCAGAGCACGGGTTTATCACTGACCATCCTGCGATGCCCTAGCGAGAGGCTGTGAAGGAGAGGGAGACTGCTCCCGGGGTTTGTTACTATGACAGCCCAAGGTACAAACACCGAGACAGCGCAGACAGACTGATGCAACTGCTGTCCCCCTGCCCCGCAGCACCGGTGTAGAATTGGCTTCAGCACCGGTCACCTGAAATAGCAGCCCAGAGCCCATGCTGCTAATGGAAATAGAGATGTAAGCTGCCGTAGCTGGGGTACTCCCAACCCAGCCTTTCATAATTTGGAAATGTCACTTGCTGTACGGCTGAAGCTTCAGGTTAACGCACGTCGCCAGAGCTCGTGACAGGTGATGATAATCCCAGTAGACCATTAGCACGGGTAGAAATATTGACCTTTAAATCCTCCAAATCAGGTCGCTAAAGCTAAGAGCTCGTTTGCACCAGAGGATTTTCAGAAATAGTTGCAGTGGGCTGGCGGCGGTGGTGGTGGCAGTGGGAGCCATGTGACGGGGAGTTGTTCTGGGACAGTAACATCTTCCAGGTGCTGAGACAGAGAGGTGACTTCTTCAAAAGACTAAAGTTTCCTTCCACATGCTGATGCTCCTCTCCCAGCACAGCAGCCATAGATGCAGCCTGCCTTTGGGCGCCTAGCAAGCTCCCAGCACGGTTCTAATTAAAGGTCAGACTGGGCTTGAGACTCTGATCCCGTGAGGGACAATCTGAATTGCCAGAGCTGACATTGCTCTGTTCACCCAAGCCCATACAGCAGTCTGAAAGGAGCTCAAAATCTCTCCCCCTCCTTATATTTTTACATCTCTAACTGTAGCATTTACCCTGTTCAGAATCAGTCTCTCTTAGGCATAAACCTCCAGGATGCTGCATGTCTGTATGGCCACTCTTTTTGGTAAATACTTACTAACATGTTAGCTACGAAGCAGAGGTGAAATAAACATTTTCTTTGTGCACAGACCGAGCATACCAGTAACCTCGCAAGCTCCTGCACCAGCAGAATCTACCCAAGCCCCTGTCACTCACATCATTAGGACAGCAGGGGCTGACCTGAGAGCTGGGCAACAGCCTTAAACGTTTTATTATGTCACTCACAACTCACCTGCCAAAGGAAAACTCAAGAGCGTGTGGAGATGGGAGTTCAACAGCATCTTGCCTAGGTGGACTGTTATGGTAACAGGAGACTTCGGTGGGAAAGTAGGACCCAAAGACAGACTCAGAGTGTAAAATGCATCCTAGTACTAGAGCTGATGGAGCTTTTGGGCAGCTCACGGGGCCCTGGTATCCTTCTTGCTGTAGAGGTGAGGCAAGGCTGTCCTTAGGCATGCGAGACTTTACCTCCATCCACCCTAGGTAGATGGATGCAATAGCAAAGGATGAGGAGCGTTGCTATGCAACTTAGTATAGAAGAGCGAAATGCACTTTTCTAAGCTTTGTGATAAAGGACGTTCAACGCTTTAAAGTCTTTCATCGCTTGGCGTCTTTACTTTAAAAACAACTGTTATTTTGCTTGTCATTCAAAGCTACGTTGTGCAGAACCTACTGGCTTGTGGCAGGCCTGGACCAAGTCAGAGAACTTCACCCCCAAAACATACTGGTGCTGCCTGGTCTGCGAGAGCCGTGGGCCGGGAGCGCTGTTTCGCCTCTGGCCTGGACAACTCCACCTGACCTGCACGGAACGGCGTAAGGAGCTGCCCACCACCAGTCACGCCTTATAACGCCCGGACCTCTGGAGTCGCAGAGCTCTCCAGAGCGATACACACCTTCATCTTCTGCAGGAACCTGGCAAACCCTCGCCGAGCGCAGCACCCCTGCAAGTCGCAACACGCGGCGTAAAAGAAGCCCCGTCGGCGTGCGGGGCTCCGAGCCCCGGGGACCCTGCGCAGACTTACCGTGCAGCAGCTTGCAGGCAGGGCACGCTGCTCCGTTTGTCATCTGGCTCGTCGCGGAGCTCCCCAAAGTGAGATACCAGCTGGTCCCGCTCTCCTTTTAGTCTGCGCTGCCCAGGAGGGGTGTCCTTGAGCAGACCAAAATCTTCTGCATCGCTGGATGGACGTGGTGAGGAACGGGGCAGGGTATCAGATCACAGCACAGCTTCTGGAACAACCTCGCCTTCGGGATAGCGGGAGAGCTAGGACAGCTGCGGTGGATTCACTTTACTGCTGGCCTCTCCCCGCCTGCCCCAGCTTCCCTGGCAGCAGGTCTGTCAGCCTGCTGCTGCAGCTCCGCAGTCTCCACAGCAACTATTTATAGAGGAAAATTCACAGCTCTGCCGAGATGGAAACAGAGAAATCCTTCCCCTCTGCTCCGCTACCCCCAGCCCCAGAAACGGTGGGGCTGCCCGGCACTTCCACTGCTCCCACCAGCGTCCCGGCAGGACTCACGGCCCGGCCTCGCTGCGGTGGCACCACCATCTCCTGCCCCGCACAGCCACCCCCAGCCTGTGCCCGGCAGAGGGGACAGGCTCCCCGAACGCCGCCGTGTGCCGCGCTGCCCGACCTGAGGCACCCCGCACGCCCCCCCCCCCCCGAACCCAGTCGCGGCGTGGTGCCGGGGACCGCGGAGCCCACGCTTCCCCCGTGGAGAACCACCACCACAGCATCCTCCTCCTCCTCCTCCTCCCCGCAGCCCTGCCCCACCGAGGCAGGACCCCAGCATCCCAGCACCGGCCCGCCACTGAGGAGCAAACGGCCACACACAGAGTTTGGGGGGGGAGGAGGGGAAAAAAAAAAAAAAATCACATTTTTTTTCCCCTGCTGCCGCCTCGCAGCAGAGCTGGGCATGCCCTGTCTCCCCCTCGCTGGGGCCCTGGTGGTGCGGAGCTCGGGTTTCCTCTCCCAGCCTGCAGAGACCAAGGCCCAGCCCCGAAGCAAAGGGTTAAGGCTGCCCAGCGGGAGCTCTGCCGCAGATCCCGGCTGCCAAACCGCGGTCGGGGCCTCCCGCAGCGGCTCTCCCCTCGCCTGTGCCCCTTCTCCTCTCACCTGCCTTCCCCGCACTAAAAATAACAAGGGAGGGGGCAGAGGCTGCAGCGGGCTGGGGGCTGAGCCAGCGCTGGGGCAGCACCCGGGGGACGAGTGATTTGTAAAACCCCTAAAAGGCCAGCAAGAACACACGCAGGGAGGGAAAGGAGGGACTAAAGCAGTGACGTTACATCGATGGGGGGGGGAAGCAGCAGACTGTATCCAAAAGGAAGGGGGGGGGGGGGGGGGGGGGCGGAGGGAAAGACAGGAGAGAGGGGCCGGGAGCCAGCTTTATGTCTGGGAAGAACTGTGCCATTAGGTGAAGTTGTTTTGCTAATTTAGGAGTCACTGGTTCCTGCCTCACGCAAGGAACATAAACTGTACCTTAAGCACCCCCCTTCGTCGCTCGCCCACTGTGAAAAATCATGACCAGAGGGGTAAGGTGGCACAGGGCCCCAGTCCCAGCTGCTGAAACACATCTGCAAAGGGAGATGCCCCTACTCGCGCTCTGGAAACTGCAGAAGCACCACGAAGCAGGAGCCATCAGTCAGAGGTGGCACAAGGTTAGCTCTGAGAAAGGCAGGCGGTTGCTCACAGGCTGTGGAGGGGACAGGAGGGAAAAGGCCCACGCTCCTGGTGCTCAGGAGTACACAGTTTCCACTTTGGAGGAAAAAAAAAAAGAGGTGAATAGAGTCTGGGCAATTGCATCATTGTGCAACACAAGTATGACACGCAGGTTGTATATTAAAATTTATTGAATTATTGTGTAAGAATTCTCTTTATTAAAATCATTTGGACTCTAAACTGATTATTTACAGACAAAACCTCTTATATCACCAATAGATTCCTACATCTCAGAACAGTATCTACAAACAGTTATTACACTATGTAACAAAATTCAGATTTTCTTCAAGCTTTTTATATTAATTATTAATTCCAATTTGAGAAAGACAGTACCTCAGGTGCTCTGAGCAGAACTCAAGGTGTGGCAGGGCGTAAATGCAGGTCAGGCCATACCATAACAGACAGAGAGACACCAAGTCACAAGGCAAGGAGGAGAGGGCAGAGTCACCAGGACAAAGGACTGGGAGAAAGACTATTAGACCAAACGCACTGGGTGTTCTAGAAACCAAAAGAATCATCTCGACAAGAAAGGCACCAAAAAAGCAGCAGCTTGCTGCAACCGGGGCACACCCTGAAAAAGAAATGGCATTCCACCCAGGCAGCATCATCCGAGAACCCTCTATTTTCATTAAAAAAAAATAAAAATTGCCATCATTTCTACAAAAGAAAAAAAAAAAAAAGAAAAAGCTTCCAGGTACAGTCTAAATTTGCCATCAGACAGATGAAAGCAAGCACTCTCACATCTACATCACATGGGTGCCAGCTGCTCTTAGCCGTGCCAACAGGAGACACATTCAAAAACACTAACAGATATTTATCTTAACACTGACCAGTTCTCGGCGTTTCATCCAGACCACAGTGGAAGCAAGTTTCTTTCTCTGACCATGGTACTAAATACATCTTAATGCCTGCTGTTTAAGAACATCACCTTTCTAAGAATATGATTAAAGCAGCAACAGCCCCTTGCTGCACTTAGGTCTTGCAAAAGGGGAACGGTTGCCGTGGCAGGGCACTCTCAGCTGGTGCCCACAGAACTTGCTACCTGTAAGAAAACAGGAACATCCAGAGAGGATTCTCCATCCTTGAGAAGGAAAGTCCATCTCCGGAGTGCCTGAAAAGCTGGTCATGGAATCAGGCAGGGACTGGAAGAAACTTGGAAGGATCATGAGAAATAAATAAATAAATCTTCCCCACAATAGGGAATTTCATAACAAACCCTGTTTTGTGCAAATTTAAATGCAACAGAACCCTGTCATAGTAACAGATTTTGCCACAGGAGAGGGGCACGGACGGTGAGAAGAGAGGCCATGGATGAACACCCAAGTCGATCCCAGCGAGGGGCCTTCAAGTGCGTGTCCGCAGGGGAGGAGGATGCCGGTACCTAGAACACCAGGGACAGACGGATGGGAAGAGATGGGCACTACCAGCTTTCCAGCCCCACTGCACCTGCGCTGGGCAGTGCCTCCTGTCCAGCTATGCAAGGACAAGCTCAAGACATTAAATAAGTCAATCACCTACATTTAGCTCTATTTTTAAGTCTTGATTATTGCTCTAATAAAAGCAGACTTTCACAGATACACTCGGAGAAAGCCGATCATTTCCAACATCCAGGAGCACTCCTGAGAAGCTAAGAGGATGTGGAGCCCACTCACCCTACAGCCTAAGTCAGCCACGTTGGCAGAGGCTGCGCTCTCAGCAGAGACACCTGGACTCCTGTCCCTACAGTTCCAGGAGAGCCACCAAGTCCTCCTCCCTTTGCCAGTGTGAGGTGGGTTCAGAATTAAGCCCCAAGCCACCCTGTTCTGGGAAAGCGCAGAGATTATTCTGCAGAAACAGGGGCAGACGTTAACAGTCTGCAGAGCCGTAAATCCAGCAGAAAGCCTGTGGCTCCTGGCAGACACTCAGCAAGTTGGAGAGGCCACAAACTACACCTTGCTGTCTGGGGCAGAAAGTCCATCCGTCGACACACAAGGGGACAAGGCTACTCTGCCACTATACCTGCATCTGCCTCAAACCGAGGAATCACGTAAGGGAAAGGGCTTTACTAACATGCATTGTATCTGCTTTTTCCCATCTGCCAGTCCTTTCCTCCACTCACCTTTTTTTGAGCTGGTTTAATCAGATTTGATCAAGACAGAGGTTTCAGAGATGCTAAGTTCCCACAAGATTCATGGAAATGGGTGGTCAGGTAGGAGTGAGACCCAAACTGGTGCCCACCTGGGGAAAGAGAGGTGAATTCTGTCCCCCCTGTCTGCCTGGCAGCAGCCAGCCAGCTTGCCTGGTGCTCTGTACAGGACAGGAGCAGGAGATGGCACAGGGATGTTGGCCATACTCTGGGCACACAGAGTACCCGGGAATACTGCTGAGAGAGGGTCACAGGAGAGAGCTTTTTAGGGCGAGAGGCCAGCATTAGCTTGTTGTTATATTGCTCAGAGAACAGATTTGCAACTGCGCAGCACACACAAAGCCACAGGGCTGATCTGATAGGCCTGGAATTACTGCTATATGCAATGTAAAGAGAGGTAGGGACATGATCCTGCCCTGTTTCAGCTCTGGTCCCTCCTGGCCTGCACAGTCACCACCTCGGGAAAGCGACAGAGGAGTCAGACCTGTCTACCTGCCCCAGGCACGCAGGACATCAGCGTGGAATTAGCAGCAGGGGATGAGAACAAGTAGGGCACCCTTATATATAGGAATTTACTCCCAGAAGGGCAGAGTACTCTGTTCACACGGCGCGGGAACTGAGGAGGGAGCAGCAAGGGAGCTGCCCAGTGACAGCTGGCAACGAACTGCGCTTGTGCCTGCTCCAGCCTCTCCTTCCTCACATGAATCATTCCCATTCGCAGGACACCCGACGCTCCTTGGGAACACCACAGTTGTGCTTCATGGCTTCCTCGAGTTCACAGCTCACCAAATAACCCTTCTATGTGCCACAACAGGAGAGTCTGGGAAGTGAAACTGTGAGTAAGGTGTAAGGCAAGCCTAACAGATGAGCACACAGCTAAGCCTTGAACTGAGCTGCGGGGAAAAGCAAGCTGCTGTTACGACAGAGACATCTACAAGTTATCCCTGCAGACAAAGCAGTGGAGAAAACTTTGCTCCAGTGCTGACAGACGTTTGTCAGTAGAAGTGCACAGAGATACTTCTCCAAGAAAAGCTTTGTCTCAAAGCCACAAAATTAAACATTCTCCTTTAGCATTTAAATACATTAACTTTCTGAGGGTATTTACAAGTCCAGTTCAGAGCAGCAGAACAGCTAGACACCAGAGGAAAGGGAAGTGGCACAAGGCATTGGTTGTGCTTTTCCAAAGAGCAGGGCAACCGCTGACCACAAGGAACCAGGAAGACTGATCCCAAGGTGGATCAGTGGAGACTGAGGCGAGCCAGGCAGCGACTCTCACACGCTGAATTTGTCCTGAGGGAAAGGGTGGGGAGTGCTGTCCATTTACAGTAGGCCCCTGGGGAAGCACACATGCTGGTGAGCACATTACATCCAAGCAGGTGTCACACATGAGCTGTCAGAGACCACAACACTGGGGAGCAAGAGACATTTGCCATCGCACACTCTCCTTTCTACATCCAATGCCCAGAACCAGTGGGGACATTGCTGCGAGGAAGTTTCTCGGGTGGGATACTGCAGGAGTGCTCGCTAGCTGGGGACAGAGGTTGGCACAGCTGTCGGCCTGTGGAAAGCTTCCTGCGTCCCTGCTGAAGTAAGCGCTGCAGCAGGGGAGTCTCCCAGCACTGGCAAGGCCGTCCGTACAAGGCCGAGGACTCCACAGACATGGTGGTCAGCGTTGTCACCTGGCTGTTCAACGTTGTTTGGAAACTTGGCACATTCACGTAACATCCGTAGGAACGAGCTGAGTAGTCCTCCTGACAGTCTGCCAGAGGAAAACCAAAGTTTTTGCTTTGTTTTGTTTTGCTTTTAAAAAGAAGAAACTGTAAAAAAATATTCTCTGAGATGCAAGGACGCTTGTACTTCGTACTGCCTTGGCCATCCCTGTTCATGTCACCCACGGGTTCCTTGGAGAGTCTGGTTCCAATTGCAGCAGGACACCCTGCATGTAGCTGGGACAAGCACTGTCCCCATTCAGCCAGGGGAGAACAGTCTGTCTACGCCTGTCACAAATCTGTGACTTTATTCTCCACAGCTGCTGCGATCTGTTGGAGTCTATATCCGAGCTGCATCTTCTGTGCTGTTGGGTCTTCTTCCAAGGCAGTAATGATCTGCAACGAGACAGAGCTCACTCACTGGCAGCCTTCTCCAGCACACAACACTGTCAACCAGCTCAACTCCATGCACAGTGGAGATCCCCAAGCTGGAATCTAGGGTGCTCAAGTCTAGAGTGGGTATGTAGTAATTCATCTCAAATTAAGCACAAAGTAAGTATTCTAGATTCGTACTAATAACTCATAAACTTCATAGTGCAAAAAGAATGCTAAACTTCTCATCTGAAAATGGTATCTTTAGTAAATGAATCTGAACTAACTGCATTTCATTTTTGAAGTAGATCATTTGGATACCAGAGTCAAAAAAAGAAAAAGAAAGGTACGTGAAATCCCAACAGCCTCCAAGTTAGAGCTAAATCCTTCTTTGTGATTTCCTCCCTCCCTCTTTAATAAGAATAAAGCAAACTTATGACATGGAAGTTACGCATGCCATTGAAACAATACACAGCATTGTAATAGTCTGGCTGCTCTCAGTTACTAATTTTTGGAGGTTTTTTTGGTTGGATGGTAAAAGGAGGAGGACATGTTTATACCTGCTGGAAACACACACTCACCTGGTCATAGTACTTATTGATGTATTTGT
Organism: Astur gentilis; assembly: GCF_929443795.1. NCBI lineage: Eukaryota > Metazoa > Chordata > Aves > Accipitriformes > Accipitridae > Astur > Astur gentilis. Next base: position 14,028,178 of record NC_064902.1, on the reverse strand, counting down.
ACAATTCATGTAGAGCCACCAGGGAATTAAGGTCACCTGAGTAATTCTGAATAAGAGAGGAAGTTAGACAAAACCATGAGACACCTAACGATTGTTCTGCTAAATTCTGTGCCCTCACAACTCATTAGGAAATGTGTCTGTTGCACAAAGCAACAGGAAAGGGAATTCACAAGTAGTTCCTAGCAAAGGAAAAAAAAAAATAAAATCACATATATCCTTGCCCTAAATACTTGACTACACTTTTCTCTTCAGCGCTAGCTGGGCAGACCCTTGCCCTCCCAGTGGTGCCACAAAGGCAGAGCAGCCACTGGGAGCCATCAGTATGTCTGAGCAGAACTGCACACTCAGCTGGAATAGCTCATCTTTGCATTACTAGCTTTCTCTTAGATGCACAGGTGAGGGGCCAGGGTGACTTCTGTAACAATTTTATTTACCCGTGATAGCTCAGCCAGGGCAGAGTTCATCTCCTGGTCACTGGCAGAGATGGTTTGACGAATGTCCGCATAATACCTACACAGTGGTATACAGGCAATTAGTGTATTGTTCCTCCTAGTCTCCCTCTTACTGCTTAAACTATAACTCCTCATATTCATTGCTTACCTTTCCACCATCTGCTTGTAGCGAGGAATGTCCCGGGCATAGAGCAGCTTATTGATCGGAGAGTCCTTGAACATCCAAAACCAGAATTGATTACAAAAAGCTCCTTCATCATGCTGTGGACTAACCTTAGCAGGTAGCACCATCACCACTATTTTCTGTCATTCATTCAGGATCAGGAATTTTTGTCCTCTGCCTGGAGAGGCACTTCAAATACCAGGCTCCCTTCTAGTAATGCAGTCTGAGGAACCATGAGATGTGTTGGTGAAGGGACCTCTGGGATCCCTAGTCCAGCCTTTCACTTGGACCTGGGTGATCACCAGTGAGAGATCACATTGGCTGTGGATTTGCGTAGCTGATTTCTGAAACCCTCCAGAGATCCACCCATCCCATCTCTGGTGACCTGTGCAGGACTGTTCCACCCTCAGCACAGGGTGAGTAGTAGTGGTAAAAAGTTTTTCTAATGGCCAACCTGAATCTCCCACGATGCATCCTGTGACTTACACTGTCTGCCACAGCCAGCTAGAGTTTAGCTCTGTCCCCCAGGTAGCTATAAGCTGTGAATAAAGAGCACCCCTCAACAAATTCTTCCGTATGCTAAACGAAATCAGGTCCTCCCTCCTCTCTTCCTAGGAGTTCCCATCACTCTCCGGTGGTGCATGGGAGTGAGGATGGGCCTGGCCTGCTGTCCCAGTGGTGCTACATAAACATTATTGCCTTCTTGGGGCAACACTGCTCAACTATCTGTGCCAACCATGCTCCCTTCTCCCTCTGTACTTACCCGCCCTAACTTATGGTCAGCTATCGTACAGGAGTCCATGAAGGTCTGCGCAATGACCAGGAGCACGGCATCTACATTATCTGATGTCTGCACATCAAAAACAAACTGGGGATTCTTGATGATGTTGATCCAGAACCGCAAGGGCAGGCTGCAGAGAAGACAGAAGCACAACAGGGTATCAGCAAAGGTAGGAGCTAGTCATGAAAGGTCTTCTGCACATTACTGCATCTCCCAGCTCTGCCCTCCCAGCAAAAATAGCTTCTCACACCATGCTTTTCTGCTTTGCACTCCATCTTGCTCCTCCTCAGTAGACAAAGGTGGCTGTCACTTTGCAAGTGACCAGTTCGAGACAGCTTAGCAGTGCCTCCTCCAGGGCCCACAGGAACACCATACCTGTTTGTCTTCCAGATATGGATGGTCTCAGGGTCTGCGATCCCATAGTGTATTGCCTGCTCATCCAACAGGTCAAAGAAGTATTTGACTGCCAGTGGGACAGGGCGGTTGGTACTGAGGATCACCTGGAACAGGTCATCCACAAACTTCTGTAGAGTGCCCTGTGAAGAACCAAGCAGGACAGTCAGCACAGGCAGAGGAGAGTGGAGAGCCCAGGCTTCAGGGAGATGAGAGGTTACCCCCTTCTGCTCAGCAAACTCCCCTCAGCAGTCCACAGCTACCTCCCCTCCACTGCAGGGAGCAGCAAAGGAGAAAGGAAGCCCCAGCAGTTTCTGGAACAGAGGCCAGCGAGAAGCTCACGAACAAAGCAAAACACAGAGAGGAGTCAGACGTACTCAGAGCCACTGCAGGTAAAGGGGATTGCTACTGGAGAGAGAGCTTGCAGCTCGATGGAATGGCACTGAACCGTAGAGACTGCCTAGTGGAGGAAGACTGCTGGCTGCCAGCAGCTATATTCAGCCAGACTGGAACAAGCAGCAAGAGGAAGTTCAGAAAATGTGCCTGGGCTGTCCCTTGAGGAACAGTACTACTGCAAGCAGGGGATTGCTGGGCAACCTGGATGCCAAAAGCTGATCCTTTCTTAACAGAGCAGAGGGACAAGTTCCCAGGTCAATTTTTTAACAATGACACTGGAATAAAGTAAAAAGGAGAATGTGAGCAGGCACTATGCCTGATTTATGACTGCAGCTGAATCTGTACATGGCTGCTGTGTACTATTAGCATCATCTTGCTGCAGCAAGTAACTTGCAGCAGATACGTCAGTCCTATCTTCTCGGCCCTGGGTGAGGTGGAACGTGAGCAGACACGGCAGCCCAGCGGATGCTGCTGCCAAAGAAACTCTGCTGCAAAGCACAGGGTACCTGCTTTTTTCTGTGGTCACACAAAGACAGACATGGGGTGGACACAGGAATAAAACCACTTCTCACTCTCCTAGAGGCTCTGCAAAACTTAACCCATTAGTAGAAGTTTGACACTGCAGTGGTGGGATCAGAGGAGAAGGAACCAGCACATGCATCAACCCAGGCAAAGGGCATCTTCATACACAACCCTGCAATCTGCTGGGGGATATGAAGGAAGGCAAGACAACAAAATCTGTGCTTCTTCTCACCTTCATTGAGAGTAGACGTGTCAGATAGATCTCTGGAATTGCCTTGGCTCGCTCCCGATCTCTTAAGCTCCCACGCCGATGTTTAGGAAGCTCTGGCTCTTCTGTTGGTTTTACCAGGTGCCAAAGTTTGATCCCACCTTCATCTGCATCCTCCAGCATTGGTGTTTCTAAAACAAGCAATTGTTTACAGATGAGTGTCAGTTCTCTCACAGTACAGCTTGGCCAGGTGACCCCCAAGGAAGCAAGATTTCAAGTATGATAGAAACACAAATAGGAATGAACCTCTGGAGGCCTCTATCCAGCCTTCTGCGCAGAGTACAACTCTTTCCAGCACTACAGCAGGTTGCCTTTGTCCACCCAAACCCTTCAAGGTCTTGGAAACTTCCCCAGACAGAGATCCCCCACTAGTCCAGTGGTCTGTTCCAGGGCTGCATCACCCTTCTGCTGAAGAAGGTTCTTTTCCACATCCAGTTTGAACCTGTTAAGCTGCACCCTGTGGCTATTGTCCCTCACACCACCAGAGTATCCATGGAGCTGTTCGCTCTGCCCAGCAGTAAGGTAACTGCCTGGCATCCCCATCACTACCCTCAGCACCTGAGGGTATTAAGATTCCTATAAGTTGCAGACTGCGCTCAGCCCTAGAGTCAGAACTAGAGAATTGTGCTTATCCTGCATTTTCATGCCCAGCCTGGCTTTTCCTCTGCTTTTACACTCTTCTGCATTTCATCTCACCTGCTCAAGCTTTCATTTTCCTGACTGTCCTATGAGGATCCAAATTATGTATCAGCCTTCTCTAGCAGCATAGAGCTGGGGCTATGGCAAGAGACTTGTCCCACTAACTGGCAAGTCCTATAAAATCATTTTATGAGAACATGATATCAGACTCACTCTCTCCTGGGATGTAATCCTGATTCTCTCTGTGGATGTGCTTGGTCAGGCGTGGGACCAGTGCTACTGTTGCTCCATCAGGCACCTGCACACAAGCAAAAAATCACCATTCAGAACAAACAGCATGTTTCTCATCAGCACAACAGGCAAGTGCTTGTAGACCAAAACAGACTATACTGTTACTAGAAATAGGGACAGAAAGAGAGATTTTGGGGCACCATCACTCTCTTTCCTGACGGTGGGAGAATCTTGTTTGTACCAATTAAAAAACTAATGTGCAAAGTACAATGAAGATGGTAATACTCAGGAACCGAGGTCATTCACAGAACATGTTGCAGCAAGGTATGACATATTGGTGCAAGATCTTACACATTGGTGCAAGGTAGTTAAAAAACCCCTCTTTCCATTCTTAGAAGCTACTTCACAGATAAGTGTGCCATCACCTACTAACTGATTTGGACTGGAACATTAACAGATCCAGCAGCATCGCCTTCATTGCAACAGCTACCAGGCATGAACTTGTGCTTCTCCTTCCAAGCTCTACATCTGCCCACATCTCAGGTACAGTTTAAGGAGGGAACTATGCTTGTTGAAGTAAGAGTACAGGCCATGGCACTGACTTAATTTGAATATGCTGCTGCAAGAAAGCTCCAACCATTTGACAGTGATCCACCAGGAGCCAGAGCCACAGATAGAACATAACAGAGTGCAGAAGATGAGAGGAGAGACAAGGCAACGGTAGACTGACTTCTGACCTTGTAATGCTGAAGAGTGTTCAGGCGTTTCCAAGTTCCTTGAACAACAGATGTCACATCCTCATCAGACAGTATCAGATGACCTGCCAGCCCTGATCTCCACTCTACAGCCATTAAACAGTGAAAATGAAAAGATAAACTGTTAATTTGAGGCATCTCTGAAGTCTGCTGTGCTTCAACCTGGTTGACCTTGTTACACACCCACTGATACTCAACCTTTACCCATGCTATTTCACAGACAACATAACCTGAGCAAGTGCCTGTAACAATGCTGAGTCCTGCAGTCACAGGACAGTCTCTCTGAGCACAGGGACAGGTGCACTCATGGCTTCCCAGGTTCTACTCATCAAATTCCTACAAATTCTGTCAGATTGTGACTCTTCAAGCAGGTGATTCAAACCACAAATATGCACCCATAGTCCTTATTAGCTACTATTCCCCCAGTACCTGCTCATCTATAAATGTCACCACTATTCAGCAACAGCCAAAGAATGAAGAAGATGGAAAACTGTGTGGTTTCCCTCGCAGTGCGAGTTCTACCTTTCATTAACCACTGTGGGCAAAAATCCTCTCTGACATACGTTACTGAGATGCTGCCGTTGACTTCACTGGCAGGAAGAGCCAGCCTATGACTATAGCATCTCTGAAATGCACTCAAATCATCCTCCCCTACTACATGTTCTCCATGGTTTTTTTTTCTCCTATGCCCCCTTGCCCAAGCCATTGCCATGGTCCAAGTCTGGCAAAGAACACCATGAAATGGAAGGGGCTGGACCCAGCTGCTTCTTTCCCACCCCTGCCTCTTGCTATTAGCCTCTTCCCTGCATCATGCCTTTTTGGGTCCAGCCAGAGTACGAGATCCTTGGTCAGTGACTCTGCACACTCAGCAGAGAATGACAAACATCATGCATGCCGGGTGCTGTGCACAGATAGCAAATGACCACTCTTCCACTTCCTCACTTTTGGCACCAAGGAGGGCTGCTCACCAAGGTCCAGGGTGTCTGGGTCTGGTCGGTGACAGTATGGCGTCCCTTTATAGATCTGATCCAGGATTTTCTCCTTCACCTGTGTTATGGTGTCACAGTCTAGCACTTTTGCAGAAATCCCTTGAGAGTCCTCTGCCCCTCCTGCAGCAGCTCCTGCTTGTGTCAAAGCATTTAAGGTCTGGGGAAGAAAAGAAAAGGTCACAGCTACTCAGCTGATAAGATTACATCTGACACATTTACACCTTTAATGGTTGGCATTAGGGCAAGTTAACAGCTAGTACTTTCACTGGAAGAGTTTCAGAAAAGAAAACATCATAGATGTTAAACACCATGTTCTCAGTCTTGTGTCAAGAGCTGGAAGCCAGTTCAACAGCGTTGGGGAAGGACTTCGATGTGTCAAATCTGGCTCCCAGGAGACAGTGGCACGATGCTGCGCTTCTGCCTCAAAAATGGGAGCAGACACGTTCAGCCCTGTCACACTGGAGAGCCCAGAGGCAACAAAAGGTTTGGTGCTTACCAGAGTCCGGTACTCCAGGTCCTCTCTCAAAAGGCGGTTGTCATTCAAGGTATATTTGGCTTTCCCTGTCACCCAGTCGACTGGCCCTTTGTCCACTTGGTGCTTGATTCCTCGAAACAACATGTAAAGGGGCTCTCCAACAGAATCCTGGCACAGAAAGGAAGGAGTTTCACCTGAGAGAAATTCAGCTTGCTCCTCCGGGCAGAACCCAATGGCTTGGAAGCACAGACACCCTAGCAGAGGAGGAGCAGGACTGAGGATACAGCAGGCAAAGACAGAGCCTCTGCCGACAGCTCCTGCACCATGCACAGGGAAAGCACACGGGCCAACTACCAGGTGGATGCACAAGACCAAGGCATTGCTCTGCCTCTGCATTGCTAATCTGAGAGACTCTCCTTGCCACCCTCTCTCCAGGAAAGGAATTAGATCAGAATCTGTTCTCCCCATGCACAGACCAGCATGTCTCAAGATAAAGGAGCTATACTGAGCCCTCCACAATCTGGTGAGACATCCTGGAAACAATGAGTAGTACTAATGCCGATTTAAGCATCCCTGTCCCCATTGAACAGCCCAACTCTCTCGTTCCCCACCCTGAAATACAGGATGACTCATGGCATTATTTCAGCTCCCAGCGACGCACAAAGGAAAGCTGTGGCTGTCTCCCCTCTTTTGGCACCTCTACACCACAAAAGGACAAAGAGCTCACCCTCACAAACGCATACAGGCAGATGGACATCCAGTTGGTTAACAGCTTCTCTACCACTGTTTCTGTCCTGAAAGAGAGCATGAGGTTGGTCACAGGAATACAGTGCAGAGCAGGGAAGGATTTGGAGATAAAGATCACTCTCCTTGAGAAAAGAACACACTAAATGATGACAGGATCAAGGGAGAGGAAAAAAGGACTTTAAAGACCAGTAAGGTTAATGCTTTTGATACCACTTATTTGAAGCACTTTTCATCCTGAAGGAGGCACCAAATTACAGAAGTAGAGAGAAAAGCAAGCAGGGGACAGAGGAAAGCCTCTGGTAGGTCTCACCAAGGGAAATTTTTTCAGATCAGAAGGATGGACCAGACAGGAGGCTAATGAGGATCCAAACACAGGAGATATTTCAGTTTAGCTTCCAAACATGGCATGACAGTGAACCCAGGGACCTCTAAACAGCAAAGTGAGATTAGCAGACTTGGCAGAGCCCTAGCATCTGAACACGAGTGAGTTAATGTACAGCAGCTTCAAAAGAAGAGGAATTTGGGGTGGGCAACTTCAGCTTCCTACTCATTTCACACCTTTCCTGCTATATTCCCTGCCAATTGCTGACTGGAGAGAGGGCTATCATTGTTACTGCTTCCTCCTGTTTGATGCATGTGGTCTGGACACACACTGGCCTTACAGCTGCAGCCTATGCCATGATATTATCCTACTCACAGGCATTTCAGAGCTTGCCAGCTGGACAGAAAGGCTCTGTCCCCTCAGGTAGATTGTAGTGGGGCCATGGCTGGCTCACTCACCTTCGCAGCATCAGCTTGGGGTTCTTGGCCACATACTGCTCCACAAGGTCATTCAGGAGTGTTTTGAGGATGTCAGTGAAGTACTCCAGCTTCCCATGCAATGACACAGTAAGCAATGATGCCACATAGGCCCGATCTCTTGGAGAGAAAGTGCGCTGGATTTCCAGAGTGTGGATGAACTGGGGAGAGAGATAAGAGTGCGTGAACCTGCTGAAAACAAGGCAGTCACAGCTACTGGCTCTTAGAACACGCGGTGCTGCAGGGAGCTATTCAGGAATGAACTTTAACAGACACTGCCTCCTTCCTGGCACCAGCTGCCAGGGACATGGCCCTGACCCCATAGCAGGCTGCAAGCAGAGAGGGACATTACCTTGGTGAGGAAGAGCTTGCTGTTGAGCAGGTTGGAGAGCTGGACCAAGCCCTGCTCCACAGTTTGCCGCCGGCACTCTGGGATGTCCAGGTCCCTTTGCAGTGGTGACTCACGGTGACCCGGGAAGAAAATGCGCTCTGCGTAGGACTTGTAGTCCAAGAAGGGGATTCCTGTGCCCACAAGGTCGCTTGTGAGGTCCATCATCTCAGTCATCAGGTCTGAGGGAAAGGAAATACCCGTGAGGTTGACTACATGATCCCACAACTGATGGTTCAGAGCATGGGGTGAGTGCAGGAACTCAGGGCCAGCAGGATGGGACTGAGGGAAAGGAAGGATGTTTCCCATCAGGAAGAGGCACGTTGGGGTCCCATTGCTAGAACATTTAAAACTAGATTAGGCACTGGGAGAAACTGCATGAGGAAACTTCCAGCCTTGAGGAGGAACCAAAAGGTGAATTTGGTGATTATTCTCATTTATAGTCAAGGGCTGGCTTCCAGTTTTATAAAGAAGCAGCCACTGTTCAGCACAGATGTATCGTTACAGGCGTTATCTACATTAGAGACAGAGTATTAGAGATCTCTTGCTCCTCACTGCTTCCCACATTAGTTGGAGATTACAGCCCAATTCACCTGCACAGTTTCAACGCCCCAGGTCTCCCACACAAGGGCTCACTGCTCTAAGCAGCTGAAGTACAAGGTTTGCAGGCCCAGAATATGGGGTGTAATCCAGCTTGCCCTACGCAAAGATTGGGCTAGCTGTCCTTAAGATCTCTCCAAGTGTCTTGACCTTTAGTTCTTCATCTGTGTCTGGAGGATGAACTGGAGAATCAGAGGGGTCTGTATAGATCACTGTGCTCTGAATTAAAAAGAAGAATTGAAAATGGAAGAATGTGGCTATATGCTTCAATGCACCGGCACAGGATAAACTTATTGCCTGCTCTGAGCTACCCAAATAAGTATGTAGGAATGGAAAGAGAGGCAGAGCTGAAAGTGGTTCTTCCAGCTTCCCTGAAGCTGCGAGAACCTAGGAGCTCAGTGACTGACCTGTGAATTCCTTTTTGCATCTGTCCCGAACACTTGTTTCTAGATTTTCCAGCTGGATTTGAACTTTCTTGTAATCCCTCAGAGCCTGTTTGCTCTTCCTCCTGCAATAAGAAGCAGAATTGTTGCCAGTGGGCCCAGCCCAGGGATTGTCCTTGCCAACTGTTGTGTTGCTGTCAAAGTACAATTGGTGTTGAAGTGATTTCTACTGAATATCTTCTTTGCAGGATACCAAACAGTGTTCTGTAAACTAGATGCGTCTCTTGGAGCACCCATTAGGTGTGGGCTCTGAATGAGCCATAGTGCAGGCTGTGACCAGCGGATGCAACATGCCTCACACATCCAACAACACCTGGGGCTCAGAATTTGGCACAAAATAAAGAAAACTGGGACCTTGTTTAGGCCCAAGGTGTATATGCTTGGCCACATCCACTGAATAATGTTGTACAGGAACTTACAATGCCAGAGTTTCTTACCTGTATATGAAGACGATGACCAGAACAATCAGTGCCACAAAGGATGCACCAACACCCAAACCAATCTGTGCCTCCAGCGGGAAGGTGAGCTGGCTTTCTGTGTCATACTGTACCCGTCCCAGTAGGAAGTTCAGGTTTCCCATCTGTACCTGTAAGAAAGCATGTGCCATGATGTAAACTCAGTGCAGCAATGAAATGCAAAGCCACAGGGCTTCTCCAGAATGGGTACGGGTGGCATACAGCTCTCTAGCAAAGCTGTCCCACAGCACAACTCCCGAATCCAGCTATACCATTTGCTTTCAGGCAATGTTTGGCACATAACAGTAGAGTTGAAAAAAAAAAAGCAGCTCCTTGCCACCCCTGGTACCTCCCCTGATCCCCACCAGGGCTTCTGCTTCTCCTCCACTTCCCATCCCACTCCCTGCCTCCACCACTACTTCTTGCTTTTGCTTTAACAAATGACAGGATTTCTTGCAGTACTGCTGATTCCCTACCGTGAACTCCGGGAGCAAGTCTGTGCCCTCCCGCTTTGCGCGGTGCCGCGGAGCTGGCTGCTCAGAGGGAGGCTCACAGTAGAGGTGATTCCTTGTTAGTGTCTTCACCACACAGATTCCTTCCCCAATCATAGCCATAACTTCATCCTTGGAAATCGCCAGATCTAGATTCTCCCCCTGGAACAGGTGTGGAACAGCACATCCAATCAGGGAAAAAACAACTCTGCATTTCCATGGCTCCAGAGAAGATGGAGGAGACCAACACCATAGCATGAAAGCAGCCTTTTTTTCTTCTCTGACTAGGCTTGTGTCTGAATTGGCTGCGCAAGTTCACTTTGTAAGCTAAAAAATTCACTTACATACATTTTAGATTATACCTTTAGGACCTGTACCATGCTGCATAAGTACAGTAATAAATAGTCTGTCTTCTTAAGGCTCTTCAGCCACAGCACAACTAAGCTCAACTCTTCACTCTGGGTGTATATGCATATACATACACACGATGTGTATATATTTAAAAAGGTAGTCTCATGTCAGTTAACCTGAGCACTCAGGTGAGTCAGTCAATGCCTTTTAAAGGTGTAACACATTTATGCTGTTATTCTTATCTGCTACACAAATCTGCTTTAATTTTGGGGGATTAAGTTTGGTTGGGTTTTTTTTTTGTTTTATTTTTTGTTTGTTTGTTTTGTTTTTTAATAAAACCATGCTGACTGATGTTAATTACATTTTTATGCTTTAATGCTTCCTAAGCTGAATGCTGCAGCAGCATTTTCATGCTTTTGCCCAGAGCTCTGTCAGGGTATCCTTACAGGTTGATAGGTCAGCCTCCTGGCTCTTTGAAAGCTTGCATCTTGTTAGTTCTCCTTCAGTCTTCTCAAATTGCCCTACTTCTCCAAGATGTGTTCAATACCAATGACAGCAGTCTAGTAATTTCTAGACTAGTACATCCTCACAGTTTTTACTCATGTGCAAAAAAGGAGCAAGTGGAGAAAGTACATCTCCAACTGCAGCCATTAACTTTCTTAATGAGTCCTGGACTAGGAAGTACCTTTCCATACAAAAATATCTCAGATATTTTCTTTCTCACATGTACAGAAAAAACATTAGCCACTCTGCCCTTTCATATTATCTTTAAAGAGTGATTTTCCTACCTCCACCAAGTAACAGGCCTTTCCTCCTGCCAGGATTCTTTTACTCCTAAGTTACTTCTAGAGGAATCTTACGAAGTTATGAAAAAGCTGGCAGGTGAGAATAGGATGTGGGGCTTATTTAGTACTAATATCTTGTATACAAATAGTTTATTAGGATTAAAAATAAAAAAAGCATGGAAGTTTCCCCAAGCCCTATGAAGCCCTTAACAATGGTTTATGAGCTCAAGAGGCTTTTTTGATGCACTCTCTTCCCTCTTCTTATGTACCATTTCTCATAGGCCAAAGAAGATGTACTGTGACAGGTTGTAAGCCTGTCAAATGCTTTAAAACCTCGGATGCTGCACAGCACCAATTTAAAACACTCAGGTTATAAACAACCTTGTACAAGGAACATTACTTCCAGATAGTTTTTATGTTACCTCCACAGAGATGACGCTTCCTGGCTTGTGACGATATGGTTTAGCAGGGTCTTCAGCATTCAATGGTTTTAGGATGGGGTTGACTTCATATGAGAAGGGCATGGGATGCAATGAGTTGAAATCAAAGCTCAGGTTATCCAGAATAAATTCCAGTTTGATATGGACACTCCGCAACAGCAGGTTAATGGCTGGCGTTTTGCACAGGATGAGGTAGGAAGAGTTAACAAGACATGGTTCTTCAAACTAAATGCAAAAGGCAAAAAAAGTGTCAGTAGTGAAACACTAACGCTTCTCCTGCAGCTTTGCAATACTTCCCAACCCTGAGTAATCTGGGGCCAGTCTACATTCCTCTCATCTGGAGCAATGTGAGAGGAACTCTGCTTAATTGTGGAGAGAAAAATCCAAGACCTGAGGAATTCTCCATGTTCCTTTAAAGAAAGTTTTCACAGCACCAGTTTTGTTGTAAATACCTACATCTCAGCAGTGGGAATCAGCTCTGACATTCCCCCAGCAGCAAATTCTGGAGAGGCATCAGCTTTAGATCTCCCTGCTCTGACAGAACAGGACCAAAGACCTTCAATGCAAGGCTGATTTCCTAGCCTGAATGCTTCTCTGAAAGAAATGTTCTTTCACCTGGTTGGATCTGTTTTATAAATTTGGTGAAAATATTAGAGTCAATTTTTTTTTTTTTCCCCTCCCCTACAGCCACAATTGCCTTCCTAAGAACATGGGTAAAACCAGCTATTATTGATACATGTGCATCAGAAGCATATTCTCCCAGTTTATGTACAGGAAGCCCTCCATCATTTGCACTAATAATACAAATCCTTCTTGTACTTTGGCTGCCAAACACCCTCCACCTCTGCAAATTCTGCTGCATGCTCTTGACCTTGATGATCACATCAATACCTCCATAGTGACCCATCTCAGGACACTGTCAGCAGGAGAGCAGAAAATGCTGGTGGAACTGGTAATTTCACTGAACTCTGCCTGTTCTTATATCTCAGAGTGAAAGAGAGCCCAGGGACTATAGATATGGACTGAACCATACAAAAGGAAGAGTCTGGAGCATGGACATGCCAAGCTACACAAACTCTGGCTAAGCTGTAGATTTATCTCTACGCTGCCACCCTGTTGTTTCTGTCTTACATCTCAAGTCCTGCACATCGCCTAGCAGAGGCAGACCCAGCTCATGGAAATGTTTGTGAAAGTGTTTAACCTCTTAGTCTGGCAGAGAACCCTTCCAATTGGCCAAGATTGTTGGTACAATCCAAGCAGATAACAGCAAACGGGGCAAAAGGCCCTAGGGACAGAAAGTCCACCTCTCCAGAGCAACACATCAACTCTTATGCACCCTCAGCTCCACATGCTACCTGCTGGACACTGCACAGAGCATCCTCAGGGCACTCAGTGTCTGGGATGATTCTGCGCCATCGTCCCAGTCCTCGGCGACGGCGTTCAGATGGAGAAACTGTAACTCGGATCTTTGGTTTCTGTACAACATCCAAGTTGTATCCGTGAACTCTGAGCACTCTCCCTCCACTGAAAGAGAAAAGTAGGTGATCTCACGCACTTATTATTCATTAGCTCTGTCTTACCCATGCTCCCACCCTTCTGCTTGTGCTCCTTCCTACAAGTCTGGCTTTACTCCAAAGTACAACTCAACAAACAGATGCCATTGGTGCTGTAGTACCTGCTCCAGCACACAGCCCTGGGGAAGGTGCACTCAGTCTTTCTACCTGAGGAAGCTTTTAGGTGGCTCTGCAAAAGTGATGTTGGGATCCAAAGTATATCTGAAGAGGGATCCTTCTAGTCTCCGCTCTTGGTCCCCGTATTTGACAGTGACTGGGAGTTCTGTGGACACATTGCTGGGACTTGTCTGGCATGCCAGCTGATCCTCCGTCATGTCAGAGAGTCTTGGAGAGATAGAAGAGAGAACAAGGGATTAACACGGCCACTGCAGAGACAGATTTCATAGTACTATGCCTTACTCTTTGCAGACAGTCTGCAAATTTCTTCTGGAATTTTCCTAAATTTAATGCTGAAACGTCTTGTGCCTTCTCTAAGCAAGCAATAATTGTCGGGCAGTTGTCAGTCAGCAGCATGTGGACAAAAAGCAGGTACAGCCACTGTCCAGACTGAAGAGACTTGAGGCATGCTACCAAGGCATTTGCACCTTCTCACCAGCGGTGCTGTCAGGTGTATGTGTCCCAGGAAGCAAGAGAACAAGCAGCTCTTAAGGTTAGTCTGCAGGAGCCAACTGCAGTTCTCCATCAGCAAAAGCAGAGCTGCCAGGATGAGTTATAGTCCTGCCAAGAGACATGCAGAACAGAGGCCATGTAGCATTGTTCATGCCCAAGGGAACATGGGCAGGAATGTAAGATGGTTGAGGTTGCTGCTGTGACCCTCAAGGGGAGGATCTCCTGGAGCACAGAGGACAGCAGAGCTCCAACAGCCTGTGCTAAGGGCTGAGCCAAGCAACATCATGCCCTGCAGGGCTCTGGGAAGGACTCAGGGCAGTGTACAGCCAGCACATTGACAGGCTGTGATCTTACATGTGGCAAGGGAGGTCTCCAAGCAGGACACTGATCTCACTAGGATGCCCAGTCAGCAGCTTTGAGCCCAGAAGGGTTAGACAGGTTCCTCCAGCTTTGGGGCCCTGAGTTGGAATAATGGATTTCAGCTCTGGGTTCTAGAAGAAGAGGGGGGAAAAAAAAAAAAAAAAAAAAAAGGGAGGTGAGTGACAAGAACCTCAAAAGATAAGGCAAGGAAAGAAAACAGCAAAACATGTTCAGTGACCTCCAGTGCTCTGAAAATAGAAGCTATAGATCCCAATCACAGACAGGCCTCAGCTAGGCTCCAGCAGCTATCTTATGGAGCAGAAGCAACAGAGGAGGGATCAATCACACCAGCAAAAACCACAAATTGGGGACCTGTCCTTCCACAGACTGCAAAAGTCAGATGTATGCTGCAAACAGCAGAGCTGTGAGCCTCACACACAAACCGTAGGATTAACAGTTCAAAGGGATTGTTCAGATCGGTAACTGGATTAATAACTCAGGTTAGGAAAAACAAGGTAGCAAATAAATTGTCTGTTTGCCTAGTAGATGAGGAGATTACCAGCAGGGAGCCTTAAGAATTTATATTGAGACCTGTGCTGTTGAACATAGTTGTAGGTGACCTGGAAAAGGGAAATGAAATTTGATAAGTTATTCAGAGTAACAAAGACTTAGTGCCACTGAGGAGCTGCAGCAAAATTTAGAGGAACCAGGCAGAGTGGCACAAGTCACTGCTGATAAATGAAAAACAAGATAGATGAAGTGAGAAGGAGCAGGGACACTATAGCAAAAAGCAACCCAACCATATGTACATAGTTGTGAGTTTCGAAATAGCTCCTGCCCGTTCAAGACCGCTTTAGTACCTATAACAACTCTACCAGCTGTAAGCACAGATCTCAACAAAAACACACTAAGTGGTAGGAATTACTGGGAAGGGAATTAAGAAAAAAGATCTTTATGCCACAGTAAAAATGCCTTTTGCACTTGCACCTTGAACAGAGTATGCAGTTCTCATGACCCCTCAAAGTGGTGATAATAGAGCCAAAACCAAGAGAAGAGCAACAAGCATAATCCAGTATTTAAAATGGTTCTATAGAGCCAAAAAAGGAACAGCCTAAGACTTTTCAGGCATCTCTTTCCCCTTCTGATGGGAGAGGGAGACATGCAACTAGGTACAAAACTTGTAAGTTGCACAGCAAGGATGAAAAGCAAGTAATTGTAGCTAAAACCTACTTAAACAGTATTCATAGTTGCTGGGTTTAAGATTTTTAAAAGTTATCAGAAACGTGTTTAAAAATAATAGGAAACATTTCTCCATGCGATGCACAGTAACTTTAGACTTACTGCCACTAGCTGCTGAAGGTCAGAAGCTAAAAGTGTGTTCAAGCAGCAATTTGCAAATTAATAAAAGGAAAGTCAGAAGTCTTAGTAAATTGTAATCAATAAAAAAAAAAATCTCCAAATCAGAAAGGTACCCTGTATTTTTCCTCTTTCTTCAAGCATGTAATAGTTACCATTGTAAAAAAAAAATAAATTACTAGACTACAGAAACAGCACAGCTGTTCTTATAATCTAAGGGGGTGGGGGGGAGAAAAAACCTAAAACATACACCCTCCCCACCCCCCAAACACCACACAATACAAACACCAGAAAAATCAGATAAAAATACCAGCAGCAAGTGGTTGGTAGAATCCCATAAGTTCATTGCAATAGACAGCCATTTAGCAGAGGTACTGGAAGAACAGGGAAAGGTATTAAAGAAGCAATAGTTACGTTACCTGATAAGTGAAAATATGCCCAGAAACTCCACGTCCTCCTCCAGGTACTTCCACCACAATATGCCCAAATCTCTCGGTCCAGCTCCCACCAGTGACACATACGATACTGCAGGGCAATCCAAGAACAGTGTCACACCGTGGAAGAGCAGATGAGCTGTATCCATTGCATCATGTCCTAAAACCATCTAGCTACCACAGCTCCCTTCTTTCAGCCTTATCACATGCTCAGAATATACAACCGAACATTGAAAAACACCTTTAAAAGCTGGATTAAGTGCAGCAGAAAAAAGCAGGGAGTGGTTGCAAAGAGGCCCATCGTATCCAAGATTATTCTTTCTGGGACAGACAGGATGAAGCCCATTGTATCACAAATACACGGATAGTCCAAGAACTCTGCTATTGTTCAGAGCTGATCAAATCAGTCACATCCAAACTGAGTCCAGGCTAGCAGCAGTCAATCCACACATCAGTGCTGTGTCTGGTGCAGAAGAAAACTCAAGACTCTGTGTTTAATGGGCACTAGTCTTCAGCCAGTGGCCTCTAGGACCAGCCAGTTCCCCTGATCTGCACCACCCATTTTTCCCAGCCCTGTTTCCAGACATAATTTGGTATGGGAGATGCTCACAAGGTAAAAAGTCAGGTTGTACTTAGTTCAGGGCAGCAAGGAATCCCGTTACAGCACTGGCTCGCTAACAGAAAAACTACTCTGCAGGAGACTTCACAGCCTTCCTACACAGCAGGGGATAAATTTTGTCTGGGCCTTGCTCAGGAGTGGGTTCCAGGTTCACAGCTATACCCCCTCAACCAAAAAGGCTCAGGAATTTGAACTTAGGCAGTGCAGTCCCAAGCCAGGACCCTGTGATGCCAGGTGATTTACAGATACAGAACAAAGACAGTGCTAACCCCAGAAAGATTATGCTCTAATTCTACGATGAAAACAGAAAGCAGATGGATCCAGACAAACAAGGCGCACAGACAGGACAACACAGCTCAACACAGCAGGCCATTTCCCAGCAGGATCTTACCTGGCTCCCAAAGGGAAGGGTGCTACAACTACTGCTACCATGGAATGGAAAAATGGGTTTGTGATAGCTCTGATGAGAGGTTACTCACAATTGCTCTCCTCTTCTCCTGCTGGTTGCTTGGCTCCTCTCCCTCCCTTGTCCAAGGCTCCCACCTACCTGCCCTGCCATAGGCCAACTACACAAATATTCCTTTCTCCTTGCTTCCTAGCTACCCCCCAGTCACACCCCTCAAGTCCTGACCACGCTGCCTTGTTATATGGTCCTGCCCTGGCCAGACACACCAGCTGCCCTCTTCTCTATCACTGACATTAGCTGGATTCAGCAGGACAGGTCTTTCTGCTTCTCATCCTCCTCCCAGCCACTACTTTTACAAGCATTGTGTGACCTGCCAGGCATTCCTAGCCACCAGAAAAGTGGCACAGGGCCCACCAGGACTCCTTGGTCTGTGCCTGATTGAGAGGGTCCTTTCATTAGGTTTGTTCCTGGGAGGTAGAGGTCTGGCTGGCAAGTGAAGAATGACAGTCTAGGTGTGTGCCCACTCAAGCAGAGGCAAGAATCTGTGCCATACCTCCAACCACACGTTCCCATCCTCACCCTGTGTTAACAGAGTCAGGATATTTTCCTGGCAGTAACGCTTGCACAAGCCATGTCCGTTGCTTTATTGAAATCACCCTATGGCTGGGAGAGACACCTACGAAACTGCATGGTTTCGAGCCTGTGACTCCCTGATCTGGCTGGCCTGTGGGCTCTGTACCGGCAGCATGGTCGGTATGTGGCAGCACTTGTATATGGCCATCGCCTTGTACACAACCTTATCTCTTTAAGGTCACTGCCTGAGTAATTGATCAGTGACCTTACTCAGGGGCACTCCCTGGGGAATGGGCAAGGCTCAATACCTGCTACAGCAAATGCAGTGACACCTCAGGCTGGTGTCAGCAGCCAAGGGAAAAGCCAGCGCCTGCCTCTGGGAGGAGGTTTCACAGATACTCTACCTGCTAGAGATCTCATACTCTTGAGCATCTACGGCACAGGGAATTCCTGCAACAGTGACAGTTTCTGCAATGTCTTGATGTTTCTGCCCGAGGTTTGAGCCAGTGATGGTGATTCTAGTGCCACCTTCCACTGGTCCAGACAGGGGGTACACCTGCAAAGACATCCGCGCATGTGTAAATGTCACAGTATCTCAGACCTCTGCAGTCTGGCAACTGATCTACAGCACAGGGCCCTTCAACTGCCCCATTACAAACTCTGCCTGGTCAGGTCACTGCTATGGATTCCTTTTATTGGCTTGGACTAGTACCAGGTTGCAGCCTCATCAGAAGAAAGGCCATGAAGAACACCACAGTTGGAGCCTTCTTTCCCATACCTCACTGTTGCCAGCAGTCCCCCCCCAGAGGTGGTAATCTACTACAGACTCCTAAGGCAAGGACTGCCTGCTTTGCCTTCTCATCAACATGCTGACCACTCCATAGGACATTTCTGCTGAAGAGTGGGAATGCACAAGCCAATACATGTTACTAGTATTGAAGCAGCAAGCACCATTCCCCCCTCAGCATCAGTACGACAATGAATTGCATGCTGCACAAACGTCAAAGCTCTGTCCCTGAGCAGCATCCAAGATAAACTAAGACAAGATGCAGCACGTGGAACTTGTGTGCCACCAGAGGGAGGACAAGCTGACAGCAAAAGGGACACATGGCTACAGACACTTGTCATGTGGCAGTTAGCAAGAAACATTTAAAATAAACAGACAAAAATAATTAATTCCAGTAACCTGTCATGCCTTTCCGATCCTTGCTCTGCTGTTATCATTAGGTTTTGCCCTCCTTTGCCCCAGACTCAGTTGGGCCAACCTGTTTCAGGGTCTGGCTCGGGACAGTTGGAGGATCCAATCTGTGGACCCTTTCCCAGCTCCTGAATGATTCTGCTGCTTCTGGCGTGCCAGTTTCAGCTCACATGAGATACAAATGCATCTTTCCCCACTGTTCTCTATCAGCAAACTGAAAGCCCAGCGCAAAAGTCTAGCATCCTCTCAACACCGAAGGATCACAGTAGAATAGGACTAACTTGCTCTTCAGACGGCCATGTATTATTGAGCTGCACTCTTTGCACTCTGAGTTCACACAGCCCTTTGATTTCAAATGGAGAATGGAGCCCTCCTTGCCCTGGGTGCAGTACACTAGTGAGCAAGTTACTCACAGAGTGAATGAGAGGTGCTGGACACAGGTCTTCTATCTCTTCCTTGCAGGAGCCCCTGAAGATACAGCTGGGGTTGTCACCTCCACACCACACACAGTTGTACTTTGAGTCAGCTGTTTGGCAGCGGCTACAATCAGTGTGTCCCACAGAGCAGTTGTAAAAAGTCACTGCAAAGGAGAAAAATTCAGAGTGATCTGGCAAACACCCCCTAGGGCACAGAACAATCCAGCAACTTGGCATCTCGCACAGAACCTCTCCTCCTCCCTCCCATGACAAACAACAGAAATCAGCCTGTATGTTTTCCTTAGTTTCCCTGTGACAGGACTACTACAGATGCAGAAAGCCTCATTCAAGGATTTCTCAAATCTCTTCCTGCTCTCAATTCTCATCTGCTGTCTTTTTGCTGGGGAGGTGTTGCACCCCTACCGTGAAGGTCTGCAGCACTGTCCACTCGAAGGTTTTGTCCCCTCTGCACAAACACCACAGCGTTGAATTCAAGTTGAGGCGCTGTGTAACTGTACTGCAAAGACAAAGACCATCAAGACAAAGGGCTTAATAGAGGCACAAACAAGCCAGCTGAATAGGCAAAAAGCATCAGCATCCATCCTGCATAATGCACTGGCACATAAAGCCTACATGGAGCTTCCCATCAATGCAGACAAGGCAGCATTAGCTGGGGCAGTGGCAGCACAGGCCTGTTCTCACTGGTTCACACAGTCACAATTCTGCTCTGGAAAGAGTAGCAGGCATTGGTACACTAGGATGAACATTGAAAACAAATGTGTGCTCACAACAATACTTGTCTAACTTCCTAACTGCATTCCTAAATGGCTAATCCCTATCTACAAGCCATCTGCTCAGGAAACTGCTCAAGCTGGCATTTCTGCAATTTCAGTAGAGCTGAAGATGTAGGATTACAATTGGTCCACGGGGCTCATGTGCACAAGAGCCTATGTTCCTCTCCCTTAATTATATGAGTTAGTGAACTAAAAATATCGCCTCTGCTTGCAAATCTTGCCCTAAGTAAAATCCACACATCATCCAGAAATGTACGTGGCTGTTTTAATTTTGCCTGTTGATCTTACATTCCACAGGCTAGCTCCCACCACTAAGAACAAAACTAGTATTAATAGCATTTTTCTTTTCACAAAAGAACCACCATCACAGAAGTTATGATCCAGCTAACCATGAACAACAGTGCCTCAAGCTAAAGCAGAAGTGGCACTGTTCTGGCAGGTTGCAATGAGTGGTGATTTGGAGATGGCATCATCCTGTACTACAGAAAACGCAGCAATGGGTCATGTGGCTCAGACCGCACAATCTTTCTGCAAGTTGAAGATACCAGTACCAGCAGGCAGCAGCATCACAGATGAGGGCCCCATAGTGCTAAATATTCTACAAACACTTTTGCAAAGCATGCTCTTTTCCCCAAAGAGCTTGCCTTCCAGACTGCTGTTTTGCTGAGCAAAAACAGCACTAGTGTGAACTCTGAAATGGCATCATATTCTGAGCACTCACCTGGTTCATCTGGCAGGTGATATAACAGAGGGACTGGTTTGTTTCTTCTCCTTCCACATAAGCATCCATCACCACTGTTCTCCCCTCCAAATTCAAGACACACTCATAGTCCTGCTGCTGGTCCTGCAGAGAAGGTACACAGGGCACCATTTCTCAACTATATGGAGCTTCCTGCTACACAACAGTGTACTCCCGCCTCTCCAATTCAGTATCTTTTACCAAGCCACTTACTGTGCAAACAGTGTGCTCCTCTCATTCCCTTCATTATGCCAACTCTATGCAATATTCAAGGGCTCCCTATACTGTCACTGCCTCCATGTATGAAAGGTAAACCAACACAAAACAAAACACCTAGAAGGGAGCACGTTGATGTCAGTGTGGGGAGAACTCAGCACAGGAGGAGGAATTAAAGAAAAACCAGCAAGACTGTGAAAGTTATGCCTGCATGTCTCTGTGAAACACTAGCTTGGAAATGAAGACTAGAGTACACCGATTAGGGCAGGGCACCTCAAAAAAAACTAAGTATATTTTTTTTCTCTCTCCCCCTGTAAATCTTCCACTGAATTGCTTAGACACTCCCTGTAAAAAAGATGAATATGCATCTGTAACCAGCTCCACTCCTCTGAGCAGTGCAGTATATCAGGTTTAACATATAAAGCAACAATTAATCTGTGGGCTGCATGTTCTGAGGCAGTTGTTTGTAAAAGGTTACTAAATCAGTCTTCTGTCTTGAGAAGCAAAGAGAATTTTTATCAGAGGCACACCCAAGAAACATAGCTTTCAAGGGTGGTTTTCCCCATTGCAGAAGTTTCAGGTATGACAGGAATAGCCACATTAACATGAGCGTGCCAGAAAGCAAAGGGAACAGGTAACTTATCTTTAACCTAATGGAGACACAAACAATCAGCAGAGATTCAGCAGGAAGTTATTCCAAGAACTACCATCTACAGTGCAGCACAGCTGCAACTTAATCCAAACGCATGCAGATCTTCTCCAGCAGGTTGGTGCACACCTGTACTCTCCCTTTCTCTGAGTGACCTCCTACCCACCAATAAATCCAGCTATGTAATTCTTTATTCACAGAAGTAGGTCATTCCTCGAGGTGTTTCTGAAAACAGGAGAAACCTAGGCAGAGCCACAACTGCCTCATATGTATTTTTAGCAGTCCAGTGGACAGGTTGCCCAAACAGTTTCTCAATGCTGATGGCGCTGGGCTGACTACCTGATAGAGGTGGAAGTTCCTTCCCAGCAGGGTTATCTTCCTTGCCACATTGACTGGAAACAGCGAAGATCCCTGGATTCCCTGCACACAGGGACATGCATCTGGACCCCAGCTAAGCTCTTCGTTCTGAAAACAAACACAGGTCTTTAGAGAAAAAGATCTCCATGGCTCTGATACAGGGAATCAAAGCCTAACATGCCAACAGAGAAACAAGCCCTGCCTGAATGAAGACTCGGCCGTGCTTCTTTACCGTGAAGTTTCAAGAAAGCAATGCAAGAGCCCAAAGAGGTGAACAGCAGAAAGCTATGAATATGCTGGACATCACAGCAGCTGCCACCTTCAGGCCAGCAGCATTTCTACAAGACCTGGGAACCCTGCACACAATTTTCTTCCTCAGGGTGCCACTTCTCACCCTACACATTACAGCGGTCAGCTTCTATACTCTCAAGAGGGCACCACCTCTCCAGCGTGCTGAAATACTAGAGCAGCAATCTGTACGAAAGTTTCAGAGTGTTACAGCCTTAGACTGTGAATCCCAAAGCCCAGCGATTTACCTCCTCCCAAAACTCAGGGGCATCATACTGATAGTCGAGGTCAGGGTGGAGGATCCTGGGAAAGTCAGGGACATCCCTCTCTGAAGAATCACCATCACCCGACAGAAGAGTAGAAGCAGAGAAGGGAGATGTGTCATTCTCAGCCTGTAGCAAATCCATCCAGTCCTCTGTGTCCTGGAGCTCTGTGCCTTCCTCCAGCAGCCAGTCTGGGGGAGCCGATGGTGGGAGCTCTGAAGCAGGTAGTTCAGTTCCCAGCAATCTGGGAGAGTCGTCAGAGGCAGCAGGGCTCCCTGGCACTTGGCTGGGGGTTTGAGGAGATGAGATGGCAGATGTCAGTGCCTCTGTGGTAGGAAAAGAACTTGGAGGCCACTTGAAATTGGTGACATGAGAGGAAGGTGTTGCTACTGCTGCAGATGTGTGCAGAGGACTACCCACTAGGGTGGTGGGTGGGCTAGTATTCCATGGCTCCTGGGCAGTGGCTGGCCCTTCAGTGGGCAAGGCTGCATGATCCACATGTTTGGATGGGCTGGTGAGGACAGATGCAGCGGGAGAAGTTGTCTCTGGCACAGTGACAGCAGGTTTGTCTGCTGGTGGTGGTAGAGGGGATTCTGTAACAGCCTGGAGAGAGGCTGCTTCAGTTGAGAGAGTCAAGTATGTATAGCTGAGGGTTTCTGTAGGCTCAGTCGTCGTGTCTGAGGCTGCAGAGAGCGTGACATGGTTGGGCTCCGTGAGGGGCACAGTGCTTGGTACCACATGCACTGGGGGAGTGATGGGTTTTGTGGCTGCAGCTGGGGGCGTGGTAGAGGACTTGGTGAGGGGAGCTGCTGAAGAAGGAAACACACTTGAGGGTGGGATCTGGGCCTAGAGAAAAACAACATGGTGGGGTGAGAAAAAGAGAAAAAAATGAAACAGAATAAAACCTAAGCAGAAAAACACTCCACATTACTTCCCATAGCAGTGTCCACAAGAGGCTGCTTCACCTTCTGGATTTCAATGAGAGCTGCACCTCATGTCACCTTGTCTTGGGATGGGACTGGGGAATGCTCACAATGCAGAAGATCCAGCAACAGATGACTGCACTTGCCTCTGCTCAGAGGGAGGTCTGCCTGCCTTCATCCCCCATAAAATTCCAAGGCCACCTGTGGCAGCCACAAACAGGGCATCTGTTCCACCTCCCCACTTGCAGCCTCCCTGCCATCTTGCTCTTTCTTGTCCCTCGCTTTGAAAACACAGGCTGCATAACCCCAAGAGAAGGGTGACCTGCTTCATCTGGTGGAAATTCCCTAGAAACCTAGCAAGGTCTTGTAACATCAGGGATGTGGAACCTTGTGTCGCTCCAAGGGGAGACTTTGCTCCAACAGCTCACTTCCTTGCTTGACATGACTGACAGCTGCTATTTTACCTGAGAAGAGATCTGACTCACTGCAACTCACCGAGGCTATTATATCACATAGGACTTGGATCAAGTAGGAGACGCACCCTTTCATTGTAGATAATGGTTCCTTCCTCACAGGCTGCTTTGTGGGTGCAGAGGTGCTGCTGGATGCACCAGTTACAACCCCAGAGACTGCTCACACACTTCTGGCACCTGGAACAATGATAGAAAAGCAGCTGCTAAGATGACCCAGGAAGGGACAGCTACCCTCCCTATAACTACAGACAAGAAAAAGCAGGTGCTCACGGTGCCGATTTCCACAGCAGGGCCACTGCAGCACAGTCATAGAAAGAGAAGTCCACAGAAGCAATGAAGATGTCATGGAAACGCACTACGAGCTTTATGGTGACATGATCTGAAAATGAAAATAAAAATTTCTTAGAAATGGAGCCACTATAAGTCTACCACACTCTTAAGAGACACAGCATGCTTTAGGAAAGACACTGGCAAACATGGAGGCAGATTCCCTTCCATGCTTCTAGCATCTCAATCACTGGATTATCCTACGGACACTAAAAACAGGTTGGATAAGTTCCATGTGAAGGAAGACTAGTCTGAAGATCCCTCCATCTTTATTTCCTATAATTCTACTGTCATTTCTGTATTAGACGAAGACGTAACATTCCAGGCTCAAAGCTGATTGTCTTCCTTTGTCATCCAAAGGAAAACCAAACCCTTAGAACTGACATGCCCTTCACATACTGCCTTCACCTTGACAGCTTTGTTTTATGTCCAGACTAAGAAGTGAGTCAGTGAAGAGGCTTATAAGACTTGTAATCTCACTTGCAATGACTGAAGGCTTATCTGCTTTAAATCCAGGTCTCGTGTCAACTACAAGACTCAGGATAGCCCAGTTCTCTTTGGGAAGAGACTATCACTGTTTTCTGATAGACCAAATAGCTGCAGAGATGGTCAAAACTTACTACAGCTGATAGCATGAGCCTGAAGGAGATATTTTGCATATGACAGTACTAAACCAGCTAATTAATCTTGATCCAGACAAATGCTCCCAACACTGGAGTTGGGTATTAGTTCTCCAAATAATGGGAACATACTGCATGCTCTGCTCAACTGCAGGAGCTGCCATTTCTCCAAGACAGTTTGCTATAAAAATAAGTAACACGAAGCTTGTCCAGTGTTCCTCTCAGAATTCAGACCTCCTCTTGCAAGCAAGCTCTATTCACAACAAAACAATTAACATGTCTGGTGAAGGATCAGTCAGGCCTAAGCTGCATTCCTGATAGGATGACAAGTAAAGCAGTATGCTGGTAAAACAGCTGATGACGAGGTGTGTATGAAAACCCATGATTGGGAGAAAATAAGGCTATCATATGCAGCTGGAGGCAGGAGTCACTGCAGTACTGTCAACTCCCATCACTGTCATAAAGGTGATTGCATTTCGCAGTGGTGGAAGGGCTAACACCTCCCAGGATTTCAGGGTTATGACACCATATTTATAAATATTCCTTTCTCCAAAAAGGCCATTATTTCCCATGACTGCCAATACTGTTCAACAGTACAGAAGATGAGGTCGTGCACTTGCAAATTGAGAGCAAGAGTTTCTGCTATCAACTTGGAGCTCAACAGCTTAAAGTGACTGATGAGCTGGTATGCAACCTGTAAAAGAAAGCTGAAAAAAGCCAAATATTTTAGTGAGCTGGGAAAAGTATTACAATTAGGAATAGAAAAGTACCAGTATCTAAGGCGCTGATAACACCTCATTTAGAAAACAGTGTACAATTCTGTTTACCAGTTTCAAATTCATCTTAGCAGAGCACAGAAGCTGTGCAAAGAAGGGCTAGCAATACAGTGAAGGAAAGAGGAATTCTGAGTAACAAAAGAAGATGAACTTGGCACACAGTTAACACGGCAAAACTCGGTGCTAAGAATGCCTGGCCATAGTTCATTGAGTGGGAGAAGAGCTGTGGAAGCAAAAGGACAACACAAATAGATCAAACGGACACAAACCATCCATGAGGAAGTTTAGGCTAGAAAACAGAAGCAACTTGTTAAGTCTCAGAGATGCAATATGAAAGTCACGTAGATAAAGCATCTAAGGAGTCTCAAAATAAATTTTGACTTACAAAGGAGTCAGTAAGAATATCCGAAGCCTGGAATAATGGGAACTAGACTGTGGCTTTATCTACACTATTTTTCACAACTGTGCTTAAATTCAGGCTCACATTTGCAGAACTAAATAGAGAAGCCCATTCCGGCCACTCAGCAGCAGCAGCACATGAACCCCTTTCCCTCTATGCCTGACCACCCTGAGTGGAGACCTGGTTGATTTGTTCCAGACTAAAGTAATGTGAAAGCTAGATATAATAATATTGTAAATAAAACTAAAAATGAAGGAGTTTGAGATTGAATGAGTGTGTTAGCTGGGTTCTGCTGTCATGTTATGTCCATGGAGATTGCTTCAGTCCTATTAGCCAGCTGCATACTTGCATGGAAAATCTGTTTAGCCATTTAGGTGAATCGTGTGGAATGCTTCCCAACCAGCACCTGCCTTTTACTTCAGATGAACAAGCTCTTTGAAGACATCAGCTCATCAGAGCTCACACTGACAGGCTGGGTAAAATCCAAGGCAAAGACTATAAACTGAGAACTTTCCAGGTTCTTTAGAGTGGCCAATTAGCAATACTCAGCTGGTTATTGTTCACAGTAATAGAAGGCTGACTATGTATTTTCTGAGGTTATGCCGCATTGCAGATTAATTTCTAACTTTAAGGACTGTGGGTTCTTCTTGCCTTTCCTTACATGTACTTCCTTCTCCCACTACTACATGCATTTTGAGAAGATTTACATTTTGATTTAAATAATAAAGCAGTATTTAAGAGAGTTCTCTCTCCAGATTTATGACAAAGCTGCCAAACCAGTCACTACCCTAGACTGCATTTCATATCATGTTCAGATTTGCATACAACCCTTCAAGCAGGATCTCCTTTCCAACTACCAGAATTTGGCATTGGAATTTGGCAACAGCCCAAAATAGCACAGGATGTGTGTGACAAACAAGTAGAAAGCAAACAGATATTATGACAGAATGAAATGAACACCTGCTGACAGACCACATACATTCATGGCTGTTAATTCTGGCAATGTGACGGACCTACAACATACTTTCTCCCAACAATGTTATCAGAGCTATCATGCTGCATTTAAAGCATTTCACTGACCTGCTCCTGTTGGCAAAGCTGGTGCTTGGCTGGGATCTGGAGAAGGACACATGATTCCTGACTCTGTCAGAACTGCTGGGCTTTCATAATCTTCAAAGTAACACGAGTAAAATTCTTCCTCACGCAGAGGAGGTAAGTCCAAGATAGCCAGGAATATCTACCAATTCAATAATATCCAGTAAATAATTTGCCCTCTAACACATTCTTCTTCATGTCATCTGATTTTCTAGTTCTATTTTTTCAAAGCAAGAGCCCCATAAAGTAGTTATCTACCTATACACCTATTATTGCTATAATGCCTCCTAGGACTGAGCGTTCCATTCATTATCTCTTACCGTTCCCAAACTGAACTTGGCATCTACCAAGCAATTAGCAACTTCCCCCTTTGCCCAAGTCTCTAGCAAAAGACAGGTTCTTGCCACCTCCTGACACGACAGACTTCAAAACACTACAGCACCTTCTTAGCTTTTCTGCCAGCTCTCAGATGCCAGACTGAAGCCATAATTTTGGGTAACTCCTTTCAGATCTTCCTGACAGCAAGTGTCAGAAACACTGTGAAGCCACAGACACAGGCACTTTATAGATACCAAGCCAAGGAGGGACCCCACCCAAGCAGCCATCAAATATTCCAGAATACCCAGTAACTCGCAGCAGGCAGGGACATTTAGTTTTAGGGGGAAAAAGAACCCCAAACAATTAAATTGTCTGTTAGACCCAAGATGTTAAGTCCCTTATGTGAGGCAGACAACATTGTGCTTGAAGGCTCAGTGATTCAGTACCCCACTGAAAGAAACAGGAAGACTTGTGACTCCTCAGAGTTTGCGGGGGACTTTCTACATGCTTGAGCATCATCAGAGGATTGTCACCACTCACATTTCTCTTTTCCTCTCTGCTGATATTGGCTGGAGTTAGTGAGTGAACAGACAGACACTGCTGTGTAGAGTTAAAGCTCCAGAGCCACTGTTCACTCAACCTGGACCGCAAGCACTCAGAGCGACGGCTGCACCTGCAGGAAAAGAGCAAGAAGCCCCATGAGACCCGTGCAGCCCTAGCAGGACATGTTTGGCTTCCAAGCTGACACTGGCTGTCTGAAGCCTTGCTAGAGTCTTGGGGAAGCTGCTACACAAGCTATGGAAGTCCCAGCTTCCCACCACCTTCAATAATACAATGAAGTGTTGCCAAAATATACATGGGTAGGCACTTTTTGAGCTTCAAGGGTCATAAACTAGTTCTTACGGCATTCTACAGGGAGACAGAGCCAGCAAGCAGACAGACACACCAGAATAAGCCATGTCTCATTAAGCAACATCAATAGGGGAGCAAGTGAAAAAGAGTGCTAAATAAAAGACTGTTAAATAAGAGAGTGACACCAGAAGAGATAAGATAGTTTCTCTACATTTGAAATGAGGCAGTTTGAGCTGCAATCAGACTAAAACCAGGCTGAAATCCACTGGACAGGAGCATCATGAGTGGTGACCAAAGACCCACAAAGCAATGGAAAGATACCCTTGTGTGCAACAGTGACTGCTGGCAGTGTTTTAGGGAGGCAGACAGAGGAATGGTAAGTTAGACAGAATCCCATAAAGAATATCCCATAAAGGAACTAAAACTTAATCCAGACACACAGGCATAAGAGAGAGAGTAAGTGGAGACAATCCCTAAGCACTATCCCTCCAAAATCCTTGCAGGTGAACTGGGATCTATCTTACCGTCCCTGAAGGACACACCAGCCACAGTAAGGATCTTTCAATGCCAGACAGGATTCACAGTCCAAGTGCAGGGAGCATTCCAGTATGGGAACCTTCACCACCTGTCAGAGAAAGACATCAGTGTAAAAGCAGCACACACAACACAGGCTCCAGGTCTATGGCTTCTTCTGCCCAACTAGCAAGTTCCGTCATCTACATGCTCACTGAAACGTCTTAATCCCCAATATTGCATAAAGAAAAAAGGAACAAGTTTCCAGAGCCCATCTCAATGGCCATTTCACATATTGGTGAAGGACACGTAAATATCAGGCTGTACAGATGTACTGAGGCAAGCAAAGTGTTAACAGGTTATCTGTGACACTTTTTGCAAGAAGGAGACTTTATTTAGTGATAAAATTGTATTTGAATAAAACGGATCAAAGAATAGCAGACTGAATACCATTTACTCTTTTGCTTTTCTGGACTCTGTCATGGGAGATAATCTCTCTTGACACATAGGTGACTGAAGCTGAAGACAGCAGCTCCAGCTGAGGCCTCTGAATGCATCTGCACCATTGCCCAGCTCTATCTGGAAAAACTATCATTTTGACTGAAAGTAGACCAAGAAGCCTTGATCAATGTGGAACAAAAACCTTTTGCCATCTGGGTAGGGTAAGTTTTACTTGCAAGACACTTCTGCTTTAATTTACCATCCTTGCCGATTTCAGCCTCTTGCCCTCTCTTTAATCTGCTACTACACTTCAGCTACTACACTGTCAGTTACTTTAAAATACCAACTTCTAATCCCCAACCTATTACTTTTGCTAAGTACATTTTTTAATTGACAGAACAATTACTGTTAAGGATATATTTCACATTTCCCTAATCTTCTTCCACTTACAGATTTCAACTCCTCCTTTTGAGTATCTGAAAGTGCATGGGGGGGGCAGGGGAGTGAAGGGAAACAGTGATTTTCTGGCATGCTCTCATTTTTTGTTTGTTCTTTCCTTCAGAGTAACTCAAGGGCTGCTTTTTCCTTTGCTAGGAAAATCCTTTTCTTTCCAGCTCAAGGAGCCAATATGAGCGGTGTTGTACAAAACCTCTCAAAGTTTCCATAGTTTGATTTCCTACTCAGCAGACACCAATATCCCAAGAGCCTGAGGCATTGCAGTGCCTCCTTCAACTGCCACTGGGCACAAACAAAATTACAGAAAGCAAAAGAAGAGGGAAAGGTGCCTCGTGTGGTTCCTTATACAGCTTGATTTCATCTGCAAGACTGTTATTATATACCCAGTCAGATCACAACTCTGCTATCTAAAGATATTTACCACACATTTCTGCTTTTTGTAGGTTACATGCCTACAGAACAGCTTAATCTTTCAACTGATTAAAAACAGAAGTGTCACAGTTTTAATTACACAAAACTTCCCTTTTCTCTTTTTAATCTTTTGCAAAACCAAGACAGATCACATTACTTGTGAACCCTGAAGGCTCGCATTCTTCTGCTCAGATAGAGATGCAAACTGTTGTCCAAACAGTTCCTGCTCAACACAGAGGAACCCAGGAATTTGCAGTCTCTTGCTTGTCTTCATGCCAATAGAGCAGCCTTTTATAACCTGCAGTTCACATTCCTCCATCACTGCTGATACAGTCTGACTTAAGGAAACGTACACATAAACAGGCCACAGTTTAGGGTAACAAGACTTCTCCCACGCTTCTTCCAGCTTTTGCAAAAGGCCAGTCCCCAACCCTGTAAGCCAGACTGGCACGCAGCTGCTGCCCAGCACAGGCTTAGCTATGCATGCTGTTTCTCTGCCTCCCCTACTCCCATCAGTAGCTTGTCTGGACCTCAAATGCTTTCAGCTCTTCTGTGGAAGGGATTTTATTGCTCTTACCATTGACTGGGTCATGACAAAGAGGTGCTCCTGCAACTGGTCAAACAGCAGGTCTCCACTCACCATGCTATTTAACTGGATAGCTAAAGACGCATATATATGTGCATCTCCCATTGCTCCTAAGTACACCTGCAAGAGAGTCACAGTTACATGCAGGCAAAGCATCACAGCAGGAGTTGGGGGTACCTATCCTACATCAGGAACAAGTTGGAACCACTGCTGTGTGTAAGGATTTCAACCCCCCACCAAAATCTCAATGCAGTGACTTCAGCCACATGAAGCACATGCCTAGCAATACCAGTGGAAGCCACGCAGGATGAACCAGCCCTGATGCTGACTCAGTGAAGATGTAACCAAAGACAACATGACCACTGTTTGAGGCATTCACATTCTCAACAGCCAGTACAGTGTGAGAAGAGACTATCTGATAGTAATGATCTTTAGTAGGAACCTGACTTCCCAAGGGACAAGAGAAATTGCCTTTTTTGCCCCTTGCACCTGAGCATCGCTGATTAGTTTTATCCTCTTTGCTTCCTGTTGCATCCAGGTCATACCTTGTGCAGTCTCCCTCTGCTGTCTCCCAGAAAAGCAATGGTCTGGCCATCTTCCACATTCACTGCCACAGCTGTCAGACGGGCCTCTGTTTTCTCCAGGAGGGGGGCTGCTTCCAATGGTACCCGGCTGGCCATGGGGCTGGGAGTGTGGTCAGAGCCACAGGGGTATGCATACAGGGTGTCCTTTTTTGGGGAGTGGAAAGAACAGGGAAATCAGTAAAAAAAAAAAGATACAAGGAACATTAGCACCTTTAACACTTCCCACCATCCCCTTCCACCCAAATTCCTTAAACAGGTGCACCAGCAGTGAATTCAGCTTTGAACTCCGCTAAGCTTTTTCACTGAAAGTAAAAAAAACAGCTTTTAATAATTAATTTAAGTATGTTGGCTGTTTGTACCCTCACAGAATCCTGCAGACCTCTCAGCAAGTCCATTCAGCATCAGTAATGACATGCATCGAAACTCCAATAAACTCTTAAGTTCTCCAAAAAACTTTACTGGCTACACAGTGCCATGATACAGTTTTGGGGAAGATGCATTGTACCTTTCAAAGCAAAAACAAGAAGATGAGAGTTCCTGCTTCCAGTGCAAAACCACCTCATCACAAGAATCACCACCAACAATTAGCATGGTTTTATCACCTACAAATTCTAAGCCTGAAGTAGAATCCCAAAGCAGCGGGACATACATAAACACAGGGTGGAGCACAACCTGCTCCAAAGTGCTTACTAACTAGACATAGAAATTGTAGACACCAGAGACCCACAAAAAGTCGAGTCATCTCTGCATATTGCTTCAATCCTTCTGCATCTTGTGAGCTTTCTGAAAATTAACTCCAGAGCACTGTGCAAAAACCAGTCATCCTTCTGTTTCAGTTAGATCCCTCCCAGTCCCACCAAACTTTCACTTACTGAATTCTAAAGGAGAGAGAATGAAAGCTGTCAACTTATTTACTATTTGTATGTGTAGAGAGAAGATAATTCCATTACAATTCATCTTTTTCCTAAGTAACAAACTCAGTCTTGTCTAGGATAGATCCTCTGTTGCTTTATATCTTTCTTGACACCCTGTTCTGCGTCCACTTTAATTTTACAGTATCCCTTTAGAGACTGAATACAGGATTGTTCACCCAATCAATTACTATTAAAACCACCATTTTTTAATTGATCAGTGGCTTGTCTTCAAATAATGTGGCTTGTGCAAACTAATGATTTTCATCATGAAACGCCTCATGGATATCAATTTCACCCTCCTCTCCAGCCCCTTACTAATTACTCTTACAAAGCTGCATGTGGAGCAGAGGCATTAACTGCGCAGTCCACGCCGACTCCAGCTCCCTCTCTTGCCTCGGGCAATGTGGTTGAATTTAGACTCCTTGTGAGCAGAGTTACATATTCCTTCTGTCTGATGTCTGTGGCTTTGCATTTGGCAGCAATGAGCTGCACGGTACCATCCGGCACCAGGCAATGGAGCCGTCCCCGCCAGAGGTCAGCGATAACGGCACAACATGGCATTTTTGAGGCATCTGCTCATCACCTCCCACCGACCCCACAGAAAACTTGACCTTTTTCCCCCCCTCTCCTCCCATTTCTCTGTTGTTTTTTTGTTGGTTTGTTTGTTTGTTTTTGGTTTTTAATACTTGACAGCTTCCTGGAGAAACTAAAAATGACCAGGAGCTTTTGACAAAGTCTATGGAAATCCCACAGTAAAATACATTTAACCTGCTAACCTCTATTCACTTCTCAAATATATTGCTATCTTAGCAGGGAAGCAAGGCTTAACACAGAGGTTCCATGTAAGAAACAATGCCAGTTAGACTAGAACTACTTTCATTCTGATGCTTTATTGTTTTCCTTTCAAATACTAATTCAACTGATTTTCTGCACACTAAGCATAAGTCTCTGACTTAAAGCCTCGGAGGAGGTTACAACTTCTAATGATTGTTAGTTTTTACAATCCTGTAAGCTATCATTCATTTTTAGTGACAGATATTTTTCTTAGCAGCTCTGTCATTTGATTCTTAAGCTTCTTCCAACCTCCTTGCTGTAACTTAAAGATTTCTATTTCTCCAGTCATCCACTTCCTATAAGACTTATTAGGAAGTGGGCCACAGCTAAATTCCCATATTCAAAAGAATCAAGTGTTTATTTTGAATGGGATTCTAGCCATCTTCTGCAACCTTTGTATCAATTCAGACAAAAGTTGGAGCCTAACAACCCCACTACTGAGGCTGATTTTTCAAAATTTGCTTAAAATAAAAAAATACATACAAGTCAGAAATAGTTATATCCCAGTTGTGTTTAGCACTGCTGTTGCCTATATGTCATGCCAAGGACAAGTCACTTCACACACAACGTTTATCTACCATAAACAACGTGACCTGTGCAAGCTCTCCCAGCACTGGCACAGCCTGCCCATGGCCTTGCAGGGACTGCCTGCAGCACAGCTAATGACAGTCAACAGCTGAAACTTGTTCCATTCTACAGGATTAAGACCATGATAATTGTATAAAGTGCTAATATAAATTCACATAGAAGCTGTTTGAATGGTTTTCAGTGAATAACATCTTGACAACGTAGTTGAAAATACACTTCAGGGATCATCCAGTGTCCTACTGCGATGCAGCAAGTTAGGATGAAGCTGCTGCCATGAATTCTGGTGTGCACTTCCTACATTGCAACAGGACAAATTACACCTGTGCATAAAGAGGACTGAAAGCTCAGTGCAAAAGGACAAGTTACATACCTTGAAAACTACACCCACAGAAGATACGCAGCCTTCCCAAGCCTTGCAGAAAGACATTTCACACTTCCAATTATCAAGTCACTAATGGCATCTATGTAGTTTCCTGCATCTGAGGACTAATGGATCTCCAGCTAACTGAACAAATTCACTGGTTCTGAAATTCTTATCAAAGCAAGCATTTTTTTTTTTCCAGTTGAAAGGATTGTATTGAACTGTAAAACTCAATCTTAGCCTCTCCTGATGGGCTAAAAATTGGAGGCAGTGCTAACTAGGGAAAAGGGCATACCTTGTGCACAGGCTGGTTTGGAGGCAGAAAAACGTGAAATTAATTAGCATTATTCTTACATATGGCACAAGCTGCTGCCATTGAAACTCAGTTAAAACTGTTCCTGCATAAAACGTTCATTGACAGGCACTTCCACTCAGCACTGAATGGAGCAGGCTGGAGCTGGCACAGACCCTTATATGTTGTTAGATACAATCTTAATGACAACCGCTACCATGTACTGAATGGTGAAGGATAAAGTTTGTTAGGACATTTACATATCATTGGACACACTTGTTAATAAGATGCCATACTTTAGTGAGCCCACTAGTACCAAACTGTGCAGCTGGGATCCTGGGATCTTGCACCAGGAATCACACAGCAGAGACCGGCCTTTTTCCTCCCACCCTGTGCACCCACTTCATGGGATCAAATGGTACAGGCAGACCCTACATCATTTTGAATTAAGGATTTTTCTGAAGTACTCACACCAGTTTGACATTTAAGTCCCTCAAGCTGCCCTAAAAATCACCTGTGACAATTCCTGCCATGCAGCCCAGCAAAGCACACATGGGGTATTGCTGAGAAATACAGTGAAAGCAGTAGATCAAGCTGGGCAGTCTCTTGCTTCCCGACTCTTACATACTGCTCCTGACCCTATGTTTGTCCTGCTCCAAGTCCGCTCTTTACCATTCCCTTGTCCCTCAAGTATTCTACGGTCAGCTTTAGCTACTGAAAGGAAAACCATAATTTGAAAGCTGGTTTTGGACCACACATCCACCAAACTCAGCAACTTCCAAAGCTCTGTGGTACCACTTTGCTCTTTGTAGCACAAGGCTGGGAAGAGGCAATTATATGGACAGCCTGTTCTGTAGAAGGAAGACACAAGATAACATGCTGTTCTGCTAAGGACTAGCAACGCCCTCCGTGAAAACAGGCTACTCACAACCACAGAGCCTCATGCCAGGACACTGCTTCCAGCACCGCCCCAGGAAAACGCTGCTGCTCTGTGTTTGTGTCACTGTCCCCAGTGTCACAGCACCAGCCAGCGTGGCTGACAGACTGCAAGGATTCAGGGTCGCAGCCCCTTCAGTTCACATTTTTATCCTATAACATCCCATCATGCCTTTGCCATAGAATTTCAAGAAGGATTATCACCTCTTATAGCTCTGGAGACAAAGAACCACCAGGTCAGGAGAAGGTCTTCCATGGGCACAAAATTTTGAAGGACTAATAGGAAATCAGGATTATGTTGACACTTGTTTTTGGTTATGTTCTTTTTTGTTCCTGGGTGCCCATGCAGGAAGTTGTTGTGAAGTGCACCTCACCATAAGCAACAGGGACCCAGCACACCATTTAAACAGGTCTCATGGCCAGGTCACACCAGATACTCTCCCCATTGCCACACACAGTCCATCTCCCTCCACCCCCTTGCAGAGAGCTGCAGCAGAAATGAGATAGACTGTACTTAAACAGGACACAACAGTTCTTGCATTGCATTGCTGCAGTAGCAAAGAAACAGCCTGAGCCCAGAGGCTTTTAACCCAAGCAGATTTCAACATCCATCTGTGGGAAATGGCCTGACTTCAGGAACACGAAGCAACACAAGAACATGTTGCAGACTATTCCTTAGCCTAGCTAAGGTGCAAAGTCACTTACCGCTGGCAGCTGGACACAGTTGGAACTGACATCGTATTCAATATATGCCACTTCTGCCCCTTCTTCTGACTTCCCATCTCTCATGTAGCAAACATCCCTAGTCCAGTTGGTCAGGCGATCCACCTCTTCCATTGCATAGACACAGAGCGCAGACTCCTCGCTCAGCTTGCCAGAAGAAGCCTGCCAGGCAGAGAAGGCTGCAAACAGCACTTCTCCCTCGGTGTCCAGCTGCCCCTGGGCCAGGCCTTTTCCTGGCTGGGTGACATAGGCTGCTTGCAGGAGGCTGTATGTATTGGCTTTGCTCTGGCAGAGCAGGGGTAACTCCACATACGAGTAATAATGAGAGTCATCCAGGCAGATTCGTGAAATGTAGGTCTTGTACTCACGTGATTGAGACTTGAGGTCCCGACGGTAGAATAAGAAATAGACACTTGAGCGATACGTGAAGGATTTAATGAAATGATGGTTGTACTCAGAGAGCCGGCCCACAGCTAGTTTTGCTGTTTCTTCATAGGAGAAAATGGAGTGAGAGTCTGTTGCTTGAACATCCCCTCCGTGAGCCCTCAGATTTCGGGTAGTGATCGGAGGAATCCCTCCTCCAACTCCTC
This sequence comes from Astur gentilis, assembly GCF_929443795.1. Lineage (NCBI taxonomy): Eukaryota > Metazoa > Chordata > Aves > Accipitriformes > Accipitridae > Astur > Astur gentilis. The sequence goes on along the minus strand of NC_064902.1, from coordinate 13,991,752 downwards.
GGCTAGTGTACCCTCGTCCGACAAACAGCAAGGGGACCTCATCCTTCGAGTAAGCTATGAGTCCCACAGTGGTGATATTGGGATCATTAGCAGCAACGTACTGAGTGTCACCAGGGCTCTCTGGTCGGAAGAGGACATGGTCAATGGATGTGAGGCTCCTCTTCTCACAGATTCCCTGGTGCACACTGCCACACACGATGAGCTCCTTCTGCACTGCGTTCACGAGCAGCAGCTTGTTGTGATTGTCGGTGTGGTGTGCCTGAGGGCACTCCAGCTTTGAGACAGGGGGGAGGCAATCTTTACTGTCCAGAACTGGTCCAGTTTGAACCACATTCTTCAGCAGCAGGTCAGATGTCAGCTGAAAGAGAAAGTTGGTGGCCCCCAAGTAAATGGTCCCAGATTCCATGTCCATAGACAGGTGGAGGAATTTTGTAGCGTTGCGCGAGAACGTGACATACTGCAGTCCCCGTGGAATCACTGCTCCCAAGAAACAGAGAACAGGAAGGAGGAACGTTCCCAGAGGCATGGTAAACACTCTGCAAGAGAGGACAAGCTGTTATAACTCCTCGTAAACCAGGAGTGAAGATTAACACTCATCAAAATCCTTCAATAGCACTCTTACTACGAGAGGTAGGCAAAGAGGACACGGATAACCACAGAAAGCAAAGAGCTAGACACAAAGAGCCAACACAGGACATTTGCAGAAACACCAATAGAAAGAGGCGTGCAGGAGTATCGGAGACTTCACTCAATCACCTCCACATCAAGATGACAAGCATAGCATATTCAGGAGAAGCTGGAATACTGCAAGTAATGTTCTTGGGGACTTTCCCAGGTACTGCTGGGTGGTACTGGGGAAAGTTTCACATGCCCAGGACTTGTACTAAATTTACGGAATGAACAGTCCAAAGCACAGATTCATCAATCCAGGGACATAACCTAAGGAGAAGAGTCTTATCTGTGCTATGACAGAAGGCGTTTCAAGCATTGAAGTTGATCGCTACGCTTTTAACATCAGAAAAAGCCATGTTTAACCAGACTCCTGCACAACTCTTTCCTATGATGCTATATTGGAAATTCTCCAGGACAGGACCACATTCCTACAGCAGCTGCACATCGCATACACTGTTAACAAGCAACACCACAGTAAGACAAACCTCTGTCCAAGACAAACACAACCTGCAGGACCATTGTTTAAATAAACAGTAGCTGGGCTCCCATTCAGAGCAAACTAATAACCCCTTTGCTCTGTATTTGATCTAGATATCATAATTAATCCTTCTCTCTCTTATCACCTATGGCTATCAACAGCCTCTTTTGGGTCCAAGACTCTTCCACTAGTGCTTCAGAAGAAACCTTCCCATGCCATATCTGCCACTGAGCTTCACCCACCCAAGCAGGACCTAGGTACCAGGATGAGGCCTCCAGAGAGTCAGTCATAGTGGCTCCCAGCCACTCCCCTGGGGCCACCAGTCTGCCCCCAGCCCTGCCAAGCCAGCCCTGGCAGGCCCCTATCTCCTTGGGCAGATGCAGCACGTCCAGGCAAGGGGGAGACCATCTTGTCCTGCTCACTTGTTACTGCACTTTCCAGGGAGAAGTCTCTCGCTGGCACTCATCTCTCCACAGCAACTCTATCAGTACTGTAAAAGGCAATTTAAACATGTGTGCTCTGTGGACAGTGCTCTGTTCCTTCACCATCCCATGCCTCAAAGTTCAGGCAAAGCCAGATGGGGTGGGTGTTAGACAGATCCAAGGAACCACCAGACCTGTTCTGTTCCTCTCCAGAGGATCTTTAGATCAACTCCTCTTGAAATCCACTGTGACCCACCCAAGCCATGCCACAGATGGGAACAACTGTCCTGAACAGCATGGGGAATCTCACAGCATAGTAGAAACATGGTAATAAATACCTGCAACATTTAGATTAATGCTTTCTGGGCAGCAGCACCATCTTATTTGAACTGAGAAGTAGATGGTGATGCAGCTGTGAATCTACTCCCTTCCCTCCCTCTTGCAGACAAGGTATCCAAGCTACACACAGCTACACAGATGCCAAGCTGGGCCAGGGGCTCAATAGAGCTGATGGGTACAGTATCTCCTCCAGAACTGATCTGTAATACGCTGTGCTCATTTTGGTGACTCAGCTCCTCAGGGGTGATGTTAATTTTGTAGTGAAAGCTAAGAAAACTATCATTGCTTCCCTCCTACAGCATCACCCCTCTTGGATTTTCTTGGTAAGCTCAAAGTGCTATTAGCCCAGAAGTGCTTAGAGCACAGAGGTGGAAAAAAATCTGCAGCATTTCAAGAGAAGACTACTCCAGCATTTACTGCAGCACTTAACCAGTTTAGGTCACAAACTTCTCACCACACAGACTGTGTCTTCCACTTGTTCTGTACAGCACCCAGCGTGCAGAAAATACAGTAACAATGGTGAGAACAATAACTATAAGACTCTAGATTCATCCTTTATTTTACTGCTATTAAAAAAAAAAAAAAGAAAAAAGACAAAACCCAAAACCTCAAAACCAACCCACAAAAAACTGCTTTCCAGCTCCTTTGTCAGTAAAACAGGCATCTTTGCTCTACTAAATGACCATTTGAGAGGATTAGTCTACTTGTGAAATCCAGCGGATGGAAGGTATTATAAATACAAGACATTATTAAATATAGGCTTTGTGAAGCTCTGGAAAAGCTCCACTTCACATGGTTATTGTAGGTAAGTAGGTAGTACTGTCAGGATATACCCAGACACAGGAATGCTGGCTCTAGGCTGGCAGCTTTCCCCCTGAGCACACAGCCACCGATTCACACCATACCAGCACTGTGTTTAGGTTACTCGCACACTAGGGCTTTTGTTTGCCACGATAATGGACACTTGGTGTTTTCTGCTCTCAGTGCTATGAACACACTGTGCTTCACCCAGATTTGCAAACAGTGCTGAACTAGCCTTAGAGTCTCTTTCCAGGGTGGTGAGAGAGTGCGTTGTAGCACTTGACAGAGGTCCTCATCATGCAGGAGATATTATCTGTGAAGCATGGTGAGTGATATTTATAAAGCCAGCAAGCAGACACGTGTAGACTGAAGGACGGAGCTCTAACTTAACTATATCACCTTGGGTTTATATCAGTAGAGGATATCTTGCCCCAGCTCCAACATGCGAGTTATTTTTTATGCATTTTCACCATTTTTATTGGAGGAAACTGTATTCAAGGAACTACTTAATCACACAACTGCCTTGGTACCTCTGCATAGCCAACATGCAGACATCACAGTGGCTTGTTGTGCAATTCTGTCTGGAGTCTCCTCAGTTTCAAAGCTTAAAATGCCTGCAAACAAAACAACAGGCTGATGACCATCCAACAGCAGGAGCTTGACTATGTTGTGACAGAGCCACACTGACATGGAGAAGAGAGTCTTTGATCTGGAAGCAGCTGAGGATCACAAGGCATCATTACACTACACCACTTACAGGAATCTCTAATCTTCTAACTAATGCAACCCTCCTATGCCAGCACTTACACAGTAAAATCAGCATGTCTCTTTGGAATTTACAAATTCTGAAATACTGGCTTTCTGGCTACAGGTCATGCCTACAAGCTGCAAGACTCTGCTCTGTCTGCCACATAGCATCACTGACAACTGCTGGGGCAGAGCTAACATGCATACATGCCACCAGTGGTTGAACTCAAAACACAGTGCATGACACCATTCTAGCAACACAAATCCTTTTACAAGCTCTCTGATCTGTAGTTGAATCTATCAGTAATCTTTCACTGAAAGCATTTTACCTATTGGAAAGCCTGTACTGGAAGAGATGGAAAAGCAACTAGCCTTTCATTCCAGTAGACCACAATCAAAAGCAGATCCTGCTGTGGTCAAAGCTCTGACCTGAAGCTCTTCTTGTTTCACTCACTAATATCTCCCTAGAAATCACTTTGTTAAGAGCTAGTCCTCAAGGGTGTTCCAGGTTAGAAACTACTCTCTAGTCCTCATGACTCTGGGAAAAGAGGGCAGCTGAGAAGACACAAAGAAAAAAAAAAAGGTAGTACAGTATGTTCTGCAAGCTAGTTCTAATCACTTAGAGCAATGAGTAAACATTGAATATTGTGCTCTTTGTTGCTCTTTGCTGAAAAGCCATTAGCAAATGAACTTGTATTTATTGCTAGGTAAGCATTCATTAGAAATGAGCACAAGTCTGTGTGGCTATCAGTAGTTAGAAGCATTCCCATTCTACATGAAAATTGAGATTAAAAAAAGCCAGCAATGTCTTTTGATTCAATTTTCCAAGTTGTTTCTCAAGCATGGACATCAATGCCTTTTTTATTCTTGCTCTTCAGTTAAGCCCATCACAATCTCTCTGGGAGGACAGGAAGGAGGAGGATAACCTACATTTAAATCTGATGGTTTCATGACAGGCCACACTACTGAGCTCTTTATGGATTTACTGAACCGTTCTGCTTCCTGTGCTCACTGCTAGTGTATAACACAGCTGTTACAGACAGATTGCACTAAAAGTGTGTAGCCTTTAATTAATTCTGAAGGCAATTGCCAAGGCTTAAAGATTCTTTTTAAATATTCCATTTTTTGGATGAATTCCCGTTAAATAGGAAAATGCTCCAGACAATACTCTGAACATTGCCTCTAACACACTGTAAAATATTAATATCCAAATGATACTTTTGAGTTTCATTTATTTAATCTGGATCACAACAGAAGGGCTAGAGGATTAGTCAGTTCTGCCACAGAATATTTATATCACATCCACAAAACAACAACCAATAACATGGAAGCAATGGCACTATTTTGTTACTTGGAATTTGAAATAAGACCGTGTTTTCTGTGGCACTATTTTTACCTCTCTGACCTCACATATCCCTCTCAGACACTACTTATTTACTAAAGAAACAAACCCAGAATTCATTTGGACACATTTTAGCAGCGTATCAACACGTAAAGATTATTTCAATCCTCACAGATTATTTCCCTAATACCACATCCTATCCCCCAAACATAGGGAGGTCACATAATGTTCCAACTTCTAGGCTAGATTTCATACTCAACACCAATCCCAGCAGAATTATCCTTGGAAAAAAGTAGGCCCCTGAAATTTGCACCTGCAGTTTCCACTGTATCATTTGCAGAGCCAACCCACAGCAAGAGCACTAAAAGATTTAAACATTAAAAGCATAATTCTTCCAGCTGCATGACAACTCTTGTGCTCCAGCACATTCAAACCACCCAGCAGCAGGAAGATGACCACTGCTGTGTTTTCTGCACAAAAGCCCTGAATTACAGCCCCCCTTCTAAGCATCATAAGCTCAACAGAGACTTGCTGTTTTCTGCTGTGAAAGATGACATTCCCATTAAATAAATTTTTTTGAGTCTTATTTACTACTACCAGGCCAGTTCCCTGCTCTGCTGTTTAAGAACACTCACAACAAGCAGCTCCAGCAGAGATGAACACAAACCTCTGTTTTCCAAATAAAATTGACCCCAAGGAGAACCCCAAGTCCAAGCCATCCTGTCAGAGCAGGACTGGTACAGGCAAGGGAGTTCTGATATACCAGATGTGAGTAACACCAAACCTGAGGTCAAAATAACTCAAAAAACCCTTTAAAGACAAAATAGCAAATCTGAAATACCAAGGGAAGATAACAAAAAACCCTGTACTTTCAGGCTACAGAATTAATAGCATTGTTAGATAAACACTTGAGAAAAATCATGTTTTCCAAACCCTTGACAGTTACTGCTGACCATTACAATGCACTTCTCTGTATGGGGGTTGAAGAAGTTATACTAAAACAATGTTGCACAAAATACTTTGTCAACTTTGTGATACTAGTGCCATTTTAATGATGCTTGCGAGTTGTTAGGGTTCTTTGGAAAAACGGTAGAAAGTGCTTCTACAACCCTGGGCCTACCTAAATATTAATTTTAGCCCTACTAGAATTCATTGATGGTAGTGGACAAGTAGTTCCCTATAACAGCTCTAGCATAACCAATCTTTTCTCTTGCACACAGGAAAATGTGTTATAAATACTAGTTTAAGCTTCCAGTTAATGGTTAATGAAGAGTTAATGATTAATACAATGATTTATAAAAAGTTTACAAACAAGACAAACTACACAAACATTTACAAGGCATATAAAGCAACCACAAGCTGCTTGCTATTAAAAGAAGCTCTCTTCAGATATTCTGTCATTGTAAATTGAGGGTTGACTTTTCACTTTACCATCTTCTCAAACACTAACAAAATGTGAACTCAAGTACCATGTTGTATATCTATTTTTAAAAGGGGAAAGCAAGTCAGCTGTTAGTTTCTCAGTATCTTAACAAAACCAATGGATAACTTTTTGCCAGTGTTATACATTTGAAGATTGGAGTTCTTTAGGATCTGCTCCAACCTTCTGCATAATCACACTACAGAACACCACTAAACAATCTCTTCTTCTAGCCCACGAACTCCTGACTAAAGTCTCCCAGTAAAAGCAGAATTTTTTCTTAGCACTCCTAAATTATAGAAACCACTCCCTTAACCCAGCAAGGTGATCCCTGAGGGTTATTTACCCAAAGTAAAATGCCTCATCATTTTGTCTAACTTTGCTTGTCACAGGATCTCCCAAGTCAACGAAGCTTCTAGTTGCTTTTTGCATGAACAGTTTGAAAACTAATTCTTCTTAATCCTCCTTGGGCAAGAAGATAATGACAGCTATTCTAACTCAGAGGTCCACCTACAGAGAAACCAGCTTCAGCAACAGACAATAATAGTTGTGTAAGTAGTAGTATAAGGGCAGACAAGCATAAGGCAATCCTTCCCCTATACATCCTGGCAGCTTGGGCATTCCTGAATCGCAGATTGCAGCCCCATGCAATCCTTTGGATGGACACATTAGGTAGTCTGAGCTGCTTCAGTCAGAAAGAATTAACTTTTCTTGTAGCTCTTTGACCCCTTTCCAGTTTGTCAGCATCTTTTTTGTTGTTGTTGTTAATGTACCTGACCTGGATGAGAATCCCCTTTTCACAGCACCTGACCCAGATACACTACCCCTTGGCTTCCTAATGCTGCACACAGAGCAAATGTTACTTCCTCCAGTTCAACCCACCACTCCTCCACTACCTGCCCAAGAACCTCCTGCTCTTCTAGCTGCCACATCACATGTGGCCAAGTCTGTATCCAGCCAAATACCATCAGTGACTCAAATATTCTTCCAGGAAACTAGTTAGGAAAAAAATATCCTGTTCTCCAGGCTTTAATGTGTTGAGTACATTCAGAGAGCCTAGATAGGTTTAATCCAGCTGTAATAGAACCCTGCTGGCAAAGTGGGGCTCACTGAAGTTACCCATCCAATTCACCCTGCTGTGCAAATCCACCATTTCTACACAAATCTACATAAATCTAAGCCCATCATCCCCCATAGAAATAAATTTTCTTGTGGAAGTTCGAGAACCCAATTGTTAATCAAAATACAGACTAATACTGGAGCAAAGAGAAATCCCTGCGGTACCCAGGGAATTCTAAGAGCAGATTTCCCATTTCCAGTTAACTGAGATCCAAGAGCTACTTTTTAATCTGTTTAATATGAACTAAACTGATCTTTTAAAAGAACTGTCAACTAAGGCTCTTGGGGAAAAAAAAAGTTAAGCTATTGTAGAATTAAAGTTACACTCCCTATCATGATTTAATAAGTAGTTAAAAGACAGGAAACCAAAAGTGGAAGAGTTTCCCGTCAGAGGAAGGTTATCAGTGAGATCTGCCAAGAATTTGTTCTGCAACCTGCACTGTTCAATATGTTCGCATAAGATCTATGAAGAGCAATATGTCTAAGAGTGGCATATTATTTAAAAAATTATTCATCACAATCAAATTCAGAAAAGACTGCAAAAAGTGACAGAACTCATGCACTCCCTAAGTAACTACACAATATCTTCGATGTCAATAAATACCAAAACAACCAACACAAAATACTCTAATTACATAAGCACAACAGGATCCAAATTAGCTGTTACCACTCAGGAAAACTTTGGAAACTTGGTAAGTCGGTTCAGTATTTAGTATTAGGCAAAAAGGCAAATACAACCTTTGGATTGATAGGAAAGAAAACACACATCACCACTATGTTGCTGAATGCTGCAGGCAGTTCTGATTCCCACATCTGAAAAAGGAGACAGAATGACAGAAAGGACAACAAAGATGATCAAAAGCATGGAGCAGCTTCCATATAAGGAGAGCTTGAGCAGAGTAGGACTTTGGATGGACAAAGAAACAACCAGGGAGAAGATATGGAAAATTTAAGAGATCTGAAACATGACAAAGCGTCAACATGAAAAACATGGAATCATTGACTACCATGTCTTACAATGCAGAAACAAGAAAGCACCCACCAAAGTTACAGACAACTTTTCTAAGCCAGTTCAAGGATATCGTCATGGGATGTAGAATATTTTAAACAGCATTTTAAATGCACAAATAAGTTGTAGAGCCCACTGCTGTAGGATGTCATGGAATCTAGAAACATAAACAAGTTAGAAGAGGGATTATATAAATTAATGGAAAATAGATATAGTCGAGATCAGGTGATTAGATACAACTCCTGGCCAAGGTGGGTCCTAAACTGATGATGGTCATAAGCTGGGAATCAAATGAAGAGGGGAGAAAAAAACCAAAAAACAAAAAACACCAAACCAAATCCACCACATTATACATGCCCTGTTTCTTACAGTCCTCATTAAGTGTCTGCTTCTGGATCTTGTCAAAGACAGGATACTGAGCTACAAAGAGCTTTGCAATTTGCCCCAGGATGACACTTCTATTTAAACTTCTTATTTTATGGTACATTTATAGATTTTATTTATTTTTAAATATTAAGAATGTAACTTTAGCCCTGCCTAATTGCATATTTAGGAAGCCGGAAGCCTAACCTCATGGACTATTTCAAAAGGCATTATCTATCATATTAACATTCAGATACCATCTAACTGAATCCTGACAGCTCAGCACAAAAGTTAATGCAGAACACAGCAGCAAAGCAAGCATCATCCTCAGCAGACTGGGAAACCAAAGCAAAGGCCAGAGCCACAGTGCACAAAAGTGGCAGAATTGAGTTTAACACACCAACAGTCCCTCTTCCAGGAACATCTCTTCCCTGTCTGCTAAATGTTTGACGGAAACTTCTCAGATACTGAGTGAATAAAACAGATAACATGTTTGCCATACGTACAGCTAAGCATTGGGTAGCATTCAACAGAACTGCTATTGCTAAAAGTAGGTCAGGACCATCCGTTCTAAACAGGGAGAAAGGAAAGCTAAAGCACACCAGGCTATTTGGCCAGGTATTACAGAAAACTTTTGTCTGGTATTTCATCACTACTTCAAACAGACGTGATTCATATTTTACCGGCCTCCACCTCAAACAAGGCACGCCTTCCCAACCACACTGCCCTCTCTGTCATTAGGGGCACCTCTCCCCAGCCTCAGCCAGAATCCTCCTGTTCTCAGTTTTGGTTCCACAGGCTATGAAAGCCAGAGTCCTGCTCTGCACTAGCTGCATTAGCTATTCTGTGTTGATTTCTATAAAGCAGAAATGCCCAACTGTTTCATCCAGAAATGGCCAGGACAGCACACTATCTTCTCAATGTAATCACTTCTGCCTTAGAGTCTATTTTCCTTGGCAGGGTGCCCTCCAGAAGGGAGGGAGGAGACCTCCTGCAACCAGCACATGCTTCCCAGAGAACAGCACCGTGACCCCTAACCAAGCTCTCATGTCCCAGACGCAAAGGCCACACTCCCAAGAAAAGTCCTTTTGCATCTAGCCTGGCCTTGCAGTAACCTAGCAAGAGACAAAAGGAACTTCAAATGTCCTGCAAAACTCCCGTGAAAGGAAGCCTGTCCTACACTTGCACCCCAAGAGGAAAACCATGGTCTCCAAGCCAGCATCAGCCCTGCAGGATTGCACAGTGGAAGGGAGAACAGAGAGACCTACCACAAAAGCAGTTCATGCTAGCAGTGCTACAGACCACAAGCAGACACACAAGGACCACATCCCGAACTCCACCATCCAGTTGTCAAGATGCAAATCAGAACCATTAAACACTGGAGCCTGCCTTGAATAAACCCTTTCGCTCTGCAGACACCAAGCAGTGCAGGGTGCTCTGACCTGTTAAAGAACAGCATTTCTTCAACACCCCAGAAATCTTCAAATTTAGTACCACAACAGCTCTATAAAGAATTAATACACCTTGGATAGACAGGAAGGAATTCTTCTCCTTGGAGTTTTCCTTCATTTCAAATAAAATTCACTTTTCTGCCCTCCACAGTAATCTTCTGGAGAACCATACAGCTTGACAGCAGTTTGGCAGTCTTCTATCATTCCAAAAGTGTCAGCAGTTCTGGCTACAGCCATGAATACAGGCGGTAACATGCAAATAAATTTAATGCAGTGCAACCACATGAGTAGCATCTACCCCCTCCCATCCAGAAGAGACAGCAAAAATCAACAGAATTCCACATCACTACCACAATCTGCTTGTGGTTTGCCTTCAAACCAAGTTGGGGTATAGTCTATCTTGTATTACTCAACTCATTTTAAGCATTATCAGAAATGAAGCTTTGATCAATTAATCTTCCATAAATTAGTGCCTAAGCCTGGAAGGCTATTAGTAGTCAGCTACAAACTATTAGGCTCAATATTCTGGTAATTAGGTTACACAAGTCTGCTAGATAATGATCCAAATTGAGGTGGCCAGACATTTTCTTCCACCTCTGCAAGCCAATACCAAGGCTTTCATAAGGCCAGGAACAGATAGCAACACACCATGTTGTTCAAAAAGCCTGGGGATCTTCCCAAGTTGCTCATAACATGCATAAAACACAATAGCTCCCACTGCACTACTGCAGAAGACTGAACAGGCTGGGTGCAGACTTGAGAGCCAGGATCAACTCTGCACCAGTCTCAGCCCCAAGCAATGACCCTTTGCCAGGCTAGGATCTTTGAGATCCGGTGCTTCCAAATGTAGTATAACACAGAATGGTGGCACAGGAATCATCCATGAAGGGCTCTCAAGGTGCATGTGGTCTAGGAGCCACAGGCTGGCAGCAGCAATGCAGCATACTCTTCCACCCTACAATCACAGCCCTCCACCCCAGACATTGTCCACACTTACCATAGAATCATAGAATTGTTTAGGTTGGAAAAGACCTTTAAGATCATAGAGTCCAACCGTCAACCCAATACCACCATGCCCACTTAACCATGTCCTGAACTTGGAAGTTCTTGTTTCAAGGATAAAAATTCAGAGCATCAGACTGCATATGGATAGGGGTGGGAGGACTACTACTGTGCATGGGCCATCAGGCAATGCTCTTCATTCATACCCCTGTGAGTCCACAATCTGGAGGAGTGAAAATGAGCAACGTTAAAATTAAGCAGCAAAGGAAGCAGAAGCTAGAACATTGCACGATTTGGTACTCGGAGAAATAAACCATCTGGAGCAAAAGTTCTTCAGTCACTTTGTTAGGCAGACATCTAGTCACACCTTACCCAGAACAAGGAATTTTATTACAAGACAAAATTCACCATAAGAAATTTTAACACCATGAAGTGGCTTTGCAACATGAGTTTCTGTTCTTATCTGTATACTCAGATTGAAGAGATCCTAACTTTTTCTGGCAAAATATTTGAGCTCCTGGTCCTGTTCAGGGCTGAGAAAGCTGCTTTGGTGCTGTCCTAAAGGCACCAAGGTTCAGAATTGGCTACCTGTTCACAGCAGCCATGAATTTTAAAGGCTTTTTGGTTGAGACTGTTCTCCATCTGGTTTGCTACCCTCCCACCTTCACAGTCTGACAGCCACTGGCTGGGCAGGACAGACTGGCTCTTCCCTTTGCCTTTCAATGAAGCCCAGACCTTCACCCTACGGCCACAGAGATGCACTAACAGGTCTGCCGCGTAAACTGCAGTGCTAGTCTGAAACGCAAACTGCTATGAGCAGGAATTTCAGCCAGTATAACAGGCTGACTATTGGCATTTCAGAGAATACTACCTTGCCAGGATCACCCCTGGGCAAAACTGCCCAGGAGACAGGAAAACCAGATTTACAGCAGTTTGTTAGGAATAGCACTGAGAGTTTTACATCTGAGCAGCTGCTCTTCTGCTGGAAGGAACAGGTAGACAGAGCAGAGAAGCTGGTAAGGAGAACAAGGAAAAAGTATGCACATCTGTTCTGATAGGATAAACCATAGCCTGTGGTCAGCACAGTTTTGTTTGCAGACTGTCCCAGTGCCAGGCACTCTTCCTGTCATTTTAAGCTATATACTCCACACAGCAGGGACTGTGCCTTCCTCTGGGAAAGGAAACTGCTCAACTCTGCCATAGCATATGTAACTAATCAAAGCCCCACAACAACACGGCTCAGACAGCACTCTTCAGACATATACACAGACCAAACTGAACAATCGGCCACCTAATGTCAACCCAGAAGGCCACGGTGGAGCTGACACAAGTTCAGTATCATAAAAATGTTTTAAATTAAACCTTTTCAGGGCTTAGTGGGAAATACACTAGTTGAAATCATGGACCAGCTAGGAAAAGAAAAGATCATACAGGCTAAAGATGGGTTCAAACTAAATCTAATCTGGTCAGACTATCTGGAGAATGGCAGACAGCTCCAGCACTCACAGGAACAAGCAGAGAAAGAATCAGAGCTGGAATAAAACTACTGATGAAAACAATAATTGAGAAATTGAGAGTGAACAGGAAGGATGCTCTCTAAATGGTGTAACAACCGAGCCCATTAATACTCTGCAATGATGAGACTTCTGGTTTGGGAGAGAGATTTCTTCCTGAATCAAACAGCTGACTAAATAGGTGCAACATGTCAAGATGATAGGGAAACAATCAACAGGAAAGGAACCTAAGCCCACTCCAGAGTCCCAGTCTTCCCCAACATGACCCTTATCCTAATCCTGTGTGTGGTTCACCTGGCTTCTCATCTCAGCCCCAGGCCTGTCTGTACTCCTCATAGTTGGTAAGTTGAGAATGCAACTTCTCAGCCAGTCCATGGAGTGACTTTCACTATAGAGTATGAGATGCAGACAAGTCAGTTTCTATATCCTTGCAAAGGGGCTATAGTTCCCCAAAATACATCAGCTCAGTTTTCAATCATAAGAGCATGCCTCCAAAAATATAAGTCATCTTAGTTCTGCTACTGGGCAGCTTTCCATAGCTGTTCCCCAAGGACCACAGCAGCAAAGTTAGTCAATGAAAGGTTAAAAAAAAAAAAATGGAGAGGGGAATACTACCTAACAGCAGAGACCCTGTCCCTAGGGACAAAAAGACAAATAGCCCAACATTGTTCTCCTTCTGAAAGGAGTTATTCAAATGAACAACTAGGGCTGGTCTCTACTGAGCCCTCTGCAGATTTGGGTAAGCATCTAAAACCAAGTGCAAGTCCAGACTTTCAAGGGTGAAGCATCTAGAAGCGAGCCCTATTTTTGAGTTATTTTAAAATGTTTAGACAGGACCTAAAATAAGACCAGTGTTTTGAGTACTTCTGAAGAGTATGAACCTCACGTAGGCCATGACATTTTTAGTTTGAAAACGCTTTGGAACAGGGGTTGTACTGTTTATACATCTGCTTATCACCCATTTTAGCTCAAATTAAGTTACAGTCCATTACCAGGCAAGAAGCACTTTTTTAAATGGGAGAAATTCAAACAAGTAAGATTTAGGCTATCAGCAGTAAGACAGTATCTGTAACTCAGACCATCTCAAAGCAGCAGGAACAGTATATGCCACAGAGAAAGGGAGAAAGTCAACTTCTCTGCTTAGAATATTTGTCTTCACACTACCCTTCCTAGCTGCATAGCTTTCAGAAATATACTCTCCATCTCTCTTCAAACTCAACAGTCTGCAGACTCCAACAGCCCACAGGCAATGGCTTTAGCAAGTAAGAGGTGCATGCAGTATATCACAAGCAGCACAGAACTAACCTAGAAGACAAGCTGTGCCAGTCTCTGTTTTCACAAGTTTCATTTGTATACCCCTTCCCGCTCCATGCTGACAAACCAGGTTGCAGTTGTCTGGCTCTGGCGATGGCCTGAAACGTTAAGTACAAAGTAAGCACATAATAGCACTTCACCTCTCTGATCGCTCTCCCAGGCTTCAACAACATGCAGCTCAGGGATTTCTTGGGATAGAAGTGGTTTCTATGCATTTAGTAACCTTCAATAACTCCTTCTATGGAGATGCCCTGCGTCCTCAAATACACACAGACATCTGGCATTCAAAACATCCTGTGGCAAGAAGCTTCCCAGGTTAACTGCACACACCAAGGACTAAGTCATTATTTGTTTTTAAGTTTACTACATGCTGGCTCCATTCAATACCTATTCATACTTGCAATGGAAGAGACAAAAAAAGATTGCTCCCCCTCTAACCTTCCATGCTATTCAGGATTTGAAGATAAGTATCACTCATCACTTTTCAGGTAGAAGACTCCCAGTTTATTCAGTTGCTCTTTGTATGGAAGGTAATTCTCGCCTTTGGTCACTGCTACTGCTGTTCCATTTCTAATAACTGAAAATACCTTTTTTTAAGATGCAACGGTTTTCCTAAAGCTGCAGAAAACTCAGCTTCCATATGAGCTGGAGAAACTAGTGTGATGATTTTAAATACAGCAGGGATTCCCAACTGCTATAGTGAAGTGCTACTTAAAATATACAGCATAACTTCTTAAACTGAGTTTGCTCAAAAGCAAATTTACTTTCAAGCCACAGCACCCAGCTACACCTTCTTCTTCCAGAGTAGGGTGTATTTCTCAAAAACCTTATATCCCCATTAGTGCTTTGAAAGTACAAATAACATCCTTATATTTGATTTAGCCTGCTCTGATGGAGGATATATTCCTTTTGACAAAGGTTGCATGCCAGAGCTTTATTCTGTCATATGTTCTTAATGAACATTTCAATCCATCAATTTTTTTTTCATCAAGTATAGGCATAATATTTAGTGATTTCCTGATGCTATATAAAACAACAATATCCTTAACAGACCTTGTTCTTCTAGAGTCATTTAAGAATACTTGATTTTAGACACTGTTTTTGTCATGACTCCCTCAAAATCCAAAGTGAGTTTTTCCACAAACAAATGTTCTTCCTACATTCTTGATTATCAGATATAGGACTTTGCTATTTATACACACTTAGCTCACTAAGCAACCTAAACTTCCCTGTCAGGCTGAAATATCTGGCTTTTCTCTGTCCTTTGCCAGTTTCACTATTAGAAATTAAGCATTTTTAAGATGCAGAGATGTAGAAGTGTAACTGAAATAAAAACGTAAGGCCATTAAAACTCAACAGAATTCAAAAGAGGGCAGAGTTACAATACCCAGTGCTAACAGCTTTTTAAAAAATATAAACCTACCTCACAATTTAGGGCTTTGAACCATTCTTTAAGGGTTAGAAGGAACACCTCAACCCACAAACAGCCCATAACTGGTCCTGATCAAAGGGGAGAACCCTCCTCTCAAGGTGGTGGATATCAAACAACACACAGGACCCAAAAATTCATCTAATCGAGCCTCTAAGTTGAGCTCAGCTATTCCTGTTTCTTCCACTAGATCAGCTGGTCAAAGCACTTAGCTCTTCCTAGAAGCTGAGCTTCTAGAATTCAGTGCAGGAGACGCTGACCACATCTTTGGTAACATCAAACTATGCCAACCATGAGAGTTACATAAAACCTGTACCTGGAACATAACACCAGGGCTTATTTTCACATAAGGCATTCACCTGTCTAAGTATTACACCGGCGGTGCTTTTAGAGGCAAAATGTAGAAACAGATTTAGAATTTTATTCCTTACCCCACTGTGGGTATGTGTGGGTCTGCATTATTTTTCCAGTGAAAGAAGCTCAGATACTACCAGACCAAGAATGTAGCTGTTACAAGGTTAAATACTTCCACAAATGGAGCATACACACCTAGTGAAGAAGAGCTCAGCATGCAGTGGGAGACATCTTGGAAACAGAACTGCAAGTCAAGATGCAAGACCAGAGAGTAATCTGGACTATTCTTTCATTGAAGTGCCACATTTGGAACTGGAGCTGGAGTTTGAGGTAGCTATGCAGAGGTTTTACATCACATATGAAGGAAGTAACGTGGAACGTGGCCCCAGGTCTAGAAATGCCCCAAGCCCCCACTATTCTGACCACTTTGCAGAGAACACATGATGCAGAACTGCTTGCCAGGTATAGGAAGCGATGAGAAAGAAATGTCTACAATGAATACACATCATCACAGTTTGGAAAAATATGCCCTCCACCCCCAGACGATGAGGGTTTCTCCTGAAGAATTCTTACCTTGCACACAGCACAGCAGTTTTATGTTTATCTTTAAGAAAAAAAAAGTGGTGGTCCACAGAAAATAGGGCAGAAAATCAGTCCCTACACTGTTTAAAAAGGAAGGGAGAGAAGAGGAGAGAACAAGTAACACTCCTAGATAACATCATTCTTGTGTAGCCAGTGTAGCAATTTGAAGTAGAGCATGACTCGGGTAATAACCGTAACTCACAGTTCAGAAGTTCGTTTGTTCAGCCACCATCTTTTGCACTTAAAGGTACTGAAAAATATGTCCTCTAGTGCTCTTCGGCTGGAACAGCACTTTTTCAATAGGATCTGGACAGAATTAGTTTGATATCTCAAAAAATACAACATGCAGACCTCTGTCTTCCCTATGGTCTTCTATTTTTTATGTACCCTGAAAGGAGGCATCTAGAAGAGACTGGCCTGAATTCAAGTCATCTCAAGTACTTACTCATTCCCTATTTCAAACAGCTTTGATTTAGTGGTTTTACTTGAACCACCCAGAGCAATGCAAAGCTGAGGAAATCAGACTCACCGATCTTTGTACAGGTGTTATATGTACTCAGGATTTATTCTTGGAGGCTCCAGATTGAAACAGGTTTTCTGAAAACTTGCTCTTTACCATCCAAGAATTCAATCCAGGTCTACTATCAAACTGAAACCACACAGGCTGCACATGCAGAGAAGTCTGGGCTAGGGGTTGCTGTCTGGCTTTGTTCATTGTTTTTAGTTCTGCTGAGCCCTTCTGCTGCTATAACTGCAAGCCCAACAAGGAGACATCCTTCTGATGAAGCGCTCCTGTACTCCCAGTGCTCTAACGTGATATTCATCTCTCCAGTGCAAGAGTCAGTGAGTCATCTAAATCAGCACTTAGTGTCCAGGTGCCAGGGTTTCACTCCCCAGCCAGAAGTTCATGCAGATCTGCAGATCTCCAGCAGTTCATTCAGTCTGGGATCTCTGCTTACCAACCTATATTTGATATTCAAATTCCCATATTCAAATTCACATACACATTCACTTACAGAGTGCTTCACCAGGCAAACTGAAACAGGAGTTGTAACTATCCTGTTTAACAGGAAGCAGCCTGAAAGGAGAAATCAGTTTCAGGGAGACATTTCTTCAAGGGTCTATAGCTGTCAACACCACAGAGCTCAGCCAGCACAAAGCAGCTCACCACACTACATGGTGATTGACAGCCAGATATGAACATCACCCCTGCTCCAGGAGACTGTCTTCAGATTTGACAACACTCACTGGCCCATTTCTGGCCATAGATCACCATCAGAAATTAGCTTTTTTTGTTTTGTTTGTTTCCATCTGTAGGTTAAACTCATTCCCTCGTACAGAGCATTCAAAGTTTAAAATTTATTTTTTTACATCGCAACAGAGATGGAAGTGCAGCACCAGAGGTGCCAAGAAGATTCTTGCAAAAGTTGTAGAGTGGCCTGACTTAGGCAGCACTGCAACCCACAGATCCCAACCAGTCCCTCAAGAAAGGGGGGGTGCAGCTTGGGAGGAGGACAAAGACAAAGACAAAAATGGCAAGCAAATAGACAGGCAACCTTTAGAAATAAATACATCTGCTTACAGCAGAACTCTACGGATCAAAGCTTCTGTTGAAGAGATGCCCTCCGCCCTTCATAGGATTTCCTTACATAAAGGGAATGTTCCCTTTGCAAAGGGAACAGGTGTTTATTCTCACATACAGCCACTCACTCCAAGTAGACCACATGCCTGGTGAACCCACTCATCCAACTAATCACAGGTGGTATAGTTCATCAAGTGGGTTCATTATGCAGCAGCATCAAGAGGCTGCCCAGCATTGCACTGGCCACACAAACTGAGATGATCAGGAACATGGAGAAGCCCAGCAGGCTGCAGCAATCGATGGGCATCCCAGTGCTGACTCCCGTCGCGTTTTGCTTACCATCTGGACTCTTGGGAACGTTGAGACACCTTCATTTCTCTTATTGAAGAGTGTGCCTCAAGCTGGAAAAAACAACATAACATGAAATGCAAAGACTATTTTTCCAATAAATTAAATCTCTGTTGCACTTGACTCCCACTGTGGTTCCCTTCCCCCTGAGAAGGCAAGGTCTGGCCAGCTGCACAAAGTCCAGGCAGCCCTGGGAAAACAATGGGATCTTTTTCTTGCCAGAACGAGCCTTCCAGTTCACCCTTCTAACCATGGCACGGAGGACACCCCCAGTGTGTCTGCAGGGGAGAGGAGTCTGTTGGCATAGCAACAGTACACCCTAACTCGCTGCTAATGAACAGGGATAAAATGTTTTGTTCTCATTAGGAAAAATACAGACACATTCCTGATTGGTGAGTAATGTCTCTGCCTCTGGGAGATTAGCTCAGAGCTGTGCAGCCTGAAACAGCCTCAATTCAGCCCACTGCAGTGCTTCCCTTGAACAGCTACTCTCCAAGGACCACACGTCTCTCAAGGGCAAGCCTACAGAGCCTTCTGTAGCACTTTGCCTTCAGGCCTGAGACAGCTCAAGGCAAGAATAATGAGAAGAGGTTTGACAGGAGCAAACCAGAACCAGCACAATGGCAACACCCTCCCCCCCCCCCCCCCTCCTCCCTGCAGGAGCACAGCAGAAAAGCCAGCTCTCACTGGTGCATTTGCTGCACCTGGGTCCCAAGCTACCACCACAGCAGGCAAGTTTCTCTTTGTGCATCCACTGCAGGTCTGCCTTGCGCAGGGCTCAAATCAGCCTGTGACTCCAGCTCCCGCTCCAGCCACATTTCCCATTGCTGGGTGAGTAAATGGACAGAGCAAAGAGCTGCAATACACTCAAAAGCAGAGCTCAGCCACCATTAGGCGCCTGGGTGCAGAAAACCAAACAAGGGCTGCTGCCTACCAGTCTTTATCAGGATTTTGACATCTAACAAGCAAGATCCACCAGGAGGAATCACTTTGGAGTTTGCAGAATATTTGCACAGACACTGTTGTTTCATCACTCACGTCTGTGTCTGGGTGCTGACCAGGCTACAATCTTGGCCTTGCAAGAAATAAAGCCTCTGCCGGACACAGGTAATGCTACTTCCCAAACCCTCTTCCCTCCAGATCCTCCTGCCACAGGGGCCAGCACAGCAAGTGGGAGGATCACAGTACTTCACCCTTTGCAAAGAGGATCTGGGGCAGAAGCAAGGCCAGACACCCCATGCACAAAGAAAAATCCAGTCTCTAACCACATTTTTGCCAGGCTTTTTGGCATAACCTGGTCTGCACAGCACAAACACAGCCCAGCAGAATTAAACCATGGAATTGCACTGAGCCCATGGTTCATCTCTCCTTTATGCTACTACTGGGTCCCATTCACTCACATCAGTTTGCCTCGCCCTGAATTCAGAAGCTGTTGAGAACAGGGACTGCACACCTTAGTCCTCAGAGGCGACTTGAGAGAGTACTTCCAGGGGTTGAGTAGGTAGTCTAGCTCCCTTCTCCCTCTACTGGGAAACTGGTGCCGGCCAGGATTAGTAGCCCACGCAGAGATACACTCAGCTCCAAAGCAAACTGGAATGTGGCAGAGCCCTCTCACTCTCCCAGCCCCCTGTACTGCTGATGGAGAAATGGTGGGATTTGGGCTCCGAGACAGCTGCAGGCTGTGCTCTGAGCACCAACTAACTCCCTTCCCCGGTCCCTCAGACTTTCACCTGCTCTTCCCCCTCTTCCCACTCCTCAGGGCTTCAAACAGCTCAACTCAGCAGCTCAAAATGGTGCAGGACGAGAAGGTGGAGTCAGCATCAAGAAGGGCCCTGCTGTCCTAACGCCTCTGAGAAACTTGCACATCCTATGGGGAACGATGCTCCTTCAAACGCTACTGCTCTCGCTCAGCTGCAAAACTTGTACGTTAACCTGTGCTGTGATCTGCTCATGGAACTGCTGGGACTTGATTTCTACTTTACATCCTTGCAGCTGAGAAATAATTTATTTCAGTCCCCTAGGCAGGAACTCGATTGCCTGCAAAGCCATCTCGGTCTGCCTAAAGGAGGAAAATAAACCCATGATCTTACCGAGCAGCCGGCCGAGCGGCGACAGACCCCAGCCTTGGCCAGCAGCCCCTGTCCAGCTTGCGGTGAAGCTCAAATCCCTCCCAGCCCACCACAAGGCTAGAGGGGCCAGGGGTACTGTTTTCCAGCCTCCGGGCATTTTACTTTACTCGTTCCAGGCCAGATCCCTCCCCCAGCCCTGGTCAGAAAGGAAAAGCCGTGGGAATGGAGCTCAACACCCCGAGGTAGGCTCACCCCCAGCCTACAAGGAGCGCTTAACTCCCTCCGCGCCGGCGGGCAGCCCTCCGCAGAGACTGCAGCCGCAGGGACGGCTTGCTGGCAGGCCCTCCAGCAAAGGGTTACGGCTCCAGGACTGGCCCCATCCTGCTCCCCAGGCCTTCGCTTCCCCGCATTGACAGGCACTGCGCAGGGGTCGGCTGGCCTGCACCACAGCCCTCAGTGTTGTGCCATCGAGCGGGAGGACAGCCAAGGGCAGACCTGCCACTCACCCACCACAGTTCCTCGCTTTCCCAGGACGGCCGCCGCTCCTGCTGCCCTACCTTTCAGTGTTTTCATCGTCCACCAGCACACAGACAGCAAGCCACGAGAGGAGACCACTCTCCATCTTTCCCTGCTCCCAGCAAGTCCCAGAAGCTGCCCTCTTAACAGAAAGATATCTTCATCGCTGCGCCAAAGCACGTTTTCTTCCTTTTGCTCCACATGCTGCTGTACAAAAGCCGTGCTGCCTACAAAGCAGACCTCGCTCAGCGCAGAGCATGCGGTCAGCAATCAGCCGGCATGTCAGGAGTTAAGTTAGCATTTCCATTCTCCTGACCTGCACCAACGCTGGCTGAATATCGAGCTATTCTTTGCAGCTTGATAAAGCATGAGAAAGCTGAAGGCCTCACACACTCCTCTTTTCACAGCTTGGCCCGCTGCCCACAAGCTGTCACTCCCTGGCACCCAGGGCAAAGAGAGAGAAGGAGGCCAAGCTGCAGCCAGCTGCAATGAATCACTCGCTCCCCCCGGTCCCCTCCTCCCCAGGGAGCCTGGATCCCTCCTTCCGGCAAGGGGATAATGTCTGCCTGGCTACGCTGGCTTCTTTCACAGAAAAAAAACATCCTTTTGGGGGTGGGGGGTGACCCTCCTATTGCAAAAGCTGCTGCCACAGAAAAGCGCAAAGCATCTCCCAGCAAGACTAAAGTATGAGGACTTCTGCTCAGCAGCTGGATGGGAACGCACTCCTGCAAGTGTTCAGCACAAACAGCACTTAAAAATCTGATGTTGGCCACTTGTCTAAATTGCAGGAAATTCTGGAGGAAGGCTCAGGCACAGAATCTGATTTGAAGGAGACTGCCTATCCCTTCATGCCCTGCTCATGCAAAATTTGTTTTGGGGACTGATTCCCATTGCAGTCCTTTCCTAGTCCCCCTTCTCCCCCTCCCTACAACATCCAGCCCAATTACCATGTTTGATCCATGCCCTTCTAACCACCACCACCCCTCATCCCCTCATGTTTATTTTGATGGGTTCCATCATACTAACTGCTTCCCCACATCACAGTTCATTCTTCATTTTTTAACGTGAAGCAGCAGAGGGAAATACATCCAAATCTCAGGGTCAGTTGAATCCAAGACAGAAAACACAGCTGAGAAGGCACAGGAACACCAAGGTCATCGTGTGCCTTCCTTGCGCTATAGGCCCAAGTTTGGAGAGCAAAGCCTTTGCATAGTAAAAATGTCAGCTGCTTGCTTTCTGAGGAAGGGGATATTCATTGATAAAACACATACAAACTCAGCCCCTCACCATCAGCCTAAGCATGAACTAACAGTGGCACATGGGTCCACACGGCACATGGGATACTTCCATCCACTTATTTTTGTCTCCAGCAGAGAAGTTGTTCACTGCACAGTAGGCGGTCCCTGCCTGAAGAGTCGCATCTCTCTCCCAGTACAGAGAAAGGAGCTGCAAACTGCAGTTTTACTGGGAGAAGGGTATAACCCCAAGCCTGGCAAAGGCAAAGTCTCACTGCCCCCAAGGAGGGATGAGATGTTGCCTTCCCAACAGCATATGCTGCCACCTCCAGCACTCCGCTCCTCCACTAGCAAATCTCTAACCTTCCCTGTCCCAGTGCCTTATATCCCTAACAGCCATACAATAGTGTATACACCCCTTTCCTCTGTAAGGCAGCCAATTAGGCTACAAGTTACCAGCAGACAGGTTACGCTGAGTGTACTTCAAATTCAGTCAGTTCCAGGGCAGGATTATATACATTTCTCTTGCCTCCCCCTGCACTTCTGGGGTGATGAAGGAAGAGTTGCACAGTTCCCACCTCACAGCCAATGCATATTCAAACAGTGAGAAACTCATCAACTTTGGGTCACCCAAGCAAACTACAGAGGGTTTCTTTTATTATTATTGTTGTTTGGGTTTTCAGGGGGTTTGTTTTTGCAAAATCTGGAACAGTACAAAACAAAATGTAAATCATGAAAAGAAACTCTCCCTCTTTTTTTTTTTTTAAAAAAAAAACACCAAAACAAAAACACAGAAGTGGGAAGAACCTTCACTATTCCTAAAGCTATTTTCATCACAAACTAAACCGAGTCTTAAAAACACTTTCGGGGACACAGGCTGTCAAGAATCACAGGTAACCACATTCAATGCCATTTTATCACATACTCTGTCAAATGACACACTACATATGGATTTATCCCTTATGATACATTTATACCACTTTGTAGGGTTTCTCTCGCACTCTTATACATCTACATCAATAAGTGCCTTCTCCACAACACCTGCAGCTACAAAACTAGTATATTGAAAAGATTATTACACTGAGCATCCATAAGTTAGCAAGCTCTGGAACTCAGGTTACCTCTTCTGCAAATCAAATACAAAACACTTCTTAACTGTACAGACACACACGCAGAGTTTTGCTGCGGGAATGCTAGCTCATTCAGCATCACCCTCCTCTGTCAGAGGGATCTCTAAATGCAAAGCTTAATAGAAACAGTTAATATCCCAAGCATGGCTCTGAGCCATCTGAGCTCTCCATGTAACATAATCAGATTCATAATGCTCAGAATAGCACTCTGGAGTCCTAGTACAGACTAAGACCTCACTGTATTAAGTGTTGTGGAGATAGTTGTGGTGCCGTTTTCTCTTCTGTAAAATTACTGAGCACCGTATACAGGAACCAACCGTAACCCATATTTTACAGAAGTTAGGACACAGGAGAGCAATGTACACTTTTCAAATGTCTTTTTCTGGCAGCTAAATCAAGTTAGTATTTTCAGACACACTGGGGGGAGGGAGGGAGGGGAACACTGAGGTTACTCTCTCTCCAGAGCAGACAGGCAAAAGCCCAGTTCAGCCAAAGCTCACTGAAGCTCTTTATGTTCTTGTTCAGTGACAGAGGTCACTTGTCGAAGACTGAACCAGATCTGGTACTGGGCTGCCTGCTAAGCATGCTGGCAAAAGGATCTGAGCTATACCCTACTCTGAGCTATACCCTACTCTGCAGTTGTTTGCGTTTCTTCAGGAACACCAAAGGCCTGGAGTCCATCCCAATGCTGCTTGCAACACCTTTGCTAAAAACATGCCTTTTAGCTCCAAAGTAAAATTTGCCTTAAATTCCTCATGCTCTGAAGAAAGGAAGCCTGTACACAGGATCTATGAAAAAGGTAATTGCTTGTGTTTGCCAAAACACTTATTTATGCAAATTCTCATTCTTTTGGCTCAGATTTCAGGATATTTTCCTACCATAAATACAGGTTAGATCCATGTCTGAGCTGATCATCCTGTGATCCTCTTCAGGTTCATGTTGCACTGCGGGTGCTGCAGCCTGCTCACAATTCCCAAGCATCCAGAAGTCACAGCTCTTCAATTCATTGATTTTTAAGAGGCACCAGGTCACACTGTCTGGCCTTCAGCTGATCACAGTTCACAAGCTTTCTGCACATCTCTGGCAAAGGAACTGTATTCGTTTGAAGTGAATAGACTAGATGCCTTTTGGCAAGATGCCTGAGGCAAAGGCCTCGGGAGAGAAATTCACGATTTCATAGGCCGATACAAATGGACAGGCATCTCCTCATTTCAACTTTTATTCCCTATTTGAGAATAGGCTGAGGGAGCTGGCTACTACAAGGGGGAAAGGAAGAGCTGTAGGGTCCAATACAGCTGTAGTGTACTCAAAGAAATATATTACAAGAGGAAACAGAAGTAGACAGCTGAGTACTTAAAGAGGGGAGCCCTCTGCAGAAACAAGGCAAATGCCACTGCAGAATAATCTTAATATAGGTTGCTCCTTCAGATCCACACTAGCTGGAATGCCCTGATGTAGGGACAGAAAACACTATATGATGGGGAGCAGAGGGAGGCTATGTGTGAAGAAGGATGTTCTCCTCTCAGCTAAAAAAAAACCCACCAAACTGTGGTTTTCAGCACTGTTTTGCCTTTCCTCTGCTGTGCTGTTTCCCAGCTGAGAGGAATCCCATCAGCCCATTGCACAGCATCTGATCAGAGCTCATCCTGCCTGCTGCCCCTCACATGAGGCTCCCCAGGGACTCCTCAAAGGGTAAGGGACAGAAGCAAAAGGGGGCACTGAAAATGGGCCTGCTGAGGCTCAGGTGCCAGCATGTTGACCTGAGCTCAAGAGAACAAGTGGGGAGGCAGGAAGAGAAACTTTCACAAAGCTTTCTTAAGCCAGATTTACAGGGATACAGTGAAACAGAGTAGGGTCCTGGGTGAGGGAAGATTGAACAAGTTAGTACCTAACCAGCAAGACTGCCATGAAAGACTGCAGTCTACAACAGATTTTCACAGAGAAACACCAAATCCAAAATTGTCACCTGCAGACCAATTGGGAGCTGCCACTGCCTCTGCTCTTTCTGTACCATTGCAATGCAATCACAACTACAGTACTACCCTTCCCCCCCGAAGTCCCTGTTCCTCTACGAGGAGGTCATACCCAAAACTATCTTTTCTCTTTTTTGTGTGCCATGAGTGATGAGGATCTGAAAGTCTGGGTTTTGGCAACTAAAGTAACTGCTGTGAAAACATTACTGGAGATTTTTGCCAGAACAGGCGAGAAGAGCCTTCCAACTTCTTGAAAAGGTACTGTGTACGAAGGCAATCTGGTGCAGAGCTGCAGGGACAGCAAAAACGGAAGTCCCACTGCTGTGGTGGACATTCCCAGGGCTGAGGAATGTCAGTGTGGGAAAGAGGATGAAGCCGGCTGCTGCTTTACCTGTAGTCACTCAGGAGACAAGCTGTCAAGACCTACAGAAATTCCAGTGGCCTCATGAAGAGCAGTTTCGAGGAAGAAGATTTTTCATGAGGATATTCTTGACTATTGATTGAATAAATTCTTTGTTCCAGACTACAGCTAAAAAAAAAAGCCTTCCTGTTATTGCTTTGACATTCAAAACATTGTCATTGTCACCTTTCAGATGTGTAAGCATAAGAGACAGCAGCAGCTGAGCTGTAGTAATTAGGAGGGAGAGATGTGCAGGCCTTGTCTCACTTCTTTCTGTTACGATGCAGTTTATACTTTGGCAGATTTAACAGTCCCCAGTGAAAATAAGCCATCTGCATCTACTCCAGCAGACCATCCTAATTTCTGAATCCTTCAAATAGTTCTTGAAAAATAAGCATTGCCTTCCTGCTTTTTATCAAGCCCAAATGCAGTCACAAAACCATTAATTCTCTTGCAGTAATACAGGAACACTGGCTCTAGACCTGTTTACAAGACATCTACTTCAAAAATTTTTTTCCCATTTTATTCAACATCTACTGAGTTCAAAGTTTCACTGCTCTCTGTACTTGCAGCAGGGAAGCTAAGAAGGATGGGACCAACCTCATTCAATTCTATTCACAAGAACCCTTCTTGAGGAAAGCCAATAACTTTCGGAGAGTCTCTGCAGACTTTGCTCCACCGCTTTGCACACTGAAGAATGGCTGGTTGGTAATCCTCTTTTCACTCAGTGAGCACAGACCCAAAGGTTTTCATCCCTGTGAGCTCAGAAATTTCCATTTCCATTTGAGAGAGACGTTTTCCTGGCAGTTCTCAAAAGATGCATTTGTAAAATAGGAAACAACCTCAAGGAATGCTAAAGCAAAGGAAGAAAGCTGTACGTGGACAGTCTTTCTACCTCAGCCAGGAAAGGAAATTCCTTCTCAGGACTGATGCCCCATAAACACAACCTACTCTGCAACTACCAAATACTTGATCAACACAAAGTGACCAGCTGTCCACCCTACCTTGTACAAACACACAATATTTTCCTAGGTGTTGGTTTCAGATCAGCTGGGCAACAGCCACCAAAATCTCAAAAGAAAGAAAAAGTCCGGAAACACATATTTGTGTGTACATGCCAGACAAGAAAGGAAAATAAGGGGTGCATGTCAGATGGCTGGGACAAATTACAGAAAGGTAAAGGTATGCTAGTAAACTCACTGCAGGGAAGACACACTCATGTCAGTGATTTTGAAACTTGTAGCCCATAGTTTTTTGTCTTCTGCAAAGGTAATTAAGAAAGCAAATCCATTGCCATCTCTCTATTGGAAAATGTTTAGAAGCCTGCAAACCCAAGAGGTTGAAACTTGCTTCTTTCAAGTGCAAAACATTTAGATGGCCCAAAGCCAAGTCTCAGAAAAAAGCCCTAGTCAGTAGCTCAGGAATGCCAGCTCTTAACACAAACCAAAAGCATACAAACCCTCTGGTCCGGCAATTCATAGTATCATCTCCAACCAAAAACTCACTTAAAATTGCACTCTTAAAATTGCAGCTATCATCCACCTCCTTGATTCTATGCCAGGGAAACCTAACTGAAGTCTCACTTTGACACTCTGCAAAGTAGTCAGCTGAGTGAGCTATTTTTCTTACCTTGCTTTGGGGAATCCTGCTTAGAACCTCTGTAAAGAGAAACAAGAAGGCTTCATGCCACATCAGGCAGGATCCCTTCCATCACTCCCAGCTCCTTAGCAAAGGCATTCCTGAGATGCACTGTGCCCTAATAAATCAACACAAGCGCTCCAGGTTTCCCCGGCAGCTGGAAGCTGGAATTCTGCAGTGAAGGCAAACACCTCCCCAGCTAAAGCAAACACAGCCAGGGAGCCCCTGCTGAGCGCCCACAGCTACTGTCAAAAGAGGGACAGAGAGAGAAAGCGGGGATCATAAGGCATCTGGCTGACAAAAGGCAATCCAACTTAAAGACAGAAGATGGCCATGAGTCTGGCCCTGACCTAGGCATTCCCCTGTACGGGCATGTGCTTGCCAAAATGTTTTATCAGAGCAAAACCACAAAACTTCATTTTTAGAGCAATGATCATCTTGCCCTTGCCAGGGATGGTAGTTTTGCCTTTAAGAGCATTTATTTTAGCATTTAGGATACTCATGTAAAAGATCCTGCAAAAACACAGAACAAAAATAGCCCAGTATTAAACAGCTTATAGCTTAACTCTAAAATAAATGAAGACAAAGGAAACACTACTGATCAGTATGAGCAGCAGTCAGCTCAGCAGAACAAGATGACTGCTGTTTCCAGGGGTAAAGGGAGGTGTTTGGGTTTGTTTTTTTTTCTTTTTAAACTATATAACAGAAAAGACCTGACGAAAGATTTTAGAAAAGAATTATTAGGTGGGTTGGCATACATTTATGGGCCAACCACCTCTCACACAGAAACCAAACCAGTATTTTTCAAAAGCAGCACAAGGAAACAACAGAGGCTAATGTTACCAGACAAACAGCAGCAACAGTCCAACTTCCAGCACTAACATTTGCTAGATTGCATACAAAAAAACCTAGATGGGCTGCTTCAATAGCTCATTTTCAGTTGCACTTGGCCAGTAAGGGAAGGGAGTAGCCAAGGCAGGGCTGAAACAGACAGTAAAAGAAAAGCAAGAGTTGATTGCCTCAAATGCTCTTAAAACAGGCACAAACCCATCAATACCTTAAAAATAAATCTCACTTACTAAAACAAAGGCATCTTCCTCAGACGCACCCTGGGAGCTGGAGTAAATACCCAGATTTCAACATCTCGCACTCCCCATGTTTATGCTCTCCCACAGGGAGTTTCCAGGGAGAGCCTTTGGTGCACGGATAGGAAGTAGTGCAGGATAAGCACCAACAAATCCCACTTAAGTCAGACCTAATCTGTACTGCAAACCCAAGTCTTCAGCTTCCACAGCATCATTTGGAGCCTTCACTCTGAGACCACTGTAAGGCATATTTTCCTTCCCACTCCCTTGAAGAACCGCCAGATCCCAGTCTGTAAGCAAATACTGCCTTTAAGGGAAATCCTGGTCTACCAACACATGGTTAATTGAGACACACACATGCCAGGCAGCTAACAGTGCACAGCAATGGTGAAAAGCCAGCAGACCCATCAGTAGGTGAGTGTCAGGAGCTTCCCCCCACCACCACCCCCCAGATCACCCCCACCCCTCCACCCCGCACCCAGTAAACAAAGTCAGTGCTGCTGAGATTCAGCCTGCAGAGCTGTGTGCTCTTTGGGAGGAAGGACCCCGAGTGGCAGCAGGGCAGTTAGAAGCCCTGAGTCTCAAGAAAGGAATCACAAATGAATGTAGTTGGGTGAAGGACTCGTACATATGTATATGTGGAGAGAGACAGACACAAAGGAGGGCGGGGGAGGGAAAGAAACAGCAAGACTTGTTTCCAGGCCTTGTGCTTATTTTGACCTTTCAGTTAAAGATTCTCCGAAAAGGCACTGTTCAGCCCCAAGCCTGATTAGACATCTTGGGAAAAACAGAGCACAAAGCATCACACATGAATGAGCACAGAGCCATAATACGATCTTGATATTCCCACCCATCCATATGGCCAAAAAAAGCGAAGTTCTTCAGTGCAAACATTGGCAGCAGCAATATGAAACTAATGTGTTAATTAGCAGACTTCGCAATCCAGCACAGGAGAGAGATTGCTGATGTTGGCTATTATGTAGTCAATCAGAAGCTAAACAGAACAAGTACGACATTAGTTAACCCATTCAGAACAAAGTTAATAATTTGCTAATTGCAGGTTTCTGGAATGAGCAGATCAAGGTCTGTTTTCCAAACCTCTTTTCTCAGGAATATCTTAAAATGTATTTGTTATGGCAAGCTCTCTATCACTTGCAACTCTTTGTTAACATTCAGCCTCAACTTAGATGTGTAGCCTAAATTCAGGAAAGCCCACCGCCTTGCTTTACACAACATCAGACTAAGTGAGCTCAATGATTTATCTGGTCTTATAAAACTGTAAATTAGTTTTCAGCCTGTAAACAATCACAAGTTATTCTGAAACAATCATAGGCTAAACTACAACATTCATCATTTACTTCTTGTATAGGATTTTCACACTGAATGCAAGAGCAGATTAATGAAAGTAACTGAAATTACTTAAATGCAGTTGGAATTTAACACTGTTCCTCAGTGTACATGGGTTTACACATGTACTTAATAAACTTAATACTTAATACTTAAACTTACTTAATAACGACTGCTTAATAAAACTCTACTTTCCTAGAAAGTTTAACCAGTAAAATAAGTACCACAAAACAGGTCAGATCAAAAGATCAGCATAATGGTGAAAGAAATAGTGACAAATATAAAGAAGATTTCATTCTCAGGAGACATCTGAAGTACAAACCTCGGGTTAACACTCCTATCATGAACAAGATTCTTTATACCCAGGATGTACCACTTATATTGCATAAAACATTTAGACATAAACAAAGTTGGGGAGGAAAAAAACCAGGGTTGAGGAACACAACTGCATCAGTCTTGGGGTTATTTCTAAAGCACAGAAAAACAAAAATCAATTGAAGCAGGGCTAGTCAGAGTCACATAATTTAAGGTAAGACCACTCTGACTTCCTGCCTAACACAGGCACCATTCCATTTTATCCACTCACACCTCCACAAAACCCATTAAGTGGTTCTGTGAAATGTAGTGGTTTATGGCATCTAGACTAGAGGCCTTTGGAGGTCAAAATATAAGTTCACTACTCTCCCAGTGGTTTGCTCCAATGGCTCCATCATTCTTTCTGGCAGCAAGGCCAGTCTAATTTCTTACTTGTTTGCCTTCTGCCTTGAGCCATTAATTCCACCTCCACTGGATTAAAGAGCAGCTTCTCAATT
Organism: Astur gentilis; assembly: GCF_929443795.1. Classification (NCBI taxonomy): domain Eukaryota; kingdom Metazoa; phylum Chordata; class Aves; order Accipitriformes; family Accipitridae; genus Astur; species Astur gentilis. Next base: position 13,961,259 of record NC_064902.1, on the reverse strand, counting down.
ATGCACATGCTTTAACCAAGTTACCTCTCAATAGCTTTTTTTGGCAATCAACAGATCAGTCCTGTCAGTCTCTCATCACAAGGCACCTTCCCGAGTGCTTGAACAACTATAACTTTTTTTTTTTTTAAAACAGCAATTTCATTGTCATCCCCCCCACCTCCTCCCCTTTCTTCAGGGTCACTGCTTTGGTGAAGCACACAATCGGTGAATGATCAGCATCTCTAGAACACAGAAGTCTATACTTGCCTGTATCAGATGAACGTTTTTTCACTAGACCCATTTTACAGCGTAATGGTGGAGCTACAGAAGTCATAGACTGCAAAGATTATATCAGTTAGCTAACAGTCAATTAATCTGAGTACTGAGTGTAAGGAGCTCGTATCTTTCTTAGTCACCATTTAATCATTTCCCCAAAAGCTCCAAGGAAAACTTCACTACCCGATGCCCATTCTGCCAGAGATTTACATACTATTCAGGATCTTCAAGCACAAAAATCCCAACAGACCTGTTATTTCCAGCCATGGTTTTGAATCTGCCCTCAGCATTGCCTGCTTCTCTGCTGAATCAACATTAGCAGTGGCTTTAGATTTATTTCCAGAATACTGATGAACTACTGAACAGCACAGAGTACAGTACTGATGCTTGCTGAAGACACCTACTAGGGATACCTCTTTCCAACATGTCCCCCATAACCCGCGATTTCAGATGCATCAGCCTTTTTTTTAATTAAATAATTGAGGTATGCTGTTGATGTTGGCACAGATCAATTATTCATACTATTGTACGGCTCCAAGTCAAACATCCTAAGAAACACATTACATGAACATAGTCATCTGCTGCCATGTACTCACGTGTTTCTTTCCAGCTGCTCTTTCTTACTAGTAATACAACCGAACCCTTCAGAGATACATTTCCTCTGACATGTAACTACAAGCCAATAACTGCCCATCTCAAATATCCCCAAAGACTTTAGTTATCCAAGATCACTGCACAAAAAGCATTAATCCCTTGTAGGTGTTAACCAGGCACTCCATATCACAAGGACTAGTATCTCCTACTAAAGAGGCCTATTGAACTTCCACCTCCAACCAGCATTTCCATTTAGTGACATTTCTCATTTTGTGTTATATGCCAAATGAACATCTAAGTTCGCAAAGAGTACAAGGCAGGAGTACAAGTACATGCTCTGTATGCAGGCAGGAACACAGGTCAAGGTTTGTGTGCAAGCCAGTGTGATAGCAGGAAGGGCTCTGCCCATTATACCACTTGGAAAAAAATAATTCCAAGGCAAGAGTGTAGAATGAGATGTGTGGCTTTTATCAGTCCTTACCTTGGTATTTTCAAGCCAAGAAACTTACCTGCCATTGTGAACCTCGCAGCCCAGCTACCCAGGAACACTAATACCTGGCTGTCTATCAGGGATGCTGTCCTCTTGGATGAGATCCTCAACATAGCTCCAAGTAGCAGGAACACACAGCCTATGGAAAACTGGTGGCAGGGAAGGCTACACATCAGTTTTAACAGAAGAAAGACTACTCATATTCATGCACAATTCCTCAAGTGACCTGCGTGACCACTTTTGTTGATCTGCTCTCAGCGATCTGTTCTTTCGGCAGGAACACCAGGAGGAAGCCACACTGGGACTGGGCAAGGGAAAAAAGCACCCTGCGGACATAGTGAATGGGACAGAAAATTCCCCTACAAATTAGAATCATAGAATGGTTTGGGTTGGAAAGGACATTAAAGATCATCTAGTTCCAACCCCCTGCCGTGGGCAGGGACACCTTCCACTAGACCAGGTTGCTCAAAGCCCCATCCAGCCTGGCCTTGAACACTTCCTGGGATGGGGCATCCACAACCTCTATGGGCAACCGGTTTTGGTGTCTCACCACCCTCACAGTATAGAATTTCTTCCTAATGTCTAATCTAAATCTACCCTCTTTCAGTTTAAAGCCACTACCCCTTGTCCTATCACCACATGCCCTTGTAAAAAGTCCCTCTCCAGCTTTCTTGTAGGCCCCCTTTAGGGACTGGGAGGCTGCTAGAAGGTGTCCCTGGAGCCTTCTCTTCTCCAGGTTGAAAAACCCCAACTCTCTCAGCCTGTCTTCATAGGAGAAGTGCTCCAGCCCTCTGATCATCTTCGTGGCCCTCCTCTGGGCTGGCTCCAACAGTTCTATGTCCTTCTTATGTTGGGAACCCCAGAGCTGAATACAGTACTCCAGGTGGGGTCTCACCAGAGCAGAGTAGAGGGTGAGAATCACCTCCCCCAACCTGCAGGTAACACTTCTTTTGGTGCAGTCCACGATATGATTGGCTTCCTGGCCTGCAAACACAAATTGCCTGGTCATGTTGAGCTTCTCATCAGCCAACAATCCTTCTCCTCCAGGCTGCTCTCAATCCAGTCATTGCCCAGCCTGTATTTGTGTTTGGGATTGCCCTGACCCACATACAGGACCTTGCACTGGGCTTTGTTGAACTTCATGAGGTTTGCACAGGCCCACTCCTCAAGCCTGTCAACGTCACTCTGGATGGCATCCCTTCCCTCCAGCATGTTGACCGCACCACACAGCTTGGTGTCATGAGCAATCTTGCTGAGGGTGCACTCAGTCCCACTGTCCATGTCGCTGACAAAGGTGTTAAACAGTGCTGGTCCCAATACTGACCCCTGAGGAACGCCACTGCTCTCCACTTGGACATCGAGCTGTTGGCCGCAAATGTTTGAGTGTGACCATCCAGCCAATTCTGTAAGTTTATTTGCAGTGATGCTCTGCATTGACTTTTCTAGCAGCTTTTTTGGACACCTTCACACATCAAAGCCCAAGCTGCACCACAGTAGTCATTTTGACTAAATCTACTTTAGAAATTGATTAGACTATTGATTTTTTCATAGCTTAGAGATAAAGTGACCTTTCCATCCCACAAAAAACAAGGGAAATTAACACATGTAAACAGAGTCTTCATTTTAAAGGAAGTGTTTCACTCTCTTGGAAGGGAAGTCTTGTAATTTTTTTTCTTGCAGCTTGCAAAAGATCAATTCTCCTTCATCTACTTGAGCTTTTCACCTTTCTGTCCAAAACAGGCTAAAGGGACAAGACTTCTCAGAGCATATACAGAAGAGCAGCCTGAAGACAAACACAAGACAGATCTTCCTATACGTCACTGAGTGGTAAAGAAATCAGTACCAATTTGTAGACTAACAGTTCTATTTCAGTCAAGTGAAACAGCATCAGAGGACAGTTCCCAGTAGAGATAACAGTTTCATAAACACAAAAAGTTTAAGGCTTTCTCTATACAGAAAAGAGGGGTTTGAGATGTATTCTTCATTACAGAGTGGAATAACAAGGATGCTCCATGTGTTTATATTGGTTGAAACCATTTCCCTTGTGAATCACTGCATGCATATGATTTCTACCTGCTTAAAATAAACACATTGCATTTTGGGCACAGTTCCATCATTAGGACTTTGTGTCTTCTGGTACTTCCTACACGGTGCACTTGGGGATGCAGATTACAATCCTAGAGCTGAAGAGCCAGGTGTCATTTGTATTTTGATGGTCCAACAGGCTCTGGCAGCCTGCAGAGAACACTAATTGTCACTGCAGCACCCGTTAGGATTACACTGTGCTGGCAGCACTGGGAGGAAGGTAAACAGATGCATAGCCCAATGGCTTTCAAATATTCACGAGGCAATACAGGCAAAGGAAAAGGATGAAACCTCAGAACAGCAAGTTCAGGTCATTCTCCTGTAACACTTTTGCTCAGTGCAGCAGCATCCTGGGACTATGCATGCTGCTGCTAACCACCTGTGTCAGACACAGACGCAAACCTTTGATCAGCAACAGAACATCAAACTGCAAAACTACTTCATCAGAAATGTTCGATTTTCTTGGGGCTGTGAGTGGAACCCCAGCATACAAGTTCCTCCCAGCAGGACGCTCATCACTGTCATCATCTGGAAGGTAAACCACTATTTAGATGTTATTTGTCTGTAACTCAGTTTGGCATTCACAGATCTACTGCAAGAGCTATTGCTATAGCAGGTCTGTGATGGTGGGATACTGTAGATATATTTGAATGGTTGGTTCCAAATAACATGAGTCTGCAATACGGCCATCAGCTTGCCTGCTCTTTACAACCTTTATTCACAGACTTCAACAGACAGAGCTCTCCACAGTGTTGTGAAGCCTAGTTATGCATTATGGAACAGTGGCCAGTATCAATATGGGTCATTAAGGAAGGCTTCATGATGCTACCACCCTGTATATACAGGCCTCAGTATTGCAATGAAACATAACAATTATTTGCAAGACCATTGATGGCAAGCAGGCCTTCTGTGTTTTGTGGACAGAAAATGCATTTACAAGGTTCAAGTATCCAGAACACAGCACTGTTACTACAAAACACAGGAACAGTTTTAAAATAAAACAAGCAAGAAAGCATGACTGTCAGAACTACCCCAGAAGCCTTTAGATTTGTGGCACTCTGTTGAGCTTGTTACTGAGGCCACTGACACAGGCTTTCACTTCCCCTGCAGATCAGCTCAGTGTTGAGAAGGAAGGGGCCATGGTGACTTGGGCACTATGAGGACAGAGACTTGACTGTCCCAAGCCCAGAAAAAGCAAAACAGGCTAAATGGCTCTTTCATCTGTTCCTGTGCAGCTGCTCATATGGCCATGCTGCCAGCACACACAGCCCCTACTCCCTATCTCTGCTGCTGGGGAGAATAACCTTGCAGGTAGCTGCCCTCTCAGTAATGAAGGGAACAGGAGCAGCATTTGTAAGACAGCTGCTCTACCTTGCCACTCCTTTTTCTTTAGCTCTACATCATCTCAACAGTGCTGGGCACAGAGCACAACCAGACACTCCAGCACTGGGACTCCAACTGCCTGTTACTGTGGCCAAGGAGCTCGGCATACTGAGTCACTCGGGGATGGCAGTGCCGCAGGGACTGCTCTGCCTTCTTGCCAATTCAAATTTTGCCTATGCTGCCAAGACAACAAGCTGGTAGCAGGCACCCAGGGCCATTTTGTAATTACACATGCACCTCTGTAGGCTGTCACACACCTGGAGAACACTTTCTGGTTACAAATCCCCATAAGACAGGAAAAATCTAGATCAAGGAAACAAAGAAAGAGTAAGAGAGTCAGTGCTACCCGTTACAGTGATAGCAGTCCCCCAGAAGGCATAGTCGTGCAAGGGAACCACACCTCTTCATTGTAGCCATGAGAAAGCTGCACTGACATGCAGCAAAAAGCTCTTATGATCTTTGCCTTAAATCTCTCAACAGTTGCAGGTTGACATGAAATGCAATCCAAAATACATTTCAGCTAAGCTAAGGATCAGAATATAAATTCACAAATACCTTAGTCTCCCCAGGTCCTTCAACATTTCTGCAGTCTCATTTCAGCAATTTCTCTCAAAATGCTAAACTAGCTAAAAAGAGTTGGCAAATAAACCGAGCCCCTGGTTGCTACTTCTCAGTTTTCCACAGTGGCACACATAGCTCCCATGCAATTAATTCAGCTGCACACCTGTTTTACCATTCTCTTGGGCAGAATCATTCAGTAATGGACTGCAATCTGTATGCAAGAAGTTGAGCAGTATGCAAATAGAGATCAAAACATTGATGGCAGAGGGATTCAGAATTCCAGGAACTGCTTTTGCACTACAGCTCTCCAGCACATACATTTTTTGCTTACACTAAAGGCAGGAGACAACACAGGACAGGTGAGAAGAGCTCATGACTCTAGTGTATGGAAGAGAGCAGACAGATGATCCAAGAAGAGTTACTGAAATGCTCTCACATATGATAATTTACTATTAGGTAATTCACTAACAGAATTGCTCTCTCCAGCATTTTAAGTTTAGTCTGATGCAAAAAATCTTGGGATCAAAGCTGAAAGTGCTAAACAGAGAGTTGCTTCAGGGCTGTTAACTCCATGCTGTCTAAAACCCTACACCAACTTCAGTGATAGCATTATTTCTGACAAAGGCTGGTCTGGCAGGTACAGGAGCATCTCTGAAGCCCCAGTTCCTGTGCTTTAAATTCTTGTTGTCTGAAGGACTTCCAGCTGAGAACAGAGCACTTGCAGGGCACTGTCAGGAGCATATTTTCAAGCCTTTGCTTGGCCAGCTGTTCACAGAAATTGGCAGTTCTTTATGGAGGTTAGAGAGCCTAGAAACTCACTGTCCCACACAGGAGGATGGGGCATGGCCACTTGTAAGCAACAGAGAGATTTCAAGAGCACACATTTTCCAGGAGTCAGGACCAGAGAGGGGAAACAGGCTGTGCTCCATGTTGTTAGGGTAACTCCACACAAAGAATAGGGAGGTCACCTAACCAAAATGTGAAATGGTGCAGCATAGGAGACCTAAAGGAACAGACACTGAAACAAAAATAATTTTGAAATAGGCCTACATGGGCAGAAACATTAAGCTGAAAACACTACTTCTATGTAGTAATTTTCAGAATTATTATAATAGGGTAAGATGTCAAATATACCCATTCTATTTCTAGAATAACATGCAATTTAGTCAGAAAGCTAGTTTCATCAGCACAGACAAATGCTTGAATACAATCAACTTTCCCCACCTGCACAGTCCCAGGCACAGCTACTCTCCTGCCACAGCAGAGCTGCAGGGAGGGGTAGGACACAAGAAAGACCACATTCTCCTTGTGATAACTTAAGCAGCAGTATGAATCCCATCATTGCAACTCAGTTGACAAGCTGAGATAAACTGACACACATGTTTTTTCACTTAAACCCAGAAGCTCCAAAGGCAGCACTACCTTTACATTCACAATTAAGGAAAAGTGCAAAAGAGAATGAGAACAGTGATGACTTGAAATTCTCTACACCTGCAGATACAGAGCTTGTTAGCAACAGCAATCCATTTAGTTAATACCTTACAGCTGTGTATCCCCATGGTTCACCACAGATTCCAGGAGGGTATTTGGAGCAAGCAGTCACACCATTCCTAAATTCCAGCCCCCAGTAGAGGACCAGCCTAGCTAAACCACCACCAGGAGCAAAGATCAATCAACCTACAGCCCCTGTAACACAGGGACACAAAAGATTTTTCCACACGAGATAGAATGGGAACAGATACAAGTAGCAAGATAAAATTACAACCTTTCAGATACTTCAAGAAGGGAAACAAATTACAATTTCCTAAAAGGAAGTAGCTATGAAGTTGCAGGAATTTTGAGAGCAGCAGCAGTGGTGCAGAGCAGAGGCTGGGGAAACTCAACCCACCAGTTCCACACTGTTCCGTAGTTAAACTTCAAAGCCAAAAGCAATGCGAAATCTCACACATTTTCCAGGCACAGGAGAAGTGTTCCTCACAGTACTTGCAGTGTTTATACTGCAAGCAAATAACTGAAATTCACATGCCATTAAAGTCTGGCATCTGGGAATTTCCTCAGTATCTACATAATTTGAAGATTCAGCTCACATTTTGATCAACATCTAAAATCTTCCTATCAAATCATGTTAATATGAAGTTCTTTTCTACTTCATTTCCCCTCCCCTTTTCTTTTTTGGGGATGGCAGGCAGGATTTGAAAGTGAAATTCTAACATTAAATTCAGGATATTAGGAATCATTTAAAAACTGATTCAATTAAAAAAAAACAAAACTCAAATCCACCTGAACTGACACCATTTGTTTCTTTTTTTCCCCATAAGCATTGGGAGGCAGTACACTTACATCTACTTAATGAAAAGGAGACCTAAATTGCTTCTCGCAACCTCAAAATAGCTCAGATGTCTTAGTTACCACTTGGCTAAAAAAAATTATTAGCAGTGAAAACAAGTCCTCTGCATTTATTACTTAAGTAGTTGGGGAGAAAAAGCAGAGACTTAAAGAGATCACACCAAAGCACTGTGGTTCTTCCATTAGTCAAGGCTGCATGTCGGTACAGGTTGAAACATCCTGCTTCATGTTTTCGTAGCTTAGCAAGTCTGAGCTCCAGCGACTATAACCCAGGCCAGTTTATTAAGCAGGGGCACATCTCAGTTATCACTATAGCAAACCATAGCATGAAGGCTGACCCTATACAATTCTAGAGAACTACACAGTTAGCAAAAATCCCCCCAAGTGGTTTTTTAGAGAGTTCCTAGGGTCAGTGTGCCAAGGGGGAAGGTCTTTTGGCTCTCACCACAGCGCTGGAGTGAAGACTGTGCAACACATGAGATTACTGTTTCCCAATTGAATTAAGCATCTACTCTGCCTCCTGGAACAACGGTATCATGTCACGAGACTGTGCACATGCTCCTAATGTCTCAAATGCTTGTCCCTGAAAAACACATGCAAGAATTTTCTAAGAATTGTCTTCCGTCACCGAGACCAAAGCAGACAACGCTCAAAGAACGATCAATATGAATCTTCTCTAAAGACATCATCACAACCATCAGGTCATCAAAGACGCCTCCAATAATAGGACAAGGAAAATGATACCAGCACAATGAAAGACCAGCTGGCACATTCCCATAAAGGCAAAAGCAGCCCTCCTGTGGTTTTGATGAACAGCAGAAGATGAATCCTTTCAGATACAGTAATCCTGCAATCAGATACTCACAGGAACCACAAATAAATGCGAATCAAATCCAGGGCTTTAACAGATTATGGGGAATGCAAAGGAGAGTCAGTAGAATGCATCAGCTTTCCAGCACTCGGAGCACAAATACGTTTCACTGAAGATCCAGGTGAGCAAAAAGGGCACCAGTCCAACCCCTGATTCCTGAAACCAGCTCGTATCTAGAGGGCTAATTCTTACAGGAAAAGCAGGCAGGCTCATGCCTCCTCTGACTGCTACCACCCTGCACAGCCTGCAAGTTGGGATGAATCAAAGTCCTATCATCTTCCTCCAGGATGCCCTTATGCAAGATTGGGAGGGTTCAGCTCAGAACTTGGCCACAACAGCCAATTTGAAGTTTCAGGGGAAAAAGCCCAACAGCTACAAACAAACAAAAAAAGAACAGATGGAGAGGCTGGCAGAGAGGAGGAGAAACTGAAGTCCTTGTGAGTTTGCTCTCAGAGGCAGCAGGAAGGACTGAGATAGAGAGGAAGATGACAGGAGAGAAATAATGTGAATCTGACTGATTCAGAGGTAGAGATTTTACTACAAAAAATACCAAGCATTTGTGGGAAGCGGCTGCTTTACCTTCTTCCAAACTTCCCCTCATCTGTTTTTCTCCCTCCTCAGGTGACACTAAAGCATAAAGCATTTCTTCTACTGAAAAAGATACCATGACTCCCTGTACCCTGGCTAAACGAACCACTCCAGAAAGCAAATAACAACACTGGAAGACAGCAAGTGCAACTACTTTTGTTTTCCTGTTGGACAGTACTGGATAGCATCCCACACCGCCCTCCCCCAGACAACCTGGGTGGGAGCTTTTTCCTTCAGAGCACACCCAACATACAACTGGCACGGCTTATTTGGCAGGGAGTCTCTCTCCAGGCACACGGGGCCACCTTCAGCAGCAACAGATACTTTCCAGACTCGTTCAGTCCTTGCAGTCTCTGATGGTGCTGCCAGGAAAGCTCAAGTGTGCCAGCAGCAGCAACACTCGCAGAAACAACCCTGCTTTACACAAAGACTGGCACCGAAGCGACGGGAATGGCTCTGTGCGCTCGTTACAACCTCTGTCAACTATTCCCTCTGCCCTTATATGGGAACATCCCATGGCCCTGCTGGGAATATGGTGCTGTTGGAGGACATGAAAGGTAAGGCAATACCTGAGCTGTCAGCACATGAGGACAGAATTTTTCTTTTCTGAAAAGCAAGCAGAGTCTAGGAGCCCAAAGTCTTTACAGCACTTATGTGAGAGAAAGCAGAGATTAAGTGTCAACTGCTGACAGTCCGTGCCCACCTTTCTCAGGAGAGTTATGCTGGTAATTTTAATCTTATTAAATATTGTTAATCGTATTACTAACCTAACTCTTTTCACATGTTGGAAGAAATTTAAAGAGAAAATTCCATATATGACTATGCTATGTAAAATGCTTTCTAGCCAAATGTCAATTCAGGGCAAGTCCCTGGCTTGCAGATTCCAGTTCTGCTATACACAGGTGTGGATGAGCATTGAAATAGTCTGCTCAGCACCAGATTACCAACAAGTCACCTTCCCTGCCAAATTCTTCCCTGTCCATAAATTGCTTGCTTTCTTCTCCTGAGATTCTGCTACACATTCCTGGCTTCTCAAATTAGAGAAGAACCTATGCAATTCTACAGCCAGTTTGTAACAAACACCTCGGTCAAGGGGAAACACCAATTTCTCCAACAGAATGCAAAATCATGTAGCACAACAGTTCAGCGCATGAGTTTCCTCCTTGAATCAGAGCAAATGCCTCTATCACTGGCTTAGCTCCCAACGTCACACGCACATCATTAATGCAATGCTCATCGATTTCTGCATTTAATACACGAGGCATAACAGGACTCCTGCGACCTCCGTTCAAAAAGTGAGACCAGAAATGAGCAGACCATATTCAGCACTCCACCTTATACAGAATTACACAGAATAAGGCACTTGTTTAGTAAAATACTGACCCACCATTTTACAATACTCAGGATTGTAGCCCCTTTTTTTGTAACTACTGCAGCAGACCAGATATTCTCTCAGGACTACTCCTGTTCCAGACTGCTGCCCTGAGATAAAGCAGCAGTCATAGAAAGTTTAGATTTGAGAAAAGAAAGTTCTCAAATTGCACTAATGTAACAGAAAACACACCTGCTTAGGGGGCCCAAACACTTGCTGCAAACTGTTCAAAAGGAATGCGTTCAAGGTGGAAAACGAGATCTCCAGAACAACGGGACTTAACCACTCAGTTTCAGTACAGACAGTAAAAACAGTGCTGAGGGGGAAAAGGTGAACACATGGCCTTCCAGAAGTTAAAGCTATTGTATTTACCAGGAAGCCGCCTTGTAACATTTTTCTACTGTTGCTTGAAAAAAGTGTTGAACAGATTGAAAAAGGCAGACAAGTTAGCCTCCCCCAAATTAATCATTTAAATGAATTTGTAAGTTAGCAAAACAGATTTAATTATTAAGCAATTTTGCTTTTTGTAGAAGGCAGTTATTGCTGCCTCTGAGGTTGAAGTTTCAGGAACATGATGATACTGACTTGTAATGCCGCTTTTCTTTTAGGGTTTTTTTTGTTTGTTTGTGGGTTGTTTTTTTTTTTAAACTCTGCCTGGCTTCAGCCATTATTTACAGCCACACCATTCACTACCAGCCCTCTAAGCCCCGGTACAGGACTACTCCCTGAAGACAGTCAAGTCACTTGTCAATCCTTTTGCTGATTACAAAGTTATCTTGAGCTCCTCAAATAACGCAGCCCCTGAGTAACTTCTGGCTCTTCCCTGCATCAGAAAGTTCTCAGCATCCCTTGAAAACAACATCTGCCTCAAACCTGAGCACCGTACTCCAGCCCCACAACCAGACAACACAGGTGAAAACTCTTTCACAATCCCCTCTTTGAGCATCACCGAAAACTCACGTGTCTTTTTTTTTTTTTTAGCCACCTTTCGTGCTAGCTGTTTACCCCAACGTGCCTACTCGCTGCCACTTCCAAAAGCTTTCCCAGCGCTGTTGTTTTCCAGAACTCGGTTCCCCCGTTACTGACTTTTCCCGGGGGCACAGCTACACCGGTACACTCCCAGGCGCGGGGCGAGGAACGGGGCAGCCCTTCCAGCACGGCCTACGGCCGTGCTGGAAGGGCTGCCCCGTTCCTCGCCCCGCCACCGGCCCGGTGCCACCCCGCCGCTCCGCTCCAAGCGCTGCCGAGGTCGCCGGTCCTCCTAACCCCTTCTTCCCCGCCCAGCTCCAATCCCGCTTCGCCGCCGCTCTCCCCGGCTACCGAACCGGCGCCGCCCGCTACTACCAAACCCCGCCGCCCGCGGAGGCGGCTCGGGGTATACGTGGGGTGTGTGTGGGGAGGGGGGTTACCCTGCCTACCGGAGCCCCCCCTCCCGGGAAGCCCCGCCGGGCCGCGGCCCGGCCGCTCTCTGAGGGGCCGCGCCCATCCCCCTACGCGGAGACAAAGCGCGGCCCCCGGGCGGCACCTGCCGCCGGCCGCTGACCCCCGGCAACGCGCCACCAAGCGCCCTACCCGGGCCGGGAGCGGCGGCGGCGATCCCCTTCACCGTCCGCCGACCGCGGACCCACGGTCCCCGCCGCCCCTCACCTGCCGCGGTGAGCCGGGCCGGGCCGCTCCGCTCCGCTCCCCGCCGCGCCGTCGCTGAGGAGCGCTGCCCGCACCGAGCCGCGGAGCGCCGGCCCCGCCCCCGCCGCGCCGCGCGCCGGCCCCGCCCCGCGGGGCCACCCGCCTCCGAGCCGCCACGCCCCTGCCCGACCCGCTCCTCCAATAGCAGGCGGCGGCTCCTCAGAGGCCGCGCCTCGGGGGCCGCCCCAGCCCTCGCCGGGTCCTAGCGGAGGCCGTCAGCCCCGCCCCCTGCCCCGCCCCACGCTCGCGGCCAGCGGCGAGACCCCATTGGCTGGCCGCCCGGCGGGGCGTGGCCCGCGGCCCCCTCAGCGCCGCGGCCGCCTCCCCTCAGCGGCGGCCCGGTACCGCGCTCGGGCCGGCGGCCGCCGCCGCCGCGGGACCCGGTGCCGGTCCCCCTTGCCTTTGCTCCCCCAAAGGGGCGTCGGCTGGAGCGCCTGACGGACGAGGGGCTCCTGTGGCCTCGAGACGACGAGCCTCCGCGTTTCACCCCGGAGCGGTTGCCGTGCAAGGCCTGGGGGAGGACGCGGCCGTGGCAGATGTTCTGGATGCTGCCGCCAAAAATCCGCCGCGGCTGCCAGCCGGCCCGCGGGGAAAGCTGCTGTTCCGGAGGTGTTTGCAGCCCTTGTGTTGAGAGCTGGACTTAAAACTATGTACTCTGGAAGAAATCACAGCATTTCTCTTCTCTCTGTATTTCGTAGCGACGTAACTTGGGTGTTTGGTGCGACAAAGCCTTCGCGCTTGGCTGTCTTCGGCCAAGAGGTGTGAGCGAGCAGGAATCTACGGCGACGAAGAATGCACGGTGCACAGGGAGCAAAATCTGATAGCAAAACCAGTTTCTACTTACTTAGGGATCATCCTGTACAAACACAGCATCGGGCGGCTGAGATACAGGACAGGTCCCATTTGCAGAGTATGTGGGAACCGGGACACGAGCAAGATTTGAGAATGTGACAAAAGCACAGTTCCGTGGTTTAACCCCAGCCAGGAACTAGGCACCACGCAGCTGCTCGCTCACTTCCCCCCCCTCAGTGGGATGGGGGAGAGAATCGGGAGAAAAAAAAGAAAAAAAAAGTAAAACTTGTGGGTTGAGATAAAGACAGTTTAATAAGACAGAAAGGAAGAAAATAATAATAATTATAATAACCACAGTAGTACTAATAACAATGATAATAATAAAGTGACAATAATAATAATAATAGAATTGGAATATACAAAACAAATGGTGCACAATGCAATTGCTCACCACTTGCCGACTGATGTCCAGTTAGTTCCCAAGCAGCGATTCCCCCGCCCTGGGCCAACTCCCCCCAGTTTATATGCTGGGCATGATGCCACATGGTATGGAATATCCCTCTGGCCAGTCTTGGTCAGCTGCCCTGGCTGTGTCCCCTGCCAACTTCTTGTGCCCCTCCGGCCTTCTTGCTGGCTGGGCATGAGAAGCTGAACAATCCTTGACTTAGTTGTTACTAAGTAGTGTTTATACTAAAAACATCAGTGCGTTATCAACATTATTCTCATACTAAATCCAAACCATAACACTATACCAGCTACTAGAAAGAAAATTAACTCTATTGCAGCTGAAACTGGGACGCAGAGTTATCTCTGGTTACAAAACAGTGAAGAACATACCACTCCAGCTGAAAGTCAGTGGAGACAAAAGCATCATAAAGCAGAAGCGCCTGAAGTGATATGTGTAATATAAACTGACTGCTGGTTTTGTGATTTTTAATCCTGTGAAGCTGGAAGCTCCAGTCACGAGAAGAGCAGAGGCTGGTGCTCTGTATGAGAGACAGAGGCATTTCTTGCCCCTGAGAACTGACTGCATAAAATCCTCTCTCTGAATTAGGGGTAAGTTCTGTCCGTAACAGCTCTACAGACTGACAGAATTAATGCTCCCATTTTTCTCGCTCACACTGTAACTTCTGTGTTCCCCAGATGTCCTGGACTCTCTTGTGTCGTTGATCAGCAAATGTACAGTTAGTCTAACAACTGACTTGCTATACATGCAGTGACCAACTATAGGTACTGAATACAATTACATGGCCCCATAGCCATTTGCCTGCTGAGCTGACTGCCAGATGTTTGGAAATCCCAGACACAAGATGAAGTTATGCCTTTACCACCCAGCTGCAAATTCTGTGTGGAAAAAGAGGAGGTATCTGAGGACATGCAAAAGTGATACAGTAGCTGTAGGTTAAAGCAAACTCTGAGGAAGAGGAGACAGGCACTGGCCTGGGTTGTGCAAAGTACAGAATTCACTGTATGCCAGGGATGCCCATCACTTTTCCTTTTGGCTAGATGAAGTTACAGGATCTCTGCTCAAGACACAAAGCTGCTCCGAAAGTCTGAATCAGGCTTCCCTCCCACATGCATTTCTGACATTCAGAGGAACATAGTTGGTACAAGTCCCATATCTAGAAGTATCATTAAACTTTTACTCTTTGTTACAATCCATCAGCCTCTCACACTCCCACTCCCAGCCCAAAAAGCAACTATTTTATGAAGGAAAAACTATGTCTAAAAGTCTAGAGACGCTGAACAGTCCTCAGGATCTGGCAGCACAATCACAGTCCCCCCAAAGGAAGGATTATTTCAGAGGCAGCTGCCGGCTGCCTCTCTGGACCTTTGCTCCTTGGCACTTCGTTATGCTGAGGAGTCCTTGGGGCCCACTCTACACAGAGCCCATGAGGAGTCTCATGAGGAGATGACCCCTTACTTGCTCCTCTTCCCACACAGACAAAACCCTCCTACTACCACATCCTACCCACTAAATTGCTCTTCAGGTTAGAACTTACTGAACAGAATATTACCATCTCACTAATCAGAGACATTTTAACTGCACTCAAATTGCTTCCACCAAAATCCAGTTTTGGTGACTAAGAGAGTTAAATACAATATTTCTTTTCTCCAACCCATTCCTGACTCAAAACACTAATCGCCTTTGTGCCTTTCCTCCAGAGCCAGTCCCAACCTGCAGGGCCTTCCATCCGGTAAAAAAACATCTGCAAGCTTCACTTAAAAACCAGCAAAAAGCCCCATGAGAGCACATTGGAAAAGAGCCGCTTTTGCTTCTGTCCCATGGCAGGGCTGGCACAGGGAGCTGGCTGCAGGGTCTGCCCTGGGAGCAGGGCAGGAAGAGCTTCCCTGCACTTGACGGATATTATAGTGCCTCCCTCCTATCCCCCTTACTGTACTTATAGCCCTCCAGAGTGACAAGGATATTGTAAAACCACCATGGGATTACATATTCCCTCTTCAGGGAGGAGTTTTGATTGGTCTGCACAAAAATCTTTTGCAGTTCTTAAAAATAAACTAGAGAAAAAGGTAGTTCTCAAACATTACACAGCTGAAAAAACCATCACATAAAGAATGAACATATTGAGGAAAAAATTGAAACAGTTTTTGATTTCCATTTGTTCAGAAGCTTTTTTTAAAAAATATATTTAAATCCATAAAGGATCCTCCTCTATAAAAGCCCTTGTTCATGTCTGGTTCTAAGAAGGTTAGCTAAGTTTCTTATGTAACTATTATGATAATCACAAGGCTAGCAGCTGTTTATACTCCTTTTGATTTTCTTCTTACACTTCCTTCCCTCTAAGTAGGGGATGAGACGGGTTAGGAAAGTCACGAGGGATATCTGAATACTGTCTATAGCTTCTGGGAATAAACTGCATTTAGAGCAATAATTCAGGGACTAACAGAAGGTTGACTACATTTACCCTGCTTCAAAATCTGGCTCTGTTCCTTTTAAGTTTTCAGTTTGTCAGAACATTTTGAAACAGCATTAAGGTGTTCATTACCCTGAATTGAGCAGCTACAGTTTTGCTAGCAGCAGTCTGTTGGTGTTTAGGGATCTGCTTTTGAATGTGCCTTGCAGGCCGTGCAGCCTGAACTGTGCCCAAAGCATTTATGCATGGCATGTGCAATGTCACCATGAACACATTTTCCAATGTCACAGGCGAGGGCTCCAGCCACAGAGATTGTCACAATCACATCGATGAAGAGCAAGAACTAGATGCATTTGATGAAGTAGATTACATACACCAAACTCATACAGAGGGTTGGGTGATCAGCTCACTGAACCAACGCAAATTATGTGTGTGTGGGGTTGTTTTTTGTTTGGTTTTGTTTTGGTTTTTTTTGGTTTTTTTTTTTTAAAATAAGTCTTGAAGCACAGGGAAGTTCCTGAGAGTATATGGTATACCAGTATTTAAATAGAATAATCTTTAGTGGGGCAGCTTGCTTCAGGCAAACTCACAGAAAGGCCAGTGTAGGCTGCAGCCATCTAAAGGCTTAGTGTGCAAGTTCTATTAAAAACAGCCTTTAAAAAACCTCCTTGCATAGTATTTCAAAATTGGTCGAGAAGTCACCTTACAAATTAGATTCCCAAAAATAATTATTAAGGCAATACTTTTAGGGTCATACTTTATTACAGCTGTGTATACATGCACTCTCCATCTCTCCTGGTGCCTAACACCACATGGCACATAGTAAACGGAGCTATTATTTTCTCAGCACAACACTTTCTCATTCTGCTATAACTTGCACTACAGGATAATGTGCACAAGGATGACTAGGACATCAAATTGTCCATAGACTCTCCCACAACAGGATCTGTCTATATCTGTATCAAACCTAGTGATATTTATCTAAACTGTTCTTAAAAACTTCCCACGATGAAAACTCCAAAACCTTGCCACAACCATTAATTACTTGAAGGCTTAATTTTCCTTAAAAATAAAAACTGTGGTCCAGCTGGTTTTTTTGCTGTATTTAAGCCCATATCTTCTTAGATTATCCACCAACTGCCAAACACCAGAAATGGCACTTCTGTATGTCTTATGAGGAAGGTCACGAATATAACTTGCTAGCAAAAATCTGGCAATAAAATACAGTTCTAAATATATTAGGGACAAACCCAGCAGTGTGTCCCTGTTCCTAGCTCACAAACCTCACTCCTACTGCAAATCTCAATCCTGTTTCTGAAGCAAACAAGACATCTCTACCGCTCCTAAGCTCCATAAAGAGGGAAGTATGTTTCTGGAAGGTATTCTGTGAAAGAAACTGTATTTTCCAAACAGATACTTACAATGAAGTCAACAGGAGCACCTGCAACTTCCCACCAAGATCTTAGAATGTTGGAACATTCAAAACTCAAGTTGATAAATAAATATGTATATCCTGATTTCTACACTACATATAATTGCTTTTGTCCTGTATTCATAGGCAACATTTGCTATTCCTTTCATGAGTGGAAGGAATGGCAACTTTTCTCTTCAGAATGCACCTACTGTTAGAAGTCTGCAGTGACCTCATTAAAAGTTATTTCCATAGCCACTAGGCTGTTTGCTTTTGAGTTACTAGTGGTTTCTCATGGAGCAGTAAGAACTCAAAATAGCTTAGCACGGGCCAAGCTCAGGCCACTGCCACCCATTTTTCTGTAATTAATGTATATCAAAGGGCTTCCTGTCGCTCCTACTAGGTTGCCTCTTTTAACTTATCTTCCGTGTCTTGATTGACAGTGGAATTAAGTTCAATCAGCACTGGCTTTCTCTGACCTACACACAATGCATAGGTCAGTCCCTGGCCTCACTAGACATGTACAAACTATTGCAACCACCATCCCTCCTGGCTGATGAGCATTTGGGACACAGGGCTGGCTGAGCCGTCCTGCCCAGAGAGGACTATGCTGAAAGAAAGAGCAAGAATTTAAGTCTCGAAAGGCCTTAGCAAGCAGAACTTTCTTGTTGAGGAAAGCTTCAGCTGAGAGACCCCATTCCAAAAGTGAAACTCAACTATCTATTATATTAATAATCCACAGGTATGCAACAGAAGACTTTTTTTAAAAAAAACCCTAAAATAGCCTAGAAGAGCACAGGCAACGAACTATTCATTTAGCTGAGGCTGAATCATTAGGAAACACACACTGAGATGTCACTGCGTGTTGTGTAAATCACTGTTGGTACTGCAAATGTACCTGAACTAATGTGAGCACTCAAATAAACACTTCTGTACAGCTCTGCTGGCTTTGTTCAAACTTGTGTATTTGCTGCCTGTGTTACCATGACAAAGATTTAGCATAAAGTACTGAACAGATTATGTGTATAGTCTTCCTGGATATTGCCTTCAGCTAGCTCAGGTACAGCTGTTAGTGTTGCAGCCACACCTTCTGGCTTTGGGGTACACATACGGCACAGCACCAAACTACACATTTAGATCCTTGCCACAATGAAGTGATGATTAATCCAGTATTGAGGAAATATACAAATCTGCCCTCCTAATTATTATATAGACACAGTTAATTACAAGGGTTTTTTTCCTAATTGAAATTATTCTTCTGTCACTTCACATACGAGGATTTAGCAAGGAAGAGCAGAAATGAGAATCACTTGTAACAACGAGTTCTGCCAGCTGTACAACACTGCACACAGAACCTGTCCCTGAATCTTCTAAACTCCCTACAAAGAATGAGATCCAGTTATTTTCATCTTGATACATATCACACCTTCCAGCTCTTCTCAAAGTTTAGGCTGCCTATTTCAAACTCTTATTTATCACTGATTTATTTGCTACCATTCTCATTGACTGACTTTTTCTTCCCAAAACTCTAGGTAATGTTAAAGCTACCTACCACCTTTTTTAAATGGGTAGAAAGCAGATCTCTTTAGAACAATACACAACCCTTGTTTCTGTATTCTCTTATTTACTATACACAAGTTTAGCCTTGGACCCCTACTCATTGTACCAAGTACAATTCAGTGAGTGTTGCCTCAACTTTCAAGTTTAGCTGCCTAGCATGAAGCATTTTAAAACCATGCTTATGTATATATAATCTGTGTATATATAATAAAATTCAGCCACTTACATAATAAGGGGGGGATGACTACCTTTATGTAGTTAAACTGAAGGAAAAAAACCAAACCAGATCAAAATTCTCAGTGACTAGTGCCAGCAAACTACAAATAGAACCATTGTACTACTCATTTCCCTTTAATTACACACTTGCCTCTGATTTTCATCAAGCTCCTGCAAGAAGTATAACCTGTAAAAATATTTGTGAAATGAGAAAAAGAAGTAGTATAGGTTTGAAAAATTGGATTGATCTGTATGTATACTTCTTGATGCAGCTAAGTGTATGGGAATTTTCATCACAGTTCTCAAGCCATCAGATCAAACAGCTTCCCTAACAAATGGTTGTTATTTACTTTACACTCCAAACAATCAATATATAAATCAGCAGTGGTCCTTCCCCAAACCACTTTTTGCATACTTCATTACTCTTACAAGTAGTGAATCATCACGGATCTTTCCTAATATTGTTTGTTTATTCAGTCATGTTATAATAGCACCTAATGATACCAAATGGACCTGGTACTTCATAGAGCAAGTTGTCCCTGTCACAAAGATCTTAAACTCTTAGGAGCTTATAATCAAAACCTCAAACTCTTTTAATATGGTTACCGAGAAGAAACTAGAAAAAGCTCACAGAAGAAAAAAACCCCCCATAGCAGATTGTATACTAAACACAACTTAGTCATTCTGAAATGCCACCATGAAGCGAGCTTGTCGCTCCTGTGTCTGCAAAGATTCCACAGAAGTGCTCATCGAGCAGGAGTTCTACATCTGATTTGCTTATCTTCTGCCATCACAGGGAGAAAACTATTTATCACAGCGATACCAACAACTTTGTGTTAGGCCACACAGAGATCCTGATGTTTAGCTGTTTAGACAAGCATTCTTCCTCAATCAGCCATTCTTCATCCTTCCCGGAAAAAAAGGCAGCTGGACCTTTCAGTTTTTTCCAAATATTATTTTGGAGTAGTTTGCGTAACACTATTACCATTAACGTACCAGCTTACAAGCACCTGCCGTACAGTAGCATTGCCATTTCCGGACATAACAAAATTGAAAAAAGAATAAAAAATGGACAGTTCCAAAGAGGAACTAGGAAGAATAAGAAAGTGATTGCGCCATAGATGATTACTAAACCCACAAAATACATAGGGAATGATGGGTTAAGGAGTCTGTAAAGAAAGGTTAATTGGCTTGCATCTGCAGAATAAACATCATCACACTTACTTACATCTCTGTATCTGAACCCTTCTTCCCTGCCTGTAAGCCTTTAAGGACATAGAGCTATTAGTAACAAACAGCTAAAGCTCCAGAAATGCTAGGAAAAAGTTACCACATGTAACTTAAACGTATTTTAAATGAGTCATCTGGCTGAACAGCCACATTGTATCATAGTAATTTCAATCCTTATTTACATGGCCCCTGCTGTTTTTCACATTTCAAGTCGCTGCATCTAAAATTAAAAAACCAAACCAAATCAAAACAAAAACTTCAGGGCAAATATTTCTATCTGTTTGGTAAAATGACTCGTAATGTTTTGTGTATGGACAAATTGCAAAACCATGAAGAAATCAGGACAAAAATTATAAAGGATTACACATGAAGCACTTAGATCAATGATAGATTAAAAGAATCATTTGAACAGAAAATCACAAATACAGCTCCAGAGTGAAAGTCACTGACTGGCATGACATACAAGACTAGACAGTAAGAGTGAACCAGTGAATAAAATCAACAGATGAAACTGTGGAATTTCCTTTGCTCCAGGAGTTAAAAACCACAAGGCATGACTGGAAAAGACTGTAAACCTGGAGCCTGCAGCAGTAGATGGACTAAGCCTTTACAAGTTTTCCAAATATACAGGAGAAAGCATAACGAGAAATGCTAACACAACTTTATTTGGACTTGTACTCTTACGTACTTAGAGTGCAAGTTTACTTTTATTAATCTAGTAAATTGTGGCAATTAATTAGAGATCAGTTCCCTTTAAGTATAATATAGAGTACGGGCAGAGTAATAGCAAACACAGCGCATGTCACCGCAGTGCTGTAAATAGAATTTCTCTTGATTTGTGTTTCCAGTCTCCGCTCGGTATCACACAATTCCAAAATCACATCTCTCACGGCAGAAGCCTGGCCCTTACCCTCCACTGAAGACCTTGGCATCACTCTTTCTGTAGGTCTAGAATGAACCGCAAGTTTAACACTCTGCATTTCAGAAATCATTTGTGCTACACTTTCCTGCAAACTGTTAAACTGCTGTTGTAAACTCCCTAGACATGAACTGACTTGTTTAGTGTAGTTTAGCTGTTCATTTAAAGGAATTAAGAGAGAATCTATTTTTATGGAGTTATTCCTGTCTTCTCTAGTTAACAAAGTGCCTTCTTTTATTTCCTGTGATGTCCTTGTTTGCAGCACATTTTTCAGGTCGGCTATGACGTCACTGAGATCCTTCTGCTGTAAATAATGACTGGAGGCCTGTTCTTTGATGGCTTCTTGCAGATTTATTGGGCCCTTCTGTGCTTCAAGGACCAAGACTTTTAGTTCTTGCAGCCTTACTCGATTAACATAGGTAGAACCAAGAACACCTATAATGGCTCCTAGGACAGAACCAATAATAGACCAGTTCTTTGTTTTTTCAGCTCTTGTTCGCTCTTTCTCATGGCTTTCCCTTACAGCTGCAGAGAAGAGAGAGAATTTTTCTCTCTCAGATTCTTCTGCATTTAAATACGCAGCTCGGTACCTCTTCTCCTCCTGCAAGAAACACAGTGATTTGAGGGAGAAGGTATAATATGAAACTATAAAGTCAATATTAACTGCCCCCTCTCCCCCCCGCCCCAAAGCCCAGTGCAGATGAAGGAATGGAAATGAAAAACATACATTAATTGTGTTTCAGAAATTTTCCTTTTAATGTGGGATTTTCTTTATTAATCCTGCTTAAGACATAATTTTAAGTCAAAACTGAGAAATGGAAAAGGTCATCAAGAAATACAGCTGACGATCCTCTACACATGCTGATGAAGAAAAGGGGTACAAGTGGGGAAAGTCTTTCTCTCCCCATAATGTTAACTTTTTCAGCTCTCCTTACTTCTCCAAACACTACCTTTACCACACTTCTTCCTTTCAGTTCTAAACCCCTTAAATGGGAACTGAAAATAGGACTGGAAAGGATGTCTTAGATAGGTTCATCTCATGAATACACACACTTCTTATTTCCCTACCTTCTCTTTCTTACCCTGCTCACAGACAAAATGTCTTCCCTTTCTCCCTTCTTACTGGCTTCAGGATGGCATTTCCTTTTGTAAGCCATTTTATCTCAGCAAAATAGTGGAAGGTTTTCTGGTTATTTTCCTGCAGTAAAATCCCACTGTTTTAGCAAAGGAATTGCTGCTTTTGGTAGCGGTGAGCCTGATTGTCAGCTAACTTTATCTCCCAGAACTCTTTTCATTCTTCCAAGTGTCTATTCCTTTTTGTAAGATGGCACCCCTCCCTTACAGACAGCAGTGACTTGAGTTCTAACTTTTTTCATAGTCATGAAGCTCTGTTCTTCTTTAGGTCTCATCCACACAGGCCTGATCCCTTATTTAGGCAACTACAGATCTCTAGTTCTTTCCTGATGTTCTACCCACCAATCCAGGAGCTTAGTTTAAGCTCAGGCATTGGTACCCACTCCTTACCCGAGCTTTGCCATAGGTATACCTGCTTTTGGGCCTGTTCCCTGCTGTTCCTGCAGTTTCACCTGGATTTCCTGCATTGACTTTGGCTGCTACTTTGTTTATCTCTAATTGATGGACTGTTAATAAACA
Source organism: Astur gentilis (assembly GCF_929443795.1). Classification (NCBI taxonomy): domain Eukaryota; kingdom Metazoa; phylum Chordata; class Aves; order Accipitriformes; family Accipitridae; genus Astur; species Astur gentilis. Next base: position 13,938,371 of record NC_064902.1, on the reverse strand, counting down.
TGTTTCTGTCACCAGCCCTGCTTGGCTCATCCAGCTGTGGTGGTGTAGGACTGCATCCTGTTGGTGAGGATACTGCCCAGCCTGCACTGCGGTCAACCTCATCTTCTTGCTCCCTTACAGAGCAGCCTCATTCTTGCTGCTCTCTGACAAAAGATTTAATGAATTGCCTGGGTGTCGTGGCCACATAGAAGGCAGCTGAGAGAGTTTTCATAGATTAACAACCAGAAAGGAGCTTCTCTCATCACATGGAAGGTTAATTCATTGAATCCCAGCTTTTTGTTGACTACTCATGTGCAGGTCACCACTACAACAACTAATTTTCTAGGCTCACTATCTTCAGCTGTCTTCTCCAAATTTACTGCCCTATTTTAGTATTAACATATACAATTTGCATAGCAGATCAATCTGTCAATAATAATTAACTAAAACAAGTATCATAAGAAATTAACTCAGATCACTGTACTTCAGAACTGAACTGCATCTCCAAGAACAGTTACTAGTGATGGAAGCAAAGCACAAACTTTTCATCATATTTGCCAGGGCTCAAGTACCAATAAATTACCTGCAGCAACCTGTGTTCCAGAGTAGCGAGTTCTAAATACTGGGTGTCATCCCGAGAGACCCTGTCTAAGCGGTCCCGAATTTCCTTCAGTTTAATCTGTTGGGCTTCCACATTTTCACGAGCCTCTCGTACTATCCCTCGAGCTATCATAAAGACACTTTCAGCCTGAGAAGAAAGTATTTTAGAGACTTATTACCAGACAGATCTAAATCACTAATTATAAGAATTTTATTTGGGGGGTGGAGGAGGGGACAACAAAACAAACCATGCTCCATTTCAATCTAAGGGATAAGCTGTGTTTACTAACATGCGTAGACTAGAACACATTCATAGTATCTGTACACACAGTCAAAGCAGCAAAAAAGACATGATTCTCCTTGGAGGATCTTTTTTGCCTCACAGCCAGTGTTTATACTTCATATATCTCAACTCATAATTTTTAAATTTCCACATTATCTCCATGTTTACCTCCGTCACTTTTCCCTGAGCCTCTCGAACTTCATTAATTCCAACAAACTCTTCATATCTGTCCCACCAACTCTTGCATGTTGCAGACATTTTTTGAAGGGAGTTTTTTCCCATAATGGTGCCAGCTTCTGTCAGCCGATTAAGAAGACCCATGGCCATTTCTATCGCAGACTTGGCTTCAGGCCTCTTAGGTGCTGATGAGCAGTAAGTCCGCACTATGTGTAAATTCATTTTTGGACTCCACTTTATCAACAAATGGTGATATTGCAGACCACAGGACACCGAGGACACACTTGACTTATATTTCATTGGCCCCATGTCTTGAATTTAATCACTGAATAAAAGTGCTACAAGGATGAAGAAGAAAAAGACAAGTTATTTAAGTATGGTCGATTAATACCTCTTAAAACTACACGTGTACCAAACCCAATAAAATTCAAGAATGGCTAAACCATCACTAGTTTTACACCATTACTTACCTAGAGAACTTTCCACAATTTTCAACAAAGGGCAGTTCTGCCACAGATTCCTGCTTTTCTGCTGTTAGTAAGTACTCCCACCATGCTTCTTGATTACTAATTCACTCACTGCATGAATAGTGATCATGTGCAGATCCAGTACCAGCAGGAGTAGCTTCAGAGTAGTTTAATGCTTCAGCATAGAAGTGATTGCCATATGAAATTTTGCCTTGTGCTTTCACACTTGAGTTTGGTGTACCACGTCACAGGTACTAACAATTCTGCAAAAGAACAGAATAGGAAAAAAGACAGAGAGGGAAAAAAAATCTTGGTAAGAAAAGAAGTGGGGATTGATCACTCCCTTTATCTCACACTCCACAGATACACGAAGTGTTGAAGAATGCAAAGACAAAAACATAAAGGACAGAGAGAAAACACAGAAGTGTTGAACTGAACACGAGTATTCTCATGAGACTGCTTACAAAAGCAAAACATAAGGAAGAGCCAAAAGCTCAGAAAAATATCAAGTAGTGAACACACAGCTAGGGCTGCATTTTAAAATGAGCTTAAAATTCTTGCTTACACTGCAAAAGCAGACTGCTAGTTATGGTTTATTGTCTATTGATTTGTAAATAAGATCTTAATTTTCTACTGAGTGCATTCCTCTAAAAACTGTAAACAGGAAAACTTTCAAATAAAGTTTTATATGAAGTTTGAGTATGACTACATTAGGTTTTGACTAATATAATATAAAAACATGGCTTATTGAGAAAGCTTGATAGCTGCTGCATAGTTTTTAAAAATTGTTTTAAAACAGTTTTCCATGTTAATTTTAGGTGGCTAATGACATCATGTGTGAGCAAATATAGGCATCTTCATGGGAAAGGATTCTTCCTACTGATAGACATTTTTTATTAGCTTTAGCTTTTAGCTGGCTACTGATTCTGAACACCACAGATTCATTCCCTGTTGAGTATTTCTAACAAACAGTAATAATACCTAGCAGCACAGTGAATATCTTACCAGTTGTTTTATATGCATAATATGGTAGATTGAAACCACGAGAACATGGAAATGAACTAAGTTCTCTCTTCTTCCAGCATCACTCATATATCTTACCATTACAACACCCACTACATTGCAGGCCATGCACTAAAACCAGCTCAACTTGGTCCGTTCTATACTACAAGAATTCCCTCTTTTAATTGCACTACTACATGAAGAGTTTTACCAAATATTCAGGCTATTGAGACAGTATAGCAAAAAGAGAGAGAAGATTGAGATTTTTAGAAAAATTTCTATGCAGACAGTTGCAAACAGACTGCAAAGAAAGTAATCGCAGTCTAAGCTAATAGCACCTAAGGCAGTTACGAAAGCTTCATCTGCGATAACAAGCCTTGTCCTTCTCTTGCTTCCCCTTGTAAGAAAATGAGTTTCCCCTGCCTACAGTCATTGACACAAACATTCTTTCAAAAGGTTTACACCCCAGTTGCTACACACACTGGACAGTGGTGGCGAGTAAGACTAGCTTTTATGGGTCCTATCTTATTTTGCAGCCGTCTGTTTTGCCACGGCCGAAATGTAAAAACCGAATTTCCGACACGCCGCCACACATTCACAGCTCTACTTCTCACGCCTGAGGCGGGGGAAAAGCTCTGTTTTTTCCACATGACCGGCCCCTTCCTTGCCGGAGGGGACCCTTTCACCACAGGCAGAGCCAGGACCTTAGCTCCCGGAACCGTACAGCCAACACGGCGAGACCGCGATCGCCTCTAGCAGCCACGCACAGGCCCGGGCAGCAGCACCGGTCTCACCTCAGCTACAGAAGCCGACCCGCGGGAGGGAGCGGCCCGCCGCGAGGGGGGGGAGGGGGGTCCCACCGCCAGCCCTCGCCTAGGCCGCGCCCGCCAACACCAGAGGCGGCCCGGAGCTCCGTGCGCGGCGGAGACTGAGCCGAGCCGCTCCTTCCCCACCGTACAGCCCTCCCCGAGGAGCCGGCCGGGGCAACCAGCCCCCCGCCGCAGCACCCAGCCCGGGCAGCACCTCCTACCTCCCCGCGGCCCGGCCCGGCCCGGCCCGGCCCGGCGCCTGAGGCGGAAGCGCTACGGCGGCCGCGCGGGGCCAGGCGGAAGCGACCGCCCAGGCGGCGCGAGCCCGCGTGCGCGCGCCGCTCGGGCGAGGAGCGGGCGAGGCGGAGCGCGAGCGGAGCGGAACGGGCACCATGTCGGGCCGAGAGGGTAAGGCCGGGCCCGGGGCACCCGGCGGCCCCCCGCGACCCGCCTCTCCCTCCCTCCCTCGCCGGGGCTCACTGTCTCCTCTGTCTTTGCAGGCGGCAAGAAGAAGCCGCTGAAGCAGCCGAAGAAGCAGTCGAAGGACCTGGACGAGGTAGGGCGGCGGGCGAGCCCCGGGGGCGGGGGGGGGCGGCTGCGGCACCGGGCCTGCCGCGCCGGGCCTGCCCCGCTCGGCTCTGGCCTGGGCCTCGGCCCCTGCTTGCGGCGGGGCTGCTTTCCTCGTGCGTGTCACCCCTCAGCTCAGCTTTCCGTAGCCATACGCATTTTATGAAACGTCACGTTTTACGAAGAATCGTTCTGACGGTAAAACTCGCGGCCGTAAGGGACCAAGACGTGATGCGCTGCCTTCCGCGGCCGCAGTTTTCCGTGTTTTTTGTTGTTGTTATTTTTCTTTGCTGACATCCCGCCTGCCTTCACGGTAAACGCAGCAGTGGAGGCTGATGGAGGAGTCTGGAACGGCCTCGCCAAAGCAGCAGGCGGTGATGGGAAGTCTCACAAATCAACGCGGTCACAAGAGCCTAGGACAGGATACAAAAAAACCGGGGATTATCAAGTAGTTCAAATAAATTAGGTACTAGCGAATCTCACGTTAGAGACACTTAAATGTAAGGGCTCAGAGTGTGGGCATAAGCTGTCATTTCTGAGGATCGTGGAGGATGGATGAGGCAACGGTGGTTGGAAAAAGGCAAATATGATGTCTCTTTGAAAAAGGAAAAAAAAAATCACAGCTTTCTAAATAAGATGTATTGTTAGAGAAATGGTAGAACCAATTAAGTGTTTGCAAGGATTCAAGTTATCATAATGTAAAAATTAATAGCCAGTATGGATTTTAGTATAAACACGGCAAACAAAGGAAATTCTGTTCTGTAGCAGGGCAGTGCTCTGTGTATGAGGAGAAAACCGGTAGATAGGAGGTTCTTGATGCTAGTGCATGTAACATTCTCAAATGCAAGGCAGGAACGGGACCTCTAAATGTGACGGAAGGTGAGCATGCAGCTTGCTGGAATGCCACACTCTAAAAGCAATTACTAACGATTCAGTGTCTGACTGCAAGGACATATTGAGTGGGGTTTTGCAAGATTTTGTATTCGGTTGGAGTCTAAGTAATGTTTTGATTAGTGCCTTGGTTGGCTGGTTGACTAACTTACTGACAATACAGCTTATTCTCTTTGTAGAAAACATAAAATCTGGGGGGGCCACAGATTGTCAGAGGACAAGATTAGTGGTCAAAAGTAACCTTAACAAATTGGAGAAAGTTTGAAAAAATAGAGTAATTTAATTAGGCATGTATGCTAAGTCCCTTTCTTTGGTAAGACTAATCAACTTATAAAATACAAGGAGAATGACTGGCTAAACTCCAGGTCCACCTGAAAGGATTTGAGACTTAGATCATACACTGAACATGAACCTGCAAAATCAGGTGTTGTAAAAGAAAAAAATCATACAAGATGTATAAGCAAAATCTTGTGTGTCAAACATGATGTAATAATATTTCTTTTCCTCTCAGCACCGCAATACTGCAAGCACAGGGGGGCAACACGTTGCAAGAAAAAAACCTACAAAAGTGGATAAATGGGAGCGATTGATTTACTAAGAAAGACACGTTAGTCTACAGGAAAAAAAAACCCAAAACCAAACAGTGGAAAACCTGGTGAGAGAAACAGAATATTCTGTTCTGTGTGGGGTAGGCAGGGGAAGTAATAGGCTTACATTGCAGCTAGGGAAGCTTTAACATAAGAAGAGGAAAACCTTCTGGTTATAAAGATAGTTGAGCCATGGATTGGATTGGTGAAGAGTCTATAGAATCTCAGTTGTCAAGGTCCTCAGTTTAGTTACCCCAAAATCCTGAGTGCCAAGGAAAAACACTACGGTCCCTTTCAGCCCTGATGTCTATGAAGAATGTGTATCTCAGGGATAGAGTATGTCTGAGCTCTCTTGAATTCTGGAGGCTTTTCTAGCAGGGATGCTCAACAGCTGGCTTGCCTGTACAATTTGCCAGCAGTCTCAACTAGATTTCTTGGAACCAATACAAACATATTAAACCTGGGAAAATAGTGACAAATGCGTGGAAGGATTTTTTTGAAATTAATGCGTTTTTTTGGTAAAAGCAAACTTTTCTCTTTTTTTTACATCTTATATAATCCAAGTTTTATTGTTAGACAGTGCTTGTGCACTAGGCTCCCAGTATCACTGGTTGCATATTAATGAATGGTTTTAGTGCAAACATCTAATATCAGAGGGCAGAATTAGATTATGCCATAGGAAACGATACTTGTTTAATTTCAGAAAGATAAAACAAACAAAGTTTAGTCATTGCATTCTGGTACAGCAAAAAAACTTTGTCACGGTTCTGCAAGGTTTTGCATATTCAGTAGTATTCAGCTGTCTTGCATCAGTCAGGTTTTTATTGCTATTAGAACATTACATTTGTTTCTCATTGCTTGTCAGTTGTTTTTGAATTTTTTTGGGAGGAGATGTTAACAAACACTGTTGTTCTTTTCTTTAGACAGATCTGGCATTTAAACAAAAGCAGAAGGAGGAGCAAAAGAAACTTGAGGAGATGAAAGCAAAGGCTGCTGGAAAAGGGCCCCTCAGTAAGTGAGGTGCCATACTGATAGGAAAAATGGAGGGCTTGCTGGCTTCAAAAATTTAATGTTTTTGCTTGAAAAACATAAAAAGGCATGTACCTCTAGGTTATTTAACATACACCAGTAAGTTGATGCGAGGTGTAGATGATAAGTAACAAATAGAGGCTAATTTTTTTTTTCTCCTTCACTATGCAATTTTGTGCCCAAATTACTGATGCAGGTTGTGGTTTAGCAGGTGCAACAGTGTATCTGCATGCTAACCTATTCTGGTGGGATGGTGCAGAGACATTTCTACTCTTATTTTAGCATACCATCCTTTTCTTTCGAGATATATTACTTGTAGGCTTTGCCACAGTCCTGGAAGTTTAACAAATCCAGTACTTCTTCTCTTAGAGGATGAATTTCTTCAAAAGCAGTAGATTCCTGGCTGGAAAAAAAAAAACATGACGGGAAATTAGTCTGTCTTCAACCCTTTTGCCTAAGTGACTGTAAAGTACGCTGTGTCACAGAAGAAAGTTTGCAGCCTGCATCTGGATGGTGCATTGAGCCTAGTCTTTGTCTCAGATAGTGATAGAAGCAGATAGTGTTAATGTGAGTCTGTGCACTCGCCTTGTACTCCTTCAGTGTTTGCAGTGATTGGGTTAGAGATGTTAAAGGGTGCACCCTGCCTATTAATTCCCTCTAGGTGTTTTTGACCTGTGGTCCATTAATGTGACTAATCACTTTTCCATTCTGTGAAGAATGTTAAACTTTGCACTTTGCTTCCTATTCTTTAACAAGCTTTCAGTCTTGAAAGGTCCCAGAAAGAGCCTTTTGGCAATCCCATAGCAACTTAGTTTCACTAATAACCTTTGCTATGGAGTCTTGTCAGATACCGTTTGAAAATATGAAAACCCCTGGATTCACTTAGCCATACACTTAACGATAACCTCAGAGTTCCAGCAGGTCAGTGAGGAAGGATTTACAATTTACAGAAGTCTGTTAACTTTCACAAGACTGTGTTTATTAATTTGCTTTATTACAGACTCTGTTACAGAGGTCAAGGTCAGACTCACTGGTCTATAGTTGCCCAGTTCTTTACAGAACCTTTTTTTTATCTGGGAGCTATGCTGGCAGTCTATGAGTCCTCTGACAGAGTGGCTGTAATGGTAAGTTTCAAATCTTAGCCAGCAGTTCTGCATTTTCACATTAGAGCTTGTCATAGCTCTTGGAGGGAGTGCCATCCAGTCCCACTGACTTGGGATATTGTTTATTTATCGCAAATTGATCTAGCTCCTCTGATTCTTTGACGTACAAAAAATGTGCCAGGTGTGGGACTCAGAATGTTTTTGGTATTACAGACAGATGCAAAACAATTCGCTGAGCTTCTCTTCTGTGTCCTTACTATCCTAAACTTGTTCTGGGTCGGGCACTTCAGCTTACAGATTTTTCCATAGTTCTTTCCTGCCATTATTACTCTCCCTTTTTCTAGACTGGATTTCAGTCATCTGGTCCTTGTTCAATGCTTGCCAAAGCAGATAGTGATTATTATGTTATTCTGGGAGGGCTAGACTACTCCCAAGAGCCTCAGCAAGGCAATGGTGTTAGAATCAATCATATTGGAGTGTGAAGTCTGTTATTGACCATCAGCCCTTGCAGCCTATCTTGCTGTAGCCTTGCTATTCTTTTTTTCCTTTCCCCTGGTTATACATGACACAAGCTGTAAAAAACAGCATTTACAAAAAATGCCACACTTGTTGCTGTGTTAATATGCTGTGTTCTTTCACCCTGCTTTAGTGTCTTCAATAATAGGGACTGCAGAGAACAGATAATTCCAGAGAACTGGAACTCTCATAATTCCAGTACCTGGTTCTGTAGGGCTTTGATTCCAGCTGGGGGCTCTGGTTGCTGTAGAGATATCAATGTTTTTATTCCCTTAGCCTTCAATTTGACCAAACTATACTCCTGCTGTATAAGAAATAAAAAAATGGAGGGTGTCCATGAAGGAACAAAGGAATTGTTGAAATATTTAGTTCTTTCATAGATTTATGGGGCATATTTGGTTCCAGGAGAAACTTGGTTTCTAACATTATTCATTCAGAGATGTGATCACAAACACAGAAGAGTAACATGTGCAACAACAATTCACCAGTGGGGATCTGAGTTGTACAGGTAGTTTAGTGGGGATTGGATTTTATGAGGAACTAAATTTGTAGCTAAACTCTTTAACAGTTGTCTAACCAGTTGTTTTGTTTCTTTTGGCAGCCAGTGGTGGAATAAAGAAGTCTGGCAAAAAATAGTTTCATCAGACTGCAGGGTAAGAAGTGATCGAGTTACTCAATGGACCTGCAGACTTCAGAGAGTCACAAGAACTATCGTTTGGGAAACAGTGTACATTTTGTTTAGTCAGAATAAATTTTTTTTTTTGTTAAGATGTGATATTTTGTCTTTACCTGTAGGCTTTGTTGTAAAAATGGCATTACTGTTTTGTACTGGAAATGAAACTTTTACTGAAGACTACTTGTGACCTTATGCAGCCTGAGTGCATCTGCTAGTTTGGTAGTCATTTGTGAGAATAAATTTCAACTTCTGCTCTGTTTTGGCAATGGGAGTCAGGGCCTGAGTGTTAAAATCTGCAGAGTTTTAGTCTGGAGACTTAACTTTAGCTGCAGTTGTCCAAGATGTGGCTATCTCAGCGAACGCTCTTGTAAGAGCTGGAATTTTTCTCTAAACAAAACATTGGGCTATACTACCATTGCCAGTAAAGTGGTTACCTTAGGGTGAACCACTATCCAAAACAATACTCCTTTCCATATCATTACTTAAGAACACTGTGGTGCTATGCCCTATAGCCCCAGTGGTCGCTGAACATACACTTGCCTTTGTCCTACGCCTTCTTTTCCTTGAACTTCTGTGTACTGACAACATCACAGCTCCTTTACAGTCACAGCAATGCCTTTGTGGGGGAGAGGAGAGGGGAACAGTGCTTATGGGACTGTAACTTAATTTTTGAAATGAATAGCAGTGACAGTACGTGGGGTATGGAAACTTCAAGGAAGGAGTATGATGTTCCCAAGGTAGGAGTTAAGGGGGAAAGAATTAAGGTAGAGCACTTCTTACCCAAGTGAATGGTAACGGTGGGACAGCCTGCTCCCTCTGTCAGGAAAGGCAGCCGTTTGCCGCAAGCGGGGGATCGCTTCTGTGAACAAGGGGGCACCGACTGCGTCTGTGGGGAGTGATGTGGTAAATCTGAAGACATATTCTGGGCTCAAGAAGAGACTGCAGATGTTGGCTGTCAGCGCGCAAGGTGCTGTGGAGAGGGTTTCCTTGTTAAAAAGGGTTATTTCTAGAGGGCTGGGGCGTTACCTTCTGAGGGTGACTTAATCGGGGGACACACCATTCTTCCTCTTGAAACGCAAGGCTCCGTTTCAGCAGGGCAGGAAAGGCAGGTGCCCTCGACGCCTGGAAGCGGCCGCGGCAGGCCTTCCCCTGCCGTCAGGCCTTTCACCCCCCCCCACCACCCCCGGGGGCTGCGGCGGGCGGTGCTCGGGGCCGAGCTGCCCAAGGGCCCCTCAGCGGCCCGGGGCGCGCCCGGGCTCTGCCGCCCCGCAGCGGTCACGCCGCGGCCCTGCAGGCGGCGGGGCAGCGCATGCGCACTGCAGCGGCGGGCATCCCCACGCCTCGCTCTCCCAATACTGCGGACGGAGGACGCGCGCATGCGCCACCGCGCCGACTGACGCATGCGCACTGACAACGGCCGCGCACACTGCGCTCTCCGCTAGCTCACAGGCTTTTCGCGCAGGCGTGCGGCTTGCGCATGCGCAAAGCTTCCCGCCGGTCGTCCCCCGCTTCGGGAACGGGTCGTCCCTCCGGAGCAACCAGCGGGACAGCGCAGCCCGTCTTCTTTGCGGTCTGCTGCTCGGTAGTGCCTCCGCAGTACGGCTCCGCGGAGCTCTCACAGGCCTGCGGCCGCTCAGGGGAAAGCTTCCCGAGTCCACGACCGCACTGCGCATGCGCTCTCGTGAGGGGGCAGGCGGGCGGTGTGCCTGCGCTGCTGGCGCATGCGCAGTGCGCCGAGACGCTCCCGCCTCACGCCGAGGTGCCGGGGCGGGCGGTTTCCCCTCGACCCCCGGCCGCGGGGCGCCGGTCAGCCCTCAGACCCGCGACCGGGAGCTTTCTCCCCAGCAGTCAGAACGTGTCTAGCGTGGTAAGAGAGGTGGTTGTCTGTAGGGCCGCAGTTTGTAATCCCGAGCTGCCTGTTCCTTAACGCTGAGGAGCCAGGCGTCCCCAAAGAGAAAAACTTCCCAGACCCTTCCCTGCTGCGGGCTGCGTTTGCTACTGGCACTGTGCGAGAGGCGTTCTCCAGCATCTGTGGACGAGGGCTTGGAGATTAGACTACAGCAGAAGTTAGACTTGTTTGTCACATAGTTTGTCGTGGAATTCTGTAAGTCAGTCAGTCCTCTATTTTTGTGGCACAGCATCCCACCAGCTCTGATGGTGCGAGGGTTTATGTTAATAGTTTTCTGAATGTCCTTTATGCAGGAGTTAGGTATCCATTTTGGCGGGGAGCTGGGTCTTCTAGAAGACAGAACAGTGTGATGACCTCTTTCTGGTCTAAAAACACGCCCGTCTTTTCAAGCTTTCAGTGAATCAGCTTTGGTGTTAGTTTGGTGGTTTTGGATAAAGGGGGTAGCCTTGGATGCTATCGGGGAGAGGATCTCTGGTGTTCCTGTATGCTACAGTCTTAGGGGTGCAGCCACCATAGTGGTGCAGCTCAGGGAAAGTAAGAGAAAATGTCCTTGTAAACATCAAGGGAGGTCTGAGGGTAAACAAAATGAGAGAGAGATTGTTACAACAAAAGATTAAACTGTTAGTTGTCATACACCTATGGTAGATTGGCTCCTTAGTGTCTCTGATGAAGCTACTCTGGCTTTCTTACCCAAGCACTAAGATATTTCACAACCAGTATGAATAAATTTAGATGATCTACACTGATCCAAGTGAAAAGAGCACCGAGAGCAATACAGGATAAGCACTGAATGGTTTTGGCAGCTCTGGATAAAGGCTAGAAGCCTCTCTGAAGGATATAGGCAGAAGGATAATTCTCTGAATTCTGGTCACAGCTGCAATCTGAGCTGGAAGGCTGGGTAACTGCAGCAGTTATAGTCACACAACACTTCTGTCAGCAAAAGCCCACGTTACCGTAAATATATACAAGGTTTCAGTCATTTTGCACTTAAAAGGTCAAAGCACGTTAATAATTGAGTGTGGTGGTGGCTGAACATGATCAGGCACCTCTGTGTCTCAAATCATGACATGAGTTAGTGGCTGGGCTGGCAGCACAACACCAGAGCAACATCTTGCATTGCCTCTGGATCCCTGTCTTTAAATGAGGCTGAACTAATTTTAAACTTTCCAGAAGACCTATAGGGGTTATTTTTCTTCTTAAGAAGCTTCTTAAGGATAGTATTTACTTCTCTGACTGTGAAAATGGAATTTTATTTGGTTTAATTAGAGAAAGAAAGCAAAGCACTTTCTTAATTACAAAGTAAACTTCCAGCTAGAACTGTTAAATTTCAATTGAATTTTTATGAAAGTTCAAGTTTCTATGCCTGCTTGAGGCCGTATCTTTGACAGAGGGGTAAATTAATCCAATCATCTGTATGCTAACCAACTCCAGGTACGTTTTTACATTTGCTCTTGCCTCTGTTTAACCTCTTTAACTACTTTAAGATGCAAAGTCAGTACCTTAGGTCTTATGGGTCAAAGTTGGACATAAATTTTAAGCAAAATTTCAACAGACCAAAAAAAGGGAGAGGAGGGAAGATCTTGGTCCAAGTTTACTACAAGATGGGAGACATTAGTGTCTAGCAGGACTAGATTTTAACAGCTCTAGCGCTACTGATAGAACTGGTATCAGTACCAGGTCTCCTGGACACTGAAAGACTTGGAGAGCTATTCGTATTAAAAACGGTTAAGGAGGACAATGTGATTGATACAGTATCTGCCTCTATGTTACAGAACTGCAGCCAGAAGGCAGTCTTAGCTGACATGCTAATAGTTCATAGTCAGATCCAGATTCCTGCTGCCTTCTAAGGGGGGTGAAAATCAGCCTTTGGTGACACAGAGAAAATTGTCTTCTCTAATGGTGCTTCTCTGGAGATCAGATTGAGTCGTGCCAGCCAGATTCAAGCATGCTTGAATGCTTTTTGCATTTTCGACAAAGTTAACTTGTGTATCAGAAAACTATTCACACAAAGATGCAGGACAAAGCTGCCTTAGATATGTTGCCAAGGAGCTAGGGACTGCCCCTGGCTTTGTGCAGAACACTGAAGGCAACACAAGCCACCACTGGTACCTCTTAGCGAAGAGCTCGGTTCCAACACATGAAATGCAACCATAGATACAGTGTGCTCACAATTTTGCATGCTCAGAGAAGAGTGAATACACAAGCTTGCTTTACTTTACTTACACTAGTCATATACTGACAGTGGCAGATCCTTACCAACATAGCCCAAGTGCACACCCTCCTTCTGCTGGTGTCAAAGTAGGCAACTTGGGGGTGGTCGTTTAAAATGAGGAAGAGGGAACGGGAGACAATGTCCTCTAGCTCTGGCCAGAATATGAGACAAATGTATAACCTTGGCAGTGTATCAATAAGCAATTGTTTGCCCCAGGAGTTACTAAATGAAATGAATGAGGTTGCCAATCACAGTGAAGCTAACTTGAGGTGGTCTGAGTGAAATAAGAATGAAGCAGATTGAATAGAAATGTGTGCTCCACAGCATGAGAGAATATGCAAAAGTGTTTCAGCCAAAAATCAAGACAAGAGGGAAAGAGACCAAATGGCAAAGTGACAGATCACTGCTGTGGGAGAGCTGTTCTCAATAGGCTTTAGTTTAATGTAGACATTGAACTGCCTTCCTGGCCAAGAATCCTCCTGTGTTTAGTATTAGGCTATGGAAATGAAGCTGAACAAAGGAACACTTTGATCGTATCTTTTTACATAATGCTATGTAATAAATGACATTTCATTCCTCAGTGCAGCTCCAGCTCAGTGTTAAACTAATACAAAGACAATATAGCTCCTAAATCACATATATATATATATATATATATAGAATTACCCACAGTCTGAAGGACACAGAAGAAACAAAGCCCAGAAGGCAGTAGGAAATGAATGTCAATGATTAAAATAGTAGTGGAATAGATGCAAATACTGTTTATAGGGAAATCCATTGAAGGATATGATTGCCATAATGAATTCAAGTCAAGCTCTAATGTTCTCAAGTACTTTGCCCACTCGTTAGAGTTAGTTCAGCTCCAAGAAAATCATACCCTACTCTGAGTTCCACATACTGATTCATGTGAGGTCTTAAATATGAAACTTCTCTAGCATAAGTCAGCCAGCCTGGAGAACGGGGTTTGAACTTCTACTCTACCACAGACTTGCTCTGTGACCTTGCATGAGACATTTTGCATTTCAGTTTTCTTCTTTCTGCAAAATGGGGACAGTGGTATTATCTTACTTCAGAATAATATTCTGAAGCTTAATTAATAAATAATTGTACTGTACTGTGATTCTAGACTGAGAGTGGCTAAAAAAGCATGAAGTATACAACCCAAATCATCCTAAATTGCTTCACCGCACTGCCCAGTGAGCTTCAAAACACTGGGGAGTTTGTCATGCTTTTACCTTCTAGTTGATCCTCCCTCCCACAGCTGCCTTAAGCAAACAAAAAGAAAGAAGGACACAATGTAACACAGAGATACAATGGTAGTTCAAGCACAGAGCTCCTGGTCTAACTCGCATGGACTAGTGATTCCTTTGCAGCCTTTAGCAGGCCCACCAATCTCCATCTTCCATTTTTCTTTTCTCCAAGCTGTAATGGTATCATTTGAAACCCCATCTTCCAAGGGCACTATAGTGGTTTCTAAGTTATGACCTTTCAAAAATATAAAACACGTCAGTTCTTAAAATATTTTTTTTCAATTTCTTTCAAACAGAGTTGCTCATTCAGTCTGATCTTATTTGTAGGAACCAAGAAACTATAGTACTAAATTCTTTCTTGGTATGAAATTTAAATATGGATTAGTTAAAGCATCTCTGGTCAAAAGGGATTGTTCTTCCAATAGATTTCATAGAATACTTCTAAATGCATTACCTGTTTTAAAAAGCAGCATTTCTAAGCTGGAAACCAATTCTACCCTGCCCCATACATTGAAATTGCCCATTACAAGTGAAATCTTAGATGTTTATTCCAGCGTTTATTCCAACATAGAGCTAAGCTGTTTTGAGTCCAAACTTACCATTCACTCATGTACATAAAAGTTACATCATTTGAACAAAGCTTTCCCAGACAGACGGTAGGAATCTGAATGAGGTCCTTCATTTCCTGTGCTAGTGCTGTAACAACCAGTCTGCCCTAATTAGTTAGTTTAAACATGACAGTCACTATTAAGTCACTTTTGTCAAGATACGTCAGACATGTTCCTGTACCACTTAAGCATGAGGACAAAGGTATGGTGAGGCACAGCAATGAAATCTGATAGTGGATACCTAGGAAATTTAATCAAAGTAGTCTGGTACCCTTAAGAAGTAGTAGGGTCTTTGCAAATAACTCTAGCTTAGCAATTAGCTTTTGCCTTGCTTACTCTGTGGGCAACCAAACACTTCTTTACGAAACATTACAGCATTTAACGTCTGTTTCTATGTACAAGTTCAACAACTGGTGGCACTGAAAGGAGACTGTTTTCCTAACTAATCAAATTTGAAATTTGTGTTTTGACCACTTCTTACCTTTGTGGTAGAAAGCTGCTAAAACACAATGCAACTGTTTTAAACTCAAAATTAAATGCAAGGTGACACAGCATTTGAAAAATTCTTCTCAGATCAGGCTCATCAGAGACTACTTCAATGTTATTATGAAATAAATAGCAGAAAATAGGTATATACTGGCAGAATTTCTTATAGCAAATCAGTAAGACTAGACTGCCATCTCATGGATATTGACTAACCTGAGATTGTACCAAATTTATGAGAAAAAAGCCTGCATTCACATTTGGTAAAACCAGATGGGTTTGTAACATCTTCCTTTTCCTTTCAGTCATTAGCATATGATCATTATTTATTTTCAGGTTCTTTATTCATACTGAAGAGATTCAAGGAGAGGAAGAAATATACACCCTAACACCACACACAACAGCTGAGTTTAGGTCAGTGTCAGCAGCAGCAGAAACAACGAGCTGCTGCTAAGACTTCAGTGCATTTCAGGTGGATGTGGCCATTAATAGTGTCATACTATCCTCAAGTTGTAGGTCTGTTCAGAGAAACAGAAACCCAAAGTTATCATAAAGCTCCAGTCTCTTCAACATTTGGTAAGGATAAGACTGGGGTATTTTGTGGCTTTAAAATGGTACCACCTGTGCTCTTGTGGAACGTTACTCCTCCTGTGAGGTGTTATTCCTGCTCTGCAAATTCCTGTGCAAAAGCCAGTGATACAGTGTGTTTACTAGCTGAGGTTAAAAGAGAGTTTGGGGACAGTGAATGTGTTCTGCATGCCGCTAAGTTTGCTCAGTCACCTTGAGCACATTGCTGTTCAACAGGCTTTGCAAAGCAGCCTGAGATCTGAATGAAGCACACAAGAGTAGCACATTATCTCTGTCTCTTTGGCTAGTTCACTATTTTGTTCAAATGCTCACTATTTTGACAGTATCGTCATTTAACTTTAGACAATCTATGAAATTGCCCATTCTAACCTGCTTTTCTAGGTCTTACCCTTGTACGAGCTTTTAAAATACAAATGGGGCATCTAAATTACCTTCAGAAATAAAAATGTTCTACATGGTAAACAAGAATTATTCTTGTTTACTAAGATTCTGAAATAAAAGCTTGTTTGGTAGAGGTTGGTCTTCTTTTATATATAATGACTGCTATATCACAGTTTTTGGAAAAAAGTTTTAAATAAAATAAAGCCATAAGTACAACAGATGATGCAAGAAAAATGCACTTGGAGAATTATGAGAGCATTTTCTAAACCAGTAAGACAGTAATTTCAGCTGTCAAGATTTCTACTTTAGTGAAGTGTTTACTCTTAGTCTAACCATCATTATTTACTGATTTCTGCAATGCCTCTCTCCACTCTAATTTGGTTCACAGAATTATAAGTTATATACAGACCTCAGGAATGCAGAACCCATTACAACCATGTGAACTACTCTCCACCACTGTTCACTAGATAATATTCTGCACTTCGTAAAGGCAAGAGATTAAGTAGGTAACAAAATTCCTAAACCCATTCTGTATTTAGCAGCAGAGGGCCTGCCATTTCAATACTGTTTCTACAGATATCACTGAACTTGTAGTACCTCCAAACCAGAAGCTAGCTCGGGAGCAACAGAGTAAAGGAAGAGTTCATCTTTTGAAAGAAAGCCATGAATATACCCCAAAGTTCAGGTATAAGTGACGAAGAATTGAAATGAAACATGTACAAAACTAAATTAAGTACTGCCAAAAAAAAAAAAAAAAAAACCCACATACTTTTAATAAAGAGGGGGGAAAAAAAATAAAAGAACCGACAGGGCAAAAGTACAGCTGTGATGTAAAACAACTTAGGTCTCCAGGATTTATTTTGATCTACTTACAGGAACTTATTTTTCCCAGATGTGGGAAAATAATATTCTTGCTAAGATAACTTATTTCAGTTCTTTAAATCACGATTCATGCTTATCTTTTCGCTCAGTTCAAGTCACTTGTCTGTAATAAGACAGCATATCATCTAAACTTTGGTAAAGTGGTTCCTGATTTTGAGTGTCACTGCTGTTGGCCTGCGCTGAAGGTGCCACATCTTGGGCGCTGCAGCCACAGGCCTGCACTGACGATGGCACATCTTGGGCGCTGCAGCCACAGGCCTGCACTGACGATGGCACATCTTGAGCGCTGCAGCCACAGGCCTGCATTGGTGGTGGCATATCTTGGGCGCTGCAGCCGCAGGCCTGCATTGGTGGCGGCACATCTTGGGCGCTGCAGCCATAGGCCTGCATTGCTGGCGGCACATCTTGGGCACTGCAACCATAGGCCTGCATTGGAAATGGCATATCATGAGTGCTGTAGCCATAAGCGTGCATTGGTGGCAGCATACCTTGAGTGCCGTAGCCATAAGCCTGCATTGGAAATGGCATATCATGAGTGCAATAGCTGTAAGCCTGCACTGATGACAGCACATCTTGAGTGCCATAGCCATAAGCCTGCATCGACGGTGGCACACCTTGAGGACCATAGCCGTACACCTGTGCTGATGGCAGCATATCCTCATCATCGCTACTGTCATCCTCTGCTGATGATGGTGCGTCTTGAGTGTCACTGCCACAGGCCTCTGTTGATGCTGACTGATCTTGAACATTACTGTTGTAAGCCTGCACCGACGGCGGCATGCCTTCAGTGCTGCTGCCGTTGGTCTGCACTGATGGCATCTGTTGGTTTTGTGCTGTCTCCGTTTCCAGTTTTTCAGAGGAGGTTTCAGGACTGTTCAAATTCTGACTTCTGTAATTATCATCTTTCTTTTGTCCCATAAAGTAATCAGAAGGTGGTGCAAATTCTGGATCTCGCTCATCTCTGAGTTCTTCCTGTTTCTTTGACCATTGTCCAAACATCAGTTCTGTTAGAAACAGGGAAAATAGATTGAGTATATATTTCAGGGTCTGAAGATCAGTCAGAAAGGAGGGAAAACAAATTAGCAAACAGAGAAGATGCAGCTGTGAAAAGCCATTTACAATTACTTTTCCCTCTAGTATTAGATTGCTGGCTAAGCTGGCAGTCCACTTTCTTTACAGAGCAGGAACAAAAGCATTGAGCATTAAAGATAACCACCATCTGCTATATAATTCATCCTACTCACTTTAAGATCGTTTTACAATGTGGTCATTGGTTATGAAAAATGACTAGTTAGGTGCGAATCAAAATACTAACAAATCAAAGCATTAAGAGCTTAGTTATTAGAAGATGGAGATGATGAGATTATCTCTAGTGGGCACAGGCGAAAACCAGTAACTTTTTTTTTTTTTCAACAGAAGTAGATATTCTAGTTACTATGACAGCTGCTGATTTCTGATTAAAAATAGTTCTGAAGTACTGCAATGGAATGACAGCTCAAGATCACAACACTTAAAAAAGATATCCCCAAAACCTACTCCAAAGGTGTCTCCCAAAACTACTCTCTAAAACCAGTAAAATTATTTTCAGTATTCATGTCTATCAAGACTTCTGTAAGAAATGAAGTAGAAAATTCTGATACAGAAGGGCTACACATTTGTCTGATGTAGCAAACTAGAGCCCCAATCAGAGCAGGACTTCTTCCTTTGCTTTGGTAAAAGTATATTAAAAAAATGAAATAGTAGGGAGGAAAGCATCTAAGAGAGTAAGTTGTTTTGTGTATCTCTTCTTATACTAATTTAGATGCTTGTGTTAAATTTATGTTCAGTGAACTACAGTTATTTTACTTCACATTTTAGAGTAAGCTGTCCTCTGCTTTCTGAGTGTAATACCTGTTCTGTAGTACAGTGCTGCTTGGGTGTCAGTCAGATACTAGGATTCCTCAGAGGTAGAAGAAAACCGGTGTCAGGCAGGATAAAGATTTAACAGATAGGACCCAAAAGTTTTGGTTTTTAATGGCACCACAAAGTTTCCCCTCACAATGATATTCATTAACTGAACACAAAGAGACTGTGCAAAGTAAAAAGAAGCTGGAAGTATCAGTATTGCACAGAATAGGAATGCTGCTCTTACACAAGTACTAAAGAAGGTGGACATTTATGTGCGTTGCCTATTCCTTGTTTGCTTTTACTTAGAAGTTGGGCATCAGACTACAAGAACGTGCATGAGGTTAGATTAACGGTGCAAAATGAGTTAACGGGTTTGAGAAGGATCTAGAAGACAGCCATCAGTTGGTGTTGTGACAAGGAAGATGCTTCAAGGTGGGATGTTGTTACTGAAGTGGTCTCTGCTTGCATCACTTTTTAGTATTGTTCTGTATCTGTTTCAGTGTAATACATCCTGCTGTCACGTAGCACAAACTACAGAAATACATCAAGATCACACTGAAAGATGGTAAATCTTATGAACTATGAAATTTGTCATTCTGCCAACCTCTCTGGATCATCCAGAAATAGAGTAATTCATACAGAAATAAAAATTACGGGGATATTATAGCAGATACTAGCACTAATGCATGCCTTGTCAATTACTGCACTGGACACTAGACAGTCATTAATACAAAGGGAGAAAGTATTTCATTGCTTCTCAGTCTTACCATACTTCAT
This sequence comes from Astur gentilis, assembly GCF_929443795.1. NCBI lineage: Eukaryota > Metazoa > Chordata > Aves > Accipitriformes > Accipitridae > Astur > Astur gentilis. Next base: position 13,918,708 of record NC_064902.1, on the reverse strand, counting down.
CACAAAACAGAAATGAAAGTAGCACTGTGCACACTGTTTTCAAACAATGTTTCCGAATATACATTTCCTTACCTTTGCCTTTATCCCACTCTCGGACATAAGGCACACCAGGCTTTGTATCTCTTCTCTCCTGGATGACAACCTCTACCTTTCTACTTGCTGCAGTAACTCTCGGAGCTTCTGGTTCATCAGTAGCACCTTTCAACTCTATGTTATGGAAAGAGATAGTAGTTTTTATTAGTAATGGGATAAAATCTATATGAATTTCATAGGAGGAATAGGAAGCAAGAGTTATTTGCATTTATAGAGCTCATACTGGTGATCTGTTTTCATTCTAATAATGAAATGCATCTGAGCGGGGAGGCGATTTTTTTTTTTTAATTACTGCATATTAGTTCAGAAAAGATAATAGGTAAGCCAGATAATCAGGAAACATATCTACCAAGAGACACTTCATTAGCTTTCTAGTTGTATCAAAAAGACTGCTGAAAATCTATTGCCTAATAACCCACAAAGGCATGTGCTGAGTATTATACTGAAGCTAGAAAATGAGGTAAAAATAAGAACATTAGCATGTTATCTCCATTTCATTTACTGGAGAAAACAATGTGCATTCTTATTCTTCCGAACAACAGTAACAGTTAGCAGTGGCACATTAGTGTTCATTTCCAGAACGCTTTACAGTTAATCCCTTGCACAGAATTCTGACATAGTGAAATATTAGCTACGTTTTACAGTAGGAGGCAGACAGTACAAGTGACTAGTAGTGTCATAAGGGAGACAGCACAGAGATGGGATTAGAACTCAAGTTCATCATCCTAAATCCTAAAGTCAGCTGTATGTCCAATTTACAGACTGCACTGAAACTGTAGCATTGTATATTATATGATATCAAAATTAACTTGTTACTACTTTTTATTCTACTTCATCTTAAAAAAAAAAAAAAAAGCCGGTAAAATTTCAGCAGCTCTAACCTCAACAGGCATAATTAACCCACATAATTCCTGCTGTCAGGTGTGAAGCAAAAAAAGCCTAAAATCTACATATCACATTTCTATGTGCATTATTAAGCTATTTCTGGCATGATTTCTTACCCACACACAGTTATATGAACACTCACCATTGTAACAGTTATACTAATTGTATATACAGAATATGTAATACCAATATATTGAATGTCCAACCCTAAATCAATTAGAGTATGTCTGTCCATGAATCAAGTACAAGATGGAATAGCAAGTATTTAACTTAAAAAGGCAGATCATACCTCCATTCTCCAATTTTTCTGCCTCTTCCTCTAATCCAGCTTCCCTTAATTTCTTAATCTTCCGTGCTCGAAGTTTAGACAGCCTTGCATCTAGAGCTGCCTTCCTTTTTTCTTTCAACTGTTCACGTTTAGTTCTCTGATCAAGTGTCTTAACGGCAAAGAAAAACATGAATTAATCTTCCTTTGTTATTATAATCAACTACATATCTTCCTTTACTAAACAACTAAAAGCAATCCTTATCAAGTACCATGTTTCAACAGGGAAAAAGAGGCCCAGGTTTTTTTTGGAATCAGCTGTGGGCATCACTTGGTATAAGACTTACACAACAAATCAAAGACAGTGACCACTGAAAGTAGGATGCCATCATACCCCAATTTGCTCTTTAAACTCGTACCTGCTCTCGTAGCATATCCAGTGTTGCCCGTTGTTTATTCCTAAGTTCTTTGTCACGAGAAAAGGCAAAGTAACCAACACCAAGCTGTCTGGCCTCTGAAAAGAAGAAAATCAATACATTTAAGTTACATCCAGTTTATAATTGACAGTAACTACAAGCACCATGCACTCTGATTTCAGGCACGGAATTAATCCCAACAATATACATCGCATTAGTTTTAGATGGCTAAAAAGGGCTTGTTTTAGATAATGCATGAAGTGAAGCTTCCTGAAGGAGAACACAGGAGGAGGTAATGAAATTTGAAAAATGCATTTGAGAAAAATACAATTTGAGGAAAAATAAATCTAGACTTATGTACTGGTAATTTGAATGGTGGTGTTGTTTAACCCCACCCAGCAACTAAGCAGCACACAGCCGCTCACTGACTTCCCCCCCTGCCACCTAGTGGGATGGGGGAGATAATCGGGGGGGGGGGGGGGGGGAGGGGGAAGTAAAACTCATGGGTTGAGATAAGAACAGTTTAATAGAACAGAAAAGAAGAAACTAATAATGATAATAATAACACTAATAAAATGACAATAGTAATAATAAAAATTGGAATACAGAAGTGATGCACAATGCAATTACTCACCACCTGGCAATCGATGCCCAGTTAGTCCCCAAGCAGTGATCCCCCCCAACCCCACTCCACCCAGTTTATACACTGGATGTGAAACACATGGTGTGGAACACCCTGTTGGCCAGTCTGGGTCAGCTGTCCTGGCTGTGTCCCCTCCCAACTTCTTGTGCCCCTCCAGCCTTCTTGTTGGCTGGGCATGAGAAGCTGAAAAATCCTTGACTTTAGACTAAACATTACTTAGCAACAACTGAAAATGTCAGCGTTATTAACATTCTTCTCATACCAAACTCAAAAACATAGCACTATACCAGCTACTAGGAAGACAATTAACTCTCCCAGCTGAAACCAGGATAAATGGTTATTACACACGTGACTTAACACATACCTATACTTTCCCATACAGCCACAAGAAGTAACTTTCCCTTGCTTCCTCTAAAACTAATCTCTTTGGTGATATAAAGATAAGTGATATAAAGTATGGAAGTATACCATTTTCTCGAATGTCTTCATAATGTATGGGTCCCATGGGTTTTCTGAGGGCTTCTTCTTCTTCTTTTTCCCACTGCTGCCTCTGAAGTTCTCTTCTCATGTCTTCAGATAAAAGAGTATTCCCATCAGGACCTTGACTAATTAACAATAACAACAACAACAACGAAGTTAGGGATTACAGAGAACTTACCAGTTTTACGGTATCATACAGTGAAAGTATGATTGGGTCTGATCCACTATTGCAGTTTTTACAAAACATAGGTCATTGTAGGCACCATTTAGTGATGCAACATTGATTACTATGGTATATTGTGAGGACAGAAATACAAAACTACCTCTGAAAAAAGGTACTAGTAGGCATGTTATTAAAAGACTTAAAACAAAATTATGTCCTTTCTCAGAAGCTTTATTGAATCATCAAATCACAGAATGGGAGATGAAATAATCACTTTTATTGGCATTTGTTTGGATTCTAGCAATCACATACAGAAACATTTCAGATTTAACATAAGAAAATGAAGGGTATCTGAAATAACAAAAAGGTAGCCATTAGTTTAACCTAGAAGTCCATGCCAAATATTAATACCCAATATGGGCAATATTTTTGTTTGCCCCAAGAGAAGCAGCAGGATCTTTTTCTTTTATTGTCTGGCTAAAGCTTTTTTTGCCAACCAATTGTCATCCATATCAATGCAGAGACTACAATTTCAAAGCACTCATGGTTGCCATCTTATGTTTAAAATATAGAGAACACACTACTGAGTTGGTAGCATGGAAGAATTTTCACTTCAGCAACAGTAAGGGCTCAGCTGAGGTGACTTTAGATTATTTTCTGAAAGCTATTCTCAGTGCTGCCATAATAATTTTAACAGAAGAGCTGTTAAACAGCTGCTTAACAGAAGAGCAAAACCAAACAAATGGAGATCTACCAAATTCACTTTGAATGTCATTATGAATTTGGAATGGGTAAAAGACCATCATCAGTTTCCAGGTTAAACAGAACCAGAAATCACTTCTCTGGCATTTTCTGGAAGGTATAATAAAACACAATTTCCATACAAGGACCACAGTTTTAAAAGATGCATCAAATATCTGAGAGATTGCCAAGTCAATTTATGAGAACTTTTCTCTGCAAACTATGCTCCGTAAGTGATGTTATAGATCTAGTCAATGTTTACATCAAAATGTGTCCCTTAGTAGTGTATTAAAAATTTCATTTGGGCTTTTATTCGATATCCATGGTCTCCATTCTGTGGCAATTTAAAACCAACACACCAGCCATGTATTTCAAACGATCAGCTGCCAAGGTGAAGTAAAATAGAAGCCTTGGAATACTATCTGACTTTATAATAGAAAGTTTTGATAAATTCACAGTCATGCACAATTGTTCTGTAGCTAGTCTGTCTATTTTTTAAGGCACAATGTAACCATCAGAGGTTGGTCTAAAGTAAATCTAGAGAAAACAGTAGCATCAACAATTCTGGATTGAGAATGGGGTAACAAAGCACAGCCCCGCTTCCTTCTCATTAAAAATATGTACGGTAAATACTGCAAGGAACATACACTTCTATTAGAGAAACCACACCTTTTCCCTTGAAGCTCCTGATCCATTTTAAGTAGACTTGGCAAATCCTTCTTCATACAGCGTCTAGATCGGCCCAAGAAATCAACATAATCAACCCTATAATGAAAGCAAAGGAAATTTGATGCAGAACTTCTATTTGCAGACTTACAGAACTCAGAACCAGAAGACAGAAGCAGTAACACTTTCCAAAGAGTATTTGAAACCTCTCAGTCTGTCCATGTGTGACAGTTTCTTCTACCTTTCAATTAACAGACTCACAGGTTAAGTGGATACATTCTGAACAGGGCATATGACAATTTTATCACAGACATTTACTCCCTTTGAGATGGCTGTTTGCCTTGGCAATAAGATGGTGTAAAAAAATGTTCAAAAGTTATAATGTCATGTAGTTTTCACACCAAAATAAAACTGAGCCTAGTACTTGCTTCCCATGGTGAAAATAATGATGTGGCATTGACTTCTTGCGGATATGAAATTGCTACAATGTATTTCAATTATCAGTATAAAGCTTATTTAGAACAGGCTGATAGCATTCATTCAACTGGCATAACAAAGGCTGACTAAAAACGCAAGCAAAATGTTCCCTTGAAGCACATATTGTGCTTCTTATTCAACTCTTTATAGTACTGAACACTTAATTTACAGTTGTCAAAAAAGCTGTTAAGAGCTATACTTATTGTCCTGTAATGCTAGAAAGTTCTTTAGCATCAAGCTGCCTCAATTATCCCATTCTAAAGAATTACTATTACATCTGAAAAAGTATGACTGGCAATCTAGTTCCCAAAACCCAAACTTTTAAAGATCTGTGCTTTTAGTAAGTTAAGACTTTTACATAATTTCTAAGGATATCTACAGCTTAGTATATACTCAGTGCCCTTTGGTTTTTATTATAGCATAACATCAGTAGAAAAAAAGGTCTGCATTCTCTATAATAAAGATATAACTATGGCTGCAGAATAATTAGCATTAATTATGCTAGCAACCAAATATCCTCATTAAGATATGGCCTCACTGAGGTGAACAATATATTAACAATAATACATGTCACTGAAGTGAGATGTAGGCAATGATAGAAAAGCACCATGTGAACAGTAAAACGTATCAGTTTAAATTTCGGATACTTTACAGTGATGACAGCACAAAGCAGTTTGAGCCTATCACTCGTTAATAGTTTCATCTTGAATTTCAGTAAGATGCTGGTAATGGGTATACCTGCCTTTCCAACCTAGCAGTCTTCTGGCACTCTGCTGGATTAATTCTCCCAATTTATTCTGGAACACTACATTGCAAATCTTATCTTGGCCTAATAAACTGGAGAACGGGGGTGCTCTGTTTCGTATTGATTACTGCTGTTTTAAACTGATTATCAGAAGTAAAATCTCTGTTCCACAAGCTTTTTAAACAAATGGGCAAGGAAAATGTTCAGACTGGTTTCATAATTATTCCTAACATCTTGGATGAAAAACTAGTGGTTACTTGGAATGTCACAGAAAATTGTCACAGACTGTTTGCTGTGCTGCAGTTAAACAGTGGAAGAAATGCCAGAAAATAGAGTTCTTTTTCCATCGGAGTTTCTCTCCTTTATGAGGAGGTCACACAACAAAAAAACAACTGCTCATTTTGTAAGTCACACACAGTTAGAGAAGGGAAGGTGGATACAATAAAACCCCAAGTTTTGCTAAAGTACGTTTCAATTCAAAACATCAAAGCATAAAATTGTATCAATACTGCGATCAGAACTCCCATAAACTATGCAAGAAAATAAAAGCGGATATTATGAAGTCTCACTTATAGTACATTTCCGTGACTGATATCTCAAAATCCTAGACGTAGATTCTATTGCAGTATTACCTACATGGAAAGGAAAGTAACATGAAGGACTGCCTTTTAAAGAGATGTGAAATGAAAGAATGTTACCACTTCTTCTCAATAGGTAGTATTAACAAAAAAAAAGAAAAAGGTGCCGTTCCACCTACTTCGGAGAGTAAAATTAGTTTCTCATGCAATTGTCAAGAAACAGACTAGTCAGGACAGCTTAGCCCAATCAGTAGTACCAACCATTCTTCATCTGGGTCCTCAGGTGGTGGTATTTCCATTTCAGGTTGAGTTTCCTCATCATCTGTCTCTTTTTCTAAAGTCTTTCTAGCAGCTTCGCTCTGATACAGTTCCTGTACTTCATGCTGTTTGTCTATGATCTTCTGAGTAAAATCCACTAGGTACAAATCCTCAGTTTCTTCATCTAAGGCAGAAAATCAATTCTTAGAGAAAAGCCATGAAAAGAACAGATCCGAGCTCAAAATCAATACAAAATAGCCACAATCAGCTTTTCAGCTGCCAGCAAAGCCCTTGACCACACTATTGGGGAATACTTAAATCTCATTCAGTACCAAACTTGGAGTTATAAATAGGCTCCACAGTGATAACCACTATTTCTGAATAGAAGTTTTAGGGTATTTTAAAGCAATTAATCATTTGTGTACAATACAGAAAAGGTTGCAGTCTTTGCACTAAAATATTCTTTGCTCATTAACTACTTCAGAAGTACAGGGTTTATTATGTAACAGTTCAAATACTTTTTTGATGCTTAACATTTGGTGTGTTGGCAGTAGTTAAGCAGTCACTAGAGTACTTTTTAGAAAAGTGGAGAAAAGTAGCAGGGTCATATGGACAAAGATGGACATTAGTAAAGAAAACATTGGAGATTAATTGCAAGGAGATTTGGATTCTATTTTAGTAATTACTTCTTGCAGGGGACTGAATGAGAGAAGAAAGTGACAGATTAGAATTCTCTATTAGCTGCATGACTGGCATTCCCATATGGACCAGCCAGACTCCCCTCCTGGTCCTGTTCTCTTCATAAAGGTCCAAGAATCAGAACGCAGGACAGAACATCAGCAATGCAATCCAAAGACTGCATAATGGAGAATAAATTAATTTTGTTTTTCTAAGATTCTGTATTGAAAAAACAGAATATATTCCACCGACTTAATGAATGAGTGAAACAAGCCAATAGTGCTTTAATAGGACAGGCTGTCCTTCAAAAAGTAATTTTATTTTCTCTAGTACCTATATTTTTCTCCCTTTCAAAGCAGAATAACCCATGTCAATCACTTTGTATAATAACTCAAAAAAAATTTTCCCACGTTAGAAGACAAGCAGTGAATTCATAACATAGCTGCTGTAAATCACCAGACATTCAGAAACACCAACTTTTAGAGTGAACTTTACAAACAAATTTTATATATATATACACACACACATAAAATACTCATTTAGACTAGTTTTGTTCACCTGGAAAGTCGCCTTTTGTCATCTTCTCATACAGCTTTGCTTTCTCTTCTAGTTTCTTCCTGAAAAAGAACAAACAAACAAACAAAAAATTAACATTGCAATCCCACCAATTCCAAACACAGTTCAAAATTACCAATTTAGCCTTAGATAAATGGAATGGGAAAGTACCAGGAGTGCTTGAAATGCTTACTAGAAGCTGACTTATGCCTCGTTTTTGTTTTGAACCTTAACTGACATTTCTGAAGATACACAGATATCCAGTTCCAGAGTACTGAAAATAATTTTAGTGAATTAATCTTAAGTGTATTTTGTCAAGTAGGCAGGAACAGGATGTAACAAGTATTCCACCTTTATCTAACTACTACAGTCTGTCAGATAAATACTGGAAGCTAGACCACTATTTGCAGGTATGAGCTACTGAAATACTGTTTTATAGGGGGAAAAAAGAAAGAAAACATGGAGTTACACTTAATCTTAGAAACTGAAGATAAGACCTTAGCTAATTTCTGGAATAGTAGAAGACAATTTTGAAGAGCAAGGAACTGCTTACAGAAAAACAGAAAATGTCTTATAAACTGTATTTTCAACATTTATCTTATTGTACAACTAACTCATTTAGAAGATGAGGTAAATCTTGCAAAAAAGTAAGGCATTTTCTGTCAAGTCCAAGAAACACTTTACTATAGGATTCTGATATATTGCTGCCCTGGCTTAATTCTAAAGATGACTTTTAAAAATCAGTAACCTGACATACTTAGACAGCGATGATAATGTGAGGACAGGTATCCCTAGAGCATAAGACTGCTGGGAAGCTGTTTGTACGTTACTGTCAAAGAGCATGGAACTGATGCTGGTGTTACCGGTTGGTCTAATGAGAACTGCTGGTCCAAAACATGCATAACTTGCTTTATGTGCTTTTCTGAACACTGAAAAAGAAGTTCTACAAAACTTTCCTTTCTTACAGAGCCCAAGAGTTACCTTGATTTATCTAATATATGCTCCTCTTCTGTCTTCTGCTCAACATCTTTCTTGGCTCGATTTGCAACTCCTGTGTTTTGTTTGTTCCAGATGCTTGGTTTCTGTGGAGGACAATTTTATAACAAGAAAGAAAGAAAGAAAGGAAAACATTGAAATGGTAATGATTAAAAAATTTTTCAATTCCATAATGCAAACTTTGCAAATCAATCATGAAAGACTTTGTAAATAACATCTTACACATGTTTGAGTTGAGACTATACCTACTCTGCTGTAGGATGCAGCAGGTATGTCCTAAAATTACAGACTGCAGTATGATATAATAGTTAAGGACAGGCTGAGAAGTGGGGAAAAGAAAAAGCACTCAGAAATCAGACAAAATCTATTCTGGCAAAGATGTTAAGGTTAAAAAAATTAATAAGAACAATCTTGCTGATTACTAAAGTAATAAGAAAGCCATGAATTGTTTCTGTTACCTTCATTTTAGATATAAAATAGTCACTTTGCCCATGTACAGCACAACACTGTAAATGCTGCATGTTCTTCAAATGTGGCAGCAATTACTATATTCTACTACTAGAAAGCTACAGAATGAATAAAACCCCATGTGCAGTAAAGAGTAAAACGTGAGAGATAATTATGTATTCATTATTATATGCTGCGATACAGAGGAACAGACAGCAGAGCATTTATCAAGAGTGTCTCATCCTCCATTCTTCAGAGGAGCATACAAAATTGTGGAGAAAAAAGGAAACATCTTTTCCTATAGTTACAAAAGCTGTGGCTCCCTGGAGAACAAAGATTAAGTGGTGATTTAGATAGGCATAAGCATGAGATAAGTTTTCTGTTGTGCACAAGAATCTCAACTGGAAATTAAATTTGAAGAACATCCTCATCACGTAGGTTTTACATGTGAATAGTAACGTAGCTCTAAACTATTTATTTGTTTAGATTTGAATATGAACTTCCTTACTTTAAGGAGAAAGAATGACAAAAACAACAACAGAAAAATATTTATACCTTATTAGAAGTTTTGGGCTTTGCAAAGATGCCAGCATCTTTCAATAGCTTTTCTTTCTTGAATTCTTCTTGCTTTCGGAAGAGTTCTGCTTTGAGATCTACCAACTACATCAACAGCAAAATAAACAAATAAATAACCAAGACATATCACATGCATATACATCAGTTACCGTAGTAAAGTAATAACTGTATTTCCAGTAAAACAATTTGGCATTTACAGTTATATGAGCATTTGATTGCATTTTTGTGTGGAACTTTGAAGTGCTGATCCAATCACAAAGATCACTCTTAAGTTTACAGCAAACAATATACAAAAACCACAGAATGCAAATTATGGATTTAAAAAACCCCCAAAGATATCCTTGATCCTTTGATACATAATCGGAAAAAGACAGACATAATTCTATATAGATTCTACTAGCCTCCTGATGGCAAACAAATAGACAACTAATAACACTACTGAATTTGAAAAGGTAACTTCTAACCACTACATAATGAATAAACTCCTGTCTCAGAAAAGAATTGATAAAAGTTTGCTTTCATAACATATATATATACTTTCCCACTGCTTTATATACTGTTTATATAGTTTTAGATTTTCTTTCTTTTTTTTTATTTTAATAAATATGTAAGTAGCATTGCCATCTATGACCAACGCCTATCTTGTCATTCATTAGGAAACATCACCAGCAGGGGTATTGTCTTGAAATTACATTAAAAAACCTAGTCCGGAAGAGGATATTGTGCCACTTTCCCTGCAAGTCCTACAGAAGACAGATTTCACAGATGTACATTAAATCAGGGAAGTGAAAGGCTTTGGTGTTAATATTTGTCCCAAACACCAACGCGTTTGCTTTTCAGGTCCCTGTAACAATGAGGCAGTGTGGTAAATTAACCCTTCCTCCAGCCCACTGCTTAGAAGCGATCATCCCAACATTCAATGTTAAATATTTCATAAGCAGCAACCCACAGTTTGCATTAACTGTTTACTTGGAAAGACGACGTGTTTGGCAGCGGTCCCTTGTTAACAGGCTGCTGGAGAGCAGGGAGGAGCAGCACCCCGCCACCCCTAAGGGCTGGAGGGCGATTTGCCAAGACAGGGACCTCCTGTCGCTTAGAAGAAATCAGGAAATACACTCACTTTTCAATTTTATCATTACATCACGAATGGGGGCACATTCAGCCCTGGCACACTCAGACTAAGTGGCCAGGAAGGCGAAGGGGCTAGGCCCCCTCCCCCCAAACCAAGACCTGACTTCAGAAAGCGTAACGCACGGCGTTACAACATGGCCCTGTAAGTCAGCGTTTGCTTTAATGAGTGTGCACTTCAGTGGGCCGGGGTTAAGGAGACGAGGCAGCAGACACCCCGCGGTGTCCTGCTTTCCCTGGAAGCGGCTCACACCAGCGCGGCCCCGGCCCGAGCCGCACGGCCTGCGCCGGCCGGGCCCGCCCGCGGGAGCCCGCAGCTGCGGGTAACGGAGCACACCTAGCCGCCCTCACACCCTTATAAGCCGTTTGCTTCTTCCAGGCCTCGGCCAGGTTCGCTCACTCACCGAGGAGGCGGCTACATCCAGCGGCTTCTTCCTCCGGTCCATGGCGGCCTCTTCTCCTCCGGTAACTGCCTCAGGCGGCCGCCTTCTTTCCCGCTTTACGGCCTCACCGTCAAGCGCAGCGAAAGCGAGGCGCTATTGCGACAGCGCTAGTGAGGACTGGCGGGCCCTTCCCCGCCGCCATGTTGGGGAGGTCAGGGGAGGGTAGACGGATAAAGAGTGGGCACCGCAGCACCGCGGAGGTGTACGGCCCCGGTGTGATTCAAAGAAATTAACTCAACAGTTTGATTAACTATTAAGTAGGTATTCTTTATTGGCAGCGCTGGGTGCACGGAGGATCGCTTCACCTATCGTGCACACTGTCGGGTCTAATTGTGCAGGTTAAGTACATGCTCTACATACATATTCACTAGATTTCCGAGAAATGTTATACATATTCATTAGTTTCCCGGGAAACTATTAGCATATGCAAATGTCCTTTACGCAGGCGCATTGAAGGTCTCTGGTGGTCTTCCATAGTCTTCCTCACTTGTCTGCTTCTTGACCCTCCTCAGGTGATTCTGCGCAGTATGGTCTTTTACACGTTTTGATACATTAGTGCTTGTTAGTGCTCTTATTATCTAAATTTTCATTAGTGGTGTAGAACCATATGGTTAGTTTAAGCTAAATTATCTACAAGGACGAGAACAAAGGCAGGAGTTCTTATCTTTTCTGGCCCTATCTATTCAAGCAAGGCCTCTACTTGTGCCTTCTCGACAAGATCATAAATTCATCAAACATTTAATTAAGTTTTGTGATTATTCATGGTTCCTCTTGCTCATCACTCCCAACCCCCGTTGTCCCGGCCTCGGTCAGCCTGGAGCCGGCTGCGTGCTGTAATGGTAGACCCTTGCTGCCTTGGACCCCCTTGCTGTGACCGCAGGGTAGCCTGCGAGCAAGCCTTGCTCGGCCTGGTGTGGCTGGGTGGAGGGGAAGCTCTCCCAGCCTGCGGCTTCCCTGGCTGTGCCCCAGCTGTGTGTGAAAATACGGGTTTCTAGCAGGTAAAGGCCAAATTCTTCAGGTCCCCTGTTGGAAATGGCCATGTGTGACCTGGGGGCTGGAGCTGCCACTGCCAGTGAGAGCGACGTGGGGTGCTCTAGGGCTCTTGTGCTGGGAAATGGCTGTTGGGGACAGAAATGAAACGGGGCTTGGCAGGAATGCACATGAGCCTGCACCTGGGTTTGGAGCTAAATGAAGAAGTATGTGGTTGAAATTTGGCAACAACACGATAAAAAAAGAAAGAAAAGAAAAAAAATCTGTCCTGGCATTGTTGATATATGAGTGGTAGGGAGATGAGGCCTGAAATGCTGCCTGGAGCTGGAGACAGCTATGTCCTTCAACACTAGGCTGGGTTTAGCCCTGTGACCATTGCTTTCTGGGCTGCCTTGTTTAAGCTGTGTGCTTGGGATGAAGTGCTGTCCTTGGCCTTCTGCTTGCATGGATCTGTGCTGAGGGAGGTGGGAGTTAATGAGCCACCAGCTTTGCAGGACTGATGAGCATGGTCCATAATATCCAAATACAAACCCACCTATACGTGCTGGAGCCAGCTCTGTAACCTCAGAGATGAGCACAGGTGTCTCCTGGGGGGCAAGGTTCAGTGTTTTACTTACACTGGGTAGCTCGCTGCAGCCTTTATCATCCTCATGAAGGAAAAGGACTGTCTGATAGGTTTTAATTCAGAGTGATTCTGAAGATCATAATTGTCTGGAGTTACAAGGAGAAGCTTCCTTTCACTTGTCTTTATTAAAGTGGAAAAATATAAGGTGCTCCGATGTTGCTTGGCAATGTGACAGCTGATAGAAGCATCAGATACAGTTCTTTTGTTTTTTGAAATGTGTTGCTTTTGTATTGGGGAAGCTGGGTCAGGCCCATATTTAAATAGTTTATAGACACAAAATTGCAAAGCTGACAGAGATACTCAGTTGCTAAGTAAGCTACACCTGTATTCAAGGAAGTGTGAAGTGTGCAATTCAGAGCAATTTGTGGCCCTAGTGAAGCTGTCTTGCTTTTGTCTTTTTGAAAGGAGAAGGGAAAATGGTGGGAGACAACAGATACAGAAAACTGCAAGTCATATTAGAGCCATAAGGTTTACTATTTTAATCTGAAATGGAAGAAGAGAAATGAGCATTACTGAAAAATAGGACAAAGGAATGAAAACATCTGTGCTGTTCTAATTAAATCTCACTTCAACAAATCATGCATTGTTGCCTGACAAGACTGAGAAGAAAAAACAGCCCAAATAATACAACCCAGGGTTGGTTCTGACTAATTCCTAGCTTTTATTCAGAGACAATGTCTGTGTGAGGGCACATTTCCCTCCTGAAGTGCATTAATTCTTCTCCACATTGCTCACATTTCACATCACAGTGATAGGACTCGCTTACCCATCAGGGTTTCCAGTGCTGTAGGTGTTGAGCACTTTCAGGAGCTCGGGAGTATTTTTATCTTGAGATACTCATAACTTGAAGTGTTTCTGAAGAGCTGATAGTCAGACTTGGTCCTGTATACCTCTTTGCAACTGCAGGTGCAAAAACATGTCAAGAAATCTTGATCTCTTGGAAACTTGGCCTGTAAAATATAATGGCCACTGGCTAAGCTTAATATCTGAGGCTCTGGGATAGAAACCCTACATGACCAGTTTTAGAAATATAACACTAGATAGCTGTATAAGTACTTCAATGTTTCTTTATAGTTTTCTGACTGAAATGTAAGATGATACAAACGCTGAGTCTGTTCAGGCTACTACTTTGGAAGCCACTTTTTTTACCTGTCTGTCATCCCCCCTTCAGATCCCTGAAACCAGACCTTTGCTTGCAGGATTTCTTATTCCTTGGCACTGCCTAAGCCCCTGTAAGGCTGTTTGCAGCTCCTTACTGCATTCTGTCCTTGCTGCATTTTTCCCCTAATACCTGCAATCTCTTAGCAAACTGCTTGTCACACCATCCTGATTTCAATTCCTAGCAGCAGTTTTCTTCTTTACAAGTGTAAAGACACACAGATTTAAACCTTCAAGCCATGTTTTTGGATTTAACCATTTAATACTATTAGACAATTCTTCAAAAACATCTTGTTTGCTAATTTTGTGTATTTCCCATTTGATCTTGTAATATCTGTGCAAGATCTTCAATCTCTCTTGCAAAATTAGTAGCATTAGTAAATGCGCCTTCACCTGATTCCAATCACATACACTTTCATTCCATTGTAAAGCAGTCACAGCCCTTGTTTTCAAAATTCCCAATTGCAATGTAATTTCATTCTATATTGTAATGCGCTTTGTCTATCTCCATGTGATGGGTTGACCCTGGCTGGACTCCAGGCACCCACCAAAGCTGTTCTATCACTCCCCCCTCTTCAACTGGACAGGGGGACGGGAGATGGGGTTTGCGGTGACTTCATCACACATTATCTCTGTTGCTTCATCGTCCTCAGGGGCAGCACTCATCACACTCTTCCCCTGCCCCAGCGTGGGGTCCCTCCCACAGGAGACAGTCCTCCATGAACTTTGCCAACGTGGGTCCTTCCCACAGCGTGCAGTCCTTCACAAACTGCTCCAGCATGGGTCCCTTCCACAGCGTGCAGTCCTTCAGAAGCACACTGCTCCAGCATGAGTCCCCCATGGGGTCATAAGTCCTGCCAGAAAACCTGCTCCGTGGGCTCCTCTCTCCACAGATCCTCAGGTCCTGCCAGGACCCTGCTCCGGTGTGGGCTTCCCATGGGGTCACAGCCTCCTTTGGGAACCCACCTGCTCCGGCGTGGGGTCCTCCACGGGCTGCAGGTGGAGATCTGCTCCACTGTGGACCTCCATCGGCTGCAGGGGGACAGCCTGCCTCACCATGGTCTTCACCACAGGCTGCAGGGGAATCTCTGCTCCAGTGCCTGGAGCATCTCCTCCCCATCCTCCTTCACTGCCCTTTGTGTCTGCAGGGTTGTTTCTTTTACATGTTCTCACTCCTCTCTCCGGCCGCTGTTTCTGTGTGTCCTGCAACCCCTTTTCCCTTCCCCCTCCACCCTTGTTTTTT
The DNA here is from genome assembly GCF_929443795.1 of Astur gentilis. Lineage (NCBI taxonomy): Eukaryota > Metazoa > Chordata > Aves > Accipitriformes > Accipitridae > Astur > Astur gentilis. The sequence goes on along the minus strand of NC_064902.1, from coordinate 13,903,459 downwards.
TTCTTTCTCTCTCTTTCTCCCTCCTTTTTTTTTTTTAATGTTATCACAGAGGCGCTACCACTATCACTGATTGGCTCAGGTTTGGCCGGTGGCGGGTCTGTCTCAGAGCTGGCCAGCATTGGGTTCGTTGGACACAGGGGAAGCCTCCAGCAGCCCCCATAGAAGCCACCCCTCTAACGCCCCGCTACCAAAACCTTGCCACGCAAACCCAATAGACTCTAAGCCAAATTACCACTGCTTTTAAAGTGTCCAATCATGCTAGTATTTGTTGATCAATTTGTACCTGGGTATTCATTTCAGCTGTAACATATTCTAATACATTAGCTACTGTGTGAGCAGTCTGAACGGATTTCGCAAGCACCGTGGTAGCAACAGCGGCAGTAGCTGCAATAATGATAGCTGATATTACAAAGGCAATGAGCCATCCTATAAATCGTTCTGGGCGACTATTTGTCCGCTTTAAAAGCATTGATAATTGACTCAATCCTGATTCCTGTTCCCACGATCTGGTCATGTTTACAGGGATCCACAATTCAGCACAATGTTGCATTGGCATGATTACTGTAAGATTTAGTTCAGATATATTCTTATAAGTAAACCAGCTAAAATACCAAGGTTGACTCAGATTAGTTTCAAAAGCATGGTTACGTAAAGTGATATCTACAGATTGAGCTGCTACAAAAAATGTAAGGATGTGAAGTACATATCATCACCGAATCTTTGTGATTCTGTGTCAGGTTCAAACCATACAAGGAATTGTTCTTTCAATAACCACCACAAGTGATTTGTTGTTTTATAAATGGCATACCTATCAGCCATGACTTCATGAAAAAAGGTCCATTATTATTATTATTATTATTATTATTCTGAGCTTGTAATACTGGCTGAGACAATCCTCCCTCAGACCGTTTCAGGGAGTAATAAGTATGTGTGTCATTGACACTGATGCATTCTTTCTTTTCTTCTAGTGGGCCAGGAGGTGGTAACTGTACCCCTCCCATCCATTTTGTGTCATTACTAGAGACAGGAATCTCTGAATACCACCATGTTACTGGCCTAAACAAGGGAGGGTCAGTAACAAGGTCCCAATAAAAATGTTGTGCCTAAGCCATGGTGACTATGTAAAGAAAAAGGATCAGAATTCTTACAATACTGTTACTGGCCACTATTGCCAGGTATGCCAAAAAAGGTATTCTTTAGAGTAGGATACACATTGCATCATCATGCTAGCTTGTTGCTGCATTCTCTTCAAATCTCCCTATATGATAGCTTTTTCATTCTCGATGTGCCACTTCCTCCGCATTTGTTTCTCCTCTTTCAAATTGAGAGTCTTCATCTGTGGGATTGGGTTGTCCGAGTGGTTTCACCAGCTCACGACAGGGTTTGACGTGACAAGTGGGCAGCCACCTGGGTCCTGCTGGTAGAAGAACACACACATACCCTCTTCCCCAGGTTATTAGTTCAATAGGACCAAGCCATGAATTACTTACTAATGGATCTCAATATAATACTTTTGGTTGTTCTGTAAACTTTCAGTGTTCACCAGAATAATGCTTTTCCATGGGTGTGACAGATTGTTGAGAATTCACATTTAAAAAATGTAAGGTATAAATTGCATTGTCTAATTGTTCCTGTGGGCTTATATTCCCCCTCTTTTGTTTTAACAGCATATTTTTTAAGGTCGCATGGCTGCGTTCAATTATACCTTGTCCTTGTGGGTTATAAGGTACCCCTGTGACATGAGCTATAACCCATTGTTGCAGAAATAATTGTGTGCTTTTAGTGGTGTAACCAGGCCCATTGTCTGGTTTTATCGTTTTAGGAACCCTGAGAATTGCAAAACAACGGGTCCAATATTTTTTAATATCTTTTACCTTCTCCCCTGTGTGTGCAGATGCACACAGCGCTCCAGAAAAGCTATCTACAGATACATGTACATACATAAGACGGCCAGAAGAATTTACACGGGTAACATCTGTTTGCCATATTTCATTAGCTTGTAGGCCTTGAAGTGTAACAGCACTAGGAAAACTGTGTGGTGTCAGTCGCTGACAATCAGGGCAAGAGTGAATAATGTCCTTGGCTTGAGAGAAAGAAATCTTAAATTGTTTGCGCAAGCCAGCAGCATTTTGGTGAAAAAAGGAATGAGAGGCCACAGCAGAGTGGAACCACACTGTGCCAACAGTAAAAGAGTCAGCCACAGCATTTCCTTTAGTCAAAGGTCCTGGCAGCACAGCGTGCTATCTAATGTGACAAATAAACAAAGGATAAGATCTTTTATTTAAAAGAGTTTGCAACTCAAAAAATTTGTTGAATAAGTCTTCATCATTTATCTCCTTTAAATAAGATCCTGGTAACTGCTGTACAACACATAAGACATATTCTGAATCACAAACAATATTGAGTGGTTCCGATGGAAATAAAGCCAAAGGGTGTAAAACAGCCTGCAATTCCACAGGCTGCGTGGAACCTTGTAACAAAACAACAGACGTCTGCCATACTCCATTATCCAGCCAGGCAACTACACCTTTTCCAGTTTTTCAAGAGCCATCTACAAAAACAGTACGAGCATTAACAATAGGAGTTTCTGATGCTATCATCTGTGGTTCAATGTTTAATGTATGAAGGTTTTGCAGTAACTTACATTTAGGCAGTGAGAAAGAAATTTTGTTTGTAAAGTTAGCCAATGCGATTTGCAATGATTGTGATTGAACAAAAAGGTAATAAAAATCTTGTTTTGAAAAAGGAAAATACAATGTGTTGGGATCAAAACCAATGAGACACTGAGTGCGTGACCGTGCCTTTTGTACCACAGTCACAATCATTTCTAAAGACTGCTTAATAGTTTTCTTTAAAGTGTTAGAGAGAAACACCCATTCTAAATATAGAATTTTCTGAGTGACTTTATCATGTTGTCCTATAATAGCAAAAGGTTGTTTTGGACCTTGTATTACATACACATCAACAGGTAAAGTTAAGTCCCTTCTATGGGCTTGTAACATAGATATCTTTTGTGAAACTAAATTTAATTCTTCCTTGGCAGCTGGAGTTAAAATCCATGGTGAAGTCAAATCAGGATCACCTTTCAGAATGTTAAAGAGATTACTTAATTCTTCACTTGTTATACCTAGCATGGGTCATACCTAGTTTATTGTTCCTAATAATTTTTGAGCATCGTTCAGAGTTCATATATCTGTCTACAACTTTAATGATTGAGGCTGTACTGTTCTTTCCATAAGAATCCACCCTAAATATTTCCAGGGTGGCATCTTTTGAATTTTTTCTGTAGCAATTTGAAGTCCAAAGGTTTGCAGAGAATCTATAAGATGTTGCACAACACTTTTCAAATACTGCACTGTTTCTGCTGCAATTAAAATATCATCCATATAATGATATATTATAGCATTTGGAAATGCATCTTGGCTCTGTTGAATTGCAGCAGCAACTACTATCTGACATATAGTAGGACTATTTATCATGCCCTGACGTAGCACTGTCCACTGATAACGCTGCATAGACACAGCATTATTTACACTAGGCACTGAAAAGGTAAAATGTGAACAATCATCAGGGTGTAAAGGAATTGTGAAGAAGCAATCTTTTAAATCAATGACTTGTAATTCCCTCTCTTTAGGGATCATTGTAGGATTTGGCTTTCCTGGCTGAGTAATCCCCATAGGTTGTAATACTGCATTTATCACTCGTAAATCCTGTAATAACCTCCATTTTCCTGACTTTTTTGGAACAACAAAAATCAGCATGTTCCATGGACTAGTTGAAGCGACAGTGTGCCCTTGCTGCAACTGCTCTTGAATTAATTTATGTGCTTGTGTCAATTTCTTCCCTTTCAACAGCCACTGAACAACCCAAATGGGTGCAGAGGTTAGCCACCTAAGTTTGAGCAGGGGTTTTACATCAGTGACCCTTAGGATAAATTTGTATTGACAGTGGTTAGGGTAATGTGCCATTGTTTCAATAAATCTCTGCCCCGCAAATTTACAGATGAGTCAACTACATAAGGCTGAATCCATGCTTCATGCTTCTCAGGCCCCTTTACTGACAAAAGTTTGGCACTTTGCATGGGTTTTTGAGTGCCTCCTATACCAACAATTGTAGAAAGAGCTATTTGCAATGGCCATGAAGTTGGCCAGTCCTTTTTTGATATTATAGAAATATTTGCTCTGTTATCTAGCAATCCTGAAAACCATCTACCCTCAATTTGTAAATTTAAAATCAGCTGTTGCTGTGTTATTTCCTGTGATCATAATACAAAAGGTCTCCCGGAGCTACCAAAGCTACCGTTACCTCGATTATTTTGCACTTTTTGAGGTACCCAATAAGGAAGCAATATTAATTGGGCTATTTTTGTGTTTGCCAGAATTGTACACGGAATTTGCATTGAAGCTAGCATGATTTTAATTTCCCCTTGATAATCTGAATCAATAACTCCAGGGTATACAATTATTCCCTGTGTTGTAGCACTAGATCGTCCAATTATTAATCCTAACATGCCATCAGCCAAAGGCCCAAATATTGCAGTCCCCACAATATATATCCTCTGTTCTTTCATTAAGAGGTTGCATGCTCTTGCCAAATCCAGCCCGATACTCCCTGTAGTTGTGGGTTTGAGGTCATAGACGGTTCTTGCAGGCTGCTTGATTGTGTAGCAGTCGAATTGGTTATTGGTGCCTGCACTGAATTCTGAACCCTGTTGGTTTGTGGGGAGCGGGTCTCACGTCCCTCTTGTCGTTTCCCTGTAAGAGGTTACCTTCTTTGTCAAATTTCAATTTGCATTGATTCGCCCAATGATATCCTTTACTACAGCGAGGGCACAATTGATTTGGAGGTTTATCATGTTTGGATTTCTGTCGTTTAGGACATTGCTTAGCCATATGTCCCAATATTCCACACTCAAAGCATTTCACAGTAACTTGATTAACATTTAGTTGTGACAGCACAGCAGCTAACATGTAAGTTCTATGAGTTTCTGTCCCTATGTTTTGACATATCTTAATATACTCTCCAGTGTCAGTAGCTTTTCCTCTAACCGTTTTCAACACAGCCTGACAGTCTATATTTGCATTCTCATAAGCCAATTGAAATAATAATAGTTTTGCAGCTTCCGTATTTTCTACCTGCTGCGCTATCATGGCTTGAAGGTGATCAATAAAAGATACATACGGCTCCTGAGAGCCGTGTCGTATAGAGGTAAACGAAGTGATACCTTGCCCGGTTTCAGATACACATCGTAAAGCCATGATCGCAATTCAAGTAGCTTGATCAAAAACTTGCTTTGGCAAAGCAGCTTGTGCCTGAGGTGTAATATAAGGGCCTGTTCCTTGTAACATATTTTGATCTATACTTATCCCTGATGACAAGTTCTCCATAATTTGTTCCACCGATAAATCATTGTATTCTAATTGCCATGCAGAATATTGAGCAGAGGTCAACACCATTTGCATAAGCAATTTCCAGTACCAAGGAGTCATAACATAACTACCTCCAATTGCTTCCACTACTCCCAATGTAAATGAATTCTGTAATCCATTTTCACGAATTTATTTCCGTAATTCTTTTATCATTTCATAAGGTAAACCCTCATGCTGTGGTGGTTTTTGGGGTCTATATATAACAGGAGAAGTAAACATGGTAGCTACTTGCTGTAAAGCTTTTTCTTGACAGTGTTGCATCAAGCTATTTGTATTTTTTCCCAAATCATTAAATGGATCGTCACATTTACCACCAAGGTCTATTAAAGGCGGAGCTGAAGGTACTACAGTTTTTTCTGCACATATTTGTTTTAACAAATCATTTTTTGAAACAGCTTTATCAGCATATGCTCTAACGGGCGTTAGAGGAGGATATAAATCCGGCTCCTTTTCAGGGTCATCGGAATCAGAATCTTGCTCATTAGCAGCCTGCTCATAAACTGTCTCCTCAGAAACAGTATTGGGTTGCATTGATATGATTTTCTCTGCCGGCTGTAAATGCACCAGTGCAGTATAAATTTCCATGTTACAATTAGATTTTCTGATACATCAAATGCCAAACTTTTTTGTGTTTGTAAATGTTCCCCAACTCTTTCCGACACCTTGCTATCAAAAGTCGCCTCTGTGGGAAACCAGTTACAGTTACCCTTTATCCATATTAAAAGCAAAGCAATTTGTTCCCCTGTTACTTTATACCCAGAGGCTCATGAAATCTGCTGCAAAATGTTTAAGTAGAGTTTATGCTCCTGGGAAGCTGCTTGCCCCATGCTACTGCAATCTTGCAACTCACCTGCTGTCTCCTATTTTTTCGGAGTCGTGGCCACATCTTTAGAATACTCCCCATTAGATTGTGTGGGAATCCCCCCTTTCTTCTTTTTCTTGATCACATAGGGGTCACCATCCGTGAGACTGGATTAACCACTCAAGATATCTGTACAAGATTCCGTTTATTTCACAAAAGGATCAGACTTATATATGTTTCCACAAGGATCTAGAAAGAACTAAGGAAGGGCACGCAGCCAAACAGGATGTATATAATATCAGTTGTTTGTTCAACTCGTGACTGTCTTCAGTCACATCTTCCCAGGCACAGACCAGGCAATCCTCTGACCTGACCTTGTGAAACTAGTTCTTTAAAGGCTTGGCAAACATGCAGCACAACAAATTCTAATGTTCACTCTTGATTCAAATGCCAGGTGTTCTGAGCTGGTCCCACACTGGAGCAGCACTTCTTCAGTTTTGGATGTTGCATAAAATGACTCGGTATCATCTCAGCAGCCCTCTATGTAGCAGGTGTTACTTGCATAGTCTTAGGGGATATGTGAAGATAGAAAGAGGCCCTGGAGATGTCAGCACTTCTCTCAAAATGTTCATTTCTGGTTGAGGGCAAGATGCGTGACCAGGATCGTAAGGAAAAGCTGTGCTACTGAGTGGTTACATGACAGGATGCGGAAAAAGGAATTAATCTTAGAAATTGCAAGCTAGCTCATGTTGTTGCTGTGAGCCAGGATCGCAGAGCTGGCACTTCTGCGCTTGCGAGAAACAGTGGATTATTTGGTGGGTAGCAAAGGTCTGGCTAGCCGTGCCTGAATTGGGAATGAGTCAATCAGTGTCACTAATGCTGTATATAACTGATGGACTCATGCTATGAGATAACCCTTAGCTCACATTCTTTCTCAGTTAGCATCAGCAGGACCAGCGGGCAGTGAAAAGAGCAGATCTGGACAGAGGGGAGCACCACGCTTGCTGGAGCCATGGGGTTGCTCTGTGTGCTGTCATGCTCCCCTAGGTGTGGGATTCGGCACTCGAGTGCGCACCCAGACAGATGGCTTTCGGAACACTTTGTAAATGTTGGTTCAGTAGTTTTGTGTTTACAGTCCAAGAACTGACAAGCTTTCACACATATGGTTCCCTCAAAAAGGCTCGATGTCAACTCTAACCTGTGGAAGGCTGTTCTGGGCATTTGTTTTAATCCAGCCCACAGGCATTCATAAAATGCCAATGAGGGAGAGGGAGCTGGAATAAGACGATTTCCAAGTTGTGAAGCAAAATCAGTTTAACTTAAAGAAATGAGGTGAGGAAGGGGAGGAATCTGTCTCTGTGTGTATAGTACAGACTCAGTGTGGCTATGCTATGCTTATTTCTTATCAGGAATCTGTGAAAGCTGTATAAACTACTATGTCTGATCTCAGACTGCTGATAGCCCTGAATTCCTGGGGAATAATTGATTCAGCACTTCTCGTTAGTATGCCGCTCATTTTAGCATGAGGCCTAATTGTTTTTACTTCCACAAAGCTGCATCAACGCAAAGTTTGTTTATTATTTTTGAAGAAGATGGGGGATCGCAGTGGATTGTTGTAAGGGGATTTTGTATGAAACAGTGGAGTTTCAGCATCATGTAAGACTGGTGAGAGATGCTGCACAAACTTGAAATGAATCAGTTGCAAAGCTTTGTTGTGGACTCCTCTTACACGCCCCACCAAAACTAGACTTACAGGAGCCCAAAACCAAATTATATTGATGTTTGGAGGATTTGCTGTTCTGAGGCTGATTCTCTTATCACAGACATTAAGGTTTCATCCTAGCCTAAGGCTTTGATGTTCTATCTTACATTCTACATCATGGCTTTAAGATGAAATAAAACTGTGGGCAAATAACAGCTGGACATTTTGTGAGATAAGCCGTAGTGCTAGGGCACTGTGTCCTCACACACTTTTATAGCTACTCAACATAAAGCAACTTATCCATGTTTCTCTGAGGGATGGAGAAATTCCTTCTGGTTTTCTTTTTTTCAGGCTCTTCATCTCAGAAGTTATCATATGAAAGAATTTGTGCTATTTCAACAAACACCTTGTTTAAAACAGAGAAAGAATTTTTTTCTTTCCATAGTTTGCAAATTCTTGGTGGGCTGGAATATTAGTTTATTGAATTTGTGTGACTTGGTGTGTGTGAGGCCACAAATGACTGTGGCACAAGCAAAACTCTTTGTAAACTAATTCTTGTAACAGGAGAGATCCAGAAGTGTTTCTTTCCTTCATAGCAAAGATTATGCCTCTTTCCAAGATAAAGTTCCAGCATATCTTTTTTTTTTTTTTACCTCTATATATTTTCCTAAAGGCACCTGAAGCATATCCTAGGTTTTTGTATTTTAGCATTGCATTTACAGAAATGTTGAACTGCTGCAGCAAAACAAACAAACAAACAAAACCCCAAACCCCTTGGTCTAAAGTCTAGATAGACACTATGGACAGCTTTTTTGCAGGAAGACTAAAAGTTGAAATCACCTGGGGGTTTGGGTTTTTTTGCATGATCCTAGGGAGAAAGTCAAAACCAGAAGTAGTGCATAATAATAGCGTTTGCAACCTCTTCCTTGCACACATGTGGTGCTTCTGTTTTTTTGCCTCTTGTGTGACAAGTCGCAATGCCAGGCTGCTTCTGTGTTAGCTTATTTTTGCTTGCAACTACAAAATGGGCACAAATCTGATGGTGACTTAATGCTAAATTGAAATGAGATCTAAAGTAGCCTTGTCCTGTTCTATGGGAACCTGTATTTTATGTGCAGTTTTATGATGCACTTGAAATCATGTCTTGTGGCAACAATATCGTCCTCTCTTCTCTCTTTGCATGTGTTATGAGAGAGGGAATGCTGTTATGTGCTACTTGTGTAGAAATCGTAATTCTTCTCAAATACAGATAGAAAGTAGGGATTCCCTAAAAGCATCCAACAACTTAGATCAGAAATAGGCTTAATGCCATCTTACAACAGAATCTGTAGGAGGGACATAGTTACTACAACTGGAATTAGCTTAGAAAACTGTTATTGATAGCCATGATTTTTTTTTTAGTATGCATTTTAGCAAGCCTTGACGAAAATGGGCTTAATGACTCTTCCCCCTTTGGGGAGCAAGTGTGCATGTTCTTAAGTCTGACAGGCATAAGAAAAAATTGAGTACCGGTTCAAAAGATGAACAGGTTTCTCATTATTTTCCTGTAAGGAATAAAAATAGATAAATTTTCTAAACTGGAGATGTAAGAAGCAAGCAAGTTCCAAAGAAAACTGGCTTATCAATTACATTGTGGGGTGGCTGTGGATATTTTCATCCTCTGAACAGGAACCCTGAGTTATTGGACTACACTGTATTGTGAATGTATTGTTGTCTGTGGTTTCTGTGCATGCCCTTTAAGAAATTGTTCAACTCCTTGAGATTTACCCATTCATCTGTCCACCCTTCTCCCACCATCTGTTTCATTTGCTGTGGACATGTGAAGTTGCTCCATCCCTGCAGCAAAATGCAGCCTGAATGGTTCACAATCAGGCTTTTGCATGAAGCAGAGTTTCAAGCACGAATGGACTTGCCTCTCCATTGAGGTGTAGCCCTATAAAGAAGCTGGGTTTTGTATTCCAGCTGCACATCTGCTAATTCCTTCAAGACACTACAGACTTTTATTTCTTTGACTCTAGGTCTGGGATGCCAGGCTGGAGGAAGAGCCTTGTTTTTTGTCTGCAGAGAACGCAGGACAGAGGTAAGGCAAGAGGGGAATATGACAGCGAAGGGGGAGACTATAATCTAGGGGATGCTCATGAGAAGGGGTTGGGTTCAATGCTCCTTTTTCTACTCATTGATATTGCTGAAGGTGCAGGATCTATCCCAAAGCTTGTGACTTTTTATTTTAAAAAAACAAAACCACAATGCAGCTTTCCCATTCGAAAGCATATTTTTAACTTGAAATCTGTTCCTCTTCCAAAGTACTGGTCCAGATCTCCATGAGGATATTGTTAGTGAATGCATGCCTGCTTTGCTTACAGCTCTGTCTTTAATCTGAACCTGGCCTAGCAGATACAGCTCTTACAGTGGTAATGTTATGTCTATTAAAAGGCATCTACCAGAGCATAGCAGTTGGGAATGTTAAAGTTTGTGTACCTACTTCATGCTCTGTTTTCCTTCTTTTAAAGAAAACACTGGGCTATTGATTGTGTGAGGCAGATAGACACACGCTCATTGCAGCTGTAACTTTCCAAAGAGGCTACTTTCTAGCTCTGAGTTTAAACCCTGTTATTTATGTTCATTTAGTGTCAGGGTGATGATGTGAGCTGTATTTATATCGTCTTCACTGCTTGTGAAATGCTTCTGTTTATATCCCACTGTTTGAGCTGAATTACTTTAAACCAGCATGCTCATGGCAGCAAATTCAGGTTTTCTGACATGGTGGCAGGAATCCCTGTTCTGTAGCGCATTGCTGGACTACTTTGGAGGAGGGGTGATAATTTATATTTACTAGTCCTAGCACAATATTGTTGAATTGCTGTTGGTGCTTTTAAAACATATATTGAATGGCGATATTAAAGTGTGAACTGGGTAGGATTTCAGTTCAGTACAAAGCAGCATTTTTAGGTTTTTTTTTCCTTAGAACTACAGAAAACTAGCCTGAGGTTTCTCATTTGTCTTCTCAGGCTAGAAATGCCAAAGCATGTGTCTATTTTAAAAATAAGTATATATTAAAAAAAAGGTCTTTGTTCTGTTAGTTATCAATGATCCTTGAACTATGCTTTGAGATGCAGACATGAAGACATCCCTTTTGCACTCCTGTTTATGGAGGGTCTAGTTCTTGACACTGAGCAAAAGATGGGCTGGCATAATTGAGCAAATTATGGCTCCACATGTGATTTCCTGATGCACGGGAATGATTAAATCTGCATACCTTGGCAGGACATTTCTCTGGTGTATGATCATTTTTATCAGAGAGATTTAAATCAGCATAATTGGGTAGGGAGTTTCTCTACTATATGAGCATTGGATACCTAGCAGTCATCTGCCATATGCCTGAGTAGATGGCTGAGTGGCAGCTATGATTAATTTATTAAGAGAGCAAAACTATCGGCATATATATTCCTTCTCTGATATTCTGGTAGTGAAAAGCTGCTGGTAGATGTTTTAGAACAGTTGGACTCCTTCCCCACCCCCCCCACCCCCATAGCTCAAAACCTTGATCCATTCCAGTTTGGATTCCCCTTTATTTTCAACAGTTAGATTTATCTGCAATAAAGTGTTCTCTCACTATCCATCATCCCATCAATTGCCCCCAAAACGTGGAGGACGTAAGTTGTCTTTCTGGACAAAGTAGTTGAGCGTTGTGCATGTTTGAGGAGATGCTTGAAAGGCTGTATAGCAAAATCTTGCCCAGGGAAAGAGCTAGCAGCATCTAAGGAAGAAAGGGATAGCTGTTGCTGGCTCGCTCCCAGGTTGTCTCTGCAGCAGTGTCACGGAGGTGAGCCACTCGTGCTAGTAACAAGATCTCAACGCGGTAGATGGCAGTACGAGACTGCTATTACACCACGTAGCTCATCTCTCAGCGGTGCTGTCAGCACTTAGCAGAGGTTACCTTACCTAAATGAGCGTCTCCCGCTGCAGTTGCCTGTCATCTCTCCAGCATTTGAGGAGTAAATTGGTTTCTTCTCCCCATTCCTCCAGTCTCGTACGTGTAAAGTGAAGTGAGAAATGAGACAAGTGGAGAACACAGAACTGCAAGAAGAGCCGACCCTGGATTTCAGGCAGCCAGTTCAAATTCTGCATGGGTTAGTGAGACTCAAGTTTTAGCTTCTGCTTTTGGCCAGCCCTCTGAAACAAAAGTTGGGCAAGTGCTTGTATGTGAAGTAGCATGAGCATAGCAGCTGCCACCCTTTCAAACTCACAGCTGACAATGGCTTTGCTAGGGATAAGACTAAAGATTAAATAGGTAAGGAATTCCCCAAAAGGGCTGTTAGCTTTGCAGGAACACCAAAACACATACCCTAAGAAAATCCACATTTCTTTTGCTTGAGTGATCCTTGTCCTGTTGTTGAACTGGACTCCAGTCTCCAGGACAGGCCTCTTGATACAAAGGTTACTTAAAATAGAAGCCGAGAAGGCACCAAGTGTTGCTATATGTATCATAAAAGAAAGCTTAGAGTGATTATAGATGTTATTTTAGAAATAATTGAGAAAAGAAATATTGAGTCTCTGTACAAAGAGAGAACTTGGAAGTGTGTGTGGCACTGCTGCCATTAGTCAAATATAGACAAGTGGAATGAGAACTAGAATAATACTTCACAATGAATAACTACATCAGGCAAAAGTCCAATGATGGCTCTATTAAAGCCTTGATGAGTGCCAAGCAACTCCTCAGTTACACCAAGGAGCCGTACAAAATGTAAATTCCAGTATTTTGTGAAACACTGGAGGAGGGAGCCTACACTACATGGAAGTTAAGGGGGCTTTAAATTTTTTAACTCTTGGCCACAGTAGTTATTTCCTTGCCAGCTAGTTTGGGAGAGATCAGAACACTGAAATGGCAATTACTGTCTTTTTCCATCCCCTATGAATGTACATGCAAAAATACAGACCATTTTCATTAAGATCAACAGTCAATATCAGTGATTTGCAACTGTCTTGCCTCCTTCTCTGATCTGAAATAGACTGTAGTCGTTAATGTGTTACTTACTGACAGCTGGAGATGGGTCACAATGAGAAGGACAAGGAAGCAAGACAGTCGTAGTAATGACTTCTAACATACGTTGACAGAGCTGTAGTGTTGCTTTCTGCACCCTGCTCATTTCTTGAACCGCTTCTGTTCACCCACCAAAAAAAACAACCCATTGAGTTTTATGTAGTGGTAATATTGAAAGTAGTCTTCATGAGGTGCAGATGCCGATGTTCCTTACTGAGAGATGGATGGATAGTGTTTCTCTGCTTACTATCAAGTGCAGTAGTTCTGAGTGGTTTCTGGTGGAATAGATGAGTGCTTAATGCCAGCTCTGGTTTAAGGGAAGCTCAGGAGGGAGCCTGAGACTGTGGCATGATTGATGGGTGGGTCCAACCCTGTCTTCATGTCCTAAGCCATCTGCCACTGATGCACAAATGAAACTCACCTCACAAACTGGTTTAGCACAGCTCCTAGGTCATGGGGTCTGGATGCAATAGGATCAGCAGGACCAAACAAGTCAGAGTCAAACCTGCTAGCTGCTGCCCTGACTCTGGCTGTTCTGAGCATGTGGGATGGTTGGTCTTGTCCTCACTTTCCTTTCAGTGCAGTTGTAAATGGAGTTCTGGGCATGGCAGGTACTACTGTCATGTTAATAGATGGCACAGAAGTAATTCTGCTGTGAATTTCTTTCATGGTTGTTGAAAAATGCTAAGCTATTCCTGGGAGAAATGACAAATCCTCGGTGAGCAACTTTTTTTTACTTGCACAGCCAGTAAACAAGAAAGATGCAGTTTGGGAGTGTGGGGATAGCTTAGAGATCCTTCTCCATATAGAAAATTTTGTCAATCAGGAAATCAAAGCAAAATGTAGAGCATGTCCTAATTGGAAACCTTCCCAGGCTGAGATCTGTCTGATACCTGGGGTTCTCGGTGGTGCAGAGCCAACTATCCTGTACCTGATGACTCTTTCACTTAAGTGATTTGTAAAACTTCCCTGAGGCACCTCTGCAATGAGGAGTAGAGATGAAACCTTATGTAGCCAGAAGCAAATCTTGCTGCTAAGTGAATGCCTGGAATGAAAATCTTCATATAGCAGTGGGATGGTATGGGGATCTCTATTGTGGGTAAATGGTGATAAGCACTGTTCTTGCTTGAGAGGATTATGTGACTCCATGAAGGTGAATACTCGGACATGGTGCAAATGGGTGACGTTTTATTAGTGATGCTCTGTGTGTGTGTGTGTCTACGAGGAAAGATGGTGTGTGTGAGGGAGTAATTGACAGAAACGAAAAAGGGAAGGAGAGAGTCCTGAAAGCAGTTTTGAAAGGGAAAGAATATGTTTCCAGCAGCAGCAGTATCTTCAAACACAAGTTAGAAAAGTGGCTCTTGCATTGCTGTGACTAAGTTCAGGCTTGTTTTTAAATTCTGTCTTCCTAAATAACAGTCCAGATCACGCAGTGTCTTCACAGTAACCCAGACAAAGCTGTCCGCTGGCCATCCTGAGGAGCCTTTGCACCAAATGGCATTGTCTCTTATGTTGTACAGTTGTAAGCAAATATTAACAGTATTAAGCAACTGTATCGGCTGCTAGTGCTTCAGGCTCTGTGCCGACTGCTCGGATTTGGAGGGTACACAGAATAACATGTAACATACACGGTCACCTCAGCGTATTGAATTTCTGACACTTGCCTCAGTAGCCTGGAAATCAATAGGCAACAGCTGCAGTGGAGGTCTGGGCACTGCACAGCCCTAAACCCTGCTGTTAGCAGGGGAAGAGGCACAGACCTCCGAGTCTTGATTAAACACTGATGTTTTGGGGCAAGCAGTGAGGAAGATGCAAAGCTTCTCTGGCTTTGTCTTGCTACGCGGTGTAGTCCTGCCAGCACCATCTTCTACGTTGCTGGGTCACTGGTAGGTAAATGTGGAGAATCTCTGTGGCAGGACATCGGCAGTAATTGACAAGATTATTTTGTTTTGGGAAAGCAAGGTGGACATCCAGTCTAGTGTTGCTGGCAGAAAAGGTGTCTGGCGTTTGCAGCTTGCAGCAACAAGTAACAGCATCTAAAAGCTAAGAACCCTCAAAGGAAGCAAAGCCAATCCTTTGGTGCTAGCATCAGCCCAGTAGTCAGGTCAGCGAAGACACACCTTGTGCCCAGGAGAAGACACCTGATGACAGTGGTGTTGCAGGAGGAGGAGAGCCAAGTGGAGATACCTCATACCACTGGGTTTGCTGGCTGGCAGGCAGCTTCACTACTTCAGCCCTGCGAGCTTGTTGCACACTTACTTTGCAGGGCTCTTGCAGAATGAAGATGACTTTGGAAGGAGGTGAGGGACTGGTCTGAGCTTCTCTGTGCTTATGCTGTAATTTCCAAAGAAGGAGGTGAGGAACCGACTTCGGAGCTGACTCCAAGTGTGCCTTTGGGACAGAAACAAGGAGCGCTTGAGCTCCCTTCCAGCAGGAACAGAGCACAGTGATGACCATATCCTCATGGTGCCCATAAATAGGGTGTATACTTGTGTCAATGAAATCCAAAGATGGTCTCTGTGCCTGTCTAAAAGGTATTCAGCCTTTCAGAGAGATGAGTATCACCCAGAAGTGGCAGAATGACAGATCGCTTCCAGCCTTCAAAACCTAGTTGGACACGAGTACTTCTGCAGAAGTCCATAGAATGAATGTATGCCCTGAAGTTCCCAATAAGAAGCAGGCAACAGTGTAAACTGTTTCCACTGCTTGTGTTTAAGGCAAAACAGAACCAAGTGGGATTAATAGGTAAACTTGCTATTAATCAACCTCTGGTAGTGGTAGCAATATGAAGATAATCCATTTTAAAACTGCCTTTAACCGTCTTCCATGACAGGATTATTTTTAAATTCCATGATGTCAATGCTGTTTACTGCTGTCTGTGGGCTATGGGACACACAACTGCATACAAGGGAGAGCGTAGCACTCATCAGTGAAACAAACACCCTGATGCTGTGTTGTGACAGATTTATGCCTTATATCCCCAGTGCCATTCCATGTGCCTGGGAGGTGAAAGCAGAGACCGGTTCGTCATTAAAGCAGCTGTCTGCTACTTACATGCCATGGTGGGGTAGAAATAGGTTGCTCATAGTTCCCTGCCTGCCCCACATCCAGTTGTAAGGATACAGGTTGCACTGCTTCAATGCTCAGTAAAATAGCCCTGCCTTGGTAGAGAAAGAAAATTTATCTTTTACTTAATTAGGTCCAGGAGGGGGAGAGAGAAAGGAAAAGATTTTTCTACATACCTAAATACATTTCCTTTGTGCAGTATTACATAGGTGAAAGTAATTTCTAGCTTGATCTTGAATGCTGTCAGGCAGTAGCAGTAGGTCAATATGGGAGGGGAAAGCCCACAGTTCCCTCTGTTTCCCCAGAGGGTTTCATGATGCCTCCAGATCACTGTTGAAGCAGGGTGCCCTTGGAGGGTGCCACCTCGCTAGTGGTACATCTTCACTCAAGCTGCTGGCAATGGTGGGAGAACAGAACACCACTCCTAAGGGTTTCCCAAGTGCCAGATCCTTATCGACTCAGAAATGGCAAAAAGGGAACTCTTAAATCACTTGGTTTGGGGCTGAAAGTGAAGATTGTCTCATTTCACTAATTTTCCTGGTTGCAGGGAGTCAGCTTATTCTCACTGTGGGCTGATGAAGTGAATGACCTTCGGGGTGAGGGAATACACGACAGGAGAATTTGCTAGAGATGTCTGGAAGCATACAGATCAAAGACAAAATGGAAGCTAAAGCACCTGGACATTCTCCCTTAACCCTTGCAGGAAAATGGGATCTGTACTTGGGAGCCTCCTCTCAGCACACATGCGATATCACTGTCTGCTCACCGCTCTGTGCATACAGTGTGCAGGAGAGTGTGAGATCCATCTGACTTGAAAAGCCTGGTTTGCATGCTTGGTGACAGAGCTGAACCTTTGCTCAGTAGCCAGCTCCCGAGATTGGAAAACTTGGTGCTTTCACCTTTTCTTCTTACAGCTGTAGTGGTATTTAAAGCACAGTGGACCCAACTCTCCTCATGCCAAAGCAAGCTGCTGGGAGGGAGATGTAGAGCTTGAAACTACCTAGGGTTCTAGAGATTATGTTCCCTGCAAACCTCTAACTCAAGACCTACCTTCATCTCTCCAGCCCTAGAGAGACACCCCAAAACACATGCAAGGAAAAACTTGCTTTTTTTTCTGAGCCATGCTGCCTGCTTTTGCTGCAGGCACTGCAGGGCAGAGACCTTCCCTTTTGCCCAACTTACAAGCAGCTGGGACTTCAGTCATGCTGCACTGTGTGTGTGTTCCTCAGTGGGGCAAGGACCACCAGCTGGTGAAACAGTCAATGCACAGGGCACGGTTAAGTCACCACAGATTGCCCTGTCCCAGGGCATATGGCCAAAGAGGAATCTGCCTCCCAAATTTGGTTTTACAACCATTTCTGCAGGATGGTGCAGCTGGGTGGGAGGACAGCAGCACTTTCGGAAGTTGTGGCAGTAACCATGTGACTGTAGTGCCTAAAATCTTACACCTGGACATTTCTGTCATACAGACAGCTTAGACACTGCTCAGGGACACAGATATTCTCTTCTGAGGTTTCCTATGGATTTTCTGCTGCTTGAAATATCCCTCCATGCCTCCCCTCCAAAGATGTACCATAGCATCTGTCTAATATTGATTCTGCTTATGAATGCACTACCAGTATTTTTAGCTACGGTTTGTTTTCTCTAACAGTTACCCATGTGAATACCGAAGTTAGGCTAATGTGGAGCGCTTGAGAAAATCTCACCATGCTAGCTTTGGCTCTTTCTACTATAATGTATGTGTCAAATTCAATTGTTAAAAGCCCTGAGCTACATTTTCAGCTAGTAATTTGCTTGCTATTTTCATGTTTAATTATTTCTGTGGCACCAATGTCCTTTAAAAGTAGCACTGTTGTAGCCATGACGGTCTAAAGAGATTTAAGGGAGAGAGTCTTTCATAAGATCAGCCAGCGTAAATGGCAAAATCAGATGAGCTTCTAGGTACAAAAAGTGTTGATTTGACCTTACTTTTAAAAGGCCCTTCCTATGTCACGTTTTCCTCAGACTCTCATTTCTTTTCCTGAGAGCGATGTTAGATTGATAATGATCACTTTTCTGGGAATCCTTTTCTAATACCCAGAATCTGAATATCATCAAGCAATTATAAACTACAGCTGAGGGAACTAAGGCACAGAAAGGGCAGGTGATTTGCCTGTGTGGGTGGTTGAGTCAGTCCTATAACTCAACAGTGCTTGTCTCCGTGTGCTGGGTCTTAACTATTGAACAAGCATTGTCTCCTTCCACCAGGATGCGTGCTGGCTTTAGATTAGTCCTTCTCTAAAAAGCTCCTTAGTTTCATTGTCAGTTAGAGTATTTGGTGCATATCATCAGCTTCCTATAAGTTAGTGTGATGTGCCCTGATCAAATCCAGCTATGGAGTTGTGATTTGTTGCGAGTCCCAAAGGTACCAGGTACATTTGCAATGAAATTGCAGAGGGCTGTGTTTTCCCCTGAGGAGCACGCTGCAGAAATGTGTCATATTTAGTGTAAAGAAAGGAGCCCTTTCAGAAGGTGTAGCTGGGTGGGGAGTCAGTCCCTACTTATGTTTCTACTCTGATGGTAAATGTGGGCAAAAGTATCTTTTCGTTTCTGTGATTTTTTCTGTGCCGCTAGTGGGGGACAGGCAGGGTCTGAGCTATAGCAGTGCTCCTGCTGCTGCTGGTCCTTGGGAAATCTCTCTTAGAAGTGATTGCTCCAGCTGGCTAGAATAAGCCTTCAGGTGCCATCACTCCAATCACTGTCCTTTAAACTGATGGGTAATTCCCTGGTTAGAAATATGGAAGGGAGTCAGTCTGCACGGTGCTGCTCTTCTTCGCCGTGATGGGAATCTCTCATGCAGTTCTCAGGCATTGCATGCCACTACCTGCCCTCTGTAGTGTTGCAAACTCTTATGCTTAAATTAAGAGGGCTGTTCTTAGGGGTTTATGATTATCCCAGCTTAACACACTGGGAAAATACACTACTGATAGCAACTTCAAAACAGATCGTCTCCAGCCCAGCTCCCACATTGCTCTTCAAGAACTTGTGAGGGGGGGAATAAAAAAATACTTCACTAATTTAACTGTAGGCCTTTAACTCAAGTCCCTCTGTTAGGATCCTCATTCCTTCAGAGTCCCACAAAGTTGCGGACCTCGGTAGGTTTCTGCGTTCAGCCCCCTTCTGCAGAAACTGGTTTGCTCCCTCCATGTGCGCAGGGCTGCAGGAGGTCGTTTCAAGCAGACCCCCTCCCAAGTGCCTTCGGGTTGAGCCAATTCAGTTTTCACCAGGCAGCGCAGAGGTTTCCAGACTCCTGCTGCCCAGCTTGGCATATGCTGTGTCACACTTGGCTGCCCTGTAAACCTGGCTGCCAGTGTCCAAACTGGCAAATGCTTCTCAGACGTGAGCTGTGGGCAGAGCATGGAGGGTGAGGCTGCTGCCCCTTAGCAGGCTGCTCAGCTGTCCTATGACAACTGCTTTTCATCCAGGTAGGGACAGAAAACCTGGTCTGAAAATTAAGCTGAAGTCCACATGAATGCATTTAGATGGATGTATTGCTTTGGTATTGGAGCCACCTTGTCTAGTGCAGGTGGTGTCAGACGCTAGCCTTCTGAAGCAAGAATGAGCTCATACTATCTCAAGGAGAGCTTGGTCCATAATATTTTAGATTATAGCAGACGTAGCACATAACATTATCAGTCTCACAAAGGGAGGCAGAGATGTAGAGTGAGACCTACCAGCCAGCTAATAAAAGGCCTAATGAAGAACAAAAAAGCTGCTAGTCATTGCAGAGATATGTTGCCCCCAGGAAATTAAAAACATGAATACCCTGGCATACGCAATAAACATCTCCTTTGTGTCTGTGTAAAAGCACCGAAACCTCTGGAATATTAAGAAATGACAAAGATCCTTTTAAGTCCCCCCCCCCCCCCCCCCCGCTTCAGCTGCTTGCAAGTGGTGATGAAGGAGATGAAATACACCAACCTGACTGTTGTGCAACTTTATTTACCAGAGAGCCCAACTTCAGAATAAATACACGCATGGAGGAACGCACCTGTGTTAAGGCTGCCAGACGGCTGCCGCTCATTCAAGGGAAGAGGGGCCAGGTGAAAGCTGTAAAAGGAAGGTAGAACACGAACGGCGTGTTTTCCATACCTTTCCTGTGCGTGCATTTGTCCAACACCAGCTGGTTATTTGGGGACCCGCAGAAACGCCGGTACGGGTCAGAGCCCGGTGCTTGACAGCAGCCGGGGGCCCATACTTGTCCAGGCTGACCCCCCCCAGGGGAAAACCTATAACAATATAGAGAGCCATAATTTTTTCCTAAACGCCCCCGCTTCTGCCGTACTCTCGCCATCCGCGGCTGGCGGGCAGCGCACCGGCGCGGGGGGCGGGCGGGTGCCCGGCGCGGCGCCCCGCGGGGCCGTGCGCAGGCGGGGGCGGGCAGCGCCGCTCCCCCCGCCCGGCCCCGCCGCCGCCGCCGCCGCCGCCGCATGCACCGCCCGGCAATAAAGCGCCGGGGAACCCGGCCGCCCTCGGCAGCGCCGTTCCCGCCGGCCCCCCCGGGCCCCTAGAACCGGTGCCGCTGCCCCGGGGGGAGGCAGCGCTGCCCTCCGCCGCGATGCCGGGCTGGAGGAAGAGCCTCGCCCTGTGCCTGCAGCGGATGCAAGAGGACGGTGAGCACGGGCGGGGGGGGGGAGAAGGGCTGGAGATGCTCGGGTTTACCCTCCGCCTCGTTTTTTCCTTCTTTTTTTTTGGGGGGGGAGGGGGTCTACCTGGGAGGGAGGCAGTCTTCTGCTGGCATGGAGCTCCGCGAAGGAAGGGGCTGGGGGGGATGCTCTTCGTGCCGGTAAACTTTGCTGCAGCAGATCTGTCCTTCCATCCCCAGGCTTGCTTGGTCTCTGCTTTATTTTTTTATTTATTTTTTTTTTTCTTTAAGTGGTGGGGGCAAGGCTGAGCGAGAGGTGGCTGCGCGGTCCTTTCTGGATATTTAGAGGGGTTTGCAGCATCTGAGCTCTAACTTTCTAAAGCTAGCGGTCCTGCTGTTTTCAGCTGGTAATTTTTCCCCAGTGCCCAACTCCAACTGGGGATTAAAGGGTTTGCGAATTGCACGGAGGACGTGTCGCGGTAATCTGATTCCTATTGTGCCGCTTACTGTTGCTCACGGTGACTGTGAATTATTTTGTTTACATGCTCGAGAGTGCGGTGTTAAATAAATGCTGGACCTGCAGCTCGCAGAAGTCGGGAGAAGACATCCACAAGGTGGCACAGCATAAGGGAGGTTTAAACCTCGCACTCCGACTCCTGGGTTTGTAGATGAACGGGGATGAGGGTGGTGGGGAAAGTTTATGTCTCCGAAATGAAGTGCGGTTCCCATGTGCTTTCCTAAGACTCGGGTGGAGGAGCTGATGGTAGATGGGCAGAAGTAAGAGGGAACGTGTGTCTTACTAACCTTGGCCGCTTTGGTGCAAGCAGTTAATGGCAGGTTTTTCTTTTACATCCCTTTCCCTGGCTGCCAGTCTAGATGGTGCACTGGTAAGCAGACTTAGCAAATATCTGAAGCGGCACTGTTGCATCATTTGGTGTGAGTAACGCAAAAAAATCAGGGAATTCTCTGGTCCTGCTGGTTAATAAGCACGGAGAGAAATTGTGCTGTTAGGTGCCCTGTAAGGTGTCAGGACAGAGTCGTTAAGCTGCTGAGTCTTTTTGATGCTGCTTCCTTGCTCCTATTGCTTTGGGAGAACACCATCTATTTCTCCCACTGGACCCCTCTGGGACCATGGCTTCCACCCAGAGACTCCAGCCACCTGAGACAGAGCTGTTAAAAATCTTGTCCTGTAGAAGAGTAAATCAATCCCCTGTTCAACACACCAAGACCTGTCGGCATGAATTCAGCCCCGTTGTGGTGCAGTGCTTTGTAATGCTGCCCTGCTGCAGCTGACAGGGATGCTCTGGCACCACTGGACCAGGGATAGCTTTAGGGGCCTTATAAAAACACTTACAGCAGCAAGCTCCTGATGTACACCTGTACTGGGTTAGCATGTTTGCCAGGTTACTTTCTCTGTGACTTCATATGTATGTACTGGCTCTTGTTTCTGGGGTCTGTGTAATGCCTTTCCTCCTCATCTTCCCTCCCTCTGACTTCAGTCCCAGCACTGCAGTGATTCTGTGAGTGGTGTACATCCCTTCAAGTATGTCTGGGCATTTTCCCTAGTGACATTGCATTTATTTCCACGGGTGGCTCAAGAGTAGTCAGTCTTTGGAAGTTACCATTTAGTTAATCACAGAATGGTTTATCTGGAGGAATAAATCTTGCAGGCTTGAGCTGATGTGCTGTGTAGAGGAGGAGGTATATGCCTGCTAAAGAATGTGCTGAGTTTGTAGAGAACTTCTTTCCCCTTTTCCCAAGGCGACCGGTTTGATGGTCGTATTACAGCATATCACTGCAGAGGTAGCAGAGGAGGTATTTGGTAATGTTTTTGTAGCACTGCAGTGTTAACAGGTATGGTATGGGGTTTAACTGGATGCTAGAGAAGGTTTTGCATCATGTCATGTATAACACTGTCAGGAAACCTCTGCAGGGTTCTCTTCAGATTTTGATTTTGCAAACCAACTTCCACCAGTCTATGAAGAAATACTGACTCCTGGTTTTCCTTATTCAAAACAAGTTATGTCTGCCTTGTTGACATCTCCATGGCTATGCAGATGTGGTAGTTTTTGTTTCAGGTCCCTAAGCCGGGGACCTTCTCCCCCAGGCATGCGTGCTCTGGCCCATCAGTGTGTTAACTTCCTCTGAGGACCACGGTACTCAAGTTTCCAAAAGAAATGCCCTGGTGTTCAGCAGGAGCACAGTTGTGATTAGAAGAGTTGTTATATTTTGGTTACTGAATATTAATGTGATGAGCATCTCTTGTAATTTGCAGCCATTCAGTGCTGGGTTGGAAGCTTCATTAATCACAGTTGGCATTCAAAAGGTCAGCCGTGGTAAGTCACACAGGGAGGGAAATGCAAGATATACACAAACTGTGCTGAAATATGATTGCCATTTCAAAACGCCACCCAAAGTGAGTTTCCTTAGGCATGTTTTCCCTTAAAATTTCTGTCCCTTGGGGGATGGGGGTGACTCCTGACCACGGTGCAGAAATGCTTTATCCTGTAATGTATTGTTGTTCCCCACCACAAGAGGGTTGTATATGGGATGTGCTACTCCTCATTCTGTTTCATGCAGGAAAAAAAAGAATTGATGTTAATGGCTTGGAAATTCTTGGTGGAAAACGTGTTCCCTCCAGCCTATATTGCTAACAGCCCTGTTACTCCCAAGTCAGGGGGTCAATTTGCTTCTCTCTGTGTAAACTCTGGGGTTGTCTTGGACCTGGGAGCGGAGGTTAGAGCATACAGCCTGGCGGTTCTGTCCATAGCTATGGATACAGAGCTGTGCAGCCAGATCTTGTGCTGATTTACCTCCCTGATATCTGGTCATCTCTCGGGGCAGTGGAGAGAACTAGTTGGCCATGCCAGACCCTTTCCCATCCTGATTTTCCCCCATGGGCTACTGTCCTTTATGTGAGGACTGCAGGATTTGGACTGTACCCTTGCTGCTCCCAGCCTTTTAGTAGCTAAAGAAGCAAAGGCTAATTTCTGCTTTGGGAGCATGAATGTATGTGGGCAGGTGGGAAAGTCTCTGGGGATTTTGGCACATCTGAGTGGATGTAGAAATTGGATGCCTAGAAAGGATAAACTGTATCTTCAGACTGAGCGGTGGAGATGCTTTTATCCTAACGGATGAAAATAAGTGTTATCTAGATGCGTATGACTTGTATAACGTGGGTCACAGTAGCAGGCGGACACCCTTTGCTAAACCTGAGACATTTTTCTGCTTCTACTGGGAGGGAATACAGAGTCTGAGTGTAAATTTAGGTTGTTGATATAATTCCCCTTCCTCCCCCAGATGGTTTTCTGTCAGTAAAACTAGAAAATTTGACTCTCACCTTAAAAGTCCAATATGATTCCTTATGACTACCCCCCCCACCCCCCCCAAACTCAAACCTTCAGAAAGACTGCTGTAATGTGATTATAAAAGGTGAAGTGAGTTACCCACCCCTTGCATGAATCATGGTGCAGCTGGAAAGGAAGGGGGAAAGGGGCAACTCGGATCTGCTCCAAAAAGTGACAATATTGCAGGATTGCGTTGCTGCTGTTTGCTTCCTTCCCTTGTATACGGCTCCGTGCTGGTTACCTTGGAAACAGCTGTAGGAGCATATAGGGGCATTTTGCTGCTGTGCAGCCATGGGCAGAGGTGTCCTGTGGTGTGTGGGGAAAGGGAAATCCTTCGTGGTGCAGGTTGATTTGCAGGATGAGGGCAGCACCATAAAACCCAGTTGCAATATCTCCCTTTTTCGCCTGCCTTATCTTGCTGCAGGTGCAATTTGGCAAGAGTGGGACCCTGGGGAAAAATTTAGCAGGGGGGTGGTTTTTCATGGTTTTGGCAGAGCTATTTAAATTTTTATAATGGGAAGGTAAAAATATCACAGCAGTCTGTCTTGAGGGGGTTTATAACAGCTGGGCTGTAGACATCAGCTTTTTAGTCTGTCCTCGGAACAGTGTATTGGGATGTTTTGCTCCATAGCTGTGAAACTATGATTATGACTGGAAATGGGGTTCTTCTTTACTTAATCACACACATCAAGGAGAAACATCCCAATAAGATGGAAATTTGCTGGTTTTACATGATTAGCAGAAAATTAGAAGACCTTTCATTGAGTTCCATGTTCTTTGTGGTACGCACACGTGATGCGTAGAATAACTAAAATAGAGTGACTGTTAAAAATAATGCGTATTGTCTTTCGTTCACTTATCCATAAACATTTTGATCTTGCAAACTGTGTGGTGTGCATAACTTGAAATCGGTCGAACTATTCTGCTGCTTAAAATTAAGTGTTAGCTGTTGTGCTTGCACATCAGAAATAATTCATTCATTCAGAAAGGAGGTTTTTGTATTTATCAAGTCATCTTAGGACCATCTTTCAGTGCCAGGTTGAGTCTGTTCAGTTTTAATATGTTGCCTTACAGGGTCCTTTTGTCCAAACCTACAATGACATGATCTATTGTACTGTCACCTAATTTTCAGTAAAGAAATTCAACTGGATAGCTGTGACTTAAATAGTGTGCAATTCAACTGCTTTGTGGTTGAAGGGCTGTTATGTCTGTCCGCTGAATGCAGAGTATTAATATATTCCTGCATGTGATACTCATACTTTACAGTGTATCCAAGCTTTATCAGAGCTGAGGACTTGCACACGCAGTGCTCAGGAATTTATGGGCTGCTGTTTGTTGGTAATACTCATTATACAGGCCACTGCTTTTAAACAAAATGTAAAAATAGAGGTTCTGACCCTCCAGTGAAGTGTGGTGGGGAATTAGGATTACTTGAAGGCTGTGGTGGTAATGCTTAAGGGATAGCGTTCATTCATCAAACTGATGGGACAGCCAGAGCAAATCCTGCTAGACTTTGAAGGGGTCTTTTTCATTCATTAATATGTTGATGTGGACTTGGCACCCGTCGAGCGAGGGAGCAATAGCTGCACCCGAGTGCTATGCCTGCCTGCTCCCCTCCTCGCTGGCTGTCACACTGTCATGCTGCACTGGGTTTGGGCTGCTGCTTTTGATCTTGCGCCTCAGCAATCATAAAATTTAGCTCTGATTGAGAAGTCCTGCACAACTTGAGGATGAAGCCCCAAGGGTTTTCTGGAGTCACTCTAAAGCCTTGCTGGAATTTGATTAAAGACCGAGATTGATCTTTGGCTTGTTTTTTGAAGTGGTCTGCCAGATTTTACGACCTGAATGTGATCCTGTATTCACAGAATTTGGCCATATGAAACTGTACGTATGTCGTACAGTTCTGCTCATTCTCGCTTAAGCTGTCACACTCCATAGGGCTTCTTGCAAAGGAGTTTTTATTAGTAATATTGAGTGATGACACTCGGTGCTGAGCAAATGCATCTGCTGCAGTGGTTTGGCATGCTCTCCCTCTAGAGGTGCCAAGGTTGGAAAGTGTGGGAGGGACCCTTTCAGGAAGCTGAAGACCTTGATGGAAACCATGAATTGTGGTAGCCAGGAGAATTTTGCACTGCGAAGAATTGCCAGATTTGTCTGGACTCAGGCCATGCTTGCTGTTCTCCAAACCTGTTGGTGTTGCTATGGGCTCATGCCAAGCGTAGTGGAAAAGCACGTGGGCATTTCCCAGGAAATGGACATAAGCTTTGAAACTGTTCCAGTCTTGAGCTGTGATTGCAGCTGCTGACCCAGAGGTCTTCTGATGCTCGGGGTTGCACTAAGATGAAGATTGCTCAGGTTAAACTGAGGTGTGTGGCAAGTCTGAGGCCGATGATTTGCTTTGCCTTTTTCATTTGCTGTTTGTCTCTTTTTAAGACACAAGTGCAGGGGAGCTGCTTAGTTATACCCACAGCCAGACCCTTGCTGGGTTGGGTAGGCAAAGGAAGGCTCTCCACCAGGGCACATGCTCTGTGCCAGGTTATGTCTTTCTGTGGTTAAAACCATGTAGGCCTTCCGATGGGTGTCCCATTTTAGAATAAAAATGACTAATTTGTTAATTACTTGACTTCAGTATAGTGGAATAAAATTACTTATTTTGAAACAGAAGTGAATTTATAGAGGTGTAAATGTAGTAGAATAATTATCAAGGTATAGCTCTATTGAAATGTATACCTTTGTAGATCAGCCCTAAGACAGTGAGGCATTTTTGGAGCTCTGTGTCACATAAATGGAGCCATCTCTTTTAGAAGCCAGTCTTAACCCTTGAAGTTCAGGTCGGTGATCTATGCCTGAAAGGCTTGCGTAATGTCTAGAGCAAGTTGAAATCTTGCTGTGTTTTTCCCACGATGATCTCTTTTCCCAGAGGAGCCACGTCTCCTGCTCTGGTGAATGCTGGTGATGACCCCACATATATGGGAACTGCTCCTGCATGCACAGCTTGGCCCAAATGCAGTTACACCATGTAAATATCTGTTTGTGTTCCTGAAATGAGTATAGCTACTGTGGATTGACACTGGTGTAACTGGGATTGGAGCATGGGCAGGGGTTGATCTGGAAAACAAATCCCATGCTGATGGCCTCTGTTGGAAATGCTTGCATCTCGTCTGCAGTGCTTGGCCTGGGTGAACTACACACTGGGATAAAATATCTCCTTTTGGAAGGGTCTGCATTTTGTTCAGTTATACTTGATCTTCCCATGGACTCCTTCCATTGAGAGGAAAAGTAATGCTTTCAACTTAAAATTCCAGTAGGATTGGTTTGGGTTTTTTTCTGTTGGTTTTTTTGTTTTGTTTTGGTTTGTTTTTTCCAGCCTTCTTGTTTTGTCAAGAGAATGAATTACCTTTTTTATTTTCTCCCATTTTCCCCCCACCCCTTTGTCTTTGGAAGCTGAAGGAATTCAAATCAGATAACTAAAACAAATTTTACAATTATGTTGATTTCCTTGTTACTGGCTTTCCCCTTCATTAATGTTAGATGAACTTGGCATCTAGTAATTACTGGCTTTTGGTTTTGAGCCAGAACTATTTTCTGGCTTCAGCGAAATTTGCTGATTCCACTGACAGCATTGGGAGAGCTGCTTTCCACGAGGAAATTAATTCAATCAAACGTATTTTCTTCTGACAGCTTCAGGTATTTTGCATCACGACCACTCTGCATTTAAGGAGAAGGGGGCTACCATGTGCTGTTTGAGATCAAGAAAATGCTGTGCATTAAGACGTGGTTAGATTCATGTCTTATCTGTGTATTTAAGTAGAGGTGTCAGTGACCCTGCCAGCTAAACTGCTGTGTCTTGACGAGTAGAAAACTCTTGCTGAGGCTGCAAAATAAATTCAATTCTACACTCTTCAAGTTGTCTATGAAGTAACACACTTTTTTGCTTAGCAATTATTTCCACTGTGAATAGGGCATTATAGAGCTTTCGTTCTAGCAGTTTTATTAACTGTGGCTGCTGCTTTGTTGCCAGAGTCAGAGGCTATTCTGAGTGTTTATTTGGATTATAGGTGTTGTCACCTTTTCTTGTACATGTGATGCTGTTAGTCATCTTGGTGACACTTCATTTATCTGTGCAGAGAAATAAAGGTCCTGGCTCACATTTGAGTATTGCCTTACAGAACCCAAGGTGGGACCTGCTACTAGAGGCAAGGATTACATCAAGCTTGAGAGATCTCACTTGGGTCCTGTGGGATGGAGCCGAGATTGGCCTCTGGATTTTTTTTTTTCCTGTCTTCCATTTAAAAAAATAAAATATCTTTTCCTCTGTTCTCAGGGCAAAGTTTAGGTGATCTTACAGTGTCCAGATACAGAGGGCGTCTGTCTTACTTTTGGTCCCAGTTTGACAAGAGCAGTCACCACAAAAGCAGTGTGTAGTCTTGGGGGCGGGGGAGGTGGGAAGGGACACGGACAATGATGGGTGGGAAGGTCTTGTCTTCATTTCCATCTCCTTGCAGTAGAGTCCTTGAAGATTTAGCAACAAACAAGATGCAAAGAAACAAGGAGAAAAGTAAGAGAAGCAGCAAACTGTCGGGCAGTGTGACCCTTTTCTTACTTGGTACCAATGTGCTTTTGTGATGCATGTTCAGTCTTCTCTATGTGTGTTTAAGGAAATGATGATGTTTCCAGGAGTGGGGACACCTTCATTAAAACCATCTTGCCCAGACTTTTGACTACTGGAAGTCAGGGGAGATTCCCTGGGGCTGTCACAGTGGGATGAACTTGGCAAAGAGCTGGGAGGATGAGTTAGTAAATATTCATAGCAGCTTGTCTCGGGGCTAAGTGTTAATCCTGAACAGCAGGTACTATTGGGAATGAATATTTTGTTTCTAGATTAAATGTTCTTTTGCTTACTTTCATTTTGGAGTAAGAGGCAGTCAATCACCCTATTGTACATGCAGTCACGTCCATAAAAAAACCCTCATGAACCTCCCTTTTGTGATGGGAGGGCAGGTAGATCTGTTTGAGGCATGAGCAGTGCTGCCTCTCAGTCGTCTTTTCCCTTGGGAGCATCATCTCTTCACCCTTCTTCCATGTCTGGTTTTCCCCTTCACGCTGGGGAGATATGTGGTCTCTTTGGCTGGCAGCCTTTGCTGACTTAGAAGAAAACTCTTTGTAGCCAGCATGCTGTGAGGTCTTGTTCCTGCAGGATGCATCTCTCCAGGTCCCAGGAGAAGACCAACTCTGATGTGTGCTTGGTGAAGGACACAGCTGCTCTGAGCTGGTATGTGGTTGACCTGCACACCTTATATGTAGGATGTGGACATCATTGACGGCTCCTTGCCTCTTCTGTACCTCAGTGTCTAGAGATGATGCGGACCTGTGGATACAGTCACTGCAACTGTCAATGCTCTCATTTGCCTCCTTATTCCTGTCAATGGCTAAGGCCCTTTAAACTGCATGAGGCTTTGTGGTTTTGGTTTTTTTTCCATAATAAGGAAGTCCTTCTAGACCAGTAAGAGGGAATGGAGGAACAAATCTTAAAGCTAATGCTTAGTCCCAGGAAAAGTGGGTGAATGACCAGTGGCAGAGCTGTTAGCAGCACTGGAGGAGATGAAAGACAAGTGTTGCTTAAACTCTGCACTGCAACAAATCAATACAAGTTGCTGGAGAGTGAGTGAGGATGAAAGAGAAATAACTTGGTGTTCCTGCCTTTTTTTAATTTAATTTAATTTTTTTTTTAAATAACACTTGCAAACAGCTTTTGAGAACTGGCTTAAACTGGTCTTTAACACATCAGCCACAAGTCATGGAAGTTCCTTCTCGGTGGGTTGGAAGGTAGATGCAGATAACACGTTTGGCTCTGTCCCTGCATGGGGCTGGAGGCTGATGTGCTGCCTCTAGGTTTTTTCAAATGAAAGCAAAGTTCAGGCATGACATAAATCCCATGGCATGTGTTTAGATGAGATATATTGATGCTGTGAGCATGCTCCAACTTACTGGCCATATTTTGCTAGTCCCGCATGTTTCACAGGCTGTCCCTTTTACATCCCATCCAAACACCTTGTGCAGTAGCACCTGGTTGCATTAAATAGCTGCCATGTTCCCCAACAGACCAGGTTGTGGTCCAGTGGTAACTACAGCAATTCCAGTGTGGCTAGTACTTATTAATTAGTTGGTTAGTATTGGGGATTGAGCCACAGGCCTTTTGGTTCTGTGCATAGCTCTGTTCCCGACTGAGTGTAGGGCTTCGAGTAAAATAAAATTATCGTTTGGTTTCTCAGAGTGGTGGGGAATTTTCTCTGTCAGTTGAAATTAATGGGACTAAGGAGTTCTGTGCCACTCAGAAAACTAGTCTGCATGCCCCAGTCTTCACATCTGCAGAACATGGATAATGACTACACTTTAAAAGGTTTTGATGCTCAGATCAAAACAGATATGAAAGTGCAGTTATTGAGTGTAACTTCACAGCTGCCTCTGCTTAACATCTTCATACTCAGAATTAAGCCAACTGTGCCAAATATTTGGAAAAACGACCAAAATGTGGTAGAAAATGCCTTTCTGGCATAGAATTGCAAACCTATTGCAACACACAGCAGGGCAGAACAAAAAGTTCTGTTTAAGTGGGTAAAAATTTCCCTCTACAGTAATGATCTGTATTGTGGTTTACCAGCTATCTAATCTAGTTTCCATCCGTTACATCAAGTGATAATCCTCTAGCAAATTAGGTGCTGTTAGCAGCATTTCTGTCAGCTTGGGTCTGGCTGCACATCTAGGCAACCTGCCTTTGAGGAATTTCAAAATTTGCCCTAGTCAGTCATGCTGCTTCTTCAGCCTCTGGAGACTGCATTTCAAATGTAACACAAAGCTGAGCTGTCTGTCTTGCTTGCTTAATTGTATTTATTCTGCTTTTTCTCCCCCCATGACCTGCCAAGAGTGTTTGGCCATGCGTAGGGATGGTTTCTGGTTTGGTGGGGTTCTTTTGGTGTTTGGGTTTTTTGTTTTTTTTTGAATAGCCATTGTAATTGGCTTTTTGGCATATCCTGTCCTACTTTAATATAACTCCTTCACTGTCGCTGTGCTTACACATGGGCTTGTTAGTAAGTGGGCTGGGGATCAGAAAGCAAAAAATTTGCAAACCAGGCTGTGATGCTCGGTTTCTCTAGGGCTTGCTGTAAGGTGAGGCTTGCTGGCTGTACCGTGTCCTTGCCTGGGGAAGGGCTGTGCAGCAGCTGTGTGCCTCCAGCTCGCAGAACCAGGCTTGCTCTGTGATGAGCCCCGTGCTGTTCTGGCAGCCGGCACTACCCTTGCACTTTGGGGCAGCCTCTTGCCAAGGGTCACGTACTGCCCGGGAGTAATTCAGTGACAGGCAACAATGCAATGAATGCCAACCAGTTTCTGCCTCTGAATAACTAAGAGGGAGTGTGGCTTTTGGCCAGGGAGTGCCATCCCCTGCCACTCGTCTGCTTCCCTGACCGTTGCTTGAAGCAGCTGCTCCTCTTTGGGAGCTTTCTGGCAGGGCACGGGGACACTGTTTCTCCAGCACCTATCATTGCCTTGCCACTGGCTTATCTAGTCAGCTTGAAGTCCTCAGGGTGCCATTTTTCTGTGCTGCTTTTCTCTCCCTCAAAATCATGCCTTGATGTTTAATTGCAAGCTGCAAGATTGGTGCTTGGTTTCAGTGCAGTGGTGGAGATCGTGGAGGTGGGAGTGAGGGATGGGAGCTGAAAGAATGTGGAGCAAGGGGGCTTGTTTCTCTGTTATCTCCCTCCACAGCTGTGAGTTTTTCTTCTAGAAATCCAGCTCTTATACAGCTGGCTGTAGGCTGTAGGTGCTGTTCAGCAGTGTGCAGGGAGAGCAGCGTTGAATCACACTGCAGGGAGATCCCTTGTGCTCGGGTCTTGGCATGATGGGCATGCTGTTAAAGCCCCTGTGCAGAAGTAGGAGATCTTTTCAGCAGGGTGTAAAGGAAAACCACTGACAAAGCAGCCCTTGCGTTACAGGGGCAGGTGGTGATGGCTGCCTCTGCAGTGTTTTAAAACAGCTGAGGAATTCCCTCTGTACATGAACATGTGCATGTTTTTATGTGAATCTGTATTGGTTTTGTGTGGCAAGGTTTTGGTAGCGGGGGTGTCTGTGTGTGTGTGTGTTACAGGGGTGGCTTCTGTAAGAAGCTGCTGGAAGCTTTCCCTGTGTTCGAGAGAGAGCCCATACCAGCCGGCTCTAAAACGGACCCGCCGCTGGCCAAGGCCGAGCCAATCAGTGATAGTGGTAACGCCTCTGTGATAACATTTGTAGGAAGGAAAAAAAAAAGTTGGGACGGGGAGAAACAGCCTCTGGGGAGAGGAGTGAGAACATGTAAGAGAAACAAGCCTGCGGACACCAAGGTCAGTGAAGAAGGAGGGGGAGGAGATGCTCCAGGCGCCGGAGCGAAGATTCCCCTGCAGCCTGTGGTGAAGACCCTGGTGAGGCAGGCTGTCCCCCTGCAGTCCAGGGAGGTCCACGGTGAGCAGATCTCCACCTGTAGCCCGTGGAGGACCCCACGCCGGAGCAGGTGGGTTCCCAAAGGAGGCTGTGACCCCATGGGAACCCCGCGCTGGAGCAGGTTCCTGGCAGGACCTGCGGATCTGTGGAGAGAGGAACCCACGGAGCAGGTTTTCTGGCAGGACTTGTGACCCCGTGGGGGACCCACGCTGGAGCAGTGTGCTCCTGAAGGACTGCACACCGTGGAAAGGACCCATGCTGGAGCAGTTCGTGAAGAACTGCAGCCTGTGGGAATGGCCCACGTTGGAGGAGTTCGTGGAGGACTGTCTCCTGTGGGTGGGACCCCACGCTGGAGCAGGGGAAGAGTGTGATGTGCTCTTGCCCTGAGAAGGTGAAGCGGCAGAAAATAATGTGTGCTGACCGTAAACCCCATCCCTGTCCCCCTGTGCCGCTGGGGGGGCTTGGTGGTGAAATCCGGGAGTGAAGTTGTGCCTGGGAAGAAGGGAGGGGTGGTGGGAAGGTGTTCTGAGATTTGGTTTTATTTCTCATTACCTTACTCTGGTTGATTTGTAATAAATTGAGTTAATTTTCCCAAACTGAGTCTGTTTTGCCCATGATGGTAATTAGTGAATGATCTCTCCTGTCCTTATCTCGACCCACAAACTTTTTATATTTTTCTCTCCCCTGTCCAGCTGAGGATGGGGGAGTGATAGAACGGCTTTGGTGGGCACCTGGTGTTCAGCCAGGGTCAACCCATCACAGCATCTAACTCTAGTGTGAATTGGCTCTAGAGGCTTTTCATAGCCCCTGTGTATAATACAATATTATTATTAGCTGTGCCCCTGTACAGTCGAGTAGCCCAGTATTTGACCTGCTGAACCTCAACATCAAGTAGGTGAAAGCCAGGAAAACACCCAAGAGTTGTGATGGCCCCCAGCTTTGTAAACTCATCTCTGGACACTGTGCCCCACTGCAAACTCTACTTTTTCCCCACCTGCAGCTTTCCTCATTCAGAGTTTCCAGCTGGAGCCCAGTGGATTTCCCGTGATGAACCACTGTTCTGACCTGATCTGGCAGTCCGTGCGTGAGTCCCGTTTCCCATCTACCTGTCACCTCCTCAGCCTGCCGCTAACCAGCTGGGTTGGTTAGCCACCGGCAAGCTATTAAACCCTTAAACAGCTTTGACACAGTGAGTTAGTCAGGCTCACAAGTTAGAGGTGAGATAGACCCTATCATACAAGACAAATGCTTTGATCTGTGCTGTGAGAGGAGAGCGTTGATGATGGTGTTTTGGGGAATGTTATGTGAGTAAAGGGGTAGAGCTCTTTGAAGAGTTCTGTTGTGGTGGTTTTTGGTTTGTTTTTTTGTTTTTTTTTTTTTGAGATATTTCCCTCTTTCATGTATAGGAACTTGAAATAGATTGGAAAAGAACAATTTGGGGATGGGTAGGGGGAGTAGGAAAACTCATTTATGCAGCCATGTAAGCAAGAGAATGGGAGTCGTTTGGACTGTGCCATGGCTGGATGGGTTTATTGGACAGTGTAGCTCTCTTCTAGTGTATGATATTCCCATTTCACTGCATGAGAAGATAGACACAGATCTGCCTGACATCCACAAAAACTCTTTTGTGGAAAGGTGTCCTCTTTCCAGGAGGTCTTTGCTTCCAACCAAGAGAATAAGTCCATTTTCCTGGCCAGCTGTGGTGACCCGGCATTGGAAGGGACCTCTGGGGTCTATCCCTGTAAGTGAGATGTTAGAACACTAATCATCCAGGATAATACTGTTTCAGGAGCTCATTGATTTTTAGTGGAGGGAAGTGAGTTAAAATGATGAGTCACTGACCTATTCGAAAATGAACAACCTTCTCAATGTCATTAGGAGCTGGTAATAGATCATCCTGGACAAGAGCTGGTGAAAGGGGATTAAGGGGTTCCCTTGTGGCTGCTGTTGCTCTACAATTGTGCTGTTGCACTCACAATTTTTTTTAAATTTTTTTTTAACGGGTGAAGAAGCAGAACACCTTATATAAAAAAAGCCAATGACTTTGGTTGGTGTAATTGCCATTATAAGAGTCTAATCCTTACTGGTCCAGCTCTAATTGTTACAGAAGAAGAAAGACTAATAATGCAGTTAAAATTGTTATACATGCATGTTACCAGGGGGGATATGATGCTCAAATTGATGGTTTCTTCTTCAGTTAGGATCTGCTTGGGGCCATTTTTGTTTGCTGAGACACTTTCACACCTTTGCTCATCAGTCTGCAGCTCCAGGTTATGCTACAGTTTAGGTATGCTGGATGCTATTTGTTCTCTTCATTATCCCTACAAGCAGTTTAGTCCAGCTCCGGGTGTGCATTTCTTTACCTGCTCACGGGTAAGTTGTTTAGAGCTGTGGGGTCTCCAGTGTCAAGTCTGTGGCCCATCGCTTGCCATCCTGTGCTGGTTTTCCCTTCTGTCACATCCTACATATCTGCTGTTTGAGTGTGTTATTTCTCTGCACTGTTGTCATTGTGTTGGTCATAAGTAACTATTCTTCAGAGAATATCTGCTTGTTACAAATGCCCACATAAAACTATGATTGTACCATACAGAGATGTACAACAAAGCCATAGATACCAGGTCAATTAGAGAAATTGCTGCCACAGCTGAATCAAGTAAAACAAAGGTGTAGGCAGGTCAAGAAAAGCTCAGACAGCAAGCCTGGTGAGCCTCGGTGCTGAGACCTTGCAAACTCAATACAGAGCTTATGGCCAGTTACTGGTCATGGCGATGCCATATTACAGGGCTGCATGGATACAGCGCTGTAAGCAGAGAAGACACACTGAAGAGTCGTCAGCAATAAGTAAAGAGGCTGACACTGTTTTGTGTTGGGAGGCAAAACGGGGGATATGTGCCCTGTGTTTAGGGATGGCTGTGGTCTCTATTGACCTGCTGGACTTGGGTGTTGCACCCTTGCTGAGGAGACATGGCAGTGATGGATAGTGGGGCTGGAGCTGGTGTAAAGCACCTCTCCTGTTAGAGAGCTCCTTGTGTTGGGAAGCCTGAATTACCTTGCAGGCAAATTCCCTGCAGCTTTTCTTCTCGGCAAACTTGTACCTGCCCTCTCTGCTCTTCCCTCCCTGGGCTGAGGAGCTGCTTGCTTGTTCTGGGCTTTAGGTAGCCACAGGAGGTGTGGAAAGGATGTGAAAAAAATGAGTGACTGCAGGTCTGGCTTCCTTATTAATTTGTAAAATACTCTGGGATCCTTCTTTGTGAGAGGTGATGAACAAATGTAAAATTTTGATTTTAAAATTGAATAATACTGTAATGATTTTTTTTTGCTTCTTGTAATGTAGATTAACATTGAGCCCATGCTTATTTGCTCTCTTGCTATTAAAATTCAGTCCCTGCCTCTTGATCACTTCTTTCCTATCTCTGGTACCTGCACAGGGCTTTGGGATAATGAAGTGAAAGCCTACTACTGAAGTATCTTTTATAGGTTTTATGCCAAGCCATGACTTTGGGAGTTCAGTCAGTGTTGTGTGCAGATATGATCAATAAAGCTCCTAGTTATGTACTTTGCTATTAAGTCCTAGTTCATTGATTTAAGGAGCTACCAGGAACTAGGGAAATAACATGGTTAATTAAGTTAATTGGATTGTAAGGTCTACAGGGACCGTGCCTTTCTGTGTGCTCTCTGAAGCACCTCAGACACCTCTGATCACTATAAAATAATGACTTTTTCTTTCCACACACTGGCAGTTTAAACTATTTAGTTGCTTTAAAACCATTTGCATTTTAAGGCAACTGATTTCTACATGAGCCATGGAGTTACAGCTTTGTAGCCCTTGGCTTAGAGGTTCAGGTAGGGATGGAGAAGGTGATTTTTAATAGGGTTTAGCTAAACAATCCTAAGCAATCCGGATCCTTGTGCTTGTTTGCCAAGATGTCTTGCTAAGTGGTTACCTGTGCTCTTAGCAAAAAGCCTGTGGGGGAACTTATAATGTATTGGTGTTTTATATCTTGGCTTTGGAGTTAATTTTAATTACATTCTTCTTGCTATCCAGCAAGGCATGCAAAGAAATAAGCTATCAGGCTCTAGATAGATCTGTTCTGTGGCATCTATTTTTCAGGGAAATAAGTAAACAGATCTCCCCCTGTCCAAAATGGAAATTTATTCTGGGTATATAAAGTGAAATCTAGCACAGACGTATTCTTCTGGAGCTTGTATTTCTTCTAATTTATAGCTCCTCTTCTCTTCCAAGTGAATTGGAGACTTAAACCTCCCGTTATGGGTCTGTAATTTATGTTTTCAAAATTTTATGATTGTTATCTTTCAGTGTTTTTATGAAGCTCTGCTGTGGAGGTGCTCAGATAAGGTTGTATATTAAATACTGGCCAATTCACTAGGAGCAAAACTGGGATTATAAATTACCAGAAACATTCTCCCTCAGTGTGAGCTCGTTCTCATGTTAATTTCTTTAATCTCTTTTGACAAATTAGGGAAGATGTTATGGAAAGATGGATTGGATGAATCTATTATGCAGTGGTTGGAAAACTGTATTTGAGCTTACCTGCATAGTGATTTGTTCTCACTGTGGACAAACAGATTGAGATTCCCCTGGCATCTGTTGAAGGTCTGGTAAAAGTCAACCCTTTCTTTAATGACCTTCTGAAGGAAAAGAGAATATGCTTATTGCGTTTTGAAGATGGCATAAAGTTGTAAATTGTCACAAAAATATTGGTGAGGCAAGTGTGGGCTTGGTGATCTCTTGAGACACCTTCAGGAATATTTTCTGACTCCTGTGACTTTATAGGAAAAGCAAGTAGTAAGTGATATGGAGGATGCACGAGGACTGCATTTGGTCCTTGTATGAATTCAGGCTTCTTGTTTCCCCCCGGTATTCACTTATAAAAAAAGGGTAGCGAAGGGAGAAAGCACTTCTGTGCTGCTTGCCAATGCACCAATCAAGTGAAGAAAAATCTTGCAGTTGTATTTATCTGGTAATTTATCTTGAAACTGTATTTATTCTTTAAAGTTTTAAATTTAGTCCTGAGCTATCTGTGCTTCCTATGTCATGTTTTCTGGGTATCCTGGGACTCTTCCCCATGTTTCCAGTCCCACAGAAACCAAGGAGTCATCCAAACCTGAAGTTAAACAATTTGTGTGTGTTGTGGGGTTTTTTTGTGTGTGTGTGTGGTTTTTTTTTTTGTTTTTTTTTTTTTTTGTCCTGCTCCCCCACCCA
The DNA here is from genome assembly GCF_929443795.1 of Astur gentilis. Taxonomy (NCBI): domain Eukaryota; kingdom Metazoa; phylum Chordata; class Aves; order Accipitriformes; family Accipitridae; genus Astur; species Astur gentilis. Next base: position 13,865,752 of record NC_064902.1, on the reverse strand, counting down.
GCCAAAAGCTTAACACCTTTTAATTTAGGAACATTATCTGCTGTCCCAAATCCAGTTGTGGGAGCAACTTATCACTTTTCCTCTTGGCTTGGCCATTGTTTTTCTTACTGCTGTTTTCCAAAGTGAAACAAATTGTCATACAAAATAGTGATGGTATAAATGACCCATTTCCCCCTCTTGCCCCACCAATTTGCCTTGTCAGGAAAACGCTTAATCCTAAATCATGTTAGCCAAACTTTTGTGTACTGTTCTGCTGCATGTTGATATGAAGTGTTGCTTTTAAATTTCATTTTTGTGTGAGAAACTTGGTTTTTAGTATTTTTTAAATTATCAAATAGAAAACAAAGATTATTTCGTGTATGGCTTTCTTTTTTTCTCTGAGAGGAAATATTTCTTTACAAAAATGCGTTCCTTGAAAAAAAGCCCACTTGTTTTTTCGTGGGAGGGTGCAGTAACTGCTGCATGTGGTTGGTACAAAACCAGAGGTACTGAAGAAATGCCTACCCCAACAGTAATGGAACTCTGTGAGGACAGGGTTTCTGAAGCATCTAAGCGTTGCATGGTTGGAAGTAGGACTTGATGTTGTGGGGGTTTTTTTGTTTATTTTGTTTTTTCCCTACACATGGGTGTGTGTTTTAAAATCTTGCCCACAGGCACCTGCATTTGCAGAAGCTGGCTGTCACTTGAATGAAAGACTGTCTCCTTGCCTGCCATGCCTGATATATGGGTAATCTTACTGTCATCGGTGGCAAATTTATTGGCTGCACTGTGATTAGATGGAGGGCAATAGAGTTGTGCAAGCAGTGCAGTGTACCTTGTTCTCCATTGCATTGCCATTCCTGTGGACACGAGAAGCGGGAGAGGAGAGAGTGCTGGGGTGGTTTGCCACTGCTTCATCTTGGGTTTTGGCAGCGAGCATCTATTGCTCTTACCAGTTCCCTGCAAAGCTGCTATGAGAATTGCATGACCAGATGCATAAGGCTAGCCCTCCCCAGTATTTAAAGCTTCCTAGGTGTTTCTGCAAAGGCATCTCCAATTTCTCCCCCATCTTGCCCTGAAGTCCTATTATGCAAGATTATTCCAGCTGCTCCAGGAAGATCCTCTACCTAGCTAGGAGAGCCTGTCTGCTTTATCAGCTCTTCCCAATGTTAGCAAAACCCCTTTTCTCTCTAATTTCCACTGCCTGAATGTTACAGGCTCTCAAATCTCGTTTTGAGAGCTTGTGGTTACGTGTGGAGCTGAAGCAGGGCAGGGGAAGCAGTGCTGCGGGAGGGCAGGGTTGAGGGCTTGTCCAGGGCTCCTCTGTTTTGCCTCCTCTAGAAACCTGTGGACATCATGAGTTTCCACTGCTGTAAACCCAGTGGAATACAAATCTCTGTGGTATGGAACAAGGAGCTTTTAGCTCAGTCTTCTGGGATAAGTATTTTAGATCTAAAGAATTGTGTTATTCAGGCTACAATCTTGCAAATTACATGCAGGGCTGAGCAGGTCTGTCCCTTCTTCCCAGGCTACTGAGTATTCTGGGAGGCTGCTGCTTTTCTCTCTCAATAACTGATAGTGGGGTATAAACTGGTCACATTAAAGCACTTCTGTGAGCAGCATAGGTGTTCTGTCAGCTCTACTCCAATGGTGTAGTGCTGGTGTAAGCACTGCGTTACCTGTGTGGGTACAGCCAACTTTTAGATGGCAATTCTGGAATCCTCTTTTCTGGCAACAGTGACGGCTGTTATCATAACCTGTATCCCAAGGGACACAGCAAGCATAAACCTATCTCTGTTTTAACCCCGCGTGCATGCTGAAATGCTTTTGCTCCTAAACACTTCTGTGTACAACTGCTACTCAAACTGCAACTACATCTTGGGCTGTGAGGTATCTTGGATTTCCCCAGCCTGCGGGAAGAGTTGCCACTGGAACTCTCACAGTGGGATTGCTGTAGGAATCACAGTACTTGCTGGAGTGTTGCAAATGTTTACGTGAGAGGGATAAACACCAGTTCTGGAGAAGGGGAAGAGGCCACAGGAAAGGATGTGAGCAGAAGACCTGGTGCTGATCCTCTTGCTCAGGACCAGAAGCTGCACTAGGCAAAATGCCATTGTCAGTGAGCTATGATGGAAATCCCATGACATCTGGAGGAGGAATGCCAAAGTGCTTCTGGAGGAGAATGATTGCTGGTGAGAATTGAGAGCTCTTTCAAGTGCATTGCTCTTGAGCAAAGAATTCAGAAGCTCAACCCAGTGAAGGGGTGCAAGGTCAGGTAGGTGCATTTTTTCTGTCAGCCTCCAACTCCCTTTACCTTCATCCTGAACACCTACAGCAGGGAACCTTTTGAAGTAGTCATTTTACTTTATCTATATGCATAGGCTGTCTCAGGCGAAACACCAGAAATCCTTCCAAAAAAAAACCAAGAAGAAAGAGAATAGTAAAGCACCTCCAAACTACTCCCAAGTGCTGCCTCTGCAGTGGGTACAGCTTCCAGCAGCACAAATCACTGCATTGCAAACAAGCAAAACAAACAGAGGAGTTTGTACCCGAGTACTGAAATAAGCTGCAAAACTGAAAATAAATCCTTGCAAGCAGCTCAGCAACAGCTTGTTTAGTTCTCAGGATTGTTTGGGGGGAGAATGAAACATGATTTAAGCACGTAAAAAACCTTAAAGTTGTCTTTCCCCACTCTGAGAATTAATTTGCAGCAAACTGCTTATGTCTGCGGTAAGATTTGAGCGTAGAGAGAGGGAATAACAGTTTGAGGCTATTTTGAATTGGCTTGGGAGACTGAGCAGTGCAGTGTGTCTCTTTTCACTTGGAGTTTCAAATAGATCTCAGGACACTTGTCCCTCTTGTGCCCTGGCACCACCTTGGTCTAGCCTTCCAGTGGGTATTTCAGTCCTCCCTGTCCACAGAGTCTCCTTATCTAGCCCATCATGGTAGCATTTATCACCTCTCTGTAGTGAGCACCAGAGATGCCATTGCTGCACAGCAGCCCCCACTGCGTGGATCAAGCGTTTGCTTGTCCAGGGCCGCTGTGACTCAAGCAGTTTGTCAGCCAGATTGTCTCGCTCCTCTGCCTGTGCACTCACGCAAGGTACTTGGCAGTCCACAATGGACTTGAAAGCTTACCTGTCTTCTGATCTCCACACCAGCGATGCTGAAGTGTCTAATGTGACTCACTCCACGTTATTCTCAAGGTTGTGGACCTCTTCTGGGGAGTTTTCTCATTTTTATGGCTTCTTGTCTGCTAAGCCCTTATTTCATCTTTATCAGCATCCCAAATCTCTGATGGACACTGTGACCAGAAAGAAGAGGCCATCTAGCTTTCTCAAGAGCTTCAAGGCTGGGACTTGAAGAAATGAGGCAATAGAAGACACAAAGGATGGGAGGAATCCAAGAAAGTACACAAGAGCTTAAATACAAGCTGCTGGCTTTATCTTGTGATGGAACGATGGTGGGGTACCTTTTAGAAATCTTTGTTACAGCTTGATAAAGTTTAACTTTGTAGAAGTGATGATTTAGTTATTCGGTCCTCCAAAATGGACCACCCTTTCCTTCCTCATCGCCCAAATAAAAATTGTAAAATTCTTAAGCTAGTGTTGAAAAATACAGTTATAGCTCAGGTCAGAGGCAAGGAGATGGGAACGTGTGAGGACTGCTCACCGCCCCCCCTGACTCCCCCTTCAGTGTGCTATCCGTGAAGCATGTGTGCAGGGACTTCTTTCCCCTTTGGCTGTAAACGGGAGCTGGGGTGACTACCTGAGGTGGAGACACCCACACTGCAGAGTCCAGCTCTCTGGCCAGGCATGGTTGGTAGTAAGTGATGGGTGGAATAAATGGGCCCAAACCCTCTGTTAAGACTAGGGGTGTTCTAACAGAGCAAGTGAAGGCATCCAGAGAGGGCGGGTGTCCCCAGCCAGGAAGCGCCTTTGCTGACTTCAAGGCAGGAGGGAATGGAACTGGAGATTCGATAAAAGTGAAATTGAATTGTTCTTCAGTGGAGGCTGTGATTAGTGATAGACATGCCGCTCAGTCCATTAAATCCTAACCTCACTTACCAAGTCTTTGGAGACCTCAGTTTTAAGGCAGAAGGCCTGCAAAGGTGGCTAAGGGCAGGAAGAAATGAAGGAAGGATTTGGTGTCCCAAGTTGGAGTGGTGTCTTGGCTGACTGGTAGATTACCTCTTTCGTCTTTGTTGGCCTACTCAAAAGACCAACCAATTTGTGTAAATCCCTGCCCTGCTGCTTCCTAAAGATCTTCATTTAGGGCAGTCCCTTCTGCCCGTGTTTCTTCCAGCATACTGCAGGCATCAGTTTAATTAGAAATAAAAATTGATTAGCGTGGTCCCTAGTGGATCTTTCAGAGGTTTGGCAGCAACTGCAAATAATGTGTGTGCAGCTGTTTAGTGAGGGGGTGAGATGGCTTTTATTCCTCTTAAAAATTGATCAGTGCTATTCCTGGGTATTGATCTGAGCCTCCTGGACAGAAGATGAGCCAGCCTGTCCAAGGGCAGGTGGGTGGCAGCTTCTTGAGGAGACTGGGAGAACAGCCCACTATCTGGGAGAAGAAAGTTTACTCTTCTTGGTCCTGTCTTGTATTTTAACCTTTTTTCCTCTAAGAACTTCCCTTACAGTCATGCTTATAAGTTATGGGTATGGAAGTCCCCAGTGTTTAGCACCTAGTGGAAGCTGTAAATGGCACTCTGGCTGTACAGATCTAGCACACGTCAATGTTCTATATTTGCTTGGGGGAAAAACACATTGCATCTCCCAAGCCTAATTCACTACTGTGGATGCAAGCAGGATGCTACTGCACCGAGGAGGTTGGCTCTAGCTCATTCCAGTATTGTATTTAGTTAGTTTGTGACAGTAAATGAATTGATCTAAGTCTGTATTGGCACAGTGGGAAAAGCAGTCTGTCTGCTACTGGCTCCAGTGCTTGTCATCCTTTCCTATTGCTCTTCATTCACAAAAGTCCATGTGCTTTGCTGCCTGCCTCCCCCACCCCCCCGCCCCAAGCTACATGTGTATCTCAGCACTGTTAAATGAGAAGGGCAGGCAAGGTGCGGTGAGGTGAGGACCTTGCCTAAGGAAGAAACATGCCCACAAAACAGAACCATGGAGTTGCTCTGCACTGCTGTATGGGATTAAATGCTGTCATACAGCTCATTTTGTCAGCAGGAGGTCAGAAGTGATGCCTGGTAAACAACCACCTCCGTGTCATGTATTCCCTTTCCTCGTCACCTCTGTCCCCTCCTGAAAGCTGAGCTTGGCTTTTCCTTTGTAATAAAAGCTGATTAGGGGAATATGATGTCAGAGAGGGTTTTCAAATCCAGATTGCTTGATATCTAGCCAGGTATCCACAGGCTAGTGTTCCCTATGTTGTACATTCCCCTTGCTGAGCATGCTCTGGCTGTGGAGCCTCTTCTCTTTGCTCAGGCAGTGCTGGCTTTGCAGGAGCCATTAGCTGGATGCTCATCCGAGACAGTGCCTGGCTGAGTCGGAACTGTGCCAGGGCCTGACCCTAAAACACTGCGTGCAGTAATGGCGTGATCTCTTTTTATCTGATGTTGGAAATCTGTATCCAAGCACTGGAAGCTAGCAGGGTGTGGGTGTTTTGTGGTTTTCTTTGTTTGTTTTTGGTTTTTTTTTTTTGCATGCAACTCATAGCTTTAATCCACGTTGAAATGAAGAATGAATACATTTCTGTTGTCTTTATGCCCCAGGGAAGTCTGTGTGTGAAAAGAGAAGGTTAGAGAGTTCAGGAGTTCATTGCATGGGATTAGCTGGGAGGCAGATGGGGACATTTTTTATTCTCTTGGTAGTATACCGAGTCTCTAAGGGTAGTAGATTTGTCCGTGTTAGCATCTTTTCATGGAAATTTATCTGAAAATGGACCCATCCATCAGGAGAAACGAGTGCTGTTGTGCACCTGGCTGCTGCTCCTCCATGGTCAGGAGGAACTGAGCAGGTCAGGCGTGTCAGCAGCTGGAGGGCCATAACGTTTGCTTCTGCACTGGCTCTAACAAAGTTCACGGTGTCCCTCCTGTAAAGGGATGCCACCATCAGAGTCTGAGTGCTGCGGGGCTGGACGTGTTGCCTAATTTAGTGCTGCTTCTAAATCCTATAAGGTGGGTTTACAAATGGACTGGGCTATGGTGTTTCTAAGCATGTGGCTTGCTGGTGGAGGTGTCCAGCTTGGCATGAGTGGTGGGCGATGCTGTGGGGCAGTGCCCAGAGCCTGGGCTTTAGCACGCAGAGTGCCAGCATCTGTACCCAGCCCTGCGGCTGGCTTGCCCTGCTCTACGCTTGGCGCAATGTGTTGATGCCTGGCTTTTACTATGTGCTTGTCCTCTAGCCCTGTGGTCCTGAAGTCCTCCTGAAGGCATTAACGGACAGCGGGGGGACAGGGGGAAGAGTTGCCCTTGGGCTTGCTGTTGAGATTTACTGTTGCTCTAAGCCAACAGCAAAAACCTCATTGGACTTGGAGGAAGCAGGACTGGAAGAGAACTTATGTCCCCAGAGCATTCACTTTACAGCCAAGATTAGCTGCTAAGGAAGGTGCAAGCCAAATGTCCCAGGATAAATTTCCCAGTAATGGAGCTTGCTGAAGGGGCAGTAGCCTTGCAGGGCCAGCCAGGGCTGGTGCTTCCCATCCTCAACATGGCATGAGAGCAGCGCAGGGAACAGTCTTCCATTGCTGCTTAATACCTCCTGCAGGAGACTGCAGCAAACTTTTCTTTGCCTCCTTCTTGTGGGTTTCATGAATGTTAATCATTCATTTCCCTCTTCTCAGGATTTCTGGGTGTATTTTTTTTTTTTAAATTTTTTTCTGCAAATCTCAGTCCCTCACCACCTTCGCATCCTGTCTAAGATTATTTAATAACCTACAAATATCTGCGTAGAGCAGGGCTGCTGGCTTTTGGGTGATGACTGCATTGGCTGTGCTGCTGACAGCTCCTTACATTTTGTGCTAGAGGATCGCTTAAACAATGAAATAAGCCCCTCAGGAAAGAGGTAGGAAGGCCACTGTTTGATATTTAACGCTTGACTGCACAAGGAGGGCATGGAGAAATTGAGCCCCTTGGGAAGGTGCCAGGCACGAGGCCCACGCAGAAAAGGATGTTGGAGATGCCTGGGTCATGGGCTGGCCACCCCCATCACTCTGTCAGGCAGCTTTGCCGTGATGGTGAGCACGACCCTTGGGTGATGCTGTGGGAGTGAAATTGCTATTAATTGCAGCAGTCTGGTCCTCTGGTTCTGGCTTGCCAGGATTTCCTGAGAGATTTGCTCTACCAGATCAGGCTTCTGGGGTGTGAAGTATAACATCCCACGGTGGGTGGTATCTGAAATGGCTAATCTAGTTATGTCCTTGTGTCATCTGTTGGACATCTTATTTGGACCAGTGGGTGATGGTCACCCCGTACTGGAAAATATATTTCAGAATTAGGGAGTATTCAGAGGATGGAAGAAGAAGAATTAATGATGTGGAAAAACTTGTTTGGGAAGAAAGACTGGGAGCCTTCCCCAGAAAGGAGATGTATAAGAAAGGACATCAGTAAAATATGTACCATAATGGCCAATCTGGGGAAGGCCAAATGGTAGTGTCCTGTCTTTGTTTTGGCAATAGAGAAACAACAAAAGGGGTGTAAATATTTGATGCTGGTAAAGGAAAGTATGTTATTAGCCACACAGTGGGGCTATGGAGTTTGCAATCCTTTGAAATGATATCAAGGGCAAGATTATTTTTTTTAAAGCTTCAAGGAGGGGTTGACTGTTGCAGGAGTAGGCAGAATTCATTCTAGTTTGTAACGTAATCAGTTTTAGGAAAGGCGGGGGGAAAGGAAAACCAAACAACCCCTTTGCAAGGTTTTAGTCTAGAAAATACCCCAGTACAGAAGCATTGAACCATCTCCTAGGGATTAGGACAGGACCTTCTAGAGGGCAGAGTATCTCAAAACAAAGAGTCTTTCCCCTACGGATCTCTGAAACCCTAAATCCACCTGGTTTTGTGGTGATAAGTGTGCTAAGGAGACAATGTTTTTTCTGAACTTCCCAAGTGATTGTTTTGCATCCTAAAGTGTGAGAACTGAGATGTGCTGTGAACATCAACACAGGATACCTACTCGGATTACCTGAGCTGACATGCTACGTGGTTGCTGAGCTGCAGAGAAATGCAGTCCTGTGGAGCCAACCAGTATGAATTTCCTAATGGCAATGGGTGCAACACAAGGATATGTATTTCTGAACTGTCTATTGGCATGCTTTCGGTTAATGACTGACCTGGAAGCAGAGCTGATGTGCCCTCCTGTAGCTTTGTGGGTTGGCTACCGAGTACCTAAAAACCTGGAGGGGTGCTCCTAAGTGCTGTTGTTGTCTAGGGTGCCTGGTGGTCTCCTCTCCCGTTTCTGAAATTGGGGACTTGGTTCGTTGTTCCAGTTCTTGGTGCCCATGGGCTGAGGTGTGACACCACACAGAGCTGCTGCCAGCCTGTTTGGTTCAGTGCATCATCCCCCACTATTCTGGGGGAGGACCTGTTTGCAGGAACAGGGGTGCTAAGAAATGACATTGCTATCTATGGCAACAGAGCATTTCTGTGCACAGTGTCTTGTTTGTTTGTTCTTCTCCTTTTAATGATGTGTGTAATGAGGAAGGAAGGATAGATCTTTTTGCTCCAAATATGGATGAAGGCCTGGATGGCTGCCTCCATCAGCAGCATGAAAGACATGAAGGCTTTCATCCTTCAGAGCCTGGTAAATCTTCCATGAAAATCAATGAAATGGCTTCAGGTGATGGACATGCAATACCAGGTCAAACCTGATCTGGCTGAGAGTTTCACGACAGTGTTCAATCCATTACCTGATCCATGGCTGGAGTCATGTTTCATAGATTCCCTGTATCGCCCATTGGCAGAAAACAACCCCTGTGCCCTTTGCTTTCCCTACTTAACAAGTTCTCTTTCAGCATGGTGGTAAATTAATCTGTTTCTAGGAGAGGAAAAGAACCTAGACATCAGAAAAGTGAGGAGAATGCTGCAAACCAAGCAATGTTACTGGAACTAACTTCCTAGGAGTGGCAGGTTTGTCATTACTGAGCATGTGGACTGACAAAGCAGCCAGCTACTGAGCCATGCTGTGTGTAGTTAAAAAGTGCAGCGTTGCTGCTGTCTTTCTACGCACCTGATGTTACTTAGTGTTGGGCAGAGTCAGAAATAAAACTTTCATGGTAAACTCATTTCAAAATTTCCAGGTACTTGTTTTACTTTCCCATGAGTTTTTAAATTTATAATTAAATATGGAAGCATTTGGAAGCATGACTTTTAATGTAAGAGTGTGTGTGTGTATATATATTTGAATTTAGGCATTCATCATGTTTAAACTGAACAGAACCTAACCAGCATAATGAGTCTAACTTCTAACATTGCTCACTTCCCAGCATTTCTGCTGTGCCCTGTTATTAACAAATTTTACAAAGCAGTGGGATGCATCTCTCGGGTTGTAGAGAGGTGGAGAGATTTGTTTGGGTTGCAAAGCTATAACAGGACCTGGTTTCTGATGGTGTAGTAGACCATAGAGCCTACCATGCAGGGATGACAGAAACCCCCTTGGCAGCCAGAAGCTTTGCAGCTTCTGGGGTTTTAGTGCAAGGAGGTTTTACCGCTTTTATGATCCAGGGGCAGGTTCTGGCTGGAGCAGTTGGAGGTGGTGTAGAAACTCTTTCTTTCCCAGACTGCTGTTGTCAGGCTGTGGGTTTTCTCTCCTTTCTTCCCTTCTACAGCGCTTGGACTTGGAAATGGCTCCTCACTGAAATAAAAGGTGATCTTGAAACTTTATGGCAGCCACATCATTGCTTAGAGTACTACTATAATGGTCATTGTAGCACTAAGGAAACTGTGGCAGCTTTACTCTTGCTAGTCGCTGAACTGTAAACTTAGTTTATAGCAGTATAAAAAGTGGCATTAAACTGGCCATAAATCACTTGGTTTGCTGGGAAAGCTGTTAGGACCATTCCTGTCCCATGGAAGAGGTGCTTGGTTTGTGAGGGCAAGTTTAAATGCAGCTATGAAAAAAGCTGGTTGTGTAGTACAAACAAGAGGTTGGTGTCGCCTGGAAGGGTCAGTACTAGCAAATCTGGAGCAAAAATAAGCAATTTGGTCAAAGTGGATGAGTCTATAAATCCTTACTGGGCTTTGCTGTTTCTGAGCATGTCTGGGCTGGAGGCTGGGATGACTTCTGCCAGGAGTGGTGTAACCCACCCGGTGCTGCCTGCATGGAACAGAATGCTCCCATGGCCGCTTGATTTTCCATGTATAAAACTGAAATTGTATTTCTACCCTCCTATCGCTCTATTCTTGGGGCAGAATAAGATGTTTCAGGTGCGTGCTGAAGATGTGTGCTGAGTTCGTTGCATCTGCTGGAGCCGCTGCCTCACGAAGGAGCAGTACAGTGTGACTTGCCTACGATTGCCTGCATAAGGCCTGTCTTGTTTTCTGCTGCCTGTGTGTGCCTCCTCTTTTGTACTGAAAATTTCAGTGCTAAAAGCTTCCAATTAGACTAACATGTGCATTCAGAGCTGGGAGTTAATTCAAGGTAGATTATTAATGCTCAGAAATCCACAGCCTTTTTTTAACTGTCCTAACAAACACCAGTGCTCTCCCCATTCAGGCTGCAGCTGTACAGTGCACGGCTTGTGACCTCTAGCACGTGTGCCTGGGCCAGGAAATGGCAATTGCTTGCTGAGTGCTGTTGGGCAAACATTTCTGAAGATTATGAATAAAATAAATTTATATGTGGATAAAAATAAAATGCCAACTCTAGGACATGGAGAAGGAGGAGGGGGCTTTTCTCACAGCTCAAGTCTATTAGATAGGGCTGCTGAAATGCTAGACACTTTGCTTTCATCCCAAATGTTCATCTTTCTCTGTGCCTGAGTTACCCTGCCTCATTTAAAATGGGTCTTCAAATCGGTTTTGCTAAATTGCTGCAAAATCCTGTGTGGATGCTCTTCAGTTGATTTAATCTTGGTTTATGTTGATTTAGTTTCTTGCCAACTTTTGCTAAATCCATTTGAGACAGAGTTAAATCAACTTACGAGTGTCCTTGCAATTTAATTAAATCAACTGATGTAGCTAATGTAACTGATTGTAATTAAACGCAAGCAGCTTTTATATAAAGACAAGCCCTGAAGGTGTTCAGGAAATCCCATCTCATGTTCCCATTAGCCCCTAGAAGGAGTTTGCTCACCGTTTACCACCTCCATCTCTGATCCTCATCCCAGAGTAGAGCTCTGCCACGTTGGGCCAGGCTTTGCATTTACAATAAACCCCATCCCTGGTGGCTCAGCCCTGCAGCTCTGCCCCATCACCTGCCATCCTTTCTACAACTGCGCTTGTGTGGCCATGTACCGACAGCCCTGTGGGGGATGGCACTGGGTTACTTTCTGCCCTAGACGAATAATAACCTGCTCAAATGAAAAATAAGCATGCCCAAAGGAAAAAGGTGGGGTTTTTATCTTTACCCTCGCGTGGCATCCAGAGTGATACTGTGGGAAGCCTAAGCAGTGATCTGTAGGGATGCAGGGGGTGTGTGTGTGTGTAGGGGCTGGAAAAAGGTACCTTATGAAGGATGCTCATGTGCAGCATGAGCATACACGTTCACTGATGGAGGATTTTGATGTCATATTACTTGTTTCCAGGTGTTTAAAACCTCTTGTTTCTTATGAGGTCAGTCATTCTGAATAGTGACTTTTGCTTGGAAGTTTATTGTTTGTTCTTGTTCTTAGTCTCAGACTGGCAGCAGCAGTCTGTAATGATGTAATAATTCCTACAACAGCCAGATCCCACACTCCAAAGGCTGCTTTCTGGTCTCTAGCAGGGAGTCTTGTTATTCAAGGGAGCAAAGATCCTGTGTTAACATGAATTTCTGTGGCTCTGAGTGATAGGAGAAGAGAGGAACAGGTGGGAGAGCAGCCAGAGCAGCCTGTAGCATCCTGCTCTCTTTTTTCCAGTGTTGCGTAGACTCTCTGCAGTGATAGCAGCAAAGGGAAAACCAAGGAGTATCCCTCTTCTACTACCCCCTCCTACTAATGTCCCTGAAAGTCTGGGTAGCAGGGCATGGGCAGGGGAGACGCCATCTGTGTCTACGCAAGCTTTTAATTTTCTTTCTCTTGCTCTCTTTTTCCAGCTCAGTTCACACATTAAGGAAATATTAATAGCCTCTGGTGGTAGTTTCACGCTCTGTTTGCGTCCCTCCTAATGAGACCCACTCACATCTGTGGGAGCATTCCCTCCATGAGTGGAGGCCCTGTGTGTGGACATGCCACTAAGTGACAGCTCCATGAACAAAGAGAAATCCACAGGGATTTGTTGGGGTTGTTCACACCCTGGTGCTCAAGGCTGCTCCTTCTCAGGGTCTTCAGAGATCACCTTGGGGCTCCAGGCTGGGCTCTTGTGCTGCCTCTGCTGCCAGATGTTCAGATGGAGAATCTTTTCCAGGGGTGTCAGCCCTCCATGGGGTCCACCTTGCCAAGGGCTTCTAGGCTCTCTTTTCCTTCTCATCAACCTCTTCTTCCAGCATGGGGTAACCCTGAATTTTTCTTGTGCCCTATTATCTCTCTTTGCACCTGTGCCATTCCTGCAAGAGCAGTGCAAGAGTGGTGCTTGGGGCTTAGCGAGCTGAGAAGAGTAATTAGCTCAAGAGAGAACACCGAAGAGGAGATGAAAGGAGAAAGTGGCCAAGGAGAAAGCATGTGCGCGGGGTGCTAAGGTGCACCTGTGGCTAAGGAATATGAGCTCCTCTAATCAGGAGGTGAGGTGGGAGCTAGCAGAGCTTGAAGAGCATCAATGGGGAGGGGATTTGTGGACAGAAAGGGAAGCGACTGGTTTTACACCCCCCCCCCCCCCCCCAACCAACCAACCAAGTGGTTTTGTTGCATGATTATTCATAGAGGGGAGTGGGGGACATGCCAGAAACAGCTCTTCTAGGATGGAGTTACTGGAGGAAATTAGGGTCATCTTAGAACAGCTGATTGTGAAATCCAACTGTCTGAAGACAGGCAAGTCCTAGATCTCACAGCAGTGTGTCAAAAGAGATAGGGCAGCCTTTGGCAGACCTATTTCAAGAAAGCATTGGAAATGGGCCAGGCTGGATGGCCAAAGTGAAGCTGACATCTTGCAGAATAGCTGAGGAAAGCTGAGCAAGGTAGAGGTGAACCTCTGAACCAGGTGGCTGGAGGCTGCTGAAAGCCTTTGGGAGGGAGGGAGGGAGGATGGAAGGGTGCTCTGAAAAGCAATGAACACAAAAATGAACACGATATACTTTTTCTCAATCTGTGGAAGTTGAGGGGGGGGGAAAAACTTTAAAGAAGGGACAGCACAGACATGCGTCTGGGTGTTAGGCAGAGCAGATCAAACCATCTGCACCTAAAAATAGCATTTCCAAAAAGAATCCAGCTCAAAGCATGAGTTCAAAACACTGTTTTGTTCATTTGTTCAAAATCCTTTTTGGCGTGGTCTGCTCGCCCATAAAAATGCATTTAGATTTTTAATGAGTGAAAAAATTTGGAAAGTGATTTTGATTATTTTTTGATGTTGTTGAAAGAGAAGTACTTGCGGAGAAGTTAATGAAGGAGAGAAAAAAGGAAGTTTTTAACATTTCTCAGCCCTCTCTAGTACCAGGGAGTGTTTTTGTGCAGCAGGATTACAACTGTCTTGCTAACCAACATCAAGGCAGAGAAAGGAAGCTGTTGGCAGAGGTGCTGCAAAGCAGAGATGGTGGGGCATGAGATGAGCATGTGCCACGTTCAGTGTGTATTTGTGTGATGTGTATGGAGCACCTATATGACAAGTCAAGAATGCAATTAAATGATGAAAGCAGCACACAAATGCTTATAAACATGAAAAAACAGTGGGGTTGCTGGTGCAGGGATGTGTCAAGATATTCTGAGCATTTAGGGCAAAACCCCCTATAGCAGGTTCAGCCTGGAGAAGATCTGGGGAGGGAGTGGGTCATGGAGAGAGGAAGGGAGGAAGGGGATTAAAAAACCTCCTGCAGTGAGTGCAGAGCCTGCTGAGTGATAGTGTGAAACGTTTGGATGTTATCTTAAACTCTTTTAATTGAAACTTCTTTACCCTTGTTTTGTTTCCCTTTTTGTTTCCCATTTCTCCCTGAATGTGTGTGGTGTTTTTTTTTTTTTTTTTTTTTTTTTTTTTTTAGCCAACCCCCCCTAGAAAACCAATAACATCAGTTTGCCACAAAAACCCCAAGCCAGTTTCCCTGGAGTGTTGGGCCAAGATGTTCCAATTGGTGGGGGGGGAAGAAATTTTATGCTGAAAGCTGTCATCTTGCATGAAAAGGAGGTGGTTTGGGTTGATCGGGGTTTTTTTTAGTTAAAAAAAACCTACAACACCCTCTTGTCACTGTGAGTGTATCTTTAATTATCTGGAAAACATGGCCCCATCCTGTGGAGGAAAAGATCATGGAAATCAGTGATTGTATTTTAAGGAGTACATGCAATAAACAGTTCCTTTTTTAGCTGTGGAGATGTGGAGCAGGAGGAAGAAAAGGATGGAGAGGAAGGACTACAGAAAAAAGGAAACAAAGGGGAAAAATAAGGCATAAATTAACCACTGCTAGTGTGCCAGTAGATGGTATTTCATGTATTTATTTTTCTTATTCTATTGTATTTCCCAGCAGGAGTTCTCTGATGCCAGAATAGTTTTGAGGAGAGGGATAGGATGTGAGCTCTGTATACTGATGTTAATGTAGCTAGCAACTCTGGATTTCATAAAGAAACGATTGAACAAAAGAAGTGGATAAAATCACTAACATTGACCTGGCTGTGTGTGAACCTCTCATCTGCTGCCTCGTAACAAACATTCAGTGCGAACCTGAGCTTATTTGTAAAAATTGTTCCTTGGGATATTTCTTCAGAGGTTCAATACTATATTTGAGAACGGTTTCAGCAGAAGTGGTTGGTGATGCTGGGGGATCTCCACTTTTATCTGGAAAAAAAAAAAAATCAGTTTGGTTTGGGGAGGTCAGAGGTGCTTGGTAATCTGGAGATGGGCCAGCCTCCTGTCATCATGTGTGGGTTGCTAATGGCAGGAAAGAAGGGGATGCCAAGTGTTAGTAAATATCTTATTCAGGGATCTGTAAAACAACATGGAGTGCCAAAAAGGACAGGAGATGGAACACAAATAATCTACATGCACAAAGTGAACATACTGTGTGCAAGAAGGGAGCATGTGGTCATGGGCATGCAAGAGCAATCAGGTGGGTTTTGAAATGTAGTTTTGTTCTGTTAAACTTCAGTATTTTTCAGGATACCTTCCTCAGCCACGCAGAGCCTGTGTGGCAAGCATCTTCATGTTTTGCTGCTTGGTAGACTATGAAATGTACTTAGTGACAGTGCTCCGTCCCTGATCACAGAATCACTCTGATCTCCCACTAATAGTATTTTTTTATTTTTTTAGCTAGACATCTTCATTCCCTGTGGAACAGGAGCAAATATATATTCCCAGCACAACTCTGGCATTCCTGCGCGGTAATTGCTTTTCTCTCTCTATGCTCCCAAGATTCATAAGAGTGGTTTTAAAACTAAAACAAAAAGCAAGGCAGATTTGTACAGAGTGTCTTTACAGGGAAGGTCCTGCTCCTCCTTGGAGTGCTGGCTGCAGGATGCTGTTGGATTTGGTGGGGACTGAGCACTGTGGAAATTGAGGCACAAGCACTGTGTGACTGCTGGTGGGTGGTGGTTTTGTGTCTTCTACACTGCCAGAGCTGAACTGGTGGGATTTCTTCCCAGAGCATGCTTAGAAAAAGGCTGTGAGTACAAGAAGGTTCGTTACACTGCCTTCATCCCAGGTCCTCCTAGAACTGTGGAAGTCCTGTCTGCTCCTGCTCCATGCACCGAGCCTGCTCTTCAAAGCTGTCTTTCGCCTTCAGGTTAGACTGTGGTTTTGTAATATTTAGCTAGATTTTCTTCTAGATTTCCAAGCAAGTAGACCTTCCCTCACCCAGGGAACCCGTATTTCCCTGATGTTACACTAGGGTGTTCTGCAGAGCAGGTCCAGTTAATGCAGCCCCCTGATACAGCCTTATGAAGGGTATGGTTTGTTTTACAAAGATGTCCAGAACTCCCCTCCCACATTGTGCAGGCCAAGAGGGAAATTGGCTTGATGTGGCCATCGCAGCATGTCTGCAGCATCTCTCTGGAGAGATCTAGTTTTCCTGCAGCAGTGCTGCTATAGCAATGTGATTTGGCCAAATCCAGAACCTTGTGCATAGGGCTCACCCTGGTACCCAAACCTGCATTGGGCAAATGATGGCATAGCATGAAAGCCCTGCTGGGAAAAAGGTATTCCAATGGTCTTGCAGTCATTTGCTGACATGACATTTGCAAAACCAAGAGGACTGGGAGGTTTGAACATCTTACAGACTCTCTCGGCCCTGGAGCTGGGCTGCAGCCTGGCACTGGGGTGTGTGTCTGTCATTAGGAGCTGGGGAAGGGTCCCTCGGCAGGGTGCGCGGTGCACTTGTCAGGATGCTGTGAGGATCCCACTGCCTACATTAACCGGGGTCTCCTGCCTCCTTGGGCCCAGGGTGGCAAGTGGGTGGCTGCGGCAGCCTTGCTCACCTCCCTGTTGAAATGAGAGCCGCCGGTGGCGGCAGGAGCACGCGTTTAGCCTTCAGCCATGAAGGATGGCTTCCCCTGACTGGGGCTGCTGCCAAGGAGGGTTTTGAATTTTGTGTACTGCAGGGGTCATGGAACTGTTGAGATTGTATCGGTGGGGACGTAATTGCTTTGGGGAGAGGTGACCAGGCAGGAGAGGAAACACAGCAAAATAGCAGGCAGAGGTGCAGAGTTGGCTTTAAAGCAGAGATGAGGACTGCTAGGGTTGTATCCCTCCCCAGTGTATCAGTCCGTCTTGGCGATGGGCAGCCTCTCTCAGCCTCATGCCTGGGGACTGGGTAGCATCAGGGAGGGGAGATTATTAGGATCTTCCAGTTGGTAGGTGCTTTATGTTGTCTGGCTTTGTATTTTGCAGAACTAATAGGTGTTTTTCACGTCAGTCCCCAGCTGCTGGTGTAAAGTAAAAGTGAAGCGCCACATTTTTGTGTTTATAGCATTACCTCTTGGAAAAGAGGAGAAAAGGTGATTCAGTAGCACTGTAGGTTTTATATTTACATGCTGGTAATGGGAGGGAAGTGAACCCAGGGCACTGCTGTCCCTGAGCCTTTCCCTCTGTGATGGCCAGTGAGTGCCCTGCTGATCCACAGAGGAAACAAAACCACCGAGTCCCTTCATGGGCTGTCGTTTGTGGGGTGGTTTTTAGGCACCCAACCGTACTTGGTTTTAGCAACTGTTTTAGGAATGCGCGTCTGTCTTCTCCTTCTCCACCCCGTCCAAACAGTGCTGTTGCTCAAGATTTTATATTAAACCACCAAGAGGTCGAAACGAAGCAAAGCTAAGCAGGAAATAAGCATGGGAATTAGCTGTGAGGTACCCTTATAGCTGTTTGGTAAAACAGGAACCCACTTCTGCCCCAAATTAGAAATGAAATTAATCCAACTTTTCAGGTGTGTTTTCTTTCTGCTTTTCCCCTGCTCCTCTGGGAGTTGAAATGAGAGAGGACGTGACAAAATATTGAGCTCGCGCCTGCTTTCCTGCTGAGTCTGGCCCTGCTGTAATCCTAACTGCTTGTGACTGAGCAATGTTTGAAGGATCACAGGCAAGGGGTTTTTGATGTGCTCTCCAAAGAGATTCATGTGTGAATGAAGCCTCCCCGGCTGTATGACTCTCAGCTGGTCTTTTGTGGAACACTGATTTGGCTCTGTGGTTTCTCCTGCTGCATAAACTGTAGCTCAGCCCGTAGCTTTCAGATATGGTTAACTTAATGATGCTGCCTGGATTTTCTACGACCTCTGTGCAGATTTCTACTTGGAGCTGTTGTACACCGGTGTGTTACACATTGCTGTGGCCAGGAATACCTAAGCCCCTAACTAGCGCAGCCATGTTTCCCTGTACAGCTGCATTTGTCCTACTGCCACGAATAAGGAGAAGGGAGCTGAGGTCAGGATATAACTGAACTACCAGCTAGGGGAGGATCCGAGTAAACCTGTTTGTTGCAAGAGACCTGAGGAATGAGTGATGCAGGAACTCATGGATGCACGTGCAGGGGTGAATGCTCCCTCCTGTGTCTTCACATCCTCGAGGAGCATTGATCTGTTGCCCTGGGCCCGTGCAGTCGCTCTTGTTACCTGTACTGCTGATCCTGCTCTCCCCATCTCTTGGCACCAGCTGTGCTGCAGCGGGTTGTCTGCAGCAGGGCTGTGCAGTTGCCTGGCTGTGTGTTAGCCCCTGTGCTGCTAAAGGGAAGGGAGGCTGCCAGCTCTGGTAGCACACCTGTAATGTATGGGTGTACAGGGTCTCATGGGTGTATGGTATCCTAAAGTTCTCCAGAGAAATAAGAGGTAGCTGTGAAACCCTCCATGGCTGCAGAGATCTTCCTTGAAATGTTCTTAGCCAGGGAACAGTTCTGTGAGCAGGCTAATGACATCCTCTTTCCTATGGTTTGTCTTAAAATTTAGCCCTCCTGTACCTCATGAGGGGCTTGTTTATCTGCAGCTTTGCCCATGCAAAGTCACAGGATCTCTTGTCTCTGCTGTTCTGCATCCATCGCATTGGAGCTGCTCATCTCTCTGCTTCTCCATCCAGTGTGTCTGGATCTGGCCATGGCTGAGAGGTTATTGGGGGGTGTAGGAGACACTGATACTGATGTACACCTTTCCTTTACAAAAAGGGAGGCAAGTAGGAGCTAAAGGCATTCTGTTCATGGCCCATTGCATATCTGCCAGCGTGTGTGCAGACATCTGCTCATTTGATTTAATAGTGGCCACTCAGCTGGACATCCTCTCCTGCCATTTACACTGGAGCTGTGTCTGGCTGTGCCCGTGCTATAAACCTTTGTTTCCTTAGGAAGACAGGCCAAAAGTTGTTTTTTGTTACCTGGTGGCCAACAGCACTGAGAGCTTTGTTTGGAGCAGACCCATGGTACCTTTACAAATGCTGTGTTTTCCTGATTCCTTTCCATCATGCCCATGCAATATGGATATGCTCTGCAGGGTATGCTCCAGCAGCCTTTTTACAACAAGTTAAAAATACTTCCAACTCTCCATCTCACTGAAAGCATTTGAGTGGTATCAACCAGCAAGCCAGCAGTCCTGGGAGCCCGTATTTTCTGTGCTAATTCATGGGCCATATCAGTGTGGGGTTTGTTTGTTTGTTTTGTTTTGTTTTTGTTTTTGTCTTTGTCTTTGGGCAGCAGCTTCCAATAAGTTTTTTGCAGACTCAGAATGTTACTGAAGAGACTAGTGAGACCCAAATCATCATCACTTTTTTTCATCATCTCTGAGAACTCATTTTCAGCCAAATGCTGAGTCCCTAACATGCCTTAAAAAACTCTTAATACTCTATCATATAAAGTATTTTAGCTTGTCAAACCTGTCTTACCTTTAAGCACAACATGCGTTTCTTATCTACTGTGAGGATGGCTTGGGTGGTGAGGAGTTTTGTGCCTTCACAAATATTCAGTGCATCTTTTTTCCTTCTAACTCAGGACAATATTTGTCTTGAATCTGTACTGCAGAGGGGTTTAAAAGGCAAACAAATAAACCCCTTTAAAAGCAAACCCAAATATTCAATGAATAAGCATTGTGAACTTTCCTCATTGATTTTTAACAGGGTTCTCAGATTCCCAGTCCATTCTTGGATCAATTTTTTTTTTCTTCCCTGAATTAACAGACCTTTTTGACATGACTGGGTTTTGCTGCCTGAGCGGTAAAGTTCTTGCCTGCATGGACTCTGACATGTCTGGGGTCTTGGTTCGGGGTTGCATGTGGCCAGCAGAGATGGTGACGAACCCTCCAAATACAAAACTTGTCTGCTTATAGTTGGAAGACTTCTTCAAAACACCCTCTCCTTTTCTGAGGCTAATGAGCTTCAGCCCTTGTTGACTAATGAGTTGTTTCTGAGCTCCCTTGAGGATGTCTCATGCAAAGACTATCACTCTTGAGATGTACAGTGAAATGGGGGATGTTCCCAGGGAACACAATCCTCTGGAGAATGCTCACAAGGGCCAGCCTCGCTAGTTCATTGCACACTGCTTTTCTCCTAAGGGGAGCCTTGCAACACACTCTATCACACAAACAGTGTTCTGAATTTAATTTTATTACTATTTTATTGCTCCCAGAGATGAGCAAACAGAACTTCTGCAGGTCATCGGGAAGAGCGGAGGTGGTTTGACCACAAAAAGTTCTCAATGTGCTATGAACAAGTTACTGCACAGAACCACCTGTTTTTAATTAATCTTTTGAACCAATTTGATTCTAGCAAACCAATTCCATTAACAGGCTAAGCAGAATAATGACAGGCACAGCTGCTATAATTCCTTGTTGCGCTTCTAGTTAAAACAAAATCCTCTTTGCATCAGGAAACACTAATCTAATGTCAGGACTGTGTTCATTATGAAATCTTTGGTAGCTGAGCACATCCAAATACTTCACATGTGTTTTCATAATTTTTCCCCTCCCTGCTATATGACCAAAATGTGTAAATTATGAGATGACTTCTCCCCAGAGAAACAGAGCTAATTAGTGCATTAATGTTCCTGAGATAAATCAAATTGAAGCCCCCTGCTATGCTTAGCTATAGCATAGACTTACATACTAGCTCTAATGTTCTTTGGGATGATTTAATTTGATTTCAATCAGTCTTGTAGCTCACTTACCAGCTAGATGTGGGTTCAAATGTTCATTTTCTGTCTTCACTTCAGAGAACTGGGGTGTGCTGGGTTAAGCTTGAGTTAGCAAATGGTCTCCGCTGATAAGAAAAAGATACTTGTCAGACTGGCTCAGATCATCTATTCCAGTTATCCCATGCCTGATAGTACTAAAGGATGCCCAGAGAAGAGGGGCAGGACCACTGTGTGCATTGGGTGCTCGTTCCCTGCGTGCAGCCTGCCTTCCCCCTGCTCCTGCCTCCCAGTCCCAGCTGGGTGTCCTACTTCTTGAGAATTGGCTGTGAGTTGGGGGATGTCCTTTTGAACCCCCCTGTGCTTTTAGCCTCCCTCCCATCCTTCAGCTGAGAGTTTCACAGTGCAGCTGTCAACTGTGCAAGAATAACAGCCCCGCTTTATTTGGTTTAAATGACATGTCCTGTGTGTGCCCTCAATCACCAGAGTACCTGTGTCGCCAGCTAAAATGTTCACGTCTTCAGAGAGGAGGGAAATACTGCAGTACAGGGGCATGAATGATCAGGTTGAATGTGAAACCCAAGGAGGCGAGAGGGGAATGTAGGTTCAGGTCCGACTTGTGATCCAGCACCCAGCTCTTGAATGAATGCCTGCTGCTTGTTATACTTGCCATGTGCCTGTGCATATATGCGATGTGTGCTGCTGCCCTTTGGAGATTTACAGCTTACCCTCAAGATCTGATGTTGCTAATTTCTAAAGTGCTAGTTTTCCAAACTGGGTTTATCGCTAAGAAACAGCCGAGGTTTCATGGATTAGAGTCAAACCATCCACCTTGAGAGATGGTGTGGAAAGGGGGGTCCTGGCACAGGCTGTGTTTCCTCCCTCCTGGAGCAAGTATGAAGCAGGAGCCAGGAGGCAGCCCAGGTCCTCTCCTGTGCCTGAGGCTGGGTGCTGCCTCTTATCCATGCTGCAGTGTTATCATCCAACTCCTTGCCTGTAAGTGGCCTTCTGGGACGTGATATCTCATCGCATCGCTGTGAGGAAGACGTAAAGCTTTCTAGTCTTGTTAGCAGCTGCAGCATCTCTTAGTGCACTGACTTCAGGTCTAGCCGGTGACACATCCTGGCCGCTGGCTGTGAAGGTGTGCTGGCTGGAGTCATGCAATGGAGGTTTCACATTCAAAAGCTGTAGTTTAACTTCAGATAGGATGCTCTTTTAAATTGCTCCAGTTGCCCTGTGTATTTTTACAATGCATAGCCCATTAGAGCCCTGATGTGCACTTGGGGTCTTTTACCCTGTGGGAATATGGTAAGAAGGGTATTGCTGAACTCTTTGGAGAAGTGCTAGTTTGCCATGCTGGGGCTACAGCTGCTTGTATGCCCTTAAGGACACGATGCAGCTCTGTGTGTGTGGCTCTTATTCCCTGCTGCTACATATGTGGAGTAGCTTTTGCAGTCAGCGACTAGGCTGGCACTCATGTTAGCCTTGCACTGTGTACAAACGTGACAAAACGGGCTCTTGATTTTTGTGCAAATGATGTTTTCAATGAAACAGCACAAGGGAAGGGAAGAGGGAAATCTAAGTCACTGAGATAATTTTGAAACTGTCTGTCCCACCGTGAGATTTTGTTGAGTGATTTGAGAAGTGATGTTCAGCACGGCTTATCAGCTTAGCTTAGTTAGGAGGAACAAGAAATTAGAGGAATGATAGAGGCCAACCTTCAGAGACCAGCTTTGCCAGAGAAGGCAGCTGCCAAGCAGAGCTTTACATGACTTGTGTGCAGTGGAGTAAGACCATGGAAATTCTTATTGCTCCAACTTTAAGTAGCTTGCTGCAGATAAACAAATACAGAATCCTCTGCTGACCGCGTCCATCCTCTCGCATAGGTGTGTGCGTGTGTCTGTAGGCACATGTGCACACCCTCTTGGTAAGCACATCCATATCTCAGCTGAGGTAGCTCCAAACCTGCTCCAGAGAGATAAACAGGGAAGGCGGATAAACCACTGCTGCGATTGCTCCCCATCTGGGCTTTGTCTCTGCCGCGTTAATTACGGAGATGCAGGCATCTGAGCCGAAAGCTGCTGGGCATTTGCGATGGCAGTGTCAGGAGGTGAGTGCGAGCAGCTGCAGCACCCCTGCAAAGGGAGTGTTGTGCCCAGCTTCATCAGTCCTCAAGTTACAGGGCTGTGTTCTTTCCATGGGATGTGCCTGTTGCCCTTTCCCATTGCTCTCACTCTGTCAGTGTGGCTTGTGAAATATGTGGGTGTTCAGCACGTATCACAGATGACAATGAGTCTGCTCTCTTTATGGTTAAAAATCCAGTGCCGCTTTTCTCTAGGAAAAATCCAGGGTAGCCAACGGAGTTACGCCAGCAATGTATTTGGCACAGCAGGCCGATTGTAAAATCTGTTTGCTTCTCAGTGAACAAACCCTTGACACTTCATTTCACCGAAACCTCTGGAGGGTGATGTGCAGCTCTTGATAAATACTAGCTGATCAACAAGAATGCTGAAAACAGCGAGGCCACCCATTGCTAATTATAAAGCTATTTTAGCCAGGCCAATAAAACATGATGGTTTATTCACTGTTTGCTATCAAAACTCACTGTATTTGCATGATTTGAAAACAGTTTCTATCTTCTAGGCACTTACATTGAATGTGATGGCATTTGAACTACAGCTCCCAGAGTATCTAGCTTAAGCATTGCTCCCAAAATGAGAAAAAGGAAAAAATACACCCCCCCCCCCCCCCAACCCCTGCAGTAGCAGAGTAATAATCACTGTTAATATTTCGAGGCTTAATGCTTCTGCTATGGTACTTAATTGATAATTGAAATTGCAAGAGAAGTGTAATGCTTGAAATTCATGCAGTTAATTTTATTGCTAGCACTTGTAATTTGAAAGTAATTCTGAAATCAATATCAATGTGACTTTGCGTGGAATGGGAAAGCCTGGAGTAGGTTCAACCACAAACAGTTCAGTATTTAAGTGGGAGCCACTGTTCCGTGAGAGATCAGGATTAATTCTACTCAGTGTTTTTCCCAGCTATAAATAAGATCTTCCCCACACCGTTTGGGTGCATTTAATATTTCTAAATTGCAGGAGATTGTATTTCTCAAAGGCTTCGGATGCTTCTCTCAAGTCCTCTCTGTCCTGCAGGCTGCTGTGAGCGCCAGTGGGGCTGTGGGAGAGGGGAGAGGCCAGGAGAAGGCTACAAAACTTCTCCCTGCCGAAATCCTGCTTTTTCACAATGAAACATGCTCCTGCACAGCTTTCTGAGCTCTAGCTTCCCACTGCTGCAGGCTCCAAAGGAGGCATTAATTGAGGTAGGAGCACGCTGGAGTGGTTTGTACCTCCATGTCTTCCTGACGAGCTCGTTGCAATGGGCTCCTCCTGGGCTTGCTGGGGGCTTAAGGAGAGCTGCAGTGAAGGTAAAGTACAAGGACTTATGCTGGAAAAGCATTGCAATGCCCTGGCTTTGCCTCAGGTCATTAAAGCTTCTGTAATTACTCTGTACCCTCTCCAGACAAGCAAAGAGGCTGGCTGTGATGATTAAGTCCTTATGAGATGTCCGTCTGTGCTGCAGGTGTCACTGTGCCCCGGGAAACTTTGTCTGAATTAATGGCTTGGGCCTTAGTGGGCTTGGGGAGGCTCTGTGGGCGGTCCTGGTGGGCTTCCCTGAGGAGATGCAGGAGACCCAGAATGGCAGCCAAGGTGCAGAGCGTGAAGGGGCCGTTGCATGTGTCTTGCAAATACATATATCAGCAGGAAAGCGGCCTGACTCTGGGCTTAGAACTTGTCCTTTGGCAGAGTCCAGCCGATTTCATAACATCCCTTCATCTTCCCAAACTGCTGGAGCTTGGCAAAAAAAAAAAAAAAAAAGGCAGCACTGGATCTAATGAATAGTCTTAGTGTTGCCACTGTAAATCTTGGTTTCTGTCTTGTTGGCTGGAGGACCCTCATCCCTTCCTGAAGCAGGTCAGATGTGCTGTGGCTTTGAGCCAGCCCTCCTTAGATGTCACGGTGTGAGAGTTGGCAGCTTGAATACTCTCCGTGGTTTGCCCGTGCTTCTCCTGTTCCAATACAACTGCGTTTATGGGCACGGCAACAAACGTCACTTACCTTGCAGACTGTCTTTGTGGCGCTGAATTTCAAAGGTTCTTTTTGACACAAAAAATCTAAAATGACATGTGCCCTGATCAAGAGCTTGAATCTGATTTGCGCGACTGCAGTGTAAGCAGAGCGCAGCATGGGCCCTTCATATCCCTCAAGCAGGGATTGGGACCGAATGCTGCCATCCAGGCTGTCTAGCTGCTGCTTCAAACCAGCATCCTCTTGATCTCTGTGGGAGTGCTGACAAATTTAAGAGCAACTATTTCTCTATATGTAAAACAACCAAGTAGGCTAACTTTAGAAATAACAACACTGTGATTGTTTTCCAAAATAGCTTTAGTGTGTAACTTCCAATGGCTGACAACTTGTGGGGGGGTTATTTAAATAAGAAAATTATTTTTTACCTTCAGTCTCATCCTTTAATTTATCAAGCTAATTAACTGTTCTTACCCAGGGACGCTTTGTTCCTATGCAATGCCCTCCCCCATCTGAGTCAAGAGAAGATATCTGCACGCACAGGGTGCATTATTCCCATCCTGTAAATTGTATGCAAGTACGCTGGTGCTTTTGCATTCATTTGGCTTCATTTTAATCTTTCTCTCTTTATCCTGAGCTCAGCTGAAGTACATCACAGGTTCTGCAGCTAATTAGCACAATTACAGCTGTCCGCATCAGGTTGGGAGATTGAGTTAGAAGCAGTCAGGATCCCAATATACTGGAGTCTCATTACTGAGTCTCCAGTGCAGCCACATCTAATGAAATTCAAACAGATCAGGTTAAATTAGATTAGCTAATGGAATTCTCATCTTCTCAGTTTAATGTAATTCTGAACAGTGAATCTTTAGTTTACCTAGAAAATAAATGTTCCTTTGAGTTGGACTTGACCTAACCCTGCAGGCCTGAGCCCCTTGGACCTCAGTGAAGTTAATGTCCAGTACCAGAACTCTATGGGCTCAGCTTGTTGGTGACCTTTGGGGACCTTGTACCTAGGGGATATGGGAGTAACTTGGTGCTGGGAGAGAAGAGGCTCTCCAGTGCTCTTTCTCGGTGGCCATGGGGTGGCCCCAAGGGACTTGCATGGTGGGTCCCTCCTGCCCTAGATGACCGCAACTGGGTGGGAAGCACAGAGCCGCTGCTTATGCCACAGCTACTGTACCCCAATGCAGAAGCAGAGTGGCCAGAAGAAATAGCCTCTGTTGCAGCATGCTTTGAAATGTTTGTCGTCTTGTGCTATTAGCAGCTCAATCCTTTGTCCTGGTACTGCAGAAAGGTGAAGGATGAAGCAGGCACGTGACAGGTAACTCCAGTGATTGCCCTGCTGGGTTGATGCTCTTGTTCCAAAGTAGGCAAATTTTCTGGAAATATAGTGGGACCTGTTTCTTTGGCAAGATTAGGGGGAAGAGGATATTGTAAAATATTCCTTTTTTATACAGGCAGTGTCTTGCATGTTCCCTTAGAAATCCCCAGCACAGGCAGCAAAAATAGCAGTGCCGAAGTGAGTTAGAGCAGTCTTCAAAGCTTGATGGGGAGCTGCAAAGTTGTACAGGACTCCGCAAAACTGCTGAAGCGTCTTTTTGCTGTGACCCCTTTTGTAATCAGCAAGGAAACAGGCCAAGATGTAATGAAAGGTCCTTGCCTGCCTGTCTCTGGCTTGGTGAAAGCCTGTGCTGGTGGAAGATGCAGAGACTTGAGATTCACTGGGGATGGCAGGGTACCGATGCCTGCCAGGGGCTGGCTGTGCTGAATGAGAGTCCCTGGTGCGTGGGTGCTGTTAATCCTGGAGCAACACACGTGCTGGTGGAGGGTCACTGTGTCTTCTTCCTGGTGAAAATAGGCAAAAGCTCCCTCTCTGTTTACTTAAAGAGCAAATGGTGTGAGTAGGAAAGGATTCATGTCCTGGTACCCTCTTGCCAGCGGAGGGCCAGGGTGGCATGCAACAGGTGGAGGTGTTGGATTGGAGGAAAAAATAATTTTTTTTCCTGTATTTCTGTGTCTTTAAGCAAGCTGCTTTACTTTTTGAACCCTGTCAGCGTGGCACCTTTAGCAAGTACTAAATTGACTTAATTTGCGATGGCATTGTGAGTGTGGTTACTTGGCGTCACTGGCTGACAGCGTGAGGGCTTTTGAAAGGCCATTAGGGCTGTGTGCTGCGTTCGACTCGGATCCCCTCGTTTGCCTTCTTGAACACCAGGCGCTCTTCCTGACTGCGTGGTGCCTGCCGCCAGCACACCACGCAAGCGTCTGTACCGCACTGTGTGATCAGTCCCCCCTGGGATCAGATGATGTATTTGATTCTCTTGCCCACCCTCCAGCAAACTGAACAAGTTTTGATTAGAAGAAAAGTAACTTCAGGACATACAGGGACACTCTAAGGGCTCTGAGCTTCTCCTCTAGGTAGTTCTGTTGTCACAGCATTGCTTTTGGTAGCACCTGCTAGTCAAAATGAAGGTCTCATAGCAAAGGCAGGTGTCTTTGTGACAATTTTCTTTTGTAAGGCTCTCCTCGCTGTCACATCTGTGCCCTGTCCTATGGGGTTTTGTGGTTTGGAAGGTGTGTTGTCCCTCTGTGTGTCCACCTGCCCGCCCAGGCTGAAGTGCCATGTTTAAGGTACAATACATTCTTGCCAGTTACAGGGCGCTGCCGGGGCTGGAAGTGGTTATTCATAGTGGCACTCCTCGCTCCTTCCTTAATTCACATTTCTTCTCAGCTGCAAATCCCACTGCCAGCACAGTAATTGTTTTCATTGCCTCATTGGGAGTAGTGAGGTTAACATCTTGAGCAGCAGCTAAAATAGACAAGAGCAAATAGCACAATAGCTTAATCCCCTGGAAATTACTCTTTTTCAGTATGGAGT
The DNA here is from genome assembly GCF_929443795.1 of Astur gentilis. Classification (NCBI taxonomy): domain Eukaryota; kingdom Metazoa; phylum Chordata; class Aves; order Accipitriformes; family Accipitridae; genus Astur; species Astur gentilis. Next base: position 13,838,047 of record NC_064902.1, on the reverse strand, counting down.
TATGTTTCTTTTTTCTCATCTTTCCGCCAAGCCCCCCTTTTCTTTTAAAGGGCAGGATTACATTTTATTTACAGCTGAGCCCAGGACCTGTAGTCTGCTGCTTCTGCATGCAGAGTTGCTGAATAATCCTCTGGATATCTTTTTCCTGAAGGGAACTTTCTGGCTAGAGGGTTGCGAGCCCTTGGCTATGCAGGGAGGAGCAGTTCAACCCCATGGTCTCGCCTTCCCTGAATGTGGCCCGTGGAGCAGCAGCTCTCTGGTCCTGCCTTCAGTGGAGCTGGGAAGTGAGTTCAAGTTGTCGTTGCAAAGATGAGCGGCTTCCCATGTACATAAATATCCAACCCTTCTCTGTTGACTCTATCACTTTCCTTATAAACAGACACACAGTCATTTTCCAAGTGAGCCATCTGGGTTTGACAGATGTCTCCGGCTTTTTCTGGGCCCATTGTTAAAGGGGAAAAAGGGAGGGAATATTCTGAATTGAAGGAAATAGCTTCTGATGGCAGTCTGCAATTTCATGGGCTGGGAGATGAACTGCCCCTCTTTCCCTCAATTGCCATCAGCTCCATTGATTGTAATCTGCATTTGCAGCCTAGGAAGCATCACTTCTCGCGGGAAGTGCTGGAATTGTCACTTTCTGGGGAAGGAAGTTCAGGTGTACTTTTACCCTTGATACAGAGCTGGTAGGCTTTTCCTACTGCTGAGAGGGATGTTGCATTGGTTTCTGAAGCCATATGAGTGATGTCTTTACAGCCCTTATCTGGGACTTAATTACCACACTTTGCGTGCCTTTTATCCATTCTGGTCCCAAAGCTTTGCAGACACCGGTACAAGGTAAGGTCCCCCCTCCTCGGTCTGAGAGCCATGTGTGTTCGTACACTCTTAAAGCCTTTTGAATCATGTTATTTACTTCTTCCTAATGTAGAAAGATCCCTGTGTCTGATCATTGCTGATAATTGTGAAGTTAGCAAAGTTGAAATTATGGCTAAATACCAACATCAACTGTCAACATTATGCTATCTATATTTTTTTTCCATATTTTCCTTTTGAATTTTTTTTGTTGTTCTTGATGAAAGCATGTGAAATACATCGGCTTCCTGAAAGTGATGATATTAAAAATAGAAGGGGAGGTGTGTATGAAGTGCTTTCTGTGCTAAAGGTCATGCATCAAAAGTGAATTTCAAAGAATATATTCAGATGAGAGGCTGTGATGAGACTCTTTGCTTCTCCTTTGTAATGTGTGTGTGGGCGAAGTCTCAAGCTCTCGCTTTGACACACACATACAAGGTTTTGCTCTGCTTGAAGTTTTCTGCTGTCCTCACAGTGTGGCTGTTGGTGGTTGCGGGGCATTTAGCACACAAGACTGAATGTTTGGAATTGCAGGGCTGCAGGCCCTGTACTGAATGCGAACATGAAAATTATCATAATGCTTCAGTGAGAACAAAGTCCAAAGGGCACATTTAGGACAACTTTGCTTAAAATGCAGATTTTATGTTTGCTTTTAGAATTTATATGATTAGCTGAAGAGGGGAGGAGAGAAGCATGGGGAGCACTGTAATTATTCAATACTGCATTTGTGGCAGCATACCAAGCGGGAAATTGTCAAAGATGGACTTTTGGTAAAGAAATCTGTCAGTACTGGAAGCCTCATTTCCTCCTCTGCGTTATCTTCCCCAAGGGAGGTAATAAAGGGTGCTATTACATAACCCTCATGTTTATTTGCTGTAACAACTTCCCACAGACCAGTGATTACCGAATTACGATCTGCAGACCATCAGTGGTCCAGAAGGTCATGGAAAAGAATCCATACAACAATACTGCCATTGTTAAATTTTCATTTACGAGTTGGATGTTGAGATGCCTGATCCTTAAAAAATGTTTGCTTGGACATGAGAAATGCTGAGTTACCGGTTGTCTGATGGTGCAGAAATTTTGGAAGCACCCCCATTGCCCTAGAGGGGGGATGTCTGCTGAGATCACCTGTAGCCCTTTGGCAACAGCCCGCTTTTGGAGCCTTCTCTGAAGTCCTTGGTTTTGGGTTGCTCTTTGAGAGCAACAAAAATGACATAGCTCATGGGGTCTAACTGTGTGTACTCTGGATGCTTGGATTCATGTTGGAGGTGTTATTGATGAGTCTTTGACAAACAGTTTTATCTAAGGACTGCTGCCCTGTTCTCAGATCTAAGCCACCAAACCACGTTTCTGTTATGCATTTAAGCTACAGAAGTGTGTTTCCACTTTGTCAGCTTTATATGTGCTTTTAACACAGAGGTGCCTGCCCTGCATTGTAAGCATTTCTGAAAAGATTCTGTCCCTACTGTGTATCGCATAGTTCAATGTTTTCTTGCAAATTGTTCTGGAATAGAGTTTAGGTTCATGCTTTTATGTGACTCTAGGGAAAAATGGTAATTTCTACAGAAGGGTCTGACTGTACAATTATCATAAGGGTGCAAGAAGGAAAACAAACAAACTAAACGGCCAGCATTTTGTATCAACAGAAGTTTTCTCATGTGAAAAAACCTGTTCAAACATCATTTGCATTTAAGTAAGGTGCAATTCAGGGCATGCACAGGGCTTCAAGTGCCTTTCTCCATCCATTTGCCACTTCTGTGGTGTGTGGCGCCGGTGAGCCTTTCCACAGGAGCAGTAGAAACACCAGTTCGCTGTGTGCAGCCACCCTGGTGAGCTACCACAGCTCCATTACACGCGGGAAAGCTCTGGCTTTCTCCCCCTCTCTCTGCTGGACTCTGTCCTGGGGTTGTGCCATCAGTAATGGGCTCTTCCTATGATTTCCTTGCTTCTCTCCTACAGCTTCTTTTCTATCCCAGCCCTACTGCTCTTCTCCTTTTTTATAGTTTGCTGTGGTGCATGTTCATCAATAGTTGATGGCATGGGAATAACCCTGAACTCTTTTGTCCTACCAAGTGTTGGAGAAGGCATCTCATCCGTCTGGGACACTTGCAGAACTGGCAGTGCATCTCCAAGGGCTGAGCCTGAAAGGGGCTTCAGGGGCATACTGACCTGCATGTGGTCTTGGATCAGGGTGAAATGGGCAAAACCACTGGGAAATATAAAATGTTGTGGAACAAAAAGGCACAAGTACTCTACAGACTCTATGCCTTCCACTTTGGGTACTGAAATGCCGAATACTGTGAGTGGTGTCTTCCGCTTGATGCGTTTATTTTGCCCATCAAGATCAGCTTGCTAGCGGAGCCTGAAAGCAGGACCTTCACTGGCCATGCTGAAGAAGTGAATGTTAATGGTAAGTTTGGGATTTCTAGTGGAGTCCATGGAAATGACATACCTAAACCAATAGTAAATGGTGGCATTTAGCTCCCTTGGGATACTTGGAAAAACCCTAGCCTGCAAATGCGAATCGATTACAGTTTTGTGAAGAGAAATGTGATAAAGGGGTTGGTATAAAGCTTGGCGAGAGACGGGAGGTAGCGTGAGGCCTCTGCAGAAAGGGATCTGTGTATTTAGGAGCTGAAATGCTGTCTGAATCAGCAACTGGATGAATTGGATTTATTTCAGGGGTCAGTGCCCAAATAAATATTTGCAGTAAGACTTTTATTAAACGTATACTGAGGCTTGCCTGCAGTCTCTGAGGCGGTGAAGGAAAGAGACACAAGATAAAAGGTTTGCATTAGTATTGATAGTTATGTTTGTGCAAGGATTTCTTTTGTCTTAAAGGAAAGACTGGTCCAGGGGGTGTTTGTGAGATGACAAAAAAGGCACTTTGGGACATAATTTTTCCTTTTGGATGAGTTTTTAAAACACCTGAAGCTAGAAAAGCTTTGCCCTCAATAGTGTCCCATGAAACTCAGAATTTGCTTTCAAGTGAAAAGATAGCTGCAGACACACACGGGAAGGCATAGGGCAAAATGCTGCTTTGAAGGAGCTAACAAGTATGTGGAGCAGAGCGCTCCACTGATAAAGCCTGCTTGGATTTTTCAAAGACATTTATCAAGGTTTGTCACAGAAGATGTTTAAGGAAATGAAGTGGCTGTGGAAAAAGAGGGGGTAGGTCTTTACTTAAAAAAATAGTTGGTTAAAAGAAGACGAACAGAGAGTGGTAGTAAATAATGAGTTTTCCTGGTGGAGGGAAGTCACCAGCAGAATACTGCAAGGTCTCCTGCTGAGACCTTGGATCCTTCAAATATGCATCAGGGACTTGAAAAAGGAATAAAAAAGAAAAGAAATGAGTTTTGGCAGCACAGCAAACTATTTGGGGTAGCAAAGACAGAGGCAAAGTGTGAAGATGTGCAGAAGGATGTTCTGAAAGAGAGTGATGGGATGCTAAAATGACAGATAAATTTCAGGGCAGGAAAATGTGAAGTGGTGCACATGAAAGTAATTCTGTGTGTACACAAGGCGATGAGCTGTGAGACACCAACAGGCTCTGGGGGCTTGAGGTCCTGGGTTATAATGTAGAGCTCTGTGGTAAGTATTAGCTCAGTGCTCAGCAGCGATCTAAAACAAATTGAACATTAGGAGTTATTAGCAAAGGCAGTGGGAAGAAAACATGATGCAGCTGTGTAAGCCTGTGGTTGCACTGCCTGCTGCTCTCTATCTCCTGGCTATGGAGCAAACCAGGAGAATTGGGAAGAGGCTTGGAGCAGGGTTAAAATCGGAGATACAAGGTAGTTTTTTTACTAGGAGTTTTCAAGAAGGCCAGCGTTCCTTAGACTGCGAAAGAGATGGCTAAGGGAAAATATTGCAGTGGTCTGTAAACACAGTGGGAGGCAGTGAAGGTAAATGGGGAGTGATTTCTGGTGGTCCACCGCCATCCTGGTACTAAGGGGCATCAGATGAAGGGCGAGACTGCAAGTTTTGCTTGCAAGGGAGAGTGTAGACCAGGATGTGTAGTTAGTAGCAATGCATGTGAAATAAAGTGCTAATCATGAGTGCTGTGGCCTTTTTGTAAATGTCTAGGAAGCCTTTAACGAAAGGTTAATTGGGCAGTGGATCGGCAGAGAGGTGTCCAGGGAGAACGGGCTGTTGCTGAGAGAAAAGGGTGAGTGCACAAGTGGAGACAAATTGATTTTATTTGTGCGCGCCATGATAGGATGGTAATTCGTGCTGTGTTACCTAGCTGATGTTTGCTAAAACTGCAACGCCACCGTTCACCCCATGGCTGTCCTGCTGTCATGGGATAGATACAAATGGGTCCTTTGGCAACACGTGCCAGTCCTTTGGCTTGGTTCGAGGCTGATGGGACTTCAGCCTAATGGAGCACCTAGGTCTTGGGAGGAGCGTGGCCTGGGAGACATGGGTGTCTCGCAGACCCACCTTATTGTGGGAGCACGTCTGATGCTGAGCTCTGTCCCCATTAACCTTGTTGAGGCCTGTTCAGAGTGGGACTGGGAAGCAGTGGGTTCCGCTGGCTTTGCTTCTTATCACCCGTGTCAAGGCATGCTGGCGCTGAAGAAGCAAAGCTGATGAGATCCTGTTCTTGGAAGTGTATTTGGGTTTTATCTCCGCTAATAAAATGATAAAGGTTAAAGGAAGCTCTGGAAAGGGGAACAATCTTCAAATTAATTTCATTTTCTAACTGGACAGATATCTTGAAGATCTTAGTGGTTGAATTGAGCTGGGCTCTTTCCCCTTGCTCAGGGCAAGTGTTACCTTGTCAGAATGAAACATTTTTGGGATCTGAGTGCCTGCCAGCAATAGGGCTGCAGACCATGTCAGGCTTTTTTTGAAGTCTCTTTTATTTCTAATATAATTGGCTGTGTTTCATGAATTATCCCTGAGGTTGCTTTGTGTTACTAGGCTACACCTTGTGCACACTGCTAATTTGTCTGCCGCTCAGTTTCTGACCTCCTAACTCCATGTGATTACTATGGAAATCTTCCTTTCACCTGGCTGTGTAATTATTAATGTGACCATATGCTGGCCTGTCTCTTGGTGCCACCTAACATCTCTGGGTAGGCTGAGGGCCCTCGTGCTGGAGGGTTGGCTTGGCACGAGGGGCACACACTGTGGGGCCATGGCCAACACGCTGCTTTTCATGAGGTGCCCCAGGAGCAGGTCTGTTGTCTCGACCATGGATTGGGGTCTTGACAGTGAGGAACAAGTAGAGCTGGGCTGGGTCAAAACTGGCCAGGTAGATGCCAGGTCTTATTTAGAAAATCGCACCTGGTGTTTTGTTGGCATTTGGGCATGGTAGAGACATCTGTTTTGATTCTTGTATGTGCTAAGGACATGTGGCTGCCTGAAAATAAATTAGTATTTCGATGAGCAGAGTTTGTCTGCTCAGCTAAACCTTGGACTGAATGGAAGTTCAGTACATCTGGCTTTGTACAAGGCTGAGTCTGTGATTGCTCTCCCACTAGACTTAAGCTCTTTTGATTTACCCCTTTTCTTATTGCTGTTAACTTTCTTTCCCCCAAAATTACTTTGGTGATGTGGAAGGAGAGGGCAAGAGGACTTGAACAGTGGTTTTGTGACACTTTTTTCAGAACATCAGCCCTTTGTTTAGATCCTAAATTGCTTTTAAATGCATGACCCTTATTCAGACTTGGATCTACCACTTTTTGTTGATTTGTTTGCCTCCATTTTTCTGGCCTTGAAATTTGGGATAATCTGAAATATTGGTGTCCATTAGAAATGCACACATCACTCTCCCTATTCTTTTTCTCATTCATTAGCTCCTGTGAGGTCCTGCTGTTAGCTGAAAGCCTAAAAATGTCCTTTTAGTCTGGCCAAGCCAAAGAGTTTCCTAAGGAGTAGCTGGGGTAGCAGGTTGGGAGCATTGTGGTTGCAATACTCCCAAGGAAAGCTGACTTTTGCTCTCTGAGAAAACCACAATATGAGTTTCCTTAACAGACCAAGTTTGTAAACCAGAAAAATTTTCTTTTTAATTCTTCAGAGGCTTGTCTAATGTTGGCTTTTTCAGAATTGTTCTAATAAAAAAAAAATCATAATGGAAAAAAAAGCTGATAGTTACTGGTTGACCAAATTATCTCTTGTCTAAATATCTCTAAATCTGAGAATGAATAAATTAAGGATAAAAAAGTCCAGGCACATAAGATTTGCAATATCATATAATAACCTACTGGCCTGGTGATGTGTATGGGGTACTGCAGAAGAAGGTATTTAATAATATGGTCTTGTGTGCTTGATAAGGCATCTGCATGAACAAAGTCATATTCTCTTTTCTGTGCTGCTTGTGGACCAGCAGTATTTCCTAAATCGAAACCTACACACCTTGGAAAAGGTCATAAACATCCTGGATTTTTCTTAAGTTCTCTGCTTTGAAGGAAAAGCCCTGGAAAATTGTACGACATCTGAAATTGTGCCCTTCTTTCAGGATGCTCCACCAATTCCCTGATGAACAACCAAGCTCAAGTCCCTTCTGGTGCAGGCAGGTGGAAATGAGGATGATGAACCCTGATGAATGTTAACGAGGATGTTTGAGCCACCTTGTTCCTGTGGAGGTCCCTATGCTCTGTGTCCTCCTGTGGCTCCTGGATTGCAGACTGGAGGGGCTCCCATGCCTCTCCTGCAGCCCCAAGTGTGTGGGTGGGACCGAGTGCTGTCATACTGGCTGCAGTAGGCCCCTCTGTGTTTTAAAAAGCATGTTTTTCTCACTGTTGACACCAGCACAGTCTCATGAGCTGGCACTATTAGCATGTGTGTTTTCCCCTCACACTGTGCAAGAATAATTACCCTCTCTCAGCAGTGCGAGTGTTTCTGTTCCCTCTGATTTACGGAGGCAAAGAACTCGTTTGGGAGGATGAGTCAGAAGTAATTGAACTCCAGGGGGGCTGTATTTCATGGCTTTTCCTCTCTTTATTTTTGCCTGGTACTGTACCTCATGGTTACCAGTGCTTTGGCCTTCCAGGGAACATGCATTAAAGCTTAGAAATGAGCTCAGGCTGTATACTGTCTTGATTCACATTTAAAAACCAACCTGATTCTGTAAGTCAAGACTGTGACACAGAGAATCCTTTAAGCTTTGTAATATTATCATAAATATAATATGATTCATTGTCGGCTATTCCCAAACACTTGGCACTTTGTACAAAATGCAGGATGGGTGTGAGAGCTGCTCTGCAGGAGCGTTCACATGCAGCGGAGGGGGGATTTGGCAGCTGTTGAGTTGCAGGGAACAGCGTTGGGTTTAGGTGCAGAGCATGAAATAAAGAGGATTGCTAGGTATAACTGCAGATCCCGGAAAGACACAGAGTCATTTAGAGGCCAGGGAAGGCTTTAAGGAAGGGCTGGTGCTCCCGCAGAGATGAAGCCAAAGGCGTGTGCGTCTGAGGAGGGGGAGATTTGCAGCAGTTTGTGTGCAAGTCCGATGCCGTTTCACACTGCTGTTGCTCGAGTGAGTCCTGAAGACAGACCCCAAGTAAGCGGGGAATCGGTGGCACGGGCTAGGGCAAAGATCGCGTACAGAGCCATCATTTGCTGAACTGACATAAACGATAGATGGGCAGCAGATATATTTTGCACCTTGCTGGCTAAGGTCTGTGGGGTTGACCTCCCCGTGATGTTCTGAGAAGACGTTTGAGTCCCACAGTGACTGGGTGAGCATCAGGGCAACATGAAAGACCTGTGTTGGGGCGAGCTGCTGGCTGGCAGCAAGAAAGCAGTTTTATTAATCTCTTGAAATAATTTCTGTCCCAGCATGGAGGTGAGCCAGGCACCGGTGCTCATGGGGCTCAATCTCACAGGTAGTTCTCTGTGATAGGAGACAGCTCACCAGGTGCCCCGTTCCCCTGCTATTTTGCACAACTCCTTTGCCGTTAGCTGAAATGGTCGCCTGATTCAGCCGCTGGCTTCTCCCAACTTGGGCCTGAGTGATAAACCTCTGTACAAGCCATAGTGACTGACAACTTTGCTCTCACATTTCCATTTCTATTTACAGTTTAATTTATCCCTCCCTTTGTGGAGTGCTTCTTGAGAACACTTCAGTGGCTTTTTCCTTCGAGTGTAGCAAAACTAAACAAAGGGTTTGATGTTTCTTTGCTGGGCTGAGTAACTCACTGTTATGATTGATAATGGTGAAACTGGTTTATAATCTGTCTGAATAGTGATGCACATAATTAAAAACCAAGCAGACAAACTCCAAGTCCTCTGCAAATCTGATGGCTTTGAACAGCAGATGATCTCTGGGGAACTCAGAGTGGGAGCTCTAGCTCCAAGGGTGCTTTGAAGCAAGAAGCTGAATGCGTTGTAAGAAATAATTGTGAAAACTAAGGTGATGGATCAACAGTTCATTGATTTATATGTGCCTTTGATGGGTAGAATTGCCTATTGTAAATGGGTTTTGCTAGCTCTTAGCCAGTAATCTCTTGGTTGTCTGTCCCCACCCGCGGCCTTATTTCTGCTAAAGAGACTGCACTGTCTCAGAATTAATCCCATTAGTTAATTACAGTCTTATTTTCTCTGTGGCTTCTTTAGTCTGCGGATCCAAACTGTTAATGGTGGCATGGATGGCATGGTATTTTTTTTCTTTTTTTTCTTCTTTTTTTTTCTGTGCTGTGGCCAGCTCAGATTTGGGGTGTAGATGCTTGTGGGGATTAAACTGAAAACACTAGTGTTGTGGACTCTATATTTTCCTCAGGTGTTTCTGCTTATGCTGTTTGTCTGCAGGAGGAGTTTTAGGAAACAAATAAAAACACAGTGCAGATGTGGTTAGAGCAAAAACCTAAGAAACATGCAAACCAACACTTGTGGAAAGTTTTCTGGTGAAGCTGCCAGCCTTCCTCAGATGCATTTTGCAAACTGAATTTTGCTGGAAGGTACCCAGGGTTTGTCATGTACACAGGTTTCTGGCTCTGATCTGCTGTTCAGGTGATGTAATGCATCCAGGTGCTTGCTGTGTAAGCCGTTCTTATGGGTGAAGGGTGGTGCCTGGTGCTTTTCCCCCAGAGTAATTAAACGATCGATCTATCTGTCTATCTACCTGATAGTTTCTGTCACTGTCTCATCTGACCTTTAAAACCGTGCAATGTCCTGCCATGTACAGCTTTCATGGATGGAAGGAGTTGTTTCTCTTTTGTGGATAAAGGCCAGTGGTGATTTACCTCCAGTCATGTTAGATGTTGGGGAGAGATTTAAACCCAAATTCTTTGACCATTGGGCTATCTTTTATCTCTGAGCTGAATTCCTTCATGGACAGTTTTGTAAATGCTTGGGTTGCTCACTCTGAAGAACTACCTCCCCCACAGATGGAAATACATTCCCATTTCTCTCTGTTGCTTTGGGAGCAGCTGGTGTGCTCAAGATGCCAGGATCATCCAACAATTACCGTGTTAATCAGAGCTTATTTTGTACTTTGCTACTTTGAACATGAATATCCTAAAATGGCCTGAAGATGCACGGTTAAGTAGCCCTGTGAAAAAACTCCAGCCTTCCAATGAATCCAAAATACAGGTGGCTGCTAAAAATGATGTTGCCTAGAAAAGTCTTGAGATGGTTTGATTTACTGAGGGCAGTTACTGCTATCAGAAGTCTCTGTGGCTCATGTCAAAAGACTTTGAAGGTTACTAGTAGATTGCAAGTAAGAGATTAGTTTCTTATTACAAGGCAGTAAAGTTGGTCCCAAGCTACTACTAAATCATTTTGGTTACCAAGAAGAGTAGAGGAGCTGCAGCAGCTATGGAAGAGGTGTTTGCTGAGTCTTAGCCTGGAAGGCAGTGTTGTAATTCAGGTGGCGGAGCGTAAGATACCAGATTGCTTTAAATGTGTTGGAACCCTGTGGTGTCAGGAGTTTGATGTGTCCCCAGGGGCTTAGCAATGAACAGCCCCATCTCCATGCTAGACTTCAGAAACACAAGGTATGCAGAAGCCTCTCTTCTGCAAATTTCCAGAGACAGGCTGGGTCCTTCAAGAAAATGGGTTGCTCACAGCTTTCAGGGAAAGCCTTATGCTGGTTTTGACAGCATTGCTGGATAGAAGCGTTCTCATTGCTGCTGGCACTGCCTTGTTAATATTGCATTGCTCCCCTGCGACAGGGATTTGAGGATGATTTAAGTGTCTTCGTATTGTTTGCTGCTTGGAGGAGGTGTGAGAATTACAGGGGAAGCTGCGTCAGATGCGCAGGACTGGTTGGGCACCTGCTGCCCAGGGAAGGCAGGGTAGTGTGTTAGGGGGCTAGTGGAGGTGGAGATGGGTGATGAGGGACAGGCAGCATGGCCAGGGACAATCAACTGAAAGAGCTGCAGGCAGGACAGGCCGCTTCCTTGCCTCTGAGGTGGGTTGCCGTGGGAGATGCTGCTGGACCATGGAGATACCCTAGTGCAAGACATCAGTTTTTGTTGACAGTGGGATTTTGACTTGTCCAAATTCAGATGTCTGCACTGGGAGTGAAGAGCTGGCGTCCTTCCATGGTTCCTGGGGGGGACAAGCAGCTGTAGAGCTCAGACCTCCTTGTCCCAAGGTAGGGATGAAAGATACGGTAAAGGGGCCTCCCTCTAGCCCAAGGAGGAAAAGTCCATGAAAACACCCCACCTCCTGTTAGTGAGCACCACTGAGCCCCGTCAAAATCTTAGTGGTGGAGGTGTACACTTGTACTTTTCCAAGAGCTGCTGTTAGTCTGGACCTCCAAAAAGCACAGTGCAAAAATCCTTTGTTCCTGTTGCATTGCAGTGGCTGTGAAGAGACTGAAGTTTCAGGACACGGTTTAGTGGGCATGGTTGACGGTTGGACTCGATCTTGAAGGTCTTTTCCAACCTAAATGTTTCTATGATTCTAAGTTCTGTTAAGGAGGTGTAGGATGAGTCAGAGGTGAGCTTGATTCCTCGTCCTGCTGCCAATGTACCGTATTATGCCTGTGCCTCTGGCTTGCCTGTAAAATGGGCCTAATGCTGCTTGGTCGTGAAGCAGGAGAGGCAGTGAGATGCTGTCAAGGCTTATGTGCTCACTACCAGAGCCTGTCCCTAAGTGAGGCAAGTCCTAAAGAAAACAAACCCTGCTCTTTGCAATCCCATGTGAGAGGCATTTTCTCTCTAGAAGAGCTGCTTCTGAAATGAGAACGGCCCTGTCGCTAATGAGTGCATCAAAGAACATCAGAGGGCACACAAAACAGTGCAGTGTTCCTTTTAATTCCCTGCACTGCTATGGTAGGGCAAGAGGTCTTTTTAATTTGATTTAAGCTCCTTTTGCTGATAAAGATACAGAATACTCTTTCAACTGATGACATCTAGGGAGGAGTGTGTTTCTTCTAGATTTTACCTGGAGGGTATGTTGTTGTGTGTTTTGATTTGTTATGCTAAGTAATTGCAAAATATCTCTATGCTAAGCAAAGGTTTGGTGCGGTGCTACCACATGCATGATTACACTTGTTTCTTCTTCCTTCCCTGCTATCCTACCTCTCCCTTTCTCTCTTCTCAGTACAGTCCGGGCAACGTGAATTTAAACAAGCAAGTGGGCAGCTGCTAAACCCAGGAGGCTCTGAATGTTCTCCTTCCTGGGAAGGACCTGAAAGCAGCAGTAGGGGCTTTGTTTATCCCAGAACTTTAGGTGGAAAAACAAGGTTGGAAGATACAGTTATAGCTGTGGCATGAAACTATACATCCTTTGGATTAAGAATTTTCCTCTGTGATTTGTATCTTTATCCTGGTATTTTATATCAGGAATGCTGGAATTATGTAATTTTTTTTTTTTTTTCTGTGGCTTGAAAACAGAGTTTCCATGGTGGGGAGGAAGAGGTTTAGGACTATTCATTCTGGTGCAAACTGAAATTGGGAGCCTTCACGACATGTTAGGACTTGAACCACTAGGACAGGAGACACTCATGGGGGGGCGTGGGAGCCAGGCTGGAGTGTCCCTTCTGCTGGTTCCCTTCTGCCAGCTCCAGGCCAGGCGCAGAGCGAGCCTGACCTTTCTTATGCCCCATCTCCAGCAAACGTCCAACCCATCGAGTCGTAGAGGTGCTCAATTATTTTGATGAGCGATTGCCTTTTGGCCTGGGAAAACGTTCTGCAAGCGTATCAAACTCCATCAGCTTGACATGAATCGTCAGCTCCATCAGAGATTGCCAGGCGGTGTTTTGCAGCCGTGCTTTGCTTTGTGAGGACATTGATAGCGATTTTAAAGAGCCTACCCCGAAATGAGAGTAGCATTTCTTGCAGTTGATAGGGGCCCCCAGGGCTGACCTCACTGGCCACCGTGGCCCAAACCCTGGCTCAGCCTGTCCCCTGACCAGCCTTGGAGTGGCCAGATCCCCCTGAGGCTGCTGATGTCCCCTGGGAGCCACTCGCCTGTCCTTCCTGCTGGCTTTCCTGCTGACCATACCCGTTCAGAGGGCTTTGTGGGGGGATGTCTGTGTCAGTCCCCCAACACCCTGCCTCAAGCAGGCTTGCTTTGGGTTTGGTTATTCAGCAGAGCTGGTGTTTCATGAAAAGGGTTACGTCTGGCCTGCTTCCAGCCTGCTACCTATGCCCTTTTTGTTATTCAAACTGAAAAAAAGAAAGACTTGAAAAATGTTTTTCCTTAATTTCTATTAGAATACATTTGCTTTTCCTGTATGAATGGAAATAAGCAACCAAAATGTCGTCTATATTTTTTCCATGCTTTTCACTGAGACCTAGAATAGTCCTGCAGACCACCTGCCCCTTCAAGCTCAGTTCAGCTTCTTCCAATTGCATCTAATGAGATTCTTCCCCCTTTTTTTTCCTCCCCTGAGGACAGTGGCTAACCTTGTCTTTATACTCCAAACCAGCAGCTATTCTGGGGTAGATCGTGAGGTAGGTATTATAGACCAGCAACTTGTTGAGAGTTGTTTCATAGATATGGTGGTGGGAAACCCACATTTCCTTTATTTTGTTCTCTATCCTCTTCACTAATTATTTATCAGCCCTATCACAGCAGTGTCCAGAGGCCTTGGATCAGGTTTCCACTGTGCTGAGCATGGTTCAGAGAATCCCTTTGAGATGTTAAATCAGGAGTTTGAGGAAGAAGAGGGCAGCTGTGGCCTCTAGATGAGGATGAAGGGTAACCAGATGAAGTGGATGGTACCAGAGCAAGGAGCCACTAAACACAGTGTGTTCCTGGTAGCATCAGCTTCTTTTCTGGCAATTTTGTGATAAAGATCGCTTGCTAAAAGGATCACTAAAGAGAGTCCCAGAATTTAATGTGATGCTGGCATCCCGATTACCTAGACTTGCACTTGCAGGGCTTTATTTGCAGACTAGCGCGTTCACGGCAGCGCGCGCCGCCTCGGTGGCTGTGTGGATACCTCATCTCTACAAACCTGTACTGCAGACTACAGGTGGTGGGTCGGGATGGCTGTCCTGCTGTTATCTACGTGCTTGGAAGGATTGGCACAGAGGAAAAGGGAAGATGTTTTGCTTGAATTTATATCTCGGTATCTACAGCACTCAATTTTATTTTTGCGTTGTCAATTAAGTGGTTTTTTGTTGTATTGCCATAACTCCCTCTGGTGGCTAATTTGGCAGTTTAACCATCTGTTTTGATTGATTTTATATCTAGATGCAGCATAGTGATGTCTTGGAAGACTGGCTTGGATGTAAAAGGTGAGAAGTTTGTGCCCTGTTGGGGCAATGTGTTTGCTGCGTGTTCTTGCCGTGCAGGTTTGTTTCTCCGTGGCTGAGTGAACCCATTTCCCTGATTAATTGTCCTCTGCCTCAGATACCGAGTGCATCTGTAGCAATTGGAATCCCTATCAGAAGAGTTTGTTGAGTCTCTGCTGTGCTGCCAGGCTGCAGCCGGTAGACCTGTGGCCAGAGATGCCAGCTGAGGCGGTGCCTGGGGGCGAGTTGCTCCCTCCTCCGCAAGCACCACTGCAGAAAGAAATCCAGGTATGACAGGAACACTGTGCTGCAGAGATTCCCAGGAGTTATCTGACACAGCTAGCAGTTATTAACACCATGCTGAAGCTGAGACAGGCGCTGTGCTGTGCAGAAATCTTTCTCCCAGCTGGAAAACTTAGAGGTGGCTCGGAGTCTTGGTCTCCGCACCGCTGGGTTGCAGCTGCGCGTCCTCTGCCGGGAGCATCCCCTGCCTTTGTGGGCATTGCTGCTCCCTGCTCAGGTGGACTCCTCTGCCTGCTGGCCCCTGCTTTGCTTCCCCACGGGGGGAACAGTTTGTCTCCTACAATTGCTCGTGTCCCCAGCCACAGGGCATTTTAACACGCTGGCCCTTCTTTGCCACTGACAAAAATATGTATAAATTGCCTTTGCCTGTACCACACAGAAGCCAAGAGAAATTGCTTCATGAGTATCAGCTCAGCTACAGAATAAGTACTATGTTCCTGCAAAGGCATCAGTTGTTTTTATATTTTTATAAGTACATGCATGCCTTTGCAGGAATTTTGGTGCAAAAATAATAAATAACAGGTTCCCTTTTCCTCAGCATAATAGAAAGAAAAGACAGATACTATCTCTTTGTTCTCTGGGTATTATTTCTTGCTGCTTGGTATTAAGTTTAATTAAATTCTGGACATTTAATCCTTAAACAAAGTTGATGGATTATGTTTAAAACTACATGCTAGCTGGAAGTATTGTGGGGATAGTGCTGAAATGCTCAGGAGCTGTCAAGGCTGAGTAGTCTTCTCCCTCTCTGGCTCCTATGGGCTCGACTGGATTTAGTGCAGAAGTGCTAAAGTGCCAGGTCCCTAAACTATGGCTGGGAAGCTGAGAGATATGGGTGGTTTGAATCGGATTTTAAATCTGAACCATATCCTGATGTATTTTGCCTGTTGAAAAATAGAATTTGGGGTTTGTGCCTCTTTTCTTCTGCTTGTCTTCATGCTGGTGTAACTGCTGAACTTGGCAAACTTGCACGTATGCCAAGCTAGTATAAGAAACTGGAAAAATTCAGCCTTTTTGGCAGGTGAGAAGATGATAGAGTTGGCTGTTTTCTTGTGTAACTGGTAGATGTGCTGGGCTGAACTCTGCATTTTCTTACGTGCATTCAACACACCAGTGCAGGAAGTCTAACCCGGGATGTGTCCGTTCTTTGGGCTGGAGGTGGGTGTGGGGATCCCCTGCCCCAGGAAGCAGTGTGGTCATATCCAGGGATGCTGAGAGCATCCTCTCTGCAGACAGTTGGGACTTGTTACCTTTTTTCTGTCTAACTTTGGACTGTTGAGGAGGCCTTTGTACGGCAGCCTGGGGAGATGGAGGCTGGTGCAGGAAGGAGAGAGAGCACAAGAAGGGGAGCCAAGGATCAGAGATAAGGAGCAAAGTCGGAGCTGGGAAAAGGCAGGCAGTAAGTGTCTTGTCTGGTCAGGACTGAGCTGAAATCCTCCTTGAAAGTTCACCTTTTCCTGGTGGGTCACATAAGGGATAAGTTACAAGCAAGAGGTCAGGCAATGCAATTCCCTTTTCACATTTGTAAGAACGTTAAATCTGCTGACCGAAGCTGGATCCATAAAATTACAAGACATACCTGAATGGATCAGTGTGATCCTTTACTTCTTGCAGGTCTGAAGTGACATAACGGTACTGCAGGGGAGTGTAGTGGTGAATCCTGCTGGGAGGGTTAATCCTCCCTGGGGCTGCCAATGGGCAGACCCTAGTTGTTCGTTCTCAGAGACCTGGGAAACCGGCACGAAGCTGGGCTGGAGAAGATAAAATGCTGCGGTAGCAGCAAAGCTGTGTAACCCTCAGGGGGTTACAACTGCAGATGCACGGTGTCAAACTTGGGCTCGGGCAGCGGAGCTGAGTGCTGGAGGTGCTGCAGACCCAGCCGGAGCACTCGTGTCCCTTTGTGCTCAAGTGCTTGTCAATGTGGGTGCCAAAAGCAGGAAACTTCATCGTGACCTGAGTGTGCTTCTGCTAATGGTAGGAAATTGGTGGGCTCCTCACCTAGCCCTTGCCAGATGTGCATCCCATGTTCCCAGCTGTGCCAGCCTCTCGCCTGTGCTTTATCTGCCAGTGAATTTGAGACTCTGGGGAAACTAGTGATGGAGGAGCTGCAGCTTCTTTGGAGGGAGCAGGAGTTTTTTGGATAAATGCCCCGGCACAGAGCTTGGAGACTTTGCTGGAGGGTTTTGACACATCTCAAAAGTTGGTGGTTGAGAACTGGACCTGGGGGAGCTGCCTGCATTGCGCTTGCTGTGATTTGTTGTGGCTGGAAGAAGGATAAATCAAACCTGCAGAACTGGGGAATGTATTACAGTAATTAACTGTGGGGTAAAGAAAGAGAGGGATGTCCTGGGCACGGAGGAAATTAAATGGAAAGTGGTATCGAGCTTATGTGGGATGGAATTGCAAAGAGCTCTGTTTGCAGGGTGGAAATTAATTATTGGATTTTGTCTAAAGCTCAACTTATATAAGAGGCATGTCTCAGTCTTCCAAACTTTGTCACCTCAACTCTTTACCTGTGCCTCTAATGAGCAGAGAAGCAATGAGCTACTCAGAGACAGCTCAAGCCAATTCAGTGGGGCTGGCTCACTAAGACTGCTAATGTTGTCATTCAGGGATGTTTTAGTTTCAGATTAAAATTATGGTTGACTGAGGGAAAAATCAAATCTGTCTGCCGGTTGCCCAAAATGCAAACCCCTGCAAGCCCTTCATGTGCTACACGGTGACATGTTGGCTTTAATAGGGCTGCAGTGCATCGCTGCAGAAGCAGGGTGAGGAGGACACTGAGCTGACTGAGATCTCCCAGTTCCTCCAGGGATGTGGGGTTGCCTGTGCCCCTCTCTGGCAGCCAATAAAGCTGGTTGCTTTGGCCAACGCTGCCCACGCTTTGGCTTCTCTGATGCTGCTGGACTTGGGCATGTTCAGGATGGGACATCCGGATGGCAAGCGCAGGGTATTTGTTGGCAGCAGTTGATTCCTTGCACTGGTGACTATTCATCTGCAAGAGAGATTCAGAAGTAAAGGACTTGGACTGTTATGGAAGGGATATTGGTACTTGCTGTATGTTTTTGTGGGTATCCCATAGGAGCCCAGATCAGAGACCAGGACTGGTAGGCGCTTGTCAGACACAGAATGGTGTTTAATTCATTGATTGTTCTGCCAGAACCTTGACAGTTGTTGCGCTTTTTTCCTTTTTCATTTTCCCCACATGCAGAGAGCAGCTACGATATTTTTCTCTATATGTTGACCTTTGTTTGAAACGAAAGCGAAAGAAAATTGTAGAAAGCCCCAGTGAGAAAGCCAGGAGTCGGTCTCCTTTAATGTACTGCATGGCTTGTATCTCACGGAAAGGCCATTTGTCTGGTTAAAATGTTTTCATCAAAATCCTTTTTCTAGGAGAAATGGTTTTTCAAAGGAAGCAAAATATTACTGACAATTCTTGCTATTTCAGTTTTTCATGTTTTACTGAAAGATGTATTTGTTGCTCATTCCTTTTTTCAGCAAATCTGTGGAACATGTCAAACATTCAAGACTTTGATTTTGTCGTAGGATATGTCCTTCCTAGTTTTCTAATTGTTCCTTAACAGTGCACAGAGAAACTCTCTCTGTATATGACCTAGCAGAAAAGGAAGAGCTTTTTTCTTAGGCAATTTTGATGAAAAACAAAACAAGAGAAAGTGATGTGCTGCCTCAGTACTGTATACAACAGTGCAGATCCTACCTGCGAGGTTGCTCTATCCTCAGAACAAGAAGATAGGAGAGAAGAAAACTAGAGCTGCCCTGAAGCTCTGCAAGAATGTATTTAAGTGGAAATAATAATGAAGCAATTATTTTTCCATAAAAATAGCATTTAGTTGAAAATTTAATCCTTTCAAAAAGAAAACAATAATGACTGAAATAACAACAACAACAAAAATCTTTATTACAAAATTACCTTGGGGATAATGCAGTTAGTGGTGGGAGATTCCTGTTCTTATGGAAGCTTATGGTGTTTTATTTTTAATGACATGAATATTCAAAATGTATCAGCAATGAAGACCATATTCTCCTAAAATTCTGTCTTGCCTTGCATGTGCATAGGTTTGCTGATGGGGTGGAGGATGGCTGGTGTAGCTGTACGATGCAGTGTGCTGCTGAGTCAGCGATCTCCTTTTACCAGTGTTTTGGTTTTGTGTCTCCATAATATTTATGGAAATATATTTTTATATCTATAATAGTTAAAGAGAGCATTGGGATGTCCTACCAGTGTGTTTCAATATGGGGTTTTGTTGATTTGGTGTTTGGTTTTGGGGTTGGGTTTTTTTGTTGGTTTTTTTCTTTTTTTTCTTCCTCTTTTCTCCTGTACTGGAGCAACCCTGCTCTCTTCCTTCTCTCTGGCTGGAGGAGTAGAACAGGGCTATATTACATCTGTTTGGGGGCTGTTATGCTCAGAGTCCCTCACATTTATTTCTATGTATAATTCAATGGGGAGCTGAAACATGACCTGCTGCAACACACTTGCTCAGTGTCTCTGACCCCTTGTGTTGGTTATCCCTGTACAACCTTTCATGGCCTTTTCGTGGGGAGAAGTTAAGCAACTGGAATAGATGTCAGTACCTAGAAAAAGGGTTATCTTCTATAAGGTTCCCAAGTGGTCAGATGACAGAGGCAGGTCACTTATTTAACCTTGCACTAGGTACAGCAAAGATTCAACAGACCTCATATAAACTGTTGGAACCAGTGGCCAGATCGTGAACTAAAATCCAACCCTGTCATTTATGTATAAATGTGCTCTGAATACATCCTGCTTTTAAGATGCAGGTGACGGGCATTAAGAGGAGCTCCCGTGGAATTGCAGTCCCAGTTTCCAGCTCGGCTTACTGCTTCGTGATCAAAGGGCTCTGTGCTCAGACCACTTGAGTGCAGCGTGCGAGGGAGGCAAAGCCTCGCAAGCATCGTTTCAGGCTCAGCATAATTAATGGTAAAGTATGACCCTCTTTAACACATCTGGAGGGAGCAGAGGAGAGGCTTGTGACAGAATTTGACACCGCCTTAATGAAACGCGTGACCTTTCTTAATGCGCAGCGTGTGCTTGCGGAGCCAGCGAGCGCTGCGCTGGTCTGCACCGGACCGTTGGTGCCCCGCCATGCAGCCGGGTGAGACCTGCGGAGGTGAGGGATACTCTGGACAGGCAGCCCGTGTCTGGCATCACCTATGGTGCCATCCCCAAACCGCCGGGCTTTGGCATTTGGGAGGGAGCTGACAGGGCTCCCCTGAGCTGCTTCGTTTCAGACTGTTTTGTTTTGGTCGTTTAAAGTGAATGATGGATGAGCTTCCCGTGTGGATTTTGAAGGGTCTGAAAAATGTAACAGGGTTGCTTCCATTTCTCACTTGATATTTCTGACGCAGGAAGGGAAGATGAAGAACATGAGGCACCTTCCTTTAAATTTGCAAGACTTCTGCCTGATGTGGTTCATAATTAGTATTTCTGATGTAAGTGGAATAAAGACCTGGAAGCATGGACCCAGGAGAAGAGTGCTGGATTGACCATGGTGGGAGGGGGCTAGGCAGCTGGTACAATTGTTATCCCATGATGGGAAGGTAGGAAGATTTATATGGAATGGCAGGGTGGGGTGGCCCCTCGTGCAGCTGAGACAAGTTACGAGCTTCCCTAAAGGCAGAACGTGCGTGCAGATGCTCTTCTTTTTTCCTTTTGTTAAATTAAGAGAGACACCCACTAATTATTTTAATAATTTCCGTTCATTTTACTGTGTTTTGGTTGACCTGAGAAGTATCAAGTGGCACATCCGAACTTCTTTGACTTGACCTGAGTGCTTATTTGCTATTTCAGTCCAATCTGATGTCACCTCGTGCAACGCTTGATTGAAGGTCTGGGGAGGTACAGAGTCTTTAAGCAAAAAGATTTTTTTTTTTCATCTGACTGTGCAGTGCCACTGAGATGGAGGCTAACAAAGTAAAGTAAAAACAGAAGAGCAGAAACAGTTCTACTCTCTGCTGCGTAGTTCTTTCATTCTCAGAAACTTCTTTCCACCAGCATATCAGAGAATGCAGTCAGAACGTGTGTTTTCTGCTTCTCTTCTATTAACTGGGATTTATTTCCTTACTGTACAATATCATGAGACTGGCAAGTCCTAACAATTCCCAGTAAGTTCATAGATTTTGAAATGGTGAAGCTTTCTATGAGCTGTGATACAGAAATGTGGCACGTGGTCACACTTCTTAGTTTGCCTGTTGATTATTTGCACTGAATGCTCAAGTCAGTGTCTTTTGTGCATGTAGTTGTATATTTGATTGAAATTTGGGGAGGGAAAGATCAGCAGCAGCTCAAAAGGAGAAAATAATTTTCAAAGGCAGCCTGAGTCTCCTTTTTATTTCTTTCATTGTCTTCTGCAAGTCCATGGGGAGTCTTTACTTCAGTTTGCTTGAAGTTGCCTTTTCTGTTTGTTATTTCCATGTCTTGGTTTCTGGGTGTTTTACGTTGGTTATTTTCACTGCTGGATTTTTTTTCTACTGTAGCATATGATTGCACTTGGTATCTTTTATGGCTGCTTTTGTCTGTTAGTGCAGCTCTTGAAATCAAGACACCAAGATTCAATAATGAACTTTATTAATCACCTTGGCATTGTGTAGGTACCGTACTGCATGCAGCAGGGGCGTGTGTGCCTCTAGCGAAGGAGGGTACTGCATGTTCGGGAGGGAGGAGCGGGCACCAGCAAACACTGCCAGAAGCACAAGGTCGGAGAGGCTGGAGGAGACGGCCAGGCACCATGTGGCCATTGATGCAGCAGTGGGAGAGCAAATGTGCCCCTCTTCGGCACTCTGTGGTAGACGTGGAGATAAGTTTTACCTGGCCCAAAGCTGAAGAGGGTTGAACTTTCTGCTGGCATTTACCTTTGGCTATGTTCCTGTGGCTGGTCCAGCTCCTGGCTATTCCTTGTGAGCAACTGCTTCTGCACCCAGGGCCTTTCGAAGCCCGAGGTTTTGATTTCCAGTCTAAACACGTCAAAAGCTATCGCCTGCTTTTTCTAATTCTTTATGCAATTTATCTTACCTTATCTCTTTTCAATATCCGTGTCTGAAGTCTGCTCCATTCTGTGTGTGTTTTTGCATGGGGACAGGGTGGGTCCTGATGGCAGCAGACAGAAGCGACCAGGGAACAAATGCTTTTTTATTAGGGCTGCAGTTTAACGTAATGAAAATAGCAGAGTCGGGGAAGTGCTGCCACGTGTCCTGGGGACTGCATGAAAGGAAGATGAGAAAGGGAATTGTGATGCCCTGGAAAAGATTTTAAGTCTTTGTTTAAACTTTGCAGAGTTGACTGAATTAATATCAGTGGCACTTGGATTCTTACTTTCTTTGGTGTGTGTCCCTCAGTGAAAGATGCAAAGTCTCTGGCATGAGGACATCATTAGCAGAACACCTCCACTCTTTCAGGTATAATTGCATATCAAATTGGACCCTTTCCTGAAGAACTGTGAACATGATCAGACTCCCAGTGGGTATTCTCCTATGACGTGTGTGAGATGGTTGTGGAAGTAATTGCTTTCCTCTTTCTAGCCTGCAAAAATGTGCACCTTGGGAAAATGATTGATACTGTGGAAGAGAGGAAGATTCCATCAGTTATAATGATGATTTATTTTTCTGAAGCAATTATATATAATGTTTTTTAAGATTCCTCACTATTGAGAAGTTTTCACATTTTTTCATTATATCTGCCTCTCCACACACCCCCTTCTCACCTCCACTAGCCATTTCTTTTTAAATGACAGTAATTTCCTGTTATTGACCAGCAATGAATACCATTTCTGTAGCAGTGGAGAGGTCCCGAAGGCGCCGTCGACGGAGACGTGCGTCTGGTCATGCTGGAAGGAAGCAGAATTTGGCTCCATTATTAGCTCCTTCATAGGAGAGGATGAGACTATGGGTTATTTCATCTCCTTTGAGATCTCCTTGTGTGTCCTAGGCTACCCTAACCCATGGAAGCCCAAATGATGTTTTAGCAAAGGGTTTTACACCTCTGTGCTGTCCTTCCTTCCCATCCTTTACAAGGATCTGCGGTCTGTTGCCAGTATCATGCCCCAACGTGTTTCAGCTGGGTCATG
This sequence comes from Astur gentilis, assembly GCF_929443795.1. NCBI lineage: Eukaryota > Metazoa > Chordata > Aves > Accipitriformes > Accipitridae > Astur > Astur gentilis. Next base: position 13,815,159 of record NC_064902.1, on the reverse strand, counting down.
CGGAATGACATGTAGATCCAGAGATTCATCTCTGCTTTCAGCTGCTGATAGAAATTAAGATCTCAGTTGCACCCCAAAATTATGGCTAGCCAGCTAGTTCTTGGAATAGAGAGAATGCTCTGTATAGATGGTGTCCAAAATGCTGCACTGCAATATGTGACAGTTGGAGAGCGAAGTGATGTGAAGTTGGTGCAAAATTGAAGTTGGGGATGTGTCAAGAGAACAGGAGACTGGAGCTGTTGGGAGCGGGAAGGACACGTGTAGGACGTGGTTGGACTCGGCCCTTCCAGCGCTAATCTTAGAAACAGCTGAACTGCTTCATATGGAATCTTGCCCTTCCTCCCAAATTGTATCTATACACAGATATATGTGTATGAGAGTATGTACAGCCTGAGGCAAACACCTGACATGAAAAATGTCATCCCAATCCATTCAAATTTGGTGGAGATTTAAGCAACAAAAGGCAGAGTCTTATAATGGAAAATAGAGTGCTCCCAGCACAGTTTACAAAGTCCAGTGAATTGAGAAATATGTCTCTTGAGCCGTATTGAACAGATAACGTATTGAGCTGTGCTGAACAGATCACTGAGGGCATTGTTTCCAGGTGACGAGCATTACCAGTTGGTCCTTTCAGAGAGGCTGAGCAGAGTGATGTGTAATTGTGTGGACAGGTATGTAAGCGCCCATGGCTTGATTTTACATGGTGTAAATCAGCTTAGTTTTGGGGCCTTCAGAGTGGTGTTGGTGATTACCTTGGCTTAGGCTGAAGCCTGTGCTAATGGAGTTAGCGGGGAGCGCCAGGCTCTTGCCCTTCTCAGTCTCTGTCCATCGTTATCCCCTGGTCTGCCAGTTCAAAACTCCTGGCTGGAACATTAAAAACTCAAGAGACGGGATTAAAAATGAAGGGATTTAACGAAAAAAAAAAGTTTCTCTTTTTATTTGCCAGTGGTTTCCAAACTTTTCTATGCACTTGAGTCAGATTTTCAAGATTTTCTGTCATTTCCTTTGCAAAACTAGAGGCTATCTTGTATTTGCACAAATTTAGGACCACAGAGAAAATGTAAATATGGTGAGACTTGGGATAAAATTAGACTGACGATGCTGAGCTGCTAACTCCATACTGGGCTAAGTCATCATTATTTGGATTTACTGGAGTCCAGAAAAGGCTTAGCTCATGTTTTGAGCAAAGCCAGCAGTCACATCCTGCTTTCTTAATTGCTATTTGATATGAACCATGATAATCTCCATTATGAAGCCAGTTTTAATTAAGCAAACAAAACCCCTCTGCTCTTCTTTCTGGCCAGTTTTTGATGGCTTCTCCTGAATTGTGACAGTCAGGTTTTGATGTGCTCTTCAAACACAGCAAGGTTTAGAAGCTGTAATGAAGCAGAGAACCACGTGCATGGCCTTAAGCAGTAGCTTTGCGTGGTACAGAGGCTGTCAGTGCTTGCAACTGGCTACTGAGTAGGATTTTAGCCATCAGTAGTCTGCAAGTGCTGTGTTGCTTGGGGGTCTGTAAGGTGGTATGTAGCTGAATGCAATAATCTAGGGGATCAAGGGGGCTCGAACTTGCAGGGAGATGCTTTGTCGTGGGTGCTGCAGCTTCTGCCCAAGACTGCAACTCCAATTGCACTGGAGGGAGAGCCATAAATCCCCAAATATTGTTATGTTCTCTCTGATAGAGGGAGAACCAGTCCTGGCTCTTGTTGCAGAGGAACAGTTATAGTACACCAGGCTGTGGCCAGAGTCGAGGCCAAGACTGGCAGATGTTTGAGCCATTTTCTGCAGGGTGTGTATATGGGTTTCTATGCTCGGATTAAGAGTCCTCAGCCTCTTTCACGGGCTTTGAACAAAAGATGTGGGAAACGAAGGACAGCCTGCCTTGAGGTATCTGAGTTGGCTCGTGGTGCTACTCAAGCCATGTGTGACCTGCACCCTTCTGAGAAAGCTTGAAAAGATGACTCCAGGAAAAGCAGGAGCCCCATCCAAGTATCGCTCATGAGGGCATGTAGGAAGTGTGGGCTAAGAAGGTTGCTGGGAGGCTGATGAAATGCAGTAACAGCATGAGAGAATCACTCACTGCCGAAGGGCAAGGGGATGTTTTAACATAGGCGAATAGATGTAGACAGCAGGTAATTTATTTCTCCCCATCACTAGTAAATATTCATGGTACATAAATAATGTATAACAGATAATCTGACACCTGACTAAATAATGGCCAAGGTAGAGCATGGGCAGGCATATGACTTGTTTCATGTCTTCCCTTTGGACTAGCAAGAGAGTTAATGAGATACTTAACTCGGGACTTACTTATGCAAGTCCCTGAGCATGGCCAAAGGAGTCTTAAGATTTAAAAATCCTTTAGGCCTTCAGGTTGTGCCAGCATTTTGCAAAAGAGCAGAGAGGGTGGTGGTCTCACAAGTACAGCCTGGGGAACAAGGGTACAGGAGGGAGGAAATTGAATCCACTTACATTCCCCTGTATGGTCTCACTGCATCTCTGTGAGGAGGAGGAAGATAAATGAGCATTTGTCAAATGCTATTTCTCCTTGCACTGACAACTAAAGCAGTACTTTATTGTTTGTTCATTTTAAGATTGTGGAACTTCTTTTTTTTTCCCCCAACAGTTCCCTGTGAAAAATTTGAGCTAAAGACAAACTTTTAGAGATAATCCCAATTTAACCAGTTAAGATAATTTAGAACTAGTTATAATACTCCTCTGCTTGAGTCCTCCTTCATCCTTTGAGTTGTCTAATGATATTTAGCCATGAGTAGTCTCTTCCTGAACCGCTTTTTACAATCCTTATAATATTAACTGGGTTCCTTCCCACGCTGGTGGTGCTAACAGCCACTTTAAATATTAATACCCTTTTACTAATAATATTGGTAATATAGCTGGGGCTCCTTAGTCGTGATCCAACTGTCCTAGTGGAATGAAATACATTAAGTACCATTCCCCAGTGAGACTGTAATTCATAAAAGCACAGTGGACAGTATGTTGCGCTTGTCTGATGTGTTTTAGAGAACATCTCTGCTGATGACTGTACTTTGGGAAATTGGAAGAACATTTCCCCAGGACATATAAAGTGGCTGTCTATTAGGGACATGTAGAGGATGTGTCAGGCTTTTGAGAAATGTACTAGAAAGAGAAATTAGGTTTGAAAAAGCCAATGTGCTGAGGAAGGCAGGCAACCCCCTTTTTTTTTTTTTCAAGGTGGACGAATCGGAGTTCTGTTTAGGCATGCATGCAATATTAGAGCTGCATGTACGGGCTCAGGAGGAATCAAAAACATTTCCAAGAGGATGGCAGAACTTGCCTGAAACAACAGTATCTCATTAGCAGATACTGATCCCATCAGAAAAAAAGTAAATGGTGTCTTTTGCTTCACTAAAGAAAATGTTGCCTTAAACCCTTTCTCTCCCAGCAGGAAGAGAGGAGTCTCCAGCCAGCAGAAACTGAGGGTTCAAGCAGAGCAATCCTGAGAGGGACCAAGGGTTCAGACAAGCCTGGGAGACACTGCAGGACTGTTAATCCTGTTTGATATATTCATGAGCCACGTTGCAGGAAGGGGGTGTGTTTGGAGTCCATGTACCCTCAGCGCTCTGCTTCGGGAGCAAGCTGGAAGACATGTCTGGTGCCACATGTGAAGTCTTGATTTTAAATAGTAGTTGGGTGGCTGTGAAGGGGTTCCCATGGAAGAGGGATGGTGGAGTCGCTGGTGTGGAGGGAGATAGGAGGTGCATTTGATGCAGCATGTAAAATCACGGAGAGAAGGAGTAGGCTGTTGTTTTATACCCTGAATCTTGCAGTGAAGAAACTAATGCTGGGACTGGGAGTTACTTTGAATTTTAATTTTCCTTTTTGCTATATGTTTAGTGCAGCCATCAGTGCAGTGAGGGAGAACTGGCAGATGGAGGAGGAAAAGGAGGACATTGGTCTTTCATTCTTCAGGTGTATGGATCAATTCAGGCCCAGGTGGTACAAGTTGGCCTTGCTAATAATCCTCTACTCAGTTTTTAAAAAAAACAACAGAATAAGCAGTGAATGCCTCCTTAGCTGTAAGGCTTGTGGCTCTTATTTGCAATGCTGAAGGGCTCAAGGGTGAAGATTCAGGATAATGAAAATTTCTCTGAGCTCTGCCTGGGCTATAGAGGAATTTTTTTGCCAATCTTCCCACTGCCAGCAGCCAGCAAGTGGGGAGGGAGGAGTAATGGAAAGAGCCATATCTAAGTAGGTTGTATACATGATTGCCTGTTGTGTATATACCTGTGAGGGGATTCTGCTTGCATCTTCGTTCCCTCTCATCTTAAAGGGTTTCATTAACATCTAATTGCTGCTTGTTTTCCTCATTCAGAGCATCCAGGTGCTGTACAATGTTCTTAATCAGGTGTGAAAAGATCATTTGTCAAGAAAGCTCCTGCTCCTTCAACAAGGTGCTTCTGAAAATGTTTGGCCTTTGTCTATGTTAATCTAGGGGGAAAATAAGCAGCAAGAGTCTTGAACTTGACTGAGATCTTGGCTTAATCCTACCAACATTGTCTCTGTGCTCACACGTCACAGTAGCGTAGCAACAAAAGCCTTATCTGGAGGAACTGGAACTAATTTAATGGGATGATACTGATGTTGGCCTGTATCAGTGCCTTGCCGAGCAGCTCTTGAGACAAGCAGGTCACTCAAACAGGAGGGTGAGAGATGAACAATGCAAGATGTTACTAGAAGCCTTAAATTGTTTGCACTGTAGGACTGGGAGACTAGCTGGGGAAATGCGTAGTTTTGAGCCCAGACAGGGGTGGTAGTAATAAGAACAGAAGTTATATGGGTTCCCCTTGGCATCGTGCATCTTGTTTCAGTCAAAAATGGTAAATTGTGAGGTGTTCTTGAACTGACATAGCAAAGGATTAGCTCTCATTGGTGTCAGGTGTCTTAGGTTCAGACCTCCCCTTTATCTTTGCACCCTGTTGGTCCTGGTCAGCAGTACGTGAGATGATCAGAGTGATGGACCGTTCTCCCACTGGCAACACGCGAGGCTTGAGGACTCGGGTGTGTTTGCCCACACCATAACCAGTGACATTGCGGAGCTTGAAGGGTTGGTAAGGTTATGAGAATACCATCCTTTGTGAGAAAGGACATATGTTGTTCCCTGCCTGATTGAAACCAAGTGTAGAAAACACTAAGAGCATTTTTTTCCCCTCCACCTTACAGAATTAATCCACTGGAAACAATCTGGATTTAAGCTAGCATAGCTGGAATCAGAATAAATACCTTATTTTTCTGGGCTGTTAGGATATTTGCTAGCTATTGGCCAAAATCTCTGCTGATATGGCTTCACTAAATTCAGTGAAGCTTGGATCAGGGTCTCTATTGACATATTTTTCATCCAGTTCATTAAGCAGCAAGCAGCTGGATCAGATGGGAAAGAGAAAGCACAAAACACTTGCTGAGAATGTAATATCCTTCATTAGTCAACTGGGCTTGCAAAAGAGCAGGCAAAGAGTTGTACCCACACCATCAAAGTCATGTCAGCCCTCAGTGGGTGTCTTGCCATGTGTTTTAAGCCCCTGTGTGAGAGGTACTGTGGAAAAGCTGTGAAGATGTAACTGTATTGATCAGTGGTCTGAGATGGTATGCAGCTTGCTGAACTGAAATGGTGTAGTGAGGAAAAACTTCTGATGGAACAAGCAGCAAGGGACAAAAAGGAATAAAAAAAAATTAAAGATGAGAAAGCCTATTCATCCTCACAGAAATCCTGTTGATGCCACGTTGCTCCCAGGCATTGCTGATGGCAAAGGGGAGCAGCTAGGATGGCTTCTGCAGAGCAGCAGCTGCAGCACCCAGCAGTCAATCTGGGACTGTAAGGAAATGGTTATGGTGCTTTTAAAAATGAAGATCTGTTAATTATTTTTTAAAAATTTTTTTTGAGCAAGTGCAGTTCACAGGGAGTCTCAGCTTTCTTTGGGAGAGGTTGACAGTGAATTTAGCATGAGCTAAACGTATCAGTGGGCTTGCAGTGAACTGTAACAAGTGTACTGGAAAGGGTAAACGTCCCATGTGCCCATCAGAGAGTGGTGTGCCAGTTTCTTTGAGCCCTTCAGCATGAGCATCCATGGCTGCGTGTGACTGTGGGAGGAGGGGGAAAGGCAAGTGTGCAGGAAGGAGACTACAGTTGCTTAGAAAAGTGGAAAGGAGGATTACACCGACAGCGTTTGATATGGGAGAGCAAGGATTACTGCCTCTGTGTGACATCGCGCGGGAGAGATTAAAGTCACCCCAGGCAGGCAAGAATTGGGTGTGAAGCAGGAAAAGAAAGAGGGATTAGGCTGGGAGAGGTGTGATACAGGTGGAAGGAGGAGTGTTCCTCTGGGTGAAATACAGATGGTGCGAGATGACAGGACTTGGGTGGTGTGGGTAGCAGGTGAGGTTGCAGCAGAGGTACAAGGACTGAAGGATCTGCAGGATGGAGCTGGTGTCATTTCCAGACCTTGAATGCCTTGCAGACATTCCTGTTTTTCCAGCTCTCTGAAACAGCTGGTATAAGGCTTACCAGAACAGGGCTTTGATGTTCAGCTCTAAAGACTGGGTTGATGCAGGATGCTTCAGAATTAGGGTGAATTGTAGAACATTAGGGCTCTCCTATTCTCCAGGAACTGGTTGTTGCCCTTAGCTGGGGCGTTAGAGGCTTTCTGATTTTGGTGTGGGTTTCTGGGTTCCGCAGGTGTCATTTCTTATCAGCTCTACCAAGAGCCTGCAGCTACTGTGAAGGAATCTCTAGCCTATTCTCTTCATAGTTGAGATGCCTAGAAATTTCAAACAAATTAAGTCTCCATTGTGTCAAGTGCTACATTAAAATGTAATAAGGGATAGTTTTTGCCCCGAGGACACTTCTGCTGTGCCTGGAAAAGAAAAACCGAGTATGGTATAAACCAGCCGCAAAATAGAGGGATTGTTGGGCTTATCAGTGCATCATCTCATGGATGTGAACATCAGCACATTTGGTACAAGGGAAGACCATGCAGGTGAGCCTGGTGGGATTTAGGCCTGGTGGGATTTAGACCTGGTTGGAGCACTTTACAGCGTGTTTTTAGCAAAGGTATAGAGAAGACCATCTGCTGAGTGTCTAAGGCTGATGCTCCATTTATGTTGCATGTAGGGTGTCTACACTGCATACTTACGTTTAAAATCCACTCATAAAATTGTACTTGGAGTGGCTGTTACACATTTCCTGCTCCAGGAGAAGACTTTCAAAGCCCACAAGAAATATTCACTTACAATTATCTCTGATTTAAAGGGAAAAGATCTGTAGCTTTGTAGCCTTAATAATTTGCTCAAACAGCTGTAGATTAATGAAAGTGTTGCTCAAGGCATGTTTCCAGAAATAGCATGTAGTTCGGCTCTCTGAAGTCACATTGGGTTAGGAAATGTTTGTGTTCTTAATGCTGAGAGTGCACACAGGAGGTGATACACCAGAGTGCTGTGGACTCATGGTCGATCTGGTCAGGTGATGCCTGGAAGAGCTTGAAAACTCTTTCTTTAGGGAGTTGCAGAGGTCTTAAGTACCACCTTGTATTTGGTTTTTGCATACTGCAGAGGGAATGTCAGCTTCACCCCAGCTAGTAACCAACAAGTGCTCTGTAGCCAGAGCCCTGAAAGCCTGATGAGATTTTTTTTTTTTCTGTCCTAGGAGTCAGAAAGCAGATATAAATCTGCTATTTGAAACACAGATTTAGAAAGAATCTACTAAGCTTTTCATTCTGTAGTGTTGGACACTATTGAGTTCCACAGATTGGGTCTGTATTGTGTTCACTGGAAAAATGCTCTTTTTGCTGTGTGGGGTTTTTTTCAGCCCGTTGTCTCTTAATTTGATTGAGGACAGAATGACTAGGGACAAGAGACTATTTGATAAGAAAACCGCAGTTCATCAGGCGGAACCAGTTCTCATTCCCTTCTTCATCCCTCTCGCATGCATAGCCACAGAGAACTCACTCTATAACGAGCAGTGTGCTTTCTGTAAGAGGTGCAGTCTGTTAAGGGTTGTTTTAGCCTGCTATATCCCAGCCTGTGATGGAGTAACTGTAGGGGTCACTCAGATGTGGTGGTGGTCAATGTACTGCAGTTGTTGCTCGAGTCACAGTAGTCCCTGGTGTCCCCTGCTGGGTCGGAGTCATGTTGTAGGTATTGGATGTGCATATTGGGTCCCTGATCAGATGGTCTTGTGGTGTTAGGGAAGTGCCGTGGGACCACGCAGCCCTCCCGTGCAACTTGTAGTGTTATCCTTGCTTTACTGAAGGAAAGCTGAAACACAAAAGGAGAAAACACCCTTCTTTCTCTTGCTGAGATCTCTGGTCCACAGCCTTGAAGGTGGGACTGTTCCTCCCCTGTGAGCCATGGAGATCTCCAGGGGCTCTGGCCATACGTGGTTCAGCTGTGGATATGCTTTAGGGTGGGAAGGTAAACCTGGATTTTGTTGCTGGTTTGCATGGTTGCAGGTGGATGATCTCCAGTGCCTTTTGGAGGACTCCAGTGCCTGTGGGACTGACCAGCTTCCCCTAGTCCAGCCAGGGGTTAGTGTGAAAGCAGAGTTAGTGTCTTCCAATGACGTGCTGTTTAAGGTCACGTAATGCCCTGTTGATTGGACATCTATACTGGAAGTAGCTGCAATCAAGTACCTGTTTTGGCATGCCGCCACCATTATCCCTTGGGACTGTTCCTGGCTCTGAAGAGAAGCATACCGTAACTGGGACAAATGCTGGGCCTTGCCGGGAGGTAGGGACCGTGCTGGTCCTTGCTCTGATCATGGGTTATGGACTCTAAGGTCTCCTGTAAGGTACAGGCTTGTCCTAAGCGGCACGAGAGCAGGGCTAAATAAATTTTCTCCCTTGTGAAGATCTGACAACTTGCCGAGTTGTGGCCAGCAGTAGGGCTGGCAAACTCTTCCCGCAGTTGCTGCTCATCATTCCTGTGGTGGAGAGCTAAAGATCTCTCCCTCCGGAGGGTGATATGACACCCCACTGCTCTCCTCAATAAAGAAACTTCCACTGTTCTGTGTAAGAAGCAAGAAACTTGCAAATATGTTCAAATGCTGCTGCCCTGCAATAACACATGCTTTTCTTCTTAGACACTCATTTGATTGGGATTTTTCCATTGATGTCTGGCCTGATTTATCTGTTTCAAACATGACCGCAAACAAAAGCGGTGCTCATTGAGCTGATCCAATTTGACCTGACAGGGACAAAATGACTAGAGCTGGATGGAAATTCTCTTCCAACAGAAAATGACAGTAGAAGATGGGGGGAAGATGTGGCTTGTTTGGTATTGTCCACAGAAGTGGTCCGCTTTTTTTTTTTTTCTTTCGTGAGCCTGAATACAAATTTACCCCCCCCCCCCTTTCCAATGAAACAACTTTTTGGTCATGGCTCGTAAGTATCTTCTTTTTGGGGGCAGGGGGAGGGATGGGGGGAAATTGCTTTATTTAGGGAAAAAAATTTGATGCTGATGGAAAATTTTTGACCAGTCTTAAAAAGGCCTAACTTTGTGATGTGTGTCTGTGCTGAGTCCATTGGCTCTTGGTTGTGTATGGCTCAGAGCAGCAGGCTTTATTCATCCAACGTGGAGGTTTGAAAAAAAAAATACCAGCTGACTCTGCTGCCGTAAACCACTGGACCCAAATGTAAGTGGATTGGGGGGGGGGGGGGGGGGGGGGGAAGGGGGTGGTGGTGGAGCAGCTCATGCGTGTTACATGATTGTTTCTGTAAAGCAAAGTGAAGGTGGCTCTTGACCCCAGAGCTGTTGAGTTGCCTCCAGATGGGATGACGTGAGAAAACCCCTGGTGATGGGGAAAAGGGGTGGCGGGGTCAGAGAAGCAAAATGCATTCAAATTGCAGGGAGGAATTGGCTCCCGAGAAGTGGGAAGATTGTTTCATTTCTCTGCCTGCCTCTCCGTTTCACTGGGATTTATTGCTATGAAGATTGCAACCGTTCTCATTAACAACCCTCTCTTCTGCGCTGCCATGGGTCACTATTAACCCCTTTGCTGGTGTGTGCAAGGGGAGATGTCGCAGCTGTTCACATTATCTTGGCTCTACTCAGTCTTCAGAAACGCCAAAAGAAAAATCTCCTGAACTGCACCGAATCCATTACATTTCTTGGAAAATGCCCTCGTTCCCCAAGGATGCTGAAGGCTGTGGTGTGGGGATTGCTGGTGCCGGAGGGAGTGTGTCAAGGCAGCGTGTGGCTGAGCAATGGGAACACAAAAGGCTGATGGCTTCAGGTCTGATCGAAATTGCTGTCCTCTAATGAAGTGATGAGACTTCTATGGGGCTCACCATTGTTCTGGGGGAAAAAAAGCCAATGAACACCCAGAAGGTGTTTTCCTTAAACCCAGTAGCTTTTCTGTGCTGCTTTCTGAGAGAAGACTTGTCTCCTGGGGAAGTGGAGAGGCTTCTGCTACCTGCAGTCGCTGCTGCCTTTGAGGGCATCACCTTTTGTGGCAGTTATGTTCTGGTGCCAATGCTCATCTTACAGGTCTCCCTGATCTGTCATCAGGCCTCAGGATCACCCTTTGCAGAGGCTGTGGTCTATGTGTCGTCCGTCCGTCGTCCCCCCCCTTTTAAAAAAGGTTTTGCATTTGAGGCACGTTGAGAAGAAGTGAAGTTGTTCCTTTTGGCTGAAGTCCCCTGTGCTCAGTTTCTTGTTCTAAAATGAAGCTGGTGGAATTCTCCTGCATCCCAGCAGGCTTGGTGCAGTTGGTAGGAACAAACATTGTAAATCAGCACGTCTTTGGGATTGCATTCATTGCACAGCAGCAGGATCACACCTCATACACTAATGTAATTTAGGGCCTGATTCTTGGAGGTGCTGAACTACCTCATGTCCTGTGGATGTTCAGGTGCTTGGAGTCTTCTCCAACAACTTTGTGTCAGTGTTGCTGTACTCCAGGCAGCCCTGCTATAACCACAGCTCTAAATGACACTGAAAAAGCAGGGAGAGGTTCAGAGCCATTCACAAATCAGATAGCCTCTTCCGTTCAGACAGCTTCATAATTTCTTGCTTGTGTCTGCAGAGAGCTTATCAGCTCTAAGGTAGCGTGGCTGGGTTGCGTGGCCCTTGGATGCTATTGCTCCCAAATCCATCGCCATCCCACACAGGAGGTCTCTGAGCACCCAGTGTTTCTTCAGTGATCACCAATCATAGAAACTAACACTTCTCTTGAAGGCAGTGCTCCCATCCCCTCCTTCCCCTGTGCTGGCAGCATATTTTGCAAGCCCTGTCCTGTGTGTCCGGCAAGATGGATGGAGTCGCTTCTGTGATCTCCGAGATAAAACCTCTCTACTAGGAAGGCATTGAAAGGAACCTTTGGCAGTGTAGGGCCTTAGCGCTTCTCTTTGTGGGGTCAGCTGGCATCATGCTTCAGTGGAGCTGTCTGCTCTGGCGCTTCTGCTGATTTTGACCCTGGGGGGTCTGATGGCACCATTTGTCTTCCGAGTTTTTCCTGCTGTATTCTCAGGCAAGGTATCCCCCTTCTTGCCAAGGGCCAGGGCTAGGAGATCTCTGGGCTATTGGATCTGCTGCTGGGTCTCACAGATGTTCTCTGGAGCTTGTAAGTTTGTTTGGTTTTTTTAAAATAATTATCTGTGTGATATCCTGCAATGTGATTCCCTCCATTCCTAGCACCTGCTGACCCCTGATGTTGTGATATAACCAACGTATGACCTGGAAGAGTGGGGGATGATTTTGGGAGTGCTTCTAGGTATATCTAGCTACATAGAATAGGAGAGGACATTGAACTGTACCTTCTTGTACTTAAGGCAGAGGTAATTTGCCTGTGCCAGGGACTGGAAATAGTGACACAGAGTTACTGCTGATAAAACATCCTCTCAAAGAATAAGTCCTGTGGAGCAACAAGCTGAGCACTGGCTGTCGCACCACCAGCGAAGGCAAGCGAGTTGTTACTGTGCTAAGGTGTGGCACCAGACACTGATTTAATGGCTTGAGTAATAAATAATGCCTGTAGGGTGAGCAGGAGTTGTAATGAGGAAAAAGTCCCTATTTGTTCCCTTTATTTAGGCTGCTTTGCAAATAATTCAGCTAAGATGCTCGTGGCTGGATGTGGCAGTTTGCCCCTCCACAGAGGGACCATTCAGGACAACTTAAAGCTGTGTGTGGCAACTGGTCTTTTCCAAGGGGAGACCTGCAGGGATAGCATTTCTGCTTGTTCCCAGCCTAAGGAGAAAGCAAGGGCATTGACCACCTTAGAGATGAGCCTACATTTTCAAGACTAGACAGTACTAAAAGATTAATTTTCTTTGCAGAAGTAATGCCAAAAGGACTTGCTGTCTTTCCAAGCACAGGTCACCAGGGAGAGGAGAGGGTGAGGGTGGTAAAGAGCTTGCAGCGCGTCACAATATCGGACGTTTGGTTTTTTTAATGAGATTTAACTGCAGGCTTCCTGCTTGCCACTAGATGACAGTCTTATGCTGTGCACCAGGGACTTGGTTATCATCATTAGGGGGCAGGGAAATGACACCCTTAAAGGGCATGTCCTACCTGTCTTGCTTCCAAATACTGTCTTGCAAGGCAGGGAGCTGGACACAGAGGAGCTGATGGTGCCGATCCACCCACTGAATGGAGAACATGGTACTTTTGGCCCCATTTCAAATATGGGGAAATCAAAAGTTAAAAGCAAGAAACTGCATTTCTTTCAAGATTGAGGGGATGGGTTTGTTTTTAAGGGTAGGGCCATACTCTTTGGATTGCTTCTGCCAGCTTGACCCAGTGTTGTCTTCAGGCTGGCAAGCTCTGACCTCCATATCTGGGCTCCAGGCTGGCTCCTCTTGATGATCATGGTGAGCTTCCCTGTGCAGGGACCTGGCAGAGTCCCCTCGTTCCACTCAGCAGAGAGAATGAGACAGGAGGACTCTTCTCTTTAAGCATGTCACCAAGGAAAAGTCACATAATCTCCTGTTGCGCCCCTTGATTGTTTCTCCTCTGCAGTTTTCCTGTCTTTGGTTTAAGCTGTAAAGCTTGTCAACCCCTTTGTTCTTCTCTGTCTTGTACAGATTCAGATGCAGGAATCCAGTTGCATGGTGTCATTTTTGGGCAGAACATCCTTTCCCCTACCTTCTGCAGGCTCTTAGGATCTGGATGCTGCACAAGTGCTGGGGAGGGAAAATGTGAATTACTCAGATAACATGACTTTGCCATCCTCTCGTTAGTGTGGCTGTAGTATATAAAGCGATAAAGGGATCAGCAGGGCAGGTTTAATGGCATGAAAGCTTTCACACTGCTACTTTAATAGTATCAAATCTGAATATATGTTTTTTTTATGTCTTGGGCGGGCTTTGGGACTCTGGAGCTGTGTCTGAAAGCAATGCAAAGTGGGGGAGGTAAATGTGAGAGGAATCGGGGAGATTTTAATGTTGGCGATGTGACCCATCTCAGCCCTTCTCAAGGGGGAGGCTTTTGGAGAGAGACCCTCGTGGAGGTTTTGAGTCTTTGGTCAACCATTAGATTATATTTGTACTGTACCATACCATGCCCTGCCTCATTGCATTTGTTTTCTTTGCAGTGCTGGGAGCCTTGAGCCCACCTTGCTTGGTGGTGGGCAGCGCTCCCACCTGAGCACGGCTTTCCACCTTTGCAGGACCAAAGATGTCCTGTTGGGCTGCTCCTTTTGGCCCTGTTCACGTAGAGCAGGATTGTGCTCTGGGCTATGTTTTGTCTAATCCGTTGTCTGTCCCAGGGACCTTGTCTTCAGCCAGGGAAGCTAAAGGGAATATAGGTACCAGGTGGGAGGGGTGTCTCCGTGACAAGAAGTGTGTTGCTGTCAGGTTGATATAAAAGAAGCTGAGGTGTGAGATCATTATTGATAAAGATCGCCTGAAAGCTTGAACCACTAAACTTATCTTGTGTTGAATTCTCTTTCTCTCCCTCTCCTTTCATTTAGTCTTTCTCCATTATGCAATTTGAATATGAATTTATTGCTTGTGAAAGGTGCCAGATTATGGATATCATAATAGCAGCTGTAATTAGAAATTTCCTTCAGGAGTGGACAGTGTGCTTTGATCTCTGGGCAGGTCACAGTGTATGTCTGTACTTGCTGTGTGTATGTGGGAGAGAATTAAATATGTCCAAATTCGAATCCATTTCTTAATAGATGGAACTTTGCTGTTCTTTTTTAATTAGCAGGGTGTGAATATTCATGTATCTCAGTTCTTGTTAAACTATCTTGAAAACACATCAAATACCTTTTCTAATTTTTGTGCCTTATACCAGAGTTCGTGTATTTGCATTCTCCAAATATTCAGCACAACTTTTTGACCTGAGTAGTATGAGATTGGTGGCAGCAAAGCCAGGGGATGATCTTCTCCTCTAATGGAAATGTTTCTGCATAGGTTTCATGTGCAAGTAGCGTGTCTGCAGAGCCAAGAACAGATCCTAGGCCTCTCGCCTTTGCACGCTGGTGGCCATTCCTTGTGTGGATGCAGGATGGTTTTGTGGTTAAGGCAGTGAGCTGGACTTCACGAAGCGTGGGATGGTGCTATGCAGAGGTGGGGTTTGCAGGTTCCTTTTGGGTAACATCCTTCCTGATCTGTGGGAACACCTGCCTGTGAGTTGGAGCCAGTGCAGACTGCAGGTTTGAATTCTTATCTCTCTCTTGGGTGCTGTCTTTTTATCCAACACTGTGCTGTTGGAAAGTCTCTTGTTTCTGCCAGGCAGTCCTGGATGACTTGTGCCTGACAGCATTGCTGGCGTTACTGAATTAATGCCTCCAGGCTGATCCTGAGCACTGGGATGTGAGCAAGTGCTGATAAGGAGCAGATTTATGGGTGCTCAGTTTTGCTCTTGAAAACCTGGTTACAGCTCGGTGCTGTTTCAGGGCACGTTGGCTCAGCCTGGAAGGAGAGCAGGGATGGATGCACCAGAGCACACAGAGGAGGGTGGGTGGGTGCGCAGCCACTGAGCCAGCTCGTCTGGGCGGGAGCCCGGCGGTAACACCAACAAGCACCGACTTACTGCTGTGCCTCGCTGCAGACTCGGATGCAGTCTCTTGCCTGGAAAAGATGCAGGATAACGTATTGTTCTTCTGTACAATGTGTTACACATGCACACAACAGCCATGAGCTTGTGGTTTGTATGGCTGCTGGATAACCCCTCTGAAACAGCCTTTTCCTGCATGTGAGCATTGCGATCATCTCTGTTTTGATTAGGGTGCTAATATATATTTATATTTTACTGCTTTCCACCTATCATCCAAAGAAGGGATGTGCTTTACAAGTACTTAGTTAGCTGGTTTAATGGGCATAACGTATAAATAATAATAATGGGAGGGGAAGGAGGTAATACATGGAGTGGAACTCATCAATTACTATTTATTAGTCATTAAGGAGTGAACAAAGTGCTAATTGAAGTGTATAAGCTTGATTAGCCGTGAGTGTTTTCGTAGGACTGTAAGAAAGTCACTGCTTTTCAAAACACCGTTAGAGCATTTTGAATTCTATTAAGTATTTTTTCCATCCTTGATCTTTTCTGAAGGTTTTCAAGCTATGACGTTGCAAGAAGATATCTGCTAGCAATTTTCAGCAGAACTTCTAGCCTCTAGAAATTTGTTGGAGACTTATTGTTATGTTTGAAGTACTGTTTTGGTTTGGTCTTTTTTTTGTTTGTTTTTCATTAGCTAGAACATGCCTGTCTCCACAAAAAAACCCTTTTTGTGTTAAGGTGAGTGTCATGTCCTTTCTGGGCATTTTCTAGTTTTTTATTCCCACCCTTCTGTGTTTGCAAACATACCTTATATTTACTGGCAGAGCTGAGGTTGCGTTCTGTCCCTAGGCGTTCGTGTATGCTGCCGCCTTCATGTGTGTGCACGCGCTTGTGTGCAAATGTCTGTCTCTTCGTTATGAACAGTCATTGTACATGGCATGTTTTGCTGTTTGTTTACAGTTTGTTACCCGTCCTCATTCTGTTTGAGGGAATTGCACAGTAACGCTCTGCTTTGTTCTCTGCGGCTGCCTCTTCCTCTCCTCTGTCTTTTTTCTCTCGTTTTTTTCTCTCCTTTCCACTCTTTGGATGCTGAATTGGGATTTCTGCTTGCTTGTGAGGGTGACCGTTCAGGTGCTAGCTAAGCGGCAGTACATCTCGGACCGTGGGGGACCCGCAGGCTTGCCTGCCAGGGCTGCGCTCCCTGCACGAAGGGGCGCGTTGCGGGATGCCCTCGGCCTCGGCTCCCTCCTGCTCTGATGCTTCTTGACAGCTGCGATCGTGTCCAGGAGGAGCTCTGAGCAGGAGCGCATCTCGGCCCTTTGCTCTCGTTTCTGGCTCTCTTGCGAAGAACGAAGCTTTCCAGCACATTTAGTATCCTTTTGGGAAAAGCAAACAGAAAGCGCCGTCTCCCAGCTGCGTGTCCGCTTGCGGCGGCCGAGCCTGGGGCGAGCCTTTGCCTTATGCCGAGGGCTGCTGTGGGGCAGTCGCTCGTGGGTGCCCTCCAGGAGAGCGTGGGTGTTGTGGGATACGGTTAGCAGTGGCTTTTCAGCTCTCTGTGCTGGTGATGCAGTGTCTCCGCAGGCGGTCTCCCTGCTCCCATTGAGCCAAAGGACGGTGGCTTCTTGTCCTGGTTTTGGGCAGTGGTCCTGGCTTTTAAAGACCTGGGCTTGTAATGGGGCATGGAGACACCCAGAGCTGTCGCTGGGGAACCCAAAGGTGACGCTGGCTATAGAGCAAGGGAGATGGACACTGGGGACTCACTCTCGTTTTCCCAATGGAGAAATAAGGAATTGGCTGAAAAGCCCTGACTGTACAAAAAGAGAAATCCCCAGATCTATGAGCTCTTTTTTTCCCCATCCTGCATGGTCATTCCCACACTGCACCCACGGCGTGGATATGGCAGCTCTTGTTTTTCCTTCCAAATGAGCAGTGTTGCCAGGATTTCTGAGTGTAGACAGCCCCTATTGGAGGAACATCTCCGTCTGTATTGAAGTTTGCAGCTGGACTTTGGTTGTTCCTTTTGTTTGTTTGTTTTAATATTAGCTTGTTAATTATCCTAAAAAAGAAATCTGTGTTTGTTCTTCTAAAAATAACAAATCCTTAAATGCTTTTGTGCCTGAATAATCTCAATTTGGCGACCCACAAACCATAGGCAGAAGCATAAAAGAAATAATTTTCTTTTTCTCTTAGGAACCAGATGGCTCAGTTCAATCTCTGTGACATTCTCCAAATGAAATTGTGTTGTAGACATTCGGCAAGAAACTAATTTCAGGAGTTTGGGAGAACTCTGGAATGGTGAAGGGACCAAAACCACAAATTATGTATCTCAACAGGGGACAGGAGAGAAGAAGTGGGAGGGAGAAAGGGAAAAATAATTATAACACAATTTATTCTAAGCTTTTTCCTTCCTTTTTTTTTTCTCTGCAAAGAAATGGCAAAATTCGCATATTTATTCAGTGCTTACATCTAATAGCAAACTTTTGTCAGTCTGTAGTTCTTGGCCTGAAGTTGTTAATTGAACAACTCCTTAAAGCTCTTTGCAATTCATGTTGTGGCAACTCACTACGTACATCAGCTGGCGATGCTGCACTTCCCCGTACGTGACCATAGCAGCATGAATTTGGAACAGTGTATTTTGAACAGAATGTTTGCAGGTGGATAGCTATACGGCTGGAAACTTGTAGCCTGCAAATATTTGAGTGGCTGAGTGTAAAATTTGCTTTTGCCTGAGTGTTCCCACCTGTAAAGCTCAAGCATTAGAGCTGGTATTGTGAGAAAGACTGAAGTTTGAAGAAAGGACAGAGAGGAGGAAGAGGATGGTTCGGTTCAGTCATTGGGAACATCCAGTGCTGTGAGCATTGCTGTTACCTGAAGGCAAGAGGGGAAGAGTGAGGGTTTTGTAGAGGAAATGAGGGTGTGTAGGAAGAGGAGAATGGACTTTAGCCTGATCAGCAGTTACTGGGGTTTGATCTAGCAGAAGGAAATGGCTGAGCCTGCAAGGTAGGTCGAGGATCTGGATGTGACGGAGAGGTGTGTGGTTCCTGCAGCCCTCTGGCTGGCTGGATTACAGCTCACTGCCCACACCGGCAGGTGGTTTTACTCCTGTCTGTGGTGGGTGAGAAAGGTGCACGAGAGCAGCAGAACCACGGGAAATTGTTGGTGACTCTATTGCTTTTAGTCACGTGCATCACATTTTAGCAGAGAACAAAATTGCTGTCTGGAGTAGACGAGTGCTGTGGGAACAGCTTGGTTTTAGCCGCTCCAGTAGTGCAGGGCTGGAAAGTGAAAGATGGAAGGAGAAGGCTGGAAAGGCCTGAAGGACTGATACATTTTAAAATGCACAAAGCCACTGAGTTGGATCTCTGGCACTTATATTCACTTGTCGGTGATGATTTTCATTCTGTTTGTAAGGATGCTTTCAAGCTAACTGGGATGTCTGTGCTACTGTGTGGTGAAAACAGGGGCTGCCTCTCATCTCTTGAGCATCCTTAGACAGGTCTATTAGCCATTCCATGCCTCAGTTTCCTCGTGATGGATACAAAATTTTATTCTCCTATTAAGATGTGTTTTGGAATAATCTACCATACTACAAGGCACTTACAAAGCTAGTAAATATTGCCCTGCAATTATGGGGTCTCTGGAGGGAAGAAGGGTATATGGCATAGGAGATGTCAACACAGAAGCATGTTTGATCAGAGAATAAAATGCAAGCAGTAGAACAGAAAGATGGGGGTAAAAGAGGGAAATGAAAGTATATTCTTGTTTATTCTCTAAACATTTTTTCTTTTTTTTTCTCCCTGGGGCAAAATAAGGTACAATTAATGTAACAAAGTCTGACACATTAACAGAGAGGTGCAAAGGTTTGTGAAGCTGTGGAAGTAATTGGTTTGACTCTTGCACTGGAGCTTTAGGATAGCTGAAGAGATGGATGATATTTTTTCTGCTTCTGTCATTGTCTCCTTGTTCCTGTGCATCACCTAACGCAAAACATCATCCCTGCAGGCTTTGGAAACTGTGGTAAATTGTCATCTTGCCATTACTGACTTTTCCTTTAACAGCCAGTTTGTATTTCCATAGCCTGCAGCTGCCATCAGAGACTTCCCAAAGAAAGGAAGGAGTGTTTTGTCTATTTGCTCCTCAATTTCTAGATTATTTTATACACTTCTCTCCACGGGGGGGCTGCATTTACTTCCATGCCAGGAGAAAGAGCTTGCCAAGAGCTTTGTCACTGTCATTACTTTGCTGCAGGCTGGAATCGGTGCTGTGCTTTATGAATTTCCCTCTTTCCCTCCTCCACTAAGGGCTGTCCTTCCAGCCCATTTAGTTGGGCAGCCTCTGGAGTTGCCCTGCCCCTCCCCAGTCCTTGGCAGCAGAGTTGAACTCCTCTGGTCTGTCTTCCTAAGTCCATCTTCCTAAAAGTAGCAAAAGCAAACTATTATTAACCCCTGTTTGCAGGGGAGGAGGCAAGGAGGGTTCATTGGCATAGTGGAGGTTGAGACAAAGAATGTATTTCAGGCTAAGGAAGGAAAATTGTGATGTTGGCTGTCCTTTGTCATCTGGCCGTTCTTCCCTGCGGTAAGATCATAACATTTGACCTTCTTTAATTAAAGTTTACTATCTTGTGAATTTTTGGATGGTAAAACAATCACAGTCCTGGAGTCCCTCTGCTCTCAACTGGGAAAAAGGCACTGATGAAGGTGGTCTATGACTAGGTGTGAAAATGTAGCTCTGTGGTTAGGCCTGTAAAGTCTCGGCCAAAATGTGCCTAAAAAGAGCTGGGCTGAGGTTATAATATTCAAACTTTGGTAGTTTTGTTAGGTGTTGTGAACAGTGACACCAAAATATGACACACCCCTATTGCAAGCTCTCTGCCCAAAGCAGGAGTTTCCCAGGTTTAGCTGTCCCGGTGCAACATCCAGCACACTGAGTTGAGAAGTCCTGTGAGATGAATCTTAACCTCAAGAGAAAGGTCTCTTGGGATGGTAAATGAAGCTTGAAACCAGGGTCCTAGAGCTGGCCTGGAGGTTTAAATCCAGCCCTCATCCCTTGACTCTTGAAGTAGTTCACATCCAGTTATTTTTTATTTTGTGTGGCCACTGGAGTCATATGTGCCAGCAGCTTCCATGACACAGAGATGCACCCTTGAGAAACTGAGATAATGTGTCCTGAGTCATTGCTGTTTGCTCTTAAATAGTGTTGGATTTTAACAGTGGGGTAACCTGCTCCAGAGGTGAGGGACTCTGCATCTCCTTGTCCCTTCTCTGAGTGTCCCATCCTCTTCAGAGAGGAGTAAAAGATGGCTTTGCTCTAATAGCCACTGTGTTCTTTGAAGGTGGGTGAAGTATGTAAGCTCTAATCTGTTGTTATTTTTAGCTCTGCCAGGAGGATTTGGTCATTTCAGTTCAATATTACTAATTTTTTGTGTGTGTGACATTCAACCTAAAGCCGTGGAACATCTCTCGTTGCTGACCTCTCCGAACAGCCCTGCAGTGCCACGTGGCAGAGCTGTCTTTGTATGGATGATTGGTTTTGAGCCTTGGCAACCAGGGAGGAAAAGTGGAGTGGAAAACTGATCCTGATGAGCAGTGACGGATTAGCTAGGGAGATTGTACACTGTAAATTTGCATTTCCTTTCCTAGATAGTCCCAGGAAATGCAGAGAAAGAGGAAGCACAAACATCAACAAGAAACCTAATAGTCTTAAGCTAGTTTTGAACTTCAAAGAAACATCTAGCTAGTGTTTAAGGCAAAATTACAGGCCTTGTTATCCAAGCTCATCAGTCCTATGGGGCTGATGTCTTGGAGCTGTGGAAGGGTGGGTTGGCTTCTCTTTGCTATATATATCATTAATGCCAAAGCCAGCGTGGTTCTGATTTTTTTAAACGTAATGTTCAACAATGATGCATGAAGCAGAAAGGAAGTTGTTTGATTTCCCCTTCCCCGCTCCACACCGATAACCAGCCTTAGCTTTTTTGCATGCTGTCAGCTCAGGAAAAATCATGTTGAGAATTTAAATGGAGCAAATAGGATGAGGGAATCATTGTGAAGGAAAGAAATAAAGAATGCTGAAGCTGTTTGAGTTTGGTTTTAGAGTTGTACAGTGGTGATGTCTTATCAGATGTGGTCATGGCCTGGTTTTAGCTGGGATAGAGTTAATTTTCTTCCTAGTAGCTGGTACAGCGCTATCTTTTGCGTTCAGTATGAGAATAATGTTGATAACGCACTGATGTTTTCAGTTGTTGCTAAGTAGTGTTTAGAGTAAGTAATGGATTTTTCAGCTTCTCCTGCCCAGCCAGCAAGAAGGCTGGAGGGGCACAAGAAGTTGGGAGGGGACACAGCCAGGGCAGCTGACCCAGACTGGCCAAAGGGATATTCCATACCATGTGATGTCATGCCCAGTATATAAACTGGGGGAAGTTGGCCGGGGGGGGGGGGGGGGGGGGGAGGGGGAGGGAATTGCTGCTCGGGAACTAACTGGGCATTGGTCAGTGAGTGGTGAGCAATTGCATTGTACATCACTTGTTTTGTATATTCTAATCCTTTTATTATTATTATTATTATTGTCATTTTATTATTGTTGGTTTTTTTAATGATTATTATTTTCTTCCTTTCTGTTCTATGAAATTGTTCTTATCTCAACCCAGGAGGGATTTTTTTGAGTGTGTGTGTGGTTTTTTTGGGGGGGTGGGGGTGGGGTTGTTTTGTTTTGTTTTTTTTTTTTTTTTTCCCCTCCCCCAATTCTCTCCCTCATCCCACTGGGTGGGGGGAAGTGACTGAGTGGCTGTGTGGTGATTAGTTTCTGGCTGGGGTTAAACCACACCAGGCTAGTACTGGATGGGAGACCCAGTACGAACTGGAGGTGGCAACTGTAGTGATGCTGGTGTGGGTAGCAGTCTCTTTGAGGTGGGACTGAACTGTTGGCTGCAGGGACAAGAAGGCTTTTCTCCTTGGCCTGAAAATCTGAGGGGGCCAACTTCAGGCTAAAGACCACTTGCTGACACTGTCCTGTCTCCCAGTTCCTCCTGAACTGGGGGGTAGTGAGATCTCAAACCAGTCTTGAGAGCTCCATTATTGTCCAAGAGAAGAGTAGCCCCTGAGTAGCAAGGACCCAAGCCCTTAAGGGTTTGAGGCTCAAACCCACAGCTTCTGATGGGGCAAACAGCTGGCAAAGCTCACTCAGAACTGAAGTATCTGGAAACAGGGGACCTGCAAGAAGTCCTGGGGGATCAGTTAAACACTTGACATAGGAGATGCCATGGCTAGCAATGTTTCGCAGTCTTCCCCATAGCCTTCATGCTCCTGAGCATGCAGAAACCAGCTGGTCCTCAACCAAACTGATGGCACTCTCAGGAGCGCAGTGTGGTCGGCTGTATGCAATAAGCCACCAAGCCAAATAAGTCATTTTTCCATCTGTTATTAGATCACCCGTCACTGAAATGAACGTGGTTTCTGTCCCAGCCCCACTTTACAATGTGTGGCCATTAAAAACTTGTAAGGGGTGTTCAGAGTTTCTTACATTTTCATGGTCATACCTGTAACTGAATTGAGCATTCATTATTCAGTGCTCCATTGAAAGCCCACAAATCGGTGGAGAAACTCTCACTGACTTTGAGTTGTAGTTTATGCTCCAGTCTGTTTTTTGTTGTTTCAGGGAGATTATGAATTTTGATGAATTTTGTAAATTTTCTGACTTGGGAGACTTTTTTTTTTTTTTTTAAATTCAAAAGGATGTAGGCAGCAGAGATATCAGTTCTACCAGTTCATTAACTTGGCTTAATTCACTATCACTTTGCTCGGCAAAGCACGTTTTGGTAGCTGAAAGGCCTAACGTATTGGAACAGCGCTTCCTGCTCCTCACCTGCATTGATTGCCCTTTCAACATTCTTGCCGGGAATGGGGAACAGGGTGGTAATGCCATGTGAAATGTCAAGCACACAAATACTCTCTTCGTTTGTACAAGCAAAGGGCAGATTGCACAGAGCACCTTTGCTTAAAGGCTACACTAAAAGCAAAATCCACGATGAAATAATGGTGAGGCTGTGGCATAAACCTACACTGGGGAAGAAGTTCAAAGCTGCTGCTGCAGCAGGTATCTCCTTTGCAGAGCAGGCTTTTTTCAGTGGCTGGACATTCAGCCTCTTGTGATAAAGCCTTTACCTTCTCCTGGGGCATCCTGACCCATTGTGCGATGTCCAGGAGAGGTGATGTGGAGACGCAGGCTGCCAACACAGCATGGTCCATTGGGGAAATAATCCCATTTCCCCAGGGACCTTTGGGGAGGACAGCAGCTAGTAACGGATCATGTTTTAGTGGGAATGGAAGCCATTATTGTCTTGTTTTGTCGGGGTGACTAACCCAAGGACAGCCCTGCATTTTCTGATCTTCCTCTAAAAGTCAGTGATGATCGCTTTCTTGAGCTTTTGGAAGCTCTTTTGAGCTTTCATGTTTAACCCTATTTTTGCTTATATAGTGCTAGTCTGGTTTTGTGTTTAATCAAATCTGGTCACTGCAAAAGGAAAGCACAAAACTTGGTAAACCTTAAAATGTGCTTAATAATGATTTAAAATAAACTGAGAAGGCTCATTGTTTTATTGAGGAGCAGTGGGCCTTGTTAACTGAAGGCACTAGTAATGAGATGGAGTCTTTCGTTTACAGGTTGCCAGGCTGAATTTAGTCAGACTGTATGAAAAGCGTGTCCCAAGTAACAGTTAATCTTCTCTCATTCCCACCTGAAGCCACAACAAATCCTCTGTTGACATCCCAGTTGTTCTGACAATAATCAGCGTGCTACTGACGGCCGGGGAGGCTAGCGAGAAGAATAAGCAGTAGGGGAAGAGCCTGTGACTGCTTCTGCAATGGTGACTGTATTTACATAGGAACCCCTAAGGAATAATTGACAGGTGAAGCTCTTGCTGATGGTGCAATGCACCAGGGGAATGGGCATAGCAATGTGTAGCAGCCCTTGATGACCTTTGGAGTTCAAAACAGTGGTGGGGGAATATGGTTTCTCTGCCTGCAGACTGCTCTGGAAGTGATAGATGAACATCTCTGTGTAGGTTTAGATCCACATTTCCTAGAGCACGCTTAGGATTGATGCATTTATTCATGGTGGTGGAACCCCGGAGGAGCTTATGCATTTAACATTAGCCAGAATCTAATCTCCACAGACTCTACTGAAGGTCTGACCCATTTTTAACATCAGTCAGGCAATGGTGACACCTTCCACAAAGGTTCTTACAATTTTGCATGAAACTAGCAATAGTTTCAGGAAAAAGTCACTATAAGATGAAGTCTTACTTAATTTCTTCCTCTTTTTAATATTCCAGCTATTTGGAGCTTAAGTGTGAGGACTGATCACTTCTAAGCATTAGGACTGGGTGCTTGTGGTTTCTGAACCGGCTGTTTTCTTGGGCATGAATGTGAAAAGAGACTTCTTAAGGAGGGTGCACTCCCTTTGCGTTGGGTAAAGACACTGCAGAGAAACTCTCTGCTGGAATATTCTGGCATCTACGCCTCAGTTTCTGAAGTGAAACACTTAGAGGGGAGAAAAGCAAAACTGAAATATGAATAACCATTTCTGAACCTTTTGGATGGACATGCTCTGTTTTCAGCCCGAAAAAGGGCAAATGTCTTGCTCTCCAGCACAGATTGGAGGGCACTGGTTGATGTTGCTGCATTTGCTGCAGTGAAGGTGTAACAAAGTTCTTGGATTGGTTAGCTGGCATTTATTTTAGCTTTTTAATTTGTGAAATAAACCCATGATCTCTTTGTCCTTTCAATAATTGGACACAGTAGTCACTTTGTAGCTCCTTCTTGCAGCACAGGTGAGATTCCATCTTCTCCAGAAACAGACATGTGTTGTTTGAGCTAAAATAGCTGGAGAGGGTGTATGACCAAAACCAAGAGCAATCCTGAATCGCTCCACTGGAGGGAAGTGTTTGACATGCAGTGTTGAAAGCATCAGTTTAATTTTTTTCCCTTAAATTTAGTTTTACTTTTTTTCCTTCAGGTGCATATGATGGGAAACTGTGCAGCAAAAAAGCAAGCAGTACC
The DNA here is from genome assembly GCF_929443795.1 of Astur gentilis. Taxonomy (NCBI): domain Eukaryota; kingdom Metazoa; phylum Chordata; class Aves; order Accipitriformes; family Accipitridae; genus Astur; species Astur gentilis. The sequence continues at coordinate 13,790,131 of NC_064902.1, read as the reverse complement.
CTTGTCTGCAGACTGTTTCAGCAAATCCTGTGCCCCTGCTTTCAGCTCAAAACAGATGCTGTCATCTTCCAAGACCACCTCTGTTTGAGATACTTAAACTTCTGGGGGAGGAAAAAAGTCAGAATAACAGGTTTTGGGGATGTGTTGCTTTTCAGAGCTGATTGAATTACTGTCATTATCTCTTTTGACCTAGACCTTTGACATTTGATTGAGTCTATGACATTTTCTTTCAAGAGGTGGTGAAAACATTGGTTATGTCTTCCTAATGACAGACTAATCACTTTTAGAGACTGAAGGGACACGTTTCAGCTCTTAATTGTAATTCTTCTCTGCCTACCAAGAAAGTCCTGTTCACAAATGTTTTCTCAAGCTGTGTTAGCTGGTACTAACTTCTCTATTATTAAAAAGCTTAAATTAGGAGGGGAAGAAAAAAAAAAAGGATAAAAGTACCCTTGGAAAGTGTTCATGTGCTGGGTGACAAATGCTAGAGTGTGGCTCAGTGGTCATGGTGCTTCTGGCTGATTTTGGCTGAACCCTCTCAGGAATGAAACCTGTGGTTTGCTGATTTGATACAGGTTTTCTCAGGTAAGTGGGGGTTGAGGTGCTCTGCTCCACATCTTCTTTGAAGGCAGGTCTGAACCCTGAGCAAAATTAACATTACCTGAGACTATAAAAACATTTCCAGGAGGTTCCAGTCCCAGCACAGCTGTGTGCAGGGGTGAAACATGATGTTTTCCATTAGAAGGTGTTTGATTTCTGAGTGGTAATGGAGGATCAAGCTGGGTCCAAGGTTCCGTTAGCGCATCCTGTGCATGATCCATGCGCATCAGGAGACATGAGTACACTAGTGGTCACTGTTACATTAAAGAAATACCAGCTATATGAAATATAAGAATAAGATGGGTCTATTAGAGAGGTTGCTTGGTTGGTATTTGAGAGATGTTAGTTCACTTCTCTCCTTTTTTCATAAGTTCCCTCTGACCTTGGATAAATCATGAAGGGAAGCCTCAGCCCCATCTGAGATTTTGTACCCGGAGGCAGTTCCTGGCTGGGCCCACATCTTTGGGGACATATAGCACATAGGAAAGCAAGATATGGGAACTTGTAGGGCTGAATCCGGGTCTTAGCCTCTGTGTTTCAATTACCTTTTTGCAATATAAGGATGGCAGCTAATGGCTTTCCCTTGGGAATCCTGTGAGGCTAAATTAATTTAAGATGGTGAGTGGAGAAAGGTGATGCTGCAGAGAACAGCCAGTTAATAGGGGTGAGCTAGAGGAATGCCAGAAAATCAGTTTTAGAATTAAGACACAGGTTAAAAATTTGGGACACATATTAATGCAGACATTTGCTTGTAGATTATCTCTTCTCTCCTCTGTGAGCAGACAGATCAGCTCCTTCTTGCTCATAACTGCAGAATTATCTCCTCCGGTGACTGCACACAGGGTGACTCAGTGGTCATTTCTGATTCTGAGGCAGGAAAGTGACTGTAGGAAAGTGCTGGAGATACTTTTAGCACTGGGTTGGCAATCGGCACTGCAGGCCAACGTGGTGTGTGGGACTGGGAGTGCTGGCTGTGGAAATGCTGGTCTGAGCATCTCCTCTCTTCTCGTGTTCAAGCTCCAGCAACCTTTTCTCCCTCATGCCCTCCCTTTTGTCATTCTAAAAACCTAATCAAGAGCACGAAGGACGTAAATGCAACCAGTCTGTTCGAATAGCCCTCCCTTTCTACCTAGGCTACATCGAGATGCTTTACTTTAATAGGTGAGCTTTGCATGGCTTTGTAGGGTGCTTTAAAATCACACAATCAGAGGGCACTGTGATGGATCATGATAGTTTTCTGCTTTCAGCAGTGTCTACTAAAGGACTGACAGTCTTTTCTGTGCTGTGGCATGAATTTATGCCTTAGTCTCCTGTCTAAAATGAGACTGCCATTGATTCTCTTTGGTGGGTGGCTGGCAGTTTAAGTAATTAAGGTGCCATAAAGTTATTTCGTATTGTGAAAAGTACTGGGTCTGGGCAAATTCTGTTGTAATCCTTACCATATGTAAGTTCTCTTCTGTTTTGCTTTGTCTCTTTTTAAGAGAGATCAATAGACTAGATAAATCTGGACTCTTTGCAGAGGGCAAACAGTTAAAAATCTGGCTGACATAATGCTTGTCAGGGTAGGAGGCTTTTCCCTGCAAGCAGTCTGTGGCTGCAAGGTGCTGTGCTCCTCTGGGCATCGGTCAGCTTTTTAAGGTGGTGGAAAACGAAGAGGTTGCAGCTTGGGCTGACTTTTTCTGGCCATCCTGGCTATGTGCCACATGGGGTAGTGAGCCCAGAGATTGTTTCATGCATTTAATGTGTGGTTGATGCTATCACATGTGCCTTGCGATTGGTGCTGGTATTGCTTGGTGTAGGTTATTCTGAGGTTTGGCTTTTGGTAACTGGCGAGCTCTGAGTAGTGAAAAGCCCTGGGAAAGCTTCTCTAAGGGAAACTCAGTTGCCTTTGTGTTGGCTACCACAGGGTAGGAAACGTGCTTGTTCAGCTAGTGGGCAAGAGGCAATGTGGCCTTTCCTCTCTGAAATGTGAGGTTTTCAATGTAGGGCTGATAAAAAAACCAACCAACCAACCAAAAAAAAACCTCAGGAGAAAATCGTGCTTTAGTTTTCATCCTCCAGGTGCAGCAAGGCTAAAATTCTGCTCCACGCTGAGCTCTGCAAGCCTGAGTGAAGGTCCCATGTGACTTGAACACTCTGATGGTCCCAGATCTTTGGGGTGCTGGGAGTAATCTCAGGAGTGATGGAAGTGTGCCTGAGCAGCACTTCAGCTCCGAGCAGGTTCACAGATGTTGCCTGTGCCCTGGGAACCAGCAGAGACATTTTGTGTGCTCTGGTCTTCACAAGGGGATGACTTTTCTCATTTTTGTCTTGTGAAGTGGGGAGGCTTTCATCTTTCCATCAGTGACTCAAATAAAGCTTGAGTCACTGGGAGAGAAGTCTTTACCATCTGATCGCTCCTCTGTAATCTGGGAAGAATAATTTGGTGAGTGTTGGTTTAGTCCCTACTGGGACAGATGTCTGCATCGCAAAAAATCGATTTGCCGTTTGAATAGAGAGGTTAAATGGACTGTGAAGACTGCTCTCTTGTCAGCTTTAGAGGCAATGATGTCTTGTGATTTCAGGATATCAAATGTAAGGCACCTTGACAGGACAGAGAAGGAAAAGATTGCATTGCCAGGGCACAGTTTGCAACTACTTTGTGGCCAAAATGTTCTTTTCTCGTCTTAGAATAACCAGAGTATGCCAAGAATACATGAACACGTGTGTGTAAATGTGTGCTTGGCCACACGCACCTGTGCACATGCATATACACATGAAAGTGTGCACAGTGCATATGAGAAGAGTGAGTCAGATCCAAATGTTGACAGATGACAAGAAAATTCCCATTTAGTCAAAACATTTGAGGAACCTCCGGGAAACTGACAGCTTGACTCTCAGCCTTGAAATGTTCATTGGTGACCTGAATAATATCATAATGCAGACTTGTCTCCCTCTTTATCCCCCCTTTTTACAGGCTTTTATTTGCCTGCCTCGTTTTCATGGCCACATCATGGTTCGAATCGTTTTAGCAAGACGGCCGTGCTTAATCTGACTCCCTGCGCCATGTGTATCTCGTTGATTACAGACCCTCTTAAGATGCCATTATGAGTGACTCTTTGCATGCCCTCCTGTCAGCAGCTTTTCCCTTCTTTAAGCCTCTTGAATGTCTTTGCTCACGGGATTATAAGCCTTTCAATACGTACAGTGTGATTACTGAATTAGTGTAAACTTTGCTCTGGGATTGCCAGTCACTTAGCATTTGGAAAGCAACAGCAATCAAAGGCACCTGTAGATGGTCTGTGCCAATGTCTGATGGAGGCCAGAGAAGTGTAGTGCAAAGATGGCTCTATTTCCATGCAAATCATATTGGGAATTGGTGTTTGGTGGTCTTGGTTGATGTCTGCTTTCGTGCTCCAGGTAATTTCGGAGTAGGTGGAGCAACACATCCTCACTGAGTGCACAGAGGTCCTTCCCACTCTCTGGTGCAAGCCAGGCTCGGGGGTGGTGGGAAGGGCTGGGGAAGGGGAGAGCGGGCTCGTAGAGAAGAGAGGCAGATAATTCATTGAGGTCTGCTTGTTTCAGTACCTCTTGTCGAGAGCTCAAATCTTGCAAAGCACTGTGCCCGCACCAGCAGCAGGTATCAGGTTATGCAGAGATGTACGTAGTTTTAAAAAAAAAAAAAAAAAAAAAAAAAAGCTGGAGGAAAAAAACCCCTTTGAACATACTGAGGTAAGCAGTGTGACTCTATCTTTCAGCAGCAACCACAGAGAAGTAGATGAGATGTATCTGAGTGGGCGTATGTCCTATTCATTGTAGACCATGCTGAACAAATCTCTAATTTCTCCCTGCCTCAGTTTCTTGTTTTTGGTGCAGTGATGTGAGAGGATATATTCCAAAGAGTTCCCTGTCTGACTTGCACTCTAAGATGACAAGGTTGCTTTGAAAGACTGTACCTGCATTTTAAGATAAATCCTATGCTGGGATGCTTGAGCAGCTCAGCAAGTGCTGTGTTTTTTAACTCCAAAGCCCAATCTTGGTCTATGTTTCACCTTATCGTGCAGGTTATTATTAGAGGCTATCACATTAGTTGGTTGTTCAGATCTAATGTGTTACGCGTTTTGGATGACATTTTAAAAAACACTGAAGTGGGTTAGGCAACAAGTCCCATTGGTTCTTTGTGCACCCTGTATTCCTTGACTAGTTGCCTGCTTTTGAGAAACTTTCTGGGAGTGCTAGGAGAAAAAGAAGCAGCAAGCAGGAAATCATAAAGCAAGCACCCGGTGTATCCGAATGAGTAGCTGCTCTCAGTCTGTATTTGGCAGAGTACTCACAGGTAACAGCTATTGGCACGGGAGGCACGGGCTGGGGAATGTGCTTTTCTCCCTGCTAGAAATCAAAAGCTGATTGCTTCCCTCTGCTACAAACTGTCTTGAAAATGAGTTTGATTTGATTCAAGTCAACCTTCTGAAAACTAATCTTGGTTTCAGGTTGAAGAGGGGAGATGCTGATGGACTCGGACTAGCTCTGTGCACCCAGAAAATGGTTAAGGGTCAGGCTGTGGCAAGTGTGACCCAGCTCGACTCTGCGTGTGTGTGCGCGTGGGCGTGCACGGACTGGGGTTGTCTCTGTGCTACAGGAGCGTGTCCTGGAGGGGCCCCAAAGACTCGTCTCTGCAGACCCAAATTCCAGTGGTGTCTTGAAGGAGTCGTGTTCGCATCTGTTCTGGTCTAAGCATTTTGTGTATAAGGCAGGCTGCAGCAGGTAGGGTTAAACCCTAGAGGAGAGGCCAAAGATGAATAATCCAGGAACAGTGTGGATGCAAGTGAACTTGCACAGAGCTATCGGAGGCACTGAAACTGTAGGTGGAAATATTGGTGTGTGCTTTCCCTTTCGTGTCAATGATCTTGGTACGGACAAGTCTTCAGGCATGCTGACTTTTTGATTGTTACCATGAAGCTAGTAGTATTCTGCTTGGAGCCTGTGTGCAGAGAAATATTTGCTTGGGGATGACAGTTATTTTTATGCCTCAGGCACTGATTTGATAAAAGCAACTAGTGCAATAAGAAGTGCACTATTCTGACAGATATTATTTTTTTGGAAAAGATAATATCAGGATTTTTTAGAGTGGAAATCCTTAGTTTTTAGGAGGTCATTGTGTTTAATAATGTTTTTCAAAAATTAGAATGGAAATTAAGTGTTTCAAAAAAATATCCCTCCCCTACTCCCACATTAACCTGGCAGAAAATTGTGAAACCTTTGGGGATTATTACTGCTTTCATTCCACGACAAAGCAACCACGAACTCGTGAAGCTTTCGTTGTAAGTGGGTAATGAGGAAAAGCAGGCATGGGTGAAGTTATCCCTGTTTGAGTGCTCCCACTTTGAGCAGATTTCTTACTGCTCCTTAGCTGAGTGTTGGCATCGTGCCATTCCACTCTGGTAGCTTTTGGTGGTGGTAAACCATGTGTCTCCCCCAATTATGAATTAGGCTTAACCTTTTTTCCTTTCTATTCCTTTGCTGGCTGGCTTTTAGGATAATCATGGGAGGTCAGGCCAGACAGTAGGACAGCTGAGCGGTTGGAGGGTGTTAGGGTGGTGTTTCCTGCAGTTGAGAACAAGTGAGGTCTTCCCCATCCCACAGGAGACACTGGCTTGGTTTTGGAAATGGCAATTATCAGATATGTCACCATGTCTGATTAAATCCTTCAGCTGTGTTATATGTGCCTGTGTAACTGTAATGCAAGTGCAGTTGTCCAGGCAGGCTCTCTGAATATTGTAATGATTTTTTTTAATGTAGCAAATACTTTCTATTATTTAATACTTTTGAGTGGTGTTTTTTTGCTTCCTATTCTGTGTCTTATGGCATTTCACTGCTCTGTTAAATTGACCATGTACCTCTCCCGGTGCATATTAATGGCAGATGAACGGGTCTCACGAATGGGTTTCTAAAGCTGCAGAGAGCAACTGAGACGAGCAGAACCCCTTTTGCCTACACAAATGCAGTGGCTACAGCTGTGTCCATATCAGGTACACGTACAAACGTATTCTTGTTTTTCGATCAAGATATAGGGGGGGTAAAAACTCCAGCCTTATGCAAACTGATTTAGTACAATGTGTCCCCTTGAAGTCCCTGCCTGCTGTAGGAACAAGAGGGATCGAATCTCCCATGTGGTGTCACGGGAGGTGGCTGGTGCTGCTCTCTGCAGAATCCCCCGGAAGGTTTTTTTTCCCCTGGTGACGCAGGTTGGGTCCTGTATCTACAGGAGGCTGGTTTGGGGTCAAACGCTAGCAATCAAGTTGGTTCTTGGTTGTCTTATCCTCTCCCTCCAGGCAGAGAAGACTCGTTACAAGCTATCTATAACCTGCCTGGTCCCTCCTTTCTGCATCTTCCCTAGCCCCTTTTCTCTTGGTTTTCTCAGAACATCTCAGGGCTTCCACCAAGCCTGGGCTAACTTTGTTGATTGATGTTTCTCCTGTAGCTGAAGGGAACAGCAGCACGCCTTTGCAGACCAAAAAGCAACCCTGCTGTGGCAGTTGAGAGGAGGTTTGAGGAAACTCCTCTTGATAGTTCTTTTTCAAGATCGTCTACAGAAACAATGTAGTTCAAGCATTCCCATGAAGCAGAGCTCTGTGGTATCCAGCTTGGTCTGAGCACAAAGCAGGAATGAGATTGAACGCACGACTGAGCCATACTGATTTATTTTTTCAATTATTGTTTAAGGTCAATATTGCAACAAAATAAGCCACAGCATAACTAAGCTAGACGTGGAGGAACCCGTGAGGTAGAATTTATGGTCTAGCTCTGCACTCCTACACTTTGAGCAGACTTTAATGGGAACTGTGTGTGCTTAGCACCTGGGAAAAATCGAAAGCCATCTGCTAAATGTTTGTGGGAGCAGATTTTTCCTACTGTCCAGGCAACTCAGAGTTGGACTAGGAGCCTGGAAAATGGAACTTGTTCGGAAGCTAACCACAAATCAACTCAAGGGCAGTTCTGTTTTGTTAACATGCTTTTTTTTTTTTCCTTTGCTTTTTTTTCCCTTTTGTCTTTGGTTAAAAGAGCCCTGGACTGTAGCTGGGTTTGGGGAGCTGATCAGGCACCTGGCACTGCCTTTTCATTGTGTCACCTGTTTGCTATTTCAGTGGTAAGAGAAATAAGTTGAAAGATCTGGGCCCTGTGCTCACTGCTTGGCCCTTGAGTTTCTCCAAAAGCTTTGGTTCAACTAATGGGCTGATGTTTTGGTAATTGTTGCTTGCGGGGAATGAGGCAGAAATCGTAGAACATGGCTGGGACAATTGCAAATAATACATTTCAGTGTGGAAGGGAATAGGACAGCATTGATTTTTGTGTTCTTATTGCCAACAAACTGATTACAGCATTTTTGCTTTTATTCTCCCACGACATCTGTCTCCCGGGTGTAACAGGGACACCACTTACTCTCTGTGGGTATTGCACATGGCACTTGGCGGGGGAAAAGCAACTCCTGCCTTACAAATTACAAAGAGGCACAGCCCAGCGCTGGGATGCTCAGGGGACATCGTGTGGCTTTAAATTATGGGCTGTGTCACCCTGGCATAACAGAGCTGTTCATTCACACACTCCTAAGTTGTTCCTTGAGTTCTTTGCCTACCTGTTAGTTTTCAGTGTAATTTATTCCGAAGTGTTCTCATTTCAGCATGTGGTTTGCAAAGTCAGCGTGCAGTTAACGTGCTTCAATCTTTGTGGGGAATTAAAGAGGTGAAAGTAGGCTGAGTTCATGGAAGGACATGAGTAGCGGCAGCAGACTTCCTGACTTGAAAGGCTGCTTATTTTTTCAGTGCTGCTGATTTCTGGATTAATGATGGATGCTTGCTACTTCAAGGTGAGAAGGAACAGGAGAAAAGAGATTATTAGCTGTGTGTGTGGCTGGTGTGTTCCTGCAAGGAATTTGAGGCCAAGGCATTCAAGTTCAGCTGTCTGAAATGAAAGATCTGGAATAGAAAGAAGAAAATCCAAGCTGAACCAGCACCACAATTTATGCAGAGCCTAGCAAGTGCTTTTGCACTGTGGTAGTTGATTTCTTTCTCTGTTCTTTAAAACTTGAGGGTAATTGCTTTCCCAATTCTTTGTACTGCCCAACAAACTGAAATGCTTTAAAGACAGTGTTGAAGAAACACTAAGCCTCACCAGCCCGAAACTGGGAGAGATTTAAGAGGAAACAGTATGTGAAGCTCAGCAGAGCAACGAGCAGTTGAGGCTGTCTTTTCTCCAGGGCTGCTGGACCTCCACTGCATGCTTGGGAAATGCCTTTGGGAATGAAGGATCTGAGTACTAAAAGACCCAGATTTTACATCCATAATAAGTAAAGATTAAATGAAAGGCTCCTAGGGTCCTATTGTTTTATTCTGTCCTGTGTTAATGAGCAAGATCTTATTTATAAAGGTGCAGTTTTATGAATGTTCCCCTGCTGATGTTTGTGTTTGCTGGTGTGGCTGTGGCAGGTGCTCTCTCTGGCTGGGAAAGAGTGCTCATTACAGTTTGAAGGGAGCAGATAGATTATGTTTCCTTTTCTCCGTGTACTCTTTGATGTTTTTACTTAGTAATGGATAAGACGTTTATATTCACTAGATGATGTCTGCCTTTGTGTGCATTTTTAGAGTGGAACAGTGCTGTTATAAGCACATATAAACTGAAATTTTCCAGTTAAATTCTGAAGCTGCCTCTAGTTTGTGGCTGTATAATCTTTCAGTCACGTCAGGTCTGGTTTGCATATGCCAAATGAGAGGCTCTGGGCATCCCCCATGTCCATAATGAATAGGTCAAGAAGGAACAGGCTTAAAATAGCAGACGGGGGGGGGAAGGTTAGGAGAGAGCTTTAGGGTTAGGAAAAAAGCTAAAGCTTTATCAATAGAGGTAACTGGTTTTCTTTACCCCTGCGTCAGCCCGGGCAGGTTCACAAATGGCTGGGCTTCCAGCCTCCAGCAAGACAGGTAAGGGACAGATCCTTATTTCTGATGTTTCTGATTAAGGTGGTGTCCCTACATCCCCAGCAGACTTGCTCCTAAAAGTGCCCCACATGGCCTGAGGTTAGAGAGGGAGGAGAATAAATATGTGCCAGTTTCCAACATCCATTATTTCAGGATTCAGCCTGCACAGAGCCAAGTGACTGTCCCTGCCAACTTCTGAGAGGTCCCTTTTCACCTAGAGACAGCTAAGGGCTAATTAAAATTGTGCCCTCCAAGACCTGGATTTAATGAACTGTTTAGTGACAGGGAAGAATCAATAAATAAATTTAAAAAAACCCCAACAAACCCTTCAGCAGGAGGACAATTAAAACAATTTTCCAATGGTTTTAAGATGCGTGCAAGTAAAAGTAGCAAGAGTTAGAATCCTGTCCTTCTGGGCTTGGGTGTGGAGGTGTCTGAGGATTTTTCCCCAGCTGTTTCCCCCCTGGATGCAGTACCTGTATTCTGTGCCTGTTCCCCTTAATGTCAAAAATGAAGGTGTCCTCGGACTTTTCTAAGGTCAGAAGAAAATAGAATGGCAATTCTGGGGATTGTTGGTTGGTTTTGATTGTGATGTCCAAACTACCTTGGCAGGCAAAGTTCCCTGTGACTGCTCTTCTTTCCATGCCCTTATGTCCTTTCCCTGTGCGATAACTAAAAACACACAGGTGTGAACTCCCTTTTTGCCTTCATTCTCCAATGTGTTAATGTCTTGTTGGGGCAAACCTGCATTGCATCTGGTTTTACATATAAACTAGAGCAGTTTCAGGGATACATTTTACTGTCAATCAAGCGAGCAATGCAGCATATTAGCATTGCAGTTTTGTCTGGGTCCCCCTTTCCTTCTTGCACCCCGACTGCGGTGAGGCATCCTGCTTTGATCAGTAAAGACTTTATTCTGTGAAATTTGGATGGCCACCTATTCAGGCAATATAAAATGACCACGGGCAATGTCAAAATCATGTTTTATGGGAGATGAGGCTCTGGCCTCTCAGCTTCTGGAAAGAGGGAGGTGTGGAGCAGCCCTGTGGGTACAGAAGAGCTGCATGGGAACCGTTGGCATGGTGCCACCAGCTTTGGACTAAGTCCAGGCTATTTTCCCCCAAAGAACTTCCTTTGCGCTATATGTTGTATTACGTTTATGTGTTATGATTGCTTGGAAGGATGCAAGTTAAACCTTAATGAGTTTCTGTCCAAGAGGCATTGTGAAAATAAATGCAATTCTGCCTCCTTGCTCTTCTCCCCACCTCCTGGCTGCCCTCACCCCCCTCACATCAGAGCAATCACATAATCATATGCTGCTGAATAAACAAAACGGCCTAATGTTCTGAATGTGGTGTAAATGGAGCAGTAATGGCAAATGACACAGATTTTAATTTCTTTGATAAACAAATGTGCTCAGGGAGTTGGTTTTGCTCACTAAAGGGACACGGTGGCCCTCTTGTCCCCGTTCTGTACTGGTACTGGTACGGATGCTGAAGGACCATAGCAATGGGATTGGAGGGGCTCAGGTGGCCGCACAGCTCTTGCACTAGCTGGGTTTTTGCATTAGCATTGCTGTCCAGTTTCCTTGGGATTCTGTTTGCCATGGGCTCCTTCCCAGCTGTGCAAAGTCTCTCAGCTGCCTTTAATTTCCAGGATGCTTCTTTAATGTTTGTTGCCAGAAGGATGAAGAAGAGCCTGGAAAGCAGCAGCTGTCATGTGAGAGCTGTGGTAGATCAGATAGAAGGGTGTTTGTTTCATCATTCTTTTTGCAACTTTTTCACCATTTCACGGTTCTGGATAGGGCAGTAGGAAAGCTGAAGTGTTGCTGTCAGTCACAGCGTTTGCTGAAGGGCAGTCAGGAGCAAGAGAGAAAGTAAAAAAGAAGATAAAGCAACATAATCACCTGGGTTTCAGTGGGATTTTTCATGCCTCCCATGTTCCCTCGCCTTGTTCCTGCTGTTATTCCAGCCAGCATGGTCAATGGCTGCCCAAGGACCATGTGAAGCTTGACCAAATTCCGACCTGCGGCAGCTCATTCCTCTGGACAAGTTTCTGCAGCTCAGAAGATGGCGGCTGTGCTCCCAACCATTGCTCTTACCCTGTTGCAGAGAGCCTTTTACTAATTTATTAGCCTTTATTTACTCTTGGCAACCAACTTTGTCATATTCAGACTGGTGACTATTGTTCTAAACACCTGCCTAGGAAAGCTGACCCTGGAGGTTATGGAAACCCTTGGGATTTTGGCTCCTAGGGAAACTGAACTGCACTTTGACTGTGTTGTAGATGTTCATGGTACCGTCCCTGGCTCCCTGTTAGCTTGCAGTGTCAAATGGGAGGTAGCAGGTAGAAACGTGCTATGTTGTTATAGCTGGATCAAGTGTGGAGGGGCCTCAGATCTGAATGAGACTCAATACCTTAATTTTGGCCGTAACTTCTCACCTTGAAAAGTAACTAATGAAGCAGCTTTCCTTCTACTGCTCTGTTCGCTTGTGTGCATTTCAAATTCTTCAGGAGCAAAAGGAGCCTGGGAGGCTAAACCTCTCTCTCTCTTCTTCTTCCTTTTTTTTTTTTTTTTTTTTTTTTTTTGTGACAACCAAGTAGGCCTGGGTAATGGCTAAATGTTTGTGTGTTGAACGAACAATAAAGAACTAGAGAATTTGCTTAACTACATAAAGATATAAACCCCTTAGCACCCCACTTTAAAATGGCTATGAATTGCACGGGTGCCACCGTGCATTGCCTAGCTGTGGGGAACCCATACGTTATGCTGTCAGGATGAGTGATACCCTGTATTGGTAGGAACAACAGGAGTCATTCATTACTTCAAGAGCTCTTTTCAAGCTGACAAGGTGGCAGCCTGCGCTCGCAATAGCATGTTTTAAAGCTGAGAACACCCTCCTTGTGCTATCAGGAGAGGTTGGACACTTAAAGACCTTCTTCCTGCTGATTTGGCATTGGCATTATCCATGGGACAAGTGCCTTGCTGGCTCTCCTGCAAGTCGCTACAGGAGGTGAAGAAGCAATGCATGGTTTTAAGGTTAGTGCTGTGTTTGCAACCTCACTACAAATCCTGATTTAAAAGTACTATTTGTAGAAGTGCGGAAGTGATTTATGAACTTAGGTGACATGAAGTGGCAAAGGGCTGCAGGCACCAAAGTTATTTTAGAGTTTTTGACATGTTTTATGCTCCGGCTATAAGTGAAAATGTACTTGATCTCAACTGGGACACCATGACCGATAATTACAGAAGGGATAAGGACTTCTGGATGTTTAGTTTGGCAGATGCTTTTCGCAAAGTGCTGCATTGCAGGAATCTGGTCTTTGGCCTGTTGAACTGGGGATCCAGAAAATAGCGATGTCTGAAGTCAGTGGTGGCTCTTGAAGGCTCTCCTGCGCTCCAGACCTGCAAGCAGGATGGAGCCGTTTATGCAAGAAGCGGGTGGCATACAACAGCAATGCCAGCCAAGAAGTGGAACAGTGGAGCTGTTTGAGAGGCACTGATTGAAGCTACGTGCTCATAAGTGAGAAAGCACTGCATCTTCAGTCAGTGCTAATTAGTCCCTTGCTTGCAAGAACACCAAAGTAATAAATAATGAATTAGCTCCTATCAATATTCTGGACATGTAGTTGCTGAAACCCCCAAGTAGCTTTTTCTGACTCTGGTAGCTCTAGTGTCGATGCACAAATGCTTTACAAAGATCTTTGCGTGTTCACCTTTGACCGGAACAGCAATCCTTATGGGTTACAGAGCCCTGAACAGGAGTAAGAGGCATGTGGTGTGTCTTGACATCTCCCCTCTGTCCTCACCGATGTTATGTGCTGTCTTGTGTCTCCCTAATATTTTCCTGTGTTTATTATTACCTTTAGAGCTGGGGAAATACTTTAATTTATGTTTTTTGGGGGGGGGGTGTTCACTCACATGCAAAATTGAGTTGTCTTTGACTCTTCTTCTACCATTCATTTTCTAGTACTGAAATATTCTCCTGAATTAATTCTCTCCAGCCAGATTTGCTGTCCCTAACACCTCAAAATGTGAATTTAGATGTTGAATTATTATTTTTCTTTATAAATAATACATTTGGAGTCCTTGATGTAAATTATGATTCCTTAGCCTTTAAGCCACAGTCAGTTTATGTTTTCAGAGCTTTTTGGTTGGTAATTGTGAAGTTTAATAGCATGGCTTTTTAAAAAATGAAAACTGAGATTCTCTCGTAATTACTTGCCTTCAGGAATTGCAGATGTAAAAGAAACACCAAATGTTGTGAGACTCTCAGTAAAATCATAAGGCTTTGCTGCTCTGGGAATACCCTCAGATTTTTAATTTGACAGGTTAACTGCTGACAGTCTTCTGAGTGGTGTGTTTCATCCAACAGGAATGAATTTTAAGAGCCTTGTAGGGTACTTTTTCCAAAAGTGAGTGCTGAAGCTTGCAAATATGAATTCTCACATGGGAAAAGCATGTCCAGTCAGCAACAGAGAGAGAAACAAAGCCAAACTGGGAAGCAACCTGTGAATTCAGTCGGAGCTGGCCCACACCATCTGAATATTGATAAGTTCCTTGCAATAATTTTTACTTCTGGGGGCAACACTCATTCCATCTTAGTCAGTCAGAATCCCTTTGTGCATCACTGGAGCACAGATGTCAGGCTTGTCTGCCACCTCTGCGTTTCATATGTAAGAGTATTCAAGTTCTGCAGTCAGGAACTGTTTTCCTTGGTGTTGAACAAAAATCAAAAAAAGACCCCTTTTCAGTGGCTTTGTAAAATTATTTTTTTTTCCTTGACAATTAGATTCAATCATAAGGTTTCAATAGGGACGACCTAAGTACAGAGTCTGTGTTGATTGTTTCCCCTCTGCTTGTTTATTTTCAGTTGCCTGATATTAGGTCATTTGTCAGCTGCCTGCATCACATGTGACATCACGTTACTCATGCTGTCATGTACTATCAGAGGTGCCAATGGCTGTGCTAAGAGCAGACCAGCAGTCTTGGTGTGTTTGAACTGAACATTTAGCGTGCGACTGAACTGCTGTGGTTTAAGCGAGGATCTCTTCAACATCTCTGGGAGATCTGGGCGCTTTAAGATTTGCCCAGGACTTCTGTGTTGGCCACATCATTCTAGGCTTGAGAAGCTTTTACGAAACTCTTATTTTTAATCCTTAAAGCAGTCCTTTCTCTTTTATGAAAGGTGGTATATAGAAAATAAATCTCATTGTGTTATGTTCCTGATCATTAACTCTACTGCCCGAAGTGTTGAACCATGCCATGCACCAGCCCATTGGGTCATTTCTAAAGATACAGAAGCATAAAACTTCCCCTGAGGTTTCTTTTTGCCTTTTTCCTTGTTTCTATTCTCTTTGTAGGTGTGCAGAGCTGGAGGTCTTTTCTAAATTTTGGATGCAGTGAAAGAAAAGGTCATTTAGTGCACAGAAACACCTAGGAAGAGTTAGTTGAGATGATAATGAACACACAAACAATGTGCTATTGTGGACTGTACTACAAATATTATACTATATCTATCTATATAGACACGTGTGTGCATCTCTGTACTGGGGAGGTCAGAGCTATTGGTCTCAAGAATTTTGTGAACTTAGGTCAACCTTCAATGGAAATAATAATTTTTGTATCATTTTAATCCTGTTGAAATGTGAAGTGACCAGAAACGTAAACTATATGATAGAAATTTCCAGATCCAAACTCTAAGTGAAACTTCTGTGATGTTCCAAAGAAACTCTGAACCAAATGACCAGTTTGATCCCATCGCTAGTATTTACAGGAGACAAAAAGCATCAGTGTTAATTATTTCTTCTTAGCATCAGAGTAGGAAGCAGATTGCACAGGATTAGAAAAATATCTGATGGCTCATAGAGAATAGAATAAAATTGCTGTAACAATTGCAATAAGTTGGGATAGGATTTTGTTTGTTGTTCCCTCCCTCCCCGTGTCAGCTTCATGGTGTGACTTAAATTGAGCTGAATTGAAGGGGAAATACTGAAGACCAGAGGAAGAAATAAGAAAACTGGTATTGAAATGTGAAGAAGATGAGAGGACACAAACAAAATTACTCTTAAACACAGACTCTGGCATGTATGCTACAACTAATGTTTCTTGCATGTGCAGTCTTAACAAAAGAGAGGCCTGGATTTGGGCTGAAGCTGACAGAAGATGCATACAAACCTGAGAAACCTGTGCAGGCCAACCCGTGTTAGAGCTGCACACCTGGCTAGGCTTGAGCATCAGCAGAAGTGCCCAGAGTAATTAAAGGGGAAAAAATGACCTGTAGCAAGCCAATTTTTTCTCATTCTAATGGGGCACGTGTAACATTTGTAGCAAGTTATTACAACCAGAATCAGGCTTTGTTATCATCTACTTCTTCAGATTGCATCCAAATCTCCTCAAAGCCTACTGCTTCCCAGTTAGGTGGGAAGAGGTCTTCTCCCTCCCGCTCCAATTTTGCTAAATCTGCTGTCCCCATGTCTCACTCCATGATATTTAACATCTTTGCCAAATTCAATTTGTGCGAAATCAGCTACTTAGCAGGACTGCGCTCAGCACGAGTGATTTTAGCAGCGTGTGGACGCCACGGTGATTGACACTGCAAGCGGCAACCCTGGGGCTCCTGGGAGAGACTGGCCAATGCTGCATCGCGCTCTGCCACGCTGGGCTTATGGAACAGACCTTGCTGTTAGGCCAGAAAGGTTAAATTCTCAGTTAGCAGATAAGCATATTTAACTGGTTAACTGAGGAGGCTGCAGCTATTTTTCTATGGCCTGGCAGGGCTATAGGGTTTTGGTCTGTATAGGTGGGAAGGGTGCATGACTTAGGTTTTGGCAGAGTGTAATAATTTTTGTCGTATTTGCTGATGTTGAAGAGTACAGGTAGCAAAGAGCAGATGTGAGCTGGAGAGAGAGGAACCCGTGGTTGGCCTGAAGTGTCGTACTCAGTTTGCAATGCTGCCTCTTCTGTGGATGATGCGAAGTCATCTACTCATCCAAACTGACCCAAAAGCTGGCAGTTGAAATGCTCACTGGTCTGTTGTCCTCTACCAGCCATGTTCAACCTTCGTGCGTGGCAGGGAAACTTTGTCCCTTCCCTTCCCAAATGGGATGTGGAGGTGTGTATAAACTACTTTGTGCTCTTTGTGCACTTCACCATCAGCCCATTTGTAGAGAGGAAAGACCTTCCGATGCTGCAGATCCATTGTGCTCTTAGCCCTTGCCGCTTAGCTGGCCGAATGTGGTGACGCATGGTTGTTACTCATGGTTGGATAAAGCAGGGTGCAAAGACTCTGTAAGGACAGGACAGACCTGAAGTGCAACTCATTTTCAAATCTTCATATTTGCATCTGTATGTGTGCTGTTAGCTCAGATTGCTCAGAGGATGATCACGTGGAGGAGCTTTCACTGCTAACCTGAGACACAGGGGTGGCCTACTGAGGTACACAGATTTTGGCTGTACCCATTAGGATAATGTATTCTATCTCCTAATTACCATTGTTATTATCTGCTCTGATTTCCCCAAATAGTTGTTCTATAACTGTATTTTTTCTTGAATAAACTTACAAAATGGTAAAAGTTAGTTTTTTATCTCTTGGTACATAAGCATGTCCTTGCAGTATCATTTGAAGTAATCAAGAAGTTTGGGCAAGAACTTTTTAAATAATTAAAGATATATAAGGTTGTGGTTGGGGTTTTTTTTGTTTGTTTGTTTTGTTGTTTGGTTTTTTTTTAAATATCTGGTCCTGCAAACACAGAAAATCATGAAAACTATTACAGATGCTGTCCTGGTTTCAGCCAGGATAGAGTTAATTTTCTTCCTAGTAGCTGGTACAGTGCTATCTTTTGGGTTCAGTATGAGAAGAATGTTGATAACACACTGATGTTTTCAGTTGTTGCTAAGTAGTGTTTAGAGTAAGTAATGGATTTTTCAGCTTCTCCTGCCCAGCCAGCAGGAAGGCTGGAGGGGCACAAGAAGTTGGGAGGGGACACAGCCAGGGCAGCTGACCCAAACTGGCCAAAGGGATATTCCATACCATGTGAGGTCTTGCCCAGTATATAAACTGGGGGAAGTTGACCTGGCAGGGGATCACTGTTCGGGAACTAACTGGGCATTGCTCAGTGGGTGGTGAGCAATTGCATTGTACATCACTTGTTTTGTATATTCCAATCCTTTTATTATTATTATCACTTTATTATTATTATCATTATCATTTTCTTCCTTTCCGTCTTATTAAATGGTTTTTATCTCAACCCACAAGTTTTACTTTTTTCCCCCGATCC
The DNA here is from genome assembly GCF_929443795.1 of Astur gentilis. NCBI lineage: Eukaryota > Metazoa > Chordata > Aves > Accipitriformes > Accipitridae > Astur > Astur gentilis. The sequence continues at coordinate 13,772,303 of NC_064902.1, read as the reverse complement.
TCTCCCTCATCCCACTGGGTGGGGGGGAGTGAGTGAGTGGCTGCGTGGTTCTTAGTTGCTGGCTGGGGTTAAATCATGACAGATGTGTAAAATGTACCTATTTACAGATGTTTTGGGAATCAGGGCTTAATCTTTAAAGTATGGCTTGAAACCAAGTATATAAACTAGGAAAGAAACCTGTAGCACATATTTTACAAAGGCCATCAAGCAAGTTTTGGCTGTGAGAAGCCTATTGACACATTCTATGCATCAAAGATCAGACCACCATTTAATACAGAGGTTCTGGTCAGTCCCCATATTCACTATGCCTCAAATATACAGTGAATATCTTCTGTCCTGAAGGTTGTGGGTCTACTGAGTCATCAAATTGTCTAAGTGATTCCCCCTGTGAGTTATGTTGCATTGTAAAGACAGAGACCTGCGAGAACAGTGTGTCTTGATAGCTATCATAGCTTTTAGGTATAAGGTTGTTTTCTTAAAAAAAAAAAAAAAAAAAAAAAAAAAAAGGTGTTTTTCCATAATTAATTCTTTGATTTTTATAAGATATACAGACACATTGATCCAGCTGTTTACCTAAGCATCACAAGATCTGTAGGCATAAAAAGCATTTATGTGATTTCTAAGATGGATGTGATCTAACACATTCAGGCAACATTCAGTTTGCATACAAGGATATTAGTCTAATGGGTCCTCTTGGTAGGACGAGAGAATGTCACATATGCCTCTGTGAAAGAAGAGAAGGTCACTTTGTATGAAGTATTCAGGACTATCTAACTCTTTCTTTGTATAGAGATAAATCTCTTATCTGGCCATTTGTCATGAACATGTAAGAGAGAGGGAGAGATTTAGAGAGAAATTTTCTGGTTCAGATTTTAGATGGGTTATGTTAGCCAGTAGCTTAGCCTGCAGCAGCTGCACAAGAAAAGTATTTTTTCTTTTTTTTTTCCTTCTTTTTTTTTTTCTTTTTTTTTTCCTAGGGATGCCTGAGCTGCAAACTTTGTTTCACCAAAGGCAGAAAAGCATCTAGATGCTTGAGTACACCTTCAAGTATTTATCTGAGTCTTTTTGGTTTGCTTATCAAAATGATTTTCCAGTGGCTTAGTTACCGGATATAAATAAGTACTCCTACTTTGGTAAAATACTGGATATTAAAAAGGTCTTGAATCTAGCAGAGAAATGCATAACAGGACCTAATGACTGAAAGATGGAGTCAGATGAATCTACAGCAGAAAGGCGATGAATGTTTTAAAGAGTAATTTTAAATAATCATTGAAACTAAGAAGGTAAAGAATGGAGTGGAGTTACCATTTCTCGATACCTTCAGATCATGATTGAATGCCTTTCTGAAAGATATTTTTCAGGAAATTACGCACTGCTGAGCTCAGTATAAAGATAACTGGGCAAAAAGTAATGGTCTGTGTTAGAAGAGAGTTGTCACCGGTTATTGAATGGTGCCTCCTGGCCTTAGCTGTTATGCATTGAAGCAGTTGAAGACTTGGTGTACATGGTGGTGCGAAAGGTGGTTTCTGTATGGGCTGAAAGTACAGGTATAAGTTAACTCTGAAGAGGGGGTAACTTTTTCACATTTGGGGGAAAAAAGAAAAAGTGTGGGGGGGTGTTGGGTGGAATTTCCATTCAGCTTTTTCTTCTTTTTAGCTCTAATCACTTAGATTTTGGGGGTACAGTGTGACAGGTGAAGAGGAATACTTCAACTGTTCCTTAAGAGTTAGACATATCTTTTCTGCCAAGAACATAGTAGAACTCCTTTTTTAGTGCTTAAAATTAAATGCTGGAACTAGAGCTAATCTGAGTTGTGAATTAAACCTGAGGAGTCTGGACTAATCGCTTACACTGATGTCTCACTTCAAATAAAAAGTATATCATAATTTATGACTACTTTGTAATTTGATGACATTTTCTTGAGATCCTCTATTTTATAAAGATTTAATTTTACAATTGTATTTAATATTATAAAGGTTTGTTGCTTTGTTTTGAGATCCTCTGATAGAAATTCTCATATAGGTAGAAGGTGTCACAAAGCGGAAATCCTGCATGGTAAAAAAATCTTTTGCCACAGCATGTAGTACCGTTCCTGCAGATGTTTCAATGGAAAGATGCAGTGAAACTAGAAGAAAAAGAGTATTATGTTTTTGACTAGTACCTGAATTTTACACTCGCACATAAATGGTGTTTGTTTGTTTGTTTGTTTTTCTCAAATAGCCCATTGCTATGCGAAGAAGGTATCTTATTTCATCCTTGCACGGGAGAGTTGCAAATACTCCTCCCTGGTGCCAAGTACTCCACTAGTGGAGTCACCAGGGTGGAGGATGAACCCTTTTGTAGGCTGGTAGAGGGTCTCTTGCCACTTCTGCTCCAAGGATGCCACCTCCTAACTGTTTCACATGTGATTTTCAAGTGGAACATGGAAGTGTCTCTCTCTCCTGAGAGCCATCACATTGAACTCATGTATTTTTTTTCACTGAGATGCTCCCTTGAGGAGCTTCTCTGTCAAATTATCAAATCTCTGCAGAGATACTGACTTTGCTTGCTGCGGTAATCCCTTCTGCCAATTCTTGGGACACATGTGGATCTGAACATTGTCAGAAAGGACAGTGATATGTATTAGTGGAAAATGGTTCTGACAGAGCAGCAGGTGTTGCTCAATATAATCTTCCGCATGGAAGTCAAGAAGAGCTTGGTGCCTGCAGAAAATGATAAGATAGCAGTTGCTGGTGGAGTCCAGTGGTGTCCTCCTATCCCAGACATCTATGCAAGTACAGTTCCCTCTCACAGCTTTGCAGAGCAGATGTTAATTGCAGTGGATATATGAATATATACTGGGGAGGATTGACTGGCACTGAAGGCAGAGATGGGGAAGACTTGTTTCTATATTGGTTTATCCAGGTTTTTCCATATAGGTTTGTCCAGTTTTCATCTTTTTTCCTCATGTAATGATGTATGTAAGAAGGGATGATGAGCTAGGTCAACCTTTGATCTGATCTACTGTGTATTAACCTGCTACATCAACATAATAATTTCTGCTGATGAATTTTTAGCACAGTAACAGTGAAACTCCTCATCCTTCAGGAGCAAATAATCGGTTTTCTGTTCCCCGTGGGTGGTGTTGGCTGGCTGTCACACCATACCTCATTGCTCCTAGTTAGGTCTGTGTTTTAGTGAATTTTGTCTTACGAGACCTGGCACTGAGCTATTGCAGTGATGGAAATAGTACAAGGCCTTTAGGCAGGTACAGCACCTGGCAAATTATGATACTGAAACAAAGTGAGAAATTTTGTGTCTGGAAATGAAATTTTGAGAAACTTGGAACTCTAAAGCCAACACATCTCTTGCGGACGTGCATGCACAGGGTCTGCTTTTCTGCTGTCTCTGCGTTGCGCGCGACTCTGCTGTAGGTGTCGTGCGGTGGAGGGCCACCTTTCCGCTGATTATTTATACGCAGAGCAATGTAACTCAGCCTCTGAGTGAGGCATTTATACCAGTGGGATCCTAGTGCTGTATAAATAATTGCAGTACTGCAAGCATTGCCTGCTGACTGTGTGGCATAACCACGCTATTTATATGAATCTGACAATATAACTATAGCCGTGGAAGACGATTTAAATACAGCTGGCGAAGTAACTATACCCTTAGGAAGGTGTAACTAACTACACAGATAATAGTATCAGGTAACTATACCCACAGGAGAGCATAAACATACAAATAATCGCCACAATGTAAGTATAATATAGAAGTCAGAGGGTCTCAATATTGATATAATAGCAGCAGAGTAACTTTACTCAGAGGAGAGGAATATAACTGTCTGAGTAACAGCTGCAGCCTAACTGCAGCAATGGGAGAGGGTGGCTTGGAGAGTTGTAGCTGTGATATATAACTCTCCCAGTAACAGGAGGTCATCTGCATGTGGCCAGAGAGCATTTGAATGTGAAGCTTTAAGGAACTGGGACTTGAAGGATGGGCAATTAACTGCAGAGGGGGTCTGTTCCCCAGAAGCAGAGCGCTGGGGGGCGGGGGGGGGAGGGGGGAGTTGTGTTTTGGCATGGGAGGATGATGAATGGAGGAGTACAGTGGATTGGGCATGCGGGTTGCTGCTTTCCTGGTCAATTCCCCAGGAATTCAATTGGAGAACGTAGTTTTAGGGTGAAACGCAGACATCCTCAAAGAGAAAAGGTTTCCCAACGTGTGAAATGGTGATGGGCCCATCCAGCTGCAGAGCAGTGGCATCGTGCTGTGAGCTGAGGGATGGGATTAGTAACTTCTGCCAGAAAGGCGGGCATGGGAGAGCAGAGAGACTCAAAAGCAGCACTTTGTGCAGTGACAAACAGCAAACATAAAGGGAAACTGTCAAAAATAATGTCTCAATTTAATATTTCTTCTTTATGTTTTTCCACGTTGGTCTAACTGACCCTCTAAATATAGATGACTTTACTTTTTTATTCCTGTGCCTTCTAAAACTAAAAAGAGAAATAAAATTCATTGCCAATTACCCTTTATTTGTATACAGCTCTACAGTAACAAACCCATCCGAAGAGACAGCAGAAGCAATCTTCTTTCCCGCTGCCTGCCATGTTAGATTGAGACTGGTGCAGTGTTCTCCGAGCTGTGATCAGATAGAAATTGGATTGAGTAAAATAATACGACTGCTGTCTCCTCTAGACATTCACATGGGCTTTATATCTTTCATAAGATGTGCATTTGACAGTGAAAGGGGAATGACTTGCTTTAAACTGATTCTGTTTTAAAACTTTCTGCACAGTGCTGCTCAGTGTGTTGTTTAAGACAAGAAACTAGGTTTTTGAGTGGGGTTATTTGGATTAAATTTTTCATTAATTGTTTGAGAGATGCTGCTTATCAAAACCCAGAATTGAATACCTGAGGAGCTGTATTGAGGACGAGCACTGAAACACCACCAAGTCCAGGGCACGGTGTTTCTGAGGTTGGCAAATCACCTGGCTTATTTCTGAGAAGTTGCTCTGATCGGTTCTGATTTTTAGAAACCGGGAGATATCTCTTTGGAAATGTAATATAAATATGTAATGATTAGATTGGTTTTCCTTCGTCCTTGGTGTAATGACAGCTGTCTGATTGCTAAGACAGCTCCATAGGAATTGCTGCCTGGAACAGACCAGTAGTCATCCAAGGGAGCATTGTATAATATGAATGGCTCATTGGAAATCTAAGAATAATCTCCATTATAGAGGTGAGCTGAAGTGTCAGACTACTTTACCTTAATGTGCCAAGAATATCCTTTACTCTGCAAGCAAGATGATTAGGAAACCCTTGAGGCTCAGTATTGAGTTCCTACAGAGTGCAGGGATACAGGCACAAAGTGCAAAGACCAAATGAGATAAGAGAGAGATTTTTCTGCTTGAAGCTTCCCACTTATGGGGGAAGGATGTGCACTATTCCCTGAAGAAAGCTTCTTTGGGAGGGTGTCTCATTAGCAATGCATATTCCCCTTTTTAAAGTTCAACCTGGGAGCCTTTCCTGATTTGAAGTGACTGGAAAGCGATGGGCCAGCATGCTGGCGGGTTGGGCATGGGTAGCAAGAAGCCCTACAGGTAGAAAGAAAGGCCACCAAGAAGGGGAGGGCGGAGGGAAGTGATGCTGAGCACGGAGAGATGTCAGCTACATTATTCACCAATTTCCTTCAGGCCAGCTGCAAGATTCATGTTCTGCTCTGCTGCATCCAAAAATCACCGTGGCGAGTGCTCTGCAAAATCTCCCAGCCGCTTTAACAATGCCAATGGATAGATTTACCAGATGGTATCAGACATGAGTAGCAATGGTTGACAGGCTCCCATAATCACAGTTTATATTGGTTGAAACCAAGGTTTCTGGAATGACACGAAGTGCTTATATTTTGGTTGCACAATCTGGTTGGGTCTAGTCCTAATCAGAGTCCTAAACAGGTCAGTAGCTGCAGAAATGAGGCAGGCTGAGGACACATCTGTTGCAAGAGCTAACAGGACTTTTAGGGGTCCTCTACCTCAATTGGCGATGTGGGGATCTTAATCTCATTCTCAGTTTTGGCCCTTCCTCCAGAAGGTACTTATCTAGCTCTTGCATTGTTAAAAGGAATAATTATTGATGACGGACAAAGACTTTTTGAGAAAAGACTAATTGTTCCAAACCTCTGCAAGAATAGCAAACAAACAAACCAACTGTCTGTAACTTTTGTTACAGACAAAATGCATCCTATTTGCCAATGAACCCTGTGATGTCACTGGGTCACTGATGATGCACAACTGATGGTATTGGTAAGGCTTGTGTGGGGGTGAGTGTCTTCACCTGTAGCTCACAGGTTCCTGTCAAATGGTGGTATCTTGGCAGCTTATCTGACACTCTCAACTCAGTTACAAGTAGATCAAGACAGTCCTAGTGGGCTGAGCATGAAGGACTCTACATGGAGCATAAACTCCCTTTTTGCACTTAGATAAGGCTGTTCCAGGGCAGGTAGAGGTACAAAGGCAAGCCGGTGCCATACTGCTGGGGAGATTATGCTCGTGCTACTGTGATCAGCAGATGTCAGCTTTTCCTTGAGCACAGGTAGAAAATTAATAAGGCAATTGCTTGCCTTTCACAGGTTCTGGCACTAATGAGGTAAGTGCTCCTCTGTGTTTTTGCAGTGTGAAAATAGTGAAGTGCATTGATGCACTCTGTTGGTACTTCCCATCTGGAGAGGTTGACTTGCTCAACTGCCCAGCACTCTGCTGCTGCTAAAGATATCTGTTAACCTCGTTCACTGCAGTAAGGCTGTGCATGTGCTTCATGTTCCTCTTCAGTGGCTGATACAGTCCTGAAAAAGGAAGGGGACAACTTTTTTTTTTTTTTTTTTTTTTTTTACTGATTTGAAGAGTTACTCTTCTGAGAAACTGAGATTTTGGGGGATGTTTCAGCCTTGGCCATGCAGCAGTGAAGTGTTTTACTCTTGCTGTGATCCTGCTAAGATCTGTTTACCCTTTGAGTCCCAAGGTAACACAGGGGAAAGTTAAAACTCGGCTTGAACGTTCATTGGCACAAACAGTGCACCAAGATGATCTAAGTATCTGTGAACAGGAGTAAGCAGAGTGTGGTTCCTCTATCTGGAGTACCTGGTAGCAAATATGTGGTTAAGATTAGGGTAGAGATGATGTAAGGAAGCTCTGAGAATGTGTGTGTGTGGGCGTTAATAGTTAATTTCTATGCCTGTTAAAATGAGTGGGAGTTCACTCACAAAAGGCTCTAAGCCTTTTGCTATTCTAATATTATTTGTTTAGCTCCCCATAGCAGCTGCCACTACAGACTTACTGGGTTTGGTTTATTGTATTTTGTTTGGATCCAGCTGACAAGATCTGTTACAATTTGTTGTCTTTATTGCACTTATTCTTAGTGATTAAGGAGTTCAATATGCTTCCATTTAGCTAATGACCAGAAATTGTGCGTTATAAGGTTTCAGTCCCAAAATTCCATCATACGATACTTTTTTCCGCAGCAGTCAGCTGCTTTGTGTCAGTCTAACTTTCAAAGAAGAGTAATAACAATTCAATGGTAATGATAAAACAGTTGTACTTCATTAAACGCAGTCATCTCTTCCTTCAGAATTTCAGCGTTGCAAATTTTACTTGACTCTGACTACTGTTTCATAACCACTCTTGCTTAAGATCATTTCAGAACATGACACCTCAATCTGTATATACTTTATGATGGTAACGGGCCAAATTTTACAAACAAAAAAGAGGTGGTTCACAGTAAACTTGTAGAATTCCTTTCCAAAGGATGTTGTAAATGCAGGAGGTTTGTGTAGACCTCCACAGACCTCCTCTCCATACACCTAGGAGGAGCGCCTGGTAGAGAGATGTGTTGATCAAGATCAGGCTCAGAAGAACCCAGACAAGAAGATATTTGAAGCCTAGGAGACTGCTTAGGGGTCACATATGCCTGCCCTGTTCTTGGTCTTCACTGGATGTTGTCTTGCGCCTGCTGCTGAAAATAGCATGTCAAGCTAGATGGAGCCTCAGTCTGGGTCAGGGTGGCTGAAGTTACATTGCCTTTGTTGGCTACTGTGAAGCATGAGTTTTATTTTTTGTTTGTTTTTTTTTGTTTAATTGGTGACTGAGTTTAGGGTGGTTTTTTTTTTGGTTGTTTTTTTTTTTTTTTTTTACTTTTGCCACTGAACAGCAATGACCCTCTCCACCTCACCTGGCCTCCTGGCAGTGATCACAGCCATGCTTCCCTCTCACTGGTGGTGAGAGGCAACGGTAAAGTTCAGTTAATCTGAAAGTGTTGGAGATTCGCTGAATTACTCAGTAGAGGATTAAGGTTAGTGTAAAGCAATTGTTTGGATGTCAAGTCCTTCTTAGTTGTTGGCTGTTCTTAGGACAAACTGGGAAAAAGGGAGAATTTATGTCAGTCAATAGCAGTTTTCATCAGCACTTTAGAGAGAAAAGCCTACACTAAGCCTGTCTGAAAAAAAGCAGATGTATTTTTCCCCATAGGAATTCTGTTCATCCAGTATTGTCTCTCCTTTCTATTGCAAAGTTCTTTCTGTTATGTTTTCCAGCTGGCCCAAATACAGCTCTGCTTAGCATAGCAGCCTCTTTTTAACTGAGGTCTTTCTAGCATTAATACCCCTGTATTCTTTTCATTAGAAATGCTGCTGTTGCTATACAGAATTGCTCTGAAAATTATCCTGCGACCCAGAGGTTGTTGTTTGTGAAGGCAAACTGAAATGCTAAGGATGTACCTATACAAGGATGGGAAATCTGCATCATAAATTGGCAATGTTCTAACACATGAATATAATTGAATACTGTAATCACTGTTTCAAGGGATTTATTCCTGAATTGATGGCTGGCTTTTCAGCCTAGGCCACTAGCTTATTTGCAGGAAAAGGTCCTCACCATAACATGGCTGTTGGGTGGTTTGTGTGAAATGACATGATGGTCTCCATTTGTTCCTGTATGGACAAACCCATTTGTGGTAACTGGACATACTGATAGGAGAGGCAAAGGGCTGAGGGAGAGCAGGATTTTGGTGCTGGAGACCAGTGCTGGCTGTAGCAGGTGAGGCACCAAGGGTTTGTCTTGCTGCTGCTTCAGCCACACATGCTGTAGGGTAAATTTTATCTCTCCGTGTTGCCAGCCTTGCGGAGTTCTTGCGTGCTGAAATTTAGGTCTATGTTAAAAGGAACTAAAAAGAGCAGGCAGGGGAGGGTGGTGCTTGTGTAACTTGGCGTGCTATGAACAGAAAATACCGCTCTCTCCACGTTGGCTTTGAGAAGAGTTGGGGGAGCTTAGCAGTACTAGGACGAGCAGAACTTAGTGAAGGTAAGAGGTGGGATTTAACTCACTGGTTGGTCTTTTTCAGTACTTCTGTGGCCTTTCAAATCCTTTGTCTTGAAGCTCTCTGCCAGGTGAGAGACAGAAAGTTATCTTCAAAGCCAGGAGACGTGTCTTGCCTGGGCCCCTCTGGAGAGGGAGCTCACTAGTAATGAAGATGGCCATTACCTCTTGTCACCTCAGTGGATCTCCATGAAGCCAAAGCTCTTGTCCTTCCCCCACTGGTGCTCAGTGATTTGTGTGCTGAGCTGCGTCCCTGTCCGAAGCCGAGGTGGGTTTTGCTGCGTGCAATTTAGAAAGTATTTCTGAGCTGCTGGGAGACAATTCTCCAACACAGTTTTCCTTCTCGTGTTCATTTCTGCATGAAGATAGAAAGTGTTTTTAAGGATTCCCTTGAGGACCGATTTAGAGTTTAGTTTTGATTGAATTAGTTGGATGTATGTAAATAGAATCACGCATTTAACAGAAACCCAGATGAAAGACACTTTCAGGAGGGCTCGGGGCAGACATCGTCAGTTAGCCTGCAGCAAGCACCTCAGAGCAAATCCTGCACTTCTCCCTTTTATCGTGGTTTACTCCTTTCTCCTTCACATCTCAGTCACTGGTGAATACTGTTGTTGTGAGATGCCTCTTTGTTTTGGGCACTTGTGCCTGAGATCTACCTTGGGTCTGTGGCTGTCCCGTTTTATGTAGTTATGGCCCACAGAAAAAATGCTTTTGTGCCATTCCCAAAGCCCTGGTGTTTGTGAAAAACTGGAGTCATAAATATGGATGGCACAATTTATTGGTGTGAGCAGGGAGGGAGGGAAGATTAAGGCAAACTGCTTTAATTAGCTGTCTCTGTGTTGGGTGATGTGCACCCCGTGTGTCGGCAGCCTGGAAAGGGGGACGTGGGATGCCTCGTCACTTCCCTGCTGCGAGCATGTGGCTGATGGGGAACAGCTGCCTGCAAAGCTGGCAGCCCAGGCAGGGCAGAGGCAGCGTGCAGGCAGCAGATGCAGTGAATGGAGTAGGAACTGTGAGTACGGCTGAGGTCGTAAAGGGCTGCATGGTCCCGCATCTCCATCGTACAAATGAGGAGTGCAAGGACTGGCAGTCAGCTTGCACCTCGGCTCAGTAAGCCTGGAGCACCAGCCTCCGCTCTGGACACGTCTCCTGTGAATCGCTGAGGAAGGTGACTTCCAAGGGCTCACCTCTATTCCTCACGCCAAGAGCCTTAATTGCAATCTTCTTGACTGGTAGTTACTCTTCATCTGGGTACCTCATGAGGTCATAAAGTGACTGGATCACTGCTTTTGCACCCAAACCCACCCATTCATCTTCCTGTGGGAAAGCACGATCTCTGCAAAAAGTACCTGCTGGGCTGTAGCTGGGCAAGATTTGGGACTGCTCCGGTGAACAGGCAGTGCTTGCTGCTGATGTGGAAGGGTCGGGTCCACCTGGTGAACTGAGAATGCAGGGGAGGTCGTGAGTTACTGGGAGGACAACACTTGTGCTTTCCTGGGTGACTTGGCAGTGACCAGCTTGCTTCCTTTCCACCACAGGTCTGGAAGGGTCCTTAATTTGTGTTTCCTTGGGTTTGTAAATCTCAGTGCTAGAAGCTGGAGAAGGTTGGACTTTCCATGGCAAAGGGGACTGTGCACTTAAATATAGATGTGTATAATCAGCTGTGGGACCAATTCTTTCATTTCAGCCATCTCACAGAAGCACAAATATCCCCAGTAACAGCAAGGCTTTTTGAGCCTTGTATACAGAATAATCTTGTCAGTGCTGCACTCGCTTGTAGCCATGCTATTTAGCCAGGGCCTAATCCAGTTCAGATGCGGCTATACTGCTTCTCTGGTATGGCTGTATAGCACATGGTGCTATGCAACCAAATACCCTGCATCACTTTTAAAAGCAAAGTAAATAAGATGCTGTCCATCTCCTCCTTCCTACCCTTAAACCTGTCTGTCTGCCTCCCTGAATTTGGGCTCTTGTGAGTTATTAGCTAAAGGCTAAATCACATTATGCCGTACATGTTAACTGGAAGCAAAGCAAGTCTCTGCAAACACCTGAGCAGATGCCAAATGTCAAATTTGATGGAAAATGCTTAATTACTGCTCCCAAACCTACTTTTTTTTTTTTTTTTTAAATTTCCTCCCTGTATTTTTTGAAAATTCCTCTCTTGCAGTGTGAAATATCCTGTCTGTTTCAATTCTCAGTTCAGCTTTCCAGGCTAGGGCTTCTAGTTCCCTGTGAGAAGCTGAGAAACTCAGATGAGGGAGCTTGGAAGAATGGGATCATTCCAACATAGTCTTTGTGGCTTATTTATATTCTCAGTTTCATGGTCAGCATTCTTCTGTAGCATCATTTTGGGGTTTTGAGGTTTTATTTCTGCTTTCTGTCCCTCAGCTCTTCTTTCCAGTGAATTTTTGCACCATATCTCTTTGGCTGTATTTTTACCACTTGCTGTATTCTTACCACTCGCTGTATTCCATGAGAGTGAATTGCGGAGTGCATGGTGGTGATGTGATAAAACCTGGCAGTAGAGCTGCTTGGGAGTGTGTCTCTGATCCTAGGTGAAATGACTGCTCAAAGTGAGATGGTTGGAGTCTGAAATGCCCCAAATCTTGTCATAGGAACTGTGTGTTGTGACATGAAATCCAGGTTCAATTCACTGTACTAAATCTAGTCAGGGCACAGGCTTTAAACTTGCTTTCCACAGCCAAGGTGAGTGCAATGTCCATGAAGCTATTCTGGGAGTATGTCTGTTTTCTCCCTGCTATTTTTTGCTGTTGGTCTAATGATGAATTCGGATGTGTTTTGTCCCTAGGTGGGACAGATGTGTTTACAAAATCACAGTTACTCATGTAGGATAGAAAATCCCACCCTACAAAGGCACAGCGGTTGGGTGTATAACCATTCAGAAGGACAGCAGTGAGGATTTGAATACATAGCCTTGATTTGAATACACAGTCTTAGGCCGGTGCTGTTTCCAGGAGCTGTATTTTAGCTACTGGAGAGCTTTATGCGCAAAGAGGTTGAGTGCTGCATCACGAGCAGAAGCTTTGCATATCCGAAATGGTGGAAAGCAGGGGAGGGAAAGCTACAGAAACCAAGAGGGCTTTTGGGAACACAAACAGTCCTGGGGATGCTGAAAATAGCTCATGCAGTCCTATTCCCTACGAGCGGGACAACTGCTGTGCCTGCAACGCAGGTCCAATGCTGTGCAACCACAGCTTCGGGCTTGCACCAGCGGTAGCAGAGACCTTCCCGCAACACAGGCAACGTGGCTGTGGTTTCTCCCTCATGCAGACAAGGAGGAAATCATGAGGTCAGGGGTCTCCTGGAGGAAATGGGGTTTTCTCTCTTTCTAAGCAGCTGCCCTGTTCCCCAGGTATTTTTCACCCTTTCCTGTTTCTTGTCCCATCGAAGCACTGGGCAGTGCAATTACTGCAGAGCATAGACAAGGATGTCTACCGTGTACAAGGAGCCTGTTGATTGTACAGAAGTGAGATGAATGAGTTGCGTTTTCTTCATATTTGAAATCTTTTCTGTGATAAATGAGTTTCCTGTGCTTGGATTTCACTGCTTTCCAGATCTGCCTGTGTGTCTTCCCCTGATATATTTTAATTTGTTGAGTCTCCCCGGTCCCACTGGGCCAGCACAGCAGCAGCAGAGCTTTTCCTTGCACAGGATCTCCCAGCACACAGGGACCCATGATTTGTGAGGAGGGGAAGGGGTAGTGGTGTGTGCGCTTATTGTCCTACTGGTTCCGCAGAGGTGGGAAACTAGACAGCACGGTGGATGTCTGCAGGACCCGAGAGATACGCTTTCACTGTATGGCGGGGCACAAGCAGCCCGTAGCAAGACATTATCATAAAACAGTGAACCATAAAAGGAAGAGAATTAAATGAACTTGCATTTGTTTTCTTTTTAAAGGGTAGTTCCCTTAATGTCCCCCCTGCTCAGATCCCCAAGGTGCTCACCTGCACCTGAGCAGCCTTTGCCATCTTCAAGCAGTCCCTGCCCACACGGGTGTTCGGACTCACGCTGGGGCTCAGGTGTCTTCTCCCACCAGGCTCTGGTGTTTGGAGCATCTTCAGTCCCATCCAGAAACAAACCCAGAGCAATTCACTTTGATGTGTAAAGCCTGAATTAATGAAATGACTGAATTAATGTTTTGTGCCTCTTGGGGAAGAGAGCAAGGGGAACGCATTGGCCTATATTTCATCAGAGGAAAAAACTTGTTTAGTTGCACGCGCAGAACCAAGGTTTCTTAGGCTGTATGGTCCCTGTGTTGCTCAAGCACAGGATCTCTGAACCTGCTCCATTCCCCACGCAGCAGCTTTTTGCTGACTTGTAAGCTGCTGCCAAGAACAAGGGCAAAGTTAAACGTTCTTTTGTTTCTTTCCTCGAATGTCAAAATGGGATTTTGAAAAACAAGCATCTCCTCTGGCCATTTGTGGCCGTGTGCAGTGGGAGCCTGTTGGAGAGCAGAAACCCTCTCCTCACTTCTAAGGAGGATCGTGAAGTTGAATTCCTTAGTAGCTGTGAAGCATTTGGACGCTGCAGTGATTAATGCTGTAGAGAAGGCATGGCCATAGAGAATATGGGACCCTGGATTTAGAGCAGGCTTTGACTGGGGTGAGGCGAGTTGGGCTCTGAGAGACCCCTGGCTCTGGTTTCGTCAGCGTGTGGAAGCGCTGCCTGTTTGGTTATCACCATCAAAGCACTGAAGAGAAAGAGGAAGAGACCCTCACCTAAAAATAGTACATATCCTATAATTAAAAATGTGTACCTTCATACTTATGCACTCAGAGGCTGAATTAAGGTAATAAAACCACTCTTAAATGTGCAGTTCATAAGGCTTTCATCATGCTGTTTATAGTTTTAATATTCTTGTGCTCGGTTCTGTTTTTCTATGTGGTTTTTATGTGCAATCTGTCTGGAGCGGTCACGGATGGGGTACAGGCAGTCACAGTATTTGCACATGGTTTTCTGAGCACAGAGAAGCAGTAGCTGGCAGCCCCAGAGCTGGCTGGGGCCAGCCTGTCTGCCAGCAGATCAAATTCTGTGTCCTGGCGCAGTGGTGCCTTGCTAAATCATGATCTGAGCCCACGCCACACAAGGCATGTTTTTCCAGCAAGTTGAGCATATCAGTTGTTCATCTGAATCTCAGCTGGACTCTTCGCTTCATTGGAGAGGGCAGAGCGCTTTACTGTCCTAATTAATCACTAATTAGGGGTGCGAGGTCTTAATGTGCAATGCTTGGTGTGTTGCAGGAGCTGCTCAGTGTCTAGCAGGATTCACCCTCAACTTGTTTGCTCGACTCTAGCACCAAGAAAACTGCAAATGGAGAGGGAATAGGAAGGTTTTACTTTTTTTTTTTTTTTTCTTTTGGAGAAACTGGGTTGTTTTATGCCTTCCCCATACAAAATGGTTCTATGAGAGGGAACGTTTTCCTGCAATAACATTGATTACTTTTCTGTGGTGCTTTCTCACAGAAAGAATATGTTGCTGTAGTTCCTGCTCATTTTTTTGGCAGGGTATTTTTTTTAATTATTCTTCTCTGCGCAAGATGCTCTTGGGAATTGGTCCTGAATCAAAGGTAAGGGAACAGGGCAGAACTCAGAGGCACAAAGCAGTAAGTTGTTTTGTCCACCTGCAAAATTTCCTGGATTCTGCCTGGTCCCTTGTATTAGCTTTATTTACTCGGGTAGAAATCTATTGAGATTAAAATCTTGTCTTCTAGGATGACTTGTCCTAGCCTCTTAGTTTTGAAAAACAATACTGTAGTCTCCAAACCATCTCAGGGGTGACACTCTGGCTGTTCTCTTTTGCTACTTGCAATCTGTTATGCTGCTATAGGAAGCTGTAAATGTTTGTTTGCTTTTTTCTACACAGCTCCTGTAAATCTTTCCTCCCCTGCTCAGGGTGTGACTTATGACTCATCAGAGGGTTGGTGAAAATCACCCTGAAAGGGATGGGAAGTACCAATTTGCTGGTCAAACAGCCAGTAAGTCATTTATTTATAAGGGCAGGGAGAAGCCCTCTTGGAAATCACAGCTCTGTTCCTCTTAACAGTCATCCCCACTGCTTGTGGCATAGCAATGGTGGTGGTGTATTGATCTCTGGCGTGGGATGGCTGATCGTGTGCCTACAAAGACCTGGGCTAGCAAAAGGAGGAGCAGAGGGTACATTGCTACCCTGTGTGCAAACCCTTTCCTTCTAGATCCACCGTGAAAACAGGCTTGGCAAAGCTTTGACATCAGTACTGGCGTTGGTGCTTTCCCCTTGCATAAAAATAAGCCTCCACCATGGCTCAGCTTGGTGGCAGTCCGAAAAAGTGGAATATTTTCTGATAGTCCACAGCACTGGCAAACCTGTGGATGGGTGATGACTTCCAAAGTATTCCCATATGCAGACCCAGTCAGGCCTTGGACTTGCAAGGTGTAGGACTTTGCCACAGCGGGAGTTTCAAGGGAGATGTTTGCCCTAGCAACAAATTTTATTTGATTTTTGCAGTGAGAAAGCCTTTAAAAGAGCAGGAGGCTGGGTCTGACCGTGCTGATGTCAGTCTGGATTTAGCTGCGTTGAAGGGAATGAGGTTAGTCTAGATTGACACCAGCATAAAAGGAGGGCAGAATTAGGCTTATGGTATCTAAAAAGTGTCTTAGGTCCTGATTCATCAAAGTACTTAAGTGTGGCTGAATTCTTTCTAAAGCCTATATGTTAGCATTTTGCTGACAGGGGACATTTATTTTTATTCAGAAATATCAGAAAGGACTAAAAGGAACACTTTTGAAATGGCCGTCCTTCTGCCTAGAAGTATAATTGACTCTAAATTCGGGGACAAACACGAGAAAACATGTTTTAGGCTGAGAATTTCTCAGTGTATTTAACTGCAGAAAGCAGCTTCCAATGAAAATATTGTCAGTTGTGAGGACAACATTGCTAGTACGTTGGTGTAATTATTATTTTTGATAACAAAAGAACATACTATTATTTTGAGCCAAGAAAGCTATGAATCGGTCATCATGTAGGGACTTCTTTTTACTGGCAATAACCTATTTCTATATGATGTTATAATCATGACATAATCACAATCTCAAGATAATGCAAGCACTTGTCTGCCCTTTGTGCATCAAAATACCCCAGAGATGTAATTATCTTATGGCTACTACATTTTCTGACAAATCTTATTGCTTAAATATTGCAAGCCCTGAACACTGATATGTACAGAAAACATTAAATATTCATTTGCTGATACATGTATTTATAAAAATCCCATTTCTCTATTGAGTGAGCGGTGGTTTTCAGGTCACCCAATTCAATAGCTGTGAAGATATTTGAGGACTCAGGGATTCTTGCTTATTTGAAGTTCTGTAGTTTTCTTTTTCTTGGGCAAAATAAATCCAGTAACTACTTTGCTAGGAAACAGGAATGCATTTCTTCCACGGTTTGTTCTGCTAATAGTCCCTGCGCACTGCATGTGCAACTGCCCCAGCCTAATTCGTATACATCCATATAAATATATAGTGCTCTGTGCAAAGCTGCGGCTCCTTCCGTCTTTTGCCAGGCACAGGCTGACCTTCCACCCTCCTCGTGCCTTGTAGTTCATAGTGGGGAGACAGACAGAGCCTTGGTCGGGCTGCAGGAGAGGAGTGAGGTTTCCATTTCATCTCTTCTGTCTCCCTGAGCTTGGTGAACAAAAATTCACTTTTTGAGTTGTTACAAAGTGCTTGTCTTTTCTGCAGGATGAACAAATCCACCACTCCTCCCACTAAAAATGTTCTTTATTTGTGTTGAAGCAGTGTGTACCTCCCTGGCTGTTTTCTGGCCAAAGCAACCGCTTGCGTCGAACCTGGTTTTGGCCAGCTGGTGTTTGGGTGGCCTCAGATTCACACAGAAAAATGATCAATGCTAGTAGCAAATGTTAGAAGATGCCTCGGCTTTAAAAAAGCAAACCACTTTGTTCATGGTCTGTATCAGCACAGAATTGTCTGATGCATATATTGGAGAGTGGATGTTAGTTATGGCTACGTATAGACCCTGTCTGTGTGAACTTGTGGTGTCCATATTGTATCTATATGAATGCTGTGCGTGCCCCGGGGTCTCTCTGGAGTCTGTATCTGTGTTGCTCTGGCTGCTGGAAGTGCCAGGTTTACTCCTTTCAAGCTGCTCAGGATGAGGAAGGAGCCCGGGATCTCTCCGTAAGTTTTGCTCTCAAGTTTCACCAGTGAGAGCAGTGCATTAGTGTTACCTCTGATATCAGCAAATGACCTAGGAAAATTAGACTGAGCGCGCCAGGAGCTCTCACCAGTGATTCCACGGCAGCACAGAAATGGGCAGCAAAGGTACGTGTGCCCCCGGGTGCTCCCCTGCTGGCGTGCCCCACTGAAGTGATGGATAAACCCGGGCGCTGCATGTTCCTCAATGACAAGTTAAATCTTCCCCTAGTAATTCCCTGAAATATAACTTCTGGTGTTTGGGACAAGTTGAACAGTTGTGCTGCTACTTGTGCTTCTCCAGATGACCCAGGCGGTGAGGAGTGCTTTGCTTGACCGTACCAAATACTAGTAAGGCAAGGAGCCAGATCCAACATGCTTTTTCTTTTCTTTTTCTTTTCTTTTTTTTTTAAATAAAGTGTGAGAGGGAAAAAGTACAATGAATCCCAGGGGGTCAGCCCAACTAGCTTGATGCCTTATCTCTTGCACTGACTAATAATCCATGCTTTACAGGAAAAATAGATTGCTGATGTACCGACTCATAGGGGTGTTGCATTTGGCAGAGAGATTCTCTGTATCCAAGTAGCCAAACTGCTTCTAGCCTGGAGCGTTGTCTCCTGTACAGGTGCAGGAGGAACCTTTGAACTGAGGAGAGCCTCCTGTGCTATTCTTACTAAAAAAAAAAAAAAAAAAAAAAGAAAAAAAAAGAAGTCAAGCCCTGCATTTCCAGATATGCTGTGGCTTCATGTTGGGGTAGTCCTGCTGCAGTGACTGAGAACTGTGTGGGTTTGCAGTACCAGTCCATGGTGATGCTTTTGGAATTTGTTTTATTTCAGTCCTTCTGCAAAGCCTAGCTGTCATCCACCTCTTATGTTACTTTAAAAAAAAAAAAAAAAAAAAAAAAAAGGGTGGTGGTGTCAATGCCTTTTACTTATTTATTTATTTTATATCTGTTCAGCCCTGAGGAAGCCTTTCTGCTATGACTCTCCCTCAGGTACATAGCTGTTTACCTGTTGTTTGAAGGAGAGTATTACTTTTATGCTTCATGTACTTGAAAGGAAGTTAAATAAATAACACCTTTACTCCTTTTAGTTTGTCTTGGACTCTTCACCCCTAAGAAAATGTGAAGCCCAGTGGAATCAGGGAAGGGCTATACAGCAAGCAGTTTGTCCGTGAAATGCATTTGTTTTTAATTGCCTCATTAAGTCAGGTTATGATGGATTATATGACCTTACCCAATGCAGTCTGACATAATGGGATGCTGTCAGAAGTTCTGGAATAACAGAGTGATATTCACTTGACTGGGGTTTTCCTGCTTGTGTTTATAGCCGTGTCGATCACTCGCAGTGGTTATATGCATTAAGAATGCCTTGGCATGAGAAAAGGCAAGGTCATTAATGCTTTTTGTCATGATTACTTGATGGGCTTGTTGTTCCAGCAGAAATTAATGCCTTGCTGGTAGCACAGGGGGGAGGCGTGGGATTGTCGTGCCATGGTGCAACGGGCTGGGTGTCAGGCTCACAGATTTCTGATGGTGCCTTCCAGGGCCCCGTCCATCAGCTGTTATCAGGGATCGCAGCCAATAACAGCAGAGCCATTCCCTGCAACCCACAGATTAATTTTCAGCTGAGGATAACTAAGATACTTTAAATTCTTTGATTGGTGTTTAATAAACATGGCTTGAATAGGCCCCTCCACGCTCCACATCTGTTTCAGAGAGGGGAAAAGCAAATGGGGGTGGTGTGTCCAAGGCAAAGCAAGCTTGCTTGGCACCAGGGGCTGGCTTTGCTAGTCTAGCCACCAGGGAACAAGAGCCCTGTCTTATTTCCTGGCTTGTGTTGGTGGCTCCTGTGTTGGAGAGATACAAGAATATCTTTCTCTTTCTGTGATAGTTGAGTTTTGTAGGTCTCAAAGTGTACAAACAAGACTGTTGGCCACTCAGGGGCTCAAAATATCTCCACAGTTAAAAAAAAACCCAAAGTCAGGTAAATCGTTATGCTGCATTTGTTTTCCAAACCCTGTAAAGAAAGAAAATAGCGTTTTTGCATATACTTCCTTTTGCCTTTTCCATTTCTCCCTTAGAATCTCCCAGTTGTTAAATTAATTTTTGGAATCAACCCAAACTTATGACTATTTCCTTGTCCGTCTTCACTTATTCCTCTCTTCTCCCCATGCTTTTCCAAAATAATTC
Source organism: Astur gentilis (assembly GCF_929443795.1). NCBI lineage: Eukaryota > Metazoa > Chordata > Aves > Accipitriformes > Accipitridae > Astur > Astur gentilis. The sequence goes on along the minus strand of NC_064902.1, from coordinate 13,752,561 downwards.
CCAGTGGATGAAATTTTTGGAGAAAGTATTTCCATGTATAGGTCTGAGTCACCCAGCACATCTTTCCTTAAATAAGATGATACTGCTGTTTTTTACATGATGGGTAGTTCTATTTAATTACCAAGAGCTGGACCGTTGATTTGAATGAAGCCCTACTATGTGTAAATGCTCTCAGAAGCATTGATTAGGATGGCAGGTTTTGACAGCTGAGTCAGCCAGAAACCTTGAAATATGCCATTTGGGGCTGTTTGTTGGTGATAATGAGTCTCAACTGTCACAGGCTTTATTCTTTTTTTTTTTTTTTTCTTTCTTTTTTTTTTTCTCCCCCAAAAGTTTAGAGCTTTCTTCTTCATCAGACAAGGGCATTCTTCAGATTCTTTTGAAACGCATGCGGCACTGTCTGTTCTCCTGCAGTGGTCACTGCTGTGGATATTTGTGAAGGACATAAGTGAGATTTAGGAAGTGTTTGGAGATGTTTATTTGCACAAAAGCTCACTGAGAAGTTGATTTCCATAATCATTTCTGAGGTTTGTGGGACAAAAAATGAACTCTGAATCAGAAGACATCCAAACTTAAAAGTTTTCCCAAGAAGTTGAAATTTCACAGTGTTCCTCATGAAAACACTGAAATGTGATTCCAGGACAGTGGATTGCTATTTGGTGTTTTCGTGGGATTTTGGCTGAACTTAGCATTATTCTTGTGAGTTTCATTCAGTGGGTGGTGGTAGGAGACTGAGAAAATTCATGTCAAGTCCAATTTGCAGTTGTTGGGGCTTGCATCGGCATCTGCGGCTCCATCGATCCCTGTGCTTCCAGGCCAAGAACGAACTCACAAGTGTCAGGCAGGGCTGAGCAGGCTGTTTAGCCCCGCAATTAGTTTGGCCACCATGGCATGTCTTTGTAGTGCACGAAGTAAAAACACAACTGCACGCCCTTCTCGTTCAACCTCCAGCGTCCATCTGGTCCAGACTCCCTGCACAGCCTGATCCACATGACAGCTGATGCCATTCCTCCTCTTCCCTGTTGCGATTGCCCTGACAGACCCCCAAAGCAGTTTGTTTCTGAGCATTGTCTGTGTTGTGGCTACTGCGGCCTTGGAAACCTTGGAGAAACGCAGCAGAGCCAGGCAGTGGCAAGGGTCCCATGGATGCCTGTGAAAATGGAGCTGCTTCTCTCAAAAGGTTTCTTAGAGCCTGCCAGTCCTTTGCAAAAGCATATATTTAATCAGAAACCTCCTTTATTTCTGTTCCTCCTCTCTCTACTTGTCCACCTCCTCATTCCCACTCTTCTCTGACTCTTTGCTTCCATCCTGAAGTTCTGGTACCCAGTGCTGGTATTGGGCTGGCAGCCCCTTGCAAGCAGCCAGAGTTGGCATGTTTTGGGAAAATGCAAGCCCATGAAACAGCATGGAAATGTGAATGCTTCTCTGGGGGCACAAAGACAGCTAAAACCTAGCCCTGATAGAATCCAGGGAGCTTTTACTGTAATGAAGTTCTTTAGCAAGAACTGTTGTTTGTTTGGAGCTGCTGTGCAGTGATTATTTTTTCAGTAAGAGCTTCAACTTTGCCTGGGTATATCCGTAGTGATTACAGCACTGAACCTAAATGTCTGGGGAGAATATGCTAAACTTCACTGCCATTGGTGACAAGCTTCAGTAATACCTACCTCCGCAAGCCTAGGGGTTTAGACATCTGCTTTATTTGGGCTTCCTGCAAATTACACCCCCAAGGAGCTTAAGGGAGTGAAATAATCTGTACTGACAGTGCATGGTGTAGAAATGTCCTTCCTTAACCATCCTGCTGATGCATGACTTCAATGTGGAAGCAAAGGCAGATTGATGGCAGAGAGCACGTGGAAATCACACTGAGGTTTGGGTTTGACCTGTGGTTGACACTGGAGAAGGAAGTAAATGGAAGAGGGAAATTTGGTCCAGAAATGTCATTGCTTCTGTTTCTTAACTGAGATGCTGGTGAGGTATCTCAACTTCTTGTACCAGAAGTACTGCTGTATGTTGCTTTGCTTTGCAGTGCCATCTTTTCAGAGTATGTTGTTTCAATTCCCTTAGTACGCGACAGGGAGGGCTGAGCCTCTGAACAGCTGTAATAAACCCATGACTTCCTTTCCAAATGGTGTCTCTTGAGAACATTAAGAAGGTGGTGGGGTTTAGGAGCAGTGTGCTGGCTGCTTCTCACTGGGGATGGCAGCTTCAGGGGTCAGGAGACACTGTAATTAATAGGGAGTGATAAGCCAGTTGGGAAGCTCTGGCACACAAGCTGAGATTCTGCGTGGAAGCTAAGGGAAGAGGGGGAAGGCAGTGAGAAACTTGGGAACAACCTTCCTCTTGTAGCCCTCATCAGAGCTGAGCCCCGGCCACAGGAATCCTTAATTTGAAGGAGCAAATGAAATTGTTTTTCCTCCTAAATAAGCTTAGATCCCTGTATCACAGCCCTGATCACTGTGCCGTCTGAGCACTTTGAGGTCTTGAATGTATTTGCACTCAGGAGCATCTTGATGGTGGAATGTGCTCTTCTCCCTGTTTTTAGCAGGGTGGATGAGGCAGAAGTCCTACTCATTGCAAGGGGCTGGCTTGGCACCATGTGGCATGGCCCATCACCTCACACGGGTCCAGAAGCAATCCCATTCACATCTCCAATTGGTACGCCGTGGACTTCCCTGCCAAGAAAAGGAAGGGTGTTTTGGGGCCAGTTGGCAGCTCTGAGGTCTCTCCGCGATCTGGCCAGGGGTCCTTACAGCCTGAGCCATCTGCTGCTTGCAGGACTCTGCCTCTGGCCTCCGTTTCTTGCTTACAGCAAGGCAACAAGAGCTATTTCAACTTGAATTGCTTGGGAGTAGGCTTTGAGAGGCTGATTATTCAGAGTCATGCCTGACACTACTGGAGAATAGGGTAGCGTTTGTTCCTCTTCAGCTTTCTGATCTGCAAAATAATAACAACATTTGTAGGTGTGAAACCCCTGCGAGGCAGCGAGCTCGGAGCCCGTGCGTGACGTGCGATGGTGGTCTATTTGCCTACAGAACAGATACAGTTTGGGAGGTGGGAGAGCAAACTGTGCCCACCTTATCCCACTGAAACACACCGCTTTGTCAATAGGTCTTTGGTCTGTTGCAGAGTAAATCTCTTCCTAGTTCTTATGAGCTGCTGAATCCCCTGCCTCCATCTGAACTACCCACCGAACAGCACATCGTTTGTGAGAAGGGCCATACTTCACCAGGGTTTGAACCGAGTCCCACATCTCATAATCAAACTCCCTGGTGATTAATGCCTCTTCTGCGTGGCACCCTCGGGCTGAATTCAGAGTGGCAGAGCAGCTTCCAGTTCCATTCCACTGATGGTTCTCCAGCCATCCTGTTTCAGAAGCCACGTGTGTAACTTGACTCTGCTGTTCCTTACCGAGTGATCTCTCTCAGTACTGTTTCTTCTTTCTAGTCCTTCACTTACGAGCCTCAGGGATTCAGCTGAAAGCAGGATTTTGGACCCATGTATTTGTATACCTTTTGCCTCCGTGAAGGGATAGAGATCATCCTTCCCTAAGAAACAATTATTACAGGATCAGTCCCTTTAGACTTGGATATTACTGTGCCAATTTTGATACTTCATACTACTGAAAAACTCCATATTTCTCCAAAATTCCTTCCTTCTGCAGCTGTCTGCCAGCCCGCACTTGGCACAGGATCAGAGTTGTCACCTTTCCAGATTTCATTATCGAACCAGAACAAAATTTCAAAGAGGCTATAGCATGGGAGCGCTGAGAAATGGTACCTGAAAGCATGAAGTTGTGGTATTGTGCAGCTGAAATGAAACAAGCAGCATCTTGACATGCAATGTTCAAACTTTCAAAAAACAAGACCCAGAGTTTTGCTTTAACAATTTTATGTTGGTCTCTCCATTTCCCCTTCCAGTACAAAAAAGCTTACCTATGTGTTCCTGGGCTTGGCTGCAGCATACATTTGGGTCTCTGCTAGTCCCAGGGACACCTAGGAGATGTGTCAGTCACCAAATGTCACTTTACCCCACTTTTCCAGGGCTGCGGCTCTCACCCTACCTGGTGAGGCTTGACAAAAACTATTTCATGGTGCTGTTATGATCATGCAACAACCTTCAGAGGCCAGAAGGGCACTGCAGGTGCTGGAAGATCTTGTGAACTACTATCAAACAAGTGAAAGAAATGAAGGTAATTGCAGTAAAGTGCCTGGGAAAGAAAATGTGCAAGTCAGATAAGTTTGTATTTTACCCAGACACGTTTAATAATTTTCCATGATAAATGGCCACTCTCTGTTCTCTGGTCTCGGCATTGTCATTGTTATGGTGAAAATACCGTGGCCACTGTCAGGCGCTGAAATTTATTTATGTGGCTGGTACGTTTTTTGTTGTCTCTACAATTACAGCCCTTTATTCATCCACAGAGATTTTTGAACAGATACATGTTTTCCTGCCCCAGAAAAATAAACAAACAAAAAGCCAGATCTGCACCTGATGCTTTTAAAATTAGGAATATTTTTAAATTTATCTGAGCCTTCCCCCCCCCCCAATTTTAATTCTGAGACCACATTCCCTTGAAATAAGCATGAGCTTAGTGTGAGTGGTTGGAAGTAGCTGTGTGAATCCTTAATTGCTCTGCCAGGCCTGTGCTCTTCCATGGCTTGAAGATTTTGAAATCCCCAACTTTGATTTCTGTAGCTGCAGTCAAGCTGGTAAGATGCTGCACACAGGTGGCAAACCTCCAACATTATCCCCTTTCTCTGTTGCCTTGATTTATTGTCATGTTTATGATTTTGTAATAAAACCAAAAGCCCAAACTAATTCACCAGAAATGCAGCAGTTGCAAGACACCAAGCGGTTGTCTTCTCAAAAGCTTCTTATGATCTCTGAAATGGTTGGAAAATATCTAAGGGAAGGGAGTTAAATGGGAGGGTGTCAGCAGAAACTTGCAGAGGGGGTCAGTGCCACAGACTGGTGTTAAAACTGTTGAAGACTTCATGACGTGAAGCCTAACAGCGGTGCTGCATGGTATGGTGTGGTGTGATTAGTAACTGCAGCAAGTGAGGTGGTGGTTTGTGCAGTCTGTAGCCTCACTAAGCCTAGCAGAAACTCAGACTTACACAACAAGCACAATATATTGTGGTAGAGGAGGATCAGGCGAGGGCTTACCAGCAAAACAGTGCTTGGAGTAGGATGCATCCCCTTGTTTTGGAGGCATTTTCTCAGTGTTGAACAAGGACATGGTGTCTCTACACTGCAGCAGACCCATGTGTTGCATGTGATTACTGAGAACCATGCTGCAGTAGGCAGTGATGCGTGGGTTGACCTGCTGGCTTTGGAAACTTATTTCCAAGCTCTACATCTGGAGAACGATGCCTTCGGTTTTGCCTGAGGGCTGACTGCCAAAAAACAGGCCAGAGGTTTAGGTATGCTTAAATGTGTCAGCTGTGACTTGGGTGGCCCAGCATAGACAAACAGGGCTGTGCTTCTGCCTCCCTTACTCTTTAGGGTCTTCTTGCTGAAAACCTACCTTCCTTTTGTGTTTGTGACAGATGCACCGTGCCTAAGTTTTATAAAAATTAAGGTCAATAGCATTGGCTGCTTTCCTGTTTGAAATCACCTGGGATGCTCCAATGCTAAGAAATACCTAATAACACTGCTGGTTCGGGAGCAGCCTCTTCCATGGGGTGTAAGATGGCTCTGCTGTCAGGGGTAGGATTAAACAGGAGCATGAAGGAGAGGAGGGCTTGCCCAGGCTGAAGTAGAGCAGGCGGCTGTTCTCAGTCTTGTTGGGTGGGAGGCAGCCGCTGCGTGCTGCTGACTCACGTAATGACCCTTGTGCTAATGCTGTTCCCTATCATTTAACACAAAAATAAAACTGCTAAATTGAGACCAATTTGAAACATGCATGGTTTGCGTTGGAAAATGCTTAATAGCTGCTATACTCTAGGACTGTGATTGGAAAAGGAGGGAGAAGCAAATAGTTTGGATTAATTTAGCAATATTAAAGTGTTACTATTGAACTTTCCTAAATTCTACCCAAATCTTGGCTCAAATCAAACAGCTTCAGATAATTTGTGAGAAGCAGAAGGTGAAGCTAAGTGGGAATAAGAGATGAAAAGAGTGTGTGATTACCTGAATGGAAACCAAAGTGTTTCCAGTACTCACAGTAGTTAGTGAGTTGCTTTGAAGGATTTTTCACCCCTTAAATCTTAGTGCTTTGAGGCAGCGATTTCAGCCTTCAAATGAGTAGAGAGCAACTTGCTGCCCTGACTGCAGAATAAATTTTGAAAGCAGTGTGAGTGCAATCTACAGGATTAACAGCCAGGCTGGCCATAAAGCAGAAATCGTTCCCAAACAGGTTATTAAGAGATCTCATGATTACTTAACCATGAAAAAGTAGCCTAAAAGGCCTGGGTGGTTCATGGTGGCTTGTCACATTTTATAGTGCCCAGCCAGACCCTGTTTTAAGAATGTGCACACCAACCTCTCTGCTGCAGACAGCAGCGGCTCTACAGGCTTTTGCACACTAAGGCAGACAGTGATGTTGCATCAAAGACTATTTTTCTGTATCCATATATACGATGGGCCACGCGATGCTGTGGCAGGTGGGAAAATGAAGAATGGACTGAGTGCAAGTAGCGTCTGCAGTCACAGGGGACATGCAAGTTGTATCTTTTGGTCCCCGAGAGCTCATCTCGGCAAAACGTTTTATATTGCTCCGTGCTGTCTTGCTTTCCTGCTGCTCGCTGTGTTGTAGCTCTCTAAAATATTAATTAGATGAGGAAGGGATTGCCCTCAGATGACCCTGTATAGCTTTGCTTGCTGGATTGGGAGTCTGGGAGCCCCAAATCTGTGGGGTTTTTATAGGAGATGTGGTAATGGTGACTCAGTATGGACGACAACTTGAATTGGTTATGTCAGCTCTTACTAATGACATTGAAGACCAATAAAGTGAACTCTTAGATTGGTTTGGTATTATTAGTCTTGTTATTAATTATGTAGACATGACAGCAGCATTAGTGCTAGTATTAACCATCAAAATAAAATGGAATTGCACTCATAAATCTCACTGATGAGGAATACATGAAGGATTACAGCCATTCTCCAAAGGAAAGGGAAGGAAATGGGGGTGGGAGTGAGACGGAGGTGGGGGAAAGTTTGGGAAGGGATACCAGTATGCTGAAGATTGTGCAAAGAAGGAGCTCGAGCAACGAGGAGCAAGGACAAGGGGTAAAGTCTGCCCCTGCCCTGGGTGGATAAGGTTGGGTTCTTCTGCATGTTAGCAGGAATTATGGACCCCATCACCCTTGAGCCCTTCTGCCTGCACAGTGCTTACCCCTTCTCTTTGGGACTCTGCTGCCAGCTTGATATGTAATCTGGGAACCACTGCAAGGGGTTTCACCATTGCGTGAGGCTGGGACAAGCACCCTGCCCGTCTCCCAGGGCACTTGTGAGAGCCTTAACGCCTGTGAAGAGCACGGGGATCACAAACTGGGATGAGCACTTGCCAGGAGCAGGCTCCAATTTGGGTGCTGCCCATTGGCAGAGGAAAGGGAAGCAGGCACATCTGTCCTGCCCTGGAGGGGAGGCAGGGAGGTCCTTGCTCAGCAGAAGAGCTGCCTTTGCTCTTGGGTAGCCGAGCCAGCTCTGACCACTGTAAACTGCTGAGGCAAGGCAGTGCAAATTACCTCCTGCCCCAGAGAAAGGTGGAAGAAGAAATATTATGCCTCAGAGGGATGGATGGGAAAGGCACAGTTTCCTGGGGTGGTGTAATTTGCACAGCGCTGCTTGTCTGGGGCCGTGTCTCATTAAAATTTGGGCCTTAATGAGCTGAGAAGACTACATCTGCCAAAGCTTGCCGTTGGGGTCTACTCTGCGGCAGTGCTGACGTGGCCACGTCTGGGTGTGAGAGTTTAGGCCTGAAAGGGTTAACCGAGGCTGGCAGTGGCTGTCGCTGGTGGGCCACACTCTGCCCCGTGCTGGCCTTTGCATGGGGGCGGTGGGCGTGGGTTGCATCTTGCTCTGTGGGGAGAGTAATGGCTCTATTTATAATGCCTTAAATGAAGTGCATGATAATTTAATTTGTACATCCATTAATACTATCTACTGCAGGGTTCGTTCTTAATTATATCGCTCTAAATGGAGTTTTAGGCATATTAAGAGGCTCTTGGTCCTGCTGCCAGGCACAGCCGTGTCCATCCCACGCATGGCTGCTTGGAGAAGGACCTTTCCATTCCACTAATCTCACTGCCCTGGTTAGAGAGGGCTCCTCCCAATATGACAGTCACTGCCCAAAAATCACCTTTCCTCCCTGAAATGGCCAGGAGGCAATCGTGATGGATATTTCCTTGGCATCAGTGTGGGAGATAGGACAGCGTTGACTCTCTCTGCAGGGCCCGAGGGCAAAGGGTTCCTGTGGGACCTGCAGCCCCAGGGCCAGGAGCTACCTCAGCTCCCAAATTTTTCCAAGGGAAGCTCATCCTGCAAATAGGAACTGGGCACCCAACTACCTCTGTAGGTTGGCCCTGGGTTGACCTGACTGTTAGCGAACTGATAATCTGCCATTGGTTCCCATGGGTACTAGTGGGTTAATGAGCATCTATCTAAAGTCGTGTCTCATGGTCTGGTTTACAGCTGAGAAGCCAGCAGTAAAGCATCTGCCTGACTCCCAGGCAGCCTTTCCCAAGCACACAGGGTTCTTTTGCAGTTAGCCTCCTGACTCTGAAAACTGTCATTTACTAAACAAAACGATTCTTTCAAGGAGAGCACTCTTCTTACCCCTCAGCCATGCCTTGGTTTGCAATGCTAGGATGGCAGTGGTGGAAGGGACTCCGAGCTCTTCAACTTTGGACATTGCCGTGGACGGGAGATCACGTCAGAGCCTCCTGCACGGGGTTCTTGCATCCTTCTCAGTGATTTGGCTGGTGTCTGAGAGCAGTTGTGGCCCTGGGTGGACGCTGCAGGCTGTGCGTTGTTGTCCATTAAAGTCAGTTTAAAAATATCAGAGGGTCATTTTAAAATGTTTAGAGGCTCTAAATTACTTGAAAAGTTTAAATTCAAAATTTTGAAGTAGGGAGAGAAGCTATTCGCAGGGATGTATTTAGCGGTTGTGCTAAAAATGTCTTGACTAGTCACTTCACCTTGCAGTGCCTCAGTGTCTGTAAGAAACTGGGGAAATTACTTGCCTCTTCCCAAAGATGGTGGCGAGAAAGTGATTGCTGAAAGGTGTTGGATAAATGTGAGTAATTATGCAAGTCCAGGGAAGTCAAGGTTCTTTCCTACAGACCACACAGTTACTTAGCGTTTCTTAGAGTTACAGATATTATTTGCTGTCTGCATTAGCTATTTCTAATCTTTGAAATGAAGCCAGAATTCTTTAAGAGTCACTGCTTTTTCTGAGCTGATGCTGACTCTTTTGCCTGAGGAGCATTTGAAATCTGCCAGAATGCATGTATTGTTGAAAACAGAAATTGAAAACCCTATACAGGATCTGCTGCCCCTGTGAGTTATGAGCTTTCCCAAGTCATCAGGGAGAAGAAATGCCTGCTCTTGCTGTCTGCAAGAGCTGTGGATGGACAGAGGCAAAAGAAATCCTTCTCTCTCCTTCCCCCTTCCTGCCACCACCCAAAACTCTATCTTTGGGTGGAAAGAAGCTTTTGACACAGAGACACGCATGCACACACACACGAGTGCTTTCGTGCCTCCCAGTGACCTGCCTGCTTCTAGCTGTCCCTCCTTCCCGGGGAGCTGGAGCTGCTGAGACAACAGGAGCCGGGGAGATCCCGTCCCCTTTCTGTGGCTGGGAGACCAAATGAATAAAGTGAACAAGGTTTTGAAGATCCTTAAGAAGTCATCGAGGAGGAGGAAGAGATGGAGAGAGGAACTGAGGGTGGAGGAGGAAGGGGAGAGCCGGGAACTCTGTGACCCGGCTGGTTTGTGCCGTCTGCACCTCTGTACCGGTGGTAAGGAAACGGGAACGCTCCTGCTCACCCGGAGATAACGTGCCTGTTTGATATCCATTGCTTACGTGACAGGAGAGCTTCCTACAGCCAGCCACTGCTGTCATGCATTTCAAGGGCTGAAAAATGTTGGTGGGAGAAGCGGTAAGGGCAGGGAACTGGGACTCCTGGGTCTCCTTTATAAACCTTCTCTTGCTTGCGAGGGTGGCATTTTGCACATCTGTGGAATAGGGCAGCCGGGAGTTGTCTTTCTGGTGGGATGGTGCTCCTAAAAATGCAGGGAAAACATGTAGCTCATTGAGATTTTTGTTTGGTATGTTTTGTTGCGTTTTGAGGTATTTAAACCTGGATGTTTATTATGTTTATTTGTGCAACAGAAAAGCAATGGGGAATGGATAAATCTAGGTTGCTATTTTTCTGGGGGGTGTTTTTGTCTGTGAAAATGTGCTATGGCCAAAGTTGGTCTGGACCCAGGTCCATTATATCCATCCTTATCTTCCAAGCAAACTATGGTGTGGCTGTAATATCACTGAAAATTATTCTGGTTTCAGTCTATCTATAAAAAAGCTAAATGAGAGAAGCCCAGAATGTGAAAAAGGGGCATCTACAGCATTCACTGACATGTCCCCAGCACACTTGAACTCTCTGCTGGTGGCTGTGACCCAGCAGCGGAAAATGTGAAGGGCTGTGCATTGGCCATCAGGCTCAGCTTCCTTCATTCTGCATTGCCAGCATCCAAGGGATATAAAGCGCTTATGAAACTACACTTAAGACAAAGCTATGCTCATGTCTAATGTAGGTCACTGTTCTTTTCACTGTCACATTTGGTAGTTTGTTTGCAATAGCATCGTTGCAGTTTTTGAACGTTTTATGGGCTCGCTCTTTTCTTTCTCGCCCACCTAATTCTACCGCGCTGCTTTTCTGACCCTGTCCTGGAGCATCTGATGGCCCCGTTCTTACAGGACCATGGGCAGCTGGATGGCTTCATTTACAGCTGGACGCTTGGGGCACGGAGATGGTATTGGACTTGCCCAGGGTTACACAGGTTGGGGCAGGGCTGAACATTGGCCTCTGAGCTTGAGGCCCGAGCCAGTGCCATGATAAACAACACTGGTGACTATCCTGCTCTCAGCTTCAGCTTCTATGTGAAAAATGCTTTCCGCTAAAAATCTGCATTGCAAATGTGGTTCGGATCAAACGGGCGAGTGGTAGAAAGCCAGCAAATACTGAGGTGAAGGTGGTGTGCGCTGCTCGGACTGTCCCTTTGTGCTTTCGTGTGTAATGCCTTCTTTAATTACCCCATAGCAATCAGGAGCTCCTACCCTAGCACAACTTGCCGTCTTTCTCTGTGACCTGGATCAGACCTAAAGCCAGCCAGCCTGGAGGGTAACTGGGCTGCCCGTAACCCCAGGGGGATCAAGCCACTGGAGAATTCTTTAGCAACCTCTTCCTTGGGTCCCTCTGAGGTCTCCCCGCTGCTTTCAGTCATAAGCTGTGGTGGGAACAGGATAGGCTTCCTAACTGGGTCTTCTTTGCTTGTATGATTTGATTTGATTTCATTTATTCATGTATTCATTCATTCATGCTGCTTCCAGTCGCCCAGACTTTTTTCTGTCTTACCTCCTCAGGTAGTTCAAGAGTCTGAGATGTTTTTTTGACACCATTTTTCCAGTGAAATATACTGAAATATTTTTGCTTAAACTTTTCATTATATTTCTTACAACATCTTTAGTTAGAAATTGATCAACAGATAAGAAAGGAAATTAAAAACTGAAAATATTTAGGTATCAGAAAACAAGGAGGCAGCGGAAAATGTTAGCTAGCCCCAAATTGTCAGTTATTACTATTGTTAACCCTGTGTATATTTCACTTTATCTTTTTAAGAGGCAGTTGTCAGCTGAGAAAGTTCACACCAGCCCTGGGCTTTTCTGCTGCCTGGGAACCAAGGGTTGAGTTTTACATTCAGTCCACATCCTTCTAACCATCTGCTAAGCTTTTGGGTACTGACCTGGGAGATTGAGTGCTTTGGTTGTTTTTTATTTATTTGGTTATTCTTTTTACCAAAAGAATGACACAGTTCTTTCAAACCTGCAGTTAACGTTAACCTGTATGGGCAATACTAGTTAGATGGCCTGGGTCCATCTCAGCTGGACATACGGAGTGGACCTCTCCTTCTGAGATATGTGTCCAGGTTGCTTAGCAGGGTAAAGAGAGGAATTCATGCTTCTCAACCCAAAATAGACATCTTGAACCTGTGGGATGAATTCTCTGCTCTTCTCCATTGACTGTAAAGGAAGTATAAGTGTCTGGCTAAGATGAAGATGTCTCTTGCGGGTTGAATGTGGCTTATAGGGTTTTTGGGACACAAATGTGTGACTATCTAAGAAAGTTTTGGCTTTACTGCCTGGATTTGCTTTATGTGAAGAACCCCTCTTCCACAGTTTTTGCTACTCTGTGAGTTTGTTAGCCTGAGGCTTTGTAAAAAGCTGAACCGATGTCTTTTTTTTTTTCCTAAATGCAAGATAGGTAGTGGGTTAATGCCCATTCTGCCATCTAGACAACAGTGATAGAGATAGATTGCCGGAAAAAAAGCATCTGTTAAGGCAAATGGGGAGAAAAATAGTGCATTCCTGCAGTCAGGTTCTCTGCTGGCAGTTATTCCAGCCAGTTATATCTCCACAATAAAATGTAAATGAATGCAATCATTTATTTTGCAGCCTGGAGGCCTAGTGGTATGAACAGATAAGAGAGCATTTTCCATTGTTTATATGGTAGAGGTGGCTCTTCTGTGTCTGCTGCTGTCTCTCGGATACCTTGGCAGCATTTAAATGTTGCCTTTATTATTAAAAACACATATATAGGAGTCTAATATCTTAAACAGATTAGCATGGCGTTTACAGAAGCATCAGCCAGCCCCCACTCCCCGTAGGCTCTCAGCATTTGTGTGCCTTGTTCAGGAGCAGTGCACGGAAAGCAGAAGTGCCATCAGAGGGCCCAGGACTGGTAAAAAAGCAGTTTGTGCAAAGACAAAAGGCAAGGAGCGATGGGCCTGTAGCGTGTGCGGTTGTCGCTGGTCGGAGGGGTGAGCAGGAGGGATTGGGGGACGTTTGCGAGCTGCTCCTCTGGAGGCTGGAGAGGGGGAAGAAAGGGAGGGTGCAGAACAATAGGACACAGCAGTGGCGTTGGGATAATCTCCGATCGTATTTAGGCATGTTTAATTGGCCTGTCAGTTTTTCACATCTCATGCATTTTCATAAGGATTCCTCTTTGCCTCTTGTTTTATCTTCTTGTAGCTCCTTGGATTTCCCTGCGGACAGTCTCTCTGGATTTGTTTTCTTCGCTCCCCCCATTTTGAAGCAGCACTGAGCTGCCTGGCTTTGTGGTGTCTAAGCAGAAAGGCAGATTCAGCAAAGGGGGTGTTTGGGAAAATCTCACATTATCCTCAACAGAGGGAGTTAAATTTGGTACGGGAGGGGGAATTGTCAATGATCTAGATACACTTGCCATCTATTGTAGCTCTCTTTGCACTGGATTAGGGCTCTGAATATAAACCCATGTCCCAGTCATGTGTAATGCTATGGGGAATTAAAGTTATACTGGAGACTTTTTAATTTATTTTTTTCCCCCCTCTGAAAGGTAAGATACATTTATTCTTCTGATTTTCCACCCAGTATTGGTTACCTTAGAAATACAGACCTATTCAACTTCTAGGTTAAATACATTCAAAGGGAAGTGGCTCAGCCTGTTAGATCATCTGTGTTAAACTCTACCCTTCCATTGCTACGTGATGCCAGACCTAGTTGCTTCATCCTCCCACAAGAAATCCCCCAGGCACATAATTAAAACCAAGCCATCCTTGTAATGCCACTGGCTGAGCTCACCAGAATTGTTCCTGCATTTCTTGTGGCTTTGAAGTTCATGAGTGCTGGGGCTTGGAGGGACGTGAAGACCCACAGAGACGCAGCCCTGGCAGGCAGAGTTGATCAGGAGCTGCAGTGATTGCTGATGGACCCCTCTCAGAGCCAGTCTTGTCCCACCTGACCCCTGGGGTGAAGACAAACATCTTCAGATAGGTGCCTGGCCCAGAATGGGACCACACCAACAAAAGAGTCCAAAACCACATGGCCAGGCTGTGCAAAGGGTTTGGGTGCTTTAGGTGACTTTGGGCCCGATGAAACTTGATAGCCTTTCAGAAATGTCTCATCATCAGGATTGGGGGGCTGGTGCTCTGGATACCATGGGGAAAAGCTCATGAGAAGCCAGTGGGGTGTCCCAGACCCTGGGCAGGGAAGGAGATGGGAAGAGCTGCAGGTGGTGGTGGAGGCCAGGGACAGGCATCTCCCCATTGCTTGCTTTGGAAGAGGCACCTGTACCTCGTGCCGGCAGAAGAGCGGCTGCCATAAGGCCCTCTGTGTCCCATCAGCGGGATTGCTTCACATGGCTTTTATGCATTTTGTGATGACAGTTTGGTTTCTGGCAATTTATTGTCCTGCAGGGTTGTCTCCTCTGTTTATATCCCGCGGGTCTCGTTGTACAGCAGTAAATCATTGCAAAGCTGATAGTTTAGTTTTCAGCCGTAAATTCAGATGCTGGAAAAAGAGATTTGTGTATTCCTATGCCTCTCTTCTTTGAATGTGGCTGTTCATAGAGCTCTGTGTACCCCCAGGTGTGAAGATGTTTGGCATAAGTGGTGATAACTAAAATAGTGTCTTGAGGAACCTCTAAATGAATGCTTGCTTTTTTTATATGCAAATGCAGGAGGTGAAGTGATTTGGACAAGGCTGTACATCAGGAAAGGGGGAGAAACAGGAAAGGGAAAAAGATCCTATTGGCAAAGCATCGGCACCAGGCTGGGTGTACGTGTGCTGCACTATCTGGTCCTGGTCGTGGTCTGGGGACGGTGCTGGAGTACTGCAAGCAGCAGTCAAGCAGCTGAGGTTTAATGTCCTGCAGGTCCTGGATCAAGTCTGAGACCTGGCACCAAGTGTTCTGCTAGTGGGAGCAGCATTGTTGCTGGTGGAAAGGGGAAAACCTAAGAGTAGGAATTCATGTGTGGCTCTGAAGAAGTCGGGGTTAATAGCATTGAGGCAGGGATATTTGTAGATAAAGGCAAAGGATCCTGAGAAAGGCAACAGGCTGGAGACCCTGATAATCCTCTTTCTGCCCGTGCCCTACAGTAGTGAGCGGACTGTAAATGAAGCAGTTATTAGCAGTTATGCTCATATCACAAGACATAAACTGGTCTATTGAGCTAGAAAGAGTTGCCCTTTTTCAACCTTTCAAAGTGATTTCCCTTGTGGTGACCAGCAGAAGGAGAAAGCTGTATTTCCTAAGTGGAGTCTGGTGCCCCTTCAAAGCCCCACCATCTCCGATCTCCCTCTTTGCTAACGGGGTCATGGAGCTGCATTATTTATAGCTCCTCCTGGGCACCTCACTTGCACGTCCTACAGTGGCTGCGGAAGGGGGATTGCTGGCATACACTGGAGATTCAAAGGTGAATAAAAGCTCATGAATGGTTATGGGATCTCTAACTTCCAGCTAAGATAATTGTACAGAGAAAGCCTTTGATCAAACAGAATCAATCCATTGTAACCAAACAAATTTCGCTGTGAAAATATTCTGTTTCAACATTTTCAGCAATTAAACCCGTCTTCATCTGGACTGTTTGGTGCTAGAAATTAATTAGCTGATAATATCCTCTTTAGAATAAAGACAAATGTTTTCATGTCTTTGCTGAAGGCTAATATTTGCAAAAAGAAAAGTAGATGAGTTCCTTAAATCTCTGTAATCTTGCCCCGATAAATATACTTTGTTACCGTTAAGGTTTCCACGAATTTCTGCATGCCTCTTTCTCATGTTTCCTATAATGCTAAGCACTAGAGAGTGGCTAAATCAAAGCTGCAGGTTTCAGCTTTCAGAGGACTGTGGTGCTCAGCTTCAAGCCAGCCCTTCCATCTTGGGTCACCTGTAATAAATGCCAAGGAGATAGGTAAGAGTGAAAATGTGTAATGGCACAGATGGTCTTTTTCTTCAAGAGCAAGTATGCGAATTCTTGTATGGTTAGAGATGGCATCCACACCTTGTTTGCTTCTCAAGTAGTTGCAGAAGCTGGGTAGTTTGGTCCTTTTTGCAGCTGATCTTGAATTAGTCTGCAGATGACGCAAGCATAGGTGAGCCTGGAGGACAACTGCTTGATTTCCTAGGGAAGCAGAGACGTGCTGAATTAACTTCTCAAAATACTCTGCAGCGCTTGCTTTGGCAGCTCTTTTGCAGTTGAATAATAAGAACAAGTAAGCAAAGCCAGGCAGCATAGAAGTTTCAGAAAACTCCAGGCACCATCTTCCCTCTTACCAATCCAAAGCCCCACCTCTAGGGTGCAGCAACAGTGAATTTGAAGCAAAGTATTTTCCTGCTTGTTCACCTGATGATGGGACCAATCCATGAATAAGGAAATGCAAACAGAGAGTGAGAGTTTCAGGCTCCCTGACTATAAAATGCAGCTTTGATATTGTTTTTAGACCTCAACTTAAAATATAAGGTATAGGTGAATTGTAGCCTTTGTGAAGGGCTGAGTTAGGAATTGCTAATCAGAGAAATGAACGTGGCAATTCTTGGATTACAAAAATGTAGGCTGTTGGGGTAGGAAAGTACTTAAGAAGTAGGGATAATAAATGAAGTCTGAAGAGAGTAGACATGGGAGCTGGAGTTCTCAAAGTCTCCCTTGGATGGCAAAAGTAAATATCTCCCTTAGCGGGAAGTATGAAATTGATGGTAAGTGCTTTTCAAAATACCACCTGTCGGTGAGATTTCATCCATTTTTAATTATGCCATTATGATGATAATTACTATGATTTAGGCATTTCCCAAACACATCTCCAGTTAATTATGGGTGCAGTCAATTCTTGGAAGAGTGGGCATTGGGCCACCTCTGCGATGGTGCGGCTCTGGGCCTGATAACCATAGGGGCTGGCAAATCTGTACCTACTGTCAAATCGGGTAAGAAAATCAAGCCTTGTCTGAATGGAAAAATGCTTAAAGTAGGAAAAATTAATGATGAGTTTTCAGATGGATGTATGGATTTAATTAGGGCTGGGCTTGGTTCCCTACTCTGCTGTTGGCTCCCAGTCCAATACTGGGCAAGCCACCGATGGGCAAGTGTTCTGCCAGAGTAAACTGCTGTGGCTGTTTTGCAGACAAGAAACCAATGCCAGTTATATGCGGCAGTGGATGCGGTCATTAAATTTGATGGTGCACAAGAATAATTTAGCTTGATGTCCTGTAAAAACACAGGCCAAAACCTTCATCTCTGTATCACTAGTAACTTGGACAAGACCAAGGCAAACCTTCTGGTTGGTTTTCTGGAAGGCAGACACCTGGTTTTGATTTAAGGAGACCAGAACGCAGATGATGTGCTCTTTCCCCAAGTAATTTGTTCTTGTGAGTGAAACACCTTTACTGCTATTATTTTGGAAAAGGGATCTGTCTGTAACAGTTTAAAATTGAGAGAATCGTACTTCTCTTGGCCCATTCTTTCTCTGTCTCCTCAAACTGCACTCAGTATGCTATGGGAACATTTGTACAATGCAGGCAAAATGAGCCCCCAGATGAGATCTATATAAGCAAACATAATATTGGTACAGTGTGTTTAATGATAATAACAAAATTCAATTTCATGGGTCCTTAAGACCTCTTAAACACTCTGATATTGATTTAATAATTGTGTAACTTCGAACTTTAAATCTTTTGCTTAAAAAACAAAAGTCGTTTTTTACTGGGTGCTAAATCAGTAACAGCAAGTCTACTAGCACAAACATGCTATTTAAAAAGGTACATATATCTCCTGGCAGAAACTACTGATTTGGCATGATTATTTTAAATTTCCCAATATAACATGTCTAAAGTGAGGCTGTTTAATTTCAAAGCTAAGCGGCATGTTGCAGTGACCGCAGGTTTCCTATCACCCTTTTTGGGGCTGAGAGGACTGCTGGTGCTCTGTAACTAACAGTGAGATCTGTGTATTATCTTTTAACTGTGCTCACAGTAAAAGACTGCAGCTGGCACTTCAACTGGGTAATGAGAACCTGTTTAAAAGGGAAACGACTTTTGGCCTTTGGCACACTAACTTGTCTCGGGCCGTTACTAGCTAATTGCTTCATTAGCACAACAGCAATGTGAAATACAGTGAGAAGACTGTTGGGAGTACATACATGAAGGCATAGCGTGACCCCTGTCTAGGCTAGCATCTGCACTCAGCATTTGCAAGAGGCTTTCCTTCTTCTAAGTAAATTGGCAGTCAGAGCGAGTGGCAATACAGCACATGGAGATAAGACTATTTTAATTTCTTGCTTCAGGAGACTCAGCTGTCTCCTTGGAGAGACTGATGCCTTGTCCATGGATTTGCAGATTGAACAAACACACTGTACCATTTAATTATTAAAGAACGGCTTCAGCATTTCCTGGCAAAATAAACTATGGTCTTAGGCTGAATCCCGGCAACAATTTTCTACCTGCAAGACCGTGCTTCTTACTGTGGGCTACGGGCAGTACCACTTGGGTCACTACTCTTTGGGATAATACAAGTCATCCAACCCCTGTTCCAAATGTATACATTTTCATACAGTTAAGGAGCTGCTGTTATTTACTACTATTGCAGCAGCATTTCCAAGTAGGGACCTGGTTTCTCTTCCACTCTGTGTTGTGCAGAAGCAGGAAAAAAAGATGGGCTGAGCATTAAGCACCTGTGCTTTTGGTTTGCTCTGGATGCTGATAAGTCTGCAGCATCACCACTGAAATATTACCAGGGAAGAATGTAAGAACACTTTTTACACGTGAACTGTTGAGAAGTTGTTGTCAGCTGATAAAATAATTATAGTAGGAGGACATGCCTAAGTAATACTGATAGGTCTCGAGTTGGAAGCTCAAAAAAGAGGAACGTAGATGTGAATGTTTAAATTAGCTGCCTTCTTAGCTTTGGGACATAATCCAAATGCCACTCACCTACTTGAATTGCAGAAAAGTGCCCATAAAATCCTACGCATTCAGCCTTCCTGCCAATCTGGGGTGTGAATTATGGAGAGGACAACTAGGAAGACATCATCAGCACGTAGCTTTCGCCCCTAGCCTTCACTTGTCTTTAAATCATCTTCCTTAAATTCTAGCCTCAGTCTAATCTAGATACAAACCATTAGCATCTCAGTGGTTTGGGTTGGAGGTGTAGTCCCCATGAGTGTTACTTTTGGAACTGTGGGACCGTGGTGCTTACAAACAGCTGCGTTCACAGACTCAGCAAATGTGATGGTGAGAACTGGGCATTTCTCCGAAGAGCCTCTTGCTGGTTTCTTGCAGCTGATGCTACAGAGGGTTGAGGGTCTGGAGAAGTTTTAGTTCAGGGAAATAATTGCATATAGCTAAAAATTAAACATGGCATTTCTCGTGACGTGGCCTTCTGTAAAGCTGGTGAGTTTGTAAAAAGTTGCACAGAATGTTCAGAGCATGTGTCAGAGAAGTCACCCGTGGATGCAGAAAATATGAAGGGCTTTCAAAATACTGAGGGTGAAGGTTAATGACTGAAGCCTGTTTGTCTACTTAGCTTAACACAGCTACATGACAGACTGTCACCTTCGTAACTTATCGTCAGGGTAATTAAACCTAATAGTGCCACATCAAACTTCCCCCCATGATGTTACTCGGTTGGAGGCTCTGGCATTGCACTGGGAAAGCCGTAGCCATGCTAATTAGGACCAAGCTAGGTACTTGTAAAGCATAATTTAGACCATTTCCTTTTGGGAATTGTCTACTAATCGAGCATGGTTTCAATGAAACAGTTCATTGTTCACGCTGTCACCGGGATCCTTTATTAAGGGTAATCAGTTAAAGCAGTACAGGTGTCAGTGTGGGCAGAGTATCTTCTCCCAAACCTTTGTTATTGACAATGTCGGCACACGAGGAGAAACAAGCTTTGCCAAGCTGTCATTTTGAATCCCCCGGCCCCGAACTAACAGCATTTGTTAGCAGCATATTTGATTTAACAGGCACCGAGAGGCGATGAACTTGGAGCCTGGGGTCTGTTCGGTCGCTTTGGGGAGGGGGTGAGCACCTGCTGGCTGCTGGCTGCCCTGGTGCTGCTCTGCTTTCCAAAGAGGGTATGGGGATTTCCGCGGGAATTCACGCATCAGGAAGGAGAGCTTCATCGCTAACATGCAGCAACTCATGAGTCTATGGGATATCTGATTTTTATAGATCAGCTCATCCTGAGTTTTGTTCGAGGCATTGCTGTATTGGATCTGTTGTTTCGGCATTGATCTGACTTCCTATCTAAGGCAGACTTTTTGTCTCCAAATGCTTTAGTGCCACATTTGGCTGATGTTATTTGCTTCCGTGGCTCTCAAAGAGCTCCCAAACTATTAGGGGGAGATCTGTTGTCTGCTAATTGCAATGGCTTATCTTAACATGCGCTGTGGCATTAATATTTTTGAGAGATACCTTCAGTCTGTTGTTGGCCAGTCTTTTTAACGTCTTTTTACTGGACAGAGTTATCCAAAAAAGTCTGTTTACCAAGGGCAAGATTTTAACAAAGTGCCGTAGTAAGAAGGCAGGCTGTTTCATACATTTTGTTACTGACACCTGAAATTATTTCAATGAGACTCTACTCGTATGCTATTTATAGAGCAAAACCGTCTGTAGTGAACTTTGTTTATCTTGGTTTCTTTTTAAATGGAAGATGTACACTGGTTAGCCAGTTTCGTGTTGTATGATCTATAGTGATGATAAAAGCCTGTTACCCCAGTGTCTGGTAATATCTGTTGTTACTTTTTGCAGACAATGTGCAAATACAAAATGAAAAGAAAAATAAATGGCTGCCTTTCCATAGAAATCTGCATTTTTCTCCCCAGAACCCGTTTTATGGTTCTGCCCGCTGCCTGTTCCTCTAGTCATACAGAATTGAAGCACATACAAAGTAAGGTTGGAACATCCTTTAAAATAGCGAAGAGAAGATGAAAATAATCTGAACAAATTCACAAAGGCAGTATTTTCAGTATTTGTAACATTAATGCATTCAACCATTAGTATACCTGTTAGTAAGGAAATACTGCCTTTTAAAATATATTTTAGTACTGTGTGTAATTTTCAGGATATGTATTAGACACATGAGATTTTGCATTATTATTCCTGAGGAAGGAAAGAAACTGTATGGCAACTTCAAGGAAAAAAATTAACTAATTTAATGTGAACTCTACTTTGAATAGTTTCTGCTCCTTTAATTTTGTTCTGATACATATTTTTAAATGTTTACATGAATAGAAGACTGTTTTCTTCCCTACCATTTCTCCGGTTCGCTATTATAGAAAAATTGTAATCATTGCCACGCAGATAAACACAGCAGTACATGCATATATTCTGAATACTGTATATTCATTATTCACACAGTGTTTTGCTTTATTTTTATGAAACTCGGTGTATATCTATTTTCATTATCCTCTTGCATTATTTGCAATGGATTCTATGGCTTGGCAGAGCCACTTCAAATACCAGACATGATAAATGGTAATAGATTTCCCATTATACAAATGCTTTTTTATCCTCTTAGTTTAATTGCTGCATTTCTCACTCCTTCTATTGTGCACTCTTGATGACCAGTGTCCCCACAGTCATTTCCTTAGCTGAAATGAGGATTAGATTTATATGCGGGAGAGCTGAAAACACACTTGTTTCAGTATCAAAGAGAAACAGCTGTGTTTTGTTTGTGACTGGAATTTCCTCTGAGGAAAAACCCAATTGTCTTGGGACACCCAGGCAATTCCCCTGGCTAAAGAAGTTCTCTGAGCCTCTCAGAGGAGGGTAAATTGGATCTTAATATTCAGGTTTATGTCTGAATATGCTTAAAGCCTAGTGATGAACCGAGAGAGAGGAGGAAACGGCATGGTTCCTCTAGTCTTATTTGTAGACTTGTATTTCAGCATCATGAAAGCAGGCAAAATCTGGTGCAAAATGGTATTTTGATTGGGAAAAGCATATCAATTCCTCTGCTACAGCTCCAGTGAAATTAATTGCAAATGCACGTGGTCAGTAGAGGTGAGACAAGAAAAAGCAACCTGGACAGGCAAGCAACTGTGTGTGGGGAGCTGGGGATCACTTCTCAGGCTGTCTCAGAAATGGAACATTTGAAGCTCTGTGTGATCTGATCAGGCTCCCTGGGCTCTTGCAGCTGTGGCAGAAGCAGGAGGAGAAGCCCCGTTGCCCGGCCCCGTCCCTCAACCCATTGCCAGTCCCACGTGCATGTTTCTCATGCAACACAAACATTTTCAGGCTTTTCGTCTTCTGTATGAGGCTTTGAATACATACATTACGTCTAAATTTACCTGTACTTAATATACAGGTACACACCTGTCAATGCTTTAAACTCTGTATTTTAAAGAAAACAAGATGGAGTCAAGAAGATAATCTTTCGTGCTGTTACATAAAGATTGACCTCTAAAGCACGGAGGGTTTATTAAGTTTTAAGGGTCTGTAATTGGAATTCTTGAATTTGAAATTTGGTGTTAGCTCCTCTGGGATTGCCATTTGTGCTGTGCTGCTAACGCTGCCATGCGTTCAAAGCAGCTCTCTTTTAGCCCTTTCCTTGCTGGAAAGCTTTTTGGGTCAGTCTGTATTACGTTTTCCTTTGGTTCCAAACTTACACCTTTGAGTTAGAATTTACCAAACTGTGCATGTGTCTTACCAGCCTAAAAAGTGGGCGGGTGACCCTGGTAATTAAGTGCAAAGACTCAGTGGCACAGCACTGCTGAGGTCAGGCATCAGAGGTGAATTATTCTGTGTCATGTCTCTAAGGGGCCTCCTGAAAAGATGCAGTGTGTTGCTGCCTGCGGCAGTTGGACTGTGGAAACAATTTGCGACTTCCTAAGTCATCTGTGGGGTCAGCAGAAGTGTGGGCTAGAAAAGGTGCTCAGAGAGTTGGTAAACTCCCAAATGTCCAGCTATTGAGAGCAGCCTTTAGCCCTCAGGTATTGACTCAGTAGTGGGGCTTTCTTCTATAAATCCGGAGTTTACCTGTGGGTTCCTGGAAGGCACCTTTGAGCTCCCCTGGGACCATGGTAAGAAGCAGTTGAGAACTGCTTCTGCCATTGTCTGAATTCCCACACAGAGAGGGAAGAATATTTTTCCTGCTTCAACTGCTAAAAAGCACTGAGAGAGGCTCAGCTCAGTAGAAAAGGCCAACCAAAGTGCTATTCCCGGTGTGATTTGGGTCTGAAGGTCAGATGAAAGGGAGTAGTAACGTATCCATCAGGCAGAGTCCTCAGCAAGTGTCCTTCTCCCAGAAGAGTGTGGGGGTGAGCAGGGCTGGGCAAGGAAGGCAGTGAGACCCGTGTGCCGTCACGAACCCTTTCCAAGGTCCTTCCACCCAAAGAGAGTGGGAAGAGTCCACGTTTCTCTGCGTGACCCTCCCTGACTTGGGAAGTGTGCTGTGAGGAGATGGAGAAGGGCAAGAGGGGTATCGGGGGCAGAGTGAATGGGTGCCTGATCACTAACATGTGCGGCTCAGACCTAAAACTGCTGCCATGGGGGGGGCAAAGCACATCCCGTTACCACTGCTGCCTCTCTGGCCCAGAGATGCAAGTCGGGGTCTGGGCAGTCAGAGGATGGTTTGTGGAATCGGGGCCGCACAACCCCAGTCCTAATTTTTGTTGAACGCGGAGAAAAATCGTACCTATGGAAGTTCTGCAGATTACCGCTTTGAGGCAGTACTGGGCTATGCAAATCTGCATTTACCTGTGCTTGAAAAGACAAATTAATGTGACTAAGCTTTGTGATGACTTAGTGGTAAACCTCTGCTGTTGTTCTCTCCCAGGCATTCAAAAGTCCAGAAAATTATTCGTTTGGAAATCTGAGTTTCAGTGACTGCACATGAGAAAATGTCAGAATAGTAAGCTGAATGAAAGAACAGGTAGCGCTGTATCTTCTCTGCTAGTATCTCAAATGGCTATTCCTTGGGTAGATTTATTACACTGTCTCTAATATATTGTATATGTATTTCACCCTACTGTGCTGCCTGTATTTGACAGGGGGTAACCTGGGGACTATGAATGGTGTCTTGTCACCATGTGACCCACAGGCTTTTGGTTTTTCACATCCACTCAGTCACCAGACCTGGCTGGACAAAAGGACCCCTTTTCTTTTAGGTGCACCAAATCCACCTTGTCATGCTGGCTTTGAGTCCTTGTTACAGGTCCCTCAAACTCCTTTTTATCCCACAAAGTAGGCCCTCTTCAACATCGCTGCTCCATCCGGGTGTGTTGGGTCTCACCAAGAGTCCAACCCACACAGACCCTTGGGTAGTACGGCTGGGAAGAAACCTCTGCTGTCTCCTGCAGCACAAACTCCTGGTGAGGGTTTGTATGGGGCTGACTTCTCGTGGGGACCCAGAGTGGTCCTGCCAAGAGCGAGGCATCTGTCTTACTTTCCCCTAAATTCCCTGGTAATTCTGCCCAAAATACGCTTCGTGTTTTCTGTTACTCACTAACCCCTGCTGAGAAGCAGCTATATCCTGGGATGCTGCCTGGGGCTGCCGGCTGTCCTCTGCTGTAAGCAACAGCTTACGAAAATAAAATCTCTCCAGCAGTTTTGAAGGTGCAGCCCTGAACTGCCCCAAGGCTGCTCCATCCCCAGCAAAAATCTCCGGGATGATCCATCATCCCACTTCTGCAAGTAAGAGGTGGGACCCGGGATACATCAGGCATTTTGTTTGGGGAGCTGAGGTTCAACAGGTGACTTGGGTGTCCCGGGCATGGTGGCTTCGCTCTCAGGTCTGCAGGACATTGTCGATGGTTTCTGCAGACACAACAAGTTCTTTTGCAGAAAAGTTTCTTCAGTAGGACTTGGGCTGCCAGGGCCATTACCAGCACATAGCCCCAGGGCACGAGTACTGGTGCTGGGTTTCTAGTGAACTGGTCCCATAAAATGGAAGGCTTTTATCTCCTTTGCTCTGGTAAGCTCTGGATTAGCTTTCTGGTGAAGTGCAAGCATGCACTCATATGTGCTAAGGAATAATGTTACTTTGCAAATTAGTATGTTAATGTAGTATCAGATTCCCAGCCCTTAACAGCAGGAGACTGGCGATAGGTTTATAAACATCAATGAATGATTTTATTCATCTGGACAAGATAACAAGACAAAACAGCCCCGCGCTAGAAGTATTGGAAAGGGTCTGTGTCCCCCCTAGCTCTGTCTCTGCCATCCTCCCCCTAAACCCCCTTCCCTCTCCCTCTGCCACTACATAAAGCACGGCTCCATTTCACAGTAATCATAAATTAATTTCGAGCCAGCAGCCCCTCACAGAGCCAGGCAGAGGTGCGGAGGGAGAAGCGGCACAGAGCCATGTGAGTGGAGCGCTGGATGCTGCGGTCGGGGAAGATGTTTGCTGTTTCGCTCAAGTGCCGGCTCGGGGTGGTGAGACGGAGGAATAAAGGTATGGTGAGAGCAGAGCGGCTTGCTCCTGCCTGCGAGAGGGACTTGGAGGGGACTCACTTGAACGTTTACTTTTCCTCAGCTGGGGAGGAGGAAAAAACCTATATGGTCTGTCATTGATTTTCACCCTTGATCTGCGTTGGCGGGGGGGAGCAGGATTATTTT
Organism: Astur gentilis; assembly: GCF_929443795.1. Lineage (NCBI taxonomy): Eukaryota > Metazoa > Chordata > Aves > Accipitriformes > Accipitridae > Astur > Astur gentilis. The sequence continues at coordinate 13,726,975 of NC_064902.1, read as the reverse complement.
ACTTTCTTTCTTGCATGTGGTATATTTTTCAGTGGTTGGATTTTATTTTTTTTTTTCCCCGTTGACTCTCTGGATTTTTATTCTATCCATCTGCCATAGTTATTATTGAATTAAAGTAGATTTAGGTGTGCCTCAGAGTCTCACAAGGTTTTCCTCCTCCCATGTGGGAGCTGTTACTTTGCAGGGAGAGGCACTTGGGTGTTTGCTGGACTCCACCAGGCAGTTTGGAGTCCTGATGTCTGCCCCTCCCCACGCTCCTTCCAGGAAGGGAGTGGGTTGAAAGGATGGGAAACCTGGGAGGATAACGGGGAGAAAATCAACTTTGAGAAGATTTGAGGAGCAGTAATATTTTAAGTATATCTCAGAGTAAGTTAACCCGAGACAGGACAGAGCTTCTGTTCTCAGAATCCTGCAGCGTTGCGTGCGATGAGAAAGAAAGTTTTTTGATGCCGGACTGTGATCCTGGGGTCCTGTGATGCCAGTTTAGTTGTGTGAGTGTTAGATGGTCTCTGAACTTCGGTGGTGGAGGTTGCTGTGGCTGCAGAGCTCTGGGCTCACAGGGCGCCCTGCAGCCTGGGCTCAGTCCCCTCGCGTTGCCTTTGATTTCTGAAAGGTTTGCATTTTGATGGGGCCTGGAGCCATTGCTAACTGCTGGGAGCTCTGCTCTTGCGTGCAGCCCTCCTGCAGCAGATCAAAGTCCTTTGGAATAAAGGAAGATGACCTGCGTTTTTATAGGGACCTCTAAAGAACAACAGTTTTTAGGAGCTCGGTGTAACTCAGATGTTATTGATTTCAGGCTTCACTGAATGCATAAACTCAGCTGTTAGCCTCACTTAAGGGGAGAGAGACTTCTTTGCTGGTGCAGGGATTTGTGTGTTGACACATGGGAACTCTGTCAGGATCCTGGCAGGTGTGAGACTTTGGTAGCCAAGGGAAGGGCCTGAATGCAATGCATGCGTTTCTGAGGTGGGCTAGACCTTGAGCCGGGGGTGCAGTTCCTGCACGTTACTTGCCTAGTAAGTAAAAAAGTATTTGCTCAGATCAAGGTTGCAGTTCTACGGGACAGCCCTGAGTACAGAGCAGGAGCCGGAGGACTGCTACGCTTGACATCGATTATTGGGGTACTAAGAGAGCAAAGGAGCCACGTGGGTTATGACTGCCTCGCCGTGCTCCTTCCTCTGGTGGGTGCGCAGGCAGTGTCGGGGACGCAAGAGGCATCAGCAAGACGGTCTCTGTGCTTTTTGCTGCGCGCAAGGACACGTTCACCCTGGGGTTACCGTCCCACTGTGGCAGCCTCGGAGCTGAGCTTATTTCAGATGTATGAATTTGTATTTGGCATCATTTGCCTTTGACAGTTTAAGTTTTATGCTGACGCTTCTTTGTTTCTTCTCCCTGGTTTGGAGGCTTCGTGGGCTTCTCTCTGAACTGGAAGGAGTTTCATATTTGCAATCAGGGTGGTATAAGCAGGATTTCCACCTCCTAGAGTGACGCCTGGAAGTGCTTGGATCAAACACAGCCCTGGGGTCTTCTTTTGGTGGGGAGATGCCACAGGAGTTTTTTTTCTTATTCAGTTTTCTAGGGAAGTTAGGAAAGACTGTTTTGACACAGGGAGAGTAAGTGCATTTGTGCCTGCAAGACGCTGTGAAAATGCAGCCTGAGATTGTAATGAAGGTTACAAAAATGTTATCCCTGTACTACCTGATAAAGTTTCAGTGGCTTTGGCTGAAATATTTAGAATTGACTTAAATCACCTGCATTTCTTAGTGACACATTTAAATGAGAGAATCACTAATCCAATGCTAAATTGTACTGCTTTGATCAAGGATTAAACTGAGCTGGAACTGGCTTTTGGGACTAGAGATTTGAAATGAACAGCCAGAGAGCGACGTTGTTACTTGTCTTCTATATTTTGGGACAGCTGATGTTTAAAGTACATCCCCAAGAGATCGAGCAAAAATAAATAATGCCTAGGCACTGTTGCTGCCAGAATGAGCTCATCATGACTGGGCAGAAATTAAGGATGGGAGCTGGTATGAATTATGCTAGCAAGTAACAAACTCAGCTGCATTTCCCATCTGTAAATGCTCAAAAACTATCTATCTGTTCCATCCTAGGAGATGGTTAGGCCTGGTAAAAATATTTGTTATTTCGCACTAAAAATCACACCATCTTTGTATCAAAGACCTAGCGAAGGGGTCTGCAGAGGGATGTGTGAAGGAGAGTGGCCCAGCCCAGGTATCTGTCTTCTGGTCCAGGCATTTATGTGACCCTGTGTCCCAAAACCACGCGCTCTGCCTGGGTCTGCGGCTGGATGCTTGCTAGGCGAGATACCCCTTCTGCTCAAAGTTGATTGTAATTTAATTGTAAGGTAAGGTGTTCAAATTTCAGCTATGGTGGCTGCTGGTAGTTTTATGTAGTTTTACATTTAAACATCCTCATGGAAATGAGGGTTGATCTCCCCGTACTAATTGCTACTCTCTGCTTCATAAGAGACCCTTCCCACAGGCTGGCACTTCTTAGGCAAGCTTTCCTCCAACTCCCTGCTTTCTGCTGCATTTTCTTTTTCTTCCCTCAAACTCCGGCTGCTCCTCCCCAGCTAATCCCCTCACTTCAGAGAGAAATTCTTGCTTTCGGTCCTCTTGGATTCCTGCTTTCCTTTTCTTGCGGAGCCCTTGAGCTTTTCCTGGCATGGGGAACATTGACAGTTAATCCGGCAGGCATTCGTACGGCTGGCCGGGGGCAGGCAGCGCTTCCCTGCCTGCAGCTCGGCAGCCGCCTTTGGCCAACATCGGCTCGTACAGCTCTAGGGCTCCTCACTCCTCTCCAAGGTCTCTTCATCCTTTGCATCCTTTGAAAACCCCAAGGAACAAACAGTCACTTGTCCAACACAATAATTAAACTTTCCTCAGTATTAGTGCTTTTTTTCTATTGGAAAAGCTAAAAGGCGTTAGCAAATGCTGTGCATGTCACGTAGCAAATGCCTGTTTGAAGGGTTGTTGCCCCCCACGCCTGTGTTACTGCCATGCATCCCGCTGCCACGATTTCTGTATGGCCATGCCTGATGTTCAGCTGAGGTCAGATTGGACTGTTTGGAGAGGGATGGGAGGTGGTTGGCTTCCCTGGGAGCCCACAATTACTGCAGCAAATCAACTGTATTTTATAAATAAGTAAACAGAAGTGGTAGAGATCCTAAATCATTAACCAGATACATGTGTCAGCCTGAAAAGTAGCAAATGTGGCAATTTAAAGTTGCCTTCACTGTTTCTTCTGCTTTCCAAAGCCTGCAGCTCAAGGGAGGGGGTGCTCTGTAAGAGCTGGTGAGACCAGGGGCCTGGACTCTGCTGCTGTGGCAGAAGAAAAAGCCTGGTTTCTTGGTTCGAGATGCTCAAGCTTAAAACATGTTTATTTTTGTCCACTCTAATTCCTCCCAGTGTGTGGTGTGAATGATGTCAGAGTAATAAAAGTCATTTTGCTGTTCCTTTGTCAAAAGCTGTCATTTGGAACATGCCAGACATCAAAATTCGTAAAAAAAAAAAAAAGTTCTGCTTTGCTTTTACTTATCTCTCTGTTTTTCAGCCTTTTAAGCTTCACTCAGTCATGTTTACTACCTTCTTTCTTTCTTTTTTTTTTTTTTTTTTTGGACTAGATGCTTCCTTTACTTTTTGTTCTTCCTCTCTTGTGTTTGAACGGGAACTGAGAAAATAAGTAAGAAAAAAAAAGAAACCACCCCAAAACCCCCAGGAACAAACTAGAAGAATGTGTTCAGAAAAACTGTCAAATAGTGTGAAACTTGCAATAAAATTATCAGTTTTAGCACAGCAGCTTTTATACCAAGATCCAGATTTTCAAAGATACCACATTTGTGCATGTAGGCATCCTGATTTGTCCTTTAGACAGAAGTTACAGTGCCCTGTTCAGTGTGGAAAGAAGTTTGGCTTTATTTCTATGTTTTTGTTGTGAACAGTTTTGTGGAAATCAATCCCAAGAATCAGGAACAGGCTCTCGCGCCATGTCGCCTTGTTTGCTGTACAGCAGTATTGTGCCGTAAAGCATCCTGGCGGGTTTCATAGCAAGGACCATTTCTGCGACTGGGTTTCTGTCACCAAAAGATTTGCTTGCTGCGGAAAAACAAGAAATGTTTTAGATCTCTTGTTGACAAGGAAAAAAAAAAAAAAAGAAAAAAATGGGTAAGCATGTAAACTGTTTCTATCCTGTGGTGTGGTGCCAAGTCCAGGGCACCGCACAGTGAAGTGTTGGAGTGAAGAGTTCTATGGAGCATCTATTCCTGGAGGAGGCAGCAGTTGTTATTATTGTATTTACCCCCTGGAATAGCCAGTAAAATAAAGCAGTTTTTATTTAGCAGGTGGGCAACCAGCACAGAGAGAAGCCAGACTTCTCCCCAAAATGCAGCCGTGGCACGGAGGTTGAACCCACGGTCTCGGAAACCTAAGGCTGAGCGCAATGCTATAGCCCTCGCTTGGCTGCTTTTTCTTTAGGACGATCGTTGCCTCCTGGGATTTATCCTCACCCGCATGTTTCATAGCAGAAGTCATCTCGGAGGCTGCTGCGGTGAATATTTATGGGGTTGTTCCTTCTGCAGCGATGAAAGCCGGGCAGTGGTGAACACAGGAAAACTCCCTAAGCCCAAACCACTGAGCTGGCAGTAGCTGTGATTCCTCTTCTGTCAGCTTCAGCCCTTTCCATATCTCATTAATAACTCACGATTGGGCATGTTTTATTTATGTCTCCTAATGAAGCCCATTTTTCAGCCTGGTGCTCTAGCATCCCAGGTGACTGTCACCTGCTCTGAGCGCAGCACGGCTCCTTCGGCCCCAGCTCATCCCTCATCTTCCTCTGGGCTCTAGGGGCAGAGAGGATATTGGTCTCACAGGGGGGTAATTGAATGAAAAAGGGCCCTCGCAGCCCAGAGGCAGGTGATAAATCCTTGCAGGGAAGCCAAGTGTGCAAGACAGCATGTCTGAGGTGGCATTAACCCTTCCTGCTGGAAAGGTCCAGCATGTGCTGGTATCCTGAGGGCAAATCCTGCCCAGATCCCACACGTATGCTTTGGTTGCAACAGGAACGAAAGCCCACTCTGCATTGCCATGAATACATTAAACGAGTGCAGTTGCGCTGGCCCATGCGGCAGGTGCGCCGTCCCTTTGCCGTGATGCACAGTTAGTCCTAGGCTGTTTCTGGAGTGGTTTGGAAAATTTGGGCTTTGTGGTCCCTAGTTGTAAACTACTGAAAAAAGGGGTGAATCCCTTATGGTTCTTGTGCATGTCTATGCATCCTTTCTGGTTTGCATATAAAACTGTGTACGGATTGGTTTTTTGGTTTTGGGTTTTTTTGTTGTTGTTGTTAAAGCTAGAAACAGGGGTTGGGGACTCTTCGTCCAATACCTTCCATTTATGTTATTGTGATTAACAATTTGTGTGTGCTGGGGGTTTTAATGGGCATTTATTTTCTCTGTAACGACTACCCCAGCTGTCCCTGTTGAGACTCTCAGCAGAAGCCTAGGACGGTGAGAGCAGGTACCGGGGCACGTCAGGGCTAATGCATGCTGGCAATGCTTGAGAGGGCCCCAGGATGGGAACAGTGAGGGGATGCTGTGGGTCAGCATTGGAGTGGTGCTGGCAGAGCCATAGCAAACTGAAAAATTAGCTTTTTAGACTGACCCCATTCCTCTTTGCACGGTGGAGGATAGGGTTTTCCAAGAGGTGGCTGCTATTTAGGTGGCTAAAGGCGTAGATGGATGCTTACTGGAAAAAAACAAAAGAAACAAACAAAAACCTAAAGAAAAAAATTATCCCAGCTCCCTAAATATTTTCATTGCCTGAGCCTTTTTGATTTCACAGTCTCTTGGCAAGACAAATAGACTTGCAGCCCAAAGAGGCAGGAGGTGTTCTTTCCAGCAAGGCTGTGTGAAGTTGGAGGAGGGGTTTCTGTGCCTTGGACAAGCACGTTTCCCACCATGTTCTGATGACCAGCAATTTCAAGAATTGGGAGGGAGATTTATGAACATAGCTAGGAATTAACACCTCCTTAATTCCAGTAGAAGCTAGGAGCCTAGACAGACTTGGAAATCTGTTCCTTGATGCCCAAGACACTTAAATACATCCCACCCACATATGCCCGTTTCTTTACACATCTCACTAAATGGGAAAATCCAATTCTTTAGCTCCCCCCTTCCCCCTCCTTTATCCCAACCAAGAACTTTTTGGTTGAACTTGTCTCAAAAACTTGGGTTTTTTTCAATCAGGATGAGTATTTTCACCAGAAATGGCTTTTAAAATCAGTAGAAAGGCAGTTTCTGCTTTCCCCAGGGAATACACAGATAATGGATTTTTTTGTTGTTGTTGTAAATAAAACTAGTAGTTGGGTTTTTGATACTCTTTCTAGTGCTTGTGAGCTGGGGGAGTGATCTGCACGTGCTCGTGCTGTGGTGAGTAAATGGCAAGAGACGGCAGCCCTTGTTGGCAAGGGGTGACCTACAGTTCCCACGTGGTGTGGAGAGCCCCTTGCAAAGATAACTTGGCCCTTTGCTGCTGCACGATGAGACTGCCAGACCTGTTATCTGGCTGTAATTAGGAAGCAGAGTGTCTGCTTGGGGGTTGAGAGAAGCCCATTAAGGAGGATGGGGTAAATGAAGAGCAATGAGCTAATGGCAGAGTGGAGTGATAAGTCAAGTGCTGGTTGAAGGAGGGTTACTGCTATGGGTGATATACCATCTCACAGGGTGGCACTGGGAGGACAGACGTACCTCCCTATTCCCACTCCATCACCAGCTTTTGATATTTAATTAAGAGCCGTGTGACGTTCTTGGGGTTTTACCTGCTGGGGTCGTTGGGTGAGGGGAAACGTTTCCATCTATTGTGGTAGCAAGGAGGAAGTTTGAAAACATGTTTTTTACAGCCCCAAAAGATAAATGGTTTCCTGCCTTATGCGGGCAGCTTGTGATTTAATGTTAAGCTAAAGCTGGGAGGGAGGGCAGGAAGACTTGACTCTTGAGCACTGATTTTGACTTTATACTCGTCTTCGTCTCAGCCCTTTCCACCCTTCAGGTCTCTCATAACTCACCTTCAGGCACATCCTCCCTCTGTCCTTGGGCAATGGGTTTTTTATTGATCCTGGGTTGTGCACGATTGGCAGTCTTGCAAATTAAAGACAGAACTTGACAGGAGGACAAGGAGGGCGTAGAGGCCACACTGATGCTCTTGGGACCATTTGCCGTGGCTCCAGTCGATGGGGTCCCTGCGAGGGGATGCACCGCTGCAGCAATGGGCAGCCTGGACGATGGCATCAAGACTTTCAAGAGCAGTCTTGAGGAGTAATTTTAATAGTACCGTCTGTAGCCTGGTCATAAATTTGTTCTTATGCTTCTCTTTTGCTGACTTAGAAATATGAATGAGGCATGGTGTGCGGGAAGTCGTTTGCTGCTGTATTGCCAGGAGGTCTTGAGCGGTGTTGTAGAGCCTATTATCGATCAAGGCTTAAGTGGATGGGTTTGCCCATTGGAGGCAGGGCCTTGAACATCACCCTCTGCCCCATGTGTCCCTGGCACAAGGGCATGTCGCGGTGACGCACAGGCAGCCCCTGAGGCTAGGAAGTGCTGCTGATTTGCATCTCCAGTTTGCAAGCTCAGCCAGGTGTTTCTGGAGAATGAAGAAAAATTTCTTTGACTCAGATGATGTTTAATCTGCTTTATCGTATAGAGAAAAATCAGGCCTTGAATTTGGAAAGCTGTAGAAGGTCCATGAGGTCACCATTGGCCAATGTGCAGAGTGTATGAGACAGACATGTGAATTCAGATGACGGTGTGGTTTGACAATTGCCATTTAACTGTTTCTTAAATAAAACCTAGTTTGCCAGAGTTTGGAAGAAACAGTGAGCTCAGGGTCAATATAAACAATATTTTAAAAATATTATTTCAGAATTAGCATCTTTCTGCTTATAGGTGTGTCTGAAGCTTCTCTGTTTCCATTGTATACATGTCACCAGAGGGGGTTTGGGTGTTAAAACTGTAGATCTAAAGTTGTTTTCCGTCTGATAATTGAGATACTTTTCTCCTGACTCCATTCCTTACGTACATCTATGTGAGATTTTTGCCTACTTCTTCTGAGTCAGTGAATAACACAAAGCAGCCTGGAAACCAGCATTTAAAACAGGTGAGGAAATACCTTGATCTCCTATTCCCCTGCACCTGTAGAGCTTTTTATCTGTAGCGTCTCTTCCCTCGTGTACAGGCATCTGACTTTGCATACTCATGGGTATGTGCCAAATCACACTTCTTCATTTATTTTGGAACTGACAGGGGATCTGCAGTAGGTCTGTCTGGAGGCCAATCTGCTCCTGTGCCCCAGGGCCACGTCAAGGAAATTCAGGGGTTTTTAAACTCTATTAGCTTCTCAGTTGCTCTGCTCCCTCAGTGTGGCAGGAAGTACTTTTGTTTTAATTGTGAAAATCCACCCAAATTTGACAGAATTTAATCTAAAATCACCCCATGGGCACCCCCAGTAAATATTGTATAATGCTTTTCTCCCTCCTTATGAGTCTTAAAATTCAGGGCTCCCACCAGGCTGCTGTGTGCCTCCAGTGTGACATCTGAGGCAACTAGACAAAATTATAACCCCACATCAGTGATTTCTTTTCCTTAACTTCTTTCTGCTATATTTACCTACAAAAATATTTAAAAAAAGAAAAAATCCAAAAATCAGGTGCTAGAAAGGCAGGAATTCAAGTTATCTACAGACTGATGTTACTAGTACGAGATGTTTTATATCCTTGCTGGCAGATCTAGGCTTTCTATCCCATCTCAGTGTAAATAACTGGTAAGGAACTAGGTTTTCATTTCATACTTTGATAGAATTACTTTGAATAGTAATGGATAAAATGAAATGGCTTATTAACTAACAAAATATTTTAATAGTGCATTGCAGAAGAGTAAGAGGACAAAACCAATGTGAAGTGAGGTTTCAGTGTTCTGGCTCTGGTGGAGTCCTGAGATGATAACAAGGCTACATATTAGCAAGGTATAAAGGTCTGTACTTTAATTTACATTCTTGTAATCTGGCCAAAAAAAGGATGTTTTTATGAGTTACACATACAAACAGAAAGCTAAACAACATTGGCTTTTGCTGTAGGCTAAAATTAGGGTCATTTTTCAGTTAGTTCCAACAAATCTGGTGGTCACTAGCTGCTCTCCTAATGCAACAGTTAGTGAGCAACAAGACGTGCTTCTCTAGCTTTCCGCTCCTTCCCTGACACATTATGCTGGCTCATTTAGCTCAGGAAAAAGGAGTTATCTATCTCCTTACAGAGTGGAATATGACAGGATGGGATCTGGGCAGGGTCCCTCTGTTCACTTCGGTCTTTGTTGTATGAGCTAGTTGTGTCCCACTGTACTCAAGGGGAAGGAAAATAGCACCATGTGCCTCATCCTTGGGTCTAAGTCCTTGGGAAAAAAAAATATTTCCATTGTTTTCTTTTAATAGGGCATTACAAAAACGTTTCTCTAAACGTGCTGTGTTGTGCATTTGAGGATCAGTGGGTCTGATGCACTGGAGTTGGGGTTATGTCCTTGCCCAGGCTGGCAGCCTAGTTAGTGCTGAACTTTTCTCCTCTTCTTGGTTTCACTTGGATCCTGAGGGTCATTGTAACCTAGTTTTTTTGTGAGCAATTTCTCTTTCTCTCTCTCCCTCTTGCTCTTTTTGCTTTACAGAGTATAGCCAGATAAATCTCACAAAGCCATGGAAATAGAATCATAGAATCATTTAGGTTGGAAAAGACCTTCAAGATCATCAAGTCCAACCATCAACCGTGCCCACTAAACAGTGTTCTGAAGTGCCTTGTCCATGTGCTGTTTGAACATCTCCAGGGATGGCGACTCAACTGCTTCCCTGGGCAGCCTGTTCCAATGTCTGACAACCCTTTCATTAAAGAAATTTTTCCTAATATCCAACCTAAACCTCCCTTGCCACAACTTGAGGCCATTTCCTCAACTCAACGGCAGTGTGTAATTCAGGGCTTGATAACTGATGTTGGGAGGGTGCAGGCGAAGGGTTGTGCTCCTTACAAAACCGTCACATGATTTGTCAATCCCCAAGACATCTGTGTGCGTTTCCTTTTTTACAATCTGTTTCAGGAAGCACAAAACCAAAAGGAAACTACCTGCCTTTTCAAATAAATTGTCTATCTTCACAACCAATACACCCCTTCTCATCTGAGTGCATTGGGCTGTAGAGGAACAGTCATGAGATAATATTTTCTCCTCATATGCACTCTTTTTTCCACCGAGAAAACATGCCTGAGCAGAAAACAAGTTCTGTGGACATTTGTCCAGAATCTTGCAGCAGTTTGCTTCGTACTGTTGCTATTGCTGTGACTGTGCTGCTTTGGATAGATTAGTGTCCGTTGTACTGGGGCCGAACACCAAATAAAAGAATAAAAGTGATTAAAACCCAACACTTGCTGAGATATCTGTGTGTGAACATACTTTTCACCAAGGTACCTCAGCCTAAATGTGAAGTTATCAGAGACTCAGCTTTTTCTATGAGAAGATGTAGCCTTTTTTCTCGTGACTGGCGTGTAACCAAGAGGAAATATCATCCTTTTTCAGTCAAAGGCTTTGCACATAACTCTTGGGGTTCTTTTCCCCTCTCCGCTTGCTTATATCTCGTTTTGCTTATAATATGTTTGCATATCTTTAGAAGTTTTGGGAAATTAGGGATGTAACTGATATGTCTGGCAGCGAGGAAGGCAGAGTCTTTCTCCTCATCTAATTTCTTCCCAGGTCTATTGCGACTCATGTGAGTGGTCCAAGAAATGGAGAAAACTCCCCAAACTTCCTTGGGAGTTTTTTTGGTTAAAAGGGAGAGTCAGAACCCAGAGATCCATGGGATCTATAGAGTTTTGATGTACCTGCCATTAGAAACTTCTTCCTCAGGACAGAATGAGCTTTTTATCCACAGTCAGACTAAAGAGAAAGAGACATTTCCTTGAGAAATAGGCAATGACTGGGTAGTCAGGACATTCACGTGAGCAGTGAGATCCCAGCTCAGATCCCTGATGTGCCTGATTTAGACCTGGAGCTGGAATTGGCATCTCAGGTTATTTTAGGTTATCAGTTATGATATGTACAGCCTCTGTATCATCACAGGAAAAAAAAAAAAGTTCAGTTTTTGCAAGACAAAAAAGTACTTCCCTGCTCAGATCTGCTGCCAGTGCAACAAGAAATGCACAGAGAGATATGAATCCAATAACACAGGTCTCTCATCCTGAAGTAATTCTTTCTCTGCCTGTAAGTGAGGGTTCCAAGGGATCGGTTTATCCACTATCTGTTCAGTGGTCCTAGCTGGAAAATAAAACAGTGGCCAGTTAGTTTACTTACCAGCCACTGTCCCTATGTATTAGCAACATGTGTGGTCTTATATCCCAGAGAAACTGGCAAGGTCTTGTCTTTGACAAAACCATCCCAGATTGGTAAAGCGGGAAGAAATAACTCCTTTTTGTTTCTATGATACGTAGCTGAACATTCATAAAAATGAGACGTTTTCAGAAAGCAAGGGATTTAAATAGTCATAGTATACTGTGTTCCTCCTGTAAAGCAAGCATTGCTTCCCTGAGCAGTTAATTTCTTACGCATTATCTTTCTTTGAATCTATTATGTTTTCTGATGAACTCCCTTCCTGCCCTGGAAAGAGCTATTGTTTATAGTTTTGTCTTCAAGCAATGATCATAATAACAGATACTAAAATGACTCAAGACATTCAGGTACTAGAACACCTGCATTTATACATTCTTTTCTGGGAAGAAAACCCCCAAAACGTAGAGAGGGGATAAAACAGACTGATTTGAACAACAAAAAGCAATTCTAACATCCCTCACAGAGTAAATTAAAATGATTGTTGTGTTTCTGATAGTTTTTTTCTTGGAAAAGAGTCAAGAGCTGAGCTTTTGTTGAGTAAGTTCAGGCTTTGTCTGTGTGTCTGTCTAGCTAAGGTGGTATCATTTGGTGCAGTGGAGTAGGCTGGTTTCAGGTCGCAAGCAGTACAGGAGATGTGCTGATGGTTAAAACCTCGGTGGCCAGGTCCACCCTGATTTTGGGAACCTCAGGGGGTGAAGTAAATCCCGCGCAGCCCCGACCCTGCAGCGTATCCATATTGCTGCTGGTAAATGCAGATGGATTAGCTGCAGTCTTGGGCTCATGCTCCCTGTACTGCATAGGGACATACTCAGCGAGAGAACAAGAGCTCGGTCCCTTTCCCACATCTAGGCATCAGATGAAGTTCAACCCAAGGACTGAATATCATCAGCCTTTAAAAGCTGTTGAGGGTCCACATGAAGAGAGATGGAGATGTTACTGGTGGAAAACAATGTCCACTGCCATATTTGTTTTGCTGTCATGTCACGCAGTCCTGCTTCATGCAGGGTGGGTATGTTGAGGAGCTGCTTTTTGGGCAGAGCATATGTGGCTCATGTGCCCATCTGTGGGGGTAGGAGCCAGGTCCCAGGTGCCCCAGGGTGGAGCACTTGGGTCCAAGAAGATTGAGATGAACAAAACCTGGGAGGTGGATGGGGACACAAAGTCATCAGGTGGCTGGTGTGAACTTGTGTCATGGCACTGAATTCAAGGACACTGTGACTGCATTGGCCTGGGATTTGCCCCAAGGACCTGTTTTGTTTAGGGGCTTCTTTGCAAACCCTGCGTTGGACACCCATAATTTGGCTTGGGCCTTTTGAAGACTTAAAGTATCGAGCTGGATCTAAGTAAGGTTGTCCCTGCAATGCTGCCTTTTCCCCAAAGGGAGCTGTGAAATCTCATCGAAGCTGAAGGTCTCCAGAGGTGGCCTGGGATCACAGGAGGAAGTTTGTTTGTGCATGTCCCTGTCATGTCTGGGTTGGAGCCTGGATCCTCTGTGGTTGCCGCTTTGGAGCCTATTTCAGGTCCATGCTGATGTCGTCCCACCACAGCCACCAGGAATGTGACTTAGAGCCGTGGTGCCTGGAGGGACCCCAGCAGGACCCGTCTGACCAGTAGGTTGGTATGATAGGACCAGTGGGACAACCTCCATTGCTGGCTTTAGCCATGTTCTTGGGAGTTGTTGGAGTTACCAAAGCTGGGTTGCCAGAACCCTGCTGCACCCAGAGTATTTGCCACCCCCCCCTTTATCTGCCACTTATACTGTAGCTTGGGGTAGCATGATTTTTTTCATTTTCCAACAGTTGCACCACTTTTTTTCCCTGCACGTAAGCATCAAATGCTGTTTGCTGAATATTTCACTTGTTCTTATTTGGACTGAAGGTTTCTGTTACCACTGGCCCTTAGGGGACCAATTTAGCTGCACTGAACCAGTTTTGGTGTTCAATTCCTTCTTTTCAAAGAGCTGCATTTCCACATCAGTTGAACCCTTCGTATGCTGGCATCTTCCACACTTCCAGCTCAATGAATGTTTAAAAAAGATATTTCTCCCTCCTGTCTATCCCCACACATATATATGCCTCTGCTATCTAAATGGTGGGGGGACATGAAAGTCATGCTGAGAAGCGGGGGAGATTTTAATGTAAATGATATACCGCAAGGGACACAACCTCATTCCGGCTGAGTGAGGTTTTGTGCACAGAAATGCAAAATATTCAGCCCATGTATCATTAAAGTGTTGCAGCAAAGGCTCTCCTAGCCAGCAAGTGCCTGAGTAAATTCTGAATTGCTGACCGTGTCTCAGCTCTCTGAACCCAATCTGTGCTGTGATACCTTCTTTCACAATTGCAAACACGTCCTGCAGCATCCCATTGGTTGCAGGGTTCTTGTCCCAAGTAAATCTTCTCCCTCTTGGTGTCTTGTGGCTTTCATACCTTGATGGGGAAGCCTGCAAAATTCACTTTGTTCTCCTCCAGTCTTGGTAAGCGATGCAGGCAGAGGAGGTAATTTCATAGTCTGTTGTGCTTTTCTGATAAAATACACAGGATTAAAGATGATATGGGTGTTTTGGTGCCCATAGTATTATGAAATAATGCTTAGAGACTGGAAATGCAATACATGTAAGTTTTGTTTTAGGTTATGAATTTCCTTTATTTAACCAAAGTTTGTGACCTTGATGTCATGGTGGAGAAGAGAGGGCTTTGTGTTTTATTACAGGGAGTTTTCAGAAGCATCATTCTGACTTCAGTACATGGGTCTTTTCATGAGGCTGGTGCCCTGCAATCACACAGATGCTTTAGAAAAGCCCATCTCACTGTCTTATTTGAATCATCTTCCCACACTCAGCTGCATGGGAATCACCCCATTCAGAATTTACAGAATAAAGATACTAGAGCCAAAGCAAACTTCTGGAGAGGATCCCTGAAGGTGGTGTGTGCATGTATCCTGCACTGAGTGTGCAAATACCCCTAAATCTTATATATTCCTTCTGGGCCATTAAGCAGGATCCTTATTTCCCTTCATATTGTAGCATCTGAGTGATGGATTGCAGAACTCTACCTATTGCCTGCCTATCAGTTTAACTTCTCAAAGCCCTTTGGGAAGCCATGGTGCTGTATAAGCAGAAGATATAATTACTGAGAGGTTTTTTTGCTGTAGCTATTGGCACAATAGCATCCAAACGGTCGTCTTCACCCTAGCTGGCACAACACTTTCTCAACGTAGGATGGAAAAAGCCTGATGAAAATAGGTCAAGGGACCACGATGTAAATGTTAGTACTTAAGATCTCTATCAGAAGCTGGTGTAACACAGCTTATGTGCTATGTTGGCTCGGTCTGGTATGTGGTGTGCTGGGGAGGTATGTGTTTTAATGCTGGTACTGTGTAAATTGTATTATACTAGTTGTGTGTTAATGTTAGTAGTATATTGTAGCCCTGTAGGCTGTGCAGGGATATACTGTGTGCAGGGCAATACAAAATTTGAATGATTGAAATCTCGTCCTCAGCATGGCTGGCTTCATAGAGCATCCAGGAGAGGCATTAGACATGTTCATGTATTTCCCTTCCCATCTCGCACACAGGCTGTTATCCCCCCCCGGCTCCTGTTTACTGGACGCTGCTGCTCAATGCTGCGTAGTCAGACTCTGCTATTTAGGGATAGCACTGAACCAGCATTATTGGTTTGCTTTTCTCATTCCATAGGTGTGATCCCCCCCTTCCCTTAAAGCCACAAAGAGAGCGGGGTAACACATGCAGAAGACCCTGCCTGCACACTTGGGCTTGCAATGACCACCCAAAGCCCAGGACACCTTGCTCTCCCAGTTCTCCCCTGTGCAAAAAATGTCTCTGAACTGGTTCCGTGCTTGGTGGCGAAGGAGATGTCAAGCTGATCCCCAGCACAAGCCCAGGTCATTGAGGTCTGTGATCCATTTATGTATTTGTGGCTTATCCTCTCGGCTCTGGTAGTCGAGTTATTAAAATGAGGCTTGTCAGCACACCGAAGAGGGTTGGGGGGGGCTTTGCATCTTTCATGCGGTTTGATCCTGCTTGGCTTGTTAACACTCAGTTGCTTTTGTGATTAATTATTTAGTCTTCTCCCTCGGTACTGGGGTATAATAGCGCAACCCCCATTTCTGCTGAGATTCACAGATCTTTGCTTTTCCCTGCAAGCCCTTCGCGCCACCTCAAAGCGCAGAGCAAGGAGGTCCAGGCTGTGGCGCTTAAAGAGCCCGTCAGCTGCCGGAGCTGCTGCTGCTCACCCTGTGGCAGCCAGGCAAGGACCAAGGCTCTGCCCGCGCGTGGCTGTCGGTCCCAGCTAGTGCACGTACTGAAGTCAGTGGGGAGCAGTGGGCAGAGCTGTCCCAGAGTGCCCTGTCCCTCCAAACACGGCCTTTCGCTCCAGCGGGTGCTTGCTTGATGGGGAGACACCAGAGGGGGCTGGCGTTGACTCCAGGTGTGCTCAGACACGAGAATCGCAAATCGGAGGTGAACTTGTCAGTAGAGAGACTTTATTTGGGGAGTCAGGCTTGGCCGTCCCCTTCCCTCTCTCTTTTGGATGCCTTTTGAATAGCTTGCAGTTGTACTCACTCGGGCATAGCTTCTTCAGCCGTTTGGTTTCGGGGGTGCTGCTTGTTGCCTTGATTTGCTCTCTAAGGACGCATATGCAAAGAAGTTTGCTACTTCTCTGAACCCAGTGCGCAGGCACCTGCTTGCACATTGCACCCGTGGTGGGGCAGGTGTGCAATGCCCCCCAAGCATGCTGCTGTGGTTAGGTGCTGGTGTGTGTTCGCACACTCCATGTGCGTAGATGGGCGTAGGGTGAATTTGTGCCCAGTGGGTGCTGTGGTGGTTGTTACTGGGGTTATATTTTGAAATGGGCGAGCCGAGTGCTTGTAACATCCGACCCATCGCCTGTCCTCTGGTGCTGCGGGGCCCACGGACCACGTGCAACTGCTGGCCCCTGGCTCTGGAAGGCACCTTCCTCCCTCCGCGAGCATCCTCAGCTGTGCTTCCTGCTTGAAGCCCCAACTGCTGGATAAGGCGAGGCCTGAGGTCTGAATAATTAGCAAGGAATTAGCTGTGTTTTCTTCATGAGACGGTCTCCCAGGTTCCTCTGATGTTTGCATCCCTCTCCTTTCATCTCATGCCTCTGTGGCAGGCGCCCTGCACAGCCGTGGGACGTGTGGGAGGCTCTGCCGAGGGGTGGGCAGGCGCATCCCAGCGCGGCGGGGTCGGGGATGGGAGCCGGTGCTCGTGCCTCAATCTTCTGAGTCCAGATGTGACTCGGGGGGGCACGAGTCTGTCCTTCACCCTGCTGCAAACTCCCCGTCTGCTGATGGACGAGCCATCTTCCTTCAGGTCTGTACAATAGTAAAGTGCCAACCGCCCTCCCCACCGAAGGTGTTGGAAGTGCTGATTACTTTATGCTTAGGAAGCTGATGAAACATTAGCCTGTGTTTCTTTGTGTTTTATTGGGGTCCGTAAATTAACTAGAAACTCAAAATGATGAGGAAAGGAGCCAGGGAGAGCAATTATTTTTTGGGAAGATGTTATGATTAATGGTTTTGCTACATGTTAATTGGAAGTGTTGGAAGTTTTAGCAAAGTAACACCTGAAGGCAGCTGATGCTGAGTGTATAGAGCAGACTACAACAGGCTGCATCACTTGCTGTTTAGGAAGCTCAGTAGTAACCAAGAAGGTGTTAATCAAATAGCATCTTTAAGACTTTGAGCTAGATGAGGGAGCCATAAAGCCGTAATCCTCTGAACATCCCCATGACCGTTTTTAAAGCTCAGGCCCCTGCGTGCAGACCGCTGTTGTCTGTGCTGCAGTTACCCCACAGGTTACAATTTTTGAATGGCTCATCCCTGCCAGATCCATTGGGGAAGTTTTACCTGACCTCCCAGGGCTGGAATTTGGTGCAAATCTGTGCAAAATCTTCTTTGGGGCTCCCTATGCAGATGTGGAGGGCTCGTGGCCTCTGCCCACGTGCCCTTACCGTAAAACTTTCAACACACAGATCCAAGACTTCAGACTCCTCCCGGGTGGGTGGCAGTGGGTCCCAGTGAGCCCTGCCTGCCCACCACAGCGTGATGGGGACCATCACCTTCGTGGTGCGGAGTGCCACTGAGGCCCTCCCTGTCCCTGGGGCCAGATCCAGCTTGTGGGAATGATGTCTCATTTCTGATCGGAGAATCATAGTGTGTGCCTCCACCTCTAGTGTCCATTAATGGCACATAAATAACCCGCTTGGGTCAGAGATGCCGAGGGTAATACGTAAGCTGGAAAGAATCCAGAGTGGAGGCTGGATTCACTGCCCTGGCAGTTAGATCACAGTAAAAATAAAATTCAAGCTCCAAATGCCCTTTTCTTTTTCAAACTCAACCAACTCTTGAAATTACCTTGGGCCACACCATAAGTGTAGGTACCCCAGCTGTAGATTTTTCACAACAAAACAACATTTTAAGACCCCAGTATCATAACCATTGAGCCATACTGGTCATATTATTTATTAATAGTTATCATTTCCAGGGCTGCTTCTCAGTATATTAGCTTCACTTCATACTGTTGCTTAGTCTACTTAATGCTCATGGAACTATTCATGTTAACAGGGAAAGCAACATACATAATAACATGTGGGATTCAGACAGTCTATAAGAATATGTTTACCTTCTCATTTTTCAAGAAATTAGCAAAAAAAGATAGTTCTGTAATAAAAGAGTATATGAAGTAAGGAAGTTTAAAATACACATTATATACAGCATCTTGGTAAAGTCCCACTTACAAAATCATTAAATCTCTCAAATTATTATCTAAATAAATATTTTATTGTATTTTAATGTGCTTTATTATATTCTACATTGCCCTGAGCACCTTGACTTCATAAATAAAAGAATATACTATGTAGAGACTTTGCAATACAAAAATTAATGCCTAAATGCTTGGAGACTTATAAAAATTTCAGCAGGTTTTCTAAGGCTAGTGATAAGGGTTCATAAACACACTAATTTTCCCACTCTTAAACATTTCAGGTCAATGGAGTACAAGAGGAGATGTTAACAAAATCAGTGCTCTCTTAATAAGAGACTGGAGTGTTTGGAGGGCAGCATACCCGACTGTTACACTGCAGCACTCCCTAATAACATCTCCAGACACTGCAATAGCAATAAAGCATGACAAGATTGTATAATAACACTATTAATCACTTTTTCCAGTAACATGAAAAGAGCATGTTATAGCAATCATCTAACTCCCACCCCCTTTCAGTGCCTCAGGAAATTTGGGGCAATTATTGCAGAGGACCACCATCTGTTGTTTTAGTCTCTAAACTCACTTTAGCTCCTTTTGGGGTGATGCATTCAGTGTGTTTTGCTTCTTGGAAGGAACTGGGAGCAGGACGCACCCGCGTGTCTGTCCCACCTGCCTGCCAGAAGAGGCTTTGGGAAGGGGACAAAGCCAGTTTGATACAAAGGCACGTTAAATGCGCTCAACCCAGCTCCCCTCCTGATCTGATCTCGAGTCCTCGCTTGCATTATTTATGTGGTTTTTTTCCTAGCTTTACGACCTGGGGGATGGGGCAGGAGGAGGGCTCTGGGGTGGGAGCACCTTTGTGCTTGGTTTATGATAGGAGCCCATTGCAGGCTGGGCATCGGTGCCCTCTCCAGCCCGGGGTCAGTTCTCCTGAGCCCTGGGCAGGGTTGGCAGTAGAAACCCTGATGCTGGTGCGGCTCTGCATCGCGCACAGGAGGATCCGCATGTCGCCATGACGTGTTCCCTGGCAGGGGAATGGTTCCAAAGTCCTCGGTGGCCAAAGAATCATCATGGGATAATGCCGCAAGCGGTGTCTGGATGGATGGCCAACTGCCGATAAAGCACACAACGGGGAAACTGTGGGTTCTTTCCCCCCTCATATAGATTTGCCTATCTAATGATCGCTTGGGTAGCAGACACATAAAATTGGGTTAGATGGAGAGGTTTCCAAAAGGATGCTACTTGACCTCTACCACCCACTCTTTCAAAAGCTTCTCAGTAGCCAGGAGGCATCCCAGAAGAAGGTAATTAGGTTTGCACTATTTCAACCTCCTCTGATCCCTAAGAAAGAGTTAATTACAGTCTTTTCCCTCTTGCTCAAAGGTGGCTGGGTATTATTATCAGAGCTGTAATTATTCATGCTAATTGCTTATTTGGAGAGGGAGAGAGAGTGAGAGAGAGAGAAACCCCAGACTCCACATCAGTGATTAGCCGAGCAGACCAGGTGCGCTTCGTTAAGGCTGGACGGAGGTAGTGCTAGGGGCTGGAAGGAGGTTGGGGATGCCGGAGTGGTGGTGAGTGAGTGGTGGAGCAGACTTGGTCCTGCTAATGCTGCCACCTCCTCCAGGACTGAGAAAAAAGAGCATGCACTTCTTGCAGACCTTCCTCCGGTGGAGGGCACTCCGAGGTAATTGTACTGCTGACTGGAGTCTTCATTTGTTTTGTGGCTTAATTAACCTTTCATCGTTTTTTTTGGTTTTGTTTTAAATCTCCCTACGAGGGAGCAGGGTGGGTTGTGAGATGCATGTCTGAGGTTTGTGTTTAAGCTTCTCTGCAGATCTTGAGGCTGATATTTCATTAACTGAACAAAAACTTCTGCGATCCCCTGACTACCTCGGTGTTGGTCGTTTTGGGAATGGGAAAAGAAGGTGGTGTGTCTGTCCTCTTCCCTAGTTATGGGCTTTTAATAATACGGCTGATTTCCTTCGGAGGCTTATTCCTGTAACCACATCTGGGGCTTGCCTGTTAAAAGTAATGGATTTAAGCTTTATTTGTTGGTGGCTAAGGGTACCTGAAGTGCAGTGGTCCTGATTAGATGCTTTTAAGGCAGCAGCATGGTAAAATTTAGCATGCTGCAGAAGCTGGGACTTGGTGGGAAAATGCTGTGGGAAGCTGTTTCCTTGGGCATACCCGGAGCGGTTTGGGGATGGTGGTGTGCTGTGAGTGTGATGGCCCATGCCGGCGGCTTCTGAGGCGACCAAACTGTTGGTGAGGTAGGAGCTTGTTGTGAGGACTTGAGTCATCCCTAAGAAGTAGTTATTTTATTTTACTTTATTCTTTCCTGGAACAGCAGGACTATGTGTCCTGCTTGACTAGGGTTGCAAACTGCTCCTGGTATCTAATCTTTGCGTGAGTCAGTGCAGTGCTGAGCAGTCCACTGTGGCATAGGTTGCTTTCTGTTATCTTTCTGTTTTCTCTTAAGCCTTTGATTCCTGCTGTTCTTAAGGCTGGGAAAAACAACCTTAAGAATCACCCTTACAGGCGACATGAACTATGCGGGTTTTAACAAAATAACTGGAAGGAACTGCCCCCTGCCAAATACCTTTGAATGTTCCTCTGTCCTTTTTATAAAGGTCTCTCCGCTGTCGTCCTTATAGACAGCAGCCATGTGCTGTGCTGAAAGCCAAACTAGACTGCTCTCTCTTCTGGAGATCTAAAATTATTATCCTTGTGCTTTAACTTCCTAACTGGCCATAATTATGTTTTAATGTACTGAATAATCTTTTCATCTGGATATTTTACTACTTACTTAAATTACACAGGCTTTCCATGTTCATATCCTTTTCCTGACAGAGGAATTATCTCAAGTACGGCGAAGTGGGGACCAAGGACTGCTGCTGCAGGGACTGCAGTCTTCCCCATCCTCTGGGGTGGGAGGAAGGGAGGGATGGGGAGATGTTTCCATGTGAGTATTGGGGAAGTTTGGTTTTACAAAGAGGTCACACACTTGGGTCACTATTCTAACAGGTATTGTGTTGCTGAACTGGAGCTGAAGGTTTATTTGTAGTTTTCTAAACCTATTGCATGCTGATTATTGGCAGTGCTAGACACCTCCAAGAAGTCAAGGAATCCAAATTTACAGCAGTGGTACAATAGAAATAGCCTTTAGTAAACCCAGTCTATCTAAATCTGGATCCCCTAAAGACAGCAGATTTTTTACTTCTCTTGAGATCTGTAGGAGTTAAAAGCTTTTTTACTTCCTAAGTTATCTGGCCAAAGTACAGTGATTTTTTTCTTAATTTTGTTTTAAATTTTTTTTCTTTTTTTCCTCCCCATATTTTCTGATAATTACCACTTCACCCTTTGCTGTTTTGCTCCTAAGCTATGTGTAAGCGTATTGCATCCAGCTAATTACTACTTACTGCTTTCCTATGGATCTTAGATCTCCCAAACACCTCCTAAATAATGCTGTTGTAGAACACTATTATACCTTTGCATGCTCCTGTAGCAAGCTTCCCATGCGCTGCCAGCAGTGCTTGTTTCCTCTCTGTCTGCACTTTATTCTTCATGGTGGGGCTGTGGTATTATAAATGAGTGTTGACCTTTTTGCACCTGTGTCACTCAATAGTTCAACTCCATGTGAAAATTGCCTGGGGAGGTCAGAAATCTTTGGGCTGTAGACCTGATCTTTGCTTTACAGGAGTTAAAATACGGTGTGCTGCTGCCATTAAGGAGAGCAGTGCCCCAGAGGAATGTACTCTGGAGGCTACTAAAGCCCATGGGAGACTGTGATCCTTCTAACGAGGGAAACACATCCCTCCGTGGAGGAACTACATACAGCACACTATGCATGGCTCTCATTGAGACTCCCTGATTGTGGGGCTCTGCAGGAGCAGAATTTACTTTGAAAATCTCTACAGTTCATGTCCTTTTCAAGACATAAAGGGATTCCTTGATGGATTTTTGTGTCCCTTATTTCTACTTGGATATCGGAGTACGTAGGTAGAGAAGAACACTTTAGCTATTATTGGATTTTTCCATTAAGCTGTTGCTGGTAGGGAAACAATTAAAAAGACTATCAGGCACTGTGCTCAGAATGTCTCTGTTGGCATGGCTTGATGCTGGCTCTGAACAGACTGGGGCTAAGCTATCGCACTGCCATGGTGTTCATTCTTGTCCCCCAGGAAGGGAAGTGATGAGGCTGCCAAGAGCAACTTGTCCACTTAGTGCTCAGTGTTGGGAGCTGATGCTGTTGTGTGTGTTCAGTGACTGGAGAGTGACCAATGTGCATCCTAGGGATGTTAACTGCTGTTTCGGTAATAATAAAAATAAATAAAATAAGCAAGAAAATCCTATAGCCTCTCTAAGTGTTCTGGAGCGCCTTATGAAACTAGCTGACTGTGTGTGCCGTGGGAAAAGGATGTAGGATGTCTAACGTTGGGAGTCCCAACCAGAGATGACACTATTGCCCTTGACCTGTTGACATCCAGATTTCTGGGATGCGAGTAAAGAGGCTTGGAGCAAGACAGCTGCAAGTACAGGACTGGGTAAGAAGCTGGGCAGTGAAGACTCGCAGCAGTTTGGTATGTTTCCTAAACCACTGCCTTTCATCTGCTGTTGACCTGCGTTGGACTTGGAGCTAATCGGGAGATATACCGACAAACCTTTCAGAAAGCAGGCATGTCTAAGCAGACTTGGTGTGCTTTGATCTGGAAGCCTCTCTTTAAGCATCAGCTAGCCTTTCAATTGATTGCTGTGGGAGAGAGGTTTTGAGGGAGTGAGATGGCACAGTTGGGTTTACTGGATGTTTTTTTAACTCCAGTAGCTGAAATTGGAAAATGTAGAGGAAAGGCTTTGGAAGAGTCTGGCTTTGGGAGTGGGGGGACCGGGGAAGCTGACTCTCCAGTCTTCATCAACTATTGCAGTAGTTTGGGCAGTATTATAATTTTCTTCTTTTTTCCTGACAAAATCCGTTAATTAAAAGGCTACATCAGTCAGCACTCATTGAGTTTGACAGATCTGAGATTCAATGCTAATTCATGGAGCTGCTCTGCACGGTGTGTGTTTTGAGTATCTTTAGGGACTAGGGCAGCCAGCAAGTAATCATCTGTCAGTCTGAGTTCTTGCTCCATCTCCCTCCAGTATACCTGGGTGGGGGGAAGTGGGGAGGGAGAATTTACAAAACTCAGCAAGATTAATGAATGCCCCAGAAAAAAACCCCCAAACATCTGTGCCTTAGCTATGAGAACAGCAGAGCTGAGAAAAGGTGTTTGGCCAATGACCAAATTGCACTGCCTGGAGAGTACCCTTCTCCAAGGTGAGCTCTGGCAGGACTCTCGGCCAGGCCCGAACAGCGTGGGACTGTGCAGCCGTTAGAGCAGTTTTTCTACAAATTAGCCCCAGGAAATATCCCAGCTAGAAATCATTGCCTGCCCTAAAGTGTAAACCCTGCGGCAGGTGGTGTCTCTTGGGGTTGGGTTTTTCAGACCGTTTCTGTGTAAGGGGCAAGTGCTGATTTATTTCACACCCCCCCCCCACTTCAGATATTGCTATTTCCTTGCTTTGCCCTCACAACGTTGATGAGTGCATCCCCCATTATCTTCATCCCCAGCAGAACTTTTAAACCCTGCTCAAATCTTTCTTTGTCGTTTTGTCTAAACAGTGATAGGCAGTCGTGAAATAATGTGACGGAGATGTACGTAACAAGCTTCTGTGGAGAGACATGTAGGTATATATGCGTGTATATATATTTGACTAGCACTTAAATTTATTACCGGTTTCTCCCACGTTCCTTTGCTGGTGTAGCAACCTGTGGTGGGGATTTTGTGGGCTACTCCCAAGCTCACAGGCAGGCACGCTGCAGCTTTCTTCTATATTCCCCTTTCCATGCTCTGCCAGAGTTACAAAGTCCTTTACAAGGCAGTGGTAATTTTTCACTTTCCAACATATACCAACTAAATATTCTTGATGGTATTATCTTGACAACAAATAACCTGTGCTGCTCTTGCTTTGTGCTGTGTTATTCTCTTAACCCCGTTGCACCACGCATGTGCGCACATCCATACACACAAGCCTGCTATGGTATTTTCTGTTGAGATCCTCACCAGCTGTAAAGCTTTGCTGCTGCCACTGTATGAGGGCCTTTTGTATGTCCATCATCAGAAAACGAATAGGCAGTGATCTAGTAGGGATTTGGTCAAGCAGTCCTGGGTGCGAGGCTCAGCTGGAAGTAATGCTGTGTAATCTTAATCCTAACATAATCAATACCGTGGTGCGGGAAGCTCTTGTGTGAACTGTCTTAACCCCCTCCCCATCTCCTTCTAGTTGGCTGCTCTGTGCCTTCAAAAAGGCCTGACTTCAGGGGCTGATGTATATTAACTTTTTTCTTTCTATACTCTTTGCGAGACTTAATTCAAGTTAGCATGTGAATTTTGCGGCTTGCTGAGTTTACATGAAGGGAGCAGCAAAGGCAAATGTCAAAACAGGATCTCAGTTCCTGTCAAAAGGCTGGGAAATAAGAAGATAAGGGGTATCCTGTGCTTCTATAGGACTCATTTGGAATATTAACAAATTGTTACGATGGCCAAGTCAGGCCCTCCTGGCTTCAATTCCTGACTTGTGACTCCTGAAAAGCCTGGTGCGACCAGGTTGAAATTGGCTCTGAAGCCTGATTCGGAAGCCTGATTCTCCCTGACATCCCTGACACATAGGTTTCTTGGGGTTTTTGTTTGATTTTGGGGTGGGGTTTTTTTGGTTTGTGGTTTTGGTTTTTTCAACCGTCCAGCAGTTATTTGCTCTGTCCATATCAGCTTATATGGACACCAAAGCAAGAAATAATCAACGGTGCATTGCAGCAGCACCTTCTTTCTTGCCGGGTGATGTTGTGACCCTGTATATGTGCGTGTGAGAGTGAACATATTAAACTGCATCCCTTTCTGTCGCTGTTCTCCTCCCCCAGCTCTGCGTTAGCCATTTTAAGAGGAGTTGCGGAGTCCAACGCTCTCAACTGAAAGTACATGCTGCTCCCTCGTGGAGCACCAGGCATTGCAGGCAGCCCAGGAGGACAGCGCTGCTTTGCCTTCCAGCCTTAGGCAGATCTCTGTGTATGAAGGACCTGGTCTGACAGCCTCTAATAAAAGCGATGCTCCTTTTAGAAAGAGAAAATGGGATTTTGTAGGTGGTGAAATGAACGTTTTTCTTGTCTTTTTTTTTTTTTTTTTTTTTTTTTTTCTTCCCAGCCAGTCGCTTACTTGGGATTGAACATGTGGGAATAGCTCATGGGGCCAGCTTGGCTCTAGAGGGTGGGAGAATAAGGAAGGATGAGGACGTGGTGGTGGGGAGAGCTTTCTTCAGCCTTTTTTAGAGATGAGTTGACCAGAAGAGCCCGAATGCCCGGGATATTAGAGGCTTGCCTGCAAATCTGGCATGCCTCTTGCAGGCAGCCCCGTGTCTGTAGTGCCACAGCCTAAGGCAAAGGCAGAGCGCTGGGCACTGCCAAACTCGGGGCTAAATCCCTCTTGCAAGAGACGGAGCAAACCTGAGGTCTGGGCTGTTCCCCAAGAGGAGCAGGAATTGCCCCGAGTGCCTCCTGCTCTGCTGAGGAATCTGCTAAATCTTACCGTCATCTAGCAGCTTCTGCTTGTTAGAGAGCTCAATAAATACGTGGTCCTTATCATGTCTGCTGGAAGTAGGCACTTTTCTGGAGAAAAGCCCTCTTCCCTTCTGATGCACAGGGACAGGGGAGAGGTTTGAAGCCTGGCTGTAATCGCAAGAGGGCAGAATTGGCTCATGGCTCCTGAGCTCCTCCAGCCCATGGGCCCACCAAGGGGCAGCAGGCGCTGGCCTTGCCCTTGACGCTGGTGGCAGCCGGAGCTGCGGCAGTTGCTGGGCTGTCGGCACAAATGTGCATCTACCCCTCCGACTGTGCCCTTCAGCACCGGTATTACCTGGGGGGAATACATAAATAAGACAAGAATATCTCTGGTGACCCTTCTCTAGTTGCTTTAAAAGGTCGGCTGTACCCATGCTGTACTTGTGGGTGTCTCGCTATGGCATTAATAAAAGCATCATATTAATATTGATGTTAGAATTGAAAACATAAATTGATTGTTAATTAGCAGCTGAACAGCGCCTCAAGCAGTGCTGGTAATGATGCATGAGGGTCGGCTTCCCAAGCAGCGTCTGCTCTAAACTACGCAAATGGCATAAATGTAGATCACGGGTCCTGTTTGCATTTAAAATAGCAGAGGTGTCATTGCTAATGAACACATCTTCCTAGCACATACTCAGCAGGCTACTAGTACTCGCACATTTTGAGAGTATCTTTTGTGACATTGCCTGGAAGGACCTGGAATGATCACAGTGGGAGACTGCCTCCTGGTCACCTGTTGGTGGTTGCTCTTAGCACTTTCAAGTAATGCAGAAGTGCTGAGTTTGAGGCTTTTAAACAAATTTTAGGTTTAGAATGATGGGAGAAGACAGTCTTGCATTGTCTCTTTCAATTCCATGGGAAAACAATGACCTGGATTTGTTCAGCCACTGCCTCTGGGAACCTGCCTTGGAGACTGAAGTGTAACACAGTGCAGGTAGTTTTTCGAAGTCCTCCTTGCTGAGAAATGAGCTGCTTGTCTCCCTCTGAGGTGCTCTGGCTCCCTGCAGAGTATCCTGGGATGGGGGACACTTGTGCTCTAACTTCAGCAGATTGAGAGCAGATCTGCTAATACACGAGTGCCCCCACATAAGACATTGAGGTCCCCAAGTCGTTGCTGCTCAGATCTTATACTGGAGACAAAGCCAGTGCTGGGTATCTGGGCTGCAAACATAGCCTAGATGCTGAAGCCAGTTCTTCAGAGAGATGAAATAATTTGAAATTGAAAATTTGAAATAGCCTGAGGCTATGTCACGTCTCCAAGCATGGGCGGTGTTGTCTGGGTGAAGAAAACCCATGGGTCATCTCTTCCCCGCCTGCACTGCTGGCTCTCTCAGCCCATGTGTATGTGTCTGTCCCATGGAATGGCATCCCAGCCTGCTGGACTCCCGAGTACTTCCCGGGAGGGACTTGCGAAGGTAAGAGATACCATACAAGCTGTCTGCTGCTATCAACCTGAAGACGAGGGAATCTGTAGACTGTCCTCAGGACAAATGAAATAGCACTGCTCACTTCTACTGGTTTTCACTTTGTTCACGGAAACCTGTCACAGGGAAAAGTACAGCTGGATAGTGGTCCCAGGGCTGTGCAGCACCATGGTGGAAGATTGTCCCTGTTTCCCACACGGCGAGTCCAATCAGATCAAAGTTTTAAAAGATGACTGATATACAGCAGAAACATCTTGTCCCTGTGAGCTTAGTGACTAAGTCACACTGCCGGTGCCCCTCTCTAGCTTGGGAGCTTCTCTTCCTCAAGGACTTTTTCTTTTTTTCTTTAAACTTGGAGGATTTTTGTAGCTACATGGCAGAGAAACAACTGGCAGAACTGGATTGCTGTACTTCAGCTATCCTCCCAGCTGCAAGTTACAATTCAAAGATCATTTTCCTCTTGGTTGTTTCAGTCTCTATGCCAAGGAAACACAGATTTCTCAGCTGCAGCTTTAGGAAGCAGACTAGCTTACTGGGAAAAAACCAGTGACAACTTGTCAGGCTTAGTGGTGGTTGGAGGTTCTCCTTTGCTTTTTTTCTTTTTTTTTTTTTTTTTTCTTGTCCCTTCTTTTTTCTTCTTAACTGGAGAATCTTTGAACATAGTGAACTGTCTGGAATTAGTGTTATCCTTCTGAAACGTAACTGAAATGTAGTGTACTCAGTAAAGAGGTGCTTGCTGGGGTGGAGGACGGTGTTTGCTTTATGTTGTGCTTGATGTTCTGGAGAAGGAGTTATCAGGAGGAAAGTGTGTGTTGTTGAGGCTAGTTTGTGTCAAAATAGAAATCCATTGCACAACTGTACTGAACAGTCTGAAATGTGGAAATCAATGCAAGTGTGGTAGTGTGATTTCTAAGTAAGACCATGTGTAACCTTCACTAGAGCTTTCTGGGTCTCATTGATGCCATCAAGTCCAGTAGTAAATGGACAACTCTATATTCTGTAGAATTTCTCCTGCAGTGGGGGAATAGGGTGGCATCTTTGGCCCCCTCCTCCAATTAAATTTCCTGGAAAGAAAAATTGGAGTTGTGAAACTGAAGCCAGAGCCATGCTACCATCCAAGGCATGCTGGCATCTCCTGTAAATCGGGTTGAAGAGGAGCTCTCCTATGCACCTCTGTTAGGGTTCATAGTTAGCTCTGCCTCTGTCAATCTATTGAGCATCTCTAGTGTGAGTCTGCGCTAATCAGGTGCAGTACTGGTATCCGTATTACAGATTCTCCTCTAATGAGGTGATAGTAGGTGGCACATACCATTAAGTTCCAGGCTGCTCTAATTACTCAGTTTCTGATCAGACACAACTTGTGTTAGTATGTGATGGCTAAACTCGGTAGTGTTGTCGGAACATCATAACCTCCGCTCTCCAGCAGACTCCTCTCTTCACTTCCCTTGTTCCTCTATTCCATGCATGAGGAAAGTAAGACCAAAGCGCAGTCTTGGTAAAGTGGTTGGGGGAGGGAATCTGGGCCAAACCCCACCAATAAAGCAAAAGCAAAGGGCAAGAACCTCCCAGGTTTTGTGTGTGTTTGCACTCAGTCATTTTCTATATCTTTCTTCTCAGTCTTCATACTTTTCACCTAATTTTTGACTTATCAGTTTTGAGAGTTGCTTTGAAATGGGACTTCCCGAATATACACCCTCACCCCTACTTACCTAATTCAAACACTCCTTTGATACTCTTCTGGCCCTACCTGAGCCCAACATTTTCACAGGAGAAAAAGCTTATTTCACTGGTTAGTTGGGTTTGTTCTCTGGTTTGCTGACTAACTCTTTGGTTTTGTAATCCATAAAGAGGTGGTGTCTGGTTGCACAAGAAAGTGGTGCTTGGGGTAGGCTGTGCTAGTGCAGGCACGCGAACAGCGTGTCTCAAGAGGTCCTGGAGCAGAGCCAGCTCCCAGCAGCACCAGTTGGGGCCAAGGGTGATGGGGTGCACTTGTCTAAACAAGCAAATGCTCTCCTCCAGACCTGAAGGGTACTGATGGCGACGTAGGAGGGACTGGTGGTGGGGCTGCCAGCTGTGGACTCCAAGCCAGAGCAGCACGAGGGATCCCAAACCCTAGGCACTGGGGTAGCTCTTCAAGACACTGTGCAGAAGTAAGAAGAAGTGATGCTAACTTCTCCCATCGATCCAACTTTTGTTGTAAAGCCTGAAGAAATTTCCCAAGGCATCACAGATGAGGTGATGTGAAGACACAGAAGGAGAAGGACTTCCCAAAGTGAAGTAGGTGCAGTGGCAGGTATTCAAGTAGCAAGGAAGCTGGTGGTAAACATGGCCCTTGTCTTGATGGGAATGGACAGGGAACTGTCATGGTTTAACCTGAGCCAGCAACTAAGAACCACACAGCTGCTCACTCACCCCCTCTGCAGCAGGATGGGGAAGAGAATTGGGGGGGGAAAAAAGTAAGACTTGTGGGTTGAGATAAGAACAGTTTAATAAGACAGAAAGGAAGAAAATAATAATGATAATAATAACAATAATAAAATGACAATAATAATAATAATGATAAAAGAATTGGAATATACAAAACAAGTGATGCACAATGCAATTGCTCACTGCTTGCTGATCGATGCCCAGTTAGTTCCCGAGCAGCAATCCCCTCAGGCCAAGTCCCCCCAGTTTGTATACTGGGCATGATGTTACATGGTATGGAATATCCTGTTGACCAGTTGGGGCAGCTCTCCTGGCTGTGTCGCCTCCCAATTTCTTGTGCCCCTCCAGCCTTTTTGCTGGCTGGGCATAAGAAACTGAAAAATCCTTGACTTTAAACACTTCTTAGCAACAACTGAAAACTTGAGTGTGTTATCAAGATTCTTCTCATACTAAATCCAAAACATAACACTATACCAGCTACTAGGAAGAAAAATTAACTCTATACCAGACAAAACCAGGAGAGGACCATATGTGTTGGCACACTTGGCTTGGCTTAACAGGACTGAAGAGCCTTGTCTAAGATGTTGAGTAATGCATCTGAAGTTGCTTAGATCTGAACTTTTCCTGAGGCAATGACATTTGCCTCAGTGAAGGCTCATCTTGTATTGTATGTTCATTATAGCTGAATTCTGTTTAAGGATGCTTATGGTAGAGCATCCCATAAAATAAAATCAATTATGCTTCAGCCATCTTATCTCTACTAAGTGTAAAATGGGGATTGATTGTGCCTCTGAGAAGAAAATGCCATGTAACACATCTCATCTATGTCTAAATGTGTTCCTGGTAGACCAAAACCACTTAGAAACAGCTGTAGCAAGAGTAAGATGCTGGGGCTGGATGGGAGCTGGCACTGCCTTGTCCTGTCCTCAAGGATGATACAGGAAGAGGCCTATATTGCCTTAATACAGCATCCTTTTTGCAAATGCACTCGAACAACAGTCTTGGGGACCGGCCCAAATGTAATACCTGATCAAATCGTGCTCTTGGTGTGTCAGATTAGCAGCAGATGCAATGCTAAAGCAGTCTTGTTTAATAGCTTTTTATCTTCTGTACCAGTGGATTCAAAGGGATGTAAAAGATCTGGAATGCTGGGCCACAGCGTGTGGGAGGAAAGCAGCCTCTGAGTCACTGGTGGTTGTTAAATGACAGCAGAATTGAAATGCCTTGAAAGCCCCAACCGTGCACTCATGTAGGCTGCTAATTGTTGATGATCTGCAAAGACAAAGCCCTGACCGAACTTCCGAGAGAGCCCTGTTTCCCTAAAGAAAAAGAGGAATGAAACAGCCATTTCTCTGGCCTCTCAGCTGAGCTATGAGAGCGCGTATGATGCAGAAGGCATGGCCTCCCCTTGGACTGTTGGCTGGGATGAGATGGTATTGCTGCCCCGGATACCCAAAAAAGCATCTCCCCCCGCCTCTCCTGCAGCACCAAGTGGAGCCTGGCCTGCGGCCGCCTGGGTGGTGGTTCATGGTGCCTCCGTAGAGGCAAGAACTAGGGTGCAAAGGATAGCTGTTCCCCTTTTATTCTGGGGGGAAATAAGTCCGAGGGAGTGATGCTGCAGGGGTGGAGGACTGCTGGATGCAGAACTGCTACTGCTAGCGCTTTCCCAAAAGGATGAGTGTGCTCTTCTGGTATAGGCTTAACTTCTCGATTGAGAGCAGTCTTCTCCATCCTGTGGTTCCCTTATTCACCAGGTCTCTTGTTTGCACCTGGATTGGATTTAATTCCCTCTAGGCTGTGCCTGAAAGGTCTCTGGTCAAAGCTGAGGAACATCAGGTTTAACTGGAATGAGGTATTTCCACTGGATAACAACTCTCCCTGGAGGATTTTTTTGGAAAAATTTCTCAACCTGTTCAATTCTCTTACAACCCTGGTGCCATGAGTCCAGGAGGACCCAAGCACTTGCAGCTCTGTGAATCACTCCTGGGCTTGCACTGGTGGCCTTAGGGACAGGATGGAGAGGAACTGACTCGTGGAGGTGGCATGGAGGGCAATCCTTCGCTGCAGCCTGCTGTCACCAGGCTCCCCCAACAAAAATAGCTGTGCATGCCTCGGGTTGAGGCATTGCATAATGCAAGCTTTGCGTGATGAGAACATATGAATTAGGGGCTTACAGCTCACTTTAAAGTCAGTGGAAGAAGGACCCACTTTATCCTCCTTGCTAATAGCCCTAAAAGATCATGGCTCTCCTATCTGTGCCGTAACATGACTTTTTGCCCATAAAACTGGTGCTGACTATTTCTGCAAAAAGACGCATTGGAGCTATAACTCGGTGCCTGGGGAGATGTTGGAGGTATTAGGAGGTCACTGGTTAAAGCTATGCAAAACTCACTAGGGCTTAGTTTGAGGTCAGAGCCTTGTCCCCAGATGTAATAACTGCTCACTGCATGGGCAGGCTCAGACACAAATATGTACTTGCCCCCCAGCTCCTTTGGGCTCACAGTAATGCTGGCTCCTTCCTTGCTGTCCTCATCGACTTGTTCATCTGTAAGAAAACACAATGCTTTCCTAAATTTAGCTGCATAAGTACTGTGGGTGTTGTGTCTTCTTCCCCCCTTCCCCCGTTTCGAAAGCCATCTTAAAAACTGCACAGCGATTTAAATGGCAGCTTGATGGGAAACCATAGCAAATGACTCTGCAATTAGTAAATCTCTCCTATTGTGACAGCTCTATTATTAAACTGCCATTAATGCCAGGCTATTAATCTGCTGTCTCCTCAATCCCCATGATTCCTGTTACTTGCCCGTACTTTTCGCCATTTTTTTTTTTTTTTTTTTTTTTTTTTTTTTGTTTTAAAGTTTCAACTGCCTTCCAGCATGTGTTTCCAGGGAGGGTGTATGAGGTGGCACTTGCTGGGGGAGGAAGGCTTTGTGGCACTGTCCCTTAGGAGCTTTTCATCTGCAAGGCAGGTAAGAGAAAGCCCTGATCAGTCGTCTCTCGCTTGCCTTGGAATTTTCGCTACTTCAAAACAGAAGAATGTGAAACTTCTCATTTGCAAAAGTCAAAGTTTAGCCCTTAAGGAAGCCCCTTTTTGTAGGAAGGCAAAGGCGTAGGGAGGGAAGCTGTGAAAGCAAATGGGCAGCAGTGTTGTCTTAGGAAAAGTCATAGCTCTCCCGATAGTAGGGTGAACTTTGCAGCTGCCGTTTCCTCCACCCCGTGATACAGGTCTGCATCCCATTTCTTAGCCCATAAATCTGCTCTGTCACCCCAGGGCTCAGGGACAGGCAGTGCTATAGGCAATGTGGTGGGGCTGGAGCGTGCAGGGCTGCAAACAGCAATGAAAGCAGAGCCTCAAATTTTACCCCAAACGGTGCCTCCCTAGTGCAGGTATGTTGTGTGTTGGCAGCGCACACTTGCACGCAATCATCCCTCCTGAAAAAGCAGAGGCTGCCTAGCCAGGGGCAGAGAGAGCGATAGCGTGTGGAGGAGCGGCTGCTGTAGTGTAGGACTGGGGTGACAGGAAGGTTTTGCCTTTAATCTGAGCATTGAGATTGACCTGTTGAGGAGACAGTGTTGGCACCTCTGTCCTGGGTTTCTGCTAGAGAAGGAAATTGGATCCTCTTTGCAGTGGTGCAAGGGTGAGCTTACCGCAGGGAGGTGTCTGCTGGCTGCCAAGAAAATGCTTGAGAAGGTCCCCACCAGCCTTAAATCTGTGACTTCTTGGCTTACTGCCGCTGCTCAGGATGGTGCTGGGTTCAGTGGAGAGGTCTGCCAGCCCTGCAGCTCCCCTGGCACCACAGTGCCCTGTAGAGGAAGAGCTGATGATGGTGCTGCCTGCTGCTACCTCGCAGAAAATCTGGATGTATACTTAGAAAACGTGTATGTATAGTTGTCCTGTTGTTCTTCGTTAAGTGATACTGTAACCGCTATACTGTCACCTGCTGCTTGGAGAAGACTGTGTCTTGCAGTACTGTCTGGACTAGGTCTTTCTGAAAGCTTGGAAATTTGGGATTGTATGGATTTTTAACAGCTAGCGTATAAAGAAAGCATCCCTCTCCCCTCCTTGGCAGAGATAACAGGAAAGGAACCTATCAACCCAAAATCTGAGATGTAAAAACTTGTGGGGATGAAGTGAAGAACAGCAAAACTTCTCCAGTAGAGAATTGCACCTTATTTTTTCAGGCTTTTCCCTCAGCCTCAATGATTTAAACATAGCCATGCTGGCGTAAATCAGCTGCGCCACGTAAACACCTAAATTCTTTTTGCATCTTGTTGCTATAGAAACTTCCCCAAAGCCTGGGTACCTGCACAGCCTCTTCGCTGCTCTGGGAACATGGGATGCCTCTGAGCCGGGGCATCTGGTCGAGGAGATCTGCTGTGGAGTTGGCCCGTTCTGGGAAGGACTTCTGTCTGCCACTGCTTTTGGGCGACTGAGGTATTAGTGAAAATGAAGATCTGCATCCACTTAGTGCCAGCTTTAGTCCCTTGTGATGAGAGATGGGCTTCTGCCGAGCACGCTGCCCTCTGTTAACTGTGGATATTTAGGAGGCTCTTAAATACAGTATTATATTCCTAATTATGCAGAAATCCTTCAATCTGGCCTGTTTCATCTGGAATTATACTCAACCATCAAATCCTGCCAAATACGTTCTTCTTGGAGCGAGGGAGGCTGGTGCGCTTGGATTGCCCTCTGCAGAGAGGCAAAGCCCGGCCAGGGGCGGGATGAGCAGATGCAGGGGCTGCTGGCGTGGAGGTGCCCATCTGCCTTCTGCCAGCAGGGACCAGGCACGGCCATGGGCACCCACCTTCCCAGCCCTTCACCCTGCGTGGTCCCAGTAAAAGCTTATGTTCTCAGATGCTTCCCAAGTAAGGTGAGTATTTTTGTGTCTGTCCGTGGGATTTGTTCATGGCAGTGCTTCCAGAGGAGGCTGGATGGAGGCTTTCACCAGAGAAGATGGCAGAGGAGAGTGTGGCTTTGGGAGAGGACTGATGTGGTAGCTACAGGAATGACTTGTGAAGAGCATTTGCGCCCTCCTACTCTGGTACTCTTCTCCTCTGGCTAAATCGCTTTACACCAGGAATGAGTAATTCTGGGAATAACAAAGGCTACACGATGCTTGGTATATTTAATAGCGTATTTAATGTAGCTGCAATTCAGATCACAAACATCCTTTGCAAAGGTGCAACTACTGCCTAAAAAACCACCCCAATGGGCTTGAGGCAAATGCTATTTCTAAAGGAATCCAGTTCTTAATTACCTTGAAAAATCACAGAAAATGTAAGTAATTGTTAGTCAGTTATGCCTGGGCCACTATCAGTCTAGCATGTGATGCTCTCCAGGAGCGTGCAGTTGCTGCAGGGGTATACCTGAAACTTGCAAGGAAGCTCTAATGGCCCCTTTGCAATCCATCCCTCAGGGATTGCTTGTTGGTTCAGAGCACCTGTAAGCTTCGTTGCTCTGCCTAATCATTTTGATCAAGACCTATTTTCTTGTTGTCTCCCTCCCACCTAACGTACATGCAACAATTCTCAGCTACATAGAGAGGAACCACATAATTTTCACTCAAACTTCCACATCCTATTAAGCCTTGCACTGCTTCTTAGCAACAAATTAATAGTTGAGTGAAAGGGTTTTATAGTACAATGTGTATTAGAGAATAAATATTCTTAAATTACCATTCTGTAAGTAATTGGAGAGAATATTTCTGTTACGAAAAACATTTTCTAGGGAGCTCTTTTAAGCCTGTAATGTTAGTTTCTGTCTGCAGTATGTCTGGTTATTACTGTGTGTCAGGGATGTCAGCTAATATGAAGGTGGGAGACAGCAAAACTTGGTTTTCATAGTTGTTTTTACAGCTTTCAGAAAATAATTTTCTCTCTGTGTTTCTTTCCCTTTTTTTTTATTTAAAAAAAGGGGGGTATTCAAAGCATGTTTTTGCCAAGTGTACAGCTTCAAAACTTGGTTTTCCTGGCAATAATTCTTCCAGTGTTGATTCTGGCCTGGATTCTGTGTGTTCGTCTTCATGGAGCAATAAGGTTTGCAGCCGCGAGCCTTTCGATATTGTTCCCAGTGGCCCTTGCACAGAAACACACTCATGGAGTAGGAGGTGTAGCTCTGGAGAGTGAACTTCTGCAGCAGTTCCTGTGCCTTTCAGTAGCAGAAACAACGTCCAGGAAATCACAGGGAAATAAGATATTGAGACAACAGCTCTGCTCTAAATATTGCTCTAAACTTTATGGCAAAAAATGAATAGATCTCTAACTTTTATTGCCTTATTGCACATGTAACTACTGTGTTTCAGTATGCAAATGGCTGCTGACGTAGCAGAGTGCGCACTTGCTGCCTCTTCTCATGTGTAATCAAAAGGTACAAATGAGAAGGTGTCTTTCTCATAAACTGGGTCACTGGGTTAATAGAGTTGTGAAAATATCCCCTCCTCACCCGTGCCGTTAATATCTCAGCATCCATCTAGATTTTAATACTGTCATATGCTCATGATATGCGTGTCTGTCATCTGCTTGCTCTGAAGGTTTTCTCCCTTAGTCGAGGAAATACTCTGCATGATAGAGATCACTGCTGAATGCAATATGATGCTTTGACTGGCAACAATTCGTCTTCATTTGAACACTAAATATTCCATTTCTCTAGCTACTGAAAGACTTGATTTAGGATAGTGGCTTAGTGACTATTCCAGGCAAGGGTCTGAAAAGGCAATATTCAGCTGAACTTTATGCCTACTCAGTTTTTAAAAACTAGGTAAGTTTTTGATGTTTCTGTGTCTGGTACCCATTCCCTGGACTCTTGTGTCTCCTGCTGCCATGGTTTTGACTGAGAAACTCTTGTACAGGTGGTGTTTGCACTGCTTTCTTGTTGGGTTTTAGTATGTTCCTTTTGATAGTGATTCAGCAGGAAATTCTAGATTTTAGGGGGAGGAGGAATAGGGGAGCTGTATTTGCTGTTCTGTCAAATGGGATGAATCTTCTCCCTAGTTTACAGATTGCTAAAGTCAGGAACTTAATCTAAGGGACCTAAGATGAACTGTTCTCTAGGAAAAGATGTCTTTCTCCTTGGCCATCGTAGGAAGCCAGGGTGATGCTCTCCAGTTAGACAGTTCATACAGGTGGGCATGGATCCCTTCCCTAGCGCCTTCCTGAAAGGTGCTGCACTTGCTCTGAACAGCACTGCTAAGCCTTTATGATATAAAACATTAGCTTTACTTTCCTGTTGATTCAAACACTAATCGCTTCTTCCTTCTCCCTGCACCTTTTGTGCCCAGGTGCTCTGTCGCTTTTCTGAGCTACAGTCTGGGTAGGGTGGGTTGACACACTGTTACTCCTAATGGTGTGGCCTCCCCCGGTCTGATAATGGGAATATGAAAAAATGCTTTGCTAATGAGCGTGTTACTCCTTTTGGACTCGTAGTCAGCATCTTGCAAGGAGGTGCTAGATGCCTGGTTTTCTGAGCAGTGGGGGTGCAGATTTCATGTGAAGGAGGACTCAGTCCTCCTTGCCCTGCAGCAGCAAGAGCTGAATGGTCACAATCTGATTTTGTTCATTTTCAGATGTCTTTGAACATGCTTTTCCTCCCCCTCCCCCTTTCTCAGAATTAGGGGTCACTCTGCCTTTGCTATTAGGGATCCTTCTCTGCCTCCTGAAGTGCATCTCTTCCAGAGAGATCACGCGATCAGGTCAACCCCTTTTTCTCAAGTAATGCAAATGCCATCTACTCCAGGTAGTCAAGATTACCAAGTAACTTTACTTGCAGCCTGTGAGAGCGATAGGTTGTAGTTGCCATTGTGGTTAGCAAAACAAAAGCAATTTTTCTCCACTTAAATGGAAGGCAGTTGTTCTCCCCACCAGCTCTTTTAAGTCTTCTTCCAGCCTAGAGCTCATCAGCCAGGTCCTGGCCACCCTGAAGTTTGTGGGATCACGGTCTGACTTCTGCGGGATAATGACTTTTCTGCCCACGTCCAAATGATACCAGCTACCAGTTACAAAAGGAGAATGGTAAATTCATCTGTTAGCTGCTCTCTCTCCTGCAAGATTTACTTCCACTAGGGATTTTTACAGGCCAATGCTGTGTCTTTCGTGATGGGGTTGTGTAGTGGAGGAAATTTATTGTTCCCTTCTTAATAGATAGCTGTATTTCATTTCCGAACAACCACTTTATGTGCGAGAAAGCAATTCCATTATGCCACTGCACAGCATTGGGAGCATCTGTGGCAGCGGGGGCATTTGGATTAAAGAGAGTAAAGGCTGCACATCTGCTGCCCTCCACCCCTATTCACAAAACACAGTGTTAATCCTAAAGAAAAGAGAGCAATTAGCTTGTAAACCCTTCCTGAACCCACTGGAAGATTAGCCATTTTCAATTAAAGCTTTTCAGCTGGAAAGATAATGGGCTAAAATTTCCAGCTTTTAAAAAATACTATTATTGACCATGTGGTTTTATTTGTGTCAATTTACATCCTTTATAATTAGCTACCCTGGGATAATTAGGACTGCCTTGCGCCATATCCCGTTCCCCAGTCTTTCCCCTTATAATGCAAATGGCAAACTGATGTCGTGGTCTGTCTTCTGGCCTGTTGCAACTAGTATGAATCCACTGTTGCCGTTTGGACCCATGCTGGGAATGAGCCGTAAGCAGTACTTTTATGGGTTCCTGTAACTCACAAGTAAAAGGATAAACCTTTACATACTGCTGTGAGCGTGCTGTAACTGTTCCCAGGGAGCCCACATGGGAGGAGGGAGGCTGATCCCATCTTGCAAGCCTGCAATAACAAGCCATTTGCAGTCCCTCGGGGAGCTCCACACACTCTAAAGCCAAAATACTTCTTTATACATCACTGGTCCCAGCACTTGGGGGTTACCTGGAGCTGTGTGTGGCTTTGCTTTGTCCCAGCTTGGGAGGTAAAACCTCCCGAGCTGGAGCTGGAGCCAAACCGGCAGATGGAAACGCCTTGCCCCAAAACATGGGGCTGATCGACTCTGTCTGAAGACATCTGTGTGTCTGAGCACTTCTGAAAGCCGCTATCGCTCCTCAGGGTGGCTGGGTAGAGCCAGGAGCCTTCCTGTAGCGGCAAGGCAGTCTGACCTGGTTTCACCCCATGCTGGAAAGCTGCACGCCAACCCCTGTGGCGTTGCGGTGCCTCTTTCATCTCTGTTTGCTTACTGCGATCTGCTCCCCCCCCGTTTCCTGCAGCTACTGCACGAGTGCAGCGCTGGCGTCGCTCAGCATCGTCGGTGCTGCAGACCCAGCGGGGTGAGAGGCTTGGGCTGGAGCCGACAGCCAGCTCGTGGCCTCATCCAGTACTGCCCGCTGCGGTGTCCCCCCTCAGCTGTGTGTCCCTGTCTGCGCCGCACGTGCAGCCTTGCCTCCCGTACTACTGCAAGTTAACACGATCAGCCGTGTTTCAGGGGACTTGTGGCTTTGGTCACTACGCGTGGCTCTGAAACACAGCCGTGCCTGTGCTGCTGTTAGTGGCTGGGCTACGTCTAAGCAAAAAAGGAGAAGAAAGGCTGGTCCTTCAAGGAACTGCTTGGCTACGTAGGCTGAGGTACCTGACATGGAAATTAGCCCTCTGGCCATGGCCAACAACTTCTGAATGAGGTAAACTCAATGAGTTATCTGAACGCAAAACCACGCAGTGCTCTGAATCCTGGGTGCAATGTGGGCTGTGCTTTTTCTGAGTCACCAGAATTATTGGTGTTGCTCCTAGTTCCTGGCTGTCTCCCATGTAGACCTTGGCCAGGTCCCACCTAGCTTTGCCTTGACGCTTCTAGAAGAGTTGCACGGTGTAGGTACTGCATGGTAGTGTGTAAGAGCAGATATAAAAGCCGTTAAAGCTTTTTTTGTTTAAGGAATATGGCTTGGTGCTCTTGGGATCTCGCTGGCCTTATGCTACTGATACTAACATCGTCTTTTTGCAGTCAGCACTTTTCCTGCTATTTCTTTGTTGAAATCCATATGAAAATATGCCTTGGAAAATATTTTACATCTGAACTAGTTAATACAGCACCTTGGAGAGAAGGTGTCTGATGCAACAGAGTACAAATGAAGCCTCATTAAGCAGGAATTCAGTGATTCTGCTGAATGCCCCAGCAATTAAATTTCATCTCGATTCATATGCAGGTCAGGAGAGTTTGGAAGGAGAATAGAGGAAGCAAAGCACTGTGGCTCAGTACTATGCAAATTAGTGTTAACATGGCATTTCATTTATTGTTAATGCATTGTTACACTGCTACTCATTGAAAAGAAACTGTGTGACAACTGCTAAGACTGATGACCCACTTGCTTATTTTTCCATCTGTGTTGGCAGCATTGCCTCTGAAAAGACCAGTGCCAGGATAAATCTTTTAAGGGGAAGATGCAGAGGTTTTTCTTCCCACAGAGAGGAGTGGAGTTGGGTGCTGACTAAATGTTAAGACCTGTCCTTCAGGCTGCACTAAGCTGTAGCATTACCTCTCTCTCTGTTTCGGGGTGAGATGTGGCATGGCCCACACCCCTGCTACTGGAAGGACCCTTTGTTATGGTGCAAGCGCCGAGTCCTTTTGGAGCAAGAGGAACAAGTCTTCAGTCCCTACTATTGCAAAGACCTGAGCTCTTGTGGCATGTTATGTAGTAGGGGGTTCAAGGGTGCTGACGTGCTTTGCAGCTCCATCAACGCGTTCACACCTCTGCTCCCGCGAGGCAGGTCCCTGCTGTCACTTGGGCTGATTGAGCTGTGGCACTGCTGTCCTGTCTTTGGAGGACAGAAGTGCTGGTTCCCCATTTTCTGTCTATATCCAAAGGTCTATAGCAGGATATGTTTCCTCTCTTCTGTTTTTGGTTATGTGGTCTATGTGAAGGAGCTTTTTTCATCTAAACTGTCTACCCACAGCAGGGAAGGAGGGTGGATACTGGCTGGCTGCTAATACAGACCCATCACTATTTTTCTTCTTGGTGATATTAATAAAATACAAAGAAGAAACAGCATTTCTGCTGAAGAGGAGAGATCATGAACAGGCCCTGCCAGGGCAGCACTGGTGCCGATATCGAGGTGCCAAGCGTAGCTGCCACGTAGTTGCTGTAAATTGGAGTGGTTTAATGACCTTAAAACTGGGAACCAGTCCCACCACTGAAGAACCTGGATGCTTATTTTCCCTCCAGATTTTTAGCTGTAAACAACTTGCTATCATTCTGGTACATTGATCACTAAAAGTGAGAAGGTGGGAGCTATTAGGCATTTTGGTTTCCTCCAGTTGCATGGTGCTGGTCTCCGTTTCTGCATGGTTCCTCCATTCACATGTAATTCTTTGCTGAGCTGGTTCAGTGCATGCTCAAGAGGATTTTGCTTGTGTCCCAAGGCTGTTTGATATCTGCTAGCTACATTGCTATGAAAGATTTGAGGGGGGAAAAAAGTAAAGCCAATTAGGAGCATCCCCAAATGGGGGGGGTGTTTTACCCAGAAAAAGTGCTTCTTCCGTACCACACAGCCACAGATGTAGAGATAAATGGGAGAAATATGCTCTGTCTAGCTGAAAGTGATGGTCCCACTTTCAGATGCTGTGCATGCAGCTTCCAGAGCTGTTCGTTTGTTTTTGGTTTTGGTTTTTTTTTTTTTTTCCAGAGCTCTGTTCCTTTCGGACCAGGTCATAAACTTCCACCCTGCCCTGGCATGCATGGCTGGTGGTTGCTGATAGATCATTAACCTCCTGCTGCATTGCTTATTGCTGTGTCTTGTCAAGCTCATCTCCATTTGGCTTAAAAAAAACATTGGAAAGCTGAAATTCACTTTTGTTGTGATGACCTCTGTTAAGGTCTCTGAACGAGCTCTTTTGTATCATTAGAGCTGGCTGGGGAGTAAAGGATCTTGTACTTTGCAACTTATTTGTCTTCCACTGTACCTCTTATCAGTGCTGGAGTCCCCAACCCTGTAGTGTCCTACTCTGATTACCCAGATCCAGAAATCCAGAGCTTGAGGTAAATTGTGGGGTTTCTCCTAATGTTCAGTGACTAAGAAAAGAATGGCATAGCATATATACAGTATTAAGGGAGAAAGATGTGCTCCATGCCGCCCTGAGGGCCAACTCTCTATGGCCTCAGCTAGGGCAATGGGGCTGGGGCTGCTCATTGCATAACCTGAAGTATGACTGGAGGAGCCATAAATGCAATTGCTCCCCAGAGTTCAGAGTGCTTTTCCTCCCACATGGACTGAACATCACAAGTCCTTTTCCCAGGGTTTTGGACCTGTTTTCACAACTTCAGATCACTGACTATTAGCTAAAAGGGTGCAGTAGGCAGGAGTTGCTTGGAGGAGGCAAGTTAACCATTGAGGTTAAACCCAGAAATGCTGGAAAAAGCTTTGAAGCAGTGTGTGCCTTGGTGGGGCCATGGCTTGCAGGCATGATTCTGGTGATGGTGCCTGTTATTTATGGCTCTTGACTCTTGTTTGAAATCCCCGTTTTACCTAGCTATATGATGTCCCCTGGCAGATGGTTGCAGAAAGCACAGACCTGACCCTACAGTTCACTCGGAAAAGCCCCAGTAGCAAGACAGACCATGGGGGAAGGGAGACCAGGAGAAAAGGATGAGAGGTGTGCATGAAGTCACCATCAGAACCATGGTGATGAATGTTTTTGTGGATCTGAAATGATGTTGTACTTAAAATTGTTAAAAGAAATCCGTGAGACTACTCAAAATGGCAGCATACTCTTCTCATTTGGGTTTTGGGTTAGAATTTTTTAATTCCCACATCTGTATAGCTATTTTTCTTCTGTGACAGCCCCTCTCATGTAGTCCAGTCCCTTCAGTTTGCTGTTGTTAGTAATGGTGCTGGTACATCCCGTCTCATTTGTTAGCCCAGTGACTTGACCCTTGGGTTTTACTCAGGGGCATGTTCTCATGCATTTATTCCTCTGTTCCACAAAAGAATTTTTGCCAGGAACACACATGGAGAAAACAAATGTAAAGCATCACTGAATATGTATTTGCAAGGTGAACATACAGACCCTTAAATTTCAGAGGACTGCTGTGCTCTGTCATCTGGCTGAGACCAGTCGGTGAAGTTTTTCAAGGGAGTTAAATGCTGTTTTGGTGGCGTATGGTGACCTCTTTCCATATGAAGTTGGGACAAAATGTTTTCTCTCCTCTATTTAGCTAAAAATTATCTAGGTAACTCACTTGGCTTTTAGTCGCTTGCAAAAGGAAAGGGCTGAGCCCTTTGTAGGTCACAATTTCTTGCCAGGGGTCTGATTAAGAATACTAGACTGATTTGGAGAGAAAGGACCAGTGCTGTCTCAGACACAGACTCACTGACTTATTTGTAAATTTAGTAAGTGAAAATTCAAGTGCCTGGGCTTGCATCTCCATGGAATAGGGAAGGAGATGTCCCCTGCTGTTAGGAGGGAGGGAGATCTGCTGAGGTTGACCAGGGACTTTGGTCATTGGGAACAGGCCAAAAGTTTCAGTTTTTAAAAACCGGAACGTCCAGTTACCTACCGTTTTGAGCTTTGTTTGTTTCCTGAACTAAAAGCCTATTACTCTGGCGTGCGTTTCAGCCCAGTTAGGGATGCTGGCGTACAGGCGAGATGCGTATTCGGGGAATGCCGAAGTGCCGGTGTTGTGCGGAGAAGGGGTCGCTGCGGCGCTTCCTTC
This sequence comes from Astur gentilis, assembly GCF_929443795.1. Lineage (NCBI taxonomy): Eukaryota > Metazoa > Chordata > Aves > Accipitriformes > Accipitridae > Astur > Astur gentilis. The sequence continues at coordinate 13,683,668 of NC_064902.1, read as the reverse complement.
TTCCCGTTCATCACAGCTTCGGGAGGCATCTTGCCTTCCCCACTCGTGTCTTCCCCTGCAGTGCTGCCAGGCAATGACAGATGTGGATATCTCTTTCTGAAATGGTTAAGCAGAAGAACGTACAGCAGCTGCTTTATTGTGCTCTGGTGGTGGAGGGAATGGATGGCGGTCTTGGAAGTACTCTAGCAGCGCTCTCTGTCTCGGTGCTCTGCGTGTGTGCATGCAGCAAGGGCTCTAATTGCCTACTGGATGGGTCAATTTATCTCTCAGTGTTCATTACCTGTAATAAATTAATGTTTAGGACTGGCTGGTGGAATTTGCACTTAAAGGAGAGAATAATCAAGGACTTCTTCCTCTGGCTCCATTATTAAACTGTTTAAATACCGTTTTCTTTCAAGATTTTTTTTTTTTTAAAGTTATTTCTCCTTTTCTTATAAAAATATATCAGTAAAATAGTGTGTTGCATTTTGGGTCTCTGTGAAAAACAGGGCACCTGCTTAGACCAAAGATAAGCTCCGCTGCAGGCCTCAGGCTGGCATGCAGTTGTAAGGGGTTTCTAAATCAGCCCAACTCTGTAAAATTGGAGCAGATGAGATGGAGCAAATGTGCAGCCAGTGGATAGCTGGGTAACCAGCTGTGAAGTCTCTTCCACCAAAAGAGTGATGGATCTTCCCTTTGTCCCTCCTCCTCTTCCCCCTGTCCGTTGCAACCAAAAATCAATCAAGGAAGGGTGTAGGCTCTCCAATCTCTTGATTTTGTGCAGAGATGGGTTGGAGTTTGCAGTAAAAACTGGCTTTCCAAGCAAGACATCTCGAAGCACTGGGTCTGCTGTGCCAAAACAAGCTTTGACAAGGGTGGATGAGCAGGAACAGGGGTCCCCAGCCCCACCTAGACCCCTGATGTGCAGGTGTATGTTTTTGGATGGAAGAAGTAGGATGGGGAGATGACAATGTAAAATCTTAATTTAAGATCTGAATTTAAAAGAAATGGAAAGCATCTGCGGCAGTCTCTTCTGTACCTTCCCTAACCCAAAGCAATTTCTGTTGCTATTAATATGATTTTTATATGCGGTTAGAACTTTGGTGTTTCTCTGTGCACTGTAAGTGTGTGTGGTTGGCTGTTTTTCCTCATCATTTTCCTGTGGCTGACTGTTCATTACATTCATTCAGCTGTCTTCAGAGAGTCTCCTGAGACTTCCTAATGCTGAGCGATGTAAGATCCTCTCCATGTTCTCCCAGGCTCAGAGCATGTTCAATGCTAAATGGTCCATTTCAGGATCTTGCAGGAGTGTTCCACAGTCCTGTGACTTCTGACGAGGATGCTTTTGGATGTGGTTAAATAAGTAATGGTTTAAATCGCAGGAACAAATACCCATCAAGCAGTAAACTAAATCATTGATATTCTGAACAGCCTGTGATCTTCCCTCTGCCGTCCTCCCTGTCTTGTTTGCATGAAAGTGTATTGTGTAAATGTCATCCCAACCAATTTAGGCCATGTAAGGTTTGCAGCTTCACTCCCACCAAGGTTCAGGGAGGATTTGTAAGTTAGCTCTGGGGAAACATATATTAAGTTCAAGAGCAGGACAGTATGTGTTGGGTACAAGAAATGATAAACTAAGTGCTAGTATGTGTGTGCCTGTAAGGGTAGCTACTCCTTACTTACAAGAAATGAATTTTGTTCAAAGGTCAGCCTGTTCCTGAGATGATTAAATACGCTTTTGTTTAGACTGGTGGCCTATTGACTAGTATCGCCTCTTTAGTTGTGTAGATGAAAGCCAAGAGCCAGTGCGGATGGATGTTTGCAATAGGGACCACCCAAAAGCTGTTCTAGCCATGGACTGTCCTCAGCCCCTGCTGTCTTTCAGCTCAGCATTTTATACTGAAGTGGGGGCCCAAGAAAGCATTCCCTACACCATCTTTAGACCTAGAATAGTAATAGGAGATCAGTATATGCCAAGAAAGCAGAACTGAGATATTTTTTTTTTCCTTTTTCATGTGGAAAGACTTTTTTAACATCCTCCCTGCTGCTCCCCCCCCAATTAACTTCTTTTTCCAGTAGGCATAGCGCGTGGGTAAAAACCAAACATCATTAGCCAGAATGAGGCTTGCACGTAGTTGATGTTGCCAGAGCATTTTTGGATAGCTGCTAATTCTGAGCACACAAGCATAAAGTTAATGTCAAGAGGTACAGAAGAATGTACAGACTGTTCATGAAAAATCAAAGCTCTACATGCTGTTCCTTGAGTTTATCAAGCTATAGTTTAGGTTGATGCCTCACGCTTTTTTATGACACCTATATATTTTGATGTCATAATGTGTCTTTTGGGGCTGCCTAATTTTGTTGGTGTGTGGATGTACCCTTTTTCTTCCCCATTGGAAACTCAAGCTGTTCACTTCAACTGGTTTTAATATAGTGCCACCTGAAACATGAAGAAAGTATTTTGTTTATGGGTTTTGGCCAGAAACCACAGAGTAAACATCTCTATTCTCTCCAGGCTCCTGGTGCGCTGGGCTTTTGCCAACCAGCTCAACAAATGCCACAAAAAATTCTGGGTTTGAAATGCCAAAAAGCCTCTTCTGTTTCCACCAATAGCAGCAAAATGGGGCAGCTCCATCCAGTTCTTGCCCACAAAGCCAAGCAACTTCACCTGTGTAGTAGACCTGCCCTCTTGTACCCTTTCTCGATACAGCAGATATTCTGGGAAGAATTTTATGGTGGCATAAACATAAATAATTGCTTTCAGCTTTTCTTTAAAACATCCTATTGGAGATGTCCATTTCACGGCATCCAAAGCAGTGGGCTATTCTCAAATTAGCAGCTTCTTGTTGTATTTGTGGTGCAACTGGAGATGTTTTTTTTCCTTTAAGATGAGATTTCTCTGCAGCAAAAGCATTAATAGCTGTGTGAAAAGATTTCTAATTACGAATTTTGGCTCAATTACCAATTAAGTCTATTGTCAGACTGAACCACTTCTTAAAAACAAATTATGGACCAAAATATCTCTTTTGTAAGTAGGATTTTCTTACTTAGTAATTTTATTGCTTTTGTATAAGTTGTCTGCATGTGAAACAGCTGAGTTCAAACCAAAATAGAGAAGTTGCTGCATTTCAATCCAAGCAAGAACTCTGATGTTAGCCTGAAACCCAGTTCTCCTTCTCCGCATGGGCCACACAGAGTTAGGGTCCCCAGGCCTGCAAAATTTCCTGCTGGCACATCAAGATGTATTCAGGCCCTTTCGATTTATGCTGATTTGTCTCCAGTGGAAACAAGACTTAACCTTGCTGTCCCTCCACGAGCATCCTTCTAAATTTGTAACCTCTTGACTACTTTCAGCCAGATCTAGTAGGAGTCTCAAACGTGACTGGACCCTTATACAAAACTGCAGATGGCTTTTGTGCCTTCGTGCCTCAGACCATGCTTGTCTTGCTCTCTCTTCACCATTCGTGGCTATAACCTTGCTGTTATAGATGATACTGGTTCCCAAGGGAATACAGCGACTATGGAGAAAACTGCCTTTTGGGTGTAAGAAGGGGGCTGGTTGGTACAAACAGGGTTTGTGTCTCACAGCTTGACTGAAACAGGGACCTGCACGGTGCTGCAGGTGGGACGTGAGCCCTGCGCACACCCTCGCTGCCTTCCCTGCCGCATACCCCAGGGCTGGGACTGTAGCATCACCCTCATGCTCTCTATCTCCAACACAAGTCAGCATACTTTAATTTTTCATTTTAATAGCAAAGGCAGCAGAGGCTGGTTTATTACAACAATTTCTTTCTAGTCCAGTACCCTATCTCCACCCACGGTGGAGGACCAGCTGTTTTGGGGGAAGCCACGAAGCATGCTGTGCTGGAGGGCAGGACTCCCTGTGACCCAGCTGGTGACCAGCACTGCCCCCAAAGCCTCCCCTCGCTGCAGTCCCTTGCTCACCTGAATCCTAGCACAGGACTCGCGTGCGTTTTGCCGGTGCTGGTTCCTCTGCCCTTCCTAAGAAAGGGTTAAACCGAGTTTTCAGAAAACGCTGTAGGCAGGACACAAGACTGCAGCTTCAATACTCCCTTACGAGCACTGTGTGTGTGTTTGGGAAGCAGTGTAATGCTTTGACAGCAGCTTGACATTGCCTTGAAAGGTGCTGGAGGCTCTGCAAGCACTTGCCAAGAGGGGGTGGGGGAAAGGAAAGTGTGTCAGGCAATACTGCAGTCGCAGCCTCTTCTTGCGCTCAGCCCCACTGCTGCTGCTGCTGCTGCTGCTGCTGCTGCAACTTGGAGGTTTGTGCGAAGCTCCGCTGCCGGCCAACTTCTGCAGCTGGCACCGAGCACAGCGCCGAGGGCAGCCCTACCTCTGCCGCAGCACCGGCTGCTCGCCTTTTCTTTCATTTATTCCTTTTTTTCTTTTTTTTTTTTTCCCCCCACCCCCCTGCCTGAAAACCCCGTGACAGCCACAGAAGGGTTCAGGCAGGAAAGGGCCAGCACACCTCAATGGGATGATGTCCGCTCTCAACCGGTGGGGTGCGAGGTGGAATACCGCTGGGAATGAAGTGCACGCTCGACATTTGCTGCATCTGCCGGAGAGTCAGGGCTCAGTGGCTGCCTCCCCTTCAACCAGCTGTTCCGTTTAATCACTGCGCTTCTAACTTTTGCTTTGCAATGCCTGATGGCCAGTCGAGCCGAGAGAGCTAGCACGGGATTTTTAGGACCGGCTAAAAAAACCTATACCCTTCATTTTCCTATTTCTCTACACAGGACTGGCGAGTCACACGTTAAACAGCCATGTAAAGACATTTCTTTCTAATGGATTGCCACGTTTTTGAGTCCTCGCACGCTGGAGTGCCCAGGACAATTTCTTTTTGATATTCCTGCTGTGAAGCGAGGAGCAGCGTGTGCGTTGCAGCCCCGCTCGGCTGTGGGAGGCAGCCTGAAAGTGAGCCTGAGCTGGCTGGAAAGTGATTCCAGTGCAGGCAGGGAGAGAGAAAGGAGCGGCTGTTGCAATTAGTTGAATGATTTGATAGATAACAGCAGACATGCTTTGTGGACTGAAAAAGGATTTGCAGTCAGACTTTGGTGAGTGAGCCTGTCCGTATTTCCCCCCCCCCCCCCCCCCCTCCTCCAGTAGTTTACTTTTGTTTATTCTGATTTTCTTTAACCACTTTAAATATCATTAACAATTTCATGTGCTACTTTGAAGGGGGTTTTACAAATCCAAACCGTTGCATACAAACTGTGACTTAATTGCTTTGATTTGCAAAATATATCTCTGCTTCTCCGGATAGAATTTCTCCCTGTGACCACTGGAGAGTATCCTTCAGGCTGCCTCCCTCCTTCCCCTTCTCCAGCTGGAAGATTGGCAGATACAGGGGCTGTTCTTAAGGCACCCCAGATATTGCGGAGCATTTACAGCTAGTGTTTTGATTTTGTTTTTTTTTTGTTGGTTTTGTTTTTTGTTTTTTTTTGTTTTTTTTTTTTTTTAAATCCCTAAACCCTAAATGTAGCTTTTTTATTTTTCAAGACCAGACTGCGAATGGGCTGGTCATTCAGCAATGGTGAATAGAGGGCTGGGGGTAGGACAGGGGTAAAGGACTCTGCCATCACTCCCACCTCCAGTGTAATCTACTACTACCTTGTCTAATAAATATTTCAGCTCCTGCTAGACATCTGTCATTTCAATGAGCTCCTAACCCCTGTTTTAGAAACCTGGGGTAAGCAATTCACTCTTACTGTGGAGTATAAAAAAAATCCTTTTCATTTCTGCAAAAGAGTGGGTAGATGAGTGTTGAAGGGCACTTTTACAAAGGGCACAGTCACTGAATCCTGGCCCCAGTCTTTCCAGGATGGATAGGGCCCAGTATTTCTAACTGGGTGCAATATTCAGGTACTTTGTTGCATGCTGTAGCTCTGCTTGTTGCAGCTAAATATACTGCATGGAGCATGCCCTTCTGCTCTGATGCAAGCATTTCCCTTCTGAAAGCAGACATTGGAATTGGAAGTATAAAGCTAATTCATGGGTTTTGAATCATTTTACATTGCCTGAAGTGATATAGTGGGACTGACTTCGTTCTTTCCTTGGCCTCAAGATGCCCTAAAGCATAAACCTAACTTTAGAAAATTTTTTTCCCCTCCCTAAATCTGAGGGGTAAAATAAACCAGGTGTAAAGCAGCTTAGCCTGGCTGTGTTGCCTAATCTATGGATGGTGACTGGATGCAACGTCCACTTACTGTACCAGCACAGCAAGGAGTGGTTTGGGGGCTGGGGCTTATTTTGAAGCTGTCTGAGACATGGCGATGAGTCCTGGTAGGCAGAGGGTGCCTGGGCGCGTGATTTAACAGGGCAGGAATGCAGGCGTTCCATGAAAAGATCAAAAGACAGCTTGGCAGGAGCTCCCGTTGCTCTTGGGGCTGAGCCATAAGCTGGGCCCCTAGCTCAGAGGTGGCTGATACCAGCTGCGCTGGAGGAGTCTCCTGGATGCCACCAGCCACAGGGAGGATCATTCATCCAGTTCCTCCAACATGTCACCAGAGGCATCTGGTGCTTCATACGTGCGAGTCCCGATGATTGCTGTGTTGCTGCAAATGGCGATGTTGTCTGGGTGTCGGGTGATCAAATGAGAAATATTCCTGATCTCGGCTCCAAACCTTTCTTGAAGAACCTTGGGTTGATATTGTACCTAGCTCCGTCGCGTACAAGGGAACAGTGCAGTTGCTGAGCTGGCAAGGAAGCCTTCTTCATGCTGGTTTCAGACACTTACAGCTTGTGCTGGTGGTGCTCCTGCGGACCAAGGGTGGGCTTTCATCATCCAGTAGGTACTGTTTTCCTCAGCATCCCACAGATGAGGCCATCCTTTGCACCAGCCACAGAGCAAAGACAGAGAGAGGGGTGGGCAACCATCTCGTTCCAAGTCTGCCATCCCTTTTCTTCTTAGATATTTTAGTGCACAAAGAAGAATCTTTGAGGGGCGGGATCTATTACAATGCATTGGGTTTGGCTTTGCTGATGCATAAGGGAGCTCTCTTTTGGTCACTCTGCTCGGCTCTTAATGTAGTTTTTCTCCTCATAACCTGGCTTTTTCACGAGACTCATCTCCACATCTGAAAATCATCTGAGATGGAAGCAATAAAGCGATTTGCTACCTTATCACTCATTTTAGCATTTTAAGTGTGATAGGGAAAACCAGATGGATTGTTTCAAAGAGACATCCAAATGTTTCAGAAGTGCTTCCTGGGCCCACCATCATTAGGGTCTTTGTTATTTCTTTCCTCCAGCCACTCTCAAAAGTTTTCTGATGGGACATTTTAATAATACAGAGCTTTTGTCTGTCCTTCAGAATGGAAGGGTCAGAAAATGCAAACTAGCAGTGATGTTTTATGGAAGGTGGGGGAAGCGCTTATCTTCTGGTTAGAGTAAGCTTGTGTGTGGATCTGCTGATACCAGTGTGATAGTGTGTTTCCACAAAAGACCTTGCAATCTTGCAACTGGAGGACTTCCCTGAAATGCTTTATGGCCTTTCTGAAGTCCAGGAAGACCCTATATGTTTTGCTCTAGCAAACTTCATGTTCCGTTAGTCCTTACTGCAGGATCACTGCAGGAGTGTGCAGAACGACAGAGCTCGTTGAATCTCCTTCATGCTGCTCCAAGTGACCAGCTGTGAGGATTCCATTGCAAACCAGCCCAAGTTAAATGGTTAATTGACTACAGCACAGGCAACTTCAGAAGACCCTTTGTATTTCAGATATGTGCATTTGGGTGACTTCACTATTTATTTTTTTTAAATATGGTTTGTGTAGAAGGTAAAGGAAAAATAAAGATAGTAGATGAGGATGTTCAGGGCTTTTCTGTTTGGGTTTGTTGTTTGGTTTCAGGCGGGGGGTTTTTGCCATTAGAAGCCATGCTTTTAGTGTGAGATGGACTCTCTGCAGATCAAGGACAGCAGTACAAATTTCCTGTGCCACCTTCCTGACCAGCAAGCTGCACCCTTTATCTGCAGGGTGGGAATGGCCAGAAAAAGAGACTTGGTAATAGATCTCTGCCCCTTCCTGCTTGCTTGTTTTCAGGGCTTAAGCTACCCTGTTCCGTGCTGTTGTCTCTCTGTGATAGCCCCAGATCTTCCCAGCCTGCCAAATAGGCAGGGGGAGAAGTAGAGAAAAAAATATCTCAAACTGATAGAAAAATAACATGAGGAGCTAGAATAAGACAGGAGGAAATCTTCATAGATAAATCTCCTAGGAAGAAAGATTTTATCTTTCTTATTGAAGAATTTATCACAATAGTGCTATTTAATATAACTCCTGCTCATCAAGACACTTACGTCACTTGTCAGCTTTGCCTCAGTTACAGCAAAATGAAAGATTAAGAGAAAAAGAAACGGGGGTGGGGGTGGGGTGGTGAACCAAGACAAACATCCCTGGGTCTGGAGCTGAACCACGGTGATCTTAATTTCCTTGAGCTGAAACTGGTCAGAGAGAGTTTGGGCCATCCCTCTGCCCTGAGCTAGTATCAGCCATACCTATGTTATCGTCCAGCCACCCTCCATTTGAATACATCCATGCTGGAAACACCACATCAGCTCAAATTCATTCACTAGACTTAAGGAAAAGCTTTCTGCATCTGCAATTTTGGTGTCATTGCTTCCTGTCCTAACACAGATGACAGATTGCTCCTTCCCTCTGTGCATGACTCTTCTGGCTGTCTGAAGTCAGCAATAACACTTTCTCCTCCCTTTCTTCTCTTTAGCGTAGACAACTCATTCCTCCCCACAGTCTCAGAAGTTTTGGTCTTCTAGATGTCTGACCTACTGCACTGATTCAATCTGAATGAACTCCAGCTGGACCATATCTTTCTTGAACTGTGGTACCCAAACCTGGGCACTGCATTCAATCTGAGGCTTTTCTCAGTGCTGAGTAAAATGACAGGATGATTTCACAGATCTTGCAAAAACTATGCCCACCTTGATACCTACCAGGGTGCTAGCTTTTCCAGCACATGACATGGCACTACAGAATTACGTTTGGTTTGCCGTCCACAGTATCCGGAAAGTCCTTCCTCAACTGTCACTGAGATAGTTTTTCCCCATCCTTTATTCATTTGATTATTCCTGCCCAGGTCTAGTAGCTTGTGTGCACCTCTACTGAGTTGTATTTTTTTTTTTTCATACATGTACGAATCATTCTGGATGCAAAATTTACTTGCCAGCCTGCTTCCAGTCTCTCATAGCTGGTGGCTGTCAGTAAACTCAGTAAAGAGCAATCTCTCTGCAGTCATCCAGGTCATTTAATGAAAACCTGGAGTCTTACCAGAGTGGAGATGGGCCCCCATACAACTTTATTTAATACATCCGTCCCTTCTGATTGTGAATAACTGATGAATTTTCTCAGTGTGTGGTTTTCCAATCAGTTTTACATACACTTCATAATCATCTGTATCCTGCTTCCCAAACATACTTACAAAAATAGCTTGTGAAACAGTGTCAGAAGCATTTCTAAAATTGAGATATAACAGCTTGCATTTTCCGTCTATCCAGAAATGTTGCTCTGTCATAGAAAGAAGTTGAGCGGGCATGACTTATCTGTGGTAGATCCAGGTTTGCAGTTAGTCCTCCTCGTCATCTTTTAACAGCTCACACGCAGATGGTCAGTTCCAGGAACTGAAAGGGGAGGTGATGGATTTGTCATTCTGTCACCCCTCCTCTCATATCACTTCTATTTGTTTTATTTTGTTTTCAAGATGAACATTGCATTTTGCTCTTCTGTGTCTTTTGATGGCTTATCCATCCTCCCTAAGGTCTTAAGGATACCTGCTGATGGCTTTAGGACTTTGTTGGCCAGGTCTGTAAAGTTTTGTTGACCACATTAAGTATAAAGGAGCTGATCTACATAGTGGAAATGAGTCCTTGCTCTTTTCTAGAGATGACCCATTCCACCCAAATTGCTTTTTATAGAAGAAAAAAGACTAAAGTAATTTTCTACAACTTTTCATGGCCTATAGAAATGAATTATCTTTTTATTCAGTTTTTCCCATCCTATATGGAGGTTACAGAGGTTTTCCTCTTAAAAGGTTGTACTCATGCACATCTCATTAGTACACATTTGTTAGTAGAAGGATGTTTTTCAACGCAAAGGCCAGGCAGATTTAATAAAAATGTCAGTCCAGAGAGTCAGTTGAACAACTGCTATTGAGGTTTTTTTCTCCAGCACTAATGGTTGGAGTCCAGTTTCCAGCCCAGATGTTTACCTCCCTGCCAACCAGCTTAAGAAAATCTCATTACCCCTGGAAGAGGTGCACTCTGGCTTTGAGTGACCCATAGTAGGGAACTGAATTTCATGTGGTGTTAAGTCTTGCTTTTGGCTTTATGACCAGGTTCATTATTCTTTATAACACTTGTTCTGTTTTGTTAATCCATATAAGCCAAGGATAACCACACTGCCAAAGTGTTTGCATATGTTAGGGCATGTAGGATTTGATTTATTTTGAAAATGGACTGTTAACATTGATACTTGTATGTGGATGCCAATGTTTATTGCTTCTGATATTATCTATTTAACTCAAGGATGGAAATAATACGCAATTTTACCCAGAAGGTCAGAAAAAGGCGTTGGGCAATTTGGAGGGAAGGGTGCCTATGCTTTTGTGTTTAGGCGTGTGTAGGTGTGGCAAACAAAAGAAACAATTAAAGCTAACAAGTAATAATAATCAGAAAGAGGTGTTGGTGCAGAACTGGAGGGGAGAAAGTAGAGCAGAAATAGATATTTAGCAATGTTCATCAATTGACAATTGAATGCTACCAGGCATAAGAACATTTAAGGCTTTTTTCAGCTGTCAGTTCAGCTACTGCATAATTTTTAGAATGTGAGTAATCCCATCAGGGTATGCATGGTCTTAAGCCTTGATAGGATAGGACCCCCAGGTCATTGTATGGCTGTCTCTTCAAGGTGGCAGAATACAGTTTCAAGACAAGCGTGCTTAAGTGGGAGTTAGGAAATTCTGTTTCTGTGACAGTCTGACTGCCAGTCTGCTTCTGATTTTTTTTTTAAATATTATTATTATTATTCCGTTCATAGCAAAAAAACCCCTACTAACCAAGCTTGATGTTCTCAGCTGCCAAATTTATTAATCTGTGGATTTACAAATCAGTCTGTTAACTTTAGGGATGTGCAGAATCACATAGGACAAAGAATTTCTCTCCTTCCATTCCTAACAATTGCCATCCCCGATTTTTTTTATTTCAATGAAAGTTGTTTTTTTTTTTTTCCTTTGACCGTGTGTTTTTGTTCAAGGATCTGATAATTACATGCTTGGAGATGATGGCTTTTCAAAAGCATCTTTCCCAGCAATTTTCAACTGGAGATGTGGATAAAAATATCTCCCCAGTTTTTTTATCAGAAATGTTTTCAGTAATGTGCAATTATGAGCTCTGCCTTCATTCAATTCGTCCTGGAAGAATTTGCTTCACAGGGAAATTCGTTTCCTAGCTGTTGTAGATGCCAGCATAGTTGGCAGCTGCAGGTTTTTGTGGGGAGGAGGGAAAAAAAGGCCCAGAAATGAAAATTGCTGTGAAGTAAATTGGTCCCAACACCTGGAAACCATGAAAGGATGGAATATCATACTTTTTGTTAAATCATTGTTAAATTGCTTTGCATGTCAGTCCCAAAATGGCCTTGTAAATTATTTAGGGTAGCTGAGAGATGAAGAGATGATCCCACTTAATTGTGCCTCACAACTGATCTGTTTCTTATTGTGCAGGTTCATGAAATCATGTTAGAAAGGTGGAAGGGTTGTGGTTTCTTCCCAGCAGTACTTTAGCTTCCAATCTCAATGTATAATTAACACTTGCGTGGTATATCCTAATGAAGCTGTAAGTTAGGATCTGGCTCGGGTTTGGGGAGAACAATGCTGGCGTTAAGGCGAGAAGGGCTGTGGAGCAGTTACAAAGAGAATTAATATGCTTTTGTCCTGGAAGTCAGGAACTTGTGCTGGGAAGAGTAAGATCTGGCTCCCTGCTGCTCTGATGTATGGGATGAAAATTGGACTTGCTGCATCCTTCTGCTTCATTGCATCTTCCTGTTTCCCAGAGGAGGGAGGTAGTCTGGATCTGGTGTCTGCTGCTGTTTTGGAAGTCATACGCCAAGTTGTTTGCAGCTATTGAGCAAACTGGCTTGCTCGATGTCCCAAATAACTCTTCCCTCCCAGATTCTGCTCCCTCCGCCGAGCCCTCTTGGAGCCTTCCCTAGAGCCCGCAGGTCCAGCACACCCATCCCCTGCTCTCACCATAGCGAGGGTAGGATGGCACAGCTCCAGTGAGCTGCTTTTCCCAGCCAAATAGCTGAGCTAAGTCATGGATCTGCTCCTCTGTCTTTGAGTAACCAAGTGCATGACCGTACAAATGATGAAGGTCAGTCCAACCTCTAACAGGTCCCCGCTGTTGCACCAGCAGCCTCGGTGGAGTTGTCCCAGCAATACATCTGCTTCTCCACGAGGTCTCAGTGGAGAACCCCTCCTTTCCCCCTGTCAGTACGACGGCTGATCTGTAGGGGGTCTTTACTGCAGTGAATGGTTCAGCCTGAAATGTGAGGGACGTGGCCTGCTCCTGCCCCAGTGATTTATAAAGGATAATTTCTTTGTGGAATGCAGTGCCGTTTGGGTAGGATTAAACTCTTGGCATAAGATGAATGTACGTGTTTTGCTAAAGGTTTCTTTTTCAATAATGTAATGCATTTCCCATGTAACCTACTGTGTAAACAGATCGTGTTCTTTCCTGCCACAAAATGCTGCGCTCTGTTGCTCATGCTGCAAGGGTGTCTCAAACCTGCAGCCCAGCAGCCCTCCAGGTGGGGGGGGGTGTGTGTGTGTGTGTGTGTGCATCTTTGGGCAGATTCTCTGCAGGTTTATCCTCAGCCGACTCCTCTGCAGCATGCAATGAAGCCATGCATGGGGATCCAAGCGTGAGTGTGTGTGAGGTGGGAATGGACTAGATGGGGTCCTGGGATAGAGCCACAGAGATATGCCTGAAATCCAGAGAAATCAGTGGGAAGATGCTCAGGTGCATATGGATCTGGATCAAACAGCCCAGGTGACTTGTAAACCTTGTACCTGTGGAGTTAAAATCAGGGAGAAGTTAGAAGAGCTCTGAGACAGAGGGCACATCCCTCATTGCTTCCTATTTTCCCCCAAAACCAGGTTTCACCCTGTGGTCCATTGCTCCCTTGCCCGCCTCTTCTGTGTAGCACGTGGATCTTTTCCCTGCCACCCCCCCTCCTTGCTGCTGTAGCTGGGGTGTGCGAGGTGACTGCTGCTGCCAGGGTGGTGGCAAATGTCACCCAGCTCCAGGCTGGCTCCAGGGACAGTCCAGGTAGCTGCTGTGGTTTGTGAGGCTGGGCACAAGGCATGGGACAACAGAGAGAAGTTAGTTATTAATAATAATAACGACTTAAAATAGAATCAAAGCAACTCCCCTTCCCCCTTGTGTTTCAATTTACCCCCCACCTTCCCACTCGAGCAAGGTGGGCAGAGGGACCCCATCTCTTAGAGGGGGGATAAGTGTTCACCTTGCTGGAAACGGGAAACAAAGCATTTCGGAGGCTGCAGTGGAGGTGAGCGAGTGAAGCTCTGCCACTGGCTTTCTCTCCTTTGTAAAAGTCCCTTTGTCATTCAGCAGCCGACTCAAGCAGTACCATGAGCTATAATAGGCAATTAACTCCTAGCAGATTTATGTGACACTGCGTTTTATAAGCAAACAATCATGTGTGTTTAATCATTAAATGGATCTACTGTATCTAACACTCATGGAGCTGATCTCTCTCATCTCCCTGTGCGCACGCTCAGCTCTCTTGCACCAGTTTAGACCCGTAGACATTCATACTTGTGCACAACTGGTGGAAATGTATTACTTGGCAGCTGGCTTTGGTTCTGGCAGGCAGTGGTAAGAGATAAGTACTTGGCAATATCTGCTCTCGGAGACATCCAGACTCCATCTAGAGGTTAGCAGGGTGGGAACGGGAGATGCCTGGTGCGGGGATGTTCCCCCCGCTAACCCTGAGGACCCTCAGTGTGGTGAGAGGCTGCGGAGGCACCTGCACAGCACCCTGCTGAATGGGTGCATCCAGTGATTGCAGCGTTCCCCAGACTTCTTGAGGTCTGGAAAGTAGTCGGTTTTAGTATTCATAGTTAATTTTAGATATACCTGCACACGCTGCTCTTCCACACATCTATTACACACTCAACAGAACCTGCTGGTTTTAATTTTTATTAGCACAAGTGCCTTGTTGAATCAAAATTAAGTGGGTATTTGGGAAGCATAATGTGAAGCATTACACTTAATGGCCTGTGTTCCTGAGTAGAGAAAGGCTGTCACAGGAGCGTCCTCTCTTCCTAAGGCTCTGCGGTCTTTAGCTAAACCTGAACTTTCCCTGAGTTCATTGCTACTTCCTATCCCCTGTAAGCAGGAAAACTCTCAGCTGTGTCTTTTCAGGTGTGTGTTGCATCTTTTCAGACACATGCCATTATCCAGTGTCCTGGTTTCAGCTGGAATAAAGTTAATTTTCTTCCTAGTAGCTGGTATAGTGCTGTTTCGGATTTAATATGAGAAGAATGTTGATAACACACTGATGTTTTCAGTTGTTGCTAAACAGTGTTTATACTAAGTCAAGAACTTTTCAGCTTCTCATACTGCCCTGCCAGTGGAGGCTGGCAGTGCACAAGAAGCTGGGAGAAGACACAGCAAGGACAGCTGACCCAAAGGTATATTCCATACCATATGATGTCATGCCCAGTATATAAACTGGGGGGAGTTGGCCAGGGGACAGCACACCTTGGGGATTGGCTGGGCATCAGTCAGCAGGTGGTGAGCAATTGTATTGTGCATCACTTGTTTTGTATATTCTATTATTATTTTCATTATTTCCCCTTCCTTTTCTGTCCTATTAAACTGTCTTTATCTCAACCCACGAGTTTTACTTTTTTTTTTCCCCCCTCATTCTCTCCCTCATCCCACTGGCGCGGGGCGGAGTGAGCGAGTGGCTGCGTGGTGCTTAATTGCCGGCTGGGGGTTAAATCACGACATTCAGATATAAACACGCTGCGCCTTGGGTTGCAGTGTGTGGGGAGAAAGCAGGTCTGTGGGGTGCAGGTGGAGCGGTGCTGCTGGGGGCTGCTCAACCCTGCCCTGGGGAGGCCTTCTGCACTTCTGCCCTGGCTCATCCAGGTTCAACTTCATCCCCTTCTTTGTTCAAAGGGCGAGCAAGTATCTGCCTAGGGCAATACAAAAATGACTTTTCCCCAGTCCTGGGCATGAGTCCGCCATGAGCCAGTCCCTCTGCCTTTTTGTGATGCTCAGGAGAGCCCAGGCTCTCACCAACTTGCGACTGCTGTTTTAACCAGTGTCCCTGTTCCCTAGCCTGTGGTTCCTGTGGCTGATACCCTGCTCCTGGCTAATCCTTTGGCTGTGATGATTTTGGATTTCAAACATATAAAGGAACACAAAGGGAAAATTAACCCACAGAACTGTGGGGCTTGAATTCTGCACAGAGCAGGATTTCCGTGTGAAAATCCTAAGGCTGTCCCTGTTTGCTCACAGGTACTCACAAGAGTGAGCATCTCTTGTAGGCCTTTCAAAGGGTGGCAGAGCCCAGCTTGCAGCAATTTGTTCTGATTTTCACCATGAGTTTCCGTGCCTTTTGGGAATTCTTGCACTGGCTGTAGTTGAGACTGGGTTCACTGCCTGCTTTGCATCAACCGTGCAATGTGAAGCAACTGGTAACCAGCATAATGGTTTGCATGGAGGCAGCTACATAAAACAGCTGGAGTGTATTAATAACTGCTGGAGCAGGGTCTTATCCATCTTTCATACTAAACAGATGTTTGCTTTCATCGTGGTGGTGCTGTGCTGATCTTTGGACACCAGCCTGTTTGGAGGATGGGATGTCGGCAGAGCCTGCAGCCAAGGCAAGGCTTGATGGGAAGCAAGAAATGGGGCAGAAACAGGAGCAGGGCTTGTTGGAAGCAAGATTTAATAGGCAATTCAGGCAAATTTTTAACAGCTGGTTTGATGGGGTCAGACAGCACCAGTTCCAACATCAAATAACTTTGAGCTTTGAAACTTTCTTATTTCATCTTGTTGTCCTGCTAAATCTGATATTTCCTGGCTCTTTGATTTCTCTCCTTCTCCCTCCCTTCCTTAATTTTAAGCAAGGCTCTTGCTTAAACTTTCTTTAGTCTTTCAACTATAAGCTTATTCCATCTCTCACACAGCTCCTGTGAATCCTCCTGACACAGTCAAGGATAAAAGCATCCGAGCCGCATACATGGGCCATTGCATAATAGATGGTTTGTGTGTCAGAGTCTAAAATCTACATATGTTTAGATCAGTCATAAAGTGGGAACATCTGTATATATTCATATATAATGGCTTTTACCACATGAATGAATAATCCAGCTCCCACGATTTGATATTTACTTTTTTTGAAACATTGCTACTTAGCTAAACACTGAGGGGAGAATCACATTTATGGGAATTAAGTCTTAGTAAGGTTTAGCAGAGCTTCATGGATAAGCTGGAAACAAGTCTAAATGGGGTGCCAGAAATCTTTCTTTTAAAATAGTTAATACTGTCTGGAACTTCTTCCTGATTTCTTGGCTCTCACTGGTTTTTAAGCACTTTGCATCAGAATGCAGTGCAAATCCAGGATAAAGCACCTGATTTGCAACCTACTGCATTGAATGTCTTCTCATATGATGCCATCTTCCAGCAGTACTAGCTGTCTTCGCAGTCCTCATAAAAGGGGTTCCCAAGCCTTGGGGGCTGCACTGCGAGTTGGGGGCTTCAGCTGGGGGATTGCCTCATTGCAGCGTTGCTGGCAAACCTGGCTGTGAGATACCTTGGTGTGCTGGCCCATGGGAGGATGGAAAAAGGTGGTGAAGACAGAGATCCCCTGCTTGAAAGAAGGCTGGGGACAGGCTGAGAGAGTTGGGGTTGTTCAGCCTGGAGAAGAGGAGGCTTTGGGCAGACCTTCTAGCAGCCTTCCAGTCCCTAAAGGGGGCCTGCAAGAAAGCCAGAGAGGAACTTTTTACAAGGGCATGTAGTGATAGGACAAGGGGTAGTGGCTTTAAACTGAAAGAAGGTAGATTTAGATTAGATGTAAGGAAGAAGTTCTTCCCTGGGAGGGTGGTGAGGCACTGGCACAGGTTGCCCAGAGAGGCTGTGGCTGCCCCATCCCTGGCAGCGTTCGAGGCCAGGTTGGACGGGGCTTTGAGCAACCTGGTCTAGTGGAAGGTGTCCCTGCCCATGGCAGGGGGGTTGGGACTAGATGATCTTGAAGGTCCTTTCTGATGCAAATCATTCTATGATTCTGTGACTTGCTACATCTGCTGTCTGCTGGGTCAGGCTGGTTTATTCTCTCCCCACAGTCAGCAAAGCCTCTCAGCCTTGCACCAGCCCTGCCCTCGCTGTGGCTGGGGCTGAGCACATACCTGGCTGTAGGCTACGGTTAGCCAGGGTTGTCCTGGTTCACCAGACTGCTCTGCTTTTTCATAGCTCCTTTTGAAGCTGTAGCCTAGTTGAGATGATAAGATCAGTGCAGTAGCAAACAAGGTCATGGACAGCTTTGATATCTCATCTCATGGTTTATTTGACTTTTCTATGCTAGTGCTGATGGCATCCTTTAGGTTTTATATAAATCTGTTTTCTTGCTTCACCCCTTGATCCGTGGCTCTGCTTTTATTAAATGTTACTGCATCGAAGTGCATCTCTTCTGTTGCCTGATCTGTCTAGGTTTTTTTTATTTTGTTGGGTTTGTTTTCTTGTGGTTTGCATGGATTTTCGTATTGCTGTCGGTGCTGAGATTGATTCACACCACGCGTGGACCTGTATCAATCTCAGCCACCTCTTGAACTGGCACAGCAAATCTCCCAGATTTGATTCCTCATTTCATTTTCTGGGCCTTTTCCCTGAGCAAGAGCAGACTTGTAATTGGGGCAGAAAGAGGGTGCTAACCCGGACACGTGGTGGGGTGACCTTCCTTACAGCAGTCCTGCTGGGCTGTCCTTGCCCACCCCTTGTTAAATCTTGCTGGTGCAGGGGTTGCACGTGTCAAACTGATGTTGTTCCTGGAGATCGGCAGGGGAGCAGGTTGTGATTCACTGTAAGAAGGGGTTCTCCCCAACTCCTCATCTAAGCAGTTATATTTTCTAGCAGGTTTCCTTAAGATTGCTTTACTACTCTTAGTTGTTTTCCAGATTGCATGCTGTAAGTTTAGCACAGGTGCTAAAATTTTATGTATGCACTGGGGAGCATGTAATTTACTTGTGCAACAGGGGCTCTCTTGGAAGTGCGATAGGAGTAAAACAAACAAAAAAATGTTACAACTGTAGTGAGTCTCTCTTCAAAAAGGATTACCAGGCTGAACGTTGGCATCGTGTCTTGTTGCTACCTTGTCTTCTTCCCTCTCTGCTGAATCCAGTGGGTTTTCCTCTGCCCTATCTACTGCCTGCTACAACAGATTTGCTCTTGGCTATTTCCCCGCTGAACTGGGAGAAGTTATCTGGCTGTAGCAAAGCCCAGAAGAAAAAACTATTATCTCAACCCACTAATTTACAAACTCAAGGATATCCAATGATAGTTTTTGTTACTCCCACTTTCATTTCAAAACTCATGCTCTGTCTCTTCACTTCCTATCTGTGTATATGCTGGGGAGTGGGTATTCCAGTTTTCCTCTGTTTAAGCATTTTTCAGCAGAAAAAGGTAGCTCAGAGAACCTGGGCACTCATTGCTTTTGGCTCTGCTGCAGAAATACTGATGTATCCTCCTGCTTCATTTGAGGTGGGATCTCAAGCTTTGAGCTGGCCAGAATCATAGAAAAGACTTATTATAGACAAAAATGGCCTTTTCACTGAACTGTGATTTTTCTTTTCAGCCAGCTTCAGCCCAAATAGCACCTTCGCTTTTTTTTTTTTTTTTTTTTTTTTTTTTTAAGACTGGGCTGTTTTCAGCCCGAATGAGCCATTGAAAATCCACTCTCACCCCCTGCATGATACAGGTCAAAGAACTTAGCCCAGTTTCTGCGAGCCATGCTCTGAATCCCCTAAGGGGTGCCAAATGATTTTTAGAAAGATGCCCATCTATCATGACAAGGCACCCGGTAACAATGTCCAGGAGGTTAATTCTTCTCATTCAGTGGAAAGAGAGGGCATGCACACATTCCAACATCTAGGATGAATCTCTGCAGCTTTCCTTCCCAAATTCTGGCTCTCTACCTCTCCACTGAAGAGTAATGTGCTCTCCTGCCATGGTCATATACCAGATCTCATTGCTTTCTCCCCTTCTCTTCAGTACAGCGCTACCTTGTTCTTCTTAAACTCCTTCCCTCCCTGGGAGGTTAACAACCTGTTGATTTTTGACACTTCTTTTGTAAGATCTTGGAGGATGGAAGACAACAGGTACCATTTTTAAAGCAAAGATCATAGGGACCAAAAGGGAGTTTGTAAAAGGCAAAAGAGGTCAAAGAATTTACTGTTGCTATTACTGCAGCAAATTGATCTCCATTTCAAAAGCTGGAAGTGCTGACTTCTACCTGTTCTGTCATCCCGAAGCTGTTGATTTGTGCTGCATATTCACACCCAGGCTGTGCACGAGGGCGCTCAGTTCTTGGCACTGCCAATGGCTCCTGAGTCCTGTGTCCCCATCTCCTCCCTGGACCTCTGTGAGTCCAAGCCCAGCGTTAGGTAAGACAGAAAAAAACCCCAAGACAAAGTATTTTGTAATATGGACATTGATAAATCTTTTTGGCTTTAACTATTGATACATCAAAAATAAAAGCTTTTGCCTGGTTGGGTGTGTACATTTTGACAAACCTTCCCAGTTGGGAGGCAGCTTAGTGCCAAACCCTGTGCAGCGAAAGCAATCCTGATGGTTTTCATGAAAACAAAGCTTGTTTTCGCTTTTTGACTAATTTCAGGTTTTTAAACAAGCAGGTAATATTGGCCTCTAGGTTTAGGTGGCACCAGTGATTTGAGTGCTTAAGTCTAATAAACTGACAGTATTTAATTTCATTTGATTAGAAAGCCACAATAGAGCTGTCTTTTTTATTTGATTTCATTCCACAGTCACTTAGCATAGCATTTGGTGCTTGAAAGAAGGAAAGTCCCCAGGGTTTGGATTTCAGCAGGCTGTGTTTCTTATCCATCTCCATATTCAAGAAAAAGTTTGGAGGCTTACATGGAGTTAATAGGGGGAATTGTACTCCCTTGCCAGCTAGGATTTACTGCTGCCTGCTGCATAGATTAATAAACCCAGTTGTATCTAGAGAGGCATTCTTCCCTGGGAATAGTGTTAGACTTTATCGGTCATTTCTCACCATATTACAATTGCTCACTTGGATAACTTTCACGAAAGATCAGTCTGAAAATGTATCTTATTCCTCTTTAATTTTTACTCTTGAAAGGTAGTTTCTTCAGATAACACAATCAGTATATCAGCAATATTTCATCTTTCTAGCTTATTGTTGGATTCTCCCCAGTACAGTCTACACTGCTTAATAAGAGAAATTGCCAGATTGACTGGAAAATGTAACTTTAATAACACCATTTCAGGCACTAGAACTATTGAGAAATAATAATCTCATCGAGTTGGTTTCTGCAGTATTCTTGTCCCTCATGCACAAAATTACTGCATATAATGTGTGTGTGTCTGTGCGTGCAAATGTGACCTGCAAAGGAGGGGCGAGAAACTGCATATTTTCCCCTGCCACTTGGTTGTTCATAAATATACACTGATGAAGCTGTCTGAAAATGCCTGGGAGGGTGAGAGGGATTGCGGGAAGGGAAGTGTCTCTCCCTTTCCCTCTTTATTTTTATTCTTTAACACTAGAAATTCAAATCTTGCTGGGGAATGTTTAAGAAAAGTGAACTGGAGAGGGCTCACTGAGTGAAAAGGGACCTTTTTGGTATGGACTTTTTTTGAGGATGCTTTGGAAGAGGTGGATAAAAGTGAGGATGTTTGGGTTTTGTTTGGGACAAGCTATTTGTGCTGAAGACCCAGCCTATGTGATCCTTCAAGAAGTTCTTAATAAGCCTAACTTCATGAAAAAAAAGCATATCTTCATCAGAATGGGGAAAGAATTGTCCCTGATATTTTCAAATTAAAGAAAGAAAAGAAATCACAGGCTACTTCAGAAGTACAACAAAAGCTCCTCTGTGAGCAGAAGAGCATAAGAGCATAAGAACATTTATTTTCAACAGTTTTGCATCCAATATCCCTTGTTCTCCTCCCTACCATGCAGAGGAAAATAAGTGGTGAAGCTGGTCTAGAGCTGGTTTACACAGCAGCTCTTTGCTTTGCTGAGAGCAATAATTTGGGTCTTTTCTACTCAAAACACAGTTTCAATGAAAGTTACAGGACTATAATCCTCTTTCAGGCTGCTCTGTCCCCCCACAGGTTGATGGATATTAGCCACTGGGTTTCAGAGGTGCAAGAGGACAGTAGATGGATGGATGTATAGACAGCATGTGAAGTTAATTTTCACAGAAAACTAAGCAAAAAAAAAAAAAAAAAAAAAAAAAAAGGAGCTGGGTTTAATAAAAAATGCTAGTCACTTTTTCAAGCATTTTTTCTTCCATCTCTCAGTACAGCTTGAGTGGAAATTAAGAACTGCTTCCAGGTCCTCTATTGCACACTCTCTCCGATGCACTGATTAGATAAATAAAGTTACCTGCACTGGCTTCCAAAGGAGTGACAGACAATGCATTGTAGCAATGTCTCTAGTACATAAAAGACATGACTGTAATGGCAGGTTGAGTGCAGATTCTTAAATTGTGTCTTTTTTATTTCTTCCCCTTTTATGCTCTTTTATGGAATGCTGTGTATTTAAAGAAAGCATGAGGAGTACCAGATTTTGGCATTGCAAGCTGGGTCCAGCATTCATTCTTATCAGATGGGACTTGGATCAGTCCTTGGGAGGTGTTTAATATCCTGTGAAAGTTGATGTGAGTTAAATCTTTCCAAAGTCCGGCTTCTCTGCAGAGCCAACTTAAATGGGGTTAGTGTGCACACACACACACAAATTAGATCATCTACTTGTCTACCAAATGCTGAAACTCTTCTCACGTCTCCATGAGAAGCAGGAGTCTTCTTCCATCAGTGTTGTGTATCTGCTGAGGGCTTGCAGGGCAGAAAAAATACACTGTAGTATCCCTTGGAAGCCAACCTGCTTGGTAACAGAGGCGTGTTCTGGCTCATATCTTGGTCTCATAAAGGCTACTGCTATGCAAATAACTATCTATATAATTTTGGTTGAAAATGGTTGCTTGAAACAAATTGTTTCTTTAAAAGTAATTTTCATTTCTTATTAAAAAGAAAAAAACAGACGAACAAAACATGGAGTTTTCTGTTGAACAATAGGCTATTGTATCTTTTATAGATCTGTTTCCTGTGAATAAAGCAGCAGGTGGTTATGATATTATACATGCCTTAGAAGGGTTTGTAGATAAACGAATAAAGGCTTTAAAAGAAAAGATTGGGAGACATGGAGGGTGTGGGGAGATAAATTCCATGCTCTGTGTATCGAGGAGAGGAAATTCAAATGTATGACTTCCTCTTGGAATAACGTCGAAGTTTGGACAAGTTCTCCCTGGCCCAGATGCCAGGAGTAATGACTGCACAAATGACTGCACCTCTGATGGCACAAGAAGCTGCAGTCGGTGGAGCACATTCCCAGTCCAGGGAAGGGAGCATAGCATCGTTGCAGTGGGGCCAGTGCAAGTACGGGCAGCAGGTTGATAATGCTCTTGGGATGTTCTTTTTTCCACCAGAAGTAGCTGGGAAAATGGGAGAAAATTCAGTTGTCATCTCTGGGGCAAGGACTTTGTTCCAGCAAGCACAGTTATTGTATGGCATGGCTGTCCTCTCTGGCTGTGCTTTCAGAAAATTTGTGGTAAGAGGAGTTGAAAACATTTCCCCGAGCCCTCATTTGTCTTCTGTGTAACTTACGAATATGTGCTGTGAGGGGATTTGTTGCCAGTGAAGGGAAAAATATGAGGCTCTTCTTCGCAACAGGCAGCCTCTGCTATTTGTACCACAAATTTGTTGGTACGTGTATTTATGAAATTAGGGAGAGGCTGCTCCCAAAATAACTTGGTCCATTCCAGTCTGAGCTTGCTGGTTAAGGGGAAAATTTTTTTAAAAAGTCTTCCTAGTGCAAAGGAAGGGAGAAGCATTTCAAAGCCGTGCTGGGGTCTGAGTGTCTGCCATGGGAGAGTCCCATTGAGGGTGCCCTGCACTGATGGAGGTGGAGAGAAGATCTGTGATGGGCACTGGGGTTTTCACCAGCATACTTCCAAATGTCCCACCCCATCTCCTGGAGAATAAAAAGCCAGGAAACACTAGGCCTCTTAAGTTTGGTTGGCTTTTTTTTGATGCAGCGAGCAAAACAGTCGGTGTCATGACAATGAAATTGTGCTGCAGAATCCTAAAGCAAAAGTGGCATTTTTTTTTCTTGTTTTTTAAGCACTTCACAGGAGCATGGGCTGTCTTGCCTAAGGATTTAGTGTATTTGCTGCTGGATACTTGGGCTAGTTTTATGTAGGGCAGGATCATGAACTCTAACTCAACTTTAGCAGTATTCTAGGAAAAGCAGTCCGGAGATCACTGGCAGATGTTTTTCATCTGTTTGGGTTCTATTTATTTATTTTCTTTAGCTTTTCTGATACAGAGCTGGAGCAATGCATTTCTGGAGATGGGCGAAGAACTGAACATCTGTATTGGGCTTAATGAACACATGTACAAATTTTCCAAGGGCCTAAGGAACTTTGGATTTAGTTGAGCAGAAGAAAATTCAAGCCACCTGCTGAGGAAGGCTTGAGGAAGGTGGGAAACAGAGTCTTCATGGAAACAGTCTCTTGCCTGAAGCGGAGATGTGGGAGGTGCTCTTGGGCCATGGTGAACTCCGTAACTAAGTCGTTTCAGGAAATCATGCAATCTGTTTGTAACGGTATTCAAAATGAGCTTTTTGTTTTCCTGTACTAGCCTCTTTAGATCCACTTGTCTCTTGTGTTAAAGGCTAAGTGCTCTGAAGACGGGAGGCCACCACTGTGCTGCTCTCATGCAGAGCTGATACAGCCAGCTCTGATCTGCTGCGGCGGTGCTAAAATAACCCAAACTGCCCTTGGGGGGGGTGCTGGAGGTTTGGTTGCGTACAGCCTTGCAAGCAAACCCAAACCAGTTACTGGTGCATAAAATGTCACCGGGTGTGATGCCATGTAAAGTGTCAGCCTGGGGAGAGGTGGGAAGGATGACGTTACTGTCCTCCTCTAATGATGGTACAGCCCCTGGCCAGGCTGTCGTGGAGGCTGTGTAATTTGGGGGCTAAACGCCAATTTGAGATTCAGAACAGCGGGTGTGCATGGATATATCTTTTTCTTCCTTTCCTCCTTCTAGTAATATGACAACTTTTTAAAGGTGATTAGGTGCCTAAAGATACAGATAGGTATTTCTGAAGTACATGTATAGACAGGCTCTCAGATACATGTCTTCAGGCTCTCAGATATCTTTAAAATCCTGGGCCTTGAAGACTAGCTCCCAGGCAGCTGCAGTTTGAATCATCACTAGCTGCCTGACCCACTCTCACGTACCCAACTGCTCTTTACCTGACTATAGATAAATGCCTTCCTTGACTTACAGAAATAACTCTTCTCAAAATGGATCAAATTGCACTTAGTTTTATTCATTTGGCTTCCTGCTTCCAACCTCATGCTTTTATTCTAGCAAAAAATACCGGCTTGCCTTAGCGTGAACAGCTTTTGGCTCTTAATGCTGTTTTAGCATTCATTTCTCTAAACAAGGAGTGCAATTACCCTATGGCAAAATAACTGTCTCCAACTGTCTTTTTTCCATTAAACAAATGGGAGGCTTTACCTCTTGGTCTTCCCATAAGATTAATGCACTTTCTCTGCAGGAACTGTCTTAGAGCAATCCAGGAATCTGAACAACGTGCAGACAGAAAGCCTAATTGTCACAGAATCTTATTTAGCCAATGCCGATTTTCATTAAGAGGTGATCTCTGTTAATAACATAGACTAATAACTCTTCTAAATGAATCCCCCCGCCCAGGCAGGGATAATGAACTCTTAAATCAGTGCTCTTTCTGAGGAAGGTTTGGTGGTTTTTTTTCCATTTTAACAGAGGTTGGCTTGGGACCTAACTGATGTCAGGAGATCCTGGTGCCTGTGCTCATATCCCGTGGGGAATTTAACTAAGAAAAGTCATGGTGTTATTGAAATTGGTTTTGCTGCTGGTTGCTACAGAGAAAGAATTTGGCCTAGGACATCTCCACTGGCTCTGTGAAAGCTGGGGACTGATGGGGTTTCTCAGAAAGGCAGCAAGTCAACGTTGGTAAGGGTTCCACAAATGGGTCAAACTGTTCAGGAAGCCCAGGGATCACTAGTATAGCGAATATGTGGATTTCCTAGGGGTTAAGATTGATTTAAGTGTATGCAGCTGACCCTTGCAAATCAGCCAGCTGGCTGCTAGATGATTAATGGGCAAACAAGCATCTTGGTTAGAGGAGAGACTCCTGTTTGTGCCCTCGGTGAGAAGGCAAGGGTGGAGATGTAAATTCAACCTTACTATTAGACCTAAGAGAATCCACATCAGAGACAGCCATGAGAAATCAGGAAACCAAGTTCTGCTGCTTGTGGAGCAACTTGTCTTTTCTATCAATGCCCCAGTTCTTAAACCAAAAAACCCAACAAAACCCAACTCAATGACACAGATTGGGTCGGCTGCTATCGGGACAGACCATGGGGCCTGGCAGTCAGGGAGGACATTGCACAGATCCAATTCTTCCCATGTCCCCGGTTAACTGGGCTTATTCCCTTCCTTTTTGGATTGCAATTATTGACAGCTGTTACTCCTCTCTCCTTTATTGTCCTCTCCCCTAAAGTACAGGATAGAAGTAGATAATCCCCAAAACATTATGTGGTGAAAAAAGCAGGGAGAAGCGGTGGTGCTGGTGGCAGAGCAGGTGACAGGACATTTTTATGGCCCTGTGGCCATCGCTGGAGCTGAGGTGCAGAATGGTGTGTTATGAAGTGAATAGCAGAGCTCCAGCTATACAATCCCATGCCAGTTAATCACTCAGAGACTAGCCTCTGGGCAGCACTTGCTCTCCTTGCTGCCACCAGTGCCCCTTGGTACCTCCCAGTATGGTCCAGGGAGCGAGGGCAGGCTGGCTGCACCTTGCAACTGGGGAGCCTGGTTTCTCAGGCAATACATTCCGTGGTGAGCTGCTAAGCCAGGGAGTGGGAAAAAAACCCAAACCCCAACCTGAGTAAAGCAAGAGCAGGCGATGAAACAGTTCAAATGCCCCCTTCACCTTTCTTTCTTTTTTTTTTTTTCTTTTCTTATTTTTGCTCCCTTGACTCCCTGCTTTGTCTCGTGCACAACAGGGATCTTCTGGAAACAGACGGTTTCCTACCGAGGCTGAGCCACCGGTTCCGCGCAGGAGGCAGACTCGCTCCCATCTGGGCCACCTCTTCTGCAGTTGCGGTGTTCCCACGCTGGGCTCTTGCTGCTCCTCGCTGCGCAGACCCGAGTCCCGCCTGGGATTTCCCCTGTGGGGCAGGCAGAGGAAGACTGAATGTGCCAATTTTCTTTTATTTGGGTGAAAGTTACTGGAAAATACCTGTATTTTCCTGACCTCTCCCTACACCTCATCCTTCCTGGGTAAACCTGTGTCACTTTCCGTGCTGCCTGTCAAGGGGAGGGTGCCTCTGATGGGGATCTTTAGCTCCTGGGTTGTCTTACCTGGAGACCTGGATGCTACTGGCACAATCTCAATTAAACAAGGACAGCATAAAACATTACGGTGCCCTGTCTGGACCTGACACATTGCATTAGAGCCACTGAAGTGCCATTGACTATGGGCCTTGCTGAGAGCTGCCATTAACTGTCTGGCAGCAGGGTGGGATATTGGATTTTGCCCTGACCTTCCCTTCTTCCTGCCCCCAGTAGTTCAGCTAAAGCAAGGAGATGTTTTTCCAACTTCTTCATCTATTAAGTTTGTTTTTGAGGGAATGAGACGGGACTACCTCTTCTTTTTCGTCACTGTTGGAGATGTTTACTACTCAACACTGTTGCTGCAGGGTAGGACCTCAGTGCCATGTGTGTAGGGGGAGGGACTCGGGAACTCTTCCCTCGCTGGTGTTAGTAAGCAAAAACTATTGTCAAAGAACTTACAGGAACTTTTCTATATTGTCATAGATTCCCATGGGATCACTATATGGAAAGCGTTGTGTGCTCAGTTTTATTGAGGGTCTTGTGAACTTTTCTGAAAGATTTAGAGTCAGCATTAACACCACTGCTTGAAAATCACCAATTACATAATTTTTTTCTTTGGAATATTTTTGGCCCACTTGGTGTGAGAGAAAAAGCTTGAAAAATACATCTCTAATGGCTCCAGCACTGATTGCTTGCAAAAAGAACCCGCACAGGCCTAAAGAAAAAAGTTATTTTCCCAATTTTAGGGAGTAGAAAGATTCATGAATTTTCAGTGCTTAGTTTGGCACTGCGATTTGGGCCAACTGAGCAATCAGGCTAGTTACTAGCCTCACCTCTGAATTGATGCTGTGCTAGGCAGGAGAAATGACTAAGAGCACAAAAAGAAGGAATTTCTTTTTTTAAAAAAAAACAAAGTACCCCCCCCCCTTCAAAAAAAAAAAAAAAAGCTCAGAAAAAAGTGACTCCATTAATACCAGCTTGAGTGGCAGAGCAGGAAATCGGCTGAAAATGAACAAAGAGCCACGCGGCAGGGATGCTAATGCAAGCAAATGCCAATTCACACTTCGGCAGGCGGCGTGTGGCAGCTTGTTTTCCCGTTCAAACATTTTAGCCAGATAATGAGCAAAAAACCCAAGCATTTTTCACATAATCAACTGAGTTTGGAAGGGAGAAGCAATAGAGGAAGGGGAGCCGCGGTGCTAATTATTTGCCGGCTGATATGGCTGTCGACGAAGCAGCACGGGACTGTGCGGGGGGTGCGTTGCTAATTGGTGGCAGCGGCTGTAGCTCGGGTCGCTGCTTTTGGCCGCTTGGCTGGTGGTGGAAGCTGTTGTTAATGCATGGGCAACCTGGTTGCTTGCTGAAATGGAAGCCAAGGCACGTTCGCCAACAGCTATTGGGGTAGGGAGGGTAACCGTTAGCAAATTGGGGATTCATATCAATATTGGTTGGGGTTGCGAAGGGGGAATGAAGTGCAGAAGGGCGCTGGTGGCTGTCTGGTCCAGGGTGGTGTGTTTATGTGAAGCAGATGGTTGACTGCTTTACTTTGCCAGCAGATTATGGAGTTGGCTTTGAACCATCTTGCATGGTTTCCCAGGAATGCAGGGATCCCGTCCGCAGCAGAACGTTGCTGCCTTGAGCATGTTACCTGGCGTCAGAGCTGGCAGCGATGCTCTCACGTGGAAGGCGGCTGCATGCTGGGGTGCTCCTCACCATCCACAGCGTCCTGCGTGACCGAAGGCACACTGATGCTCCAGAGGCATTGAGAGGCTCCGGTCCTGCACGTCCCAGGGTATTTTGCACGTGCCTTTTGCAGTGCTGAAAACGCAACCTCATGCTGGGTATCCCGAGCTGCTGTTTCGGGGTTCCTCTCTCAACGTGCTGCTGCATTTGGGAAAGAAGTAAAGGGAGGTTGTATCTGCTGGGCTGAGTGGTGTGGGCAGGGAGTAGTTGGTTCAGCATCGTCCTGCTTCTGCCCCGGGAAATGCCACCTTGCTTTGTACTCCCAAACCATCCCTGTTGTCTGACTCTGCAGTTCTGCAAGGCATGGGGTGACAGAGAAAGAGTAAGGCAGGATATTAGGACAAACCTTCTGGAGGGAGGAATTAAGATAAACGTGGCCAGCTGTGCCAGAGATTGAAAGGTCTGAATCTTTATCACTATCAAACAGCTACTGAAGAATAGATGGCATGGGGCTTTGCTTTTTTTTGGTTAAAAAACATTGGATGCTGGAGTTAAACTGTCCCAAGTAAATTAAACTTTGGAGAATCATTAAGCCCAGAACCTTGACCCTGGCCTCCCCATCACCCAAAGAACCATTGCTGTTAAAAATGCAAATTTCGTTTTCAAGCCTTCTGCTCTCAGAGTTGATGCTAGGCTGTACCAGCACCCGTATGAAATCAATGGCTCACCTTGGTGCTTGCTGTAGTTCTCTAGCCAAGTGCTGCTGCTTTCACTGTCAGCATTGAGTAATGCTACAAGATCTCCATGGTCAGGATAGTACTGTTTTATCCTATCTGTTCTTCCCCCTATTTTTTGAAAGGCAGAGCTTCATTCCCCTGTTTCACAGAGGTCCTGGATGCTTGGGTATGAAGGTTCAATGTGTTTTGGCAGCAATGGCCTGGCATAGCTTGGTGATGGTCTAATGCCAAGTGCTAGTTCTTGCTTCATTAGAGATCTTCAGCTTAGTGGTGATGGAAAAGCATTCAAAGTGATGCAAGAGAAGAGTCCAGGGTCTGGATATCTACATTGTCCCTCTATGGGCTGCAAAATTTGGGCTGAAAAACTAAGTCGTGTTTATTTTTCAACTGAAAATTTTGATGCTTGAAAATGCAGATTTGAGTCAGCCAAAACTTGTCACTGGGTTTTGTCAACTTGTGAAGTTACTTCAGCAGGGGCAAAGAGAATTAAAACTAGATAATTTTTTTTTCTTTTTTGGAAATTACGTTCATTTATTTCATCTTACTTTTAAAAATTGTTCAAGCCCTTGAGCAAAATTCCCCTTCTAGTGGTTAAGCGTAACCGACGTGATTCAATTTACACCATCATTTTTCGGTTTGTGGGGGAAGTGGGCTGCCAGAAAGCTGAGCATTGGTTTTGATTTCTCTGTGTATAGGCCACTATCTGGAATAGGGCTGAACAAAAATCATCATTCCCTTTGTACACAGCAAGACAAAAACTTCTCTGTAACTTATATTTAAGTTACTTAAGAGCTGCGGACAGGAAAAAATGGATATGATTTTCAGTAACCTGTATTTATACTATCACGTACAACTTCTAAACCTTCACAGCTATTGAAAATTGGGAAAGGCAATCCAGGAATATGGTCACTGAGAATAGGAGTTATGTGATACTAAACGGTTACTAGAAATTATTGATTGAAAAAGTGCCAGCTTTTTAGGAAATGCCATAAAAATTGACATTTTAGATGGATGGCAATTAAATCTGTAGAAGTGTGCTCCCTTCTCCGCAAATAACCTCTATGCCATATAGGAGTCTTCCTAAAGGAGAATAGAAAGATATTTAAATACTTTAAATTTGGATCTCAACTTATGCTGCATGGTGCATTTACAGTGCATAATACTATTTGCTCTTTCCTCTGACTTTTTCTTCAAATCACTTAAGAGAAGGTGCTCTCTATATTGTACAGAGGCTGGAACAGCAGCAGGAAAATGTGACTTTGAAATAATGGGATCTATAAGAATAGGCAATTTCGTTCAAGTATAGTGATTTAGTGCCCTGTTAGTGTCCTGATGTATAACTCCATTTTCAAAGACCGTAAGTTTCTTCACAAGCATAATGACAGGCTTAAAACTTGTGAGACTAATGCCACAGCTTTCTCTGTCCTCAGCTGTTCCACATAATTACAGGAGTAAGGGAATTTTGTTCTCTCCTAATGGATTAGCTCCAAGAGGAATAAATCAGATAATGTTATTGCCTTCTTGTTTCTTTCCCTCCCTCCCTAAAAAGCAAGATAGCCCATATGGCGCAGTGCAAAGCTAGGGCTGGTAGTGTTTTTTCTTGCCTACAGTCTGTGAAACGGATGCGATCCCAATTCTGGTGTCACCAGGACAAACATTTTAAAGTGCTCTGGATTTGTTGTTTGTTGCTTTTGGTACTAATTTTAGCTTCTGTGTTTGCTCTGCTCACAGACGATGGCCCTTACTCGAAGGGGAGCAAGGATTCTGGTGGGATGGACGCAGCCCTGGTCTCCAGGAGGCAAAGCATCCCAGGTAAAGGAGGTGATCAGCTCCTGTTCCAGAACATCAGGGCATTCATTACACTTTACCTGGCTACCCCTAAAATGGGTAAACCACCCCAAAACGCCCATTTTGGTGCATCTATCAGCAAGGCTTTTGCTGGAGGGCAGAAATGGATGGTACTAACTCATCTCAGTGAGTGGTATGTCACTGGTGCAATCACAGTCTAGTGTAGAGCTGTTTATGGTGGTTACAGGGAGCTGGGAAAGGACGGGTTCCTGTGCTGGGCTGACACCCACAAAGAGGAAAACAGCAGCAAAGGAGAGAGGGAAGAAGCGCTGCCACATCTGAGCTCACTGGGCGGGGAGGGAGACGAGCAGTGTCTGGCGAGCTTCGTATTTCCCATGTGTGACTAAGTTTGTTTTGATATTTAGTCAAAACAAACAGAAACACCCCCAGGGGCTGAAGAGGGAGTGGAGAAACAGTAGTACATTTGCCTCTGTTGGTGCTGGGCTTTGTCTGCCAGCGGCATACCAGCAGATTTGGATGGGTTGCTCTGGAAAACTCATCGTCTTCCTAGTAAAGCCCAGGGCTTGATTTTGACTTCTGACCATTAATGACCCAGTCACAGGTTTGGCTTAGAGTGTTCTAGGGGATGGGGAGGAAACGGGGCCCTTTCGCTATTGCTTCATCATTCAGCATTTTTTTCTGGGCGATATTCTGCATTCTCTGGGGGTTTCTGCAACACGTTGCCACTGTACCGCAGCCCTGATGGAGAGAGGCTGACTCCCCGCTCACGAGAGCCAGTACGTCCAACAGCCCCAGCTCAAGAGATCTCAATGGGCAGGGCAAAATTCAGGTGTGCTCTTACTGCCCTGGGATGCTCTGAGCAGCAAAATCCAAGCATATATGCCAATAGAAGAAATCCAAGACTACTCTCATATGGTACTTAAACACTATGTCTTGCAGGACCAGATCCTGCTTAACCAGCTCACTTTTACATCTGTGTGTGTGTCTGTGATAGCGGCAGTAGATTTATAGAGGAATTGGTCAAAATCCCTTATTGCTTATCTTGATAGATTGACCTCAGGGACTTGCCTTTTTTCAGAGCAGTGATTTCTCCTTGAACCCATAACAATAGGTAATTGCACTCTGGGAGTTCTCATTTTAAACACTTATCAAGGATCAAAATTAAACTCCATTGAAGAGCTAATAATCTCCCCTTGCGGCACCATCTGTGTTGATCAGTTACGTCTGTAGTTGAGAGGAAATTTGCAGGATAGTGCCGGATGGTGTTCCTTCCAGCTCGGCGGGGAGGCCCCACAAAGTTTCTGGCAGCCCCTGGGATCTTAGGTTGGTGAATTGAAAACTAAGCTACTGTAGTTGGCAAGGGATCAAAACCGAGTTTAAAGAGCAGAACCATTATGGACCTGATGTTTTACAACAAGCTGCCAGTGCCACGTTAAATGGGTGCCCAGCAGTGCCTAAACGCCTTCCAGACTGGCGCTAGATTGCTCGCATTAATCAAGTGCACAGATTATTCTTGGAAGTGCTTTATAAAATAGGTAGTGCCTGCAGGACTCGAAGGGAGGTGCAATTTCTGGTGTCACGGTGGCATTACACAAGGAGCAAAGTGCTAGTGATGAGGCACCATGGTGCCAAATGACACCGTGTTTTCTCCCAGTGAAAGAGGATGGAGAGGTGAAGCCCTGCACCAGCATGGATCTTCTGTGTCAATATGTTTTTTAAGAGACCCTGCCTTGTTCTGGAAATCATAGTGTGCAAGAAGTTTCAAATGTTCCCTCTCCAAATACAGCATCTCATTTAAGCCTGGTGGGGTTTGCTGTGAAAACAAACTCCTGGGCCATTTGTGAAGTTGGTTTTAGTCCACAGTTGTGGGACTGCTGTTTTCTGTGCGCTGCCAATGCCCATCACCACCTTCTCCTTCAAGGCCTTGGAGAAAGGCGCCCTGTGGGAGGGAGACTGTTTTCCTCCTGTAAAGTTGTGGGAGATTTCAGTACACCAGAGATAGGGGAGGTGGATGGATCATGTTGTAGACAAATTCTGCAAAAGCTTCTTAGAAGAGGCTCTGGCAAGGCATGAAAGTCATCTGATTTGCCCCAGGGCTAGTCCTCGTTTGAGCAAAGAGTGTGAGTGCCGTCATGTGGGTTAATGTGGAGCTGCCTTTTGCCGAGTCCGCAGAGCTCTTGGTCTTTCCTTGGGCCGGTGCTGGCTCTCCTGCTAACTTACTCCCCTCCTCCACCCAGAAGTTGGAATAGTTTAGGGACCCCGTTTTTGTAAAACCCAGACGTGAGCTGTAATGGGATCAAAGCTGGGATCAGGTGAGGCTTATATATAGGTGCTGGACAAACAAGAGTGTCATCTTGGACTAAAGGAAGGTCAAATGTATGCTGCCTGCAGCAAACAAAGAAGTAGTACTGGTGCAGCAGCCGTGGGGTGTGCATCCCCTAAACCTGACGCTGGCATATGGATTATGGCTTGGAGTGCATGTGGAACCAGTTATGTTGTAAAAGTGACTCACGTCTTCAATTCCAGCTGTAGATGAGGTGGGTAATATGGAGACGTTTGACTTAGACCAGGTGCAGATGGGTGGGGAAACTGCTGGGAATGAATGAAGGTCATGCCTCTCTCTCCTGCCCATGCTGATGGCAGGATACCATCCCCTCCCATTATGTTCTTTATCTCCCAACTGTATTGATGTCTTGTGGTATTTTTTTAATCACAATATTTTAAGAACCACCCTGTTCTGTCCATCCAGGCAGCTACTGCAGGTCCACAGCATCCTCCAACATGGTAACTGTGACTGCCTGACACGTAGCCCTCCTAACACCTTCCCCACTCTATAACAAACCTAGTTCCTGAGGTAGTCTCCCTGGACCATTGCAGAGATCCCGTCAGCCTGGTTTTGAGTCATTCCACTGCCTCCAGCACCAGCACCTTGAAACACAAGGTTTTTATTCTCTCACAAGCCCTCACTCCTCTGCCTTGTCCTGCTTGGTCCTGCCTGCCAGACCTGCACGCAGACTTTTTCCCTCCACCGCTGTGGGTCCACCAGGACACCCTTCTGTTTCACAACTTAATTTTAAATAGACTGAAGCTTTCTCTTCATGCTAATTGTACAAGTCATCCCAGGTCTGCTCTCCCACCACCTGTAGGAAAAGGGTGTCCTTGGGATTGGGAGGAATGTGCCTTCCACTGAAATGTTTTGTCTTTATCCCTGATCTTTCAGAGGAGTTCAGAGGGGTCACCATCGTGGAGCTGATCAAGAAGGAAGGAAGTACCCTTGGGTTAACCATTTCAGGTGGCACAGACAAAGATGGAAAGCCAAGAGTCTCCAATCTGAGGCCGGGAGGACTGGCTGCAAGGTGAGAAATGGAAATGGGGTACAGAGAGCACAGTAAAACTGGAGAGGAATAGTTGCATGTTCTAGCTACTGAATGAATATAGTTGTAATTAAAATAGTTGGCACCTGACTCCCTTTTTTAAAGTGCCCCAGAATGCAAAGTTGTTGCTTCAGTAAGTACAACGTCTTCTATTGTGAGTTATTTCCCATGCTCTGTGCAATTTTGCTCTGAAATTTTGTGTAGGGATATTTGGGATTCTGTGAAATTAGGCAGCCTTGTCAGGAGAGCTGCATGGTACAATACATCTTGATCAAGTTAAGTGGTTTAATATTGTATCTGTTCTGAATACTGAGTGTGTAAGTAACGTTATTGGCTCAGAAAAGGAATGGGAAAAAGAAAGGCTCCAAGAAGCAGAGAAAGGGAAAGAGTAATTGAACAAGTTTGCAGAAAACAGGCAAAAGGAAAGATGTTTTCTTTTTCCCTGCTGGATTTTTTTTTTTTTCAGACAGCTCTTGGTGTGCTTCTCTTTGACTGATTGCTCTACATGAATGGGAACCGAGCAACAAAAAGAGAGGTTGTGAACACATAGACTGTGATTGTTGCTATATGTACACATCTGAATGCTTGCCACTGGGAAAGACAGATGGCTTTGATTTTAGCACTTCCCTCTGGTAGCAGGCACACGCAATCAGACAGCTAAGATCAGCTCAGCTTTGGTGGCTTGTTCAGAAAGTCCTCCAGTGACCAAAGGTTTCCCAGGCACGTCCAGGCTGAGTGTAGCAGAGACTTTGTGCTACCACTGCTTTTTTTTTTTTTTTTTTTTTTTTTTTTTCTCCTTTATTTGCAGAAGTGACCAGCTGAACGTCGGAGATTACATCAAGTCGGTGAATGGCATTAACCTGACCAAGCTGCGGCATGACGAGATCATAAGCCTGCTGAAAAACGTGGGCGAAAGGGTAGTGCTGGAAGTAGAGTACGAGCTTCCGCCAGCTGGTGGGTGCATCTCTGATAACGCTACTCTCTTTTCTTGGCCACTTTTTGTCCTGGGGTACAGCTGGGCTTTCTTGTGCATTAGCTGTCGTAGCCAAGGCAGTATCCAGGGGCATTTTGACGTTCTGCCTTCATCTGCTCGCAGCGCCGCGGTGGATGCTGCAGAGCTGTGTGCAGTCAGAGCAGAGCGCTTTTTCCAGCACAGTGGGTGCCTGTTCATGCACACCGGCGGGAGATGGCTGATTAGGTCTGTCTTGCCTCGGAGTGACTCGGTTGCACAGGCCAATCTGCCTCCTGATGCTGCTTCAGCTTGTTTTTCTTCTTCTCTTTTGGAGTGTGGCTACGGGAGTTTTTATTCAGTCTTAAGCATGTATTGCCAGATCCTCTTTTCTGAACTGTGGCAAGTGCTGTTATTCCTCAAGATGCTTTGAAATGTTACGTGTTTTCAGAAAGGACGCTGAAACAATCTGCTTTCCAGCTAAGGGGCCCTGGCAGAAGCTGGCAAGCCCAACTCACATTAACAGGGCTTGTGTCCTGATGTGGGAGACTATGTGCTCTTGCCCTCATTTGTTTGTTCTGATTAAAACAAACTCCTCAAACAGTTTCTCATCACCGTCTTTCCATTGTGAAATGATCTCCCCAGTTATTACTCATTCAGTTACCCAGATCAATCAGAGAATGATTGGGCAGAAGAAACAGAACAACTAAAAATAAGACGACAGGAGAAACAAAACTAATGAAATCTGAACACTTTGTGCCAGATAGGAAGCTATCTTACACTTCATAGCTTTGCTATAGCTGCTACCTTTACATGAAAAGTATTGAATGTATAAACGACCATATAAAGCCCTAAGAAAAAATATATAACCTGAATTAGCTGAACCTCTACCCATTATCCCCCTCTTTTCTGCTGTAAACGTTAGTTAGCTTTTGCGTACAACCCTAGTAAACCAAACTGTGTCTCAAGTTTTCCATGTTCTCATGCACGCTAGAGATGACAATTCTTAACCTTTTTCCCTAGCTGTGAGTCTGGCTGTCAGGAATCTGATAAGCTGTACTTACTAGCTAAGCAGCAGTGCCAATACTGCATGGCTCAATCAATAGCAGCAATGCAAAATGTCCTCACCTCTGAATGAGCAGGAAGAGCACACTGAAATAGTGACTTCTCTCCAATGAGATTATTGATGCTGTTTATGACTAATCCAAACAAAGAGGCACTGCAAAATACAGGGACTTGTCAATTATTGCCTTGCTCCAGTTCATTGTGGGCTTTTATCTGCGGTGAGGGTTTGTTATTGCTGTGTGCGCCTGCCTCTTTTTCTTTCTCTTTTCCTGAGCAAAGAGCAGAAATATAGTGCAATTCAATAACTTGTGCTTGTGGGTTTGAATTTTTCTTCCCACTCTGTAATTTCCTGCTTTGGAAGAGACCTTGCAAATCCAAGTCTAGTTTTCAGGCCACTGTGTCATATCATCTCTTTCATAAATAAACCAAACCCCGAGTTAACACTAGGTTAGGTTTCCCTGCTCCCCATGGTCTTACGAAAGGCTGTTGCAGAACTTCATGCTTGGATGCTTAGACAGAAATTGGATGGTTTCCGAACTCGCTTGTGGATGCTTTATACCCTTTTATTGATGTGTGAGTATCGCCCCTTAGCTGGGAGCCTTCCTGTGCCTTGAGCTTTTCCCTTCTGCAGTATTTCCAGGCTGTGTCCCTGTTAGCAGACTGCACACAGCAGCAGGAGCAAAGTGGCTGCGTGGGGGACAGTGTTTTGGGCATTTATTTGGCCTCACTGTATCCTGGTCCCCAGGGCTGCTGGCCTGCAAGATGGTACCATGTCACCACTGTACGTTTTTGAGGTTAGTTTAAGGGTTAGTTTAACCCTAATTTGGGTGCAGGTTGCTAGCCCTCAGGGTGCTTGGCAGTGAGGACCAATGTGGTCAGTGAGGACAGTGGGGAGATTTGCTTCAAAAACCCCCTCCTAAGCCAAGGGGAAACGCTAGTGCGGACGTGCCTAGGGGAGCCTTCAGCTCCAATCTGCCAGGTTGAAGACAAGCTCTTGGTCTATTTTCTGATTATCCTTGTGGCCATTCATTGCCCTTGGTTTGAAGATTAGGAATTGATCTTTTCAGAGTGGACCAGGTTGAAATGCCATGTGGAGTTCTGCTTGGAGAAGACTAGGAAATTGTCCCATATTTACTGCAGCAGTTCAATAAATCATTAAATAGCAGGGGATGGTAAGGGATAGAAACAGTTTCTTTCTTTTTTTCTTTACTTTTCTACATTAAATAGTACTGTGTATTTAACATAAAATTACTGAATTGCCCCTAGGATCAGTTTAAAGGATTCACTTAATCTTTTTTTAAAGTCAAAATATGAGAGGTAAGAGAAAAAAAACCCAACCTTTTGCACTGAGGATTTGGGATTTTCATTTTCTTTAAGGTCAGCCGGTGACTTGATTCCGTACTCTGCTGCTGTTTTTTTTTAATAAGTTTCCATCTGCAGCAGAAGCTCCTGGCTTTTGAGTAATGCTGAACGCATTAAAGCCAGCTGATAAACGAGATGGTTTTACTTGAATGTCAGAGTATTAACCAAGACAAATTTGAAGGGAGATGCACAACGCTGAGCTGGTGAAATCATCCTAAAACACAATGGTTGGCTCTGGGAAAGGTTCACGTGTCCAGGTTGGGCTCTTTTTGCCTCCAAACAGGGAAGCTACAATATGGGTATTGGGCTAGACTTTCATTCCAATGCCATTTGGATGAGTTTTGGTATTGTTTTGCAGGGTGGTGTGGAAAAGGTTTATCTAGGAGTAACTGGGTCTTCCTTTCTTCCTTTAGTGCCAGAGAGCAGTGCTGGCATTATTCCCAAGACCATCGAGGTGTCCCTCTACAAGGAAGGCAACAGCTTTGGCTTCGTGCTGAGAGGTTAGTAGCTTCACCAGTGAAAAACAAAGAGGGCACAAGCACTGGCAGAGGTAATTTGGGAAGAGGGAAGAGAAAAGTAAGAAGATGAATGTCATAAACCTCAGCTGAGAAGTGAAAGCATGTCCTGGAGAGCATCCTGAGCAGCCTTCAAGGACTGCCAGCTGCCTAATCCAGGGCAGACTTTTTCCTTTCAGGCTGTGTCAGCTGTTACGTGATAAATGTCTCTCCTTTCTCAGCACTCTCATTCAGACTTTCAAACCTCCAGTGACTTATGGCTTTCCCGGTTTGATTACAGGGGGAGCCCATGAAGACTGGCACAAGTCCAGACCGCTGGTGCTCACCTACGTGAGGCCGGGTGGCCCAGCAGACAGGTAATGCTCGTGTTGCACCTCCAACGTTTGCTTTCACAAGACAGACTGGCAGTTCTCACCGTGCTCTTGGATGAGTATCCTTCTTGTCCTCCTTACTGGTGCCTCCCCAAGGCTTCTCATGCTGGTGGTGTGGAACGACACAGGTGGTGTGGGACCTGTGGTGTGCAGGGAGGATGGCTCCGGTGCTCATAGGCTGACCCACGTGTAGATGTTATAAGCAGAAACTCCTCTTCCAGAGGCAGCCACTTAATTAAGCCTGTGCAAATGAATAGCTGATGCTGTGTTAGAAAGCAGGAGGCAGTCTATCTCGTCTCATGCCGCTATTTTAATATGATGGGCCTCGTACTATAAATAACCCAAACTATTGTCCCAAGGAGTGTTCAATTCCTGCAGGATCAAAGTAATTGACTTTTATATCTATATACACACACACACCCGCTCAATATGTAAATGTATTAAATATATATATATATATAAAAATATATATATAGAAAAGATATCTAAATATAAACAAACACATCTACATATAAACAAAAACCCCGCCTGTGGCTTCCTACAGGGAAGGGTCCTTGAAAATTGGGGACAGGCTGCTGAGCGTTGACGGGATCCCTCTGCACAGCATGACCCACGCTGACGCCATCAACATCCTGCGGCAGTGCAGCCAGGAGGCACTCTTCCAGATCGAATACGACGTGACTATCATGGGTAAGGCCAAGACGGTTGTGGTGGCATTTTCTCTGACTGCCTGGAAAGTATGTGAGACTAGACACAGTAACTAAGGTACTTGGTTTCAGTGGAAAAACTGCTGAGCAATGCGCTGCCAATGTGGGTGTAGGGGGTAGAGTTCAAAGCTGGCTTAGTTGAATGCATTTGAAATGCCCTTATCAAATGACGTGTCTTGACGGGAATGATGACTGGGTTTAGAGGAGGGGGAAAAAAGGGATTTTCTAACATAGGCAAGGAGGGCATAGGAGAAGTCAGAGTTAAAGGGGGCTGGAGCACTCTGCCAGCACTGCAAATACTGCTATTCAATGTGTGCAGGGGAGTGAGCTGCAAGCAGGCAGAGACTTGATGTGGCTGTGCCTTCGGTTCTGAATTTTGACCGTGCTTAATTCTGGAGCTATTCCCTTTCTTAGAAACGTTAGTTCAGATCTGCTTCTGAAATAAATGAGGGGTGATCAACTGATTGACCCCAAATAAGAGAGAATTTACTGGAGGGCAGAGGATGGGTATTTCTAAAGAGCGTTCTGCAGAGTAGATATGAAGTTTGAGGGTTTAGAGGGTTGGTGGTTTTTTTTAATTTGATTTTCAGTTTCAAGCCCTGGGAAAGGGCTTATTATTAGCTACTGTAAAGTCATTTTGAGCTGGCTTTGTGACACACAGCTGTTACTGCAGGGAGTGTCGTTAATGAGTCTAAGGTTACCACAGAGTCTGAAGCTGTGTTGGTTCTGCAAGCTCACTGAGCTGTGCGTTAGATTTTGATGTTGCATATACATCTCCAGAGGGGTTTCTGCCTCCACTGAAGCCCCAAGTCCTAGGTTGGAGTCTTTTCCACAAATCTCGCAAAACAGTCCAGCACGTCTAAGCCTAGGTAGGATCCAGTGAGGAATAGGAGTCCGTAATATCAGGTTGTTTTCTGATTTGTCAGTGAGGAGGGAAATGAAAAGGATCTGCAGCTGAGAGTGTTTAATACCACACCACCCCTAAGGAAAGAGAGCTGAGAATGCCAGAACTTGCTCCACGCAAGGTGCAAGAGTGTTGTACCAGGATAAGGGAGCTACTCGTGCCAGCCCTGAGGGCTTTCGGCTTCCTTTTGCGTCTCCTTCCCCCAAGCTTTCCCCTTCCTTTCAGCAGAAACTCCACAAGTGTGGACATGCGGGGTCTCTCACGGGGGTGGAGGCTGCCAGGACCTGGGCAGCCATGTGCCACGCAGACACCTACTCCACTGGGAGAGTTGGAAGGAAAACCTGATGCCTCGGCAGTTGCCTGCACGCTGCCTGGCTTGTGCCGTGCTACAGGAGCAGCTTCTCTTTAGAAATTGGCTGGTATTCATGAAAAAGAGGAAACACTTAAAAGATGGAAAACAGAACCTACCCAAACCCTATTTTCTACCTTTCTGTACGATTGTGATTGTGGTAACTCTGCAGCGGTCAGTAAGGGATGTCCGTTCCTCTTCTCATGGGCTGGCTGGGCTGGCAGCTCTGCCTGAGGAGGGGACAGGCAGAGTCAAGGAGGGATTTTTGCACAGAGCTGTCAAGTCTGAACAATAGCAAACAATTAATGGTGCATGGGAAATGGGCTTTTTGGGGGTTTTGTTGTTTGTACGGTCCCCTGGTGCCTATGTTGCAGAAAGTTGATTGTTTTAAAACCTGACTTGGAGCAAAAATAGCCATGAAGGTGTCTCGGTATTTCTTCTTGGGTAACTCTCCCACCTAAAACTGTTAGGGTTGAGTGAACACAGAGCAATGGCAGGGTTTTACGCAGTGATTCTCCACCTTGTGTTGCTATACAGTGGACCACAACCAGATACTTCCCAAGACGTAAAACCAGCCACCTTCTCAGATAATTTCTGCATAGAGAGTGCTTCTCCCCAACCCTGTAAAGGGATATACTTGTCCTGCTTTCTTTTAAGGCAAGATGATGCAGAACATGTAGCTTAAAACAATCTCTGCAGACAGTTTTGCCAGGCAACAGCTAATAACTGCAATGGGAGATGAGTGTACCATCCCCAAATCAGAACTATTACAGACATTTTCTTTACCAGCCACGGGAAGATGATGAGGGAAGGGAAGGGCAGGTGTTGGAGGCAGTGTGGGGATGTTATTAGCCTGAAGGGAGCACTCTTAATTCCCATTTTGAAAACTTGGTGAAGGGGCTGGGGGGTCACGTGGCCACACAGTTCACTTGATTCATTATAAGAGCTGGAGACACCACCATGAAGTGGTGCTTGGCCTGTTCATCCCCAGGGAAAATAAAGGTTTTTACATTGCACTAGCTCTCTGCTGCAGCTCTACACGCTGGGTGGTGTGGGCTGACCCTCGAGGAGGGAAAGCTGTTTTTCCACATCTGCCCTTGGTGAGAGACCAAGGCTGCTGCGGGGGAGTGTTGAATCATGGCATTCCCCAGCTGGCTTCATGGTTTTCCAGCCAAAATTGTGTGCTGAGGATGAGCTGCAAGGGGCCAGCCCTGTTCTCGGTGCAAGGGACAGGGCAGCTGCTTTCCACTGCCACTGAGCATCCCCCGGCTGTCGGGCTTTCACCGGGGAGCCCAGCATAGGACGGGGCCATGGCAGGCTTTTAATCAAATGGGCTCAAGGCCACGAAAGGAATTAAATTCATCTGCCATTTCCATTTAAAAGGAATGTGAACTGGGGAGGCACCTCCCTTGGGCATCGGGAAAATCTCTGCCCTTTGCCCATGCCAGATAAACGTTGCAATGAACAGATGCTTTCCTGTGGCAACACTCTATCTCATCGGCCTTTTCGAAGGGGGGAAAAAGAAAAAAAAAACACCCAACAAATAAACTGATCAGCCAGAAACTGGTGCCATTTGAATAGTTATTCTGTAAATAAGCTGTGTGTGCCATGACACGAGGCGCTGGGCTGCAAGTCTTTAGGGTTGACTCATGGAGGGGGGAAGCTCTCTGCCAGAGATGACGAATGAGCAAAGCAATTTGCTGTGTCCTTGTCCTCTGCTCCCTTCCCCTGGCTGCCCCTCCGCCCATTCATTTTTAGGCTGAAGATTTTTGGGCTTCTGGGGCTCTCTTGCTGATGGATTGCAGGGCTGGTAGCATCCCACAAACGGGTGACCGCTCAGCATCTGCAGTGGGTAGGGCCTGAAGAGGGGCCCATGAAGTCAAATGCTTCCATGTGCCTGTGAAGCTGGAGGGATCACGAGCCACTGGGCTGTGTCAGGAAGGGGGCAGCTCCCTGGTTTGCTTCTTCATTTTTTCCTTTTTCCTTTTTATTTCTCCATTTTCCTTTTTCCTTTCTCCTTTTTCCTTTCTCACATCTTCCTTTCTCCTTTTTCCTTTCTCACATCTTCCTTTCTCCTTTTTCCTTTCTCACATCTTCCTTTCTCCTTTCTTCCTTTTTCCTTTCTTCCTTTCTCCTTTCCCTCCTCTCCCCCAAAATGCATTACAGCAGGGAAAAAAATCATCCCTACCAGCACACCTCAGTTATTCCCCAGGCAAGTGCTCATAACATTTTCCACTCTGGTTACAAAAGCCAACCTTCCTTAGGGAGGCGAGCAAAGCCAGGTGAGGCTCAAGGAAACCTAGTGCAAGAAGGAAAAAACCCCACAGTATTTCCTCCAAAATAAGCTGCTGAGAGAAAGGTCCTTAAGAAAACACTTGTCATCCCCCAGCTTTGAGTGGTGGGGTAACCAGCTCTCCTGTACCTTCAGCACTGGCGTGCCTGACTACCTGGAGCAGACTCTGTTTCCCTTGTATCTGTCGTGATAATGGTGAGTACCCCTCAAGCATATGGGTATGAGCAGGTTTTGCACAGCCCTTTGTGTCCTCCTGGCATGAGCCAGCTGGACAGAGCGATGGGATTTGCTGTACTTGAGCAAGTTTTGGTAGGCTTTCCTCCTGTTTTGGTGGAGGAGGTTAGAGGGTTGATTAGACCTGTAGTGAGTCACCTGGTGGCTGCTGATTTTCCATCTGAACATTTTGAAATGGCTAGAATTTGGGTTTGGAAGGAAAAATACGGGCAGGATTTGGGGGCAGATGTTAACTGATTCAGGCTAGAGCTGCTGGTACTGAATTTTAATAGGGTACTATCCAATTCATTTATCCTATTAATTTAGTCAATGTCACCTAAAAAGAGCAGATGTCTTCAAAAAGGTGGAGGGCTTAAGGGTTTATTTGGTTACTAAAACTATTGTTTCTGAAGGTGGATGAAGATTCTCCCCAGCAATGTTAGGAGATGTAAAATTATTCATTCAGCAAAGGAGAATGGGACTTCTGGACCCTGTCTGACTATCCACTAAACAAGCACGTATTTTTGGACAAGTTGTGTGACAGCTGTGCCTCAGTTTCCCAATCTGTAAAATGGTACTGTGCTCCTCTGGGAAGCACAATTCATTGCTTGCAAAACACTTTCAAACCCTTACATGAAAATCTGCACAGCCATGCAAGGCAGTGTACGTATACGGGTTTTTCTGTTCCTTGGTAACAGAACCCTAGAGAAATTATGCAAGCTGCTGTATCCATATTAAACTTGGTGTCACTGGCCTCAGTGATCCTTGTTCTGCAACAGTGTGATTTTTGGCCCTCAGTACGTGCTGAGCAGCA
The DNA here is from genome assembly GCF_929443795.1 of Astur gentilis. Lineage (NCBI taxonomy): Eukaryota > Metazoa > Chordata > Aves > Accipitriformes > Accipitridae > Astur > Astur gentilis. The sequence goes on along the minus strand of NC_064902.1, from coordinate 13,639,780 downwards.
TTTGAATTAAATATCTTGTGAATGCTGAGCCTCCAAGAACAACTGCGTAGACTCTCTTGGCTTGTGAGAAAGGATCTTGCTTTAAGTAAGGTGAGATTTGCTGTGAAATGCAGAAGAGCTGTGGATGTCTTTTCCATAGGTGCTGGGTGAGGTTGCAGCTGTGCGTGATGGTGCAGAAACACCTTGTGGTGCCAAAGCAGCAATGCCAATTGACTCCCTACAGTAAGGTTATTGCACGGCCTGCCCTGGCCTCTCCGTGTTTCTTTTTAAAGTACTTTGGGTGTAATAGCCCCATGTTAATCGTGCCTCACAAATATTGCTAAATTGCAGACGCCTGACCTTTGATTTGAGCTAAATCTTTCCCTAGAATACTTAATAGATGCTTGTGGTATTTCTTCAACACATACCTCTATAAAATGGCTTTGGAGCAATTCTCGTCTATGCCACTGGAGATGAGAATTAAAAGGGACAGTGGGGTGGCCCATGCTGTGTGCGGTAGGAGAAGGGACTGTGGGCTGGAGACAGGACTATGATTTCCTACAGTCTTATTGATCACCTAGGTCCTGGCATGGGAGTAGGTACCCAAAGCTCGCTCTTCTCACCGTTGTGCTGAGACCTCCCTGTGAAACACTTGGCAAAGCCGAGAAGCTTGGATGCTGGGTAAAACTGAGAGGAGTAGGTATTTTCTTTGCAAGGAAAGGTCTACCACTCCAGCAAGCTTTTTTCATGTTTGGGTTTTTTTTTCCCCTGTGTCCTTCCCCTCAACTGGAGGAATATAAGTCTGTGTCCCTCTTCAGAGGATATGTGCTAGACACACGGGCTGCAAAACCAACATATAGCTGGTGTTTGCTGTTGGAAGAGATCCTCAGTCTCTTGGTGCTTCCTTTGCTAACGAAGGCTTACGTGCATCTTCCGCAGACTTTAGCGGGGCGCTTTGTGCATCTTTTGATTGAACTGGGACTGTGCTTTTTGCCAGGGCCTGCAGATCTCCCCAGTGGTCCTTTTCAACAGAGAATAAGCAATGTTTTATTTGACTCCTGCATAACCTTTAACATGGCTCATTCCTCCTCCTTCCTCTCCCGGGAAAAAGGGCACGGTGAGTAGACCGGAACCTGAACATCCCCTGGCTGATCCCCAGGGGAAATTTCCAAGGGAAATTTCTGTCTCCAGAGACTCAGCATCTTCAACAAATCTCAGGAAAGACCTCGCTGCGTCTTAGCTTCTGAGATCTGCATTAATGCTCCTGTTTATCAGAGAGCAAGAATGAGCCATGCATCAAGTTTTGGAGCCAAGTGGCATCAGCATTTTTAGTGGAGCACAGCCTCGGAAGAGAAAAGCCTTACTATGAATAATTAAGGGCTGAGGAGGCATCAAGCTCTCAGAGGGCTCTGCTGGCCTTTCCTTCGAAGTGGATGACTGGGTTTCCATGAAGTGCTTTTGTTGGGGGTCAAACTACACGTGGGGTGCTGGTTGTGGGGTGTCTGGTGGTGATAACACGTTCTTGAATCCAGCCTCTTTATGATGGCTTTAGGTAATGTGGAAGCAAATGTGTGTAATAGAGGTGGAGGGAATTTCTGTCTAATCAGCCAGAGACACAGGCTTTCTTTTTCCTCCCCCTCCCTCAGAAGAGATGAATAGGTATGGTGCAGGCTTATGCTAACAGGTGCAATTTCGTAGGAGTTTCATCGTCTCACTTACAGCACCTATTAAGCTTATTGCAGAAATGCATCTTTTAAACATGAGTTACTCCTGTATTGTCTGATGGGAGAGAGAAGGCTTTTGTAAGCATGTGGGTAGGTAGCATTGTGTCTCTGATCCCATTGTCACACTAGAGGAGCTGAAACGAGCAGTTGAGGTGATATTTTGAAGCTGGTACTGAAGCATACAGGAGTTGACTGACTTGTGTGCAGGTCATCAGCACACAAAAGACTTCTGAGTACTTCAGAAAGTGGGATCCTGTTTCTTTGTGCCTTTTTTGTTTGTTTGGGAAGAAGCCTATAACAGTGATGTCCGTCTGATCTTCCTTTTTTGTGCTTTAATACTGTTGATGTGACTGCTGCACAGCCTTTGAGCAATCTCTTCCTCGATCTTGCTATTTAACCCCAAGAAAATGGGGGTGGGGGGGGTGAGGGGGGGGGTGAGGAGGGCAAGGGCAGGTTCCCTGAGTGAATTGTTGTAATATCTCTTCACTTCATTATCATATATATTTTGTACAGAAGCAATTTGCTTCTTGAGTTTACTTCTTTGTTAAGTTACCACGGGATACAGATGGTAGGATGTCCAAACTACAGGTTTGCTGATACACGTGGCAAGTCAGCACTATTGGCCAGCCCCTTGCATTTAGAAATGGAAAAAGCTGAATGAGAAGTGTCTTCAGATGCTCTCTTGTTTTGCAGATACTGTAGCAAATGCTTCAGGTCCTTTACTAGTTGAAATAGCAAAGACTCCAGGCTCTACGCTAGGAATCACACTGACAACAACCACGCACCGAAACAAGCAGGTCATTGTCATCGACAAGATCAAGCCAGCCAGTGTGGTGGACAGGTATGGATCTGAACAGACTGCTCCTAGCCCTGCTTTACCTTTCTCTGCTGCTTTTTTGTCCCTTTGTTAGTTATATAGCATTCTTCCTTGCCTTGCCTTGAAATGGCCATGTCCACATGTTCTTAGCACTAAGCGTGCTAAAAATATCTGACCCAACACCAGTGGACACTCCTCACTGGGAATGAATGTAACTCAGCGCATGTGAAAGCTGAGCTCTGTTTTAAAAACCTCAGATCTGACTGCCCTGGAGCTGTGGAATGGCAAAAACCTATTCTGGAAACTTCTGGCTAGAGCCTTTTCCTGATGGGCAAGTCAGCTAATCACCCTTTACATGGGGATGCAGGAGAGACTGTTATGCAGCCCTAGCTGTGGTTAGTCGTGTTGCTGAGGTGAACTGCTGGCTCATAGGAGTTAACTACGCTTGCTGGATGAGCCCTCAGCCATCCAGACTAGCTATGAGTGGGCACTATTAAAAACTTTAAAGATCTTTCCCAAGCCACCAGCAGCACTGATTCAAGCATGAACCATCTTAGTTGGTATTTTGGGCAACGCTTGAACCTAAGGTTCAAATTGGAAGTAAAAAAATGAGATATGATATGAAAAAAAATTCATATGAATTCCAACAATAATTCACAGTTGGATTTTATATGTGTTTGCTCCCAACTGTAAGGACATGGATTTTGGCTATGTGTATAATTACCTCTCTTGCTGTTTCCTTTGCAGATGTGGTGCGTTGCACGTTGGTGACCATATTCTCTCCATTGATGGCACAAGCACAGAGCACTGCTCCTTATTAGAGGCAACTCAGCTTTTAGCTGCCACTTCGGAAAATGTCAAGCTAGAGATATTACCTGTTCACCAAAGCAGGCTGCCTTTGAAGCCTCCAGAAACAGGTGTGTCTTCTGTGCAAACACTGTTGGTTGCCCTCAAAATTTACTTGAGGTCCCTGCTGGGGTTCTTGCTGCTTTTGAATGCTGGTAACAGACTCCAAAGAAAGACATCTGTGGAGGGGGGGGGGGGGGGGGGGGGGGGGAAGAAAAAAAAAAGATGTTTTGATGAAACGCATGTGATTAGATGACGTTCTTCAAGGATGTGAATAGGAAAAAAAGGTAACATCTGTGCTTGAATGGGGAAATTGGAGTTGGGAATCCCAGGGTTTTGCAGTGCTGAGTGCTATGCAATCCGCTTCCTTAGTACCTCAGATAAGAGACTTTAATGGAGAGGGAGGAAAACAACCTTGGTGCTGGCAAATGTCTTTCCAAGCTCAGTTTTCATTTGCTGATGCCTAGTAAGGCTTTGTAAAGGACATGTCAGTAACTAGGCAAGGTCCTGCTGGACTTCCTTAGGAAACAAAGCTGTAACATATGTGTTCATCTTCTAGACGAGCTTGTTTGAATGGCAGCTGTGTCTGAGCAGCCAGGGGTAGAGTGAATGCATCTGTAGCTGCTGCTTTCCACCACCCCCACCAAAGAAATATTGGGGGAAAAAATTCTGGCTCCAGTGAAATCAAGCCCCAAATGCCTGTAAACGTCGTTAGTAATTCACCCTGGTGAGCATCCTTGTTGCCCACCTTCAGCTTCTCCTTCCGTTGAGAGGCTGACTCAGGCTTTCATATAAACTTCATTGTGAACATAGCCTCAGTACTAGCAGATTTGTTGCAACTCTGGCCTGTAGTTTTGTTACAGTCTGTACTGGTGGTCTTGTAATTCAGGTGTTTCAGGCATGACTGTTCAGTACCAGCCCCTTTTGCAACCATTTTCCATCACTTGTCTCTCAGGGACATGCATTTTAATAATATTGGTGCACAGTAGCCCTGGGCACAGCTCTTCTTTCCATTCTCTTCTACAGCAGTTTGGGGAAAGGAGGTAAATGTCTGTGTTGTCTTCTTTAACGTGATGCAGTGAAACATAAAATCTAATAACGTCTTTATGTCTAGAAATAAATCTCTTACACACCCAGTCCAATTTGTGCAGAATTAAAGCAGTTTAACGAAGGGAATGGATGTCTTGACCTTTGTGTCCAAGAAAAAATGGAAAGCTATAATCCTTTTTCAATGGCTGTTAAAAAGAACTATTCTCCTTCTCCCATTAGTGCCCTGGTCCTAATCTTCTTTCAGAATATATGCATTCAGCAGCAGCGCAGGAGAAGGAGGATCTGTGGAAGGATAGCTTGGCATGTTCAGAGCCTTCTTACCCAAACCTCCATACATCAGATCAGTTTCCTGTGGCAGAAATACAGAACACAAACTTGGGTGAATAATTGCAACACATGAATATGAAAAATAAGGATATAACAATTGTTCCCATTTTTGATTAAACTCTTTTAACGCGTGAGGGATCAAAGGGAAGGATGCTGCTCATCCACATGGCTCTTAGGAGGCAGAGGTGTGTGGTAGGGACCAGTGCTTGGGCTTGAACCTTCACCAGCGCTGATGGAGGTGGTGGGGAGAGGAAGGGGAGCACTTCGGGCAAGAGGAGCAGCTCACAGAGCAGTGCTCCTCGGTGGTGTAGTCAGCCACGGCACTGTGCAGCCCATGGTGAGCAGCCGAGGAGCAGCAGCAAAGTTGACAAACTGCCTTTGGACCTGGGAGAGACTCTGCCTTCTGCACCAGACACCAAGTGCCAGCACCACAGGCTGCTTTTTCTGAGCTTAGGGAAACAAACAGGGGCTGTAGGGAAAAATGGGCCATGCAAAAGCAAACTGTCGTGCCTGGCAAGAGAGTGAAGCCCAAGGAAAGCAGCTGAGGAGAGGAGACCACGCAGACTCATATCCCTGTTCAGCACTTGGATTACCGAGTCCTTCCAGTGTGTGCCTGCACAGGGCTTGTCGCTTCTCATGCAATCAAAATCCAGTTATTGAGGAGGTGGAGAGGGATCTGAAGCTGCAGCGGCCATGCAAAAATAGTCTAATGCTGAAGCACGGGATTTGTCAAACTGAGTTCGCTTTCTCTGTGGCTCTGGGGGCATTTGGAGAGTTTGTGGGAGGATTACGCCCTGCTCACAAGATCAACGGGAGTGGATGCTGCCCAGGAGCAGTGCTGGGATGGATGGGTTTCCTCAGGCAGAGATGATGTGTGAAAGCTTGGGGAAGGGTGTTGTAGGTTTTTATCACAGAATTGTCCAAAATCTCTTCTCTTCCCCAGTGCACTGACAACTGAGTTTCAAAGGCACTTTTTTCTGTTGTCAGATATGAGCTAAGAATTTATAGACAAATGGGAGAGGTTTAATTACTATAAATGGATTAAATGATTTTTTTATATATGCCCATAAGCTCTGTCCCTCATGGACAAAGTGTTTAATTTTATTAAGAACTTTCCTTTTTGTCTAGCTATAGCTACATCTATTAATTTGATTTTTGTTTTTGAAAACTGCCTGGCTCTGAATTTACTTTTGAATCCACAAAATAGAAACCCCAGAGCTGGAAGTGCATTTTGTAAGAGCTTGATAGACTAAGCACTAAACTCACTAAATGTTTACCAAAGACTAAATACAATCACTATATTGGTTGGAAAACCTGACCTAAATGATTCGATGCCTGTGATGCATGCACACAAAATGGATTTCCACTGTTAAAGGCACTAACCAGATGACCTTTAGATGAGATCTCTGGGTGGACGCACTAAATAAACTCGAGTCCCCGTCCCAGGTTTGTACTCTCAGAAAGCTCTGGTAGTACCAGTGCTGGCAGCGTTTCTGCTTACTTGGAGGACACAGAGCCTGGAGGGGATCTCATCCTGGGAAGGGAGTTGCCAGCCAGTGCAAGTGGTTGTGAGTTAAGAGCTCTGGGATAACTCGTGGCTGCAGTGATGCTCCGCTGTGGGACGCTGTTCATGCTTAGCTGAATAAAACAGATGCTTGCAATCTTGCTCGCTAGCCAGAAATTCCTCTCGGAAGAAAACAGATCTAGACAGCATGGTGCAGAGATTTGGGAGAAAAAACCCAGTGCTGTTGGGCAAGGAAAACCAAACTGACCCTGTGCTGCCCAGGGGCAAAAGGAGCGTCAGTGAGAACAGACAAGGGACCCGTGCCTGGGGGGGTGTTTGAGGCACTTCAGAGGAGACTTGTGGCATTGTGACTTGATGTCGCAAAGCCGCATTTCCTGGGACAAGGGATTTCCAGATGATGGATGTCACGCTGCAACAGATTTCTGCCAACATGTGCTAGGCTGGGGTTAGGGTTGAAGCTAAAGTAGTTGTGTGCCCTTAAACAGAGTCTGCCATTTTGGTGCCACGTTTTACTTTACTGCTTGCCACAGCGTTGGCATCTTTTCCTGGTCAGTGGCCCTCTGTAATTGCCTTTAAGCAGCAGTGTTTAAAATCCCTTTTGTTCTGGTGAGCTGGAGGTGGCCCTCCGCCACTCCTGTCTTTCATCCATACGTGCATTCCCAGCCAAGGGCAGCCGCTAAACAACCAAATGCTGAAGTCAAGCAGAGTGCTCAAAGCAGTCCTTGGCACATGCGGACGGCGTTGAGCCTTGTCCCCAGGAGGGCAGCTCCGGCAGCAAGGTGGGAAAACGGCACAGGGAGGTTTCCCCAGTGCTGTCAGATAATGCTGATGGCCTCTGCAGGAGACTTATGGCTGGAGGGACCTTCTGCACGTCGCACAACAGTCTGCAAATGGTAACGACATCTATGTGCTGCCAGCGCAACTCAGCCAGGCCGTAGGCTCAGGATGCGGTTTTTTATGGGGAAGAGGGGGATTTCTGCCACTTTGTATCAAGTGTCATGAAGTTACGGGGGTGCGTTTTCACTGTTGGTACTTCACACACTGTGGTTGGGTCCTGACTCCTTCAGAGCCAGTATGAGGCTCTTTTCTACAATCTCCTGGCTTATGCTTCTTACCTTTTCTTTCTCTCACTTCTCCCTGCCTGCGGTGATTTCTGCTCCCCTGGGTGCCATCAGTCAAGGTGCAGAAGAGTGACCACCACCACTGCTGGGACCCCTGTGTCAACTACTGTCACACTCACCACCCCGGGCACTGCAAGACACCCACCTGGAACCAGACGTCTGGACAGGATTACTGCAAATGTAACCTCAGCGCATGGCGTTGCCCCCATCCCTGCACGTGTTCGTTCATGTTGTGCCCCTCCATTTCCTTACTACCCAGCTCCGTAGTCTGGCTTGTCACTCGTTTCATCCTCAGTCACTTGGGTCTGTTTCCACAGGTCCAGTGCTGAGGTACAAAATCAGTATCTGCAGCCCAGTATACACAGATCTGGTAACTGCAACAAGAGCAGTGTGCTGGGCAGACCCATCCTCTAACCCCACACCCCAGCGCCTGGTTTCACGTGGCAAAAATGAGTTGCTGTGGGACAAGAAGGGCATCTCTGGTGACGTGTAGGAACGTGATATGACAATGCATCCAACTCAGCCCTGGTGGCACACAGCATGTTAGCAGCAGGATTATGGCTGCTTCAAAATCTGTAAACTCACCTCTTGCAGGAAGCAGGCTCTGTGCAGCCCCAGGTTTCTTGTCTTATGGCAGTAAGATAGGGAGGAGGAAACATTGCCTGGCGTCTGAACTGCGGGAAGCAAACAGGGCAGCCCAGTTGCCCAGAAGCTCAAGTTCAAGCTGTGGTTTCTCTTTGCATGTATTTAAGGTTCATTAGTGCCATCGTGCCAACCTGCTATTGACTGCCCTGCATCCGTGGTGCATTTCTCACCTAGTGGCCTGGATGTTGCAGTGACAGGCAGCCCAGTCACTGGAGTCACTGCACATCAGAAAGCATGTCCATCTGGAGTCCAAGCCCACTCTCACAGCTCTCCTGGAGCTGCAAGCCCAGGACAAGGTTCTTGCCTTATCTTGAGGCCTGGAGCTGGGGAAGAAGGAGCTAGTCCGAACCCGTTAGGTGTTTGATGAACACGTGTTAGGTGAACCCACCGCTGCGCTTCTCTGTGCACTTCCTTAACATGCTCTGTATTTCCCCAGCTCTGGTGGCTGCCAACTTCTCGTCTCCTACCATGAACGCGCAGGGCTTCCCCTGCCAGAACTCGAACACGCTACCTCGCAGCTCCCACCCCATGAGCCCCCGCACCACCATGCTGAGGAGGAGGCAGAAGAAGAAGGAGCACAAGAGCTCATGTAAGAGTGGCGGTGGGCTGGGGCTGGGTTTGACGGGGCGTGCATGCTTGTCTTGCTCTCCTTACTGTTGACGGTTAGCTGGGGTAGGACTGCTCATCTCAGCACTGTCAGTGCCTGCCTCATCCTCGGTCACTCTCCCCGCCACTGCCAGACCAAGGTCTGTGACCAGATCTGCTACGTTGACCATGGCTACCCTGACCTTCTGCCTTTCTCCTCCTCTCAGTGTCACTGGCCTCCAGCACGGTGGGTCCTGGTGGGCAGATAGTCCACACGGAGACGACAGAGGTGGTGCTCAGGGGAGACCCTTTGAATGGCTTCGGACTTCAGCTCCAGGGAGGCATCTTTGCTACCGAAACCCTCTCTTCCCCACCTCTCGTCCGTTTTATTGAGCCCGACAGCCCGGCAGAGAGGTTAGAGACCTTACCCTTGGATGCTGATGGTGCTGCTGCTGAACATTTCATGGTTTGGTTTGTTTTCTCTCCTCAGAGGCTCATTTAGATATTTACTATCATCCTTGTAATATCTCCCATTCTTCACTGGGCATGGTTTACTGTCACTGCCATTTCTGCACTCGTCGGCTGACCGTGGCCTCCCTCGCATCCCAGGTGAACGTCTTGGCACCAGGCTGCGGCTGTTCTGGGAGGAGGAGGAAGGGAGCGTGTGTCTGTGTGAGAGTGCCGTTCCCATTCCTTTTTCTTTTTTTTCTTTCTCTTTGAAAGATAAATCTTTTGTCTGGGTGCAGAAAGGGGAAAGATCTAAACAAGTGGGCCCAGCTAAGTGTTTTCTGCCTGGTTTTGTTGTAGCAGAGCCCAGCTATACAAATTGGCAGTAAAGCCAAGGTTTTGAACCACAGAGGAGGGCTCTGGTTGAGGAGCAGGTAGGTGCTGCCTTTAAGCACTCTTGCTTTTGGCTCTATAATGTTGGGAAAAGAGCAGAATGGAGGAGCAGCATTAACTGCTGTGTCACCCCCTGGGGATACTGGGAGCCATAATTTCTCCGGCAGCCGGGCCTCAGCTCAGGAGCTCAGGCTGCTCTGGCTAAACTTTTCTGAATACCCCTTGCTGGCTGGATTTAAAGTCTGCTCGAGTGCCTGTGCACTACAATGTAGGTACCCTCTAGCAAGGCTTTTCTTACTAAATGGACCAGGTCCCAGCATGGCTTGAGCTCTTGTGGGGTGGAAAGGAGAACTGGTTTTGTTAAGCAGATGAAACAGAGAGGTGAGTGAGCTGGCTCTTATGCCCCCGTGCTGGTTTCTCTTCCCACCTGTAATTTCCACTGGTGGTCTGTCCTGGGCAGGGGTGCCAGAGGTGCAATGACGTGGCAGTGCTCAGCGCCTGCTGCAGACCCTTCCTTGGGAGGAGAAGTCTCTGAGGGCCCCATCAGCATGTGCTGATGGTTTGGTGTCCCCAAGCCAGCCTGGAAAACAGCACACAGGGGAGTTGTATGGCAGGGAAAGCGTCTGCAAAAGGAAATGCAAGTTGTTGCTGTGCAGACCGGTCTCTGTCTGGTAGCTTCTCCAGGTGGCTGATGCAGAGGCAAGGTGGAGCACAAAGTGCCTGGTGCTTGTGTCTCTGGGAGGACAGGGAGAAGGGACTGGCACAGGAAAAAGAGTTGTCCTGACTGATGCAGGTTAAGAGAGATTTCAAAAGCCTTTTATGCCTTTTTGTTTGTTTGTTTCCAAACAGTGTTTAAAAATGAAGGTGATGGTGTTTGGGGTTTTTTATCCTCTATTACCAGGGTGAACTTGGCTCACATTGCAAAGCACCAAACTCCTTTTATAATTCAGGCAGCAACAAAGCCTGCTGTCCCAGGGGACGAGGGAGATGTGCTGAAATCCGCCTGGCTTTGCTTTATCCTCTTGCCAAGCCTGGAGCGAAAGCAAAGACCTGCGGTGCAGTCTTGCTTGGGTCTAATGTGTCACGCACGCTGCTCTTCCTCTCGGCTGCCCACCCAGCAGGATTCGCGCTCTCCTGGTTGCTGCTTTCTGGTAACAGGGAGCAATCCTCTCTGCATTTGCAGCCTGGATTTGATTTGGGGATTAAATCTCTGTGGTGTATTTCTTCCTTTCTTAGACCGTGCTGCTCTTCCTAGCTGGCAGGAAAACACTGTCTTTCCTCCCCATCTTGAAGTGATAAGTGCAGTGGTTTTGCAGTGAGGTGAAAAAGGCAGTTTTATGTTTTCATTTCACTTTTGGTTTCTCGCTCTCCCACAGAGCTTGTTTGCTCCATCCTTCCTAGATACCTTACTCCCTGCCCTTGAAAGGTTCTGCTGTAACTGCAGCCCAAGACATTAGAGCCGTTTCTCTCCCCTTTACCAAGCTGGGCCCTTGGCTGAGGCTGGGCTATGTTCTTTCTTGTGCTGCACTTGTTGCTCTTTACATAAGAGGGTGAACAGTGGGGATACAGGGATCAGGCTTAGCAGCCTGGGTCTGTCCTGCATGTTCACACACTCCTGTGCAAGACCAGTCAATCTGGACGTCCTGTTGTACAAGTGCCTGATCCACAATCGCTTTGTCCATCTGGCTTGCTGTGGAGGAGCTGCAACTTGGGTGTGGAGCAAGTTTGAGTACTACCAGGGAGGAGGATGACAGCACCCTCTTTTCAGGGGTGTTGGGCTGCCCCATATTTGTTATCTGCTTCGTGCTAGCATGTGGCAGGCAGTTTGAAGCAAAAGCTCTCACCTGCCTGACTTGTGATTTGTTTTATAGCCGATAGTCTCTAATAGACCTCCCTCCCCACCTGTTGTTTTGTTTCCTGGGTGCAAGACAAAGCTTTTGGACTCCAAATGAGACAGTGATTCAGCCCGTGTTATCAGCAGGGAGGGTGGAATAGGAAGATGCTTGACGTCCCCTCTTGGCTGCCTTGAAACACACAGCTTTTGTGTCCTTCCTCCCCCAGCTGTCATTGACAGCAGTGGGAGAGTATCTGGCTTCTCCATCCCAGTATCCAAAATCAATGCTTCCTGCTGAGTTACATGTTTTCTAGCTCTGCTCAGACACAGTTGTTTGATCATTGTGTTTCTGGCTTTTGAGTATGAGTAGTTTGCAAAACAAGAGTTTAGCAGCTGAGTGAAGCTGTCAGCAAAGCTTTGATCTTTTGGGGGCTGGGACCCACCCACCAATGTGCACACACAGATGTGCATACACACACAGATGTGCACGTCTGACCTGTGCAGGCCAACTCGGGGGCATGTAAGGTCACAACAGATTGGTTTCTGCAGCCGGCGATGTGGCCATGATCACAGCTGCTGCCGCTCACCCCACAGCTGGAGTGACCACGCAGATGCTGGTGCTGCTGAGCGAGATCTTCAGTGCATATCCTGCCCAAGGCTTGAATATGCGCTGCGCTGTGTCTAGCAAGACACCTCTGCTGCTCTGTTGCTGTCCGAGCCCCAGGAATGTGTCATGACAAAATGCAAATCTCTGCAACCCCAGAGAGACATTCCCTTCATGGACTCCAACACGTCCATAGGGCTGTCTTCCACTCCAGGAGATGCCTGTACTCTTGTTCTTTCTGATTTTAAAGCACTTCTCCTCCCATGATCTCAAAGCACTTTGTGAGCTCTGACGTTAGACTGCGCGTCTCTGAGACAAATCTTAGGGAAAGCTGTCCAAAAAGTTTGTGTAGGATGCCACAGCAGGGCCAAGGAGAGGTCTGCAGGAGCCTTGGCTCCCCAGGCCCAGCTCCCAACGCAAGGGCACCTGACAGCTGGAAACTGGTGTCTCTGGAATTGTTTTGAAGGGTTAACAAGGCACATCGGGTCTCCTTGCAGTCGTGGAGAGCCAGGATGTTGCGGCTTCACTCCACAAACTTTTATAAACCTGCAAGACCAGGGCTTAAACAATAGTGATTGACTGAGGCTAATAGTAAAAGAAATAAAATATTTCTGACATAACAGAGCTATTTGCTGTGAAACACCCAGGCAAATCTACCTTGAGTGAAGAAACACAAGAAACAGTTGTTTTGTGAGAAGGCAGCTCTGGTGGGAAAGGTGGCCAATGTTTGCTTTCGTGCTGTGTAAAAGTATCCTGTGATCTCTCAGCCCTTGCAGCTGAAACAGTGGTGCCAAAATGGATTGTGTCCTTGTATGACCTTGAAATGACAGTCATGTCTGTGTGATGCAGATGTTGATCCCTCCTTTCTGAAAGGTGCGTTGTGGCCATAGCAAAAGAGCTCTTGGTGCTGGAGGAGACACCTGTGTCACACTCCTTGCCATCTTCATATTTATAAACTGATATTTCCAAGCACATCTATGGAGCTGCATAGCTACAAGTCCAGTAAAGGACTGTAATTAAACTTGATGTAATTTATTCGCAAGGCTGGATTCATTTATACACCACGGAGTTGTCTGTCCTAATCCAAGTCTCCTTGAACAAACAATTCTGAATTTACTTCTCATAAAATAGCCAGCGTTTTTCCATGGGTGGCATGAACTCAGGCAGCAGTGTAAATATACTGCAAATTTAATACCTTCCTACCAGTAAAATAACCTCCCTAGGCTCTCTCCAAACTTGTTCGTATCTCAGCTTTTGATGGGCCATTGGCAAAGACTGTTGTGCTTGTGCATTTTTTCTTGAATTTGGATGTGTGTGTTTTTTCTTGATAACCTGGCCTTTCATCTACGTCCTGTTGTTTGGAGGTGAATAATACAGCCAGTGTCTGTTGCCTTTGACGTTACCTTCATGTGCCTGGAAGCTATGGTACCATCTTTTCTTACAACTGAGTCAGGTGTGAGTGATGAAGAGTGGCTGGAAGGATTAGTAGAAAATAAGCTGTCTTCTGGGAAATATCATTGGAAGCTGACATCTAGAAAGGAGAGGGCGAAGGATGTGCTTGGTCATTAAACAGAAGGGGAATAAAGATTCTCTGGAGAAGGCTCAAAACAGGATAGCTGATGCCTTCTGGGAAATCTCTGTGGTAAAATAACTCCAAATGTTGAGGTGAACCTTAGACTTGTTCCCATAACCCTCAACCTATTTTGGAGACTACTCTGTAGCTTACATTAATGATGGATGGAGAATGGTTTCCCAGGCTCTGCTCAAGTGGACAGCCTTATAGACACATGATGAGTGGAAAATCTGAAAAGATGTGGTTATAGCAAACAACTGATGAAGGATATGGAGGATAAGGAAGATGAGCAATTGCCCATGGCCAGTCACAGGGAACACTACACTCTTGATTTTGTAGAGCCACGGGCCAGCTTATATTAGCTGTGGGAGATAACTTGGAGGTGTTGCTGGTGTTGCAGTATATTTAAAAAACCAAAAAGGGTGGGGGGGAGGAGGGTGGACAGTGAATGTGGGAATGTAGCGGTTCATGTGTGAAAAAACCTTGCTCATAAATACAGAGGGGTCCCAGGAGACAAACCATGCTGTAGCAGTCTATCTCCAACATAGCCTTGCCATTGTTTTTTTTCCAAAGTTAAAAAACCTCCTGATCTCTGTTCTTGGAGAAAGTGGGTCTAAACCAAAAACCCCAAAGGGCCAGTTGTGGTTATATTGGCGGGCTATCGCATCGGAATAATATTGGCCTTTCAAGGCAGTTAAACAGTATCAATGTACATTTGGTTTCCAGAAATGCAATTACAAGGGATAAATGATTATCCCATTTGCTGAGACATTTCAGTAAGTTCATTGGATTGTAGCTTCAGTATTAGCCATGTATTAAGCAGAGGAATCTGTGCAATTTTCAGTGCCATTAGTTTGGGTTTCAGAGGGTGCAGGCAAATGGAAAGAGCTGTATGCTGTTAGATAGGGTAGGAGAGCACATGCCCTTGCATTTATCACTCCCATCTCTTGGCCGTGGTGTTGACTTTTAAGAAAGTGAGGGTTACTTTTTTTTTTTTCCTGGAAGTTGCAGGAAACATAACCAAAAATGGTTATTTAGGAGCAAAGTATGTCTGAACTTAAGCAAACCACAAGGGTTTGCTGCCTCGTGACCGTCCAGGGGCTCTCGGCACTGGGATGGGTATTGCAGAATGAGTTATCTTGTCTTTGGGGCTACTTCTGCAGGATTTGTCACTACTTTGTGTGTCTTGTAAAGGATTTGCCTGGCAAAAGTAACTCACGGCTGGTTGTGGGGTTGTTTTTCTTCTCCTTTCCTCTTTTCCCCTGCCTCCTTGTTCCCTTTCCCTCTTTTCCCGATGTGGACTGCAGGTGTGGGCTGCTCCAAGTAGGAGACAGAGTCCTTTCTATCAACGGCATTGCAACTGAGGACGGGACGATGGAGGAAGCTAATCAGCTTTTGCGTGATGCTGCACTCACGAACAAAGTGGTGCTCGAGATTGAATTTGATGTCGCAGGTACGTTGCCAAAGGAATTGCTGCTCCTCACTACCAACAGGACTCTGCCGGTGCCTTTGCTAACCTGTAGGAGTGAGTGTACTTACACGAATACATGAGGTTTTTGCTAGAGCTCAGAGGGAAGAGCGAGAGGACCCTCTGAGGACCTTTTCCATTTCTCGTTGTTCTGTAATGTGCACTGAGATGGAGGGTCCTTCTGATCCTTTCATAAATGCCTTGTGCTCACCACTTCACCCCTTGGCTGATATAAGCCTAAGGAGTAGTTGAAGAAGCCACCTGCACTTTAAATATTTGCCCATTAATAGGAATAATATTTATATTAATTTATGGCCTTGAAGCAAGGAGGGAGCCAAAGCTACTGGCTGGGGCTAAAGTGCAGCTTTGTATTTAAAAAAAAAAAAAAAAAAAAAGTTTTTGAAGAGAAGGCTTATAGCAGCCTTCCAGTACTTAAAAGGGGGCCTACAGAAAAATGGGGAGGGACTCTTTTAACAGGGAGTGTAGTGATAGGATGAGGGGTAATGGCTTTAAACCGAAAGAGGGTAGATTTAGATTAGACATGAGGAAGAAATTCTATACTGTGAGGGCGGTGAGGCACTGGCACAGGTCGCCCAGAGAGGCTGTGGCTGCCCCATCCCTGGCAGCGTTCAAGGCCAGGTTGGACGGGGCTTTGAGCAACCTGGTCTAGTGGAAGGTGTCCCTGCCCGTGGCAGGGGGGTTGGGACTAGATGATCTTTAAGATCTCCTCCAAGCCAAACCATTCTATGAGTCTATGATTTTTTCCTTTTACATTAAAAGAGCTGCCTCAATCTTGAAATACAGCGTGATGTGAGCACTTCGCTTGACGTTCAGAGCATGTATTTTTAATGAGAATCCAAATTTTAACCTAAAGTCCACAGGGCCTCAGATAACAACCTTATTTGAACCAATAAAGCTGAGTTTTATGGGTTTGTTTTTCTTGGTTCCAAAGAAACCATCCACGCGACTGAAAACTCCCTTTTTTTCTCCTATTTTCTTTTTTGTCTGTTTTTGGTTTTATAGAGTCTGTCATACCCAGCAGCGGTACTTTCCACGTTAAATTGCCCAAGAAAAGAGGTGTGGAGCTTGGAATTACAATCAGCTGTAAGTATTGCTCAGACTTGTGCTAGCAGTTGCAAGAGCCTCTGCTTTCCACCCTGGCACACCAGAGGGGCCCAATGGAGAGAGATAAGATTATGTAGGGTTTCCTGGTAGTGCTTGCAGTGCTTGTGATTTATCCCCAACTGAATTTGATGTGTGTTTCCTGCCCCCACAAGCTGGTGGCCGCAGAGGAAAGCAGCTGCATGAAGGGTTGGGGCAAAGGATGCATCTCAACTGATCAGTTGGTCTGTGCTGCAGACTAACATTATATTCTGTTTTTAGTAATATTATTTTTATTTCCTTGCTCACAGTTGTATTATGGTCCTTTTAAAAAAGAATTGCCTGGGTCTGGTGGGAACCTTGCAGGGAGAGGTGGAGGGAGGAGAGGCAGGTGTGAGGTGAACCCACAGCTTGAAGGATAGAGAGGGGAAACTGCCAAGAGGAAGAGGAGGATGAAGAGGGTGGCAGGCCTTAGAGGTGGGGGGAAGGCACTTTAGGGACAGGAGGGTGCTGGGGAGGGTTTGCTGGGAGTCGTTACATTGACTGACCTCAGCCATGGAGGAGGAGATCCATGTGCCAGGACTTGGTGGGCACTGAGAAAATGAGACATAAACCTTTTTCTTTTTTTTCTCTTTTCTCTGCTCACTCTTGATTAATTATTTTTGTTTCTCTTCTGAAGCATATTTTTCATTTAAAGACCTTTTGGGCTCTTTGGAGAGGATGTTGTAAGGAGATAATATAGAGAGATCCATCCCAAATTTCTGGCTAACCTGGGATCTTGTTAAGCCTTGCATCAGTGAATTTTTCCTATATGGCAAATGTGAACAGGTGTCACGTCACTCATCCCTCTTTCACTGCCGGGTAAACTGAGTTGAATCATCTCAGATTTGCCATGCCCAGAGGCTGCCACCACCTCTCAGCTGAAACAAAGCAGCTTGTGAAACTGCAGTAATGGGATCTTGCATCTAAGCCTTCAGGAGCATGGACCCAGCTGTGTCTGGGGAACGGAATCACTAGGGACAATTTAAAATGAGGTTTCTTTAAAATAGATAAGCTATTTGCAATTACCTCTTGGCATTTACAGCATTAGTTAGTGAGTTAATTGGAGGTGTTCTGGTCTAAGTGGGGAGATTCTCAGGAGTGACTTGAACATTGACAGGATGATGGATTTGCACCCTGTGTTATTTCTTCTCCCTCTTCCCAGCTTCCCCTATTTGTGCCACAAGGATAATCCTGAGAAATAAGAGCCCAGCATTTAACATTTGGCTTGGCAGCAATTACTGTCTGAAGACATCAAAGTGCTTTCCGAAAGCAGCGGGGTACCTGTAATGACATTTCACTGGCACGGTGCAGCAGCCCAGCCTGCGCTGGGTTCCCAACCTGCTGCCCTGCCCACTGCATTGCTGTTGCAATCTCAGCTGGCAACCTAGGACGATGGATGTGGGAGCAAAAAACTTCAGGCTTGAGCACGGCCAGGGTTTTACCCCATTTAAGCTTCAAAGCTCAGTTTGTATCTGGGCCTGGAGAGCAAAATGAACCTGGGAATTGACGGAAAGAATATTAGGTTTTATTTGTGGAGTCTTACTTCATGGGACTGCTTCAGATGTCCATTTAGACTTCAAAAGTATTTTTATGTTGAAAATATTTTTATTTGAAATTTGTTTAATAAATTGATTTCACACACTTTTTTGAAATCACCGCTAAATAAAAAGAAACTGACCCCTGGGTTTTAAATAGTTAGATACCCATTATCCCAACTACAAAACAGTTTTTTAACAATATAATAGATTTCATCTTTTTGATTGTTGAACATGTTTGCAGGACGTTGTTTAAGTAATGCATATGCATAAACTTAAGATGTGTTCCAGTCCTTTGCTGAGTCAAAGCCAAATTATATTTACAAATGTAGCAAAAGACAGCCATCCAGAAAACGCAGTGGCAAGGATGAAATGCTGGTTGAATCCTAATTCTGTTTTCATATATTAGTCTATAGAAGCCTATGTCCACATGACCCTTAGCAAATTAGATCATCATTTTGTCACTCTGCCTTTGACTGAGCAGATAAACATACCAGTTTCCAACATTAAAACCAAAGCAAGCAGCCTTATGGTAAGTACCTCCTGCAGAGACATGATGTGCATGCAGGAGTGTGATGCAAGCAGCAAGAGAAAAAAGGTAAAAATAACTCGTCTCTATTTTGCTCAGTTCTTGCCAGTTCTGCTGATTTGAATGCTTGTGTAGATCTAGAAACAGCTTTTACAGCTCTCTTTCTGACAAAGAAAAGTGTTTAAAGTAGGGGACTTTGTTTACTGGCATCCCACATTGGATTCCTGTTTCCTACTCTGTAAAACTGGGGCAGGTTAAATAGGTGACAAGCTGGAGGAGTCAGTAGAAGATGCCCTGCACTGTTGTGGCCACAGAATTGGGTTTGTTCATAACCTTTGTAGTCCAGCTACGCTGTAGATGAAAGATGAGTTGCTTTCCTTGAGTTTTACCTCTCGGCTTCAGCAGGCTCATCAGTAGTTAATTCCTCTGTCCAGGAAAGTTTGCCGCTGCCTTCTTACATGGGTGGAAAGTGTTATGACCCCATCAGAGGAGCACTACAGAAATAAAACCGATCAAGTTCTTGCTGTGCTGTGGCTCTCAGAGCAAATTGGGAGATGGGCTAAGTAAAGGGAGGGAGAGCAGAATTGTTGATGGATGTGTTGGAAGAATTCGTGTAATGGAGCTGGCTGCAGGAGGAACCATAAATCTGCTGGAAAGCCTCATAAAAGGGTTGAAAACCCAGGAGGTTTTTGCGTGAGGAGGGCAGGCGCTGCTGGTTCTGGGATGAACGTACAGAGAGGGTCTGTGCTTGCTCCTGGTGAGGGCCAGATGTTTGCTGAGGGCATTTCATCTTCTCCAAGGTCTCAAGGTTTTCCAGAAAGAGAAGGCTTGGGCTGGGTGAGCCCCCGGTTGTGGTCTGTGCGCACAGACGGGTTTCTTCCCCCTGCCCAAACACAGCGTGGCAAAGGGATGTAGGAAATCAAGACACATGATGCAAGTGTATGCATATAGCATCACTTCCCCTTCCATTCCCCAAAGGATGAATAGGAAATCAAAGGGGCGAGTCTCTCACTGACTGTGCTTTGTACTTCTGTGGCACCTCGGTGCCCTCAAGCCTCATTTCAGTCTCCTGTGTTCGCTAAATGAAAATTAGCAAAGCAAAACACCGAAGCTTCCTCGTGTGCACTGCTTGCATGCACTTCATCCAGGGGTGAAGGGACAAGAAGCCAGCAAAATGGCTCTCCTTTTCTCCCTACTCCAGTGTCTTGGTTTCTGTCCCAAGGAGATGGCTGCATTTGTTTGTAAAACAGCTGCTCTGGTTGAAGAGCAAAGTGTGCGCTCCTTTCTGCTCTGCGTGGTTCAAAGAGCTGTGTGGGCTGTGAAGCTCACTTGTTTACAGGGACCTCTGAGGTGCTCTGGATGGTGAGGATGCAAAGATGTGCAAACTGAGATTTTTGACACAGGGATGTGAAGATTTGGCTCTTGTTAGTCTGAGCTACTCATCTCCATTAGCAAAACACATGCCTCAAGTGCTCTGATCTTGCTGGCTGCATTCAGTTCTAATGATACAGTTATGCCTTGGTAGATTTTCTCTAAATCTCTTACAAATTAAAATCTCCATGAGCGAGAAGCTGATAGTCGTGTATTCTTGCATGTTCAATACCTGACCTCTTAAAATAAGATATGGATTTGTTATTAGCCTCTGGAAAATGATAGTTGATTACATAAAAGATTGCTTTTTTTGATTTGTGGGTGGTTGGTTTTTTTTTTGTCTGTCTCAAACATCCTCTCCAAGGGCTAGTTGTGAAATTCACTGCAAGGTACAGGTGTGTTGTTGTTGCTGTTTAAACAGATATTGAAATTACCTTTCATTTTAAATATGCATTAATGCTTTATATAGCATGTTTATCAAATTACCTTTATATATCTTAACAAATCAATTCCTGTGCCCTTGGCGTGAAGTACTGCAGATAAGGAGTAGGTAGTATATCTGCTTGCGGGCGATAAAACTGGAATTTGGGTAGATAGATAACTTCGATTAAGTCGCTTAAGCAGTGTAATCACTGTCCTAGCAAGAAGATGGATCTGTGAGCCGAGCAACATACATTCAGCTTTGCTGGTGCTGGATTAACCTGGGACCTGCCACCAGCCCGGCAGAGTGTGTCTGCCAGCGGCGGTGTGCCCAGCAGCCTCCTGTCCTACCCCCTCGCTAACGCTGCAGCTTCAACTGAGATTTGCAGCTGCTTCACTCTGGTGCTTTTACCGAAGTGGGGTATTCTGTCCTGGTTTTGCTGCCTGGAGATTTTGAAAGGAAATAGATCTGCGGTGGGGCAAATACCCTGCTGGAGGCACTGATAATTTACGCACCTGCTGCTAAAACTAATGAATGATAGAAAAAAAAGTTGGGTACTGGGGATTTGATTTTCACTGCTGCTTTTTGTAATTGATTCTGATTTGCTTTTATCCCTCTTCTCATTCCTTAGCTATCCTGAGATTACTGGGTTTCTGATTTTGTTTGTTTTCTCCCATTTATAAATGCTTGCTTTCTTAAATGTATTCTTACGGCATTATTTCAATTTCTTTAATTACACGTTGGCAGGGTGCTGCTTTGGCTTGGTCAATAACGAAGGGCATTTATAATGGGTTGATGTGTGTGAGATATGTGCTTGTGCTCCTCGGAGGGGAATAATTTACCAATATGAGTCATTATGCATTCTATTAAAAACACAAACTGGACATGTGTTTCTGGCCTCATCATCCATCACAGAGTAAACGCCGAGCAAGCCAGAATCCCAGCAGAGGTGGCGAGAGACTGAAAGCAATTTATAAAAAGTAAATAACAGTATTGATCAAGTCACCTTTTTATCACTGCCCTGTCACCACCGCTAAGCAGTGTTTTCATTTTGAGTTTCTCCCCCACCCCGTGCTTCTACCTTCACCAGCTGTTGATTTATGGAGCTTTCTCTGGGCCACTGGAGCAGATTTAAACTATCTTTTGTACTGGTAAACCCACCAAAAATACAAATGTATCTGAAAAAGAGCCTACTTACACCTGAAGTGGTCTGCCTGGCAGATGGAGGCCACAACGAGAGCGCCTGCCGAGAGCGTGGGTTTCTGCACAGCAGCTTCTGCCTCTGTGCCTCGATTCATCTCTTCCCTTGACTCCCTTTGCTGCCATCTCCATTTTACAGCCAGGAAAGAAAGACCCAGAGGCAAAGCTGGGTGTCCGAACCGTGTCTTCCTGCAGAAAACAGAATTACCAGGGCAATGTCATTTGAAGAGGAATAACCACATCGACAGCAGAAACAAATGGATAAAGAGGCTTTACTCATCTGTGCAAGTGTCTTAACGCCAAAGACCATGGCCCTAATAAAATAATAATGTAGTTTAAGTTTTGGTTTTAGTTGCAGGCAAATTGGAAACGGTTTATCCAAAATCTCACCAGGGATCTACATATCTAGTGCCTCTGACCTAGACTGAGCCACCACTTCAGTGAACCTGCGGGTCTCACCTGTAGACAGGCAGCCGTTACACAGAGGCACGTTGTCACCCTGCAAGAACAGCACAGGGCTGTTAAAAACGCGGGTCCCAGGGTGGCTGGGGTGGTCGGTGACAGCCTGGTCCCAGCTGACGGGCAGAAAGCCCAGCTGGGCGCTCTGCTGGGGCACTGGGAAGGGCTTTGGGATGCCAAAGGCAAATCAATGGAGCTAGTAACTACTGGTTTTTAAAACGAACAGCAAATGAGCGTTCTGTGCTTTGAGATGTCACGATCTTAACTTTGTATCTTAGGCCTCTAGAGAGAGAATGATTATTCATTAAGTCTCTCTAACTTACCCTTCAGATTTGTAGGTGCTGACTAATAATGATGGTTTTATAAAGCCTTCTGATTTTATACTAAGTGTTTATTTAAAACAGAGGGCTGCCATTTATTAAAGTTTGGGTACTCTGATGGTAGGGACAGCTGTATGCAGTTGTACATGGCTCTTCCATTAACTGAAGTCTCAATCTGTTTGGAAAGCACAACTTCCAAAACTAACACAAACAAAATCCAGAATGATTTTTCCTGAAAACTTGCTTTGTTTCCTAATGGACGAAGCACTTGGTTTGTCACCCTTGCTTCTGATACGGGAAGCTTGTGCTGTGTTCAGTGCTGACACCAGTTGCGGAACTGCAGAAGGACGGGGTCTCCCTCTCTGCTCAAAGACTGACCGTGGGCAGGATCCCTCTGTGTGTCGCAGGGCTTGTAAGTCAGAGGCTGAGATAAACACCATTTCTGCAGAGCTTGAGGCATGTTCTTGTCTATACTTGCTCCTTTATTGTTTCTCTTTCCCCCTTCTTTGCTCTTTTCAGTGTTAACGGTCTCTGAACACACTGTTCCAGCTGTGGCTGGGTCAGGTTTAGAGACGGCCATCCCAACCCACCACCAGGACTGTGGAGATCCTCCCTAACCCCTTTCTGTCACACTGCCTCTGCTTTGAAACTAGTAAACAAACCTTGCAGTGAAAAGTATTTTTGCTAACCTGGATCGTTTTGACAGAACCAGGGTAGGGAGTGATTAAACATGCAGCGATGCCAGCCCGACCCAGGGCTCAGAGTGTGCTAACAGGGTCTCCCATCTCCACCGCTTGGACCACCGAATTGTACACCTCTCTCAGCAGCAAATAAATCTTCTATATTGAAAAAGAGAACAGCAATAGCAATAACAAGGCGATAAATCTCTGTCCCCTGTGCTGTTAGTCCACACCGTGTGGGCTTCTCGATCAGAGGGGGGATTTCTGTGTTGATTTTAGCTGCTGCACCCCATTCTTCCCTCCCACCACTCAGCTCTGCCTGGTGTGTGTCATATCTGCTGGCTGGTCTGTGCCGTGGACAGGTTGGATATAGGCACGAGCCCTCGGTGAATCTCCACAACGCATCTGCTTCTGTTCAACCCACAGCCACAAGCTGAACATGAGTGTCCAGACCAAAATTGCCTGGCACTGCATTTCAGTAAGACATGGGGAAAATAATTCTTCCCGGCTCTGTATCATTCAGCAGTTGTATTGCCGTGACTATTGTAAAATCAGTCAGGGTCTGCTCTTTGCTGTCTGACCTAACTTTTATACTCAGCCCTGCTATGACTGAGATTGGTTGTCTTTTTGCTCTGTTCAGTACAGAAGGTTTAGTTATAACTGGGAGAGGGTATCCTTAAATGTTACGGCTTAGCACATATGTTTTTAAATCTCATAAATGAATGTAAACAACAGAAGTATCTGAGCAGAGAGGTTGGTAAGAGGAAGCACTTACTCCTTTATGTCTGACTTTCTGGGGTGCTCTCTAACTGCTGTTCAGGCAGGTGGATCTCTGTGTGTTTGATGCCACGTGCCTCACAGATATTTTAATCTCTGACCTGCACCTGATATGTTCAGATGCTGCGAGTTTCTTCCTTCCCACGCAGTTTTTGCTGAGAAGCTCTGTCAGCTTTAAATGAGACGATGCAATTCCCATAGCAATGCAGGAGGGTGGGATGCGGAGTGAAAAGGATGCTCTTGGCATATGTTTGGTGTGTGCATGGCAGAGAGGTCAGGAGGGGTTCCAGTCATAAATCTCTCTTGGATTTCTCAAGAGAGCAGCAGGTCCTGCAGTCAAATTTGAAGATGCAAATGCTCCCAGAGATGTGTACTCGCATCTCTTGTGGGATGAAAAAGTTATCAGGGTTGGGCAGGAGAGAGGAGTTGGAAACCGCCCCTTCCAGCTCCAGCACTGAGACCAGCCCTGATTTATCTGGTTGTATGATGAAGTGGCCTGGGGAGCTGAACCAGCTGGAAAACAGTGCTTTATCTCATTTTTCCTGGGTTATTTTCCACCTGGAAAATTTCCCAGCCCGCTTTACTTCAAGAACACAGAAATGCTTGTATTAAGCACAGTGCTGAGCTAGGTACTCCCTGGGCAGCAGTGCTGTAATGTCCGATTACTGCCACAGCCATTGACTCACTTGCTGTCTTGGGTCAGTGATGTGGGTGAGCAGGCGTTTAACAGCGCTGGGATCGGGCAATGCCACCTCTTGCTGCTGGACACCACATGTCCTCCCCTTCAGGAGAAGTCCGAAGGTAGAAGCTAGCTAACTTGGGCAAAGGGCAACCAACAAACTTTTGGAGGGATTTACTTCTTTTTTTTCCTGGTGTGGCTTCCAGAGTTCAAGTGCGAAGCATCATTTTGTCAAAGGAATATAAATTCCCTTTCTTTACGACTCCTTCTCCCTATTAACCATCCCCATCCTAGAAAGCAGACTCAATACCAAGCTTTGTACCCATGTGTCTCTTTTGCAGCTGCAAGCAGAAAGCCTGGGGAGCCTTTGATCATCTCTGACATCAAGAAGGGGAGCGTAGCACATAGGTGAGTGCAGAATTTCCCATCTGTGAAACCCATTGCAAAATGTCAGAGCCAGTAATGAGAGGTAGAATGAAGCCCAAGCAGTAGTACTTGGGTCTGGATTTTGCCAGCGTCCGAGGAGATCTCAGACCTAGAGGTTTGTCTGAGACCACAGTAGGGTTTGCAATAAAAACTGTCTGTACTGAAGTAGAGTTGAGCTAGTGGAGAAGGTGGCTAGGGCACCAATTCAGATGTCTGCTGACCCTACAGGAAATAGATGTTTAGCATTTAAGAGCATGTGGTAAAGGGCTTCATATATCCCATAAGGTGCTATGTCTCATCAGGTAGTTTGCCACGTCTCAGTTCCTGCTCAGGTGAACAGAGTGAGTGAATTGTGGGCACTGGTGGAGAACTGTGCAAATAACTCAGCATTTATTGACTTCACCTCCGATCCCAGTACCTTACAGCAAGGCTTTCAGAGGAATTTAGTGCTGCCGGAGGGCTCGTTTCTAGAGTGCTTATAGAGTTTCCATAAAAGGTAGAATATCTGTCAGTTAAACATGAGGCATTTTTCAGTGCTGTAGGTTACCCAGGCTGTATATCTAATCTTCCTGCCTTGTTCTGTCTTGATGCACACTCTACACAAACTTCCTCTCTTTAAGTTACAGTTGTCCCAGACTCCGTACGTGGTTGTTTACCAGAAAAGATCAAGGACCGCAAGAAGTTAATATTGTCATTGCCACCACAGGACTGAATGAGCGGTGGGATCTGAAAGGCAAATACAAATGTACTTTAAGTAAGTTTTCTTTTCCTTTCCACATAGAACTGGCACCTTGGAGCCGGGAGACAAGCTGTTAGCCATTGATAACATCCGACTCGACAATTGCTCAATGGAGGATGCTGTGCAGATTTTAAGGCAGTGTGAAGACCTGGTCAAATTGAAGATTAGGAAGGATGAAGATAACTCTGGTACAGAAATCCTGATGCAAACTGGTGCCTGTCCACTGTAATGACATTTCCCAATAGGTAGTGCAAACTAACAAAGATAAGGGCTGCTGCCTGTCCGGTCACCACTTTCCAATTGATTATAGTCTATTTTTGTTATTCTGCCCTTAAATGGAGTGTGGAAGGTTAAAATCCTATTTGGTACGAGCGTGGCTGAAGACCTCAGGCTTTTGCTTCTAAATGCTGCAAGTCTTTCCTATGACCTCTTTCATATGGCTAATTAAAAATTTCAGCATTCCTGTTTTCTCTTTCAGATGAGCAGGAGACGACCGGTGCTATTATCTACACAGTGGAACTGAAGCGATATGGCGGTCCCTTGGGAATAACCATCTCCGGGACGGAGGAACCTTTCGATCCTATTGTCATTTCAGGCTTGACTAAACGAGGGCTGGCAGAAAGGTGAGGTTTTAGGGGCAGAGGCATTGAATTGATGTGGGAAGAGTTCTTGAACTTTGCCAAGTTTCCTCTGCTGTCATAAACTCTTCTTAGGTGTTTTAGTCTGCTAAAAAGGAAAGGTGCTATGAAGGTACCAAGCGCTATGAACCAGGGTGGTTGGGACTGTGCTTATAGGTCGATGAGAGAGGCTCAGAGCAGGGCACTTCTGGAAAAGTCAGATCCAGTGAGTCAGTTGAATGCAGCAGCCAGGAACGTGTGTTTATCTGCCCCTCTTCCACAGAGGTGCTTCCTGGTCTGAGATTTCCCATGCACATCTTGCATGGGGAGAGTGCCCAGCCTGCCCACAAAACCACTGTAAACTCCTGTCCAGGACTCACCTATTGCTAAACTACAGCTTACGGCCATGACAGTGGTGTGTCCTGCTGAAACCACAGATCCCAGGGGGTCTTCTGACCCATCCTTGCTGGTTGCTTAGTCTGTTACATGTGGAGGTATCTCAGTGCAGGGCTGGCATGCCGCAAGCAGCAGACATTTATACTGCATAAACGTAGGCACAGATTTACCTTCAGCAGTTAGGGAGGTTGACTGTGTGTGTGCCTGTGTCTGAATATGTGCATGCGTAGGATTTAAGGGATCAGGACATTGCTTAGAATATAAGGTGGAACTGAGTCATACACTGTATCTTAATTAATCTGTCTATACGGTAGCTGTCACTTGTAAATAGATCATTTCAGCAGGCCTGACTCACGCTTCTCATAGGGTTGTTTTACCCTGTGCTGCCTGATAGGCAGAACAGCAGCAAAAAACCCCTGAACAAATAGGTGTAAAGTGCTAGACCTTGGGGAGGTTTGACTGCAGATCTGGCCATTTGGTTCTTTCTGTTTCAAGGCCACATTCCTTCTTAGCTGAACTGTAAAACAGCTCAGTGCCTCTTTCTGCATTGGGATCCTTGAGCTCTTAGCATGCATGCTGCTGCACGTTTCCATTGCTTCCCTCTGGTACCGAAAGCAGAACATCAGTGTCTCCCAAGAAATAAGGAAGACGGATAGACTTAGTCATTAGTGTTTTTTTTCTCCTTGGGGAATTTATATCACGGCCTGCCACTGTAGGATTCAGTCTTTTTCCCTAGAAAATAATAGCCACAGAGTATCCAAGGCTTTTCTGCATAGCAGTTCTGCACTGTACCTGCAGCCCAGCGTGAGAGAGCTTAAGGACAAAAAGCCCAAATGCTGTCAGGTGTTAGAAGACAGTCTCGTACCCTTGTTGCTCTCAGTTCCCTTTGCAATGCCGTGGCTGTTCCTCCTTCAAACTCGGATACACATCAGTGACTGCTCCACAGAGAAACGTAGTGCAGGCAAGTGCTGCGGTACTATTGAATTTTGATCAGGAGCTGGCAGGCAGTAAGGAATGAAAAGTCTTTTGAGAAGAGTGATGGAGCTGTTCAGCATGTTCACTGTAGCTGACTAACAAATAACGGTGCCTGTGCTGAGGAGCAGCACGGGGACAGAGCATCACGGGGATTTCTCCGGGTAACCTTGGCTCCCTGTGGGAAGGGCGAGGGATGCTGAGATGAAGGCTGCCTGCAGGAAAGGTGCATTTTTTTCTCTCCTGGGAGTAACAGAAGGGAGTGGCTTGACCTTGTCAAGGGAAGAGGGTGGTCCTAGTGTTATCCTAAATTGTCCTTTTCTTGCTGTCAGTACCCTTCCCTGTGCCACAGGCGCCCTTAGCCAGGCTCTGAAGGGTGGGACAGGTTTCTGAAGAACAGGGATTTAAACCCAAATCTGTGCCTGGCTTTTGCTGGGGCACAGGACATGTTTCAGCAGCGCTGGCACTGGGTGGACCAGATCCCAGCATCAGATAACGGGAACCCGCCGGCCTCTCTTGTAGACGCACGAGTGAAGGTCTGTGCTGCAGCTCGGGCTGCTCACTCGGTGATGGAGAAGGCAGGGTGTCCTCTAGGATCTGTCACATGTCTGCCACAGCAGGTGACAGGCTGTCTAAGCTGAAAAAGGCTCCAGATTCAGATGACTTGGGTTTTATCTTGACCTTGAACATTTTTCTCCTTGTATGCGTCTGATCTTATAGAAACCTACAGAGGCAGCTCAGGCTGATGGGTTGGTGTCGAGTGGTGGCTCTCTCCCATGTTAGTCTCTGTTTCCCCTCCTTCAGTGCCTGCAGGTGGCTTTAGCCTGGGTCATGGGACTTGTTTTCCTCCTTCTGTTCAATTCTAGTTGAGATGTAATGGTTCTCCAAGAGCAATTTTGGGCTAGCACTGGCATTTTAAAGTGCCTGACCAGCCTCCTCTAGTGCCACCTGGTCAAGCAGATGGGGTTGGCTGCAGGAGGGTTTTGTCCAGGAGTGCTCAGCACCAACCCGTGTTGGCAGGGGGCAGAAGGGATGGTGGCCCTGCCCATATGCCAGGTAAATCTCTACCACGTGCATGCAGGCACCTCTTCTCCAGTGCTTGCTGGATAGTGCCTGCAGCCCCTTTTACACCTTGCAACCTACCTGCTGCTCAGTTCTGCTCTTGTGTGTGTCCTGTGGGCAAGAAGGGACATGGAGGATGCAGCTCCTTGGGCTGGTTTGTGTTTGAGTTGAATTAAGTACTATTGGTGATAATGGAGAGGCACAAGGGTCATTAGCTAGAAACAGCTTTCTGTGTCGCTCCCGCTTGGCTTCTGTCTGCTTGTCCTCACAGGGGTGCCTGGTGATGGACAGATGAGAGGACTGGAGTTTGATTTGCTTTTCCCCCCTTGAAGAAAAACACCTGGCTGAACGTGACCTTTCTCTTTAATGGTTTCTGTATTTTTCCCTGCTGAGGGACTTCCACAGTTTCTGCAGAGCAGTCATGCTGTTCAGAGGTTTGGCTAGTGTCTTGGATAGGAGATGCATCCTCATGCTGGGTTCAGGGCTAAAGCAGGAGGCCCTCAGATGCTGAACCACTGCAGCGAGCGAAGGATCGCCTTTAAACTGCCAGCCGTAAAGCTTGATTTTTTTTGACTACGTAGATGAAACTTTTAAGACAAATACTGGGTTTCCGGTTGGAGCTGTTATTTATTTGAATGCACAGATGTTCCTTGAGGGCTTTTTCAGGCTGATTTGGATGGGACAAGACGGACATCTAGTGGCTGCCTGGGACCGTCATGGCACTGTCCAAGTATCTTAGCAGAAGCAGCAGACCAAACAGTCCTGCCTGCTGTTTGGCTACATTTCCCAATTTGATGTACTTATAGTACCTATTTCACAGCAGTGTCTCTACAGAAGTTTCATGTTTTGGGGAAAGACAAAGAGCTGTTTTGCCTGCCGACAGTATATCAAGTTCCAATTCTGCAGGAGCAGCAGTCCAGTTTGGAGATGTAACTTGAGAGAGCCACGTTGCCGTGGACAAAAAGATATCGCAGTCCAGATTTGCATCTCCTCCTGGCTCGATCTCACAGGTTCCTGATAGCTAAACCTTATGGCACTGCTGGAGGAGGAGAGGATTGCTGCTCTCACTTGCTGGCATTAGGGAGCTGGAGCGTGAGCGTGGTTAGATTGGTCCAGCCAGTGGCAAGGGCAAGCTCCTGCCTTGGCAGCCAGCTCTGGCGATGGACACATCCTGTCCTTGTCCTGCCTGCTCTTCCCGGAGCTGCAACAAACACCGGGAGAGGTAAAGTGAGCCCCTGTCTGTGGGCAGACACAGAGAAGGATGGAGAAGAAGGGGCAGAATTGCTGTGACTTGTTAGTTTGTTCCTGGCTGTTGCTGAAGCCTGAGGATTTATTTAGCTGAGAGCAGAAGCCAGTGCTGGAACGTGGCTGTGCAATAAAACACAGTAACCTCTTCTAGAGCACTGGTCCTGATGGAGAAAGTCACAGTGGTGTAGCTGTGTAGGGGTGAGCTTTAAACATATCATGAGCTGATCTGCAACTGGTTCAGCTTATGCTTACACACACAACCTGTGTCTGTTGGGCCATTTTGGTTTTGTATTTTTTTTCAGCAGGTTTCTGGGTTTGTCTCATCCTTTCTTTCCATCAGTGTGAACATGCCCTTCAGTTCCATGTGTGACGACCGGTGGACATCACACACTGGAAATGGTTGTGCTTTTAATATGTAGACCCCCTTGCTTTGAAGAATTTTGACTGTAAGTTGCTCTGTAGTCCCAGTTACCAAGGGGCCTTGTACTTACTTATATGTATATGCATGGGGGGATGACCCAGATTCCTGGCAGTGGTGATGAAGAGGAAATCACGGGTATACAGCATAGCAAGGGGAAACCAAGACGTATTTGAAAGTGCTGAGAGTTAATACGCTATTGCTTCAAGCGACAACTTAATGGCCTGTCTCACAGAGGCAAATTGCTTCTCTGAAGTTTCTAACAGCGCCTTTTCTCTCCAGAACTGGAGCCATCCACATCGGTGACCGGATATTAGCGATTAATAACGTGAGCCTCAAGGGCAAACCGCTGAGTGAAGCCATTCACCTGCTGCAGATGGCAGGAGAGACGGTCACTCTGAAGATCAAGAAGCAGACGGAGAGTGAGTTGGGGAGACTGGTTTGGGGTGGGAGGGCAAAGGTGCGCCCCAGCAGGGAGCCCGGGTGATGGAGTGGGTAATGCTGCGGGTTTTCCTTCATGTGTTGTGGAAGGTGAGATGAGGCAGTGTGGTCAGGGGCATGGCTGGGGACAGAGGGAAAAGGAGGTGTTTTTTGAATTTCTGACTCACAGATGAAAAAAAAAAGGCAACTCAGGGGCTCTCTGTGGTACTGGGAAGAGATAAGACAGCAGGTTTATTGATGATAATTTTTTTTCAGATTGACACCTTGTGCCATTGGTGCCATTCCCCGTCTGTGGTGGTGTTTCACACAGAAGTGAAGCAGAAGTTGCTTTTAAAAGTAGAAGAGCGCAAGGCTTTTTAAAAATATAACACCCCCAAATGAGCAAGGGGACTCTGAGCTGATAGAACCCATGAAAAAACCCCACCACCTTTAATTCAACTTTCTGAAAGTGATTGGCAATAAATCTTGTATGCCCCTTTTCCTGGCTTGGGGTCCTAAGGTCTACCTTCACTCTAGAAAATCCCCTTTTCATTTTCCTGCCAAGCTCCCTGTGGCTTTGATGCTGCTCTTCTTGGCAGAGCAGAAGCATACTTAATACAGGCAGGCTACTTTTTGCGGGGACAGAGGAGCAATTGGTGAAACCAAGGAACATGCAAACTTTTCTCCCCAACTGCATAATCAGAGCCAGAGGCTTTTTAATCAAGTTCAGAAAGTAGTGGGTGCATTTGTAGTGGGTATTTTCTATCTTTTTTTGTGTCATGGTACTGCAGTCTCTAGATTTAGCTGGACCTACCCAGCCAATAGCCCACAGTGCTGTGGGAATTAGAAGAAATGAAGTGATAAAGGTCTTCCAAGCAAGTGTGGCCCATGGCATCTCTGTCCTGCATCTGAAAAAGTAGCATCACTCTTAAACATAGCACTTCTGTAGACATCAAAGCAGTTTGCAAATGTGTGGCAATGCACCTATTTTACAAATACAGGAAGCCCAGGCAGGGACTGGGGACTTAGCAAGTAGAGGTATAACTGGGGAATTGATTCCTCTTCAAGAAACCCCAGTCTCGTTCCCTGCAGCCAAGTGTCTTGATCCTTGGTCTGAAATACTCTTTTTCCTGCTGCTGACACTTAGCATTGTCACAGCCACTTGCTGAAATAATTGACATGCAAGTGCCAGTTGGAGACTCGTTAATCATTCTGAGAATGAAGCAGGTGTAATTGAAATTTCAAGGTAATCTTGAGTTAATCATGGTAAGCAATCTTCTGAATGCTTGGAAAATAGGGACTTTCAGGACACTGGGCTTTGTTTCGTAAAATAATCTGTCCTCATTGACAAATGCAGACTTTCAGAAGGCTTTTTATCCCAGCCTCTGTGAGTCAGAGATCCAGGGTGTGGATGGCTAACAGGATATCTAATCAACGAGGACTTAAAAATATTCAGTACAAAGAAATGCTTGTGCTGAGAAGCCATTCCTTGCATAGCTTTTGCCTGAAAGGGAAATTGATATAATGATAATAAGGGCCTATTATTACTAAAATAATGAAAGGGAAGGTCTGAGCTTCATCATCCACATTCAGCTTTCCATTTTCCAATCACTAATCAGGGGAACTTCAGCCTCAAAGTACCAGGCCCAGGAATTCCACCGTTGTCATGAGACTGCATGGGAGACTCTGGAGAGGTGGTGATGAGCCTTGAATTGATACGAGGTTGTACAATCTTGGAAGGGGGCTATAACTTCAGCTGCGCTGGTTTAGGACCAGGTTGCGTTGTCATTGGAATCTCATTAAAACATCTGCTTGTAACAGATACAGCCAGCACCCTGACCAGTTGCTGCTCGGAGTAAAAAGCAGGTCCTTTGAGACCAGAGGAGCTACAGGCCATTGCTTGCAGAGGCCAACACTTCTCCGGACAGGGCTATTTAGAGGAAGCTTCCAAAGGCACAAGAAGATGCACCTGTGAAGTGAGATTGGGTCCCAACTCTCTCATATTTGTGAATCCTCAAATCCCCATGGTTGCTCCTTATATTCCATGTGCTAAAAATTTGGAAAGGTATTTTCTCTTGATTCAGCTTGAGCCGGGAGTACTGCATTAAATTCTTTCATCTGCATTGCACAGGCCTTTCTTAGCTACTTTTGAAGAGCTAAAGAGGTACTTCAAAAGACTTACAGTACCTGGGCTTGCTCCCATGTCAGCATAAGCCTTTCCCTGAGGTTTGCTCTTTGTGCCTGCTAAAGCAGCATGTTCTGGTTTCAGAATCCTACCCCAAGAAGTCGGGGAGTATAAACGAAGTGAGCGACCCAGAAGATGAACTGACTGACTCCCAGAAAACTAGCAAGCTGTCTGAGATATACTCCACCACAATTCCTAGCGTGGACAGTGCTATGGAATCCTGGGATGGCTCTGGCATTGATGCTGGGTATGGAAGCCAAGGTAAGCCAGGGTTGTCTTTTTTTAGGGGTCTCTGGGCCAAGGCGAAGATAGGCAGAGCCTCCGAACCTGTCTGGAGACTGAACATGAGTCGAAGCCTGTGGTCTGACCACATTTGCCTGGCTTCTCGCTTCCAGCAAGGAACAAAATGTATTTTAAAATGCAGTCATGTGGTGCTCTGAGTTGATGTATCTGTTTTAGGTTTTTATTGGCACATTTCTTCTGGCTTACATGGCATCATACTGTTCACAGCATTTTCAAAACCATTACAGCAGTTTATAATTCACATAATCAGAGGAAGTATTCACTGGCCATATATCTTAGAGAGTATTTGGTCCATAGCTCACTTTTAATTCTCCAGAGAGGCCATGTAGGACATATTAATCCTCTTCAGGATGTTTTAAAATCCACAAGAATGTCTTGTGACTAGAAGCACTCGCTTAACAAAATACTTAAGGTAATACTACAAGAAAGTATCTCTAACTCTCTAGTGAGCGATCAGATGAACACATGTCTTTGAGGCCAGGTTTATTCAGCTGTGGCTTCTGGCAGACATGGAATTGGGATGGAGGATGCTCTAGTCATGGGAATAGATTTTTACTTGGAGGAAAGCACTGGAAAATAGTTATTCCAGTTCAGATTTAGTGACGTAAGCTAGTATTAGCCCATGTTGAAACAAAACAAAACTCTGAATCACCTCCGCAAAAGGAAATTGGTGAAAAGACTGCTGTTCAGAACAGAATGTCAAAACAGGGAGGGATGCTGCAGGAGTGCTGTTGCAAAGCACCTTCAACGTGCTGAGCAAGATGCGTGCCTGTGCTCTGACTTGGCAAAGTTCAAAGCACAGCACCGTGCAGGTATCTTCCACCAAGCCTGTGTCTTCCTTCAGCCTCCGTTGGTCTGAAGTCTTAATTTGGGAGTGCAATTGGGACTGGAGGCTTTGTTAAGGAGGAATCCCCTGGCCTTCATAATGCTGCAATCCTTCTCCATCTAATTGAATGTTAACACAAGTTGGACACTGGATTTAGCAAAGCGATTGCTTTTACCGGTAAATTGAGAACGAGTAATTGAGCACAGAGCCCCAGGGAGCGGGGCTGATGCCAAGTTGCCCAACAGCCACAGACTGCAGCTTTGCTTCAGGGGCTCTCTCCTCATCCCTGGTAATTGCATTTGGCTGCATGGTGGTGTGCTGGTGCTGGCTGGGAGAGGGATGCTGGAGGGTAGGGAGAAGGACATGCAGGGTCACCCAAGGGGTGGGCAGGGAAGGCAGGATGCAGGGAGACCTGGGACACACAGAGCCCGGACACTGGGCTTTACACCCCAAATGGAGAACTGTAGATTGGGCTCTGCAGCCTCGTAGGTTTTAGGTTCATCCACAGCTTTTGGAAACCGCCCAAGGAAGGGTTTGGGCAAGGGAGCTGTGCTGGGCCTGGTGGGAACATGCCACCAGGTGGCTCTGAATCCCAGGGATCCAACCCATCTCCCTGGAAGGAGGAGGTGAAACCGGTGGCACCCAAGTGACAGCTCTGTACACAGACCCCGGCAGTCCCCGGTCCCCCGGGGGCAGCCCAGACCTGCTGCCCACCGGCTGCAGGGACCTGCATCCAGGGAGCTTGCTCTGCTCTGGCAGGCAGTGAATGCTCCTGACTGCTGTAAGATATTGGCAAGCGCTTTTCTAGGGCTCTCTCCAGAGCAGTCTAACCTTTAAAAACACACAGAGGAAACACTCAGCTAAGTGAAATAACAGGCCTTGGCATTTTCAAAGAAAGTGCTGGCGTTGTCTTTGGGTATTTCCAGTGCCCTCAGCTGTTTGGGAGGTCAAGTCTCCCTTAATTATGTGTTTCTCCATTACCTCTTCCTGTTCGCTTGGCACAGCGTGTGATGGAAGCATGAGATGTTTCTTGGAAAGGCTGTGAGGATTTCTCCGAAACATTGAACGGGCAGCAGGAGGTGGGCAGGGGACTTGGGAGATTTATTTCCACTGCAGATGGCACTGACGCTGCTGAGGAATGCTCTGTTTTGGAAGGTTTCTGTCCAGGCAGCTCCTCCTGAGACCTGGGGATCTTTTGACTTGGTAGTGATGGATTTGCATCTCTGGAGTAAGATGCTGCAGTACAGAAAAGTCCATGGGGGCAGACGTAGCGAAACTTGTCTGATTTCATTCTAACAGTCTGTATTGATCTTCTATCAAATGTGATACAGATGAGCCTTCCTTTCTCTCAAGCCAGCAGAGTTTTTCCTCCTGTTCCTTGCCTTTCACACACATCTCTGATGGAGTTTTCTGTACCTGCACCAGCTGATCCTGAAGGCATGGGAGGGCTCTGCTGGCTGCAGGAACTGGCTGGCAGCTCTCGGGATCAGAGCTGGCTCTTCCTCATTTACCACTGCTGAGCGCACTGGAGCTGGTGACCACCCCCAGGTACCCTCAGCACCATTACACTTGTTGAAGGGAGACTGTTGCTTCTGGCTGCTCTGGATGCAGTTTCTTTGCTGCTGTCCTATATCCTATTACCTCTTTCATGCTGTCCATTAAGTCCTGAAGACAGTTGACAATCTAAATGAAGATTTTATTTTTTTCCTAATAGAAATTAGGCCTCCAAATCTTTCAAAACAAATGGGGTTGGGCACGCTGAGGGAAGCTTGCCAGCATCTTCTCTTTACCCTTTGAAGGACTCGCTGTATTTAAAGATGGCTGCTTTAACAGTACAATTTCCGTGGGGTTCAGTGTGGAAACAGGAGCTATTAATCCAGGGTGCAGCTGGCTGGAGGTAGGATCTGCGTCTGTGGGTATATGTAGTCCCATGTCTGTGGATCCCAGCCCCACACCACAAAACTACTCAGCAGTGGGGGAGCAAAGGAGAAATGGGGCACCTTACGACAAGATCCTGAGAAGCTGCTTTGGTTAAAGCAAGAACTGATGGGAAGAATAACCCCTTTTGGATGACTGAGATGGAAGCAATATGCAATCCATTCAGCCTCAGGTTTGGGACATGGGGAAGGAGGCTCTCCTGGCTCAGCATGACTTATTCCATTTGGGTTTTCTGACCAGGTATTACCCTCCCTCCCTCTCTCCACCCCCTCTTGCCTTCCCTAGGTACGTACATACCTCAGGCTGCGGGCATAGCCCTCCATCCACATGAATGGAGACACAGCAGGCAAAAGAGTAGCACCCCTCCAGGGGACCCCAGGAAAAACTACCCCTACATGGATGGAAGCTTCAGTGAAGATGACTGGGACAAGCCCAGCAGGTATGAAGGGGTGGGAGGAGGCAGGGAGGTGTGTCTGCAATTGTGGGTGTCACTGCGTAGGGACAAGGGGACATGGGAATGTGATGGAGCGGCCAGAGATGTCCCCATCTCGGCATCAGGGTGCCATGGGGAGGGGTGCTGGGGTGGAGACCTGCTCTGTTGAACCCCTTCCACATTGCCAGGTTACCCTGGGTGTAGCTCTGTGCCACCTCTGCCATGGCCAGGTGACGTTTGTGTCTGGAGTTAACGCGGTCTCAGCTGCATGGACCACAGGTTCTTACCACATCTCATACTCCTGCCATGTAAAGGCTGCAGTATTTTCATAGTTCAGGTATAATTAATAGATATGGTCAGGGCTATACTTGCATGTGTTGGCCAGACTTTTTCAAGTGAGTATGCAGCTTCACAACAGCTCGATGCCACAAAGCAAAAAAGGCCAACCAAAGCTCTTGGAGTATCAGTATGAGGTTGCATGTCCAAGTCAAAATCTCCCAAAGCTGTGGCTGGACGTCTCTCTCCACCACACTTTGGCCCTGCCAACACCACAAACAAAGCCATGAACATGGTCAAGTTAATCCCCCGGCTCAGCCAGCATGGGATAAATCCTGCAACACCTCCTGAGCCCGTGGAGGAGGCTGCAGCTGCCTCTCACTTCGGGTGAAAATCCTGCTGGATCTGCCCTGGCCAGAGGCTGCCCCTTACTGTGCCACACATGGTGGAAAAGCCTTGTTGCTTCGTAACTAACCCTCCCCTTGACATCCTCCAGAGTTCCTACAGTTGTGTGTGTCGTGTTGTTACTGTCGGTTCTTTTTTTTTTTCTTTTTTTTTTTTCCTTAACTTTTGTTTGTCCAAACAAAACCCTTAGAACATCTCATGGCCATTTCCACCTATTTAAAGATGATCAAACTGGCAGGAAGGCTGGCAGCGGCGGAGACTTTGTTCTTGTTTTGCCTCTCAGCAAGAGCCAGCTCACGGAGGTCGTTGATCCCTTGTGGCCCTCCCAGCGAGGCCACCGACAACTGAAGTTAGCAAATCTGAGCACTCGAAGACCCGCGTGTCCCTAATGAGGGCTCCAAGCCCTGATGTCAAAGTGCAAGTGAAACGGTTCATGCTGCTGAGCCCTTTTTATTAGGCAGAAAAACAAAATGTCCCTAACCCTGGCTGCCTTTAGCCTGGAAAAACCTGCTGACCCAGTGGTGTGGGAGCCTGTACTGATTCATCCGCGTCCTGGATGTGTTTGTTATATTGCTGATCTGAGAGGCAAGAAACTGGTAACTGGAAGGGACGCTTGTCTCTTTGGGAACCTGGCAGCAGAGGAAGGAAATGAGTAAGGGGAAAGAATTGAAAATTCCTTTTGGGGGGAAATTTTGGTTTGTTTTTGTAAAGTCTTGCTGGGTGTTTTTTTGACCTTTCTGCCTGGTGTAAAGGCTACTGTCCTTTAAAAGCTGATGAAAGGTAGGGGGTGAATTTAAAATACAATAAGTCATGTCAGATACTGCTCTCTCCAGGCAGGCCACGATCCCACAAGGAGCAAAAGCATGTGTGTGTGTGAGTTTATACCTGCTACAGACTCCCATTTAAACCAGTGGATGAAAAGCAAAGCGTGTGCTAAAGACTTTGCAGTTAATAGAGATCTGGAAAAAGCTCTATTAATAGCCCAAGGGGTCATTATATATTTAATGGAGGCCAACCTCTCTTTGACGTGTACTCAGGTAAAATGTTTTGCCTTTGCTAAGTGGCTCCGGTGGATGACCATCCCTTCCCATCTGTGGTGCTGGTGACCATTAAGCCATGCAAAATGTGCCAGATGTTGCAGATGTGGAACCTCATCCATGCAGCTCCTGATAAGATGCATTAGGGCTGCTCTAATGTCACTGTTCCCTTGGGGTCTCTCCCCATGACACATTAGTGGGTTTATCATGACCTTGATTTAACACCGCAGAGAGTTTCCTTCAAGAGGCTCCTGTTAAGCTGAGCACTGACAGTCTGGGTTTTGCACAGAGTCTGGTGTTCAAGAAGCAGTGTCCAGTGTCACCTGCTTCTCTGGCTTGTTCAGAGGACTTCAGCATGTTTAATTGCTATTTGCTTTAGAAGTCCGAGAATGGATCCTGGCTTGTGATCAGACATAAGAGATGCTGAAACTGCCAAGGTGGGAAATTGCAGAACCTCCAGCAAGACACACTTGGTGTTCATGTTAACATGTGTTTGTACCAGCTTGAGAGAGGTTCTCTCTATCCTTACTCTCTGTTGTAGACAGAACTGGTGGCAAGGCAATCTTTACACCGCTGTAAGTGCCGTGACTGTTACATAGGAAAAAAAAAGAGACCTCCTGAAAGTAACAGCTCAGTTCCCTGGCCATCCCAAAGCAAATGAAACTCGGTTTGTATGGGTTATACATGACACTGTTGATATTGCTGGCTGTAGTGTGTTTGCTTGTCCAGCCCAGGGCAATCATTTTTATATACATCTTTGCATTTTTTACTCTCATAGATACCTAATGTATTTATCATTTTCTCACCATGTCTGTTACCCTATGTGTTTTTCTCTCTCTTCTCAGGTGTTCTGTGTCTCAGATCTGAGCTCTATCCCATCAGCCTTTGTACTAACAGTCTCTGAGGCTCCTGGTTTACCCATAATGCATCCTTTTTTCTTTCACT
Organism: Astur gentilis; assembly: GCF_929443795.1. NCBI lineage: Eukaryota > Metazoa > Chordata > Aves > Accipitriformes > Accipitridae > Astur > Astur gentilis. The sequence continues at coordinate 13,601,082 of NC_064902.1, read as the reverse complement.
TCTCTATTTCACCAAAACGTCTTCCTAAACCTACAATCTTCCTACAGGCACTTTTTAATTTACCCTTTGAACTTTGACATTACTACACCAACTTAATTCTTCCTTTGAAGGACACTTGCCCCGTTAGTAAATGCATGGAGGTCTCGTATTCGGACTCTTGTATGAAAAGTTCATATTGTTTGCTTTTGTATATGAAGACTCTTCAAGTCTCTGCTTTTACTGGTGAGACACTTGCTGTAGCCTCGCGGCTTTCATCCCGCTGCAGAAGAGTGCTGACAATGTTTGGTTCCTACGTTACAACAGATACCCCAACCGCCAAAATGGCCTTGAGACCACTCACGAGGATAGTTTTTGGCGTGTTTTTGGAGAAGCTTTGGAGGATTTGGAAACATGCGGCCAGTCTGAACTTTTGAGGGAGATTGAGGTAAATCACTTTCTGAACTTGCTGCTGATCTGACTGTTTTGCTCTTGACGTAAATGTCAGACTGTTCCCCCAGATCTGTTCGTTGCCCATGGCATCCCTGTGCTGCCAACAGTGTGAAGAAGGGTTTAAGTTTAATCTGTGTCAGTGTTTGTGCTAATGGGTGGCTGTGTCTCATTAGGCAGTTGCTTGCGTGCACTTTTTCCCCAAGCTGATGACTTACCCACCAGGAGCTCCATGCTCTTTTTGCAAACTGTTGCTGACCAACGATATTCACATGGCTGTTGGCAGACCTTCCCTGTCAAACGGTAAACCCTCTTCTTGGAAAGATATTGTCTGTCCAAAGCACTTAAAGGCCAACCAAAAGGAGCCCCCCAAAACCCCATTGGGACTGAAGACTTGGCTTACTTCAAATATAGACAAGCCCAACATATATCTTGCATTCAGCTGTCACTCTGCCGGAAACTGTTTCAGTGAAATAGGTAATTGGAAGCTTTTCAGCCAGCCTTCCCCATGGAAAAATCTGAGAAAGTAATTGCTTCCTGCAGAAATAAAGGTGTTTCCTCTCTTCACAAACCACTTTCTCTTTTCTTTATCCAAAATGCTTTGGAGGTCATGTTATTGTGTCCGGTTATAGGATGAGGAGCCTGGATTTCTAAGCTGTGGGATGCAAATAAAGGCCTCCCTCGAGACTGTCGAGCAGCGGGAAGCAAACCTGCCCGGCAGGATGGGCCCCGTGCTGCTCCCCTCCCCGATTCAGCTCCCACAGCCCAAATGAAAGAGCGGGACCCCGTGAGCTCATCTGTCCCCTTGGCTTCTGGGTGCAGAGGACCGGGTAGAGCTCACTGGGTCATGCCCTCCATCACCCCCAATGGGACTGGTTTTATGCACAATTGTATATTGCTTAGGCTTCAGACAAAAATGGCAATTTCTGATTTAATTGGAGGTGGAAAAGGAAAGTCCTGTTTTCATCTATATGGTGACAAGGGACTTACTAATTGTTCTTTCCTCCTTGATCCTTAGCAACTGTAAATGGGGGAGGAAATCTCAATTAAATTTATTGTGCTGAAGCACGAAATGGTGTATTTATTATCTTAACTGCTTAAGAAAATGCTGACTTAAAAAAAAAAAACCAACACACAAAACCCCAAACCCCCAGCGAACTGTAGTTGACTGCTTAAGAGAAAGTATCCCTCTGAAATGATACATAGAAGTTTCTTTTCTGCACAATGGTTGGCATCTAAATGTAAAAGAAGGGATTTGTTGGACTACTGTGAAATGCTAGGATAGAGAAAATATCTTTCTGCCCAATCCTTTTCCTTTTCCAGGGATCCATGGTGCAGAGATGTGTGGGCTTTTGATTCATGCTGTTTTAAGGGATTGAAACTTTGACAGTTATAGCAACGCTTTTAAAAATTTAAAGAAACTTTACAAAAAGCTGAGCACCTTTAGGGTTTTGGTGTATTTAACACATTTCTGGAATATTATGGGAAGTTCTGGGGAGAAAAGGAAAGTGCTGTGTTTTTAGCAGAAGTCTGATGGGTTTCAACTCTCCTTTTATCAGATCCAAAGTACCACTGATCTGTTCCTCCCTCTCCGTGTGCCCATTGTTCCTGAGGCATGGTGTAGGATGTGCAGTGCTCACTGGGGCTTTTGCTATGTTGCAGGTTTCTAAGACTCAGCTCCTGATCTCCTATGATTTTATGACAGTCACAGGTTTTTATTTTTAATTTTAATTTTTTTTAAGATTTGACCCTCCATCCTCCACATTTGAAGACGAATAAGACTCATGCAAGATGAACCAGGATAGCCTGGAAACAGGTTCACACACAGTAGCAATCCACTTCCAGACTATGGGGTATGGGTAGAAACAGGCTTTTTCCAGTATGTCCAGTGGAGCATGTGTCCCTGCTTTGCTTTGAGGGCAGCCAAGACACGGAGAAAAATAATGTGAGACAGCCACAGGCTGGAGAAGTCCAGAATTTCCCTTTCTGCTGCTTGCACTTAACCCAAAGCACCTAGCAAATTGCTTTTGATGCTGCAAGGAGTATTTAAATACCTTGAAGATAGGAAGGAGTTGAATGCTGTTGTACTGGCTGGTTATGGTATTTGCAGTGCCTGAGGGAGGACAGTAGCACAACGTGCACAGACCTTTCTGTTCTCCTCACTGGCTCTGCAATGCTGGTGTTGGTACAGCATGGCACAGTGTCCTGGGGGGTGTTGAAGCTGCCCGAGGTCAGTGAACAAAAGTACCCTGGTTGGCCGTACCTCTGTTTGTTAATCTGCGTTTCAAGTATGTGGTAAGTCAATGTCCTTCCAGCAGGTATTTGAGTTTTGTCCAAACTCAAGCTGATTAAGTAATTTTTGTGTGAAGACCTGAAAAGTGCAAAGCTAAAAGGTTTTCTGTATTTTATCCGTCCCTATTTGGGATAACGTGGGTAGTGCTGGCATTTTCATACTACCACCAGAATTTGCTTTATCTGCCTTTGTTCCAGCTTGGAGCGAAGAGCTGGAGGGCCTTGATTAGAGATGTAGTCAGATGATATTTCCCCCGTGCACAGGAGCAATTGCTCTTTGACTTGCCATGTTTAGCATTGCAGAATTTTGCTATCTGCTCCCTACCTTTCCTTTTCTTTCTTCTACCTTTTGACATTTAATGGGACTGCAGACCCTTGGAGCCTGAACTTTGAAATGACAGTTTTCATTACACCATTTAAATGGACTCTGTGACCTGGAGCCAGTTGAGGTTCCACAGACCGGATTCTTGACTCCTTCGTTAGCTTTGATCAATGTAATCTCGTTAGTGAAAAGCATTGCCAAATAGAATAGAATCTACTTAGGGGCATCTTTTAATGTATGCCATCAAGGATGACCAGGCTTAAATACTACTTAATTTCATATTTTTAACTCAGTTTTGCTCAGTGACAGCTCCCATTTACTGACAGATAAAATCCTAATTTCTCTGCTGAATTGGCCTCAGTGGAGTCCAAGGTATTGACTTCCCTGGGCCATTGCCAGCACTCTGCAATGCCGATGGTGAGCTGCAGCCTGCAGGGGTAGGCTGGAGAGCCAGGCAGACACTGCGTCCTCTGGGACCCCCCTGGGATCGGGATGTTCATCCTTCTTGACTACCAAGAAGGTTCCTGCACAAGATACGAGGTCTGCCTGGCCCTGTTTGTGTAGAAGGGGTCATCAAAAAGCAAGGAGACGCTTCACAAATGCTTCCTTCTGAGATAAAGCTCCATGTTGGGGTGGAGGTGGAGACCACCCACCAGGTAGACCTGGCAGCAGGCTCCCGAGGTCTGAAAATGGCTTTTATAGCTAACTGAAAGAGCTTCCTGGTACTTATTTTCTGATCAGTGAGAACAGTGGTGCTGCCCGTTGTTGTCTGTGCCGCTTTTGTTGCTGGTGGTCCCTCTCCTCCTGCTGCTGGCTCAGCAGTGACTTTGTGCCCTTGCCCTGCAGGCATCCATCATGACAGGGAGCGTGCACAACCTGGGCCTAGAGGGCAGCAAGCTGCTCCTGGACTCCGTCAACCCGTCGGGACTGAGCCCGTTGAGGAAAGCTAACTCCAGCTGTGATGACGGACAGACGGAGGGCAGCAGCTCCCCTGCCAAGAAGAACGAGAGGAACCTGGACATGAAGAAGATTGAGAAGGAGATGCAGGAAATCATGTCCCCTACCCCCCTCGAGTTTCACAAGGTCTGTGCTGCCAATGGTTGGTCTGGCTGTGGCAGGGCAGTACCTCCATGGGTAAAGCTGTAGAAGCTTTGCAACCTTGTAGAAAATCTCCTTTGTTCAGAGGGTCCCTCCCAGAAAACGTTCCTTGTTAAAGCTGGCCCCCACCAAGGTCTGCAGCAAAAGTTGCCAGAGGGTCAGATTAAGACGAATGGGCCTCTTCAGAAGAATAACAGGATTTAGCTGCCATGCTTCAGCAGGGTTCAAACCTGTGCTTTGCTGTTTCCCTTTATTATATGAGATTTCCAGGTCCTTGTGTTCTGGAGTTCGTTAATTGGTGCTACAGATACAAGTGAGAGAGCTCAAAGTACGGCCCTCTGGAGACCCACTTTTCCAGTGGCACGCTCCATTCATTAGGCCACTTTTCATATAAAAAATAACTTACAATAACTTAAAAATAACTTACTTTCCCTCCCTTTCCACTCCACCCCAGCCTTTCCTGAAGGGGTGCAAATGGTAGGACTTCAGCAATGGGATACTTGTTTGAATTCAGTACCCAGCTGAATGTAGCCAGTTTAAGCATGGTGCAAGGCAACGGTAATTAGAAGAAGTAATTAACTGTAGAAGCTGCTGATGCAGAATGCAAGCAGGGAAGGGAGCTTGGAGAGGTTTCAAAAAAATTTGATTGCCTTTTTCTTTCCTAGTGTGACTTTAGAACGAAACCTGCAGTTATGGTAGCTGGAAAAAACAACTTTTTCATGTTTGATCTGCTCTCGCCCTTCAGGGCATGGCAAATGTGTCTTTAAATAAAACTCCTTTGTACCTGCAGGAGGAGAGCTGTGTAATTAGGCGTGTTACAGTGTGACTCTTCATTCTGCTGGAGCATCTGGTGTTGGCTGTGTTTGGAGATGCGGTTGAGGCCAGGTGGGCTGCTCCTCTGCATCCTCCTGGGCGCTGTCCTTCCCAAGGACCGCACATCCATGAGGCTTACCCAGCCAAGAGCACAGTGATGGAATTAGAGCCTTGCGGTAGAGATGCACTCCCAGTTCATAGGAGGCAAAGGGAGATTTTGGTGGTGTTGAGGAATCGGTTGTCCCTGGCTCCAAGTGTTATCCTGTGGCAAGATACGCTTTCAGCAGTGCACTCCTCCTTTAGATAAGGTCTAAATGTGACGTGCTGAAGGGAAGGGCGATGAGGTTACCCATTTCTTGTCCTCAGTACGTCAGCGCTTATTGATATGAATTTTCTGAAAAGACCTTGTGAATAATACGGAGAAGTTTAGATGTTCCCGCTGAGTGATGTATTAAAAATGAGCTGTCTTCACATTTGACACACTACATTGAAAATTCCCTGTGAACACGTTGATTTTGCACGTACTGTTCTGGCATACACAGAGGATGCATAGCGTAACCTGGGCCAGGGAAGGCGATGCTGCATTATTAACACTTGCTTTGTTTCTCTTTGTGTGAAATACCGCAGCTGTCTGTATGACACTGCTCACGTTTCCTTCCACATCCAAGGGAGAGAGACTGTCGTGTGGCTGGTTGTATGCTGGTCACCAAAGCGCCTCTCCATGCGATCTACCCAAGGTGATGGTGCCTGGTAAATAAGGCTCAATCTGTATTAGCTGCCCAGGCTAAGAAAATTCTGCCCAGGAGACCCAGAGCAGAATTGCTGTAGGTCTGCACACATTACCTGTGTTATTCCTATCCTGCCAACCTTGTACATCTCCTCCTTCCTCTGCTGTATTAAAACATGTGTTTTCTGTTTCTGTCCCTCCAGATGACACTCCATAAAGACCCAGAGAGTGAAGACTTTGGATTCAGTGTGTCGGATGGCCTGTTAGAAAAAGGTGTCTATGTAAATATGGTCCGTCCGGATGGGCCAGCAGATCAGTGTGGCCTCAAGCCATATGACAGAGTGCTTCAGGTAATAAATGCAAAATGCAGTTCTGGAGGCTGGGACGGAGTGAATGAGTGGCTGAGAGGAAGAGAGAAGTGAGACCCATCCATGGCAGCACTAACTTTAATGAAAGGTAATAGTTAGCCAACTAGGTGAGCTCTTAGCCACCGAGCACTCAATGAGACCTGTGTTTTATAATGAGAAATCACTAGGTAGTACCCCCAGGGGTACCCCTAGGTTACACCTATTCCAGGACACAGCCTGTCCCGGCACTGCCCTTTTTGAGCTTGGGCAGCTCAAAACAACCAAAAAGCTGTGTTGCTTCCTCTCCTCACCCTCAGTCCTTTTCCTATCATGTAAGAGGGTGGTTTTTGGATGAACTAGACTGTGTTGACCAACCAATATGTGTTCCTGTGAAGCCTCATGTGGAGTTAAGTAGTGTTCATGAAGTTCTGTGCATGCCTTTGACAACTAAAAGAGTTTTCTAGGAAACACATCCTTCGAGCAAAGTGTTTTTCATGGATATTTTTCTTTGAAGGATACTTGATCTGAAATAGCTGATGCAGAAACAGAATAAAAACTCGGGTCAAAAGCACAGTCTGTAATAAATGTGACCTGGGCATATCGGACTACCAGAGGGACAGTAAGAGCATGGTGAGTTTTTGAGATTGGAGAGGAGATTTATATGGATTTTAGTCTTGGGGCAACTCAAACAGCAACAGTGAGGAAGTGCAACCCCAATGGAAAAATTGCCACCATTTGGAAATGCAGATATTGTGACCATATTTGGACACACTCAGAAAGATGTTTAGTTTTACTAATTTCTAGGCACGGGTTGTTAGCAGTAGGATGAAAGCCAATATATTATGTACATCAGGTAACTGGAGAACTGGCAGCGCTGTGGGGAACCTTGTTTAAGCTTGTTATGGTCTCTAGCCAGTTGGCTGCTATACAATTATTCCTTCTCGGCTTCAAATAAAAGATGGTGCAAGAATGAACAAGAAGCTAGTTAGGTTCTGGGCTGCCTTTCTGTTGAATGTTGGATGTGTCGCTTTTTGCGAGTGCCAAGTGCTCTGGGAGGCGTGCCCAAAATCCTAAACAGAGCGGTGTGGAGACTTTCAACACCCCCCTTCCACACGCTGCACTGCATGGCTTACACCTACAAGAAGACAAGGCAATTGCCATCGCGTCGACGTGTGGAGTTGTGAATGAGGGATTGCAGACCTGGTACAGGCAACTCCCATCAAGACGTACAGAGATGCGTTGCTGAGGATGCTTCACCCTGCTGCTGCTGATTGTGGGCATGATCATGTGCCTGAAGGCCAGTGGAACACCTTGTCCCTGCTGTAACAGACCCTCTGCCTCTTGGCTGGATGGATTAGCCGGAGCACGGCATTGCACTAATTGCACTTCTGCACTGGAACTGCCTGGCTGGCGTAGAGCAAAGGCAGAGCAAGCTCATGGCTTATCTCTCCTTGTCCACGTGTGGTCTAGAAATTGTCCTTAGCTATTCTGCTGTAAGGAGCAGTATTGGGGTCAATCATGTGGACACCAGCTAGGGCAGGGGGACACTGCTACCATCACAGAGCCCAGCTCCGCGAACATGCAATAATGCTGGGAAAGGGTTTTGGATGAAAGGGTTGCATGGACTTATCCAGCCCTTACCCAGAGAAGGAAGCAACGCCTGGCCCCAGGGGTTATGTTTGCTCCAAAGGTGGGTGGGAAATTCCTTTCTCCATTCCTTACTTCCCCTCCCCGTGCCGTTTGCCAGCCCTCTCCATCCCGGAGCTGCCGTGGCACCAGGCCCAGGTGCTCTGGTAGCTGTAGGCAAGAGAGCTGGGGTGGTTCTTGCAGGTGACCCAGCCTAGAAATGTGCTTGAAGGTCTGCAAGAGACAGTAGTAAATGTGCTTTCACTGCTGAACCCTGCAGAGAGAATTTGCAGCCACCTTCTGAGCCCACCTGAAATGCATACAGACTCCTCTGAAATGAAGGATGTAAATGGGGAGAGGGGAAGCAGAAACTCTTCAGTATAGTTTCAATTTACTGCTGGCTGAGCTGGAAAATGGTTGGCAGAAGCCTCAGGGTCTGAGCTGTATTTGTTTTTTAGGCGCTGAGTACCCTGCATCACGAGTTTAAGGCCAATAAAAGCCATGATGGCAAAAAAGTCATGGAAAATGGCAACCTTTCTCCTACAGGCTTGAACTGGAGAACTGGTTTTGAGCCCTGCAGTGTTTAATACTTGTCATACTGCCCCAGACACCAGGGTCAGGGCTTATATGGAATCCAGACTTTTTTTCCCCCTTCCTCTACCAGTTATTGCACCATTTTTCAGCTAAGCAAGGATGTGCTCAGCCTGAAGGAGTGAACCCGCTCTGCTGTGAACCTGGAATCAGGGACCCCCGAGAGTTGTGTGTTTTCACAGGTGTGGGTTTAGCACCAACCTTGCATTTTCTGACTAATAAATATGGTCTTTCTGTTGTTCCTCCCCATGGCACATCCTAAATCCATCCCGGCAGGTAAACCGCATCCGAACGAGAGACTTTGACTGCTGTCTGGCTGTTCCCCTGATTTCGGAGGCTGGAGAAAAGCTGGACCTGGTGATTAGCCGAAACCCCTTGGCACTGGCTGCCAACGCTCCCTCGGAGGGGAACAGAGAGCTGCCGGCGCAGGCGGCCCGCAGCGCCGAGGTCAAGGCGAGCGTCCAGACGCTCTGAGCAGCGGGAGCAGAGCAGATGGTGCCCGGGGCCTCTGCTGAGCCGTTGCGGTATTTGGGGTGTTTTTCCTGTTTTTTGCACTGGCATTTGTAAACGCTGTGTGTACCATAACCTGCAAGTGGGGAGGTGGGTCTTCAGTGAGCCTGTAGACCACCAAACGTCGCTGGGAAGGTCAGTGCTGGATGCGCGTCTCGGGCCGTGGGCAGCGCCGGTGATGGGGCGAGCTGCCCACGGGAGGAAAGAGCATCCGCAGCCATCCCCCGTGGCAGGGCATCCCCTGGCACCCCGGCCGTCGGGGTGCGCAGGGTCCTGCCTCTGACATCCTCCTCAGCCTGAAGGCCTTGGCCATCTTATAAACACACATGGTGCTATTCTGTTTCTTGTTTGCTTGGTTAATCGCATACAGCAAGACTGAGACACTTTTCCTTTTCTGTTGTGCCCAGCTCCATCCTTTGAACACTCCTGATAAATCAATTTCCACAGCTCCTTGCACTCCTGGTGCAGGACTGTGGAGAGCCCTGTTTAAAAGACATTTCAAAACATGCTTGAGAGTGGCTAGATGCAATTCTTGTTCAAAAATCGGCATTTGCAGATGCCTCCCGCCAGCCCTGTCCGCAGTCCCTGCCAGGGCTGACTTGCCCTGCGGTGGGATGAGGCACCTCGTCTCGCCATCGATTCCTGTGATCGATGTGGTTACCTGTGCTGGAGTAGTTATTTCAGAGCAGAAGTACCCAAGGCTAAAGGCCTTGAATACCTGCCCAAATCCCCAGCCACCTTGTTTGTCTGGGCTTTATGGAGATCTCTTGCTTGCAAACCTGTCCTGTGCCCGCAAGTAAATAGCAGAATAGTGATCTTCCCAGGGCTGTCCCTGATGTTTTGAATTAATAAAACCTTGTCGTCTCCCGTCAGGCAGTGGCATGAGAAGCCCTTTGTTAGATGGAGGTTGTGTCCCCTGTGTCCCGCATGGGCCGGGTGGTGTGTGTGTCCATGCGGGTTCGGCTGCTCGCCCCCCGTCCGCCCACCTTCGCCTGTCGCTGGCCTCTCCGTGGCTTTGCAAGCATGATGCCCCGTGGTCGGTCCCCTCCCTCGCGACAGCCTCTAGCCCCGTGGGGAAGAGGGGCTGTGATGTTTGCAGCGGTTTCCTCATCTGCCTGCCACGTTTCACGTATTAGCACTTTATGATGACGTTCGCGTCCCGGTGGTGGCGTGAGCCTGGCGTCGCGTTCCGCGGGAAGGCTTGGGCTTGGCGGGGACGAGGAGCTCGCTCGGTCAGACACCGCATCCCCGGCGCCCGCCGCCCCCGTTCCCCACTCACCCTTTTGGTTCCTCCATCACCGCCCGTGTGCCGGTGGTGCGCGTGGGGCGTGGGATGGGTGTACGGCACGTCTTCGTTGCTTTGCTGAGCCAGGACTCGTCCCCCCGCCCCGTCTGTCCCTGAGCCACTTTGCGACTCTGTCCCTCCGTGATAGCGCAATGTGTCAGGGTGTTTCTTCCAGACACGTGCCCGGCCCCATCCAGCTATTTGTCGTTGTAGCCATTTTCTCTTCGAGTATGCAATATTCCATACCATTGCTGCCACAACTAGATAATGTGCCATAATTGATACTGTGGAGCATTGACAGTGCAGCCGAAAGTGTTTTTATATGCAATATTCTGAGCAGTGGAAGCTCACTGGGGCTTCTCATAGGTTTTTAATGAAGACTTTTATTAAAGGATTTGAAAAAAAAAAAGGAAGAAAAACTTGGTCCTTGTATCCCTTCCTATGCATTTTGAATGATATGAAATGAAATGCATTACTTAAATGTGTATTTTTATCCATATATTAGAGTGTATTCCTTGTAAAGTATTTTTATATGCTAATTTTCTTATGTATCTATGAAAGCACAATATTTAAAAGTACAGCATTTCAAAGAATATTTTAGTCCTGTTTTGGACCTATTTGTAAATCTCTGTATTTAAATGGGATTGCAATGACTTTGACTTTTTTTTTTTTAATTAAATAAAAGCAAATGAAATGCGTTTGCTTTCGTTCACGCCTCTTTTTCCTGGAGGACAACAGTGAGGCAAGACCCCGCTTCCAGCCCTTTTTTAACATGCCGGAGGACCCCCAGTTAGGAGACACCTTGAAGGGCAAGGGGGGGCACACTGGGAGGGGGGTTTGCTGCGGGGGACACTGCTTGTAGGGCTACCAGGGTAGGGCTGGAGTTGTCCCTTGCCACCGTCTGGCAACAGGACTTGGGTCGCTTCCCTCCCTGTGGACATGGAGGCACTTTTGCTGTAGCTCTTAGCGCTGAGATCTGGAGATGCTTGTGCATGGGGTTACAGCATCGCTTGCAGCTTCACTTGGCCACAGTGGAAATCTTGTTGGGTTAAACCTAGGTTGCTTCGTGACAAAACGCTGATGCAGCAAAGCACGTGGTGGCCAAGATGTGGCCGTGGCAGGTATTTGCAAAGCTATGGTTAATGCCTGGGCATGGGTTAGGAAATCACTGGAGGATGATGTGCTGGCAGGAGGTGTCCTGTCTGGTGCCCAGCACCCTGCAGCAATAATGGGTGCCTTGGGGAGCCACACGGTGGTAGCCAAATTATCCCACCTCTGAAACCAGCCATCCAAAGACATGACTGCAGCTAACCTAGAACGTAGTTCCTTGTGTCTCTATGTTGAAGTTTTCTTCCCTTTGCTCTTACAAAGGGGTTTGGGGCACCGCTACGCTCCCAGCGTGGGCAGCTCAGGCTGGGACGCTCCCTGGATAAGGCCATAGGGAATCTCTGCTCACTGGCAAGGAAAGGGTGAGTTGGGTTTTGCAACCCTTCGTGGCCAAGTGGGTAATGCAGGAGTTTTCGGAGGCTGAGCATGGTATGGAAATGCTCCTGGTTAGTCCTGGGGAATCATTGCCACATAAACAAGCCTTATCTGCCATCTCTGGCTGCCCTCCTGGGGCGCAGACTTCAGAACAAGGCCCTTCACATGTTTGGCACCGGAGACTTGCCAAAGCCACGCAGAGCCAACCGAGGCGCTGGGGCGATGGCTGGTTTAACGAGTGCCTGCGCAACGTGACCGATGGGGTTTCGGTGCGTACACCAGGTAAAAGGTTAGCACGGTGCTGCTCCCCTGGTATGCGCTGCCGGTCACCTCGTTGGGCAGCGTATCCTCCCACTAATGCCAGCTTGCTGGTGGACCTTGGATGAAGGAGCCAGCTGCGGCCGTGGCAGGTGATGGCCACCCATGGCAAGGAGATGAAACCCTTTGGTGGCAGCTCGTTGGCACTTAATGGCTTTTAAAATTATTTGTTTATTCATTTGATTTTAACCTGAGACACGTTGCAGTTGCTGGCTGTGCCGATATCAAGCTGCTCAGCCCAGGCATTGCGGGCTTTGCCAATGGGAGGAGAAATCCCCGACAAAGTCCTTGAATTGCACTTGGCAAAATAACCAACTAAGCCAAAACCCCCCAAATAAAGACAGCTGTGGGGCTAATCCTGGCCACGGGGCGCTGGAGCCTCAGCAGTGATCAGGGCCTGATGCACGAATGCTTTACTTCTCACAAATAGTAGCCACCTACATGTTGGGTTTTTTCCTTTCCCTACCTCAGATCAGGACTTAGTTAAGGAAAGGCCTCTCTGGTTTAACTTTCATCAGTTTGACTGAACAGGCCATCAGCGAGCCTGAAAAGACAAGTCCCATACACCAGGAAGAAAAATGTTGCTTTGTTGGGTTTTTTTGGGGTTTTGAGGGGTTTTTTTTCTTTCTTTTTCTTCCTATTGGGCTTTTCTGATGTATTTGAACCCCCATGGTAGTGGTGCTGTGCAGCCAGGATGGTACAGACAGCAGCGGGCAATGCCCTGGGATGGGCTGAGTTGGGGCAGCTCGGCCCAATGGCAATTCGTAAAGCTGCAATTGTCTCCCTGTGCCCCTGTGAAGGGGCCAAGGAAAGCTGGTGTCTGCAGGGACAGTCTTGTGAGGACATCAACACTCTATTTCCAAAGAAAGAAAAGAAAAAAGAGAGAAAATGAAGAAAGAGAGGAAAAAAAAAAAAAAAAGGTGACTTTCTCGTGGCCTTGTAAGACTCAACACATGCCCAACTGCACTTGATGAAGAGTTGGTCTGGTGAAAACAAAGCACCAATGAAGTAAGGCCAAGGGCTGGGCAAGTCTGAAATGATGCGAGTTGGGACCAGCACTGACCCTTCTTCATGCTCAGCCAAAGTCATTGCTGAGGGACCCAAAAAAATCCCCAAACACCCAACCAAACCGCTTTTGATGACCCAGGGATGCTTTAGCAAGTAGGCTGGGGGGTGCACAAGAAATTGAGAGGGGAACACAGCTGTACCCCCCACCATATGATGGTGTGCTCAGTGATAAAACTGGGGAGGGTTGAGGTGGGCGAGGGCAGCCATTGCTCAGGGTCTGGCTGGGGATTGGTGGGTTAGTGGTGAGAAATTGTTTTCTTTTGCATCTCTTGTTTTTCTTGGTTTTGTTTTTTTTCCTCTTTGTTGTGTGCTGCTTCCCCCCCCCCCCCCCCCCCCCCCCCCTTTTTTAATTATTAAACTGTCTGTATCCCAACTCATGAATTTTTGCACTTCTACCCTTCCAGTTCTCTTCTGTCCCACTGGGTGAGGGGTGAGCGAGCCGCTGTGTGGGGCTGAGCTGCCAACCAGGATGATACCATGACAGACATACAGTCAGAGAGTGAGCTGGGCCAAGCAGCTTAGTGAGCTGGGCTTATATGTGTATATATACACACACATATTAAAAAAATGGACTATACTATAAGGACAAAAAAAACCCCAAACCAACAACCCCACGATAAATAATAGGTTTAAAGGAAGCATTGAGCTTCCAAGACCAAAGAAAGCATCCAAGAACATAGCTGGTTTATAAAGGAAAGTTTTATTTTCAGTTATAAGGTGATTACAAACTCATCTAAAAAAGCAAAGATGACTTAAAAATATCCATATACATTTTATTTATCTAAAAAGCAAAACAGAAACTGCAAAATACAAACATTTACCGTATACACAAAGGCTAGGGTTTTTTAGGATTAAATTACACTCCAGGATTTTTTTCAAATACAAATATTCTGTTTTGGAACACACAAAAAAATGTTTTAAAATGTTTTAAAAATATTTTAAAGGTGTTTTTTTTTAAAAAAAGTTCAGATGACATTTTTAAGGAGGCCATCGTTGCCTTTGCCTCCTCACTGTATGTGCTACTCATCACATTACTGTAGTCACAGTTGCTAGGAATTTAAATAATAAAAAAACCACCACTGTTTTTTAGCCAAATACATCAAACAAGATGGACCACCTCTTATAACATGAAGTCCCTGGCAACGTTATCAGGTAACAATCACAACATTACACTGGAGAAAAACAACATCCTATTGAACAACGAGCACTTCAGAACAGTACTGGGATGCTGCAATGCTGAGAGACTGTCGCTGGTTTCCAGGACAGGAGCAGATGACAAATTAACTCAACTTGCCCCCTCAGGATGATTTTTTTTTTCAGCCTCTCAACATGATTTTGCCACTGTTCTTTTTTTTTTTTTTTCTTTATACATTGAAAAAAAATCAAATCTTTTTAACATCTCAACTGCAGAAGCAGATAGGTTTAGAAACAATATGTCTCATGCTAACATGTACTATGCTACAGGACCAAAGCCTTCCCCCGCATATGCACACACAGAGCTCTTTAACATAATCAAGTTTCACTTTTTTTTTTTTTTAAACTATATTTTTCCCCATTATTTCTTTTGATTTCTCAAGTTGGGCCACGTTTTCCCTGTGCTACAACTGGGAAAGTGAGCAGCACTGTCCCACTGTGCACTGCAGAGCCAAACCATGGGGAGGAAGCCTCCAAAAACTTGCCCCTTTTAAAATTGTCTTTAATTTGCTTGACTGCTAAAGCTCAGGGCTGTGTAAAGTTTGTGGCTATTAAATTCTGACACTTTTACTGTTTATTTCAAATTAGGACATAGCAGCAATACAAAAAGGCCGTGTCTGCCCTACCATTCAATAGCCCAGCAATACCAGCAGGGGCAGGCTCTTTTCTAGTTGCAAATCCTGTCACTAAAGTCTTCCACCTTGGATGGGGAGGGTAAAATTGCCTCTTTTTTTTGGTTAAATGGTCTCTGAAGCTTTTTCTGCTCTTGTTTTAGGACACAGGTAAATTGAAATCACCAATCCACAGTGACAATTGGAAAAAAACACACAAAAATTTTAACTTTTTCTATTTATTTTTCAATAGAAACAAACAAATCCAGATTTTTTTTTTTTTGTTTGTTTTTAAAGCAGAAGAGCATTGCCATGTACAGGTTTATTTGTGGCTAGCAGAAAAGAGCCATGATCCAGTGGAAGATGCAGGGCTAGAACGGGCAGTTTTCCAGCTGGGGCTGGTGCTGGTTGTGCTCAAGTCTTTCTTAAGCAAGCTCTCCCATAAACTCAAAGTGCCCATCAATACCAATACAAAATTTTTGTGATCGAAGTATGGAGCTCAGGGGGGCCTCTTTTGCACTAGTTCACGGGTTTCTTAGGTGTCAAGTGTCACCGAATCAACTGAATACTTTCTTAAACTTATCTCTGATTACAAGAAATAAACCAAGCTACTAGGTTCTGACAATTCCTGACCTTTGCTCATGCAAATACACAAATACACAACTACACATCAATCGTAACTGCAAGGCTTTGGATGCTGATTTTGGAGAAAACAAGTCCAAGGCAGCTGCCTGAATGCACATCGCACCCAACCTCCCATACCAGAAGCCATGTGGCGCTTACAGGGAGCCAGGAGAGCTTTCAAGTCCAACCTTAAGGCTTTCTTGGAGGCGCCATGGTCCAGGATTTTGTCATTACTTTCCCTCTTCTGCCACCCCCAATTTAGGAAAGGCCATTCAGACACCCAGGCAGGCTGGCTCTTTGCAGGCAAGTGGTGCCTAAACCTCAGTCCTCATCCTAAACAGCTCTGCAAGACTTACACACACGCTTTGCAGCCTAGGAACAGAAGCAATATGTCCCCACTTGTGTGCATGCATATGAGGGTGGAAGATTTCATCTACTAGTCTATTTAAACACAGATTTATTTTTTTTACTGAAAGTGAGCAACTTCCATTGAATCTCCTGGAAATGATGTCAGGGTCATCTTTCTTCCAAGTGTACTTGAGCTGCTTAGCTAACTTGTCCACTCCATTCAACACACAGCTTATTTAACATTTTATATACATTATGCCTCCATGAGTGATCCTGCAGTGACCACAAGATGTGGAAGCTAATAATCAGTTATTCAAAAACGTTCAAATCCTTCTCCCACGGATGGAGTTTTGCCATTGATGCAACAAGTGGGAGCTTTGAACCCAAGTGTGACAAGAGCGACCTCACCAAAACTGTAAGTTAAGTCTCCTTAGCAAATAAAAACAGACTTGGAGGAGACTTGTAAAAGGCCTATTGAATGGAAATGTCCATGTGTCTTCAGATCTACTTGACTTGTCTAACGCTGAGACAGAGAAGAGGAACCAGGAGTATCTGCAGTTGAGAAAGGAAGATGCACACAGGACTGAAAATAGCTGCAGAAGATGCTATCCTGATGGTGACATTAAAGGCTCTGCTGACGGCTGTTGGGTTTTTTTTTGTGTTACAGCAACCATAAGGCTGCACCTTTTTTTTTTTGTTTTCCTCTTTTCCTCCTCTCCCCAGGAACAGCAGTGAAAATCAGTTTTGCTGAGCTCTTTCAGCAGACCGTTCCCAACTCCCCTCCACTCCAGGAGCTGCGCTGCTGCCGCGGGGTGACCACCAGCGTTGTGCTAGATGGCAAATACAGCTGCTAGGCTTTTGTATTTTCATTTACAACACAAGAACAAATCCATTGTGGACCTACTATCTCACACTTTAAAGAGGACTTTTATAAGTGTGTGGATCTGTTTGGACCAGATGAAAAGGAAAACTACAGATGAGAAGGAAAATGAGAACAATAACAACAACAAAAACCAGTTCTATTTATGAAATCATACTGTTTAAATACCGAAATACAGACTACTGGTAAAGTCCCTTACAATAGATGCTCATTCAGTGAGATCATAACTAGTGACAGGTGAACTGAAAAAAGTTTGGAAAATTGAGAAAAATAAGAAACCAGTTGGAGAATCTTGTGGGGTAAATATTCCCCTTCACATTTCTACCATCTCTTGATTTCAGTTCAGCTGGAAATAAATAACTGCTGAAACTCTGCCGTTTTCAAGCCCAGAAGAACCCATGAATACAAAGGTACATGAAATACAAAAGGGTGTGGGGTTTGCCTTGTTTTATTCTGGTTTTAAACTCGGGGATTTGCTTCTAAAGATCTCATGCCAAAACTGCACTAACTTTTCCCTGGATCCAAACCAGTTCATCTATGACTAGTCATGATATTTTAATATAGAGTTCCTCATTTACATAAAACAGGTAAAATAGATCACAAGTGTTTAAACAAGTAAATTAGAGGAAAAAAAATCAGTTGCATTTGCAGTCAGAAATAGGTAGAAAACACAGACTTTTTTAAAAATTATTTTTTAATGAATTTGGCAGAGGATCATGTTGAAATGCAAATTTATCACCAAGAAAAGTTCAGAAATCTGATAAAAGTATTAGGGAAATCCCCCAAACTGTAAAAATGTGAGTACGCTCATTGGAACTCAAACCCCAGATAAAACAAGAAGAATTAATTTTCTTTTTTTCTGAAGGGGAGGGAAGAGGGGAGAGGGGAACTGTTTTCCAGAAACAATAATTTCTTAGCTCTTCGTGAGTCCCAGCCCTCCCTTGCAGTCATGCTAAAGAGCACAGCAGGGCCAGAGAAGTTGACATAGAGAACGCTTCGATGAGGTTGTTGCATATGTGCGAGACATTTTCACTTGGTACATGGAAGCGACTGATTTGAATGGCACAGTTTATATTGAAATGGGGCTGGGTTCTAGTTCTCTAGTAGTTGTACTTTGAAAGGTGTAGTATTAGCCCTCTGGTTCTTCATGCAAAGACACTCTCCACAATGCGGGAGATGGCTAAATACCCAGCTGACTCGCCGGAGACATCTTTGATGTAGCCAAACCATTTTTTTCCCTAACTAAAGCTTGTCTCAGCTCTATAGCACAAAAGTGATGTGCAAACTATATCATGTCAAACACAGTTGTATGACAATGTATATATATATATATATGAAAATAAATCAAGCATCAGTGTTTCATCTGCACTCACAGAAACCATTAATTTAGACTTCTTAACCTGCTACTCCTTCTTTCACCCAGGCAAGCATGCCTGTTTACTGCAGACACTAATTGTAACTCAAAAAATGAAGGTCCAAGCTAAAGCCCACTAAGAGAGTTATCTTTGTTTGCCTTTCCTTGCCTTTGATGGTTAAAGGCTATTAAGGCTATATTCTTTATTTTGGGCACATAGGATGACACCCACTGGCTCCTCCAGTGAGCTTCAGATGGCTATTGCCACTGGCCCAGCAGGTGTCATTAGATGTTTGCCATCTCCAGCTATGGAAAAGTTTCATTTATAACTCTCATAATACAGCAACCAGAAAAAGTAAACAAAAGCAATTCTGCCATGGCTGGTTTTGTTGCTGCAACTCAGCTATCTGATGTAAAAATTTGTACAAATTCAAACTAGAAAGATTTTGAAAGTTACAGATGCAGCCACTTTTTCCTTTTTTTTTTTTTTTTTAAAAAAAATTATTTTGGTCCATCTCTTATTTTTAAATCACCCCTTTTCTGTTACAGAAAAACCAATAAGCTAATCAACAAGTGTTTGTGCTGCTGTGGCCAGTTAGCCCATGGGACAAGAAAAAAAAGAAAATAAAACTACTGTGTAGGAATGTTAAGAACTGGATATGTTCCTGTTTAAAAGACAAACTGCCCCGACAGCCTCAGCTGACAGCAGAATAAGCAGATACAAATGCTGCTTTTATCAAGCATTTCCTCTAAATACCTTTGCATAGCCTAACTGTGGTATCATAAGAAGAAAACCCCCTCTCCCTCTAATACAATGCCCACAAGAAAAGGCTGAGCTTTGCCAGAGAACCTGTTCCCAGCACAACCTGCTCAAGTTAAAAAAAAAAAAAAAAAAAAAAAAGTTTTTGCCTATGTTTTGGGCAGTCTTCAGGGAGCAATCCCCCATGGAAACATCCACCTGGCCCACACAGAGCAGAACCCCCATTCCTACACTCCTTGTAGTGGTTTCTCTTTACCCCCCAGTCTAACCTGGAAGTTTCTTCTGACCAAATATAAAATATTTCAGTGTTACATGTTCCCTTTGCTTTAACTTAAAATTCCAAAAGCCCTGTTCCTTCAGCAGATAAGATTCATAAGCGTCATAAATATGTCTGCCACCCTCCACCCCCCCCTAAAAAAAAAATATAAAATTATGGTTTAACCCAATGATGGGCAAGGAGACTGGGGGCCCTAGGTCCACTGCTGCTATTTAGTAACATGGGACAAGGGACTGACTTAGTCCTTTTGCCTGTTCCCCCAACAGACGACCTCCCCCCAAATAAATAAATAAAGCAAATCCTGGTTACCAAACTTGGCAAAGCGTTTTTGAGATACATGGATGAAAAGCACCTGTTTGCTGAGTGATATTATTATCTTCATTACTATTATTATTAACAATGTGTCTGTTATAAATACCGGTTACACCAGGTGTAGGTGAGCGGTTTTGTTCCTCCTGTTGGGGATGACCTGGTTTGTGTTCACCTTTGGACAGGTCAGAGTCCAGAAGAGATTCTTTTATTTTTCTGCCCGAAACCAAAGTCCAATAATTAACACGCAAACGAATGAATAAGTGACCATCTGAAGCACCCAGAGGGCAGGTGCTGCTTTTCCCCTCTCAGCTCCTCAGCACTTGCCCCTGCTGCCCCGGGGACGGGCTGTCCCTCCCAGTTTGCAGAATTCGATTTTACACCAGTGCCAGTGCCACCACGCTAAAATATGCTTTGCTGGAAAACTCAGGAGCAGGTACTCAACCTCCCCGCTCACACACAAACAGCAGGCATTTCACTTAAGTAAAAATAATCCCAAAACCTACCAAAAAAAAAAAAAAAAAAAAAAAAAAAAGAGTGAACCATGTCAAATCCTGCAAACACCTTCCTAAAGTCCTTCTCCCGTCTGTGTGACAGGGTCCCAACACCGTGCTGGGGAGGGACAGCCACGCTTTTCACACCCACCCAACTTCTCCGCCTCTCTTGCGAACTCTCTGCTCCAGCTGCCTGGCTGTATCTTTACTCAGGGACTGTGCTAAACATAACTGTACCCTTTCCCTACTGTGACCCTGAAGCCTGTCGTTTACCACAACTGAACCAGAGGGTGGAAATACTACACCTTTGAAAATTCTCTTGAAACAGCGTCTTTTTTTGAATCGTATCTCTCAACAGAGCTCCTTTTGTGTGTTCTGTAGGTTACCCTGCTCCCAACCATACCAGCACCTAAAATTGCTTTCTGAGACTTGAATGTATTGCTGGCAAGACAATCAATTCAAGTGGTAAGGTGTATAATATTTAGAGATAAAGATATATATATTTAAAAAAACCCAATAATAGTAAATTCCTGTAATATGTCTAGTCTGATATGAAAGGTCTCCCTCTACAGAGAGACATCTGCTGTGATTACCTTACAAAATATTAAAAAAAAAACACACACAAAAAATAACTTTCTCTGTGAGAAATAAAAATAAATCCTAGTGCAAATATAAAGCTCTGTAAACCTGGTCCTATGAGAATCTATGGTTAGTAAACGGCAGTTAAAGCAGGTTTATCCTCTCACAGAGAGAGCTCACATCATGGTTTCCACAATGATATGAGTTGGCTTGATCAATCCGCCATTCGAAGTTCCATTGGGGCAGAAGGGGGTGCCACTCTCCGTTTCTTTGGACCACCGATTCACTTCCTTGGGGGCGGCCACCGCTTTTATCCTCTGAAAGAAAGAAGAAAAGCAACGGTCAGAAGACCAAGCGGCCCCCGCGTCTCCACGTGCAGGATGGAGGATGTGGCAAGCCAAGGATGGGGCTGGTGGCCATCGGAGATGTGCGTATGCCGCGTGGCTCTGCAAGGACGCGGGGACCTGGGCTGCGGAGCACCACCTTCAACTTTTGCTCAGCTGCAGAGCCTGACTTGATGCAGGCCGGTCAGACGCGAGAGGGCATTCACAGCATTATCCAGCATCCTGTACGTTGGGCTTTCAGTGCTGCAGCTGCTGCTCAAATCATGTGCGTTCTCCTTCCTCATTTAGAAACAAGTCTGCCTTTTAGCCCAGCCGTTCATTGCCAAGTGGCAACTACTCTTTTACATCTCAGTACACAAAGGAAGAACTAAATGGCATCTGACCAGTGTTTACTCTCTTTCCTCTCCTAACATGGTCTTTGTGGAGTGTTTTGGCTACTTTTAGACTTGTCTCTCAATAGATGGTGACAATGTAGGCCGGGAAATAAACACTCATGAAAATGCTCTGGCCACAGCTGAAAAAGACCATTAACACTTGGAGAAAAACAAATGCAAGTGTTTGTTCTCTGGGAAATGTTCTTTTTTTATTCTATTCTCTTCTTAACCCGAAGTGTCCCACTTTCTCCTCCAAGAATACCCTGGGCTGCATTTAAGATCGTCTCATTAGGCAAAAACAAAACTAATCTGAAACTTTAGAAGAGAATTGCTAAGTTTCATGCTTGCACAGTCTCTAAAAACTTTCCACTGGAAGAAAAACAGACCGGGGACCCTGTGCTGAACTGCAAAGGGCAAGAGATTGCCCGCAAATCTAAACCTGAGAGAATCTGCATTGCCAAGTCTGAATCCAACCCAAAGTTTTCCAAAGATCAGGGCAATCTGGATCCAGTGTTTCAATTTGAATCATTAGGGGAAAAAAAAAATAAATTAAAAAGTTAAAAAGTGAAGCCCACTGGAAGGAGAGTTTGACTTTTATTCAGTCTCCCAGAGCAAAGGCCATGCCTGAGAGCCACACAATCCACAGGTGGATCCAAATTTCCCTGAAATTCAACGAGCTCTGAGACAGCCAGGTTTGACCCAGGTCTCTCTCTCTTTCTCTCTCTCATTTTCTCAGTGATTTGTAGGATGGTGCTTCCTTGGCCCCATGGGCTGAAAAAGAGAGATCTGGCACTTGGAAGCACCCCAGTCCTTGAGCGCTTGTCTGCATGTGGAGGCAACGATTTGCCAAGCTAGAAACTGCAGAAGTGGGACGCAAGCAAAATCAGCTGGTGTTTGTCTGAGGACAGAAAGCTTCGTGTTTGTTCTGTTTCTACTGTTTGCCCAAAGGACAGGTGATCTTTAATAGCCTTATTTGCATTCACTGCAGGAAAGGCACCCAACTTTGCCCTACCTGGACAAGGTGGCAATTTTCCAAGCATTGTGCTTATTTTGTATAAAACACGGCAAGCTAAAGCTCCCTTTCTCCTCTAGGCAGACAACTGACTGCTCTTACCTCAATAAGCGACCCATCTGACTGTATGATGCGGATGACCATCACCATAGGGATGCAGATCATGGAGGAAAGGGCAAGAACCCAGCCCAGGCCAATTGCCCAGTCTGGGTATGTGTAGACCTTGTTGTAGGTCAGTGGTTTGTACTTGGCCAAAGAAAAGATAAAGCACCCCTGTGGATGAGAAAGAAAAACAAAGTGAGGCTCAAAAAATGCTGAAAGCAGTAGGGCTCTGGTGCTACCACTGGCCCTAGGGAGGAGAGGCAGTGAAAGGCAGAGCTGATGGATAACATGTGTATTTTAAACCAATGGGGGCATTATTCTTCTATTTAGATCATTGAAAGAGCATCTGCATCTGCCTATAGGTAAACTGTTGCTTGACAATAGGGTGTTAAGCAATGGTGCCGAACAGCTGCAGTACGCTGCCTGTTCTTTTTCAGGGCTCAAATATTTGCTGTACATTGCAAGGAGCTTACCGGGATGTTCTTTGCAGCAAATGAAATACTTCAAGATGAGTGCCTGCCTCAGACTGCTCACGTCTTTTTGTTAAAATGGCCTGGTAGTCCTATCACTTAAAGTAGGGACTGCTCTTTGGAGAGGGAGTTTTCTATGTCACGAATGTAATATTTTGCAAATCCTAAGAAAAATCCGCTCAAATGTAGCCAACTACAATTTGCGCAGGCACAGCAGAGAGCTGTCATGTTAACAGCTGACATCTGAGAAGATGATGTCTTCGAGGGGTACGTTCAAACCTCCAGCAGCTCTTTGCAAATTGGTCTCTGAATGCAACAGCCTTTACTTGAAGAGAGGCAGGAAGAGGCAGCTCAGAGCTGCCATGCAGAAGACTTGAAACAGCACGGGTCAGTACTCACCACACAAAGAACTGGTGTGATCACAATCCAGCTCCATTTCATCCAGGGACCAGGTCTGTATCCAATCATATCCTCAATGGCATCATAAATATTATCAGCGCCTGTAACGGACAGCGAGCGCTTTCATCAGAATCGAGCATATCGAAGCCATGTAAGGACTGTAGGATTACAGCTGCTTTCCGAGCTCCCCCCAAAGGGGTACTTTTAAAGGGAAGATGAGGGTGTCAGATGTATGGTTCAAGTGCTTCCCATGGCTGTGAAGTTCAAGATGATTTTCTCCTTGAGAAGCTCAAAGGCTGGAGGACTCCCTCATCCTACACCCCCCTCCTGACTCCGATGCAGGAGCGCAACGCTAATCCCTCCTGCCCCCGTCACGCGCCCACTCCTCTCCCCAGACTCGCGCTGAACTTGCCAGTGGGATCGCCATGGGAAAGACACGGCAACAAACGGTACACCGTGCTTCTACAGAAATTTGACTGTGCAAAATGAAGGCTTTGTTCATTTTGCTTTCCTAAGGAGATGGAGTCCATGAAGAATCGGGGAAATGACCAGTCCTAAGCAGCAAACACCTGATCATTCCTCAGCTACTGTCTCAGGCAGCTAGAGAGGCTACTGTCAGACCTTGGTACTCAGCATTGCCTAAAAATAACAGGACAGAATACACTTTTCTGTCAGCTTTCTTTTTGTATTTTCTATTTGGTCGGCTTGCCCCTTGCAGATATTGCAGCTCTGAAAGGAAATTCTCCGAGAGACAAACAGAAATTTTCACGGCTGGCCAAACTTTCAACTCTCATCTCTAAACTTAACACATGTAAATGCTTAATTGTGCCTTTATTAATTAGCAATGGAAAAATACTCATTTTTGTGTGGAAAAACACTGGAGGCTGGCTTCATCCCAGATGCAAATTTGTCTCCAAGAGGTCAGTGCAAATTTAGATTAATGGCATGCATCTGTTGCTGGGAAGAAGATTCTGGGGTGGCTGATGATTAAATGTTTGGCTAGCAAAATTGTCACTGACTCATCAAAAGGTATCAGATGAAAGGATTCTCACTTACCATAAACCCAGGCTACAGCAATACATTCAAAGAATGCAACCCACAAAAGGCATACACCACTAGCTGCATAGTAGTCAAAGAGTTGAAAAACATACATGCCACCCTGTAAAAGAGAGACACAAGGGATTAGGATCTGCCACAGAAAAAAACCCTGAATATTTCAGGCCGAGCTCCCAGTAATACCTACCAGCATATCTGAATGACTGCTGTCTAACAAGAAGAAATATCAAGCAAGTAGGTAAGATAAATATTTGGCACTACCTTCCCCAGGGAATTTGCATGTTTACTACAGGAAGTGTTCCAAACAAGACGGCGATTAAACAAAATTAAGCCACTTTTATTATAATCTACTGAGACACTTAAATCTTTCCTTCTTAAAAGTATTTTAGGGTGGCATTTGAAGAGACAAATGACGTAAAGAAATAGTTGGTCGCCTCCTAACATTAACTCCTCTAAAATACTAAAAATGGAAGTCAGTTCATCAGGAGGGTCTTCATTTATGAATTGAGTGGAAGGACTTTTTTCATGAGAATAGTTCATTTTTTTCTAACTCTATTTATACTATGCTGTTACGACTCTGTTCTCACTACACTGAACTGTATATACCTGCACTTTTTCTTGAAAAACTGGGTTAGGAACCTCTGTTACAAGTGCTATTTTAATTCCCACAATTGTGCTCTTCCAGTTGTTTTTAAAATCTGGCTTGGATTTTATTTGGGAGATAAATATCACAACAGTGCAGTCACTGGAACATATTCCCATCTTGTTTATACTAGAATAAATCCACTGGTATTTAATTGATTCAAATCTGTGTAACTAAGATAAAAATCTCTTTCTCTGCATGCACTGGATGGACTCTTAGTCTGCTCTACTGAAGGCTCCCAATGCGTTTCATCATTTAGAGCCAGATGTTAATATTCATACTCGTGTTGATTAGTACCCGAGATCAGATTGAATTTAATGAGATTTCATGTCTCTCTTCCTCTGACTGAAAAGGAGGAAATATATAGCTCCCTTTCAAAATGCTTTCAGATCTAGGGATGAAAGATGCTCTGTAGATCTAAAGAAGAGCACTGCTCCTCTGAATGGCTAATTCTATGCAGTCGTCTCATTTATAGCTAAAATTGGTCTGAAAACTGGCCAAAAAAGAAGGCGATTTCCAGCACTGGTGCTACTTACCTCAGTCACCATAGTTAGTCCCAGAAGATAGCTAAGGAAACACACTATAGCGATGAAGATTTCCCGTCGGTAACCCTTCCTTAGGAAGGATGGGTGCAGATCAACTAATGACGTGATCTGTCCTTCAACTTCAACAAACTAAAGGGGAAGAACAACAACAAAGAAATGTGACTTGAAAATTACCCACCATGCATTTTCTCCAGGCTCATACACACAATGCTCCACAGCAACACCCTAACTGTACTCTGTGGCAAAACGCTGCTCTGAATAAATAAATCAGAACCCATTCCTTTGTAACCCAGAGGTTGAAGCGTGGGGGTAGTTTTCAGGTTGGAACAAGCTTTCAGAATTGCCATTCATTTCCTAGCAGCCTTACAAATTACCAAAGGGGCTCTGTAAATGCATGCTGCATGGGTAAAGGAAGTTAATTTGATGACAGGAAGACACTTATGTGGCTTTTATGCTGTAGCTGTTCCAGATGAATACAACGTATTCTAGAAAAGAGGCAGACAGAAAACACTCAAAAGAGCCTAAGCTAGGAGAGCTAGGAGAGTACTCCCAGCCTTTTTTTGATGTGCCAGAAAACCTCACAGGTACTAGTTAGGTTAATTCCACAACTGGATATAATTCTACTCTTGGGTTTGCTAGTGAAAACCCAGCCAAGGGAAAGCAGACTTTGGTATGAAATAGCAGCACTTCTTGACTGAACTTGTCCTTTCTGAACCTGTGAGCAGAATACCTCTGACTGAGGCTCTGGGGTACTTCAGCAGCAATAATGGAGCTGTTGATACACTCCCCGTACAAAGATTTGGTAAACTATTTGCACATGTAAGCCAAAAATGAAGCTCTGAATAGGTGAGCTAAATATCTTACTTTATCTAGCTTCATGATAACTGTATTTGTACTTACATGCCATTGGAAAACTACACGTAAGATGTGTAACAACTTGAATTAACCAAATATAACCCACACTGGATTTGATTGAAAGTTTAAAGTTAATTGAAAAGCAGATGCATTTCAACCATGGAGAAAAATGGCTACTAAACTCCCTGCAAACAAAGAAGGGATCATTCCCCAAAGAAAGGATCATTCAGCTGATTTGTACTTTCAGCCTGGCAAGGTACAAAAGCACCAAGTTCACTGAAGACATGAGGATACCATGGAGAACCAAGGCTGCCTCTGTAGAAATGATCTGCCCCCTAAGTGGATATGTCTTCTTATAACTAATGAGTTATCGCAGGGCGTGTATGAAGTAGCATTATTTCAAGAAAAGCTACCTTTTCCTACCCACTATCTACATTGTTCTTACAGTGCCCAGAAGTGCCCTGTAACAACTCTACCCTCTTTGATCGTGAGCTGAAGCTCCATTTTGGCAATACAGACCATCCTGCAAACACTCCACCAGATTTTGTTGCCTCCTGTCTTGTTGCTTTGACTTCTGTAAAACTGGTTTTCTTTTTAAATGCAACCCTTTCCTTTGGGCTGATTTGATCTTAAACTGCTCCGGCATTCCAGAAACCTGCTTGACTGCACTCCAAAAAAAACGAGGGGTGGAGGAGAGAAATTAAGCGCTCCAATTAGTTTTAATCATTCTACGCAGTGAGGAGCTTTTTAAAATTACTAGACAGCTTCCAATTTGCATAAGCACAGGGTTGTTGAACCACGGCATTGGGCACTTTTACATTTACTTTGGAACGATTGAAAGTTGCTCACTAGAGTTCAAAGATTAAGCTGTAAAGAGCAATTTAGGGCAAATGGAATAGCAAAAATGTAAGAGATTAAGTACACAACAACTGGGTAAAAATCCATTTGCAGATCTCTCCTCATATGACAGAGCATTTAGGCTAAATGAACATTTCATCCTTACTAATTGGTTTTTTATAATCATGGAATCATAGAACCATAGAATGGCAGAAAGCTGCCTGTTGCTCTGAAAAACTTGGGCAATTTTGAATGTGTAGTTACTGCATAACCCCTGGTCACCCATGTTTCCTTGTAAGTGGACTATCTAGAAATGATTTACAGGTTCCTTGGCAGTATTTAGTCCAACATTCCTATAAGCCACCACTGGGAAAAATAACCTAACTTCTTGGACTGAACTTTTTGATTTTTTCATGCTCACTAATTAATAGCAATATGTGCTACGTAATTAGTACAGCTGGAACCTGAGACGCTTTCTGGACGTCCGGAGGTACTGAACGCATGCTGGTGACGTAAAAGTCGGCAGGATCCCACATTGCTCGGCACCTCCAAGCCCAAGGCCACCGAAAAAGGCTGCGGCTTTGCCCGACTGCTCATGAAGCTACCCTGGATATACTTCACAAAACGT
Source organism: Astur gentilis (assembly GCF_929443795.1). NCBI lineage: Eukaryota > Metazoa > Chordata > Aves > Accipitriformes > Accipitridae > Astur > Astur gentilis. The sequence continues at coordinate 13,573,482 of NC_064902.1, read as the reverse complement.
TTTGTGCTTTTTGTGCTTCACGAAGGCTTCACTTTTCTTTTTTGGCATTTGGCAACTATCTAAGCCTGTATTCCTAGTAGGTATTAATTCTTATAAAGTGTCTTAATGTTGGTGTATACACACTGCAGGTGATCACAACGGCACAAAGTACTCTGTGGAAAAGACTGCTGTAGTCTTTTTATGTTTTAAAATTATTAAGCTCTTCTCCAATGTAGGAAAATACTGCACCGCAACCAAAGTGGCAGTGTTTTGCAGCCAGACTGGGACTGATATTTAGGTTAGGGAGCACTGCCCTAGTCTTGTGGACTCCATTAACTCCTGGTGACAAAGACTTACTGACCAACATCACACTATGAATCGACAGTCACAGATTCATCAAATGCAGCCCCTGCACTAAAAAGCAACCCAGATGTACTCCTCTTAAGCAGCATTAGAGGCATCCTCTTTTTAACTCATGCCTGTAAAACCAGGTTTTCTCAGTCAGCAGCACCAATACAATAAGCCACATACCTCTTACCCATCATACTAACCTGGCTATCCAGTCCAAGCAACAGAAGCATAATAAAAAAAAGGATTGCCCAAAAGGTGGGCAGCGGCATCATGGACACAGCTTTTGGGTAGGCAATGAAGGCCAGGCCTGGACCTAGAGAAAGAGAAAACAGGAAAGGGGGAAGGGAAGGGAAGAGAAATAGTAAGTACCGGCTCTTTGGTAAAGGTAGCCACACTCAAATGCAGGAATGCCTGGTTCCGTTCAGATAAATCCAAACGCGGCTGGAAATACCAGAAGTGAAACAGTTTGGCTCTTTTATCTGAAATCGAAGCACGCATGACTACAGCAGAAACCACAGGCAAACCCCCAAGGCCATTGCTAACAGATCACCAGTTTTAACATCTGTCTCAAACATGCCAATAATGGAGGTGGTCCTACACCTGCCCTGCTCGGACACAGGACAGTACTGGGGCCGGGGGGAGAAGGGGTGACCCAGGAGAATGGCAGAATCCCACTGCTAGCCCACATGGTCACGATGAAGATGATGATGATGAAGAAACTCTTTTGCATGCAGGGAAGGGACTCTGCTGCAAACATTCCCCAGGATCTTTGCTAATGCAACCACTGCCTCCCTCTGTATGCAACCTCCAAACCCAGCACGGCTTTTCTAGAGCGGGGTTTGCACTCTAGGAGTCTGCTCCTTCAATTCTGCAAACCCCCACTGCTGCACTGAACTGATTAGGCTACTCCTAGTTATATCAGCTGTGGTCCCTGAAGAAAATGCCTCCTGCTGTTAGGAACTGCTGGTGTGTAAAATCACCCTGTGTAAAATCACTTCCCCATGCTGCCACATCATCTGCCCCTGTTCGGCCAGCCTAGGCAGACCTGCCACGGTGACGCTAGTATGACCAACATCGGCCCCAACTGCGGGATGGATCGCAATAATCTGGGAGCACCAGTGGGGCTGGGACTAAACGCCCGGCTGCTCTGCTCTGGAAACCAAAGCCTTGTGTGTGAGTGCTCATCACTAGACTGGGTCTCATCTGCGCCGTGGACCAGACGGCATCTCACTCATACCCACACACCGAGCACACGTGCAGTGCTCTCCCATGCTGATCTCCAAAGGCACGCTCGCCTGGAGCCAGGTGCTATCAGCTATTGCTCATGAGAGCTTTTGTCTAGAGAGAAAGAGCCCTCTCCAAGTGGGAGACAGGAACATTGGGAAGCCGGCATTTACGGCAGGGTCTCAGAGTGGCCGCAGAAATTTGGTGAAGCTGACAAAAAATTCTGAGGGCAGATTTACATTCAGGTTAAAACCAGGAATGCCTGGCTTGTCTGCTTGTTTGCTTTAAGAAGCCTTGAAAACCAGCATTTTCCAGGATTTTGAAGTGGATTCAAGTAATTTTAAACAGGAAAAGGAATTTTTTAAAACTGCTGCAGTTCGGGGACGGAAATCTTATCTCTGATCTGTACAGAAAAATCTCTAACGCTGCTCTTCCTACCTCCCACTTTTCCTTTCCAACAAGAAAGATGGAAAAAGAAGCAAGAGAAAGAGGTAAAAAAAAGATGACGTTTTTTCAAACTAAAGAAAACTTTAAGTTACTGAAAATATTTGAACAGAAATAAATACAAATTAGCCAACAATCGAGCAACTAATTTTATTTAAAATGAAACACAACTAAGATTTTATACGACAGAAGATACCAAAAAATTGGTGCATGTCTCAAATTTTGGGGGGCTTTTCTTTTTTTCCCCCTAATTCAGTGCATACAGTGGATCATCCCTGAGGGAGAACTGCTACCAGATGGCATTTGCAGCTGATAGGTGCAATTGATGAGACAGATGTAAAACTGCTCTCCTCAAAACTTGCTGCAATTCTGTATGCTTTGGCCAGTGAAACTGTCCTTGCACTGTGATACCGTCTGATACCAAGTGCTCTAAGCCCTGTGCTAGCTTTGATTTTCCTTTGAAACTAAGTGTTGAAATATGAAAAGTCCATATGAAAGAAAATGTTCCTGGCATCCCCTCGACTGAACATAAATAACCTAAAAATTGTATTTAATTTGAAACTCTGTTGCTCTGACGGGTGTTTTGCAAAAGTGAAGCACTTGTGGATGCTATTAAGAGCTAATTAGGATTGCCACAATCTCAGCCCACTCACTGGCCGTTTGCTGGCAAAGTGCAGTGGCAGATGCTGGGCAGGCAGTAGGGAGACCAAGGCGCTATAGTCAGGCCTGCTTAATCTGAATTTGTTTGCAAATGGGATTTTTAAAAAAAGGCAAAGCGTGCTGTTTTAGCACTGCTGCAAATTGCACAGGTGGTAAAGTATTTCTTCCAGCCAAACAGAAACGCAGCACAGATTAGACAGGACTCACTATGGCTTTGTTAAGCCTCCACTGCTTTCCTCTCTCCCTTTAAAAGTATTTCTGAAAAAAAATCAAGCGCTGTTAATTAAAAATCTGCTTTCACTGGGAAGTCAGAGGGGTGTAATTTAACTGTCGTGTAAACCTATTAAAGCCAGTGAAGGCCAGCAGCGGCGACCAGTGCTTTACGCAGGAGCCACCCCTCACTGACAGGTGTGTCCCGGGCACATCGCACCAAGGCTGAATTTGGCACAGGTAAAAAAATGTGGCCATGAGGTTCTGCTGTCAGCAGGAGGGCGAACAAGGAAACAAATGGTGTCACACATAGGGCAGGAGGGATTTAACTTGCTGGGCAGAGGCGGCGGAGGGGAGCATGAGGTCTTGGCCCCGTGGACGATGTCCTTTCCCCAGTGCTACAGCCAAGTGGCAGCGTCTCTGCTCACCTTTTTCCTGACCCAGGGGAGCGGTTCTGACCTTGTGTCACAAGAAAGCAAAAAAGGCAAGGCCAAAAAAAGAGGCTCACGCGCCTGCTGAATGTCTCTGTGCTGAGAAGTCAGCAGTGGGGCAGCAGCAGCAGCAAGAGCTTCCCCCATGCGTCCCGGGATGCTCATCCCAAGGGGACCGAGTGGCCTCTCATGGCTCTGCGCTCGATCTCTGCTGAGAAGGGCAGTGAGGAAATCCATGGGAAGCGGTTTGGATAATTTTGGTAACATTTACTGTCATGTAAAAATGTCCCTTAAGATTTAGCCAAGGACCAGCCAGTGATGATGGGCAGCCCACTGAACAGTGAGACAGTTGCAATCTCTGGCCATCAGTGACGAGGGCTGAATTTAAATAAAGTAGAAAACCTGAAGGAATGGACAACAAAACATGCAAGAAACTGAAAACCAAGTTTGGAAGCTAATCACTGCCCTCTTTGTCCCTATAATATAGCTATAAAATCATTCATTTAAAAAAAAATGCTTTTTGAGCTGTTGATGAAAAAATGTGATGTAAACACTAAGTCTGTTAGTTAATTTGTATTTAAACATGACTTAACAACCCAGTGTTACTATAAAATTGTTTCATTCTAAAAATGTCAAGCAACAGGAATATAACTGCCTGGTTATCAGAGATTTAATAATAAAAATTAGAATAAATATTGACCAGATAAAAAAACCTAATGTGGAAATACTTAAAAATGCTACTCTTGGAATTGATCCACCTACATATTAAAAAAATATGGGGCTATTTATGATTTATTCAATAGGATCATTCCCTTGCTTCCTGTTTGCAAACAAAGCAATCAACCTCTGACCAAAATAAGCATTATGGCCAAGACTGTTAACTAATTGCACTTGCGAGAGGTGTGCCAATTGCAGCCACCCAAGAATCCAGTGGTGCCACCAATGCCACTAGTTTTTTCAGTAGGCCTTTTGAAGTAAGATATTCTTCTTAAAGACTTAACTCCCAGAGCCATGCGATTAGAAAATATATTGACTTTTTCTCTTAATAGCATGTTTGCAGAGGAAAGTTTCAAATCCTACGCAGGTAAATTAAAACTGCTAAAAAAAAAAAAAAAAATCAGAAAGAAATGCCACAAGTGCACTCAGGTGACATTGTTATTACTTGACTCTGATTAGCTTTAAGCCTCATGGCTGTCAAGGCCTGACTCATTTTTCTTGAATGGTAATTCCCATCTAATCTGTCTGTTCTGCGCGAGAACACATGGTTACACCTGCCCTCGTGGACAAGACACGCACAGAGGAAAAAAAGTCATCTATTTTGTCTGAGATATATTCACATGCTATGAGGACCTAGTCTTCTTCAGCTGCAAGTGCGTAACTGAACATGAATGGGAAGAACACTTCTGAAATAAGGGAGGAACCTAAGTGTACATCCAGTTTCAAAATGGACTCCTCACACTTCTGTCAACCTCACTCTGAAGCTACAGAGGACAAATGCAGGATTGCAACAACTAGAGTTCCTGTGGATTAAATGGTCCACAGAACCCGGGAGATGGAGTTCTCCAACTTCTCTTGCCTTTCAGTGAGATTTGGGAATATATGCATGTATGTCCCTTCAAAAGGTCAAGGTAATATTCCCACTGCAGTGCTCCGCTGTGAGCATGCAAAACTAAGCTATGAAAAACACACAAACACTGGCTATTTGCATTTGAATGAAAATAAAGGTAGTCTGAAAAGAAGGATGGAATAAATTTTTGAATCAATGACATTCTGGACCTTAGATAATGGTGTGGTTATCTTAACTCTAACCTCAACTCAAATGGATAAGCACACTCTAGGAAATGCGTTCGCTGCCCTGTTAATCGAGACAGAGTAAACAATACAACCCCGGCTAACCCTCGCTGCTCTAGATGAAAGCCCAAATCAACAATGTGCGTATTTTTCTGGAGATTATGAGAAATCTTGTTCTGTTTTATTGCTTAGATGTTAGCTGATCGAGTCTGCAGAACTTTGCTCACACGCTAGGCGGCAGTGCCCACCACCACTGCCACCAATACCATCGTACCTGACTCTGCCACATCAGCAATGTTCACCCCTTGCTCTTGTGCCATGAAGCCCAGGACGGAAAAAATTGCGAAGCCAGACACAAAACTGGTACCACTGTTCAGGCATCCCAGCAGCAAACAGTCCCTAAGTCACACATATGTCATGGAGCAAGTTAATTAAAAAAAAATTAACCCATTGTCCCTACTTTATTTACATCATTTAGCTAAAACACTAAACCCCCTTGGATGGAAACTTGCCTATAGCAGTTGTATTTGTACTTGTTGTAGCTCCCCAGGGAAGTCATTGCTCCTAAGCAGATTGCATATGAGAAGAAGATTTGTGTCCCTGCATCTATCCAGACCTAAAGGGAAAGATGGAAAGACTGTTATTAGTGGCATCATTGCACTGCAACACTCAACGCAAACACACAGTTCAAACTAGGCAAAATCAACAAAATAACTGCTTCCATTGAGGGTGATAGCTAAACGATCAGGGAGAGAGGGAAAGAGAACATCACATTTGCAAGTCTGGCTTTTATAGGGAAAAGAAAATTGTTAGCGTCAGAGCCCACAAGACCATCATCTCTACAACAGTTCCTGTATCCCCTCCCCAGAGATGCTCAGTATTTCTAGATTCTTAGTCATTCAGCTGGTCCTTCCTGTTGGCACAACAAGAAATGTGTTTCAGTGCAATAGGAAACGCAGAAGTATTTATAGCATTGCTCATTTCTGTTGTAATGCATTTCAGTTAGAATCAGCTGACAGTCACTAAATTGAGGATGTGAAAAGCTTGAGAAACAGGTTTGTGTATTTGGTTTGATTATTTTTCTAGCTTTCTGGTTGTTTTTGTATCTGTTCAAATGCAAGATAAAAAAGCCATAGGGGTGGGGGGAAAACAAGCAAAACACAATGCACTTTATAAGATATGTATCTGATCTCGGTATCATGATTCTTTCTTCTGATTACATTAAAAAAACATATACAGAGTGAAATAACAGTACACTGTCAACTTCTCAGTTACTAAATACATAGCAAGCTATCAAAATGCATCCACTGAATCCCATCTGTTGACTTCCTTCTGCTAATGCAAGTCGGCTATTGCCAGTAGAAACCACCAAGGAGTCCAAGTGAGAATTAAGACTGTAGACCATTACCTCCTCCCTCCCACCGTCACTTTCCAGCACCTTGCTGACCAGTGTCTCCATGGAGATGATGCTTTTGCTAGACTGTGGGAGGGGGCCTGCCAGCTCGCATGAATCTCTTCTACATTATTGCTGATGCTCTGGGCTTAGGGCTAATAGTAGATCATAAAAATGATAGAGTCCCATAAAAGAAGATTCATTCATAAAACGTATTGTCTCCTGTGAAGAGGGTGTCTTGTATAAAGAGGGCAAGACTAGAGAGTGAACCACATTTCCACAGTGTTTCTTTCAATTATGCTTTTTCTGTTTCGGTTATTTAGTATCATTGGAGTTTTATTTTAACCAAATGCTCATTAGAAAGAAATAGCGAAGACAGACCTTATTCCCTCTCACTGTGACCCACATTTTGTTACTTTCAAAGATCCCTTGTTTTCTTTTTTTGGGGAGGTGTTGCATTTTTTTTGCATTTCTCACATGATCACTATTGGCTGAAATGATGCCGGTCTGCTCAAGTGTCACATATTTGAACTCTGTGAGCACAGACAGGAATCTTTATCTAACCACAGCCTACACAGAAAGAGTAAGTCTAGCTCTACTAGCCAGGGCTAAGCAAACGGTAGTTCCTGTGCCTCAGAAAGCGTTTTTCTCCACCTTTGCATGGGTTTTCATTCTTCTGTTATTTCATTCACTTCTTTCACAATCTCCTCCTATTGAGCAGTGGGAGCTAAGTGACACTGGTACTCACAGTTGTCGCTTGTTGTTCCATCTGTGAAGCTCACGTGTCTCTCCTTTGAAACTAAAGACTAGCCTCATTAAAAAAATGCATCTCCCTTACCTTACCAACAAGAAAGCTGAGATTGTATAACGGGACAGAGTCTACAGCCTCAGAGTCCTTTGACACAAAAAAAAAATACACACACACACACACACACACATACATACACATGGAAAGATGCATTAACACATATAACAGTGACCTTCTCAAGCAGATCTCTGGAAAATATAACCCGGCATTAATGTTCATGCTATATTTTGACCTCTAAAGACAGTGGACAAAAAGTCTATTGCTATTACATCACCACCATCACCCTCCCCGCTCCCCCTTCGCGTAGGAAATTGTCCCACTCCCCACTCCTGGTTCTGTACCTGTGGGTCAGCTAACCGTGAGATATCAGGATAAAGATAAAACTTGATGCCTTCTGCAGCTCCAGGCAGGGTCACACCACGGATAAGCAGAACAAGGAGCATGATGAATGGGAACGTGGCAGTGATGTACACCACCTGGCAATTAAAAGAAAAAAACAAAGGTACGTTTAGTCTGTGGCAGTCAATGCTACACCTCCAGAATCAGAAGAGATCTAACAATGGGAATTCAAAGCCCCCTCATACCTAAAAAGGACCTGACCTGAGTTTCCGTGTCTACTTTTAGTTTAATGGTCTTTACCACCTTATTGCTTTAGATCTGGAGGCAGTGCAGGTTCATTAATCCCTCCAGAGCCCCCCAGACAGTGCTCATGCCACTCAGGCAGAGAACACGCAGGATTTTATACAACTCATGACTTCCGTTAGAAATTCTGCCTTTGCCCTGTTTGTCCTTCTGACATGACAAATGCACCTCTGCCAGGGAAGCCGAAGAGATTTCCTCACTGAGGGTGCCTGAAGCATTACCTCACTCTTTATATGAACTTAAAAACTGCAAACCGGTTTGCAAGCTCTGCTGCTACCTCTGACCTTGCTGTGCAGCCTCACTACTGCTCCTACAGGCAATTTCACGAGGCACTTCTTTGAGAGATGAAGATAATTTGGTCTGTGCTCCTGTGCCTCCCTTCCCATCACCTTGAATGCATGAAGCCCTTCAGGTTGGCATCAGCCTCAACAGTCGTAATTTCCAGTCCCATAACTTCATTCTTGCCCTTGCTGTCTATTCAGCAACATCATTATTGGAGACTAAGGCTCTATTCATCCAGTTTGAGAATATGTCTTCATTATCTTTAACGTCTATTCCCACTCTCTTTGAATAACAGCCTACTTCTTCTCTTCTTGTTATCTTCTCATTCATTTGATGAAAGAGCTCTTTGCTTTAATCTCTAGCGCGAGAGTTAATTGAGCTTGCATTTGGACAGTTCTATCTTTAGACCCACACTTTTCGACCTCTAACATTTTGTTTTCTTTCCCCATCAGTGCTTTCTCTCATTTTATATATAACCGCTGTGTTACAGTCAAGAATCACTACTGTCCAAGAAAGGGCATTTTTCATGGAGTCACATGATTCCCCCAGGTAATTACAGTTTGCTGCCATGAGTTAAAATGTATTTTTGTTTTCCAGAATTTGTTTAACTACAGCAAAGCTCCCGGGATGCACCATTTTTCTTCTTAAGTATGTCCTCTGAGAGTAACGAGAACTCAAAGCCTGCCTTGCCATAATAATTCACAGAGCTGGACTGATTTCATAAAATTAAAGGAAATCTTTTCATACATGTCCTTTTTAATTTTCTCCTTGAATTTGCTGTATATTTTCCACTGACAAATAATACATATTACACATTAGCCCAGTTTCACCAAAACCAGATAAAAGGGGGGATTTCTGTGGTTTCTAATTTTTTTTTAATATAAGCCAGGTCTATGAAAAATCGAAGTTTTCTTATAAAATAATATATGCTTTGACATATTTGCAGGAACTGAGTAAACGACACTCAGAAAGCAGCCCTTGAGCTGCAGGTAAAGATTCTCTCATAACACTGGAGGAATTTTTAAGATCAAGCATATTATCCAAAGCATAAGCACAACTATTATTTTTCCTCATGATTCCATGTTTATTTGTCCAATACGCTACTACAAGATTTAAAACCTATGTCTTCCCCACCCCCCCACCTCCCCTCCAAAGCGCCATTAACACACTGGAAAACAGGGAAGTGCTATAAACAACCATCTACTAAAGTAAACTAGACTTCTCAAATAATTCAAGTCCTCCATTAGAGTTTACAGTTTACTTTTGTTTGACCCCAAAGTTAATGGAATCAACCGGAGACTTTCCAATGGTTTTGTCAGGCTTTGGCTCCCCACCCGCATGAGCTCAGACGCTGCAGAGAGGAGGCAGCAAATTCCTACCGACCGCCTTGTCTTGAAAATGAGCGCATTTTGCTGGATTTCCAGAAAACACAAACATTTAGATAACTGATTTTAACAGACCTGTTTTCAACCTGTTACCTTCACAGGGGCTTGAAACAGTGTACCTTGGGGAGCTTGGAAAAACCTCTCAGCGCTACTGTAACCTTCACTGAGCAGACACCAGGCTCGCCAAAGGTAATGCAGAAATGTGTGCTTCCACTCGGCTACTGCGGGAGATTTATTGCATTCACCTTTACTATAAAACTTACGCAATCACCTCATCGGGTCACATCAATCAGAGGGAACAGAGAAGCAAACATTTTTGTCAACGTATGTTTCAGAGGTGTGGAAGCTGTTCTTTGGAGAAAAGCTGGCGGGAATCCAGGGTAAGGCACCAGCACGATTTTAATGAGGCTCCATGATAAAAATCACAGAAAGCAAGACAGAGACGACAGTAAAGCAAGTAGTTTGGTCAACAGTGGAACTAATGAGGTCTGGTTTCCTACGGAGTTTTGTCTCCTGGTTGATTCTGCAGTGTGTAACAAGGTAAAACTGCTAAATTATGCTTTTTCTGCAGTTGAGGCTTTTGCCATTGCTCACTCCTGACTTCTCCGGCGGTTGATAAAAGATGGGTTCATGCTGTGGCCTTTTTCTCAGGTGGGACACAGGGTCGCTCCCTTCCACCTAGCTGACAAGAAATGTGTGGGAACTTAGTATCTTGAGACGTCTCTACCTCTGTTAAGACTTATCTGAAAAAGGCTTCAAAAGCCTTTTCTCATGAAAGTAGGTTTAAAACCACTACCGTATGCAAGGGGCAATAATACCATGCTTCATGTTGTTAAGCGATTGTCCAAGATTTGTTGTAATTTCCTTCTTGCACTGGAGTAGGATGAGGTTCAGGAATGATTTAGCTGTTATTGTTTAGAGAAAAACATGATTGTGAAGAGCACACGATGAGACTAAAACCACAAACTATCCAGAATCTCTGTCAAGGAGAGTGCTTCTAAATGAGTACCTAAGTTTAGTCTTCTCTGTCTACACAGAGCTCTTCTGTAAGTGAGCGGCATTTCAAAAATGCTATGCATCAACCAGTTCCCACTGACTTAAAACATCCCTACCACAGCTATGTTAACATCCACCCCACTGCACTGAGAATGAACTTGGCTGGTGCGAGAGCGCAGACAGGGAGCGCAGAGCACCACACATCACAAGCCTAAGACCTTCCATGCTCATGACATGCATCAGTGGGACGCTCGTCCTCAGAGAGGCAAAGTGGTACCTCAAACCGTGCTTGTATCTGCTTCTTAATGCCATTCCAGTAATCGCTACTTGACTCGCAGGCATTTGGGGCACTGGCAATGACTTTCAAAAGTCAGCTGAATCTGAATCCCTCTTTCTTCAGCGCAAAGATACATATTTTTTTCCAGGAAATAGTGAATATCTTCAAGAATAGCACTACTTAGTATTTCTAACATCTGCTAACTGCAATGATTATAAAAAGGGTAAAAGAGCACTTACTTTCCCAGTGGATTTGACTCCTTTCCAAATGCAGAAGAAACATATCACCCAGACAAGGAGAAGACACAGTGCTAGATCCCACTTGATAATACCAATATCTTCAATTCCCGAGGACAAGCTCAGTACATTGCGCCTGAATATTTGAAAGGAAACAAAACAAGAGAGAGATGCAGGAGCTCAGTTGATGCAGAATCTGTTTGTGATGGCTGGGAGTACACAACAGTGTGTAGGGCAGTAGATGCACGGGCAGATCCCTGCCCTTTGAAAGCTGCTTGCTAAATCAGCGCGGCTTACGTGAGCAAAGCTGAGCTTTGCAGCCCTACATCTTCCCTAGGTCTGTGGTGCTCTTCTCTTCAATATATTGCACAGCATTTCATTTTAAGCAATTTTTAGCAGCCCGTGACCATCTCAGTTTGAGATAAGGAAGTATGCTCAAAGCATTGCGGCTTTCACATTTGCTCCCTTAGAGGTACAAGACCGACTCGCCTCAGTCTCACCCCAAATACTGGCTCTGAAACTGCGCGGCAGCATTGCACATGATGTCTCCATCACGGACACTTGCGACTGGCCTGCATCCGTGTGTTTCTCCTCCTTTTCAGTTCATTAGCAAGACTGCCGCAAGGAGGAAAGGGAAAAAGCAACGCAGGGAACCATCGAGCCGCACGGCTTTGCAGGGTGAAGGCTGGAGCCATTATCCGTTCTCCCCCTGCGGCCCCCCGCACACAAACAGTGCCTGGGCACGCCGCCGCCTGCCCTCAGCACCGCCGCCACCAGGATCTTGTTTAGCTAACTCCAGATTTTTGGTAAACTTTATTCTGTCACTTAGGTTAATAAATAAAAAGAAATTCCTAAGCTGGGTCTTAAGGGAGCAACATCTGACCATCAAAATACCCTGTTCCTGAGGGGAAAAATTCATTAAGGCTTCTCTCTTTTGGAATTGCCATGGGTCATTGTTAAATACTGATTTAAAACTATTATTTTTCATTTCATGCAACATGCATTGTCCTCACGCACTGAACAGACCTTGTCATACCTGATACTTACTTCATTTGTCAAATATGTATGAAAGAACAAACTGTTTCTTACTGTTTACTTAGCTAAAGCTCCTCTGCAAATGATCCTACTACACTCTGATGAGTTTCTGCAAGGTTTTTTTTATATCAAGCAGCAGTTTGACCTCAATTACAACAGAAATGCCTTGCCCTAAGACTAGAGAAATGAACTTGCTACCTAATAAATTGTTAATTAAATTTGATTTTCAGACAGCTATAAAAATCAGCCACTTTTCCTTCACCTAAGCCGTGGAGAGTGGAGACAACAGCAGTCTGGGGTGCTGTACCAGGGTCAAGGCCCACAAGTGTGGCGTGTGCAGTTTTGCGTGTGGATCCAGTACAAGACAAACCACTGTGGTTTGGTTTTCCCCTGAATTAATTAAACTTTTTTTTTTTTTTTTTTTTGCTATTACCATGGAAATAATAGCGAATGAAGTCACTGATGGAAAATTTGCAATTAGTTTTTGGAAAAAAACCCTGGATCAACTAGTTTAATAGGACTCAAACCCTCACCCATCTGTTTTTGCATCTCTGTTTGCCAAATTCACTTGGATTACCTGTGTGAATGTGTTCTCACACCAAATGCTTTATTCTCTCTGAACGTGTGTGTATTTTGTTATGGAAAAGGACTAATGGCACCAGACAGGGTAAGTCTGCCCTAATCAGCACAGCTATTCAACAGTTATAAGAAACCCCTCGGTAATGAATATTTGGCATAAAGTTGCAGTCCTGGTTCACCTGAGCCTAAAGAAACCAGGGAAAAACCTGCTGTGCATATACAAAAGAAGAAAATACATTTATAAGATGACAAAGCCCTTCTGTGGCTTTTTTAAAAATAAATGGCAATTTTCCAATCTAAGAGGCAGTTCATATTAAAAAGGCAACCTATAGAGCTAGCTCTAAGGAAGGCATGAATAATTAACTTCAAATGCATTTTGGAATAGGGAGCTCTCTTAATACATTCAGCTAAGACTTCTTTGCTTTTTATTAGGGAACTAAAAGCAAGTGGTCATCTCACCTAGAGTTTGCCCCAGTAATCCTTTCAAGCTTTTTTGGAGGGCACCCCAGTGGGTTACTGAGAGCCAGATACATTGCTTTTCTATGGTGAGGCAGCAAGCGCGCAAGTGCTGTGCTGGCTTTCTCTGTCCTGGGTTATCTCCTCTCACAAAGACCAACTACCTCAAGGAATCTGCTCAGAATTACCAGGGGAGCCTCAGTGTTAAAAATTGTTTCGTGAAATCTAACCCAGCATATTTTTTGCAGCAGAAGCACTCAACCTGGATTTGCGATACCCTGAAAATTCAAGCTCAGGAAGGAGCACGAGCGGGGCTATGCTATGCTGATAGCTCTTCAGTTTTGTTACATAACCCACTGCTGCTTAGATTCAGCCAAGTCCACTCAAGTAACTTCACACGATTTATGCATGAAGTTGTTACTAATTCTAATTTATAGTCTTGATGCTGTCATTAACTGTCACTCACATATAATCAATGGGACAACAGGCTGGGGCCGAGTTTCTTGTAAACATGAGTTCTTGAACCTTGTTCATACACTAATATGTTCTAGTGATGTGCAATATGGAAATGTGATAGGAGCTGTAACTGGCTCTAGAACATAAACAAAAATAAAATGAGGAGAGTTATGCAATCCTTGAAGGATATTCCAGCTCGTTAATCAAGTGAAGGCAGACAGGACCTTTCGTACCAGGAAAGGCGAAGCACCCTTTCATGTTGGATGGACAAGAATAACTAACGCTGAAGCAGTTGTACCACAAGACTATTAGAAGGAGAATATGAAACATTTTTTAAAATCCTCCAGTTTGCCCCCAAAGGCAGAGACAGCTGCCCTAGATTTTATTTAGTTTTTGTGTCGCTCCCTTTGGGATTACATGCCATTAGCATGTGATGGTCTTTCTTGGGATTTGGATGACTAAAGTCTGCTGATTACCAAATATTTATAAACACTTGGCCAGCACCAGACAATCAGAGGTTTTGTTCAACCATAATTACCCCATAACACTTATCCCTTATGTATTAATATGTGTGTAAGCCTTTAAGGTTTTGGACTTTAAAATAAAATCTTCAGAAATAAGACCTGAAGCATGTGACACCAAGAGGTAAGTCTCCTGATACAAAGCCAGATTTGCTTAACCCCCTTTTATTGCTGTTCAAGCAGGCATGTGATTTGCACAGAACATTAATTCAAATGAACTGAAATGTCAGGCTATACTATACATCCAGCCAGGCTGAGAAGGACACGTGTTATTCAACATGAAGAGGTTAATGCATCAATGCGGTCAATTATATCTTGGGCAGCATTAGTTTTACAAAGCCATACTGATGAGGACACTACATAAATGTCCCACAATATAAATGGCATTGGGTTTCAGAAACCAAATACTCACAAACCCCTGAATTAAATTGGAATTAGTTGTGCCACAAAGCAGATGGATATCTTCAGTTAAAGACTATTTATTGACCTGTCCTTTCAATGTGGGTAGCTGGCTGGCTGGCAGCTGGCATTGTCTATGATGGCAAAGTACCTGAAAGTTCTTAAAATTATTTTTAATTTCAGAACTGTAAAGAATAGTAGCATGGCTGGGGAAAATCTGGGGGTACTAAATGCTTGCACCGTGTAAAAGCTACGCTACTTTAATTACAACAGTGCTGCGTGATCTCTGTCCTTGCTTTAAGACTCTAATAGTTGTTTATGCAGACAGAACAGCTATTTTTAATACTTCTGTAAGTGCCACGAGTCCCAAAGCAGCTTGCTCTGTTAAGGGCAGTTTTGCTCATGATGAAACAGTGAGCTATGGACAGTATGTCTGTATTAGTAGGATTACAGTGCCAAACTCCTCCCTAGCATGACTCCAGGGAAGCGTTCAGTTCACGATGTTTAAAACTGTTATTTGAGAACAAAAGTTAAAGTGGCTGCAAAGCGCAAGGAGAGCTGCCTCCAGGAGCACTAATCGCTGAGCAACCTTTGCTCCGGCTGTGCTACAGAAATAGCGAGGGCAAGACAAAGGGAAGGGGAAGGCGCTGTGAGGATCAAGGACTTGCCCTCCAGCCTCGGGCACCTCCAGCCTGCCTACAGCTGTTAGGCTGTGCCTACAGGAGGATTTGGTTCAGCTTGCAGGGGAGTTCTGAGGACAGAAACTTGGTTTCTTTTAGAGGAAACTTAACTAAAAGCTCCACCCCTAATGTGCTCTCATGGGGACATCGTTCCCCCAACCCACAGACAGGCTGTCCTGCCATAAGGCCCCTCACGCGTACCTGCTGTGTCATTACCCACGGAAAGCTCTGGTGTCCCCTGAGGTCCTGGAGCCCTCGCTCTTTCTTTTACAACCTGTTTTCCAACTCCCAGCCCTGTTTCCTTCCGCAATGGTATCTTCAGTCTCCTGAAGTGGACATGCCACCCGGGGCCCCAGGGAGAGACAACCTGGCCCATCAATCTGTGTATTACAGGAGTATAAGCTTCTGGAGCAGCAGGACAAGCCCACGGCCACATCAGGAGGCTGCTAAGCTCATGGCTGCCCCGGGTACAAGAGGACCTGTGAGGAAAATCACTGCACAAAATTGAAGATTAACACAGTACTTTTGAAGTCCTCGGAGAGTAACTCTATTTTAGGGGCAGCGCTGTGGACCCATGCTTCTTAGGGAGGCCTTGAGGGCACCTTTGGACATCCTACCAAGCCAGGCACTCTTTTGGATGCAAGGGCCTCAGTCCCAAAGTCATTGTAGGAGAGTCCAAAGGAGTGAGAGTGGCTTTCTCTACTACTGCAACTTGCCTCTAAGTTCTCTTAAAATATCCAAAGGTACCATTTAACAAACCTTTTCCAACTCCCTCCATATTTACAAGGGAGGAAGTCACCTGGGAAAGTTTGTGTCGCTCAGCATGGAAACGCAGTGCTCATGGCACAGCGCAAATGACTGCCCTTACAGCCTGCACCCGTCTCTCGCACCGGTGGTCACCAGCGCCTCTTGAGAAACTGCTCATCCAGAATCCAATCTGCCTTTTGTATTTTGGCTCTTGTGTTACAAATTTTAGCACAGTTCATAACAGTATTTTTTTCTAAACCTAACGCATGCCAAATATCTTCAGCATGAACATCATTCCTGCTGGGGCTATTGGCTAACGCCTCTTTTTAAAAATAAAGAAGTAGGTACAAGTTGATTAGGGACCAAACTGGACTTTAAACATGCTGAAAAATCCAAGCTGGGTCAGAAACTAATTCCACTCTTAACTGACCATCTGAGCAAGCCAAGAAAAAAAAATTGCTTCCTAAGCTATTTGTAGATCCTTTGGATTTAAGTTTCCCTACAGGTGTCTTCCTCTGCTGCTATGTTTTGATGCCTATATAAACACACAGAGGTCTGAGGTCATGCCCGTTCAGAAATCAGGCTATGCAATATAATTTAAAACTTGAAAAATAAGAGAGAAATGGGAATAAGAAGTTTAGGCCTGATGAAATCCAGGCATCTGGCAAAACAGAGTCTCCTCAGAGACTACAGAGAAAAATGAGGTAACAAAGATGACCTGAGAAACCTACAGTACAGGACAACGTTCACCACCTCTGTCAGTTTTATTGGTGAGGTCAATGCCTTGCTTCATTGTCAGACTGATAAGAGATGTTATAGCTTCACAAAGTGTACTGCAAGTGCTAACAGCTGGGGAAGAAGGAAACGCAACCACAACGGGGGTGATTTGTCACTGTTTCCATTGTAAATCTCTGCTATCAGGGCATCTGAAGTGATTTGTTTCTGTTCTCATGCTGCATTTAGAGAATCCCAACCAAGAAGGAAACAAGTTTTCTTCCAAACTAGACATTACACTGGGTTTTTAGGGCTCCCTGTACTCTCTAGGATGATTGCAGTTATACATCTAATGCCTTCCTCCACTGCTCCCAGACTGACCAGTCTGTCTCAGGATGGGTGAGAACCACTGGCAAATACCGGTCAAACAACTGACATCCAGACTAATTTTCTTTTCCTATCTAACATTCCCCATGGGGCTTCCACAAAATCTCAGGCCAGACCTCTGGCATGCCACTGAAGCTCCCTAAAAGCACCATGAAGAGGGGGTACTTACTCCCAAAACTCCGTGACAGGAGAGGTGAAGTTAGTGGCATTCAGTGATATCCACAGCGTTTTGTTCTTCCTGAGAGTGTCTTCCACGCAGGTCGGCGTGTTCCACTTCTGGTGGCAGTGCGCCCACGGCAGGACGCTCTGGAACGACTGGAACAGGTAGTAGAGTCCCCAGGCCAGGATGACAATGTAGTACACATTCAGAAGGGACACAATCACTATGGAAGCATAACCAATTCCTGGCGAGAGGGGGAGAGAAAAGAAATACATGCAGACGTGACAGCTGTTTCTTGCTAGGGGAGCTTGTGATCTCGTGGAGCTGGTGCTATTCCCGCTGTGTTGTGGGCTTGTATCCCGCTCTACCACACTGCTCTTGGAAGCTCAGCTCATCCTGATCACACATAAGCACTGACCTGCCACCACCTCTGACTAGCATGGGCACTCAGGATTGAGTTTCTGGCTGTGGTTTGCTGACATCGGAGGGGAGGTCTGCAGGACATCTACCCAATTTAACACTAACCAGGCTATTTCAAGTTTTATTAAAAGGAAATCAAGACATCACACTTTGCTTACTTGGGAGCTACGCCATCTCACAACTTAGGTACCTACTTGGGCAACATCATTCTCACCACGCTGTCCCTCAAGCCAGCTTCCTTGGAGGCAGCTCAGCTGGGCAGCCCCTGCACCACTCATACTTATCGACTGGCTTGGCTCAGACTATGTGCAAAAGAAAGAAGAGAGTTCTTGAATGAGTTAAAAAGGAAAATTCCAAAGCTATCAGAAGAAAGCTGCTGTTTCTGCCCCAATTTCACTTGTGCAAAGGAAGCATGATATTTGTAACTGTTATGGTTAATTAGATCAATGTTTAACTCTGCTATCAATATTTGATGATAAAAAATGTTCCCTGTTTGTTTTTAAAAGCAGGGTCATGGGCAGATAAGGGCGAGTCCTACACAACTTCAGGAGGTGGCGGAATGCTGTTCCGGTGGTGGCTTTAATTAAATACCACAAATGTTCTCCTGAGTCTGGTACCTCTCTCCTCGCTCCGCAGTTTAGCCCCACCAGCAGATTCATACTGTGTCTTAAGTCCGAAGCAGTACTATTTTTTTAAACACAAAATGAAAGGACTCTGAGAAGTCCCCTTTACTGAAAATCCTTTAGCTCCAAAAAGCCTATAACGTTTGCCATGTAGGAATAACAGGGGAAAAAGGAGTTTTCCTTTAAAAACTTAGAGCAGTCTCTTACAAGAAGATGAAAAGCCTATGAGGTTCCCTTTAACTTCACTTTGATGGCTACCCCAGCACCTGGGATACCTGCCTCATATTTTACAGTTTCAAACCTTATTGCAGCAGGAGTCTTTACCACCAGAGATTATTTTTATGCCAGGTGAAAACAAGGAGAGCAAGTGCTATTTATTCTGTGCAGCTGCATTTCATTCAGGATATACACCTAGTCATATTACTAGAGCTACAGTTTCTCATTATGGGTGCCTGGGAGATTGCTATTTAAACACCGAACATACTTTCCTCCTCCTCCTCCTCCTCCTCAAAAAGAGGCTTCATAAAAGTGGGAGGGGGAGGAAGAAAATGGAGCTAAAGCAGCACAATTACATCAACTTCAGCAGCATTCTGAGTATTAGGTGGGAGTGTCAGCCACAGAAAAAGCCCTCACTTCTGCTTGGGGTGACATAAGGGGAGAAAGATGCCTGGAACAGCAATGGTGGCAGAGCTAGAGACACGTCAGCATGAAGTGCCCGCTCTTTCCAAATGGGATTTGAAGAGTGCCACTCTGTTTAGTGTAATTATTCCAAATGATTCTGCCTGCGCTGTCTGGCTGTAAAGGGTTATCTATACACAAGATAAAAATCCTCGGTATTTTTCTAACCTGTCTTTCATTTTTCATTCTAGTTAACTTCCAGAGCAGCATTCGTATAATTCCTGTGAGTGGTGAGTGATTCTTCATTTGCTCGCAAATGCCCTTCAATAACATCAGACCAACATGCCTGTTTGCCAGGACTTGCCCCATTATGACAAAAGTCCTGTTCCTGAACCCTACGAAAAAAATGCTGTCCAGGTTTTGGCTGTATCAGTAACAGAGGGATGATACCAATGATAAGCTTTCACATGGCAGAGGGATTTATTTCCAGACCAGAATACTATTTTGAAGATGCTTTCACTAAGGCCACTTAGCCTTCCAAAACAGCACGTTCTCCGATACCTGTGAACAAAACGTGCAATTACCTTTTTAATGCATAAGATGCGATTTCTTTCTTGCTTATCGGCAGTTCTGCCAGTTAACAAGATGATAGCATCAAAATCAATACTTTACTTTGTCCTTCAGACTCTCTGACTTCTACCTTTCCAGGAACCAGTATCATACCCTCAATTACTACAGCAAATAGCTGAATTAATGGACATGAGGGGAATAGTGTTGCTGCATATGGTTTACAGAGGTGTCTTTAAGCAGTAAAGCCCAACAAGATGTACTAACCAGTGAAAATAGGGCAGATCTTTTCCCAGCATGTGATTCCACCTTCAGAGGTATACTGTCCTAGCACCACCTCCAGGAAAAACACGGGAAGACCTCCCCCAAACAGGAAAATGAAATAAGGTATAAGAAATGCACCTGTTGAGAAAACATAGTAAAAAATTGAGATGAAGTGAGTGCACTTACACAAGATCATCTAAAAAGTGGTAATAGGCGCATATATATATATATACAAAGAAACGTATTTGATATTTTAATATCAGTATACAAGAATCTTATTCTGGGGTATTTTTGCTCATATTCTCTGCAAGGGAATGGGTATATACAGCTGGAAAGGGCATTTTATTACCTTTTTAAAGTGAAAATCTGCAATAACAATGGGGTTAGGCACACAACAGTTTCATGTGGCTCAGCATGCTCTTAGTCTGAAATCCAGTGGTCTGAAATCCTACTGGTCTATATCAATACCATATCTTTTGGTTAAAACTCAGACTCAGTTGTAGCAGAAGTAAAAGAGCAGAAAAGGTTCAGTTGTATAAAATTTTAAATTGCCGTTGTTTTTCCCAAATTAAGTTTTAACAAAAACTATTAAGTAATAAAACAATCTCTCCTGAAGATTGGTGAAGAAGGCAGAAAACAGGTGTGCCAATACGCTTGTTAAAAATTGGATGAAGGCACTGAAAAATAGTAAGCATAAGGCAGACAGATTGATTAGTGAGAATGAAATAAAGAAATACTCACCTCCGCCATTTTTGTAGCAGAGATACGGAAACCGCCAGACATTGCCTAAACCAATAAATCCACCAGCCACAGACAGCAGAAAGTCAATCTTGCTCGCCCACTTCTCCCGCTGGGGCGGCTTTCCTTCTGCTTCATCCTCAGGCCGTGTCCCCGGGCTCTTGCCAGGGGAAGGTTTGAGGATGTCCTTGTGGAAATCTTTCAAGCACTGAAGCTTTTCCTTTGTTGCCATATTTCTGCTTTCTACACAGAGAAGAAAAAAAAACAACAACTCTGGGTTTATTAAACAGTCTACTGTTAGAGCTCTCTAATACTGCAAGAACTGTTTAACCAAACTCATTCCATAAAAACCAGTGCTGTTTAACAAGCTGAGATATGAAAATACATCTGCTGCCTTCACTGACCAGGAAAGACAAACCACCCCTGGACTCTACGGTCACCTCTGCAGCCAATGCCATGTAGAGGATAGCAAAGGTTTAACACCGCTGCCTACCTGCTGGCTGCACACAAAAGGTGTATGAAGACTGCACACTGCATCGGCATCAGCAAATGGTGTTACCAAGCAAGTGTCTCATGCTGTTTCCATGCCCCTAATAAGGTATAAATCACTCCATCTGATTCCTTCTCAAACATTTAAGTGAAATACAGCAGAATAGTAAATCTCACCTTTCCAGATAAACCCCATTCCTCTATTTCCCACTAACCTGAACCATCCTGAATCATTTATTGCTTGCAATTTCCTTTCCCTGAAGTATTATAAAGCTTTCAGAAAACGATACATTCATAAAAACTGGAATGGAAAGTCATTTGTTCTAATCAACCTGCAGGAACTGAAGGAATCTTCTCAGTTTATTCCATTTTCGTAACTGCACTGTTTTCCCTTGACATCAATAAAGGGACAAAAATAAACCTTTACATTCAATTATTGTCTTATATGCACCTACGCAATTGAACAGTTTGCCAGGAATGATGGCTCCTTAGTTAATTAAAAAGTCAGTGGCATGAGTCACCCGATACAAAACCCGAAGCATATTAAATCATAGCTGGTTTTATAACTTATGATGTTCAAAAATCATTGATTGTGTAAAAATAATAATAGAAAGAATTACTCTAACAAGTGCCTTTTTATCGAGGATTTCCTAATGAAAACAATTTAGGAATAACTTGTAGCTTTTATGTTAACTCAGATCTCAGGCATAAGAGGCCAATTCATTCCCCACATAACTGAAGTGACTTTAGCTGGATCTGACCAGTTATTTTTGCATAGTGTTTTGATACTGAAAAGCACGTGAAATTTTCACCAGAACCAGGCAAACCAGCAAGTTTATTCCAGACCACAACCATTCCCTGCTTGTACGTGTCATTATGGGTGCACAGTCATAAAAAAGTCATGCTACAGATTATCCCATTTGATAGCTGCAATCCTCCCTCATACCTGCTCGCTGGTTTTGATCTCTACCCTGATTTAGCTTGTGGCAGTGACCTGAAACTTGAGTTGACATTAGCTCTGCAGGAAGTTTTTAGTCCGAACATGACTTTGAGATAGATATGCATCACTGTACCCGTAAATCTTTCCATTCACCACGGAAAGTTTCAGAAGGCTAACATTTTCACAAACCACAGCAGCTCGATATTCGCCCCACTGACATACTGGTGGCCTTTGCAAACCAGGTATTGCGACAGCAGTCACTTATCAGGCCATGATCTAAAAAGGGACTTTAATCTTCGCAATGCTAATCATTACTACTTTCTACTGTTTTTTAAAAAAGGCCACTGCTGACTGCACAGAGGTGGTATGAACAACTGCAATACCTCCTGGTCAACAGCAGAGAGAGCTCATAGAAGGAGAAAGTTAATCACAGGGTGATGGATCATCATCACCCACTGTAGGGGTATGAGGGCAGGACACATTCCTCTACAGTATCTCCTATTGGTTGCTGTTAGAGACATGGAATGAGACAAAGTAGTGTAGTAACTGAATAAAAATGGTAGGGCCAGCTCTACAACAGCCTTTAGGCATCTAGTTGCTTTGGGGAATTAATTCACAATAGCTAACTTGTGTTCCTAGTATCATGCATGGAGATTAATGGAAGTCCCTCCGAGAGGGATTCACAGTCGCCTTAACCTCCCTGGGACAGCCACATCTCACTCTGGGCCCCAAACAGGTACCACCCTGCATCATCCCCTGGAGTCATCTCTTGCAGGAGGAAAAAAAAATAAGTACGTCCAACTGCTTTTCTTCAAAGAGGTACCTACAAGGTGGTTGACGTCTTGCTCTCACTGCAGCAGCAACCAGGCATGGAGAAAGCCCAATTTCACTTTCTTTTGCTATTTGTACTGCTTGAATCCCTATCTTTCGTCTTGCAGGAGAATGTCATAACCATCAGGCAACAGGCTATTCTGGGCTGAGGAATGGAGGGCATTCGGACCATCTCTCATGGAAGCTGTTCTTCACACGGGTTATTGAAACACTCATCAACAGAGGAAGAAAGTGTGCAAAAGAGAGAGTAACTCACACCTAGTGTTTAGGATACGCTCCTGTTTTTCAGACCATTTTTCGGTGAACTGCTGGGACAGCCATAAACCTGCTTAACAGCACAGAGATATGTAGATTTATAGATTCCCTGCAGGATTAAGGTTTGAAATAGGAGCTTAACTGCTCCCCATGGGGACTGATACTGGAAATACCCCGAAACAGAACACTGAGCACACGGGCTACCTTTATGTCAAAAAAATGAGGGGGCCTACAGCCATTGGCCACCTCTGAGACTAGAAACACTTCCAGGATTGCAATTTTTTGCAATCTACTTTTATCTTGTGACACAGAGTTCTTTATTTTTCTGTCAGCTCTAGTCTTCTTGCCTGTGGATTTACTTTGGCCCATGTGTCACTCAGTTCTACCCAGCGTTTGGAAGCCTGACCAATTGATTGCATTCTGTAAACCCTAACTTTCCCTGGGGCAAGGTGATCACCCTGTGGTTTATCCCAATTACTTGCACACAAAGTGTGAAACAGTGCCTTTTCAGACTCCTACTTCGTAACTGCATGGGACTGCATTTTAAAAACGGATTTCTAATTTGTCTTAAGACACCCCAAATTAATGGCCATGCTTGAAAACCTAATTACTGAGTGTAAGTTTTGTTTCAGCCATAGCTGGAGTGTGAAGGTGGATTGTGATCTTTCCCTTAGCCCACAGATGACAAATCCTCAAGGTCACGCATGCTTTTGGGGTAGCCGTTTCACCATACAGGTGCCAGGAGATGGACCACCACAACTCTGTTGCAAGTCACCAGCTCTCACTAGTGGGGCACGGTACAGTACCTATCCAACGCCTGCACAAAATTAGTAACAGCCCAGTTTTACTGTGTATCTCTTATCTAGTCTTGCTAAAATCCCGACTGTGTTTCGATGGCCGGCAGCTGTGGCTGGCAGGCACGTACCGTCAACCAGTACCATAGGAATTGACGCTAAGCGGCCACCTGGGACTGCAGTCCCAGCCCATGTCACGTTCAAGGGATGTCGGATTTATCCCCCTTTGCTGCCAACCATTGGTGTCCACCCAGCCATTCCCAATTACAGGAACTGTCTACAAAGGCTGCAAGGGTGGGGGGTACGGGCGATTCTCCTTGGCGAAGAAAAGCCAAGAAAATCAAGTTTGTTTAGTGAAAGGCATTGTCTTTTTCCTTAATGGGGTTCGAGTTTCATTTCCTTTAGTTATGTCCCACTGGGTGAGGTTAAAATGGCTCTTAAGGGAAATAGTCTGACAGAGATGCTGAAACAATATGTTGTCACCGCCCAGGTCAGAACCAGAGAATAATAGGTTATTTTTACTGTATCACTTAGTGGGGATGGTATCCGAGATCTAAGTCCATCTGACTCCCCCAAGGAAATAGACTGTAAGAAAATGCTCTTACGACCACATAGTCCAAAAGGAGCGATCCAAGTCTGAGGCGTATGTCTGCCTCCCGGAGACATGCGTCTGCCTTCCAGGAGCCACATCTGCCTGTGAGAGTACCCCCTCCAGGAAGCTTCGGGTGGCCCCAGGAAGCTCTGGCTTCATCTGATGAACTTAATACGGATAAATAAAAAGCAGCAGTCAAGCCTGCTGTTTACAGTGCGCTACCAGGCTGAGCCCAGCCAAACAGCTAAAGCCTGATTCAAAAGTAAGGGGAAGAAGGATCCAGACGGGACCAGGTCCAGGGTCTGCTCTCTCGTACATTGGTACAAGCCCTAATTAACTAAGGAGGAAGTTATCGATTGTCAGACTGATAGTGGTAAAATGTGAAAAAATAGAACGAGGGAGCAAGCACGGGTGCTTTGCGCTTCTCAAGCATCTGCTCCCTGGTGCGGCCAGGAGCACCACAAGGGCTCCTCTCCTTCTGCAGGAGAATCGTGCGGCTGTCCCTTGCGCCTAGCGCACAAATTTCCTCATGTGAAATACCGCTGCAATAACCCAAGCTCTCTTGCTGTCCCCCGTGACCGACTAGTCTTTGGTGTACAGCTGAAAATACCAAAAGATTAGCCATAAGCAGAGCACTTTCACAGCCAACCCGGCTTGGGCCATCAACTGTGCTACAGCTATCACGTCTTTGCACGTACAGCCTGCACCTCAGATAACCCATACCCTTTAAAAAATACTGGCATTGAAATGTAATCCTTCATAACATGCAAAAAATGAGTGGTAGGGGAAGGAGGAGGCACTGGGCAAAGGGATCAGACGATGAGAGATGCAGATGGGGGAAGGCCACCAGTGTGGACAGGACCTGCTGGTTGTCAGAGCATACACAACTCACATTACTGCTGAACCACTAACTTTTTTTGGCAGACAACCCATGGATTACACATCTGAAAATACACTGTTCGATTTCTGCTTTGGGGTTACAGTAATGATCCACTCCAAGCTTCTTATAGCCAGAGACAGGTGACCAATGCAGGGCAACACCTTCCAGGAGGAGCCCCGAGGACAAATTCATTGTGGATGCTACCTCACTTAATAGTCTTTAAAAATCAAGTCTTCAAAACAATGGTTTTCCAAATGCTGATGATGAAAATCAAAGTCTGCCTGTACACACAGATATGTATTTGTAAATATTTACGCATGCTAAAATGCATGCCCTGTCTTGTGTCTAAAGGTCAGAAACCACAGCAAAGGAGCTACTTCTTTTGCAGTCAACGCATATAAACTTTGAATAGGGATTCAACATACTGAATTGGCGACTAGAATCATAGCTCAACATTTGTTTTCTAGCGCCTTCTTCCATTAGAAAACTAAAAGCAAAGTAGATACTCTTGAGTGTCTCTGACCTTGATGGGAATGCTGCCTGAGGAATGACTGTACGGCTGTACTGCTGATTTTATGGACTGGTTTTGCAGCCTACTACCACTACTTTTGCTTTCAAGGACCCCTTTCTACTAAGTTCAGCCCATGCAGACTTATGTCTTGAGCTTTTCAGTGCTCTCTCCTCCTCTTCTGTCTCAATGGCTTTTGAAAGACATCTGTTTATCACATTATAGTTAATTTTTCTGACCCTACTTAAGCTCTGCCTCTTTAGACATTATCATGTCTCCTATTTTTCTGCCTTTTTTTTTCTTTTGTATCTTGGAAATCGAAGTCAACCTCCCTTAAAAAATAGAGCTTTCCTAGATCTGTCAATCTATTTGTGGGTTGGTTCTTTTTAAATTAGTATTATTTAAACATTCATATTCATGAATATGTCAAAATTATCTGCCCTTATTGCTGGATCAGAGCTGCTCTTCAAGTAAGCAGCTTCCACTCTCATTGAGAGCAATGGAAAAGCTGCTATTGATTTCAACAGTAGTAGGATCAGGTCCCGAATAAAACTGCATTTATTATGTTTGGCTCATTTCCTAGGATTACTTGGAACTTTGAAAGCTGTAATTCTTGATGTTGACAGCTTTCCCTCCCTCCCAAAGCAGTGTGGTTAGGCCAATCAATACATGATTAAAATAAACAGCCCCTTGATCAAACTTATGGCTTTAGTGCAACTCTTTCTGATCTGCAGAAGAAAAAGCTTTTATGTTTGGCAGTCCTCGAGGCCACACCAGTATCCAAAGGGCACCTGACTTCATTTATCGTCTTTAACTCATATCCAAGCTCTTTCTGCTTCATTGAACAAGATACCTATGTTTTCTGAAAAATAATACCACTCCCTTTATTGCACACATTGCATCTCTTCATCTTAAAAATGCCTCTAAAAATTCCCTGAACTACATCTCACTGTTCTCTGCCTTTAATGGACTCTTCTTTGTCTGATTACTTTTCCCTGCTTATGGGTAGTTATTTAAACATCTATCCATTTGTCCTTTCTTCTTTCTCAGTTTTCCCTCCAACTTTTGCCATCTCCTTTCTCACTTCTTCATCGTTTCCTTTTCTTTCACTATGACACTTTTTTTAGTCTTCTAAGATAGACTGGAAAATCTGCTACTGAACATTTTCTTGGAGCAAAATGCACTCCTTTATAAAGCTGAAGTCTATTCTGAAAGGAAAGCCCAGGGCTTAATGCAATTTCTTTTTCATCAGTTGTGGTCTGGACAAAAGGAATCTTTTTTTCTCCACATGCTTTTTTCTCTCCGGTGTTTCCATTCATGCTCTTCAAATGCTTCATATAGGTGCCATGCCACAGCACAGAGCCGTTACAAAATCCTGCATCTTTGCTCAGATTTCAGCAGCAGAAAATCTGCAGTCACGTAATACTCTAGATGCTCATTTTGTTCTACTTATTTAAGTGAAAGAACAAAGCAGTTACCACTAAACCCAGAACGGGAGGAAATTAAAAACTCCTTTCCCGTTGTGTGGGGTGGAAAGGAGGAGGAAGAATATCCACAAACTCCAATGGATTTCAGAGGGAACATGACCCTGACCCTAAACACAGGGGCTGAAGCAAATATGATGATTCCCAGCCTCAACAGGATGGAGCCTGATTCCCCAGGGAGATGGCCCAGGGCAACCCTGGCCCCCGCAGCAGTCAGCGAGGAAGAGCATGGGATGCAGCGAAGCAGAGGACTGGCACACTGCATCACACTGCTTATGACTCCATCCTACTGAAATCCTCTGTGGGCACAGTGCCTCCTGTATCCCAGGGAGAAACCAAGCGTCCTGCACAGGAGAGCAGTGGTCCTCCTGCTCTGTCCCCTCCTCAAAGAAGAAAGCCCATGGGCAACTCTTGCAAAGAGGACCACAGGGAGGGAGAGCGTGAAAGCAAGGGTTGACAGAGGCAGGGAGAATGAAGGGAAACTGCTCATTCCCTCTACACCATACTGGTAATTATGTGTGGGAGAGCATCCAGTTAACACTTGGTTTTGTTCACGTGAAGCCAACTGCTGACCTAATTTAATGCCTCCAGGTGTGCCAGCTAACAGCCTCCTGGCTGTCAACAGGCTGGAAAGAAGCACAACCTCCCTGCTGCCTTTCCCGCTTACTCTCTCTGCTGTACCAGCTCCCCCATTGTGAAAGTGAAATAACATTAATTCACTGGGTGACACCACCTCTAGAGGCCTTCTCTTTAAGAGAGGGTCCTTACAAAATGCAGGGGTATATCCAAGTGGTGTGGCAAGATGATGGCTTTCCAAGCCAGATGGGCATTGTCGAAGAAGATTCAATGAGCTGTGCACATCCTCGACCCTTCAGCCACCTTGTATCCTGCAGTTATACAACTTGTGACCAAAGGAACTAGCTTTTTCATATTTCATTTTCCATTCTGAAGGTCTGCTGTTGAGTGGATTCCAATTCTCTAGCAACTCTTCGTGTCAGTTAAACTAGTTCTACTGCCCCAAATGAACCACATCAAAATCTGTGAGAGGTGTCCCTCATCCTGCTATAAAATAGACAAAACACTTAAACTCCATAAAGCTTATGAACTTGAATAGTCAGTGGTGTGCATTGTGCCTATTGAACTTTTTGCATGTGATTAATAACGTATTGATTCTATGTGACACATCTGCAAGGCAATTACAACGCATGTTAATGTCAGACAGCAATCTCTGTGCCATGATAACAGAGCAGTGCCCCAGTGCAGGGAAGAGAAACAATAAAGTAGCCATTTAGTGAAACAAATGTGCAATAAAAAGTATGAATTCATTATTTCAAAGTCATTTTTTCTTGGGGATAAATCATTCTACCCTCACCCGTTTTTTCAACTAATTCTAAACTTAGCCTTAAACTTACTGAGCTTACCAATGCTAGGGCTTTCTCGTAATTGAAGATTACTGTATTTTTTCAGTACGTTTTCCAACTGAGTAAAAAACAGATATAAGATTACATGTTTTTGGAAAAACAAGTGGAGTTTTCCATACCCACTAATGGCTTTGATCAGCTTTGTAAGCAGGCTGTTGCCATACCTGTCTAGGCCACCTCCACACAAAGATGAAGTTGTGTTTTATTGCCTCTATCCATTCATCTTAAACAATAACTGAGGACAGATTTCTATGCCACCTGTGGCAGCTGTTTAAATATGTCATATAGTACCTTATTCCCACAAATCTAGATCCCAACGCCATCGGTGGAGAATGATCCTTTCTTCTGCTTTGTTCCCGTGCCCCATCTGCATAACACCTGGGGTTTTTTTCTAGAATACATTAATGGAAGGAAGAGTTGTGCAACACAGCACCATGGGTGGAAAACGGCCAGCCAACCTGTACTACAAAACCAGCTATTACACGCACACGAACAGCAGCGTTAGCCCCATTACAGGGCTATAAAGTCTGAGAAGGTTACGAAGCCCTGAGGACAGAGCCATGAGCTCTAAAACTTAATGGTAAGAGTGAGCTACTTTTGATTTCAGTCTTGACTTCTCCTCCATGCTGGCAGTAATTATCAGCAAAAGTATGATTCAGTGACGGAAACGAGCTGTAGACTTTTAAGACGTGGAGCTAAGGTGGACCAACAACCCTTGCCGCCGAACCACGGTACTCGGGTGACTACGGTGCCCGGCCAAGCACCACTGCTCACAGGCCTTCAGCCATCAGAGATTTCCTAAGGACCCTGACGTTTAATTTACTGTTGTTGTTTTCTTTCCTTCAAGAAAAAAACTGAACAGAAACTTTAAGCATATAAAGTTTCACACAGGAAATGAAATCGAAACTACTGATATGGCAGAGGAAAACAGAGCGCGGGGGGGTTCTGCAGAGGATATGCCAAAAGAAGAAGTGGCAAAGTTGATGAACAGGCTCACAGAGAGCGCAACTTTGCAAAACAGGTCAGTGAACTGTCGACTGCCACACACAAAAAAGCAAAGCTGTGTAGACTCTATGGTATTTATTTGCTTTCATGCAGCTGGTGCCAGGTGCTGGCTTGCACGGCTGGACACTGGCATGTTTTGTTTAATCCCAGAACAGCCTTGGCTCAGTCTCCAGCTGCAGCTCCGTCCTCTGAGCTTCCACGGCTGGCCAGAGCTACTCACCGTGCTCCTGGAGGGCATTTCAGAAAGAATACCACTATGTCCTACAGGCCTCTCAATGGGCATTATTTGATCAAAAATTTGGGTTTGTACCCATCCGTTTTGAAGGTCTGAGTTGGAAGTAAAACCTTCAGTATTGACCACTAAACCGATCTGCTTTTAAATACCACATGATTCATGCTGATTCCCAATCAGAGGTGTATTTTCAGTTCACTTTTGCCACAGACCTCTAACATCAGCTTTCATAGATGAAGAGCTGCGCTCATTTTTATGTCAAGAGATATGAAAATCAAATAGCGCCAGAACAAATACTTCACTTCTCCAAGGAAACTAGCATATAAACCACTTCTGCATACCGCGGTCTGCAAAGTGCAGAGCACACACCAAGCACAAACAAAAACCCGATCCCACACACTACTTGGACAAAAGCCCCACTGAATTCACCCTGGAATAGCTGCCTCCCAAGGGAATTTTTTAAGAGCGAGGCTGATTCCAATACAAGAAACAAGTATCTCCAGTCCTACCTTTATACCAGTGTCAACCCCACAGGGTACAGGTACTTGCTTTTTTGCAGGTAAGAATCCCCAAATATAGCACGACAATATATGAACAGCCTGAGTATTTTTCTCTATCTCTTATCTTTTCAAACAAACACCAGCTGATGGTTTTCATTACAGGTTGCTTTTATAGTCCTAGCCTGACTACTGTAAACTTAACCTACTCCTGTTGACCAGTTCAGAGATGCAGTTCACACAGCTGGACAGTTGAGAACCTGCCTTAGTGCAATTTCATCTAAGTGAACATGCTTACGCTAGATACCAATGTGGCACATTAACCTTTAACTTTTCATCACAACTACAACTGTTTTTCATGATGGTGGGGGTTTTTTTGGTGTACAAAATTACAGACAGGTGGGAAACTGTTTGCAGTTCCACCATAAATGATGGGTACATGACAAACAGCTGAGAGAGAGAGCCATAAAACCATTCCATATGTAAACTAATGGCAGAAAGCAAGAGAACTTCCTTTGGTTTACTGTTCTGGATTTTTGTAAGGAAGTGGCATGCGTACAAGAGCTACATGAACTTCTGATAGTTTTGCAGAAGGAGAAACCTAGGTGATTCAAAGTCAGATGTATTGCCTTAAATTCCTCATGTGAATATTATCTGTTTATTAAATTTGACATGTCATCTATACCTTGGGTACTGCAGGAAGAATGGAGGAGAAGGGACCTTCAACCCACCTAAGCAACAGTTTCTTCTGCTACTATATTCCCTCTAACATGGCACAACAGCTTTTTCAGATTTGAAAGAGCAACATTCTACATCATCTAAGGAGGATCTGTATGAGGAGAGAGAACTGACATGGTTACAGAAAAGGGAGGGCAGCAATCACTAGAAGAAGTATATTAAAGCAAGTCTGTCCTGTTAAATCTTGATTTTAGAATCCTGCCTTGCATAAAAAGGGGAAACAAAGGCTTTTGGTTGCTCATATTTAGTCTTTCCTCAATCCACTACGGTAGCCCCATTTGTAAACTTTACTTTTGACAGACCCTGATGGGAAATAAGGTGTTTGCATAAGCAATATACTGCTTGCTGATAAAGGAGAGATACGGAGAAAAATCATCTTATCTTGGCAGACTTTAAAGAGCAACCCTATAAAACTATTCCCATGTTTCTTTTTCCTACCAAGGGAGTTTGTTTGGTGTGTTTTTTTCTATAATAGCTAGATCATCGCTGAAAATTCCCTAGACCGATATGGTGAATCTGAGTGTGGTTTTGCTTTGTTTCAGCATAATTAAAATAACATTATACTGACAAAGGGTGTTTTTTGGCTAGCATATGGGCCAAACCATGAAAATTTGCTACCCGATAGAGTTCGCAGATGCCCCCCCTGCATGTCCAAAGCTCTTTGGCAGACAGCTGCAGCGCTGGGAAGGCGTTGAGCTGAGGAGCAGATGCTCTGTGCAGCATTAACTCCCTCACATGGTTACAGTCGCATGAGGAAACCAGCACGTAATGGCAGAGTGAGGGCAACTGGTGACTCACTAAATCCTAAATACCCCAAAGCTATCTTCAAGGCTGCTAGAGAATGGAGTTTGTAACCTGAAGGGAAAAAAAGCTGATCTTCACTTTTTAAATACTTATTGTCTTGATATAATTATGCATCAAACTCTTCAACTGATAACTTCAATTGGCACTTAATGAAGATATGAAGAGATCTCAAATGAAATCCTGGTAAAAATTCCAACTAATTTCAGAGATACCCAAATTTCACCTAGTAATCTCATCTGATGCTTCCATTTACATCTTGATTTTGATCCCATATGAGTAAAAAGCACTGTAACTTCACTGACCTTCAGGAGGTCGCTCCTGTTCTATGCTGGTATGAATGAGAGTGACTCCAACAGGGAGCGAGGAGTTGGTGACACGCACAGCACCGTGGCTGAATCAGAACAGGAACTGGGTATTAAACTGAACCATAAAATAATCTAGGTTAGAAGGGACTTCTGGAGGTCATGTAGCCCAGCCTCTTGCTCACAGAAGGGCCAACGCCAAAATCAGACTGGGTTGCTGATGGCCTTATCGGATCAAGCTCTGAAAACCTCCAAGAGTGGAGACTGTACGATCTCTGTGCAACCCATCCCACTGCTTCACTCCTCTCAGGGTGAACATTTTTTCCTTCTAACCAATCTGAACTTCCCTATCGGACAAAGAAAGAAGACGAGGAGGAAAAGGGAGAGGAGGATTAACACAAAATGACAAGACAATACCGAATGGAAGGCTCAATCTTCATATTCTGATACTGCAAACATATAACACAAGCAGTTGGAAAGACAAAGATACAGAGGATGTGTGTGGTGAGTGACAAACGGGTAAGCTCCAGGTTAAGTACAAAATAAGCAACAGTCCCTGATGGCAGCATATGAGACAATACTCATTTTATTGTCAGATTAAAAACATATTCCCTTAAGAAACCAAAGAAGAAACCCTACTGAATGTTACAATGCATGCCAAGCAATTATTGCTTTCCACAATGTATCCTGTGACTCACTGTGCCACAATAAATTGGCATATGGTGCTCATTCAGGGTATATAACTCACACATTTGCAATGGCTCTAAAGAGCTAATAGTTACTTGGACTGTAGTTAATCTTGGGGGGGGGGGGGGGGTAATTTCCCCATGGCAATGCAATAAATGTCATGCTTATTATTGTATTATTATTATTTTAAAAAGAATAAAATAATGGTTTTAGTGGCAGGCAAGTGTCATTAACGCCTGAAATCTCTTGTATGCTAGGGAAATCAATTCAGACAACGTCTGGCATGCGAAAGCACATAAATAATTGGTAAATACTACCTGCGGTCTTCTGGGTCCAGATTTGCCTGATGCCAAGAGCAATCAACTCCTTTTTGGCTGCAAAGGATAGGAGGGCACTCAATACCTTGCAGAAGGCGCTCAGTACCTGGCAAAAATCAAGCTTTCTGTGTGCCAGCACCCCATGAAAGAGCAAACCCTGAACCAGAACTGGTTCTCTTCTCTGACAAGGGAAGGGAACCTCCTAGAGAGACACAGAGCCAGCTCTCCATAAGGTGCCAAATACTCTCCCTGCCTGGGAAAGGTGCACCCCTCTTAAAAACCAGCTCTAACTCTCTTATCAAAGGAGACAAAAAGAAAAATCCAAAGCATCTGTCTTTCAGCGAGTCTGCCCAAGAGCAGAAGTAGACTAGAAATCCAGTTTTTATCATTAATAAGACATCAGAGATGCCTAAAAGCAGGGACCGAGCAGCAGCAGAAGAAACTGTCGGCGATTACAAGAAAATTTATCTCCCGTAATCAAGATTACTCAAATGAGCCCAGGCTACACCATGACTTGTGAATACCACCGAGAGAATATGGCTTCGGAGTTCTAAAGGAGCTTTCCACCATACCAAGGTGACTTAATCGGGCAAAAAGTCCTATATAGGCAAGGTCTACCTAACACTTGTATACATTTGGTACAAGTCCACTGAAGCCAGTGCTATTCATTAGCAAAAGTGGATCAGTAAGATAGAAGTGGACCGCTGGGATTTTGCCCATGTAGGGACTGAGAGCTACAGCAGAAGTGCCATGGGTTTCAAGGTCAGCAGGACTGATTCCTGAAAAAGGACGTCTGACTTTTTGATACTGTTTACACAATGATAAAGCAATAGCAATGCTACTGGAATCAACAAAGCTATTCTGGAGTAAGTCAGTCGAGAATTAGATCCTGAATCTGTGTGTCTTTGCAGCTAATTTCACAGGTATTAAACAACGCTAACGTCTCAAAATGTGACTTGGAAGGAAAAACATAAACAAACATCTCAGCCTACAGCTCTACTGCTCCCTGATGCCTGAGGAGGCAATTATTCACTCGGTGGTGTTCTGTATGGGCCAAATACAATGATTGCCAATACAAATATTTTGTCCTGGGTTTTTGCTTTATAAAATGTAAATTTGGACTGTGTGGCCTCAGGTGTCTTCTTCAGTGCTTAACACAACACGTTCCAAATGGTGATCAGGGAGCATGGCCATGACCTCAGCATGAACGGCAATGGTGAATAACCACCTGCTCTGTCTAGTTCCTCACCTTGAATCTCCTGAACTCTTTGTGTGGAAGACAGCTGAAATTGTGCCTGAACCAAGACTGCCAGGGTCTGGCCTGCACTCTTTTATTGTTATTCTGTAGATTCTTTGCTAGTGCTCACAAAATATTCTCCATCTCCTCAGAAATATCTTTGATTCATTAACATGTTTGTTGCATCTCGCTTACCTACCTTTCTCTAGGAATGTACTTGAAAGTACAAAAGTAGGTAAAAATTAAGTAGGGCTCAGACCTTTTTCCAATCAAAAGTCATATTCATCTATGCAGAAATGTCAAAGTCTTCATTTCACCAAAGGAGATAAAACCAGCATTTAGGTAATAATGACCTCCTCAACACAAAGACCCTCCCTCCAGAGAAGGAAATGCTGCCTTTGTCCCGATCCCATACAATCGTTCTCTTGTTGGTTAATTCATGACAGCTAGATTTTCATTATAGGGTATTATTTGTAGCTGCTGTTTTCATGAAGCAGCTGTAATAAACAAGCGAGATTTATGTTCCTTTTTAAATTGCTTGAAATAATTAGCATTGTTAAATTTAGACTGAAAGAACCTACTGATTTCTCTATTTTTTAAAATAAATACAGAAGCTACAAAGCAATCTACCACCACCAGTCAGGCTTGGGCCAGAACAGTATGCGCTCCATATACTCTCCAAAATATGTTTTAGATGTGGATATAATCTAAGTTCTCCAAACAACCTTTTAAAGGTAAATGATGGTTGTGCTGAATTGTTTTAACAACTGCACTGTGTGTTATTCTTCTCCAACCTGAACTTCTTTTTATTCCTATTCTGGTCTATACAGGTGCAAATGGGTACCCTGGATCTGGATCACACTGGTAAGCTCAGTGGAAAGTCGGACCAAAACTGAGACCCAGACCCGGATCAGAATTTTGCAGCTGACTTCCTAGCTTAATGATTTATACTGCATCCAACTATTATAAAAGCCCTGACCCATGTCAGGCATTCAAATACCAAACTCGGAGCTTGTGGTTTGCTCTCGTCTCTGCATCATTTACTTTTTCCACTCATTCCCCCTTAACCACAGTTTGCTGTATTGACACTCCAGATACTTATTTAAAATAAGTAAACACGATGCCCTCCCCAACCCAGTTTGGCCATTTCACAGCTACTGCTGCATTTCGCAGCCTGATCCAACAAACCTGCCTCATGACAGCACCGAACAAACAACCTCTAAAAAGCTTTTCACTCATAGGGGTTTTTTGTTTGTTTGTTTGGTCAGTTTTGTGGTTCATCAGCCTTACGGTATTTTTCTTGGTGCGGGTGCCGCCATCCCGGCAGTCCAGGTTTCCTCAGTGCAATGGGAAAGACAAGATGAAATACCAGGGGCCGTGACAGAACTTAGCCTTAATGGTTCTACAAGAGGGGACTGATGTTGAGCGGACGTTTGGCTAACTATCACTCCAGAAGAGGTGAGGAAAAGATGATTTGCCGTGGGAAAGACCACATCGTGCCATGCATAGGAGGGACACAGCAACAATATACTAACTATATAACGAGAAAAGGTACAAAATGAAGACAAGTAGGTGGCTAAACCTGTCAGTTTTTACATTATGAACTTTTGTAACTAGAGGAAAGAAAAGTTAAGGAAGGTATGCAAACAAGTATGACGGAGCTGGGAAACGAGTCTGGAGTACTGTGCAGAAGACAGTTGTAATAGGTATCAAAACATAAAATTGTAAGTAGTTCTTTGCTCTATAGATGATAAAACAGTAACAACTTTTACATAAATGATAAAATCCCAAGGCATTAAACTAAATACATAGGCATACTGTCTTAAATCATTCCTGAGTAAAATAAGTAAGTGGCATGCAATGGGATGGGGATTTAGTGCTAGGAAGTATAAAGCCCTGCATCTCAGGAGAGCTGTGACATTGCCTGAGAAGCAGCTAGCTGCAAAGCTGTGAATCCAGGAAAGACCTAAAGGTGATTGCAGGTAAGATTAGCCAAGTAATACAGTTTCTCTCTGTGATGCTACTGAGTGATGCAGGAGAAGTGTCAAAAGCTAAGCTATTTCTGGACGTGTACATATGAAGGGATAATATGGAAATCTAAAGCATAATGCTATGTCAAAACAGCCTCAGTGGATACAGTATGAGCTGTTCAAGTCTCCACAGATTAGAAAGGAGATAGAAAAATGAAAGGAAATACAAATAAGGACAATAAAAATGATCGAAGGAGAGAGTAAGAGAGCTAAATTAATATGGTCTATAAATGAGGAGACTCCTGGGCTGAGATCCAGCTATAAATACCTTCAAGGTACTGTGTGTAGAGGAAGGTAATTAATCTAGCTCAAAAGACAGTAGGACAAGAAGCAACTGCTTGAATTTAGGAATGGAAAAATTCAGGATGTAGAATAAAAAAAAATTATTTGAAGAGACACATCTGCTCAACAAGGCAGACTCCCAAGGTGGTAGCCAAGGCATACTAACTGTATGCAACTGAGAACAAGTTGAATAAAAGGCTCTGGGAAATGCTGCAGTCACAGCTTTCTACAGTCCAAAGAGATCACCACAGACCAACTTACTGATCTTTTAGTGTCTTTCTTTATCAGTTATCTGAAATACTGCTCCTCTATTTAAAAACCAACCAAACAAACAGAAAACCCAACACCCAAAGCTATACATCCATGTAGTGACAATACATCCATGCCAGAGCTCAGAAACGGGAGTGTGCAGCTCTCCAACGTGCAACACAGGTAACGGCAAACCTCTCTAACTCTCTTCTGGCTATTCAGTGGTGCGTGCAACGTGAGTCGGCTGGGTGCTGGGCAGGACATTGTCAGCAAGACAAAAACTGCTGACCCAGCCAGCAGATTATTCTGAGTATCTCAACACCGAGGTCAAAGGCTGAAGTGGGAACTACCTCTTGTGATACTCGTGGTCTTCCCCAGCCTTGTGTTAAGAGATCCTGCACGGAAGCTTTTGATGTCACTGCATAAATTATGTACTTTGATTTATGATTAGTTGAAAACCAACACTAGCTGTATTTAACAATCCTCAGGAGCTCTAAAATACACCTGCATTAAGAAAATAAAATAAAAATCCCCAAACATTTGCAACAGGCCTTAAAATTTTCAATGACAAATGTGTATACACAAACGTGACGAATATAAAACCCAGGTACCATTACACCCCCCCTTAAACATATCCCATCCCAACTGCACTCACCAATCGGGACTTCTGTCCCCTCCTCAATGTAGATGGGCAGTGGTGATTCCTCCATAGGATGAGGCACTGATGGAAAGTAATGAATTGTGGTAGTATTTGTCGCAAAGTGACTACAAAAGATGGTCCCTTTCTTATCATTACAACTACATATGGCTGGTTACTGTCACAAAGAGTCCTTTCTCAAAGTGGTCACCTCCTGTCACGGTGACCCATCCAAGTCACAGCCCTGAGGGGTTGATCCCCACCGAGCATTCACTGCCACAGGAGTCAACTCCCTCTGAACAGGGCCTGGGAGAGGTCCCTGTCCTGGATGCTTCACGATCCTGCCGTTTCGTTATAGCCTCGCTATTCCTGTCCCTGGACTTTAATTCTCGTTTGGAAACTCACACAGTTGAAGAAGCCAAGGGGAGCCAATGCACAGACAGGCACAAATAGAGTTATCGAGTCAAAGTCGTAACATGTCATGCACAGAACCAGAAGAGAGAGGCTCTGACGCTCAAAGCTCGCTGTTAGCTGTTGAAAAGCCACAGCAGGTGATGGAAGGCTGCACCGCAAATGGCCTCTGGACCACAAACTTTTCATTACTCATTCATTTTGGAGTACATGTATTGGACTTAGGAAGCTCCCGATTACTTGTTTGTGATACTGAAATCTCCAGCCAAAACTCTTCAGATCTGCACTGCATGCTTATTCTGCAGTTCCCAGACACCATACAGTCACTGCTGTAGGGTTTGTCTGTTTGGGCTCTTCTCTGCTTGGGAGCTTCTTCCCCTAAGGGTGGTTTTGTTGCACTCTTTCCCATTGAAAATCTCTGGGAAGGATGCGCTTCACAGGCTTTTCAAGAGGTTTGAATTTCCGACACTAGAATGAAATAATAGTGAGCTACAAATGTTGAAAATGGTCATAATCAAAAGCCTTCTGGATTTTTTCCTTCTCTGTTACCTTTTAAAAATGACGATGTATCTTCTGAAAGATACAAACTCTTAAGGTAGTCTCAGGTAGGATTCCAGCTGCAAGGAAGGACAATTCTTTGATCCTTTGTGAGGTATCCTTCACTTACTATTGGCTTTTTTTCTTTTCTTTTTTTTTTTTGAAAGATTGTCTTATGATATCGATAAAACCAGCCAAAGAACATTTGTGGTTTAAAGCTATTAAATAAAGCATCTTACAACGTTTCTGCTAGAAACACAACAAGAATAAAGTGTTTTCAACAGATGCTTGACTAGCAATGGGCTTAATATAAACCCCACACTGGTGCTTTGCGAGATGCAAAGGGCTGCCAGTGCCCTGCCTTTACCTAAGCCCACCCCTCGCTCACATGGAAGATGAAGGGAAGCACAGGGGAGAGGAGGAGCAGAACACGGTTGCCTACAGAACTACCGTACAAGCCACAGAAATCATGGTCTACCAGGGCGCCTTGCGCAAGCCACTTTTATCTAGAAGCTGAACTAACATTCCAGCTCAACAATAGCAAAAAAACATTTGTTACCACATGGCGTTTTGCTACATATTAACCAGCAGTTGCTACGCAAGCATAATGGAGTGCTGCAATTCTGAGATATATGTTATTTAAAAAAAAAAAAAAATAATAATGTTGACTTATGGGAAATCAGCCTGAGGTGAGCGCTCGTGGGCTTGCCATGCCACTGGACGCAGTACATGCTTGGAAGTTATGCAAAGCGGGCCCTGCATTGGGAACAATGCAGTCGTTTTCCTTGCTAAGCTAATTTTGCATTAAGGCAATGAGAGTCTTCATCTATGCAGCCCCTTAAAACATTTAATCAGATTTATTTACTAGGAAGAAATACCGGAGCAGAGCTTCCTATGCTACTCAAGAGTTTTCAAATATGAGATCTGCAAGCAAACCAAGTCACTAGATGGTGTGGAAAAAAACCTGTTGTATTTTTATGACATGCAGCTTTCTTGGTCCCATGAAGAATACTGTACCGGGCTCACCCAGACCGAGCAGTCAGTCTGGAGCCAAATGCTTTCACAAAACATTTGCAACAGTATTCACCAATGGCTGGTGGCATCCACTCTTATTTTAATGGGTATCACCATAGGTTGTAGAAAAGGCCTGAAATACCTATAGGCTATTTGAGGCCAAATACGCATATACACACACTCTCTTACCCACACGTATACATGCACACACTAGTACACATGCACGCAAACAAATGGCTCTATAGGCAG
The DNA here is from genome assembly GCF_929443795.1 of Astur gentilis. Classification (NCBI taxonomy): domain Eukaryota; kingdom Metazoa; phylum Chordata; class Aves; order Accipitriformes; family Accipitridae; genus Astur; species Astur gentilis. Next base: position 13,533,587 of record NC_064902.1, on the reverse strand, counting down.
AACTTGGATTTTGTAGGATCCAAGGCAGAGAAGCTGAGTCTTGTCACGGGGTTTGGGAATCAAGGACTCTGGGATGCTAAAACGAGCTCTCACTTACGGGTCTCCTCTGTTTTGGGCAAACCGCTTTAGCATTATCCCTCCAGGATTTACACACCAACATTATGGGCATGCTGCTTAAATGCCTGCAAAGTGCTTTGCAATGGTTTCTAAATTCTGCAGCGATATGCAGAGAAGAACTGCACAGATAGATTTAAGGTAACAGTTGCTGAGCATTATTATACAGCCTATTTTTACATGCTCTGTACTTGGTTTCTATATACAGATGGTAAATGTTCAGTATTTGAACATTTTAATGAGCTTTATAACCCTTTTGTAATTTCATAAACAAACATAAATAACACTTACATGAAGTAGAGTCTCTCCTGAATGGATTTTCTCTTCCTGTTTGGAAAAAAAAAGAGAAAAAGAAAAGGCAAAAAAAATATTTTAAAGGAAAAAAATGGGTCTAGCAAGATAAGTCAGACACGTTTCAATGTTATCATGCATAGTGCTTTCTGAATTTCATCAGTATGAATGTACATTTGAAGAACATCAAGACACTGAACGTAGCACCGATGCCAAAACAGGAGATCATTTCTCACTTGTTTCATCCTATGTAAAACATCACAGAAAATTTGGCTGTATCTGTCTCAAGAGCAAGGAAATTACACTGCGGCAGTGAAATAAAATGCAAATGCCATGTGATCTGAAGCAAAAACCGGAAGAACTTTTAACTACATTCCAGCTCACTGATAAGCCCGTGGCTCGACGTACGGTTGCTCTCTTACCTACGGGCAGCCTACCTACACCGACACCCTAAAACAGGGCACTCCCGCTGTGTTTTGGCCCAGCGTAATCATTTTTCCACCGTGCTCAAGTACTGACTGCATTCTAACCCCGGTCGGGCAGGCATGGCAGCGAAGGTGTTCTTCAAGGCTGTGACCATTGTGGGCAACAGAGAACCACAACAGGAAACCCAGTAACTGCTAAAATGCACGAGACCTCCCAACAGCCTGCGCGTCTCAACAGCCACCCTCTTGCAGCCGTGTGCCACCCGCCCTGCTGCCTCCCACCGAGAGCTCGCTGGCAGGACGTGGATTTGACTCGTGCTCCCCTTCCACCAGTCTAGCTGGTGGGTTTGGTGGATGCTCTTGGAGCAGGGTTTAGGGTCGGCAACAATGAGCGAGCGGCTTTTTGCTGGTGTAAACCTAGACACGTTGAAAAAAATTTAAAAAAAAATGAGAGAGACTGACATAAATACAGAAGATGCTGTAGGACACCAGCCACGGTGTCACAGACTGGCAGCATGGTAGCCCTTCCAATGGCAGCTTTGGGGTAAAAAAAAGGACTGGCAGTTTCACTTAATTTCTACCACATTACCTTACATCAATATTAGCTACCCTGTAAGCAATTTAAAGAGTATTGCCTAGATTTACATGCCTTGGGATGATACTTGGCTAGCACAAATCAATTAAATCCATGGCACTACAGCAGCTGGGGATTCAAGTAAATACACATGTATGGAAGAAATTCAACAAATATTAAATCACTGCATTTTCATCCTCATACTTTTCTTCCAAATGCCAAGGACCCAATCCTGCAAGCAGCCCCCGCCTCCCCGCCCCGAGTGGCACTAGAATAAACTTGAGTTCTGTGTATGGAGCACTTAGAGGACTGGACCCAGGATTACTTTAAAAACCATAAACCTGATCCATTCTGGTCACGTAAATTAAGTTAGTGATGAGGAGAAGTCAAAGGCACTAATCCTACTGGGTAATCTATTCAAAGCTGCACTTCTTAAATGATCTACAATTTATTAGTATGACCAATCAAATAAGCATTACTTGCAAAAGACTTTAACAACTGTGGCTTTCCCATCCATTTTTGTGTGTTGTAATATGGTTAATTTAAAAGAAACAAATCAGCATAATCTTTTCAGAGTCATTTGCCAGCATGATTAAAAGTTGGTGCTAAGGGACCACTGCAGACACTTCCCTTACTGGTGGAACTGGCAACATTGCCATTGGGTCAAAACTATGCAGCATTCAAAAACCTAGATGGGGTGAAATAAAAATAATTTGGGTTTGCTGCAGAGTCTTGAGGTGCATTGATGAAAATCCTGGGAGCATCACTGCCCGGGAAACATGGCAGCGGGCTGAAAGACTTGCACCTCAGACTCTCTTTGGAAACACCCAGCCCACAGGACTTGGCTAGAAGCCACTAAGATGTAGTCTTAGTTAGGCAGAGTATCGATTTAAGGAAAACTCATTGAAATACTTGCAACAATTAGCTGTAAGACAAGACCCTCCCTGAGGCTTTGCAAACAGAACTGTGCTCAGGCGCAGGAGCTTTCCCAAGCACTGTGCAGCAAGAGTAAGCCAATCTAAAGGGTCTTCCTATTTTTCCAGGGCAATGTTGCACCTCTTTTCATACAGCATTTCACACAGACTGAAGCCTCCTGCCACGGCCCCAACATTTCACCTCTGACGTTTAAGAAACCTCCAGGCAACCCACCCAAAAGCTACAAATTAGTCACTACCAACAAAGAGTAGCACGCCAAATTTTGCGCCTGGCTACCGCGAAGTAAAATAAAATAAAAATTGGTAGCATTTGAAGCATTCCAAATTTCTACTGGATTCTAGGCCAAGCTCCCTAAACAAACAAACAAACAAACCCCCCCAGGATTTTGATCTAGCACCCCCAAGCATGCAACCATCTTCTCGGTACCTCCAAATATCACAGTGCCACCTGCAATCTCCTGCTTTTTGCAAAGTATGACAGAAAATAACCCTAACACGGCACGGTAAAAGAAGCAGGTTAATAAATTACAGCAAGAAGCGGCCTTTCCTCTCTCAGCCGTGGCCCTCAGGCTGGGGCTCTGGGTCCCGCCCCACCCGCGGGGCAGCCCTGGGACCCCACGGAGAGGGAAAGGTGTCTGTCGCCCTCCAGTGGGTGCAGCCTCAAAGCAGCCCAAACCGTGAGAGAGGTGGCAAGGGGGACAGGGAAGGTGAGACGCCGGCAAATAGAGGAGGGGGAAAAAAAAAAAAAAAAGAAGAGTTAAAAAAAAAAAAAAAAAAAAAAGAGGAAAAAAAAAAGAAAAAAGGAGGGGGGAAAAAGCAGCAAAGCAGCGAAGAGACAGTTGGAGAGGAAACACGAAGATGCTATCTCCGAAAGTGCCAAAAATAAAGTTTCCAGTGTCAGTTTAACGAGGGCAACAAAGACATCTTCCCGCCACACTCGTGGTTCAGCCTCGACTTACTCTGGACAAGGGATACCGTCCCGCTGCTGGCTGCCTCAACTGCTCACGCATTTTTGCTTTAACCCCCCCCCAACAACCTTCAGGGGAATCTTTCCATAATACTCGTGCAAAGGTAGGCAATGCCAAAAATCAGTCAGCTCGCCCAAACGCAGACCCAGAGGTAAACACCCGGCTGTCAAAACTATCAGGGCTTTCACCAGTGCCTCTCCCCTCCAAATTCCAGAGCAGCAGGTTTTAGCGGGCTGATTTACCCTCAAACCCAAAGCCATAAAACCTAAACTGGTAGCAACTGTCATCCGAGCTGAAAATGACACAGCTGACGATATGTCCCCCGATCAGGGCTGCCTCACTTTTTTGCTAGTCCAAGACTTGAAACATTGTGACATGCAAGCAATAAGGAAAAAAAAAAAAAATGCAGTTACCAAAATAGCACTATCAACGCAACCGGCTCCTCTCAGCACATTTTCTTAATGCCTTTCCCAATACGGTTAAAAAAATGGGAACTAACCAAAAACCTCCATCTTCACACCTTGGCACAAACCGTGCTGGAATACGTGCGGGGTTGTATTTCTTCGTGTTTATCTGGATCCTCTCCCACTACTTTTTTTTCATCGGTGCTTTCGTTTAAACATAGCTCTTATTAACAGCAGAAATCAGCTTTTACAATTTCTAGATACAAAGTTTTGCCACTCTCGGAGCTGCTTAAGGACAACACAGCTTGCCTTCGGTTTCATAAATAACACATACCCTGCACATTTCTTCGCCCGTGTGAAATAAATTCTCCCATGTTCTTATATGGAAACCTTGCGAGTCCTCCCACATGCCGCCTGTTACAGTATCGGGCAGAGATGGGCATTCATTATCTGAAAGCCAGTGGGTGAATTTTGGATCCAAGTTACCCTGAGATGAACCCAGAATTATCGCCCCTTTGCACCACGCTGAGCTCGGTAACCTGCCCCGCGCAGTCCCTGCGTTTTATTTCCAAGCCCCAATCACAACTTTGATTGCAGCATGCCAAGGATCGACAAAATAAAAGGAAAACGAGGGGGGGTAAAAAGGAAGAAGCCGCAGCGGTATTACCCACCAGGTAGGCCCATGAGCATCAGATGTAGCATTGCCTGTACCAGCCTCTTCGCCTGAGGTTAGCGCACGGCAGCCAGAAAAAATACAGCGGGAAGGGGTGGGAAGGCGAGAGAAAAAGGGCAAAAAATAGCCGAGGCGAGAAGCGTGCTCCGTAGATGTGCTGCTGGAGGGCCGCCAGCAAGTGGGTAATTGCTGCAAACTGTTATCGCGAAAAAAAGTTAACGCAAGGTGGTGGGGGGGGGGGGGGGGGGTGAAGGGGGGTGTGGATGAAAAATAACCGCTGGGGGAGAAAAAAACCCCGCAGGGGGAACGAAACAGCTGGGGAGGAGGGGGGATTGAGAGAAGAATGAATGAATAAATAAATAAAGGGGGGGGGGGGGGGGGGAGGAAGGGTAAAGCGCGCCCGGGGGCACCCCGAGGCGGCGCGGACAAAGGGAGGACCCCGCCGCCGCCGCCGCCGCCGCCGCCCCCGGCCCGGCTCGGTTCGGCTCCGCTGGGCGCGGAGCGGCCGCCCTTTGTTCGCCGCGGCAGCGGACGGCGATCCGCGCCAGCCCCGCCGCCGCCGCCGCCGCCGCAGCAGTATCAGTATCCCCGCCGCTCGCTCGCTCGCTCGCTCGCCCGCCCGCCCGCTCGCCCGGCGCCGGTACCTGCGTCCGCTGGCCGCGGTGCCTGCGCGCCGCTGCGCCCCTGCGGCGGTTGCGGCGCGTCCGGCGGAGCGGTGCGGCGCGACTAGCAGCGCCGAGCGGGAGGAAACGGTAATTTATAAGCGCTTTCTTCCTGACCTCTCGTGTCTGTTGTCTAATGAGGGAGCTTTGAGCATCACCCATCCTGCTGAGTGGAAAAACACCGGCACGGCCTCTTCTTTGCTGGGGAGGGGGGAGCCTAAAGGAAGGGGTGTGGGGGAGGAGGGGCCATGCCGCAGACACGGCGGCGGAGCCCGGGCTGGCAGGCGGCCGCGGGGCGGCTGGGAGGGGCGGGCGGGTGCGGGGCAGCGGCCGCCGCCGCCGCCGGAGGGGACGGGGACGGGGGGGGGGGGGGGGTCGGGGGGGGCCGCCCCGGGCCGCCCGCCTTCCCCCGCCGAGCCCCGCGGTGAGCGGGGCCGCCCCCGAGCCGGCCCGGCGGGAGCCGGCCCTCGTCCCGCGGCTGCCGAGGCGGGGAGGGGAGCGGAGGGCTGCTCGCCGCGGCTCTCCTCTGCTCATTTTTTTTATATATATATATATATTTTTTTTTTTTTGTACATTCTTTTTTTTTTTTTTTTTTTTTAGTTACGATTTTTTGTCTTTACACAAAGAGCGCCCTTCTGGCAGACAAAGCATCCCGCGGCGTTGTCACCGGCGCTGCCCCCCGAGCCCTGGCTTTGCTCCTCGGCGACCGCGTTTCCCCTCCGGGAAGGTGGCGGGGGGGGGGGGGGGGCTCGGACTCCGGCCCCGGCCGCCGCTCGGCCAGGCTTTGGGGGCGTTTGGTCTCGGCAGCCGTCTCCTGCTGGAGGAGGAAACACGAGGGAGCGTGGGCTGGCAGGTGCCTGGGAGGCCGTGGGTCTCGTCCCTCCTCCCAAAGGGAGCGGTCCCCGGCCCCGGTCAGCCACCGCTCACAGCTGGAGAACAAAGTACGGCCGGGGCGATCGGCAGGAGAAATGAGCGGGGCAAGGTTTTGGCTTGCGTTGGGTTTCGTTGCAACGCCAAGCCGGTGCTTTTTTCCTGCAGGGAAACGGGTATATGACTCAAATACGTCTTTGCTCTCCTACCTGCATCTCCTCTAGTTCTGTTAATGAAAGGATACAGCGCCATACAGACTCGCTAGGCATTTTCATATAACCCCCGCCGAAGACTTAGTAAGATCCTCTGTACCGCAAAATACCATTTGCATTGTGGGGGCAGACTGGCGCGGAAAAGGAGATTTTGGGCCATCTGTGTTCCGCCGAAGTCCCGCGGTGCTGGCCTTGCACTGGGAACAGCAGAGGTGGACCAAAGAAGACCGAGCGGTCCCCACAGCCTTGCTCTCCCAGGCTTCCCCAGACACGAGACCCTACCGTCCTACACCACAAACTAGGACGGCGGTCGCTGGGCGACGCACCTTTGCAGCCCACCACCTCTGTGTGGGCTGCCAGGGGATCAAATTCTGTCACAGCAGCCTCCCGGGAGGTCTCTAGGAAGGGCCGATTCCTTTGGCTGGTTCATGCAAAAGCACAGAGCTGCACCCCTTCTGCACAGCCCTTGCCGGCAGTACAGTATGCCAGATACAGCATGCCACAGTCACACAAGCAATTTTCCCTGACTCCGGAGCGCTCTGTGATTTTCCAGTATCCAAGCTGATCTGCAAAGTGAGTAAGTCTCTTCACTGAAAAATAGATACGGCTGTAGGATATACGCAGCTAACTGATGACATATCTCCACTAAACAGCCTGGTTTAAACTAATAACACGATGTAGCGCGTGCTGCCACCTACGTCTTCTCTCCGATTCAGGTTTCTCCTGTACTGCAGCTTCAGATTCGTAGGCATCCTTTGCTGAAGGCAGCTAGCATTCGGTGAGACTCCGCGAGGGACCACAAACACAGGTGGCTCTGGCCGCGTTAAGGAACAAAGCAAAACATTTCTCACCAGCTCAGCCACTTGTTCAGTTGCAGTGAGGATGCCTCGATGCAGATTAGGAACCAGCAGTCACATCGGTGAAATGTAAGTGATGGCTGGAGCCTCATCTGTGCTAAGGATCCTGCCAGCACAGCTGTACCACTGACAGCAGTGGAATATTTTACTCAAGTTCTCTAGAGGAATCAAAGCCTGTATTTTCTGTCTCTGGCTCTCCCTTGTTCTGTTGCTCCTCACTCATTAAAAGAAAAGTCAGCCACACAAAGCACACGGTTGCTCTCTGCGTTTAAAAAAAAAAAAAAATATATGTTTGGGGTAAAAAACCAACAGCCAAAGCTGTTTTGAAGTCAGAGGCATGTAAACAGTACCTGGAACTAAGTGGAATAGTAATAATAATAATTAGTCCTTTTGTGTCATAAATATGTGCATCGCTGTTTGCTGTTTCATTATGAGACAGCACAACTTCTGAGAATGCGCCTGATTAATATTTGGGGGAACTCTGCCTTCAGCAGCAGCAGCATACGGCAGCTCTAGTGCCTCCGGCTCCCCCGGCTCTCTTATGTAACCGAAATCACAAGTTGGAGCCCAAATTACAAAGCGTAAGCATGTGTATAATATTAAGCATATAAATGGTGCCTGAAATTACTGTCCTTTTTTCCTGTAGAACTGGCTTTGATCTATCTATTAGTGTTTTTATTTCCGCAGTTCGATTGATTTCAATGTGCACTGGTGCCATTCATAGCGTAATCGAGCCTAACCCCTTAAACACCCCACCATGAAGGCACTAACCCAAACTTAACTAAGACAGGCCAAAATCACTCCAGCTACAGGTAGATGTAGTTCAAATGACTTGTATATCAGATCTCGAGCGTATCCAGCATTAAGACGCCACAGAAAGCAGAATATCGTATCCCTGTGGCTGCTTTGCAGACCAGGCAGAGCGGCAGGTTTTTGCACCCCAGCCCAAGACACGGGTTAGCAATCACCTTCCTTTGCATTTTCCCTTTTAGAGACTGTTCTCGCCATTAACGTGCTGAGCTGCTTTCTGGAGTTTCAAGGCGTTGGGTGCTGATACAGTGAGCGCCTCTTGTATCTGTTTAATCCAATAACATAACTCTTTTTTAATCTCCACGTCTGGGTCACAGGGTTTTAAAAAGACACTGGGCCAAATCCCCAGCTTGGCTACGACGCGTGGAAATCTACCAAGAAGGCACGAACGTCAGAAGAGATTCGCTGTATTTGCACCCTGTAAAAGAGGTCTCCAGGGGCAGGGATGCGAGAGCCTAATTTCGCAGATGGATGCATATTAACACAAGTTTATAGCAGAGTTAGATCAGATTTCTGTCAGGGGAGGTGGAGGGAGGGAGGGGTATCACACCAGGATCTAAAATATGCTCATCAGCAAATTCTCATTCATTTGAAAATAAAAATTGATTTAATACTTCTTCCTTTTTCAGGAGAAAAACTTGTTTCTTTTCAATGTGTAGCTGCTAAAGGGAACATGATGTTTCATGGACTCAGGACCAAGGCAGGGCAAGAGCAAGGAGGAGGTTTTGCAGGAACTGGGAAGATTTTACATATCAACAATAAAATAAAAAAGGCAAAACTTATCCAGGCACAACGTCCAGCGGAAATCTAGGTGACAAGTCGACAGCACTGTCTGTGAAGACGGGTATAAGCAAGAATGGCAAAAAGATGGTCTGAATAAGTACATCGCATTAACGATTCTTCGAACACAAATCTCCTATACAAGGCTTTATGGGGGCAACCTTTGGGGTTCCCCTGTACAGCAAAGGATCCTGAGCTTGAAAAAGGGAGGCAGATTTTGTAAGGGATTTGAACATCATGCAGTGACTCTGGATTGCAGATTTTAAGCATTACTAAATCGGGGAATAAAATTGTTGCTGTTGCTATTACATACCAGGATATCTCACTAATCCACACAATCCACTAAGTTGCTGTAGTTTTAGTCCGTGTTTATTTTAGATGAAATTATGGCCTGGACAGTTAATTTTTCTTAGTTTATCCATTTAAATCATGTAATCAAACAGAAAACAAAATGTGACTTGTGCTTTTTGGTACACTCCCCATCACGTGAACCTGCCTGTGATGGAGCCCCACACCCAGTTTATAAGTTAAACACCGTGGCAACTAAAAACCCCAGGTCTTCTTGAAAAGTAGCCCCATTGCATTAAATTCTCTGATTTTAATGCTATCGGTGGCCTATTTTGCTTATATTTCAGGCTGCCTCGCCATTATGGGATTGCCTCCACTGGTCCTTTCCTTACATCCAGCTAATTACACATTAACTTGAGGCACTTAGCAAGCCTGAAAGGATGGAGCGGGTCCTTTCTGAACACCAGTTGAGTTTAGAAATGCCTGTTCCTTTACAGGGGCTGATTCCTAAAGTGAGGGGCAAACCCAGAGGAACCAAAGTGGTCACGCTTGGCTTTCGGAAAAAATGAAGTGTCTCAAGTTAATTGACAGTCAGCTACCTGGACATAAAAAACTCTCATATATCCAAAGGTGTTCACCGGGATTTTTGAGAGCTCCTGAGCAGTTTAAAGTCCTTGAAAGGAATGCACTATAGAATGAAAAATATAGGTATTATTAAAGAATGTCTCCAAACTGAAAGCCAGCCAGTTTCATAAAAATGAGCTAAAAACCAATAACACATACTCTGTCTCCTGCTGGATGCTGTATGAACCGTATGTTTTGCGTTTTTGAAGTCACTTCTAAAACAATGGTTTTTTTCTTCACTGTTGCTATTGGGAAGAACAGTAAAAGAACTATGCATAAATGAGGTTAAAGTAATCTGATTAAAAAAATAAACAACGTGCTTCCAACTTCAATTCATATCCAGTCATTTGGGATCGAACTTTAAAAAACATAGATAAAAATTCAGAAAGGATTTTGAAGGACGACTGTTTCCCTTTAAGATTAATGATAAACATACTTGTGTGTTCAAGGGAGAATAGATCCAGTGTTATGTAACAGGATAAAGAAACAAAATCCTTTTTCCTTAAATTAAAATAACCAGTATATGTGTGGATTTTAGTCAATCACCGAAAATTCAGGAAAATTCTTTCACAATTGCATTCCACATACTAAAATTGGCGTCTTGTAACTTTTAAACAGAATCACAACAATCAAAGACAAAAAAGGTTTGTTTTTTTCTGTTTGACCATGCTTTGCCAATAGAGTATTGTTCCCCGAGGGAAATTCTGCAGCACTTGCCCTGTGCAAAAATCCAAATTTGTGCTCATCTTTTTGGTTTATGTGGCATTAGTAAATCCAGTTATTGCACTCCCCAGGTTTTTTTCTTTTTAATCTGCTTACCTAGTACTAGACGCATGGTAACTTATCTCTTTTAATAATTTTTTTTTGCCTGAACTAACTATTACATAACAGTTCTTATCAAATCTTGCAATGCCTGCCTAAATTTGCAGGTCAACAGGTAATGGGTTTTTTTAATGTTGGCATTGTTCTTTGCTGGCTCGATCATATAAAATTTGCAAAGAACCACAAAGGAAAATAATTTTCCACCATATAGCCTGCATTTTCCACTTCTGTATTTTACAAAAGCACTCATGCCAGAACTTCTGCATCAGAATTTGATACATAAAGTTCTTCTTTATCACATGAATTCAATTTTCCAAAAGAAGGCAAATGATACTATTAATAACCAAGATACAAGCCCTGGAAAGGCTAAGTCTCTAATGTACTTGCTGCAAAAAAATGTCATCTTGTTGGATCTAATTCTGCAGTCATTATTTGACACAGCGCAGAACAGTTCAAGATTTGCATAGAAAGGCACTGCTGAGTTAAGGTGATACTCACTCTTGCATGAAAGAAGCATCTATGTGCTTTGCTGAGCTACTCACAGCTTTGTTCTGCAGACCAGAGTAAATCCTGCTTATGTTGGCATGTCCTTGCACACATCCACGCTTAATATTTTCAGTCCTGAAAGTAAAGCTTCAAGTCTGGGCAGCTTAAGTGACATTCCCCCAGCGGAGCAAGTCCTCTGTTAGCACTACTCCGTAGCACAAGCCGTGCTTGGAGACGATGCACATTTTGAACACGCTTCTTTCCCTGCTAATAACATACCCATTACGCTGCAGCTAAATATTCTGCTGCTGCATGGCTTGCAGAGAGAATTCCTTGGCCTCACGAGCAGAACGGCTCCTGCAGAGCCGAGATGGTTACACAGGTGCTGCAAAGGCGATATGAAAGGTGGGAAGCCATAGGAGCAAGTAGGCTCCGAGGTGGGGAAGAAGTTGTGGCAGACCCGCTGAAAGCAATAAAAAGGTCAGCGGGGTCTGAGGCTGCCATGCAGAGCCGCTTCTGTTTCCATTTGGAGGTGGTCACTGAGCCGGGCAGGCTTGGCCTGACCACATCCCAGGTGACAGCGGGCATCGCAGTGGAAAATAGTCCAGAAATTTATGGTGGTGAGCTCACTGATGCAGTCAAGCCCTCTCAACTTACGTGACTGATCCAGACAAGCCAGTGGATTAAACTCACCGAAGAGGAAGAAGAGTGATCACTTGAGTGAATTCATATGTGCTCATATTTCTTTTTGTTTGCTTATGGGTCCCTCTGATCCCTTCCCTCTCAAAGTGATGGTGAAACACTTATGAAGAGTGTATAAAAAATGATTTCAAAGTACCTAGTTTACTCTGACAAATTACATTGGCAGGTGTAGGCAAACACTAAGAGAAAATACTGTAAGAAACAAAACCATTCCCAAATGCATGCTGTCACCAGTTCAGACAGATAGAATTTCTAGCTAGGTGAATTAATGTACTGCAAGCAGAGAGAGAAAGGGCATCAAATGCTTGAGCGTCCAGAAAAAATATAAAATTTCACGTAAATCCTGCAAGCTATCCAGTAACTGCTCATCCAGTTACATGATTTTAATTAACAAAACCGAGAAGAAAACACGTAATATAAACGTAAAAACACAGCGCTTCGGTTTTCCGGACTACCAGTCCAAATGCAAAACAAATTGCTTGCATCTGGTGGCAGGGGAGGCAGAGTCGGCTTTGGGAGCTTCGCTTTTAACCGGCGGAGCGACATAGCAGCATCCGCTGCACTACCCACTTATGGAGGCTCCGACAGCTCCTGGCACGTCCGTGCCCGCCGTCCTTTGGCACCGCCTGGGCACAAACACTTGAAGCATTGCCCGCGTGCTCCGAGGAGGATGCCTCGGCTTTCACCTCCACGGCAGCACGTCGCTCCGTAGGGCAGCAATGTCACCCAGGGGAGGGAGGCCGGCGGCTCGCAGGCTTCGGTGACCTTGAGCCAACCTAAGCAGTTACCTTTTCTGGGCCTTTGGCATGCTCTCAAGTGATCTTTCAGCCAGAATCTCCACTGCCTAAAATAAATTCAGCAATATTCACTGTGGCATCCCTGCACTTCTCTTTTGGGATACCTGACTCTTATCTTCCAACCTGGGCAGATACAGGTTTTGGAAAGTTTACGCGGGTGCTTCCCGGGCAGCGAGCTCCTGACCTGGCCCGAGGCCAGGGTGACTCACTTGGCGTTGTTACGAGGAAAGGCAGAATTTTAGGGAGTTTTCTTGCCTGTCCCCATACGCTAAAGGTGTGCGTATCTGCCGTGTTGTTTAGGGGTGGCCTTGACGACGGTATTACAAGCTGTTTCCTCCCCACCTCCTGGAAGGAAGGAAGAAGAGAAGCTGGAGCGAGGGGAATTTCTTCTCTAACCCTTTTGAAGCCTTCAGCTTGGGGCCTGTGACAGAAAGGGCTGGCGGCGCGGGACTGAGCTGCAAGGCAGCACGGCCCCAGGAGGCACACGGCCACGGAGCAAGCAAACACAAATGCTAAGGAGACAAAAATGTCCCCAAACCCATGCACTGGCAGCCTCACCCTGCCTGGCCAATGCACACACATACACGTTGCATGCCCAGCCTTCATCCTGAAGGCCCAGCGTATCTTCGTCGAGTCTCTCCTCTGTGTAATAAACCCAGCCAGAAATAAGGAGAGTTGACAGGACTGATGGACACAACCCAGGGTTCAGGAGCAGCCAGCACTTACTGGCTCCTTACTGGTTTTAGAAGTACCTCACTTTCTGGAAGTTGTGAACTATTTACTATTCCTTAAGAAAAAGATGTCTGATCTTCCCTTCACACGCAATTAATAAAATTTGCTACCAGTTTATTTAAAGTGCCCATCAAAGCAAAGTAGCATGTAATCACAAGGCTGTATTAATGTAAAGCAATACACAACATGAGCTTGTAAGGTCTCCCTCAAGCTACCCAGGACTCTCTCAGTTACCTCAGGCTCGGGTTTGTGGGGTTCACAGGAGCCCCTTTGCCCCACTTGGCCCTGCAGCTATTCTGTCAAACACAACGCAAACTGGGAACGATGGGGGTGTTCGCCTCACTGAGATCCACCAACACAGGAGATCACACCGGCATCCTTCTGGTCCGGCAATTTCCCTGCCAGGTACCCACTACTGGTCCCGCGAATCAAGAAAACGAAGCACCGGCTGGGTCCGGTGTACAGCCAGTTGGCCTTACCCTGCCCAGCAGGCAACACCAACCCAGTGTTGCATCCTTGCACCAAAAAGCGGCTGCTGCCTGTCTCTGCCAGCCAGAGCAATCCCGCTTTGTTGTCTCTACACGGGAGGACGTGGAGAAGGGAGGGGGTGGAAAAGGCTCAGCGTGAAGCACCAGAAATCCAGATTTGGGCCTCTAAATCTGTTCAGCCAACGCTAGTCAGCTCTGATTTGTATCAAAGGCCGATCTTATCACTTGCTGATTGATTGTTAAATGGGCCACAAACGGTTAATACTTTGTGCATGGTTGGTCACAGGCTGCCTGTAGCACCGCGCAATTTTCTCTTACTGTGTCAGCCAAAGACCTGAAGTTTTCTTATTTTTTACTCCTGCACGTTTGCCTGTCAGGCTCGTTACGTTCGTGGAAAGAAGTGTAAAAACTTGCCCTCAGGCTCCCACATTTCCTTGGGAAGCACATCCCAGTGACCTGCGGAGCAGCTGAAGCGGATTTTGGGATGCCCTCTTGGGATGCCCTCCCGTGCTCGCAAAGACACCATTGGGCCGTGTTGCCCTGTAGCGAGTGCCGGCGGGGGGGACATGGGCGGCGCGGCGGGGGGAGCTGGCGGAGGAGCTGCGTGGCCGGGCTGGGTTGTAGCAGCGAGCGGGCATCCTCTGGAGCAGCGGGACCCTGGGATTGCCTGCTGACAGAGCTGAATAAATCATCGAGCAGAGGCACGCAGTGGCGGGTGTGGTGGACTCCTGGGAGCTTTTCCATCCAATTCCTCCGGAGGTCCTGTGGAGCCATGTGGAGGGGGTATGGTGGTTATGGAGGCACACCCGCTGGCCTGCTGGAGCTCAGGGCACAGGCACCATCTCCAGCCGGAGCAGCGGCCGCTGCCACACGCCCACTTCACCTGGCTTAAACTCGGGTTTCCCCTCAAGCTGAATTCATGCCACCCCGGAGCTCTTGGCAGCTCTGCAAACGTTGCTGCCTGAATTTCAGCTCCCTGCTGGGAGACTTAAGTTCCCGTTCTCCCGGTAAGATACAGGTTTGAATCCAGGTCATACCTCTGCTGTTCTCCACCAGCATCACAGCTGTTTGCTCTAAACATGAAGATATTTTTGCAAGAGCAAAAGCATGAATTATTTCAAACTTGCCTCAGGATGAATTTTCAAGGGTACCACAGAGACTGTTTCCACAACAAAAGGGGAGCTCTTCTCCTGCTGAATTGTTCATGCCACTTTCACGAATGCTAGAAAAGAGGCTGGCTTTTTTAAAGGTATCAGCAGATACCTGGAAAGGGAATTTGTTTCCATAAATCCTTTGGAAGCTGTTGTTGTTGTTGTTGCTGTTGTTGTTGTTGTTGTTGTGTAATCTGACTGAAAGTTCAATTTGGCAATTTTTATTAGACCTTGCTTCTAGGTATAGACAATTAGCTTAACAAAGTATCAGATAGGATCTCTGCTGTGTTTGCAATGCCTGTTGCTCTGATTCTTACCTGGTGGGAAATGGCTTTGGAGGAGCACAGCCATGACTTTGTAGATGTTTACATCACATTTCTGACAGCGCTCCACCCTGCTTTCCCCATTTGTACTTTGTTTTTCATGAATAAAGGTCATGGCATTGGCATCACAAAAAATATTGTTGCTGTAGAAGGAATTCAGCTGTCCCCTCTGGGTTATAAAACAAATCACATGACAGGACAGTAATGCACTCAAACGTTGGCAGGGCAGAAATCGGAGATGGAAGAGAAGCCTAAGACCCATGGAGATCTCTGCAGACCTCCAGCATCCCACAAGTCAGCTGTGTCCCTGCCTGTGCTGAGCTGCTGCATCCTGCACAGTCTCTAATAGTTTGCACAACCTAGTTTTAAATGTACCCCAGCTGTTAGCAGGGGACTGTTGTGGGTACCCGCCTCCCAGCCTAACAGGTCACACTGCTGGAATTTGTTTTCTCATAGTCTAAGGGCATTTTCTTTGTATCGATGTCATACCATTACCACCTTCCCGCATTGTCCATGTCCACCACCCGCCTGCCATTGTTGTTGGGCCAGGGGATGTGGTTACAAGACCCCTGGCCCCGCTTTGGGGGGCTGCACGAGGAACTGCTGTGGCGACGGCACCTTGGTGCCAGCAACCCATTTAAGTCCCTGGCTTGTGTGGGACTCTGACCTGGTTGTATCCCAGCTACACAATGCTGCATCTTTTTGGTCATGTTGTATCTAGATCAGGGGATAAATGTATAGTAACTACATCCCTTGACTCAGCTATAAAGTAAATGAGATCTTTCCCGTGTTTATACAGAAACATCCACACTGACCTTCGTGTTTGTGCTCGTGCCAAAATCACCGCTTGCCTTTTGGTTCAAAAGCCATTCTTCTGATCTTTCGTTATGGGTGAGTCTCTCAAGCTCTCTGATGTTTTCCTTTCAGTCTGCCGATACTTTCTAGCATGGTGATATTTTAACTAGCTGCAATATTCCAGGAGTAATTTCAACACCAGTGCTTTCGGAAACACGGTCCCAAACTTACGGTCCATGTTTTTATGATTCTCTTGGCATATACCAAAATCTGAATTGTTCTGAGAATATGCAGGGAAACCAGCAGAAGTTGCTGTATTATTGTTACAGCCAAGGACATGCGACAGCCAATGAGAAAAAGCTCGATGTCAAAAGCACGGGGAACACTTTTAGCAGGGACACTACTCAAGCAATCCCCAATTCACAGAATTCAGTAGGAAGTGTATTGGAAAAGAAACACCACGTTAAGCAGATCTTGAACTTTCCTTCCCAGGATCACAACAATGCAACTGAGTAATAAACCAAATTCTAGAGGAATAGTTGGGGATTTTATTAGTAAACAGCCTAGATGTGAGTTCCTTGTTTTTTCTTGCCTAAAGTCTCATGGTAGATATATTTGAAACTGAGAATTATCTGAATAATAATGAATACTAGTTTTTACACAGTATTTTAGTGTAATCCCAGAAATTATGATTTAAGGAGTGCAGATCTTCCTTGTTGCAAAGCTCTCAGGATTCATGTGGCAATAGCCAGTAATCAGATAAAATAGAAGCAATTAATAAAGTATTTCATCATTAGAAAAATTTCCAACACCGGAAGATTTTGCAAATCACCCAGCAGGTTTTGCACATCCTCTGGCATTTGAGATTTTGTCAGTAATGAAAGCTAAATGAATGGTCAATACAAGTATAAGGCTTAAAACAGTGTCACACAGGCTCAGTGTGCACAGAAATACTATTTTAAGGGAGTTGTTCAAATTTAAACTAATTGTTTCTTTTCTTTATGAAGCAGTCTCCCCTTGATTATTAAAAGAATAGAAGTTGCCTCAAAAATAAAGAGGTTTTTAAATATTAGACCATCACAGTCCTGTTTTCCCTTAGCATTGACTAAGAAGTGGTTGAAGTTACATCCCCATTTAAGGTTTCCACACCTCTTAGTACTTTGCATTGTATTTCCTCCATGAAGTTTCACAACTTCTGCTAACTATGTAGGCCTGGGAGGCCTGCAGAGCACATCTACGCTCTATAGGAAGTGGTTTTGGTGTCACTTTAGCAACCTTAAATCAGTACTGAGTAAGCAGAGGTGCTGCTCGGCAGAGAAATAACATCAAACTCTGGTCAGTACATCCTCATAATTATTAAGAATGGAGGCAGCAGTTATGATGATCAAGCCTAACACCCTTCAATGAAAGTGCAATTCTGTCTCTTTTATTCTTCCCCTACGTTTCAATTTGATAAAATTCCTAGTCCTGGTGCTGCTTGTTGCAGTGCACTCTCAATGTCTGGCGAACTGTTCCTTCCTTTGCTCACAGTGGCCCCGGGTATGAACTAAGAGTGGGTAACAAATCCTTTGTGACACTACAGTAATGTAAAAGGAGAAGGATCTCACCCACTGGAGAATCCAGGTCCTCTTTTTACTTTACTCCAGAGCTGACTCCATTTTGGGCAAAAGAAATTAATCCTCTTTTTTAATTTTTTTTTTTTTTTTTTTTTTTTTTTTTTTTTTTTTTTTTTTTTTTTTAGGTTTTTAGCATGAAGCTCCTTTAATTTACACTTGTAAAGCATTTGGGAATCATCTGATGAAAAGTCCTAAAGAAACACAACGTATCCCTACTGCTTGGGTTACAAAGCTAAGTCTCAAGCTCTGAGAAGTGTGCTTAGAACAAAGAAGTTTTGAACACAAAAACAAATCACGGCAATGCACGCTGACAAACACTTCATCTGCCTGCTGCCATTTACATTTTTCAAACACACATGGAGTATTGTCGAGGACCTTGGCTACCTTTGGTTGTCACCGATCCAAGCCTATTTAAGCTTTCTTCAAAACTAGTCCCTGCTGCCGCTCAGGTATTTTTTGCTGTTGCCTTTGTTTGCCATTCATCTTTGAATTGTTTCCAGTCTGCAAGCGTCTTTCTGGTACCAGAACTGAACAGAATATTTCAGGCAGTCTTCTAAAGGCATTGAAAGAAAGTCTAAAACTCCTTCCTCTATGGCTTTTACATAGTAAACCCATATCCTTTTGATTTCAGACCTTGTTTTAGGTCTACACAAGGAAAGCTTTGCCATCTTCAATTGGGTTTGGTTGGGTTTTTTCCCTTTGGTTTTGATTTTTTCCAGTTTTCTGGATAGATTTCACACAGCTTGCCACCACAGCTCTAGTGGACAATAAAAAAATGTACGGGAACTCTTCCAAAGTACGTGTTTGCAAGGAGTGCTATGCCAGGAACATCATTACCAGAGTCCCAGTAACTAATCCAGAACTGATGCCGTAACTTTTATGTGTACCAGGGGCACTGAAACCCATGCTGAAGTATTTGGCAAGCCTGCCCTTAAATTAGGATATATTCTATTGATATTGGCTATGATCAACCACAACATTCCTTGGTTTTGAGGTAGTATTTCTGAAAGGGGAGGGTTTGTGATGCCAGTTCTTGTCATATGTTTTCCTGTCTCACCCTATCTCCAAGCCCAGCTAATCTGATGATATCCAACTGTCCTAATGAGCTGCATCTACTTCTAGACTGAAGCGTTGACAGCTGCCTGTCCTATTGCCAACAAAAACTTCTGAGACAACTGTATGTCATTCCTGCAAGTATGCAAATTGCTTAGTTTCCAGCCCAAATATGAGACATAATGATACTTCTTTTCATTGATCCAGGTCTAAAAAAAGGTGTGTCAAGAATGCACTCGATCATTTCCTCACGTGCAGTTTAATTCCTCAGCCGGAAACGAGGTTTCTGTCTCCTGGTTACAGAGGGGAAATCAAGGGCTCACGTCCCTAGCAGCAGAGGTACAGTCACACAGGCTAAGGTCAGCGAGAAGGACATGTTCCTCCAATTAACGCTGGCATGTGTTTACTTATATTTTTATACGTTGGTAATTCTTCCATTTGCTGCTCTTGGATTCAGAGCACATGGCGAGGGCTTTAGCTTGCTCTTATTCAGGTAGGATTTAATGCCCTTAAATCTTCCCCAAGACCTAGCCCATCTCATGCACATGGGATTCACTTTCTTCCCCACAGATAAGGCCCAAAGCTGACGGACCTGTAGGCTCATCAGTCTTTCGTCCCCCGTACTGCAGGTCCAGAGCACTGAAACTGGGTAAGAGGTGAGCAGATAAGACCAGGCTTCCAACAAGCCATTGCAAACTAGTCACAGCCTTCTAGAGAGAAAGCTATCTAAAACAGAGGCTGAATTTGCAGGATAACTTTTGTCTTGGGTGACTTCAGTTTCCACAGGAACTGTATACAACAATCCCCAGACAAAGACGGAGAAGAGACACGCAGAAATGCTGATCTTGATCCAAGTGTGGTCAGAATAAATAGAAGCAACACCTCCACTGACAGCCGATCATCGCAACTCGTCTCCAGGCAGAAATAATAGTTTTCCTTGTCAAAAGAAAAACCCACATCTACCCTCTGCCCCTCATAACTTTTACGACTTGCCAGATTCCATGAATCATGGAAAACGCTACCGAGCCAGGGGCCAAGGAGCAGAAAAACCAGGGGAAGCACATCTAGTCCTGGCAGACTCCTGTAGCAGCCCAGGTCACCGTTGTGGCCTCTCCCATGCCAGCCTTTCACGCTGTTTTCACAACTGAAGGTAGGACCCGTTTCTTCAATTCCACTTTTCCTCCATAAGTTCCTCACACACAGACAAGCACAAGAACTCAAGACTCTTATTAAGATCAGGCTGGGAAGGAAGAAAGAGTTTGTTATTGTTCTAGGGTTTTTCTTTCTTTTTTTGTTTAATTCTTGGGATGTGCTCAAACGTTACGATGGTGGAGACCATATAAGTAGTTAGATTAGAGCAACAGACATAACAGTGGTATTGGATACAGAAATAGCAGCCATTGCCAGTTCCATGGAAAGAGAGGACAAATGAATAAACATTGATCATAACATCTGAAACCACCAGGCTTGGAAAAGCCACTTTATTTTAGGAATAATCCACTGAAAGATGCCAGGGCTAGATATGACCAGCTCTGACTTTTTCTCAGGAGTATAATTGCCATTGAGGAAGAAAAGGATGTTTGAGGATGGATAAATCCAGGAACCTTCTATGCCATCATCTTTTAGCCACTAAACTCCAGGGACAAATACAAGAGTTTGTTTGTTTGGTAGGGCTTATTTTTGGTTTTATTTTAAATCTGTAGTTTTTCCTAAGCATTTTTTTCCAGATGTTTTTCATGCTGAAAAACTGCTTGCAGGCCTAGGATGATGTACAGATTGAATGCAAAGGCAAGCAAAAAAACCCAAACAGGTCTATCTATCAATGTCTCTTGAGTACAAGATGGTCTCATCTCTACAGGACCTTCTCCCCTGTTAGCAGATCTAACACACCATCAAGAATAAGGCAAGGAAGAATCCAGAAGGCAATGATAAGCATGTTGACTGAATGTCAGTGTAACTATACTCTGAAGTCCTATCCCAGCCTATGGGGCTGGAAAGGTATTTTCAGTGTCTGGTGCTATTTAGGAAGATGTTTCTGAAGGAACACAGGCTCTGCCATTCTGGGGATGGAGGAAATTAGGATTACTGAAAACTTACTAAATAAGAAGTTTTCTGTACTTCCTCACAGCTGGACACCAATCATTGCAACACAATTAGAAAATCTGGAGGCTGAAAGAAGAGAAATTCTCTGATTTGACCCGAGTTCCTTATATTATAGCTGGTGTGTGCAAAATGTGTCTGGGTTCCGTGAAGTGCAAGTTACTGAATATCTCTGTCTGCCTCAGCAATATTTTGATCTTTACATTGAGCTGAGTGCTCAAATCCTGGAAGGTGCCATTGGGAGGCCAATCCCTTGGGACATCCTCGGTGTCAAATTCTTTGAGGATACTTGAGTAGACCGTGCAAAGGGATCACTTACTGTGTCACAGGGAGGTGATATTTACATTCTATAGGGCACCAAGAAGACCACGCATTACAAAACTGTGCCCAATTCTGGTTTTCTCAGCAAAAGACAAGTACTAATAAATAAATCCAAGCATAACCGCAAGGTAGTTTTAAGAGGCTTGAGACTGATGCAAGACGGGGATGCCTAAAATACACACTAAGAGTGAAATGCCGCCACCATGAAAATCAGCAAGAAAATCTCCTAGTGACTGCGTTGGGGCTGTATCCATACAGTTTATCCAGACAAAGACAGTATAAACACCAGAGGCTCAATTGTCCCTGAGCTAACAGTGCTCAGTTGTTTAAGCGCAGGAAACGGCCCACCCTTTTCCCACCTTTGTACACCCAGGCAGAGGTCAGACACAGCGGAGCTACCGTAAGGGCAAGGCTGATCCAAGTTAATGTCTGGCATAGGGTGGCCGAGGCAGGGAGATGGCAGAGCTGCTGCCCTGGAGCTCTGCGGATGATTGCAGAGGTGGCCACAAATGGGGCAAATGTACGGTCAGTCTGTGAAAACGCCCTGTGGCTGAGCAGATACGCTCCACCAGTT
The DNA here is from genome assembly GCF_929443795.1 of Astur gentilis. Lineage (NCBI taxonomy): Eukaryota > Metazoa > Chordata > Aves > Accipitriformes > Accipitridae > Astur > Astur gentilis. The sequence goes on along the minus strand of NC_064902.1, from coordinate 13,512,140 downwards.
GTCTTGAAGAAACTGGCTTGAACCACTGCTCAAGAAACAGTTTTCTTTCCTAGAGTATAAAGTCAATACGCAGGTGAAAGAAAGGTTTCAAAAGTTGGCTTGTAAGGGGAAGAAGCCCAAGGAAGCAAAAGTACCACTGCCATCTCCACAACACATCCCACCTCCTTCCAGTATCTTTTGCCGCCATAACAGGATCCTGAAGTAGTTGTTTTTAATTCAGGATTGAGGTGATTTCATCCTTCACGTTCATTATCTCAGTAAGCGAGTACATACTTCTCTGGTTCTTCATATTTGTCTTGATTATTCACCTTTGGTAATGGAACATATAACAGGAGCGGGAAGGCGTGAGTTCACTGCCAGGGAGTGCCTCCTCAGGCAAAATGAAATGCAGGTACAAAAATAAAAAAACATGATGGAAGAGAAAACTATTTTTTTCATTTTTGCTTAAAAACTCAAGGCAAAAGAGTTGCCCAGCCCTCCACAGGAGCCCTCCAGAGATTAAGCGTTGTGAAGCCCTCATCTTGGGACTAGCGGGAAGAGGCACTGAGAGCTGAATTTCCACGCTACGTAGACATGCACACGTTTAATCTGGTTGTGGTTTTCTTAATATGCAAAGATCCTAAACTCAGCTCTGATTTGACTCATCAGTTCCAGCTAATTTTCAAGCTAAGGACTCTAATAAGCAGATTCAAGAGCATCTGGGCAAATTTAGCTCCAACCAATTTGCCTCTAGAACATCCTTTGAATACATTTGCATAGTCTGTGTTCACAAAGCTATGTAAAACATGCCTTGCCAGCTGCTGGCTGGGTCTCTCAGCCTGGCATGCTGCTGTCGCTGCTGAATATCGGCTATAGCCTTGACAAAGTGCTTACAGTCATTCACCTTTCCTTTAGTCGATATGAAGTGTACCCTTGTATAATGGTGCGCAACAAACGTCTGGAATAACGATGATTTAACTGCTGGACAGGCAGCGTGCAGGCAGGGGGCTCATTGCCCCACGTCACTGTGCCACAACCTTGACCTAGTGATAGCATATCTGAGAGGAAGAATGTAGAGCAATCGCTACCACCCCGCCTTGGCTTTCCCACTGCAGCACAGTGCCAAATTTGATAGTCTCTTTGGTGATCCAGGCACATGCCCATTAAGACAAGTTTATTTTAAAGAGGTCAGGTAGCAGCTGGTGGGTGGTGGGAATCTTTAAGCATTCCCAAAACAGGCAGCGTTTGAAGGAACAATCTACAGATGCAAACATCGGCAGATGTATTGGCAATACCCTGTGCTAGAACCTTTGTGAACTTTGAGTACTTGCTGTTTGGTGCCTAATTATAGTCCCTGTAGCAGTTCATTACTTATAGCATGTTGGGATCTAGGGATCCTGGTCAGATTTGGAGTCCCTTTGTGCCAGGTGCTGCGCAAATGCAAATGCCAGTTCTGGTAGATTCTGTGAGCTAAGGCCCTGCAAACTCTTACCCATGTGCTGAACTTTCCGTACAGCCGTAACTTCACTTGGTTGAGTCTGATCTGTGCAGATATGCAGTTCTATTGTGTTCTAGTTCATTATCTATTTAACACCTATTGAACTCTCTGCAACTGCTTAAAAGCATAAAGTAAATCATGCGCATAAATGTTTGTAGAATGTGGGGCTTAATAAAGACCAGCAGCAATATAGGCAGAGGAAAGCTTGAGAGAGGGGGAAGATAAAAGTGACCATAAAGGGAACTTGTGATTACATAGACTAGCTACATACATAATTTGTGGGCTTTGCGGTTTGGGAATTCTGTTTGTTTGCTTAATGTAAATGAGCAAGAGAATTTAAAGAATCTCTGCCACCTACTGAAGCCGAGAACTGAAATGTTGTAGGCCTCACCCAGTGCATTTATAAGTCCTTCCTTGTTCAGCAAAACACTTGGCCACGTTTTGCACTCTAAGAGGAGAATACCAAATAGCATGTTCTCTGCAAGAACTGGGGGACGCTTGCCCGCAAAGTGCAAACCCAAATAAACATGCTGTCCCCCAAACAATCCTGCACAATGATCATAAAGAGGGAGGACTCTTGTGAGGTTTGGGGGTGTTTTTTCTTTCAATATTTGTGAACTCTTTTCTGCATTACTTGACTAGCTCTAACCAAAAGCCACCTTTGGGAATGTTCTGTATTCAGAGTCTAATTTAGATGTACCCAATTTAGATGCAAGTTCTCACCATGCATCACTTTCAGAACAAGTTTCTTTGTAAGCTGTTGACAGAAAATGTTTATAGTCCTATTATACTCTAGTAAAAAATGTGAACTGACTAATGGATGTAATATCTTTTCCTTCAGTTTACTGGAGTTTATTTCCCTGTTGTGCAAAGTTTTGTGCAGATTTTTAAACAAATTCACTTTGTCTTGACTTACGCTTTTTATTCTCCATGAACGGTTTAATAAGCTGAAGTTTGGAGAGTTTGCAGAGTGTGTCTGTTTTGGAGTGACAATATCTCCAGGGAACCAGGATTCCTAAAACAAATTATGTTAATCAGAAATGTGTTGTAACTCCTCTGCTTTGGGAACACCGAGATAACAGGTCACCTTTAACTTAGTGACACACTTTGAATTTTGACTAGTGAATACTTGCAACAATCTACACATCGAGTATCAGCTATTTGTAGTACTCGGCAAACAGAATAAAAAAGGGGAATCTCTGAATGATTTTTTATCAGCTCTCTGCAGGTCTAAAAGTCTTATTTAACAAAGAGTTTCTATACTTGCTGAAGTTAAGCATACACTGAAGATAAGCATAAGCCTGAAAGCTTTGCTGAATTCATACTCGGTTAGGTACGTTTTTTACAGTTTTCGCTTAATCTGGGCCACAGCTAACAGCTGAGTAGTGATACTGAGTGTAACAACCAGCACTCCAGGGAGGGTGTGGATGCTATTTTTGACCCACTTAAATCGATTGCTATTCAAGTTTTGTGTCAGTTACAACATGTTACAAAGATACAGAGACTCTACAAACAGGCCCAAGTTATCTCCTTGGTTTAAGGACACCTCACTTTCTTATGGGTGTCCAGAGCCCTTTAGCTTTTTACCTTGCCTGGTGGCTTTCTTTTCACCCCAGCGTGCCAAGTTGGCTGATCTCATTGAATATTGATATGTGAAAGGAACAAGCCTTCCCTTTATTAAACATGGGTCTTATTTGCTCGTCCTGGCATAGGATCATTATTACGTCTGCAGGGAGGGTTAGCTTTTAATCTGTCTATTATTGTAATTGTGTCTCCATCAAGATACAGGCATGCCCCAGCAAGACAAGGTGCTGTGAAAGTTCAGGTTGTTGCTGTTAGCTTCCAGCAAAGGAAATTATTTTTCAGCCACCCATGTTGAATTGCCAGTGGCCAACACAGAAACCTTTTGTGGAACAAAAGCTACTGGACTACTGATATTTACAACACCTAAGATGTAGCCCAGCCAGACCAACAAATCAAAGGCCGAATCTTGAATTTCCTACTGAAGGCTTGATGTTGTTAAGCTTGACTTGCCTAAGAAATCTTCCTTCGTGATATTAATCCTATTGATTTGAGCACAAACTCAATCCTTTTCCTACTGAAATTCCCCCTGAATAGAGTGAGGAGAAGCCAAAACTTGTAGATTACGCCAGTGAAAGAATATGCTATGAGTGGGCATTATGGGCTTTGGGAGGAACAGAACAGAACACAGTACATGACTATAAACTACAGGATCATGCTCTTAAACTGAACACAGGGTCCTTACAAGCTTTCCTCTGAAATGAGGGGAGAGAGGCTGTCAAGGCTAAGTCAATGCTGTATTGCAGCACACCTTTGCCATAACTTTGGTTGATGGTTCTCCCAGTGTACCTGCCCGTGGACAAACCACACTTTCTGAAGGCTTTTATGACCTTCACGTACAGACCTTGTTATTTCCAACAAAAGCAAATGAAACTCCCAGCTCATGAGGAAAGACATTTAGATTATGACAACCTGCTGACACACATGGTAAAAGTGGTTTTTTTCAACTCAAAATAGCTAGAATACCTCTATGAAATATTCTTTCTCACACAACATGCTGTTTTCTCATTATGTGTGTTGACATTTTTCAGACTGACCTCAGCTAGATATTTTGTTCCGGAGTCCCCATTTAGTGGAACATTTAAACAATAACACTTTGAAGCATGCTCAGTCTCTCTTTTGAAGTCCATTCAGGCTCTGCCCTAGGGTCAGCAGGCGCATTCCAGCAATGATGCACAGACCATCTGCTGTACAAGTTTAAATCCCACTGGTCCTATACCTAGAGGTACTAACATGTTGCATAACTCGCACTGAAAAACAGCCTGTCAGTTCAGACAGGGTTTGGATTTATTCCTATAGTTCTCTTATCCTCCCGCTGGAGGGCCTGTGCACAGTAACCTTTGAGTGTGGTTTCTGGGGACTACAAATAAATGAGATAAATAATAAGAAATTACATTAAGTTCTTGCACTCAAAACCTTTATTTTCCCCTGCCCAGCTACAGCCTGGCTGTGATTCCCAGAGCTCACTGTCTGGCGTCTTATTTAGATGCTTTCCTATTCCAGAACTTTCACTTAGGTGGGCTCTGGCTAAGTTACCCTAAATAGTGGTCCATGGCTTAGTGTCAGTAGCTGAACAAGGGAAAGCCAGGATGGTGCAATATGAAGGGTGAGTTTTCCAAGACAATGTCAATGATTCAGATGACCAGTGACCGTTTACTTGGGTAGGAATCTGGCATCAAAACCATGACAAAAATCTCTGCCAGAATATGTCTTTGTCTATATATTTTATCCATTGTGTTTTAATGTTAACTAGTCATTATTAAACTTAACAATGCATTGGCTAAGGTTAATGTATTTCAGACCCAAGCACTGTTGGTCTTATTGATGCTATGTAAACATAGAGGAAGGAGTGGTCCCTGCCCTTGGGAGTTTAAAATCTAAACTTGGACAATACACTTCAAACATATGGTATATCCTGCAGGCTGAATTACCAAACTTCAATCGGCATTAGCCTTAACAATTAATTTATGTTGCACATATGTTCTGCATTTGGGGGCATTAGCCCTGATGGGCTCCTGGAAGGAAATGTGAGTGTCTGTACATGCTGACCTTTTAATGATGGCAGAAGGACACGGCAACAAGCAAGAGGAGGCCAGTTGGGACCTGTGGGATGGAGCGTGGCATGAGGGCAAGCATGGCAGAGAGACATAAACAGGGTACAAAAGAGAGAGATTGGGAGTTTTGGAAGTCTTGTAGCGTAAGCAAAGGAGAACAGTCACGGCAGAGCAAGTTTTTCAAAGCAGCTCTAGCACTAGTTGAGCACCAAAATAAGTGGGCACATTTCCACTTTTGAGTATCTGTCACTTATTTAGATGCCTCCTTGGAAACTGAGCTCTCCGGAAAATCTGTCCTCAACGGTGGGTGCTGAGCACTAGACAATCTGGCCTGTTCATTTTCTCAGTATGTGGTTCATCTGTTCTAAGGAACAAGTCCTTCTGGAGACATAGAAAAAAGAAGGCAGAAAGAAGTGTTGGATACAGAAAAGCACGCAAGCTGCCTTGTGGGCTAATGATCAAGAAAGGCAGAACAAGAAAATTTCATAAACCAGATGAAGTCAAATGTCTAGCCACTAGGACTCCTTACAAACATCGCAGTAGTCCAGGAGAGATGGTGGACATGGGTTAAAGCACCGAATAGGAGTCAGAAGATATGAATTGGTGGATTTGCTTCATCTCCCTGCTCAAAATGTTCTTATCTGTCCCAAAAAAGAAGTGGAACAGGAATATCTGCCCCACTACCCTATAGGAGAAAACTGTAAACATTAGTTAGGATCCAAATATGGCCTCAGACAGAAGCAGCAGCCCCTGGGGTTGAAGGGAGATCCTCTGAGGTTTTCTGCCTCCACAAAACAGAGTTGAAACCAGCATAACGGAGCATGAAGGGACACAAAGCTGAAGAGCATAATGTGGGACACGCTCCCATGTCTGCAGAAATCCAGCCCCAGCTACGGAGGGACACAAATCCCCCGTTTGTTAGCCATGCCTCACGATAGAGCACTAGCGATGGGCAGTCAACCTTTTAGCTAGACCTCTTCAGACCTTGGCGTCACCTCTGATCCCCATGAACCAAAGCGGTCACCTTTTGCATAATGCACCTCTCTCTTTGCGTCACCCCCAGACTTGTCCTTGTGTCTCCCTGGTGGGACCCTGTAAGAGGATTGGGTGGGCCAGGAGGGAGCAACTCCATTGTTTGAGCACAAAAAGCCGCGTTCATTAGTAGGCAGGCATCTTAGAACCAGTCATGGAAAAAAAAGAGTGGATTTGCCATTAAATCGGATATTCTTGGAGGTTTTCCTCAGCACAACTCCCTCTTTTAAGCTAACAGAAGCAATTGAGAGACCTGCCCAGTAATTCCTGAGTTCCAGTCCCACATCTGACATTAACTTTGAAGCCAATATAATCCTCTTGTTCCCTACGATAAGGCCTCAATCCTCCACTGCCATAAATCAGCCTAACTCCTTTCACGTCAGTTAGTGTTACCCCATTTGAAGATTTGGTTCAGAAACTAGGGCACCATGGCGCAGGATCCTGCAGAAATACCCAGGAAAATCTGGTGCCCAGAGAAGTTTACACTCCGAAACAGCAAGATGTGTACTTGTGAGCTGTTCGCATGACATTTTAGGCCCACGGAGTGCTTACGTCCTGACAGGACATGTTCCTTTGAGATCCAGGCTTATGAGTGATGGATATCTCAGGATAATTAACCGTCTTCAGTTGCTGCTGCCAGAGAAGGGAGGGACCTTTGCAGTGCCCACTGCACAGCCATGGATTAAGTCTATGGAGGAGCTGCCAGAGACTTGCTTGGTTCTTGATCGAGTTCAAAGGGGCCAGGTCAGGAGCTGGTAATTACTCAAAATTTAAACAAGGTTCCTAGTTCACATCCATTACCATTTTCTAGTTACATTTGCCCTCCACTTGGTAAACAGCAAACATTTTCTTGGAAACAGTCTCATTTCTTATGCCAATGGCAAAATAAACCCCAGCTCATCATGGATGTGTCCTTTCCAAAGAATTACCACAAAAATGTCTGAAACCCTATAAAGGCTGTTAATGACTCTAAATCTCCACAGGGCTTTTTTCCCCCTTCCTCTTCCCTCTTTTCTCCTTGCTCTGACGAGCTGGTGAGTTGGGAATGGTTTAAAATACCACAATAGCCATGGCAGAACATCAAGAAAGAAAAAGGAACAGGGTTTTGAAATACTTTGTGTAAGGCTCCAAGCACTTGAGTTGGTGCTTAACTGACTGGACTTTACCACACAGCAGTCAGATGATCTCTGCAGCTTTGGGAAATAGGAGAAACCCTGGAGAAGGGTGGGGGGGAAACGGTCTCTGCCACATTGGTCTTTATTGTCTTATGGATTTTATCACAGTATTGTTCTTTATTTCCTGCTATTTATAGGCTCTCATGTTTTGTGCTGCTTTCATGTTTGTGTTATCTGCCTTCCCACGACATGTTTCACCCCAGCCCTTGCCTACAGCTGGATCCATAAAGGCCAGACCAATGGTTTTGAATGGCACATCAGGGGTCATCTTCTTTCTCTGGGCAATGCATGCAAACTGCCCTTTTCTGAAGCACTAAGCAACCCAAGATGGGTGATTTAAACGATGCTGGTCACTCTGCAAACTCTTGCATAAAGGAGCCAAGGAGTTTGCCACTGGGCTTTCAGGTATCAAGCCGTGACATTCTTTAAGATCCCCAGCCAGTGATGCTGGGGCTGTGTCCTCTGAAGTCCATGCTTTACAACACATTTAAACCATCAGCCCATCAGTGCATGACTTGATGATAACCACTCCAGAAACTTTGCCTGAATTATTTCATAACTCTTTGTGCAAGGTACTGCAGAGAGAACGTGCTACAGGGGCCGTTCTTGTCCTAATTCCCCATGATTTAGATATGTAACTCAACTGACCTGAAGCAGCAAAAGTGAACTTAATTCTGGTTTGAAACAAATGATGAGGTTTGTAAAAGTCAGGTCCCTGCCCCAGTAAACTTACTGGCTAAAAGGTGGCTCCAGTAGGCCATGGGGCTAGAAATAAAAATGGGAGAGGTGCAAAATAATGCTGAAATCACCGAAGTCAGTGATTTAATCCTATCAGCATCCTCGTACCTCACCCCACAGCAGTTTCCAGGCAGCCAAAACACCAAGTCCGGACACAAAGCGGAAAGCCCGCTGCTGGTTAGGTGGGCTGGAACTGAGGGATTTACCCCCAACAACGGTCCCTTTCCTGCACTTAGTGAATGACAGCAAGCCTCTTGCGTTGATCCATGGCTTGCATCACTTCTCCTCGTGTACGGAGCAGCCTGCCTTGGAAGCAACCGCACAGCTCAATGGCAGTAACCACAGGGAAAACCCTTTACCTAGACAGAGAGGAATAGGAAGCCCTGCTTCGGGACCCTTTCACAATACATATCCAGCAGCAATGCCTGCTATGGGCTGCTGGAGAATTACAAAGAAAATGAAACACTTGCTTAGAGTTGGCGCCGGGCTTGGCCAGCTTTTGCTTATGGGATTTTTGGGCAAGTTACTCCCGCTGTTTTACCTGTGAGCGCATGCAAAAGGGCTGCAGAACATTGTTCTTCAGTGCTGCAGAGCAGCATAAAGGCACCTGTTTGTCAATGAGAGTCATTCTGTTTTGTCTCCAATTGTGCCTATTCGGGGAATATCCCTTGAAAAAAGAAGCAGATTTTTTCTGTGAGCAGTGTGAAGTGCAGGTTTCTTATTCAGACAGTTTGACACAGGTTTCTGTAGTTATCCTTTACTCCCTATAGCAGCCAGACTGAAAGAGAAGACACGATGGAAATAGAAAGCATCTATGATGCACCAGACTAAGCAAAGATAAAGCGCGGTGCAAGAAGAATTAAGAGGTGGCAAAGCATATGCTCATATTCGTGAGTCCCAGGATTCTTTCTAGGGTGATGTTAAGAAGAAAATTTATGTCAAGCCACGAACACCGCTAAAGCAAATGCCTTGTCTCCCAGGCACCAGTGAGTCCCGAAAGCTGCCATGTAAAAATTTTAGTGGCCATTACAGTGAAATCATCCATTTCACCACACGCAAACAACATGGGGAAAGCTATGTGGCAATCCTTTTTCAGGGTGGGAGAAAAAAATTTGCCACTAGGAACTCCACAACACTGGAAACTAAAGACCGGACCAACTCTCATCCCATCTGAGAAACAATTAAAAGCGTGAAACAAAAGGTTTCCAGCAGAGACTGCTACAGAGGCCTAAAAGATAGTGGCTCTGGAGCAACTGCTGTAAAAACACAGCCCCAGCCCTCCTCAAAAGTGCCGAGTGCCTTGGTGTCCATGGGGATCAGCGTGGATGGGGGGTGGCACCTCTCCCAAGCCTAGCAATTGCATTCTCCTCCTGCCCTTTGTTTTAGTTGATGAAAATCCGACTGTTTTCAGCTCGGTGGCTGGTACGAGCCAACTCCTGTTTATCTCCTGAGACGCGCTTTCCAGCGTGTCATGAGGAGCCCTCTCGGCCACCATCTAAGGCGCGTTGACAGGTTGCGGTAGTTTTCCAGTCAGACTCTGAAATGGTTATTCACACTTTTATCGTGGCAAGATTAGATTATTGTAATTCTTTATTGGCCGGCTTCCCAAAGAGGGCTCTGCACAAACTCCAGATGGTGTGAAATGTGGCCGGCAGGATTTGAGTTAAGAAGGGACAGTATCATCCATTCTGTTAAAACCCCTACCTTGGCAACTGGTTCGACAGCAAATTGATTTCAAAACTGCCCTTTTTCCCTCTGTGCACAGCTGAGGTCAGGTCTCTGTCAGCAATCTTATAATTCGTTATGGGCCCGAGTACATTACCCAGGCTTACGCTACCTGGTAAATAATTCTCTGAGGAGTGATTTCAAGGAGGTGAGGGTAGTTTAAACCTGATTTCCATCTGCTTGTTCTCCTCTAAAGCCTGTGCAAAAGCTGGGCGGGATCCTGCAATTACACCCTTTGCAAACATTAGACGAGGGTGTCAGGGGGCGATGGGCTCTCCCGCTCTTATTGCACCAAAACTGCAGCCTGAGGAGACCTTCCCCTCCACGAGCAACTGCCTCCAGGCACAAGGCAGCAAACCATAGCCCTCCTCCGGGCACGGCTGGGGAGAAATGGCGATGCCAGCCTGATCCCACAGCGGCAGCCATCTAAACGCAGCGCATCTCTAAAGATCCCCTAAATTGCAGGTGGCTATCTATCTCGTCCCTTCTAACCCCAGCGTGAGCCTCCAAGGGGACACCCAGTCAGCGGCCAGGCTCCCCGCTCCTGCTTTTAGCACTGCGGGGCCTCACCAGAAAACACAGACTGCTGGTACGTGTTCTTATGTGCCATATTTCACTTGTGTAAACAGTGGCTACACAAACAACTGATAGGATAATAGCTGGCTTCATACAGACCAGTACAAATAAAACCTTCCGGTGTTTTGGGCTTTTGTCTTCTTAGAACTTTCTTCTTCTGCAAGAGCATGATACAAAAGGTGTATTCCTCCGTATTCAATTTGTTTTTATATTGAGCCCCAGAGTTAAAACCTTCACTCATTCATAGCTCACAGTGGCTAAATTCCTGCAGGCCTCTCGTGCAAGGGAAAAGTCTTAGGCAGGCTCTAATAAGAGTCTAGCAAAGAACGATCATTTGGCTTCTTTTTATTAACTGCTATTTACAAAGCAGTATGTGATTTGCTGCATAAGAGGGAGAAAGGCTGGGGACAGCTTTTGCTCTGCAGTGGAATGGCATGGCAAACACGGCGTGCTCTGAGCTGTTTACCTTCCCCGTCACTTCTGCAGAGAACCTGTGACCTGCCACTCATGGACGTGGATATAAAAGCTCATGCTGTTTTGGTTGGGTGGGTTGTTTTTTTTTTTTTGTTAGTGCGAGATAGCTGACACAGACTGTTTGCTTTGGGAAAACAACCAAACCCTTTTGTTTTGCATGAAGGGGGTGAAAAAAACCTGTATATAAAGAATTGCACTGACTCTGCAAACAGCTACTGCATAAGGAAGAGAGAGTGGTGGTCAGCTATGGGGTCACGCTGACTCTCATTTTAAACCAACAGTGTCACCATCGTTTTAGAAATTCAGAAGCCTGGGGAAGCTGTTGAAGACACAAAATATTTCCCCATATGGATAAAAAGACATTATTAAGAAAAAACAGCAGTGCAAGGGAACAGGCAAAGTCAGGATAGTTTACCTGAAATCAGGACAATTTGGAGTTCAGATAAAATGAGATGCAGGTTGGTCTCTGATCCTTAGGCTTAGCTGATCTGCACTTGCCATGGAACTGGGAAGTATACAGGGACCTTTTGTATCACTTTTATACACCCACCATGTCATGCTGGACCAGGTGTCTGGCCATCTTAACACATGAGAGCTAGTAGGAATGGCTTCAGGATTACTGCAGCTTCTACCACCCAGAGAACAGCTTCCAGGGCAGGACCTGCCACAATCTAAGACCAGCACTTTAATACAGACCTGCCTCAGTGCTGCCTCGAGCATGATGCTGCCTACAAGAGGTGCTGACACACACCCGTCAGTCACAGGTATGCATTCATCCCATTCCCAGGTTTCCCCAAACCAGACCGCTCAGCTGCTGAGTGAAGGTGCTAGCCCATCTCCCACTGGTGCTGCTCCATTCCAGCTTTAATCTGGAATGAAAATGCTACTAATTTTAAAAAGGATCTTTTAATTTCCCAACCTCTCATTTTAAAGACAAATTTTATCAGTATTTGTTCAGCTGAATCACTTGATCAGTAGGTGGTCTTGCTGTGTCTGAATGTAGGCATTTAGAGCTATTTTAAAAGCTTGTGATCACCTAAGGCACCTGCATGGGACTGGTAGGTAAAATGCAGGACCTACAGGAGATCTACATCCTCTTTTAGGGACAGACGGAGCTCATGTGGAATATATGGAGGCACTGTAGTATATCACAGCATTTTATATAGTGCCAGACACATATGGGTAGGCAACTCGACTGCCTCCTATGTGATTCAGCTAGATGTTTGCAGAGAATCTGCTCCCAGCTTCTTTTGCTGCTGAGAACTGAGCCATGAATGCATTTTGTGCATTTCAGAAAACTATCCAAGAGTGCTGCGAAAGGTAATGCCTGCTTATTTTACATAGAAAATCACAGCCTACTTGTGTCTCTGCACATGGGCCTTATTCTAGTCACTAGAAGGGTCTCCGTGATGCTAGCTACCGTGGCCTTGAGCAGGTGAGCAACCTGAGCATGATCTGCTCAAGTCTCCGTGCACTCAAACATCAATCCATTCAGCACATGCAAATGGCGGCGATAGCCATCTGGTGGGCCACATGATAGACTAGAGAATCAGACAGCAACCCTCACGTCACTGTATGTCACATAGCTCACCAGCCCAAACACGTGCCATTTCAAGCCAAGTTCTTTACCAGATGAAAGGAAAGCTCTCTTGGTCAGATAAACAACATAGTAAGTGCTGCAGCCCTTAGCTGTGAACATTAATGCTCAATATGCCATGTGGCTTAAGCTGCAAGCATGTAATAATCTGTTGCTGTGTAGCTTTCAGGCATCCTTCCATGTTCTTAATTTTCCTGATAAATTTGGAGAGATTTGTTTCCAAAGAACACATTTTCCAGCAATTCATAACATAAAACTTTATACATTATGAACTCTACCTACCTGACTAAGGCCAAGAGTGAAAGAGCTCAAATATACCTATACAGCCACTTTTGAATAGCTGGGGAAAAGCACATGAAAAAGTTGCATGCTATATTCTCTATATACCACCCCGTGACCGTAAGTGTAAATGACTACTCGAACCTCAGGTTATTTGCAAACCTAGCTGAAGAGCGAGTAGAAAAATAAATAGATCATAAGCATTCATACAGAGCCTTTAATTAGGGAGAAGAACATGGCTCTCTGCGTAGGAAGGCCATATCTTCACATGGTGCAAATCAATGCAGCTCCATTATGGAATTACATCAGTTTGTGCCAATGACAATTTGGTCCAGGTATGCATACGAGGATGTCTGCCTTTACCATGGAAACACAACACCTAAGTGAGGGACCACAGGAGCAGCTTAACAGCAACCGTATTAATACTTGACAGGGCAGGAAAGAAAAATGAAAACAATTGCTCTAATTGAAACTACAGGGGGTGTGTAAGTAGGGCAGAATGCACAGTAATTACCTGATTTGGAGTTGAGCCAGAACACCAACACTACCACTCCTGCTCTATGGGACTGCGAAGGAGCCTAACAGGGTTTTGGTCTTCCATCTTTGGATAAAATGGTTGTTTACACAGAAACAGAGAAGTGTGTAAAAAGACATGGTGCACGCTCAAGTCTGAGGAGTGCAGCAGAGCTGCAAGCTGAGGAGCTGAATTTCCACCCACACTGGCACCGAACGGCAGAGATGTGGCGCTCCCTGGGAGATACGCTTCCTGCCTGGACAGCGGATCTCCGCACGGCCACAGCGTTGTCCAGCTATGGCAAGGGAATGCCGGGTTACTGCAAATGAAATCAAGGCTGTTTATATGAGCGTTAACATGAACCTTCTGGATATCCTCAGGCTGGAGGTGCTACCAGCTCCCAGCTCCCTCTCCCACAGCTCTGCAGCAGCCACCTCCGCCTCGCTCACCTCCCTGCCGCCCGCTTGCCACGTGCCCACCCCTACACCTTCCTCGCGGCATCAGCAGCAGCCTCTGGGCTCTGCTCCTCACTCCCCACCGCGTCCTCTCCACGTGGCCTGCAGAGAGGCCAGCCTGCACAGAGAGCTGTCCAGAACCAGAGCTCCTAGGAAGGTCACGTCCCACACCGCGGTGGATTCCCAGGCACAGGGGTCATGAGAAGCACGAAGATAATGGTTAATAGCAAAACGAGGCTCCGCTAGTAGCACGGGTGGGGAATAACCTGGCGTGGTGTGACCTAGGAGTCAGCTTGAAGTATCAGTTGAGAGGCAGCTATAATGTCCACAGGAAAGACTAGATGAGATCCTGGAGGAACGAAGCTCCTTTTCTGAGGAAAAGCCGATGGGCAACGGCTTACCCAGCAGTCCCCATCCGTGGTCCAACAAGCATGTCTTAGTCCTACAACAGAGGAACAGCTTCAGGTATCTGCCCCCTCATCAGTCATTGCTTCACGACTGTGCCAGCTGCCACGCCAGCGTTACAGAGCTCCAATCCCGCAGGTTACCAACACACACGTCCGAACCTGTGACCCATGGGTTCTGCGGACCATCACAAATCCCCCGAGACATACAGTTCCCCACAGCCTCGCAGGTTGTTTTTAGTTAGACAAATTCAAATGGCTGCCACAAAAGCTTAATCTCTTTCCAGCCACACTCACGCTGAGTGTCAATAGGAAAAAGTCCCATGAATACGCTTGATAATTACAGAGCCATGGCTGTAGCAAAGAACAAAGTATAATGCAGGCTTGAATACTCAGGAAATTGACTGCTGATATGTTTCCATTCATTGTTTTGTTCTCTGTTCTCAGTGTTATATTAAAATCTCCTACTAAGAATGAGCTTTCTTGTTTAATGGAACTTGTCAGTTAGAGGAAATCTGCTCGAGTTGTTTGATCTATTCTTTAAAATAATATTAATTGCAAATTTAGCACACGTCCCTGTCTTAGTTAGCAAATAAGTTGAAAACTAAAGCTGATATTTTTCAAACTTTATTTGTTACCCAGAAAAACTCATGGCCCATCACTTTCTAACTCTAAGGCATTCACCATCCCTTTGCTCTGGCTATTCAGTGCTGGCTATTCATGAGATATGTTGATCGATCGTACCAGTCACCTGACATTGTTTTCCTGACTCTATTAGTGAAAAGTGATAGTTGTGAATAGCAAATAGTAAACACAGTGTGAATCTCTGGTCATGAGAAAATTCATGAAACTTTGCAGTTTGTGAGCATTTTCATAAAATCCTGACAACCATATCAACTTATTCAAGTGTGACCTCGCATCTATAGGAAATCACGCTCAGTGCTTCTGTCTGCCTCTCCATTAATGGAACTAGCTGTCTATTTTGATTCCATGTGACTCGTAATTAAATACTGCATTTGCATGTTTGCTGTTCATCCTGATTCCCAGCATGTGCACTCACAATAACAAATCTTAACTTCAGTCTCTGAAGCTGATGTACAGCTGAATCTGGATTCCCAAAGTCCTACAGCTCGATGCTATTTAAATCTGGAGGTTTCACTTGGTTCCTTGCAGACATAAAAGAACTATTTAAAAAAATCGGATGCAGTGGCCAGTTTAGTCTCTATGTAAGACTGTAGGATTATTTCAGTTTGCTGGTTCTGAACTTTCGGCAAAAATCTGCAAAAATGGGTTGCATTGGGTGGCTCACAGAAACAATATTTCTTTTGTGAATGTCTTCCTGCTTCCAATTATATCAGAATGATGGAAGAAAGGGGAAATAGCTGATTCCAGGGTTCATATAATTAGATACAATACACTCTATCATCATCAGTACTCGATGCTTTTCTTCAGGCAATCCCAAAGACTTTTGAACATGCTCGGAAACCACTGTTCATGTCAGCGTAATTACAAGTGCCATCGCTTTTAGGAATTTGACTTTACAGACAGAGAAGTGGTGGCGTGAGCCCCCTCCCCAAGAGGCAGCAGCATCAGCTCTGCACGCAGACCCCCAGCACCCTCCCTTCCCCTCCATCTTAACAACCCTGGCAGGCACTGGGAGATGCCTCCCTTCTCTGGCGACAGCAGGTTTGACTATACTTGTGCCTCATGTAATTCATGTAATTTGCTTCACCTTGGCCTCGATAAAAACATTGCCCTGACGCCGCACACCTCCGTCAGTCCTGCAGCACCGTTTGCTGACACAGAACAGCCGACTGCAGATTCGGGGCGGCGAGACACCCTACAAAGGTACCTTAATGACGGGACGTGCCTCAGCCACAACCGTTCATGCTGTCGGGGGAGCCTGAGCTCCCTGCCTACGTACCGCTTCTGGACACGTACCATCCTCCTCCGCTCCACCTCCCCTGCTCCTGACTAATTCCGGCAGCTCAAGTCGCAGGGAATTCCTCTAAAATAAAACCATTCTCCCCCGCCCCGATCCTTTCTTAAAACAAGGGCAGAATTGTTCAAAACAACCCCAGGGAAGAAATCCAAACAGGAGGTGACCTCCTTCCAACCCTCGGTGCTGGGGGCCGAGGTGTGGCCCCCCCCAAGCTCCAAGGGTCATTCCAGCACCTTTGTCTCATTCCCTCCTGGAGCGATGCCCTCCCGAGCCGCCTCCCACGCGGCTCGTGTTTTCCTGCGGCCCATGAAGAGCTCTCTGTTCCCCGGCGTGAGTCATGCCCACGGGCTGGGGCCGGGTGACATCAGCCCCTCTGCAGCCCTTGGTGGGGCCGAGGACGCCAGCTGCCCCTCGGCGTTTGTTTGGGGCTTTGTGCCGAGTATAACGGCTGGGACCGTTTGTCGGAGAGGGCGAGGAGCTGGGAGCGCGGCTCGGCGCAGGCCGACGGCTGCAGCAAGCCATGCGTTGGGGGGATGCCGTCCAGGCAGCCGGCGGAGGAGCAGCCGCAGCAGCCCCGTTTTTCACGCCTGCCAACCCCTCTCCCGGCATCCCTGGAGCGGTGCCGCTCGCTAAAGCCTGGCCAGACGTCCCTACCTGCGCCAGCCACCCTGGGACACCAGCACGTGCTGCAAACGCCTCTGTGTTTGACGGCGTTGGCGCTTCATCTGAGACTGGGACAGAGAGGGTGCGGCTGGTTTTCGAGAGTGCTTTAAGACTACAGCAAGAGCTCTTTATGGGCATGAAATTACCATTCTGCAATACTGGCAAACTATTCCCTTTTCCAGGAAAGCTGCTTTGCGGTACTGCAGGAAAGTAATTCCTCCGGTGCTGCAAGCTATACCAGCTGCAGTGCAGTCCTGTAGCTCTGACCAGAGGCTACTACAGGTATTTCGGTCAAGGGATTGAATGACTTTATGACCTTGATGGATGCAGAGTCAGCTCACGAGTGCTCAGCTGTGCAAACAAAATGTTGCCACCTCAGTGATAAGAGGGGAGGGTGCCCATGCCAGGGCAGAGGAGGGGAGATGGAAGGATGGAGCAGATAACGACGACTCGGGGAGACCGCTCCAGCTCTGGGCTTGCCGTTTTGAGGAGATAGGCACCCCGTGTGCTTCAGGCCAGTCTGTGGCAGAGGCAGCCAGTCTGGTTTGCCACGGCTTTGCTATAAGCAAAATGTGTAATGAAGCATTTTTCTACTCGTTTGCTTCTGCTAGCGTTGCTGGCGATTAGAGCCGCCCCGGAGTGGTTTGCTCACCTACGGACTTGGTTCAAGCTACGCCAGCAAAGCCCTCTCCATGTCTAGTGGGGAAGGATGCTGGGTCCCAGCTCCCCCAGTCTAATGGTGCTTTTAATAATAAGGCGATTACACATAGAGAGGCGCAACTCAAACTTCTCCATTCTGCTGCAAGGAGAGTTCTGCTTTTGCTCTGAATCATTGAGCTCAGTATTTTGGTCCCGTTTGAGGGTTAGGCTACAACTCTGACCTGCAGTTCTGCTTTAGATTTGACTGAACCTCCATGAAAAGGTCAACTACATGTATGAGATTCCAGCACAAGAGATGGGAAACACGTGATAGCTGCTATTGCTTTCTGAGGCCTTTTTCATCCATAAGACTTCAGTACCCTGAACCCAAATCCTTCCCCCAGTTTGTCCTCCAACCCTGGCTACATGTTCTGTAGCCAAATAACATACACCACTACCCCCCCCCCCCCCCCTTTTTTTTTCCCTTCTGGAGGCACAGCAGCTGTTCTGTTTTGCTGCTGAATGAAGCAATGTTTTACCGGCTACGGTTTACTGATTTGCAGATTTTGGTGGCAATGCTGTCGCATAGTTCCCACCAACAGCCCCTGCCAGCATTTCCCCCTGCCACACAACGCTCAGGCCTTTCAGCTGGCCCTGTGCGGTTGTTCCCAGGGGCCATGCTGATCGGGGAACTGATCTAGTTGAAATAAACTGCAAAAACAAAACACAAAACAAAACAAAAACAAAAAAAAAAAGAAGAAAACAAAATCCTTCCTATTTTACAGGGCATTTTGTTCACGGTTTTTAACCCCCATCAGTTCCTGATGCAGCTTGCTGTAGGGTCACACAAAGAGTTATTTGGGCACAACTTGGAGAGGGCTGAGCTGGGGCAAAATGGTAGGGAAAAAAGTCTGAGATGGGAACACCTCAAGGTAGTATTACGACTAAAGCTGCTTTGTCCTCAAACCATGGCTGGGGTTTCTTATCTCAGACTGACATCATCCACGAGATCACCGTAACTTTCCAATAAACAGCCAATTCATTTCACAATTTATACATCATTACACATCCCCCATATACCAGAGAATTAGCTCTACAGACTCCTTTAGAGACTTAAAATGATCCTTAGGCTTCAGTTTTCATTTTTAAATGAATACAAGCATTCAACCGAGCTGTAAACTATTGAAGTGAGACACCACTTCAGTGATAAACAAAATATTTTCCTAATAATTCACTTAATTGTCCCATTCATGGATCTATGCCTTTGGAATAGGACATGCTTTGGGATTCCAAATAACACAAATAATAACAACAATAACAACAGCACATTCCATTTTACTGAACGAAACAGTGATATACCAAAAGGCTCATGATACACTATCACTGGCTGTGCAGGAGTGTGGGTGGGAAGCAGCAGGCTGCAAGAAGAGACAGATAGAATGGCTCCTACATGCAACTTTTTCCTCTGTGCTGCTATTCGCCTTTTGCTCAAGAAGCACAGCAATTATATGAACACCCGCATGAAAAATGAGCTGAGGTAATTCCATCTATGAGCATGTGATCGTCCCGCTGCCACAAATGTTTTCCCTCTAGGTCCGTATCTGAATCTCACATAGACTGACTCATGCTGCAGCCGTGTACGTCACTACTACCCGGCAGCGTCAGACTGTCATTTGTTTCCTTTTGGAACGGGATGTTCTATAATAGCTCCAACTCCCACTCGACAGTTTATGAAATTGCAGTTCTTTCACATACCTCTTTTGTTCCTGAGCAGCAAGGAGTTTTCAGTTTGTTTCTAAGGTGCTAAGACAGGAGCAAAGAGTGGCCTGAGCTCAGGGATGCCTCCCCTGAAACTCTAACAGGATGCGTCTTTTAATAGGATGAAGACGCGATGGTTCTCGGTGCGCCGTAGAGTTCGTTCTTCAGGGAGACAACCGAGGCACAGTGCAGAACTGTTGCTTCTAGGGTTGTTGCTGGAAGTACAGCCCCACGTCTCATTCACAAGGCTCCTTCTCCCGCAGCCAGGGACAGGCTGTCACATCAACGGAAGCTGAAGCTCTGGATGTGCCGATGGAGCCATCAAAGCAGAACCACCTCTGCTTCAGAGTGCCTCGCCGTGATGCTCAAATATGCAAAACTCGCTTTTCAGCTTGATCCTGTGCTCCTAAAATGCTAATCTACATCTGTGTCTTAGTCTGGATCAGGTGTGTGCTTCAGAAGTGAATCCCTGACTTACTGTGCTTCAGTTCATGCTGCGGCAGTTTCTGAGCTCAGTCCACACGACTAAGCTAGTGCTACTCTCAGATTAAAAACACCAAGTGTCAATACTATCGACATGAAGTTCTCAGCACCAACTGGTTTGTTCTGCCAGTTTGGTGCTCCCGTTACACCAAACTACACGCTACTACTGCTTGCTACTTGCCTTTTAGAGCCAAGAGTGCTGGCATTGTTGTATCCCGGCACACAACTGCAAAAGGAGGAACGCGATGTGGTTCTAGGGGTGCAGCAGAAGGGAGGAGGCTACAGTCCCCCACTTGGTAAAGACCAAGTTCATCAGGATACACCCGTAATGCTGCTAAGTTTCCTACTGGGAACATCCTGACAGGCGGCTGATACAAAAGGACAGAACCAAGAGAGCAGGGAGCCAAAGAATGAAAGGATGCAAAAAAATGACGGTGTTTCTCCTGCTTACTTTTGGGATGCTGCTATGCCTCAAAGCAGGCTAAAATGGATTTGTCTTCACACTGGGTGCACAGTAATATGGATGAATCACTATGCAAAATCCAGTGTCCCCTGCTCCAAATGCTGCTCCCGTATTTATCAAAGAGCTTTAACCAAATAGAGATCTTCAATTCCTTCCTAAGCGTGCAGCCATTCCTAATGAGGAGGTCAATGCCAACTTTGAGTATGGTTCAAGTGTGGTAAAAAGAGTATTCCTAGCATCCTTTAGAAAAAAATTGTCACTTATTACTGCCACTGGGAATAAAATGGGGAGCTTAAAGATGATCTGGAAAGAATTTGGAAAAGCAAAGCTTATATTTACAAACTGTGCATAGCCTTTCTCTGAGAAACAGAAAAGTTCCTGAGGCTAGTGCCTGCAAGAGGATGCCCTAAGAGTCTCTGAAGATATTTATTCTGACCTCCTGGACCTTTGTTCAATGTACGTTCATTGAGGTTAAATAAATAAGCATTAACAAACCTAAAGCTCCAGACCTTCCACTGTCCTGCATTGAGCCAAGACCTTTGGTAAAGAGGCTTCAGTCATGTTTATATTTCCTTTAACCTAAAGACCAAGCACAGCTCAGTCCATCCCGATTATTGAGTGAAAAGGCCTTTATAGCTGCGCTACCTCGCATTCAGCTGCCTGAGAAATCTTTAGAAACCACTGTAAAGGCAGATCATCACAGCCTGGCATTCCCTGCTCGCTGCAGACACCTTCACATGCAGCACAGGCTGGGGGGAGCAGTCAGTGCCCCAGCCCTGACTTACTTTCACAACAGCCCTCAGGAATCCTCCTGGATACTGTCTGGCCAGCTTCAGGTAACGCTGCACTGCAGGAATAACATTGCTCAGGCTCTCAGTGCCGGCCCTCAAGCTTTGGCAGCCATCAGGACAAAAGACAATCTATAAATGCAAGTCATTATAATCTTACAGACATCACCTACAACTTTACCTGGACTTACCTGGGTTGATGTGGAGGGCAGTGTTTCTCTTGACATTCAAGCAAACGCGTGCACTAAAGAATACGAGGCTTCTCGTACACAGGGTATTGTTCTGGATTTCGTATTTCTTCAGGGTTGTCTTGGCAACGAAAAGGGTTTGCCGCTAGAGGTGTGTGAAACACTGGGCAACAAAAAGCAAAATAACTCCCGCTTGTTTCATTCCATCACCCAGTTAAACCAGGCTCTTTTACGACCTGCTGGGACGTTATTAGTGTGCTGTGTGTCGGGAGGGGCAGCACTAATTGGCATGGACTCCTTTGCTCCCCCCAACACTGTGATTTTGAAAATAGCAAAAAATGACATTTTTCATTGGAAATAATGGGAAATAATGTCTATCCAGACATCCTTACAAGCTCTGTTCCCTTTCATCCTTCAACTACCTCCTTCAGGAGTAGTCCCCTGGAACGCAAGGGAGTTGATTATGGATGGTTTTAAGCAAAATTAGTTTGGGTGGGGTTTTTTTAGTTTCAATTATGGAAATTTTAAGTGTCTTCAGCGATGTCAATGGGGTTACTGTGGACTGATCCCAGTATAACCAAGTTGGCCAGTTTGCCCTGGTGTAAATGAATCTTTTCTTCATGAAGAGAAGAGATATTGGACAGCTAATGCTACACCTGGTCAGCAAGCGAGTGGAAATGCCCTTCTGGCTCCGCTCCTTCCACAGACAACAGACCTTTATTTGCTGTGGATGAGGTCCAGGAATTATTCTGGAAAGTTTTTGAAGCAACTTTAGAGGCAGTTTCACATCACTTATTCATGTCATTTGCCTTTATTTTTACTTACTGAAGGCATTAAAAAAATTAACCCAAACAGCTGTTCAGAATCCTCTATTTTTTATGTAGCAAAGGGAAAAAAAAGTCTGAACAGCTGTGTCAGTAAAACACAAGCCAGGTGGCCTCCCTAAGGCAAAGTTTGTATGAAATCTATATGATAATGTTTTTATTATCTGAGTTATTGTATTTCTTTTTTATTACTTTGCTCTTGTGGCTTCTTAAAGAGGTATTGGCCACTTACTTCTTATCTTCATCCTCTTCCCTCAGTGTCTGAGCTGAACCATAACTCAACACAGATGTTATGGTGATTCAGCCATCAAGGGTGAAAATCGCCCTTTCAGCACAATCCTCCTGAATTTATTTTGAGGACTTGCATGGAATTTAAGGCTGGGTAAAGAGCAATTTTACAGATCTGGCCTTTCTATGGGGAGAAACTCAGGCCATGGCACCAAACATCTCCCTGGTGATGTGCAAGGGACTGCCCACGAAATGCTGGTAGAGGGAATTTGTTTTCCATGTTGTCTAAGTCACCTGAGATGCAGAGTTTTGTTCCAGCTCTCGACAAGGTAGCTCCATCGTCCTCAGGCAGAGGCTAATGACTCACAATTACACAATAGTCTGAAAGAACAGTTGTTTTGTACTCCAATGTGTGAAACATTGGGGATTTGTAAGCTGCTAGCCAAATTCTCGGCCGGGCGGCGCTGAAATCTATACAGCCAGATAGCTTTACACCACAGCTACCCCACTACTGTCATCTCCGAGCATGTCCCTACTGGCAAAGGCTCATGAAGAACTTCCCCTACTGAGGTTTTGAATTCCTCAAGCAGCCCCCGATCCTGCATGGAGCAAATTTTAGCCTTCAAATCTCTGGAGCTCCTTCTGTGCACTTGCTCTCATGGTCTCACCGTGTGAGGCTTCCACCCGCCTGCTCCGAGCCCCCTGTTTCACGATACCCCACTCCATCTGCGCTCCAGGCCATCGCACCGTGGTCCGAACCCTAAGCCCTGTCCAGCCACCCAGGGCTCATCTGCTGAGTCCCTTCCGTATAAATCCTTCTAAGAGAGTGCTTCTATTGCTATAAGGGAGCTTGCTGATTTATGGATATGTTTTCCATAAATCGCTTACTGATATTTTCTTCCCTGACTTCTGTCCTTGGATTGTGAATTCTGTAAAAGCACTGAAGTGCCTGAAAATTGCCAGCCACATCACAGGTGTTACAGGAAATGATATTCACAATAAGAACAGCAATGATAATTGTAGTAATAATTAAATCATTTGTTGCTGTTATTATTCCTTCTCCTGTTTCTACAACATTTGACAAATATGGGCTCCAAACAGTTCCTGAGCCTGAAGAAACATTTTCAGGTGACACAGAATGCAAAGAAAAAAACAGCTTTATATTATTACAAACACACATATAGCTAATATTGTTACATATTATTATACAGTGATTTTATATTAAATTATTTTGCTGAACTTTCTAATTTTTAAAGTTGTTTTTCAGCTTATAGCATAATGATAGTATATAGCTAAATACCTGAAATTTGTTTATATACCAGTAGGATTTTTTTTCTTCTTTTTTTTGGCTTGAGAAAGAAAATATGTAAAAATGTCTGTATGTGAGAAGGACCATCTTCCAGGGGAAAACACAGCAGAATATTCACTGAATCTAAAGGAGAATTTCATTCCCCTCTAAATCATTCCCTTTTGGTACGTTTTCTTCATATTTAGTAGCTGGATGCAATTCCCTCTATATGTACTAAGCCTGTGTTATTACAATTCCAGCATGATATGTGTTCATTTGGAGTCTAACAAGATCATGAATCAGGAAATAGCACTGCACTTTATATTATGTATTTATTTATTGTGTTAGGATGAAATTTACCTGGGTCCAGAGAACAAAATTAGGCTGTTACAGCCCTTGGTTTCATATAAGTTATTTTCCTCTCAATGCCTATGCCCTGTGGACAGAAATTTATTTCACTGGTACTGAATGAGAATTCTCCCATTCTCTCACTGCCTCTAGGTATGAGTTCTATACCTTTCCTCCTGCTTCCAATTTTGTATCCACTACTAGAATGCTTGAAAACATGAAATATAATACCGACAATCACAGAGCAAGAAAGTCTGCAGTGTGTAGGGAGTATTTTTTTGTTCCTATTCAATCCTTTTGTAATTAAAGAAATCCTGCTCAGTAATTTGCTGTCTTCAGTGACATTATCATACTTCTGATCTTAACCTTTCAGTTGAATTCTAGGGGCTGGTTGGCCATTAGAAAGAAGGACTATTTTGCAGACAGTTTATGGGATGCAGATTTGGAAGATCCCAGTTCTTCTCTGAAGTACGTCACACACTGAGCAATGAAAGACAACTTTAAATGGAATGTGTACTAATAAGTGTAAATAATAAATGTAAAGTGGAAAATTACATCACAGAATATGAGCTCAATGTATTCAGTAATACAACAGTAATTATCTTCAATAATACTAAAAGTATCAGTGAAAAACATTATGAGAACTTTGTTAAGTGTCCAAACGTGTTCTGATGGCTGTCTTTGGTAACTTTGCAAGAACTTAAGTCTCAAAGACTTGGAGTCTCTGTGAGATTAGCTATTATTTGTACACAAAATGCAGGAGAGAAATTAAATGAACAAATGGAAAGTTGATCTCACATAGAAGAGTTATAAAATCATTAAGCAAGTAAAAGTTTATTCAGTTAATTGGCTAAGGCTCAGCAAGGATTTCACAACACTATCAGCAGGGTGTTGAAATATTTAAAAAAAAACCAAACCAACAACCCAGCAACCAAATGCTCAGTTTCAGAGAAGCACTCTCATTTAAGAAACACTCTCTTAAGTATTTCTTAGATAAGGAGCTGTTTATCAGCATGTATGTATGTTCTTCCTGGAATCAAGGTTCATGCAAGTTTTTTCACATACGCCAACATTCTCTTGGTGTTTTCTGACTTCTCCTCACTCAAGTGCCAGGAACACAGGAAAATTGGAAGTAATATGCATATTCAGTTATGAAGAGGTATGACATATAAATACTATTTATATTTACTTAGTGATTTGAGCTAAGATAGAGAGCATCTGAGTGTAGTAAGTTAACCAACAGTAACTTCTATCACTTTTTCTTGTGCACAGAGAAAAAAAAAAAAAAATCTCTTTAGAACATGAATGTATAGGAATATGTCAAAGCAGGAGCACAACGAAAGGTAGCTCATGCAACTGCTCATACAATAGAAAATTGGAAAGCTCTGAAATAAAACATAAACAAAATTGAGGTGTAGCCTATATAAAGACAATGAAAGATGTGCTCCGGACGTCCACTAAAA
This sequence comes from Astur gentilis, assembly GCF_929443795.1. NCBI lineage: Eukaryota > Metazoa > Chordata > Aves > Accipitriformes > Accipitridae > Astur > Astur gentilis. The sequence goes on along the minus strand of NC_064902.1, from coordinate 13,486,984 downwards.
CCCTAGTGTAATTTTATTGATCATGTAGTATCCTTTGAAACAGAATGTTTCTGAATTTCTCCTCTGTGATGTATCTTTTCTTAGGAATAGTCTGGCCATCTAGGAAATATTTCGCTCTACCTTCCAGCACACACATAAGTTTAAAAATAATGTAAATACTTGCTCGTGCCAAACATTTCATTTGCCAAGAAGAAACAGTGCATTTTGTATCAGGATTACATTATAACCAAGGTTAATTTTTGTGTTGTCTCTGGCAATTCTTTAACAAAAACACCTCCTGATGAAACACAACGTGTAAGTCACAGGTTTTGTATGTTCAGGGAAACTTCTCTCAACAGCTGACTTACAAATGTTCATACTAAACAAGCTGTACTGTAACCTGCTTTTAATGTAACTGCCAGATACTACAGAGGTAATATATTGGGAGATGGCACCAGGTTTTTGAAGGAGCTACCCGGTGATAAAGATCTTACAGAAAACCAGAACTATTTAACAAAACCAATCAATGAACATACCCCAGATTCTCTTAGAAGGGAAATATCTCACCATTGCAATGTAAGGCAACCATCATCCAGTAAGAACTCAGGCCAAGCCTCAAGTGGTGCATCACAGCATGAATTATAAGGTTGTTTGGTGCAAATGCACAGACTGACTGATCAAAAACATGCCTGCAACTTCTGTATCCAGGTCTGCTCTCTTGCTTAGCAAAAGATATCAACCTCCCTAAAAAAGCAACCATTTTATGTATCTACATTTGTGTATGTAGATTCATCAATATTCAAAATCATCCACTATAAATTCAAAGATTAGTTCTGGGAACAAAACAGGCATCATCAAAACAGAAACCTAGGAAGAAATAAAGGGGAATAGAAGAAGGGACAACTGACAAGTGGTAAAGAAATAGTCAGAAAATATGTGTGAATATGTTGGATCATTATCAGATGGATCTTCCCTTGCATCCAATTTTTGTTATTTTTGAGAATAGTCATGTGACTAAAAATTTGCTCACGGCTGTCATTCTCAAGACACACTATGTGCAAGATTCAGCCTGGAAAGCAAACGAGCAGGAGTATCATGCACCGTTTGAGTCTTGTTGACTCCTACCACGGCAAAACTTTTTTATTAGAAGTAAATTTCACTGACTTTGAGTAATGCGTCAGACTCTCCTTCCAACAACCAAATGATACTTTTCTGAGTCAAATGTCGTTTATAAGGCTTGTCATTAAGCATGACTGAGATGACCAATCACACCACACGAACATGGACTCATCACCACTAAGTGATGTCAAAAAAATAACCACATCAAGAAAACCAACAGCTTAAAATTTGGAACAGCACAGAGACTGAAAAACTTCAGTCTCTACACAAGCAATTTGTCAAAAGAAAAAACACTAAACTTGACAAGGAAATTCTTTTGCTGAAAAGTACATGCTCAGTTATACGATTACATTGCGGGTGTTCCCCTGCTCCTCTTCTTCCTCCTGAGTTCCTATCTAGGAAATATTTCCAGAACTTGCTGGTTCAGTTACCTCCTTCAGTCTTGGCATTCAGATGTTCCAGCAACAAAGCTTTGTTATTATAAATACTTCAGCTATAACATTTTTAAGGAAATTAGACCGAGTATCATAATCTCCTGCTGACTCTCACCTAGCAATTTTAAATTCTCTAGTGTGGGAGAAGACTCTGAGGTCAAAACACTAATTTTATTATTTCATTAAAAGCAAAAGAGGAAAATTAGGATAAAAATTCCAAAGCCTGGGAAGTCAGGTAACAGCAAGAGGAGAGAGGATGAAAACCAGCACTGCATCGATGACTCTGGAAAATCCCAAGTACACAAATTTTGTTTTGGTACAACACGATGATAAACAGTACACTTGGATTGCACAGGCTTTTTAAAAAAGTTTTTAACCTTTCTCATTTATTCTTGTACTTGAATAACAGCCCGTTCTTGAGTTTACAGTCATGCAAATTCTCCTCATTTGCACGTAAAGTTACATTGGCTTCCAGAAGGTTATTTCTCCGAGTACAGACATCAACCCTGAACATTACCTTCTGGCCTTCAAACTTGTCACGTAATATCTAGTATTTAGATATTAGCTACTATCTAGAAATTAGCAGTTTTCACGTGACCAAAGTATTTCATTGCCTCGCAGAAGTACATGCAATGAATCAGGGGTAGCATGAGAGATGCTCTGTCACTCTCTCTTACACTCAGCATTACTTTACAGAATAATATAGTATCAAAGATAATATCCAGCCTCTAGAACAAGCAAATCACAGACTAACTAATACAGAACATTAAAGCCAAAAGTAATTTTCCCTGCCCCCCTCGAGAACTGTAACCAACACTATCGAAAAGGCTGAATGAAATCTTGCCGAGTCCTGTGTGGAGCCCAGTTGCAAGCCAAAAGTGATGTAAGATTTGCCTGGAGTTTGAACCGAGCCCTCTGCATTCTTCTGAGAGCTCACCACTAAAAGAAGAATAAATGTTAGCAATAAAAAGTCCAAGAGAATGAACATCTGAAAGCCTAGTCTAAAGATCTGCAAGGGACCTCATAAATACATAGTAAACATCCTCACTGATGGATTCCCCAGAGGAGAAAAATTCTACATTACCCACATAGCACATTTTTTACAAACCATTTCTTTCTGTCTGGATACAAAGAAGTGAAGCAGAGCATTTAAGATATAACTGGTAAAATTCAAAGTTTAAAGCCAAGGAAAACATCCAGGATTAGAGCTGCTCAACAAAATCACCTTTCTCTTCACATAGTTTTCTTTTTATTCTTATAATTTGTTGATGAATCAGCAAACGAGACTCTTAACTGTCGGTACTGTTAGATATCATGACTTTGGGTGCACAAAGATAAATTAAACAGTATGGGCTTAAATCACATCAACACTACAGGCAACTGCTGTGGGTTTTGCCACCCAATGTGTTGGTAAGGGATTAGGGTGTTTGCTGTCGATTCATATTCTGGTGCCCTAAGCTTTGAAGAATGCAGTAGGTCCTGGCAATTTTTGTTGGCTCAGGTCCCTCATACATGGGCCGTATGTGACCAAGAGTAGCTTCTCATGAAGAACACAGCAGAAAGTCGAGCGTGCTCTGCCAAAAAGCCCCTAGGAAGTGGGGTTTGTTGGCACATCCCTACCTTCAAGCAAGCAGCCAGCAGGGGTGCAACTTAATAGTTATTCAGCTCCAGGCAAAAATGGCATAGGTCTCTTCTAAGGCAGACTCTGAAAGCAAAATTACAGAGTATATGACTGGCATGTACAAAAGAGGAAGACAGGAGAAAAACATACCAAAGAATCTGCTCAGACAGAACTGGAATATTGCTCTATTACCAACAGCATTTACACATATAGGATACACAAATATAGGATTCTGTTTCTCCTCCTGGCCTTCAGCCCTCGGTGGTGAAACAGCTAATGCTCTAGGCTACAGCGGTCCATCCTTCTTCCAGCTGGTCAGATACCAGCTGAGGGACCCTCATTAGCACCGCATAGCTCTAGCGACAAGGACATGCAAGTCGAGTTTATGCCTGCACAGGGGTGCTTGATGTGGCCTTTAGCTGCTGAAATTCCTACTGTCCTCACATCTACTCCTTGTCATCTCCTAGGTCGCAGCAGAAAAGGATGTGTGCGAAACAGAGCTGGCCTGGTCATGGACTACCTCTTGGGGCCCATCATGTTAAGACCCTATATCCTGGAGCTGAAGTGAGATAATATATGAGAAAAGGGAATGAAAACACGCATCTAAGAGAAAAAAACTGGCATAAAACAGATAGTACAGCTAAAGAAAAAGAAGTGACAACAAACAAGCTCTGCAGTCAAGGAAAGGGTAAAATCTTGGCCCTACTGAAGTCAGTGAGATGTTTGCCAGAAAACTGTAGACAGCTTGTTTTATCCAGGATTTTTAATTAGTGATTAAATGATTCAATGGCAAGCTGGCTGTTTTAAGAAGGAAAAATCATAGAATAGCTCCAGCATGCCTCTCCCTGCCCCGCCTACCCCTTGGGAGGTACAGATCATACACAGCTTTTTTTATGGGAGATTTGACAGGTATTTCATTGAACCTTAGTTGAAATCTGTAGTTTCCCAGGCTCTGCCTCCTTCCCCAGTTTGGGGATGAAGATAGGAAACACCTGCTAATGACATGAGAGACATAGCAAACAGCAAAAGTCATGTATCAGCAGAAAGCACAGTGGAAACCTGGCCTCTCCAGTACAGGCACAATCTATCTCATGGTGGATAGTATACATGAAGAAATAAGATGCTGCGTTCATTTAATTGACATACATTTGAATGGATTTGAATTATTCCAGAGTGACATACCCACAAATAAATAAGGCATCTCGCCACCTTAAGGCATAAGTCACTTTTGTTAAAAGCCCCATGACCCAAATGATCTATTCACACCACACACTTCTCTTATTCTGCTTGATTTTTCTGCTTTTCTCAGTCTGCTTCTGCTTTTCACTCTCCAAAGTACATTGGTTTCTATGGAAACAAAACACGTCATCAGAATGGACAGAACTTGGTGACATCCCCAAGTGCAGACAGAAAATGCAATTTAAATAAGCATTTTACAATTTCTAACATGAGCTGAGGAAGGCCATGGGCGATTATCCTGTGCACGTGTGTGTACATGTGTTCACGTGGGCGGCTGCCCATGCACGCATGCACGCACTCACTCCCTCTTGCCACGCAATTTACACACATGCTTCCCGGGACAGCATGCAGCAGAAGGCTTGGCAGAATCCATCCCATCCTATTCTGTTTTAATATAGCTGAAAATTGCTTTGACAGCTGAATAGCTTCTTTGTTTATAACTCGTTCTTAGCTGACTCTGCTGCATTATGTAGCTTTGTAAAGAGATTACTTTGTCAAGAACTGAACATATATGGTCTGAGCTTGAACAATTCAGCATGATGAACTGCATTCATTTTATATGACGTACAGGGCTGCAATCCTGCTGCCTTTAATGTGTCTGCTTTTCTCTGTGGGTTCCGTTTTCTCATCTTAAGTGTTTTTTAAATTTTCTTGAATTTGGTCTTTGGGATTATCTTCTTTACCATTTCCTAGACAGATGCAGAGAACTTTCAATATGTCAAATGTCAACACATTGCATCTTGCCTTAAACGTTGTACGGAACCAAGTTTTTGGCTGTGTATAACAGGAGATCATTATTACACAGTTAGCTAATTATCCACCTGCAAATATCCTATTCCTGCCCTAAACTGCTACAGTTTTGTTAGTATTTGAATTAGTATTTCAACACAGTGGTGCCCCAGCAAAGGTTTAGAAAATAGACCCCACTATAGGCAACACCATATGGAACATATACAGCTTCTTACCCTGTCCCTTCATCCCTAGCCCTAAAAGCAATCCTAAGTAGGCAGATCTACAGGACTTCAGTACAGCTGCATGAGCCAGTCCCTTGTCTTTACAAAGCCTTATCAAAAATATTAAAGCAAAACCAGCCTGCACAGAATTACTAGCCCTATCAGGGCCTTGCACTGTGCACTGAACAAACTTTGCAGGCTCTGCTGGCCATTGCCTTTAATGCTGCTTGAGTTGACTGTACTGGTGGTCTTTTATCACTGTTGCAGTTTCTACTTCTAGCCATGGCTTGCTTAGAAATTACATTATTTCAGATTCACTTTGTGCCCTGCCCAGAGGCACAACAGAGGGCATTTTTCTCTGGTTTCTCCTGGCTTTTTCCTCTTTCCTTCCCCCAAGTTTTTAAATAAACACCATTAATTCTGATGGATAGATGATATGGTCCAGTATAGAGATGACTAAGAACATAAATTGTCCTGAAGGCAAAATTCCTATTGGCTTTGCAGTAGGTATTACAGTGATCTTTCATGGGCTGGAGACTGAAATCTTTACTTAGAGACATCACTGGAGGCTTTTCTTGTGCAGGACACAGAGCTGGGCCTTGAAACATCTTGCATTTCAACAGTTTTTGCTCAGCCCATAAACTGGCAGAACTCTGATTTTCACTACGCCCTGCATTTTGCACTCGGTGGTATTTTACCACTTCTGAAAATACCAACCTTCTCTAAAAACAGAGGGGAAGTTTGTCAGACAGACAAATCCCTCCTTATCTCTTAGTCATAAGCATGATCCACTTCAGATGATTTAAAGAGCTTCGTACATATTAACCTTTAAAACAAACAAAAAAAAGAGACAAGAAAAAGCCCTTGCAAATCACTGTTTGAAAACAGAAGCCGTAGAAAGATTCCTCACAACCTTATTTGCTCCCACTCATAATCCTAATGTGCACATATTTCACAAGAGTTGGCACGCTATGTGCTAATTTGTTGAATATATATATATATTTTTAAAATTCACCATCTGTATGGAAGTTCTTTGTACTAGAAACTAGTGTCTTGACTAATGAATTCCTTATCTTCCACCCCTTCAGCAAATGATGGACTGCTGTCTATCACTGACAAAAAAAATGCTAACGACCATGCAATACTCAGGTAAATGATGAAAGGCTGCATAGGCGGTTTAGAAACAATTATTCCTGTTGTACTGGGAATTTTCAGATTTAGCAAGAAGTCATGAGATCGTCAGAGAGTCAGTAAATTTCCACAGATGGTTTCTGTTCTTCACCCCCCCTTGTGGCAAACCTGGCTGAACCACCAAACATGTCTCAATCAGCCTGCAACCTGCTCTGCTGCAGGAGCCCTCGGAAAATCCCAGGCCAGCAGACACCAGCTGTATCAGGTTATGACTGGGACCAATAAAGGCAGCAGTGATTTGCACCGTCACCGTTTGTGTGCATTGGTGGGAAGGGGTTGAAGTCAACTGGATGAAATACACCAAAAGCATTGTGCAAAAAAAGAACATGAGAGAGAGAAAAGGATAGTCATGGTTTGCAGAGGAGATGCAAATGATTTCTGGGATCGGAGGGCCTCGATACGGAGAGAAAATGAGAAGTAGAGAGGGGAAGGAAGGTGCGTCACCAACTCGCAGCATGATCTTTCTGAAGTAAATAATACAGCTTTGCACATGCTAAGTGTGCCTTGCACTTTCCTTCAAGGAGAGTTCCATATTGTTAATATTCTAGATGGTGGATTTCCGTGTTCATATACCTTCTCTTTTCAGTGCTGCTGGTGCCTAGAAATACGAGTTTAAGTCTCCAAAAACATCTAAAATCCTTGCCTCCGATCTAGTCTTAGTTGTTCCCTGTCAGTGTATGGATGAGACTATCCTTCTATAAGGTAATAGTTAATAACAAGCTAAATATCTCCCACCTAGAGGAGCACCTGCAGGTCACTGAATGTCAGTCTACAATCATGTAAGAAAACATGAGAGCTTATTAAAGGCCACTTTTCCAAAAAGCACCTTAAATTTTGGGCCCTGACAATGGATCACCGCATAACTCCTTTTTGACCAAAGACACGTAGCTCAGATTAGGTGCCTCAATTTGGAGAAACATGAATATTTTGAGCACAATATCAGTCAAGAAATGATAAATAAAATTCAGAGGAATGTTCTGCAATTTAAGGAGGCAAGTAACAATGCAGCAGAATCAGGCAGATGCAACCATCAGTAAAATGAGTCATTTACTCCAAAGGGTATGGCCTTTTTGTGTTTTCTCTGCAGGACTGTGCCAGGGAATATGTTAGACAGCGAACTCCAGGCTCATACCGCTTCTGACTCCCCACTGGCTCAGCAAGCGTCAGATCGTTGACTTGCATCAAGCTCCTCACAGATACGAGTATACATTTACCCAGAAAGGCGATCTTGTACATTCTGATTTCCAGAAAGATGACTAAAAATGCAAGGGCTGATGCTATTAGCAGATAGATACTTTCCTTGTTCAGAGTGCTTTCAGCCTTTCATACCTCTTGGAAAAGTGGGTACGGTGGGAGCAGAATCACAGGCCCAGCTCTCGGTGCCCATATGCTGATAGAGGTGAAGGTGCTGGGCACGGACATATAATTGGGATTAGCAGGTCAGACCACTATAGATCAAAAATTTTAAGACTGCATCTGCAGAGCTGAATAACTCAAGGAAGTCCAAGGCTATTGCAAATGGATCTTTACTGTCGATGACAAGTGTTTCATAAAGATTGGCAAGCTTTCTGTGGATCTCAGCCAAACACTTTCTAAAAGAAACTTTAGAAATCCTAAAACAGGAAGAATCACCCCAAAGAAGCTTCCATGTGGTTTCCTTTGATGAGAAGATATTGGGGAGGTGCAAGAATTTCTTCATTCTCTCATCTCGGAGACAGGCAGTGTGATTTTGCACAACCGCAACAGCCTGGCTCAGCCATCCAGAGGGCATTTCAAGTTCTCCCTCAGCAGGGCAAAAGTCCACCTGAAAAAGAAGTGATGGGGAAGGAATCCCTGACAGCCGTTGCCCTAGCCTGAATGCTACAAGGCTCTTCCAGTCCCGCTCTGTAAACAGGAATTGCCTTTGGACCCTTAAAAAACACGCACTGTATCATTCTGGAATGGCGTTAATCTTCCTGTCATGGAGGTCAAAGCAAGCTTTCTATTATAAGCTCCGTGAAACACACCTCCTTTCCAGCCACTCACAGAGAACAAAATCCAGTCGGCTGAAATGGTCCGTGTGTAACAGGATGCCAGAGCAGGCACTTGAGGCAACGTAGGCGAGGCGTTTTGGAGCTGCGAGATCCCCGAGCTGGAGGCCAAGCCCTCGGTGAGGCAACACTGGCTCCGTGCCACAGCCGAGGAAGCAGAAGAGACAGTTTTCTCTTTGCTTCCTCGCAAAGGACAATGGTCTATTCGCAGACAACACCAGCTGGAGAGGCCGCTGCCTCACCTTCCACCCAAGGTCCAGCAGGGCCTTGCCGCAGTGCTCCCCAGAAGCAACTGCGCTCCTTGCCTACCCCTGCCACGCTTTCATCTTCCCTAGCACCTTTGCACCAGTCCTTTTTCACCCATCTCAATAGCACTTAGAACAGCTAGAGCCCAGGTAAGATCGGGCCCTGTGGTTACAAATGACAACGTGCCAACCTCGGAGTCATGTTGGCTGGAGCAAGGATTGACATGTCCCAAAGCACAAACACCGATACCCAGGGCGTGGTAAGCTGGGGGTTAGCTGAGGACCCTCAACTTCTCTTTCTTCAACACATTTTCTGTGTATTTTCCTAGGGGTCCAGAGTGTACATTGGCTTTGCTGATAAACTTATCAGTAGCAGAGCGAAACATCCGTTTCATTTGCACTGTTTACACAGAGCCTGTTTCTCCAGTTGGTAAGGCGGGATTGAGCGAACAGAGTGACCCTGTGTTTTCTTCCATCCCCCACGAACGTTGCTTCTAGCAGCGTGTGCTATGCGTCAGAAGTTGGGGGAGAGATGCTGCGTCAAGGTCCAGCCCTCCCCCACTCCCATCCTGGAGGTCTTCACCTCCACACTGGAGGTCTTCTGCTCCTATACATCATTCTCAGCCCCAACCCAACCCCTAGAGATGAGGAAAGGCTGCGGCACAGTATGTGGACGCCGATTACATCTCCAAACAGGAGGAACACACAATCGGTGGGATCCGCCTGCTTTCTAGCCCCTTTGTGCTCAGGGGCAGAAATACAAATAAGCCTCAGTGTCTTTTTCCTGCTTATATGAACTGAGATCCGTTTTTCAATAGCAGGCCCTGGCAGATAAGTATTCTCTTTCCTTGGTATTTATTTTTGGGGAGGGAGAGCCTTTCGCTGGCTCCCGTGACACTCCCCTCCAGCACAAGGGAGGTGCAGTGGGGTGGCAGGTAGAGCTGTGATTCAGGGATGCTCCTACACCCGCTGGAAGCTGGTGTTGCCATGCCAACCCCACGTAGCCTGTGCACAGGCAGACCAGGGCACAGCAGGCTGCTACAAGGTCCGTGCTTTTGCAGATAGATTAGTCCCAGGACCCTCCAGAGGACGATTTGGTCAAAGCTTCGTGCCAGGACCACAGGACAGGGGATGGTGTCCCCATGCATTCTCAGCTCAGCTGCTCATCTCCCCCCCACCATCCAGCCCATTTGCTTGGGTTGCCTCAGAGAGAATAGGACCATAAACTTCACGAGTGAGTTTTCCTCCTAAAGGAATTACATCACGCAACCACTGCTAATAGCTGGTGTTGTTTCAGAAGGACCAGAGAGACAGAAGCGGGTAGGAATAGCAACAACGCTCCCAACAAGCCCAGACACCCCCTGGCAGGAGCCGCACCCACCCTTCACCCGCTCGGCATGTAGCGTCATGCACCGCCCGAGACAGCAACCCAGAGCCCATCTAACGCAAAACCCACAAGACACAAACAATTACCTTTCCTCTGCTTAGACTCACCAAAACGGGTGTTTTAAAAACCGTTCTTTCCAAAAAGCACTAAGTGACAAATCCAGCCCTGTGCAAAGCCAACAGAAGTGGAGGGCCCTGCAGACAGCTCATAGGATGAAGACTCAGGTGTGACCTTTACTGTCTTATTGCACTTGCAGAATCCCCTGGGTAATTTCCTAGGTATTTTCTAGGTTACTTCCTTATTGCTCTCTGGGTAAACTAGGTCAAAACGCTTGCCTTAGCTAAACTGTGGTTTGTCAATGTATAAAATGAAGGCAATGGGACAAGTTGTCCCCTGCTTTTTTCTGCATGGAGTTCAACCTTATGGAAAGGCCATAGAATGTCCCTCTCCTCCATTAGAGCCAGGAAGGCTTTTGAAATCCTCAAATTCTCAACAGCTGAGAAGCGCTGCATGTTGTTATAGGCTGCTCAAGAGGAGCACATGTGAAGAAATGTGGACAACAACCACACTGATTAAAAAAGATGTGCTTGGGGTTGGGTAACTTTTTGTCCCTAAGAGCAAAAAAAAGTGCATCATCTATAATTGCTTTTTCTTGATCAGCCTGCCAGCTAAAGTAGGAATAGCTTTACAGATCACAATATCTGAAATCTCAAGAAGCGCTATAGGAACAAATGGATTCCACCACCCACTGTGCTGTATCCCGGATCCGGCCATTCCCTCCTGAGATACTGCAGTACACCCCAGCCTTGTTGGCTGCCACTCTACACATACTGTTTGTTCACCTGCACCAGACTTCTCAATCAAAAGCTAAGCATTTAAAACCACCGTAACATTTGGGGGTCCTGCAGCACGTGTAGTGGGATCTGATAAAGGGGAAGCTACTGTGAACAGACAATGCAGACAGACATAGATGTTGTCAAGTGTCTTTGAGTCTGAATTGATACACGTCTATCAGGTTTCCATTAGCAAAAAGGGGTAGTTTACAGTACCATGGATAGGAAATATGAAGTTTTTTTGAAGAAGGTAGGCTTTTTTTTTTTAATAAGATATCTGCCAGCAACAATCTTTTACTGCATTGTTAACAGACAGGGTAAAATATACCAACTAACAGCACCCAAGACATGAGGCTGTTCTTCAGAGAGCCTCTGTATTTCAGTGTCTGCATTAAACATGGCAATAAACATGCACCAATTTCAGTGTATGTTACACTGCATCAGCACTCTCATACTATCCATAGCTTCCCATCCTTTCTCATGTAATAAAATCCAGCAAACTGGATAGATCTTTTTACTTGAGTGACTCCTTACTCCTTTAGCGTTTCAGAATTTGGGGGTAATTTTGTCATCAGGTCTTTAAAAATGTATCCACAGTCTTTTCAGGGGCAGAGATAACCAAATTAAGCATTATAACTTAGCAAGACCACTACAGGGAGACAAGAGGGAGAAAACTGTTGTCACAGCAGTATTGCCATGACTGTTGTTTCCTATAGCATCCTTTGGCTGCCTTCCACTCTCTCAGTGCCCCATGTCTGGCTCCTACTACTCAGTTGTCCCACCTATGAGCTATATATCTTCTGTTTTGTGGCCCTGCATGGGCTGTCACCATTTTACAGTATCTTCACAAGTCATTACAATGACTTACGTAGCCAGGCTTGGTACACAGGTTCAACAGTGCAAGTCCTTTGAACCGCGTTCCCCAAGTCTACTTTTCATCCCATTATCAGATTGGTTCTGAATAAATGCCAAATGCAAAATCCTAGTATGAAACGCACTCCTGCGGCTGGCATTCACATAATGGCTATGTTTAAAAAAGGTTTGGTAAGAGACCTCACCATATACTGGATTATGTGAATTATTTGTCTTTAGTCTAGTCTGAATGATTTCTGGTATCTCAGGGTCAAAGTCTCACTTTTCATAGGTAAACATTTTAGAGGACTCATATTAATGACATACTACTAGCCAGAATCAGAACTAGTTCTGCTTAGGCAGTTAGCTTGGACAGAAAAACATTCAGCCAGTGACTCTGAGACATGAACTGGCTCAAGGCCTTAAAATAAGGACATTTGCTACACTGCTTAAGTATAACAATTATACAGCCGAGGCTGGGGATTCAAGACAACAAAGCTACTTAAAGACATTAGAATGGTCCGTCACTGCCTGTTGAGAAAAAAAGAAAAAAAACCCAAACCAGCTAATTTTTGATAGTTTTAAAGCTTCTTTGCTTGCTACAGTAGGATAGAATAAAGTGTCATAGTGATGGCTGTAGTCATCTGATGATAGTGACCTTCAGCCACACCAGGTCCTTTAAAGCATGTGTGTCTTGTGCTGCACTGGACAAAGCCTATAGAGACATACATCCTGGAGCACTCCTGCACATGCAGTTCCCAGAGGGGTTTTGCAAACTGCTCATATGAACTGTTGCATTAAATTACATTTAGCTTGAGTGATCAGTAGTTCATCAGTTGACCTCTGGCTCTGATTCCTAATAATGAGAAGCATTTGACATAAAGAAAGCCCTTAGAGAAGGCACAGGGAAAGAAATAACTGCACTAATTAAGCTATGCAAAGTGCCTTCGAGAAGAGTGGTCCACTTCAAGGATACCCTGACATTTCTGACCCATTACAAGTAGCAGCAGACAAATTTCAGGAATTTAACGTGGAGTGTTTAATTGAGACATAGAGGAAAAGAAATCAGTAGAATTTAAAATTAATTCCATCCTTACGGCTAAACCATATCAGTTTGGAAGGCTTACTAAATATTCTTAGCCACTAATGTGTCTTTATTTTGATTGTATAGGAGGTAAATCATCCTCATAAACATGATAGAAAACCACATTGGCCTGGCGCATTTATGATTAATTCTTTGCTCACGGTGCAAATGTAAATGCAACAGTCCTATTGCCATATCCTGCTTAGAACTTAAATACCATTTTTCTAATTTATTTCCATCATTTGAACCTAAGGACACAGAGGAATGTTTTGAATTTTACATATGATAAATATTTCTTTCTAAGAGTGAACCTGTGAAAATGCAGCCCATATAATAATACACTAAGCATCTTTCACATGCAAAAACCTTCACTTTTACAGTATCCTCATAGGAAACATATATTGGTTTATCCATTTTAAAAACATGGTTAAATTGAAGCTTGAAAAAAGAAAGTGACTTACCAAGGTCAAAATACATGCTAGTTACAGAGCTGGAGAGAGAAATCCTGATTCAGATTCCTAGTTGTCTGCTCTACCGGTTTGATGGTATTCCTTTCTTTGCCTACATTTAGGAACAGATTATCTAGATGTCCCATTCAAATAGAAGGTGTTGAAAGGGAGAAAACTCTTCTTCCTAGGATGGTTTGGAGCCCACCAGAAGAATTTCTACTTGTTCTTCAAATGAAAAGATGTGAATTATTACCTAATTTGGGTAATAATTTCACTAGCAGGCCAAATTCAAGCCTCCTGTCTTGTAAAATAATTCTCCTTTTTCATTCACCCTATAATCTGCTGCCTGCATCTGTGTCTTCATCCAGATTCACCACATCACTGAAGTGTGTCAGAGTACCCCTTTTTATAGCTATAAAGGTGAGCCCAGAGCACAGCCCAGGCTCTTAATATTTGGGAATTCGGAGGTTAGTTCATACTCATTACAGGTGTCAAACTGGGATAGCCTTTCCGTACTTCTCCATGTTGCTGAAGATCAAATTAATTGGTTGTGGTTAATACTGGAGGGTGACAACTAATAAAATTTCTTTCCATCCAGGTGTTTTTATTCAGCATCTGGAAGAAGACACAAATATTTGGATCGAGTCTCTCTAGACACACTTCTTAGTTTTTCCTGTTAGTGGGAACACAGAGGACTGGATATGCAATCTCTTAACACTCTGGTTTGTCCCTCCAGCTATATTTAATCCATACACCAGGGCAACAGCTTGCTACTACTACTAGCTGAAAGAATTACAGTGGAAGTGACTGATGAACCTGAGAAGAATGAGAATAAAGACAGCCTGCAGTTACATCTTTTACTCCCTCTGACCTCCTAACCAGAGCAGTATCCTGTGGAGAGAGAAATCTAGATCCCATTGAATGGGAGAAAGTTGACCGGGAAAGGCAGCAGCATCCCTCTGATGGCAGAGCCAAGGAAGAAAACTATCTAACTCTTCCATTGCAAAGTTTCCACCGGACCAAAAACAAAACAAGCATTCAGTTTGGTTACGCTTGAAACTGGCTTCTTTTAAATACTATCTGGGCCTCCTATTCTTTCTGCAGTTCTGCATGCTGTGTCCTCACGCCTTCACTCCTCTCCTGCGGCCATGCAGCCTGGCTTGGCGAAATCTCTGTGCTCTGACTCGTGCTGCTTTGCATTTCCTAATGGTCTCATGTGCTAGTCTGAGCTGCCTTATAGGGCAATAAGCTATTTGCAGGCTTAATATGATAAGGAATGAGAAAGAATATATTTCTGTTGTTTTATTTACACAAAGAGCAATGTAACTGGCTCTCCCTGTCTCAGCCTTGTGCTATTAATAAAGTCCATGTGAGGAATATACAAATTTATACCACGTGTGGAACCTGTCAACATAACCAGTCTCTAGCTAGAATACTTTCCATGCTGTGTATCTCCATATAGCCCATCTTTCTGGGGCATGTGACCCAGAAATGTGTCATTGGGACACATGTAGTCACTGGACTGACGAAAGGAATTCAAGGGAAACAGAAGCAACAATGCTGCTTCTTCCAACCTCTGCTCAGCTTGTTGCTACTGCTCTCTGAAAAAGTTAGTGAGATATGAAAAAAGATGTCGTTGCCCCAGCTTGGCCCTGGTTTTACCTTTCATACAGCAGGCTTTTATGTAAGGCCATATTTTTCCAGAGATTACTAAGAAAAAGGAACTAAAAATCCACAGCTGTCAGTTTTTAAAAGCAAATAATCACTCCCACGCAAAGGCTGAAAGGCAAACTTGTACCTAAAGACTTGCAACTGGCATCACTGACATGTTGCATTGTCCAATCAAAATGTTAAAAATAAAAATAAACAGAGCCCACAAAGAGAAAAATACACTGGATTTTAACATTCTTTCACAATTTATAACCAGAGCTGCGGTCAGCAACATGGAGTGAGAAAGACGTTTGCTTATAAGTCGTGACTTTAATCAGACAGTCTCACTGGCATCTCGTGGAAACCTCCCAAATTAAATGGACATCCAAATTAGAGACATTCAGACTAAAAATGAAACATCACAAATAAGCTCTTTTGTCTAGAATAAATAGAACCAAAACAGTCAAATGCTCAGGAAGATAACTGATACAACATTGTTCCCCTGGGCGTCTTTGTTAGCGATTAACCCAGTGTGTTTTAAATGCCTAAAACAATTGAAACTAGTGGACAAGCTATTCTAGTCCTCTGGGCATGAACTGTCCTAATCTCTGCTCACCAGGTCTCCCCACAGCCACATCCTTCTAACGCCCCGCTTCTTCCTTCCAGCCTCCAGCTGGTGACTCACTTTATTGAATCAGCGCAGCCATCAGGATATTCACCTACCAAATCAGAGCAACCCTTGATCTTGCTGCCGTGACCTCTGCCGTGCCTATTCCCAACTTTTGTTTATTACTTTCACTCATTGCGCCAAATCTAAACTTAGACCGTCAGCACTTCGAGGCAAAGCTCTTACGTGTGGCACGAAGTGCCCCCGTCACACAGTCTCTGCACAGCTTATGTCAGCGTGTCTTAACTGCCCGAAGGGATGAAGGAAAGAAAGGACCACAGTCCTCAGGCCTGATTAGGTTTGAAATCAAGGGTAAAACTTCCACTGGCATCAACAGTGCTAGATCAGGCAGGAAGGGACTGATCCTGAAGGTACTGCTAACTGCCTCTTGAAGGGTCTGCATCTGCTCTACGGTGAGGGATTTCATCTTGCAGATTAAAGTCTTAAAGCCAACAAACCATTTTAATAAGAACCGTGAAACTCCTCCAGCAACACTTGTTAGAAAGTTACCTGTCATGAAAGACACACAGCATTAAAGACTCTTGAGATGTAGGGGTCACCAGAGGGTATTCTATCTTTCTCTGTATTTTCTCCAGAAAGAATAAAGGAGACGGAAGATAAAAAGTGAGATTATGTCACAGCAGAGGAATGTTTCTACTTCTAGGAAGATAAGCCTTTTCCACTTAAGTCAAGTAATCTTCAAAAGATGACTATAATAAGCTGCATTGCCATGCACTCTACCGAGTTTTGCATAGTCTCTCCACTTCCTCATCAATATTACTCTTGTATTTTATGTAAAAATAATACATTATATAGCTCAGCTGATCTTAAGATGCTCTCCAAGTCCAGTTACTAAATAGAATAAAGAAGAACATCAATGTAAGTGGCAGGACTTTTGATTATGTCAGACTGACAACAGATACTTTAAGAAAGAAAACAGTCAAATCACATCTTGGACATAGTGTTCGATTATCTATGGATGGATTATCTGGGCCATGGATTGACGCACTCTGTCTTCCCCCTACAGCTTCGGCTGCATCACAGCCAGGACACAGACTCGCACCTGCTGAGTTTCTTGGTGCCTAAGGTTATCCCTGTGCTCTAAGGAGAAGCACCTACTACATTTTAAAAGATGAACACAAGGAATAGTCACTGTCCCAGTGGCACATGTTTTGTATTAGCTGTGGGTAATCTCCCCCCTCCCTCTCCCTGCCCTTCTTCATTATCTGGATAACTGGCTGCAGACCTTCTCTGACAGTGGTTTTGGTAGTCATCACAGGGACATATTACGAAAGAAGGAGCTCAATCATGCTAATATCTTAACTATAAGAACAGAAAGGCTGCATAACACAAAGTTTCTGCCTTCCAGGTCCCTGTATTTCAGATCTTGTTCTGCATTCAGCAGTCAACGCTGACACTTTTACACAGGCCAGGCTCCCTCCTCCACAAAGATCATCAGCCCAAGATTTGTCTAGAGGAAATTGGCACTTAAACATGGATTTTGGTGAGGTTTGATGATGCAGAACTGTACCAAAGCAGTACCCTGCAGAAAAGCAGGGTATAGGCAGCAGTGACCTCCAGTTCCCTTTGCAAACGTCTTGTTGCAAAGGTGCTCTATTTGTATTTACGCTGATAAGCGACAGAGGGGCTCCAGGGTGCTGAGGCACTTTTTGGCCTCTATAGTAGCAGAAAGTCCTTGCTCAGTGGGGTGGAGCTGGGAGCCTCAGGCTAAAAAAACTGGCTGGTCACTATCCAGACCACAACGATTTCAAAACATATGGTACCCATGGGCTGGATCTATCCACTTGCAACACATTGCTTTCTCCCTATGCCATGTACTGTCTTCCAAAAATCCCACAATTGCTTCTATTGCAACTTAGCACAGCTCCCTCCTCTGAAGGGAAAACACACATCACTTTTGGACCACATCTGATACAATGATTCTGTTCACAGTTTCCAAACTCCCTTTAACCATACCCCAGGGAGTCAGCAAAGAGATAAATCACACTGAGCCACACAAACACCTTCTCCACACTGCATTCATAGCTATCCAGAGAGAAAGAGAGCACACACACCGCAGGATGCAGGATCTGACTCAGAGATACCTAGGATGAGTCGGCTGAGGCACCAGGAACATCTCAGACCTGAGGAATTAACCTGTTTCATTGGAGCTGAACAAGGACCTCAGCCCATGCAGGCTAGAGTAACAACAGCAAAAGCATATTTTTGCATTATTTATCCAACAACATAAACATATGTAACATTATTTCAGGATATCTCTTCTTAGCTCTACTGTCCTCTATGGGAGATGGAAGAAGCAAGGCTTGTAGTCATTTGGGAATAAAAGGAGGTAAAGAGTTAGTTAGAAAAAGCACATGTAGGTGTTATTAGGTAACAGTAGATCCTTCCTTTCCTAGATTCTAGTTTTCTGATTCTGATAAAGTTGTTCCCTCTGTTAGACTGTTATTTATCTGAGATTTGCTTATTTACTTGGCTATTAACAGTCAGGTGCACAAGGGGCTGTACCTTTCTTTCTACCGGGTACAGTCCCCGTGAGCTTCCAAAGGAAAGTCCCCCCTGTATCAGCTACCACACATTCAGTTCAGGACTGTGACTTCTCCGAAATATCTAGTGATATAAATTCTTGGTACAAAGGGGGAAGGAGCCTTATGCCATACATGTGGGAGCATGGGTACACAGAGATAAAACATGTCGGCTTCAGGAGACTTGTAACGGCAATTTTTTTTACATTGCTTTCATCATCTAAATGTCTATATATGGGGTGTTACTGGAAATCATGTGACTTCCTGAAGTTCAGCTTCCCCTGCTTGTAAACATGTCTAAGAATTTCACTTTCTGATTGCTGGAAACTAAAAGTGAGGTACTTCTCAGTAAACTTTTCCTTTAAAAAAAAATATATGTTCATGAAAATAATTTTCTTAATTTATGCTGATCTTATAAAACTGCAATATTCAGCCATAACCTTCCTCTACAAAGCTGGGATGCACTGGCACAAAAGTATGAAATTTCATAAATTTCATTATTTATGACATTGTCATCAACAACAAAAAATACCTAAATGAAATTCTAATAATTAAGTGCACTCAGCTGCATTTTCTCTGAGAATTTGTGCATGCTCCGATTGTGGGAGAACTGACTCATTCTTTATGAAGAGAATGCAGTATAAATCCTGCTAATTATTTGTGCTGAGAGTGGTATCTACAATTCATTTATTATATGAGAGTTACAGGGCTTTAGTACTTTTTCAGTAAAGTACCATTAATATTGCAGTTGGCTACAGTACAGGCACTCTGCAAGATCTGGAGAAATCATGTTTCAGATTGGGTGGAAATGCTTTAAATATACTTTTGTTCAACATATCTTAGTATTTCTTCTTTGAACGTTCTCCCCCTTCAAATAAAACAATCTCAGCAACTCCAGCAGGACAAAAAAGCTGCAGCTGGAATTCAGAAATAGACATCATGCGGCACCAAGAAATATTGTGCGTTGTTAAAGGATTCTTTGAAGGAGTGCAGGACTGGAAGTGACTCCCCTGCCATTTATTAATCCCCTATTATTAAAGGCCACATTCCAGGATAACTCTCAGAACTAGCTAACAGGTTGTTAATTAGTAGTCACTATTATATAAAATTAGAAACAAGGGAATAACAACACAACAGAAACCGTGACACGTGTTAGACCCCACCCAGATCATTTCACAAATGGTCTCTCGTGTTGAGAATACGGCCCATGCCTGGATCTGCCATGAGTCTGCCCAGTTCCACCACTGGGCCAGCCACAGCAGAAAAATCTATATGTAGCAGTATGTGTTTGTATAAACTAAGAAAAGATGGCAGTATACAGGGAAAAGGAAAGGAGAGGGGAGTTGAGGAAAGCAACACATGAGATGATGCAAATTACATCAAGCTTGAAAGAACTTGTCAAAGCCTTATCCTGCTATAGATCAGTTGCTGTAGTTAGCTGAGCTGCTCCACCTTTCCGATAAACTAAAATGAAACCCACTTAATTTCAGTGCCATTCGTATCCAAACTTATGTGTATGTCTGGCTGTCTCTAGGATATACATTAGGAAACTAATGGAAAGCACCCGATAGCATCAGTCAGATAAGATGGCTGATGTTCCCTCTACAGCCCAAAAATGTTGTTAAAATACAAAATAATATTTTGGGCTGAGATGACTCAGAAATCAGCATCAACTTGCCAACTTGGAAGGCCCTAGGATGTTTGCTTCAAATAGTATCTTGGTAACAAATTTGTATGTCACATTCACATACACAAATCCATACATAATGGGATTAAAAGTCAGCGCTCCTTATGAGAAGCCGTTAATGCTGAAATACAAAAAAAGTCTGCTGGCTACAAACAGAAAACTTATAATCCAAAGGTGCTTCATTCAGTGAATTGATCTGTTTCTACAGCTCTGCTCCATAATAGCCTTGTTACAAGAAGACCCCTCCCCTCTTTTTTTTTTTTTTTTCCATGTTTTTTACCTGGCATTTTTATCATGCCTGGCCTCAACTGGAGGCATTACTTTTTGGGTAAAGGACTTATTCTGAAGACTTACAGATTTTTCATAGGCTGAAAACAGGTTTTTTTTCTTGTCCAGGAAAAGTTCCCTTTGGTATCTTGGAGCTCCATTAGGAGGACAGGAATGAGCTGTTACATTACGTATTGACAACTGGCATGTGAACCTGATAACAGTTTAAGGGTGCCATCACAGAGATGAGCTCTATATTCAGCAGTAACAGGAAGAATTAAGAACGGGAATAGTTAGACTGCATGTGAGAATCAAAAATTCCCGCCAGTCCTCTAGAAAAATTTCCCTGCAAAGAGGATGCCATATACTTTGAAATGTTTACAGATAGCATCAAGGAAAAAACCAAACAAATCTACTAACAGAAGTATGTTGGAGATTAAGTGTACCTAAAGAGATGGACTAGGTCAGCTATAGGGGTAGATTATTACTGTACTGAAGCCACCAACCACTTGAGTCATGACACAAGCTGGCCATGAATATCCTGTAACATGACCCTAGACCCTTTCTTTGCCTTGCACAGTCATTCGTCACACATGAAAACTATAACAATTTCAAACACGATGACGAGTTCTGTACTTTTTTCCCCATGCGTTGTTTTGCAGACTGGAAGAAGATATTTGGGGAAATGTTTGGGAAACTAAAGTCACATGCTTTGATATGAAAAACCAACCTGCCTGAAATTATATATTCTGAGCTCAGCATTAAACAGAAGTTATCAGTTTCTTAAAAGAAAACACAGTATGCTTTGGAAGTTAAAACAAACTTCCACATGATGGGAACAGAAACCTCATACTCTGTGCATTTGACGTGAAATACAGAAACCTCTGATTCAGAGTTCAGCATGTTTCAATGGATTCCAAATAGCCTTAAGGGCAGCTCCAAAACTAAGGTAATTATGAAAATAAAACCTTGGATTTCTCAAACAAACCAAAGGCTTGGTTTAAACCCTGGAAAGAAACTTGTGGAGACTAGTCCATGCTGGATCACCAAAACTGGAGATATGGGCTAGGTCTGCACCAATCTGGTCACGTCTGAAGCACGTCTGTGAACAATCTCTACGGCTTGCACTTAAGAGATACGCACATAAAGCCTTAAGTGAGTCTTACCTGCAGATTGATTCAGTCTGGAGCAACCTGCAAAATTAGATGCCTTCAAGAGCAAAGCCCCCAGGGCCCTTGACACAGAGGCCTGAAGATTAGGCATCATTTGCTTGACCAATTAGCTGTTATTTGAAGCTGTACAAGCTTGGTATAAATTCATTTAGTCATAAAAAGGTTCACAGAATCTTTATCTTGCTAGAAACAAGCAGCAGCAGAGAGTTTCCTTGCTCAGAAAGTCCCTAGATCTTGACCCACCAGTGGATTTAAGGTTCAAGAAAACCTTCCTCTCCTTGTTCTCTGGGTCTCGCTCACAACTCTGTCTCCTGGTTTCCTCTCTCTCTAGCATCTATGGCTCTGGGTCAATATTTTAGACCGTGTAATAGTCATTAGGGCAAACAGGCAACTTGGTTCTGCCTTGGCCTGTGGCTGGTGCTGGCTCACAGCACCTTGCTCGGCACTGGAACAGGACCAGTCCCTCCATCTTTGAGCCTGAGAGACAGCACCCAGGAAATCCAGTGGCTGCAGCTGGCTGCAAAAACCTCCTTGTCCACGAATACCTCTCAACATAACATTATTAAATAAATACCACACAATGTTATTGACTTTACCGCTATGTTGTACCTAGCACGTAGCCACAGCTAGGTATTGCACCACACAGACCTAATGTTTGCTTTTTAACGATGGTCTGTGTTGGCTTATCAACCTCCAGGCCCATTTCACACCCCTGACTTGAACCTGCCCTATTGCTGTACTCCTTCCTAATTGCCTAAAATCTATTGCTTGTCTCCTCCGTGCCCTGGGATTGTTCAAGATACTCATTTCATGCTGCTGACGCTCCTTTTGTACTGACACTAGTTTGGTATTATAAAAGCCCATGTGACTTACCAGCACTCTGTTTATTTTCTGTGATTTCCACAGAGTTCAGCAGGTTTCCACAAACCTCAGAGCTTGGCTTACAAGGAGACTTGTACTGCAGAGACCCTGACACGGGAAGTGTGACAGCAATCCAATGCTCACAAGGTGGTTCTGTGGGGCTTTCCAAGAAATAGGGCTCCTATCAGCACCTGAGGCACTGCAAGTCCCTGATCTGGGCTGAACATTTATACCACTAACAACTGCTTATTACTGCTGATGTGAAAAATCTCCAATATTCAACTTTTAGAGTCCTTCACCAAACATTCCTAAAACCTAAAATGTTTTTCTTGATAATGACAAGATATAAAATTAGTTAGCGTAAGGTACACTGATTTTCTGGTCTGCTTATATTTTCCACTTTTTTTTTTTTTTTGAAGTATGAATATTATAAAGGAAACCACCAAAGTTCCAAATAACAGTAGTTTACTCTTAACACATGTAAATTCAGGGCCTATCTTTAGTAGGTTTTGAAACTCAAGGACAGTAAAGGATGCCATTTGGACACTCACTCAAAGACAGCTACCTTACTTCTGTGCATACATTAGCTGTGCAGACCTTACTCTGGCCACACGTTAACTCCACCAAAACCTAGGTTAGCTTTCACATCAAGGTATCCAGCTCAGCACCAGGGGCTTCTCACAGGGAAGGAGTGCAAGCATGTCCTTCAAACCTCTTGGGAGAGGAATTTGACCTTCTAAGTTAAATTCTAAAACTTCACTACAACCTTAAGAAACCTCCATCTCTTCCCACTGACGCTGTTGAATCTTGTTTTTGCTTGGCAGATCCTGTTTCCCACAGACCTGCCTCTCCTCCCCTTCTCCTTGCCCCACATCCTTCCCTCCAGAGTTTTCCTTGCTCCCATCTCCCTAATCATCTTGGGCTCATTTCCAGAGATCTACTCTTAAAAACACAGCAGCATGCTGTAAACAGGCTAGTCTTGGTCAGATTTAAGACTTGCTCGAGTTTCTGTTTCTGAGGCAGGAGATGGGGAAAAAGGGTATTCCAAGGGGACCCCCTTGATGTAACCATTAATCTGTCTACATCAGCAGTTCCTAAGCTTGTCAGCTTGCAACCTCGTTTCCAGGCTCATGACCTCTCTTCCATCAGCGGTCCTTGGGGTGGCAACCCTAACTTTGGAAACTTCTCATCTGGATCAGTCAAAAGTGACACCTCAAGAATGACTTTCTAGTCAGTGCCATGTTTGTTTATGCTCCTGAGTGGCATGATTACCCCGAAGTTCAGGTTCAGACTTGTCTCTTTGCTTGTTTGTAAGTCTGGAAAGAATTTCTGGGTGTCACTCAGCCAGCAGATAGCGAACTCTGTAACTTTTGACTGTTCTGGTTAAAGACAATTATATCCCAACTGACCTGGTATGGCATTAGGCACTTGGCTGCAAAGTGCAGCTGTGCCTGGATGAAGCAAGGATTTTGCTTCTCTGCAGAGTCTGGAAACATCATCGTTTTCTCTACTTGCACGTCACAATAATTCAGATATAAAAGTTACTATACCCAAATCACTCCTTATACAGTAACATGGTTTCCTCTACTACATCCTGCATCCTCACTTCTTCACATGCATGCAATTGGATGAACCCTCATAGCTGTTTTTCTGCACATCAGTTTGTCTTTCTCTTTATGGTCATTGAGAATGTGCGGTTAGTGAAAATTTTAATATTCAGATTTCTAGTTCTACTTTGTCGTCTTTGCTTACTGATAAAAGCCTGGGGGGGGGGGAAGATACAACTGCAAAGTGGTTTGAACAGATCTTGAAAACACTACTAAAAATGCTAAACTTTGAGAATGTTTGCAGTTTGGATGTGCTACAGCTAGTCCTGCTTTGGAATTTCCCTGGAATTAGAATCACTGGAAATTTTTCAACTACCTGTTCCTCCTATTTTCGCATCATAACCCTACTCAGCCTACATGTCTCTGTAGACGTGGTTCCACTCCTGCATTAAAGACCAGTTCCTTTAGCTTTCCTGCCCACAGATTCCCTCTCACTTAGTACTCTCTTACTTTAAGCTTAAAGCTGTTGTTTGACTTTCAATTTGACCTCAGTGTATTTCACTGTTACTGTTTTTCAATTTAAACAGGCAAGAGATATCTGCCTAGACACACCAGGCTGGAATTTGAGGAATGTAAAGCGGAAGCTTAGCAGTAGTGGCAGCACCTGGGAGCAGCCAGCCTTCATACCTACCCTGGGAAAACACAGAATATAGATCTCGAGTCCAAGGGGAACCCGTTAATACAAGTCTATGAAAGGACCCACCACTGTCCATGCAGCTGAGGGAGATCAAATTACTGAAGAACAGTAGAGGAGACAGAGGTGAGAAAGACATTTGGGGTCCATGGCTTTGCACCACTCCAGCACGTGTGACTACATGAGGCAGTCGGGTACAACCCCTCTTTGCAATTATTCAGCCTCCATATGAGGTTTAAGCATCTGACTTCAGTTGCTGCCAAGAAAAGAGATTAGGCTGAAAATGTTTCAGCACGAAAGGCAACCACTGAAGCCAACATCAGGGCTTCTCTTTCCGTCAAATATGAGGGCAAAGCCCCATGGCCTGGGCCAGCAAATAAGGAAAACGAAGTCGTGCTTTGTTAGAATAAAACTTGGTGAGCACCAGAGCACATCATCAGCAAGGAGAAGTTCCTGTTTGAGCCTGTAATGATTTGCATGAGACCATTACTTGTTTGCCACTGTACAGCACTTTCAGAAGGGTTGCTGATCCCTACTGAATTGCAAATGGTTTTCTCTTTCTTCCTGTCTTTTGTTGACACACTGTGCTTCTAAGAGTGCACCGAGGTCAGGTTTGCCTTCTGCGTTCTCTTATGCCATCATGAAATGGAAAACTGGTGGAGATGTCAAAGTGATCAGGCTTGAGAAGCTGGTTTGGTTATTGCTACAGAGTTGAGCATGCTCTGAAAAAATCTCTGCCCAAGACTTCTCCAGTTTCAGCCCGGGGGTTCAGATGGACAGAAGATTTTGGGTTTGTGGGGAGCTGTCTGGTTGTGGTTGGGTTTTGCGCTTTATTTATGTATTTTTAAATATATATATTTGGATTTGCTTCAACTAGGATGGAATTAAAAATTTTGCCAGAGAGGATGGAGCATTGGACAGATCCCACATCTGCAGATACTAATCCAACCTCATGGATAGAAAATGTGCATCTTCATGAAAAATGTTCTACATAAAGGAGAAACTGTACTGTCAAATTGGAAAAGAGATACCAAAATCAAAATAATCTTACTGATCTTGGTAATGCACATCAAAGAAGGATTGGTAGTCCCCAACTCTGCATAGGCTAGATGGAATTTAGTAAAAAAAAAAACCCAAAAAGCAGGTGGACAACTGAAAAGATTTTTACCAATATAGGAGATAAACCCTCCTTTTGAAGAAAAGGCCCACTATCACAGGTTCCTGGCTGAAAAAGTAATTGCATCATAGCCATTGTAGCTACATGGCATCTATATAACCAAGTTATACTCCCGTTTGATTTATCAAATGCACAGGCTCTTGTTTCAGTGGTCTATGGAAGCACACTTCAAAGTACATATTTCATATCTAGATGAAATTCTCATGTACAGGTGCAACATTTGTAAAATAACCAAGAAAGGATGCCTTTTAAGGGGCCTTTTAAGAAAGAGTCTACCCCAGCTTGGAACAGAGGTTCTTCTCTTGAAGATTACAAGAACGTTCAGCTAATGTTCGGGCTCTTCCTGCTGATCCAAAGAAACCAAACAGCATATGGAAGCATTGGAAGGTGGTAGATTCAATCTTGTCAAAAATACATTCAGGATTTTTTTTTCTAGTAGCAGGGTCATATGCTTTATTGAACCAGTAGTATATGACACTGGCAAATATTTTTTTAGAAAAGGTGGATATCAGAGGATAAGGGACTGGATCTCTATCATAGCTTTCAAAGACATGTATAATTATGGTGGTTCATGTCATTAAATGTCCACAGGTCTCTCCCATCGCTGTCAGTGCAGACAAGAGTCCAGCAGGTATTTTCAATGTATGTGTTTTAGACTTCAGGGTACCAGAAGGCCTACCCTAAACAAGAATAATTTGGGGAGGTATGTAAAACATGAAAGTGCTTTTGAAAAAAAAAAGAGAAACCTTGCATGCAATCACACAGCAGCTGCAAAGCAAGGGATGAAGAGAAAGTCTAAAGTGAGCTCTGCTGGCCACTCTGACAGCCCTCCTAGAAGAATGAGAGTGGAGCTGGCATGTCCTGGTAAGGCTCCCACTGCCAAGAACTGTACACAAAACAATGCTAAGGGACCCATTCTGCTCAATTTATTACAAGAAAGATAATAATGTTTGCTTATTTTACTTACATATCAGTTCTGAATCTGTGCCTGTTAACCATATAAACTATATGGAAGGAAAAAACAGCTGGTGAAAGAATCTTGCCAAGTGGCAAGGGAATTCACTAAAAATCTGTAATTCTGAGTAAGAATGACTGTCAAAGTTCACGGGCCCTCACGTGTGATCCTGTACCTGTCAAAAGGAAAGGATCTAGACAAAATAAATCTTATTTGTGAAACTGAAAAATCCACATAGTCCTTGAAAGGAGGACATGAACTCTTTGAAATAACAAGGATGCAGATGGAATAATTCTGCACAGTTTGTTACTTCTTGCCCTTCATTGGCATATTATTCCCTAAACCAGCCCAGGAGAAAAAGACATGGAAAATGAGTGCAACTAGGCATTAACATGAGGGCAGCAAGTCTTACTCCACCAATTCTCAAAGTAAGAAGCTTAACTATATTATTTGATGATAACAGATTGCACCTGGGACACCAAATCTTCAATCACAAAGACAGAAACATTTTATCTACATCTGGGAAATTACAAAGACCCTACAAACTTGGAGGCTGATGAAATTAAGACAACTTTCTTTGAAGATGCTAAAAGGAACAAGACCAGGGAACCTGAAACTAGTACTGCACAAGACTATATGAATTGACCGAACAGCCCAGTGATGCTGGGGTCAAGCAGACGGGGAGGGGTGGCGGGGAGAAGAGACCACAGGCCATGGGTATTTGAACCTGTATCTGAACATATTTACATTCAGCATAGCATTATCCATGTGTCACACACAAAAGCAGAACCTATTTCTGTGCGCTACCCTTGAGGAATGCCGCAATATTGCCTTATGACATGATACTCACGAGATAGGCACTTCTCTAAATTAAGTGCTTTCTAACACCAGATAGACTCTCAGACTTGCTTTTTTAGTGGATACTTTTTAAAATAGCTTGCTGTCCAGTGACTTGGAGTCACATGCTTGTACCATTGATCATTCAGAGAGTATTTCACAAATTCTTTGGGAAAATACTCAGACTTGCCTAGATAAATAGCAGAGGTATGCCTGTCACAGAAACTCCCTTCTCTGCCTGGAACAAACTGAAGACAGGGGGAGATGTTTCCACAGTCAGCACCAGAGCTAAATTAAAGAGTAAAAGGTGCTCACCTGTAACTTTGAACTCCAGGGCTATTGCTAACAAGCAGAACAACCAGAATAAATGGTCAGTGGATTGACACAAGTACAGACATTTACCACATGAGGGTGAAGAATTGGAAAGGAAGGCTGGGATTATATCTGGCCAGCTCCTGTTGTTTCAAGAAATGCACCTCTGCAGAAGAAGCAACAGAGACTGGTCAGGGGACACAGATTGACCATGCAGACAGGGACAGGCACAGTCAGAGCTGAACCCAGGAGGGTGGCAGAGACTGCTGGGTGGGCTCAGTCACCTCAGGAAGAGCAGCAGGGACTCCCCTTGCTCCTGGCTCTGCCCGGAGGGTGTGGAAGGAGCTTACGGCAATGGGATTTGAGTGAACTGCACTGGTGTGCTTTTAGATCTTGTGCTTTATTAATTTCCAGATTTATGTGTTGCTGGTGTGGAAGCATGAGTGTACCTGTGGGAAGGCAGTTCCCTGTTCCCAGCTATCCTAGTTGCATATGCCTAGCAAGGTCAGAAAGGGGGGGCACAGCAGTTTGAAAGAGACAAAGTGATTTTTTGGATCCTTGCAGGTCCCTTCCTTTTCTCTGGCATGAATTAGAGCACCTTGAAGTCAGCTCTAAGATGTGCTCTGTTTCCCACAATGGGCCCTGCACTGTGCGTTTCAGTATGGCCCATTTGCAGCGTCCCTGTGCAGTGTTTTCACGAGCTAGAAGGAGCATACAAAATGGGTTGTTCTGGCTTCTCCTGCCCCCTTTCTACAGCCTGAGAGCTGTCAGGACAGCATATGAGAGACTAAGTGCAAGTAGGAGTCAAGTCCTGCCCCAAGAGTGACTGAGAAGTTTGTTAAATGAACTGGCTGGTAGAGGTGACTGGAAAGTCTGATGCGTTTAATCGTAAATCTTATGAGATGGATCATCCTCAGAAGGAGACTACACACCTTCAGTTACGGCCAAGATCACCACAGACCTCAAGCTAATACTCCAAAAGGCATCAGGAATTCACTAGTATGAACAAAAGCTGCTCTGCTGAATCCTGTAATCCACTGCACAGCAAGTTGCCACAGAACTAAACCCCAAAACGCTTTGGCAGGGCTGACCACACGGCCATCTGCCATGTACCACAGAGGTCCGGCAGCCTTCACCTTCTCCACCTCAGGCATCACTGTGTAAGGTAGCCTGACTCATTCTCTTTGGTGTACCTGACAGACTTAAAAGAGGATTTAGACACCCAGAATTAGGCCTCAAAACTGCACTGAAGTTAAAGGGCACAAGCAAATGGTGCAAACAGCCCTTCTCCTTGCTGTCCAAATGAGAAAGAGGATGCAGCGGAGGGCAGCGAGTTCTAATGCGTGACCAGAAGCTGCTGTAAAATTCCTTGTGGAAAGAAGAGATCTATTATATTTATCACAAATTTGCTAAGTAAGGTTAATACCCTGGCATTGACCCTGCCTCATATGCCCTTAATAATACTACCATGCTTTGTCCTGTTAAGATTTTACTGCAGAAGAGATAACATGAGGTCGATAACCCATTATAAACAGGTACTTTTCTTCTTCTCCCTCCTCCCCACGGCCCCCACCCTGTTGTAGCAGGGAAGATAACACTTCAGCCAGAGAACTTGTTTCCAATGTCAGCCTGTAACCAGCTTACGCCTGAAGAAAAAAGAGACTGATCAGCCATTGTGGTCTATATCCTGGCAGTTAAGTAGCCTGCATGAATATCAACATTATCATAAATCATTCAATTGCTGAAAGTCATCCTACTGTCAGAAGGAGCTGAATATCAACCATTTCTAAATCCTTATGTACATCCATTTACAGCAGCTGAGCTGTGGGAGTATATAGACCTGTTTTTCAGCTAGCACGATAATCAAGCCATTCCTCATTTAAGAGTGAATTCATTTGCCTTGGTACTAGTCCCAAGTAACAGTTCCAGAAATTGATATGTAATCTCCAACTAAAACTAAGATTAAGCTGAGACCGCCAAGCTCCTTTATTCCTCAAAACACATTTGAAGTCCCCAGACAGATTCTGATCTTGGTGTGAATCTGAACATACTGAATTAAATTTAAAAGCCACAGCTTCAGACTGGTGTTTCTCAGTAGCCCCAGTGTAGCCATAAAGATCAGAATCTGTCCTTAATATCTCTGCACACGGGTCTTGTGCAGAACTAGCTCCAGACTATTTATAGCCACACTATATATATACACTGCAGCTTCCAAAAGCATATTTTATCTTTTGGGAGGACAATGCTTTCAGAAATGTAATAAAAGGCTAAGTTTTGTTACAAAAAAAATCTGCTCAAACCCTTAACCTGGAAGAGTGGCCCCACGCTGCCAATCAGATAATAAGCTTAATTCTTACATCACACTTTATTTGTAGCTCACTGTGTAGTTAATGGTTGCAGCTTATCTAACAGGAGAAATGTGAAACCAGAGTTTTAGAACAATAGAAACAAGGCTGTCACCAGCAGGCTGCCAATGAATCATGTCTCCACAGTCAAGTTCTCCCAGAAGGTCATTTGTAACAGAAATACATCTCTGCCTGGAGCTGGCAAAATGCTGAAAAGTGTTTCTCAGTTTTACCCTAATAAAACATTAAGCAGATCAATTACCAGAACAACTTCACCTGGTAGTATTTCTAAGTTCTGTTGATTGCAAGACTTAGTAGTAAATGTTACTGAGTGAGCAGGCCTGCTTGCTTCTGTGTCTGGGATTCCAGCGGTGGTTTTACCTTCAACCTAAATTCAAGGTATATAAAAAACAACTTTTACAAACCTTAAGAATAAAAGTGGTTTACTGTTCTCTTTCACATTTTCAGAAAAAGAAAGATTTATTTTTAAACGCTAAGTAAATTTCTTCCATACCATTCAGAACTGAAACCATGAAACCACTGAAAGACAGTGAGCTCTGTAAAAAGGATCCACCAAGAAACAGAAAGTAGCACTGACATTTTCTCTTTTGTGTCCAGAGAGATATGCAGAAAAAGGACAAGGAAGTACAAAAAAGAGAAATAATCAGGTACTACTTGTGTCATAAATATGGAAGCTGGTTTTGCTCATACATAATTATTTTAAAGTAACTGCTCTGCAGCTTAAAGAGAAAAAAATCTCTTCTGCTACACTTGCAAAAGAGCTCCAGATTTTCTGCAAGAAGGAAAAGAACAGATGATGGGGGGAGCTATTCTTTTAAGAAGAATGTCATTGGCACAAACAGCTGGCAGTTGGTGGCGTATTATTTATATGTGCAGTTGCTCATGTTTTTTAACAGATAAGAAAGCAATATCTCATTTGCAATTCAGGTGAGGAACATGAGAGGCTCTACAGTGCCACTGGCCCCTGGGCCACGTTTCTTATCGTATCAGAAACATCTGTCACAGTGCAAATGAATTCATTATGAAAGCATATCAAATATGCAGTTTCAGGATGAGACAGCAGTCTGCAAAGAAACAAGAAAACCAGCCTCCCCCTAGAAAAGCTGAGATGGTCTGTCCCATATTCACCAGTTGGGATGAAGGCAAGCACTGGGAGGGGGAAGGGGGAGAAAAAGAGAGAGAAACCCTTGGAAATGTCATGATTATAAATTATCCCTTCTCTAGGAGCCAACTGTGTCTGAGAATGGGCTTAGCTCACGAGGGTCTGGCGGTTCACACGCAGAGCGTGCAGGCACGCTGCACAACGATGATCGCACCACTCCATGCTGAGTCCTCCGCTCCTCCAGGCTGCAGACTGTAATTCTGTCCTTTGTGGTCCAGAGGACTTTACCTGAGAAAATACTGATGGGCTGGGGTAGAAAGGATGCGTGGAGAGGTAGCCAGCATGGGGGTTACCATCAGAAGTGCACTTGCAGGGGGTCCACTCACAGAGGTGGAAATGAACCCGTTTTAAGGGCAGCTGATGAGGAAAGGAGCTTCCACATCCAGGGACGGCAAGGCGCGTCTTTAGTCCATGCTGAGGAGAAAGACAGGACGGGTTGAAAACTGCTCACGCACTCATGTTCATCCCTGCTGTAATGCTGCACCTGGCACAAATTTAGAACACAACAATTTGCAATATGGGCCGTGTTTGTCTCTAGTGTTGTTCTCCAGGGCTGGGTCTAATACCCCTGTGAGTACAAGGACGTTTTTATGCTACTCTTTAGCAGGGACGAGGACAACTCAAGGTGGCTTCAAAATCCCTCATGCCTAGAAGAGGCCTAAAAATGTCTCTGTAGCTCTGGAAGCAGGAGGCTGGATCAAGACCCCCATCTGTGTCACACTGCGTAACTGCTTCCTGCTGTGCCTTTGGGCTTTTATTAAAAAAAAATACAAGAGAAAAAGGACTGTGTCATTTGTCCTTGCTGAGAAACCCCTCTGAACTTCAGCTGACGCACAAGGGAAAACCATGGGCAGGCCCGGGACTGGACTGTTACTTCTTTAGCCTGCGTACAGCGGCCAGGCACACACTGCCTTTTCTGTCCCACCAAAGGCTGCTTTGGTGAGCCTACATGGCTGCTGCTGCAATTGCGGATGAAACGTGAAATGTGAAACATCCTCATTTTCCCCCCAGGGAGTACTAAAACCAGGCATGCAGCTTAAGAAAAATACCTATTTTAACTTTGCTTCTAATCACAAAACATATATTCTTAAATATGCATACATCAGCAGAAACAGCAGGTAAGGGATCCCATTCTAAAACAAACAGAAACATGCACTTTGAGCCCTCATGAAATGGCAGTAAAAGCCCAACCCAATAATTATTTTCCTTGATTTTCAGCCAGACGAGGCACAAGACAAATAAGTCATCAAGGACAAATAAAAGGAGGTTCATTCATCGCATTCAGGGCTGGAATCTTTAATGGTCACCAAATGAACTAAGATAACTAAGTAACCATTGTAAATATTAATCTTTAAAGGAAAACAATACTCCCAACAACAGGAAGCCTGATAAGACATTGGATGTTGCCATCAGTGTTATGGAGTCTCTCTAATTTCCTTAGTTTTTTCTTATGCTTGTAGAGGAATCAGGAAGGGGAACATATGGTATCTCTCAAAGGAAGTAAATTAACATTATTAATAGCTAATGTGGGAGAGGTGAAACAGTGATTGTTCGTGGTGGTTGTTATTGTGCTTTTGTTGGGGCGAAAGCCTGCCTGCTAGCGAGTTTAAGCACTCAAGCTAAATTCAAAATCTTGTATTTATAAACAGAGATCTGATAACAGTTGCCTAAGCATCCATGATGCTTTGCCAGCGCACGCACATCAAGCTGATCTGAAGGGACTATGTCTTGGGGTTTGTCCCAGGAGTTAGCGAATACAGATGAGAACTTATGGCATGGTCCCTGTTCCCGAGTCACAACTCGCATAGACCCTCACACATTCTTCTTTGCATTGGA
Source organism: Astur gentilis (assembly GCF_929443795.1). Classification (NCBI taxonomy): domain Eukaryota; kingdom Metazoa; phylum Chordata; class Aves; order Accipitriformes; family Accipitridae; genus Astur; species Astur gentilis. Next base: position 13,453,835 of record NC_064902.1, on the reverse strand, counting down.
TTAGTTTGAAGCAGAAGGAACAAGGATGGGTAGACCTGCACTTCTGAGAAACAAAAGCTGTCGTCTGGCATCCACTGAGGCAGCTGATGAAGGGGCCATTGAGGATGTGGGTTCTCACAGGCAGTGGTCACTGATGTAGGACATCTACTTTCAAGTGCACAGTGAGGGCACCGGCAGGTTTCTGAGGGCTGCACAGCAGTGTGGTATGTAAGTGGCAGAATTATTTTGTGGGAAGCGATAATAACAAAGTGCTGTATTAGGATGGATTGAATTGGTAACCTGGAAGGGTATCTCAGAGTCCTAGGATCCCTTTCAATTTTCCTGCACTAAGAGAAGAGTTTATCTTTCTTAGGCCTCTGCTTTCATCTCTCTCCCAAATACTTACAAGATGGTATTTTTTTACTCTAAATAACATTGACACTTACAGAACATAAGTTATAGGCTGTGGCTACTCAAAAGGGTGGGACCCTGATCCCAGCCTCTGCTCTGTCCCAGAGCACCTGAAAGCATAAAATGCATTCCTCATTTCTTCAAGAGATCCTATACTTCCTACTTTCTTCCCAATCACGAAAGCCTGAGGCAATTCTTAGCTGGCCTGGCAGAGATGGACTTCATGACACCTTTCATGCTGAGACAATTTGCAAAATAAATTTGGCAGACCTTAGTGAAAACAAGAGGACTTGATTAAAATTACCCAGTGAGCTTGGTAGATATAAGCAAGTTTCAGGGAAATTGTTCAATAAACTCTTTAGAAAGAATACAGTGGATTTTGGTATAATTAACTCACTGGATCTTAATAAAAATTGAGTAGCCTAGTAAGAAAACCTCATGCTTCAGGGCACATGGTGATTGCTTTATAGAGACAAAGGAATTCCCTCTGCCCTTGAAAGCTTATACTTCAACTGCAAGTTGACAGCTGGATTTTGGTTTCTAGGCCCAAAGAGGACAACTTGAATATCTGAAGCAGACTTCAGTTAGACAGGTGCAACTCCTCTGTAAGGAAACCATTTCTGTACCATACAACTCTACCTGAAGAGATAACTCAGTAAACTCTGATTAAGCTTGTCTTAAAGCTGGTCTAAAATACCTCTTCCTGGGTGATGATGGGATATTTTATTTCTTAAGAAACTCATCACGTTGACCAAAAAGTTCATGAAAGGCTGACAGAGCTGTGCATTGTTTCCTGGCGCTGTGGATTTACATGACAAGGATAAATTGTTCTCTGTGCTGAAGCCTGGGTGGTTTATAACGTTGAAGTTTTCCACACTGCCAATTTTAGGGCACTTTAGTATTTCAAGTTATGTAAACTTATAATAAAACTGTTCCTCCCTGGCTCTGAAGAATGGGACTTTTTGCTCAATCAGGACAGGGCTGAGTTCCAGACACAAAAGAAGGATGCTTTCACGATGGCTTAGGAGAGAACATTTCCAAAACATTTAGAGCAGTATGAGAAGAGACATGTTTAGCCAGGACAGTTCTACAGTCAGGTGAGACACTACCTCAAAGAAAATAAATTCATCAAGCCAGACTCTTTAGTGACTGAAATATCTTCTGAGAAAGGTAACAAATCTCCGTATCCTCATAATCTTAACTACCAATACGATGACAGTACCCCCATTACACCGTGGTCACACATTCACTTCTTGTTGCCTGTCCCCACCTTCCATCCATGTGGGGCACCAAGTGTGGTTGGTTGGTGGTGGCAGATGAAAACAATTCTACTCTAAGACCATCACGACCTCAAAAAGAAAAGCAAGTTACAGTGCGCTTCCAGGGAATTACACCACCAAGTCCAAAAGTTTAGAGATCTCAAAAGATAGGTAAGGCCCTGTCTTACCCTGATACCAGTGGGGTCTTGGAGGGTGCGAGTCTGCAGCAGCTGGAGAGCTTGAGCCGCACCGGGCCACGCAAAGGACGCACACAGTTAACCCCTGCACAAAGCTATCGCTCACTTCTGACCCATTTTCTACCCCTGTCATGTAATTAATCACACTTTGTGAGAGCTTCATGGAAGGAGCGAGTTGTCTAGGGGTGGCTGTGATTACTCAGTTGGAACTTGTACTCTCCACCCAGGCAGGGGAGTACAGGGAAATACAGCACTCCCTCCTTCCCTCCCTCCCCACTCACCCGCCTCGGACCTTGGGCCGGGGTGCAGGATCCCTCCCTCCTCCCCAGTGGCACGCGAGAGCAAAGGGCAGACTTGGCTTCTGCCCTGCTCTTGACCGCAGCAGCAGCACCTGGAGCAAGACATCAGGTGACAGTAACAGGTTATTTGCGGTAAAGCTCTGCAACTTGATTACTAATCTCTGGAAACGAGGGGGAAGCTGAGGAAGGATTTTGACCCCGCGATGCGTGTCAGCTGGCGCGGGCACACACTGCCTCCCAGGGCCACCCCAGGGAAGTGTGCCTCCAGGGCACTCCTCCCCGCAACCCAAGCCAGGGCATGCCTGTAACGGCCGCAGGACAATTTATAGGACAAATATTGCAGATAATTAAGGATAATCTCTGCTTTAGGTGTCTTACAAAGAAGGTCAGGTACTCTCTTTCCCTGTCAGATGTGATGAAGTTAGGCAGCTCCCATAAATAGCAGGTACTTGTTTCTTGGAACAAATAAGAATAAAACACCCTATCTGGATCCTAAAGGTTTCCTAGATTTAATCTTCTCAAAACTCAGACAAGATCATTACAGCAAGTTCTGCCTCTAAAGAGCCGTAACAGTGAATTGCATTACCAGCACCAGTCTCCTGCTGGTATAGGTTTTCCTTACTGTACCCATGCTAGCAAATACAGAGAGGTGCTATAATATTTATGTCCTGAGCTTAGACAATAACATCCTTTCAAATAACTTGGCAGGTCAGGGTGGATTACATAGTCACATGAAAGCAAAGGAGGAATCTGCCCCAGCAACTTCTGCTATTTTTTTCCTGTGGTCTGCTGATTTCATAATATTTGGTCATAAGATGTTGTTTTCGATATTCACTTATTACCATGATGGGCTTCTTCCTAAATAACCTTTGGGTAACAGACATTTGCAATACTGGCGAAGTGGAGAAGCTGGGACTAACCAAATCCTGCTCTTGAAAGATCCCACTACTCCCTACCCAAGGGGACTTGAGAGGGCGTGTGTTGCATTATCTCTTCTGCCTATGGATATGACAGCTGACACAGGAGGAGGTCTGGTAAAACACCATGTTCCAGCCTCTGTTTCACAATCCTTGTGCACCGATAAAAGCCCAATTTCCAAGAAATTAGAGCAACAGCAGTTGCCATCCCTGTGAAGAAGGAATATTCCTTGGAAACATCTGTCTTGTGCCATCAGAGGCAGGATGCTGAAGGTGAAGGACCAGCAGCCAGAGGTGGCCAGCTGGCCTGTGGTCAAGCCAAGTGCTTGGGCAAGAGGCAAGTTCAGTGATTTCTATGGAAAGGTTGATTCAAAACATAGGAAAAACATGGCAACATAGACACTGAGAGATCACTGTTACAGTCAAACCATTTGTAGCACTTCTGGCCTAGCAATCGCCTTTACCATGCCTTTATGTGTCTATTCCTCCTTTTATATCTAGACACATTGCTGCAGTACTTGGGCAGCTTCAGCAACATTTTTAACATCTTAGTGTAACTATATTTCAATTAAGCTTATGGTATCGAGAGCAGCATTTGATCCTCAAGGCTGCATAAAGCAACAGAGCTTTTACAAATAACCATGCCCACATAATTATGAAAATTGGAACTGAAAGAGGTCTTTTCATACAGACCAGGTAACTCTGCAGTTCTATATACTCCATAACATTAATAACAAAGTAACAATGCATGTTATTTTATCTCTGTGCTGCTCTGTGCTTTCATGATCCTTTGAAAACTCAGAGATAAACAAGAGTCCCCTGAAATGACCTGTCTACACTAGATCAAAGAATAGGCAAGGGAAAAAACCCTTGCGATGTTAGGCCAGTCAAACTGTCCATGGCTGCAAGAAACTTCTCCATAAAGCAGGCTGACCCCCACTTACTCTCTTCATGTGACATTTCAGCTCAGGCAGACTCACCCTAGTTCCCTTACTGTATTTTTCCATCAAGCCCCAGACAGCTTTATAAATGAATATACCAATACAAGCACCAAGGTCTGGCCACTGTCAAGTTAACAGATTAAATGGGCTATTGATCCAGCCTGGCACCTGCCACCTTCCCTGATGACCTTACAATTTGGTACAGACAGACAGAAAGGAGCAGAAATAGCATCCAGCTCCGAACTCCTCTTCACCTGGGGGAAGGGAGGAAGGAAGGAGCCTGGATCTCTGGTTTAGTCCTCTCTAGCAAAGTTAGGCTTAGCCATGCGTGGGGCCTGGAGGGTGCATAGGCAGAGCAAACCAAGCACCTAAGGGGTAAGGTCACCATTGCGCTAGACACAACAGCAAGGCCATCGCATACAAAGCGGAGAGAACAGTGTCACCATCGCTATTTGTGACAGCACAAACTGCCTCTGCTTTGTGATCCTTACTTTTTTTTTTTTTTTTTTTTTTTTAATACAAGCCACACAGCGTTCCTCAGCTCTAGCTCAGCTGATTTTGTTCTTTTTGACTAAGTTCTGTGGAAAGGCAGGTAGTGAGTTCACAAGGATGCTCCTAGCAATGAACAGCACCTCACAACTAAAGCCCGAGGAGAAAAGCTGACTTGCTGCATACGAGTCTCCAGGTTTGTGGTCAGTGGGGCTCCCTGGAACTGGAGATATCCTTTACATAATGCTAGCTGAGAGCTCCAATCAATGACTAACCAACATCACATTAAGTGCCTCTATAATTTATGTCACATTTTGCTGGCTCCCAACAGAGTGCAATGACAGGGCAGGGGGCTGGCACTATTTTTAAACTCTAGGGCACTGATCTGAAGCTTGCCAGCTTTGCACTTCAGCTTTTTAACTCAACTTGATGAGCACTGAGTCTTCACACCAACTGTGCCTCATCAAATAGATGCTTGTGTTCAACAGGCTGCTGTGCCAGACTCACCTCCATTCTGTATCTTGCATGTACCAACTACACGACCACAACTTAAATCTGCAAGCAAAAAGGCAGAGAAAGACAAGCTCTGACACCCTGTCCCACTCTCAGGAGCCCAATTTGGCTCTGTTTACAGTAAATTCTGTATTCAGGCAATAAAAGGCATTTGAGCTAGAGAGCAAAAGAGTAGGGCTAATTTACTTCTAAACTATAGTATCACCCAAGGGCTTCCCATTTGCAGTTAGCCCTATTGTTTGGCCAGAAATAGTTATAGATTCACCCAGTACATATGCAGACCTTTCAACTCCTAAACCTTGAAAGAACTACTTATAAAAATACAGATACCCTCATATTACTTTACAGATTGGAAAACACAGGCTTGAGAAAAGTATTAGATAACTTGTCCAGAATCCCATAACAGTAGAGCCCAGAATCACACCTACAGCTCTCCATTATCTAATGCCCAACTGTCTGCATAATTTTCAGTCTGGCTCTGCGGAAATCTTTTGTTGTGACAAGAATCTAAATGCTTTATATTACTTTTGACTTATAAACTATGAGATTACATTAGTAAGATGTAAAACTATAAGGAATGCATCAAATTTAAAGTTTTCTCAAAGCAGGATGGAAAAATTTTAATCAAACTCTAAAGATGGGGTGGGTTTACACTATCAGAAAGAAAAAAGCACTTTGTATTCAATGTAATGATACATTCGGGTTGACAATGGATCTGTCAAGTCTGACTTTTGCTCCTCACCCCATATCCATGATGAAACAGATTAAGTACTTTGCCCCGTTCCTTACAGGGCACAAGGGATAGCTAATAACCCAATGCCAGTGACAAAGCATGCTTGTACACGTAAGTCGAGTAGCTAAGCCTGCAAAAACCACGTGCACCTGCTTGGAAGCACTACTGGAAAATTCGGCTTCTACCACATTTCATGGCTGTAATTTTTAAAAAGGGGCTAAGAGCTGAACACCCAGTGAACATCAATGTACAATGACCGCTGATTGCATTTGCTGAAGTCCTTAGAAAACACCAGCCTACAATTAATTGAAAATACCAGCCCAGAATAGTTCAATCTAATACAATCACGTACTTATATTAATTAATGATAACTTCATACCATTAATCCCAGACTGACAGGGACAGTGCAGTATATACAGTAGTCTAGAAATGCATCGGGTGCAATATGGCCACGTGGCAGAAGTACATTCTTACCATAGGTGCCTTACGCACAAAGTTGCATCAGGCTTGGCGCTCTTTGCATACTCTCTCAGCACCATTGCATTTGAAATTTTGGGTTTAAGCCCTGCTTATTCATCCACAACGAGAAAGTCAGGCTGATCTCTGTTATTCTATCCTGAGCCCAGCTTAACTTCCTTAACTATCAGAACAAGATAATGCTCTGTTAAGTTTGTACTTTCACATCCCTTAGTAACTTTGAATCATCCTAGCTATCAATTCATTAACATTTATGGTCTTCTACTATCACTCCTTTGTTTATGTTCGAAGTTCATTCATCGCCTTCTTCCATTAGGGCTCTGTAACACATTCTCTGCCCTAGTACCTCCTGATACCTTCTTACTCAAAGCATCAAAAGTTTCTATCTGTCAAAGGAGAAGAGGTAGTTGCCATGGAAACTCTGAAGAACAGGCTAAGTTAACAAGGCATAAAATGAAGACAGTGTCCTCAAGCTCACCCATTTTGAAAATCTAGGTCAGCAATGTTTGCTTAAAACATTCCACTCTTCTAAAACCATGTTCACTTGACTGTTAAGGATGTAATAAAAGGAGAGGCTCCAGCATACCCCAAACTTTGCATGTTTAATGTAATACCATATGTCCATGTAAATAAACTATTCTTATGATTTCTCCCAGTCTGTTTTCCCTGTTCAGTTTCCTTGGATAATGGGCATTTAGTTTTATCATTCAGTTATTATCTTCACCAAACATTTACTCTGGCCATCACAATGCAACTTTCAGGTAGTGTTCAAGTAACCTGCTATGATCTCACTGAGGGCAGGAGGTATTAGCTATGTCATCCATCATAATCTCATTTAGAGGATCTACAGGAACGAAAGGACTGTGCAGATGAAAGTCAAATTCAATCTCAACTTGAACAACACATAGGCAGAAGTCAAGCAATGAAATCAATGCTGAAATTCTGGAATTGAGTTTGCTTACAGTTGATGCTGACTGATCTCAGCCACCAACTACAAGTAGCAAATGCTGATCTGTTGAAGTGTAATCGACCATGCTACAGTAAATGAATTAATTGCATTCAGTGGGTTTCCTTAGTGAGAATCACAGTTCCTCTCAGGAGTCTTAAGAAACAGCCATACCAAGTGTTAGTGCTAAAATATGCTGTCAAGTACATAAGGTTATGGAAGGCTGCCTCAAAAAAACTGCTGTGGAGGGAAATAACACTGATGATTTGCTAGTTATTTCCTCTGCTAATTGAAAGCAGATGTAATCAGTTGCAGTCAAATACCTTTCGAGATGCAACTATTTCACCACCAAAGATACCCAAGTTTTCAGGCATGTCTCAATCTGATCTTCGCTATTTAGCTCTGTAATTAATGCTGAGGGCTTTCAGTGCTTTGTATAACTGATTGATGACCTGTTCCCACTAAAAGGTATAACAGAGAGCTTTGCTTTTTCTGTCCACAGTTGATGGTGATGGGATTTCAGCTGTTGATGACAAGCAAGAAACAAAGGTTAAGAAAATACCTATAACCTTATGACTTCCTGAGAAAGGCAAGGTGCACATGATGACAGCTTACAAAAACAATCTGCTGTCCTAGTAAAAACCTATTGCAATCCATACTACGTTCCTTGTGTTATTAAATATCAAATTTGAAGTAAATCAAGCATTTTTCTGGCCAATGCCCTTTTCCCTGCCTAAACCCCTACGTAATGTGTTGGTTTAGGAGTGATGTATAGCCAGGACAGTTTGAACAACTTATCTGAAGCAGAACAGCAGTCCTCAAAAACACTTTGGTGTAATCCAATTACACTAATTAAAATAATTATTTCCACTTAGCTTGTTACTGAACTGCTTGCTTGGCACATCTAGTGTCAGTGCATACAAAGGTCAGGTGCAGCCTCTCCAAAATCTAGGGAGGACAAAAAAAAAAAAAAAAAAAAAAAAAAAAAAGAGTGTTGCAGGATGCAAGTCTCTAGATGTTGTTGGTGGTTTGGTTTTGCTCAAGTATGTAAGTTAACAACAGGCAGGTGGAGAGTTTCCGACTTGTTTCATCTTGCCTTCACACATCATGCTTTCCCCCTCAGCTCTTACTCCACTCCTCAGCTGTGCTGCAAACTGAATCCCCAGCCTGGGAAGTTTTGTCCAATGGTAAGTTAGGAAACAAGATGTGCTGAAAATTTACAATTTCTCTGCAAAGGGGTACTTTGTGGTGCTGATTCTAGAATAAGAATCATAAGGTAGACAGCTTGCCCTCTAAATTTGCAATTGCAGCGTCTGCTACTCATGCCTACATCTTTTGCAGAATCTCTGGAGGAAAAAGCAATCCATTTAGAAAAGAAACAAAGAGAGACATAACTGTCAAACTTATTTTCTATTTTTTTCAGTGAGCCTAAAGGAAAGTTTCCTTCAATTCACTCCATGTTGCCAGTATAGCTTTGTTTCCTTCACTTTACCATTTTCTAGCATGCCTAGAGGCATGGATGCTGCCAAATCCTTCCCTTGACACAAACACAGAATAAAAAAATCTTTTGCTTCCCTCACTTGAGCCTCCAACAAGCCACAATGGCTTTCTTAACTACAGCCTTCTACAAAGCAGCACAGAAAGCAGTCCTCCATCATTCCCACTGGACAACCATACAAATCAGCCCAATTTATTTTTTTCCCCTGTATCAGCACTGCAGACCTCTGATACTACCTTGAATAATGCCTATAACTGGCTACCTCAGCGAGCCCTTAGGTCTTTCAAAGGGCCAACATTCCTCTTCCCCACACAAGACAGCAAGCCGGTTTTCCCCTTTGCTAACCTAGGACCATGGGACCGCTGCCTCACCATCTGCATTTGGCCAAAACAGGCGTAAACAAAACCGGAATTTTGGAGTTCCCCAAAAAACAGTGACTTTGGTATAGAAGATGCTGTTGTAAAGGAACCTGGTGGCTACAAAAACTGAGGCACTGGGGTTTTTCCTCACGTCACCTCATGTTCTCACTCACTGCTCTCGTCTATATCAAAAGGACAAGGCCACAATGTACATACTATCGATATTTCCCTGTGCCTTGGAATTTTATATTCTCCTGACATCCGAGTCTTTACACTGTGCTTGTGAGATAACCTCATGTGCCTCCTGATGACTACAGTAAGTGTTATCTGTCAGGGTATGTGTCTTCATTCACAAAATATATGCCCAGACTTCCAGATGAAAACCGGATGAGTTTGGATTAGCTACTGTTTTAACTCTTGGGTGTGAAGTTAAAGAAGTTAGAAGCATAACACAGCAAAACAAAGTAATAGAGTCATCAGTCAGCTCTCTGATTATTATGATGATGGGGAGAAAAAAAATTAGCCTGTTCAGTAGATCGATAGGTCTATTGACCTATACGAGGACAATATAAATAATGGAACATATGCCAAGCACATGTGGATAGAAGGGACAGAGTAATCCATCTCCAAATGGCATCTGATGATTTGCTGAACATATAAAATATGCCCTTGCAATCTATTGATTGTCATGGAATTGGATCAAAACACTGATCTCTTAGCACTGGCAGTAGTCTGGCCAGGGCCCAAAAGACCAAAATATATGACAAATCCCAGCTAAGAATATTTTAGGTTCCATCTCTTCTGTCATTCTCATTCAGAGGGTTTTAAATGTATTCATTTATGTTGCTCCAGAACCTCTGGGTTATCTTTAATCGAGGCTTATGCTTTAATGACAAACTGCATTCTGTCATTCAGATGTCCTACTTCTATCCCAGGAATGCAGCTAGATTAGAGTTTGCATTATCCCAGGGAGATTGCGAGATGCTAATCCATTCTTGTGTTACATCTTGGCTGGGCTCCTCACACTCTTTGCTGACAGCTTTAACAGGCAGGGCCATGAATTTATTACAGCTTAATCCAAATTTATCTGGAAAAGATGCCACCTGAGACTAAACATTCATGTGTCATTTCGCCTGGCTTTAGATCCCATCAACACTCTCCCCAGGACAGGAGTGTATTGATATTAACAATTTCTCTGTTAATGCTTATTGCCATTCATTTGTCTGATCCTCTGCATAGGCATACATTGCTCCAGGCTCATCCTCTCACTTTGCTCCTGGTGGACCAATTTAATAATCTGAATGACAGTAGAGAGCATACTAATTAAATTCAGATATTGAATCTAAATCAGGAGGTGCTGCAAACACCAGGAAAGGCAGAGAAAACACAATTTAAAAGGAGTTCATAAACCTAGGGACTAAATGGAAAAACCTGTGAGAATGCAAACAGAAATGTTTGGGAAAAGGGAAATAACATGAAAGATACGTTCATAGCAGAATGTATATGTTAAATGCACTGTAGAAAGTAAACCAGATCAAAGCTTGGAGAAAAATATGGCATTAATGAAAACACCACATGGCTAAAGAAAGTGGAAGTTTCCTTGATCAGAGGCAGGACACATCTCTATATTCAATTTATTCCCAGGATGCTACAGGCCAGAAATACAGCCAAACAAGCCAAAGGGTGAGAGGAAAACCAAAAGGGATTTATAAGGATAGATATAAAGGACTAAATGTGAGTGGCAAAGCCAGATGGATGGGGGAGGAGTAGAAAGGCTGGCAAGAGCTTGCTAAGAAAACTACCATGGAAGAGAAGAATCTGCAAAAGCTCAGGGGGCTCAGCTGAAAAAGAGGAAAAAAAAAAAAAAAAAAAAGAAAAAAAAAAGTCGAGCTTGGGGGGAAGTAAAAAAAAAAAAAAAAAAAAAAAAAAAAAGGAGGTCCAGGGTTACTGTCCAGAAAATGGTGAAGTCTAGAAATCTGTTGGCCTGAAACATTCCCCAGGGAAGTAAAACTGATGGCTCATATAAGTCAGGAATAGGCTAAAGGGCAATACCCTGCCCCCCCCCCCCCCCCCCAAACATTACTGTATTTTTTGTGCATAAATTTGCTAATTTTTTAAGCACCAAGGGGGAAATCTTCAGCTGAACTAGTCCACTGCATCTTCACCAATGCCTGTGCCAGTTTACACCAGCCAAGGTCTGGCATACCTATCATAACTCATACACTGAGTACAAACTGTAATTTACCCTGCCTCCACCCAGTAGAGTTCCCTTGCCCTTTATATTTGTTACTCAACACATGTTTTAGGAACACGGGGCTGGAAGGACCTTCTGGATTGTCCAATTCTGACTTATGCTATTACAGTAAGCAATACCCACTCCAGCTGACAAACTGTAAAATGACCTTGGTTGCTTGCTCCCACTGCTCTTTGTAAAAAAAGACCCCCTATACCTCACATCAGAGGGTTAGAAAGTGTAACTTCACGCCTAAACCTTTATTACTAAATCCAGTTTAAAAGCTCCCTCTTTCCTTTGCTAACAAGGTTCTCTTATCCTGGCATTTATGTCTCCATAGTGAAAGAGGGTACATGCCTCCTCTAATTACAGTTGATAAATTGGAGGGAAGGTGAATTTTGCTAGAGAACTAAAGATGTTACCATATGGCTTTTCGTGATCATTTCCATAGGTGATGCTTTGAACTAAACATTACTCATATGGCCCTGGAACAGCCGTGGCTGCCAGGACCAGTCATGACAACATTTTCTTTACTTTTTTCAGAAAGTCAACAGTATTGAGTGGCTGGAGACACCAGACTGAAACCCTGATCTAGAAGAAGTCAGCATCAGTTCTGCCGCTGGCAATGATTTTGCTACATCTACATGCCTCAAATGCTCGCACCATCTGCCATTGCTGCTCTGCACCCAAAATCGCTCCCCCATCTGAGGTTCACACCAGGAAAGAGCTGTCGTCCCTCCCCACTCCAGCCTTCCCACATAATTTCTGAAGGCAAAAATGGATGACCTTTCACCAGGCCCGAATACCATCCTCCACATTCAGTGGTGCTTAACTTGCCCTGGGTCATCACCAAATAGGTTTTTCACAGGGTTAATGAGTTTGGGAAGCTCTGAAAAGCATTAGCAAAGAACTAAGTTCATGCCAGTGGGAGTCAGGAGCCTCATGGGACTGGCCTGACCACGGCTGTCCCAGGAAAAGGGCATTCACCCCACCCCAGAGAAGGGGGCCGGGGGGTGGGGGCGTGTGTATGTGTGGAATCAGTCCCTGGCTTATGGAAGGTAACAGAAATTTAATTAGAAGACACATTTTCTATGCAAAGACTTGCATGGGCCTGTAAAAATCTTTATAGGGCAGGGCAGAAGTTGACTGTGGTTAAAACTGGGGAGCAAATTCACCCTTTGACACTGCATCCTACAATGTATGACTATCCTACAATAAAAAGGCCTATTGAAAAAACGTTTTCCCTGCCAGGTATCTTCAATGACCCAGTTTCAATGACATTATCAAAACATATATTTCACAGGATACTAGAAAGCCAACAGATTTATGAGGAATGATAATAACAGATCAATTGATACATTTGGAAAAGCAAATGAGCTTTCAAACGAGCCCTTCAACTCTGAAGCAGAAGCCACTAACTTAGCACTAAGCAGAGGCTAGGGAAGCCACTCCAAGCTTACAGTTATGCTCAGAAATCCATCTTTTTGAAAGGTGTGTATTCATTTTCTTTTGTAGGGCAACTTTCTGCTCATTTCAAGGCCTAAGCAGCATCACACACTTTCTTCTGCACAGGCTTCCCCTTCCCCCCCCCCCCCTTCTAAAAGGGTAAATCATTGTGAAGAACAGAGTTCAGGCTTTGCTGTTCCTGTCCAACAGCTGAAGATAGGAGAAGCCAAACAGGAGAAGGTTTCTGTGTTATGAGATGTAGATAGGAAAGAAAACCTAGAGATAGAGAGGAAAACCAGCATCCTTTTTCAGGTCATGCAAGTTAAATAGGAAGGAGCTGTCTCATGATACTTAATATGTTGCATGTCCATGAATGCCTTGCAAATATTAACTAATCCTCACAAAACCCTTGTGAGATAGGTTAATATAAACCATTTATACATACGCAAGTAAACAGTGAGAGTGTCCAGAGCCTGCCCGTGTGCTTTGTTAGTGATTCAGGAACTGAATTAGTTCAAATACGTCTTCTAATGCTCTCCAGCCCATTTGGCTTTGGTGTCAGCAGAAAACATGACCAATATCATGTTGAAACTTCAAGCACGGGTCAACCCTGTCAGACACGCTGGGACCTAGAATTTCTTGGAAATCTGTGCTGGGATTATGGGAGGAGCGCAGTTTTAAAGGATTGGGATGAAAACCTAAGAAAAAGGCTGGGCATTTCAGATCAGCTTTGGAAATTTTGGGGTTGGTCCAGGTGTGACTCAGTAAAATTTGGGTGTGTGGCATGCACATTCACAGAGACACCAAAGAAATTCTCCATTTAGAGAATTCTCACCACCAAGACTGACAGCCTAAAAGGCATTTTCCCACAAAAGGCATGTCCTCCTTGTGTGTCTAATCCAGGAATTTAATGCAGCACTTCAATAACTAAATTTACACCCTTATGCTCTGTCTCCTCAGCTTTATTTAATTTCCCTGATTACTAAGGAATGAATTCCACTCCTTATTTAAGCTGGTGTGCACAGAGAAATGGCTTTTTTCTTCCTTTCTGATAGAAAAGGCTTTCATTGGCAACAACAACCTGGCCAGATTTATTCTGTTTTCCTGCCTGAACTATGTGACCAAGGGAAAGTGGCAAGAGAAGACATTTAGCCTCCCACCCTACAAAATCCAGTCTCTTGTGGCTACAAGTGGGGCAGCTGTGACAGTGGGGACAGTCCAGTGCAGCAGAACTAAGGGAGTCCTCAGCCAGCTGAGATAAAACCAAAAAACTGATCTATACTTGACTTTCAGCTGACAGTTCAAATACTTTAAAAGTTACCTTAGCAAGGGAAATGATTGCTTAAAGCAAGGGAGGCACATCTAGCAATTTGATATGGGGCTGGGATCCAGAATTCCCAGGGTCTGTTGCCAGCCTTGCCACTGGCCTCCTGCATAACTACAGGCTAGCAATCATTCAACATCTTTTCCCTCAGTTTATTCTTCTTTATAGGGTGTTCTAGTACTTAAATGCAGGACTTCAAAGAGGATGTGCTCCTACACTTCATTGTGTGTGGTGCATCGAACCAGCTTGCTGCTTTGACATCGTAGGCTGAATAGTGACTGAATTGCACCATGCCTTGGTTTTCCACTGACAAAGAAAATATTCATGTGCTTTGAGATCTTGGATGGAAAAGAGATGCAAATACAAAAGTGCTACTCTTCTATTGAGAGGAAGAGACAGGTTAAATTCTACCCTTTGGTTCCCCACTCCATTGGGACTGGCATGAAAACATAAAGATGACAGGCTGGGCCCCCTTCTATTAAGATTTAAATTTAGCAAGGAACTGGAAAATTACTGGGAGCCTTATGTCTAACCTCTGCCTCAGTCAGAAGCAAATATGCATAATTCTTGTCCCATAGCTAAATTTGAGTGAATTATCAAGTGCCAGGCCAATAAAAGAACTGTCCAAGGCAAACCTTATCTGCCCAAGATGCATGTATCTGCTTACAATATCCTTTGTTAGTTAAGCAAAACAGAATCATTGTTGCTAAGAAGTTAATATTGTTCACTGGCTAACACACAGAACAGTTTCCTGAGTTCCCCCAAACACATTCCTTTTCTATTCTCTTAGTTTCTTCCCCCCTTTTTTTTTTTATTTTCTTCTGACTTGGCTAAGGCTGAAGTTTTCTTTAGGTGATGTTGCTTGCAAGGTGATATGAACTTTGAGGCAGGCAAACATTTTAGTTGATACAGTGAAGGGTAAACAGCTGTCCAGATCGTAGCAAACAATTAATCTGAAGAGCAGAACATAACTGAAGTAATTCCCCAAGCATTAAACAACAGCCTATTTGCTCTAGCTCCGGCCAGCTCACCTTCTTCTTGATTATTTCCCTGACCTACTTGTACACAGGCCTTTTAAACCTGTGTTGCCAGTGCCCAAAATTCCTTCATCCAGTGAGTTACTGTGGAATAAAACCAAATATAGTGTTCCAATGCCTCTGAATAAACACCCTACAATGCTTTCTGTGATTTATTTTTTTAATTTGATCATCTTTTCTAGTACGACACAAATATCCACATAGAAATGAAAATAAAAAGAAACACTTTATTACCAGAGCAACATCAGTCAAGATGCCAGATGTAAAACATGTCCCTGGCAGAAGGATATCACTACGCTGCAGGAGCAGAGTGCTGCTAATGTCCATCTGGTGATATCAGAGCTGCATTTTGTATCGATCTGCTAAAACCATCCCATCCTCTCCCTACATTTCCATGCCCTGCAGCATTATAAGGCCTACCATTAAAGATAAACTTTTGTCAGGATAATTTCACCTGCCCTGTAGGTGTCTGCCAACAGAACTCTGCCCGCCCGAGAGGTTACCACTTCACGTCTCGGATGTAGCACGCACCAGCAGAAATCCAGAGTCAACTGGTTTGTAAGCTGTGATAGCCCTCCAGGATTCCTTGGCTGCAGCCATCTTCCAGAAAGCTATGCAGGGTAAATGATGTCACGGCGAACTCTGTGCCACTGTAACTAGACATCCTGAGCATCTCTACACGAGGCTGCAGCCTGCAGCGTAGGCAGGCACAGATATGCTGAAGGTATGTAGGCGAGACATACTTACAAAGCCCAAGAACATCCTTCTGCTTTCACAAAGACAGCATTGATAAGAGTCACTTTTTACAGCGTGCGCTTCCCTATCAGGGTAAACATCTCAAATATTTGGCTTTCACCGACTACCAATTTTTCTAGCCTAAGGATTAATGAAAAACATTTTTGACAGTCTGAAAAATGAAGTCTTTCATTTTACACCCAGAACAGGCAGAGACATGGAGGCTGCATGATCTAGGGATCAGTCTGAGAGTCCGTGACAGACCTTTAAAGGGCTTAATTCCAACAGGCTGGCAGTGAGAAACCCCTTAAGCCATAAGCAGTCCTTATAACCATACAAACAGCAAACTCCTCTTCAGCAAGTATAAGGGGACCGAAATCCAACTAAAACTTCTGGCCCGTACACAAATTCACTCTGAGTTTCTGCTGGCATCAAGTAGGCCTCATTATGAGGATAATGTTCAGACCTAGATGTACAACACAGGTACTAAAAAGTGGGCTACCTGTCCACACTGAATGCATTTGACACCATTTGCTAACTCTTCAAGGCAGAAAGGTGCGAGATATGCCCCAGGATAGTAGAAATGACTGTCAAAATTAAAATATGATCATCAAATGTGTTGACTGAGTTTGTCTTGCAAAGGAACTTTAAAGTCTGACTGTCTGGGGGCTCCTGAAATAGTATTTCCCAGAGATTTACAAAAAACTGCAATGAAGTAGTCAGTGAAGATGCATCGTTGCCCCATACTGGGCAGAATTGGAATCTTTCACCGCATGTCATCAACCACTACAGGAAAAAAACCTCATGGTGACTCATCCTGGCTGAGGTGGTAGGGATCTGTGGCTTCAGAGCACGAGGAATTCATCTGCTGCACAGTTCTGTCCACTGTGAAATCACACATGGCTGCAACATACAGCACGGACCAATTGTGACACTCCCACATGACCCTGATTTTTTTTTAAATTTTTTTAATTTTTTTTTTTTTTTAAGTGTATCAACACTGAGGAAGTCTCAATTCAAGTGTGAATTTAAGAGCTAGATGGAAGAACATGTTCCTTTTCGGGCCAAGGAAGATCAGTCAACAAAATCAGATTAAATGAAACATTAAGTGGAACAGTTCCAAGCCCAAGAAAAGAGATGCCAAGATCAAAAAGTGTATCTTGTCTCAGAAATACCTCCCTACCACTCCACTGTTAGATACAATCACAGAGCAGAACATAACTGAAACGATTCAAAGCATCCATCAAAAAAAAGAGAACAGCACCCTAGATCTAAAATGAGGAAGGACTATTCCCTCCTGCCTTCAAAACATTTCATAATCTGCATTCCTGATCGATTGGGATATCCTTTTTCAAAGCTGCAGAGCACTCACGCTCTCTGGAACCAGAAACCAAGATAAACCTCCCAGAAACTAAGGACTGTCACAAACCTCCCACTCACTGATCCAAAACACAACTCTTCCAGCAGCTTTCACAACCATAATCACAGAGGATTATAGAAATACACATCACATGCACACATCTAAAAGCTTACAATGACAGGACACTTCATGGCACAGACGACCCATCCCCGCAAGGAGCGCAAAGGAAGGGCGGGTGATACGTGACAGACAGGCATCGCTCGTGTCGCACCACTGCCAGGCACAGCGTTACCCACGTTGGTGCTTGGGGCAGAGGGAATAGCCAAGCAGGATCAGATAGGAGGTTTCCAACTCCCAGTCCAGGGTGGTATGTACTTCCATAAACCCACCACAAACCCAGACTGGGGATCTTCCTTTACAAATCCCTTCCTGCCTTACTTCATCCGATGCTGCGTTCATCTAGCTCTCCTCTGCACGCAGGTTCATCTTACATGGACTCTTCCTTGCACATCTAATCTAGCTCTGCAATAGTCCCTGTAAGTTTCCCCCTTCCTCCACCTCAGCTTATATAAGCTACTACCTACCTACTATTTTAGATTATACATAGCAACACGATCAGGAAAACAGAAACTACGAGTTTGTGGATGATTTCCCTCCCTCCCCTCTTTGTTTGGTTTTCTGGAACTACTTCACCCCAAACATTTGTAAATAGTGCCTGGAGTTACATTCCAAGTTCCAGCAGTAAACACTAAACTAGCTAATATATATATAGAAGGATCCCTGTTCTTCCAGTGTATCCAGGCAACCTTGCAATACAAAGTTAAAGCACAGCTATTTGTTCAAAAAGTGTTTTCACAGCTATTTCCTCTCCCCCTCCACCCTCCCCCTCGACTTTTTCCACTAGGCACTACTTGTATTTATCATCTGGAGATTCTGTTCCCTTTTTCCTTTTTAAAGCCTTTATAACAGCTCATTTTAAGAGCAGCAAAGCACAGACATTTAGCTTATAATAAAGCTTGATTTAGTTTATGAAGAATGAAAGAAAAAGAGCAGAAGTTTCACAGAAGCACCTGAATATAACTCCTTCATAACATGCCATGGTAACTCTGGAAACAAGATCATTTCCAAATGATAAGGAAACCAGAATGCTGTAGGAAGACAAACATTTACACAAACACTAAAGTAAGCCGAAAAGGTGGTTTACTATATCCTACCTAATACTAGTTGAAGTTTTCAGAATAAAACAAGTTCCCTCAGAGAACAGAGGTCAGGCTGAACTAAAATTTTTCTGAAGGAAAATACCCATTTTTATTAAATTTTCCAATTGACAGCGCTTTGGAGTAAAGCCAACATCTCAATAGGAAGTGTTTTTCATTTCATAATGTCAATTCAAAATGAAAACTGTTACTTTGACATATTGGGCACCTTTATTTTGCTAGGCAATGTTGACATTTTATGTTGACATTTCTTATTTGAAAACCTCCTCAGAATATTTTTCTACTATATAGCTCAAAATTTCAGCTTTTGCTTCCTATGCTGATTAGAAACCATTTTTTCTACTATTAAAGCTTTCTGCTGGGCTAAAGAAGTCTCTTTGCTGAACATTCCCTGCTCTCAGTGGCATTCTTCTCACGAAGTGCTCTACAGTACATAGTTGAAATTTTTTAATCTGAATAACAGTCAATTAAATACTGCTCATTTAAAAAAAAACCCATGGAAACATTCATTGTTTTCAGCCTTTGGGGTGAGGGTAGAGGGAGAAATAAGGAAAAAGCTCTGAAGATCCAGTGACAGATTTTGGCAATAGCATTCTCACGCCATTTTTTGCAAAGCAGCTTTAGTGTTTTCCAGCTTTGTGTGTCCACCAAGCTAAGCAGTGGGTGACACCAAAGGTATGAAATCAACTCTGACTTCCTCTACAGAAGCAAAACCCGCTTCCTAAATGATAGGTTTTCCCTTTACAGAATCTGCAGATCTAGGGTCACGTATATGAACTAGGAAAACCAGCCTGACATGAGGAAGAGCTGGAAATTAATTTGCCCACATTTATTAAGTGCAGAGTAGTTTACACATCTCGAGTGTCCAGAATGAACTCCCATTGCCTTTTCCAGGCGACTCAGCTTCCAGCAAAGTGTCTTTTTCAGAGTGCTTTGTTCCTCAATTTACCAAAAAGGAAGCAATGGGTGCAAGGGCAGATGCTGATTTAGTAAACACACAGAGTCCTATTGGGCAAGTTGCTTTTCCTGAAGTTGTTTATGCTGAGAGCTGACTTTGAGAAGCTGAGGTCAGCAAGGGAATATAGTTTGTGGTTTGGCCTCAGAGTCGCTGTGTAATTTGTCTTCCAAGTCCTGGTGTTCAGAGGAAACTATCTTCATAGTCACAGCATTTTTCCTCACCTCAGTACTAAATCTTGGCTTGTTCTTGAACAGGTGAAGACCTTAGATGATTACTTACTGCTTGAGCCCATAGGGTGATATCTAAGAACAAAGGCAGAAGGTAAGGCCCACTACAGATTTCCTCTCATTTTGAAGAATTCTTTAATTCTAACAGCTTTACTAAAGAATATGGTGGATTCCACTAAGATTGATAGGATTGGTGAAACAAAACTGTTAATGAGTGATTTTCATTTGTCAGTGGTGTCTCATAAAAATTAACCCCTAAGTGTTTGATGCTATATTATAACTATCTAGTTCCAATGGTAACACAAGGAGAACAGCACTAATTTCTTAAGTTCAGTTTTGAAGAACCAGGCAAATAAAGCAGTGATACAGCTAGTAATGATACAAGAAAAATGCTGCTACAACACATCAATTTTCAGGGCCCTGATTACAGCAATGATAAAATGCTAAAAAAAAGGCAATAAGAACAACCATAATCATGCGTAGATCCCATTTTCCCATTATTTCCCAATTAAAAAAAAAAAAAAAGATTATAACCCAAATAAAGAAAATGTTTCTAACAAATAAGTTTCTAAAAGTCTCTGAAAGATGTCAATGGCTGTTCAGCCACTGCAACATATTTCCTATTTCATCACTCCCATACATCAAGGGAAACAGTGGTTAAAAGGAACAATATTCTCATGGTTATAAAGCACAGGACTGAGCCAAAAAGTCAACAGCCCTGTTCATGCTTCCGGTGCAACTTCTACATAGTGCTTTCTCTTTGTTTTGATTTCTCTTTTTTTCTTTTAAACAAAAATAGTCATACCAAACAAGCTAGCCAGAATGGAAGGGAAACAGTTCAAAAGGTGCTTTTAAATCACTTTTCCATCTCAGCTGGACAGCATGACAGAAATTCATAGTATTACTTGCAGCAACAAGGCTGGGTGAGGACTGCCTTGTGTGCTCCCAGGCACATCAGGGTGGCAAGGATGGTTTTGCTGGTGATGAGCTTTTGTCTCGATAAGATCAGGGCTGAAATATTTGCCACCTTCCTTCTAATGTAAGGTAGTTGCTCAAGCTTTGGGCACACACAAACATCACCTCCCTTAAGCTTTGTGTAAACAAATGTCTTGGCAGGAGCTCACATTTCTGGATTACCTCTGCACATAAAATATGACTTCATTTCCTTAAAAGCAAAAAAACAGCTAGATGGGGGTTGGAGCTGGTTTGCTGATTAACTCTGCCTTTCCCCCCTCTTACCCCCCCCAAATTGGATAGAAACAGAAAAATAATTCAGACACACAACCAAAATAATAGCTTCGAGGGGCAAACTTTTCCAAAAGGAAATGGAAATTCATCACCAAGGAAAGGTGTGGTTCTGATGTGGGACAGGGCAGCGCGTTAAGATGCTCTTCCAGTTATCTGAACTCGGCATGTATTACTGTCCTATGCCCCAGGAGTTACACTGTATCACCCAAATGAGCAACGGAGGGCAGACCCACCCTATAGGCTATGGGTATCACTCCTCCATTGCCCACAGGCAGGCACTTCAGTACCCAAAAACCTTTCCCAGCAGTGGTGCCAGGTACTACTCTGGAGCCAAGTGTCTCTCCACTGTCCAACAGCCCTTTCCACAGACAGTGTGGCCTGGTTTCTGAAAATAGGATCTGGTCCTCAAGCAAGGGCTTGTTCTAAACCCTGTGAAATAATGGATGACCTTCAGTTATTTGGGGCCATATCTTCTACAGAAGGCCAAGTAGAAATGAAATCCTGAAGATGTAGAAAAAGCCCCGCATCTAGCAAGACTGAAAGGGTGGAAAAGGTGATCTGGAGTTTTTGGCAGAGGCACTGACTCCTTCGCCACTCTGGTTTTTACAGCTGTGGCTGTTAGGTGCTCCTAGGAGGGTGTCAACTTGGTAGGTTCACAGAGCAACAACTAGTTTTCCCAGTCATGGAAAAACAACTGCTGCTATTGTAGGATGATGGTGGAATCAAAGCCCTCCAACTCCTGAAAGTCAAGAGTAAAATCCACAGCTCACTTGTAAATCAAGGAGACAAACCCAAGGGGCAACCACTTAAAACAGATGGACCAGATCTGCAGTGTGACTTGGATGCCACCATGTCAATTTATACCATGCAAGGGATCCATCCTGCATATTTTAAAGCAGCAAACTTTGACTAGATTAGGCTGGCCTTAATCACGAAAAAGTTCTCTTTAGGGAATGCCTGTCACCCAGCAGAGAATTAACAGAGCACAGCCATTGTTAGCAGGAGAATGGAGGCCAAATGCTTTTCTGGCCAGCCCTTGTGGAAGGGTTGTGAGGTCAGAAGTGAGAAAGAAATCTCCTTGCTAGCTCTACCGGCACCCCAGCAGGACTCCAACAGGTTGCAGAGATACTTTTCCTCCAGACAGGACTGCATATGCTCCTTCAAAACACATACTTGGCAGATGGAGGAAAAGTTGGAGAGGAAGCAAGATTTAGAGAATTGAAACTCGGACTAGGCACTGTCTTCATACACTCAGCAATCTGGAACTAACTTACCTGCTAGGAAAATGTAATTGCTGTCATCAGCAATCCCCATCATACACTTCAGCTGCCCCAAACTACCACATCATTGCATATTCATTCCTTCCGTGTAGGAAGTAGCTAGCAGGTGTGCACCCATCCAGCTTTCCCCATGAGAAGTAACAGCATGATTCCCCCAAGAGCGATCACTCCCTTTCCACCAAATCTTGTGTCCAGGATTCTAAGGTGTACATAATATACACCCTCAATGGTGACGTAAGACTTTTCCACCCTCCTCCATTAAAAACCATGTAAGATCCAGCAATGTGGTTTGAGAGAGACAAGGCAAACATGCAAGACAAATGGAGATATTTTGCCAACTGCAGAGCAGTCTGGATCAAGACATGAGATTCATCCAAGGCACAACTTCATTGCCTTCATTTGGATTATGCAAAGAATAGATTTGGCCTGGAGACCAAATTGATCCATCTGGATATCAGCTGATAGCAGTAATTAGAGCTGGTATGAACTACTGCAACTGCTGGCATCTCTCTCTCCTTGGGCTTTGCTGCCCAGCAGTCTAGTTAAATTCATCACTGTATTAAATAATGAAGCTTCAATTCTTAGCAATAGTTTATCCTGCCCAAAATATCACGTTCCAACCCTGTGGCAAACCTGGAAAGAGTCTAGAAACAGGCAATGAAAATGTGAGACAGATTCCTACACAGAAAAGCATGAACGAAAGGCCTACATAGTTCAAGGCAAAGACAAATCACAGGGGACATGACAGACCTATACAGACTAGACAATAGCATAGGGAAAGCTGGCAATGTCATGGACCCATGAGGAAAGCAAGAGCAATCAAAGTCTTCACTTATACCACAAACACTTAGCTGCAGTCAAAAATAAAATTATCTTCCTCTTCTCCAAAACCATGAGTAAGACACACGGATAATAATTCAGAAACAAGCAATAGATGTTGGAAAAAGTTAGAAAGGGTCATAAGTTTGGGTACTTTAGACCCTATGAATAAGAACTTGATTTAGAAAGAAAATTCCACCTTTAGCCTGGTTGTTCTATTATCATCTACAGGATTTCTTAGGTCTGTCTCAAAAAGTTTGTGCTTTGGAGAAGGGATGCTGGTCTTCTGGTCACTAGCCTGTCTTGTTTAGGCCTTCCTGTGCTACACCCCCATGCTTCATTGGTTGGATGTAGAGGGAAGGTGGGTCCAGAAGTTCAATAAATTGAAATCTGCAGTTAGAGCATCTGAAAATTCAGGCATATTCTGACCTGGGGACCAATTGAAGTACACTTTAACCCAAGTCCTCAGTGAAGCAAAAATGCTTACTGACTTTTACAGGATTTGAATTAAGCCCTTTATGCGACTGTCTCAACTAGGCTTCCCTCTCATTCAACAGCACTTTACCCTCCATCACATTGTAGAGTTACATTTCAGCTCCAAGAACTGTTGTTTATCACACTCCTTAAGCAGCTTTCAAAATGTTCCAGATTTTGGCAATTAGAGGTCCTTCCTGTGATGAGGTCTGGAATTTATTCTGCTCTCCTTCCTGTTAAAACCCTAAACCGATTCTGGTATCTTAAAAGATGGAAGACCTCCTTGCTTCTTCTCATTAGATGCACAGGTTTATTTCAGCCATAACAGGAGAAAATTCAAGAAAATTACTTCAAGAACTACAGTACCTATAAAAGCACTGCTTATTAACTTATAACTTTAGTCTTTATTCTAGTTTTAGCGAAATTGAATCTGCCTCTTGCAAGCGCTGGCCTGCCTGAAAACCAGATTTAGTTCAAGGATCCCCAAACCCTACCATTTCCAGGAGGATGGGGGAACCCAAAACCAAACAGCACTGGGGGAATTTTAAAACATGAACATCTGCGAAAGAGGGAATGGGTGAGGCAAACCTACCGACTGGAAGGTAAAAAAACCCCAAACAAACAGGTCATGCATTGTCTTGCTTGTCCCATTTGACATGCACTGTAACACAAGGGGAATGATTAAGTTCAAGTTGGAACAAATGTCCTCTGGAACGCCTCCCTTCAGGAGGGAGATGAGCTGCCACCTGCTCAGCCCCTGTAACGACGCTGCCTCTCGGAGAGCAGTTGGCATGCTGAGGCCTGGCGTGCTGCTCACACACGTGGAGATAGTAGCGCACATCAGAAGCGAAGTGCCGAGCATGCCCTCGCCAGCAGCAGCCTGCTGAGAAGGGACATCCAGAAGACCTCCCCACAAGGCCCTTGGTGCTTTTGCCTTCCTCAGGCCACAGAGCCAGCAGTCGCTGGCAGACCATCCACTGCAGGCAGGCCAAGCAGGAGCCCCAGGGCCTTTGGTTTGTGTAAGCCCTTCAGCAGTTCCCAGGAGCTATGTAAGGGGTGGCCTGGCCATGCATTTGTGGTCTCCTGATGGGTTCACCTAGGTAGGCAGCACCTCTGACCACAAGCACTTCTAAGTAAAGGCTCCGGGTTAGCAACTGACTCAAATTGTGTTTACTGAGGAACAGGGTCCTTTGCCCTCTCCTCATTGTCATTTTTCAGGCGCCTGAAGCCTGCTTAGTCCTTGGAGGACTGCTCATTTGGGTCAGCCACCTTAGTAGTTGCATCAACAGTCTGAGACACTGGCATCAAGCCGCCCATTAGCACTATGTCCACAGGATATTTGGATAGAACTGACATGAAGTGACTTATGGCAGGTTTCAGATGAAGAGGATGTTTCTGAGCACTTCAACTTCTGTTTCCAAAACATTTTTGGCTCAAGTGGTAAAGCTCTCTGGAAAATACTGTTTATGCTGGTGTTGTGTAAATACATCATGATGCTACTCTCTAGCAAGAGCAGAGGCCAAGCATCCTACTATCATTAGGAAGGTGCACCTACTCTGTTTTATTAATATTGATCAAGTACATATCAAGATCTTCAAAACATCTTCAGTAATTTAGGACCAGAGTTCATGAGGAACCCATCATCTCCTTATGACTAAGTAAAGAAGATACTTCAAAGAGATCCAACTCTATCAGGACTCAACAGTTCTGTGCTTATCACCCCAGGATTCCTTTTCTCTGCTTAATATAAACGAGAGCATGCAGAGGACATCTGTCCAACTCATGTTGCACACACACTGCAGGAGTAAAACATAGGTGTTTGAAAAGCTTAGCAGCTATTCTAATAGAGCCACATCACCTGACAGGGTTAACTGAGTTCACAATTTCTTCTGGGAGGAGTGCCAAGAGTTTCCCAAGGCCTTATACTTTATCAGTACTGTACCTGCTAACTGCTGAAATTCAGCTTGCCTGGTACCTTTCAATACACGTAAGCCACTAAACCCTCCTTTTTTTCCACTTACTGCTGACCACTATAGAACCTGGAAGGCCACACATGGGTCTCTGCATACATGGGCATGTGTGAGTGCACATGTGGGTGTGTGCACACATCTGTGTGACCAATGCCCTCTAGAGGGAATCAATGTCCCAGCAAGACAGTTGCTCTAAAGCCAATGGTGCCAGAACTGGGTACTGCTGGCCACCGCTGCCGAGGCCACTCTCATCACTGACGTTCTCAGCTAAAAGCCTACTGAGAAAGGTATTGCATGAAAAAAGGTGTTAAAAGTGGGTTGGTGTTTTAAACAAAAATCTAGGAAGTGCCATTCTCTGGCAAATACTAAGCGTCCCCTTGGAGGGTGACACAGCTGACTGCATGATGTACGAGTTTCCTCCCCAATCACTGTGTTGAATACTGGGGCCAGGGAAGCAGAAAAGATGAATCAGAAGCTAATTCTCACTTGATGAGGCCTTTGCAACAAAGGGCTGGTTTAAGAGCACCAACCATCTTAAGGTCCTTTCCTACCAGAAGAGCATCTTTAAAGCAGCTGGTCCACCACTCAGGATGTGTCTGCATTTAACATGTATTAGCTGGCCAGAGAGATAGGGAAACACGGAGTGAAACTTAAGTGAACTCCTTCACCAACAGACCCTTTCAGCTGGGTCAGAACAGAAGAAAAGAGATAAATGCTTTTGGTGTTGCTATCGTTGTCTGTCAATCTAATGCATGCATACAACATACCTCTCTCCAGGTATTTCTGAACACTAGTCAGAGAGGGAGCCTTTATCCAATTTGGCCTTTCTGAAAGTGTCCACATGGGGAACTTTCTCTCCAAATGCCACCTTGATCTAACCTTTCTGTATATGACTTTGATCTATAGACCCTGACATGAACACAGGCTTTCATCAGGGTGCTGTCATTTTGGAGGAAGGACTCAGCGGAATGAGTGTATTTATATCTGAAACAGTTTGTAAAGTTGTTACATACAGTACAGTCTATTCTCTTCCACTGCATATGTATAAATAGTCTCCTTCTCATCCAGGGGTCAGTTAGGCTTGTATCTCAGTGCCTGCTGCAAACTCCGAAGCTCACTCAGTGTGTCTGCTTGTACCTGTCAACTGCTCTAGGTACATAAGTTTCTGCTGTCACACATGCTTTAAATCCTGACACCACAGATCCACCAAGGAGCCTCCAAGACTCCTTTAAAACCTAAAAAGCAGGTGCTTGCCTGAAAATCCCACCTGTAAAACCTCATATGCCAGATACTGTGAAAACATCCTGAGTTGGGCCTGCCGCAAAAAAACCCCAGCTACAGGGACAACAGTCAGAGCACTGACTGGCTTCTGTTCCTATTTCAGCCAGTAATTTTGTGGCCAAGAGCATATTACAGGATGTGGGAAAGCAGAATTCATCCCTGGGCTTCCCAGTTTAGGGCCAGGGCTTGATTCCAGCTTTCCAGTGTCTGTGTGTATACTTGGCACGGTACAGCCAAGGCCCCGCTGCAAACCCAGCCCTTCTGGTACCAACTGACAGAAAACATTGAAGTATCTTCCTTGACTTTCTAGTCTATTCTATTTATGGCTGCCAACAGAGGATCCTTTTTATTTAGTGCACACTTTACTAGCTCCTAAAGACCAGTACCCCTGTTGAGGTAGAATCTATAGTCCTGCAAGTTGAGAGGGATTCAAGAGTCTAATGCACTCAGAAGACCTTTATTTTGTCAGGTAAGACAAAAGGCCTCCTGGCCAGTGAACATCCCACTCACCCCAGCCTTCTGCTGAGACTGAGAAAAGCTGTACCAAGGAGTTGGTCCAAGGGTGATGCTAGCTTAGAAACGGAGGAACCGCTATTGGCTCCTGCAGTGTTTATCCTCCCTCTAAACACTGCACAGTATTTATCTGCTCTCCAATGCTTTGTGCAGTCTGGCTTTAAATGCCTCGAGCGTTGAAGCTCCTTGATTTTAGACAGACCAACAAGCCAGCAATTAGAAAACACTTTGCCAAAAGCCAGCTTACATATTGCTTTTGCCTCATTTTTATCATCTTGCTGCTCTTGTTCAAATTGTTTATCCCTCAAGGATTTTTTTTTTTTTAATGCTTTCTTTTTTCTCCTCAGAGTGGGATTCAGCTTCCCAATGACTACTGGACCTTAGCTTAGCATTTGGGAAACTTAACAGAAAAATCACCCAATAATGTTTTACAGTTATCAGTAAAACTTCTAATGCTTAATTTTAGTCATTCTTCAAAAAAAGTGCAAGAAATGATCTTTCCAAACCTCTCGCCAAGTCTGCTGGCCAGATTTATTTATACATGATCCCAAAATCCTGAAATCATAGTAGTTCCAGGAAAAAAGGGGGAAAAAAAAAAAAAAGGAGAAAAAGAAAAGAAATGCACTTTATGGAATCTTCAGTTGGTTAAGTCCACATCTATTTCTGCTTGATATTCAAAGCCAATTTGAGCTCCCTGACCATCATCATTCTTCATTTGTTAGACTTGTTTATGTAATTTCTAAAAATAGAGAGAAACTATATTTTTGTTACATTAGAACATGAGTTTTTCTTAAAGACTGGGATGTTAAGGAAAGAAACCACTAGGGGAAAAGGCAGGAAAAAGTTAAGAACATTTCCTTCAGCCAGCTTCTAAAACACAGTGTGCATTTCCTCTCCACATGAGTTGGAGAACAGTTTTGGAAAACCGTTGTTTCTCACACACTTTCATCTCGTGGCTGGTTTCAGAGACAAGTATTCACAGCTGCATGAAACAACTGAGAATCTATTTGAAATCATTATTCTTTTCTTGATCTATAAGAATCTGGAGTGCTTACATATGGCTTCTTTTGTCCTTTCAGTCCCATTCCTGTCACCAGCCTGCTGGCTTTGTGCTGGACTGCCCATGTCTCACCCATAGGGCTTCCCCCCCACCCCAGATGCAAAGCTGGCAGGCAACCACATCCCTACCATTTGCTCTTGCACAAGGGTCCTGAAGACTTAGTAGTTATAGCCAAGTCATCCTGCTCTCTTCATCTATCTGTCAGCTACACGGACACTAATAGCAACTCAGAGTCTACAGCGCTACGATCCATTGGTACCAAAATTGTTTCCATTTTCCACTCCTCTATTTGCTGGGCACAACAGACTACCTGTAATTATGTTTGCTTTAAATCCTAGCAGAACCAAATTTCGCACATGCTTTCCTAGCAAGGTACTCTGTATTTAAGAATGTACATGGCAGTTTCCCTCCTGAGGATTAAGAGCTTTGAAAACATAATCAGGCTTCACCATTCCTGAAACTGGTAAATGTTGCAACATCTTTTTTCAAGATGTGCAAGCTGAGGTTCATCAGCTGGTTCAAGATTATACATTTCCATGGCAGAGGTGAGAAAACCTCTGAGACTGAGTGTAGAGCCTTATTTCTGCTGCCTGTGAGCCATAAGGCACTTGTGAACAGCCCCACTTTTCTCCTTGCCTCTATCCCAGCAGGGCTCAGTGAAAAATACCATCTTATCTTCCTTGGCCTTGTGTCTCGCATCTGTAGACACCACCAATTATACCTATCAACCCTTGGAAATACAAGTTACTCCTATTTCAGAAACATGTTCTTTTCCTGATGACTGTTCACTTGGGGCTGTCAGTGATGTCCCCTGCTGTGTATGATGTGCAGGTGGGAGGGTTGGCCATGTCAGACACCAGCTGCCCAATCCTGACCCCTGCACCAAGAGAAGGCAAGGCACTAAACAGTGTTCACAAGAGTATCTGAATTTGGCCCTGAATGAGTGCCAAAAACTCAAGACCTGAATATGAATGGACTAACCTCAAGGACAACTCATGTGTCAAACTCAGCTATGCTTCCCATAATAAACATGAACTCACAGGTCCTCCAACAGGTCAGATCAGGTATCAATATAAGCGTAACAGGTGGCACTAAGATTAATTACCTTGCTCCTTAAACACACATCTCCCAGTAAGAAACTACACCACCTTATACAACACTAGGAATAGAATTAACATCCCAGCAGTGTGTTCCAAATGTGGTACTTGCAGACAGGAGGGGTAAAAATCCACCACTAGGAAAAAAAAAAGAAAAAAGAAAAAAAAATCCCATGTCTCGTTTGCCATGACTTTTCTGTGTAACACCAGCCTTCATACTCTTCCTACTATTCCCACCCACCCAGGAGTCCTGAAGGCCGTGTGATGGGAGCACAGAACTGGACTGGGTAAAACGGCCTGACTTACCCCAGCATACAATAGCTGCTTCTTCTCATCTTGGTAATTTATCCTATCTTCCACCTAAAGCACCTCCAGGACCCTACAAGTGCACACGTGCAAGAGAATAAAGATATCTGTCATGAAATCTGCAGGCACAGCATTTACCAGGTGGGATGCGAACAATTGCCAGACAGCACTAGAGACCTTTATTTGTCTTCTGGAGAAGTACCTTCCGAGTGCCAGCAGAAGGGCACGTAGTTGATCTAAGTTTGCTAGGTCAGTTTTTAGCACAAGCTGCTCCCATTTGCCTCCTTCTCCCCGTTCAGCGCGTCTTCCCTTCCTGGCACGTAGCAGCCTTGAAAGGAAAGTTACTGTGCCCACGAAGGGCTTGGCACTGCACTAATGTACATTGACAGTGTGTTTTCTTCCCTGGCGCCCAGCCACGCTAAAATCCCCTTTCTGAGTCACTCCCAGTGAGAAAACCAACACCGGCATTCTGCTCTGTTGAAATGGTAACGCTGAGAGCGCAAACATAAAAGGAGCTGCCTATCAGAAGGGGCCAGGGATGAGCCGGTGTCTGGAAGCATTGGAGGCAAGGGGAGGGAATTCCTATAAATGCAGCGTAAAACTGATAAAGCGGAAGAAAAAAAAAGTAGTAAAGGATGCTGGAAAAATACCACTTGGCAGAGCAGATGATACACACTTCCGTCAGTGACCTATAGCAAAAGTCAAGCCTCACAGGCCAGGTTCTCACTTTCTACTTTTCCTCTTATTATTTTTATTGACATAACATTTCTCACAGACCTTGGGGTCGGTTTTGCTCTGCTCTGTACAAATGTGGCAGATGCCATCTTGGCAAGTACTAGGGTTGAAACAGGGACCAGCAGAGCAATAAAAGCAGGATTCTCTGCAGCTTGAGGTGGAAAGCCAGGCCAACCAGCTGGGAACTATAACAGACCAATATCCTCTGCAGATCGGGCACAGATGTGGACATGTAACCACAGGCCAGTGTGTTACACAAACACATCATGTGGACAAACCATGCCTGGAATACTTACAGCCTAAGCAGGCAACAGAAGAATGGGACAAGCAAAAGATTGCTAGCTAAGGGGAGAAACGAGTCTCTAGTTTTCTTGAGTGGGACCAGAGCATGGAAGTTAATCTAGATCTCTCAATTACTAGAGTAATTCACAAAACTGCACTAACAGAGTCTAACAGAGTCTTTGCATTTGTGTACGCAGGATCCAGAAATGGAGAGGAACCCGAGGTGACATATTCTCAGTAACCTAGTTCCCCTCAGGCTGCTTGGCCAGAGTTATTGAAGTTATTAGTTACTTGCCGCTGAAATGAAACAGGTGGAGGGGAGTAAGTCAGAGGCTTGCTTGGCTAAAGGTAACCTGTCTTCTGCCTTGGAAAAAAAAGGAGAGCAAATGTCAGCAGGGCTCCCTTCAAGCACTCCAATGGCTAAGTCCTCTCAGAAACCTTTAAGCACAGCCTCTAATACATATGTCTGAAGGCAGAAACACGGCAGTGCATGTAAGTCATAGGTCACTGTACAGAGCCACCTCACTTGGAGCCAGATACTAATAACAGGAGCACCTCAGGCGTGTTTGGGACCGTTTACAGAATCACCAGCTGGCAATTCCTTCCCAACCTTTCCTCACAGCAAAGGCATAAAAAGCAAATATATAATCAGGTAACTGATTACATTTACTGCATACTTGAAAGCAATCCTATGCTCCAGGCTGCTAAAAGCTATATTGAAGAGCAGATGTCTGTTTTCAAAGCCCTCTCTGACCAGGTAGTAATTAGATGCTACAGAGGGTCCTTGGTTATGCCTGTAAGCCATTTCTCTCAGCCCCTCCTCCATTTCCTGTAGCCCTCAAAGTTGCTTCTAGCAGCCCCAGTTGCTCTTCTTTCTCTAGAGATGCCTTGTTTCCCTCTCATCCTACTCCAACGACCCCTGAGCCTCCTTTCATGCACATCACCAATATTTGATCAGTGCTGCATATGTCAGCATTAGCACACTAACGTTCTTCTAAGAGGATGAACAGAGGCATTGATACCATAGAAGCATCAAGACATGCTATAGTGGGAAGCAGGAGGAACAGCTGCCTGAGGAATCATCACGACCTCTTACAGCACTTGTACCATCAAGTAGTTGCTTGATAAACAGGTAGTCATTAAGGTGCTTGAAACCATGGCCGTACTAAAACATGAGAGTCTGGATGCATTCCTCCTTCTTCCCTTTCAGAAAATCTAAATCAAGAGGTGCCTTACTTTTAAGACTTAAAATGCACTCTGAAACTCTGGACTTGAACAGATGTAGCCATCCAAAGTTATTGCATTAGAGATGGAGGAAAAACTGCTAGCATATCATAGCCTTGCAAGGAGAAAAGGCAGATGAACTAACCTATTTCCATAGCTGCACAGTGTTGTGTGCTATACACTAAATAATATATAATCCATACACCAAGCTAATATACGATCTTATACACAAACCAGGATGCCCACAGGA
Organism: Astur gentilis; assembly: GCF_929443795.1. Taxonomy (NCBI): domain Eukaryota; kingdom Metazoa; phylum Chordata; class Aves; order Accipitriformes; family Accipitridae; genus Astur; species Astur gentilis. Next base: position 13,421,741 of record NC_064902.1, on the reverse strand, counting down.
TTAAGTATAACTTGGTGGTTTTAGGCAGATACTTCAGTCCACACCCTTCTGAGAAGCAGTAATGAGTGGGATAAGTAAAAATATGGGCAGACATTGAATGACTTCAAACACCCAGGAAGAGCACAGGAGACTAAACCTTTATCATGTGACAGCCACCATGGAATGGGATGTATAAATAAAACTAAATGAAAATGGAGATTGCACACAAGGCAATAGAGCTCAGCATCTCCCGAGATCAGGTCTCATACTGGGCATTGGAGATATGACCACAATACCACTAGTAGCTGTCCCCAAAGCAGTCAGCCTCATCCTGTCTCCTGACACTATTTCATGACAAGAGCGTCTCCCCTTGTGCACATTCATGCTCAAATGCATCTGTACAACGCAGGTGTGCAACACCAGCCCGCACAGGCCCTCACAACCAGTTTGTTAACAGTTGCACCCACAGAATTTCTTTTGGAAGGGGAATGAAGCAGAAAGAGTCAGCACTCACCAAATCAGGATTAACCAAAACTGCTCAGTCTATATAAAAACTGCAAGAGGAAAGCATACTTGTGATGCATAGTACAAGGCTTCACAGCGCTTCAAATTACAGTAAGAGCCTTCTATACCCAAGCTACATAATGGAGTCACCAGTTATTCCTAGAAGCAGAGTTGGGGTCCAGAAAGATGAAGTTGGAGTTATCTCCAAATCTGATGGCTAAAGGACCCTTACTTGAGCTCTGCACTGTGTGGATATTTTCTTGGCTTCCCCTCCTTCCCCCAGCATAGGCAGACCAGCTTAGACTACCCTATATGATTGCTCTGGAACAAAGCCTTTGGTTTTTCCAAAACACGGCTTCAGATTTAAGAGATTTACATATGTATATCTGTACATAAATGCCTGTATGTGCATGCACACAGACTCATGTGCACATACACACACAATGCTCAGGACCAGTCCTGTTGAGTCAATGCAGAAACATCACTAGAGTCAGGTCGGTGCTTCTGCGAAGCCCAACTCATAGACTGCGGCACATCTGTAGCTGACGTGAATCAGCACAGAAATGACTGAGGATTTAACACTAAGTGCCTCTCTGTGCTTGTTTAAAACAAACTGAAAGGACAAGTTACAGCTCCTAGGAAAAAAAGCACATACTTGTTTAAAGACATAGCAGTCACCACCTCACGCTAACAGCAGGACCAGGTGCTGGAGTGGTATCACTACCCTTGAACTTATCCTTGCATGAGTCATCTGAGAGAGTTGAAGCTGACAGGTTGTTTAAAGTCACTGCCCATGGATTACATTCAAAGGGAGCTTTAAAATATTTTCTAATTATTTTTGCTTCCACTCTACTGAACATTGTTAATCAAGAGCTATTTCCAAAACACGCTATATTGTAGCGGTGCTATACTCCACAGGAGATGCACCACTTGGGTTGGACACCTTCCAGCTCAAACCATCAGATGACCAAGCTGTTCTCATTCTAAGAATAAGGTGCTCCTTATGGACAGGGAATTTATATTTTTTCTTTATTTACACAAAACCCAAAGGGGAATGCATGGCTGTGGGGAAATCAAGCTGCCTAGCTTGATTTTGCATTTTGATGTCCATTCATTTACCAGTAGGTAAGACTTTTCTTCATTTATTCCTTGTTTCATTTCCCAGGGTATTATTTCTTCATACTGTGCATAAAGACCTGGCCTGTACTCTGCCCATGTGGGCATGATGACATGCAACACTTAGCCTCTTCCTGTGAGTGCAGTAGGAGGAAATTGGAAGCAATTTTGCAGCTCCAAAGTCTTGGGAGCCAGCTCCAAGTCTTGCATTGTTCATTGGGCTTGGCTAGTACTGCGAGATATACGGCAGTGTCTGTTTGCAGAGATTTCACACTTCTCCTGGTTTTCCTCTACTTTGCATTCCTAATGTTTTTTTCCAAAGCTCAGTATGGGGGAAAATACAAATACAACACAGAACAAACCTCAGTGCTTCAAACACAGTTACCTGACAGTATCCTAGCAAGTGCAAAAATCAGAACAAGTTCTAAAGGAAAAAAAAATAAAATCAAGTTTGTCTAAAAAGTGACCCTTTTCTCTTTGAAAGGTTTCTGAGCTTCAGATTCCTTTTTGTGACCTCCCTAATTTAGAATTGGTACAACACGTGAAGTTATCCATGGTTCATTGTTTGGAGGTTTCATCCTAAAAAAATGTTGGAAAATTTTTTGAGAAAACCTTCACCATACATTGCTAGTTTACATTAGAATTGTTATCAGTGTGTAGAGACTGTATATAAATAGATCAAAATTACTCATTAAAATAATTTCAGTAAAAACGGCACAAGATTAATTTACTCCAAGATGTTCTAAAAATCAATTGGGTTTAAAATAGTTTATCTTCTAAGCCTCCAAACTACTTTTACCAAAATATAAACTTTAAAATTAATCTTTCCTCAGAAGCCTTGAAAAAATTTTATTAAGGATTTCAAAAGCCCTAAATTTCCTTTTTTTTAAAAAAAAAGTAGTAAAACTTCTGTTAGTTAACTAACCCATCAAGCAGCAGCTCTGAATCTGATGAAAACAGGTCCAAGACACTAAGTGTATTCTTAGATCTGGATTCTTCCAGAGCTCAGTTTTCCCTTCACAGCCACACATACTTTCCTGATCACCAAAGTAGGTGCAGAGATCCGCAGCTCACCAAAGAAATTCACATCTTGATCCTGAAGATCATGAACTGTTCCAATCTGGAGTGTTTGTTCAGTTTTACAACTATTTTTATTGATTTAAAGAGTGTTTTCACACTGCCTCTCCTCCCAGGCATGTTTAAACAAGCAGCAGCGCGCAGTGCCAGAACTCAACAGAAACATGTTCTATAGACAAGTAAACAAAATACCCGATGGCTTTAGCTACCCACACCACAAAGGGATTTTGAGCAAGTCGCTTCAAATTATGTTTCGGTCTCTGGACACAAAGCAGAGTTAGTTTAGAGTTCTTCGGCTGTGTTTTGGGTTGTGTTTTTTTATTGTTTTGTTTTTTAAGCCATTGGCTGGCCCACACTCCCCAAAGATGTGGTCTATTCATTCTGTTCCAGCTTAAAGACTCAAACTGGACTTGATTTCAGTAAGAACTGCATGGTATGTAATGTGGTTATAATTTAGCCTGAAAACACAGGGAGTCATCTCTACCATGCGTGGCTTGCGTGCCCTGTGACTGCAGGGTCGACCAGCCAGCCATCTGAACAACCTAAATAGTCTAAATAGGCTGGTTTTGACAGGCCTTAATGAACCACACCACTGGTCAGAGAGCTGGGTCACGGCAGAGGAAGCGGGAATCACAGCCCCAAGGATGGCGATCAGTCCGGTCGCACTGTAGTCAGGTTAAAAAAGAAAACTCAGAAGGAAAAACCAGCAGCCTTCCCTGAGAGCCGAGGTCAGCCTTCGCCACAGATCCGTTGGCGGTGGCACAGAGCGACAGGCCACCTCCTCCCGTGCGGAGCCGGGGCCAGCCCGCAGCAAGCGGCCGCCTCTGCGGCAGGACCAGGCAGCTGGCTCCCGCTGCCATGTTTATCCATCCCCGGGACACTCCAGCAGTCAATTTCCCGTTGTGCGACAGTGCAGACAAGGGGGAGGAGAGCAACCCACACGTGGCTCTAGCAGAGATCACAGCTTTGTCAGCAAGAGCTGAAAATACCAGCTAGCTGGCACGGCTTCAGAGATCCAGCCTCCCTGCTTTGCCCTTTCCTCCACAAGCACCTTTCCGCAAGTCATGTATCAGCGCAAGGGGCTCCACTGTATCCATCGATAAACTCTTCCTGCAAGACGTGCACATCTTGACCTGGGATCAGCTATTTCCCCCATCACTGGCATTTCTCCTTGCTTTTCGTCGATGTTAGAATGATCCTTTCAAAATTTCTTTTCTTAAAAATGGATTCTGAGTCTTGAAATGACTCCGTCAGAGCCCACTCCCTTCTGCACCACCAGCACCCCAGAGAGCACGAAGTACACCCAGGCCATAGCGCATTACCTGCAAGGAACGCGACTGTAGCTTTCTCAGCAATAGCCTGCAAGCTTCCTCTCACACTTTAGTTCTAATAACCCAGTGCAAGAGCTGAAAGGAGACTTCATTTCACTACTCGCCAGCGCAGCTGATGAACTAACTTTACCCTATCACAACTGTGATTCTGGGCTCCCCAAGGCTAGAGGTCTCGGCTGCTGCTGAATCTGCTCTAGAACAGCAATTGCAATCTCAGCTCCACGGTGGAATATGCTGGCAAGAAAGGAGGCAAAACGAGGACAACCTGTATCTAGTTCTCCAGCACAACTACTGGCAACACCACGACAGGCTGCTGTGGACACCTCCCTACTGCTGCTGTCAAAAAATTTTTGCTAGCAGGCACTGCCTGTGTTTCATGTTGAAGAAAACAAGCCTGCTCCAAACCTGGAGGACCTTTCCCGCCCACCCCTTTCATGCTTTTCTCTGTGCTCACATCTCCCCCCTGCAGGAATATTTACTGTTTTGACATCAACTTGCATCAAGAGCCAGAAGGCATCTGACAGCATTTCATCAGTGACAGACAGCACAGCCTTCTCATCTGGTCCCTATTTTGTGAAACACAACTCTTTACTTGAAGCAGATGACCACAAGCTCAGCATTTCGAACCTAAGCGCCACATTAGATGGGAACATTAGCATCTTCTGCTGTGTAAGATTTTGGCATGCCCTCACTTTTATGGTTAAGAACAGTTGACATCATAAAATAAAACCTAGAGCTGAGGTTCAAAGTGTTTATTATGCCGAGGAAGAGAATTGCATGGCGTGGGAAGTTCCCAATACAAATAACTATGACCATCATTTTGAGCCATGGCCATACCGTGTTCTATATTTGCAGTTTGGGCTTGCATAGATATTGTTAAATGACAGCATGTCCATCAAAACCCACCGCGCTGTATGCAGCAGTGATATTGAGGGGACTCACATTAGGTGTACTGGATTCAGAGTCCTATAGCAAGCTCATGAGTGTCACTGGAGCTAACATGATAAAGGAAAAAGTGATACGGCACCATAACAGAGCATTTGAGGAGCTGGGCAATCATTAAAGGAGGACAGAGATGACTGCAAAATAAAAAGTCACTGGAGGACAGCATTTCAGTGGGCTTTCCCTGAAGCCCCTCAAGCTTTTTTGGCATTTTTCAAGCAGCACCAAAACATATTAAAATTATTTTAAAAGGTATTACTACTTCTAATAGTTTCTTTATGGCCAAAACCAACAACATATTTGCCTTCTTCCTAAGGTGTTTGCACTTTATCACCACACTGACGCTTTTCAGATGAACTGGCTTTTTATTGTGGACCTATTCTAGGGCACACAGTATTTTGTTGACTAAGAGTTGCTGCACACAGAGGTTTATTACTGTAGGGCTGCTCCTAAGTACCTGGTTTTAAAAAAAGCAGATGGGTTATATTTTTGAAGGGAGGTAAAAATATTATTAGAGCTTGGAAGTTCATAATAAGCCACATTAAGAGTGGTTTGAATATGAGCACCAGGTATTTACTTTTAGGGCCCACAGTTATTTCAGTGTGGCACTTTTATTGCAGCCAACGGATAGGAAAACAAGGTATTTGGAGTCTAACTAACCTTCTCCATGTCAGTAATACACTGACATGAAATGCCAAATTTGAGGTCTTTTGTAAATAGTCCCATTTAAGCCCCCCTCCCTAGTCTATAAACTCTTGCCCCCATCTGCCTAAAAGTACAAAACTTACTCAGGTTTAATGGTGCCACTCACAGTTGTAAAGTTGCATGGCGTTCAAGTTCCAGATCTTGCAAAGACTTTTACTGATTCGTTTCAATTCCACCTGAAAATGACCACAGCTGGGCAAATAGCTAAGTTTTCACTTCAGTGTGAAACTGAAGAATCCAGGAAATTCAGCTTGCATTGCCTCAAAATATTTTTTTTTTTTAAATAGAAATTGTTTAACAACTTCTTAAAGCCAGAAATCTCTCTGACTCTTCCAAAAGTTCTCTCTTCAGGTTATTTAACTATATTGAAAGCTTGTTGGATTTTTTGGGGGGGTGGGGAAGAGATACGTAGCAGGAAGGAGGGACTGTTTGTTCTTTATTCTAAATTTAGACCAATTCATCACTGAATTTCAAAAATGTCAAGATGTTTTAGCATTTCTGTAGTATTTTATTCTGAAAACACTGAAACAGAACATTTAGACTTTTTAAAGTAATGGCTCTTTTCAGCAGAAACAATTTGTAAACAACAACCTGAAAACTTCAGACACAGGGAATGGAAGAGTTGAACAGAGACTTTCCTATTCCCTGGAACACTGCCCATCCCACCCCCACAAAAAAACCCAAACCTAAACCCAAAAGCTCAGTATTTAAGCGTATGAATACACATATGTTACACCTTTAAAAATTTGCAGCCTAAGGACTTGTAGAATCAAGCTATATATGAGTCTAATCTGTAGATTAATTATTATTGACATCCAAGCATCTCACAGTACAGGCATTCCCAGATAATTATTGCATCCGTGGTGTCATTTGAGATGTCTGTGAAAAAATAAATCCCATCCCGATGAAAGACAAAGCAGTATGGCTTCTCCTCGTGAGTTTTATGCAAATAAAAGCAGAAAACAAACATTTTTCACACGCCAACCATTTGAAAGCTTCTGTTCACACTGTGAAAATGGTGCCATTCTGTAGGCAACAAACGCCCCCATGTTTTTGCCATCCATCATCTTTTCTCTTGTAATATTGCAGTTAATGACCAAATCAGCAACTTTCTAACCTCACAACTCTGCAGTTCTCTATAGTAGAAACCCCTAGATCAAGGGTCTAAACAGACCATACGCACCATCTGCCACATCCAGCTAACAGAATATTTTAATTAGCGGTGCATACCGCATTATCCCACTTGCTCACAAGTCCTGGTAACTCCATGTGCAAATTAAGCATGTAACTGCACTAAACCTGCATGGCACTGCTCTCTGTAGAGAGAGGAGTGTTTCACAAAGCTAAGGACATGGTGGAAATGGATGAGTTGTGGAGTCTACTGGGAGTCCTTCTCCCACTTTTACCACCATCCATCTCTAACAAACTGACCTGAGCACACCTCTGTTTTATATCTGTAACCAAAGCCCACCACTCCCCTTCTCCTCAAATAAGAGAAAGTGACCCCACCTGTGTCTGGGGACCTAAGCATTACACTTACTTCCCTCCAGGTATTTTACTTACTTCACTCCCCAGGCAGTAGATGCAGAAGACATCAACCAAGCCACCTGCCTCCATCTCATAGTCCAGCAAACAAGACACTCCCCAGAGGCACAAGAGCAGCAATACAGGAGCCTGACCACTTCTTTCTACAGAAATAACTACAGCAAAGGAAGCAGCTCTAACCTTCTGCCACACCATCCTGCCAGCACACCTGAACTTTAGCCTTCAAGGTTTCCCTCATCCCCAGCCATTCTGCCGAGGCTGCCAATAAGGGCAACAATTAGTGTCAGCTATTATGGGAGGATCTGTGGTGCTGACATATGACCCCACAGAAACTGGACTGTGCCCAACATTTCTACTTCCACAGGCCATTAAACAGCTGTCAAAGTTTTGACCTATAACTCCTCCTATCCCATCCCACACGAATTCCAATTTGGTGACAAAATGTGAAAGGCTCTAGGTACCTACAGCCACCCAGGTGTCTACAACAAGGAACTATCTAATCCAGTGCTGCCTGTTCAATGGCCAAAAGAATTTTACATCCAAAGATAAACACACCTCTCCAGTTTCCAGCCAGCTGCAGCCTCAAGGGCAGGCAGATTTCTCTCCTGCTTCACGCTATGAGGAAGAAACTGACTGTTCTTCAGGAGAGGTGTCAGAGATCCAGCTGCCACTACCTACTGAAAAAGATTGGTCACCTTGAATTCCGGCAGAAATCTCCCTTATCAACAGCATGTTTAAATGGCTTTCCATCCCTTGCATATCAGCCTGCCCCAGCAAATTCTTTCAGGCTGGGTGATATTGTCATTTTAATGTTGATATTCATAAATGAAAAGAAAAAAATCTGCAGCCATTTGGCAGTGATAAAATGCCTTTTAGATCATTGGTTTCGGCAGCAATTTTTTCCCCAGCAAAATTCAAGTAGACGCTGTAGGATTGAAGGTACAGTATCTTAAGTAACAAGCTCTATTCATCCCCACAGATCTCCCCCCCCCCCCCCCATTTATCTGTTTACACCCAGCCCTCTTTCCTTTTCTCATTTCCACATCTTTTCTTCCTCATACATATATGATATGTATGTATTAAGGAGGATCATAATATCATCCAACACACAGATTAAATAAGACCTGCTCTCAGAGCACACATTACGACTGAAATTTGCACAAAAAATTCACCTCATAACCTCTCCCTTGAAACCTAATTGGGCTAATTCTGCCCTATTCCCTTTACTTCTCATCCCCCCCACCTCTGCTACGTGTAATAGGTGTTTCCCCATGAGGGTGGATACAGCAGTGGCTGGGACAGAGCTCCTCACGGAGCTTGGAGATGAAAGCCTGTTAGGCGTTTTTTATTTATGTCCTGTAAAATGCAACGTGCAGAGTTACGGATGAGAGACGCTGTAAACAAGGTGAGGGCCAGTTGCTTTATACAGCATGGAAAGTTTCTGTTTCTTGGAACAGACAGGACAGCTTGGAAGTAAGTCAACCCTCAAGGTCTTTCTCCCTCTTTGGGGCTCATCTGAAACACCAGCTAACCCAGAGTGTGCTGCCCAGGAGTTAGGAAAGCCAAACAAACAAACAGATCAGTGTAAGGCACGGCCTCAGCTGCGGCGATGTTTCCATTTCTTGACTGGCCAGGCACTGAGGTGGGGTCGCGTCATCAGACCACTAGTATTTCCTCAACCGAGAGGGTCAGCAGTCTGGAGATTTCTGCTAATGAGATGCACAGCTGGGACTGGCAAGCAGCAGTTGTCCAGGGTGAATATATGCCTGTGTGCCTCTCCTGACAGGCTTGGGAAGCCAAGGAGAGAAAACCTGAGAACTGTTCCAGAATTAGATCAGATGGCCCCAAGCCAGCTTCCCAGCACTGGGTGCCCAGAGGACAGGAGGGCAGGCTCAGATGCAAGTTTCACACCGACAGGCAGGTCCGGCACCAGTGAGGGTGAAGGGGAAGGTTCATTTGCACCTCCACTTCCCTTTCCAGCTCACCTCTTGCACCAGCTGAGCCTACTCTTTCTGCTTTGTTTCCCCTCCTAAACCCATCAGTGTTATGAATTTCCTCCCCTCCAGCTCCCCAAACCTAGTTCAGCTCCAAGCTGTCACTCAAAAGGATGACACTTCTGAAAAATGTCCAGATGCTTCAGCTATTTCTATTCTGCCTGGCATAAGGTGAATATCTGAGTCAGCTGCCTGTGCTCTGTCAGGTCTTCTACAGCCAGCATCCTGCCCCTCGGAAACACCCACCTAATTCTGGAAACACCAGTCCTAACTTCGGTGCTCCTGACGAGAACCAGAAAAACACACTCAGCTTAATCCCAGCTGCAGAAAAGGATCCAGAGAAAGGAGATGCCTGAATAGGAAAAAAATATTAGCTCCTGCTCACTTACAAACATTTTATGTAGCTGTTACAGGAGGAAGACAGAAGCCTCTTGCCAAAACACATTGTCTTGGCATAATTATTCCTCCGTCCTCCTCCTCCCGCCAAGCTAACCTCCCTCTGAATCAGGCCATAAGGAAGGAATGGAGCCAGAAAGGACTTCTACACATCTTGGCTCGACATACTGCAAGTGTAAGCTGTCAGGCAGTACTGTAGCAGCAGAAACGTGTTACTGAATAGTATGGGAATATTAATAAGCAAGAGATGAACACTCACATCTGTCACAAAGAATCCTTCAGAACCACAAAAAAAAAAAAGGAAGACGACAAGAAAATGAACTAATCTGCCGTTCAGGGCAGTATTCCCTCATTCCAGAGGGAACAAAGTTACCCCAGGCCAAAAGCTTCAGCATCACAGTGGTCATTTGAAGTGACTAGTAAGGCTGAGACTCGCAAAATTGGTTTAACTCTACTCCCACTGACATCAAGAGTGAGATATAGATAGATTTCAGTGGGAATGGATATAAATCAACATGAAACACTTTTGAAATGTTTGCTTTTTTATTCCAAGCCCAAAAGCAATAAAAATAAAAAACACAAACCCCCAAACCCAGCTCATCTCATTTCCATGCCACAGGATTAGCTCTACCTTTGTCATGCCTTATCAGCATTTCTCCAATTGCTCTTAGATCTTTGCAATACCGGAGGCTCTGCACACTCCCAAGCAGTCTGTCCCAGGACTTCACTGCCTTGAAATCCCATCAAAACCTCTCCTCCAGCAACATAAACCTTGCCCAGTTTGCCACAAAACACAGTTCGTTCCCTCTCTTTTTGCAGGGATTCCAGTAGGAAGTTTTTTTTAATATCTGAAGGCTGTAAAGGCTGTAGTCAGTTATCACTAAAACAATTTATGTGCAGCAATACTATGGTCTCACGTTAATATCCCCTAGAAAGCAACAAAGTACAAACAGCAACGAATTCAAACCTGAACATCAGACCACAACACCTTTGATACTCATGGATAAGAAAGCTGCTGTGGGGGAGCAATAGTAAGAAACAAGGTTTAGAGGCCTCACTATGACCATCAGCAATACTCCAGTTTCTAAGCAATTAGTCTTTTACTTACTAGCGACATATACTTAGCTACCAAGCTCTGCTAAGACTCTGAGACATTTTTCTCTTGTAAGACATAGCTTGTAGTCACCTCTTTTCTAATAAAAAATAATAATAAAAAAAAGCAAATTCACAATATCACTCACCCTTCACAACACAGCCACCTCTTATTGTTTAGTGGCATGTCTGCCTTCAAGCCAAGTCTACAAATGAAAAATTCACAGCCTTGGTAAGAGAAACAGAAGCTTTGCTGAGCAGGGCTTTTTAGAGCTGCACCTCATCAGGTTAACGAAGCTGCCAAGGTGCCTGTTTCCCGGGCTGATTAGGTGTGCTCTGACCTTTCCCCAGAAGTAGTGTGGACTGCAGCGGTGGATTTCAATATACCTCTTCATTCCCAACCAACTATTCCGTGGGGCTTTGTGGTTTACAGGTACAGTTGAAACCAGGAGCCTGTATGCTATTTCCAGTTTGGTTGTGGAACTTCTGGTGGAAAAACAGTGTATTTCTAATCTTTGAAGTGCTGACTTTAACTCTGAATCAGCTGTGAACCCTAATTCAGATCTGAATCATGGTTCTTTGTCTGTTTCTAACTAGTATTTTCACCTGTCTGTTATTGGCATGTCATGTCAAACAGATGTCATCTGCCATTAAAAGTGGCTCCTACTTTGTAGTTTCATCAAAGCAGTCAGGAGAGTCTGCCCTGTATTAGCTAGGGAAAAATCAGGAAGAAACTCAGACCTTATGGTCTAAGCACAGTGCTGGGGATGAAGTACTGCTATGCTCTTTGTTGTGTTCTATTAAGGCATCATTTTGGTGTCACTGAGAAAATCACTTCATGCCTCTGCACCTTCTCCTCTTGAAGATCATCTTCTCCACATTGAAAATAAAGCTGTTGCCTTCAGCTATGTATCCCTGCAGGGGGTGGAGGAGGAACCATGTTTGCACAGTGCTTTGTAAACCTACGTTTTTAAGAATTATCTGCTGGCACCAAAGTCAGAAGCCGTAAGTCATTCAACACCCTCCAACTAGGAAATTAGATTCTACTGACATCTCTGGGAATGTTGTCTCTGGCTTGAAGCTGTTCTTATTTAGGTATCATCATAAGTGTGCCTTGCAGCCAGTATTGTTTTGTGGCCAATACTATTGCTATAGCTCTATAAATCTGCAGACACTCTGCAGTGGGAGTGTAGTGCCAAAAAAATGCAGAGTTCTCTGCTCTGTTTCCAGTTTGGGAACACAAGCTGGAGCAATCCAGCTAGACAGATGTGGCATACTGAACACCTGATAAAGCCACTCAGCAACTGGAGAGGGACTTCTGTAGGTCTCTCAACTGAGATGATTTTTCCTGCTCAAATGTTACAGCAAATGAGTGAAAAATAAACAGGAGACATTGCATATTAGTATTCCTAGGACCTCTACTCAGAAGAGGTGTAGTTGGCAGTCACTGGAGGTGTCTGTGTGTTCTCAGACTTTCTTTCCTCCCCTGCCAAAACCAGCTACCAGTCTTACTTTCCTTTGTAGTATGAAGAGGGTAGCAGCATGCTGGAAGATTGCTTACTGCAGGAAAAGCAGCTCCTTTACAGAGAAGAACAAGAGAGCAAGGAACATCAATCCAAGCTGATGGGGCCAAAGGGGTCTTTGCAGCGCTGCAAGAGCCACCTGCCCATCTGTGCAACAACTGCAGCAGAGAGCTGGGAACCCCGGGGATGCTCTTTCTTGGCACCGTCCCAGGTTCTCAGCCGGCTGCTCTGCTCCTGCTTGGTGTGAATGAGAGAAACTCTGGCTTCAGATGGTGCCCTGCCTCTTTCCAAAACCCCGCAGTCTGGCAGGAAGGGAGGTGCTTTAGCAAGGGGAACTCAAATTTATTCAGTGCAATTCAGCCTGCTGAGGAGGACAGCTCTTGTAGAGCAGGTGGCAGCATTACAGTGATAGGAATACCTATAATAGCTCTGCAGCAATAAATAGTATTATGCCAAAAACCATAATGTGGCATCTCCTAGGCCTGTCTGCTCCACCAACCAGCACCGTCACCCACAGCAGACACTGCACCCATTCTACCACCTGCTGTGGTCCAGCTCCAGTATCGCTAGCAGGTGAGCAAGTTTGTGCCTGTCATAACCTGAGATCATCCTGTCTTCTCCAGCACACTATCTGCCAGGCAGGACAGTGGTTCCTCCCCCAGGTCAAGCATTAACTGTCCACTGGATAGCAGCAGTCCTGTCCTTGGAGCCGCTACCTGCTTGAGAAGATGGAGAGGGAAGAGGATGGAGAGTTGCCGGAGCTGAACTGACACCAACTCTCTGTGTCATGTGCTGTAGCCACGGGATTTTGCCCTTCGGCTGGCTCTGAAATGACTGCTCAGCTGGAGTGGGCTACTGTCTGGCCTTGCAGCTCACAGCGCAGGAGGGAATCTGAAGAAAGCGGCTGTTCCGCTGCTGAGATGGGGACAGTGGGTTGTTATTATTTATATTGTGGTGCTGCCTAATATGTTCTGGGTGCTTTCCAAAGGCAGAGAGAAACATGCACCCTGCCCTGGAGAGCTGTGTATAATTGAAAGAGCAGTCAGTGCATTATCCAAGCTGCGGGCTTTACGAACAAGCCATCCCTCCCATTCAGAGAATTGTTGGAGGCTGAAGGGAGTGCTGGGTATCATGCAGACCACCCCAACTACTGCCACGGATTGGGATTTATTTAATCTTCCCAGAGTGACGACTGGAAGCTTAGAAGAGATTCCACAGTGTCCCCTGATAGTTTGTTCCAATTGCTGTAACTCTTCTTGGAATTATGAATTTTTTTCCTAATATTTATACTAAATGTTCCCTGCTGCAGCCTCAAGCCATAACAGCATTTTCTGTCATTTTACTAATGAGACTATCTGATGTGTGCTCTCCCTCAGAACATCCCTTAATGTATCTGAGCACAGCCAGCCTGTCTCCTCCGCGGTACAATCCAGCCCAGGGCTCCCAGCATTTCCTCACAGGCCACAGCACTTTCGTGGGTCAGTGCACAGCTCCAGTCAGCTTGCCTGTCTTCATCTCAGCTTGTACAAATGAACATTAAACACAGGAATCTCTTTCTCTGCCTTTCTTAATACGTACCACATGGCCAATGCTCTCAATGCCTCCAGCGTTCAGGCCCTCTGAGCTCTTTGCAAACCATCATTTAGGAGGCTTCACAACCCCTGACACAGTGTAGGACTCTTTAGATGTAATTGACTCTTTTGTTCCAGAAGCAGAGAGATTAAGTGAGGTTTCATAAGGTGTTTCAGCAAAACAGTGGTGGAACTAAGACTGTGGTCCAGAAGTGCTGTGCGTGGATCTTCAGGCAACGCTCGCTCCATTCTGTTGCACACATTTCTATACACACAGCTGAAGAAACATACTGATGTGACTGACGTCCTGCTCACATAGTCCTGGCAAATCAAACTCTTAGACAAAGCCAAATAATCTCTGAAGCAGACTCATGTGGTTGTTCATGAACTGGGGAAAGATACTTTCCTTCAATTTCTCCTTTTCTCTTGTAGATAACTGGTAAAAGCATGTATGTTGTGGTCTCAGCTGTGAAAAGGAGATTAATGATTTATTGCAAGTCTTCCTGGGCAAAGCCTCTCAGAACCATTTTCTAATCTCTGGTGCCCTAGCTGAAGCCCCTGGCAAAGGAACTCAATTTCTGGGAGCCTTGTGTAGCTATGCAAGGCCAGCTTTTTATTGGTGTCTGGGCACCCAGAATCCTAATCACCTCTGAAAATGTTGGTCATCATCAGCAAACAGCTGGTTAAGGTGTGCAGCAGCGGCCTCAGTCCTCTGTTCTAGACACAGCTACATAATTGTGATTTTACCAGGAGGAGTCATGAACGGATGAAACCAAGACTGCACTTGCTCGTGATTTATCTTGATAGACATAAATCTATGAGAAAAGAAAAAAAGAAAGAAGAAAAAAAAAAGAAAGAAAATAAGAGAATCCAGGACACAAGATCTATAAAGAAGGATGTTGTGCAGAGTTTGCTATGAGGTTTCGGGTGGCCTTCCTTAAGCCTGACTCAGAGAATGCATGAATATTCCTGGCTCTAGGAGGACAGAATTATGTTGCATAATGTTATTCTCTCTGAATTTTCTCTCTGAAATGCATGCATGGGCTTCGTTGATGTTCTACCCTTGCTACAGTGTCTACTACTCATACAAAAAAGTGTTCGCTTCTGTCAGTTTTACCCGTCTTCTCTTGGGGTCCTGAATCACATCTTAGGCAAGCTTATAGGCACTCAAGCAGGAATAATCAGTGACTTTAAATGGCCATTAGGCTTAAGTATTTCGGAAGAGCAGTCAATTAATAATCAAGATCTAGAGGATATTCCCTTGATTTATTTCTAGGGCTTGCCTTGAACTTCCCCATGCATTTAGGGCTTGCGGAGTAGCCTAATGCTTAGAGAAGCATAATTGGTATCATAAAGCCTGATACTTCTTCCCAGCTTAGTACCAGTGTGTCCACGTAAACATTTTATATTGCACTTGGTTGAGCACCCAAGATGAATTCAATTCTGGTCTTGCTGTTCTCCAGCTACAGAAGCAGGTTAACATAACACAAGGCTGCTGGGAGCCTTTGCCAACCACTGGGCACATCACCATTTGCAAATCTAAGTGTTCATACTGTGCAATGTTTCATAAAGAAAACTAGACCTCAGCACATAATCCCAAATAACTGGGTTGACCTGAAAGAGACTGGAAGCCTTTAAAGGGGGGCAGCAAGCTACTTTGTGACCAGCCACAATGATAACCGTGACCATCATGATGACACTGATCAAAGGACAAATGGAAGAGGCAACTCTGGGCACTTACTGAAGATCCACTCTGAGGACGGGGAAATAAGGAACTGCACTGCCCGTGGAGCCTTGCAGGGACTACATGTGCTGCAACATGGCAGGATTCTCAAAATGCCAGTGCAAATCAGACAGGTTGTGCAGTCAGTGCAACCAGTGGAGCCAGTGCAAGCCTTCCACTTTGGAAGATGAAAGGATGCTGGGGTTTGGGTAGCCCCAGGACCAAGATGTTGCAGCTGCCTCTCTGTCATTTGCTCTGGGTTAAAGCTGACAGCTGCAAAAACATTCCACGAACTTGCTGTTCTTTGCAGGGTTTGTCACACTAAGCCAGTGTTTGGCTGGACTCGGAGGAAATCACAGACTCTCTGTTTCCAGCACGGGGAGCAAAATGAAAAGCCAAAGCTAGAACAGCTGCTTCCTTCAGCCTCCCTGACCCCTCCGGTGGAGACCAAAGCAAGTTGCTTCCCCTGTTATACTCACGGGCTTGGAGGGCAGCCCTCACACGTGCTATTAATTCTCAGTAGGGAGGAGGACCTCCTGGGGGACCTCAGGTAAAGTTGGTGGAAATCCCAAAAAACCAAAAAATGAGGTTTCAGCAACTGTTTTTGTTTTGCACAAGAATGAAATGAGACGTGTAAATCTTCCCTGGAAAATGAGTTTATCCTTTGCTGAGAAGAGACCCTATCCCAGGTGAGTGTCTTCACAGCTGGGCAGAGACCCAAGGTGCTGGAGCTTTTCCAAATCAGGCTGTAGCATTATTCTTTCAGTTTCTCTCAAGAAAGATGTCCCAATGGTTCAAAGCAGGGAGTGTACACCCCACTGTGGTGTCCAATGCTGGGGGCTCTTCGCTTCTCTCCTCCCCTCCAGCTTGCAAATGAGAAACTTTCCCAACAGCATGTTAGCTGAAACTCTCCTGGGAGAGTTGGTGGAAGAACATTGACAAATACTTAATGTGTGACTGGGCAGAAATGAAAAATGAGCACCGAGGTGTTCTGATGGGAGCATATTTAGAAAGAGCATTGGGTATCTCGGGTACTTTCAGATCAAATTAGAAAGCAAGGCTTAACTGCTTCCTTATGTTAGGTGGCCACTCACTGAGGGCAGAGGACTCAGAAGTGAGACTTAAGTTCACTAAAGTTCTTACTCAGCTGCTTAGATCCTTAGTGGCTTATCTGAGAGCATGCAAACAAGTTGGAATAGGATGGGAATGAAACCCAGATTCCCTATGTCCCAGGGCTCTATTTACCAGATTGTCATTCCTCACAGACACATTGCATGTGACTCATATCTACAATGTCAGAAGTGAACCAACACACCCCAGTAAATAGAGGAATGTTTCCAGACCCACTGTGACCTAAAGTTCCTCAGAATTTCAGTCTCCCTAGGAGGAGAGGCAAGGACAGAAAATATGGACAACTGGACAGGAACATTCCCCATGCATCAGAGAAAAACCTTTCATAAAATCATCAGATGTTGTCTCAGAAATAGATGATTTACTCCTCCTGAATAGTCACTCCAGAACTGCACTCTTCTGAGAGCTTGAAAACTTCTCTAATTCCTGGGCTAAACATATATTTTCAGTAGAATATACAATATTCTTGGCCAGTTCCCACCCTTCCATTTCTGTGCCAACGTTGATCTTCAACTTAAATAGGTTTTAACACCCTGGTTCTGTGTGCCAGAACAACTATATCCCCTCTTGGCCTCATCTTCTTAGGCATAATATGAAAAGATTATTTTAACATTTTAAATGATACCTTCTCTAAGGTATATGGACCAGCCAAATAGACCATTTCATTCCCATTTGATTTCCTGTTTCTCCTCTGCATTGACAATTTTTCCCAGCTTTGTGTTATCAGCGGATTTCACTGGGATGCTTTTAAACATGTTATTCATGAAGCTATTAAGATAGGCATCAAGATTTTCTTTGAAGAATTGTACTGGTAACTTCCCTCCATCCTTTTTTAACATTACCCTCTGTCACCTCCCCTCTAGCCTGCTCCTTTTCCATTTTTTCACTCTTGTGGTAATCCCCACCTTCTCCAGCTCTGCTAAAAATTCCCCATCATGACCTTATACCTTTATTGTTTCACTGAAGTCTAGACAGATATGATCTATCACATCTCCTTTGTCTAGATCAGTTATCTTATCAAAGAAAACCATGAGGTTAGTCAGACATGAATTACCTTTTGTAAACACTCGCATTTTATCCCATTTTTCCATTACTTCCTTGTCTTTAATTATTGTTTCCTTCAAAAATTGTTCTGATAGCCCAATACACTATTGCAGTCTGACTGATAGGTTTATAATTTTCCAGATTGCTTCCTCCCTCCATCTTAACTATAGGTACTACATTTTCTGTTCTCTAATCATATTGTACTGCCTTTAACTTGATGGATTAAATAAAAAAATTTCTAACAAACTTGCGATTTCATGTACCAGGTCTCCTAAAATTTGAGAGTCAAGATTATTTGGTTCCCTGGCACAGGTCAGTTAAGCACCCTGTGTTTTCCTTCCCATTGGCCACCCCACATTTTTTCCACATTCAGTATCTTTAAAAAGGTACCTATTACAAGTTTGGGTCATCCCTAGACTCTAAGTTCTACTGAACCCCATCACACCTCACGCATACATAGGTTATGTCAGGCATCCACTTAAAAAAAAAAAAAAGGTGGGGTACACCCACTATTGTCTGCATCAAATCATTGTTACTGTCTGCAAACCTTTGACTTGCCTCCCCTGCTCAGCTGCCACCCTTGTATTTTCCTCCTTCTCTCTGCCTTTAAAATAAGAAGGAAGAAAAAACTCTTTATGTCTCCAGCAAGCTTCCTTTGCTGTCTGTTGGCTCATATATACTTAGCTCACCCGAAACAGCTTATATCAGGAGAGACCAGAGTAACTCCTAGAGCAAGCAGGAGAAACTGATTCTGATTATCCACTCTGAAAGGAAAGAAATATTCTGGCAGCTGGCAATGCCTTCCCAGAACACTTCTGGACTGTCTATAGGCAGTTCATTTTTAGCTCTATAAGTTGAAATCAGTGTTATATTAGATGACTATTTGATTTCAGCTATATGTGTAGTAACGTCCAGAAAGGTCCTAAAGTGAGACGTGTGCATCATACAGATAAGCTCAATCTCCCTGTTTTAATTCGAGCTACAGGATCTTTGAGAACACCCTGTCCCTTTCCCTACTTAGAAACCTTATTAGTAAGTGGCCGCTGCTCTGTTCAGACGGGTTTGTTGCCAGATGTCTCTACAGGCAAGATTGCTTGCTAACCTCATTCTAATAATAAATATGAACACTGCTTTCACAATACCTTTCAGTATGGGAATTCAAAGTGTTTTAAATATGTTGAGCATTTTAACAGCAATGAACAAATTTTGTAAATTGTGTTTTGACCTTGTAACAGCAGATGAAAATTAACACTGGGAAGAGTATAAATATAAAGGGATAGCTTTGCCTTTCCAATGGATGACAACCTACATAAGATCTTAGGACAAACCTTACCTTTAATAGCCTTTTTCAAGCTCAGAGTGATGCTGCTGACACCCCCTTCAGCGAACAAAGATGGCTCCCAGAGAGCAGTTTGTACAAATGTGCTCTGTGCAACCACTGAATAGCATGTCTCTGCTGAAACGAGAGAAAGCATCCCCCTGGACTCTTACAGTAGTTCCTGGTAGGTTTTACTTAACTTACAGTGAATCTGTTAAATTGGTGTTTGCTCCTCAGGTATGTCCAAGAGATTCAGGAAAGATCACGAATAGGAGGTCATCCTGCGTAACACTCTTCTTGCTCACTACCAGGTTTTTCTCCAGGTAGCCATCCTATCGGCAGTGCTGCCCTGTAGTGATCTGGCTCTGAGTTCAGCTGCCCTCAACATCCTTAAGCAGGGAAGGCTTGGCTTCTTCAGATTTTCCTTACCCTAAGGAAATGTGATGGGAGTGCCTCAGGACCCTCATGGCCCTCCTAAGGACTTGCGCTGCCTGTGACAGTAGGTTATCTAGGTGCTGCCAACAGCAGTACTACTCCTTCTCCAAAGAAGATGTTCTGCAACTGGAGCTGAGCCATCCATGGGATTAAGTTCATGTTTGCAAAGTACCTGTGCCTAGCACATCCTGGTGAAGGAAAGACTTTTTTCCTGGGGCGTGATTTTTCGAATCAACCAGACAACTTCTCTCTGCTGGAGGACAATGCGTGAACAAGGAATAATCCAACACCCATGATACCACAAGCTTTTCACACTGATCAAACACTGTGAGTTATTTTTTGGACACCACAGCATTTGGTATCAGTGAACTGACTTCCCTGCAGAAGGGAAGAAGGTTGGAGCCCTAAACCATGCTGTCAGCTAAAGGACTCCCAAATCTGCTTGGGGTCCTGGATGTGCAGCTGGGAGTGTGGAAGCTCTGGGAGCCCCAGTTCAGCATGGCAGAGCTACTTGGGAGCTGCAGACCCTCAGCGCTTGCCTGGCTTTCTGCCAGTCATACTAGCAACCAGGCACAGCTCCAGGGGAATTTAGCCTGTATTTCAGTGGGAATTTATTCATTTAGATGAAACAGAGGTTGTTTGTTTTCAGTTAATCATTGCTTTCCAATGAAGAAAACATTTTGTCAGAGAATTCCCAGCAAACTCTACCCATGATTTGCTTTCTAGATTTCAGCAGTGAAACTCAAAATCAGCTCTGATACCCTCTCCCACCTCTGCACACAAAGCTTTTTAATAGCTTTTGCCTCTTAGAAGGCCCCCTCAGGGCACACTGACCTTGCTGCAGTTCAGTGGCACTGGAGAACACAGCACCCATGGAGAAGGGGCATGCTTTGAAATTTGCTTGTGGTTTAGCTTTTCTAGCTTATTCCCTCGCTTTTTCTTCTTCAGCATTTATTACAAAGCCCCAAAACATCATTTTCTCTTCTATCTCCCTCCAGAAGAACACTGGCATGGCTGGTCTACTCTTTTCTGAGACAGCAAATTGGCTAGAAACCTCACAAGTCAAAAAGTGTTGGCAGCTGCCACCATTTTGTCACAAGATTCTAAAATCTACTGGGTTTCATACAGCTCCAGCAACCAGACCGATGTGATAAATATACAAATTTTCACTTTCTTTTACTTTGTTGCCGCACGGTAGGAGAAAAAAGATGCAATAATTGAATAGTAAAAATGAGAGAAAAGAAAAAACAAAGAACTCCAGGTCCTGAGCCTGCTAGTCTAAAGAACCAGGGCTTGCAAAGGTCTCAAAGACAGGAACTTCTCACACAGTTTGTGCAAATAAGCAAAGGGTGAGGGACACAGACTGTTAGTCCTCTCTGAGAGGAAGCTGTGGCAGGATTCAAACCATATTCGACATGAGAGAATCCACACTGATACTCAACCACAGGTGCAAATCCACCAGGCTCTGTTAGTTCTTGTGCTTATGGAAACACTTGTTTTCCATTTCATTATTTTGAACTCAGTCTTCCCCTGTTAAGGCAGGCAGATTCTCAATGTTTTAAACAGAGTCAGCAGTAGAGACGGTGAGAGCTTACTTTCTTTTTACAGTGGCAGATTGCTGAATTCTATAATAAGCAAAGACTTTTGTTCATCTGTTTATAAGATGCTTAACAAAGAAGGGAGGTGTTAATACAAATAGAAAATATAAACTGAATGTAACTCACTTCCTCATGGAAGTGTCTTGGGCTCATGGTTTTTTCTAGCTACAGGTTCTCCAGCTGTCCTCAGTCTTTCATTAAGTATAAGGTAGGCAGGGCATGAGCTGCTACTATATACTTAAAAAAACTTTAAAAAAAAATAAAAAAGCCACTCTGGCTTCTTTTCACTCCATACAGAAGAAAAGGAAAAAGAGTCTGGACCCTGTTTTTTTCTTTAACACCATCCTACAGAAATACACACCAGCACTGTGGAACTTCTCAGTGCAGACTCTTTGCTTTACAGAAGGCAAGGATTTGGTGCTGTATGTTTTGCCCTTTAAGTGTGAGAAAACACCACGAGTGAAAAAAAAAATGCTAGTGCTTTCCATTTCTTGCACTAATCCTTTCAGCCTGCAGACTTATCATTATCATTCAAATAAAATTATAACAAACCCAGCCATCTGCTTAAAAAGCCCAGGCTGGTCATAAATCCACTGGGTCCCCTAGATTTAAGAGGGGAAAATGCTTCGAAGCAAAGAGGCTCTTATGCAATGCCAGGCCCCTCCCTGGGAGTGCTGAAACCTTTAATCACCTAAAAAAGGGGAGACGCACCGAGGCCAGGGAGCCCCGTGTCAATATTATTCCTCTTACATAACATCTTGCTTTATTTGCTGATTGAATGGGCTTTTTTTTTTTTTTTTTTAACTGAACTTGTCCCTCGGATGCCAAAAGAGCTTAGTGGTAAATTGCAACCCTCCCCAGAAGAAAAGCAAACCTCACCCACAAGCAAAAACAAAACACCATCACAGATTGAGATTTGCAATCTAAAAATAAACAATCATTAACAAGAAATAATCCAGCAAAGAAGGTACAGCAAGCAATGGACACCTTGCTGACACAGAAAATTAGGGCTAGCCTGGCAGGACAGAAGGACAGAGCTCCCCCTCTCTCCCACAAACCTGAATCACCCGCTACATATTTTCTTTACCCTCCTGCAGGGAAAATGTTTTATTGATAAGGCCTCTCCTAGGCTTGTGATTACCCCCAGAGGGCTGAGTGAGTTTTGAAGCTGGTTAGCTTGACATCATGTCTAGACAGTCTCTTTCATTGGCAAACACTCAGAGCACCTGAGAACAGACCAGTGAGTCCAATGATGTGCAAAATGGGGCAGGAGGAACCTTTAGGGGCATGCTGGACACAGTGAGGAGGCTGCACAGAGGTGCTCACATAGGTGCGTACCACAAGAAGTCCTGCTACACAGGCGCACGTGCAGCTCTGCCCAAGCCTCTCCGGGTACCCAGCTTTGCGCAGACTGACATAATTAAAGCACTATCCACGCTTCCTGCAAGCAGACACACACGCACAGCCATGCACGCAGCAACAAAGCTGCCCTTGATGCATACGTACACCCATAGTGCCCGCGGGGCAGTTACCCCTTGCATCTCCCTCTGCCCCCATGGTGCTGACTTGGCGGGGGTGATTTACACCGTGCTGGTGACACTACATGGCACCTCCAGCTCTCTGCCCTGTGCCTGTAGCTGAACTACTAGGGAAATCCTTCTGCAGTTTACAACCAGATGCTTTAAGGCAAACAAACCCAGAACCAGTTTTCCTTAAAACTCAGCAGCTTTGGACTAGCTTCCCAAAGCTGGAAGGGGAAAGCACCATATCTGCCTTCCAGTGAAGACTACAGTCCCTTTTATAGCAGATCCCTGGGGTCTGTGATACACACGTGTGGGTGCCCTCTCACTGTACACGCTTGCATGCAAACAACCACATATTTGCACATGAAAACAGACTACCTCCCTTGCCCTGCCCTCTTCCAGGGTAAGTGCACCCACAAGCACCAGTGCTTGGTCCATCAGCCCAGCACACAGGTCTCTCCTCAATCTCTATTCACTGGCATTCATGTGGAAAAGGAAAGGGTGGAGATCTTGAGATTCCCCCAGGACAGCCAGGCACTACGATTGCCCTTGTCATCTTTTAGGCTCACATGATAAAGCTGGTGTCTGCAGACCAAGCCCACGCCAACTGAATTGTTGTCTAGGTTAACCAACACCCACAGGGCCCAATCCCTTTTGTGCTCTCCCTCTTTGAACTGGGTAGAAATCATCCCAGTGAAAACCTCTGGTATTTTTAGGCCAGAGCAGAGCTGCCTGAATGCCTGATGGCTGGTTCCCTACTTGTCCCTTGGGAACAGGGCATGCAGAAGGCAGGGAGGAAAAGGCACGGTCACATCACACTGTTTTGCAGCCGTCCTCAGCTGCCTGGGTACCACAGGGAGCCTGTGGGCAGTTCATTCCAGAAATAATATAGGCCTGAAGAAACTCTACATACGGGAGGAGTTCAAAGGTTGCTCAGAGCCACCTTTGCTAAGAAGTGGGACTGAAAACCTGAGAACAGCTTCCCTCTGGTCCTGGTTAGCAGCTGGCTGACTCAGCTGAACATCCATCATGCAGCGAAATGCGATAATTGTCTTGATCTGTGCTCCCCAAACCTGCCAGCTGTGGCCGATGCCCACTGTTAGCAAATCCGACCCTCATTATCTGCTCTCCACCCTCGTCTTTCCAAGGCGCCGAGCACTGTAGTGTGCAATTAAGCACCCGCCATCAAGTTGCTTCTAGGCCGATTTGTCATCGCCAGCATTTGTTTGGGAATGTTTGTTGGGAAGCACATGGTGGCAGGGTCAGTGGATGTTGTTGAGGTTTTTCCTCTTGTGCCTGGGGGCCAGAGAGCTTTGTGCATTTCTCAGTATGTTAAACTCAATTAAAAAAAAATAAAAAAAACAACATCAGGATAACTTAAAGCAGATGTGAACACAACAAGCCTGAGACCCTTCTGAGCACAAACACGGCCATTTCATTGCAATTCCAAAAGGCTTTTCTGGCAAGCCTCCCCTCCATGTCCTACATTCTTTCATTCCAAGGAAGACAAACAATTCAGACTGGAGCAGCAAGGCACGTTTTTCAAATAAACAGGTTCCCTCAAACTATTTTTGCCTTTGTGTCACCCCAATACATGCATTCCTCTCTTAAAGGATCTTCTGGGATGATCTAAATGACAATTTGTGTCACACCTTTCCTTTAAGGAGTTCAAAGCACCGCCCTCACCTGTGCGAGCCTTTCACATGGAAGTGTTTTCACCTCCATATCCTGACACAGTATTTTCATGACCTGAAGTTACAGAGAGAATCTGTGGCATTTGTAGACGCCAAAACCAGAATACCTGTGGCGCCTTTCACTGTTGGAAGAGGAAGGTTGCTGGAATGTGAAGGGGACTGCTTGTTGGTGACTGGGGACCGATCCTCTCAAAAGCAGGTTGCTTGGTTGTTTCTGCTCATTGCCACCAGGTCTGTGGTTTTTAAAAACAGATAAACCCTATTTTACCTTACAGGTCTTTCAATGGCTCAAGCACAGGGACATTTTTGGACACAAGTACAGTCTATAACACGTTACCTGATTCACTTGTTACCTTAATTTCATCTCTGTCATTTCTCCCTGTGTCCCTCAGATCAGCAGCTGCCTTGATCAAAGTCACTCATTCCTTCCCTCTAGCTTCTGAGTTTCATGCTTACTTTGCCAGCTACTTTTGACTCTGGCTTTGACTTCTCTGACTAATTCCTGGACTCTGCTCCGGCCCTGCTCATGAGCTCTCTATAGCTCCACATTGCTCCACCTGTCCCTTGATGGGAAAAACCTGTGCCAAATCTGGGAGGATTTTATTATTTCATGATATGTTTTCCATATTCTCCTCCATGAGAAAGAACAGAGATTGTCTCTGGAGAACATCAGGAGATGGGTGGAGACAATTCCAAAGCCTACACCTGGGATTTAAGACTGTTTCTCCTGGACCTTCCACATACGAGGAAACAAGACTGAGGCAGACTCAGCTTACAGCTCTAGCCTTCTGCCCAGGGAAAGCGGACAGTCAGTACTGGCAATTTCCATTTCAAATCAAGACTGCTTGGAGGCATACTGAGCTGCCCTGTGTGGGCAACTTGAAGGATTTCTTGTGCCTTCCAGTTGAGTGGCACTTAGATTAATGAAACAGATTGTAAATAATAAATAGTAGATGTACTAAATATAGTAGGAGATAGTAAATAATAAATAGTAGATAATAAAATGGATTGTTTCACACAAAATAAATAAAAAGGGATTAAAACAAAGAAGGAACGCCTTCTGCAATGTGGGCATGGAGGAATGGCTTGAGGACAAACAGGAGGTCAGTCCACAGGTGAACAATTTCAATCCATACCACTTTCTCCCCTGCTACAACAGCTTCATCACAGGTTTCAAAGCAGGACTAAGCAGGGTGCTGTTCACTTGGTGGGACAGAGGTACAAATGTGATGGTTGATGTAATTGGAGCCTAGTGACTCCAGTGGAAGGGGGGAAGCAAGAGAAATAAGATGGCCTTCACAGCCCACCTCTTGTGAGAGGTGGGTTGTTGCATCCTCTAAGAACAGAAATATCTGCTTCACCCCCTTAATAGGATTTTCGTATTCCTCATGAGCTTAACATGGGAAAGTATGCACAAAAAATAAATTGATCATTCCAAATCATGATGATGAAAAATCTTTAAATCTCCCAAATCCCTCTAAATCCTTTTACAGGATTCTGTATTTCTCACAGTAAGTTCCTTCAGTTAATTCTGCCACTGAGTTAGGGTACCCAGAGGAGAAATAAAGCTGTGCTTGAAAAACATTTTTCTTTAACTGCTGGACTTCACAGGACCTGAAAAACCAAGGGACAAGCACCCCATATCAAGGACAGCTGCATAAACTTCCTGAGCACAAGAAATTAATCATAATAAAAAGCTTTTAAATTTTTTTAAATACAGTTAGGTACCAAAGATAAAACGGTTATTTCCCAGAATTGTTCCTGTTTGGCATCACTCCTGATTGCTTAGATGAAGAACTTTTATTACTGAGCTTTTCATAACCTCTACCCTCAAAATCTGGGGAATGTCTTACATGGAAAATACAGAACGCACTAAAATTGCAAGCATTCCTGGCTTTTGCATTCCCTCACACCATTATTCCTTCCTCCTCTCCAGCAACTCAGCCCAGGGCCATGCAGGCAGCAGTGTCTGAAGGCTGCTTCTAAGCTGACTTCTGGCTAGTAGGAACGATTTTGCAAGTCGGACAAGACTGAACTGAGCAAAGGGAACTACAGGAACTACAGGCCAGTCATTCTCACCTCTGTGCCCAGCAAGGTCATGGAGCAGATCCTCCTGGAAACTATGTTAGGACACATGGAAAATAAGGAGGTGATTTGTGACAGCCAACAAGGCTTCACTAAGGGCAAACTGTGCCTGACAAATTTGGTGGCCTTCTACAATGGGATTACAGCATTGGTGGATAAGGGAAGAGCAACAGACATCATCTACCTGGACTTGTGCAAAGCGTCTGACACTGTCCCGCATGACATCCTTGTCTCTAAATTGGGGGATAAGGAACTGGCTGGATGGTCACACTCAGTTGCAGTCAACGGCTCGATGTCGGAGTGGAGACCAGTGATGAGTGGCATTCCTCAGGGGCTGGTATTGGGACCGGTGCTGTTGAACATCTTTGTCAGCGACATGGACAGTGGGACTGAGTGCACTCTCAGCAAGTTTGCCAACGATACCAAGCTATGTGGTGCGGTCAACATGCTGGAGGGAAGGGATGTCATCCTGTCATCCAGAGGGACCTTAACAGGCTTGAGAGGTGGGCCTGTGTGAACCTCATGAAGGTCAACAAGGCCAAGTGCAAGGTCCTGCACATGGGTCAGGGCAATCCCAAACACAAATACAGGCTGGGCGATGAGTGGATTGAGAGCAGCCCTGTGCAGAAGGACTTGGGGGTATTAGTGGATGAAAAACGGAATATGAGGCAGCAATGTGTGCTTGCAGCCCAGAAAGCCAACTGTATCCTGGGCTGCATCAAATGAAGCATGGCCAGCAGGACAAGGGAGGTGATTCTCCCCCTCTGCTCTCATGAGACCCCACCTACAGTACTGTGTTCAGCTCTGGGGTCCCCAACATAAGAAAGACATGGACCTGCTCGAGCAGATCCAGAGGAGGGCCACAAAGATGTTTAGGGCACTGGAGCACTCTATGAGGACAGGCTAAGTGCGTTGGGGTTGTTCAACCTGGAGAAGAGCAGGGTCCAGGGAGAACTTACAGCAGCCTTCCAGTCCCTAAAGGGGGCCTTCAAGAAAGCTGGAGAGGGACTTTTTACATAGACATGTAGTGATAGGACAAGGGGTTATGGTTTTAAACTGAAAAGGGTAGACTTTTATTAGCTATTAGGAAGAAATTCTATACTGTGAGGGTGGTGGGACACCAGAACAGGTTGCCCAGAGAGGTTGTGGATGCCCCATCCCTGGAAATGTTCAAGGCCAGGTTGGACAGAGCTTTGAGCAACCTGATCTAGTGGAAGGTGTCCTTGCCCATGGCAGGGGGGTTGGGACTAGATGATCTTTAAGGTCCCTTCTAACCCAAATCATTCTATGATTCTATGATTCTATGAAAGTAAATCACTATATAAGTCTACCCATATTTGCCCCCACTTGCATAAGATGGTACATTGTGTGCTTAAGGGTTTCAGGCTTTTCCCATATTGATTGATATTTCAGCTATTCCTGCTTACAGTGCTCGAAAGCTGTTTGCTGCCAATATTGGTTATGTGTTGCTCTCTAGATGGTTCTACAACACAAAATTATAGCTCCATTCTGCTGCAGAACAGATAGGAAATGAGAGCTCAGTGCTTATTGTCTGGAGCCAGCTCCACAAAGTGACTCAGGAATGAGAGCCTAAACCTGAGCATACTGGCGTCCACTCACAAACCTGGCTCCAATTGAAGCTGGTGCGCAGGAGGTAGAAGGAAGCAGAGGAGAAAGGCCCTCCTGCTGCCTAAATACAGTATGAACACAAACACTGCAGTCACTTTACACCTTTGGTCACCCTGAATCTTCAAGCAACAGGGAAATGAAACTAAACTGGGAATCAGGCAGAAGCGAGTCCTACCCTGTTCAGGCTGGGGCATGGGGACAGGGGACAGGCAGCACAGCTGGGACCTCAGCAGATGACATTGGAGCGCACATCACAGCAGCTGGTCCTGAGGCAGGAGGGACGGGGGAAGCTGCCTCCATCCCCATCTGCCAGAGCTGTGTCCAGTCCCATGCTGTAATTGCATTAGTATTATTTCATCAGGTACAAGCACTGATTCTAACTGCTAGCTCATCCCATAGGCTATACAGGCAGAAAATAAATTTTAGGGACACGCTTGATCTGTAATGGCCTTTAACATCAAAAACAAACATAAAGCTATTAAGCGCAAGAGGGGAAACGGATAATTTGGGGATGGAGGAAGAATTGTGGATCAATTCTACAGGGCATTCACTCAGAGGAATAGTCCCTTTGAAATTATCATGCAAATCTGGAGGCTTTTCAGCAATTTCAGCTAAATCCTTCAGGCTTGTGCACACAGAGAGGTTAATTTGGTTTCAAGCAGTATGGATTAAAAGCAGAACAGTTATTCCTGATTAATTCCCTCTGTGGTCACTCCTATTTCGGAATAGAAATGCCTAACTCTGAAGCAATGCAACTCATGCCCAACCTGGTTTAAGTTCATTAAGAGTCAGTCAGTCTTTTCCCACTAACAGTGTTCATAGAGACAATTGGTTGGGAATTATCAGGAATTGCTTCACAGGCAGTCAAACCTTTACGAGGTCAGAGAAAACACCTGAAATGTGGTATATTTACTAGAGAAGACCCAGATATCAATTATATCATTAACAAGTTCAGGATAATTCAGTTTTCTTCCATGAGCCAACTTTTGATCTAACCCAGTGTAACCATGATAAGAATCTGACCACTGCCTTTAGAGAAAGTTTTTCCAAGAACTGGAGGAAAAAAGCATTATCAGGCCTTCAGCAATTATTCAAGGGGAGTCACTCACACAAGAAAGGGACAGGACTGACCCTTTATTTCTGTGTAACTAGCTTAATAATTTTTGATTTGAAAGAAAGTTTCAGAGGAGGGAAAGAATTGAAGGTCTTGAGTTGCTTGTAATTTATATTTTTTTTAGCTAGAGTTTGTGTTTAATCTGCTATAACGAGCAATGAAATGTTTTATGAACTTTTTGTGATGCTCATGCAAACAGGGAGAAATCCAAACACTTCACCAGTCAGGAGACTAAAAGTGCAGAGATACCTTGAATGTTGAAGAGCCGGCTGAAGGGAGCGTTAGAGCATAGACAAGGAGAGCCAAAGCTGGAGGTAAGGTATCAAGAAACTACCTGTGAGTTCAGGGGATGCTCTGGGGCCTATATAAGCAAATACCTAGAAACTGGCCACTGGGCTGCAGACCTCCCAGAGAAAGCATTGCCTCCGCATCTGCCTTCTGCTCAGGAGTAAAGCCTGCACAGGCTATGTGCATATCTGTGTTCCTATAAATCATCAATTTCCCCCCGCAGAATACAGTCACCTCCAAAGGGGAGCGTGGCAACTCTTACAATGCTTATGGCAACACGCCAGGGCAGGCTAAGACACAAAGTAAAGGAAAATTATCTAGGATGGAATATCTGCTCCTGTAGCAACTCATTCAGAGGAACTCCAGCAAAACATCTCCCTCCTCCTGCCCTGCAGGCAGAACTTTTGCCTACCAAATTCACATCCCCCTCTCACCACAAACTCTTTCCATCGCCAGGCCAAAACCCTGCCTTGCACAAACTGAGCTCAGAGAGGCGAATCCTAAAAACTGCCTTTATAAGTGTCTGTGTAGTGGATGAAGAAAGGAGGAATTAATTACCTGACTAAAAATAGTGAGCAGTTATAAGGGAATCTTAAAAAGCTGGAAATTTTAGCCCAAAGCACCTTTCAGGTTTCTGCTGTCACTCTCAGACTGGCTTGCTGCTGTGTCCTACAAGACTTTGGGATTGTTAATAATATACATCAATTTACACATCTCTCAGATCAGGCAGATTAGACTAATAGGTAGATCAAGTAATCTGAAAAATAAAATTAGGATCTTTGGGTGGTAGACACCACATAAACATCAGCCACATCAGTCACTGTTATTTACTGCTTGTGAAGCACAGCAGGGTACACAGAATAGGGCAAGAGGGGGCCCGTCACTGGGCTGCAAATGGACAGAGATGCCAAGCTATAAATATGCTCATATATTTTTACATTTGTTGTGGCAAAGTCAGGATGGTCGTTGTGATGCTGGGACGTTGCTGGGGCTGTTTTCTAATTATAATTAGATTCTGTTACTTTTCCAGTGTCATTATCAGAGACACAGTCATGTGTGCTTGCTTTTAAATGCTACTGGCCCTAGTAATTATTCTGGGCACAAGGGAACTCCACAGGCAGAGGGGAAATAATTCCAGTCCCAGGAGCGCCTCCTTTCGCTGTCAGATGGTGGGTACCGCTCTCTGTCTGATACCGTCACGGTCCACAGCAGGGACATGCTGGAAAGATGCTGTGACTGATTTTCCAATGCCAATCGCAGCAAGCACCCCTCCAGCAGCACACCTCAGGGGGTGCTGGCGGTCTCCCCGCAGGTGCTCTTGCCTTGCCCTTGCTGCTTGCCCTTACATACTGGTGCCCTCACGTCTGTAGGCTTTTTTGCACCTGTGGATTCAGAGGCAGGATTTGAAAGCAAATGTGCTGGAACATTTTCAGAATCCAAAAATAAATGACACCTGTCATAAAATGACTTGCTGAAGCAGCCACGCTTGAACGTCCCTGCCACATCAGAGCACCTGATGCTGAAAGGGGTTTTCGTTGTTGTTTCTTGTGGTACCCTTGCTCTGCATTCCACAAGTGCCACTACAGGAACCTTCCCAAACAAACTGCAAGGAGCTGTGCCCAGGAAAAACAGGACACTGTGCTTTGTGGGCAAAGCTGATGTGCAGAAAGATTCCAGCTGAAAGCACTAGAGGACTTACCAGAGCAGTTCCTCATCTACAAATCCACAGGAAAGTGGAATTAAACGATTGGACTTGACAGCTAGGGAGAACTACGCTGTCTCTGTTTAATCTTCCTTGTAGGATAACATGACCAAGGCAAGGGCAGGAAACAGCCTGTCACACTAATACGACACTTCAGGACTTTTTTTTTTTTTTTGGAACTGTATGCTACCAAGGGCATTTCTGACATAAGCAAACAATAGGAAGAAAATGGAGATGGTTCTGTACAAGCGTACAAACACTCCCAGAAGCTTTGGCCATACAGCCCTGGGCTCTGCCCTGCCTGATCAGGTCTGATTGATGCTCAGGTACCCCAGTGTGCACTTCATCTCTTTGATACCAAGCCAGGAGATTCCAGATGCTGCACCTGAGCCATTCCCAGGATGCCTCCCGCGCTGTGCAATAGCCTCTGCAACTGAAATGTAAAGACTTGTGGTCCTGCAAACTTCACTGTATTTGTAGAGATGTATCTTTAGGTCTGATGCATTCCTTTATGTTTGTGTCTGAATGAATTGTTGGAGCTTGAGAAAGAAAAAGCCTTCAAGATCATCCATGGTATTGCGTTTATCAGCTGCAGGCTCTTCTTTACATGGTCTCTCTGTGTGTCGGAGGAAGAACTGACTGAGCTGACTCTTGCATTCAAACTTCCATAATCAGTATTTATCGTTTTCTCTAGTTACACTGGCTTTATGTCCAGAAAGCAAGGTATTAGTGCCCAGTGTATATCTTCCTTTGCTCAGCATCAAGCCCTGAGTTCTATTTTCCTTTTTATCAATAGCTCTTTCCTTTCCTGATGATGATTTCATTCAAACATTTGTGGATTGTTTTTAAATCACCTTTTAATCATCTTGTAGAGATAGGCCACATATACTTAGCTCCATTAAGCTTACTTTATTTAGCTGCTATACTGCAAGGCAAGATGCTCCCATCAAATCATGCTTCACCTTCAGCACTCTGTCTGAACATCAATTACCCTCAATCCAAGGGACCGGTCACCTCTGCAGCCCCGGGTCCTCCACAGGCACAAGCAGGCCAGGGTGATGGAGAAGAGCATTTCACCACACTTTATACCTTGGAAATTTAGGGACATAATTCAAAAGAATCCTTTTTGCTTTTAAGAACACTATATTCATCCTCTAAAACAGGAAAGCTAATTAGCCTAGCTGCTCTGACAGTATTTTCTCTTGGGGAAAAAAGTTGCACTCCTTCAACATTCAGAACTTTTTAATCCTGGTGCCAAATGCATTTCTCTGAATTAATATTGGTAGAATGAAAAGGCTTTCTTCTCTGCTTCAGCCTTCTCTCCCAGGATAAATCTTTTTGGAATTTGCTTTATATATTGTGCTTTTGAATGTTCTTTTAAATGTTAAAAAACGACTGTGTGAGAATGTCGCCTTCTCATTAGCAAAATTTACTACATATTTTCCTCCATTGTTACCAGTACAGTTCCAGCAGTGTTAACAATGGGAACCCTAGAGCAAATGGTCTGGCACCAGCACTTGTCATCTAACTACGGCTGGTCAAAAATCTGTTTGAAAAGTGGTTTTGTGTTTTTTAAATATGCTTGTTTTGAGTAAGCATTTCCAAATGAATTTTTAAAATAAAAAAAAAAATCCAGTTATATTTTAATCAGGAAGATATTGGGGGGATTGTGCTTTTTTTGGGAAAACCTATGGTGGTGAGTAAAAGAAAGTAGATACCGCATTACCTGCCTTTCTCTTGACTGGGGGGAGGAAGTTAACAAAAAAGACCAGGAGGGTATGATTTTCTTCATCAGAATGAAATTAAGCAGTTCTTTTTTAATTCAAAATTTCTAACAAAATAGAAAAAATCATAAACCTTCTGATGTCTCTAAAAAAATTATTCTAGTGTATATCCCTTCTCTTTGTAACGCAGACCAGTGTCAGTATAATATAGCCCATCGTGACAACAGTGTGCAAGCAAGTTTTCAAGTTTTCATAAAGCTTTCAACACCACAGGTAAAGAGACCTGAGCTAGATTCAACAATGGTAGGAAACACTTAAATAATGTTTCTAGCACTGGCGGAAGAAGCGTAGCAGCAAAGCTCTCTGGTGAAAGCTCTGTGGGAAGTCGGAACGGTCCCCTCTGATATTAAAACTTAGTAATCTACAAAAGCTGCTTCCATTCATTGGAAACTACTGCTACTTTTTTTTCTCTTTTGCTCTCTTTAGATCTCCTTTGTTACCACAAATCTTTGCTGTAACTAAAACACAGCAAAAGCACAGGCTCTGAAATCCTTCAGCTGTGCCTTCCTATAGCCATGGAAACAGTTTTGCATGCCCAGGGCAAGGCAAGGTGGATTTGTTGGGGTTTTTTTCTTGCAATCTGTTCACAAATTGTATTTGCTTCTCATGAACATACAAATCAAGATCCTGGACTGAGGCATTTTTTATTTCAACCCAGACCAAAGGTCATACCTGGGCATGACCTGAACTTGACCAGCCTCTCACAGTGAACTGTTTTTATACTGTTCTCATAATGAATTTAAGTCATCAGCTGTTAATACTTCTGCAAACCTACTGCTTCCTTCCTGGTGTTAGACATGGATTCAGAGGACCCAGTTAATACTCACAGCTCTATCCAATTTAAGAAGAGGATTTGGAGGTCAGTTAGGTCGCTTATTGGCTGCTTCTGAACCTGAGCTGGGACTAAACTGTGTTAGAACCTTCCACTGGGTCAGACCAAAATAACCCAAGATACGTCGGCACACCTGAACAAAAGCCCCGCTCCGCTTCCCGTTTAATGTTCTACAATCCCGGTGGTCCTGTGGAAATGCCTGCATTTGTGTAAGAACTTACTCACTGACAATGCAGCCCCTTTTTTTTGATGCTGGCACAAAGTGGTATTATTAATAGTTTGTGATCTACTGTGCTTTTCATCTGAGGATCTCTCTCAAAGCATTTTAGGAGGCTGAATCAATTTTCAAAACACTCCTGTGTAATACTATCCCCATTTTACTGGAAGGAAAACTAAGGCTGTGGGAGGCAATTTTCCCAAGGGTTCATTGGTAGAGTCAGAAATAGAGCCCTGGACTCGCGCTCCAAATATAGCCTACATTCTCATCCCATGGCTGAAAACTGAATGCAGGAGTCCCTTTCAACACTAAACATACCCTCTGCCTGGTGGTTTATGCTTCCGAAACGGCTGCCTGTTGCCATGGGAACTGCAGTTCAGATTGCTGGACCAGGTTTGCTTCAGTTACATCAATGCAAATGATGAGCATATTCATTTAAATTAATGGAGCTACTCCAGATTTCCATGGGGGAGGGAGGATACAGAGCAGAATCAGTCCCTCTGGATTCTATATAAGAAGGTGGTGATCTCTTGAGAGTGGGAAAAAAATTCTTTGATCATTACGGGGCAGGGGAAAGCATGAAGGATACCTTACAGCAAAGGTATAGAAAGTAAATCTGAGAACTTGACTTTACCTAGGATGACCTGACATTCTCAGACTTGCTTCTGACCATCACCAGTAGAAGCTCTTAGAGTTCCCAAGCACGTGTACTGCTTTCTCCTTGTACTGAGCAAAGACCAGACTCATGCTTTTACTGTGAGAATAAGGGATGGTGAAGAATGGAGTCAAAGGGTCTACGAACAGAAAGTGGAAAGGACCAGTTTGTGCTGCTGTTTGCAGGATGGGTCTCACAGGGATGAGGGAGCATGTAGCAAGTCCCCAGGTTGCCTCCCTGTGGCCTCTTCCTGGAGGGGAAGGGAATGCCTGATGGAACAGGAACCTGAATAGATGAACAATTTCTTCAGTGTCTGCCACAACACTACAAGGACTTGGACTGCTGCTGACCAGGGAAACGGAAGAAATGTGGGAGGCAAGACGTGAAACAGAGAGATCTCTTCTAGCAAGAGTAACCATTGCCCTGTATCTGCCTTGTTACCTTGCAGCAGCTCAGGTCTCTAGGCCAGAGAGCAAAAATTGGGCTGGCACAGTCAATGTCCCCTCCCAGCCATACACCACTTTGTGTGCAGTGAGAGATGGAGGCTAGCACTGGGGGAGGAAGAGTATGGTATACTACAGGGAAGGGGTATCTCAAAGGCTTGGAGGTTGGTCACCCTGCACTTGTGCTAACGCATGAAGTCTAATTTGAGATTAACTTCTCCTGTGATACTGGAAAGCAAACCATTCAGTGTCCAAAGCTGAGTAAGCAGCTACTATTTCAAACAGTTCACAGAGATACTGGAAATATCCTCCTATAAAGCTCAGTCTTTTACACTGGCAGGGGATATGCTGTTAATCTTGCTGGACCTCAAACACTTTAGTCTACAGTTATTTAACTTCATGAATTAATATTCAAACTTCCTAAGCCGCCAGCCATGCAAATTAGATTGTTGCTGACCACCCAAGGGAAGCCTTTGGATCAGGTAGATTCAGTACTCAAAGAAGGTGTTATCACTGTGGCAAAACCGATGCAGATTTTCTGAGTGGAGACTCCCGAACATCCAAGCAAGAGATGGGAAGCCTGTGAGCAGCAAGGTTTGGCACCATCTGCTGTTCCTTATGGCAAAAAATCCTGCAGAGCTTTCAGATCTGTTTAGGTGTTTACACTGCAAAAGCTCTTGTCTTGATCTGGGGGCAAGGGGCACCTGGCAGTTACACTGGACAGTGGTAGGACTCAGCACCCATTTTGGAGGACCGCAGCCACCGTTCCAGGGGCACATTGCAAGATTGACCGTTGCGTATGTCAAAGATGCAGCAAAGATTGACTTTGAAAAGCAGAACTGATCAGACTAAACATTGTGGCCTAATAGCATGGTGACCCTGCTAAACATTCCAAAGCTGGATCTGGGTCATGCACGGTCAGCTAGGCCAAGTTTTGGACACATGTTTCAAAAGCCTCATTATTTCTTGCGAAACAAACGTTATTCTTTTGCCCACCTCAAAATAAGAGGTCAATGCTCTGATTCAGTATCTCATCACATGCTAAAATTTGGATTTATCCCATCATTTTATCATAAGCCTGACCTGAGGTTCAAGATTTTAAAGAAATCCTCTCCTACATGTGAACATGAGGTTCAGGCTGATGGTCAAAGGTGAGCACTTTCCACACCTGCTGCTGGAACTGCTCCGAGGCAAAACATGACCAAATACAATACAGAAATTAGGTTTCTATGTTGCCAACGTTTCCAGTTTCTTAGCTCCAGTTCTTGGGAAGATATGAATCCAAATTTTCTTTCTTTTTTTTTTTTTTTTTTTTTTTTTAAAAGCAATTTTCCAGTTCAAAAGATTGGGAACAAAGCTTGAAAAAGCAACTTAAAATGGAGTTGTTGTAAGACTAGTAACAAATTGTGCTCTTGAAAACAAATCAGTGATTTTTATGTCCACTTCATTACATTTGTGAAGGCCCAACATATAAGATTTAAATACTAGAGGTTAGTAATACTACAGATGCCATTACTATAAGACAGCGATATCTATTCATGCAGGATAAGGGCAACAAGCCAACTTCTCCCCTTAGGTTAGACCACATTAGTCTCCCACACAATCCCCTCGAAGATTTATACTCGGAGAATGGAGACTCTCTACTGACTCAGGAAATCTTGCCGCTCTACATGATTACCATAATTTGAAGGGCTAAAATGTTTACAAGGAAAGGCAAAACCTCTCAAGATTTGAGTTTGCTGCTCTTTGTTGAAAGTTCAGAAATTAGGCAGTCATATTAATATTGGAATCATACTTTGTAAATAGCTGCTTGAAAAAAGGATGTTGTACCAGTAAAAATGGGATTATTTCTAGGTCTGATGGAAACATCCAAGAATGAGTATTTTCCCTTCCAGGTGATCCAAATATGCTTATTTTTTCAGAGATCTTAGAAGAGGAATATTTCAGGATGACAGTCACAAAAGTTTCCAGAATGAGCTTCTGCTCCACATGCTGTTTTTTACAGACATAATTCTGCTGTATGCTATAGGCAGTAGCTCTAGACATTGCAAGTCTTTTGTGTCTAAGACTGGCAATGAAAATCCTTTGGATCTCTGTTTTATCAATACTTTTTGGAAATAGAAGCATGTCATAGCACAAGGCAGAGAGTGAACAGGTAACATCCAAACTACAGAGTTTTCTAATTTTGTTCTCCCAGGCATCTCTGACCATGAACCCACACCAGAATACCTTAGTGGGCATTGTCCCCCATCCCTCATGGCTGCCTGCGGAAGCTGGAAACCAATGCAGTCATACCAATTCATGGGACTGTAGTTGTACAAGGAGCTTTGCAAAGTCAGAAAATATCAGAAGGCAGAGCCACGATCCTTCCCTGAAAAGGCCTTATACCAGTGACTTTACCAATCTGGCTTGCTTTTGCTGACTTTGTCCTGGTTTTTTTCAGTTACTGTTCACTGCCTTTTTTCAGACTAGGTAACTTTGTTCCCAGAGTCAGAGATCAGCTACAGTAACACTCTGAGCTCAGAAGAATGGAAGCTAAAACCTTTATGTCAGCTAAATACAGATACAGTTGGGTTTGCATAAATGAACTTTACCTGTAAAAGTCAAAAGCGCAAAGTACATTGTGATATGTAAATCCCTGATTATGTCTCCTCAGTAACGAGACAGACTGACAAAGCAAAAACATCCACAGACAAACCAGGTCCAAATTACATGATTGTGCCAAAACTGAAAAGACATAAAAAGGGAGCAGCAGTAAATTATCTCAGCTGCTGCATGAAAATAGAAAAAAAAGTGTTTGGCTATCATGTTCTCTAGCATGGCTTTCACTTGCGGGAGTTGGTAGTTTGCCTGTTTTGTATAGCTTTTTGGCTTTGAGAATTCAAAGTTCCTTTTTTTTTCCCCACAGTCAAACACCATCCTGTCCTGTTCCCACGGTCCCAACGTGCAAACTGCACCCGCCCGCAGAATGGCCATGCCCTGCATCTATGCCATGCAAGGAGAACTGTGCAGAGATCCCTCAGCTAGCTGAGACTGACAGGCCAAGTCCACACCATGGTTTAGCAGGGGTAGAGCTAAGTCAGGTGCTATCCAGACATGCCGTTAATCTCCTCAGAAGACAGTCTCTTGTAGCAAAAAATCAGGTTCAGATGAATTAAAGTCAGTCTAACCTGGGTGCTTACAAGGAGGAGGAGGATGCTGCGGAACAGGGATGCTTTGCTGAATTCCACATGAATTTCCAGTGAGGCCAAAGTTTGGACAAACCTGTTAATCTCCACAGACCTCTGTTTCCCCATATAAGAAACCAGGGCATAAATGCTCTCGTTCTTCAGAGAAAGGCCACATAGGTAAACCCTCTTACACTCCCGAGAGAGGCTAATTGCCAAAAGCTGTAAAATCAGTAAGAAATTCACAGTCCCATTCCACAAGCCTTTGGTCTTTATACTAAATCAAACCTAGGAATTAAACATAGAAATAAATGATCAAACAATGGGGAGTTAAAATCTCAGTGATCAAAATGATGTCAAAACATAAACCTACTAAGGAAGGACCGGCACTGCCTGTCACACAACAGCTACCCCCTGCGCTCTTCCTCTGGTGCAGAGCCTGACCTACTTGATAGACGTTCCTGCACTAAGGCCCCAGCACTAAGTATCTTAGACCCCTCAAATCGCATTCCAGACTTATAATTGCAAAGCAGCTGTCAGCCTGAGCCCTGCCATCGAACCTCCCCATCTGTTCAGCCCATCTAGCATTACAGCAGAGGACAGCATGAAGGCTGAAACTGTATCGTATGTGAAGACAGAACCTGCTGCACTGCCCACAGGGCCAGATGAGATCACTTGCACTTTCATGGTCTTGAAATCTTTCAGGCTTCAGAAGAGTAGTGGGCAGAGGCCGATCAGAAGAGGGGAGATGGGACACAGGCAGAAGGATCATATTCTGCAACATGACTCTGGCAGCTGAGTCAAGAAGACAGACATCCTTAGCTTCACTGGGGAGGAGATGTTTGACTTCTGGCAGGGCTGAGAATCATTTGAGAGCCCCTTAGAGGAAAACCTGATACTGCGACTTTCCCCAAACCCTCCCCCTCCACATCTCTTGCTATTAACTCTTTCTGTAGCAGTTGATTTTACATAGTCTTAAATCATCTGACCTGAAATGTGTACCTTGAGCAAAAGCCGTTCCTGAATCCGTGTGCTATTGCTCGGCATGTAGATGGGGGAGTACCTGTCTCTGAGTCAAACTAAATAGTGGGCCCTGTCCTATGGTCTTTACCAACAATATCAGCAAAGCTCCAGATGAAAGCTGATCACTTTTCAACCTCAAGAACAACTACGGAAATCTAGAGGAAGGACTTCAAGATTTGGCTCCAGCTGATTTGCACTAATTTAGTTTCAGGGGAACATACCGTATTTTGTCTGGGAGCTGGAAGTGCTTTGACTTGTTATCTTGCCAACACTTAGACTGTGTATAGCAGTGTATACAATCCCCATCTCCTGACTCCCAGGACGTTCAGATCCTATCCCCAAGCCCTAAGCCACTGCAAGTGGTCAGCAGGTGCTAAGAAGATGGGAGGAACAAAGCATGGTGCCATTCCCCTCCCACTGAAACTGAAACGTGCTGCTGCCCTCCCAGTACAACCCACGCCAAGTAACAGTGAAGGCAGCTCCATGCTGAGCTCCAGTGGTCCTTGTGCTGACAGATGTTCATGCTCAGGGCTACTAGGATCACTTTCCCCACCCTGCCTTCTCAGCTGGGCTCTCCTCCTTTAACCCTGCTGCTTACGCCTGCAGGTGACTTAACATCCCCAATTGCTCTCAGGGTAAGAAAACTGTTCCCCGCTGATCTTTCTGAGGAGTTTCTGCAGGCTGGGACCTACCCATGAGACACCCAAACCCAAAACACAAGCAGCATCTCACTGACTGGAGCTCCCCGTCCCACACTCAGCACAGCCAGGATGGTCCATGACCTGTTGTGGCAGCAGTGACGGGAGACCCAATCTGCTTGCCTCATTCCATGTGAGATCGCACGTTGCCAGAGTAACCGCACCTCCAAGCACTTCTGCGTGCGTGCCTGTTTGTGTGTGCGCGCACGCGTGCATGTGTGCCGGTGCCTGTGAGCGCCAGGCTCCCACATGGCAGCAGATTGGAGGCAGAAGCTAGCGTCTCACAAATTCATTTTCTGGCAGAGCATGGATGGGGGAAGGGACAAGCACTCTTTGTCAGCCCACGCAGTTACACTGAGTCCGAGCCTGGATAAGCCAAACCTCTTAAAGGCACAAAATGTGTGTGCTGCCGGCAGCAGCTCTGCCTTAATGCCCCTGGACCAGCTGGCATGAGGGCAGCTGTGAGTTCAGCAGCTGGGGCAGAAGGGATGGTGACGCACGATGCTATATCTGGAGATCTGCATTATCATTTTCTGGTTTAACCTCTGAACCTTTGGGTTTTGAGGGCCAGATCCTGAGCTCTGGGCATGCCTTCCCTGCACAGCCCTATAGACACTGGTACAGCTACTGGTGACGGTTCTCGCCAAGAGCGGGCTTGTTTGCTGACTGGCAAACAGTGATATTTGCCATCACTGCCACCGTATGCAAGGAAACCACATGTTGCCCAAGTGCACTATCCCTCAAAGTCCTCCTTTGGATCCAGAGTCTGGAGCCATGTAGTTGGAGATGTCAGCCAGGACTTTCTGTCTGGGGCAAACCAAATCCTCTCTGCAATTTACCTGCAGTACTATGCCAATGCTGCAGTTTGGTATTTTCATCACTATGGTAGGTCTTTCCTCTCTACCTACGCATTGGCATATTCAGAAGCTTTTGCAACCTATCCAGAAAAAATACCCACCACAATAAGAGGATACTGCCTTCCTGAAACCCCTATGTTAAAAAGGGCCAACATTTCCCAGGTTGCTGGTGGAATCCCACTTCTGACTCAGTAGATCTCTTATCTCAGACTGCTGGAAGACTGGAGCACCTACTGGGCAAAGGATCACTCTGCACCTCTCCTGATCTGTCTCCACTGGCTAGGGCTAAAGACAGGATACAGAGCAACACAGATTTTTAGCCTGGCCCAGAAAGTCTGTTCTTATAACAAAAAAGGGGATATATTTTACTCCCTGGACAGCTGTTGGCTCCACACATGCCTCCCTATTTCAAAGTGGCAATTAGGAGCTGAAAGGGCAACATGTCCTTTACTCTAGCTCTCTGGCCAAATCCACAGGCACAGGTTCCTCTCACCGACAAGCAGGAATGCTCACGTGGACACTCAGGATATCAAAGCCTTTGGGCAGCAACACATGTAGCAACACGTGACAAATCTGCAGCATAAGTGTGGTTTGCTAGCACTTGTAGACTGACATCTCCAAAACACACTAGGAAAAATGAAGTACTAGAAAATACTTGCATGGGATCATTCAGACTAACAGTTTTGGGTACAGCTCTTCATGGTGTGCTTGCAGCATGTCTTCACCACGAAGGCACCTCACTCAACAGGACATTGCTGCCTGGAGCCTGGAAAACAGGATGACGGAGGAACACCATGAACTGAACTGCCTCAGTTCAGGGTTGGTAGCAGCCCAATCTCATTCCCATGGTGCAGCCCTCGTAACCCCTGTTTCCAGCCTCAGCTGGTGAGTCCACACACACTGTAGTCATGAGCTGGAGAGCCTGCCAACTCAGGAGTTGTGCCCTGGCTGTCTCTGGGTCGTGTGTACAAGCCTGTACAGCTAACTCTGGGAGAAGGGAGCCAGAATGACGCAAACTAAGTGGCCAAGTGGGATTAGGAGGACCATGAGCCTGGGTGTCTCTCATCTCAGACAGACTTATCCTGGAACAAAGAGCAGGTCTGGCTCTAAAGGACACACAGCTCAGGTTCCTGAACAAGCAGAATGGTAGCATGGAATGCACTGCTGAAACAGGGCCACAAAAAGCTGCTACAGGCCAGGCTGGACACTGGGAGACAGCAATGATCTCATGGTGCCAGGCTTAGTTTGAGGACTAGCACCAGACATCCAACACATGGGTTCTGAAAGTATTCTCTGACATCAGGTACTTGAGCAGGAGAGAGGAAAACACCTTCTGTCATCACAAATCAGGGTGCAGGGCTCAACTGGACTGTGCCCAAAGAAGAATGATGGTCACGTTTGGTGACATTCAGAGGACCACGTCAGTCTACCATAAACACATTAACTTAGGACCACTTAATCAGCTCTTTCCCCAATGGCTCCTGAAGGGCCAGACTTTGTTCTGAACATTTATATTGTACATCTACAGCAGATGTAGATACTTGTGTATTGTTTATTGTGCACTCACTGTCCTCTATAAAGGCATATGTAGTTCTCTCACATGGAAAAATATTAATGAGAAGGCAGTTTGAAATTCTCACCTATCAACAAGTCATGACACAGCCCAGTCTCCAACTGCCTGTACTTGGCTTGCTAACAAACAAATAGGAAAAAATCTTTCTGTCTTCTTCAATAGGATTTTAGCTCATCTTAACCATCTGTTTGGTTTTGTGGTTTTTTTTCTCGTAATGACAAGTCCTTTTTGGAAAGTTCCAAGGGTATCTATCTAACCAGTCCTTATAAGGCCTTACCACATAATATTGGAGATCGCACCTTTCCTAAAGACCAGTAATAGTAATTTTCACCAGTATAAAATACACAATTTTGAACTGCTCACTTTACAGCAAAGTTTAAACTGGCAGTTTTATAATAAACTCTGGAAGCTGAAATTAGATTGCTTGTTCAATAAATATC
Source organism: Astur gentilis (assembly GCF_929443795.1). Lineage (NCBI taxonomy): Eukaryota > Metazoa > Chordata > Aves > Accipitriformes > Accipitridae > Astur > Astur gentilis. Next base: position 13,378,993 of record NC_064902.1, on the reverse strand, counting down.
AAGAGCAACCAACCTATGCCAGCACAAGATTTCATAATTTTGTGTTTTTAATATCAAAAATACATTTTCTTTCCAACTCCCAGAAGAGAAAGATAGAAGAAGAAACCTGGACCTGACCTACTTTCATTGCCAAATCACTCTGTTATTGAGCCAAAAGTATTCTATCAAACTTCTTATTGTTCTTAGCAAAGCAATGCCATTTCTATTAATTTAGAATGATTTGGGAAAAGCAACCTTTCATTTTGTGACCTGCAAATTTCTGCACAAGTCTTTGAAAGAGTTCCAGAGTACCCAAACTTAGGAAATTGCCCCTGTGAGACAATTTCTATAATCTCCTTGATCTTTCCCACTACTTAAAGTGATGGTGGTTTACAGCTGCAGAATACAATCTTGACAAATGTCAGGCTTTTATCTATGGTCCCCTTAGTAACTGATAGTTTTTCTAATCCCCAACTTCTAAATTCATGTGATAAACTGAGAATTTCAGCTTTGGTAAAAAAGGAAGAAAATATCTTAGCTCTCTTGATTGCAAAGTGCAGCTTCAAGTTATGAACCCTGGAGGCTAGAACACCAGACAATAAATAAAAATAAGTACAAACTCTTCATTATTTTTAAAATGTAAATGCAAATCTCACAATCTTCTGGAGCCTTATGCATGATGCTGTGAGTGCTGGGAGTTGGGGTCAATGAAGTAAGCTCATTCCCAAACAACTTATTGAGAAACAAGTTGGTTTTACCCATCTCAAAGTATCTCATTTCTCAATTCAAGAGTAACTGTTCACAGGCAGGAACTGTTTTTCTGGCAAGACGATGGGGTCTGGGGGAGCAGCCTTTGGGCAAAAGTGTCCTTCTTACTGCTGCCTGAGAGTGCACACTCCAGAGCTGTGCCAAAAGCCCTCCCTATCACCACTGCAGCTACCCCTTGTCTTTCATGTCTTTCATATCAAGTTTGATCTTCAGCCTGTGATTAAATCTTTCCACCAACTGATGCCAGCTGCTAAGTGGGTCACTGCAGGATCTGAATAGCAACCACATGAGTGATCCTCTTGATAGTAAGGAGGGAGGACTCAGGACAGTCCCCTTTATAGCTAGGAGAAGGAGGAGGCTACCATCAAAACGTCATGACACTCAGATAAAGATGGGGGGGAGGGAATGGGATTGGAGGTAGAATCACTAAGGAAGGTGTCCATCTCCCTAGAAGAAAGAATCTCACAAGAATTTGGCCTTGACTCTGGCCCCAGAGAGGCACATCCACAACAAGCTGCACTTAGTCAGATGTCTCAAAAAGATCACCAGCTCTAAAGCTCAGTAACATTTTTAAAAAAGCACACACAATGATTTTTGCAAAACCTTTCCAACCTGAAGTGATTCTTGGCTGTCTTATATATTACTCGTTTTTTAGGGGGAACCTTTTCACTCCCCCTTTCCATGTCTAAGAAGTCAGTAAACATCTGACTGTTTCACAGTACAGACCCCCTTTCAGGATCTTGCTCCAGTCTTGACTAACCCATAAATGCTTTGCTGGAATGAAGAACGCTGCTAGCATCCTTAGCCTTTGACTTCAGAAGTTTGTTTGGCATCCAATCTCTTTGCGCATATGCACAGGTAACAGAGAAAAGTCCTAAATGTAGCTGGATTTTGCTGCAAGAGAAGCAGAGGGGAAGCAGAGGGTTGTCAGATGACATGTACAAAAAAACAGGATGCAGCTTCAGGACACTGTCTTTACAAGAACTGACTTTTTTTTTTTTTCTTTTTTCTTTTGGCTTTTAAACTAGCCTACACAGAGCACAGTCCCTTTTAAAATCCCAGCAAGAACTTAAAAAAAATTCAGACTGGGCTTGTTGAGATCAGGTCTCAGCTTCAGACTCCTGAAGCAAAATCGTGCTCTGTGTAGGCTGTCAAGATGCAGTACTCAACAAATTCAGGTGTTTAGGATTTACCAGAAACATGGGACAAATCAGTAGAAATCAAAACTGTCCCAATTTATTGGGACTGCCTGCCAACCCTAACATCACATGTGCAGACCAAGCGTGCAGCATAAAATACGTTTCTGATGGCCAAATCTTTTAGCAAATGGTTCAGCATCAAGAAGAAAACACTCCTGTCCTCTCACAATTTAGTCCATAGACAGAATATAGAAATCTCTCCAGATCTGCTTGGATAGACAAAAGCAAACTTGCATATCACATCATGGACACTTGTGCAACCCAGTGGTCTGGGATCCTGGAGGAACACAGAGCTCCTGGGAGTGCTGTTAAACAAGCTGAAAATACACAGCTAAGACTGAGAGGAGTCCTCATGTAAAATTACCCTAGTATTAGTGGGGGCGAATGCTAACACCCTTACTTTTGTCCTGGGACATTTGTGAGTAACTACTGACCCCAACAGAAGCTGCAGCTGTGCGCCTGAGGACCAAACTGGACATTTTGTTTCAGCTCAGTATTCCTATTTCTGTGCCAAAGCACCATTTTCCATTAAATTTTCCAGGTTACGGTATTTCCATAAATGAATGCATAGCTCAAAGAAAGCCCTGAGGGATCATGAAGAACATCTTCTTCTATATCCTTTAAGTACCACAGAAGTCTTGTTAATGCCAAGGGCCTGCACTGTGGACCTGAAGAAAAACAGGCATGTTGATGCTGCGCACATCTACACCGAAAGTCACATTTTCAGGCATGCGTGCGCATATGCTTCTTTTGCACTTTCAAGAGTGCACGATTCCCAGGTCTCCCAGCTCAGCCAGTGCAGCCCTACCACAACTCGGTTACCTGATCCTGCGGCCATTCACTTTGCCGTGGAGCCACTTTTGTGTGAAAACAAGACACAAGCCCAGGTTCCCAACACGAACTTGCAGTGGGTGTCTTATGGCAAAGAAAAATGTCCTAGTTCTCCATGCTAATTGCCACTTGTGATCCCCAAAAGGAGCAGCCAGGCGACAGCTCCATCGTGCTGACTGCTTTGCACTTCTTTTTTTTTTTCCTCCCTTTTTTCTCCAAACACATAATTTACTCTGCTTGAGGGAGCCTATTGAGTGTGTATCTGTCTGTAACAAGCTCCTTCTGGGAGCAGCTGGACTGGTACACGCTAAATGGAAAGGCAGCCCACCTCCTTTCTGAGAAGAGCAGGCAAAGGAAGGGTACTTGCCGGGGACAGGGAGTTCAGCTGGGCTCTGGCATGTGGTGGTGGCACCCGTCCGTCCCACCTCCTCCTCCCCGCGCTGCTTGAACATTCTGTGCTGCTGCTGGCTGCCCAGGATGTCACCATGAATAAGTATAACTGTCAGATTAAATCACTGCCTGGGTGGGATCTGCTGAGCCTACGACACACATTCTGGGCACCTAAGTCAGGCCAGGGAATCTGTCCAAGACAGAAATCTAACTGGAGCCGCTTCACATGGCAAATCAGCTTTGGGGCTATAGGATGAAAGTATGTCCTGCCCTGTGTCAAGAAGGCTAGACGGGGTGGGAGGAGGAGACGTACAGACTCCCTTCGCTGCTAATGCAATTGTAGAATAACTGTGTTTAAGTCCCCAGAGGCTCGGAGCAAGAGGATGAAGTGTTTTGCTGACAAAGAGCTTTGTGAGGTGGGAGCACAGTGAGTCTGTGGGCTCTAAGCAGTGATGGTCAGAGGGATGGCAAAGGTTTATTGCTGCCACCCAACACTCAGAAAGCACCACGCTTTCTCTAGAAGCCTCTCCTGGTGACAGACCCCAGTGCAAGTCCTAGCTGCAGGGGAGAAAGGCTTGAATTACTTTGCCCCACCAAAGTACTCACAGCTGCCGGCACCATGCTGGTGCCATCCATGCATTCTCTAACCTAGCCTGGGCTCAGGGAGTATTTTCCAAAATTGTCCTGTGGATTATGGGCAGGCACACGGCACAGAAAGCACTCATCAGGCCAAACCTCTCAGCAAAGCAGAGTTATCGATCTGCTTTCCTAACAGCTTCTGAAAAGTTTGGCCCTGCTTGTCTGCACTGCTCTATCTCTACCGTGACTCCATTTCACCAATGGTTCACCTGAACTGTACCCCTCATTGCTCTCCCAGACATTTCAGAAGATCTCAGGGGAAAAAAACCACAGAGTGGTAAGCAAACATACTTGTTGAGAAGATAAGGAAAGGGAAATCATCTACAAACACTCTCCCTCTCACTTGCAGATTGCTTTCATGTGAAAACATTAGCAAACTTATTCTGTGCCTGCAGCTTCAGCTACAACTATGTCATCACCAATACTAAGTGTGCTAATGTCCATAGCATTTTCTGTTGATCTCTTTTCCTCCCACTTTAAATATTTTTCCTGTCACCAAGGGTTTTGAAAACCATGCTATTCTGGAAGATGGGTTTCTTACATACATTTGCCACCTGCCTGTGAGTGGAATGCTAATTTTTGATGAGCATTTACTGCTGTGCCGTACCTTACATGGGGAAAGAGGAGCCCTGCTTGCCCTTGCTCTGACCTTTGGTGACCGTGGCACTAGGCCAAAGATCCATCTCTGAGTAGCTTCATTCATGGCTGACTGTTTAATCAGGCAAAGCAGCACTAGTTTAAACAAACTTCCCTTGAATGTGCTCAGTGAATGAATAGTGATGACCATAACACTTTATGCTAATATTGTGTCTTTCACCCAATGCCATGACAATGCTGCACAAGGCGGGACAAATTTATTTATCTTTATTTTTATGAAGACAAGTGTGGAAAAAGTGAGGTATAATAAGGTGAAACACTTCTGCAGAAGACATTGGTGGAGACGGTGGAGCAGAACCCAGTGGGAAACACTGCCAGTCTCTGGCTCTAACCACTGCATGTTACTCCCCAAGCTGATGAAAAAATGGATGCTCCCAGACCTAACCTCAAAGCGTGCTGCTCTCTTAGAGAATCTCAACACTGCCACTGTTCTCTTACTGTCACTCAAAAGCCACCTAAGAACCCGCCTGCTCCCAGGACTAAGCTCCTGTTCCATCTGGCAGTTGGTAGCTCTCAGAGGGGAGGAATGACAGGTATCCCTGCATTTTAGCCACACTTCTCTGCTTTCTCTGGATTTGGTTCAGCAGCACACGGAGACTTGCCTTTGACACGTTGAGCAGCCATGTGGTGGGTTTCTGTGAGCTGAGCCAAGCCAAGCAGTGTGGTGCTTTTCAATGAAGGAAGGAATGGGAAGCAGTTGATGAGGAATATGCAGAGAAGAGGGCAGCAAGAAAATAAAGAGGGAGTTCTGAACACAGAGGGAAGGTGAAACTGGGGTTAAAAGGAGGGACAGCTACAGACACAAAGAGAAACTGAACACAGATGGCCACATCTGCACTAGGCACATCACAGATCTCAGGCTGGCTTTGCCAAGCTGTCAGAATGAAGATCCCATTAAAATGAAAGGCAGAAGACTGCTGCCTTCAGTGGAACACTGCTCCCTCCCTATGAGATCACTCAACACGCGCCTGATGCTGTCACTGACCCTGCATTGTCCCGACCAAGTCATTCTCCATGACACCCTGCAGAGGAACAGTCATTTGTAACAGGCTGGAGGGTGGAAGGAAAATGATGGGGCAGGGGAAATATTGGGCCTCGCAGCGGGAGGCATGAGTAACAACCAGACAACCCAAAGCATCCGACCTCAAAGAGCTGTGCACAGGGGACGCTGGGCCTACAGTCCTTGCTAGGTTTACAGAAAGGAATGCAAGCTTAATTTGTGGCAGTGGGAAGCCACTAGGGATTTAGGGAAATTAGTCAAAGGAGGTGTTGCTGCGCTACTTTATAGGAACTTGACATGATGTACAAATGTCGTCTGTTGGGAGCCTGGGTTACTTTATTATTATTTTTAATAACTCCAGAGGGCTTTCTTTTGCAAAGGAACTCAAGCTGAGATGGTGGGTTTGTATGTTCACTATTCATTTGGAGGGAGAATTGTTTGATGGATGCTGAAGTTTATGTTTCTTTTGCAATGAGAATTGCTGGAATGTTTTGTGGCCCAGATCTGTGTTCTCATTTTCACCACGCAGTTATGTAAGACTCTGAAATAATAAAATAATGCTGGCTTTTCTAAAGGAAAGAAATGGTTGCATGTGCTCTCAGTGTGACGGCCTGCGTGTGGTATTCAGTGAACAGCAGAAGTCTGATCTGTAGGGTCCATTCTGATGGGTCTCTGACATCCATCAAGATTCTTTGTTCTACCGCTGGGAAATGAGAAGGAATCTGTGCTTCAGAAGCACAAAGGATTACTGGATTTGTGTGTGTGCTCTAGACTGTATAGATGTGAATTAACATCAAAGTGTAGATCTCTCATTGCTCTGATGTGTGTATTTGGGGGGAAAGAGAAATAGGACATTTCCAGCAGTGAGAGGATCTGGTAATTTCTGCTGTTCACCTGATTTCTCTCGTGTACATTCATCCTCTTTTTTGAACCCAAGGATATTTTATTTTACAGAGGAATGAACATAAGGTCATTTAAGCTGAAATGAAATATTAGCTTGTCATCTAGTTCGAAGCACTTCATCATGCACAGCACAACTGATTTCTTTATCTCCCAATATTTCCTGAGATGCAGGTGTCTAGTCAATCCCCGATCTCCTGTTACGCTGATTCCATAACTCCCCATGGCATCTTGATCCACAGCTAATGTACTCTACATAAAGGTTTACCTTATATTTAAATTACCTTGGTACACCCTAAGTTGATTTACTTCTATTCCCTTTTCTTTAACTAACAAATATAATTGATGCTTCACTTGCTTCTCTCAGTAGTAATAGAAGGTTGAAGAAACTGTTTCCCAATATACTGTGTTGTAACATGATGGGGTAACTAGGTATTAAAATAAAGAGCAATAAACAATTTAAGATAAGATTTTAATATAAATGCACTGCAAAGACTGGGAAATCAAGCAACGGAGAATCAGGAATTCTAAAGGAACTAAATTCTGTTTCTGCCCTTCTTTGAATGCAAATTCAGAGTGACTCCATTAATTACAAAGAGATTTGGGATGAAGATGTGCTAGGCTAAGAGTCTGAATTATAGTCCCAGCTGTTGTACAAAAATACAGAGATGATTTTTTTTTAATGGGGCTTTGTTCCTTCAGCAAGCTTCTACTGACTGTAGTTGGTCTGTTACTCAATTAAGCTAAATGAGTGTAAGTACATCCATGTAACAGAGATGTACCAATCTACAGTTGGGATTTGGGAAATAATTTTGTTAAGTCTGTGTAGTTTCTCTGTGTAGAATGACCCTTTGTATAAATGAGACCCGGTGGCTCAGAGTACATGGGAGGAAAATCTCCCAGGGTTCTCACATGCAGTATCTACCAAACACATCCCCAGGGAAAGCAGATTTGCTGCTGCTTTCCCATACACAAGAAGCAAGAATCAGCTCAAAGCTGATCAAAGCAAGAATAAGCTGCTGCTGCTCCAAGATCTTGGGAGGATACATCTAAAACCAAGGCATCTATAATAATAAGGGGTTTTGCTTTTATGTTGCTTCCAGCCATGCTGTGAACATCCCCAAGATCCTTTGCCAACGTGGCTGTGATGACATGCAACAGATAAGATTTCCTTTGCCCTTTTAAGAGAAAGTTTGAAAGCCCAGGGTGCTCTGCTGGAAGATAATGGGACACAGGCTGTTCATTTTCTCCAAAGGATCAAGATTAATGATAGGCAGATGATTAATTCAAACAACGATAAAAAATTCCACTGAATTGTTACAAGATTTTATAAATTGGCTTTTCTGCCTTTACAATCTAGAAAAACTGAAAAGATCCATTCTCAGAAGCAATTAAGATCACAATCTGGTCCCCATCTTCAGGTTTCATCAGTTCCCATTCCAAATCTATTTGCACACAAATACTAGGAAGCCTGAAAGAGAAGCTGTTATATTGTAAATCAATCAGCTATCCTGTAAGACAGGAACTGAAGCCTCTGCTTTTATTAGTAGAAAGAACTGAGTCATTTGCCATGACTACATGCTTCTTGATATGATTTACTGCTTCTGCAGTTCGTTACAGAAAAAACCACAAACCAATGCACAGTGCTTTCCTTAAATTTCACATCAACTTATACTGAGAACTAGAGATCGACACAAATTGATTTTTGCATCTGAACATCCTTCCAAAGTTGGACCTGCCTTTATACTTTGCAGCACACATCTTTCCAAGCCACAAGAGAAATGTGAGAGATAGGTTGTGACACAGACCTGAAGCAAGGGAGAATTTGTCTCGGAGATGTTGATTTTTTCCTTTCAGACAAATAGCTCTTTCTGGACTCTCTGCACAACGATTCTTTATTTTTGCTGTAAACACTTAGAAGAGGGACGTTACATCTGCCCAGAATATGGCTAATTTTATACAGAAATTCATGACAAATGAGAAGTAGTTTAGGTCTCTCTCTGGAATGACAGGGGAAAGAACTGATGAACAAATGGATTGCCATCAAGATTACTTCAGTCAGAGAGACCAACCATGATTTGGTGAATACAGCGGGACCACACAGAACTGTCGTTTCAGAAAGGGTTGTACTTTGACCAGCAAGTCAGTAACGCTTTAGATTATTGTCCTATTGGTAGCTATTGTCTTCATATTAATACAACAAGCACCACTGAATTTTCAAACAGCTTCTTATGGTCATATTATGGAAAGTATTGCTTGTAAAATACATAAAATGTGGCTTTAAGTGCATATTCTCAAAACACATAACTGAATCAGTCCACTCATTCACACCTCCTGTTCCCACCTATCTATGGTATTTCTTGCGTGCTGATGACCTTGGCAGTTAAAAGCTATTTCTATATACATGATACATAGGAAACGCATAAGAATATTCAGGTTGTCTCATCATAACCTCATCTGCTAAAGATGTTACTTCATGCTATCTTCCAAGAATTTGTGCTCACAGGACTCAAGGTGAATCACTTGCCTGGAAATTGTCCTTCTCTTCTTAAAATGGCAATCTTGTTTTGGTGCACTCTTATGCTGAGATAGTTTGGCTGGAACTGTGAAATTTAGATTTGAATGCAAACTTCACCTACATTATAAGTTGTTGAAATCCCAAGGTCTGTAGACAGCCAGGATGACTTGAGCTCAAATTTCCCTAAACTGTGATTATGTTTGGACACAGGGAGAGTAACAGACTTGTGTAATACAGCATGAGCTGTTGAAACAAATCTGGATCAAGCATGCCCCACTGGGCCTGCTACAACTGTACCTAGAGGAAATGAGTAAGAGAAAACAATTTCCCTGACATGATGCTGATTCCCATGCCCCCATTTTGGACTGTTTTGTGCTGAGCTTTGCAGAGCTAAACAGATCGGTAGCAGTCCCAGAGCAGTAGGTGTGAATTCTCTGAACTGATCCATGCACTCCCTTTCACAGAGGCAGAGACTGGGGAGCGGGCAGGCCAGGGGAGGAAAAGGACCAGGCAACGTCCAGTAGTACTACCTGCTCCTCAGCCACCCCAGAGGCCCAGTGAGATCACCAAGTGCTACAAATCTGCTCTATTCCTTTGGGAGCCCAAGCTGAGCCTCCGTTGCTTAAGGAACAGGAAAGGTTGCATATCTTTGCTGCCTCAAATAAAAGCTTACTGACATTGGCGATCTGTTCTGTGGCTATTGTTCTGTGGCTTCTTTCCATCAAACAATTTTCTCATCATCATCTAATGACCTTATTCAGCCTAACAGAGTGGTACTGAAATTCATTTCCCATAGAATCTCACACCCAAACAGTATTGTTACAGGTCTCTGTGGACTTGCACTGAAATAATTTTTCCATGTAAAGTGACATTGTTGCTTCTCCCGGCAGACTTGCATTGAAACCATTTTCCTGTTATATCTCACATACTCTAGTGCTGTTGGTCTCCACAGACCAACCCTCTTTGGAATAGCTTTCCATGGAATTTCACATTTTAAATGCCATAATCAATAACCTTAGACTAGCACAAAGTTGATCCCCCCTAAAATTTCACATTCAAACAGCATCATTTCAGTTCCCTCCAGACTGGCATTACAATCCATTTCCCATTCTAATGACATTGCAAAGGAGATGTTTTAGTTGTTGGTGCTACAGTAATGTTGCAGGCAATTTACACTTCTGTGACTAGAAACTGCCATTCAGAAACTTGTGCCATTTATGAATGCCAGTCCAAATGGACAAAACACTGACCCTTACAAAACAACATTCATAATGATATGGGATGTAGCTTACACAGTGGAGCTGCATCAACTTCACCAATAGCATAGTAATGTCAGGCTGTTAACTCCAAATGATCTCATTTTTGTCATGCTAGAATTTGCCCCCTTTTTTATGTTGTTATTCTTTCAGCTTACTGAAATCCTTTCTCTCACTATAAAGTCTTTGATCCCTCATTCTTCTCTCTCCTGTGGTGTATACAACTGGTACTTTCTCCCCTTCTCCCACTACTGTTTTCCATTTCTCCGCTAGAATGTAATTTTAAAGACACTTGCTGACGGCCTTCTCATTTGCGTCTTTGGCCTCTTGCCTTTCAAAAGGAAAGCTCAAATTAATAGCCTATCCTACAGTACAATCAATTCCCACCTGCCAAAACTAATGACATGAGTTAAAAATCAGGAACCCTCAGATTTGTTTGTATGCTTTGTGTTTGTTTCTCCCCCCCCCCCCCGCCCCCCTTAAATCTGCTGTTATCTGAACCATTGAGGAGATTTAATTCCTAGATTTTTCTCTGCAAACTAGGGCCTAGAAACTTCCAGTTTTATGAAAGTAAAAAATCACATGACTTAAGGGGCCGCAGCTTTAAGAACATTAAATACCTTGAAAAGTGCAGCTGGAGGACGTCATGACAAGTGACTATGCAGGGACCATAACTGGCATGGTTAGAAAGCTTCCACCCGTTTCATACCCAGCAAGCACATGAAGTATTGGGCTGGCTCCAGTATTGCTACCTTTTGCCTACAATTCCATGAAACCCTGGACTTAATAATCCTGTCCTAGTAAAAAATCTCGGACTCCTGGAGAGCAAGAAGCAGTAGAATGGGCTTGTTCAAGGCTTGAAATCTGAAATACATGTCCGAGGGGTGAAAAATCTGACAAAACCTGCTCTTCTTCCCTAGAATCAATAGATTTCTGTCTAGGTGAACAAAAGGTGAACCTTGGCTGCATCATCTGACATGTATTTAGTGTGTTACCATGCCCTTAAGGCTAATGTCCCTTAGAGTACGCTCAGACAGAAAATTCTCCTGTTGACGCAGCTGTACAGCTACTACTATGGGTTGTCCTGTATCAAGCATACGTCCTGTGAGCACTGAAACTGCACAACTATTTCACACAGCGTTTCAGTCAGCCCGTTACTGCGTAAATTTCTAAGGGTGGTGTTTGGGTCTGTACTCAAACCTTTCTGGATTTGAATGAAATGCCATCAGATCTCTGGCACTGAAAGTGTAGGTGCAAGTCCCTCAACTGATAGCAGGCGGTTGTTTGCTGGCAAGTGATTCCAGAGGGCAACGATACACTTTGCCAATGTGCTTCATTTTCAGCCAGAGGTCCTGATCAGGACTTCTCACCGTACCTGGCGCTCTACAATGAGGGAGTAAAGCAAAGCCTTTGCCTCAATGAGCCGACTCTTTGTAAGAGTTCAAAAACAAGCTGCAAAAGCCAAGGCTAGGGGCTAAGAGGAGAAGGAAAACACCAATGACTAGAGACGTCCACCTGCTCAGTGCTGCGTGTGCTCACGAAGAACAGGGAAAACACAAATTCAAACCCTTGCTCTGCCTGAGTCAGGCCTAGGACTTGTCCCTGGGTCATCCAAGTTAAATATCCCAACTATTATTTTTTTCGTCAGTTTCTGGCCCAGTCTTTCTATTTGGGAGTTTCTATTTTGCATAAATAATTTAATACAAATTGGGCCAAAACTAGCAGGAGCACGTGCATACATGTAAGACCACTGATTTACAGCCTGGCAGCAAAAAGCCAAGCTGAAGTCCCTCATGCTAAGCAGGCAGAGCTGGATCTGAATCCTAGCTCAGTCCTGTTGCAGGTGAGCTCTGTAGCACTTTTGCTACCAGCTAAGTTGGGGTAGAGCTGACTTCCACATCGCTCCAGCTGATTCTTGACAAATCAGCGTTTTTGGAAGAAAAGAGTCTTGCAAGTTCCTTGATGATAAACCTGCATAGCTGGACAAGTTAGCTACTGTCCAGCTTAACGGCTCTGAGTAATGTCATTTTACCTCCAAATGCTGCTCAACTTAGCATCATTAGTTGGTTGTTTTCTCTCAGGCACCACAGCAAGCACACAGCTTAGGCTTGGATTTTGACAAATTAAGCCAGGTCTTATTTTTAAAAGCAAGGTAATTAGCGCAATTCCTCTGGTGGGGGAAACACTCTTGCAGTCATTCAAAGACATCAGTCAAAGTTTTCCAAATCTAATAGATGTGCTTTAGGTAACCTTTTGTTTCATCCTGACCTATGCACTGTATGCATCAGTTGGACCCTTTCGTTTGCCCTCTCTTCCTTCAGTCATTCAATTTGTTTCTTGGCACAAAGTGCACCTTAGGCAGTTCTTAAATATCACAGCACTGTGGCAGAGCTCTTCAAGATGTACACATGAATATCTAGTCCCCCTCATTAAGATCACAGTTCAGATAATGACCTCCCCAAAACCTCATACTGATCACACACTTAATAGGGAGAAAATCTTAAAGATGGTATTATGCAGATGAACATATCAGCTAACAGTATCTGAAATTATTCTATGAGAAGCCGTAGGGAGTTTGAATTACCAGGAGAAGCAGAGCATGTGAAAAAACCCCTCTCAATGTCACTTTGTGCCGAGCATTCAAATACCACACAAAAACTGCATATAAACTTGGCAAGTGCTTCAAGGGGCACAATCACCATAAATCTGGGATAACACTCTAGTCTATTCAAAATTATTTTTTAAAGTACTGTTCTGTTGATGATGTCTTTGTTTTATTTCATCCAGCTTAGACCATTCTAGACTGGCTATGTTTTTCTTTTGTTTACAGAAAGCATCTCAAAGCCATAATTCTCTGAAAGTCATCAGGATTATTATTTCTGCGGAAACACAGCTCACATGTGGATAGGTTGAGTATACAAGTGTAAGCTGCAAATGATGCACATGTATCCCTTAGCTACAAGACTCAGTTCTCACACTTGGACTTCCTGGAAAACTTCAGTTTTAGACCCCATTCCTCACTTATTAAAATGGGTTATAGATTGGCCATATTGCTATCTTCACTTTTCCTCTAAAAAGATGTGTACTTCTTTTGTTCTTGAAATAAGACAAACCAACCCCCACACCCCCCCCAAGCCATCCAGAGCAGATTTAAAACAAAAAATTTTAAAAAAAACTTAGTTATGGAGGCTAAATACCCACTCAAACCCTTCCCAGCAGCATGTTTCCAGGTGACGTTACACTGTGGATACAGTTTAGGATAAAAACAGGCATGGACAGAACATGACACAATACTGCACAGTGTCAGTGTCCAACTCCAAATTCGGCAGTTGATGGCTTTGGAAGGATATTAGAAAGCATCAGAGTGACAAGCAATCTGTGGGGAATGAATCACAATTTCAAGGTTGTTTATGGCCATGGAGAAAATTAAACATTAAAAGTGTCACGCGGGTTGCACTCAAGAATCAGCTTAGAAGAAGAAAAGATGCTGTTTGTCTGTCTTTAAATTAAGAGTATGAACACCTTGGATTGCCTCTAAATGTATTTAACTGTAGCATCTGTAACACCTACCACTCAAGAGCTGAGTCTATCAGCCACAGGGGAAGAACATTAGGTGCTTTCTCTTCTTCCTTATTAAGTTTATAAACAATTTTCTGATCTTCTTTAACAACAAGAATATTACTTTTTGGAAAATACAGAAATGAATGAACAAAGACGTTTATTAACTGACCAAGTCCTTCCTCTGCTTGTGGATGAATGGTTTAGCTTAAATACTAGCAACTTTTTCTGATATCAAATGCATACAAAAACTGGATTGCAAATGGGGTCCTACCCACCAGCAGCTCCCTGACAGCTGCAATGTTGTATCTTATGCCAATCAAATGGAGCAATGTAGGAGATGTAATATATATTTAAGAACACTTGGATGCTTCAGAACACAGTCAAGTGAGGAAGATAAAATAAGAGGGCAGAGGTATCTTACAAACAGATGAATATGGCTATAGAATATATATAGTAAAAGCATATACTATCTCCCCTACCTAAAGAAATAAAAACATTAGCACAGCTTACACAGTGCTGCAATAGGATTACAAGTATCTTAAGGGAGATGGTACTGTCCCTGAAGAAGCCTGTGTACTGAGGCAATAGAAGAAACAGTGTGATGAAAATGAGGGATATATTTGGAGACATCAGAGAGCAATTTGAACAGATACTTGGTGAAGCAAACGATTCCCAGGACTGATTGCCCCTCATTGGGAGTGCTACCATTGTACTCTGTGAGAATAGAATTGGCCCTGAATGCTCTGCACCAATGAAAAGGAGATGTAATCTCCTCTAGCACAAAATGTAGCATTTGGACTTTTTTATTGACAAACTAAGTGTCAGCCAGCACAGTCAAATGGAAAATGCATTAAATGAAGGGTCAGGAACCCCTCCATCTTACCCACCTTTATGAAGTGGTTGAAGATCAGTGAGTGAAAAGTGGTCATTCCAGGTACAATCTATGTGGGACAAGAGAAATCGTCTTTTGAACAGGAACGTGACTACGTGTCTGAAGTGGCATGTTTTAAACACTTTTACAGAGGGACATTCTTGACTCTTATTTAACCTATGCAGTACTGAGAATTACACTGATTTTGTTTTTAATTAGTATTTCCCTAGAATTAAATCATTATCATTCTTATCATGTGATGAAAAGAAGCTGGATCCAATGCTTTGAGACAGTATACTTATAATGCAGGATTCATGGACAAAACGTCAGGGGAGTACAACTCAGGGACAAAGGTTGTGTTTGAAGTCAATATTTTGTTAAGATCACATGAAATTTGTAGGTAGAGATAACAAAGTCACCATTCCTGGAGTTTAAAGCAGTTTAAAGCAATATTTACATGAAATATTTCTGCCAACTGCTGGCAAACAGTGTTGAAAACAGGCGGTAATTTAGGAGAATACTCCACTTGGTGCCTGAAATCATTCTGCTGCCCAAGGCCTTTGTTGTCCACTGCTACTATCTAAAAGAAAAAAAAAAGGGGGGGGGGGGCAAAAAAAAGCTGTAGCTATTCACAGGAGGCACTCTACCCTGTTCTTTGGTTAGTGATTACTATTGAAATCTTACATCAATCATAAATTGAGCTGGAAGGAAGGGGTTTTTCCCCTCTAAAGATTAATCTGAGTCACAAAATTAACTCCTAGATTCGTATGCATACCATACCTAAAATTTCGGCAAATTTTGAGCTGGTCAGATAAAAGTTTGTTTGATTCCAAATATGTACTGAAGGTAGTCCTAAGTTTCAGATCCGAGTTCAAAAAGGAATATGAGTTTTCCTTAAACCTGAAGAAAAGGTTTACTTGAATCTACAGTTACTTATAACTACCTTGAAGGAAAAAATCTACAATTTCTGTTTTCAGAAAAAGAAACAGAAGTGTCCTGGTAATTTAAAACAAATAAATAGGTACATTTTTAAAAACTATTGATAGAAGAAAGTATTACATGAAGATATAAAACTAAGCTGAACATAATCAGCCTTATATAGACTAGAAGTTCCATGCCTACAGGGACTGTCATGTGGTTATAAAATTTTAAGGTGACAGATGAAAATCCACTGAAACAGAAGTGTATTTGGGGATCATTAGAAAGTGGTTTGGACATTTGTTCAGGTTGTTATCGGTAATTTGTTAGTTCTGTTTTGAGGAGAGTATCTTCTAGGAAAATGCAGCCATCCCTTCATCAGGACTTTAAGTTGTTTTCTTAGGCAAATCCAGATCAAAGAGAAAAGGTGTTGAAAACTGGAGTTCCTGGGTACCAACAGAGCTGTTAATGCTGCAAGCCTCACGTGGCCTGCAGAATTGATTCCTGAGTAAATCACATTAACTGAAGGGACACTAGTCTATCAAAATAATAAACTATATAGAAAAAACCCAGGTCTTAGATTGTTGCCACCCTTTTTTCCTAATTTACCACTTTATTCTACTGTATTGTGTCCCTGTTTTGTCTTTCTTTAGCCTCATCAACCAACTTTTACTACATATATGCTATATTCAGAGTAGTGCTGGAAGCTGATGGGGTATAAGGACTCTAGCATGTTGCCACAAGATGGAGAAACAAAATTAAGTTAAAGATCTGATGAAGTGTCAAGATATGTGGTCTGGGTCACACCTATGAATGAAGTACTGTAGGCAGAGTTTCTCTTTTAAGTTGTTCCTTACCAGTTTTTATTTCTTTTTTTTTCCTAAAAACAAGATTAAAAATCAAATGCTGGACAACCAACCTTTTAATTCACTCTGCAAACAGACTGTGCAGCTCTTGGACTCTGACTAGACTCTTTTGTTATTAGCATCTGTAAAGATTCCACAGGCCAAACAAGGTTTTCAAAACAGTCATCCAATTCCAATGTCTTGAAAATAAACCCCACTGATACTTTGGTGGAACCAATCATAACTTAATAAGTAGCATCCCTAAAGGAGAAATTCTGTCCAATTCCCTCTACACTGCTTTGGCTCTTAAAGAAAGAACAAGGCAAAAGGCAGAAAAATGTGTTTGCTTTTACTGAGCCTGTAACTCTGACTATGCCCAGAAATCAGTTGAGTGGGAAGATCCCATTCTGACATATGCCCTTTACAAGGCATAGCTGCATTTTAACTGAATACAGCTCCTGACTCTAATTTTGGTTTCCTTGCATTTGGTCTCTGCATTATATCTGAAAACCAATCTCAGAACTCATCATCGCCTACACATATACACACACACCCTCAAAATTAAGATAGGCTCAGCTTTCAATAACCTTTACCCACAGATACACTGTGTTCATTTTCACTGCTAATATTCCCACCATCAGATTAGTGTTACTTAAGACTGGAGAGTGACATTTTCTGTTTCTCTAGAAAACACTGCACAGGTAACAACAGTGCCAATTACCTCATCTTCCTACCATCTCTGTTGATTTTGATCTCGATTGGATTGCCCTAATTGACTAATATTCCTATTATCTTAGGAAAACGGTTTAACTGTGGCATCTATTCCATGCATTTTACTACAGTCACTGTTGCCAGCAATACAATACACCCAAACAGTGCCTTTACAGGTGCATTCAAAGTTCAGACTAGTCATGAATTACAACTATGAATGGGAATTAAGTAAAACATTCCTTTCTAAGTACTTAGAGGTTGGCAATCGAGGCTTCATTTAGTAACAAAGGTATTAAGCCTGAAGGATTTGGCACTACAATGGAACTTCTTTCTGGGGCAGAGATGACTTTACTGAAACATTTGATAATTGTACTTATTATAAGCAAGGGCTGGTAGCATCAATTATTACAAAGGTTGCTTGACACTTCCCATTCATTATAAAATCCTCTTTTCAATTGCTGAAAACTTTGCCAACCTTTAGCTATCCAGTCTGAAATTTTCCATGCTGAGTGTCTCTCTTAGGCTGATTTATTTATTTAAAGAGAAATTTTAGCCAAAACAATCTGCCTTTTACAAGAATGAAAGTGGAGAAAAATACATTGTTTTGGCCATGTTTTAAAAAAAATAATCTGGAAATCTCCATACATCAGAAAAGATCCTGAAGGAGAAGAAAGTTTTTATCATTCAAGTGCCTCATGCTGTTCCTGTGAAATTGTTTCAAACACTTTAATCAGTATTTCTTGAAGGGGAAAATATCTGCAATACTAGGTAAAAGTTTGTAAAAACAAAAATCCATTTTCACTACAGATCTCCGTTCCCCAGCAGCACCTACATGGGAAAGGTGTGCATGTGTGTGCCAGCCCATTTACACCTCTAAACTGAGCATGCAGCATTCAGGACTATGTTGTTGGAGCTGTTTTGGTATTTTTATATTTTTTTCCCTGCATATACTCATTCTCACCTGTTTGAGACACATTCCGGCATTAAAAGGCAGGGGAAGGTCCACAACTCCCCTGTGCTTTTAATGACCATCTTGCTGCCAAGCCAGTAGTACTGATGGCGAAACTCTCTTGACACACAGAAGGTAAAAAGTACAAGACTGGTAGTAAGGGAAAGAAACTTGTTGAAACACTTTGGTGAGGCAGGGACTAGAAGATGGGCAAAAACTGAGCGCAGGGTTGTTTAGGATGAAAGAACTGGGTATGGGGGGATGAGGAAGATGACAAAACAGCTATTGGGACTGGGAGCCTAGAAATGCACTGAGTGGGGCTTAAGAGCAGCTAGCAGAGATGGAAATGTAGGTCATTTACATGGAGTAACTTCAGCCTAGTGAGAATGATGTCCTTTGGGTCGCTCTACAGTCAGTGGGGAAAGCACTTGCCCCACTGGATTGCTGGTAACAGTGACCAAACTAAGCTCCTAATTTGAATTGCCTTCTGGAGAAACCTCACCAGGGAATGAGCCTCCACGTGAAGTTAGACTCTGTGAAAGAGAAGCTGTGACAAAGGCAAAGGCAAGAGACAATTCATTACCAGCGTTCAGCTGGGGAAAGAGGTTCGGGAATTCATCTGGCAGTAGGGGATCTGACTCTCTTCGCCCTCTGCTTATCAGTCCAGGTCTCTCCTAAAGATGTATGAATGCTGCTCCTGCAGAACTAGACTCCACTCTGCTCTCCACCACTGTGTTTGTATGTTTTGCTAAGCAAATCAGTTAATCCACATTTTTACAGCTTGTCAGTCATCTTCTTAGGGATCCAACAGAGACCCTACAGTCTGATCTGCAAAACTGTTGAGCATTCACAGCTAGAGGTGAAATTGGTAGGATCTATGCTTTGAACATATAAAATCTTTTGCAGTGCCATGAACTCAGGAAAAAAAAAAAATCAAGTCCAATACAATGAAAAACCTTTGGCAATGTTTTCTCTTCATCTTCATATCTCTGTCTGCCATCTGTCCAAGTAGGGGTGCAGTAGCCCCTCACTTCATTGAGGCATCGTGAAAATAGATTGTTTCATGTCTGTGAAGTACCCAGATACAATAACGATGACTGCTGAAGGAAAGCTCCCAAGGAAATTAATAATTCTGTATTCAGAACAGGCTTTGAATAGTGTGCAGTAAATAAGCCATGGGGTACACACTGAACAATGAAGATAAAAGAAAATATTAAATAGCTGCTCATTAAGTGAGCAATATCCATCCTGTACTTTAAACAGAGCAGAGATTTAATACTATGTGAGCCCGTGATTAAAGACAATACCATAATGCATATGGAACAAAGGCTATAGTGAATTTGTAGCAACAACTTAAATTCTTGCATTTCCCAAGTTCTGAGTGTTTGGCTTGGCCACTTTGTGAGAATGCCAAATTCTCCTAATTTAGCTCCACACAAAAAGGGACATAGATCAATGAAGATTAGAGGGGGATGGGTTCCAGAACTGGCTCAACACAAAGTCCAAGGGTGTCTGGATTTAGTTCATATTAGAAAAGAAAGCTGACCACAGCTTTTTATCTGGATCCAGATGTCCTCAAATTTCAAGGCTAATCAAGACTTGGTTCTGCTTTGGCACCCTCTCTACTGTGATTTGTTCTCCCTAAGTTGGGAGAGAGTTTCTATGGACTTCATTATCTTGACCTTCATAAATGTTGCAATACTAATCCTGCCATTACATTCTACTTATTCTTGGTAAGTATAGAGGGTCTTGTTTAGCAACATCATTAAAAAACTGAGAGATAGGTATAGGTCTTCCCAAGCAACTTTGGTAGTACAGGACAGAACATGTATTTTTCGCTGTGACACTGTAGTCAAAGAATATGACAGAGAAGATTCTACATCAGGAGTAACGAGCATCCCAACAGGGTGAGGATGGGGTAGGAATGGATGCAGCCCTGTTGGAACAGGAAATCTCTGAAGCCTTGCAGGCATTCTCATGTCACACCTCCTAGAGCTCTTCAGCCACACCACAACAGTGGACAAGAGGAAACCCAACAAAAAGCAAAGGGAATGGCTGTGCCACAGAGAAAGGTATGGGAGTATCATAAGAAAAGTGTATTTTGAGTCTTGAACAACACATCAAGAAGCTAGGTGGCATAAACTGCCATCCAACTGCCCACAGGGAATATGGGAAAAGCAGAGACTCAAAGAAGCGGGAAATTGGAGGATGCAGGTAGAAGGTCCTATTTCCCAGGCAGACAAATCATACAGCTGCACCTGCTATTACGACCTGCAGCATCACTGTGACATTTGCTTCAGCTGTACCATGTGAAGCCCCAGACAATCAAGAGGCCACGTCCCATTTCACATAACAAAGCATTTATATTTGTGTTGTCCTCCAGGCCGTATGCTTTTAGACATCCAAGTACGCAAACAACAGAACATGCATGCAGGTTGCTGTGCACTGGGAGTTATCACAATGGTAAGAAAGTTCAGACACAGAATCACACCATTCCACACATGCATGCTGCTGAAGGACTGCTTTTACAAAGGCTTTACTCTTAAAAATTTAAACAAAGTGTAAAACAACTGTAATATTTTCTTTTATATAGTAATTTATCCCAAATGTCTTGAAAAGAGTCTGGCAACAAGAAAGATCAACTGCAACATTTTCCATGCTGTATAATAAGGAACTTGGTTTTATGATGGCCGAAAGCATTTGCTTTTATCCAGTATGAACTTGTCAACTGTCAGGAAATTATATGGATGCTTGTCCTTAAGTCCTGAGATAGAGGTTAGAAGCTCCTGATCCACTTGTCTTGTTTTATTCACTGTTAAATAAAACTTCACTATCTGTTCAGAAATGATAAAAGCAGCATGTCAGAGGAAAAGAATATCGACATAACTGGGAAAAAAGCAAAATCGATTCTAATCTATTCTTCTCCCCACTGGATTGGCAGCCGGAAAGTTCAATATTCTAATTCTGGCCACTGAATCCCATTTCCCATATGAGAACATGGGCAATACTCCTTCCTATGCCTGGGATGCCACATCTGCTTAAGACCTAATTCCTGCTCCCAGGAGGAAAATTTCTGTTTTCAAAACTACAGACAACTCATGCTAGTCTTTGAGCCACCTGTAAGCAATAATTGCAGTATATATGCGCACAGGAATGTGAAGAACTTGGCTGTTACACAGCCATGCACCCTGAATTGCTCCTGCAGGCATCACAGCAAAGTTGAAACTGTCCTTTTCACATAGACATTTCCATTGACGTGGGAATCCTGAATCCTGTCTGTAATCCCAGATCAACCAGCTGACACATTTGCAGTACTTCT
The DNA here is from genome assembly GCF_929443795.1 of Astur gentilis. Lineage (NCBI taxonomy): Eukaryota > Metazoa > Chordata > Aves > Accipitriformes > Accipitridae > Astur > Astur gentilis. Next base: position 13,357,682 of record NC_064902.1, on the reverse strand, counting down.
CAGAATGTCATTTCATTCTCAGCATCTCCCTATGCAGTTATACAGCAAATCCGTTAGACAAAGCACCTATTTAACACAGAAGTCCTGCTTTAGCTCCCCATGCCCCGAGCAAAGCACCCAGGGCTGCCGGGGGATCGGGCACAGGCCTTCTCCAGCTAACTTGGTACAACACCGTCATCTAGTGGAATCCAGCCCGGCGAGCAGGGAACCAGCTCTGCTCTTACAACGCCATACAGCCACAGTGCCAGGTACCTGGTAGGAGGGATGAAAAGGAGCCACCCACCTCTAAGTAAATATCAGCTTGCTGCTTCTCACAAACTGTCGTGAATATCAAACAGGAATGTCGTGCTGTTCATCCTTCTTCATTCTCATCCTCCCCATAAACCCATTTTGAAATGGGTACTAGAAAGAAATGTGTTTACTTCTGCCTTAACTGGAAGGTTCTTCAGAGCAACTGCTAGAGGTGTGTGATTCAACTTGTTTAAGCACAAATACTTTCCCGTGCTGGGATGTTAGTATATTATGAATAGGCACTGACCAAGCTTTGCTGGGCAGAACGGTTCTGCTCGGACAAAACGCTACAGAAATAAAACCTGATTTTGTATTGAGATGTTCAATGTGAGACTCGGAACATTTTGGAAGTCTTAAGTAGGTCTGTCTTCTGCCCAGGTAGCAAAGAACAATATTAGCACACACTTGCAGGTAGTGAAATCATGTTCCTAGGATTCCACTCCAGATTCTTTAGAAGATTTGTTGTTTAACACCACATCCAAGTTCATCTCTTCAGCTTTCTGATTTGAGTAGCCCACTGGAAGAATTTCATAGCAGACCTCCAGATTGCTCATTTCCCACAGCCTAGTAGAACATAACGAAGAAGTTGGTGCTTGCTACATTTGAAAGCTCCTGATTGGTTTGTGTGCAGGCATTTCACGGGGGCAAACCGAAACACAGAAGCAATGCACGTCAGAGCCTAGCAATGGCTAACCAATTTGCTAAAAAAAGGGGTACTATTAGCAGAATGGCTTCAGCTCCTTCCTTCCTTCTGTGTAGCTATAGCGAACAGAGCCACATCTAGGTTTGTGCTAACCTGCAAACCTCATTATCTACACATCATGCCCACTGGTAAAATTAACTGCCCAGGATTGTCTCAGTTGAAGAAAAAACTTCACTATCATACCCTTTATCTGAGTTACAAAGTTACTTTTTCTCTAAATACATCATTTAATTTTCAAATGCCAGTTTTATTAAACTGACTCCTCAAGCCAATTTAAAGCAGAGAATATCTCAGAAGGAACATCACAAAAATACAGCTTGCTCTCAGAATTAAGGTTTCTCCTGTAAGCTTTACATAGCTTGTTTTAACAATGGAAGCCTAGGAGGATTTTGTGTTCTTCCCTCCCCTGTTTTTACCCCAGGGAAGGCAGCATTGCTAATAAACCCACAAAGATCAGCCCTAAAAATAAATATCTGCTGTTGGTCTAGACAGCTCTCGCTCTTGAAAGAATTTGATCTGGGTGGTAATTACACTTCACTTTCGATCCATACATGAATTCAGTACTGGCAAGATGTGTCAGACTTTTATCTTTCTATCCTCCCCTGATCCATCCATCAGCATTTACAAGCATTCATCATAGCAAAAACAGTGCTGGAAATTGAAGTCCTTTGTTTATTCACACAGCAAACAGCACAGACAACAATAGTGGAAGCTGCTTCTTTACATTACCCTGCTATCGTTCTTGCACCATGCCCAGAGAGAACAAGTTTAAGGGTGAGAAAGCATCCTTTTTATTCATCAGCTTGTGTTGTAAATCTGCCTATTAGATTCTTTTAAAGTCTCTCAGGGAAGGCAGAATGTACACACAAATATCTCATAAAAGATATCATCTCTCTCTGAATGCCTAGCTTCCATTCTATCCTTAGACCACCATGACTTCAACACAGCTATTACATTACTAATAAGAAGTAGACTGGGAGGTATCAATTTTACAAGAGAATACTTGTCTGATGATAACACCACCAAAAACTGGTGAACACTCTGTTTAAACACAAGAAAAAGCAAGTCCTTTTACCACTCATCTCCTCTGCTACTCTAGAGACTGTTTATATGTTTACCTCCTGGCCTTGAAAATTCAGCATAGCAGCTTACTCGGTGGTGAGCAGATATTTGTTCTTTCAACTGATGGCCTTTACAAAGTCCCGTCCTGAAGCTCCTGGTTCTTGGTGCAAAAATAGGTTAACAATGACTATTCCAGCATCAGAGACTGGAGAGGTATTTTTATGACTGGATTTCCCATTTTGATCACAATGCTGCCCTAAGCTTGCTTTACTAGCTTCTAATTAGCCAGTTGCCAGGAGATAAGGATTTTTTTTGATACTTAAATAATTCTTTTCCTTTTCTCATTGTTTTTCTAGCTATTTCCACTACCACTATTGTAAAAACAATCAAAAATGGGGTAAACCAATCTAAGTCTAAATCCTTCCTTTGCCCCTCCACAAAACTGGATTCTTCTCTTTCATGGTAAAGATTTTCATTAATTTCACTTCAAGGAAAGAATATCAAAGGAGAAATAGTATTACTCATTTGCCTGCTGTTCTTGGCAGGCAGTGACATGTACAGAGCAAAGCCACAGGTCCTGTTATTGCCTTCAAGTTAGAGAAAAAGAGAAAGAGAGAGAGAGAGAAACAAAGGCATTGCTGTTTCAGAGTTAAAGAGGAATGAGTAATGGATATTTTGTGGGTCACACTAACCTGTATGGACACTTCTGAGTTATTCTTTGAATCCTGAGGTCTTCAGGAGGTCACTTGTTTCTTAAACATCCATTTACAGTAAACTTAGAAAACATATAGCTCTGGATAAAGTGAATCTCAATTCTCCTTCTACTCACTGTTGAAGATTGGTTGCAATCATGTCAGGATCATTTGTCTTGTTTCAGGCTCTATTATGAGGCTTTATACCAACATAAGGCATTACAGATAAAAAAACCTGTCTAAAGTTGTTTCAAAAAGTGAAGAGAATGTTTTCAGTCTCCAGGAAAACGTATCTTTGGGAAAAAGCTGAACCTGAGAATATCCACTGCTTTCAGTGGAGCTGTGACAATTCATATCAGTAGTCCCTTACCTTGAATTTCCATTTTCGTTTCGATGCTCCTTGCTGAACTCAAGACAGACTGAATACAGAAACGCGATGTGTGCATTAGCACAGCACCTAACACAATGGAATCCCAATCTCAGTTGGGCTTTCAAGCGCTACTGGAATAGGCACAAGAATAATTAACAAAAATTAGCATGTTTAGGGGCCTTCTGACTAGACCCGAATACCACGGCTGTCTAGATCAGAGAAAAGTGACAGCCTACAGGCTGTATCCGACCTATGGGATGAGTCTGTCCCACTCCCAAATGATTTTGCACCATAAGGTCTCTGGCTTATGATCAGAGGTGGATGTAGCTGTGGGAGCTGAAGCAGTTATCATTCCCATCTGTTTACACCATTTTTATGCCAGAGTTCACTGGTCTCACAACAAGGACTGAATGGTATACATAGTCCTGTTCAGTTACCACACAATATAGCTTGTTTTATTCACATAAACTAAAATTAGCTGCAGTCTTTGCTAATATGTTAGACTGGGAACTGTGATCGCTCAAGGAAAGAAAAGGGGGAATACAGAGGAAAAGGCAGGGATAAGTCTTCTGCTGACAGCCAAACCTGCCTGTGACTGTAAAGTTGAACCTTAATGTAATATTACATGGTTTAGAAGCCCTTCAAAAGTGCTGTTATATTATTTGGCCAGAAACTTGACATTCTGTGTCTTGATAATCCTAATTCTGATTCACAATTCCTTCACTTGTACCTTAAGTAAATCACTTCATAGCCATACTTCAACTTTGCATACCAAAACTGCTTATTACCAAAGCATTTAAAAAGAGAGCTAGAAGGGAGCCATGAAGGTTAATTAGTCAGCATTCATTTGCTGCTGAATCTGAGCAATCTCGGAGGGATCCATGACTGCAGCGAATCACCAGACCCTCTGAAGGTTTGTCATTGATTCAGGGGAGTCAGAATTTTATGTGTAGAATTGGTAGCAACTACAGACCAGCCCTTCTGGAGAATTCAGCCCTAGGCATGCTGAGACAGGAGTTAGGGAGTTTAGGAAAGCTTGTGTGGCTATGAATACAATACAAGGAGGATTAATAATGCTATAAGCCACACTATAGAGTCTGAAATCAGAAGCTTCCAAGAACCTGGAACACGTGAGAATGTAAGAACAATCACCCTGAGCCAGGTGACAGCTCCCTTTAGCCCACTGCATTGTTTTCAACAGTAAGGTAAAGAGTATAAGAAACAGGGTGTGTATGTAGAGCAATTCTTCCCCGGGGACACCCTCCTACTCTCCAGCAATCAACGGTTTAGGACTGAGAGATCTCACCAGAACTATTGTGTTTAACAGTCACAAATGGACCTACCCTCCATAAAGTACCCTAGTCCCATTTTTAACCTAGACTGCTGACCTCCACACCATCTCATGGCATTAAGTTTCTAAACGTAATTAGAAGTTGCATGAAAAAGTGCTTCCCTATTATTAGCTGTAAACACAAAATTGGTCAGTGCCATCCAGCTACTGGCCAGAGCAGTGCTCATTCCTGCACTAAGTACTAGACTTCATTAACATCCTGGGTAATTATATGACACCTTAGACTGTTTAAATCTTAATGACTAAACACAACCTTGAAAGAAAAAAAAAAGTGTTTAAGAGCAAGCAACGTTGGGTATCATCCAAACTGCCTCCTCTAGCAATACCCCCCCTACCCACTGTCTAGACCAACGATATTCAGATCAGGATTCAGATTCCTATTACTACACTAGAATCTTAGGCACGTAGATCAACACACATCACTAGCCAGAATACCTTTCTCTGTGTTAAATGCCACTGCTTTTAGAGAATGGGACAGTATATTGCAAAAAGCTGTATTAAAATCCTCTAACAGATGGATTTAAAAAAAAGCCTCCTTTGCCTTCTGCGCACAATCGCCTCAATCTCTCCCCACCAGAGCTGTTATGCCTCAAAGACATAAGCCAAAAGATGGCTGCACAAGCTGTGTTCACTTCTGTGGCTGCCTACAGCAACCCAGTGGATAAACAACAGCCATTTCAGCTGAAGAATAAGTAAACCATCTAAGTGCATTGCTCATTGGTGGCATTTCCAGTGGAGTGCAAAGTGTCACAGGACAAAACAAAGAAAAGAAGAACCTTCTGTAAATAGAGATTTCAGCATCTGCATAGCTCACAGGAGTATTTCACGCTCAGCATCTGCCTTTGAAGGTGAAACTTTCTATACTGGTCACTGAGGGAACAATTACATGCAAGTAAATTGACTCCATTAGATCAACAGGGTCTGAAACATATGGGGACAAGCCAATGGACTTTTTTGCTTCCAGAAATAAGCTGCTTCTATCATGGAAATAATCTTAATGTTTGCTGACACTGTAATTAAGAATTAAAGCTGCAAAAAAATGTGAGGTTTGCTGAAACACAATAGATATCTTTTATCCATACAATATATGGCACCAAAATATTCAGTGTTCTGGGGAGGATAATTAATCAGAGTTCTCTTGCTGAAGTTCTTTTAATTGTCTATGATGGGCTGTGTTGGGGGGGGGGGGGGGGGAGGGGGGCACAGAATTACTTAGTTTTAACATGGAACAAGATCAGGCACCATGGGGAATATTTACACGAATAAAGATTGCATGATCAAGATCTTTGATCTGGGAATTGCTATTCTGTAATCATCTGTAAAGCACCAGGAGTGCCCCTGGCACTGTATATATAATAATAAACAATTAACAATAAATCATGTAATTAAATCTTCACTTCGAACATTCTTTTCATAATTCTTGCCTCAGATTTAAGTTCCCACATCAGACATATTAGGTCCTCATAATATTATTGAAGTTCCTACACTTCAGCTTTTAAAATTCCCCCAGGGATCTATTGTTTCTTTGTTTAATGTGTTTATGAGCCAAAGGCCCCATTAAATACAATGGGGAAACTCCTAGACCTTTAAAAACTTTGCCACCAGAGACAGTTCTTAGGAAACAGGACCATTTTTGTCATTCCATCGTGTAACTATTGGAAAGTCTATTGATCAGAGAAGTTCCAGGAGAAAAACAGGAAAAATACTACCCCCCCCGATCAAGTCATTAAGGCCACAAGGCTAGCCAAGGCAGAACTGCTGCACACATAGTTTTCCTTCCTCCATTGCATCTGGTCATTCACATAATCCCATATTAAGAATATTTTTTATTATTATTGCTCTTTATGCCTCATCGCCTTTGTAGATGCTTTCTGTAAGCACAAGAAAAAGACCAAGGAAATACAATGAGGGCTTGTCTGGAAGATGAGATAGGCAAATGCTTGCATTCATCTAAACCCAAACTGTACGTTGTCGCCTACAGATTTGAATGGAACATTACATCTGAGACAGAATATTTTGCCAAAATCAGTAGAAATTTTGAGTATCAAACACCAACTTTTAAAAGTGAATTCCCATCCACTTTCAAAGGGACTTCTTAACATATATGGAGAGACACTCTTTACAGAGCACAGGAGAGAAGGATGAAGCTACGGTCACAGTATGCTGAAGAAGCTGGAGTCTACCAGAGACAAATTTCATGGTCTGAACCCTTGTTGAAAGTTATTTGACATTGCACTCTATAATCCAGATAACCAGTGAATTCTGGTTTATTTTAGAGGGGTTATCTTATCAAGCTTCAAGGCTCTTCTCAACTGCTTGCCTCATTTCTCTAAAAATTTAATACTCATTCAGAATTTAAGTCTTCTTGGTGAAGCCATGAAGGATAAACTGGGGTACTGCAGTTTATCAATTCAGCCTCAAGATTCAAATGTGGCACAGAGCTAAGTGGGGAGTTCACACCTGAGTAAAAGTGTACCCAAGGGATATGCAGGGTTACTGTGTAAAAGCCTGAGTCTAAAGTGAGAATGCCTGGCATCAACCTGAGCAACATCATGCCAGTGAAGACTGTTCATCTGCAGTTAAGTTGGCGGTTTCTCAACATAGAACTTAGAATGAGGGTTAGCATGAGCCATGGGCGAAATGGAAATTCCTTTGGCCTCAACTAATGCATTTTAAGTGACTCCCACTTAGGGTCAGATAATTACAAGTTCTATTTAACAGTTAAAAAACCAAACACAATCCGTATTAGGCTGGAAAGTTCTGCATTCCAATGAACATGAGGGATGGTGAACATAGCCTGTGGGCCAAACACAGCCCACGCAGAGCTTCACACTGTTGAAGCTTTCATCTTCAGCACCCTGAGGTACAGCCCACAGAGACTATAGGATCTCAACATGTAGTGCTCCATCTTGCTCCAACCTTACACATATCACATGCTAGGGCCTGTACCTTCCATGAGCCATACTGTCATGCCACAATTGAGGAGGCTCCCAGCTTGCTGTACCTTTAAGTACTTGGGCAATGGGGGGCTGAGTTTGGATTTCAAGAAGATGAGACCTAGGTACAACTTACATAACCAGCACAGTTTCCACAGGGCTGCTTCTTGTTCACTAGTTAGTAATTGACAGTGTACATATTTGCTAATTCTTGATGAAGTGCATTCTCATGTATGTCCTATGCTAATACTTACAAGTCACTAAATACAAATGAAGTGCATTTCCCTCCTACTTCACCAAATTCAATGATACACAACAAAAATCATTTAGAAATTGAGTATATACTTGGTTGTAAAGATGTCTGAAAAGACAGCAAGGAATCAGGTCATACAAAGTTTCACATAAACAAGGGAATTTTCATAGTAGGTAGTTTATATCATATGACCCAGTGTTAAATTAACAAGGAGTGTTAGAAAAATGAATCTTGAATAAATGCAGTTGCAACTGTATCTCTGTAATACCTTTACAGGACTTCACAGCATAACCCTAAGGAAGAGATCTCATAGCATAATCAACCTCCCCAGATTGCTAGTGGAAAGTAATAATTAATACAGATATAGTATCTTACTATTAAAAAATGTTACATATACGTTCTCAATATATCTGTGAAATAGCTAAGAACTGACTGAAATGCAGAGACAAAGAGTTTACATGCCATGAGTTACAATCAAGTCAGTTTACTGCCTAGCGTAGATCCAGAGCCACCAGTACAAAAGTCCTCATACAAGTATCAGTTGTGCTAATAACACCCAAGTTATCTAGCTGTGGCAACAGAAGAAAGGACAGAATAAATTTGTAATTTCTTATTCCCAAATCTGAGGATCACATCTCATTTCTTAGCCTAGCATTCTATTCTGTCTTTTGAGTTACCTTTTGTTGACTTGAACTTTACAGCAGTATGATCAACCACTATCAGCTTTCTGTAGAGAAAGAGATTGAGTTATTCAGGATAGTTTGTGGTTTTTTGTTTTTTTTTAAGACTCACACTTAAAAATATATTTTCATCTTTTCATCTTCAGCATTAAACCCACATAGAAATCGTAAAACTGAAACTTATTTTCTGCTAACATTACTCACTTTTATTTGCATTATGTGTGGAAGAAAACTAAATTTTACCCTGTAGGTTTGGTTTAATTCCTCCTCCAGTACCTTCAGTATTGGAGGTACCAGCTTCCTCCATGTTACCAGTATAATAGTGGAAACAATGCTCTGTGTACTCATGGTCCAGCCTGCATTACTGAGCCCTAGGATTTAAAAGACCCTTTACAGAAAACAGCAATGTACCTTATTTGCAGTTCTGCCATGGTCTTAGCATGCAATCTTGAATAAAATGTTTAATTGTAATATCCTGCTTTCTTTTCTTCAGATGAAAGAAATTAGATAATAATTTATAGCCTCCTTTGTAAATGCTCTCAGATTTATGAATGAAGCATTCCTCCTTCCCTTGCTACCGCATTCTTGCAATGGCTTTCTGTCTGAAACAAAGAATGTTGGTTTAGAAAGGTAACTAATAAGCAACGTAAAAACAAAAGGAACCTAGCCCGAGGTCAGTATGACCTGCAGTAATTGCTTCTGCTACTCATAGACACACACCAAGGATTAGCAGGCACCCTACACAACTCCCTAGAACAGCAGAAGATTTTAAAAGAAGAAAAAAAAAAAGAGAGATAAGACAAAGCCTCTTGTCCCAAAGTTGGTGCTCAAAGGACACAAAACACTAAGTTACTAAGTTTATTCCTAACTTATAAAGAATATTTATTTGGAGAAAACTCTGGGAAGGAATCCTACAGAAATTAACCCTTGCTTCTCTGGATGCTATTACTACATGCAGAACTTCCAGATTTCTCCAGAAATTCCTAGTCCTTAGAAGTAGAAAATGTTCTGATTAGATTCTCATGTAACCATCCAGCCCATAAAACACTACAGCCAGACCGAAGGGAACAGTTATGCAACAGGGCCCTGCAGAAGAGAAAAAACTGCTCAAGGCAAATTGGCTACTTGCATCATATATTTTCATGCTCTGTTTACAACCTCTCTGTATAGGAATCTCACAATTATTCTGTATAAGACATGGGTGAGTATCTTCTGGTGAAGGAAAAAAACAAAGAACTTATTGAACAATCATCTCAAATTTCAACTGAACATAGTCTTTTAAATGTCACATGTTGAGCTGAGGGGTTTTTTGGTTTGGTTTTTTGTTGTGTTTTTTTTGGTTTTTTTTGGGTTTTTTTTTTTTTTTTTTTTAGAAAAAAGTCTAAACCTTTAACAGGCTAAGTATGATGAGTAGAGATACCTTCCATATACCCCCTTGGGACTCTTTTTTGAGACCACAATTCCCACCATGTTCAGTTCTTCTGAACTCTCTTGTACATATTCCTGCTTCATACCAGTACTAACAAGCTAAAGAGGGGACTCTGAAACCTCCACTCTTCACTAAGGGGACTCTGATGTTACTTTAAGCAGTAGCTTAATGAACACTTTTCCCCAATTGCAGTGCTGGCTTAAGCAACTGCTGTTCCCTGAACTGACCAGAGAATTGATTCAGGTCAAAGCTACACATTGTAGCTGTGTCAGTTCCCCAAGCTGCTCAGACACTGCAAACAATTCCTACTTAGGCCCTGCAAGCATTTTTATAAGCAAGCACTTAAAAACTTAATTCCTGGAAATTCTCTCTCATCCGTCACAGGCTTCCACTTATCAGCTAGGCTTGCAGGAGAAGAGAACTCAAGCAGTGCTGTAACAGCAGGTTTCAAGAGTGGAAACACAAAATCAGGTTTCCTCCAAGACTAGAATATCCCTGAGCAGAACAATGCAGGAAGGGGGTTCATCTCCAGCTAGAAGAAGAAAATACTACAAAGACCACATATATGTTACATCTGTGGACATTGAAAATTTTGGAGCCAGACTCAAAAAAACTTTTCAAACATTTTGATGTACTTTTCGAAAGCAGAACTCTGTGGCTTTAGATATTCAGCCATCATTTAATCAGAAATAAAAATCCTAGGGCTTAATGACTGACTTTAGCACAATGCAACTGCTAATGCCACAGGCAAGGTTTACATTAAACAAAAAAACAAGTGGACAATTAGTTCAAAGGATGCACAGGCCGGAAGTTAAATGCTTCCTTACATGACTGCACTTCTTTATGAAATAGCTGATAAGAGTAGGCATTTTTTAAAAAAAGAAGTCACATACCTGACATTCTCCTACTGGTGTGTTGAGATTATCACAAGATCAAAACTGCAACTGCAGTTTGTGACCGTAGTTTAAAAAGTTTCAGAGTTGCTTGATGTGGCAGATGTCCACTAATGCCAACTTTACCGATACGTCTTCTATGAGATCAACAGTGTCTACAGAAGCTTCATCAACATGTAGATGTTTAAGTGCTCACTGATGTTTAAGATTGCTTTTTTGTTTACAAAACCCCCTAAATTCTAGTTAGAGGAGAACAGAAGAGAAATGAAAAGCCCTATCAGTCGGTAAAGAACAGAGTATATTCTTGAAGCTGACAACTTAACTAGCTATAGGCTACAAAAGAAGGAAAATGCAAGGGAGATTTGGTCAGTGTTTTTGTTTATATCCTTAAAATGTACTTTTTTTGTGATCAAATGAGTCACTTGAATCAGATGTATAGCTTGCACCCTTTTCAAAAAAGAAATAAAGATTATAAGAGACAAAACTGTGCTGAAAGAATCCAGGCAGTAGAAAAGATACTGGTTCAAGAACCAGCAGATCTCTGTTGTGTGATGATACCACTATTTCTGTGTGACTGTCTTTTCTGTGCAACTGTGCTAGTCAAAGAACAGTACTCACACTCTTTTCAGAGCTGTGTATCAAGACTGGTACCAGAAAGGTAAGAGTAAGACAGAGAAATGCCTGTCCATGAAGTTTCATCCCAGAGATGTCAAAGCCCTTCACAAGAATGAAACCTCGTAACCTTTCTGTGGGACAACATTACTAAAAGAAAGTCAGAGGAAAACAGAAGTAATGGAAAATTACACAGTAAACTTCATATTCAACACCTGAAACACAACATGTAAAATATTTCTCCTTAACTCATGAGACCGCACAAGAGGGGGGAAAAAAAAAAAAAAAAAAAAAAAAATCACTGTATAGGCATCACACTGCCTCAAGAAAGAAAAAATAGCTATGACAGCTGGCTTTAGGATTGAATACAGTGGACAGATCTCTTGCGTTACCCACAGAATGTTGTTTATCTGGAAGCTGCATGCATATAGCATTGCTGGATTTAGGTTGGTTTTCAGGGAATGACTGCAGGACAAAAGTTGTAAAGACAACATTTAATCACAAGGAAACTCTCCATTAGCTGGTACTAAGATCAGAGCATGTGCTTCATGGGTAGGACTCCATTAGTACAGAAACAACTCAATATTTGAATTACACCAACAGGCAGCAATAACAATCAGAAGATTTGGTATAAAAAAAATTGTTAAGATTTGTGTTCTACTTAACTATAGTGTATTCTCCTGGGTTGCAGCAGAGCTTTGGATCTCTTGCCTTTTATAAACAGCACTTCAGTCAACAAGAATTTAGCTCGGAGGAATGCATTACAAATGTAAAATAAATCAAATTAGCTCTCAGATGTTATCTGTTGATATCTCATTTCTTCCTCAGACTTCTGCTAACCACTGGAATGCCACATCTGGGCAGTTGAGGGAAGCAACTGTTTCATTAAAAAGTACTAAATATAGGTGCTACGGAACAAATTACAACACATTGCTTTACCACACCACCTACAGCACAAGATGAACTAGTAACAGTTACCTGCTGCAAAAAAGGTAATTAGGTCTCCCTAGCCTGTGTCACCTTTACAGCATAAAAAAGCCAACTTAATCAGAGCAATTATATGCTAAGGATGAATGACAAAGCTACAGTCATCTGTTGCAGACTTATTTAAAGAAGTCAAGATTTGGAGCACCATTTACTTGTTTCAAATTTTTTCCCTGCCACTGAAGTTTGAAGGCTCTGGAAGAATTCAGTAATGCATTCAATTATGCCAACCATAGGTCTTATGCTTAATATTTTACAAACTTTAACTTCAATTTAGAGCAACATACTTTCTTCTTTTTAAAAGGAAAAAGTCTGCTTTCATGAAAGCTCTTTGGGATTTCCGTAGAACGGATTGGGGAAGGGAGCATGTGACTTCCTCAGTCAAAATTTTATGCAGCATTTCACCCTGATTAGCATTAAGTGACATACGTATTTGATGCAATGATTTACACAGAACTAGAGGTTTTACTGCCCAACAGTTTAGCAGATTCAAGAAGAGCAAATGAAAATTTACTGTAGCAGAAGTGCCACAGCTGTGAGCTCTATTAGGTAGTGATCAGACTATGAATCACTTAATAAACTGTGCCATTGCTAGCAAAGGTTTTGGCAGCCTCCTTACCTACAAAGATTATAACCTTCCTGTGCAACAGCTGAGTGCTGTGAAAAAGAAACAGGACTAAGGTGCCTGCAGCACTAAGGTCTCCTTTAGAGGCTAAAATTGATCCATTACCACAACAGAGTTTATGGAATTGAGGCTTCTGCTTGTCAAACAGTTTAAAGACATTGGTGTAGTTCCTTGCGCAAATCATCTAGAAACAGTCTAGAACACTAGATCACCCACTGAAGAGAGCAACTATGTACTGATGTGGGCTTTGTGTGACAAGAACCAACAGACTGTGATCAAAGAGCATCATGTTTAGCCAGCACAGATACATAAAGCATAGGTCTCTATCAGACAATTAATTTAAAAAATGGTTCTAAAAAACCTAGAGAAAAAAACCAAAGAGAAACTGGAAATGCATCAATTACCTGAGGTATTAAATATACTTTACGATCTAAATATATAACACAGTTTAGGCTTACTGGAATTTCTGTAACTATAGCAGTTTTCAAGAACTATTTTGCTACATGAATACTTTATTATTTTCACAAATAAGAAAATTGTATCTTTTCCATTTAAGGTTTATGGTATCCCATACTTTCAGAATACAAAAACGTCTAAGACTAAGGAACACTGTACATACTCTCAATCAAATAACATCCTTCTAATTCACAAAATGTGCTTACATTGGAATACTCTGATCTCTTCCAAAGTTTCCATATGCACCTTGAGTAAATATCCCGTGTTTACCATGTACCATACAGAGGAAAACCTTGCTAAAAGCGCCCTTCATGATCAGTTATTACCCAACTCTTCCTAAGGGTTGTGCAGTGTTTTCTGCAACAGTTTGTCCACCCACACAGTCAGCAAGCCTAGTCCCTTGTTGTTGCATGCAGTCACATCATAAACCAATCAAATGCCATTGTAAAACTAAATAGGCTTTTTGGCCTAGGTTTCCAAAATTTGGGAGTGGGCCACTCTTCCATTCAAACTAATTTGGGTAACAATGAAAAAATTCACTCAAACAGGGTTTCTGACTACATCTTTTTCCGTCAGTGGTTCTTGTTTTCCGCTCCAACCCACATCATCTATTCTCTTCCTTCCCCCCATTCTTCCCCCGCCCCCCCCCCCCCCCCCAAAAAAAGGGCTGGCTTGGACACTGTGCTTCAATTTTCTGTAGAACTTTCTATTTTTCTTTCCCATTCTTTGTTTAGTATATGAAAGCAGCTTCCTGTTTAGAAACATGGGAGTCCTACACCCTCAGTAATGATGTATTCAGCCCATCAATGATCTTGGCATGAATGCCTTAAACCTTAATAAGCCTGATGGGATTTTCTGTACATGTCATCATCAGTCCAAAAAACAATGCACAACGTTTGTCATCTTGCACTGAAGCAGCTCCCTTCCCAGTGCTACAGGTCTAATAAGAATTCTAAGTGCTTATAAGCTTCCTTCTCTTAAATACTTCAAATTATAGATTTCCAGTGCATACAGAACAAGAACAGAAGCACCAAGAGGAGACAGTGTTGTTGCAGAGCTCCCAACATGATCAATACTGTTCTGCTCTTCCAACCCTGAGTCTCCGCAGCAGTCTGCCATTGCTCACACTGCTCAAGTCTTACTATAACCTATTATCCAAATCCTGGGCTTGTCCTGTGCTGGGGAATAGGAATGAGACACATAACGTAATCTCTGTTCAACCTGAAAAAAACCCATCCTCCCAAACCTTACATGACCTAGAACAAAATTCTATCTTGTTCAAATATGTAGACTGGATCAAAATCTTATTTCTGTGAGTTCAAAAAAGGCAACGGTGTTGGTGACTTGAAATAAACTAAAATATTTGTCACTTCAGGAGTTAATGTACATACATTCACAAGTGCAGGCTGCTCCCCCTGCTGAATTTTAACTGCAGTGAAGTTCTCCAGTGAAATTATTGGACAGCCATACAACTAGCACTTGAATCAGTGGGTGCAGAAGGAGCCTTGTATACCACACACAACAATGTGCTGTTCTTCTCCAAGCAGTGTTTAGCAGCAAAGTGGTTAACCACAATTTATTCTATATGGGCTAATTCTTCAGCTAACGCTACTAGCAAAGCCGCTAGTCTGGAGTTCATGCATTTTAAAATCTGACAATGCAAGGCACACATACTGTTCTACTTTAACTCTTTTGGGGGCTTGGTCTGTGCCTACATAAACATCAAAACATATTTTGATCTTTACTTATGGGTGAGCAGCAGAGTTAATTTAAAACTGTCAACAAGTGCCATCCTAATTAAAAACAAATGACTAATTGTACAACTACAGAGCCTGTTGACACAGGCTACATACAACAGTCAGGCAAAGCCAACCAAGCTTGAATTTGAGGAAATGCAGCACCATCTAGCGTCCTACGCAAGTTAGTCCACACAGAAATTTCACAGGCAGCTGACACAGTCACAAAAGCAGTAAGACACCAGAGGTCCAACTATAACAGCACTTCTGAAAAAGGGAATTACATAATAAAAATCTTGTTAAAAAAGCTGCTGAGAGTCAAATGTTTGCAGGCAGAACAGAAATTCTTTAAAGGCAATACATTGACAAATTCCTCTGCCATCTATCAAAAAGATGCAGTCCAAAGGCTAAAAACTACCAGAAGGCTACTAGAGTTTATAAAAAGCTACTAGAAATAAAGAGGCAAGCTTCAAGAAGCTGAGTAATATTAAAAATTCTGGCAGGCTAAAACCAGAAGACAATATGAAAAGGTAATTGAGAAATCTTGAGAAATTATTTGAGGAAAATTAATGATAAATTCTTTTGCAAACACATCAGGAGTAGGAATCTTGAAAAAGGGTTAGTACAACCAACAGATGATCAAAGAATAGAAAGAACAGTAAGCAAGAAACAAGACTGGAGAATAGTTTTTTAAATGTATGGGGTTTTTAATCCACATTCATCATAGAGGAGCTTAGACTGGCTCCCACTCTGGAGAGCTCATTTCAAATTGGAGGGTCAGTAAAAAGATGCTGCTGGACATTTCAGCAACATAAACAATAATAAATCTTTATAATCAGACAGTAAATACCCCAGAAATCAATTAAACAATAATTGAGCTAGCAGCCACCATGCATAATCCCTCACTTAAAGCTTCAAAAGAAAGAGAAGTTAACAAATGAGACAATTTTTAAGAGTTCTACAGGGATTCAGGTGAGCTATGTAGGTGAGCTGACCTCTTTCAACTGTGCTGGTACTCTGTAACATAGAAATACTGGACAAACAGGTAGATGTGTTATGCTGGCAAATATGGCTCTTATTCTCAGAGAACCTAACAAGTGTTATTAATAGATATTCACTAAAATTTATCAAGGCAGAAGTTCCTGATGTACCAACATTTTGTTTATCACGTCAGTCCTCCAATACAACAATCATAGTTCAAAAAGAAATGGAGCAGCTTTCATCAAAAATGATTAAATAGAAAATCTTTTTGCAACCTAGAAAAGAGAAAACTGAAGGATAATTAGGAGTAGAAAAGATGGAGAAGTAAATGTATATACTCTGCTATCTCTGAATACCACCAAGCCAACATTGTTTGTCACACACATGAAAGTGACAGGCAGCAAGTTCAAAACCAAGCCCAAACCAGACAAAGCCAAGACCAGAAGCATTTGTTCAGAGAACACACACTCAGCCTGTGACATGCATAACAATACATAGCAAGGGGCTTTACTGGTCTCCTAAAGGGATGTAGACTAATGGAAGAGAAATCCCTCAGGTTGTGAAACATACTCTCTCCTTTCCCAGATGTGCAGATCCCTGGGAACTGTAGGACTATCACTGTGTTCACCTATTTCTACTCTCTCCCCCAAGCATTTATTTTGGCCTCCTAGAGTGGTAGGAGATAAGATAGACTAAAGAGGATCTCAGCGCAGTCATCCTTGTCCCTCTTTCAGAAGGGGAAGAGTTGCAGCATCACCAGTGTTCTTCCAACATCAAGGGCTGTGTACACACGGAACAGGAGTTGACGCTTGCTGAGCTAACTCTTGCAGAGACAGCATGCTCGGAATGGAAGAGATAGGAATCATGGACATTTTTTTTCATCCTAGCCCAGACCAACTTCAAGCAAGGATGGCAGAGTGAGGGAAGTCTGCTACAAAGCCACTGCATACCTGTACTTCATTCAAATAATCTTAGAGTAGTAAGTTGTACAGATGACTTCTTTCACTTGCATACAAGGGATCTATACATGAAAACAGCATTGTGCACAGGTTTAAGATAACATTCTTGCGTGTGTGTACAAGTAGAGCTATTTGTCCTTTCTAGAATGAAGCGCAAGGAATATGGTAGCAACTCCCCACGTGATTAAAAACATAAGACTGTAATTGCTACTAACACACTAATTCTCAGCAATTGCTTCACTATTTCAGCTTCAGCTATCACTCTATTTTCCTCACACTAGAGGACGTTGCTTGAGAACTACAGAGTATGGATGCCACCTAGAAGTCAGAGCAGATTTTGTATCAGTTTCTGCTTTCCTTATTTCAAAGAGCATGAAGTATACATTCATCTTCTGAGTGTATATATTTTACTGCCAAAAAAGTTAGTCTTCCTTTAAGAAAAATCTGGCTTGGAGCTTACCAAGGCAGACCTTTCATTCCTCACCACTGTCACAAGCTATGGACATAAGTTATGAAGATTTTATTTGTAGGAGAAAGTGCCAGGGCAAGCTGCTTTTGCTAACCCTACAGAGCATGCCTAATAACTTAGAATAAATTAGGTTTATCAAGTCACAAGTCAAGCTCTGTAGGAAATGTCCCAGTGTAGACCTACATATCTCACATGCCTTTCAAACATACTTATTAAAACATTTCATAGCATAAGTGCCTTTTTTTTTTTCCTCCATACAAGAAGGTGAAGAAATTGCAAACAGGGTGGGCCTGAGAAAGTATAAATTAAAAAAGAGCTTTATTCAGAGTTCTAGTGCACCCTCAGTGCAGATAACCAATGAGCATCTTAAGCATTCAGCAGAGTTTAGTGTATTCAAGAACTGAAACAGGCTACCGACAGTGGGAAATGAATGCATGCAGCAGGCAACTCAACAGCATGAGAGGCAACAACCTCAGTCTACTTATGGCCTTGCAAAGCATAGCTCTGTTAAAGCCACAATAAAAACATCTGAAAACATTGTGAATAAGCCCATCTTCTTTACATATCTTAAGTAGAAGATGCATATATATACACACTATTTGCCTGCTACAAGGATATGCATCAAGAATTTGAACGCAGAAAAGCCATAAATTATATTACTGTAGATTCATGTAGTATTGCCCTCCCAAACATCACCCTGCAAGACTCGAGGTATTAGTAAGGACAGAAATTAACAAAACACACAAAAGTTACTCTTTTCTCAGAAAGTGAGGCTACATACTACAACTTAATACAGCATTAGCTCTATAGTAAAACATAAGAATAACATCTTCAACATAAAAACATGACAAGTGAAATCTGAAAGACAAACCAAATTTATTTAAAACAAAAAATTAAGACAGTGCCATCGCCAAGATTGAAAAAATGAAGGATTCTTTTACCAATGTGACAAGACAGTCAATTTACAGCAGTTACATTAATTCTGAGAAAATCAGGTTGGGTTTACACTGCTTCAATTGACATGTACCTTTTGCAAAACAAACTGGTTCCCCTTCCCAAAAGGGCAGACAAAAACATCCTATAAAAAACACATACAAAATTTTGAGACGCAATTGAAACACAAACCATTGTCCAAAAGCCTGAAACTTTCCAACAAGGTTAAATCCTTTGTTGCTTCAACCAACCCTCAACGGGGGAGCTACAAGCACAACGCCGTCACCTCTGACAAAGAGCATCGGAATATTCCTTTTGGTAGACTATGAAGAAGGAAAGAAAAATTTACATTTACAAAAGCATAGTTTACAAAACATATCTGCTAAGCATATGACCAAATTCAATCATAACAAAACACCAGAAACAAATCCAACAAATATAAGCTCAAACATACAACATCCTGGCATGCTGAAGAGATCAATACAACTAACACCAAGTCTTTGGATATCCTTTGTAGTTTCATAACAATTTGCCCAAAACTTCTGTTAGATCTTGGTTCAAAAAGTAGTCAGCAATAAACTACTTTAACAATATAACACAGTTTAGAGTATTTATCCCCATAGAAAACTTTTTTTAAAACTAAGTCCTTACTTTATAAATCTCTTCATAGGTTTCTTCATCAATCTCTATTGTAGTTACAGTTTCTTCCACATCACCCAAAATCATATTTAAGTGCTGATCATATGCCTGTAGGAATGAAGTTAGTTTATTATTTCTTCCAAAATTCAAACATGAGCTTATTAAAATGAGAATTCTAGCAAGAATTTCAGACATAATTAGTTTAGCCTGATTTTGACCAAAATACACCAATATGTCAAAACAAAGTAGTATCAGTTATAGTTGTAATTCCAAACAAATGTCAACAAACCAGTACTCTGCCACATAAAAATAAGGGAAGACATTTATATTTACTGAAATGCTCTTTCAGGAAATAGCTCTGAAGCATTCAGTGAGAAAACATACAAGAACTCAGAGAGAGACACACTTTATTAACATTAAACCAGCTACACATTCTCCGCTGCCAGTCCAGCCTTCCGGAATTGATTGCATGGGGCCATCTTAAAGGATACGAAAGCTCTAATTCATATAATGCTACAGAAATTTAGAATAAGCACATATTCCAAAAACCCTACAGAAGCACGATGCAAACTACACATGCGCCTTATGGATCTCTCCTCATCTTTGTGTTGCCAAAGGAGTTGAGGTCCACCTAACACATGGGGCAACTGGTTCTCTTCCCCAACACAGTATAGTACTCAGGAAGGATGACTGACTTAATAGAAAGCAAAAATCTGTCTCGTCAAGAGTCATATCACTCCCAGAGAAAAACACTTCAACAAATGAGATTTGCAGAGAATCCAGCTGAGTACATATGCCCATCACACCCTCATAGGGTACGCCTTAAGCAATACTTGTTTGATTATGATAATCTCGGTCTTAATTCAGTCCAAAGACCTCAGGGTACTTTACAAGAAGAGGCCTGCAGCATTATTGCTTGTGGAATGAATTGCTTGGTATCATTCAGGAGACAAGAAAAACAAAATACATCTCTTGACTCTCTACAGAAGCAGTTAATAGCAGACAGAGTACTGAACAAATTAGATTTTTCCACCAACCACAGTACACTTTTGATAAGAGAAACAGTTCAGCCCTTGTTACTAAGATGATCTTTAACCTACCTTCTATAACCACTTCTGCACTTTTAACCATGAGATACAGTTACTTGTGTTTTTACAGTGATTTTTTAAACAATCAATGTAACATTACAGGTAAGCTTGTGTAACAGACTGTTGTACATGAAAGAAAAGGATGCCCAGCGCTTAGCTGAATAAGCATGGTAGCATTCTGAAAGTTTTACTTACATGTAGTCTGCCTCTAAGCTCTCTGTCATTCCTCATTTTGACATAGATTCGCTCATCTAGACTGAGCCTGATGAGATCAAGTGGCTCCTCTACAGTATTTGTTGTTTGTTGCTAAAAAAAATAAAATTAAAAAAGTTAATTTTACAGAAGAAGCCTGTGAACTTTTCCATTCCTCAGCATTTGTGAGATGCAGAAAACAAACAGTTAAGAATATAGATGCAAATACTCCAAATCATTCCATCACATCCTACTGAACCTGAGTACAGCTGATACTACCACCCTACGGTTGTTCACCAGCCTGAGCAAAATGAGTTAAAAGACTTCAGTTTAGTTTGCAGCAAATGATGCCTCACACATACCGTTACATAAACTATATTTCTTACTAGCAACCATTGCCCATACTGCAGCAGCAGAAAGCCTCCTCTGCATGAACCAGCACCACACCTCTGCCAACACATGGCACAGGCTAGAAAAACCAAACACATGCTGACATTTTTGCTAGCTCGCATCGGTTAACTGGGTGGCACACTGCCCCAAACACACACCTCTCCTTAAGGCTTAGCTCAACAACACAGCATTCGTGCCAGGCCTCAAAGCAGGTTCAAGCCTGAACGCACACAGGGCTGAGGTCTCTTTTTTGTAATACAGGTGTACTTTCAGGATCACAGCTAAAATGCATGAACATCTCTGTGAATATCCTGCAGCACGCCACCAACTTCCTTCTCCGTGAGGCAGAGCCAAGGGTATTTTCCTCAGTAGCTTTCCTCCATTTCCCTCCTCCGGCAGTTCCTGGGGAAACGGGCCTGAAGCGAGCCTTGCCCGCGCTCCTGACAACCCCGGCGGCGGCACAAGGACCGAGGCCGTGTAGGAATGTCATTCCCCGCAGAAAGCGCTCTCCCCGGAGGGCTCCGCCTCAGGAAGGCTGCCCAAGCCGGGGGCTTTGCCGGGAGGTACGCCCGGTCCCAGCTAGGCAGCCGAAAGCCTGCCTCCATCTTACGCCCCGCCAGCCGCGGAGGCTTCCCCAGACCCGCGGAGGGAAGGGGGGTGGCGGGGGGGGGGGGCGCCGGGAGCGCGGGCCCGCTGGCAACGAGGAAGGGCCCGTCCGCCGCCGCCTCCCGCCCTGAGGGAAGCGAGCAGCCGCTTACCTGATCCACCTCATCCGCCATCTTTCAAACCGCCTCCCGCGCTCTCCCGCGAGACTTTATGGCCCAGCCCCTTCCTCTCCGCCGGGGGCGGGGCCGGGGGCACGGCGGGGACCGCAGCGGGACGCGGGCCGTGGGCCGCCCGCCGCCGGGGGACCGCCATGGCCAGGAAGCGCAAAGCGTCGCCCCGGCCAGCGGCTGACAGCAAGAGGCGCTCCGGGGGGCTGGGGGCGCGGCGGGGCGAGCCGGAGGAGCAGGAGGAGGAGGAGGGTGAGTGCGGGAGGGAGGGAAGCCGGGCCGGGCGCTGCGCCATCGCCGGGGCTTGGGGCCGGTCCAGGCCTCTGGTGTTTCGGAGGGGTCGGGGAGCAGCGGGTGTCAGCTGGCTCTTAGCGCAGCGCTGGGCCGCGACAGCCCCTGTGAGGGAAAGGGCCGTTACCTCAGGCTGGAGGCGTGGATAGGTGTGTTCTCCACAGTGCCAGAGGGCGGGACGATGGGCGCGCAGAAGTCGGGGGTTTAAATCCCTGCGTGAAGTGGGCCCCACACGCTGTCTGGAAGCACTGACAAAGGCTGTTAATAAGGCACTGAGCGACCCGGTGAGGGTTTGTCTCACCTCAGCCGTGGCGGGGCTGCGGACGGCCACCCCCCCACCCCCTCCCCGCCTCCCCCGCGGGGGCCGGGGACGGCCGTGACACGCAGGTCCGTGTCCCAGGAGGTGCCCTGAAAAAAGTTCTCCAGAGCAGCTTCACAAAATAGCAGTTTCTTGTGGGTGGCACGTACGATGCTTGTTTTTCGACTGACCCCATTGGTAGGACTATAGGAATCTTTATGTGCTTCTTGTGCATTACGTTATTATGGTTTTTTTCCCTTAAACAGGTCTCATTGTTCAATTCTTACCTATTTGTTCAGAAACAATGACATGCACGTTATTGTGAGTGCTCACTTTCTTCTGTAGCTGGCTCTAATGAAATCTGTGGAGGTATTGTTTCTGATTGCCATGGAGATGAAACTTCATCCTTTAATATATCTTCCTTTCTTCTGTGCCATGCAGATGATTTTGAAGAGAAAAAGCCCAGTGTAAAGAAGAATGATTCAAAAGCTCTTGCTAGCAAGAACGAAGAAGAGTGTGATACTGGAGTTTCTAACTCAGCAAATAAGCCTACAAAACAAAATGGGGCAAAATCACTAATAAAAGAAAACAAAAAAATCACTAGAAATAAGGGGAATCATAACAAAGAGGAAACATGCAGGTAAGTTTACTTATCAGTCAAGTCTATGGGAGCTCTCTCTTCATGGCTACATGTTATTTGTTTAGGGCCTAGTGCTACATATGTGCATGTGAGCAGTTTATTTTAGGCTATCAGTCCAGTTTAGTACATTTATGTCATGCAGCTGAACAGAAGTACCATCTTATTTATTGCAGAGTCAGTCCTGAGGAAGATAGTCTGTATGGGAAGCAAAAGCATGAGCCTTTTCAAATTCAATGGTTTCAATATAACCTTTTATTTTATTTGTTACAGTTTTTACAAGGGACTAGGGAGGCTTTATGGAATTCAGCATGAATAGAAATGTTGGCCTGACATTTGGGTTTAAAATGATGAGCAGAAATCTTTAAACATATCATTCTATGGTGTTTTTTTGGAATCCAAATATAATATCAGCAGGGTCTGCCCATAGAGATTGCTATAGCAAATGAATTCATAAAAAGAAATTAAACTGATTGGTCTTGTTTCAGTGGCCAGCCAGAGCCAGAGTATTAGTGTAGTGAAACAGAAACAGTTCCAATTTCAGTACACTTTGAAAATTCAGTAAAAACAAATGATTCAGTGAACCCTTTCTCCAAGGATTCATTTGTACAAGCTGTTCTGAAGGATGAGGCCTTTTGTAGGTTCAGGCATCTTCCTTCCTAAACGGCCTTGCAGAATCAGAACCTAAGATTGCACTGAAAAAGTGTTGCTCCACTGAGCCCATGGTTATTTTTGGCAAAGATGGTTTGCTTTACAGAGAAGGTATCTGTGTTTTAATTGTCAAATACTCAATCTGTTGTTACTGATGCAGAGGTCATGCTTCATTTGTTTTGCTATTTTTAGTGTGTTCTTCCTCTATTTTTCTTAAATAAACAAGCACCTGCACTTCCTGATGCTAAAGCCATTTTGATCATTGTAACAGTGACTCGTTGAAGCCCCCTCAGAAGGAGATAAAGTTGAAGAGAGAATCTCCTGTTAAAAAAGAGATGGATGAAGACAATACTGACGATGATGGCGCTGAAAGTGAAGATGAATGGGAGGACGTGGAAGGTAACAATTGCATGTTTATTCATTTTAAGGAGTAAATATTCTTATACACAATTTGGTTTTTTGTAATTTTATTTTTTTGAACCATTTCTCATTCGGGTTCAGATAAATGTATACACTCTGCATACCTAAAGTATGCTCCATGTGCATATCTGTATCTTTAAAAGCTCATATCTCACAATGCTTTTAGAATAGTTCCAAAGTGAAAAAAAAAACCACCCAGACAACTACTAACCTGATGGTAGTCCCTTGAATTTGTCTATTTGTTGGCTTATGTTAAAATTATGTTACCGTGCCCAAAGCACTTGCTCAGCTGTTTGTGTTGTCTAATATTGAGCAGCTAAAAATGAGTCAAAACTGCCACTTCCCAGTAAAGGAGAGTGGAGATGAAACCAACTGAGCTGTTTGATTAGGTGGTCATCAACAAACTGTGATAAGAATCATGATGATCATAATCTTTGCTGCTACAGATTTATGCCTTCTAAAGTGAATTGTTGTCAGGTTTTTTTCTTTGCTACCCTACAAGTACCCTTCAAGTTACATCTGCTTCATTCACCTTTCTCCTGATTGAGTTTGCCTGTGGTAGTCACGTGCTGTTAGACTGTTGCTGAGCTGATTCCTCAACACCAGGTGACTGGCATCCCACAGTTACTTGAAATAAATGAGTACACACAGTATTATGGAAGATCCAGGAGCTGGTAATTACTAAGGATGTTCTGTTTGTAGGTTGTTTAAGCACTTGAGAAGGAATAGGTAGGTTGTCAGCCCATTGTCAGCATCTGTTCCATGTTTATTTATCATTTAGTAATATTTCATTTTTCCAGAACTCCAGGAACCTGCCACAGATAAGTTAGAAGAAGCTGCTGTTCTTCCAGCAGCAGTGTTGCCAAGCAATCCTGTCGAGATAGAGATTGAAACCCCAGAGCAGGTGAAGAAAAGAGAGAGAAGGTAAGAACAGGGAAGGCAGTGGAGGGCCGTTAAAGGATGAAGTTAAAAATATGCTAAGTCTTGACTGTCACTGACTTGCTCTCTTCTGGTTGGAAATCCCCACTTTGTGCAGACTGTTGAGTTGGAATGGTGCGAGGTCATGGGGTGGAGAACAGTGTGCACACTGACAATTTTACCAAAAGTCTTCAGTGGAAGTTGGTGTGAATAGAGGTTTTTCAGCTTCCTTGAAAATCAAGCATGTAACTTCATTGTGCTTTAATATCTACATTTCCAAACCAGGGACAGTAGTAGATCTCTTCAAGTAGAGAGCTGTGGGTGAATGGCATTGTTGTACTGTAAATATCTTAACAGCTCAGGTGGAAGCCTCTGTGTGCCCATACCTGAGGTGTGAATAGGTGAGTCAAACGAATGCCTTCAGCATCTGGGAGCATTATACCAAGGACGGCTTTCTTTGTGTGGTGGCTGGAGGCCTGATGATATCTCATGCTGTTACAAGGTAGGCACTGTCCCAGGCCAGCCCTTCATAACAAAGCAACCAGAGTATCTGTTGCTTCTAAATTAAAAGACTTCATCAATGAAGAGAAGACCATTTTTCCAGGAATCTGAATGGAATGCTAGCAGTAATCTGAAAGTCAGACAATTCAGACAGTGAATTGTAAGTTTAGTATAGAGCTATCCAAAACTGTCTTGTAGGAAACTGTAGGCACATAAAGTTAGGAAGAATTTAGGCCATCTGAATATACCCCAGCTCTCAGTCAGTAGTCAGGTACGTGGAGTTCACAGTTTATTAGTTGTATGCATCCTCCATGCCTACGCATAGCCAGTAACTAAACTTCTGTTAAGTGCGCACAGAAGATTCTCTGGGATAGAGTCTCTGTGAACTGATCCAGTTCAGGAATCTAGAAAGGCAGGTCCATAGAAACCCCAAAACATCCATT
Source organism: Astur gentilis (assembly GCF_929443795.1). Lineage (NCBI taxonomy): Eukaryota > Metazoa > Chordata > Aves > Accipitriformes > Accipitridae > Astur > Astur gentilis. Next base: position 13,332,026 of record NC_064902.1, on the reverse strand, counting down.
TCTTTTTTAATCTTATGCAGAGAAAAAAGGAAAGCTGAGTTCGAGAATTATCTTCGGAGAATGATGAAACGTTTCAGCAAGGAGGTTCGTGAGGACACGCATAAGGTATTGGTCACAGAGAAACGTGGCAGAGAAAAAATTGAGCATAAAGATGTCTGAACTGATTCATGATGAAGAAACTAATTTTGATCAAATAATTTGGGGCTGTGGCTAGAAGTGAAAAAATAAAAAGGCTGTAGTCCCGACAAATGCTCAGTAGACTTCTCCTAAACTGTAGGCTGCATTAGTAAAATTCTAAATCAAAACAGATATGACTAGAGTGTATATTTCTCCACTGAGTGTGTATCTGCTCCTTCTGTCGGGGTTAAAGTGTCAGTCATGTAGAGCAGGAGACACTGACAGGAACTTCAAGGCTTTACTGTTTTCTGATGGTGATCTGAAGACAGCGCTGTGTCTAGCCTGTGTACGCTTGGGAGGCTTCATTGTTGCCTGTCTTTGTTAAAAGGAGCAGTAAATAAACCATGGACAGTAGTTCCGGCAAGAAAAATTTCTTGTGAACTCACTATAGAAACTTTTCTCTCTCAGGTTCATCTCTTGTGTTTATTAGCAAATGGTTTCTATAGGAACAGGATCTGCAGCCAGCCAGATCTTCATGCCGTTGGTCTATCCATCATCCCCACCCACTTCACAAAAGTGCCTGCAGGCCAAGTGGACCTTCTCTACCTTTCCAACTTGGTGAAATGGTAAAACTCTCTTTCCTAATCATGCTATCACATAGAATGTATGAGCCAGGGTTCAGGGAGAGGAGTAAATACAATTACCTATTTTGGTGATTTTTCTGATTTTAAATACAGGGGTGAAATCTGTCCTTTTTACAGAAGGAAAGGATGAACTATGAAGTTTAAGAATACAGCCATATACACTAGACAGTAAGCAGGTGTCTTATATTTCAGGTTTGTTGGAACCTTCACTGTCAATGATGAGCTTTCCATTGAAAAAGGAGAGCCCCTTCAGTCAACCTTGGAGAGGCGCTTTGCTATCTATGCTGCACGAGATGATGAGGAGTTGGTTCATGTAAGTGACTGGGAAGTGCAGGGATGCTTGCTGGATTTGGATGTTAGATCAGTGCTGTAGCACTGTGAGGTCATACACAAAGTGGTGTTTGAGGGATGGATTTAGAGAAAGCAAATCAGTAACTTAGGTGATTCCATGGCTTTTTCTTTTTGTTGTGTTTTTATCTGGAGTCCTTCTGTAAATACATTATTCAATTTGAACAGTGCCTAATGGGAGCCTCTAGTTCTGGTTGGTGTCACTGTACACGCTGTGTTCTGCTGTGGATGGCTTTATGTATGGTATATAGAGCTACTTGTTCCTAAGTATGGTTTGGCTTGTTTATATTGCTTTAGTAGCATAGATCAAAGCAAACCAGCTTAATAGGATTCGTCTGAAACACTAATTGGAGTGAGGAAATGCTCGGGACTTACTTGCAGCCAGAGAAACTCTTCACAGATCTTTGAGTTGAAGGTTGGTAGTTTGCTGCTATGAGTCACCACTGAAGGCCAAAGGAATTGAACTTTTATTTAGAGCAGCCCAAGGCCAAGTCTTCAAAAGGACTTCAACTCTAAAGTTGTTTTGTGGTGGAATTGGATTAAGGGAAGAACTGGAGTAAGTTGTTTCAAGTGACACAGAGATTTTAGTAAAACAACCAAGGGAGGGGAAGCGCAGGAGATCAAATTGGCAGGGGACATTTGAAAAAGCAGAAACAAGCTGCTGCTTTGCAGGTGCGTGGCTTGCAGCTCTGCTCTGTTGCTGATAAAGTGGGATGTTGCAGCTTCTCTGCTGCAAAGCAGGAAGCAGTTGTGGTGGCTTTGCAGCCTTGCTGTGGAAATGCAAAGGTGTCACTTCCTGGGAGAGGAGGAAAAGACAAAGCAAGCCTTGCTTAGGCGGCTTCAGTTGAGTCCCATGCAGGAAGGCAGTTGCCAGGTCACAGCTGTTAGCCACTCAGTTGTGACTGTAATGTCACTCTCTGAATGGCTGGTGTTTCTGCTGGGTTCAGCTGATGCTATGTGGTTGGCTTTGGCCACCTTTGGGAGGCAGGATTTAGAGTCATCTTACTCAGTTTTCCTCAAGAAAGAGAGACTGATAGGGTGGATGGGATTTGAGTGACTTAGCATGTCTGCTCCAGCAGGATGGGTCATTTAGCCTTTTTAGGAATTGGTTCCTCATCTGTAAGTTAACAGCAGTACCCCTGCCACAGTAGTAACATAAATAAGAGCCAGAGAAGACTGCGGTGCTTTAATACTGTAGCAGCTGGGCTACCTACACATCTGTGTCAGTGTATACAGCACTGGATAAAAGGTAGGAATGAAAATGATTTCTGACAGAACCCAGGTTGTAGAAGAGTTTCAAAGGGTTTTTTTATATACCTTGAAAAAATGTTAAACATGCTTTATTTTTTCTTTTGCAGATATTTTTAATTATTCTGCGAGCATTACAGCTGCTGTGTCGCCTCGTGCTGTCTTTTCAGCCTGTTCCTCTCAAGGAGACAAGAGCAAAGGTAGTTTTTGTTGGGTGTGTGCAATAAGGAATAGGTCACTGGTTTAGAGAGTAGGATTGAAAAAACTTTCTGGCTGGTGCAGCTTGCAGGAAATCACTTACTGCATGAAGCATGGTGATGACAATGTTCTGTCTATAGTGCAGAAGTTACAAACCCTTAATTTTTAGGTTTCTTCTTTAAAACAACCACCCATTTTGTGTGTTTCAGCAAAGACTTCTTATGCTTCAGTGGTTTTAAATTTCCTTAAAACTTTGAGAGCAAACACTTGCTGCTTGAATACACCTCTCTTCAGCCATTTGCCTGCCAACCTTTGGTCTGCATGCACCTCGTGCTGACTTCAGTCTTTTTTTTTAACATGTTGTTAGCCATGGTGATAAAAGTGACCTAGCCTGTTTCTTATTTGCAGGGAAAAAGCTCATCCAAGAGGCAGTCTCTCAGCAGTACCTCTGAGGGGCAGGAGAGCTCTTCCACAACACCAAAAGCTGTTGCAAAAAAATGCCCCTGCAAAAAAGCCAAGCAGGATGAAAAATCCTCAGAGAGCCAAGAAGACAAAAAGGAGTCAAAGAAACCCAAAACTGCTCAGACCAAAAGGACGTGCAAGTCAAAGCTGACTAGAGGCAGCCAGGAACAGAAAGAATCTGGTAATGAGGAGAGCAGTTTAGCGGAAAAAGATGTGCCAGTCAGGCCCAAGAATGATCGCCGGAGGCGAGTGGCCTCCAAAGTGTGTTACAAAGAAGAGAGTGGAAGTGATGAGGGCAGTGTTTCGGACTTTGAGGTTTCAGAGGAGGAGAGTGATCTCTCTGATGAGGATTTTGGAACTGTCTCTAAAAGGTGGAGGAGTTCACAGGGCTCCCAGAAGTCAAAGGTAATGGCTATAAAAAGCCCCAAACCTGAGACTTCAGAATCAAGGCTATCCAAAAATTCATGTGAAGCTGAGCCTAGGCCAGCAAAAAGTACAGCTCCAGCCTTGCCTCATGGACAGAGAAAGAGAAACAAAATAATTTCTAGTGATGAGGATGATGGACAGCAGGAGGTAAGGAAAGTGATGGGCACAGACCAGTGGCTGGAGGTTTTCCTTGAACGTGAGGACAAGTGGGTATGTGTAGACTGTGTTCATGGCAACGTTGGCCAGCCCCAGCTGTGCTTCACATATGCCACAAAGCCGCTTTCCTACATTGTGGGATTTGACAATGATGGGAGTGTCAGGGATGTGACACAAAGATATGACCCAGTGTGGATGACTGCAACAAGGAAGAGTCGTGTGGACCCTGAGTGGTGGGAAGACACGCTGCAACCATATAAAAGTCCCTATGTTGAAAGAGACAAGAAGGAGGAAAATGAGGTAAATGGCAATAGGTTATTCAGGACCTTTAGTGCCAGAAGTCCAGTCCTTGGATTCTCTTTCAGGCAAAAATCATTAGGAATCTTTCCATGAGGAAAGAAGTTTGTATTTGATCTTGAAATGTTCAGATTGAGCATGTTTTAAAGGGAATATACAATGATAGATTGAAATAATATCAAATGGAGGCTGCTCAAGAGAAATTTGCATAGCAAAAGTACTGGACAGCCCATGCTGGAAACTTAGTAACGTGGTTTCTGTACAGTTAGCATTACTCTTCTCAGAGAGTCTTTAAAATATGTAGATCTGGGTACACATCTAAATGCCTGTTTGCAACAAGAATGCTTTGGTCTGTTGGCTCATCTGATTTAAGTTTCTGGTGTTTTTTCCTTTGATCCATACTATAACATTCTTATTTTCTTACAAAGGGTATTGCAAGAGAGTTCTGAAACCACTCTTCTTTGTATAATTCCTACAGTTTCAAGTTAAGCTTCAAGATCAGCCTCTGCCAACAGCAATTGGAGAGTACAAAAACCACCCTCTCTATGTACTGAAGAGGCACCTCTTGAAATATCAGGCGATCTATCCTGAGTCAGCTGCTGTCCTAGGGTACTGTAGGGGAGAGGCTGTCTACTCCAGGTGAGTTGTGCACATCAGGTGTGACTGATCTTGTGACTGTGATCTTTGTAACAAATTTAAGAGCTAATTTGCATGAAGACTGTGATGGTATCAGCAGTAGTCTCAGGCCACATGCATAGACAGGGTGAGGCATTTAGCTGCTCAGATAGCATTTGTGTATCACTTAGAGTTTTTTACCATTCCTAATGTGAATAACAGTTTGGAAGTCTCTTATGGAGGGACTTAAAACTCTTATGGTTGCTTCCATCTGGCCTTTTTAGAGACTGCGTACACACGCTGCACTCCAAGGACACTTGGCTGAAGCAAGCTCGAGTGGTGAGGATTGGAGAAGTGCCTTACAAGGTAAGGGGGTTTGACTTCCTCCTGTGCGTTCAAACTCAGTTCTATTTTTTTTTACCTTCTCTCTGTCAGCAGATGTAGATTTCTCGATTTCTCACTTGCTTGCATGGCATGTGGTAGCTGCATTGTGAGTCTGCCCACCTACTGTGCCTATAGTTCCTATATACTATCCAAAGCCCAGCTATCTTTTCTTCCCACCCCAAGGGTATCTAGCAGAACTGTACCCTTTTCATCTTCTTCAAAGGCATCCAAGTGTTTTATATGAACTGTAGAATATGGCTCCTTGTTGCCTACAGGTGCCACGGGTTATCATTTATAAGCAGTGGATACTGAAGCTAGGAAATAGGCATTTCTTCTCTCCCAGAGCCTTCTCCTTTGATGTCCTAGGAAAGTCTGAAATCATTGGCAGCTTGTTGTTGTGGTGTTACAGGGTTGGTCATTGTATTTACACAGATGGTGAAAGGATTTTCCAACCAGGCGAGGAAGGCGCGCCTTGCAGAGCCTGCAAACCGGGACAAAGAGGACCTGGCACTGTTTGGTCTCTGGCAGACGGAGGAGTATCAGCCGCCTATAGCAGTGGATGGAAAGGTAACTAGGAAGGCAGAGGGCTGATGTTAAAGGAAGTGTTTTGTGTGGAACTGTGGGGTTTATTTTTCCAGAAGTTGCATGTTTCAGAGGTGAGATCAGTCAATAACATCTGGATGCAGGATTACGAGTTCAGAGGTAACCATCCCCAGGAGGAAATGATCAAAACTTCACTGAGGCCTTTCTTTCCTGAGTACAAGTAAGGAGTGCTAGCAGCACAGACTGCTAACCTTGTAATTTCGTTGATCTAGTTTCCTAGCCCATGTTTGTTTCGCTAATTCTCTGCATTACAGCTTGAGTAACAAGGCCTGGGCAGAGAACATAGCTAGGAGATAACCATGCAGCTAAAATTTAGGCTTGTGCCTTGTCATGTGAATATTAATTGACTACTGGAGTGGAATGTGGCAGGTCATAAGGAAGGGAGAGTCTCTGAGTTGCAGCAGGGATTTTCACCTTTCTCCAGAGAGCAGGAGCGATACCATTTCTCTTTAATTTTGCAATAACAGGTTCCTCGGAATGAATATGGAAACGTATATCTCTTCCTGCCATCCATGTTACCCATTGGCTGTGTGCAGCTGAGACTCCCAAATCTGAACAGATTGGCACGGAAGTTGGACATTGACTGTGCTCAAGCCATCACTGGATTTGATTTTCATGGTGGCTACTCACACCCAGTGTACGTAAAGCTGCTATGTTGCAGCTGACAGATTTTGACGTCCTGCAGAAGTTGTATACACTGTGTTAAGGAGTGCATGTGATGAGTTACAGTTCTGTCAACATTCAATAACTTTTGGTTTGGCTGGGTCAGCAGGCATTTGCTCCCTTTCTTTTTTCTTCTAGTAGCTGACACAGGATTGTGTTCTCCTTCCTAGTACCGATGGCTACGTTGTCTGTGAGGAGTATAAAGAGGTCCTCATTGCTGCCTGGGAGAATGAACAAGCAGAAATAGAAAAGAAGGAGAAGGAGGTGAGAATTATTTTTGCAGCTTCCTTATTGTTACATTTATCAAGTAAATTTCATTGAAACTGTCGACAATCAAAGAAGGGTGGGCTGTGTAAGCAACAGACACAGAGCTCTGTGACCGTGAGGGACTAGCTGGATCCCCCAAGTGTCCCATTTGGGGCTTGTTGTCTGGACTGCAGTGGGATGCAATACAAGTGTGTAGCAATATTTGAAATAGTGCATACTCTGGAATAGTTTTCCATGGCTGCTGGGAAACAAAAATGAGGAATACACATAGGACATTAAAGTTTTGGAGGTGGTTCTGGTGTAATTTACACAGTCAGGGTGCACATCAGAAAGTGACAGTGATTCATGTATTAGGCAGATAATTGGACACCAATACATTTTACTCTTAAGAATCCTACTGGCCTATAATCTTTTAATGTGACACATTTAAGTTGGCATGGGTTTTTTTAATGGCAGTTTAAAATCTTCGAACTTCCGTTTTCTGTGGGCATAAATACATTGAAACTTACAATAGTAAATTTTTCTCTTTTCAATAACAATCCCACACAGAAGCGTGAGAAGAGAGCTCTGGGGAATTGGAAGCTGCTGACAAAAGGACTTCTCATCAGAGAGAGACTGAAGCAACGCTACTCCATCAAGGTATTCTGCATTTCTATCAGTGATTTCTTTCTTGGGATGGTATTTTTCTACCAAGAGATATTTTTTTTCAGTCTTTCCAATGTGTTATGTTTCCAGCTGTAGAGTGTAGAATTTCCAGAGTGTAGTTGCTCAAAAATCTTCTTTCCTGTTGTTAGCATGTGACTAGCAAGTAATAAAAATAACTACACCAGAAATTCGATGTGGTCATGCCCAAGAAAGATTCATTATTCTTTAACAAGAGATTAGTGTTTCCTAAAGCATCATTTTTTTGGTATGATCTTCTGTTTTGACATACCCACTTCCTAGATTTATTCCTCCAAGCTAAGCATGTAGCTAACAGGATGAGAGTGGGCTGCTTTTTGTTAGGAAGTCAGATGTTTTAGTTCTTAATCTTTTCCCCACTGAGAAAGGTGAAGCATTATCTTTTCAAAGCAGGTTTATTTTTATTCTGTCATCAAACGTATTTTGCTTGTGTTGAAAGAATGCTTGACATCCAGGAACAGAAACACACTGCTTTGGGTGAGAAGCCCAAACCAGAGCAGCCAACTTTTGTAATGTCATTAAGTGTCACCGTGACAGCAGACAAGCCCTTATAGAAAGGGGTAGTTACGAGCGATATCTAGAGCAACTTTTCAATTTTCATGCCTGTTTTTTCCAGACTGAGCCGTCAGCACTTGTGTCAGAGAAAGGAGCAGGATTCTCTTCTGATGAAGAAGGAGGTCCAAGTGCAGAGACTGCAGTAGGGAATGCAGCCATTTCATGGCCCCAAAATCGCCAGTTAGAGAGAAAAAAAGAAGAGAAGACAACCAGAAAGAGCAAGCAAGAAAGGAAAGGAGAAGCAGCACAGTTGTTCCCTTTTGAGAAACTGTGATCAGAACAGGCTTTTCTTTGCCATTTCCAGATGCAAGAACAATAGTCACAACAAAAGTATCCTTTACCAGTTAAGGACTTAGTCTTCTGTGCACTTGTGTGTCTGAGCTATCAGGGACCAACCTAATTCAGTATCAAGAGTTTCTTTTGCTATCACAGGCAATTAGATTCATCCTTTTATCCTTGGATTTACGAGCAGCAAATGTGCAGTTGTACCTTCTGAGAAGATCAGTTTGTGCTCTTTAGGTTTTTTGATCTCTTTTCTATCACTCAGCACTAATAATTCTGTTTTCTGAGGAACTCCTTTCATTGGCACTGTCTTTTCCCATTTTTCTCCTTTCCATTTTTCCTGCTTTCTCAGAACTAAAGGATGCAGCTGCTATTTAACAGTCTGTGGTGAGCTGGCCAAAAGACTACAAATGCCCTCTTTGATTCATAGCTTATCCAAATCAGTGGTGAGGTAGAGTTCTGGTCTTACTGTCTTATTATCACAGAAGGGGAAATACTTCCTCTAAGGTGTAAAGAAACATGCAATCACAATTTGGAGGAATCTGAAAATTTACTTTCTAAAGAATACCTGCCCTTTGTGAAAACTCAGTTTTGGCTTTTCAGCCTACAGTCTTCCTTTACTTTCAGAAATCTTGTGCATTAGAGGGGAGAAGCCCTGTCCTCATTTCAAACTTAAGGTTAAATATGTCGTCTTAAGTCATTTGAACATATACATACTTCTTTCAGTTCTGTCTTATCAAGACCATGTGGATGTGTTGTGGAGCAAAACATGTAAAACTGGCTGAGTATCATGGTCAGAAATTAAATCCACTGAAACCAGAGAGCTCTTGTAAATGTTATCTAGTACCTAAGCATTTAAAAATGCTTGAGAGAGGAATGTTAAATCTACACAAGCTTTTCCTGCAGTTTTGTAATAGAAATGCTGATCTGTCTTCTGCAATATTTTTATAACTGACACTATCTCTTCAAAAATAGATGGGAATACTAGTCTAGTCGTTGCTGGACATTGTCACAGAGGAAAGACTGAAATGCAGGAAAATGGCTGACATTTAATTATGTTCAGAAAAAACTCTATTTTTATACTGTATTTGTAGAACAAAATAAAGTATGGAAAAACAGTATGTTGTCTGTTATGCTTCCCCTCCAGCCAGCTCATTCTTCTGCAAGCAGCTCAGTTTCCCTGGAGGGACTTTCACACAAGGATAAGAACACGCTGTAGTATTTCCAGAAGTCGCAAATCGGGTCCCAGGATATCCCAGAGCTGGCTGCTTATGAATTGTCTTAATGTTAAGGATCTTCATTCTGAGTTTTTAGGTTTTGCTACCAAATTCTGAATAAATATCAACCTCAGTTGGAGGCTTGGGGAGTAGATGTAACCTGTATATAAATAAGGCTTCAAGAAAAATTCTGAATCTTGCATGAACTGGTAAAACTGCAGAGGGCACAGAGGACATAGTTCTTCTGTGTTCGTCATTGCGCTCATAGGCAGGATACACCCAGAGACAAGCGCTTTGAATGTGTGGGCACACGTCCAGCTCCTGCTGATAACTGGTAATTTTGCATCAGCTTAAAATGGGAGCTGGTGGCAACTGTACCAAAGCAACTCGGCACTTCCTAACTTGGGACACTGGGCAGATACATGATGTTATGAGTGTAATGACTATTTATAGTCAGCGGGGAAAGAGATAGTAACATCTTCAGGTGGCAGAATCCTACCCCTCAGCTCCATAGGCAGCCAGCTCTCCTAACCTAAGCATGTAACGGATGAAAGAGTAAATACACTTACTGTAAGGGAGACTGAAGCAGAAAGGGAAGATGATTGACAGAGTTTGGTAAGGAAGCAAGAGAAATACTGCTTTAGTTGTTTCTATAGCAATGTTGTGTACGTGCAATGAAAGCGAGTCTTGGCTCCACCACCACACCTGGCCTGGGAAACAATGAAGTTCCTGTCTGTGAAAGGAGTCTTACTTTATTTTGTGTCAATCCTGTGCACACACTAGCATGTAAGACAAAAGTATTTTCAGCTGGCAAATGCATAGGTAAACCCCCAGTCTCTTTAAAAATACAAAAGGCTGTATCCAGTAAGGCTGAACCATCATATTTTTCAAATAATCTTAATGGAGGCAAGGAAGTTACTATTACTTCAGTAGTCAGTAATGGGGAGTAAAACCCCTGTAGGCTGGATTCAGCCTTTCATCACACAGAAGTATACAGACCAGATAGATCACAGCTGTTCTATTACTAGGATCTTGTTTCCCAAAATGGAGAAATATTTGCAGGATAAACAAAACCCAGCTGTGCATTTATCTCAACCAACAATAGAAAACTAGTTCATGTGGAACCTACAAACTAATCCCTCATGTACCTGGACACTATTCCTGGACATGAAACGTGCAATGTAAATGTAAATGTAATAAAAAAAGAAGCCTACAGACCAACCTTTTGAAAATTGTATTTTATTAAATATACAAAAGCTCAGCACTTCTGTAGAAAATTGCATCTTCATCTCTAATAACATAATGGTGGTTTGTTTCCTGCATCATTGGTAAAACAGCAGTCCAACACCTGTTTTTCTCCCCACTGGAGTGCAATTCTTTATTCATGGAGCAAAAGTTGGTGTTAGTGAGCAGCAGGAAGACTGCGCAGTATCGCTCACGCATGTCAGCTGCACGCATGAAACCACCTGCACTTCCTATAATCTTTCACTCACTACTACTGCTTTTCCCAGCAGAACCAAGCCATGAGACTGAATTGACAGCATTCAAACACCAGAAGAATGAAAAGAATTAAGGCTAATAAAGTAATTACTACTTCTCAAAAAAATTAACTCAGATCTCTCTTTCAGTACCACTTGTAGCAAACGTTTGCTTCTATGTATGTTCAAGTTAAGTTCCTTTGGTATGGGGAACACCCCTGATGGTCATAGCTGGATTTTGTAAATGAAGACATTATTTTTGTACTGATTTGTGTATACTTACAGAAAAAACCCCACACTGTAGTGTAGGGAGGGCACATCTGGAAGCCAGACTTTAGCTAGATGGAGAGAGACTTAAAAACAGTACGAGATAGTCTCTAATCTCAAGTACTGGTTACAGCAGAAATACGTAAACATGAGCCATCACAACACTAAAAGAAGGCATTCCTCTAACAATATAAAGCTGAAAATTTAGGCTACTAAAGTCTATGAACTATAATCAGGCAAAAATGTTTTCATTATTTAATTTCACAGAGTACGTTCATTGTCCTTACTAAGTGAAATTCAAGAAAGAAACAGTATACACAGCAAAAAAACCAAACCAAATAGAGAATATACATTCAATTGTAAAAATTAGTTTTGTTTCGAGGCAGCAGGTTTTATTTTTAAAGGTTGGTGACCTCTGAGTATCCCCTTAAGTAAGTGCAATTTGAAGTTAAATTTTTGAAATAGTTATGCAATGGTATAGTCCACGCTACCATTTTGGATGCTTAACCAAGAACAACTTCAGAGATTTTTTAAAAGTTGGGGGAAATCAATGCTTTCTGACAAATCTGCCCTACCTCAGAGCACTGCTAACCTGGCCACATTTATTTCAAGTTACTTTGAAACTCAGTCTAAAGGCATACATTTTACCTAAGTATTGTGTGAAATTTGACTAAGTTGTGTTTTTCCTTTGAACACATACACTTCCAAATGCATCAGCCAAAGAAGGGTGTGTGACTGTGTATATAAGAAAAGGCAGCAGAGGGAGGGTTTGTCAGAGGCAGGTACACACACATATTTCCTAAGGATATTTAATCACAGTCCATGTGATGAAGTTGACACTTTCTCCATAATACACAAGATGCCCCACCTGCCAGCGAGCACTTGCCAGTTCTCACATCAGGGGGGATTTGTAAGTGGTCAGAGGTACAAATCTGCTTGTTCAATAACTTATCATCAGTACAGACACTCCAAAGTGCTTTTTCCCTAAAGTCGATGTCATTGACTTCCTACAAACAGCATCCTGTAGTCGTATTCTTCATGGATAACATGTATCAACTACCACATTCAAGCCCCCTCCCCAACTCTTGGTGCACCCTGCTGAACTGTGATATGCTGTAAGCATTCTGCAGTAACCGGGACAGAAATGCACTTGAGAAGTTTCTAACCAGCATGCAGCTCAAAACCCAATCACCTCCTTCTCACTGCTGCTTCTTTGGTGGAACACGAGATTTTGCAACCACGATTGGAACTACAGAGAGCAACCCGATCAGCAAAGCCCAGAGTGGGCGGTAGAAGAGCCAGCCAATGGAGATGGTCAGGAGTGACAGCGAACTGGCTACGCAGAAGGCAAATGCTTTTAATCCAATGTTAACCAGATCTCTCACAACAGGAAACCAGTCGACTGCAGAAAGAATTAAACAAGGTATCAAGATGATGGTTTAAAAGGAAGTCTTATTCACCCCTAGGATTTGCATACTAATCATTGCAATCAAAAGACAGACTCAAATTATTTATCAAGAGAGCTGGATAATGCATTTCAGCAGAGTATCCTCAAGGCATTTGATAATTAAGGAACAGCTAAACATCTAAGACAATGCTATCCTCATCTCTTCAGACAGGAAGTAATCTAAAATTAAGTCTGAAGTCTTGTCCAAGGCTTGAGAGGCAGAGCAGACTGATAGCCTTGCAGCTATGGAACAAGTCTAGGGCAACTGATACAATATGCTAGCATAAAAATTAATTTCTGGCAACAATAAATCTTGCAGTAGCATGTATATGGATAAATAAATAAGAAAAAAGAAGAGATCACAACTACAAAGCAAACAATAGCTTTGACGTCTGGAGTTTATATAAGTTTGAGGCACGTCCTGCTTTTCTGTAAGTTTTTATTCCAACATTTTTCTATGTTAAAAGGATAAACAAAAACTTTCTTTGCTGTCTGTTGACAGTAGTGTAGAATAACCACATAACAAAGATATGTTACTATACAACTAGTAATTAAGACCTATTAGGGGGGACCACTTGTGTATGGGTGTAGAAAGTAATTGGATTGCAGCACCTTGAGTCAGACTTGAAAGAACCAGCCCAACATGTGCTTCGGCTTCTGATTTTGGTAAGCACTGGGCTGGGATCTTCTGAGACTGGCAATAGATATTTGCATAATTTCTTTTAATGTTCACAAAGCAGCCATCTGGTTCTGGGATCCTGTTTACCTGCAATTGCCTACAGTAACTTTCAGATCAAATCCAATCTGAGTTCAAACCAGATTCCTCCTGACCTCCAAATTAATGAATTGCATATGTGAGCAAGAGAGGACTCTCTAGGGATTATGATCCTATTTCTAAATCATTTTACATTTCTGTAAAAAACTTACCCAAAGTGTAAAAGATTCGGGTCATTAGGCTGATGCCTACAAACATTGTCAGCCAACCTGCTGCACGGAGAGCCCAGGTCTTCATGGTGTTACTCTCATGCTCTTTCTGAAACACTTCCTGAAAGCAAACACCATTACATGCAGCCTGTTTCTCAGTTTCTTTCAAGATCCTCTTGATTCCAATGTATTATAAGCAAATCACAGCCAACAGCATTTTAGGAGTACAAATTCTCTTGTACAAGATGCAGCAGCTCATTCTGCAGGGCCTTTTTGCACAGTATCACAGCCCACTACAATAGATTTCAAAGTGCAGCACAAGGGAAACTAGCATTTTTCTAAATTAAGACAGCTAAACAAGAACTGTTCAACACACTATAACCACAGGCAGAAAGCACATAGTTTTTGCTGCAAATGGATACATTCAACATTACTGTGGAAAATAAAATACTAGTAAGTAAATGTAATAAAGGAGGAACAATCTGACTTCACTATGTTTGGAGGAAGAGAAAAAAGGCAACAATATCCACTAATGGCTGAGGGAAAGGTATATGAAAGAAAGCAAGCAGTATGAAGGGAAGAAAAGATAAAAGGTATGTGTGTATTTCATCAGGCAAAGCAAAGCATCTATTTGCAAGAAGTTGCAAGAATTCTGAGTAAGATTTTTTCAAAATGGGTTGTGTGCCCCTCTGGCTCTATAAAACATACACATGAAGATGGCTAAGACATAATAAAGCACTTAATGTGAAAAGACATGTATGACTGATTGATTACTTGTACGTACAAGTACTCTATGAATTATTCATTTGTAGTGAGTTAATTTCCAATTAACTAAAATTCTATCTAATGAAGATTCAGAGCTCACAGCAGAGAGCTGACTCTACTGCTACTCTCTTTCTACTCAAAACAAAAGCCTTTTTAACTACTTTTGGGAGCTCCTATAAATTGTTGACATCTGGGATTTTTGCAGCAGGGCATGAAACAATCATTAATGGAAACAAACCTACTAAAAGGAGTAAATGAATCACCAAATTGCTGGAGCATGCAGGATTTATTGGAGCATAATGCTCTGCCTCAAGGTTCTTTCTCAGCCAGAATAGCAATAAACATTTCAAACAAGCCTTAACTCCTGTTATTAGAGGCTGAAGAGAGGATAGCTCCTACGGTTTGTTTAATTAAAGCCTGATTTTTACTGTTTTAACATACGATCTTTTTAAAAGCATGTACTTGCATGCGTAAGTGGCAAACTACCAAAGAGCAAATAAAAGCAAAATGAGAAGGCACAGAAACAGCCTTTGAAGCAAAGGATGTTCAGCAGCAACAGAAGGGGATTTTAAAAAGATAAATATATAGCTACTTTAGCCACAGTTCCTTTTTAAAATTTAAAAAAAAAAAATCAGGAATAACTATAGCCAAATTATAGCCCACTGCTAGTGGGCGAAGCATGGCATTTTACTGCAATGCAAAGAACGTGCAGAAACCTGGAAGGCAAACACAGGCTATAACGCGTTGTCCTAGAAAAAGGAGAGAGAAAAGCCAATTTTTACACCAAGTATCTTCTCCTCTACAGCAGGTCTGAATAAGAATGAGCTTACTCCCCTGCTGTTTCCGTACTACCATCTCCAGTTTTACCCCTTCACTAGTACAGTGTGGTATCTCACCTCCACAGAGAGTTCCCCAGGGTACAGAATCTGCAGGACATCTCCAGACTTGGTATGATATGGAACCAGTTGATCACCTCGCTGGCGAGCAATCACAGTCACCTTGGAAGAACGGGAAAAATATTTACTCGTTACTGAGTTGGGAACAGAGTTTTCAAAATACAGAAACAGCTGAAGACTCACCTTATCAGCAGAGCCCAAATAGGGGTCATCTCCACTCAGACCTGCATAGAAGAACGAGACACGAAGGTCTCCTACCTATGAAACAAGAGAATATTGGAAGTCAAGAAAGATTTCTTTACAAAGGAGAATCACAGGAAAGACAACTCTGCACGGGAACACGTTTTATGTATCAACACTTTTTCTGAATGTTTGTGTCAAGCCAGAGGACATCCAGAATGATTTCCAAGCTGTACTTTTTTCAGGCCTAGTTGATAGCCGAAACAGGATAGGTCAAATGCTGTTTTGCAATACCCCCTCTGATGTAGCTGCAGGAGCACATTAACACCAATGAGAACCTTGTTCATCCTTTGTCATTTCATCTTTTGGCAGAGGGGGGCAGGCAGCACAAGCTGACAACAAGCTATTTCAACAAGCTATTTCATCGTACTCCATTAAGTACAGCAAGGCAGAGGTAAAACCCACCTCCCAGCACCATCCTGTGTCTTTCCATTTAAAAGCATGGCAGACTCAAGAACAAAGAAGCAGGATCAGAAGCTTCCTGCAACAGAAGCACTCATGCTGAAGGACTGTACTAAGGGTGTCATCCTACGTGATGGTCTGCACTCAAATTTCTACATATTTAAATAGAAATGGGACATGCCTTAACTTTCTTTCTCACATAATAGTAATCACTGCTTTGGTTTATCTTTCTCATCTTACTTCTGGACGCCTGGGGTTCTCGCTGTGGTAAAAGTAATCTCCTCCTCGGGTAACATCAGCATGTGGATCCTCAAGATTTGACAAGCTCAACTGCTTGAAGTCATCAATTTTATCCACAAGACCTAAGCAGAATAAAGAATCAAGCTCAGGTCCAGTGTCTAACTTGGAACAGCCAATTTGCTGGCTAGCTTCCTGATTATCACTTGAAATGACCACCACTGTGGAAAGAACCAAAGTCCACTGCTGATGCAACAGCAGGCACAAAGCCAGTACAAAGCAATCCTTACCCTTGGAAAGAACAAAGCTGCCAACCTGGACGTTAGGAGAAACAGCAGTGAAAGACTCCACAGCCATGGCACTGAGGAAAAGAGAGAGTCCCTGATTAGTCCCAAAATTATGATCAAACTCTTGATTTGCAGTGTGTAATACACAGCACTTAAAATGTACCATGGCAAATGTCAGGAGAAACTCAAAGAGCTAAATGGCTGTCATGATGTGAAAAAAAATCCATCAAGAAACTGTGTCCAGACTTCATAATGTTGGAGCCATTAAAATAAGTTAACACAAGATACGACTGTCTCACCCCCTGGCCTGACCTTCCATTCACACCATAGGATTTCACTAGTTTTTTCTGCACTGAACCTACAATGGGCTGAAACAGAGTTCAGCTCTTAGGAAGCTGTTCAGTGCTGATATAGAAGTTTTGAGTGACAATGAATTAATCATGTTCCTAGATGAATTCCTGCAACATTTAACTACACTCATAAATGCACTTTATTTCTAGCCTGAATGTATCTAGCTTCCGCTGTCAACTGCTAGGTCTTACCTGCTAAATTAAGAAACCTAGATCATAAACCTTCTCCATATAAAGGTACTTCTACATCGTGGCCAAGTTAATTGAATTCCAAACTCAGGAATCCTTTACTTACAGACTTGACTTCATTCTCATAAGTAGTACTACTAAAATCTCCTTGGCAGTAAGCAACAGATTTTATTCTCACAAATATCTAAGTCACATAAAAAGATAAAGATGGATGGACAGAAAGAAGACGACATGTAGTATACACTTAAAATAGTCTCATTAATGCTAGGCATCAATTCTAAAGTTCAGCATGTCTGCATACACTGTGCTGTCTCACACAAGGATCCACCACAGTTATGTTCAGTCTCCTTGGTTTGTACCAATACACTTAGATGAAGTGTTCTTAACTGCAGGACTTTTTAAATTATGTACTGCAATAGCACTAAATCAAAAATATTTCTTAATCTCAGTTGGAGATTTGCATTTATTGGAGAAGGCTTGGAGAATTTTCATTAACAAAATGGGTGCATGGGGAGGAGAGACAAAGCAGGTATGTTATCTGTGCATGCTTTTTTCTATTGTCTCTCATCTAAACAAGTCTGCTAGCCGGGACTTACAATCAAAAACACATAGATCTTTGCTTTCCTTCCTTAAGTAGTACTTCCCAATAAAGGGTAGTGTATTTGCAGCCCACAGAACCAAAACAAAGTTCTGGATATTTTGCAAAGTTCAAACTTTTATTGAAATCCTGGTCCTACTACCTCTCCGGCCGTATTTTTCACTCACACGTAATGTTTTTTGCCAGATGGCATCCTGCATCCTAACGAACAAGCAGGTGCTGTAAGAATGACATGCAAGCTAAAACTTAGCATTAAAAATGGCACATTGTAGTGTAACTAAAATGCTGCAGATGAGATATATATAAATTATATATGGGCAATTGCCACAAATAAGCCTGTGAGCTCATGCATGCTAGCTTAGAAAAAGCAGCATGCAAGTGGTATGAAAAGCTCATGGGATGTCTGCTATTCTAACCTTATACTTACAACAGGAGAAGGAATTAGTAATAGACTGCACTAACATACAGTAAAAGTCAGAAAGGAATCCATTCAGGTTCTCCTACATGGAGACCACATGGTCCAGAGGTAATATAATAATAGCCTGATGTCCAGCCATTACTAATGAATAGCTTAATTCTGGTTCCACCAGGCAGCTTTGAACTGCTCTCTAATTCCTCTATGCCTTAGTTCTCCCAACTACCAAAAGACCAACAGCTTCTACCCACTTCACTGTGTCATGAAGATTAGTCATTTAGCTCTGATCTTTGATCAGATAAAGTGACAGAATCTAGAGGGACTGTGCCAGGTGGTAAATTACCTAGGGTTTTTGTGTCCAATTTCTCGATCAAAGTTTCTGCTGTTCACAACTTCCGATTTCCACTCAGTATCTAAAGAAAATGATATGAAGGTTGAGGAAAAGACAGGAAGAATTGCCACTCAGATCTTAGTTACTGAAGATACCTCTCAATTAATCAGCTCTAAGTTACACTTCTAGTAACACTGTTTACATCAAGGTATGTATGTGATAGTCTGTACTGATACTTAAATCCATCCTCCTAGCATATTAACAAGGAATGGCAGGATTAGGGAAAAAAAAAAAAGGATTTCAGGGATAAAATTGTAACTCAACTTTGCACAGTGGGAGCTTTGCTGTTGGCATCTTCCATGATCAGGCTTTGATTCCTGGCTCCACTCTTTGGGAATAATCTGATTTTGTGAGGAAAGGCTGCGAGCTCTGCTGGAACTAGCAAATTTCAGTGTAGTCAAGCAACAGATAGAGGTGTTACCTGTAATGTGCCACTGTCAAAAATGCATAATGCTGCCTTTGTTTGGACCACAGCAGCCTTCCCACATCCTGAGAACAGACCCCAGTAGGCTCCTTACAACTCCTACAAAACTAGTCCCTTTTTTGAGCAGCTTCCATATTAAATATAGCTTGTTCTACTTCCATGAAGGTGTAGAGAAGAAGGAAAGGGAGTTTGGTTAAACAGTGGAGTAGGTACCATTGAAAGGGGTATTCTGGTGTATTGGCAACATGGCAAGATTCTGGTAGTGGTGGGGTGCTGCAGGGGTGGTCTCTGTGGCAAGAGGTCAGAGACTGCCCTGTGTTGGATGCTGCTGGCTCCATATTGAACCCACTGCAGGCCACAGCTGAACCCATCAGTGAAGTCTGGGGCACTTCTGTGAAAAGATTTTTAAGAAAGGGCAGAAAACACCAAATGGGGAAAGGAGGGAACAAAAAGGAGTAAGAAACAACAGAGAGAACACAAAAAAACAGGGGAGGAGGAGGAGGAGGAGGAGGTGCTCCACAGCAGAGCAGATATTCACTGCAGCATGTGAAGAGTCCATGCTGGAGCAGGGGAAAAGTGTGAAAAGGCAAGTGGCAGAGAGAAACCAGCACATACTGACTGTAAACCTACCCCCACCCCCTGCACTGCTTGCTTCCCCACTAAGGGGAGTGAGTGTAACCTGTGGTGATAACAAGGACGGGGGGCAAGGGGAGAATAGTCCGGAGTGAAGTTGAGCCTGGGAAAGGGTGAGAGCAAATGCATTTTGCCAACACCCAAATCAGTAATTAAATATGTATTTTAGTTGACAATAAATTAAGTTAATTTTGTCCAAATTGAGTCTGGTTTAGCTACAATGGTAATTGGTAAGAATCTCCCTATCTTTATTTCAACCTACAAGCTCTCTCATTCCTGTTCTTCCCAGTCTCTTCCCCAGTCCCACTGAGAAGAGTAAGCAAGCAGCTGTGTGGGCCCTTGGCTGCCAGCCAAGGCTAACCCAACACATCTAATAATACAGAGACTTTTACTGGACAGAATCCATCAATCTTGAGAGGGCAGCTGTTTTTTTCAATAGCATTTCTTTTTGTTCCCTGCCACTGTATGGCTGTTTTTCACCACTAGCTTTGCTCCTTATGTATCTCCATGCTGCAGTGTCCCATGGTTCACTGACCTGGGATATTTTTATGATCACACCCAGAAACTGCTGCACACCCACATTACACATCCATGTGCTTTAATCAGAGATAAATGAAGTGCAGAGACCAATCTCCAGATATACGATGACTCAGAGTATTTTTCTGCCACTGGGTAGATCAGAATAATGCTTTCAGTTTTGCTCTTGCCAAAAAAGCATTTGGCAAGAGCCACAGCGCGCATCAGAAGGTGCTGGTGGTTTTCATTAGCTGGTATCAACACCTAAACAGATTCTCAACAGTCTATCTTACAGGCAGGAGCTACACTGTTCTTCCCTCTCTATTCTCTTCTGCTCATGCCTGACACATGCCCAATTACTCCACTTCTGAAGAGTAATCTCAGGCATATCTTTGAACACAATCCCATTTCTGCCCATCTGCTGTCACCGAGGAAATTATGGGCCCTATCTCCAGAGCATCCTATCCCTAGATGCTGCTCTGAACCTCTAGGAGTTCCAAGACAAGACTTTCTGTAGTAGTTGCTTGCTAACAGCACACCTCCTTTCACCTCAGTTACCTCAAGGAAGGGAGGTCCTGCCATTTGTTTAGGAAACAGATTTTTTGCTTATTTCTTCACATTCCTTTCTTTCCCAACAAGAAAATACAGGGTTTACAACAAATATCAAAATACACACACATAAAAGTCCAAAGTTACATACATAAAAGAAAAGGGACTTTCTGTAGATCAACTTACTGTATGAATACTTTGTCTCTTTCTTAATCTCACCATTCTCTTCATATTCACTGCAGGGAAAAGGAGTGGGATGAGAACCAAAACAGTGCACACACACCCCTGGCTCAGGGCAGAATACACTTTACAAATGAAATGCACAGACAGCTCACTGGCAGCACAAACTTGTAAAGATAAGTAACTCTTCTCCGAACTACCTATTCTGAACACATAGATTCTCTGTACAATGAGAAAACTACACACAAACGCTGAACAGTCACAACCTTTTTATTCCCATGTTGCCAACAAGGAAGTGTTGACTACATCGATGTGGAACAACTAGTATTAAAGACAGTAAGACAAGCTGACCTAAATCAACAACCTGTTTACAGATGTTGCACCATAAGCATGTTAAAACTGAGAAGTTATTTTTCACACCTTCACTACCTCTGACTTTTTTTTTTTGTATGACACAGAAGAACTTGGAACATTAGTTCTGTGGAGTCAGACCTACACAGTAGCTAATAACTTTTATACTACTATCAGCAGAATTATTAATAACAGAAATGTTTTTCCCCTTCTCCTTGCAACTATTGGCAGAGTAGCTAACATTTCATTACAGTGATGTAAATCCCCTTGAAAAGGTACCTAGACTGCAATATTGTCTATTATAAACTAATCTGAGTGTCTCTCAAGCAAATAAAATTTGCAGTTTACTTTCACAGCTAGAAATTAATGATGGCTTTTGATTATTAAGGATAAGGGGTAGCAGAGTCTTCTAATAATCGAGAAATCATGTCTTGGTTTAATTGAGCACTTCAATTTGCACATGTGTAAAGTACCAAAGAAATGAAGAGATTTCCCTCATAGTCAAGAGCCAAAAAGTGTCAAGTGTCCACAAGTTTGAGAAAAGAATCTGACTTCTAGATTCAATTGGATACAATAGGGTTTTTTAATTGCTGTGAAATACTCTAGTGTATGTTATGCTGGAGGTTATCAACCAGGCAGTTTTTGGGTCAATGGGTTTATCAGAGTTTATTCTGGGTCTCATAATTGAAATTGTTGGGTTCACTTACTTTTTTACAAAAGTTAAGAACCCTTTGGGGGATTTAAAATAAAACAGCCAACCAACCAAAAAAACCCAACAAGTAAATCATTGTCATTGTAGAAGAAAGGAAGATAGCCAAGGGAAAATATGATGAAGTTTCCAGATTCAGCAACAATCTTTTTGTATTTCCTTTTTGAGGACAGGGAAAAAAATTGGCTTGAGGGTACATGATCAAGTTTTAGAGAATGGCAGCAGGAAAGGCTTAGCATATGCAGAGAAAAAGAGGACTATGAAGTTTTATTTGAAAAAATTCAGAACCAAGTATTTTGAGACAGTGATTTTGATTCTGCTAATCAACTAGCAGGCAGGGAGTATTATGGGGGTGGAGTTACAGAAATACTGATGGGCAGAAAGTACATCAATAAAAAAAAGAAGCTTTAGGAATATTAGAAAGGATAGAAATCAACTAAGTCTTTGGGGAAAAGATGAGTGTCTTCTATTTTTTTTCTTCTTTTTCATAAACTGGTAAAGATCTTTGAATCCTGTTGACAACACATATGACAGAAAATAGATCAATAGGCTCTGAGGTGGCCCAGCATCAGACAACAATAATGAAAACAAAAAATGACAGCTGTAGCATGGAGGCCAAGAAACCCCCTATGAAGTTATACAAAATCAGGAAGTGAAAACTTTTGATAAAAGGCCTTGGATGTTACCCAAATTTTATCAGATGCAAATTCTGCAGCATCCACAAGACCTGACATCTCCAAGGAGATTAAAGTGATGCTCTAAAAAAACCCCAGAGCTCTAGAATTCTCCTGCTGTAAAGACTTGTTTGGGTTTTTTTCTTTGGGGGTGGGGAGAGAAAAAAATATGTGATGGGATCCAACAGCTTTATGAACAACTTTTAAAGATTTCTTTTACTTACGTTGACTCTTCGTATTCAACCCATTGGTACATTTCCACATTACGCTTAAGTTTGACAGCCTGGATGGAGAGCCCATAGCTGGGATCAAACAAAGGCTATTTAAAAACAGAAAATACAAGTCAGTATAAAAGCCATTACCTCACAAACTCAAACACTGTACTTTTATTACCAAACCCATTTACATACCTCACTGTACACAGTACTATGTCACACAGTTGAACATAGAATAAATGTTATGAAAGACAAAAAGGAGCATCTCTTCACATCACTAATAAATCTGATCTGAGGAATCATCACCAAAAATTATTGCCATAGTGAAGAATAAAACCAGAAATGCTGGCTAATGGTATGCAGGCTGAAGTGTTTAAACCAGGGGGAGGTTTTATTTTACTGGAAGCTACTGTGCTGTGTTACCTTCTGCAGCACAGACTGACCATAGAAAACGACATCGCTACTGAAAAGTCAGAATTTGCAGAGCCTCTGTACTGCAAAAGCCTAAAGACTTTACAATATCATGAATACACAACAGAATCCCTATATGAAGAGGAATTGAAATTATCCACCAAAGGCAGTGGGAAGGTAAACACAGCTAGAGGTAGCATGTTGCTTGGGAGTAGGGAGACCAAGGCTGTACAGCATCTCCCCAATTCTGGGCCAAGAACCAAAGCTTGGGTGGTAGCCGGCAATGCTTACAGAGTAGGAAAGAAGCTGTATGTCTTCTCCCTGGATATTAAACATAATTTTAACTGGCAAAGAATTTTCCTTCCCTCCAAGCTCAAAATACTCGTATCTTCAAGACACTATTTTATTTACCTTAGATGTAGCCAGAGCGCCAGCTAAGTGCACCAATCTCCCTTCATTCTGCTGAGACACACTGTGGATGCTATCAAGAGGGATCACAAGAGAAAGTCCCTCATCAAGAGATTTAGCTGTCCTTAAAGCTCGTCCCTGCAATCAAGAAAAGCAAAATCAAGTTGTGGAGAATCAATGGTACAGCAGTATTTTGTGAAAAATGTTAGCAGAGAAGTGTTCTGAAGACCACAAGGTATGCTTGTATATTCAGCCTCAAGTCATATTCTTGAAACACGCTTGTACTTCTATGCTCTTTTTCTGACTGAGTTTGGGGCAGTACTTCTTATTCATGCAGCATGACCATTAACATTGAATAAGCTCCTCAAACACACATAGATTATTCTTACGAGGGTCTAAAATTATTGCTCTTCATCTCTTACCTTGTTCGTTGTTCATGAGTAACTGCAAAAATTGTGCCAGTTATGGTCCTTTTTCCATAGACCCATACAACTACATGGCAGAAGCTTTCCTTACCTTACCATCATGTTACAGTGTGTTTTTTCCTGTAAAGTCACCAAAACTGGGAGTAGTTCTCTTTCCTCTTGTAGAGGTATAAAAGGTAGTCTTAGGTGAAAATTCACAGAATTCTGCTCCCCCACTCCAAAACTGCCAAAAGCATGTATGTTTGCAACAGCAGGGTGTTAGGATTCCCTGCTTACTTCAATTATTTTTTCAATCTAAACCCAAGACATAAAATAACACTGAGAATAATTAACACCCTCAATTATGAATTCTTTTAATGCAATTATAACAACACTAGAAGTGAGGACCTTATATTATCCCAAGAAAGAGAGAAGATTGGAATATGGTTGGGTCATACAACCCTCTTTCAATAATACTACAGTTTCTGTATCAGCTCACAAGTTTTGAATCTTATCTCTCATCACACACTGCCACTGTCTCTATTAAACTCAGTTCTACAGAAATACTGTCTGTGGCCTGGTGATTTCACTCTTCTGTTATATCGCAAGCATAAGCACTAGGCTCTCCAGACATAACATCCTCTTCTCACGGATGAAGTAATAAAGCTTTAACACAACCATTTGACTAAGCCTATAAATGCAAAACTAGTTGAATGTCACTTCAGCTGTGACATTTTGAAGCTGTGTGCGAACACTGACAGTATTTTACTTACTTCATTGGTAAAAAGAAGGTAGAAAGACAGAAGAAATGTCACAAGTCCCATCAACATGCCTCCAGAAGTCTCACTGAGCCTCTCCAGGAACCCTGGTTTGGACTCACTTGTGATTTTAACATGTTCTTTTCTGCTGCCAGTGTCAGAGAACTGTTGGAGATAAACCAAAAATGCAATATTTGTGTGAAAGGGGAAGGCATTCTGTTTCAAAATCAGTCTTTTAGCTTTGTTAATACTGCTGCTTCACAGAGTAGCACTTCTTGCCTTCAACCAAAACTTTCCCACACTTATTAAATGCCTCATCACACTTTTGATACCAGAAATATGGTCAATAAATAAAACTCAAGCCTGATGGAAAAAACAATTTCTATGATAGTGGTTCAACATGTTCCTTCAAGCTCTCTTCAGTCTGTCTCTAGGCTCCCTATTTGGTGTCCACACCCCGCGTTCAGGCCATGACAAATTGAGTAATGCTCCTGAATTCCAAGCCAGCTAAAACATAGCTATAAATAACAAGTTACGTTTTACCTCACCAGCGGAAAAGTGCCTGCATACTTTAAAATAATTGCATCTTGGGCAACAAAAAGAGATAGCTTAAAACAAAATTGCTATTGCTGCCCTAGCCAGCACCACATTAAAGCATAAAAGCCCAGGGGTTTATCTGTATGTACACTAGCTGCGGGGAACAACGAAGAAGCAGCTTTAGCACACGTAGCCAAGAGAGGAGGCGAGGCTTCTCTTTTGCTCATCCCGAGACGCCAGGCGGGATGGGACAGCGGACCCTCGGCTGCACAGGGCCCCTCGCCTCAGACAGGCCACCCCGGAGGAGCGACCCGGGGAACCGCCACACGCAGCGCAGAGGGACGGCAGGACCGGCCCGAACAGCACTTACATTCCTCGACATGTTGAGCCTCTCGCCCTCGCCAGGTACCACCCCGGAGAGGCCGCAAGAGCCGCGCACCGACAGCCGCCCGCAGCCGCGCCGCCGCCCTCGCCCTCCTCCTCCTCCTCCTCCGGGCTCACCCGGCCCTCCCGCCTCCGAGCCGCTCCCCGCCCGAGGCGCTGCCGCAATGCATGCCGGGACGCGTAGTTCCCACCTGGGCACTGAGGCCCTCCCCGCCGGCCGCGAGGCAGCCTGGGAGTTGTAGTCCAGCGCCGAGGCCGGGCCCGACTGGAGCCGGCGGCTCTCTGGCCGCGGTCGGCAGGAGGTGCGTCAGCGGCCGCCGGGCGGGCAGGGAAGGTGCTTCCGGAGGCGGGAGGTCATAGCGTGGAGCGGCGCGCTGCTGCCCGTGTCTGTGGCGGTGGTAGAGGAGGAGCGGAGGGGGCGGCGGGCCGCCGGCGGGGCTAAGTCTGCGCGCGCGCTGCGGGGGAAGGCACCGGACGGCTCCGCCATGTCCTACTGCCGGCAAGAAGGTGCGCCCGGGTGTCCTCCCCAATGTCACGCCGCCGGGACAGGCCGGGCGGGCTCGCCCTGAGGCGGCCGGGGGCGGGGGTGGGAGAGACGCGGGGCGGCTGCCCGCTCACCTCAGCCCGTGAAGGGAGGCTGCAGCCTGAGGGGAGAAGAGGCGCGAAAGCCGCCCGCGGGCCGCCTGTGGCGGCGGGGAGGCGGGAGGGCTGCCTCGCCTCGCCTCCCTCCTCCGACCTTTCTCCTCACGGTAGGCGGGAAGCCGCGGCGGAGCGGTTGGCCGTGAGGCGGGAGAGGGCGCGGAGGGCCGCGGCCTGGCGGGTCCCCACAGCCGCCTGGCTGCGGCGGCGCCCCGGGGCGAGGCGGTGTGCGGGACGCGCGTCCAGGCAGCAGGTCGCTGCGGGCGTGGTGAGAGAGTGCCGCCCTACAGCTGGTTGTTGAAACATCCCCGCGAAACGGCCGGAGCTCAGCCTCCGTGCGCCTCGGGGCTCTTGTTTTAAGCACGCCAGGCTTTGCTGTGGAGCGGCTGAGGCGTGCGGGCGTGCTCCCTGTCGCGGCGCGGAATGGCACCCTCCCGAAGGGGTTAAATTTCTACCAGCGTTAGCTTAAGCGGCCAGAGGTTTGGTTTTTTGTTGTGGTTTTTTTTTTTGTTTTTTTTTTTTTTTTTTTTACCTTTTTAAGGAAAACACGGTAGATGGACAGGGTAGGTAGAGCGCGAGCTTTATGTTTCTGTATCCGTCCGAGGTATTATGTTGTACAGCTTGTGGCATTTAGGAGGCTTGACCACTTGATATCTGGGGGATATATTCCCCCCTGCCCTTTAAGTAATTTAAAGTGACTAAATGTAAGGTTTCAAACTGGGAAAAAAGCCATTCTTTCGTTCTAAATGCCATTTTGAAGTTACAAACTTTGGCATGCTGAATGCTGGTGATAAACTGCGGTGAGGTAGTCACAACCCATGGATCTCTTCGCTTTATGTTTTTAATTTATTTGTTTTAGCAAGCATCTTGGATCTTTGCAAGATCTATAAGTTGTCTTGTGGCATCCTACAAAATTATAGTGATGGGTTAGAGTTCATATGTTTCTAGTTCCTTTTATATGAGAAGTGGCTGGACATTCTACATTGTAAAGTTTGCTGGAGTACAATGCAGAGTTGACAGAAAACTGTTTCCCTTTTGAAAAGAATTTAGATTTATCTGTTTTTTAGACATGTTTAAATGCTTATTGGTTACTGAGCAAAATAAAGGAAGTTACTGAACATCTGCTGGCTAAGGTCATGTTGAGGGGCAAGAACATACTAACTTCTAATATGCCAAGTCACTGTAGTGGCCTTTATGAATTCAGAGAATGAAAGGAAGTTCTTGGGGAACTTACCATTTTTTTTTCCCACTCAGTGAATACTCAGTTGTGTGTTCAGAAGAGTTTCAGCTGGCTGTTCTTTCCTGCTTGTGTCTGCCTCAGATTACAGAGTTGTTAGAAAGCTCTAGTTGGCTTTCTAGTCAAGCCTGCCCCCCGTCCCACTACAGAACTTCTTTGTTAAATCAAGAGTGGCACAAGAGCAGGAAGTACACTGTGTTGTCTTTCTATGCTTGGTAATGTTCACAGAACATTGGTTCTACACCACTAAGGTGCTTTTCAGTATTTAATTCAGATAATTACTGTAAAATATTACACTAGTCTTTAATGAAGAGTACTGCTCATTAATAAGTATCCTATTGAACACTTTACTGTAATTTAGTATGGTTTTTCTTTCGCTCTTCCTTTTTTTGTTGAACCCCTTCATCTGGGTTAGTCCTGATAACAGAGTAGTTTGAGCTTGTTTGGAAACAGCCTTTTAACTTCACAGTTCAATGAACTGTACTGTGATCTGCAGCCATTACAGTATGTTGCTGTGAAAATTGGAACTTTAGAAGAATAGAATTTCAGTTATGTATGTGTTCCTCTGAACCAACAACTGTTGTAACTGAAGGCGATTGGTAAGTACAAGAGAATTCATTCACTATTAATGCATCGTGTTGAATATCTCATTACCTTGTGGTGTTGAGCAGCTTTGTAAATGACTCCTCCTGTCTCAGCTTTCTCTGAACTTTTGCTTGTTGTTTCCTATATGATAGGAAAAGACAGAATTATATTTGCGACCAAGGAGGACCATGAGACACCAAGCAGTGCTGAGCTGGTTGCAGATGACCCAGATGACCCTTATGAAGAACAAGGTCAGTAGTAAGCAGAACAGAAATAAGGAGTGATGCATCACATGTATCATATTCTAACAAAATTAAAAAGCAAAAACAACAGAAAACAAACCTCGTATGAAGTAGAAACAAATTATTCATTTACTTTTGAAGACTGACAGCAGCTGGTTGTTAAGTAGATAAACACCCAAACTCTTAGCAGTTTTAACTTCCAAATTAGGTCATCACAAATGACATGCTTTCATTACAGTGGAGTTTTTTCCTACACTTTTAATGATCTTTCAAAATGGCCTGTTCAAATACATCAGTTGATGGCTTATAGTTTTGGTTAGTAGCCAGAGATGGCCAGAAAAAGCTTTTCCTTCCTTTCTTTTATTAACAAAGTTAGAGCTTACCCAGTGAAAACTATGGTTGTTTTTTCACTGTTTTAAATGATAAAGTGCAATTTTCAGAGAAGCTGAAGTGAGTTACATATGACTGTTATGGATGTGAGTTGCTCACCTGCCTGTATGCAGCTGAAATTGCCTAACATGGTGATCTCTGAATATCTGATTTAATATAAATTATACCTGACTCATCCTGTACTATACTAGTGGCAATATAATCAATAACTAGTAGTAGTATCTTTCAATGGCACATTACATGTAAGTTCAAATTACTCGGTTTTCAGCTGTAACCATTTTCCCTTAAAAAGATGTAAGTTAGTTTTCAGTGAAGATGACAGTTTTTACATGAAGTAGATCTAACCTGCAAATGGAGATTTAAGAGAAAAGAATATTTCTGAGACCAAGACTTGTAATATTCTGATTGCACAGAGCATATTTTGGGTTGTTTCTAATGCGTAGATGAAATATCTTCCTATCATGATGATTAAATAAATTTTGCCCATGAACATGGTTCATGGTTGTCACAAACATCTGTGAATTTGGGTTAATTTTTTTACTAATTGCCTTTATGCTTACAGGTCTTTTCAGCCTCTTCACTTTGTGTGAAGTGATCTCATTGCTTTCAACTCAGATTGAAGTAAATCTTTTACCCTTTTTGAAATTTTGTTAGGAAGTAAGTTATGCAAGTGGCTCTGTGACCTTTAGAGGGCAGTATTTAAGCACAGTTTAGACACTGGAGCACACAGGGTTGCTTTGTTAGCTGATGTATGTAGTTTAATTTGAACTGTATCTTCCTATGTCATTAAAATAACTTTTCATACACAGATTTGTGTGGAAATGATTTTGCATTTAGCTGCCTATCTTGGCTTCATTACAACTGTATGTAGTCAGTGGCTATATCTAAAAGTTTTGCTTGTCAGCAGTGATGAGTCCGTCCAGTTTTATAATGGCCCAAACGAGAACAATGAGAGAATTCCAATTTCAGAAAGATGTTTAAAAGCTGCAGTTTAGTATCTGTCAGGAATTCTTCTACCTTGTATTTTCAGATAGGTTGTTTTACTGGCTAAGACCCAATATCCAAACTGCCTGTTTAGTGGAAACAGTCTGTGCTTTGGGATTTGTCATCATCTTCACAATGGGAATGGTGCTTCAGCCCCTAACGATTTCAAATACAGACCCCTACAGGCAATAAAATCTACGTGGCACTAATATCTGTTACTGTCTTGACCAGGATGGAAGATGGAACCTACGGATGATTCATGTAAGGTAGTTCATCCTTAGGTGGAAAACAGTGTCTGTGGAGAGCTCATTTTTAAGACTATTTGCTCAGTATGCTACGTGGAAGTGAAACAAAGTTAGAGTTTTTTTAAATCGTGTCTTAAGCAAATTTAAAATCCATCATTAGTCTGTTAAATGAAGAGTTAACAGCCTCTAATGATCAGATAGTGGAATTAAGTTCCCCATTCCTTTTCTGTGTCCTGTGGCTTTCTGTTTTCTCTGAAAAACTGGAAACTGTTTGCAAAATAAAGCAAAGAAAGATGCTTTTTCTAGATATCGCATCTGGAGAACATACCAACCCTTGGAGATTTTATCATTCACTGAACTGTTAGGTCACCTTGTGTGGTGTAAAGCTAAACAAAGTGGCTTGCTGTTTAGCTAAGTAAATTCATGTATGCAGTCTGTATTGTTGTTACATGTGGTTGTTTAAAGTTCACCTGTCTTCCCCCTTATAATCATTCATGGTCTTTGGTGATAAATATTCTGTTAGTAAAAGGTGTCTATCTAGCAACAGCATGTGGATGCATGTTGGTTCTATAACTAAGCATCTGTGTTTGACACCGGCTTTTAAGAGGAAAGTGAAGGGTGCCCATCTCAGATCTAGCATAACAGACATACTACAGAGTATTGGAATGTGAACATAGAAAACAATTCTCTTGGTACCTCTAAAGAGGGGATTCTCATCCTTTTGTCTCATGCCCCACTCCTCCACCCAAATTACTCTTTTTCTGGTTGTACATACACCACAAATATATATTCTTGTGCCATATATTTGGGTAATAAACTAGCCAAAATTAAGAGCCAGTTCCTCCTTGTTTAAAAGCCATATTCATTGATGCCTCTTATGTGTATTTTGCTAGATATGGAAAGGCCATGGTGAGGAGAGGTGGTGGTGGTTTTTTCCCTAGCAATCCTGTATTTACAGCATGTTAAATCACTTGCTCCCTAAACTATGGAGCAGGGAAGAAAACAGAGAAAGCCAGAAGCTTGTTATGTCAGGGACACCTTACAGTGAAAATACGTGTCTGTGTGATTCAAAACAAGAGACTGTAACTTTGTTTAAATACAGTTAATAAGTTTGGGTTGGGTTTTGTTTTTTTTGTGGTTTGTTTGGGGTTTTTTTCTTAGTGTGCGGTAAGTTACTGCCATGTTTTAAGGGTTCTCTGAAAACTTCTCACTTGAATGATCTCAGGCTACAGCGCATCAGATCAAAACAGAAGCAATTGACATATCACAGAATGTAGCTGCATCTAATGGGAGTGAAATTTGTGGGCAGGAAGGACATATGGACAAAATGTTTTGAAATGTGGAAGTGCAGAAGCTCTGGCTCATGTGGTTTTTATTTAAAAGAAAATTAGAAAGGGCTTTGCTGTACATAAGGTAATATGCAGGCTTTTCTAATTTAGCTTCTACTTTGAATAGAAGACTTGGTTTCCAGTGTTCAACTTCTGTGGCATAATTAACTATAATGACTCTTTTCATCTTTTCTGCTTTGCTATACACAGAACAGTCATATCTGGGAAAGAATAGATTTATTATATAGATATACCATAATCTGTATTGTTTTCTAATACAGCTGAAACTTTTATTTGAGGTTTTGGGTTTTTTGTAGGGGCCTTTTTCATAGTTAAGATAAACAAGTAGTTTGGTATTTTTGGATAGTTCTTATTTTGCTTCAGGCATTAACAGACATTAGTCTTTGAGTAGTCTACTTTAGTCAGTAGATCACTCAGGAAAACTTGTGCTCTGTTTCCTTTGGGTGAAAATAAAGTTGCACAGTATTCTTTTTTTATTTCTATCAGTTATAAGATTTTGGTAGGCAAAATGTTAATGGCTCACTTTAAGCCAAAAACATTGAAAGAAATGAAGCTGTGTGAAATGGGAAGGCAGAAAAAAAAGGGCAAGTTCAAGCTAGCATTTCATATTACAGCATATCTCAAAGTTCACTGTACGTGCCTTTTAACAGCTGTGGCTGATGGAAGCAAATTAAGGATTCATTTGCAGCAGTTTTGAAATAGTATTCTCACTCTAAAGCTTATTTCTGGTCTTATGTGTTGCAGATGGCAGCATTTAAATGTGAAAGATCTCTAGTTTTCATTGAGATCTTTGCTCCCATCAGAATAATTTCTTATTTTATTAGGCCTATATGAAGAAGGCACTGGTGAGTTTTATGCATGAAAAGTAATTTTTATTAGCATTACAGCTGTGATTAAGAGAGTTGGCTAAAAGTGCTTTATGGAATTGCACCTCAAACATGGGTTGTTGCTGTCCTCTTCCTTCTCTGTTTTTCTAGACTGTTCCTGTCATCATATTTTAGCGACAGTTTTGAAATGGTTTCCACAGATGAAGCAAAAACCCTAATTCTTTTAAGAAAGAACTTGATGAATGATCAGATATGCTGGACTGTTTTATGGCTGATGATGTCCCTCTCAATCCTGCTTCCTATGTGTCTGTCATCTTACATTGTGAATCATTGGCAGATAAACTTGTTTCTGGAATGTTTGTCGTATATCAGGGAAGAAACTTTTCTCAGAACAGTGGGACTTCATTACAGCAAGTACAAACACAAGTGTTGACATAAATGCAGATGGGCCTGCCTTCATCCATGATACTAACAGATCCCATGAGCTAAGAGAGATTAGGCTGTGTGATGTTAGCAGTTAATTGCTAATGCAAGCCTTGATCTGCTATGATGAAAACAGGGTTGTTTTTTCTTCCCCAAGCACAGGCTCAAGTAGATTATGACCCACTGGATCAGTGAGGTTCAGGCTGCATTTGCAAGAAGCTTTAATTCAATTTTAATTAAAATTGGTAATCCTATCTATTGCAGACTTATGATTCGGGGAGAGTGAGGGATGAAATCTGTTTCCATTTTAATTGTGTTCTGAGCTAGCTGATACACTTAGTCATTGAGGTGTGCATTCTGCTGTAATTATCAGTGAGGAAATGCTTGCCTTATCTGTATTTTTGTTTTGTTTTTTTTTAAAGCATGGTTTCTGTGCATATAACATCTGAAACTGATGCTATTTCAGTGATCAAATAGTTGCAAATCAATGCTCATGTGATATACAAAAATGTATCGTCTATGGGATAACTCTTACATTGTTAAAATTTCCATGCTTACGAGGCAGTTCTCGTTCTAAAAGGAACAATTTATTTTAAAATCATTATTTTACAAGTAATTTTATTGCTGTGGTATCTTCAGGAACATTTCAAAACTCTTCATGTATTTTTTCTTTTTGAAGTGTTAGAAAAATGACTGTTTAAAATCAATGGTTGATGTAGTGAGGAGGAACACAGGACTTCAAAATCTAGTTTATAAAGCAAGCCTTATTTCTTCTACACTGTATGATCAACATCTTTCTGCTTTGTCATCCTGGGCAATAAAGAATCTGGCACCAGCCATTCATTTCCTTGTCTCAGAAGTTCCGCTTTTCTTCCAGGCAGCTAGAGATGCCTTGATGTGCTGTACTAGGTATAACTTCTCAGTACAGTGATTATTACAGATATTTTGCAAAACTCTCTTGCTGAATAAAGCATGATCTATGAAAAATGACAGTATTAGTGTAGTGGACTAAATCACGCTAAGGAGGCTGTTACTTTCTATAATGAAAAGACTGATCAACACAGGGATTTGACTGACTCAGTGTAATTTTCTGCCAAACTGCATTGACTGAGTTAGAGCACATCATTGATGAATTGCAAATCAGAGTAAAATTTTCCATTCATTGCTTTTAATGTAGCAATAAATATGATTGAGCTGCTTTTGCTGTACTAATACACAAGATTCATGATATTGTGGCCTAGTGTCCAAGAGGTTGCTAGTGGGAGTCATATGTCTGGAACTTCATGATACCACAGGACAAAGAAAATAAATAGGCTTATTGGATTCTGTGGGAGTATTTCAGGTAACATCAAGTTACATCAGGCCCTAAATATAATTTCACGTTCAGATCAGAATCAATGCAACTTTATTCTCTGACAATGGTATTGTCATACCTGCCTCTGAAGGGGAAGTACTTAAACTTCAGGTTTATGCACATGTTGTTAGCTTCTGCAGAAACTCAACCTTGGAGATTGTTCGGGAAGACTACTAGAGAGGAGGAGAGCAAACCGTTAAAGTGGAGAAGAAACCAGCTTGGGTCACAGCACAGTATTTCTCTTGTTCTTCGTAGATGAACATAACTACATGTATGTTTGTGCAAAGTAGAGAAATGGAATGGAGATGTATTGCTTTAAAGCAATATATTAGAGGCTCTAGGAGCCCACACAACCAAGTCCATTCTATTACATTACTACACCTGACTGTTTAAAAGGTTTTCTAAAACTTACAGAGGAAATGAGTTCTTTGGCTTGATGCTTGAACTTCATTGTGGAAATCAGTTGATGTCTCAAAGAATACATGCCCATTTAAATCTTCACCTTGCTATTTGATCACTGTATTTTTTCTGTGATGACTTTAAATGTTCCAGAGCAGAAATTTACAGCTGTTCAGTTTAGAGTCTAAAATGAGACCCAGCTCACTTTCAGTTGTGATCTAAAGCGCAATTTGGTTTCTGGGAACCAGACAGGCTGGCATGCTCTCACTATTCCTTGTGTTCTGAGGCATGTGACTTAATCTGTGTCTTACAATTAAACTGATTTTCGTTTTTTGTAATTCTGGTTTTCCAGTTCAAACTTTAAGATGAAAGTTGTGGATTAGTATTCCAGAGTTCATTTAAAAAAAAAGAAGAAAAATGCATCTGTCCAACTTGATTTAAAAGAATTCTAGTCTTAATACTGGATTTAAATTCTTATGACTTATATGACATGATTTAAGGCTTGCCTGTTCCCTTGACAGAGTTTAGCAAGTGGATTGACTTGACTTAGATCTGTTTTGCAGTTTCCTTAGAATATTCTCAGTGGTCTGTAGTACAGGGAGAATGACTTATTTCAGGTATGGGTATAGAACTAACCTCTCTTGCGCCCAGTAAAGGATCATACAGATCAGAGATAGAAACAGACGGGCCAGAAAGTGAAAGGCGTTTAGCACCCTTGAAGCTACAGAACTAACATGGCATTGTTAATACTTCAACTTACACCTGCAGCCTAGCAGCTTTCACTGAATGAAATCAATTTTTGGAAGGAGCGCTTAACTTTTCTTCTCTCTTGTTTGTTCAGGATTGATATTGCCCAATGGAGATATCAATTGGAATTGCCCATGTCTGGGTGGAATGGCTAGTGGTCCCTGTGGGGAACAGTTCAAGTCAGCCTTTTCTTGTTTCCACTATAGCACAGAAGAAATAAAGGGGTCAGACTGTGTGGACCAATTCCGTGCCATGCAGGAATGCATGCAAAAATACCCCGATCTTTACCCTCAAGAGGATGAAAATGAAGAAAAAGAGAAGTCAAGCAAAGATTTGGAAGCTACTCCTATGGAGGCTTCTGCTGCCAAAGAGGAGAAGGGATCTAGCTAATGAAGATGTAAGGAGGCTGTCGTCTCCATTTCTCATTTTCAGAGGCATGGACTTCTGCAGTATGTCTGTCTCTCAAGTTGTCAAGAAATGTTTCACCATTGTTCTATACACTGTATCATAGTAAATAATTTATTGCCAAAGGAGAAATCTCAGTGCTACAGCCTTGCAAATAAATACTGCAAAAAGAGCGAGTATGTGTGTGTACTGTGTAATGTGCTATCAGACACAGTTAATACATTAACAGCTGGTTTTCACCTTCAAGTTCTCCTTGAGTTTTGACTTGAATAACATGTTTAAATATATAGCTTTCAACTAAAATTCCAGTAGCACACCAGGTCTGTCTTCATTTCAGTATGTTCTGATCAATAGCTGCTCTTTTTCAATGTATTCTGTTCTCTTAATAGAAATTGTATTTAATGATTGTTTTTCCTTACAGATTTTTTTTGCCAGAGTGATACAGAACACTGAAAATGGCCTAAATCTAGAATTTGTAAAATAATTTCAAATGGTCTTACTGGGTTATGGTTGCATTTTACTACTGGCATCAGGTAAAGACTGCCAGAAAAATGTTGAAATGCGTATCTCCTTTGATTTCATTTACTTATTGTGATGGCTTTTGCATTTTTAAAACTGATGTGTTGTACAACCATTGATAAAGATGAATGGAAAGAATGTTGGTCACTGGCTTTATTTTTGCTCTGAAACCACGGGGTTTGGGTTCCTTTAGTTAGTACCTGCTCCTGTTGCTCTTGTAAAATACTTTGAGAATACAATGAAAACATTACCTGGTGTAATGATCTCCAAACAGATACTGTGACTTAAGTGCATATTAAAAAGCAAATACTTTTTACCTTCTTTGAAAGCTCCTGTGTCTTTGTGGTGTGGTTTTTTTTGTTAACACTGCTTGCATTTGAAATAACTCTTCTGTGTTGTAAGCAGACTTTGAATCACTTTGTAGGTTGTGAAGATCAGTTGCTCCAGCTTATCAGATTTTTATTCTTGTCCCATTCATTTCTCCCCAGCCCCAGGCAAGAAGGCATAAAAAATGTAAAGCATTTTGAGTAGCCATAGTAGACTGAATCATGAACCAGCACTACAGAGGACCTGAACAGCTATTAAAACATTTGAATTACTTTAGAGGTGCAAATAATTTCATAGTAATTCACTATAGTTTAATACCTGTGGATAAGGGAATGCTGCATTGTTTTTCTTTCCTAGCAAAATGTAGGCTGTGAGAACTGTATTACAAAACAAATTGTACCTGGTGGCTTCAGTAACTGTTCATTGCAGGGTTGGTGGTTTTTTTGGTGGTTTGTTTTTTGGTTTTGGTTTTTTTTGTTTGCTCTCCTTATGTGTTGGTTAACTTATCCAAAACATAAGAAGTTGTAGTGACAATAGTGCAGTAAATCTAGTAATATTTAAACACTTGCCTGTCTCCGTGGGCAGCAGTCTTAAGTGCTCAGCAGCATTGTTTCCATATAATGTTTTGGTATCTTGTTTGCATAAGTTATTTCAGTGTTAGTGATGATGCTTCTGAATGTTTGAGGGGAATTTCTGTTAAATTTTACAGTGTGTTTGAGCTGTTTATATTTCAGTACAGCTGTTGGATCCTCAAAAAAAATTGTAGGCAATTAAGTGGCTGACAACTACTCAGTTCTGAGGGCATGGATAGCAGGTACTCTCGGCATCTCTTTGCTTTTAAAAGATACAAGTGTGACAGAGCTTCTCAGTGTGACTCAGGTGTGGGAAGACAACTGCCAAGTTAACCTGAGTAAATGGGCACAAAAGCAGCAGTGATAAACCTTGGCACTTAGGCAATTGGGCCATGAAAATGAAATCTTAGGCAATCAGATAAAGACTGGGCACCAAATTAAAAAAAAAACAACACATGCTTCCAAGCTTTTGGTTGTTCAAATGGAAATCCAATGCGTTAATTTGTGAAGAAGCAAAAGCCATTTGTGAAGGGATGCTCTGTTCTAAGAACGGTTTGCCTCCTATTTTTTTTCTGCTGTGCTTTTCTTTCCCACGTTGCCTGAATGCTGTACAGGTTTTGGATTTATCCTCTGTAACAGTATTTATAGCATCTGTGTACAAAACAAAATGCAAGAATCCTGGTCCTACAGTAGCTAGGGACCTGAATCTAATACTGATACAGGGAACTTGCAGCATGTAATCTAACATATTTGAAGGTGTGTGTAGGATGGAGTTGCTTCTTTCTGACTCTGCTGTGGCTTGGTAACCTGTTGTGTTAGATCCAGTACAAATATGGAATATGTGTAATGGCCTTACCTCAAACTGAAAAACACCATGTAATGTGTTTGAGGTGTTTTGAGAAAGGAAGTCATAGCTCTAATCCTTGTCTTTGTGGAAATTATCAGTTTCTTTTCCTCCTATCCTTGTCAAATTAGAAACTACTATAACTGTCATCACCTCATTTGCATTCTGGATAATCCCTTAAAAGTGGAAGTGATGTAACTTGGACTAAAACAAAAGAAATAAAGTCTCTCTCTTTCTCCTTAACTACTACCCCTGTCCCCCGTTCTGTGAATGCGGGCCTGTGGGGTTTTTGGGGGGTTTGGGGTTTTCTTTTACCATTAAAAACTTAAAATAGTAATAAAGATTTGCTTGACAAGGAACTAGGGCTATATGTTGAGACACTGAGTCCAGTCCTTCCTGTTTTCTGGTGTAGTTTTAGAGTACACTTTTTGCCATGGAGTTTGTATTTTGCTACATTAAGAGAAGTAAAATGCAGTCAGGCTGTCTTCTGGATTTTAAGTTCATGACAACTATGTAGTATAGCTTTCACTTCAGTGAAAGATGAGGAATTAGAAGGTATATCAACAGTAAATGCTTACTGTCACTTCCTTGGACCCCTGAAAGTAAAGAAGGGGAAGCTATTTAGTGTGGACTGCAGCTGATTTTGATGATGTAATTTTAGGGTCAAGTTGTCTTTCTTGACCATTATATATCCCTTGAAAGTATTACTGAATTTACATGGAGATTTCTTTTCCATCTCTATTAGTAGACTTGTTTTAAATTCTAGATGAATGGGGAAAAATAAATTGTCTGGAATTTCTTTTTTTGCTATGTAAACTAATGCAGTTACATCATCTATACATATAACTCCTTGCTTCTATTATGTTTCCTAGCATTGCTTTGTTTACATGATTTTTCTCTTATAGTTGCATGCTTCCATTGTAAATCCAAAATCAATCAGCAGTTATTTTAGTATCTAATAAAGATGATAATTTTATCCCTGGCAATATATGGCAAGCTTGTGAAATAAGCAGATAAGTTGCATTTTTATTGTCTGGATACAAAACTTAGAGCTGCATATAGCTGTCTGGTTCTAATGTGTCTTATTTTCTGCATAAATAATGTCTTGATTCTCTATCTGCCATCACTAAGCTATTGGTTCTTGCGGGGGGACTAGTAGTTTCAAATATTTTTGAGAAATTGCTTGCATGGAGTAATTCTGTAATGATTTTATGTATGGTGTATCAGGTGCTTTTGTATGTCAAGTCAAAAGTAGGTGGGGAGAGGGAAAGCTTTTGTTATGAAATAATTGTTCTTTATTTAATTCTATGCCTCTTAGTTGATCTCTGCCCTGTAAAAACTGATGTGCTGAGTGTGATTAAATATTTATTAGAGTTTAGCTAAAATGAACTATTAACAAAGCATGAAGCACTTCTAGATGTAATAGAATATGTTTTTAATACAAATTACTTAGCCCAAACAGTTATGGGCAGATATGATCCCAGCTGGATTTTATCAATTTAGTTTTTAGAATAAAAAGACGTTGTTTTAATTGTATTAATCCTACAGACTTTTATCATTGCTCCTAAAATACTGCCTTGTACAATATTACTACGTAATACTTCCATTTTCCAGTTTTAATCATTCCTCTTCAGTTGTTGCATACCCTTGTAATTTTGCAGTTAATGCAGTAGTGAAACAAGCCATAGTTTTGAAGGCTGGGTAGGACTGTTATCAAGTGGCTGGAACCCCTGCATGATGCAGGCCACAAATTCATATATAACTTGTGATAACTTGCTTGTTAGGCTGGGGTTGTTCCTGCAATCAACTTAAGGTTGCCTATAAAGCTTGTCTCTTATAGGTGATTGTTTAACATAAAATATAGTTAACTACTGAAAAGTGGTTAAATTTAGATCAAATTGCATTTTCAGAATGTGTTTAAAAGTTGACTCAATTTTTTCTGCTTTTCTCTGCAGTACAGCTTGCCTGCATTTCAAAGACCTAACTAACTGGTGTTCAGTAACTTTCCTAGAGATATGACCTTGCTTCAGATTCGATAGTGACCTCTCCCCTCACCTGGACAGGAATGATGTATGTCTAGAGGGAGATGTTTATCTTGCAGTTTTTTCTAAGGATCATTGGATCTGGGGATCTGGCAGGGCAGTGTTGGAAACAAGATCTATATCCTATGCAGTTCTTACTGAGAATGTCCTTGTTAAACCTTCCAGTGATGTCTCCTGTTCATCTAAGGCACTTATCTGATCACACGTCAATGAATCTCTTTGAGCAAAGTTGTTACCTAAATAGGTAGAACCTACTTTCTTATTCCTAGGGAAGGAAAAAAGGATATTATATGCTTCTTAGACTCTTGTTTTACTTCTCATTAAAATTCTAGCAGTGTTAGTGTGGGACAGTGTAGAGAAGCTACCAGCAGTTTGTCATTTATTCTTAATCAGCTCTATTCATTGGATGTGACTTAATTTTGTTGAACAGGACCAGCCTGTCTGCAGTTGTTTTTCAACTGCCTTTAACCCCTCTGGAGCTGTTTTGTTAGTGATACTGAGAACTTGAGAGAAGACTCACCCAACAGAGTAAGAGTGGAGAAGTGCAGCAATGATTATGATATCAATGTTATAATTCTTTCCCACTAATGCAAGATAGTACCTAATAAGGTTCATGGATCAGTGTGAAGTTATTTAAAAGGTCAAACTAGGTAATTTGGTGGTGAATTCATAGCTAGAGCATGAGGTTCTCAAGACCTGAAACATTAAGATGTTAGGTTGGGGTTTTTTAGCATTCTTCATTGTAGGCTAGTTCTGACTGCATTAGGGTAAGATGACTAGAATTCTAGTTCAAGACTTACAGATCTGTAGCTGAGCATGGAAGAAGCAGCAGCTTCTCTCCCTCTCAAATATTGATGTACCTTGATACTATGAAGGCCAAGAAATAGGTCAAAGACTGCTAAAATACTGAAATACTAGTAAATGCAATGCATAACTGTTTCTACTAAGACACCCTGAGCAGTTCAGATTGCTGCTATTAACATGTTAATAGCATTAGTAAAAGCCCACAATGGGCTTTGCACCTATTGCTACCAGAAGCACAAGGGTTTATGATTTAAGTACCCTGTGCATTCATCCAGTGGTTCAAGGTGGAACAGTCTTTTCATGCATTTAGATCCACTGGAAGTAACCCTGTACAACACACTGAAATGCTTGGAATATTGCTTAATTTTCTGCCATTTGCTAATTTAATTGAAATTATTAAATATTTTGTCCTGCTTGCGGAGAGTGCAGTGTTTGCTGCTTGATATACAAAAAAAGCTTTTTTATAATTCAAGGAAGATAAACTTGAGGTAGTAAGTTTCACCCAGTGGTGTCAGGAGTGGAATGTATGGCCATGGCTGCCTAATGTAGGGCTGTGATTTTTTTTCTCCTGTCTGTTACTGACTTTACTTTCTTTACGAATCCTTGGACTTTTCCTTTATTTCTTCTTTTTTGTGTGTGTGTTTCCTCCAGTGAATTCCATGTTCTTAGCATAAAATATTGTCAGCAGCCAAAGCCTGAATGGAGGGGCAACCTCTAAAACAAGAAGAAATGTTTTTGCTGTTGGTGGTTTTGGTTTGACTTGGTTTGTGTTTTTTGACAAATAGCTTATTACAAATT
Organism: Astur gentilis; assembly: GCF_929443795.1. NCBI lineage: Eukaryota > Metazoa > Chordata > Aves > Accipitriformes > Accipitridae > Astur > Astur gentilis. Next base: position 13,291,092 of record NC_064902.1, on the reverse strand, counting down.
GGTATTGATATATCTGTGAGCAGATAGTACATGAAGGCCCTGTTATAGCCAAAACAAAGAGCGCAGGAAGATTTGTAGTGACTGCACATTGCAGATTAACCCAGATGCTGCAACAATGATGTGAAGGGTAAGTGGACATAGGATTTGTTGTACCAGATCTGATGACAGGTCTGGTTGATTTGTTTGTTTCCAAATGTGACAGTTCGTTATGTCTCCTAAGAAGGCAAAAGCATCCCCTCATAATGCACTCGTTCCCTTTATATAGAGTGCTATATGGGAGAGGGGTGTTTCATTTCTATATCTGTGGTTTCTGACCTTTTTCTTACTGTTACAAGAGTGTTGCTGGCTCCACCCTGTTCCTTTTGTTTTGTATTTTGTCCCCTTCTCATACGCCCCCAAATACTAGTATTGCTTCCTTTTCCCCTACAGCCAGTCGCATTTCTCCTTGCAGGTAGTGGCTCTGTTCCCTTACCTGGCCCAAGGGGCTGTTTCTTCTTTCTCCTTGCAACGTAAAGAATCTAAACTAATGAACTAGGTTGGATCCAGCTGATTTCATCCAATTTGGCCCTGCATGGAACAAGCAAAAGTTGGCAGGCTTTGATAGTTGGATGCCATGCTTGTTAGCATTACATTTAGCATGTCTGTAAAGCTGCTGATTTAGAATTAGTCCAGTTGATAACCATTATGTTTTTATATTGGAAGTGTGTACAGATGTTATTAATGGGTGTTACCTGCACAGTTTATGATTGAAATATCCTCAGTGCTTGTGATTTTTCTCATAAAGGCCATATTACAAATGAATTGGAGTTAGTATTTTCAGAGCTCGACTCACAATTTTTCAAATGCAGAAGAGCCAAGGGCCTGAGGATCTAGGGTAGCAGAACTTGTACTGTACATTGTCCCATATTGGCCTACGTTACTTATCATGAAAGCATTACACCTGACATAAAGCTACTATCTAGTACCAATATACAGGGACAGTTTCCTGGATCAAAATTCTCTTTTAAGACTCAGACCTGTGCATTTGAAAGTGGTACATCATAATGTTTCTCATCACTAAGCTGCAAGACAAAAGAACGATGGCAATATTTATCATGTAATTAATGTGTGAAGAATGAAGACTGACTCTTAGAGGTACAGTTTTCTGAATAGAAGTACACATGTAAGGTAGCTTGTACAGGACCCCGAAGAGTAAGTGCAACTATAATGTAGAGTTGCAAGGGTAAGTCTCTGTAACACACTGGCTTGATTTTAAGTATGGAGACCGACACAAGCTGACTTCTATCTTAGTTCTGAGCACTTGTAGGTATGGCATCTTCCACCTACCTGTCATGCATTTCTATTTTCATACCTTGCATACCACAAATCAACTGTGTGTAAAGGAGCAGGTTTAGGACTTGTTAAGTATTTTTTTAGACCTTATTAGATCTCAAACCAGTAAAATTTCATGTATATATTGTGGGAATTAAGCACCTGCAAGTACCTACATGTAAGATTTTGCAGGAGTGGGTTTTGATCAGTTATTGAATTAACATGCCATTTACAAAAATTAACTGTACTCAGTTTGTGTTTCTAATCTGTACATGTCATACCAAATGTACTTTTTTTTTTGGTGAATTGCTCAGTAGAAAAATAGCGTGTATCATGGTTGCCTTATTAGCTACTTTCTCCATTAGCTTTTCTCCATTTGCCTGACTGTTCAAACACTATCGAAGCAAGAACCTGATGTTTGGAATGTTTCTGGTTTATTAACTTAAGAATTAATGTGCATGTGGTTTGAGGTTTGCATGGTTTAAAATGTTAAAAATAGATCCCAAACCTCACATCAATATAAGTGTCTGAGTATTTTTAATTGAAGTTTTAGTACAAAAAAAGGAAGTGCTACAACACATAACAACACACTAACTTTTTGAGGTCTGGGGGACTTGAGGGAGCACATCATGTGAATTATATCAACTCAAAGACAGCTTACATTAGGCAGCATGGAAAAATTATGAGACATGGTAAATGCTACAGAGAAAATTTAATCTTCACAGCAGTAAGCCACTCTCGGAAGAGCAGTGCACAAAGGTTGTGCATAGGTATGTTTTCCTTCTTAGTTGATTGCCAAGAGCAGAAGCTGGAGAGCCATTTGTAGCAATACATTGGTACATTGGAGTTAGGGCTTAGCAATCACAATGGCCATTTGATGAACTACTTTGATGGTTTAAGGGTCCTCATTGCCAGAATGATCGTGTATTCATGGATACACGTGCTCCACAGCTGTTACAGAGAGCTACTTTGACCTCCAGCAATCCTGAGTTTGCTGCTATCTGTGAAAAGTTATATGTGTATCTGCTTCAAACTATCACCTGCCCTATTATAAATCTCCCACAGCTTTCCAGGCTTCTTTTCTTGTGGGCAAGGCTTTTATTTCATCCTTATGCAGGATTTCCAAGTGGTACATCATTGCTACCATTTGGTATGTGGTTGCTACTGCTTGTGAGACAACATGTCTGTTTGGGTGCTGCAGGGTTGTTCACATGGCCATTTTAAAGACAGGTCCTGTTTTAGAGGTATTAACACTGTCCAGTCACATTGGGCAAATGCATCCTTTTTTCTGTGTTAGTATTCTTTGTACTACTGTGCCACCTAAGACACCCAGTCACAGAGAGGATCACAAGATATGTGATATTGTACACAGGCCTATAAAACAATTATTTTTTGTATACCATACAAATAAGGAATACCATACCTTCTATGTTAGTTCTTTTAATCTACTATGTATGACCTTGTTTGCTTGTTCTGAGGAATATGCAACAGCTTCTATTAGGAAGACATCTGTCATCTTGCACTGTCTCATGCTGTCTTCATTTCAGGTACCAGTACACAAGAAAATAACTGTTCCTTTCCAAAGTCTCTTGGTGATCAATTTAAACTTCCTCATCTCTTCTTTAATCAACAGCTGTTGTAACTTAATCTATGCAGTTCATTTCTATTTAGATACTTATTTTCAGATGGGCTGCCTGGATTGTAGCACTGCAGCACAGTGATTGCACATGGTAGCTCTGTGTGAGTTGGAACTTTATACTTTTATTTTTCTTCTCTGTGAACTCAGAGATACCTGTTTAGTAGAAGTAGTGATACCAATAAAAAGTCAACTTGCAGTGTTGACTCACACTAATGTGCTTTTATTTTTCACTTTCAAATCAAATTCCAGACTTATGGGATACCTGCTACTCTGTAGAGTAAAACCATTAAACACGAGCTAGTAGTTGGGACAAAATGTGCACTGTTTCTAACTAATGAAGGGAATGAAGTCGACTTAGCTATACAGGTACCAGCCAGTAAATTAGAGATTCAAAAACAATGGGAAATTAGAAGGGAGAGAAGAAATCAGCTGAATATTTTGGGGTTCCCCCACTCTACTTGCTTTACACTTTTCTCTAAAGTGTGTGTATATGTCACCTACTTTTGAGATACCTGAAATGTGTGATATATTGATGACTATCTTGTTTGCATACAACACTGTTTGCATTTGGTAGTCATTAATCACTGTATTATAGTAGGCCCCAAGAGAACACACCAGGGTATCAATATTCTTATTACAAATAGTATTTCTACTAGTAGTAGCTAGAAATGCTTGTAAATGACCGTGTTAAAAAATAATTTTCATCCACAGAAAGGGACTATGCAGATGTTTACCCTCCCCACAAAAATCACCCATCTGGCTCAAAAAGTGGAATATGGGAGTTTGTTTTAATATGGTAGTGACAATAAACCAAAATGGAATATGAACATCATTAAATAAGATTGCCTGCAGGTAAAATGGCCTCTGTTGAAAAGCATGTTCCTTAGCTTAGTTCTAAACCTACACTTGATTTTTCATTTATTCTGAGAGGCCCTCTGAGAACAGACTGTAAATTCACATACACATCTTTATTTTTAGTGATATTTGAAAGAGAACTAGTCAATCTTTTTGTTGTGAGACGATTTCTGGAGACATTAAAGAAAGCTGTTGCTATGCTCTTAATTTCTGTAAGCTGACATTTCAAATTAAGCCAGATTCCTTGGTTAAAAAGTGTTTTATTGCATTAATTAAATGGCTTGTTAGAGATGCCACGTTGTTGGATACCGCTTTAGGTAACAACAAATAAATAATGGAAGTGAAAGAGGGAAAGCAATGGCAATGGAGGATGGGAGACTTCCTGAAAAGGGGGGGAGGAAGACATGTTTATGCACTGTGGGGGAAAAAAGTGGGGCTTTTATTTTGAAAATACCTGCCTGTCATCCATTTCCAAATGAGCTGAGGATTTTTCTGCTATTCAACAATATGAAGTAAAAAGGAAAACAACAACAAATAGAATGAAAGAAGCTGGTTTTTCAGGTTCCCCGTGATAAAGAGAACAAACTGATGGCCTAAGTTGTAGACTGGGACTTCCATCATTCTGCATTATTATTAGGTTTTTCTGGATACTCCATGTGCCAGTCACAGTGCTAAATGAAGACATCTCCTCTTTCCGGAGCACATTAAAAAATTATAGACGTGGAATAGAACTATGCATAAGTAGCATGTGTGCATGTGTTTTTCTCTGTAACCCCCTGAAAGACTAGACTGACTCATTACAATTTCTGCTTTACTTGAAAAGGGAATGTGCTCCAACCAGCTTCATTTGATTGTGAGCCCTTAAACAGGGGACGCAGGTCTTAAACTACAATTTCCTGAAAATATTGTGTTAGGGAATGATTTAAATAGCTACCTCTTAATTACTATAGGGTAGGGTAAAATCGATTGAGAAAGAATGCTTTTGTAGAACAGAACTGTTTTTACCTAGAGTGCAGGTGTTACCGCTCCTGTACTTCTGTGGAGGGAAAAATAATCCTCAGGCACAATGGGAAGGAAGCCTAACCTCAATATCTTAACCTGAAGTGTGACCAAGAGAAATAAAGCAGAATGAAAGCACCAAGTGCAATCAAATGCCAATGGTCTTGAGCACAGTTTGAATAGCCAAGTTACTCTCACAGGAGCTATAGCTACTTCATTTAATATACAGTCCAGCCAATCCATTTACCTCCTGCTTCTGCCTTACAGCTTTTGTAGTGTTACAATCTCAACACTAGAGCAGCTGCTAGTTCCTCACATGTTTTGGCTCTTTCCTAGCCTTAAGGCTTTTCACTGGTAATCACTGTGAAACCTTTGTGGTGTTACAGGCTAATGTACTACAGCAAAGAGCAAAATGACCTTAAAGAGCAAGGATTGGATTTGGAATCAAGTTTGAGCCAAGGTGGTTTCTGCAGCAGACCTCAGCAGTAAGCATTGATGATAGCCATGTACATCTATAAAGGACCTTGTCCTAAGATAAGTCACATATTAGTTTGTTTCTGTTCAGCAATGGGATAATACTGCCTTCTAGAAAGCAACCTGTTATATTGGAATAATTGCAGTCTGATGTTAAATCAATCTGAGCTCTTTTAAATAAGTATTATTTGACATGCTTGTTTAGTATTATGCCACTTATAAAGCTGAAAGAAATTGCTGCCTGTTAGTGGTCACTTACAAAGAAAACCACACCCAAGTAATGAATGCATTATGTAAGCAGCTTATGGATATTAATATCAGGCTCTGACCTGAAGTATGGAAATGCTAATCCATAACTTTAATTTTGCCTTATAAAATGATTCTCTGGGTGTGTGGAATCAGGCTCAAATTAAGAACTTTGTAACCTATGTATGATGCACTAGACACTTTTGTATGATAAGGCTGTGCATTTTTGAAAAAAGTAGTCATGTCCCAAGTTTCCTGTCTAAGCACGTGAAAGGAGAAAGGATGGTAAATCTGCTTTCTTCACTTCAGCTAGGAGCATGTTGAATGGAAATGCATGAACTAACAACACCTTTCACTGCAGTGTTACTAAAAGGCAAAGTTCAGCAAGTTCCGAAGCAGAAATTACTTGCACCCAGTTCGAAGAATATCTGATACTTGTTTTCCCAAATATGCTTTCCAGGGTTTCACCAGGCTGTTCATGTTCACAAGGAGTTTGTTGGACCTAGAGTCTTCCTGGCCTGCTATAAGATAGTCAGTACCTAGTTTAAAAAAAAAAAAAAAAAAGGAAAGACTTCAGTCAGTAAATAGAAGAAAAAAACTAAATGTAGAATTTCTCTATTTCATGAGGATCTGGCATGTAGCATCTTAGCCAGCTTCATACAGTTTATGCACGTGCCATCTTATATGTATACATATTTTCATGTGCATATTGTTAGTGTTGACTCCTGGGCACACAGGTTCAATATGATCATGCTCAGGAATTAAAACTACAAATTGAGGTAGTTCCAGTGGCCACACCACTGGAATACAAATTTAACACTTCCATGTACAGATGACCAGGTTTGAGTCTGATCTGTTGCTGGGAAGCAACTGCTCATGCTTATATAGAAAGGAGGGTAAGGGTGGGTGTAAAAGCCTCAAGAAGAGAGAAAAAGTAAGGTTTCCACCATGAGTCAGGGCATACTGTGATCTTGGGGAAGGGGTTCCATCAAGCAGTATGTTGAAATCTGCAGAACTACAGTGACTAGAACCTGTCCATAGCTTTAATTTATATCAAGAAGCAATGGTGTAACATCTGCATCTCTAGCATCTGAATGTCCTGTGATATTTTCCTTATTCAAATATCTGTGTGGGGATCAGATGTACTCTCATTGTATTTAAGCAATATGTTTTATTCATTTCTGATTAAGGGCTCCCACAGTTTCACAGGGAGTGCTAGTAAATAATTAATTATGCACAACTGTGCCACTGGAGTTTAAGTAAAGGGAAACACCTTATTCATTTGGACTACATTAATCCAAAAAATTTATATGTGAATTCAAGAACTATCCCAAAAAAAAGGAGCTCAGGGTCCATATTACACTTCAATGCAAATTCAGATGCAGTGTTCCACTTGATACAGATAATGGAAGACAAAATTTGTTTCTGAGACAGTACAGGTCATTTTGTCGTAACAGGAAAAATTCATACCAAGTTTGATTTGACACAGCCTTTCCTAAAACAGCTGTCTCCTGTGTGTGGCTAATTTCAACTGAGAACTTGTCTTAAAGGTTAGATTAAACCTTACATTTTAAGTGAAGCATAAGGAATTCCTTTCACTCAGTGGATATGTTTCTAATGTACTCAGAAGAAAAAAAAGGGGTAGTTTTTCTATCAGGTGCTGCTTTTAGAATTATGACAAGTCACCATTTTCTGTAGTGAATGGTTGCATAATGATTGCCGGCATATACCACCGATCACTCTAATGACAGCTAACGTCTTTGTCTTATTGGGATTTGATCCCAGGACATGGTCCCAAAGACTCAAAACTTCCAGTGCTATGAAGAAAAGCTGCGAGCAGTCAAGATCTGTCAGATTTAGACACCTAGCATCTACTTGGGCACTTAGGGACATGGTTTAGTGGTGGACTTGGCAGGGTTAGGTTTACAGCTGGACTTGATCTTAAAGGTCTTTTCCGACTTAAATGATTCTATGATTCTACTTGAAAAAATAGAGTCCAGGCTCAAATTTGCAGGATTCTGACATTTACCTACAGCTTTTAGCTGTTGTTCAAGTAAACATACTTCTGTCTGTGGTCCACTAATTTGTATTGTAGGAGAGGCAGCAGTAGGGAAGGCTGAATTGAGGAATGTATCTGCTCAGGCACTGATAACATTACTCAGCACTAGCATGGGGAGCTTTGCAGTCTACAGTGCGATGTTTCTGCCTGCAGCAGAGCTGGGGAGAAAGTTGATGCTTTGCACTACCCTACTTCACTGCTGCAGGGAGATTCCCATAATTAAAAGTGAAGAAACATCAATCATTCTGATAGAATGTGATCAGTGAGCAAACCTAGAGACCTATCCTAAACTGGTTATAAAAAGAGGGGCTTTATTTATTTAAAAAAAATTTTTCTAATTGTTAAAGATTTTCATGTCTGTCTTGGTTTGAAATTAAATTCATTTGGTTTTATGGTCTCCACCCATGAATGGTTTCCAATATGCTGCAGGTTGTCAGCTTTAGGCTTTGATAGAACAAACAATTGAATGCACTAGAATTTACAGTAGAAGGAAGAAGGAAGACTTACTTTTCATTATTTGAAAACATTACAAAGGCATAGAAGAAGTTAGGTTCCCTCCACTTTCCAAAATTTTCATAATAATGTCTAGTTTTTCCAAAAAGAAGTAAAGCATGATGTGAGAAAAAACTCTTTGGAGATAAAAATACAGGGATTTATTTTTTTTTCTCACACACACTCTTCTAGTCATAAATATTCTGGAAGATCAAATAAAGTCACTGAAAGTAAAACATTTCCAGGAGGTTTGGGCTTTTTGGTAAAACTTTGTTCTCTGATAAGAAAATGCCTTTTTACTGCAGCTAGTGACTCCCTCATTGGTGTGGATGAATTAAAGGACTCTGCCCCAGAAAGACTGGTGGGAAGTGTTGAGTAGCCATAGCTAATGTTCATAATGAATTGTCACCACTGTTTACATAGTAAGGAAAATACCTGGTAAGCACTTTATCCTTACCAGGATTGAGAATGGGACATGTACATCCCCTGTTGGTCCAGGATTCTGGGTAAATGCTTCTGTTGCTCCGAGCAATTTTCACTTTGCCTGATTTCAGGACCTTCTTCACTTTCACAACAACTTCTGCGTGGGTCCCTTTGTCATGAGCTGATAGTATTCTTGCTTTTATCACTGCCAGAAAACATATCAAGATAGAGACCAACAATGAATTTCTAAATGAATTTTGGTTTATGCCGCTAAAATGTAGAATTTTAACACCTTGAAAGAAGACATGAAAAAATACTGCAGTTGTACAGAAAGTGTATTCCAATGCTTGTCCACTTCAGTCATGGTTCTTCTAAATAAATACGGGGAAGAAAAACTAGATTTTTTTCTATAGAAGTAGTTAACTGATCTTTTCACCATGTTATTTAGCAACTACTTTTTAATGGGCTGATGTCAAATGGTTGGAAATCATAGGAAAGCACTTGAATATATACATAGGAAAGGTGGAAAAAACAGATCAGTAGCTAATAGTCTGATTTTAAGTGCACTGATACTAGGCTTTATACTTTGCAGTTTGAAAACTTGTGCTGGCCTCTCAAAAATTTTGTCCTGTGGGAAGGGACTGCCTGCTCTACAGGAAGGAACTCAGGAAGTTTCCCATCAGATTGCAGGCATATCACATGGCTAAAATTCCATGATTGCACAATAAACCAGAAAAAGCATTTTTGTTTTGTGGCCCAACATCTGGTTGCCATGATAAATTTCTGTTCCTTTAATTTAATAGGATCCCATAACTTTTTGGCAGGGTAGTCTCATCTAGATCAGCCCCACAAGCCTGCTTTGTTGTGTCATGACACAAGCACATCAAACCTTTGGATCCCAGAGCTTTCCTTTCTTGCTTCACGTGATGGTGTGAACCACGTGTTCGTAAACAACAGTATTAAATACATTCTTGGTAAACAAGCATGGCCATTTGAACCTGCATAATAGGTCCAAAGCCAATGGCAGTTTAGATGCAAGGTTTTTATCATTTATTCTTGATGCAGAGGCCAACCATTCCACTGAGTTACAATTCTTTCACTCCTGCTGCTGTAGAGGGAAGCTGACTGGGTGGAAAGGAGACACCACGGAGCCTTGCATAAAAAATGCTATTCGGTTCTGATCAGAACTTGGGACATGTCACTACGCAAAAAAGGCAGAAGAAATCCACCTCTTATTTCATGACTTAGGCAGTCCTGTCATTTTTCATAGCTATCAGCTAATAACATGCATAGTGAGAACATTGTGAAATTACCATACCTTGAGGGCATGTTACCCACTTACCATAAGCATATTTCATTTGGCAGAAGTCAGTGACACTTCCAAGCACCTTTTCTTTGCACACACACTTCTCTAGCAGGGGAACCACATAACACAAAGGGTTGGAAAAGAGCCAGGACATGAGAGAGAAAAGAAAAGCAAATGGTACTCGGTTATAAAGTTATATGTATATAGCCCCCATAATCTGGATAGACCTTAAGAGTAAGTTTGAGAGCGAGCTCAGTTATTTGGAAATCTGTTTCTTGTTAGATGACACAATAATTGTTCTGATATCTGATCAGTACTGTCAAGTAAAATGCAGCCCTTGTGGGGTCTTTTGTACAGTTAATAAACTGATACTAATAAAGAGATTTGTAAGAATCAGATCCAGGTGTAAATCATGTAAGTAATAATACCCCTGTTTGATCCCATAAGCTAAGAAATGCTGATCCTTGCTGGTATTAAGGTAATATCCTGCTCAGAAAAATCAAGGTATGCAATAGGTGGCACTATTACCTCTGGGTCTTACAAAGCCATTGATGCTCATAAGTGCTGACCTTCATACGTGACAAGCAAAACTGAGAACTAATTAAGTATTAAAGGCTCCACCTTATTCTATAAGACTACTTATTTTGTAACTTTAGCTGGATACAGTATGCTTTACTTTCCTGAGCTGTTGTGCCCTGAGGAGTATCTTAACTCTTAAGCTTGCATTCCACCCCAGAGGTAGTGCATTTCAGCGATGGCTGACATGATGTTTTTACAGATAGCATTTGAAGTTCTGAACAGCAACTGAATGCTTGAGGAGTTGTGTAAAATCATAAGCGTTATGACTATAATTATGACAACAAAAGGAGAGTATTTTTCCACACAATCATATTCCTGACTTACCAATTTCCAAAACCAAAGTTGGATAGTACAGTTGGTTTAGAAAATAACAATGTAAGTGTAATGCTAACCTATATACTTCAGATTAGCAGATGTTGCCAGCAGATGGGGGACAAACATGCTAGAGATGAGTGGGAGAATTTAAGTCAGGGTGGAGAGAAGAAAGAATTAGCACTGAGTGCAGTTACTAAATATTCCCAGACTCTGGGCTGTACCTGGATGCCTTAGTGCAGAAAATCCCTGCTCATGGTCATTCCATTTCCACTCCTCTTCACTCTCGTTGGTTGGTGTTTGCACAAGGTCAGGGATTCGTCCCCCAATGGGGATGTTGAAGAATGGCTCATTGTCATAGCTGGGGGGACACATAAAACAGAAGACTTGGTTAGGGCATGAGTTGGGTGGGAAGCAGGTATTTGTAGCGTGTGGCTCTATCCAGACAGATGAGCTTGCTTTCTGCAGGTTGGGAGTGCAAATAAGAGCAAGACTTCATGCCATATAGACATCACAAGATCTAGACTTTTATTTAGGCCCTACCACTGCTGACTTAGCATTTTTAAAGTAACTATGTATTGGGCCTTTTTTGCTTTTATTTGTTTTTACTGAATTAAGTAACTCAAAGTTAGTGACCGTTTGTTGATGTCACTAGGAACTGAGGACAACTGCAGGACCCATAAAACTGCAGACATTCAGCAAATCACAGGATTTCTATACTGATTAATAAATGTTTGGAGTACAGATACCTGCCCTCTAGAAACAAGAGGGAGACGTTGTAATTCCTTTTTACCCTGGGCACAGATGAGAGGCAAGCTCTCTAGATTCTTCCATCTATTTCCAAGGCAAACAGGTGTATTTAAAGATGCTGTACGTATTTCCACGGGGTTGTGGAATTGCCTATTATTACTGCAAAAAGTCATAATTTCAAGATTGCCTTGGATAATACAATAGACTTACTTAAAAGTGTGCCAGCCACCAAATGGAATCCAAGAAACCTTTTATGATTTACAGCCACCTTTTCAAATGATTGTGCACCCTCCAGCATCCTCCAATTACTGTCATTGCTGAAGTATTTCAGTTAATCTTTGTTTCATTTCACAGAATCCCATCTCAAAGTGAACCCAAAGGAGGGCTTCTTTACCCATTGAAACAGTTTCCAGTATGCTGGTCGCAGTCTCTGGCACAGTCACAAGGGCGACAGCCATTTTCTCCAAAGCCCCAGTAGCCCATGAGACATCTATCGCAGTTGGGGCCCGCCACACCTGGCTTGCAGTAGCAGAATCCCGTCTTGGGGTGGCATCGCCAGCTTCTGCTGAAAGTTGCGTTGGCTGAACCCATTGGCTGGCAGGCGCAAGCTATGGAGATAGGGCAAGAGGTGACTGAGATTATGTGCCCAGGGGTCATCTGGTTAAGTGACATTTTTGCAAGGCTGATAAACTCGTGCCCTCTTGGTTATGCTCAGTAGTTTTAAGTCAGAACTGGTAAACATTGCATTGTCAGCCTACATTTGCAATATTATTTGTGTTTCCTTTTAACTCATTAAGCACAGCAAAACAAATACAACTGGGACTTATTTATGTGTGAAAGTCAGTTCTTCTCTACTACATAAATCTTGACTATACAGGGTTTTGAAGCAGTGGCAGGAAGCCTCCACTGTGTGTTTATTTTATAGGGACTTACAGGTGATTCGCTTTTAAAGTGTTTTGCAAAAAGATTCACTCGCATGGACAAGGTAAAAAATTATAGCTATTGCCTTGCCTACGTTGTCTTTCTTGTGAACACAGAGATCACAAAACTACTGTTTCCTCTGGGGCTAGATGCGGCTTATGCAGGTGGTTCAGATGACCTGAAACATTTTTTCGATTTCTACCTCTAAAGAGTCCACAAATTTCCTTCAGTGTGAGCTCTAAGGGACACATCTCACCATGCAGTACGGTATGTGTGTAAGGAAGCTGATGAAATTTTTTGTATGAATACATGAGCAGATTTGTTCTAAGGCAGGCAGACAGAATGAAAGAAGATCTCTAAACTCACTAGACATATTTTACATGTAGCTGGAGATGAGCAAATAGGAGGAAAAAAAACCCAGATCTTTCTAATGCTATTGCCAGTTTGACACCAGCCTGCCAACTCAAGGCAAATTGGCAGTAAAACAGATAGTACAGCTCCTATGGGCAACTCTGCCTTCACAGACAATAAATTGTCATAATCCCACACCACCAGTACATTCCCAATGTGACAGCATTAGGGAGTGAGGTGAAAAGTGATATACATATAGTGGTGCAAAGCCAACACAGTTGACTTCTCTCCAATCAGGGCAGAGGCTAGCTGAGATGGTCAAGCCTTGTGCCAACAGCTCTGCAGAGGTAAAATACAGGCAACAAACATACCCACTTTTTTCTGATATTCAAACAAGTTTGATTAAAATGAGAGCTGAAGTGAACTCTAGGCCTTCATATTTCAGTTCTTTTTTGTATTAACAAAGCAGCATGCCCTGGCTTTTGCTTGTAGCAGAGACTGACAAGGAAATACATCACTACTACATCCATCCGGAAGAGGGCAGAAATAAAAATCTTGTGGTGAAGACCAGCTTTAACAGAGATTTTCAGTTAAATGTTGGACACCCAAGGTGTTTAGATAGCTTGGATCAGGGGCCAGCCTTTTGGGTGCTTATCTGAACCAAACATGATCTCCAAAGCTTTTGAAGTTTGCCCATCATTGCTTCTAATCAAACTACTTTTCTTCATGAGCTCACAGATAAGAGACCAGATGAACACTCTGATTCCACACATCATTTTCCAAGGGGAAGGGGCAAGTATATGACTATAAAGGGTGTTAAGTGTAGCAGGGACAAAATCACTTTCATCTGCAACCTCATAGTTGGTGCTCAAGAAAAGAAAATATCTTTTGAAAATAGTACGAGAAAAAGAGTGAGCAATTTTGTTTAAAGGGCATTTCTCTTATGATCTGCTTATAACATAGTTGTTTTTTTTTACCATGCCCTGTGTTCTTTATGCCAATATTTTTAATAATATTATTACACTCTGCTGTAGACAGATCTCAGTCCGTTGTTTTCAAGGGACACTAGCACAATAGCCTAAGGACAGAAAATAAGCGTGCTGTCATGGGCAATGTACTCAACACAATGAGCTGGTTGGCGCATGGCAGCAGGCTCGCCTGTTTGCCACAAAGCAGTCTTGACTTTGGGAGCAAACCCAGGGATTTTGCTGTCAGTTTTGGAGAGCAGGTGTAACAATGAAGTGCTCATTAGCACTGACAGTTTCAAAGGCAAGTTCTGATTTGTTGCTGCTCAACTTGAATTATTTTTGCCCAGATTTTTGCAGGGCTGACTACATCACCCTAAAAGAGGAGACACTTAGTTCCGTCTGTCACTGAAAAAAATGGGTGTCATAGGTTTGAGGATAAGGAGAGGAAACACACACTTCCTTTACTGCAGACAGGTCTGAGCCACAAGAAGTAAGAGGTTGCCAACATCTAGGTTGGCTTGAATCCAGGTTTCTGATTTCACTGTAATCTCTGTATGTAGGATCTACCTGTGGAGTTTTCACCTTAGATTTCTTACATTTCTGCAACTTCTGGGTCCATCTTTATTCCCATCTTGTTTTCAGGTTTCATCAGTTAGGGTCACATAACAGATGGGTAAATCATTAGCATCATTAGACTGCCTATCACCAACTGAGACTAGATCCTGATTCAGGAAGATGAGACCTTCTCCCATCCTATCCCTAAGGGAAAGTATTACAGTATAGTGACGGACAGCATTGGCAGAAGCTGATGAGGACGTAGGGAAAAAGTGTTTTGTTTTTCTCATTTTGGGGCTGTGGTTCAGGAAAACTAATGTTACCAAATGAACTGTGGGGCATATTCCCCAATTAGAAACTGGGCCAGCTTCTGGTGGATCAGAGAGCAAGCTGAATCAATAAATGTACAACACTTTCAGATGAGTTATACAAGTGGCTTGTGAACGCTTTACTCAGTCTGTGTTTATTTAGCATTTCAGCTTGGGTGTGTACATTGTCTGGCTTCCAGAGTATTATGGCCAAAATCCCAGTTGTGCATCTAAGGTAACTCCCAAAATAAGAGCCCACATGTCACATGCTGAAGGGGCAGCTGTTGATGACTGGGTTTTATCTGTTTAATAGTACCACAGATTTGCAGATAAACCTCACAATTAAAGAAAGATAAAGGCAAGTTTCCAAAACCTCACCCTTTTATATTTCCCAATATTTGACAACACAGCATCTTTCCCTGCTGATTTTTGCTTCTTTTCTCTTGGCAAAATCTAGTTTTCTCTCCATTCGCCTCCCTGTCTAACAAAACACCAGCCGACATGACAATGGCTTTGTTTGTCAAAGGCATCATCAATTATGTTAGGGACGGTGTGCAGACAGTTCTGGTTCAGAGAAGGCTGGTTTATTTGGGTTCTCCCCTTGACAGAGTGTAATGAAAAATTTCATCATTGTACTTTAGAATTGGCTATCAGTCACGAAGTGTCACAAAGCATCCTCTTGCCTTTTAGTCTCACTCCTATACTAAGTTTGTTTTGTCAGAAACTACTGTAAAAAGGAGGAGACAAGGAATAATGAAAAATGAATAATTCATACAGCAGTCTCCACTCAAGTCCTCGGTAAATCTGTCTGCCCTCAGCACAGCTGTCTTTCCCATGAAATTAGACACAGATGTAAAATATAATATTGGTTGTAACAATATGGTCCCAACTTACAGGAAAATAGTAAGTGCTCCAAGTAATTCAGTGGACTTTGAGGTATCTTGCCTTAAACTTCTGTCTAATAATACTGCATAAGATATAGCTATGAGCAGACTCTGGGTATTTGATGAAAAACAGGCAAAATGAAAAAAATCAGACAAAGCCTTTTGAATCTGAAATACATACATGTGCATCTTCAGAGCATATGACCAAATCAGGGCAATTTTTAAAGCATGTCACATGTGGGGATTGACTCAGCCAATGATGTTTCTTAAATGAAGGAAATAAGATAGACAGCTGTGTGTGTGGTCAGGGCTGATTAAGACAGACTTTGAACCAAGATGTGATCAGGCTTTTGTGATACTACAATTAAAAGTTCACTCCCTCTGCTCAGAAGTAAAAGGATGAGAAGCAGAGCTTTTCAGAGTGTGTGTGTGCGTGCATGTGCATCTGGGCACATTTTCATTTTCAGCCCTTGTGCTTAGAGTAAAACAGCTTGTTTTCCTGGAGACTCTTTTTAATGGGTCTACATGCCTGCATTATTTTTTAAGCTAAGCAAAGGGTGAGTACAAAAGATGGTGCCATTTCAGAAGGATCCCTTAAGCCTCCAAATAAGCCACAGGAAAGAGCCAAGGATACAGCAGCTTTTCTAACCATTGGTTAGGAAACGATTAGGCTTCCGAGTCAAAGCTCCCATACAAGTCTATATCCAAACTGCTTAATCCTCTGTTGTCACCCCCAATAACAGGCAGGTGTGTGCCTTGCTCTGGGGCTTTTTTCATGCCTTCCTTTTTTTTTTAACCTAGATCTAAGCAGTGTCAAAACAAGGCTCTGCACACAACCTGGCTCTCATTCATCCCCAGCTGCTAGGAACAGGAGAAGCAAAGGGATCAGAGGCAGGCTACCTCTGCAGACAGAAAGGAATAGCAGATTCACACTTACATGTCAAATTTCAACAGATTATTTTTTTTTTCCAAGGGAATGTCTTTGCAGTCTCACATCGGAAGGTCAGCAAAGGGTGGTTTGGATAGTGCCAGGACATCCAATTGTTATACAACTTTTTTTTCCTAGCAGTGATTAAGAGAGAATGCTGTTCATTATTATGACTAATGCTTAAAGACTCTTTCTGGGCCTGGGCAGTGTCCTGTTAACTTTCTGGGAGCCTGAGGGGGATGTCACAGCTGAACCTAGACTTTGCTCTGGATGGCAGAGCACTCTTCAAGCGTGCTTTCTCAAAGGGATTAGCACAGCATTTCATTCAGCTTTTTCATCAGATTTCCTTTCCCAGCTCAGTATCTACTGTACACAAGGGTCAAGTTTTGATCTCCCATTGAGGGGGGGGGGGTTTCCCCCTCTGAGTTCAAAATGGGAAGCTGAGGACCAGGTTGCTCTCACCAAAACCGTCCATTCAGTCTGCTGTTTGCAGTTTATTACTGCTTTTCAGCACTTGCCCAGTGGGTGGGTTTTTCATTTAGTGTTGTTAGTCTGGCACGGTTTGCGTGGTTTTCTCAAAGTGAGATGATGCCTTGGAATTGGTACATTTAAATCCTCACAAACATGCTAATCCAGAGGTGGCAGCTCTTCAATTTATGATCAGCAGGCTGCAGTATGACAGAAATGTACCTGGTGGACTAATTGTCTCATTTCTTACATATTTAGTACTGCTCAAAACACTGTTTTTTTACTGAGTAACCAGAGTTGGGTTTAGGGTCACATAACCTGAACAATTTACTCAGACCACACCAAATTAATAGCAATGCAATGTTTGCAACCTGAAGGATGGGCAAGAGGGCCTCTATCTTACGTCCTGCATGAGGCCTTTCAGTTTCAAATCAGCTCTAGGCTGATAGGAGCTGATGATGGTCCTGGAGGTGAAATCTTCCCTCTATCAAACTGAGTCTGTTCTAACCAAAACAACTTTGCCTGACTGAACTGGTGTTTCTGGTTTTGCTGTCACTGATATAACCAAAGTAGTGAAATGTTCCCTGAAAATTCTCTGCAGAGGTACAGTATAACATGAAGCGCACACTTATACACTGCCTGCAAACCACATGGGGAAGTGTTTGGGGATCAGTTCTTCCATCATATGAAACACTACCTTATTAAGGTAATTTGTCAAATGTCATTGTGGGAATTCTCCTCCTCACCCTTGATAAAAAGAGAAAAGGCACAGACTAACCACCGTCCTCCCAGGTTTCTCTTAACTCTGTAGTTATATCTGCAGTGTCCCTTCTGTGTCCACACAAGCATCGTGCACACATCAGTCTGCTGCAAAAGCTGAGGCTCTCTAGAGTTAGCTGCAATACCCTTTCCTTGTATCTTGATATGGCAAGCATTCATGCATGCCTCTACATGCCTGTGAAAGGTCCCATTGTCTTGCATCATGTACAGATCGGGTCACGCTTACCTATTTGCAATAATGCTGTATCAAACCAATTAGATTCATCTCAACCAACAGAAACACCAGTGCAGGCTAGTGATCCAGAATACCTCTTACGTCAAGGAAGAGAAATGGATATCCTCTAGAGGGCAATTCAGCTCATCTATCTCAGGCATTTACATTAGACTTAATAAATCATTCCCTAGAGGTCTCACTGTTTCTCCACTGACTGTACAGGGAGTCCAGAAAAGACATATAACTTTCAGGTGGCTAAAGCAGGATGGTAGCTAATCTAGGCCTGAGTGTGCAAGTCAGAGTGGAGCCTTCTGCCGGCAACAGCATGTTCCCAGGTGAAAAGGAACATTATTGTGCTTGACTGGCATGATAGGAATAAAGCTCTTCTAACGAGGTAAATTTCTGAACAGTTTTTCTTTTGCTATGCAGAGTATTGGCAGGAGGTACTGAGAGGCCTGTAACCAGACCAGACAAAAGAGGCAGAAGTAGAGTCAAGGTCTGATTTCATCCAGGCAGACTGTTCCAGGGTTTCCACACAGATAGTCTGTATTTTCAAACAATGTTTTTTCCTCTCCACTGCTCTCCAGTGCTCCTTGACTTTAGCAGTTATCTAATATTACACATGATGTTGGTTACTACACCATCACCCTGCTGTTAAATACAAGAGTTCATACACAGATTCTTTCAGGTACTATGAGATTGAAAACTAATCTTTTGGCACAACAATTTATTCTAATGACAATATTTCCCTGTAGCAAATCTTCTCAGAGTAGAAACAGGACTAGAAAGAGGCCACTATAGAACACTATGGAATACAGAGCGAGTTAGATAAGCTCAGCCCCCTCCCTGTCTGCTGATCAGTGTTCTGTGATGAATGTTGTGAAATCGAAAAGAAGGGGTCTGCGGAAGCAGTCTGTGCTGGCAGGATGTGTTGCGCACAGAAAGTTTCAGCAATATCGCAGGCCATACAGTCCTAGGGAGAGGAGTGTTTGTAACCTGAGTGTTTAAGAGGAATCTTGATGAAGAACATCAAAGTGTCAGAAAAGCTTCAAAAGCACATGATGCCAGTGGGCATGAGTATAGATGACAGAGGATGAAATTCTCTGTGCTGGCAACTGATGTCTGAGCTATGGGGAAGGAAAACTATCCAAAGGAAGAAATGAAATTATGTATATTGTTGGAAATAGCAACCTCCCAAATAGATGCCAGATGGAATCAGATGTGCAAAGCCTGGCAGGATACTCAGGAAATGTTTACACTAAGTAAGGGAGATCTGGGCTACGTTCCAGACTGGCTGGGTGCAAACTACCTTGATCCAGAGGTTGTACACCCTCTTGTGTACAACCATTAGTGCCTCTATGCCCGAGTTACTTCCTAACACATCCTGCTGAAGTGTTAATGAGGCAATTAATTTTGGCAGAGCACCCCATAATACAGCTGTAGAATCCAGAGATAAGTCTGAGTGAGCTCTGATCTATTTGTTCCCAAGTGGATATGTGTGGTCTCATGCTTCCTACACCTCCTACAGCCATTATTATATATATTTAGGTGCACAGATGTTGCACAATCAAATGGAATTTAACAATAGCTTACATATAGGCACACACAGTCTTGAGAGATGCAGAAAAAAACCAGCTAAATGAAATGTGCCTCAAGAAAAAAGGAACCATAGTATTTTAAATGCAAGCACAAGAAGAAGGTACCTTTCCCCAGAATGCAATGCATTTGGGGAACTGTAGCGGTTACCACAAAATAAATGTGTGATACCAGGGGGAGAAATAGACACAGAAAATCAGGAGGATGACCTTTGATCAGACAACTGTAGTTTAGGAAAAAAATACAAAGGAAGGGTAGTAATACTCATGAGTTACTTCTATAGGAGTTATTGATTGCTTTCTTTTAATCATTCTTTTAATGATTCTTCCACCATTCATTTGTCTTCACTGCATGTTACAGTAGTCACTCACGTTTGCAGACCTCTGCAGAAGACATGGGTTTCCCTCTATCTCGGTAATATCCTGGTTTGCACCTTTGACACCGATGTCCCTCTGTGTTATGCTTGCAGTTGTCGCAGACTCCACCACTGCGCTTTCCTGATGCCAGCCAAACACTCAGATCAAAATGGCAGCTGTCAGCGTGGTTGTGACAGCGACACTCTGGTGGGAAACAAGAGAATGTATTTCAGGCTTATATAATAGACACAACAATACTATTCAAATGTTATTATTTTCCTACTGTGAATCATGGAGGAAATATCTGAATGTAACACATTACATCTGCGTGCAATTCTTGATTTTCATAAAAACTAGAAATTGCAACACAGAGTAAGAGTCCCAGCAGGGTCTGAGAATCTTGGGTGGTTGTGAGCTCTGTGGTATTCTTACAGTAAATCAGACCAATCTGATGGTATCATAAGCCCCACACAAAACCCTGGAACGCTAAAACATGGGACAGAGCTACATGAAGAACAGATTTCTGCTTTGTAAATTCCACTTCCCAATAGCCCAAATGGATCAGCTACAGTAAAACAACATGCATACTGAAGTTTTGCATCAATGACCAGCAACTTATCCCCAGTTGCTGTAATGGCACCATTAGTGTAAACTGACAGAAGTCTTTGTTGGGGAACTTTGCCTGCTGGCACAGCAAGTGCTCATCCTGAAAGCCTGGATCAGTAAACTCCCTCCCACTTACTTCTGCATTCATTTGGTGCCCCTGTTTTTCCATCTCCTGGCTTCCAAGGCTGATCATTGTATAGCGGTGCACATTTCTCACAGTGGTCCCCTGCCGTGTTGTGTCTACACACACACTTCCCATGGACCTGTCAGGAGAAAGAGAATACATTCAAATAGCTACAAGCAAGAACATGGTGGAGTGCCCAACAGGCTCATGAGGAGGTGGGACTTCTGCACAACTCCTGCACAGCTGGCTGGTGCTCTCAGGAAACCACAGAGCCTGGAGCTTAAATGTGTAGCTTTATCTCTTCACACAGTCACTAATGATGTAGACTTTTCTCCGTCTTCCAGTTTAAATGCATGTGGCAACAACTTCTTTTTAACTCTCCAGTTGGCTATTTCACTACTAAATTGATGAACAGCTTCTAGACTATTTAAATTGGGTAAGCTGACACAGCTTATTTTGATTTACAAGTTCAGGGTAAGAGCTTGCAAAGACCCTAAGCAGGCAATCACCTCCAGGCAGTGTCAAATACACTCTTGGCTGGCAGAGTTGAGTCACAGGAACGCACAATCTAACTGAGGATGTTGGACCCTGTCTTACCTGACATTAACAGTGGTCTGGAAGAGAGAGTAAATATAAGGCAATGAAATCACCATGAATTATTAAATTATAAATTGTTAGAAGAATAAGCAAGTAATCCTGGACCTCCTAGCACAGTTAAAAATGTAGGAAAAATATTAAACCTGGAAAAATACCAACCAGTATACCCACAGAAAAACAATCCAATCCACACATTCTGTGAGAGGAAGGCATTGATGTTTGAAGAGACTTGGGTACAGCAGGCACCAACCTGCCAACTTAAATATAAATATATATATGTATGCGTGTGTGAAATAGGTTAGCAGAAAAGGGTCAGTAAAATTTTGGGCTGTGTAACTAAGAGCACTGTAACTCCAGGTGCATAGGGAATTGTACCTGCAATGCTGTGTTCAGTTTTGAACATCTTATCACCAGATAAATGAGAAATTGGAAGACGTTCAACAAAAATGAGCAAAAGCTGGCATGGTTGAAGAACGGGGCTGATCTACAAGCACTAAGTATAAACCCACCTGAGCTAGGACGTAACAGTTTACAAAACATTTGAGGGGGAAATAAAGAAAGAAGTGGAAAAAGTCATGACTAAAACTGGCTGAATAGTAGAGTCCTCTCTGTGATTATTTGCTTGAAAAATTACTTGAAAAAAAGAACTTGCTTCCTCTGTATTTTTGCCTTCATTGGAACACAATAATGATTTTTAATCATGGAAATATTCTAATGTATGTCAGTTTTGGAATCAAGTATTCACACCAGAAGCCTGACCTTGGAAACTAAGCTAGTCCAGCCTTCAAACAGAAAGTTACTATTGAAACTGGTTCTGTTCTCAAGTCATTTCACACACCAGGAATATAATAGCCAGTTCCACTATAGACTGATTTGGTGCACAAGATTCCGTAATAGCAAGCCACATCCAAGAAGTACTTTACAGGAGGGTTTTTATGTTGTGGGGTTTTGTGTGGTTTTTTTTAATTAAGCAATAGGATTCCAATATCTGTTTGCAATGTCTCAGAGAAAAGGTTTCCCGGAGAAATTATTTGAGGAAATATCCAGCATAGAGAGTGGAAGAAAAGGAAAGGTGGTACCATAGTTCATGTTCTACACTCATCACAAGAGAAGCTGCTAATTAGTGGTATGTGTTTCACATGCAAGGAGACACTTGCACTAGAGCAGGAAAGGCACAGAAATGAGGGACTGGATCCTTCTGCCATGCGCTGGTGAGGATTTCAAGCTCTGTAACCACAGTCACAGTTCTGGCCCACTGCACGTTACACAAAAAGCAGAGGCTGAAATTTTAGTTTGACTGGGGTGTGAATTGAATCTAATCCTTTAATCTCACTACTAATGTGAGTTATGTTTCTCCATAGTCTTTCCTGAAAGTCAGACTCTCCCTTTGCAGTCCCCCCCTTCCCCCATCTCACGTAGCAGGTAGCTCGGGATCAAGAGAGAAATGTTCAAAAGAGCAGTTACGTGAATGCGCTCCCCTGCCCCCCAGCTCATGTCCCTGCAGTAATTTGCTCTCCGCTCCCCTGATTTCTAATCCTCCCAGACCAGATATGTCATGTAGCTAGCAAAGGGGATAGGCTGCAGCTGATGCCATTGCCCCTCTACGGCCAGCTGGCATATTTGCTGCTGCACAGAGCGGTTGGCTGCCTCCTCACGGAAGACTGAGCACAGACTTCAGGGTATGCATTTCTGTCAGAGCTCAGCACCAGTAAACCTCAGGAGGATACAGCATATAGCACATTATGTGATGCCTCTCCAGACCTTTGTACAAGAAAGTCATCCATGCTCAAAGCACTAAATAGGATGACAAATTACAGAGACAAAGACAAAAATACTAATAAGCAACGCTGTCGGGCTTCTCCCTGCTTGAGTTTGGCTCTTTAGGCTTATAAGTTCCCCTCTGTGGACACAGTGACTGCTTTTCAGAACCAATAGAACACAGAAAAGGACCAGGAGTGAGAAAAGATAAAAATGAGCCTGACCCAGAACCGTAGATTTTAACATCCCCAAACTTCAGACACTATCTAAACTTCACAGCTCATTCCAAAATGGATCAGAACCAAAATTTTGGATCCAGTCACTTCTTGGGAAAATGCCAGTGTATTTCAATGCAAAATTTGTCAGTTGGCCAATTGGGTTTTTTAGAAATACATACACAAACTGTGCATTCAGTATAGAAAAAAAATTACATGAAAGAAATGCTGAGATTGTACAGTTGGGAAATGGCAGAATTAAACCATGCAATCTTGTTTTAGCCTTGAATGACATGATCAAATATTCATTATTCCATGGGACCCTGTGCATACAGTGCACAGCACAGATGGTGTGAACACTCATGAACAGTTATTCAGAAAGTAAACAGGAAAATTCAGTGAGAAAGGAAGAGTCCTGTTGCTCTTTGGAGGTAAGTAGATGTGTTAGTTTGCTCATTGCCCACTGGTTTGTTGCAAACTGTAGTTTGTGGAGGTTATCTAGGAATGGCATGTTGTGAGTAGGACAGAAGCATAAAGGAAGCTTCCTGCCTGTGATCCCTGCTATTGAACAGTTTACCAAATATGTGTGGAAGGATGACTGGCTTGGACAAAAGGGTTGAAAAGCCAAACAGCCACGGGAGCCACTGAGCAGGCAGAAGTAAACAGCAGAGCTGGCATGGAACTTTTTTTTTAGAAAGTGTTGGATCTGAGGACTAACCTTTTTTGTATAGGTTTAAGAACAAGGGAAAGAGAATTGATCGGTATTGGGGCAGAAGTAAAGCATAACAGAACACAAGTCTGCCATGCGTGTTATCTGTGGATGGGCATCTCATGGAAGATTTATTTTTTTTCCATGGGGAGTAGTCTCATAGACAGCATTCATAGGTGAAACCAGCTAAGGAAGAGAGTGCAAGATAAGGTGACAAGTATAGAAAGGAGTTGGGTAGAAGAGAGCAGACAAACAGCTCAAGTGGAACACACACAAGAAAGGTGATTCATGGATTTAAGTGGCCATTGCAGAAAGACTGGTTAATGTGGGAGAAACAGAGTTGTGGAAGAGACCTGTTATACTTAAGTA
This sequence comes from Astur gentilis, assembly GCF_929443795.1. NCBI lineage: Eukaryota > Metazoa > Chordata > Aves > Accipitriformes > Accipitridae > Astur > Astur gentilis. The sequence continues at coordinate 13,266,940 of NC_064902.1, read as the reverse complement.
TGATGTAAAATAAGGGTAGGTGAGATGGCTGCAAGTAACCAGACAAACAATTTGTTCTGTTAGAGAGGAAGAGATAAGAGAGGTAGCCAGAGACCAAAGTCCAGGAAGGAACAAGAATGAAATACAGGAAGCTGTCAGATAAAATAGGAAATGGGATATCTGCTTAGGGAAGGGAGAATGTGAGAGTCACACTCAACACCAACATGAAGAGAGCAGGCATGTCCCCGACTTGTTATTCACTGCTGAAGTAAGTCCACACCTCTCACAAAAATGGGTCCAGAAAAAATAGAAGGTTGTGCTCTCTACCAAATACAAGACCTCAGGATGCACTGGATCTCACTGCAACACAAAGATGGTCAGGCCATGGTAGAGAAAACAGACAAAGAAGTACATATTCAAGGGGACTACTCTGATGTTTTTCTATGCCCTAGAAAGCAGAGTCAGAGTTACAACAAGATAATGGTGATTAAGGAGATGATTGTCAGGGAGCAGCAAGGACCAGTTGCTCTTTAAGGGTTGAAGAGCTATAAGCTGGGGGTTACTATGTCACAGGCTGTGCCCTTACTGAGGGGGCACCATCCTGAGCACAGTGGGTGGAGCAGGGAGCTAGTACCACAGTCCATTGACAGCCCCAGACGCAGCAAGGGGATGGACCAGGGGCAATTCAGGAGCAGCAAGAGACAGGCCCAGAAACAAGCTCACAAGATGGGTTCAAAGTCCATGCAGGAAGCAGAATGAGAGAAGGTACAACACATGTGAGGGGATGCACCGGGAGGGAGGCTACCTACAGCATAGGCCCAAGGTCCATCAGGAGGCAGGGATACAGACAGACACATCTACAGCACAGCTCAACCAGGGACTGATAGTCCAGGGCTGAGCTTAAATGGAGCCCCCAGGCCAATGGACAGAGAGTGTGGGTAGGAGTCCCAGGTGAGGCTGGTCAGGGCTGATAAAGTCCTTTTAGCGCCTTCAGGACCTTGATAATAGTACTTTGCTTGCCACTGGATTAATGTCATTGGAAGCTTTAGGATATCCGACTACTAGGCGGCATCTGAGAAAAAAAAATGCTTTAGCTTTCTAGATTTGGAGGTGGCAATCCAGGTGGAGGGAGCTCGAAAGCAAGGTGTGAGAAACAGAGGCTTACATGAGATTCATGCCATCAGTTAGGAAATCTAGCCAGTTTTCAGCTAAAGCCCAATTAGTTTATGACACAGATTTATATGAATACATATAAATGTATTGGTACAGCAGGAGAAAGGCTGAGATCCAGGAGATTCCTGTCTCACATCTCTCATATTTAATTTTATCCCCAATGTTCAATATGTGATGCTGCATCACTCAACATATACTGATCCTTAGATACAAAAGTATCTAGGCCTCTGTGGGCTTTTCCACAGTGCTCATTGCTGCAATAGTTGAGTACTTCAGAAATATTATGGGATTTACTTTTATGACACCTCCCTTCATCTGCTTCTCCTCATTGCTGTGATAACTCTAGTTGTCTCCAAGGATCTTTCCCATTCATTGGAGCATCATTGTATTGAGAGTTCAGTTGCTCTGACAAGTTTCTTTGAAAGTGGATGGTACCTTTCAAAGTTATTGTGGGAAATGGATCAGAGAAATAGATGCACTGGCAGGCAGGCAACTGTGTCATCATATAAACCTCCCTATTCCATAAAACCAGTCTGAAGTTCTATGTGCACAACCTGCAATAGTTCGTATTCTTGCAGTCCTGCTTTCTGAGTGCGTTCAGCCAGAGTTACTCATGTCACTAATGCATGCTATGAGCTTTGAAAGATGAAAACTGTTGCTTTAAATACTGATATTCTGGCTGCATCAATCTTCCAGTTTTCTAATCAGCCTTTGCAAAGGGTAGAAGTTTGTAGGGTGACATACTTGCAGTTAGAGGATATTATTAGTCCAGGGAAAGAACAAAAATGTTATCCTATACTCTCAATCACCATCATATTGGTTTTAATAGCCACTTGAAAGCAAACTCTGCTTTTGTGTTTTGGTATAGCAGCTATGTTTTCAGCCTGTGGTTTCATGATGTAAAGTCTTTGAGGGCAATCTTGATTTGAGACATTTCTGCTTTCCTTACTACTTCTTTCTATGTTATCACCTTCTGCATCATGCCCTGAGCCATGTGTAAATTGGGCTGTGAAACTAAACTATTTAAAAAAAAAAGTTAAACCCATTTTTTTTTTTCCTTGGCACTAGTATTTTTAATCTGGATTAATTCCCTCATCTGCCTCACAGTACAGTCATGCTGTTACAAGCCTGGTATTGCTGCCAAAGGCTTTGATTTGTACATCTACCACCTGAGCAGCTTTGAATCAGGACACAGAGGAGGTTATAGCTTCATGGATTTTAATGCCAGGATGATCAGGTCCAATCATTTAGCTTGACCTGCTATACTAAGCCATGAATTTCATCCAGTAGTTCTTCCGTGGAGCTCAGTAACTTCTGGCTGATTTGTAGCAAAGAGAGTAGAACTATATCCTGCTTTCATACGATGGTTCCAAGAAATTACATGATACTTATTCACCTTTGACTTTGCTTCACCTGAATTCTGATCCACAGCTGAGAAAGCAAGTGGAAATTTTCCATCTGTTTGTCCCACAATTTTTTGATTTTTTAAACTTTGTTCAGCTTTGTATAATACCTGAAGCTCTTGCTTTCTCTCTGCACATTTAGTTTCTTCTATCTTTTGTCATTTCAGTAAATGTTGTGGTTGTTGCTCTTTCTCCTGGGCTATTCTCCATCTATTTGGGGGCTTTTTTCCTACTGAATGAAGGTTAAATTTGGAAGCCTTCCAGAACAGAGCAACTGTTGCTGATTCAGAGAAAATGTTTGTCTTTGGGCTCTGTATTCACTTTGTAAGGTCGCCAGAGAAATTTTGGATACAGCAGTTTGCAATGACACCAGAGGCTAGTCCCTTACCTGCTTTTAGTAAAATGACTCTTTCTGGGTCATTTTGAGTGGTTAAGTACAAAACTGTGTCTGCTATTCTGCTTTGTTTCTCTTACAGTTCAGATGGGCTCTGTTGTCTCTCCAAATGAAGAGATGTATCCATGCAGATTTATAATAAATCCTTCAATATCAGTTCCTGACAAGAGCACATAGGACTTTTAAGAGTCCAAATTAAAAATTTCCTTCAACTTTTTCAAATTAGCAAGGACCTAAAAGAATGGGTGGCTTGGGAGTAAGTCCCAGGTTACAGTGCCTGCTGTGGTTAGATTGACAGTTCAAATTCTTGCTCTAATCAGGAGTGAGAAAAGCCATTATTTTCCTATGCGACTTGCTCATTTCTGGGAAAAGGTCTAATAAGTGTATGTGTCTAAAAACTAGTACACATATGGGTGTTTTCTGAGGGAACTGAATTTCTGGCTTATACTTGGTCACTTTGGTAAATTAAGTCTGAGGGAACTTGGCAAGGATAACTAGAACTGGGACACTTGTGGCAGGGCCACCTGAGCCCATACAGCTTTTGGTCTCCACAGCAGTAAGTGAATGAGCTGCCGCTGCTTCCAAATTCACTGAATAGGTAATGGTGAAGAAAAATCAGTGATAGTGTTTAGTTGAATATTCAGACTGGCATCACTAGGACCTTTTTGAACAGTAACAAAAGAACAGGATAAATAGACTGGAAGAGGTACAAAATTCATGCTTCACATGAGGGAATATAACTGAACCTGTGACAGGTTCAAGACACATCTCCATCCTCTGCCTGAATTCACCTCCATCAGTCTTTACATACATGCCTGGCTGTGCCTTAGCCCACATTTCTCATTGCTTTCTTATTGTTTTCTTTCTGAACCCAGCTTGACTTTTATTCATTTTTGGGCTAAGCTGTCCTCTTATTTTTACCTACAGTGCCAACAACTCCATTATCAATCTGTAACAAACTGCATACAAGTAGCAGCTGTCATGCTGAAATGCAGCCCCTGAGTTACAGCAGGTCACCAGGTCTTGGTGAGTGTCTTAAGAATGGAGGAAACAGGAGCAAGGCTCAGTATTTTAATAGGTGAATACTTGAATCACAGCGTAACGAGTAAATACCACCATTCAAATGTCCTGAAAGTGAATGGCACTAGTGAGTTTGGTCTTGTTCAAGGCTTTGTTTCTGATGCCACTGAACAGTCTGCCCTGACTGCCAGCCTTTGCTGTAAAAAGACCTAGAATTAGTTTTCAGGGGAGGAAGAAATGGGAGAAGCTCTAGATTCTGATACCTGGATGACAATTTGTGGATTTACAAGTCAGGCATAATGGGTTAGCACACTGTGGACAGTTCAGAGAAGTTTGAACATGACCTGTTCATTCAACAGGCAAAATAATTCTGTCATTTACTTTGTAATAAGTCTGGCTAACTCCAGCAACTGTCTTGACTTAGGTGCGTTTCTACTGGTTAATCCACAGTGGCTCTAGGGATGTGTGATTGAAAATCCGCTCCCAAAGTGGGCCTGTGAGCTCTTCTCTGAATTTTTACCTTAGTATGGAGTGAAGTTGGCAGCATGCATAGCTCCCATTCAATTGAAACTATGCTGAGTAATGGAATAGATGAAGCCAAGAGAAAACTGGTTTTCTGCAACTTCTCTGCAGATGGCTGCAGTTTGGAGAGTGGGGGAAGGGAAGGGCTGAAAAAGGTGCAGGACTAACCAAATTTGTATGGAATCTAGGAATGGAGAAAAAGGGTGAGAAAGTCCATGATTTAGCAGAAAAATTGTGCACAGCAAGGAAAGGATTCTAAACGCCTAAAGGGTGCAAAGCTAATCCCCAGGAATTCCAGCACAGTGAGTGAACCAAAGCAAGTAAATATATGTAGGATTTTAAAACTTTTGCACTAAGTAATATAGAATTTGTTTATAATCCTGTGCAAAATTTCTCCATATTTTGTGTACACCTGCTGCCAAATAGTTAAAATGCAAACTCCATACACCCACCAGGTACAACTCTAGAAAGATTTGCTTAAGTTACTGGGAGATTTACTGGGGATGACTGAACTGGCTGAAAGGCCTTGAAAACCCTTGGTAAAAGACTGAAAACTTTTGTTCTAGTAACAGGTAGGTGAGCTGAGGTCAGAAACAGCCTGGCAGTCTATTCAGTCTCAAGGGAGCTTAAAAACACAAGGACTTAATGTATGAGGTGAAACACAGCAGCTCCTATAATTGTCACATCACAGCAACTTCCTGGTGTTGGTGGCTGTGTCAAATTCAGCTTAGAACAGTACATATTGCATGGAGCTTAAAAAAAAGAACCTCAGAATATGCTGTACTATGTGACATCAGAGAGGTATTGGTAGCAAGTTGCGGCTGATAGCTGTGAGGTGAAGGAATTATTTCTTTCTTTTAGACAGACACACACAGACTTTTGTAGCTTTAATGTGAAAAGCAATCCTTAAAAGAACTATAATTATTTTACCAGCTTATTTTACCAGCCCTAAAATATATTTACAAGTGTTTCCAATCAAATGTTTCTACTAGCAGGGTTATTATGGTTCTTTCACAGAGATGAAAGTAGCAGAGAACATCACTTAGGTGATTAAAACAACAAAAACCACTATTAATGACAGCAATTAATCAATAAAATTAAAGTATGTTTAAATAGCTCACCCATAACTGTTGCTTTTAAGAAAAGCTGTGTTTAAAGGCTAATAATGTCAGATAGGAAATTGTTTGCTACCCCATGCCACAAAACAAGAGGCGGTTTCCTACAAGTAAGATGAGTGTCTGCATGGGTGGATCTACACTGAGCCTTGATTCAGGAAAGCATTTAGGCATGTGTTTAAACAGGATTCCTGAATAGGCATGTTTTTCTGATTTGGACTCCAGTAGTAGTAAAAGACGTTTCCACAACAATAATCAAATGTAGGAAAAACTTGTTGACTTTATAATTGCAGAATTCCTGCTGACTGAACCACTATATGGGTCACACCATCAAAATTGTGGTTATTCTCTAAACCATAGATACTCAAAACATCATGCTGATGGTGTGGATGCCAGATACTCTGGCTGCAAACCACAGGTTCTCAGTAGAGCTCATGGAGAACCTGCATGGATATCAAGTTAAACACACTGGTTATGACCATAAGAGGGTAGAAGCACAGCCCCCAGCCCCTATGCGCAACAAGCAAACTAAAGAAGCAGTATGCTATGGTATATTGTCAGGGTACACCAAAGTAGCCAAATTAGCCATCTTTCATAAGATGAAATAGCACTCACAGACTAATTGAATTTCAGAGCTCAACAGAAGGCAGGGTATGTCCCCTCTAAAAGGGAGCGTGTTGGCCGCAGCAGGTGGATGACTCTGCACAGCAGCACAAAAGTTCTCCTGCTCTTGCCTGCACTACAGTGGGCAGTGCTGAGTGGAAAGGCAGGGGGTGGGCAGAACACTAAACCATCTAGGAATGGTCCCTGGAACCATTTTAGACCTAACATTACCTGAACCTTACCTGAATGTCAGTTCAGAACTAGGTGAACTACTGCTTACATGTGTCCCTGCTATTCCAGCTGAAATGGCTGTAATACAAAGTAGTGCTGATTCTGTTGGGAGGGGAGGACAATCTTGTTAAAGTCTGTCTAGTGTCAAAGGGTCAGCAAAACCAGAAATGTTCACAAAAACTGTGGAGAGGAACCCAGATTGTACAAATCTGTACTGAACAGGACTCTGAAACCTTTAAGATCTTTTCATCAGGAGTACTACTACAGGTTTTGTGCAGTTCTAGGAGGTACTTGATGTAGCATCTGAGTCAAAACTATAAGAAACCTAATCAGAATGAATAGATATTTTGAAAGGGAGCAACCCAGACACCACCCCAGAGGTGTGCTTGAATTTGAAGGATAGAACATATCTAAAATAAAGGGGGAATATGTACCATATTTTGCCTTGGATTCAATTTTTTAACAACTCAGAAGGACAGGGGTGTTGATTTGGGGGTTGGCCAAGAACCAACTCCTGGCAGTAATGGAGGCACTACTTTAATGGGCCAGCCTGCCTCACAGTCATTGTGAAACAGAAAGAGAAGCATGGGATATATAAGAAAGCTCTTTTTTAGATTTATTTAGGTTTTCTTCAGTTAAGGTTTCTGGTGAGTTTTGTGAAAATGTGATAAAATAGGATCTTCTGGATGTGATCTACAAGACAAGTCTGAATATCCTTTTCCAACTTTTATCTAAGTAATTGTTTGAAAACTTAACTGTCATTTAGAGTCACAGTTTTGAAGCACATCTTGCCCTAGGAAACTAGGAACTCACTAAAACTATCCACTAAAATTAAAGAGAACCTTTCCATGATGCTCCCCTGTCACCTTCTTTGTCATCTCTGAACACAAATATCTGAAACTTTCTCATCCACCTGAATGTTCCCACAAGGATTCCTGTGAAATGCTTTGGTCCACTGTGGGTAGCAAAGGTGACAGCAACACCACTTTCTTTTCATGTAGTTCATGTAATACTTTTTGCTCTGTAATTTGTAGGAACTTCTTCTATGTTTTCAGATCATTATGAACAGAGCTTGAAGTCCATATTAAATTTTAAATTTTAATTTTTGGAAAAAAATCAGCACAGGGATCTATTTCTAGAATTTATTCTGACATGATCTAGGAGCTCTTGTAATTTTTATTTTTTTTTAACATTCCTGACTCTGCTCACATAGTTGATGTACACAGAGTAACTTTTTCTTAAACAAAACCTACTCTGAGTTGCCAACTACAACAGAGAGCACCTCCTGCCTCTATTGAGTGCTGGACATCATACAGACTGGCACAGCTTGGATCAGATAATGTGAAAATTTAGCTGGGGATTATCAGTAGAACTGCACAAGATATTTGAAGAGGAGGTAATATTTGCAAGGGATAAGACAGCCAAGTCACCTAGAAAATTGCTGTAGAAAAACAAGTTTTACCTTATGTAACCTCCATTATGCCAAACAAGGAATCTTACTTAGGACCAGATCCTGTTCCCTTTGAAATAAGTGGAAAACTTTCCATTTGCTTCATTGTGGAGGATCAGACCTACAGGGAGTCTAGTTCATCCCTGTAAACAGGATAAAGAAGCAAAAGAAACATCCAAGGCAACTTGTAAGAATTTCCTGGCAGTGTAGGTACCAATAATTAACAAGTGAAAAAACCCTACTGCTTTATACAAAAACATTTTAATTTCCTCTGTCCATACTTACTTCTCATGGACTAGAAAGAAAACTGTGAAATGTTTGGCAAACAGAAAGGACTTTGGTCTAGGTTCTGTGTTCTGTCCATGTGTGCTTTCTGCTTTGTAAACTTTGTTCTGGAAACACCCCTGGACTCAGCTAAAATGTGTTGTCAAAGCAGATCCCAAACCTGACAGCTCTTACTAACTTTGCTGGAGCTTAATAAAGAAATAATTTACTGTAGAGCAACACATAACTTTGTACATCCTGCAACAGCAATACAGGATTACATTCCATTGCATCCAATGGTAGAAGAAGACTAGGTGTATTCAGGTGGCCAAGACCTGGCAGTTGTTTCCCTTATAACGTCATAAAAATGCCCTCCATTTAAAAGAAACTGTTTGTCTGTAGTTTCTGCAACAAAATGCAATCTCAATGATTTCCCTCACTGACAAAGGAACTACTTGTAAGAGTTTGAATAATACAGGCCATGAAATTCAGAAAGGAGAATTTTGTCCTTAGCTATCATAAGAAGCTATTTAAGTTGGGTATGACATCTCTGTGTCTCTTTTTTTTGGTCTGAGGAAAGGAAATAGAAAACAAGAAAACATCATTGTCAATAGCAACAAACCCCAAATTCAAGATATGTTTGTCCAGAAGTTTCTTGCCTATTGTTTACAGCTCCCATCTTCATTTCTCAAAGTTTTCCTCCTGTCTGACATGATATTCTCAGTAGTTAATAAGGGAAGTGTGATCTAGATAAATTGTGTTGGGGTGGGTGCATGGCTTGTTCAAAAAAAAAAAAAAAAAGGCACATTGAAAGAGTAATTGTTACTCGTTTGCTGCCAAAAGAAGAAGTCAAAGGACACTTCCATTGGATCCTATGGAAGTCTATTTTCAACCTTGCTGTACTCAGTATTTTCACAAATGACTTATGACCGGAGAGAATATGCATGAAACTATCTAGGATTTCAAGCTATGAGGAATGATGTACCACTTGGAGGTTGGTCTTAAAATTTGCAGCGTTCTTGTATCCATTCATTTCTACGACACTGTGGCATCTGTAATGTTACTTCCCATAGAGCTGTGTTTCCTATTGGCAGCCTCAGTGGAGAAGCCAGAAGCTGAATGGGTTCTCATGACTGAACTGACAGATCCACAGATAAATTGATCATTGACAGACCATCTAGTAGTCATAGATCTTCTAGTCCCTCCAAAATGGTGTTGAAAAGCGTTGGTTCAAAAGCGTCAAGAAATTTGCTTTAGTGTTCTCCATTATTTAGCCTCCAAATAGTATCAGTCCAGCAGTGTTAGAAGTATTACAAATGGAGCAGTTTTCTTTCAAGAGTAAGAAGAGCAGACTTACAAGTTAGCATAATTATGACTCTTCCAAGACCTAAGTGCAGACTGATCTCAGGTTTTGGGCCTATCCCATGGCAAATAATTACAGTTGTTTTCTACATGGACTTGCTTTTGTTTTTGTTAACCACAGAAAATAAATACATTGTAGGAGGAATCTGAACTCTTAAGAGACTGAAACTCCTATTACTTAAGCCTTTCTGTGGAGCTCTGTATTTTTCCAGCATTTTATTTAACTACTTGACAGCAGCCCAGGAAACTTGAAGCTGCTCTGCCTTCATGCTGTGATATCACCCACACTAGCCACATTAAAAACTCTGTGTCTTGAGACTTGCTCTACCCATGTGTTCATTAAATATTAGATGCAGCCAATGGAGTGATTCAGATTATTTCTGGACATGCAATGTTTGTTTCTAACAGCTCTTTTCCCCATCCTGTTTTAATCACCATGTGACTGAAAGTAGAGCACCTTCCCTGTCTCTGCCAAGAAATTGCAAGATGACAAATATTTTTGTTGCAATGTAGTTTGGCTGATATGAAATGTATCATTGATGTTCACCACTCAACAACAAAGGCCTTTTCCTTCTGCATGTACGCAAGGAGATTACCATATTGTAAGATGCAAAGTTATACACTTATATAAACTCCCTCATGCTAGCTATGTAAATGAAATCCTGAGATCTGTAGCTATGTGAACTCTCCCTTCACCACTCCAATATCATCATTAGATAAAAAGTAGAAGGATCCAGGAACCTGGCTCTTCCAGGAGTGGATTTTCATTGTGTATTTGAGAAAGAGCTAGGGTGTAATGACTAAAGCACAGAAAAGAGGAGCAAAATAGCATGATCATCTTTAGTCCAGACTTGTATGACCTGGGAGTAGAGTTAAATTTTGACCACCTAAGGATTCACACTCCTCTGGTTAGTACAAAAAAACCCAAAACTAAGGAAGGATACGGAAACCTTCCAATCACATCTGCAGGATGAGGATCAACTGCTCTCCACAATCATTGTGGGAGAGGAGACAGTAAGGAATCACCTTAATTTGCAGCAGAGATTATTTAGGCAGGCACTAAAGAAGAGCTTTCAAAATGTCAAAATGGGAACAACTACTGAGGGTTGCTATTGAATCTCCTTCTTCAGAGATTTTCAAAAACTAGTTCAACAAGCATTCACTAGTGAATGGCTTAGATATGCTTGATCATACCTTTATCGGAGAACTCAGACCAGCTCACTTACGGTCTTTTCCAGCCCTCATCTGGGATTCTAGAGGTAGTTAAGGCTCTGAAAGGCTTTTCTCACTTTTCTCACTGCCGCATTTGAATCCCTGCTTAGGCAAAGACTTGCTAATATCTGTGCCTGTGTTAATGATGTGATGCATCCACCCTCTCGTCTCCTGGGTCATGAGTCACTCATGAAGTGCATTTCATCAAAACTATTTCACCTTCTGCCCCCTGAAGTCATTGATGGGACAAAAAGATTCTGTTCCTGTGTGACTAGTGGAAAAAAAATCCAGTCATAGTTTACAATGGTTATGCCAGTAATATAACAATATTGTGTTTTCCTTTTCTGATGGGCAGAGTGTTTATTCTTCTACCAGCTGTATTCATTTAGCATGTTATTCATCTATTTGGTTTCACTATATGTATATTTAACAGTTTGCAATAGGGAGGATGCAATCTTTAAACAGCTTTTCTCCACACAGTTATGTATTAAGTGAGTCTATATTTATAGGTAACTGAATCTGATAGTATCACCCAGTGCTAGAATACTGTAGCTGAGTCTTAGATTTATACCACAGATGGAACTGATTCAGAAATGATTTTGCAAATATTGTGAAACTCATACAGTCCTAACTATCTTACAATATCTACATCTGAACCTAGAAAAGTTGAAAGGAAGACAATGAATACACATTCCAGAAGAAAATAAACCAAAATGTCAAGTGTACCATATATCTAAAGGGACAGAAATTAGCCAAGGATGTATTTCTTGAGTCTATTATGTCAGAGTGCACCAGGGACTAAAGTTCTAAGGGTTATTTTGGGTTTCAAAACCAATTACAGAGACAGACAGCCTTCTGGGACCAGTGGAGCCATTGACTAATTTAAAGTGGCTTGAATTCTGTCTGTGATGTATGTATTTAGGTGTACCTGGATTTTTGGCTAGCATGATTTCCCTGTGACTGTTATTACAGTTCTTCTATATAATAGTAGTAGCTAAATCAAAAAGGAGACAGCAGTCATTCCCCCTGAACTGCAACTTCTGAGTATGCTACAAACACAACTTGTATCTTCTGCACATCCAGGGTCTAACTCAGATAAAAGACTGAACAGGGAGGGGCTAGTCATAGTACTATAAAATAATCTTCCTACAATGTCTGGCTTTAAAAAAAAATAAAATTCTACCTTATTTTAAGCTGAATGGGTAAAGGAGGGGGAGGGAGGGTGGAGATTATTTTCACATCCTGAACACTGCTGTCTATGTAGTGAAAGTAACAAAAACACAGAAGGCTGAAAACTTAAAAGTAAAGGCTGAAACCCTAAGTACAACAGAACTGCTCATGTCTCACAAACTCAGAAAATCAGAGATTTGAGATCTGATGCTGAAATTCTGGTCAGGGCAGTCTTTGCATCAAAGAGATTAGTTTGGTTCTGTGCAGGCTTATAGGTAGGAAATTTCATTCACTATATTTGGGGCTGGATCTCTGTTCCAATTACAGAGCCCCTTCACAATTTATAGGTATTTTGAGGTTCAGAGTTTTTAGAAGGACCCATCTCTAGCAATGCAATTAATACACACGGAGCTGCACCAAGGGTTATAAGAAATCTTTTCCCAGAGTGGTTTAGGTTTCACTAATGTGGATCGACAGCGCTGCCCTTTTTTAGATAGGCTTAGGGAGGCTTGGACAGGATCATACCCAAAATGTACAGTTAGGCTGAGAAGGCACGAGAAGGCGGGTAACAAGTCTAGTAAGTTAGTGAATGTCTAGAACTGACCATGTTCTCCATGACTCCCGTCCTGTTGGCAAGCTCACATTCCTCTGCATGCCCATTGCAAAAGCAGCTTCCCCGGATGATCAGGTCATAAATAGCATAGTGGGCAAATCTCTGAGGTTTCTCCACCAATCCTGAACCATGGCATGGACATTCCTGTCTTTTTAACAAAAGGAGGCGGAGGTTGGTGAGTTTCAGGAGATCTTGAGCCTCAGGACTATAGGGGTCTTTGATCTTGTTAGCCGGACTTAAGGCACGATAAATCACCTGAAAGACAGAAGATACACATCCAAGAATAGATACAGGACTCTGCATACACAGCAAACATCCCAAGGTGATGTTCAGGGAAAAGTAATAGTTCCTATTTAGAAGACTCTGCATAAGCAGTTGTGGGGCTGTGACTGATCCCAGAACATCACAGCTGAGTTACCACCAGCTGGCCAAGCCACAGCAAGTGACTGTGTACCTGCTTTCACCCCCTCTCTGATGTAAGATAGGAAATGCCTTAGCTTAAACTTCTTTCCTTGGGGTTACTGAGCCCAGTCAATTGTAGTTCAGCCAATATGTGGTAACTGGTCAAGCGCTGGTTTCTTCTTTGTGTTTCTGAGCCAAGTGACAACAGTGTCACTCAGAGAAATCCAAGGTTTATTGGCATAAATGCATTATTAATGCCATGCATATTTCTCAAAGCTTTTTAGGAACTTGGCTTTAGCATGAGTTCTAGAGTCAGGTAAACTAAGGCACTAAAGGGAAGAGGAAACTGTGATCAGACTTTTGGCTTGGTCACTTGAACTATGTGCTGGAAAACACAGCTTGGCTTAGGGTGAGTAAGCATTGAGAAAACCCTGTCTTCAAACAAAGCCAACTGGTTTACTCATTAGGAGAAGAGAAGTAGCTACACTGCAGTGAGCTCGCAGGACCAAATGTGCTTACTGGCCGTCTGTGGGTTGTTACTCTTTTGTCACAACTTTTATGCTGTTTGATAGTTCTCCAGAGCAGCAACAGTTTGGTTTTGGTATCACAGTTCTAATTTGATGTTTAACGGTGACTGAAAAGACATGTTGTACTTTAGCTCATGCACCACTCTACCCTTCTGTATCTCTCAGGGTGTGTTTGTTTCTGTTGCTTTTGGGGAGAGGTTGACAATGGAGGGCTGCACCACAGTCCATGCCAGTGAACTGAAAAGCTGGTTGCATTCGTTCCCAGGCTTAAATGTCCTCTATGGATATTCTAGCTCCAATTTGAGAGCTATTTTCTCCTCTGGTTGAGTTTTTCCATCATAGCAGAGGGACTTGCCCTCAGGGTTCTTTATCCGTGCTTTACAAGTGGTGACAGTGTCTGTCTGACTAACTCCATTAGTGGAGTGAAAGCTTTGTTTCCATAGGGATTCCCTCTTTCCCTCTCTCTCTGTGTTTTCCTTTTTCTTTCTTTCTAGTGAACCGGCCAATTTAAATACTTGCAGCATGTAAAATGCTTTTGCTCCTTTTTGCTTGCAGGAGCCAGAAAAGAGCTTGTGGTACATGCCTGGAAGATAATTTGTTGCATTTTGATGGCACATGAGGAGGTAAACCCCCTTAAACTAACAGAATCAGCTGCCAGGCTTCGCACAGAGCTATACCTGGCAGTACCACAGCAAAGGCAGTGGTACGTTTCCCACCTGTCCAGAGCACTTTCTGGTTAGCTAGCTCTGTTCTTTTTTCTTTTCACTCCCTTCTCTTATACTGTCAGCTACTTACAAAGCTGCAAACAGCCCTGTTTGGTGAGGTCAGAGGTGCCCATATTTCCTTGTTTGATAGAGCTATGGGCAGATTGCCCAGGCTGTGCAATGCAGGTGCCTACATTCCCCTGACCAATGAAGCCATGACAAAATAGCCCAGGCCTTTCCACCCCAATGTCCACATTCCCCTGGTCAAGGGAACCATAAGCAAATGGCCTATTCTGTTTTGTCCAGGTGCCCAGCGTTCCCCTTACTGATGGATTCACAGGACAAAGACCAAATCTCCTCTGTCCAGTTCCCCCAGTCCAGGATGGTCTGATCTTTTTAGTGGAAACCAGTTTTATGAACTCTTTCTCCTTCTTCCCAGTGCCCTGTGGACCACACAGAGGTGGAGTGGTTTCTCAGAGACCTGAGCCTCTGATCGTGTACAGACACACACATCTTCTCCCACATGGTCAATTAATCTAAGACCAAGGCAGCGAACTGGATGGAATTGTTCTGCAGAGCCTGCTAAGCTCAAAGATCTCATAGTAGGGTTAAAAACTAACTACGGGGATATTAACAGTTAAAATTCCTTGTGAAACTGTTTTAAATTGGCATAGAACAGAGGAACCAAGGGTAAAGCAGTCTGTTCAGTTACTGGTTTTTATAAGCTCTATTCTTATACTTAGCCTTCTTGTCTATGGCTCTCTAATAAATATGCTTAGTAAAAATGGTATCTCCTTTCAGGATGGCTCTCCAGAGGATACCTAACAGATCACTGGCTTGAGAACATAAATGCCAGAGGTACTTTGCTCCAGGACTAGACATCTGAAAAAAGGTAATCAATATGTCATTAGCTTCTGCAAGATCTGCTCCGGTCCTGCCAGTGACCTCCTTATACAAGGCTGTGCAAGAGGCTTAATGTCTCTGTGCCCCAGAGATCCCGGTTGTGAACAGCTATGGATGTTCTTACAGGAGAGAGAGGAAGGGTGAAAGAGGTGAAGAACAAGAGTTTTTACTAGGCCTCTCTGAAAGAAATGACTAGATAATGGTCGAAGTGTTTCTTTTTATTGTATGTCTCTGGCATTATACTTCTGCTTGATGACAATAGTCTTGCATTGTGTTGTGTTAACTGTGAAGGAAATCTTGTGTATTGTATTGCACTACTAGAAACCTATTTTGTATACAGTATGATAAATTTAAAAAGATGGAATCATGTTTTGGGATCTCCAGTCAATTATCCATCCTCCCCATGTCTTAATTGGCATCCAGATAGCACTGAGTTCTTTAGGCAAAAGAACAGCTGTTGAGTGCTCTTCTCTCAGCATAGGGCCATTTGCTTTCACAAAGCTGTATTGTTTTTTGTTTCTTTGCTTGACAGCTTGGAAAAAGGTTGGGTTCCCTGTAGGTTTATTGTTTTGCAAATATTTTCATTTCTGGCCTTGCATCTCTTGAGGGGAGTTTCTTTGGCATTTTCCATATCCCCTTAGAACTCTGAACATCATTTGTGAGTAGACATGTTAATAGCTTGGATGTCCCATAGGGATTGTGGCATCCTTTTAAGAAAACACAGTATTCCATTCCAGTTGAGGTACAAGAGTTTGCTTGTATTATTAATTCATGACACATTTCTGTCTGGAATAAGCTCAGTGGTGAGACTGGATCTGCTTGTCCTTATCTCTCCAAAGGCAAGACTTGTTAAGTGTTAAAGATCTGATTTAGGTGACATAACACTAGTGAAGTCTTTTGGGAGTGGCATTTATATGTTCTTCTTGGAGTCAACAACC
The DNA here is from genome assembly GCF_929443795.1 of Astur gentilis. Taxonomy (NCBI): domain Eukaryota; kingdom Metazoa; phylum Chordata; class Aves; order Accipitriformes; family Accipitridae; genus Astur; species Astur gentilis. The sequence goes on along the minus strand of NC_064902.1, from coordinate 13,250,955 downwards.
ACTAAGGAATTTCCTTCCTTAACTTTGTAAAAATTGAAGATATTGAAGACATACTTAAACAAAGACATTTTGTATCAGCAGAGTCAAAGCAGATGTGTTGTGCCAATATAAGTAGGTTCAGGTGAGCTGCATTTTGCACAGAGGTAGCACAGTTTTATTTCGTATTTAAATCAGTTCAACAGCATTAGTTCATATTTGCATAAAACCGGAAAATGGAATTTTCCTCTCTCTTCCCTTCTGGAGGACCCATTCTCCTTGAAATATTGGTGGTTAAAACCCTTGAGCACAAGGAAGAGTATAATGTAATCACCATCTCTTTGCTAATTTTTAATATTTGATTGGGTGTTTCTTCTCACATTAAAATGCCAGTCATTAGACTTCCTTAACATATGTGTTGCCCTACTGTCAAGAGCAATATGTTACAATCCAGAAGTTACACTTATTAGTCTACTATGTGTATTGATTCAAATAATTGTAGAGTGGGATGAATGTTTAAAACAGATCTGGTATCTCACCTTACATGCCTTACATGCATTATTTTTCCATAAATGCATGATTTACCTAAAAAAAACACCAAACCCAAACAACTAAACTTTTTTCTGTACTAAAAATACATGATTATGTTTTAAATGAATGCATTTGGGTTTATGGTTCCCTAAGAAAAAAATGAATCCTAAATTAGGAGACAGATTGGTGGTGGTTGTATATATGGATTGATAATTTTATTCGGTACGGGGAAGAATTTCATTTCTGTAAAAAAGGAAGAGATGTCACTGACCAAAATACAGAGTTGGGAATGTGACTATTTGTTCAAAGCCCCAGTGTGGTTTAGTATAATGTTCAGCAAGTAACTTAAGCTTTATGCTGTTCTGGATTGCCAGTGAATTCAGTAGGAACAGGAGAAGTCTGTTGTATGTCCTGCTTACATTTTTTTAAGAATAGGATACAGGTATTCAAGTACTTCATGGAATGGGAAGAAGATTAATAAATTTATATCTGTAAAATTCTCTGAGAATCCCTAGAGATGGATGTTCAATACATGCAATTTTAATAATAATAGGTAAAAGAAAAGGGTTTGGCTGTCTTTACCATTTCTGCATAAATGTTTTAAAGATCAGGTTAGAAACGGGTTTAAGTATTAGTGAACTCCCAGAGTCATGAACTGTGGGAAGAGACACTCCACCTTTTCACTGTGTTATTTGTTCCTTTTTTTTTTAGTTCACAAGGTTTGTGTTTCTGAAGCCTATGCAGCAGATTCGTTCTATACAGGTAGACATTTGACTTCTGCCTTTTGCAGAAAGGCAGAAATATGGTTCATTTTTCATTTCCCAGAGATACTGTGCAAATTTGCAGTTTTCCATTATATTCATGTAAAAGACATGAAGAGAGTGTAAGGAAAAAGAAGTGTGTTCTTATAATTAAGATGCAAACTCTGAAAAGAGCTTCCCATGATGTTTACTGTAAAACTATTTCTCATCTAATTAAATGTCTATCTGGTATTAAGCTCCATGGAAGCTCTGTTCTTTTTTTGCTGTAACAGACTGCTCTGAAATCTCCCAGTCGTTTTTCTAAACATCGGTGTGCAGCCTTCATAAAAGTAGCTTATACACAGCTGCAAAAGAAAATCTGGTGGTGATTAAGTCTGCTAAGGGACACCCTAGAAATCTTTCCGCTTCCATTGAATTGGATGGAAGTTGAGGGTATTCAGCACCTCTGTAGTCTCAACCCTTGGTGGAAATACATCCTAGATCCAGAGTTTCCCTTATAATCAGGAGCTGACACTAGAGCTGAATGCTGAGTAGGACATTCATGCTTATCTGCATATCTGCTATCAAGCGCATATTTGTCATTCTCATTTTCAAAAGTCAGTCAGCTGCGCCTCAAAAAGATGGTCACTAACCTGTCCTCTCCTGACCTTTCTAAGAGCAAGGAAGTTTGGAGAATGCTGTAAGTGTGCATAGCTAAAAAAGGTAGCCACTGTTAGAGGATTGGTTTTGCTATACACAAGTTGGCACAGCTTCACAGGGGGTGATGTTTTATTGCCAGTCAAGAGATCATCTTCATTCCAGAGACAGTGTCTCAGATTTTTGATTTCTTGCCATATGTTTTACTTCTCCATTCTTGATGCAGATAATTCTGTTTTCTTAACCTGATCTTCCAGCCGGTATTAGTCAGAAAAGTTGTGGACACAACAAAGGTTCCCCCTTGCAAGCTCATAGCCTAAGGTCAAGGAATATGAGTCATAAATAGCGGGCAGTGCCAATGCATGCCCTCCTACAAAAGAAGATCCTTGTGCAGAACAAGAATTTGGTATTACAAATCATCCTTAAGCTATGTTGACCATGTTGCACACAATCAGGTTAATGAGATCAGAAATGTCTGTGTGCTTATACTAGGCCCATCAGAAGGAAGCTGCAGTAAAAACTCTCATCAGTCCTAAATCCTCTTCATTAAGAGATTTTCATGTGAGTTGATTTTGTTCTTAAAGGAATAGTAAACAATTGTCTCAGAATTTTTCCTACCCAGTGGCAAATATCCTCTGATTTATTTGATGGAGCCCCTTGACTATAATTCTTCCGTCTTGTGGTAATCTTTACTAAGAAGTAGTCTTTTTCCTGTTTTGAAATACTGTTCACTGTACAAGAAATTCTAACTATTCTCTTAGCTATTAGAAGGCCCATTCTGACAATTCCTGGAATAGTGTTTTTTGGTCAAGATCCACTGCTTTTCTGTCTTTCCAGAGAATAAAACTTAGATGCCATGATAGGTTATGACAGTTTGTTAAAGAAATAATTGTGCATTCGATTTTTTAAATTTCTCTGATCTGGGTAAATTCAGCTACTACCAAGACAGTGGCATCTTGAATTCATTCTGTGTTTTTCAAAACAGAAAGGGTCAATGTCACTTCAATTTGCATTTGCTTTGAGGTTATTCCAGTAATGCAGTCAGTGTGGCATTAATATTAATATTTAGGCATTGCTGCCAATATGATGATGGGGAAAGACTGCACAGTTCAGGTTAGAGGCAGACAAATATGAAGAGCCATGCAGACTTTTTCTCTTCCTCAAACAAAATATATTCTGTAGGTTCAGGTTATCCTCAGGTGTAAATCTCTATGTCTGTGTAGAAAGGCAAGGTTTGCAGGGAGAAGCAGCATCTTCTACTAAGCCAGGTAATGTAGTTGGAGTACAAAATCTAGACTATCAGGCACAAAACCCTTCAGCCTGCAGTCTGTATACAGGGAATGGACAAAAGGCCTTCCATTCTACATAGCACCACCTTACATGGGGATGTGAGAACATTTCCATGCTGCCACAAAGTGCAGCGTCCTTTTTCATTATGAGGAATGGTACTTGCTCTGAAATGGCAAAGGGCAGCACAAGATGTTCTGTGATGCAGACAGCCTGACTGGGAACTGGTTTGAGAACGAGGAGACTCATTTCACTCTGCTGAATTATCAGGGAAAGTTAAACCAACCCATCACCGTCAGTGCCAACCAATGTCAACCAAGCTGTGTTCTCATGGGAGAGCATCCATTCCACTTCTTTTATAAGTGAAGCCACTTATATCTCTAGGTCTCGGCTGAAATCTTATACTTGAACAGACTTAGCTAAGTGTGTAGTCTCACCTTGACAGCGATGTGTGGACAACTGTGGAGCAAACAGTTAAGTGTTCTTTTGCCTGGAGTTTGAAAATTACAAACATTAGTCTCTAAGATTCATAGCATTTTAGACAAGAATTTTTTCACAGTTGAGACTTGGGAAAAAAAGTTATGGCTGCAACTCCACTGAAGTTTTATAAAACAGGGTGAGCAGAAAAATTCATTTGATACCTGCTGCATTGTATGTTCAGGAAATGCAGAAGCAATGCTCAGAAAAAAATCTACTGTGTCTTTCTGGCTGGTTTATAAGGTTTCAGATGTCTCTGAAATGGCTCATTACAAACCAGGTTAGAGTGGGACACTTGGTGCCCTCCTGAAGTTCACTTGCCAGGGACAGGAATGCTGGACTGGTCTCATCAGTTCAAATTCCGTTCAGAGACAAATCCTTGAGCCCCCTAATTCTTCCTCCAGGGAAGCAGGGCCTGGCAGTGGTATCTGCTTGTTTACACTGCTGGTGTTAACTGCTTCCTCTCAAATTGCCTCTGCATTCTATCATCTCCTCTACAGTTCAAGTTAAACGAAACGCTGAACAGACGGCCCTAGTCATAACATTTAGGCACTTAAATTCACTAGTGACTAATCCCTCCTGGAACCCTTTCTGGATAGAAGTCCAAATAACCTGACCATCATGCAACTTTGAGAGGCCAGTCCTGATGACTGTTGGACAATTCACGACAGTGCAAGACCCTGCCCTTGCATCTTAGCTACTAGGAATTCAACCTTGTGATGTGCTGAGCATGTTTCTTTTCAGTGACCCCACTGCCATATGAGATCAGACCTTTAAGAAGCCACTGAAGCCTTAGTGGTGACCTCCTGAATTATTGATATTGCCACTTAATGAGGTGTGTGTGTGTGTGTGCAGGGGATCCTCCTTTTTTATCAAAAGGTTTGGCATGAATACAGTAGGAGAAAAGCCTAAGAAAACACAGAAAAAAATGTAGGTCCTTGGAACAGAATCACATACATTCCACACAGAGCCCTGGCCCTGGCCTGGTTTGGTGTCTGTGTGCAAGCAGTCCCCCTCTGCCATAACTGTTGCTCAGGGAGTCCCTGTAGATGGAGAAAGGCAGCAGAGGTCTTCAGTGTCAGTGCAGAAGAAAAGGCCTTCCATAAGGTTGACTGTGGCTTCTGTCTGAACAACCTGGTGGCTTTTGAAGCAGACAGAACTGCAGCCCATCACAACAGGTCTTGATCTGGCATTCACAGAGTGTGTTTAGAAGAGTGATTAAAAGTCTTTTAGCTACAAAGCGAGTCCACTCATCTTTGACAAAAGGCACTGCTGGGGACTTCTGTCCCTAAAGAGGTCACCACAGGATACAAAACGGAGAATGAACAGGTCTTCTGCGCAAGGCACACTTAACATGTTGCCATAGAAACCAGTTACTTAATTCAGGCATACACAATTCTTCCAGCCCCCAGTGAATTCCAGTAATGGGTTTATTATATCACACTTCATTGGTGTCATCTGTCACACAGACACTCACATAAATGAACCAGCCTTTGATTCAAAACTCCCTTCCCCTAGCTAGACCCAATAGGGGAAGGGTCTCCTTTTGGGTCTGATGGTTATAAGCAGGTCAGTGTTCTACCCTGCTTTGCATGCTAATGTTTTCCTTTCATGCAAACATCATCTTCGATGGAGGAGAACATTTGTTTTCATTTCCCGATATTCCAGTTTATTAAAAATGTGCTCTTAATCTCTCAGATCCTTGAGTGCACGTGCTGTCAGGATGCAGGTTGAAACATTTCAGTCCCTGTTTCCCCCACATGACGTTTGAACTGTAAGTCACACCAAGGTCTCATGCAACATTGTGGTAATTTCTCCTTTTATATGGGCCAGAGTTTTGATTTACATTAGCTGACCCGAAGGCTCATTTTAGGCTCCATGACTATATAGTACAGTGTTTTTAAATTAGAAAAACAGATGGATAGACAAGTAGGTAAAAAAGGTCTCAGTTGATGCATAAGACTCCATGCAAGCATTGCCTGTAGATGCACTTACAGTAAACAGACCTTAAAAAGTTGGGTCTGTTTTAAGTTCATGATGTTGTGTTGGAGGTTGGCGTACTGAAGATGATAAGCAGACAGGCAGTAACTATTCTCCCTGAAGAATAGTTAAGAATGTTCTCCCTTAAGAATAGGATATAGATTAGAAGCACTTGTTTCCCATTTAATAAATAATTTCTTATAGTGATAGAAGTCAATAGCCAGAACATAGGCTACTTAACAGGCCAGTCAGGACTTAAGACATGCTAGTGGAGGATTTTCACTGAGAAGTGTTTATAAGCATAGAAAGTTAGGTGTTGATTTTGTGGTGCTTCACATGAAGCAAATGATGTGTAGGCAATTGGCAGTGAACAAACTGCTCTGCCTCCTAGACCAGAAATCATCAATAGAGCAAGTTTACTGCCAGAAGAATTAAGACAGGGAGACCTAGGATCTCTGATAGATAGATTCTAGCTGCAGAAGCACTCTGGATCTGAACAGGAGTAAGGGATTTAGTAAATGCTGGAGTAAAAGAAAACTGCAAAAGAGATATTAGGAAGTAATCTCCTTGTATTTCTACAGGACTTGTTCCCCAATGCATGACACCTTCTGTCTCAGCTGTACCTTATCTGAGACAGAATGGAGATGTGTGACCCTGTCAGAGGTGAAAGATAAGGGATAATCTACAAGAGGCAAGGAATACATCTTAACTTAGTGATACATTATGTTCTGTTGTGACATTGTCACATCACTCAGCCAAATGTCTTTTGCTTCCATTCTAGTCTCCTAAAAGTTTCTCTTCTGCCAAGTTTCCTGTCATGCTCCCAGGTAAAACCTCTTTCAGTGGTCCTGGAGGACCACCAGAGTGTGCTGACTCAGGGAGATGTATCTCAGTTTATAGATGCATATAAATTACTGCAGCTCTACCACCTTCTCCTTTCACATTTACATTCTCAGTTCTGGAAGCCAGTTGACCTGAAATCTTGTTTCATGATGTGTCCCATATGGGTTTTAAGCCTAAGTGTTCTTAGTAAGCCATCTCTTTTTTTGATTCCTTTTGTGCCCTGTTAAAAAGTATTTGTATCTCTTCCTCAAGTGAATAGGACAACGCCTGAGAAAATCCTGAGTGTCATGCAGTGGAAATGACTTCAACCCCCTCAGTAGAGAAAACTGGCATTTATCTCAGAGCATTAATTAGCATTTAAGTTGGAATGGTTTTGATCATTTCAGAAATGTCAGCTTGTGATGTCAGCTCCTCAGCAATCCAAGGCTTAGCCAGAATCAGTAATTGGATAGGTCAGAGTGGAGGTGAAAAAGAAGCAGAGAACACTGCAGAAAGTAGTGGTGGGGATTCAATCAGCTTCCTTCCAAGTCAGTTGTGAGTCAGTGCTTGAGGGGATGCCCTGGTGACATTTGTGACATCTTTAAAATAAGGTGTAAAATTGCAGTTCTGAGATGCATAGGCAAAGCTCCTGTGAGACTTGTAGTAAGAGTAGCAGTGTCACTCAGGCAAATGTGATCAGGTGTCGCTTTAAATAACTACACTCTGCCTTCCTTTATTTTCATTCACAAAAGAATCTGCTGTGTCATATTGCTGACCTGAAAAGCCTGATGCTTTTGCGCCCTTGCCATAGTGGCATTTCATGGATTGATTAAGAGGTCTCTGTAAAGTCTGTCCAGAACTTCAGAATCCTTTTGGGTTAATGTGCTGTGAAACAGTATTTGTCTTGTTCTCTGTTAAGTTGCCATACAGACTCCTGTGTGCTGCTTTAAAGCTTTAGCTCTCCATCCCACGGAGGAAGTGACCTCTGTATGTATTCAATTCATGTAACAGTTCATGAAAGTATTTGGGATCTGCAAGGGTATGACCTGTAAATATATGACTGTTCTTACTATTACTATTGTTTTCTAACATCTCCAACCACAGTGATTGATTAAGCGTACACATATTCATTTCAGTGTAGTTGCTGCCCAGGTTGACAGAATCATTTTGACACTTGTAATCACAAAGGCTTGTGTTGGATGAGTGTTTTATTATTTGATTTTCTGCCATCCACTTCTCAGATTTGTTGTAGCAGCAACACATGGTCTTAATGATATTCCCCAAGGTTAAGTAAGCACAAAAGCCAACATAGTGCAGGGCAACAGGGGATACTGTACTAAAGAAGGAAGAGTTGTTTTGCATTTAAGGCCAAGGCATCTGCCTCAGATCCTGTATTCTGTTCCTTACACAACCAGAATTGTCCTGTTTTACCACAAAACACTTCACCTTTCTGTGCTGCTCTTTTCCCATCTGTGAAACGGCAACAGGACCCTTATATGTGTACTGAAGATCATTAAATGGATTTTGCAAAGTACTTCCAGATTTTTGATTGGAAGGCACACGAGTGGAAAATTCTATTAGTTGCCTAGATTCTGTATTGACGTGGCAAATTGTAATCTCCCTACAGAAGACATTTGAATGTATTTGACTTAAGTGTATCATAATAACTGACTGGCAGAATTGCTACTTCAGGAACAAGACAGTTTAGTAGTCAGATTATCTGCTCCGTATTTCTAATATGCAGAGATATTTCCCAGCCTGTTGCACAAAGATGAACTCAGTCTCTCCTTACTGCTGTTTCGCTGTCTCAGATATAGTACACTAGTTTCTTTCTTCTCAAGTGCATTTTGAAGTGCACTGCTGAAACCACTGTGTTTTTTGAAGCCTGTCTGGACCATTCACCTCACACCTGAGCTTAATTTGCAGCAAAGTATTACTGCCAAACCTGTCTGATCACTTCCAGACAGGGAAACCAAGAGGACTGTGACTTCTCTAAGGAAGAGAGAAGGAAGTGAAAGGACTCCAGCCTCTGTTGTGACTATAGCATGTCTCATAATCTCCCTTTGTGCCTTTATGTCTCCTCTACAGAACGATACCAATGATACTTACCATCTTTCCCATCTAAACTCTTTCAAGATTGATGAATGAAAAAGGTTATAACTAAACTAAGTACCCAATTACTAAGCAGTCGTTAATGTTCTTGTCAGAGGAATTTATCTGAGCAATTGTACATTTATTTTAAAGGAAAGCCTTCTGCATATATTTAATAGCACATCAGAATATTCATACCAAGGGACGGCCTTTTCCCAGTTTGGAATAGTGAAACCTGGCTGCTCACTTCCACTTCCTGTTCCTAAATGGTTTCCTTTCTGGAGCCTATGGCTTGGTACAGTCAGCACTGTCACTCCCAGCAAGAAAAGTTACATTAAACTTAGGGGAAGGATGTATTTAAAAGTCATCCAGTCAGCTAGGACTTTTTATATGGAGAAGAAAAAGAAAGACCATGCAGTTCATGTCATCCTAAAGTAGGAAAACAGTTTGGATAAATCAGAGTCTATAAATGTGTATTTCCCTACATCTATTTTGTTGGAATTCTAGTTCAGTTATTGGCATCTGCAATGTAAAATTAGGCAATGTTAATCCTATCCTGTGCCACTCTACTGAAAGAAATCTGTTAAAGCATTTTCATTCATTTTCATTGATATATAATTTCTGTTCTTCTTCCCCTTTATTAACACGAAATGTTTGGGGATGGGCTGCCTTTCTTATTTATATGCACAGTATCTCTTTGAGCACATACTCTCTGATTTTCAGCCAGTCTCCAGCTGTTTGACATTATACTTATTCCAAACCTCAGTTATTGCTTACCTCTCCTCTGGTGCAGGGCACTGCATCAGAATACCTGGAAGTGCACATGGAGCCTTCCTCAATAATATCATCCTGGAGCCCAAAAGTTGCTGTACAGTTAACAGAGAAATACTTGTAGGGCCTCCAAGTCTGCCCGTAGTCCTGGGATCTTTCCAACACCATCGCAGCTGGGCGAGGTGACTTGAACACAGCAATGACATGAGTCAGGTAGAATTCTGTTTCAAAGTCCAGTCTGATTTCTTCCCTGTGTACTCCTTGGGCAGACTGCCACCAGGAGATGGGGTTTGCAAAAAAATCGTCTGTCATGTCAGCAGGGAGATGGGAGTTATCAGGCTGGTTGGCATTGCATTTGGTGCAGCGAGGCTGCCCACAGCCATGGGAGACCTGATGGAGGAGATTCTGGTCTGGGTAGAAGCAGTACAGTTCTGTACTGTTCTGGCCACACGTGGTGAGAGTGACTGGTGTCCTCCCTGTTGCAAGGTTTCCCACCGGAGGGTTGCAAGAACGGCCATTACAGCGGAAGGCTTGTAGCCTCATGGGATCTGAAAGAAAAGCAAAAGAAACACAACTAAGTAGAATTTCTCAAATAGTTCTCAGGCTGTAACACAGGTGACCGTGCAAATGTTTGGAGTCCTCATCTGGGGATTGACATCCAAGAGGACTCCTTCGATGGAGAGCTACTTCATCTTTTCACACAAAGTTTGGAGGGAGTTTCTCAATAAATATCGTCGTCCTTGGTTTTGGTGCCTAACTCAGAAACTGAGGTCTTTAGAAAACTCATGCTTATGGTGCTTAACTTTGATTTCTATTGAAAATGCAGTTGCATCAGCCTATTGAATTTTGTGTTTCACCACAGAAATCCTGTGTTTTCTTACTTGCAGTCTAGTAAAGCTCTGTATCTGAGGACTGAATCTATTCAATGCATTTATTTTCATTGTTATCAGAAATCAAAGTCAAACTGTACAATACACTGTAGATACGTTAAGAAAAGAGATGATTCCTGCCCAACAAATTACAGACAATAATTACACGTACAAAAACATAAAGAAAGCATGTCTTTCTATAGTTATGCATTACTGGCATAATTCTGAGGGGTGTTGAGTTTCTACTGCTCCTGTTGAGATCAGCTGGAGTTGTTAGTACTTAGCAGAGCTGAAAATCAAGTCCCTCTTTTGTTTAAATACCTTGACATGGAGGTAGGTGACTATATTCTCTGTGCTAAGTTTGTAAATAGTGGCAAATTTTTGAAATCTTCAGTGTATATATCTACTTATTTCTAAATTAAGAAAAGGTAGGGATAACTACAAAGTCTTAATATTGTTTGGAAATCAGTATTGTCTTGTGACACTGGAATTAAAGGTCATTCCAAAACCTTGTTACCATACTGGAGAAAACGGCTTTTCTAATGACTTACAATGTCCTCTTTGCAACTTAACAGTCTAGGAGTTAAAGACTGACCTTGCAAGGTCATAAATCTAATCCAAGAGGTCACAAGTCAGATGACTGGATGTAAGTCCTACAGGAAATGACCCTTCCAATGAAACATAGGATGACCGTAAACCCTGGGTAATCTAGGAGCAGTTCAAAGGTCAGCTATTAGTTCAACATTCTAGGTCAAATTTTGAATCCCTACTTGGCTTATATTCAGGCTTTCCTCAGGCAAAACTAGTTTTAAAATCAAGTTAGGTCAAAGAAAAGACTCTCTAGGTCAGCCTTATAAAAATACTCAAATTGTAATATAGTTGGATGAAACCGATGTCCCTCATTCCAAAAGGAATGTTTAAGGTGAAGAAATGTGTCCAGCATGCACAGTTTTGCCTCCTAGTTGCTTCTGTCCTTAGTTCCTTGGTGAACATTTCTGCACAGGCCAGAAGAGAAAGGTCAGAGATGGACATTGTTTTGGAAAATACCTTGTGCCTTTTGCTTCCCAGGATTAGGTCACAAAACGAAGTTGCTGTGTGTCCACTGAATCCTATTGACCAATGGTTTCATTTTAACTTACATACAGCATAAGGTAGTCTTAAACTTCAGATCGCAAGGAAACAGAGCTTCCAAAAATGCTCTTGACTACTCTTAGAAACAGGTGGCAGCCACCTTCAAAGGAACTTGGACTTACTGTGTGTTTGCCTTACAGACATTGTAGCAGCAGCTTCAAGGAAAGAAGGAGTGTCTGGAGATACAGTAGGTTTCCTCCTGATGGAGGTTGTCTTCCACCAGTGGCTGGAATGGGCTGGCCAAAATTTTTTTTAGTATCCCAGTGAAGTCCTAGGAGACTGGCAGAGCTTAGAGGGCAGCAGTGCCTGAATTACATGTGCACCTAATAGTCATTGGGTCAAAGGAATGAAAGCTGCCACTCCTCAGTCCCACCACCACTCCCTGTGCCAGCACAGAGATGAGTTTTCATGAGAGAGGAGGAGTTGCAGAAGTCAGCTGGAGAGGAAAGGAGAGAAGATGGGGATGTTTGGCTCTATCAGTTCTGTTTGTTGCTCCCCAACTTCAACTGAGCAGGTGATTCTTAGCACTACTGGAGATCCTTCACCAAGCCTTCACATCATCCTGACTGCTTGATGATGATTTCAATGTATTTTCTTTCTGGTTATGAACTTTTTACTCCATCTGAGCCTGGTACAGTTACAGGGGAACACCAGGAGCTACAGAGATTTTATCTGGGAGGTTTCTTGCAATTTCTCTGAGTCTTTTCATCCTGAGAAAGGACTTGGGTTTTCACAAAAGTTGTTTAGAGCTCCCTCCTTTTTGCAGAGCATCTGAAATTCCAAATTTTTGGTGCTCAGGAGGATGAATATCATTGAGTCACACAGAATTCTTGAAATAAAGATAAATCTATCCTTGCAGGTCAGCAAAAATATAATGAGCTACAATTACATTCCTCAAGAATGTCTTTGCAAGTGGCATATAGGTTCATGTTAGTGTCCAAGCTCTTTGGTACAAATTACTGGAAATAAGGAAAGCACAGCAATTTCTGTGTTGAAAGTAGACTGGATATTAACTGGGTTTGCTCAGTGCTGCAGAAAGGTGTCATCTTTGCCTCCAGAGAATTTAAGTGGGACTGGTCTTACAACTGAGCTTTGAACAAGCATTAGCTCTGACTAAGAGTCAAATTACTTAGTTTTGAGTAAGAATGGGTCCATGTCACAAATGCTATTGGATTATGGATAAATATACCATGTAATTAAAAGAAAGTCCATCTCTATTGATGGATCACAGCACTGAAGCTTTCACAGAGTAAATGGGATGATGGAATTCTAAATTTAAGGAGTTATGTACGGGAAGCTTTGCAGACCAGAATGTGAGAGAGTAAAAAAGGAAACATTTTTTGAAGGGAATGGCTGCTTTTTGTATTTCCGATAAATGGGCTATTAGTCTTGTATTGAGTTTTTCAGCTGGTTTTATCTGAACCTGGAAAAGGAAGTAAAACATGGTTGTTCTCCTGAACAGCAGTCACAAGAAGGTTTATCTGCTCTGCCTGCTAGTGCAGCAACATCAATAAACAGTTCCTGTCTGAACTGCTGTGTCATTAGGAAAATGGGAGAAGAACAAAGTGCAAATTAGCAGAAGGGAGTTTGAGAGAAGGAGAGAGATTGGAAAACAAAATCTGCAGTCGATTAAAAGCTTTGCATTTAAAGAAATCAATTGGCAGAACATTGCTTGGCCACAAGGATAGTGCAGCCTGTCCATCACTCACTGATTCTGTGGAAACAACGTGAAATGTTGAATCTGGACAGTGAGGGGGGAATGCTGCAGAAGAGAAACAGCAGCCAGGCGAACAAACAACTTAGCCCAACTGCCAGGAGGACTCATTGAATAATTCATAAAGAAATAAACAGTTTGATTGCACATGAGCACTGCATGTTATTATGAAGTTGATTAGCTTTCACTCCATGGAAGAGGGATTGGATCCATAAATGGTATGATGAATTTATTTGTTTGTTTTCTGGTCCCTCAGACCTGTGTCACAAAGTGGCAGGTCAATGACACATGCCCGGCACGTGTTATAACAATGGTGTTATCTGATGATTAGGGAATCACACAGTTCAAGGGAGGTCATACTATCAATATTCCTGGGACACCATTTCAAACAGAGATCTTTTACCTCAGAGCCTTGTAATGCAACAGAACATTGTAGACATTAACTAAAAACAGGTTCAATTTCTTTTAGGTTTTTTTTTTCACTCTCCTTTGGATACCCAACAGAAGAAAAGTCATATGGCAACTCAGTCAAAGCCTGCTGATGTGACTGGAAAGATGCCTAATATTTTCTGAGTGATTTGAATTGGAATTTTTTTTCTTTTCCGTATGCAAATCTATGATTTTGCATGTTCAAGTCTCCTACAGTGAGACAGGAGAGCAAATTTCACCCTTCTGAGCAACATGTAAACACTAAAACCCTTGGGCACCTTCTGCTATGTTTTTGAGGAAGCTGTTTCAGCATGTATGTCCAACCTGGGTTTCACTTGTTCTATATCTGTTTAACTTTTTTTCTTAATAACCAAAACCTTTTAAATGTTCTTTTAAAGCTAACCACCCTGGGGACATGAGTTGCTCAAGTTTTTATTAATCGGACCTAGAACTTCACCCCTTAATGCTGGTTACAACAGAAGTGCTATACAACCGTTTGGTTTGTCTGGGGCCAACGTGCAAATAAGTTTGGCGAGTTTTCATTCATTTATGAGTAGCCTGATGTATTTCTGCACTAAAATAGCCCTGATAACTGGAGCTAGTGAGCCAGCCTTCATAAATACCCCAGAGGTGAAGTTCTGAATGTGCTACGAAATCAAGCTGCCTCCATGACCTGAGGCTGGGACAGAAGAATAAGGTCCCAGGTCCGGGCTCTCCTCGGTCGTGGCCAGTTGCAGTCCGCCTGCCCGCCTCCCTTCTGGAGCAATGGTGAGCTCCAAGACCTACAGCCTCCTTTGCAGATGAACTGAATAACCCCAGACCAGAGGAAACCAAACCCTGCTGATAATCAGGTCCTGCAACTGATTTTAAGCTTGGTGCTAGAAATGGCCATTTTTGACCACATCACGCCCCCTTTTGGAGGGCTGCCATCGGGAGGAGAGCTGGCCCGGGCACTGCTCCCCGGGGGAGCTCCGGGGCTGGCTGGGGCTGAAGCAAGAGCCCAAGCTGTTGTCAGTCCCGTCAACTGGCCCAAGATGCAGGAGTTTTCGGACCAACGCAGAGGTTATTTGAGGGGAATAACGCCCTCCACCTGCATAAGACTAGGGGAAGGATCACCCAAGTGTCACATCTCACAGTATAAAACCCATCTGACTCCTCCAGCCTAACCACTAAGGTGGGTTTTTCTTTTCCCCTGGCATTGTATTTCAAGATCTAAGGAGCCGATCTTGACAACCCAGACCATCTCCTCTGCACAGAGATGACAGAAGGCAAATATTGTCCTCCCTGCAAATATCGTATTTCACGTACTCCCCACGCAACTGCCCCATCAATTTGTTTCACTTCTGACCAGGAGGGCTCAGTAGGGCTGATAAGGGAGTTTACTGTATAGGGTAATAAAGCATGTCAAAAACACACTTCCCTGTACAACTCTTTGCTCAGGAAAAGGCTGAGACTTCCAAGTCATTTACACAGATGGGCTAAGCATTGTCCGAACTAACCTTAGTCCGAGTGGTACTGACCCTGCCTGTAACAGGACCCATAAAGATTCAATGTTAATTCAAGATTTTTGTATTGCTTGAAGAAAAAAAAAAAAAAAAGGAATTAAAAATGAACAGGTAACCCTTGTGCTTCCACACACTGATGGTTTGTGCAACCTTTTGACCAAGCAGCGTAGATTTATTTAAAGTGACATTGAATCCTTAGTGTCATCACCTTCAATTTCCAGTTATTTTGCTGTTATTCACTGCGTCCTACACCATTATCCTGAGTGTGTTTAGCTCCACACAGAACACACGCCCTCCCCTCAAATTCACTTTCCAAGCAGTCAGGTGTGGGCTGCATTTCCTTGAAGATTCATTTTGACTTTGTGAATGGGATGCAGAGCAAATTTAGGCTAGTTTGTAACAGGCTGCTTTCTGCAACAGTATCAGCAACTTTACAAGGTATCTCTGTAACCTTTCTGTGCTCTGTGTCAACATATGTATCCTTAGGGAATGTCCTAGCCTGTGAAACTAGTGAATGCCCAAGGTAAGACACTAAGAGGACTAAGGTACATGTCCTTCCTCCACTCATTCCCTGTCATGTTGTGATAGACAGCCTTTTTCCCAAATGAGTCACTGGATAATATGACAGGATTGTAAATTTATGAGCTGTTTTCAGTATTTAAGAAAATATCTCTTGCTGTTATGGAAATCTGATGTCTACGTTATCAAAAGGGTTCTAGCTAGGGAATAATCTGAGCTGAAGCCACCTGATCTGCCTTTGACTTTACTGGAGCTTGCAGGGTAGCTGAACACTTCAATCGCTTTCAAATCACTGCATGAAGAGTGTTGTTCCTGTCCTAATACTCTGAGCACACAGGAGAAATTTAAACCATTGATATGCTTTCCTGTACAGAAAGAGAGATCCCAAGCCAGTATCTCAAAGGAAAAGTCACCAAGGATGTATTGTTGTTTTATCAATAATTATTTTTATTTTTCTAATGAAATAACCTGATCTTTGTAATTCATCCCTTTTAAACCTAAATATATATTAAACCAGAGCAGGAAGAAAAAAATCTAATACTTTGCTTCTTTGCCCTTAAGGAATTTGTCTCCGTCATAATCAGGTATTTTTAGGACCCTATGTAAATACCATTACAGCTGTATCATTCGTATATATGCTTATCTGTACAGCCACATATACACACACAACAAATCAACTTCTCTTTCTGTCCTAATCCATTTTTTCTCTAATGGTATTTTAATCTTGTCCACTGCATGTTAACAATGGACTGTCTTGGATAAATAGTAATTCCTAAACAGTGTCTCTGACTTTTAACAATGCAAAATTAAGTTAAGAGAGAATATATACAGATTCCTACAGTGATGCTGTCCAAGGATGTTGTCGTTTCACTCTTGTCCTGCCTAGGAAGGCAGTGTTTCATCCTCAAAACAAATACCCAGCATATCTCGATCCATCTACCTCTTTCTTTCTTACTTTTCTTTCGTTCATAAAAATCATACACTTTTTTTCTTTTAAGGATGTATGAAACTGTACATCCTGTTATAAGTCTTTGGGAGAAGACTGAGCTATAAAGCTGTGTATTGCAGGGAATAAGAAGCATTTGTATATATTGACTAACCCAGATTCTTTGTAAAAAGCCAATCTAAAATAAAGATGTTGACATACATTTTTTTAACAAACAGATCTCATTTCTATTTCCTTTCCCCTTGATAAACTTAGGACAAATTGTTTCAGAATGGCAATATTGATTTATTTTGCTTACCTGCTTCCCCATGGCCAGAAATAAGATATTCCAAGAACACAATCAGCATGATGCCTTTATGCTGCATGGCTGTCAGTAAAATATCTGTCCTCGGTGAAGCAAAAAAGAGCTGCAGTAATCTACAGGTTTGGTGCTTGCATGGCTTTTCTGTGTTTTCTTTCTTTCTTTCTGCTCACCTTCCTCTCAGTGTAGGGGTCAAGGCTGCTGTCTCATTCTTCTTGTTCTCGTTTGGGTGCGGAGGTGTTTGGTGGTTTTTTTCCAGGGCTCGGATGCCTTCTGGGTGTCACCCATACATTGCTTCCAATAAATAAATAAATAACAAGGCTTTTCTGTGCCTTTACCCCTCTCCATGCAGCGGGCTGGGGACGTTCACATCCCTGATGCAGCCCCTCGAATGCACCATCGAGGGCTGATGCGACGCGGAGAGCCCTGTTCGGTCCGGTCCTTCGCGGTTGTTCGGATGCTATTTCGAAACTTTCATTTCTGCTCCTTGCTTTTGGTGCGGCTTCGGGCTGCCTTTGCCTGGGTTCCCCCGGCAACCTCCCCTAGCCCCCCGCACCTCCCGCAGCCTGCTGCTAACTGGGGTAGCGATGGGGTGCGGGCAGCGTGAACCCTGCTTTGTTAGGAGGTCTGCCCCAGTACCTTCTTTCCCTTTGCTCCCTGCGGCAGAGGGTCATAAGAAGAAGAGAGTTGGCTTTTCTCCCCGAGAGATGATGAGAAGCAAGTGCTTTCTTGGCTCTTCTCGCTTTTTATTTTGGTTTGGTGTATTTGCTTGTATTTCCCTCCTCCCTCCGCTGTCACGGAAGCCACTTCTCCCCCACCTCCGAGGGATTTGCTTCACGCAGCGAGCGCCGGGGGCTAAGAGTCAAAAACAAACCCAACGCCAGCTCGCCGGTGCCGCTGCCTGGGAAATCCCTTGCCGCTTCTGCTGCCGGACCGCAGCTTCGGGCTGCGATTTAGGGGCTGCGGATCACGGGGAGGGGCAGGAGGGCAGGCTCGGGCAGGGGGCTGCTCTCCCGGGGCGGGGGTGCAATGCCCAGCGCCCAGGCGAGAGGGGGGGATAGCGGGGAGGAGGGGGGCTGGAGGAGCCTTTCTCCCTCCTGCTGCAGCAAGGCTTAGGCCTGGGGGGTTCCTCCCCCCCGCCCGGAGGGCTGGTTAGTTGTCTTCAAGTTTTGTCTCTGCCTCCCTTTCAGCCTCTAGCACATCTCTCGGTCCTAACTGTTCTCCTCTCTGGTCCTGTCTGGCTGCAGAGGGGATTATTATAACATGTGATCTTCTTCCTGTTCTTTATACGTGATTTGTTTTGTTTTGTTGTTTTTTTTTGTTGGGGGTGGTTTGGGGGTGGTTTTTTTGCGGGGGGGTGGGGGGGTGGGGGGGTGGAGGAGGATGGGTCGGTTCCGCACCTCCTCGTCGGCTGGGCTGGTCCTAGCCGCGCTCAGATGCAGGCGTTGTTTTCCAGCCGCATCTTCTCCTCCAGGAGCCGGTGCGTGCGTGTTCGTGTGCCCGTGCGTGTCCGTGTCCGTCCGTGTGCGTGTCCCCGCGCAGCCCGCCCGGCCGGTGCCTCCTGTCCCCGCAGCACCCTCTGCCAGGCGGCCCGGCACACGGCACCCGCCCCGCAGCGGGGCACTGCCCGGCCCCCCCCCCCGGGGACACAGCCCGGCTCCCCCCGGGGACACAGCCCGGCCCCCCCCGGGACACAGCCCGGCCCCCCCCGGGGACACAGCCCGGCCCCAGGCACCCCCAGGGTGTGGGGAGAGCGGCTTTAGGCACGGCTCACACGGCATACGAACGGGGACGAGCAGGGGGGGCCCTTTCCATAATCCCAGACGTGAGCTGGGACAAGGTGGGCAGTGAGGGGACTGGAGACTTCCCGGAGAAGCTGGGCTGTCCGCCCTGGGACACCTGCCTGCCCCAGCCACGCTGGGCATGGCCCTGAAGTCGGGTTGGCTCAGGTGACTCCCAGACAAAGCTCCCAGGGACACAAGAGAGGCTCCAGCATGTAGCGATCAGGGGGTGCAAGTGCTCGGGCCTCGAAATCATTTTGGTTCAGGGAGTCACTTCCCACCCCAGCTTCATTCTCTCTTTCTTCAGCTTTCACAGCAGGGTAACTCCATGAACTTCTGCTTGATGTCACAGAGGGAAGCAGGTCTGACGAGAGCCCAAATGTAGACGAGGTTATTCTTGTGCCGGTGTGTGCGCAGGATCAGACCTTAGAGGGATTTGCAGAATGTGGGTCATACAAAGAAGAATAAGGAAAGATTTATTTCCCTTCAGGGAAACCTTTGAGTAAGGCAGGGTTACTCAGCTCGGTTTTGAGGTAGAATTTTCTGACTTTACCCTTATCTTCCTTTCTAAAATGTTTTTAGTAAGAAAACACAATAGAAAATTTTAAAATATGAAGGTGGCTTTTTCCTCTCCGTTTTGTCTTTGCCTTTTGTTTGAAAACAGCTAAAATACTGTAAAATTACAAAACAAAATTCTCCTGCCATAAATGACAGTTAGTATACTTCAGAGGGTTTGAGTCTGCTGTGCGCTCAGGCCCCCTGGGATATTCTGAGTTCTTTCAACTCAAGCATCTTCTGTGGGAGCTGGGGACGTGCAGTATGTCCTAGAGCTAAAGCCAATGTGACATTAATGAGATGCTGTCATTTAATAATTGTGCTTTGTTGTCATCGTTTGTTGATGGCCGCCTTTGTGGGAAAATGAGGTATTTTTTTATTCCCAGGTTTTGGGCTCATTCCTACCTGAAATGTTTCTCCCAGTTAATTTAACCAGGCTTAAACTGTGGCATTTGGAAAAATTCCCTGGTCACGAGTTGTAGTTCCATGGATGTAATAAAGGTCAAGAAGCTCCTGTATAATTTAAACAACAATTCAAAATGGAGAGCAAAGTTTATGTTGCACTGTGAGTGGAAAATCAAAGGTAAGTATGTTCATTTACTTGTGATGTCTGGATGGCAGTACCATAAGACTTTCTAGTTGTTGATGACTGTAGGGTATAAAAGTGACTTTAGAACTGAAAGCCTTAATTCTTCCTCCCAGTTATTGCCTGTCTTGAGAAAACCACTACCAGCGCTAATGAGTACATTTCCAGGTTAATACTACTAAAATCCATTCATGCCTGTGAGCTAAGAGGAGATAACACCTAAGGGGGAAATTTTGCTGTTATTATTGGCAACCGCTGTTGTCTAGAAGACAGATTGATGAGATCTGAGGAACAGCCCATACCTAGAGGTGCCAAACAGAGAATGCCCATCTCAGCTGAACAGTGTGTATGAACAGTGATGTGAATAATAATAATTTTTAGTTAGTTCCTAAACTATAGAAATGTAAATGCACAATCCTTGAGGTCTCAGGCAAGGTTCATGCTCCAGACCATGACTCTCGCTAGGACATCAGGGGAATCAGATGATTTGGAAAGTGACTGAGTTTGCTCTAGTGGCTTAGCACAGCACGAGCTGACAAAGCACCCAGAGAATAAACAGCAAAACTGTGAATCATTCATTTTGGGGGAGGAGGGAAGAGCCAATGGCATGGCACAGAGGGGGGAGGTGTGTCACCTGTGTCGCCTGCCCTCTCTGCTTGACAGGCCTGTTTGCAAAAGCCAGAGGACAGGCTGTCCTCTTTGAAATCACCCCAGAGTGGTGGTGTATCTGAACCGCTTAGCATCTTGCTTACCTGTACCCTTCGTTCCCCATTCCTTGTACCTCTCCAGTTTCCCTTGTCTTTCCTCCTCGTATTTCCTCAGCAGCTATGACCAGCCTGAAGGAAATCTGTCGTGGCCTTCCTCTATACCCTTTGCCTGAAAACAGAGGTCGGAGGAAAGGAATACCCCATGCACCCATGAGAACCCCTAATCTCACTGCTCAGGAGAAAAAGGTAACCTGGGGTTTCACGGGGCCTCACTTCCTTTCAGATAATTGCAGCTCGCAGCAGCAGACTTGATTGCCTCAGGTGCTTTTCTGAGTGTGCACCTAACTTTGTGGCAAATGTATTTCCTTGATGTTATAATTTCAGTGGGTAATGGGACAAAATACTGGAAACTCTTTTGCTTGCTTGCTTTCTTCCTCCCCCAGAGTTAAACAGGTTGATATGAAGGAGATGTGCTGCACAACAGCTTCTGTGACTTTAAATGGCTAAGCAAGAGGCATTAGACTTCAATGCTGTCAATCCAGCATTTTTCCTTGGAGATGAAATTATGCAGCATGAATGCTGTTGCAAAAAACCTGCATATGTATGGGAGTGAAAGCTAACCTCTCAAATACAATAAAATTCAAATGTGGTGAATCAGTATCATTGTACAAGCTACACATTTGTATATTTGCATAAAAGATCCAGAGATAATTTGTTTTAACCGGTAGCCTGAAGCATCTTGGAATTTAGGCAAGTTGGTAGGGAGTTGAGTTAATTATTTGTCTTTAGTTGTGTAATTCTTTTCCTGTCTATTTTTGTTTGAACAGTCTATGTACACACTGAAGTAATCATTGCATTATTTCATGTTAGAGATTTGAAAAAAATCAGCAGCAGAAAATAATGGTCAATGGGTGGAGATCCTTAGGAATTTGTGTGGGAGAGAGTAAGGTGGGTTCCTTAGTTTGTAAGTCTGTGCTTCATCACATGTAACATCACTTATAATGTGACATTCTGGTCAGAACACAGAAGTTCCTTCCCCACTACCAAGTTGCATGCAACTTCATTGCCTTCGTGGGAGTTCCTCACTGGCATCAGCAGCCAAATTCTTTCAAAGTCTACTTCCACAAGGAGAGGAGAGGGGAGTCAAAGGGTAGAAAGAGGAACAGCTGTCCAATATCCAAAGAGGATTTACTTCAATGTCAGGAGCATTCATGGCTGAGGCATCCTGTCTGTGCCTGGGACAGCTCAGACACGTGGAAGTGTGGCTACTAAGTGTGCAGAAGGGGACTGTGGTATGCGGTGACGGCTGTGAAGATAAAGGGAGCGAGCTTCACTGCGTGTCAGAACATTGCCAATCATGCCCATTTTATTCCTTGCTTTTGCTAAGTCACTTTCCCCCAGGAGAAGTCTGCTATAGCATGGAGTCTACGCTGCAGGAGAGGAGATGGTATCTCTCAAAAGGATGCCAAACTTTACTGTTTACCTGGGGAGAGAAAGGTAATGACAAAGTCCTCACTCCCTATATAGAAATTGGAGTAGTTTCCTGACTCCTTTAAATGTTGCAGGGAGATGGCAGTAGACTGATTTTCTGGCTCCAGTCTATTTTCTAACATTCTACCCTCATCTCTCCTTACCTACCACATGTGATAAGAGGTCACACTAGTTGGGTTTTTTATTAGACTGTTAAAGATTTAAAAACTTCATTTCTGATTCATTTTACTCTTAATCCTCTGCCTTAAACTTTTAACAGAGTTAGAGGCTCAGCTGGTATTTATTTTATATCTGAAAGGTCAAATTTTTTTTTTTTAAGAGGTGTTCCGTGCCTAGAAAAGCATGTAGACAGAAAGGTTGTCTGTCTACAAGTTGGTTTTTAAGTCTCAAGACAGGCTTCCAGATTTTGTTGACAGGGTGTAATGCTGAGCATATTGCGAGGCTTGTCTTTATGTATGACACTGTGTTCATTTTCTAATTGAAGTACTCAGGGGGAGCTTTGACAGAAGTGAAGTTAATAATGCTCTGCTGATTTCCTCAGGATTTGTCCTTCTCTTCATATGCCTTCATTCCAGTTTTAGCCCTTTCTACAATAATAAACCTTAGCACTGCCAATATTTTATTTTCTTGGGCCTCCTTTTGTGGTTATAATAGAAATCCTCTAAGTAAGATTTATAAAGTTCTGTGTCTTTTGGGGCTTGCTGAAGAGGTATATAATTCTTCCTATCATACCAACTTTAATCTTCTTGGATAAATCAAGCCATTTCTCAGAACTGACTCTGTTTATATGTTTCCTGAGTTCTCTTCCTTTGACATTCTTTGCTTGAGGCCTGAAACAGCCACATCCTCTCTCTTTCCCTCCACAGCTCAGGAAATCCCAGCTTTCTGTTTCTCAGCATCTGTATCTTAATGTAAATATGCTACAAAGAAACTACCCCTAAAATCTTATGTGTGGTGGTTGCAGAACAAGGATGTTGCATGCTCAATACTCACTGACATTCCAGTAAAGCTGGAGCAACTTGGGAAGAATGTGCACTTCTCCGTGTTGCTCAGAATCACAAAAAAATAGTACGTCTTGATCCATGCCACCGTTCTCTTATGTATCCTAGACCCAAGCCATGTTACAGTCTTCCTGCTATTCCAGCATGATCATCTATTACCTAACTGCAGTATCGTTTGTGTTGCAGTCATAGGGCCCTGAAGTCAGTAAGGGGCTTTGATGACCTTGACGAGCCTCACCTGAGATCTCCACCCACGTCCTCTGCCCATAGGCTTAGGGGCTCCATTTAAGCTCAGGCCTGGGACTTCACTCTCTGTTATGTTGGAGGTGTGTCTGTCTCTAGTTCTATCACAGGGTGTCCCTGTGCCTGGCTGTTGACTTCAGAGATCTGATCTCCAACCCTTGGGTTGACTTGCCGCTATGAACCTTCTTGGTGATCTCTGGGTCCTATCTCTCTGTGTAACCATCACCAGAGCTGATCTTGACTTGCACTCCTAGCCTGGCCCCAGACCTGCATGTCACCATGGTCTTGCCCAATGACCTGGACTTCTGGTGTAACCTGGCTGCCCTCACTGGGCCACCCTGCTCGCCTTCTTCAGGTATTTATGAGGCTGGACCCTGGCTGGTGAGGTGCCTGTCCTGCTGGCTGTGTTATTCTGCTTGGCTCCCCAACCCTTAGGGAGCAGCTGTGCCTTGCTGCTTCATGACATCCTAGTACAAAGAGCCAAAAACCAGAGCCTGTGAGTCACATAGCACCTCAAGTTCTTGTTTAGCTTTCTAGAGAAGCAGCAGAACATTTGACCTAAATAATTGCTTTGCACATCTAGAAATGAGGCTGCTTTTAAAAGTTTGTGTGGATTGGGAAGGTGAACTTGTTGGCTCCTGTTTTGGAACATCTGGATGATAAAGAACTTGGTTAAACTTTGACAGCCCGCGGGGCGTTTATAGCAATGGCCGGACAGAAATTGCCATATTTACTTCCCAGCTGAGCTGATCTAAACTGGGACCTATCAGGAAGAATAATACATGAAACAATAATCTTGCTTTTACAGTGGCTGTTTAGAGAATAGTGCCACCCAAGATTCTGGATATCATCAGGCAGAGGATGACAAGTGGGAGGCAAGCAACAGCTCCACTGGAAAAAAGGCAGAACTAAGAACAAAACTGTTGTAGAATTAAGCTAGTCACTTCCTCTCCTCATGCTTCTATTTCCATCAGTAAACAGGGAGACTCCAAACCTTAGTGTCTGAGTGTCTCAAGATTCTTAAATTAGAAGTCTTGATGATCTTGTGAATAACATTCCTTCTGAAGAGACACTAGCTCTTCAACAAACACCAATTAACAAAGAGGCTGGTATACTTGATTTCTCAAGAGAATCCCCCAACCAAGATATTTACAGTTGATTGATTGGAGCAGGATTCCATGGCTTCCTTTGACTACATATTGTTGACAGTGAGAGGTCTGAATCTTGATTAAATAGCAGCAGGATATACCGGATATAAATGCCAGTGAATACAAAAAAAGACACCCTAATAGTGACTAGAGCTTAAACACAAGAATCAAATATTAGATCCAGCTGGCAGATCTAAGAGGAAGACTTTGCATCTGATGATTTCATTGCACTGAGCTGAACTGAATCAGTAACTCAGCAAATTCAGAGCAAGTTTTTTTTTTTTTAACCAACCTCTCAGGCTCAGGAATATAAGTGCAATTGATTATTTTAAGACACCAATGAACTCTGGACCTGGTTTTTCAGAGGTGCTAAGCACGTGCAGCTTAAGCTTCTGTCAGTGGAAGTTATGAACAGGAAGAACACCTAAATATCAAAAGCATAATGTCTAATATTCAGAATGCAATGTGTCAGCTATAGGTAAATCAATCCTACTTAAAGGTTAGAACAATGTTTTATGTGGTGCTTTAATGAAATGTAAGGAGTAATGACCTTGTATTGCCTTTTCACAAAAGCATGATGATCAGCCTATTTGAATTTTCTCCTTATGTGCCTTTCTCAGGTTATTCAGTTTATGACTCAATAATGAATATGCAAAATTCTTCCTGATGCACATGTCAATTGCCTTTTCATAAAGCAGTCAGGTTCCATCTAAGCAATTTTAAGTGCCCCAGCTCTCTTATTGACAGACTGTTTCAGAATCTCTTATATTTAAATTGTTCTAATTTCAAGACTACATTTTTATGGCTAATTCACAGCTATTTATTCCTTTTCCAGCATTTTCCTGAAGCTCCTTCCTGCTTTGACATTTATCCTGCAATGAGACAGCAATCAAATGTCACCTTTGTTCAGTTAAGCTAAACAAGCCACAGTCTTAGTCCTCTTTTATAAGATCTCTATTGTCTGTGCAACCAAGGCGCCCTTCCCACCCTTCATGTAACATCCAAGTTCATGTTTCATTAATGTTTGCATCATCAAAATTCAGGCTCTGCTACTGTGTAACATTATTAGGATAGAGGCTCAGTGTAAGCAAATTTTTTATGAAAATCCAAACAGATTTTGCTTGCTTGTATTTTTAGGGCAAGGAAAAATATTTTCCCATCAGTTTCATTATAATACAAATAATATATTGCTCAAAGACTGGGTGATCCTTGCCAGATTGGAAGCAAAACACTCATCCTGATAGTTCTCTGTAGTTCTCATAGGCAGCTGAAAGCCAAATGTGGCAATGTTTTCCTCTTGATTTTGTTGTTGTAAGGGATGTAGGTGATTTTATTCTTTAGAAATTTCTCAGATCTAGAACCCACTGTGATGGCTGTTTGCCTCTGAGATTGACTTTGAAAATCCCCACATATTTGGTCATGGTGTGTATATAGCTGGGATTTTTGTGTTCATTAATAAATGTGCCCTTGAAAAATGACTGTTTATCTAACTGGAGAAGAATAAGGTGGTATTTGAAGATGGGATTTTCATTTTCTCATCTGGTAAATAGGTTTTCCCCCTTGTCATTCTCTGTGTGGAATGGCAAATTTGTAGGGTTTACTGGTCTGATCCTCAGCTGGTATAACTCAGTATAGCTTCATGGTTCTGAAAGGTCTGAGCCATATGCCTGTTCAGTAGCAAGTATGCCAACAAAAACCTCTCTTAGTATGGGCATTTTTAGATTTAGAGATCAGTGCTTTCAGCGTGCTCTAAGGTATGAGAGACCAACATACTCAAACGAAGGGACTGGAGAGCTCTAGCTGTAAGAGTCAGACCATAGTCATGTTGAATGAGGTTTGTTACTGAGCTGAGGGCTTTATGGAGATCTTCAGGACTTTTTACCAGGGTGGATAGTGATGATACCTAGACTGGATGGTTCTAGATGCCTTTGTTCTAGATACCTGTACTACAGCCCACCCCTTCAATTCCTCCAGAAAATAGTCGCTTCCATATGCCTTTGAAGTGCCAATGGCAGACATCACAAACGTGGGGTATCCTTGCTATACTCATCCCTCTCCAAAACTGGGCTTTCCTGGTTGTTTTGTAGGCTGTTTTCAGGTTTGGAAGCAAGCTTGATCCCTTTCTATCCTTTCCACAGCCATTAAAAATCAGCCTAATGAAGATGTGAAATTCCATATGACTTGTGAATCTCTTCAACTAAAAGTAATTTGGATAGCTTCACCACTTGTCAGGGAACTTACAAGATCTTTTAACATCTTTGTATGAAATTGGCTTTTTAAAGATTACAAAATCTTTATTCTCATTATGGTTTTAATGAAATGGAATGTGGAATACAGAGACATGACTTAAGAGACTGTTACTAAAGATAGTGATTTATTTATGGTTTCTTTCATCCAAAAGGACATAGTGTACTTTGAAAACCATGGGTAACGTCTTTGAAGGCAATAGGGAGTATAAGCCACATAAGTATCATTTGCAGAATTTAATTCAGTGCCTAGTAATCACTTCAGCTAATTTGGAAGTGATACATGTAGCATCAATAAAATAATGTAAACCACCACCCTCTGCAATACATTAGGATGCTAAGTGTAATGAATCTTTAACAAAACTTAGCCCAAGAACATCTTCATCTGGGAGTATGTCACATAACTCAGGACTAAGATCCTTTTTTTTTTTTTTTTTTTAATGGAAAGTACAGAAGGGTCTTCAGTGTCTCTAGGAGTTCAGGGTCTCAGTCTAAGGATTTCTGAACAATGTTTTCCTTGGTAGTTCAGTGCCCCCTAGCATTGTGAGAGGGAATTTGTCCATGTCTCTCATTGATAGGATTGAGCGCTACTTAACAAACCTCCAAAGTCTCTCCATGCAGATTTGGGGGGGATGGGAAGGGGAAGGTTATATGTGTACAGCAATTGAATCTACAAGGAAAGATGCAGGTAGAAACACTTCAGTAGGAAAGAAGGAATGGAGCTCTCCTGGTGTGAGCTTGGCCTTCTAAATTATATCATCCTTGTGATAGCTTAGGCAGGCTTCTAGCTGAGTCTGATTAAAGTTCAGGGCCACCCACCTACCTCCATTTCTCTTTTACCTCGATTTTTGTCTCTTGGGTTTTTTTGGCAGCTGGCTTTGCGCAATGCCTTGCGTTATTTCCCACCTGAAATACAAAAGAAGCTGGCACTGGAATTTGCTGAAGAACTCAGGCTGTACGGCCATATCTATATGTACCGATTCTTTCCAGATATTGAGATGAGGTAAGGACTGGATGGTTCACGTTGTATTTGGCTACCATTTGCTTACCAGCTTTCGCCAGTGGGACTGACCTTTAAATAGTGGTGTTGCTGTGTCCTAATTTACCTCTTGTAGAAGTCACATAACATATTAATGACGTGCATCATCTGAATAAATTGGATGTTCCGTGTATTGTTAGGTAGCAGTGGTTTCGTTTTCAGTGGGGCATACTGCATGTTTTGGGATGCTCTTCTGTAAAGCTGTGTAACAGTGATCCTTCATCCTCCAGCTTTCATTCTGTTCTCCGTCCTCATCAGAGTCCCATAGGACTAGTAGGGAGACTGTGTGCACCCTTCTGGATAGGCTGTGGCAGGACCAGGACAGTGTTGCTGCTGGAAGGCTCAGCACCACTCAGTGCAGGGAAAGGATTGTGCAAGGTTGTGTGCTTGGTAATGCCAGCTTTACCGTACACAGAGATCCCAAATGCTCTGCCCCATGGCAAGTCTCAGTTTCTAGAGGCCAGTTATTACTCAGAGACCTCTGATTGCAACCTGGACAGAAAACTTGCAATAGTCCTGAGCTGCTGCAAGTCAAGTCTCAACTGAACCAAGAGGTAAGATCAGATGAGTGGATGGCTTGAGACCTGCTGTGAGGGGCTGGTTGTCTCCCAGTCCCCCAGAGAAGGCTTTCTGGGCTTAAAAGAAAGACAGTACATTTTTCCATCATTGGAACCTGTATCTGACCCTGGTTTGTAATATGCTGTGCCTGTTGATCTTGGAGCATCACTTCATTCTAGGGCTGATGGGGCTAATGTTTGTGAAGCAGAACAGTTTTAGAGAGGGCTGCCAGGGGCTAGCTGCTTTTTTTAGACTGATTGATTCCTTTTTGCATCCAGCAGGGCTCTGGTTAATGTCTACACAGAAATCTGAATAAAGCAAGCTACTAGAAAGCACTCTGATTTCCACAGACATCCATCTTTCTGTGCTGTCCCTACTAGTCTGGGGTCAGCTCTTGCAGAATTCAGCTAAGGGGAGGACAGCTGGAAGACTGTCTGAAAGATATTACAGAGCTGGACTTCAGAGGACACTAGTCCTGAACTACAGATGAGGGCACCTTCCAAGTAGGCTTGGATGAGACAGTCCACCAGCTCGTTTCCATCACTGGCATCAGTGACTCTTTGATAGCTTCAGATATTTTTTTCTTTGTGGCCATTTCGCTGATAACTCTAATAGATTCTTACAGTCTCAGATTAAGAAAATGCCTTTTGTTCTCTGTAGTCTGGTCATATTTGATTTTTGTTCTGTGTGTCCCAAGGAGCACACTCCAACTTGGTTCTGTTCCATTTAACAGCCATGTTCCCATACCAGCACACTCAGCTGATATCTGAACTTTGGGGTTCTTATGTTCTGAGCAATATTATGCAGAAATATCTCCTCTTGATGAATTGTTATCATTCCACAGAAATCCTGTTATTTTACCACATCAGACTTAGAAAAGCAGAAAACACTAATAAAAAAAGTATTGTGGAAAACCTGAAATGCTTTTCCTCCTGGTTTGGCAATGACTACAAGGCATTTGTTTTAGTATCCTGATGTAAAAAGATAGGATAAAGTGCATATGATCATGGGAGGAGCCCATTTGCTAAATCTGTGGAATATACATTCCAGATCTTGGCTCATGAGCTGGTCAGCGGATGTCCAATTTTTTATTTTTTTTTGTAGTTGGCACTCTTTAGCCTAACCTTTTCAGTGTAACTGTCTTCCCTGTACTAAGCAAGTGTCTAGCCATTGAAGATCTGTGGTCCAATAAAAGGAAGATTGTTTAGAAACCATGTCAAATGATCCTATCTACCTTTAGGAATTTCCAGCATCTGCAATGGTGGTGCTGCTCACAGAAAGGGAAAGAGCAAAACTCTTAATCAATGGTTATACTTCCTTTTGGAATCATACCTTAGAGGCCTCGGCACAACTGTACTAAGACCTGTGCAAACAGAGCAAAGGAACTGTCCCTGCCCTGAAGAGCTACAGTATAAATCTAGGACTAGAAGTTTTAGAGCAATTTGATATAACAAACAGATGGTGGAGAAGATAACGGTGAGATGATCGCAGTAGTTGACATTGAAGCTCATCAGTCTTAGGAAACCTGACGCAGAATACCTTTGTGAGGGTTTCCCATACCTCACCTTAACTTTCTGAATGAAATGCATCTTATTCAGTGAAAAGGCCCATATTTCTCCTAACTAGTTCAGGTTTTGAGAGCTTCTTTGGGACTGAAATTCAAGCTGGGTGTTTTTTCTTAGATAGGATCTTAGATAGCAAGGGCTGATGAGCCTGAAGGCAACTTCCACTGATGCTGTTTTCCTTGGCATTGCAGGGCTTAGCTGCTTGGCCTGGCAACTGCGTTGCAGAGGCCAGTTCCAGCATCCCCAAAATAATCCAGTTAAAAAGCAATGAGAGCTCTTGGCCACTATAGTTGTAACCAATTGTGATTAACTGATTCAGCAAATGATAAGCTGAATAACAATTTTTTTAATTTGCTTGGTTCTGATAACAGTTAAGACCTGATTTGCCTCTTAAGGTACATATGTCATTTCCAATCTGCACCTTCTCCTTTTTTTTTTTTTTTTCCCCTTCCCTCATGAATAGAGGCTTGCAACTTAAACAAATACGTTGGCAGGCAGCGATATTTCTGTGGGGTATATTGCTGTGGTTGCCTTTGAGTCAAAGCGTCCCTCCGAAATTTTTGTGACTACCGTTTCAGAGCATACCCCATAGGAGAATACCCTTGCAAGACCAAATCAGCTGCTGCCATTATGTTGATGATCATGAATAATCTGGATCCCTCAGTGGCTCAGGTAAGGTACAGTGAAAGTAAGGAAGCTTGTTTCATAGGGCAGCAGCAAACCTGCAAGTTACTTGCTGTACGTGCTCTCACATAAAAACTGTACAATTTAGGCATAGAGGTAAAATTAATCCTTGTGCAGATGATCCTCCTTCCATGGATTGAATAGGATTTTAGTTGTTCATAGGCCTTTTGCTGGTTCTGTGCCCCAAGGTACATGTATTGCTGGCTGCAGTGTGCGTTTGCTAAGCAGGCCAACTTCAGTAGTGCCAAGGCAGCCTGCTTATGGGGTGATGTGCTAGAATGTCCATTTCTGTGAGGATAAGCTTGCAAGGGACTAAAGGTGATTCTGTACTTGTGGTTACGTTTTGATTCCTGGGGTCTGGGGTCTTTTGTATTCAGTTCTGTAGTTTCCTGCTGTGTGCAGTTCTTAATTCTGCATGGTGGGTCCTGGTCCTAACGCAGACCTCTGAGGCCTCCTGCAACACCAACAAGGCTCACTCCAGCTCCCACTACATACTTGGTCGCTTAGTACATTGCTTCTACAATTGCTTCTGCTTATGTTGAAAAATTAGTGCTGATGCTTCCTGTATCTTTGAAAGCTCGTCCCTCAAGGACAGATTGACTACAGATTTACAGGATCAAAGTCCATCCTTGCCAGCACTACCCAGTGTAGTGCATCTGTTTGCAAATGGCAGGGGAGAGGCCATGCGACTACGTCCTGCTGGTCATAGACTCTTCCAGCTATAAATGCCAGTGGCAACCAAACTATAAGCTTACTCAGTCCCTCTTTTAGGGAGTTTACTGGGATGTCTGTCTTATACAGAAAGTGCAATCAAGTAATCACTTTGTAGCATTCTGCATCCAAAATACCATTGTAACAATAACAAACACCTCACTTTGCAAGAGAAAAATTAATTTTTTTCTTAAGTTATCACTTTTATGGTGGCATTTTCTGATTTCAAGAGTCTAGAGAGTGTTAATGCAATAAGCTCTAGAAAAGATTTATTGAGATTAAAAAAAATAGCTCGGAGATACAGTGAAATGTTTCAGAAAAGTGCTTGCCTTATTATTGTTAAATTGCCTTTTTCAGTTTCCCCAGGAGCTTGTCACTTATGGAGGAAATGGGCAGGTCTTCAGCAACTGGGCGCAGGTAAGACATTGCTGCTTTTGCAACTTGCTTCCCAAAATCAGTTTCACCCTCCCCCATGCACATTCTGCTTAGGCAGTTTGTGATAATTCTTGGCAGTCAGTGTCTCAAAATACTCCAAAACATCCTGTCTGGATGGAGGAATGCTCAGTTATGAACTGCATACATGGGGAGAACTTTATTGAGGAGAGAGAGCAAAGACAGCCCAGTAGAAACACTAAACATAATACCATAAACCTAGCAAGCGGTGTATGATGATGTAAAGACCAGTTCTTTGTCTTTCTATGATGCATTTGTATATGCCTGTGTATTTTGCACAGATAATTTTAGAGTCAAAATGAATTCTAGGAAACAAAAAAGTGTATCTTTTGCTTGCTTGTTTCTGCTACTTTTGCAATGTTTTTCACAACAAGCAGTGGAATAAAAAAAAGGCTTTAATTAAAGTGCAATCCTGAGTCGTTTTCCAACCAAATCAGATTAGCTGTAAATATTTATATGTTAGCTGGCCAGATCATAGTGCACTTTACTGTCAGGCCTAGCAACATTATCCCTGATCTTCTGAGAATAATGGCAGGTGGGTAAAAGCCTGTCTAAAATTGGAGCTGGGATGTTTAAGGTTGTATAATCTCTGTTCTTCTCTATCAAAAATTGGCAATAAATACACATGCTTTAATCTAAATACTGCAAAATGCACGTGGAAAACATTTTTAGGAGAGGAGATCTTTGGCATCAGCAACATACACTAGACTTGTGTTTTGTATGAGCCTAATTTATTCTCTCAAGAAAAAACACAAATGCTCTGGGTCTGAATGCTCTGCAGGTGTGTGGTGGCAGAAGGAATGTTTAATGAACAACCTCCCTGAGTGTCTGTGGATAGGCACAAATGTGGTTATTGTGAATGCCAAAACCACATCATCCCTGCAGCCTCTGATATGCCCCAAGGCCACGGACTGGGGTCAGGTGGACATGTGGCGTTGAGTTTTGCAGTGCAGAACAGATAAAGCATAGGTAGAAGTCTACATCACCTCAAGGGTAGCATCACTCCCGAAGGCTGGGAAGATATTGATTTCTGATTCTGTAGCTTACATAAGCAAAAGCTGACTTAAGGGGCCAAATTCTGTCATAAAGGATCATATATGCACAATGTTGTGGCTTTACCTGAGTCTGGCTTCTTGCTTATTAAAAAATCCAAGCAAAACTAACATGTATATGAAGTTCCTAGTTAGGGGAGAGGAATGGGTTCCTCACTGTAGCATGGAACCGAGAGACCTGGGTTTTCTTCCCAGTTTGACTGTGAATTTTCTGTTTGTGGCTGAGAGAAAACTCATGCTTCAGTTTCCTAATCTGGTAAATGGGAGTTAAATAGAAGTCTTGGGCAGCTTCCGAGGGAAAACTGTTTTGACTTTAAAAAGAAAGGTACCACGGCAGTTCACACCATTTCTTTATTCTGTGTATTAATTAGTAAATGCCAGTTGACAAATGCCTGTTAACAATACGTGTTTTGCAGCATTTCTGATGTAAGCAGTGCTAGCAGTTTCTGTAATAGCCTTTATTGGACTGACATCCCTTAGGCAGATGCTGTGCTGCAAGGTGAAGTAGAAGCACTGCCAAAGTCAGAAATATTCTCCTTTTCTCTTGTTATCATCCAAACCAGAGCTATGACCTGCAGTTGTTTCACAGCAGAACAAACAAAACCTTTTTGTTTTTCTTTACTTAGAGTAGCAATCACATGAATGATTCAGTTATGACAGAACATTTTGTTCTGTTTGTGGCTTGAAAACAACATGCTTTTTGGAAATCTATCATTGCAAAATTTCTTGTGAAAAGGTTCAGTTTGGTTTTTATTATCCATGCAGACCTGTGCTTTCTTCTGAATAACTTTTAAAGAATGAACCATGACCAGAGCTAACTTTACAAGCCTGCAGACAACAGAACTGTTCTTTAAGCTAAGAAAGGTTTTTGCTTCCTCCTTACTAGTTGTGCCTTTCAGTGCAAAAAGATCTAACTATCTTACACCTTCTAGTTCTAATACAATGTTTTTCCCAGCCTGCTAAGAGTTGAGAGTTGAGCTACTTACCTGTTCTGTCCTAGGACCAGAATTTGATCAACATTTTTCATGAAACAAAAACAAAAATATAAAGCATGATGGTAATTCTAGTGACTCTTTCCAGCTCAACTTAAATTGCAGCTTGGAAATTAGCTGGGTTAGAAGGGACTGGCTTCAAATCTGTACCATTTTTAATTCAGATCAAAGACACAGAGAGTTTAAGTGCCCACGACAACTGATACTGCTGTCTCTTTGATCAGCAGTTCCATTTTTCTCAAAACTTTGTCTCTGTATGCCCACAGAAACTCTAGTTTCAAGCTATTGTTGAATTCCAATGTTGCATGCGAAAGCTCCTCTCAGGCCTAGTTATCACATACCAAAAGTTCTGTGGAATATAATGAGCTTTGTGATAGACAATGATGCATACGAGTCAAATCTATAGGCAGCTTAGATTGCCATAGCCTACTTTTTGGCATAGATCAAGAGTTAACTATTGAATTATGCAAATGACATTGACATGCATTTATTTGTATACCTCTGAGTGCCTCAAGGACTCTTTTCATTGTCCCCAATGAAACCTGAATTTTTTTCTTTGAGAAGAAAAATTATTTAATTTTTAAGTTCACATTGTAATATCCATTTGTTGAAAAGATGACAAGCACTAGAAGATGCTGAATTACCCATTTCAGGTTAGGATCAACAATATGCATGGGTATTTTAATCACCTTTATAGGGAAAAATCTTGCAGTTTGGCTTTGGAAAGATTGCCAGAAAAGTGCCAGATTCAAATGGTTAGCCTCAAGATAAAATTAGAACAGCTTTAAAAATGAAGCATTTCTGGGGTTTGTACTGGAGAAATTATTCTGGAACTTATTCAGACTTTTGCTAGTTGGTGATTTATGTTTCCTGCTGAGTGATTTCTCTTAATGGACTTTATTAAAAGCAAGAATGTGTTGGGAGCTCTGGCTGTTATTCCATATGTGAATACACCTCATTATCTCTATAGCTGCCTTTATACTCAAAGTTTAACAGCTTCACAAAAAACATAAATGTAAGATGGAAACAGATCTGCTCACTTTCCTTGCTTTTCCTTTCAGTTCTGGTTGGTAATGCACTATTTGTCAGAGATGACTGAAGAGCAAACATTAGTAATGTACAGTGGACATCCTCTGGGACTCTTTCCCAGCCATCAGTATGCTCCTCGATTAATCATTACTAATGGCATGGTAGGTATTAGCATCTTGTTTTTTCTTTTTCTTCCTCTTTTGTTTAGTTTACAGGTGTCTGCTGAATTAAAATATTATTTATACTACCTGAACTTACAACAGCACACAGGAAAATCTGGGGTCCAAATTCTGCAGCATTTATTCCGGTACAGTCACTCTCACCTCAGGTGTGCTGACCTGCAGTGATGGAGGGAACAATCCTCTCCTTATTAGATGACATCTGTTCTGACTGAGCCTGAGCTGTACATGTTCTTGACCAAAACAGTTCAGCTAGGCTCAGTTTGAAAGATTTAAAAGCCCTCAATAGGCAAACAAATAATTATTAATCAGATGTTTAGATATCTGGACTGCTTTGCTTGGAAGGCAAGCTGGACAAGTGAACATACTGGTTCATTGCCAATCTTTTGAGCCATTCAATATCTATCTCCCTGCAGGCTAGTTTTGTGGCTAGAGAACTGCTTTCCTTAAAACTTGCATGACAGTCACACTGCCAGAAAACCCAGACATCTTTTTTTCTTGTACTAGAATGCATGGAATAAACCACCTGAATTACTCCTCCCGTTTTCCACTGTTTTTCTATATGTGTGACCATAGTTAGAGAAATGTAGGCTATTAAAAAGATCTGCTTAAATCTCTAATTTGCTTATGTGGGTTTTCTTTTGATTGTTTTCTTAGGTTATTCCCAACTATTCCACCAGAGATGAATATGAGAAGATGTTTGCTTTGGGTGTAACAATGTAAGAAGATACCTCACTATTAAAATATATCAAATACTTAACTCAAATGTAATTCAGACATCAACCAGTGGCTGTTTAAAATTTCTAATGCAGGTGGGTTTCAACCATGCTGCATAAAGTCCTGATGCTGCAAAGCATTAATGTACGCTTAAGTGGAATTACTTAGGAGTTTGAGTTATGTTCAGCCGCATATATAAGGATGTAATTGAGGTCTGCTAGGAATTAGTATTAGGTTTACGTGTGGGACTTCATTGAATCACAGCCTGAAGCCTTAATCATAACCTACTTATAACACTGGCTAGTTCCACTTTGCAGTGGTTGGTTTACAATCTACAGAAAACACAATTTATGAAACATTCCTTCACATTAAGAGAAAGCTTTGAAATAGAAAGTTATCTTTTTTATTATTATTATTTTTCACCTACTATTTTACTGCTGATCTTGTTGATGAGCACAGTATTATTATTCTGTTGTGTACCATGGAGAGAATAAATTAAAACCACTGGAGAGCTGGGTGTGTACAGATCAGGAAGCTGGAAGAAATGAAAGGGCATGAATAGAGAATATCCATTGGCACTCTCCTGGGAATTTCATAGGAATGTGGGCAACCGTTTTGGGCTAACAACTTCAAAAGCCACTATGTGACTTTGAAGCACAAGTGCCACTGAAAACCAATGGCGTAAAGACACCGACAAGGTGAAAATGAGTGTCCTTGTGTCCTAGTCACTATGCTAAATGCCAAGACAAGTTTACACTCAGTTTTTTGATCCATGCATTTTTGAACTCAATTTAACGATCTAAATGCTCCTCTGGAAACATGTTGGTGCATTGCTAATGAAGAAACTCAAAATTAAGTTGTGAATTTGATAATAGCAGATCTTAACAAATTGAAGCACGGAGATCTTTTTGTTATACTGGAAACGTATGTAGACATGTACAGAATTCATTCCAGGCTGAGTAACCTGTGGTATCATTGTGTTAATTGCTCTTGCTAGGTATGGTCAGATGACTGCAGGAAGCTACTGCTACATTGGGCCTCAGGGAATAGTCCATGGGACTGTGGTAAGAAACTGGGGAAAGGTCTATTTGGCAATACCTTTTGGAGGAGGGTGTCTCTCACAGCGGCTGGTGACTGAAGTGTATTGGATTGCTGTGAAAGGATGTTCTGGCTACCAAAGAAATTCTCATTGCCTGGTCCTTAAAAAATTAGTGTCCTTCCACTCAGATAGTCCCTGGCATCTTATCCAGGACACAGACCTGAAGGAATCTGCAATCAAGGTCTTAGTCTGAGCTCACATCTAGCTACAATAAGTGAAGTATGAATTGACCAAATGTGTTGGATGATAAAAACATTTTCTTACAGCTGTTTTCCTTAGCTGTCTTTTGCAGCCATCCTGATTATTCTATTCTACTTCATGGTGAGAGAAATAAACGTAATCAGGACAGATGGTTTCAAAACATCACTTTGTAACTTGTTTCCTTCTTAAAAGATTAAAACAGTTTCAGGGTCCCAATGACCCCTGAGTTTCAATTCTGTTTGCAGAAGGGACAGGAGATCTTTAAATTTCAGAGACTCTGAGAAAAAGAGCTCCTGATGATTGCTATATTGTTTTGTGTGCAGCTCACAGTGCTCAATGCAGGCCGTCGCTACTTGAAGGCAGAAGACCTCTCTGGAAAGGTGTTTGTTACTTCTGGTCTTGGAGGGATGAGTGGGGCTCAAGCAAAGGCTGCAGTCATTGCTGGGTGTGTGGGGATCATTGCAGAGGTGAGAGCAATGCTTCTTTCATTCTGTCTTCTCTCCTTCATGTGCTGAATCAGAACCCTCATTCTCCTCATCTGACACGTTCCTCAAGTAACCCTGACAAGTAAAACTCAGAAAAAGATACTCTTTTCTAAGATCTGTCTGTCCTTTTCGTTGCTGAGCATTTTTCACTGCTATTCCACTCTCTTATTTGTTCACTCACTGGATCGAACTGTAAAGATATGGACTGTAACTTCTTATGATTGCTTCACAAATAATGCAGAATGATGCTGTCAGATTAACCATTCTCAGTGCTTGAGCTACCCTCATTTCATGTGTGAAAGGGTGTAACTTCCACAGGCAATTCCCATGGGAACTGCACTCTCTTATGCCAAAAAAGGCTATGTCAAAAAGGTGTTAGTTATGTTACAATTAATCTTTAGTTCTTCTGGCACCCTTATCAGGTGCAATAGAAAGTACCCGTTAAAAATGTTGGTATGATTCACTCATCAAGGTTGGGACTAACAAAGTTATTTGGTGTTGTGATTCTTTGAAGACAATGGGATTTTTAAAATTGGCAGCTTTACAGTTGTCTTCAATATGAAGATGGTGGGGCTAATTACAAGCAATTATGAGAATCCCAGTTTGTAGACAATGAAGATAAGTTCTGCTAAGGGAAAATGCTGGTGGGGGAGAAGTTCTGTAGTACCATTTTCCCTGTTCCCTGAAGATCAGCCACAGGATATATTCTTTGTAGAGTCTTTCTTCCTGATGTAATGTTTCTCTGTTCCAAATACATTAAAATAGCCCAACTATTTCCTCCCATAAACAAAGAGAATCTAATAATGATCTGTGATTCAAAGACAGCTAATGTCCAAGCAATCAGAATAGTGTATGATAGGATCCACTGGATCCACAGATATGCTTAAGTATCATATATAATGCAGAACACCAACATCATAATTTTGGTAAGTACAGATGCCTGTAAGTTTTGAGTGAAATACATTTTGGTATGAAAAAGTAACATTAGGTTCTCCTAACACCTGCATTTTTCAGCTGTTATGCTTATCACAGGGTTCTGTTCTAACAACTCAGATGGAAGGATGGACTACAGAAACACTGCAACAATTTTTAACAGAAAATGTTGCTCTGCAAGTCTGAAAAATGGTAGTAAATATCTTTAATGATATTGACTATTGAGAAACAATAAACATTTCCATGCATTTCTTTCCTCATGATTACCTTTGAATTAAATCCACTGGGGAAACATGCTTGGTGGAGCAGATATAGGACTGACCAAAGTGCATTGAGCTCTTTTGACTATCTGCAGGTGATAAGCTCATTACTGCTCCGGAGGAAGAGAGATTTTTGAGAACTAAACTCCAGTTGCAGCTGACTGGAGTGGGAGTTTAGCCTTCTCAGTCAAAGTAATTTATAGAGAGAATTAGCTGGCAGACCTCTGCTATGGGCATGTCACTTGCTACAATGAAAAGGGTAAGAATATTGCAATCTGACCGATGGTAATTATAATTAAACTTCAAAACATAATGGGTCAGACTGCCCACGTGGCAAGCAGTAAATCTGACCTGCTCTGGTCTTATTCATAGAAGGTTGGGGTTTCATCAGTTTTGCAATGATGGTGCAAAAGTGGTTTGTTAGCACATGAGTTTTGCATGTACTTGAGGTCTCATCAGGTACTCCCTGCAGATGAAATAAACTTATTCAATTTGCTATTGAATAAATTATATTTATTCAGACTTCTACCCTGTCATCATGATCTTTCAAATGCAAGAACACAAAGGAAAGATTCCAGTGAATGCTATTCACAGCAATCCTTTGTCCTTTTCATCTCTATGGCTGCAGATGATTTTGTTCAGGAGACTGAATATCGCCTGGTTTTTATCTCCTGTGAGATGATCCTTGTCGGAAATTAGTCTCAGGAGCACATGTGGATAGCTATATATATGTACATATTTTTTATTTAAGGAACTATTTATGCAAATTACATTGATGAATTGTGCAAGAGATGTCATTTTGTCAGCCAGGGCTTCCGAAGCTCAGACAGAAAGGATTAATGGTGCAAGTCTTTTACCTCTTCTGTTTGACACGAAGCAGACTGTAATTTTATGAAATAGTTATGTGAAGGGCCAGACCATCTCCTGTGAGCTGCACTAAGCTCTCTAGGGTTACACTGGAGGTGACATTAGCTCATCATGTTTGGAATTTTTTTAAACTACTGACATGCTGATCAAAAAAACTGAGCGTATTTTTGAAAGTGTGGTTCAAAGGAAGCTAGTTTTCTTGAGTATGCTAGCAAGTCTGTGAAAGACTAAGAATGTCAGAGAGGGTTAAAGTAAAATATGTAGGATGTGGAAACAGATTTAAATAGATCTGATCCGTGTTATGCTGAGATTTAAATGCACCCGATTTCTGTAATTCATACAGACCATTTAGTATCTTTCCTCCTGTGCTGATTTAAATAACTCCCAAAGAAGCTGTCCCCCATGGCACATGACTTTATTGAGTAATTCCACTGGCAGTGACACTGATATTGTCATACTCTGGGGTTTTGGAAGGATACTCTTTATTACTGATGTGGGAAATGATAGAAGGTTTCTCATGCTAAGAATAATTAGGAAAGAAAAGGTTTCCTGGTGTTCAAGTGGCACCTGAATACAGAACTTATTTAATTTACATATAAATACTTTGTTAATGAGAAATAATAGAATGAAAATGATGGGGGTGGATTATAGAGAAATAAAAATGCTTTAATGAAATACTAGAAGATACTCATGTCATGTGTTCTTATGCATACACACACTACTGTGGGTGTTTTAAATCCGTTGCTACCACCAAAAATTGGCTTGAATTAATTTTGCTACTTGCTTTATGCCACTGATAGCTCATTATAAAAGTACTAATGATGTGCAGGTTTGTACATTGAACCATTAATACGGAATCTGTGCCAAAGCCTCCACAGTTTATCTATCCATTTATATTTTTATCCAGCTGTCTCATGCATATACACACTGACACACACAGAAGCTAAGCCCAGAAAAGAGTACAAATTTGGGATTGAGCTTGTTTGGATCTTCAAAGCTCAAACAAGAGGGAATTAAAGACGTAGTTTTGTTTTGATCCATTCCATTTTTCAGAAGCATTAGCCAGCTGGGACAAGAAATGCTTTCCTCTTTTCTTTTCCATATTTGGTTGAGATTTTCAACCAGCAGTCAAAGAACAAAAGTGAGGGTCAATTTTATTCAGCAAACGATTGCTTCATCCTGAGTAGTCTGGCAGAAATGTCTATCTCTGAGATGATCAAAGAAAATATTTCCTTAATTAAATAGAAATTTTATTTTCACAGAAAATAGCCAGA
This sequence comes from Astur gentilis, assembly GCF_929443795.1. Lineage (NCBI taxonomy): Eukaryota > Metazoa > Chordata > Aves > Accipitriformes > Accipitridae > Astur > Astur gentilis. Next base: position 13,210,353 of record NC_064902.1, on the reverse strand, counting down.
TTTTAAAAAATACATTTTGGCTTTCATTTTTTCAATATAATCATGAAAAGAAACAATAAGAATAATTAAAATTTGTGGGAAAATATTACCTGTTGTAGAATTTTAATTATAAGTTTTGGTTTGTAAAATATTTTGGGCAGCGATGTATCAAAAAGTCTTTTATTTTTCTTGCTTTGAGCCTGGAGTAAAAGAGAACAGAAAGTTTAAAAAAAATCAGAGGTGAAAAATAAGTATTTGAACAATCACTCCATGTTCTTAAGGCCAAGGCAAGGCTATTCCCTTTACCTATTTGCTACTCTTTCTTGCAGGCTAATTGAAAAACTAAAGGTAAAAGTGACTGGATAGGGGAAACAGGAGTTTTAAGATACCTACTACTTCTCTTAGGTTGATGAAGCAGCACTTTTGAAACGTCACAAACAGGGATGGCTGATGGAAATCTCTAACAACCTGGACCATTGCATTGCTCGCCTTAGGTATGACTTGTAACGTAATTCAGTGAGTTTATCTCTGCTTCCTAATCATCACTTTACATCTTTCTGCACTGTGCCATTTTAGTGTGCATATAGAAGAGGTTGAGGGACACCTCTTATTCTAGGTCTGCTTTTGAATTTGAATCCATCCTTCCAAACAGCAGCAGTCATTATTAGTGACTATCAATGCTTATGCAAGCCACTACCAATGCTTCATATCATTTATATATGTTAAATGTGTCTTCATTTAGTTTCATGAATTTGCATAAAGCAACTACAAATAATGTTACACTTGAAGCATCATTCAAGCTTTCTGGAATCAGTGATTAGCAGTTAAATAAAGGTTGAAAGATCTGTTGCCTAGATGAGTGTTGGAAACCCCACATAGACTTTTTTTGCTGGGATTGACTCTGTGATTTGTACATTGCAAGATGAAACTACAGGAGGTGCATTTTCTTCAACCGATCTTTTTAATCTATTCTAGAGATGCAAGAAAGAATAAAATTGCCCTTAGTTTGGGTTACCATGGGAATGTGGTAGATCTGTGGTAAGTAGTATATGTGGATAATGGATATATTAATGCTCTTGCTTGTTAGTCAAGGTGGAATTATTTCCCAAACTTGGAAGAGAAGAGACGTTAAACCTAGTGCTGAGTTCATTACTCTACATGCTCATGAAAAACTGTATTGTCAAAAGAGAGGTCTTCATCCTTGTGTGCCAGTTCTCAGTTGTTTCCCATGCACCTTCTCCTTTCCTTATGGAACAATGAATTTCTAAGGGAAAGAAATCCCCAAGAGTCTTCCTTGGATGAAGAAAGAATGTATCACTTTGTCCTGGTTTCAGCTGGGATAGAGTTAACTGTCTTCCTAGTAGCTGGTACAGTGCTATGTTTTGAGTTCAGTATGAGAAGAATGTTGATAACACTGATGTTTTCAGTTGTTGCTGAGTAGTGTTTAGACTAAAGTCAACGATTTTTCAGCTTCTCATGCCCAGCCAGCGAGAAAGCTGGAGGGGCACAAGAAGTTGGCACAGGACAGAGCCAGGGCAGCTGACCCAAACTGGCCAACGGTGTATTCCATACCATGGGATGTCCTATCCAGTATAGGAACTGGGAAGTGGGGGCAGGGAATCGCCGCTCGGGGACTGGCGGGGTGTCGGTCAGTGGGTGGTGAGCTATTGCCCTGCACATCATTTGTACATTCCAGTCCTTTTATTACTACTGTTGTCATTTTATTAGTGTTATCATTATCATTATTAGTTTCTTCTTTTCTGTTCTATTAAACCATTCTTATCTCAACCCAGGGGTTTTACTTCTTTTTCCCGATTTTCTCCACCATCCCACTGGATGGGGGGGGTGTGGGGGGTGTGAGTGGGTGGCTGCATGGTGCTTAGTTGCTGGCTGGGGTTAAACCACGATACACTTTCCTTCTAACTTTTTGCTAATTGGATAGCAAGAAATATTTTTTTACTTCGTAAGAATAGAAGTATGAGACATTGATTGAATAAAAATAATCAGATGATGGATAGAAATTCTGGCACTCTTGAGGCTTTATCCAATGGTACATCTTGCTGTCATACCATATACCAAGGGCTGAGACTGACCAATAAGACTGGTATGTCATACTGGTATCTGACTCATCTAATGGCATTCCTGCACATGTAAATGTGAAGTATAAAAGTTGCACCTAAATCTTCATCACCATCATTTCCCACCTCCTGACTGCTAAAACAAAGATTTAGCCTGCCAGGGGCATACCTTTATAAACAACCTCTTGGGATGGCAGAAGTTCACCTGAAAGAGGAGCTAGAATGTGAAATGACAGCTTCTGTTCAAACACTCATTTATTCATTGTCTTCCCCAGGGAGAGGCTCGTATATGAGTTGGACACAACAGGAGAGCTGCTAGTTGATCTGGGCTCTGACCAAACTTCATGTCATAACCCATTCAGCGGGGGATACTACCCAGTACAGCTTGGCTTTGAGGAAGCAAAGCAGCTCCTTTCCACCAATCCGGGGAAGTTCCGGACCCTGGTACAAGAGAGGTAAAAGTTTTGGCCATACATGTTTTTAAACTTTAAGCTTAGTTGCTCTGCAAGTGATCAGATTTTTGTCTGTCTTGCAAGAAGTTTCTGTTCTTTGATATTTCAGTAGAAATTTAGGGTAGAGCTACAGTACGAATAACTCCCAACTTTGTACTTACACAGCTATCACTCGGAATCTAGCAGCCAGCACTTTCCCATGATTTTAGGAGTAGTCACTAGTGTAGAAGATCAGAGGTCTGAACACTAATGATTTATTTCACTTCTATAAATTTCTAAATTGCATTAGATTTTAAAAATCTGGGACAATAAGTACAATTCCACTTATTCTACCAGTTGGTTTAGGTTCACTGAATATAGCATAAAAACCCAATGGATAAGCCAGGAAGTCTATCTAGCCTACTGTGCTTCCAGCTATGGCCAGGAATGGTTTTTTAGGGAAAGATATAAGGAGGTGACAATCTCCCTGTCACTCCTCCCAGCTTGCTACAACTGTAAGTTCTGTTTAGCATCTTGATTTTGGGAAGCTACTCCTGATTTATGGCTTTGCAAGTGAAATTGGAATTGGACATTATAAAGGGAGCAATCTGGCATAATTTATATATAAATAAAGAACTGTGGAATGGAGGCAGCAAGCTGTATTGTTGTTCTCAACTGGTACTTTTGAGACTTTATGGCTTCTACTCTGGTTTTGTTCACCTTGAACATTCAGGCTGGAGACCTTTTTCCAGTGGAAGGTAGAAAATGGGTATAAAACTATTTGACTTTGGATGAGGGACTACAAGGACCTTTCCAGTTTCCCAATTCTGTATCATACTACTGTAAGGTAACAGAAAGGTAAATTTCTGGGAGGGACTAATTTCTAACAAGCTAGGCATGAACTAAAAAAATCCAATTTCACTTGTTAGGCATGGATTTACCTCTCTAGAGTGCCAAGAGGTTACACCTATGCACATACAACTCCATATGCAACTATGCATTGAAATTAGAACTAGATAATGTTAAGTGGACATTAAGAAAGCAGTCCTGGGGAATTATCCACTGTTGGAAACAAAGAAAAAATTGGGCTGTTTTGGCCAAGGGAGAGGCCAGAAAGCTGATGTGTAGCCATTTTCAGTTCTATCTCTGCTCACTTTTTCTGTGAACTTCTTAAACTGTTTTGCAGTTTTGTGTAGGCTGGTTTTTGTTATGACCTTCCATCCTCACAGCTGGATGCATTTCTTTGCTGAAAGATGTGTCCCCTCTCTGCTAATTAATGAAATTCCCTTAATAGCTATAAATCTTGTCAAGATTTGGGGACAACAGGTGCTACAGAGACTGAAAGCATCTCAATTGATATCTTATGGGTTTATATCTGAATTTCTCTAAGGTCTTCTGGTTCCATCTGTCTCTCCTTACTCCCATGCCTTTAGTGAGTTCATGATATTATTCTTTTTGATATTTTGTCAGTCTCAAGAATAACTGTTTCCTTCTTTATTTCAGTCTGAAGAGACATGTGGCTGCTATTAACAGGCTAGCTGATAAGGGCATGTTTTTTTGGGATTATGGCAATGCTTTTCTCTTGGAAGCTCAAAGGGCTGGTGAGTACATCCTGGGGTTGTTAGATGGAAACAAGGACAATCCTGAATGCATCTTCCCAGTTGTATGTTTTGGTAAAATAGGGTTGGCCATGTGTTATGCTAACTCTTTAGTCTCTCTCTCTCACTCTCTGAGACCCCATACCTTCTCTGTGGCTGAGGTAGAGCCTTCATGGGAACCCAGGTTTTACATTTTATAGTATTTCTTCATCAAGTCACTGACTGTTAAAATTCTTTTATAGGTGCTGATGTTCAGAAAAGAGGAGCCAATAAAACAGAATTCCGCTATCCTTCCTACGTTCAGCACATCATGGGGTATGTTGGGGAGAGTTTGGAATAAAGCATTCAAGTGCCTTGTGACTCCTGTTTAGGGGGAGAGTACTACAGAGATTCCACTTAATGCAAATCTTGCAGTGTACTATAAATTATGAAAAGGAGCCAATAGTAGAAGTAGGAAAATTGATCTCACAGGTGTTAGGCCAAAGTTAGTCTTATCTTTCTCCACTCTGGAGTAATGCCCAGTGGTGTTTAGGAAGATGTCCTTTTGGCTGTAAGCATCATGCTCATGTTTTCTATTGGCTTCCGTAGAGTTACTCCTTGCATTTTCCTGTGTACAGAGGAAAAGAAGAGCCAGACATGGAGGGGCATGTTGTATGTGATTAACTTGAGTAAAATCTGACAGCAGAGGTTTTGCTAATATTTTGTCCTGAAAGGCATGTCATGTCTTGATAATTTGGTGTAAAGCTTTATCCTTTTTAGAATTAAAACGTCTTATGAAAGCAGACATCAGATGTGTGAGCAGTAAGCTAAAACATTGTCAAATCAAAACTCTTCACTCCTTTACATGAATAGCTGCATTTTCTCTTTTGTTGCATCAATTTTCCTTAAGCAGCTCTACTCAAGAGAATAGGCAAATCACAGCCTCAAACTGTAACTATATGCAACTTTACTTCTAGGTGCTAAAAATGGAGAGCTTGTCTCTTCAGAGCAGCAGAGCTGCAAAGTCTATGTCTACACTGAAGTTAAAAGCGCATCTGAAATAGGACACTCTTCTAGCCCATGTTGCTGACTGTACTTCTTAGCCAAGCTGTGCATACTGCTTGTAGAAAAAATTGATATCAGGAGAGCTGTTGAGGGACGGGGTCTGTAACACCTTTTGCCTCTGACTCATGCTTAACTTGCCTATGCCATGTGAATAAGAGCTTGAACAGAGTAAGGCGCCAACCAGATTAGATGTCTTCTGGAACTCAACTGAAGAGTGTCTTACTATTGTGTGTAAACAATGTGGACAGCAAATTAGCTTGGACTCAGGCACTTGTTCAGAACCTACACTTGCGTGATAGTGTAGATGTACTCAGAGTCAGCCTGGGTTAAGGATGAAAAGACCAGGCAGCAGGGAGAGTATATTTGATGACTCAAAAGTAAAATTGCAATTCACTTGACAATGCAGATGACTCAAAAGTAAAATTGCAATTCACTTGACAATGCATTTGTTTGATACAACTGCCCAACACTCCTATCAAAATTCTGGCTTGACCATATTTTTATACACCAGTTGATGGCTGTGTGAAACAGCACTGTTTAATTTTTCAATTAATGGTCCCTGATGCTTCTGTTTAGAATAGTTCATTGAAAATGTTTCAAATTCTTCCGTCTCCAGCTAATGAAAGAAAAGCACTGCTAGCAGCCAGGATAAATAAGGAAAGAATTTCAACTATCTCTTAATGAAACATGTTCTCTTCCCAGGGACATTTTTTCCCTGGGATTTGGGCCATTCCGCTGGGTTTGTACCTCAGGTGACCCACAGGATCTTGCTACCACTGACTCGATTGCCATGTCTGTGCTGGAAGACTCTATACGTCAGGGAGGTAAGACACCAACCCACACCCCCATCGCTGGGGGTGCTTTTGGGGAGAAAAGGAAACAGAGTTGTGAAGTGTGTGTCAGCTTTTGGCTGAAACCATAGAAAGCAGTCTCTTGCCTGTTCCATGTGGGCAGGAAATTTTGCTGTTCTCCAAGTTCCTGTAAGGAGTGTAACCAGTAGGTAAAATGTAAAAACACCATGTAGAGGGGTTACTGATCCCAAAGCTATTGTTGCAATTAAAAGCCTTTCTTTTAGTTTGTTACAGATGTTCCTGTACTTTGTCACCTTCAAACTTTAAGGCAAACAGTATCATTCATCAACAGGTCTCCAAGAGTTTTTTTAAAGGAGTCAGATTGCTTTGCCCCTGTCTCACAGGTGAATGAGGCATGGGAGTCTAGGGAGGTTTTTAAGAGGCTAGCAAGCAGATCAATGGCAGGAAACCCAGGTTTCATGGGTGTGGTGCTCCATTCAGTGTCATTTATTTGTGATTACAATTCTGAGGTCTTCCTTTTTTGTCATTTTTTAATAAATTGACAGCTGTTTCTACTCACTGGTGGAACCAATCTGGAATATCTGCATGGATCTGTATGCTACTCTAGTATCTAGGAATTACACTGTCTTTCACTGTTCCATATCCCTGAAAGTGGGCTATTACTGTTATCCACTCCTTATGAATGAGAACTGAGACAAAGCTAATTTTATATCAGCAAATATGAATCCTAATCTGCCAGGTTGCAGTGGAAGGCCCTATTCCTTTCCCTTTCTCTATCTATTTTTACAGTAACTGGACAGCAGACTCAAAGACTTGAGTGTCATTTACCCCTAGCACTGAAGTCCTCAGCTCTTTTGTTTCCAGAGAGAGTGGATCTTTGTGCTTATCAGAATCAAGGAAGGAATCAGAAGGAAATGGATCACAAATCCAAAGCATATTTTATGAGGAGGAGAGCATAATATTTTTTATCTGGCAATATTGAAATATTTGTTGCATCTTTCATGAAGACATCATTGAAATATGAACAGAAGTGTGAAAATTTTGAATGCTCTCCTATTCTCAACAGTTAGCATTGCAAGGATCTAGGGTGGTATTTCTGAAAAGGATATACCACATTCAGATATGTCTCATTTGAAACAAAACTACTGTTGTCCATCTGTAACATAAGGCTGGTGTCCAGCCTCCTCTTCCTCCTGAGAAGTGAATTATTGATAGAGTGGGTCTTACCCTGCAAGGTCATTAGTTCTGTCTATTCTCTTAAACTTTCCTTAGGAGTCATCTTCAAGAAATAACACTGAAGCATAAGGCATTTTTAATGCAATGACCCAGAAGAGCCTACCCTGTTCTATGGATATTGAAACTTTCATGTTTTTAAACCTGATCCCTGGGCTTAATTGAAGGGAGGGTGAAATACAATATGATAGTGCTGGATCTACCTTCAAAAATTTGCAGTAATTTTTCTGCCATATACTGCAATCTCCAGTAATCTTCTCTCAAGATTGAACTGAAGCATGACCTTTGGATTTGCATTGCAAAACTAGGAAATTAATCAGTTACCGTGTGAACAACAGTATGTGGGTGTTTATATGGTTGGTAATGTAAAGCTGGGGAGAGAAGTCTCTTCCACAGACAAAAAGCACTGAACTCTTGCATGTATATTCTTAATTTAAATGAAAAATGACATTAAAAAAATCCCAACAGGTGAAAACAGGCTTAAGGGCAAGGTTATTATTGGATTTGCTGTTGACTTTGGCAGGACAATGGGAATAGGATTTCAAAGAGAAATGAAAACAGAATTTGGTCAGAAAATAAACAGCCATTCATGGATTCATGTTCTTGAGTATTCCACTTGCTGTCCACTTCCTATGGGACGTGGGCTTGGACCAAATTCCAGGATCTGGATTTCCTCACACACATATACATCTAAAATCTGAACCTACCTTTGAATTTTATAAAAGAATCTGTTATGAAGGCTGAGTGAAAACTCTGCAGAGCTGAAGTCTGTTGCATTCCAAGTCTAAACTTTTAACCTGGCCTTGAGTCCAATGTTAACCATTCTTCTCCTTTTGTGGAGATGAATTTTTGCACTTAAACCTCACAAATTATGCAAAACTCCTATGTGGTTTTATTATCTGCTTCCATTCCTAGGCTACCTGAGCTTTTAAGTTAGCCTTTGCAGAAGAGATGCAGCACTGATGATCGGAGTGTAATTTGGATTTACGCCCTCTGTGGTAGTTTGAAGGCTGAGTTGGTGCATAACAACAATACAAATCTCCCAAGAGCAAAGGAAGCCAATCTCTGTGTTGAGGAGGACTATTCCTCTGAGTACACAATGCTTTCTAGTGTCTTTTAAACCCTAAATAAGTACAAGGGCCCATGAAGCACCAGAAGCAACACAGTAGCTTGCCTGACTTAAAACATATTCCTGTTGGGGTGGGGAGGTGGGGGCAGCAGTTTAGTAAATGAGACACATGGAGAGAGCTGTAAGATTTTTTCAATTGCAGGAAGTAAGACTAAATAAAAGGGAGGATTCTTCACTTCCCCAGGGATAATAGAAGAAATCCAACTTTGGACATACCACCGTTTAGGACAGAGAATATGACTTTATTGGAGCTGGCTGGGAGGGATGGATGTACTGTGTTGAGATATGTCCTTGTAGTCAGTATTCTCATCTGGCTTCTCTTCTGGATATGTTTTATAGAATTAACAGACAGTAAGATCTTTTCTATAAGTCTGTGCCCTGTGAAGTATAAACTGTGATAAGTACTCTCTGAGATAGCTTATAGAAGTGATAGGAACTCATTCACTCTTCGGTTTTCTAGAGTAACTCCTGTAAACTCTCATTAAATATCTATAATAACCTAAGTGAATACTACCCATTACTGTCTAGAAGATGCTTCCTTAAAGCTTATGAATGGCAGCACAATCCTACTAGGACAGCACTAGCAGACATTTCATCTTTTGCTCCCTGCGAAGCTAAGAGGTGGCATGTTAATCCTCATTGCAGAGTTTAGAAGGTATCACTTGGAGCCAACCCCTAACGCACTGACAGGTCTTTTTAGGATCATTAAAGCTCTCTGTATGGAAGGCCTGCCTGTGCAGGAATGAGCATATTTGACATTTCCCTTTAAAAATGTGTTTAACCTGGTTTAAATATGAGTATCTTGCCTTTTCCTCTTTCCTTTTTCTAGTTTTACTATGCTGATCTGCTGACATATTCCCTGGCGGAAAGAGTAGTCTAAACATTCTTCTCGGTTACCAGGGACAATTTCAAGTTAGCAGTATGCAATTTTTCCAGTTTGACTGACTTTCAAATATAAGTTATACATACATTATAATTTGACATGAAAATGGGCGAGAGCTGGAAAGCGATGGGGAACATGCTATCTTGACATCTGCAGAAATGATTATAACTTGAGTTCCAATACATGAGCCAGTCACTGTGGCTTAACCTGTTGGCACATGCCAGCTAAGGCTGGTAGCTGACCATGTCTCTCAGGACAAAGTAATGTGATGTAGCTTAGCCCATAGAGAAAGAGCCTACAGGCAGTAACTTCTTCAGCCACTGTAACCTCATCTGAGCTCACACTCAGCCTGTGTGGAGAGGCATAACTCTAAAAGCCCCCCAAATTAAGTGTAAGACAATGCTTCTGTCCCATTCCATACCCTATCTCCCTTTTGTTACTTGCTACAGATGGTGCCATGCCTTTGGAGGCAGCTGATTGTACTGAGGTCACCATGTATCTGAGTGATACATGCATATTTCACTGTCTTTCACTTCAAATATCTTTATTCTTACTCCTCTTTGGTTTGGCTGATTGAGTTGGAATGGCACAGATATGAAAGGAGAAGCTGGAGAATATAAAACCATTATATGAAATTATCTTCTTAGATAAAATTATCTTCTTAGATAGCAACATATAAATCTAAACAAGGTGTAGGGTGGATTTGCACATAAAGTAGCTACTCCATAATAAGTTCTTTCCGTGCAGTTTGTGCTCCATATTAATGCAAGGCAACATACCTGAGTTTGTAGGATGAGAGACCTCAGGTTTATCTTGGGATAAAAACATTCATGTGGGTCATTTAGTAAAGCAACTGCTGTGCTATAAATCTATATCCCAGCATTGGTGTAACTTATCCTCAAGTATGTATTGTCAGCTGCTTCTGAGAATTTCTGCTGGCTGACTCGAAGGAGTTATTTACTACCTGATGCAAGACTGGACTGTAATACCCAATGTCATGGAGTTTGCTAAAGCTACTAATTTAGCAAAGGCTCGGAAAGGGATTGGCATTTAGTAGGCAGCAAGCCAGGTGACCAAAAATGAACAGTACATGTAACCCATATTTCAAGGTTTAATTTAATTTGCTAAAGATCTGAATGGGAGTTATTGTTCCAGCTGTCTCCTGGGTGATATCTCATACCTTCCTCTAAATATATGGTACCAGTTACTGCATCAGCTGCACAGAGGATTCTATATAGTATTTCCTATATGCGTGCTTGTATCTGAGAGTAGAATTTGACTTCCTAGTGCTGTCAGATGAATTAAATTAAATTCGGAGCATATTGCATTCATTTTCAAAACCTCTTTTCTTGCTTGCTTTCTCTTGCAAGTGAGCACATCTGTGAAGCAGCAGTACCATGACAACATCCGCTGGATTCGGGAAGCTGGCAGGCACAGCTTGGTAAGTGCACAACCTCCTTCAGCACATGTGACCTCTCCTGGTCCAGAATGCAGTTTTTGAATGCTGGAGTGAAAAGCAGGAATGGGCATGAATGAAAACACTGGCCGTAATTCGCAGGGCTGATAACTTAAACCTCTCTCCGCAGCAGCGTTTTAGGGTGAGCTGAAACAGTTCTGTCCCTTCACTTCCTCATCTGGAAATGTTCAAATAATCCAGCAATATCTAGTCTTATATGTGGAGTGAAACATGTCAATGATTCACCCTCCACCTCATTTGTAACTACTTGTCTTTCAGAGTGCTGATATTCAAATTGTTCCTCTTGTCATTGCTTTGGCCCAACCTTTTCAGGACTGCAGTTCCCAGTACCCTTTTCAAAACAGATGAGGCCAAAGAACTGCCGTCCTTTTGTGTTGTGGGAAGCAGAATGCTAGTGAAGCATCCTTCGTTTTTCTTTTAGGGCAGGATGTCCCTGTGAAGCTAACCAGTAACACTGTAGGGCTCATATGTGCTCTTCTTATCTGGAAGCCAGATTGGTCTGTGGGGTAAAAGCTGGAGAAGAGCATAGCTGTGCAGGACAGATGTTCTTTGCCATTATTTGTCTCCATATTTCTCTTCCCTTCCAGCCCACCATTGCCAGTTCCAAACCTCTGTTTCTCAGCTGTTGATAAGGGATTTGTTGATAGGGGGATTACAGCCTAGCAATCAGGTTGATTTAAAAAGTGGGATTTATTGGACAGTAGCAGCTGAATACAGAAATACATCTCACTGATTGTGTGAGTGAAGATAAAACTGGGTTCAAAGAGGGATTTTAATTTCTTTTTTTCTGGAAGCTGGATGTTGACAAAGAAATAATCTGCACTTTCTCCTACAGAAGGGAAGGGGTCACTCTTGTGACTCCATTTATCTGGAGCCTGAAGATAAGCCAGTTGCACACAGAGGCTTATCACTCTGGCATTTTTGTTTTCCAGGTTGTTGGCTCTCAAGCTAGAATCTTGTATTCTGATCAGAGGGGTCGTGTGTCTATAGCCGTGGCTATTAATCGAGCAATTTCCGAAGGAAGGATTAAGGTTTGTCTTTTTTGTCTTGATATGGTCTGGTAATTGTGTTTAATAGCTGAGACAGGGGTGGCAGGTGGGAAAGAAGAAAGCTTCAACCAGTAAGAGCAGAAGTGCCTGCTGTTTACACGGGACCAGTATTCTGTTAGCATGTATTAGAGCTCAGTCCTCCTCTGCCTGTCACCAGTATTGCACTACATAATAGAAGAGAGATGAGTTTAGAAACTTTCTGAAATACGCTACCTTTTATTTCATGCTGGGAATCTGCCTTATTTTCTATTTGGGCATCTACAAGCACAACATATCATGCTGTGATTATTGAAAACACAAGGCAGGGACTGAAACTCCTTAGCAGTGCCCCAAACATTAAAAGTAACAAGAGACTGTACCACTCCCCAGTGCTTCTTACCCTCTATCCCTCACTTTCAGCCATATTATGGCTACAGCCAGCTCTGCAGTCAATTTTCATTTGCATTGTATATGTGAATGAAGAAAATCATTAGGCTTGATGCTGCACCTCTAGTGCATAATGAGTCATATCTTAGTTGTCTGGGTAAAATCCCACTGACCATATGTGGTGGTCATAAAAGTACATACTATGGGCAAGATTGGATAGGGATTTTCTAAGTTCGTCAGGAGTATTGTAGGTAGATGTACAATGTGACATCCTGGGGGGGACCAAAATCCTGAAGGCACCACTCAGTAATTACACCCATTATTTGCTGTGTGTACAGGAGCATCAGACCAAGGCATTGTCATTCATTCACCTCCATCTCTTTTATAGCTGAATTACAATTACCCTTTTTAAAGGGGCAAACCAAACTAAAACTTAGAATGGATTCCAGCTAGGAACGGTCTGTTTTTTGTTACTGAGAATATGTTTTTTAAAATATTTCAAATGCTGTTGACCTTCTCAGGATTCAAAATGAACGTCACTGCAAGCTAGACTCAAAAAATAAACCTGACCAGGCAGAGCACTCACTTGGAGCTATGACTGACAAGGTCAGACTCCCAGGCCCTTCAGATTTTGTTGCGTCCTTTTTTTGTTTCTGCAAATCTCCATTCCTCCTCTTGCAAGCTGGATGCTCATGTCTATTTTCAATGATTTTCTAATTCACTGCCAGCATAAAACAGAGCCAGCTATTCCAGACCACACCATGCCAAGAGTGAATTATTCTTATATAAAACCTGTGCATGGCAAATTATAACGAAGACCTGCAAGCTGGTCTAGATTCATACTGTCAGTTAAATTCCAGATCAAGAATGGACTTGTTTGAGCTGTATGAAATCACTGATGTTCATTGCTAACTTATTTTTAGTTTTGACATCTTCCAGAAGAATGAAAAAGTGTAAAACTTCTTGCTGTTAGTTTTCATTTTCAACAGGAAACAAGAACTATTTTTGAAAGAAGATTTTTGCATACTGAAATGTCTTTGAAATTTCAGCAAAGAAGTGTTCAGATGAAATAACCTTACTGCTTCCTCTCTTCTCCCTGCTCTCCTTTGAGGATGCTATTGGTATAAAAACAAGCTCTTGTTCTTAGTTATGAAAGGATGGTGGCTTTCATGAACAGTATGTGAACAACTGTTTTATAAAGAATAACAGGCAGAGAAGGTGTTTCAGGGTGTTTAGGAGAGGTGGCAAAGCTGAGGTTTTAAATTACTTAAGACAGAGTTGAATTCAGCAAATGATAATTCTCAGTAGCATTGACAGTCCATGAAGGATTCCATTTTCTTGTCCTTGGCTTTTTGCAGGCTCCAGTAGTCCTCAGCCGAGATCACCATGATGTGAGTGGGACCGACAGTCCTTACAGAGAAACGTCAAACATTTATGATGGATCAGCCTTTTGCGCAGGTCAGCAGAGCAGCTGAGGCTTGTCTGTCTGGGCAAACAAGGAAATTGCTTTAAAAGAGAAACTGGTTTTTATGCAAAATTTAAAAAAATGTTTTTGTTTAACCCTTTAATCCCAATTAATCAGATTTCCTGAGAAGCTTGGTGGGATTTAAGTGATACAGACATGAATGTGGAGCTAGTTAAATAGGAGAGGTCCAGAACAATGCTGAAAATTCAATGAAGATGCACCAGATTTGCCTGAATGTAAATGGAGAGCAGTCTGTCTCAGAGGACTGTATCTCCTGTCTGATTTTCATTTTGCACCTCACTGTTTCAAAGAGGTGATTTGAGCAGAATTACAGCTGTATTTCCTTGGGATCCACAAGATCAAAATCAGGTCTATAATAGTATTTTGCTTAAAGCAAAAAGATTCACAGCTGTGATCACTTCATTGCCTGAAGACTCAAGAAAACAGTCTGGAGATTCTGAAAGAAACTTTTTATTCACAAGGGAACATACTCTGATAGTAAAAGCTTAAGAATGGAAGTCAGGCGTTCTGGATTAGGCTCCAAGCCTTGTTGCTCACTTACAGTGTGACTGTGGGCAAATCATGTAGGTTTGCTATACAAAAGGAGCCTTTAATTCTGCACACCTGACCTGAGCTAACCAGACTCTGCTTTTAAGTTTGTGAAATGATGCTTTGGAGAAATAAACCCAAGAAATATCAGATTGGAGACGTGAAAAAACGAGTGAAGCACTAAGCAATTTTTAACCTAAATCTTCCTCAATTTTCCATCCATAAAGTGGAAATTATGATAATAGCTTTAGCTCAGTAGTGTTTCCACATGTCATGAACTGACAGTCACGAAGTGGTGTGAGATTGGAGAATACAAGCTGCTGTAGGAGGAGAAATTACGATAGAGGTAGCTGAGCGTATTGAATTACTTCCATTATGGGAATTCATAATAGAACCAAATTATGGCTCAATTTATAGGAGAAAAGTTCCCTGCTATCTTAACTCAATTTCCTGATGAAATGAGGCTTTTAGCTGTGTCTATCAGCCCCACTTCAACACTTTTTGAGTATGTTGGCTAGTTCTAATAGGCCAGATGGATAGATGTCTTGCATAATGTTTGGTTCTGACAAGCTGTGAGAAAATGGTGCAGCTGCAGAGAGAACAGCAATCCAAAGTAATGTCTCCAACACGGGGCTTAGCAACATAAGTAAACCTAAGGCAATGCTCTCAGAAGAGGGCAATAGAAACAAGGCTTGCTAAACCCCATTGCTCATCATGCTGTGTTTTTCTTTGCATTTTATGATTTACATGAACCCTTTGCCTTCTCCAAGGCCTTATCTAAAGCCTGTTGACCACTGATTTCACTGGTCTTTGAAGCCAGGCCTAAATCTGTTTTACCAGTTGAGCCTCTGGAGGTAATAAAAGAACATCTTAGGTGTTCCTCTCTCCCTTCTTTCTTGTTGTTTTAACATTTGAGCTAGTTCAGGTGAAATTGGCTCCTCTCCAGCACACAGGAATTTTCCAGAGTGTTTGCCTGTCTCATTTTGCTTTACAAGTAAGTACTTCAGCCTGATCCTTGGCAAACATGGGTCATTGCAGCTCTGCAAAGTGTATTTCAGCACAGACATTTGCACAGTTAGTGACCTTTATCGAAGCCAAGGAGCAGCACATTATTACATTGTTAGTCCACTTGCCATGCTCTTTGTCCAGCCTCCACTCTTATCATGCTAGTGGCTGAGGATGAAATCTGTACATTTTAGAATATGGGGATTTTGATCTCTCCCATTCCCTCTTGACAGCACTGTAATTATGATAATTGGGTTATTAAAGTGACATAATGCCAGATAAAAGATGCAATAATGGGGCTTTTGACAGGGTTTAACATAGATTAGTGCTCAAGTAAACTCATTTTTCCATCAGACATGAAACAACTGTGGGCCTGCAAATGTGGCTGGTGGGGATATTGCTGTTTGTCTCTTATTTTTTGCTGTTAAAAGCAAAGCAAATGACCTGTCCTGTATTAAATCTGGACAATCATTCAGTAAATTTTACCCTGTTATACTCTGTGTGTACCTCTTTCCACCTCTCTGGGTATATGCACAAATTGTAGTGAATATACAAAATTCTAATGAACATTTCAGTGGAAATCATGCATTTGACATTAGTCAAATTACATTTGTCTGCTAAATTATTTCCCTTTTTTTTAAAAAAAAAATAAACCTCCTATGTGATTTCAGCAGTTATGTTCAGGGTAAAATTCCTCCATGTCCAGAGAATCGGGGCCAGTATCACTTTCATTCCAACTTTGTTCCCAAAACACAACTCCTTAGCTTTAGACTAGCTTTCCGCACAGGGCTGAATTAACTCTGCAGTCTGATCTGAAAATACTTCAGGCTTCTGAGAACTGCAAGGTGTGTAGTTTTCTGGGTGTCCCCCCCATTTTAAAACCCTCCATATGGATGTGTCCAGCCTGTTCTTCCGTGAGTGAGGCATCCCAAAGAGGAGGATTGTATTTCTCTCCACCCTGAGAAGGTATCTTCCAGCTGAGGAGTGATAGGTTCTTCAGCTGCTTGAATTGGATCACAAATGCAGAAAGCACAAGAGTCCTCACAAACTACAGTGTGAAATTGGCATTTGCTTCCTCCAGTGTAGGGGCAAAGAGTGGGAGGAAAATCTCTTGCCTGTTCCTCCCAAGAATGAGATGTTCAGTGTATATCTGTGAGAGAAGCTGAGAGCAAACCCTGCCTCCAACACTGCTTTAACACAGCCATAATCAAGGTGCCAGTGGAATGAGTGAGCAGCACGACAGAAAAAAATGAATGCGGCATGTCAGATCCATAACACCTTTCCTCTCCTCCTAGACATGGCAGTACAAAACTTCGTAGGAGATGCATTTAGAGGAGCGACCTGGGTTGCATTGCACAACGGTGGTGGAGTTGGCTGGTAAGAACTTATTTATGTTTCTAAAGCTGGACTCTGAATCCCGATACCACTGCTGTGTATGCGTGTGGGGAGGAGAGACAGGAGGGGAATTGCAGAAAAGATGTGTGTATTACTGGAGTAGTACAACGTCATGATCATGGGAAGGATGGGTTTGGAAACAAGGGCTGAAAGGACATATTGTATGGTAAAGTGTGGTGTTGTATGAGGGGTTTTTTTAATTAATGCCCATATGTCTAGAAAAAGTGTTTTGGACATTGGCCACAGCACAGTTTGAAGAACTTAATTTGCCAAACAAGGACAGTCTGCCATGGTCTTTTTGAACAGATCCTGCTTCCAAAGTTGTCTTCACACATGCACAGCCAGAGTGTCAGTGGATGGATTATGTTTAGGTTTCCCCCTAAGCTGTATTTAAATCTGTAACCTTAGGACCCCAATATAAACGCTCATGTGCTAAAGTGCAACGAGGGGTTATTGATACAAAACAGCTCGGGTGCCAGCAAACCCCCCAGTCTTTCTCCCCTTGCTCATGCCTGGTAGGACAGGATTAGACACCTCCTTCACATATGATGCAGAACTAAGAGAAATGCCTGAACTGAGAAGCAGAATGAAAGAAATATATATGGAGAAGGAAACTGATCTCCTTCATATACCACTAAAAGGTTACTCCGGATTGGCAGAGGTGTAGGGAAAATGAGAGCCTGGCCATGCTGCAGAGCCTTAAGTTCTTGTTTGTTGTTTCCAGCCATAATCCAGCAAAGCTGCTCCCATTTACAGCCGTGTCTTCATATGGTGGTGTTACCAGACAAAAGAGGCACAACCCTCTATTAAATACTGTAGTGAACCCTCCCGCTTCCCTGTTCCATCTGCTCTGGAATATGCCAACAACAGCAAGCCAAAGAACTTGTAGCAGATGTTATCCTCAGAGAGTATTTGATGATACTTAATTGTTACTCATCTGGATGAGCTGAATCTAGAAAATAGCCCTTCAAGTCAGATGGAGAATTCCCTCTTCTGTACTCCAATTCCTTTGATTTCAGTGAAGTAACTACTGAATAGAAGGTACTTGAGAGCAAAACTGAACAATGGGATAAGAAAGCTTTCTGAGGGGTTAGACACATGGAGCCAAAATTTGCCTTTACTGATTTCACTGATAACAACCACCGTGGCCAGGATTTTATTCACAACTTCCATAGCTCTGAATGGAAAATATGTACCAGAATATCTTCTTACTCCGGCCATCTCAGACTCCAGAGATAGCAGACTAGTTCTGTCTGAATTGCCTTAGATGAGTTTAACCTTTTAAAATATCTGCTTATGAAATATAAGCAAAGAAAATCACTTTCCACTACATGTTGTGCAAAATATTTGGAACATTTTTAATGATAATTATAATTATTAGAATTGCTAAAATAATTGCTTAGGTCACAAATGTTCTGTGTATTGATGATGCTTAATTCAAAGGATACAAATGATCATATTCACTATGTCTCTGGTCTCTGTAAGGTCAATCCCTCCTGCACGTTTCTAGCCCTCTGAGCAATTCAAAGAGAGATTGGCTGAATGGTGAGACTGCCCTTACTTCTGGAAAAGCTGCACTGACCACACTGCAATTTCAGTTATGTTGTTGTGGTTGTTTAAGTGGAGTTACACCATTAGAAAGAAGCTCTTCCCCAAGGCAGAGCAGAGGGGCTGTCAATTCTGTAATGCATCAGAAAATTAGCATGTGGCTATTCACTGAAATCAAAATATAAATAGAAGAACGGGGTTTGGTTATCCTTTTTGACATTTCCTATGGCTGCTTAGTGGCTTGTCCTCGTGGAACAGTATCTGCTCACCTTGTTCTTGGGAGCAGTCATATAGCCCTCTGTGATTAAATTACTGTGCTTCACTGAAGAATGAGAAGCCTGAAAATTAGGCCTGTCTCTGCACAAGCCTTAATAAGCCACCATGCTGAGACTCGGATGTGGTAACAATGTCGTGTCATTAGATGCGGTGGTCTGGAGAGCCCCCGAAAGCCACGGCATGACAGGTGGTTCTGCTCGGCTTAACTAATCATGGCACCACCCTGGCGAGTTCAAGTGCTGCGCTCTTTTGCCTTCTAAGGAGAAAGAGAGGAATAATTTAAAGGTGGCAAAAGAAGCAAAACAAACCCCCACCCATAACAAACTACTCTCTTTGCCTGGAAGAGATAGATGCCTTTAGGTTTTAGGACCCTGTTTTTCTTTTTCTCTAGAGAGCTAAAAATTCAGCTGACCTTGCTGTAAAGAAATCTCCGTGTGCCTGATAAAATCTTCTTGTCATCAGCTGATTTGGAAATGTGAAGGTGCACGTGGAAGCTTATATATAAACAAATATGCACGCGATTAGAGAAAAATCAAGTTGTCATTGGCAAGTTTCAGTTCAGAGGGTTCAGAAATGGCAATTGCACTGTGTTCAGCTACCAGTACCCCCTGCAGAGGCTGGGCTTGCCTGAACTGCTGACAGATCTGCCCTGTCTTCCCTACGAGATTAGAGAAGTGCTTTTTTTCTGCTTTGATTTTTCTGTGTTATAGCTTTGTGGGACAAACAGAAAAAGCAGGATTAATATTTATTTAGCTGGAATCTGCATCACATGTGCTGTTTGAGAGACTTAAGATTAACATACTCTTGACTATAATTACAGCAAATGAATGTTATTCATTTCTTTCTGCCTGTTTATTTGCAGAAGAATGTATATTAGTATGGAGCCTGAGTAACCTGTAGTAACAAAAAGGCAGAAGCAATTTAAGAATCGAACTGCACTGTTGACAGTGTGACATCTTGATTGTGCGAGAGGCCTTGTTTTCTTTGATCACCTTAGAAGGAGACATCTGGAAATTATAGGAGGTAGCTTAGGTCAAAATGCCACATGTTTCTTTAATTACCTGAAAATATGACCTAATGCTAATGAAGGCAGAGAGCTCCTCTTTAAAAGTGAGAGGTTTTGCTAGAAAATCCATCCTAACAAACATTGGTATTTAATTTATGCGTGATTTTTTTAGACAGTAGGACAGATTCTGATGATTGATTCTGATTTACACTGGAGTAACTCCATGGAAATTGACAGAGAGGCTCTAAATTTATGGAGTGCAAGTGAGATCAGATGCTTACTATTCAATATACTGTTCATGCCTAAGCTTCAAAGGATGCTCTTTGGGATGCTGGGCACAGAGCGGATCTTTGCCACTGAAAGGACATCGTCTTCCTGTATAGAATCTCTTTATGAAGCGCTGGTCCAGAGGTCTGATTTTCTTATTGTCTGATATTGCCAATAGACTGTCTTGAGGTGTGCTTATACTGTGATCCCAATTACATGGCAATGGCATCATTGATGTTCTTAAGTGTACTCTAGCTTGGTACTTTGACAGTAAAGAACAGTGCTAATTTGGTCTCCATACACAGAAGCAAGCAGAGTATCATGAAGTAACTGGCCCTGGTCTTGATACAATAACACTTGTAATGATGTCATCCAGCCTGGTCCCCTCTTTCGGAGACGACAGTAACAACATGAGCTATTCAAAAAGTAGAATTTGCAAGAAATGCAGATGTTTGGATGTTTGTTTTCATCCCAAAATGAGACTAAGAGCAGAGCTAATTAAAGATTTCATGCAGTAAAAAGATCCTGAGAATTAAATTCCAGGCTGAAAAGTGTTGACAGTGTCAATCAAAAATAAACATTTTATTTTGAAGAGTCAGCTTCCAATATTTGAACATCTCAATTGAAACATGACTTTGTTTCAATTTTTCCTGCTGAAGATGAGAAACTGATGCATTCACTGACATTCTGCTGTGAGAACTGTCAGTCTCAAGAAAACTGTGCCTTTCAACAGAAAATGTATTTGAAGTAATGATATATCTAATAATGGTAAAGTGGAGGGTGTTCACAGAATGGTACCATGATGGTGAGATCTGGAGCTCCAAGTTCCTCACTCAGCTATGTGATAGGGTCCTGCTTAGCACACAGGTAGTGTAGTGAAAGGGAATTAACATCACGTAAGTACCAACATTATATTGAAAATGAAACGATGTGAATTCTAGTTTCAGGAAGTAGATCTCATGTCTGCGAGGCTCCGATGTAGCCTCATTTTACCATTTCCTGAGAAGCTTAAGTTACTGCTGGAAAATACACAGTAAGAAATTATTCCTTCCTAGACTGGAAGACACCTAACTCCTGCTTGATTCATGGATATGTCTGATGTTGTTATACATACATTTTGTGAATTTATTCATTATATTAACTATAAAACACAGAGGACAAAATCCTGCCTCTGGGGTCTCCATTAGTAGTCTCTCATACCATGTGTTGTTGTATAATATGCCCCATCTCTCAAGTATTGCTGGTGCTGAGTTATAATGCCAGAACTCTCATAGATTTACAGCAATGGATAATTATTCAACTGCATTCACCACTATTCACCATATGCAACAAAACAGGAACTTGAGCAGGCCAGACTCTGAAGTCAGACAAGATGTTTTGCTCTACGTGTTTTCCCTGTCCTTTTAAAAGCAGACTGGTATTCCTCCCAAGATAATCTGTTAGTTTTAGCATATTTCTGTTCTTCTTCTGCCAATAAGTCTGCTTCCTGGAAAGTTGGCACTGATGTCTTTAAACATCGATGTATATCTCATGCAAAATGAATGACTGTTTTTTAAATGATCGAGGCAGATGTGCATTAAGTGGTGGTTAACGCTTTTTTAATAAAATACTTATGCTCTCTCATTTGTCCCGAGAGAATATAAATACATTCATCTGCTTCAATAAGTACACAGTCCTCCTCATGATCCTATCTATATGCAGGCTCCAGTGTAGCAAAGACAAACAGCCTAACCTTTAAAAATACCCAGAGATCGGTAACTCTTCAGACGGTCAGAAGTGCTAACCTTTCTTTATTTGTTTCTAGAGTCAGTACAGACTGCAGCCTTCAGGAGATGCACCACAAGCTTAGTTTTTGGCACTCCTGCTTGGAGGAGATCTTGACTGCTAGCTGGGCATTACAAGAAAGATGGAATAGGTTTGCTGCGGGTCAAGAAACTAGGCCTTTGCCCTGCTAAATTCCTTTTTTTCTTTTTTAATGCAAGTATAAAGATTACTGATAGTGTCTCTTATTCAGCACCATTTCTATGTTTTCATCCTTCTTCCTGCAGTGCAACTGAAGTGAACTCCTATGAATTTTGTGGGATTGCTTTGAATTATTTTGATTTAATTCTCTTACATTTATATTTTTAGGGGTGAAGTGATCAATGGGGGATTTGGCCTGGTTTTGGATGGGTCCAAGGAGGCTGAAGAACGGGCTAAGATGATGCTCAGCTGGGATGTTTCCAATGGAGTAAGAAAAAACTCATGATATATGTTCACTTTAATATTTTCCTGCCTCCAGGACTATGTTTACTTAGGTATTTGGGTTCCAGTGCTCCTATTTTTTTTTAACTGAATGGGGAGTATTAGCACTCAGGCAAGAGTTTTTCGAGTCTGGCTTTTTGTAACCCAGAAATAGTCCTAACGGGCCTAGTGACTCATTCTATCCACTGCTTCTAATACGGGTGTCTATGAGCCTGATTCCACTAGAGCCAATGAGTTGTTTTGCTTGGTTGGGTTTTTTTTCTCCAACCAACTTTAAAGGACTTTAAGTCAGTAGAAGAGGCTGAATAATTCTTGGGTAGGGAACTTACTGTGAAGCGTCAGGACCACCCCTTCTGACAACATATCGCAGCCCAGTCATTTCCACGTATCTCAGTGTGTGTTTTGTTATTTTTTAAGCAGAAAGGGAAGCATGCTTACTATAATTTTGTTAGACATGTTGGTGGTGTTATTTGCCTACATAATACAATTGAGAACTATATGAACTTTAGTCTTGTCTATTCCTAACTTCTAGATCTAGGTGTCTTGAAAGGCTTGTCATTCAAGTGCCAGCTTATCCAGCCCTTGCTGCCATTAGAGTTTTTGAATTCCATTAGTGTACAGATAGATCCTGTCTGGGTTTAAGTCTAGGAACCCATCTCTGAAGTGGCAGAGAGGTTTTGATCCAATACTTGCAGGGAACCAAATCAACAGGACATAGTAATGCACAGTTCAATTAAAGGACAAGACCTGTTGTGTTTCAGTCATGTAACCTCACAAGGACCTGACATATTGAGGGAGTTCCTTGCCAATGCTGACATGGTCTGTTCTCTTTTACTTCTCAAGAGAATTGCAGAATTCCTTCTTGCCTTACACCTAAACATTTATTTTTTTCTCCCCATAAGACCTGGCATGACTGGGGGTAGAAGAGGACAAGGAAGAATTTTCCCTGTCCCAGGTCTGAAATAACACAGTAGTAAACGATTAAGGACGAGGAGGAGGACAATTATATTAATTTGTATATTAAGAGTAATGAAGACAAACCCTTAACAAGAACGGTGTATCAGAGACAGCCTATTAAAAACTCAATAAATCTTTTGCTGCTCTGATTTATTGCAAGCAAAAGCCCCACTCCTCCACACACATGTTGAGAAAGGACAATTTGAGAATGCTACCCATATTATATACAAGACTGGAAAGAAACTGGAATGTACCCTTAAAAATATACTGCCAGGAATAATCATAGGTGAGTGGCAGGGAAATTGAGTTGTTGACTTGACAGGTCATTTCTAGCTGTTATTGGTATGATCCTGGGAACTTATTAACCTTATATTAATCATATGCTTAAATATTTCGCTAAATTGGAACCTAAGTATTTTCTTTCTTGAACACTTTTGAGTCTAAATATTTCAGACCTGATTTGCAATTTGTAATAGAGATTTGTAAGGCATTGAATAGAAGGAAGAACTTATTTCCTTTGTGCCGAATCTTGATTTTTTTCATCTGGGGAATCTTGCTTGTACACAGATCAAAACACAGAGTGGAAGAGGTGTTTACCAGTTCCCTGGCTCTCCGTAGAGTTTCATCCTTACAAGCAGGCAGAGAATTTGGCTCCTTGATTTCATAGTTTGAAAATGCATTGAATGACATTTTCCTTTTAAAATATTTATCCCATTACAAAAGCACCGATTGCTTAAATGATACTGTTCTCTAAAGCAAGTCCAAGTTTTACAGAGTGGGGATGGAGTGCACAATTATTTTTAGTGAGAGAACTTTGTAAAGTTTATAGTGTACCTAGCTGTACCAATGTTATCTGTCCAATGTTATGTTTCTGCATGAAAATGTACCAAGTCTATCCAAATACTACTCATAAAATTGAAGTAGGTATTACAAAAATTACTTCCAAAATCAGTAAGGAAACTAGAAACTGGCAGAGGGTTGAAAGATATTCTTGTCATGAAATTGAGTGCCCATGTTTGAGCAAATATTGTGTAAGATGGATGCGGAAAGAGAAATGTAAGATTTTTACACCCATTGATTTTCTGGTCTGACAGGTTGCCAGACGCTGCTGGTCGGGTAATGACTATGCTTATGAAATGATCTGCCAAACAATGAAAGAGAATCCTGCATTGAAGGTGACTCTCCCTCACAAGGTGGTAGACGAGAACATCTTGGAGCAAGCCTTGAAACATTAGTGGTATTCCAAGCGCAGCGTTGGCCTTGCAGATACATTTGAAGTTGCTTCCTTGATATCCTATTTTGCTCTCTGGCCAAATGATAAAAGCCTTGCAAATGTCTCTTCCATGCGAGTTCTTTTTTTCCCCTTTAACTTGTTAATGGGGCAAACCTGTATCTATCTGTGACAAGTCCACTGATGTCAGGAACAGTCTTTTCACTAACATATTGGGAACAATGTTTGCAATAAGAAACTATGCATTGTAAGGAGAGGAACTGGAATTTTGTCCCTGAAAATTAAATGAAGAAAAAAATAATCCACTTATTCCTGATAATTCATAAATTAAGGAGACTCTTAGATCTGCTAGATTAAATGTGGAATGTGGAATGGAAATGGGAACTCTTCATTCTAATTCAGAGTCTGCTGCTATCAGCAAAAAGCCATGAAATCCAGTAGCCAAACATGTGGGTGTGTAAACAAACTTATTCTTTAGCTGGCGGAGGATGTACTGATATCACATGTGCTAGACTCAAGCTTTTCTATACTGCTATAAAAGCATTTGGTGACTGCAATAGAAGCACCAGATAAACCGCAACTGGTTAAGCGCAGCTACCCTGCACGTGTTTTTCCCTCAAATTTTCCCCCAAGATTTTCACCACAAGCAGGAACAGAATGCAGTGCCAGGTAAGTGGGCGGGAAAGCCTGAGAACAGTAAGTACTAGATCACTTCCAAACATCTTACGGCAAGGCTAGGAAAATATGGAACAACTCATGATAAATTAGTGTGAGCCAAATTCTGCATCAGTCTGAGATGGTGCCATTCTGCTGAATCTGATGTTGCGTGTTCTTTGCTGCCTCACAATGATGAGTTTTCTCTTCTGTAGAAGCCCATTGCACTTAAGCACCTTCTAAATGGATGGAAACCTCCAGAAAATCTAGATCCTTAGTGCTGGTTGCTGCTTTTTAGTGAAAAAACATGAGCTACTCAGCCATTTGTATGTGAGTGGTGCAATTAGTAAAGCACTGTAACAAAACGACCATGCAGACTTTCCTCCTGAAATAAAGCACAACTGATGCGAAAGAAACTAAAGCACCAATCACAAGACAGTGTGGGCTTCCTTTGCACAGAATTTGATTATAAAGTAAAATAGAGATAGAAAGGTCGTCTTGGTCTCCCTTCTTCCCAGAAAGAGTTAGGAAGGCAGAGAACCCATTGTGCCTAGATGCAAATGAAAGAATGCATATTTTGCACCTGAACCTACTATTACACTTGTGTTAACAGTAACTCACTGAAGTCTTTTGTTCTAATCAGCTGTGATGCTGAATCAAAAATTGAGGCTTACTTTGAAGCCCCCATATGCATACATATTGACAGATACGAACATATATATTCTTACAGAAATATATTTTACATAGACATCTCTATATGTGTGTGTGTGTGTGTACAAAAATAATTCTTGGCTATCATGTCTCCTGCTAAGCATGGCCCTTGCATATGGGCCTCATTCAGACATGAACACAGAGCATCAGCAGTCCGTGCCCCAGTGTGCACAGGGTACTGGACTTGATCTGGCCTGTCACTCCATCGCCTTGGCACTGTATGCGTTACCCCTTGGAACGGAAAGGGGTTACACAGGTAAACCTGCACTGGCTGCTGCAGATGAGGTGTGATGAGCTGCAGTCCTCAGGACTATGGGGTCTCAAGAAACTATACAACTGTTAGACCCTTGCGGTACTTGCCAGGTGAGCGTACTCTGCAACTCTGTATTGCCTCTGGTGCCAAGTAAAGGAAACGATTTATTTTGAATCACAAATCAGTTCTTTACTCTGTTCACATACTGTGTATGTCTCCAGATGAATAGTGAGAGTCTGGCATCTGCTTGTAACTGAACCTTCTGTGAAGTGCAATCTGCAGTTGATCGGGATTGCTTTGTATTATGGAAAAAACCGCCCACGTTGCCAAGTTATACGATTGAGATGTGAGTAGTTGTCAGCCAGATTTGACAGCCTTTGCTTTGACATATGTTATGCATTACCTATTATTAATAACCACACTGGACTGGGTCCAAAGTTAGTATCTTGGTATTGTACAAAACCGCTCTAGTCTTCATAGCCCAAAAGCACTAGGGTACTGTTTTGTCAAGAGGAACAACAAGAAAATACACTGGCTTTTCTGTACTAAGGAATGTTGAGCTGCTCCATAGGTTCATCTCAATTCTGAATTGAAAACCCACCAAAGACAAAATGTTGAAGAAATGTTTATGACGAATTCTTTACCTTTGTATTGCTTAATACTGGGGTACCTACCAGCATGCTGACCTTCACATCCCAGACAATAACGTAACCTTATTTTCATCCTTATAGCTCTGTTGACCAGAGGACATAGCCTTGCAACCCGTGTTTCATGCCACTCAAGTCCCTGGGAGTTTATAACCATGGCCTACCTGTAGGGAGACATAGAACCTGAATGTATGAAGGCTATACAAGAGCTACTAGTTGAAATTCAGATTATAAAGTCTCTATTAATGAGATAGCATGGGTAAGGCAAAATGGGTTACAGAAAAGCAGTGAACTGATGAGCAGTTGGTCATATTTATGACTATTCACTGCTGATTATTTTAATTATTTAGTAAATAGTTATGTGTATACATTTAAATCTACTTTGGTCTGTTAACTGCATATAATCTCAAGCATTTAACAAATCTGAACTGAGGTTTATGGGAAGGCACAGGGAAACAGTAACCTGTTACAGCCTGGGATGAAATAGCAGGTGGTTTCCAGCATACAGAAACCATAAACAAGCCCAGTGCGAAGACTCCTCTTCTGAGCCTCATTTTATCTGTTCTCGTTTGCAGAGAAGCTGGGACTGTGAATAGGCTATTGTTCTGTGGGCATGCTGGTGTCATTTTTAGGTAGCTGACCTCACTGCTGGACAAACCCAATACAGGCAGAGCCGTCTTCAAGCTATCCGTCCATAGGCATTGCATCAGATCAGATCCAGACAGGGAACGCAGGGGTTGTGAATTACTGAAGTCTCAAGCTTGCCACAGGCTGAAGCATCCTTCCTGTGAATCTTAGCACCTGAATGTTTTCCTCGAAACACAGACACTTGTCCTGAAAAGCTTGTGCCTGGTTGCAGGTAGAGGCAAGAGCTTGGTGATGAGGGGTAATTCATGCAGTACGCTCATGTGTCTGTAACTACAGTGGTTTTTAAAGGTATAAAGCTTGTGACATGAGAGCTCTTAGCTCTCCTAGTTAGCGTCTTGCTGGATCTCTCCCGGCTGTGGCAAACACTAAGGGATTTGTGGCTTTTTTTTTGCTTTTTTTTCTTCTTCAGGTTTGCTATCCTTCAACTAGGGATGCACCTACGTGTTAAGCGATAAACTGGGCAAACCTTTCTTTTCCTAGGAACACGAAGGAAAGTACTGCAAAGACCTCCATAGGGAGATCAGGAGGGCTAGGGGCAGCCAAGGACAGGAATGACCCCGCACCCAGCGACAGCAGTGGGGTAAGGGGATTTCAGAGGAGGCCAAGCTCAAGCACCCAGGGACTTCAGACTCTGCACAGGTGGCTGTGAAGGTGCACGGTGGAGCTCTGGGCGTACCTACAGCTCTATGGCAAGAAGTACCAGCTTCCCTGGAGCTGAATGTGCCTGGCCAGCAGTCTCCCATCCTTGCTGTTGGAGATTTGATGCTAAATTGCTCAGCGGAAAGGGGAAATCGTTTGCCCGGTGGAAGGATCACAGCACCACCTGCTGGGGCTGCAGGAGGGAGCTCGTGTCATTTCCACGGCAAATACAGGCTAATTTCCCCTTTTCCTCGAGTCTTGGAGTGCCAGAAGCCTGCTAAACATTCTCCCAAAGACAGCTTTGCCCGAGAATGAAAAAAAAAAAAAAAAAAGGCAACTGTTTTATGCATGAGCTGAATTTGCAGGGTGGTTTTGCCGGGGTTCAACTGACTTCAGGCTCAGCGTCTCATCCGACAGCCTCATTCCCCCCCTCAACCTTCCTCTTCCCTCCCCCCTCGGCAGGGCGCTCCCCCCGCACAGCCCCGCAGCCCCCCTCACCGCCCTCCTGCGCTCGGCTCCGCAGCCCCCCTGCACCGCTCGGGGCCGGTTCCTAATGCAGTTTTCCTATTTCCACTGAAGGTGCACGGGACGTTTTGCGGAAGGGTTTTTCCCACGTTCAGCTGCTCCGCTCCGGCACAGGGTAACGGGAAGAGATACCGGAATCCCCCGCAGACACCCGAGCGATTCCAGCTGTGCCGTCCTGCCTACCGAGCGGCGGCTCGCCGCCCAGCCTCCCCCAGCAGCGGGGAGGCCGACGGGGCCGAGCGGCCCCGGGGCAGCCCCCGCCGGCGGCCGGGCCCCGCTCCGCCCCGTCCGGTCGCTCCGCGCTCCGGGTTTCCCCGGCGCCTCCCGCGCCGCGCCCGCTCCGCGGCGCCGCGCTCCGGGTTTCCCCGCTGGCCCGCGCCGGCCCCGCCCCGCGGCTCCGGTTTCAGCCGCTGCTACAGGGACCCCCAAGATGGAAACGCAGGGGCTGCCCGCCGCGGAGGCGGCCCGGGCCCGGCCCGGCGCCCAACATGGCGGCCCCGCCGCGCCGCCCGCCGCCCCGCGCCGCCCGCCGCCGCCGCCGCCCGACTGGGAGCCGGCGGCCGCCGCCGCCTCCTCCTCCGCCGCCGCCAGCACCGCCGCGTCGGGCCTCTACGTGAGCTTCCCGGTGCTGCTGGTGGAGGAGAAGCCGGAGCCCGGCGCCAGCCCGGCGCCCAGCCCCTGCGCGCCGCCGGCGGGGCCCGCGCCCGACGGCGACGGGCTCCTGCTCGTCTTCAACGTGGTGCGCGGCGCGGCCGAGGCCGGCCCGGCCGCCGGCGAAGCGGGGCGCGCCCAGCCCGGCCCGCCGCCCGCCGAGCCGCCGGAGGAGGCCGCCGGCTCGGCGCCGCCGCCGCCGCCGCCGCCTCCTCCTCCCCCGCCGCCGCTGCCCCCCGCCGGCGGCGATGGCGATGGCGGCGGCGGGGCGGAGGACGGCTCCTTCTCGGGGACCATCACCATCAACAACCAGAGCCTGGTGGTGCGCATCGAGAACGGCGTCCTGACGCTGGGGCCCGGCGCCGAGCAGGCCGCGGGCGCCGCGCCGCCGCCGCCCGCCCCGCCGCCGCCGCCGCCGCCGCCGCCCCCAGCCGCCGCCAGCCCCGCCGAGCCGCCGGGCGGGCCGCGGCCGCGCTCTCCGCCGGCCTTCCCCTGCCCGGAGCCGCGCTGCGGCGAGGCCTTCCCCCGCAAGCAACAGCTGCGGCTGCACCGCCTCTCGGCGCACGGCGGCGGCGGGGAGGACGGCCGGGGAGCGGCGGCGGGGGCGGCGGCGCGGCCCTTCGGCTGCCCGGTGCCGGGCTGCGCCTGGTCCTTCGCCACGGCCTACAAACTGCGGCGGCACCTGCACTCGCACGACAAGCTGCGGCCCTTCGCCTGCGCCGCGCCCGGCTGCGCCAAGCGCTTCACCACCGTCTACAACCTGCGGGCCCACAGCCGCGCCCACGAGCAGGAGGCGGCGCACAAGTGCGAGGCGTGCGGGCAGCGCTTCCCCAGCGCCGCCCGCCTCGCCGCCCACCGCCGCCGCAGCCACCAGGAGCCCGAGCGGCCCTACCGCTGCGACTTCCCCGGTAAGCCGCCGCCGCAGGCCTCCTCCCTGCCCTTCCCAACGGAACAGCTCGCCCCGGGGGAGGGGAAGGAAGGCGGGGGGGGGGATCCCCGGAGTTCTCCGCTTTTCCTCGCCGCTGTCCCTCCTCGCCCTTCGGGACACACCCCCCCCCCCCCCTCCCAGCCCCCCCGAGCGTCGAGGAAGGCCCCCGCTCCACGCCTGCTTCGGACTGCCACAGCACGGGGCTTCAGCCCTCTGCCCTAAACCGGGCTGCGCGCGTTCTGGTTGCCCGCCTCGGGTAAATGACGGTAATGCCTGGGAGTCACGTAGTTCGGGGTTGCGCCGTTGGGTTTTTCCACGTACCGGGATGTCGTACGCTGGAAACAGGATCACGAAGGTCCCCCGCTAAAAGTTGGGAGGGAGAAAAGAACGCGGTGCTCCCGATTGGGTTTTGTATCGAGCTGACGCGCCGTTTCCCTCCTCTCCCCAGGCTGTGAAAGAACGTTTATCACAGTGAGTGCGTTATTCTCCCATAATCGAGCCCACTATAGAGAGCAAGAGCAGTTCTCCTGTTCCTTCCCTGGTTGTAACAAGCAGTATGACAAAGCCTGCCGACTGAAAATCCACATGAGGAGTCACACAGGTATTCATGAGGGTGACTTGTACCTGGGGAAGTACATGCCAGATAGTATGTGGGGAGCGGACTTAGTTTGCTGGAAGAACTGAAAGTCGTGAAGGGAGAATGGGTGACAGGAGTCATTTGGGGTCAGTGAAAACATTTGGTTCTTGGCCTTCTGGGGAGCAGGAGTCCGCTGAATGAACTTGCCAAAGGCAACGTGGCTACAAACGTGCAAAGCTGTGGCTTTAGGCGCCTGAACTCTGTTCAGAAAAATTATCCCAGCTCTATTCCCAAGTTTGTAGACGTTCAAAACTGTATAAATTCCGATCTTGGTCAGAACAAACGGCTAAAAAACTCTCAGAACTCGTGGAATGTATGTACCAGGGTTAGGAACAGCAGGAAGATAAATTTCAACTCGGGCACTCCTGACTTGCAAGGACCACTGCTAAGCTGACATCCAGCCTTTTAATGTTTTAAAGACAATTGTGTGTAGTCTCTACTGTCCTCTGTTTTCCTGGTTTCGTAGCTTTACGGTGTGGGTTTTGTTGTGTTTCTGGGGTTTTTTTAAGTGTCATTTTTGTTAAGTTCATAGATGTAATGGAAACCAACCATGTAGTTCACTGTGTTGTAATCAACATATAGTCACAGGTCGTGAAAGCAGGAAAAACCGTTTCAGTTGCATTTCTGTTTTGAATAATGCTGTTATTGGTTATTGAAGCACCTTCAAGCTAACTCAGATTAATATGAGATAGATTGATAATTATCTGTGCTCCCTGATGCATAGGGAAAGATGCAACGGCCTTGAGTTGAAGAAGGCGCAGATTGTATGAGAGGGAAGGGGCATCACAGCACCTTGCGGTGAATTGCAGGAGAGGGTGGTTGAGTCTTCTTGTCTTAAATTAATTCAATTTAAGCAGCTTTAGAGATTTTCCTAGTAGCAGCGTGTATTTCCGTATTAGATTATTAATGTAACCTTTCTTTGTTTAAGGTGAAAGGCCTTTCATCTGTGACTTTGAAGGTTGTGGCTGGTCTTTCACCAGTATGTCCAAGCTGCTGAGACATAAAAGGTAGCCTTTTCTTTCTGATTATACTGTCCTAAGTCACTTGCTGTTTGTTTGTTTGTTTTTCTTCCAGTACTTAAGCAGCAGTGGATTAAATCATGCCAATGGCAATTTCCTTCCCTTGTAGGAAACACGAAGATGACAGGAGATTTATGTGCCCGGTAGAAGGCTGTGGGAAGTCCTTCACAAGAGCAGAACACTTGAAAGGCCACAGTATAACTCACCTTGGTACAAAACCATTCGAGTGTCCAGTAGAAGGTATTGTTCTACTCTTGTCTGTGTTAACTGGTAATCAGTGTGTATATTGCCTAAAGATTGTGTGCGTTTTCCCCAAATACAAGCTTGCTACAGGATTGGAACAATTTAGATGAGTCTTCTAACAGAGTTTGAAGAGGTACGACTAAACAGAAGACATTGTAACTGAATAAGTGATCGTTCTGAAATTGATGGATGGATTGCAGAGAAAACATTGGATTGCAGAGAAAACATTGGTTCATGCTCTAGCTTGGTTTTTTGTGTTTTTTTAATTTCCTTTATGATGAACAGGACTGCTTTATTCTGGAAAATCATACTTCTGATACTCAGCTTCTGTAGCTCAGCTTTTTCACTTGATTAATCAGAAGTAGTGAAAAGTGGTCTTGTCCAACGCCTTCAAGGCCATGTTTTTGCTGTTGTGACATGTCCTCTCAAGTGTTCAGTGGTTGTGCTGTGGTAGTCTCTGCTGCTGAGATGGTGGATGGCTGTGTGAATGGTATCTGTTGTGGTCGTACGGAAGGCTGGCTGATGCTCCGAGGGTTTCTTGGCACTACCTTCATCGCTTCAGTAGGACTCCAGGAGCAAAGATTTTGGATCTAATCTGGAATACTTTGCTTCATAAAGTAAAGCAGCTCTGCTTGGTGATTGTTTCTCCTTTTAATGGTTTTGCCAGTAGTTGTCATGAAGAGTTTATATTTGACGTGCCATAGTGGAGAAAGATTGTGCATTACGCTGAATGACTTAAGAGTTTCTTGTCAGAAACAGGTTGTTGAACTATCCTACCCACTGAGACGTCCTTGAGGTAACACGAGGAAATACATATTTGGCTTTCTTCTGACTCCTCTGAATGTATGCACAGGTGTCGCAAAATTGCAAATAGAGTTCTGCAGAGCTACTCTGATTTGTTGTGTTAAGACAGTAAATACGAACATCAGATTGAAATTAGATGAAACTTTAAAGGCTTGTATATCTTCTTCCAGGCTGTTGTGCGAAATTTTCAGCACGAAGTAGCCTGTATATTCACTCCAAAAAGCATCTTCAGGATGTGGACTCATTAAAGACTCGTTGCCCTGTATCCAGCTGTAATAAATTGTTCACTTCCAAACATAGTATGAAGACACACATGGTCAAACAGCATAACTTCAGCCCAGGTAAAGTATTTGTTTCAAACTGTAGAGGGTGCAATGGAAAAACTAAATGTTTTGTTAAGGAAAATGTGTATTTACTGATGTTGAAATATGAGCCCCATTGATATGAATGGCAGAATCGTCACCAAGACTGCAGTTGTTTTTTCCGCCACTAAAATTTTCAGTGGGACCTGTAACTGAGTATCAGAAGGTGAGACTTGAGCTTGACCTGCGTGAAATTGCGAGAAGTTGCAGCTTTTTTGAATGAAGTAGAGCTTGTCCTTCTCCATGCCATCTGTAAAATATGAGTAAGGACTAAAAGCACTTCTTTTTGCACTCCTTTTTCCACTCCTTTACAACCTAACTTAGTCTGGACTGCCTGCCTTTTGGCAAGTGCTTTTGTAACTGAAATTTCTCAATAAAGGAGTGAACTCATTTCAGTAAGCTTCTTTTCCTTAAATGTGCTTTCAGGGAATTTGGGAAGTGTTTTAGTCGGCTGAGAATCTAGAGTTCAAAGCTTCCTCCTTTGAGCATTCATATTTTTCCTCCCCATTGTCTGACGAAAGGTCTGTCTTCTAACCAAACCCTTCTCTTCCAGATCTCCTAACTCAGCTTGAAGCAACCAGCTCGCTCACACCCAGCAGTGAACTCACTAGTCCGGGACAGAGTGATCTCAGCAACATAGACCTCGTATCCCTCTTCTCCAACGTGTCTAGTAACAATTCTGGAATTGCAGCAGACATGGCGCTAGTGAACTCTGGAATTGTCACGATCGATGTTGCTTCGGTGGGCTCAACGCTTGGAGGAAACCTACCTGTCAGTAACAATTCTTTAAGCCAGGCAGTCGATCCCTTGATACTGGTGGCTAGCAGCGATATGCCCCAAAGCTTGGACAGTTCTCTCTTGCTGGGAACCAGTGCAGCAGTTCTACAGCAAAGCACTTTAAATTTGGATGATGTACAGACTGTCAATGCAGAAGCCTTGGGTTCGCTAGCATCCCTGTCGGTGAGGAATTCCGGTCAAGATGTGCACGGTTTGACATCCAGCAATAATTTAACAATCGACACAGCCACTTTGACTCCTTCTAGTAGCCTCGGCGGTACCAATGTGCCTGAGTTACTAACACCGACTAAAGTTGAACGTAGTTTGCTTCCTAGCTCAGACGTTGTTAGTCAACAAGAGGGCAGCAAAGTAGTGACACAGTTCGTCTTCTCCAACCCTCCAGGGAGCTACAGTGCACAGAAAGAAATGGATCTTGGCACAGTGACTGGCAGCTCATTTTTGGTATGCAGTAACTGTATTCATTTTTCCCCTAGATGACTGAGACACCCTGACTTTGCGGATATCCATTGCTACTTATACCTTATAGAGAGACCTTTCTCTCAGATTCTGCAGATCATGCAATGTGACTTTTTTTGATGAGGGATGTAGAACGTTATGTTGAATAATGTGTTGTCAGAAGTAGATTCAGTGTGGCGATAAGTTCTCTTAAGAAATACTAGAATTGGGGTAGGGAGAGTTAAGGGAGAACCTTTCAAAATAAGGGATTGAAAAATAAGCGGCCATCTGTCTGAGGATGAAGTGGAATTTACAGGAATACCCAAGAATACATAGTATGTCTTGTGCATTTCATTCCAGGGAAAGATTTGTGCTGAGAGAGTAACTGAGACATTTTCATCTCAGTCCTCATCCCCGTTTTAAGTACACTTCCCTTTCTGCTTTACTATGTTACTGCAGACTTAACTTTCTATTTACATGACAAAGTAAATGTTTACACTGTTAAAATCTGAACACTTACAAATGTGGAGCTAACTTCCTTTTGTGTTGAACTCTGGATATTAAGTATATACAGGGAATTTATTGAAACTCTAATCAGAAGAGCATGGGAAACTAGAATTCAGTGTTTGCAGTATAAAAGATAACTGCAACTGAGAACTCATTAGTCTGTATTTATTGTATTGGTTTGTTCTTGCATTCAGAAAACTTTTGCATCTCTTGGCTTTTTTTTTTTTAATAGGAGAGCAGTGGGTCTGCAAGAACAGACTACAGAGCCATTCAGCTAGCCAAGAAAAGAAAACAAAAAGGGAATGGGAGCAGCACAGGTGAGAAGCCATAAATTTTGTTAAATTTACTAAATACAATTATTTAGGGGGTTTGGCAGTGAAATGGGAGCAGGTATCCGAGTACATTGTTAAATATCCCATCTGGTTTATTGCTAGTTAAAATAATTATGCATGTGGTATACCATCTGTTACTCAGGATAATCACGTTCTGTGGAATATCAAATTCACAGTAAGTTTACAAAGAAATCTGCACCATATGTTTCATGATTGTTAACAAGACGCTATCCCTCCATCTCTTCATCTGCTTTTTATTTTCTTATTAAAAAAAAATTTAAGGTCACTTTGTGTTGTTTATGCTTTTGGTCTTACCTAGTGACTCCTCTTTTACTCAGTACAGACAATGAAGACATTGGCTGGATTTGTTTTGCTTCTGTGTTTCACTTAGTAACAGTGTGTATGCAGCGTTAAGGAATTTATTTCTTTGTTGTCTAGAAATACTCAAATCTCTCTTCTTAGGTTTTAGCCTTGTAGAGAGTTCTTGTGCAGGGTGAGGTTTAGGTCGTGATTCCAGATGCATCCTCTTTCTCTTAAACTGTAGTTTGACTCCAAAGCTGTCTGATGTGAATTATACACCGTTACTTTGTCAGATCAAACGTGGTCCATGGCTCACTAGACTTGCACAAGCTCAGGTGTTTGAGTTGTGTCTACCCTTGGGGCTTACATATGATTCCTAATATTGCTCATATATATATATAGTTTAGTTCTTCCTTGCTGTCTCTTAGACCTTCCACCTCTGAAAATCAAGGTGATAATTTTTAAGGTGAGTTAAGAGACTAGTTCTGAGTTGAGCACTGTCATGTTTCTGTATTTGTAAAAGGCATACTTGCATACATTCTGTCTATTTCAGTGAATCATCACACTGAAGGATAACTGCTGTATGAAGCTAGTTCTAAGTGTGCTTGTATTATCAAATGTGCACGTATCATCAAGCATGTCTTTTGGAATTTAGTTTAAAAAGATGATTGCACTTAATCTGCATGTCTCTTAAAATGACCACAGAAAATTCCTATTTCTGTTCCTACTCAAGACTCCCAGTAGTCCACTTTTCACCAACTGTTGTCTTTACGCTTCTATGTGGTTCTCACAGTGGTCTAAAGAGTCTTGTATTTCTAATTGGTTTAACTAGGTTGAATGAATGCTGTAGAGGGAAGTTCAGTGTTTAAAAAGAAGTTATCCAAGCCTTTTATTTACTACACTTTTAAAAAAAACCAAGAAAACCATCCCTGAAACAGCTGACAGGATTGTATCCTTACATTTATTTAGATTAGGTTTTTGGTTTTCAGCTTGTGATACAAACAGCTGGTTTGTCTTGTTTTAAGCTGAAAAATGCTTAAGGTTGGGAGAGTTGTACTTCTGTAGCCCATTCTACCTAACAGTCCTTGAAATCTGTCTGGAAATAGATGAGCTTCGCTAGCTTTTTTTTACAGTTTGGAAAAATGATATACATGATTTCTCAGGAAATAAGTTGTACTATTAAAAATAGAAAATGCAGTTCTACTTCCTAATTCCTTCCTATAATTCCACAAATATGCTTATATTTCTGTGCTACCACAGGGGTGAGCCCTAAGCTTAGCAGTTTGTGATGTGGTTTTAATGGCATTCATGTAAAAAGATGCTCAGTCAGCAGTTGGAGTTCATCAGCTGATTGCTGTCTGGCCTTTTAGCAGTTGTCAGATGGTGCTTAATTATATTGCACTCTTCCAAACATTAGCTGTGTAGTGTCAATAACTGCATAAAATTGAAAAATACTAGCAGGAAACTTTGGCAAATTGCTTCTGACCATCTCAATGTTAAAATTCCTGTCTTGTAGGGGCATCTGGCTCTGGTCAGAGGAAAACCAAGGGTGGTAAAGTAAGCCCCACCAACTTCTCATCGTCCACTCCTGGCAGTCGGCTGGGTGGCAACATAGTTTTGCCAAATGGAGGGCTGACAATAAGGGACCCTGCCACTGGAGCCCAGTATGTGCAAATTCAGCTTCTTCAGGTAAGAGCTGCAGAGGAAAAACATGCTAATCTTCTCTGTTACCCAAACTGGCACATTTATGGAAGAATCTATCTGTGAACTCCGGTACTACTGCCCCTAGGTGGGATCTTGAGATCTGCAGTATGTACCATACTGCATTAGGGCATTTGCCTGCAAGAAGCACTTTCCTGGGAAGTTTATATGAAATGGGCTTTAGAGAGACTTAGAAATGCCTGAAAACAGAGCTGGTTCAATCATACAACTGCTGGGGGCCCAAACAGATGCACTGTGGAAATGGGTAAGATGTTTTTATTTGATTTAGTACTAATATTCAGTCCGGCCTAGAACATATGGGCACTGTAACTGTAGGGAATATTCTGTACAGCTTCTTAGGCTGGATACACTTGATGCGGGGAAACATTGTGGTGGAACTAAGGGTTTTAGCAGACTTCCGTTTTGCATGTGAGAGTTGTGATCCTTCAAGGACTTGGGAATTTCCTAGTTTGGACAAGCAGTTATGAGAGCAGCAAAACAGATGCTACAGTCCTGTCCCAAAGTATGGGGTAATTTTTCTTGCAAAAGGAAGGGATTACTAACATGCATTAATTTAGGGGGTCCATGGGAGTATGACTCTTTCCTCCAGTCGTCGTCTTTATTGACACCCTCCCAAATTCTTATAGTAGTCCACCTCTCTCTCACATAGAAGTGAGACTGACATGAAAAGATTCCTGCAAAATGAAGTTTCAGCCTAAACTGTTACTTCTCTAAACTGTTGAAATAAAGCTTAAGATTTTTTTTTCTAAAAATACCTGGTAATCAGTGTGGGCTGATGAGTGGAGCATGGTGGGTAATATGCTTTTGGCCAAGTGTGTATCTGTATAGTATCCAGAGAGAGGGTAAGTTTCTTCCACTTTATTCCTAACAATGTATGGTATGGTGGAAGCTATGGACAGAGTTCTCCATCTGGTTTTCTGATGGGTGTAAACATTTGTAACTTTTATGTTAAGTATCAGCTTCACACAACGTGATGAAACTTGTTGCATATTTCTGAGTGTTACGTTTGTTGGAAGATGAACCATTCCTTCCTTTTCAGATCTTGCCAATTTTCCTGGTTGATTATAATAGGATAATTGGTCATACACTGAGCTAGGCTCAGATTTAAGTGGTAATTAGCTTTCCACATATCTTTGTGGGTCTAGCCCTTACTAGTACAGTGCAGTAGCTTTATCAGATTTTTATAAGATTGTGAGGCTGAGTGAGATAAGGCATATTGTGCTGAGATGCTTGGGGGTCTTGTAATTGCATCACGTTTCTGCATTCACAGGATGATTCCCCGGGAGAGGGAGATTTGCCCTTTCAACTGAGCTCTCAGTCCTCCTCGTCACATTCTCAGCTTACAGTGGATTTACCTGTTCACATACTTCAGGTACAGCATGTCAGAGTTGATGGGTTTTATTGCCTAGCTTGGAAGTGAAGACAGTTTACTGTGAACACTCTGGTGTTCTGCTTAATGAAAATGCCTTGTTTTCCATTGGGAGTTTAATTTCTCTTACAAGAAGTAGTAAGCAGAAAGCTGCACTGCAAGATTTATCTTGTGTATGTTACCAACCTTCAACAGGTCATAGGTCGTTGGTTTTCTTCCTCTGTTACAGAGTAATGAATAACTAAATGTTACTCATTTATTACTGAAGTGCCCCATCCCTGTTTTCCTGATCTCATCCTGCAGATACTAAGTGGCTCAAGAAAGAGGATCAGAATTGATTATGTCACAGGCTACAGGAAGGGTGGGAAGTGGGAAATAAAATCCTGAGCCTAGATTTCAGAGCAGTGTCTATATGGGAATGGCAGTTAGATTAAAAAGCCTGCTTGCTTCTACAGTCTCTGGTTTCGCTACTTGCCCTTGTTAACTACTGAGTGTCAGTGTTGTTTGAACGCAGAAAGCTTCGTATAGCTTCTTGCGTAAACGTTTTGTTATCTGCTGTTCCAGTAAACTGCATGTAAGTGAGTAGGAGCAGCTGAGAACTGAGCAGCAATGAATGATTAGCATGTATGTAAATCATGTTTTCTACTTGACCATGTGGGGCTTTGGTTTTGATAAACTCTGCAATGCAGTTATTCTTACTGCCTGTGCTTCTCCTGGGTAGAAAATAAAGCTTTTGTATTTAAGAGGAGCATCTTACCGTGATAAACCTGGAAATACAAGAAGAGTACTAGGATTGTTGGCCATAGTTGAGAGTTAATAGAGGAAAAGCAAATAGTCAGTGACTTTAAATTTGTCTCCATTAGTAATGCTCATCTGAAGTGTTCCAAAGAAGAACTGTAGCGGTACTGTTTGAGTGTGTCCCCAGAGTAGGAAAGCTTTGCGTTTCCTCTAAACCATGCAGAGCATTTCTCTGGTGTTCGATAAATGTCAAGGTAGTCTTACTCATAAGCGTTGCAAGCATCTAGAGGTGAAAGCACTGAACTCTTCATGCTGTCTGTTTGCTTTAACAGGAACCACACAATTCCACTGAAGATGATGCAGGTTCTGATAACTCGCAGTTCACTGGAAGCACAATAAACTTACAGGATCTGGAATGACCATTATTAAGAACAGTTACTTGAAGACAAATTGGGCAATCGTGTCTTAACAGAGTGAGATAACTGTGTGGATCTTTCTCCAAGGAAAATAGG
This sequence comes from Astur gentilis, assembly GCF_929443795.1. Classification (NCBI taxonomy): domain Eukaryota; kingdom Metazoa; phylum Chordata; class Aves; order Accipitriformes; family Accipitridae; genus Astur; species Astur gentilis. Next base: position 13,170,897 of record NC_064902.1, on the reverse strand, counting down.
AAAACTAGGAGTACTGGATTATGGCTGCACTCTTTGCAATTTGCTAAGGACAGTTGCAGCTGAAAGATTTTCTTAAAAAATGTAAATCCCACTTGATGTGCCTGTGTAAGATACCCCGTCTGCCTGGTGTTGGAGAGACTGAGGCAGACTGCTGTACAGTGTTGTTTCAGGGAGAAGTACTGTATTAAACTTCAAACTGAGGTAATATTTACTGTTTTCACAGGAAAGCAAGTATTCTACAGCTAACAAGTACAAATTTATAATCCTGCCTATGACAGTTAAAACTTTCCTTCTATTGGTCTCCTGCTGGAGCCAGTGGCATTGAGGAATTAAGAGCTAAAATTTGGAAGTGTTTTCCATACACACACAAAAAATAATTTTTTGGTCCCTGTGTTTTGGCAGAAAACTGGAATGTAACATGTAACAAAATTAATGTCCTACGCTATGAAAATGAGATGCTCTAAAATCTTTTTTTTAGAAAGATAGACTTTAAATGTTAACTTAGCTGTGAATCAGTTTGTAGCTCATGTTGAGTTTCTCCCTTTCCTTGCTCCTGTGTCCCAAATACTTTGCTGAATTCTTCCAGCAAAACTTTAAGAAAAAAACTGCAATAGATCTGTACTCACTGTAAGTGATTAGCTAAGAGTCCAACAGCATCTGAGAGAGGTTTGTTTTATGTTTGTGTTCCCTTTTTTGGGAGGAATGTTGACTGTCACGTAAATTTAAGCACCTTGATTTTATCTCATCTATAAACTGCTGCCAAGTTACCTGTAAACTGGCCACTACCTTTTTATTTTGGGTTGTTTTGGGTTTTTTTCAATTGAACACTGTTAACGCTTGTTCTTTATTGATATCCTAGAGTGTCACGTGCACGTGGAGCTTCCAGCTGGTTTACAGAATAAGCAGTTGTCAGAGTATTTTATGAGGGAAGAAGAATTGTTACCTAGGAAGATTTGCCCCACTGAAAAACAGCAGTTTCTCTTGGGGGCTGGAGGAGAGGTTATATGTACTGTACTTATCTGGATTGCAGACACCTAAATAAATATAGGGTTGTATAGGAAAAAAAAAAATGCTTTGGTTACATTTTACGGTAGTAATTTAAATGTTTCTTATGGTGATGTACTGAATGCCTGTAAAATTATGTATAGGAGTTTGATAAAAGGGTGTATGTACTGTTTTTTATTCTCAATGAGGTGTGTGTGTATGCACGTATGTGTATTTTTTTTACGAAATAAGATATGTCATACAGGAGAACGTTGTGATCTTTCTAATCTTGCACATATTTATTTATTTTACAGTTATACTGATGTTGAATTCACACGAGGTCATTCAGAAATGCTTTTACTTCCTGTGCCTTTTGAACTATGTATGTGTCCAGATAAATGCTTTTTTTTGGTTGAAGACTTGGGGAGAAAAAAAAGCATACAGGTTACATTCAACTTCAGATCCTTATTTGTAGGCAGTATTATATCCTCTGGTTGAACCAGTTTTATTTTTCTATCTTTAGCTGAACTGAGCATTGAGGTCTTTCTGTTCCTCTCATCCTGAGTTTACAGCTTATATCCAGGGAATCTCTAAACCCTCTCAGGTTGGGTTTTCAAACCAAACTAATTGGTAGATGAGATCTTCTACCTGGTGGCTGTGACTGCAGCATGGAATCCACTCCTGAGAGGTAGAAAGGTTGAGGAGGAATCATGCCGAAGGGGCTACTGGGTCTTGCTCTAGTGGTCACCATGCTCTCCCTGGAAGCTGAGACACTTTGAGCTCCAAATGCCTGCATTATTCTGTTCTCAAGGACCATACCAGTTCTTAATCTATTAAAATGGCCAAGGAACACTCCATCTTTTTATGGGACTTGCAACCAAATCTTTCTACTTCTGAAAATGTACCTCACTCACTCAGCTTTGTAAGTGAATGTAAAGTGCTAACCTCTTGGGGCCGAAAATGGGATCACTTGGCTTGAACTCCATTGCTGGCAATGGATACCTGAAGAACTGCTGGTGCAAAAGGGTTAATAAAGCTTTTTTTTTTTTTTATTGTCTGTTTGTCACTGGGTATTGTTCTTTGTATGGCTGCACCTGACACGAAGCTAACTGTTAGCTTGATTTCTGCAGAACTTGTGTTTTCCCTTTGCGTGCGTCTTCTCCACAGTAGTGGGGTGGAGTCTATAATGAAACCCATCCTTTGGATTAAAGCATAGCCTTCATTTCTATAGTCCTTCAACAGATTTGCAATTATAATAAATGTCTGGCAGGTGCTTGGCTTAGTTGTGCCTTGACAAAGATTGTTACCCAGGTCTGCAATAGATCTCGCTAGTCAGGTTTGTAGCGATAGTGCTATTTGCATCAAAAACTGAATGAGAAAAGCATTGTTGCTAGCAAAAGGAGAGATTTTAATTTATTTTCTTAGGCAAAAGATCAATGGAGGAGGGGGGAAAGGGGTTGCCTGCCACAGCAACTTTCCCTGGGATCTTCGGGTAAGAGAAGATCTTAGGGTAGGTAGGAGAAGAAGAGAGTTTCATGGGACCGTGAAGTTCATCAACTGGGCAAAGACTAACAGAATGTAGATCTATGAAAAACTTTTTCTGGAGCAGCATCAGCCCTACATGCTGTGGTTAAGGCTGTGCTGTCAAGTGAAATAATAGAGTTGTTCTTCCTTCTCCTTATCCATTTGTTCTTGGCTGTGCTTTTTCTTCTCCTTCCTGGCAGGTGGGCTGGAACGGAACATCAGCCTCCTGCTGCTCTGCAGAGGAAGAAGAGGTGTGCGCATCAGTGCTGTGTTGGAATAGCACGTTTGAACCACGCAGCTAAAGCTGCTTCGTGCTGCCAGGCTCTCCTGCTGCGTGGGGCCGTGGCACCTCGCTGTCTGTTTTCTAGGCAGGTTTCAGTGGGTTTTTCTGTTAGAAAACGAGTATCAAGCACCTGAAGGCTGTGCGTGTGCTCATGCCTCAGCTTCTACAATGTACTGTTGCGCCTGCAACTGGTTTCTGACTAAATCCTTATTTGTACTGTCTCAAAAGGAAGGGAATTTGCAAGTCCGAGAAAATACCTGAGGGAGGTTGCAGAACCCTCTTATTTTACCTCGGGTAAAGGGGCAGGGCCTGTTGGCAATCGCCCATGCCGTCACCGGCTTGGTGTGTGACTGAGCACTGGGATGTCCTTGCTGTGGTGTTGACCTGTGAAATGTGCAGCAGGAGCCGTGGCCTGATGCTCTGCGCTGTGCCTCTGAAGCAGCCGACGCTTAGTTTGGAGTAATGCAGAACGTGCCAAAAATGGTATGGTTTGATGGTATGGGCTGAGCTGATCTAGGGCCTTGCTGCCATTGTGGGGAGTGTCTTGCTGCTGCCCAGTCTCTCATTTGCTGATTTTCATGCTTTTTTTTAATACTGCCAAGTTAGCAAGTTGAAATGATCTTACTGAGAATATTGGCAAGTAATGGAAGGGGCCATGTGGTCAAGACAGAAGGATCGGAGAAGGATGATGGAAGGACACTGAGCTGGAATAACTCGCAGTGTAACCGACTTCCCAGCAGTTGCTTAAGTGACATTAGTCCTGTAAATTGGGCTACACCTGAGTATGGGTGCCATCCCCACCCAGCTACAGAGGCCCCTAGTAACACTCTTCCCTTAAACGCTTGATGTTCAAGTATCCCCAGCTTCTCTGAAGTGGGCTGTTGAGGCAAGGTGTTCCTATGGATTGCTGTACTTACTTTTTTTACAGGTGCCTGCGATCTTTCCAGGGCCCTTTGCAACCTTTCCTCCTGCTGCTGCTTCTGTTGTCTCAGCTTTTCCTCTCTGAGCCTTTTGAAGGGAGCAAATAAAGGATGGGTTAAATGTGGTGTACGGCTACACCAAATATGCTTTTGACACGCAGCATCAACAACTCACGTTACGTCTTACTTTAAATCTTGCATCTTCCAGTGTACGACCACTGGAGCCCAGGGGTTTGGGTATAGCTGACACCGGAATTTGTTACTGTGAGGGTGGTAAGACGGAAACACTTGCTGCAGTTGGTCCTACTCTTTCTGGAGCTGGAAAAAGCATGTCAAGCTTTGCAAATGGAGATGTCGGACGGTTGTTCTCGGTTACAGACATGCTCTGTACCACCTTCAGCAGGTGACTTATGCTCTACAGTTGATCAGGATGCTTACCAGTTTTGTGGGTGAACGATGCTTATTTTGTCTTAAGTTCTCACCAGTGCAACCAATTCTGTAACGTACAGATGTGAGTGGGAGGGTTTTACATCCATGGAGCTATGCTTGGCCTAAATGGGCACAGCGGAGGCTGATACTGGTAACTGGCTCCAATTCTCTGTGGAAATGAAGCGCTGGAGCAGCAATGGGCTGAAGCTATGGAATGCTGTGGTGGAGACTAAGTGAGTTCTTAATCTTGTGATCTTCAGGAAAATTTTTAATGCTCTTTGAAGGGTTTTTTTGGTTGGTTGGTTTTGCTTTTTATTTGGGGGGCACATGGGGTGTGTGTCAGATTCTTTCCTGAATTCTCCATCCCCAGAGTAGAATAAATGTATGTCTTATTTCTTTTGTAAGTTAAGAGTGCAAAACTGTTCACAGAACATCAGGAAGAAGCATCAAACCCTTTCTACTACAAAGGTAAAGAGAGTAAGTAAGAGGGAAATATCACTGTTCGGGCTTTAAATCCTCACACTATTTTTGTGGTGGTTTTTTTTTTGTCTGCTGGGTCAGATTCACCTGAGGATGGCCAGATACAATCAACTGTCCAGTTGCATCTTTGTTACTTACGAGGGGAAATTTCATGTGTGTAACTGAGCCAAAAGCGATGTGTCTCATTTCAGAACCTAAGTTTTATGTGTTAGCTGGTTTCTATTTAATTTAATGGTACATGTTAAACTTAAGAGTTTTGTAGAAGAAACATTTGAAAGCTGGCATTGTGGACAAATGCCCTCAGGTACCTGTTGAAGCCTGACAAAGTATCAGGGCATGTCAGACTTTCAGTGTGTTAAATAACTACAGAGGAGTAATTTTCTACTTAATCAGTTTAAATACTGTGACTGCAAATTGTCTTAAAATTATGATTCTCATAATTGAATCTGGTTTTGTTTGGTTTTTTTGTTTGTTTGGTTGGTTTTTTTATTCTTCCAGATTTTGCCCTTTTCTAATATAGCTTGCAGGTCTTTTATAACGTGGCTGTGGGCTGCTGCTCACTGACTGGGAGATGCAAGTACTATAAATGTGAAACCCTTACAGAAGTAAAATGGGATGGATTGGTCACATGGGCTTTCAGACTGCTGTTACAGTTCCCTGGGTTGATCTGACAAATGTGACTCTTTCAGTGGCTTTGCTTTTGGCTGTCAACATTTAAAAATAGACACCCCATTTCCAGAAGAGGATCTTGTCTTACCTTATCCTCCGTTCCTTTTTTTTGGCTTTCTCAGCCTGTTCTATCTTTGCTGGTGGGATTTTTTCTAGGTTGTCGAGTAAATCATTGAGCTGTTTTTCTATCACCATTAGCATCTGCAGAGTCTGCAGGTTTGTCTCATTTTCTCCAGTGCAGTCGCAATAGACTTCCAGCACCTTCTTGTTCAGGCTTGTGAGCATTTTGTCCTAGAGAGGAGAGGAGAGGTGAGAGGCACGGCTGGGTTCTGCCCAGTAGAACCACAACACCCCTCCAAAAGCAAAGGAAATCAGTACAATTTAATTCCCTCAACAAGACTCAGTTGCTTGTTTCCCAGTTTGCTTAGCACCAGTGCCCGGGACAGATGGCTGTGCTGAGCCGTTCTTCTGTTGGTCTCGTCTTCCCAGCTTTGCTGTGGCCTGGGACAGGTTGCAGCTGCCCGGTTGCCCCTGCGAGCCCTGCTCCCACCTCGTAGCACCTGCGTGGAGCAGGCACATTTGCCGCAGTTTGCTGCCTCAGCAGTGCCCCAAACCTGCCCTTGCTGTAGCTCCATTGCTGAGAAACTGTGCTGATCCCTCCCCAGTGCGACCCACTGCTTTTTCTCCCCGGAATGGGTACGGCCGGCAGAGAGGAACCATTTACGAGCTCGCTAACCCCCCTTGCCTTGATCTCAGGATGTACCTGGTCATCAGCTTTGCATTCTCCAGAGGAAAAGAGGTGAACTTTGAGTTTCAGATCTGCTACTCTCTCTTCTTCCTTGGCGATGGAAGATTTGAGGGTGTCTACCTGCTGTTTCAGCTCTGCTAACTCCTTCTCCCTAGGCCAGAAGAGAAAGGAGATATTTCAAAATGGCATCCTTGAAACACACGACTCCACTGCTGCTTTCCAGCCTGGGACCGTCCCTCCTGCTGCCAGCAGATGGGGGTAACACTTCATGTCATTTCTGGGACACTTGGCACCCACAACTCTGCGAGCAGAGGAACTTGTGATTTTTCTGGAATAAGTTACTGTGCTGGTGTGGGGGAGGGATAAGTACCATAGCTAAACATTCAGGATTTTTTAATAAGTCAATGGGGGAAGTAGATTACCTTTACAAACTTTCATAAGTGGATAAGCTACACTTCAAATGGGAATATGTGTGCCTACCTGCCATAGAAATACTATATCGCAATTAGACTGGGGTTTCCTGCTGGCTTCCTCTAGGAAGGGTTTGCACTGAGTTGAAATAGGTGCTGGTCTGGATCACTCCAGGACATGCCTTGTTTCTTCCTTTGATCTTTCTTTATGAGAATTACACCATACCTCTGGCTTATGTCCACTCCAGCATGCTAAATGCATCAGTTCCCCAGCCTGTGCCGTGAGGACTAAGGAACTAGTGCCAAGCCCAAGTCCTCTCCTAAATTACATAGAGGGGACACTTTCCTAGGAGCTCACAAGATGGTGAGTTGGATGGGCTGCAGCTGGGCTCCAAGGTATGAGAAAGAGACTCTTTGTTGTGTGTTGCGTGAACAGCACGATGTGTGCTCTGCAGCATGCGGCCTGATGGTGAGGTGCTAGTGGGGGGAAGAGGCGGTCACTTATGTTTGAAAGCTGGGGCACAGGGACCCCTTCCCACCACTTGTAGGGTCACACTTACGTGCTTTCATGTGTAGTGATGAAAGTATGTTGGGCCTTGTCCAAACTTTCCTCAATCTCCTGGGAATTCTGGATGAAGGACAAGTTCTCTTCCTCCATCTCCGTGAAAATAGACAGCAGTTGTTGGGGATCAGTAAAATACAATTCAGGCTCCTGAAGTGGAAAACACACGTGATGAGGTTTTGTCCTCCTCTAATGTCTTTTCCATTGAGCTACATGGAGGTTGGTCTGCACCAGCCCTGGCTGTTCAAATGCTCTCCTATGCAGTGAGGTCTGTGACTGTCCACTTAGAAATGTCTCCCACCTTCCTGCCATGTGAGTAGCTTTACGCTGCCTCAGTAGCTCACACCCCAAACAAGTTGCATTTTGGGGAGTAAAACATGGTACAAACATCTGTGAGTGGGAAAACTTCCATTTGAGACATAAAACGGTAACTTCACTAGTTTCAAAATCTCCCGTTATATGATATCATATCTCATTGGGGGATGGCAAGCTTTGAGATGATAGTAGGTTTTTGGAAAGTGGAGGAGGAGAGTTAAACTAAGGTATTTATAACAGATGTTGCTAAAATATGAACATTTATGAATGTATAAACAGACATTTATAATTAGTGGCTACAGTAACTCCTCAATACCATAATGAATGGTTAGAAGGTGTGAGAAATCAGTAACATCAATAAATGACAGAGGACAAACACACAAACAGAAAGTGTAAATAGTTCAACATGAGACTTCTGACCTCATCTTCGTCCGAGCAGGTTTCGCTTTCTGCATCCTCCAACGAACTTCTGAAAAAGCATTTTTGTGTATCAGGCCCTTAGAGAAATGATAGCTCAAAGGAGACCTTGTTAGTGAATTAGGAACACTGTTGTTGTTTGCTGTTGCTCTTTGCTCCTGAACGGTCCTTTGTGCATTCACATGTTTGGCCCCCTGTGGCTGTGGGCTATTTGGGGGTCAGTAGGAGCGAGGGGTCGCACAAACATGCAGCATGGGAGCTACGTCTGTCCACAAGCAAGCTGCCTTTTGATCTGCTCCGGGCTCTGCTGCCCAGCAGGGTCAGGACATGACGCATGAGCCTGAACTGGGAGTGTTGATCCAAACGCCTTTAAACTCGATGGGAGGCTTTCGCTCTTGGGCAATGAGAAGGCAGAGGTTAAAAGCCTTATTAAAAAGGCTTAGGCGGCAGCACAGCAAGTGTAGAGAAAGCCTTGTGCTCCGTGTGGGTTATGGTACTGCTCCTAAACAACATGGTGTAGCCACCATAGGAGTCTGCAGTTTTTACCTGCCCTGGGAGAAGGTTGTTGAGCGCTTCTTCCTCTGCACAGCCTATTACCATTAACCAGCAGCGCGGCCTCTCTCTTCCCTGCTCAGCCCCGGGGGCAAGCTAGCGCAAGAGCTGGAAGAGCAGGGCACGAGGTGCCCGACTGATGTTGGCAGCAGAGCCTGCCCATCACCTTCACTTGCATCTGTCACCCTGTGCCATGGAGGGGTGAAAAACCTCCATTTGCATCATCTTAGTGCCAGCCCCGCTTGCGTCTGCATCGTTCCTGCCATGTGGCAGCAGCCCAGTAGTTGCAGTGACTTCACGAGGGGTGGCACGCAGCAGCGCGCTTGGGAGAACCCGGCACCTGCAACGCTCCGAGTGGAGGTGGAGGAAATGGCCCTGCAAGCGATGACTTCAAACTCTATCGATAGCCGGGTTGTTTGGCCTTAGGAGACTCACCAGCCACTCACGCTTTGCTTTTCCAGGCAATTGCTTTCTTTGCCTCAAGAAGCTGGAGCTGGTACTAGCTGTCTCATACCCCGCCTGCCTCTCCTCTGCTGGCCCTGCCTACGTTCCAGCAGGGTTCCTCTGCCTGCATCCCAGCACGTACCGTCCGAAGGCTCTTACTGAAAGTGGACAGTCAATGCAATGTGGGTCTGCAGGGACCCTGGACCTTCATTAATGGCAAAACGATAGGCGGCTATTTGCATGGCAGCTGCGACCGACAGTGCGAACCAGTATCTCAGCCACAAATAGGCCACAGAGAAGCTCTGCTGCAGGACAAATGCCCAAGGTCTATGATTCCTCCTGGGGTTACCTCAAGACCCAAATTCTTTGGGCAGGCCTCTCAGCAGAGGATTTGAGGATGGGGTTCTGCTGGAGTAGGTACATAGGTACTGACTTGCACACCTGATGGCTTTCTGCTGGTATTTTGATTTGTTCCAGTAAGACTCAGATCTCAGTACGCCCGCAGCAAAGGTGAGGAGTAGGTTTCCTCTACGCAGACCCCCCCGTCAGTTGAGTGTTCTCTACAGTACGTAAGTCTGTTGTTTGCATGGTCTTGTACTTACAGTTTTCTTGTTGATAGAGGCTTCAGAAAGTTTTTGAGCTGTGGCCTGATCCCATGTAATGACCTGAAATCCAAACTTTTTGAAGACAGCAGGGAACTTGGCACATCTATATGACTGGGACCATAGGGACTGGCAGCGTTTGTCCCGGCTGTCAGACCCTGGCCTGGAGACAAGAAGAGATGTACGCTTAGAGCATGGGGCTGTCCCAGGGAGGAGTGGGCAGCTCTTCCCTGGCACTCACCCTGCTCTGCAGTGGTGGGAGGCAAGGCACTTTCTTCATTAGCTTTGGATGCTCTTTTCAAATCCTTTTCCTTTGTGTGCTTTTTCCCATGTTCTTCCTGCCACTCTTTTGGAGATAGTCGGTAGAGGAAGTCCCTGTACATCTTGTACTCCTGCAGAGTGTTCTTGAATCTGGAAATATCACTGGGTTGAGAAAAGTGGGCAAAGTTTGTTAGCAGGGAGGAAAGCCCCTGTTTGAACAGGTTCTTTCTAACTCTGGATATTCAGCTTCACCCACAGAAGGGACAAGAGGGCACATGTCTTCATGGACATGCAAAGACAAATGGGAACCTGCCCTGTGTGCTCTCTGTAGTTCCTCATGTGGAAGCTGTCTGGTCACATCTCTGTGGCTGGACGCTTGCTAAGGCACTGGGAGTGCTAATTTGGGAATTTTTACTTGAAAATTAGTGAGAAATCTTGCCAGCTCAACTCATACTGGGAATTATAATTTTATTTTTTTTCTTTCCCTAGGTCATCATTAAAATGCATTACTTAGTTTTGTTTGGTTTTTAATCTGAGACTAGGGATTTAATTTTGGGGTTGGAATATTTATACTTTTAAAAAACACCATTTAAAAACTAGTTGAGTTGTTTTAGAAACAAAGCCAGCATCTGGAAAACAAAAGCTGAAACATTATGAGTCTTAAAAATGAACATTTTTAGAAGTCTTTTTCCCTGATTCCCTTTTTTCCCAAGGGCTGTAAGGGTAAAGCGCTGTAGGGGCTGTTAAAGACTAGGCAGATATAGTGTGCAACCATTACCTTTGGAGGTCCTCTATTTGGGAAGTGATCGCCTGGATCTCTGTTATTTTCTTTGTCTTTGCTGCAGTTTCTTTTTCGGCACTAGGGAAGAATGCATAAACGTAAGCCATAAAGCAATTTAGCAGTAAGTGGGTAGTGAATTGAGGTGCATATAAAACAGACAAAAAGACGTGGGGGGAGCACTAGAAATCTCTCTTATAGATGTATCCCAGGTGATGCTTCTCTCCTGCCTGAAGGCCCTGCTTGTCTTGCCAAAGAGAGTATGTGGTCCCCGGAACACTCCCAGGTTAAGGCCTCCCTAATTTGGCTGCTGCTGAGCTTCAGTTGCCACTTTGCCCTTGTAATACCTGTAATGGGCCAAAGAGCTCAACTTGCTTCACTTAGGGGACTGCTCCTGCTGTGAGGGGTTGGGCAGAAGCATCTCCCTCTCCTAAGGGTGTTGGGAGAAGAATGGAAGTGGCGGGGTCAACAGCAGGTTCCTTGCTGCAGCCAAACCAAGGGCTTTTGCAATGATGGGATTCTCCAGCTGTTGACCTTCCTCTTTTTCATTGAATGCGTGGGGAGGAAGTGCCATCAGCACTGAAACTCTGGGCAAACTCAGACACAGAGTATTTGCTAGCAAAAGCCCTGCAGGGAGGTCAAGCAAAAGACTCGTGTCAGCGCCAAAGAGCGCATGGGTGGTTCCCTCAACTTCCATTACATTTTCAGGGCTTGAACAGAGTTTTTATGGTTCTCCTTCAGGAACTCATCAAACATGGCAGCATCCTTCTCCAGGTAGTATTCAGCCTTTTCCAGTTTTCTTTCTTCATTCTTTGCTACGTTCTCCATCCTTTGAATCTCGTCTCGCTTTACTGCCATGGCATACTGAAATGAACCCAAAAGGCAACACAGTCACATCAGCTGGTTGATTGTAAAGGTATGTTGGTTTAGCTTTGTTCTTGGTTACCTTATTACCCGATAGCTGTTGGTGGAGAGGGTAAGAATTTCAAACCAAGGTATGGATCTTAATGCAAACTAGGTACATAGAGGCCAGGAGATATTTCAGAAGTAACATAGCAAATAAGCAGTGAAATTACAGCTGGAATCCAGAAGTCCCAGCACTGCATTAACTCCTGGCTGACAAAGATTGATTTGGTTGTGTTACAGCACAATATTAGAGGTGAATAAGGGGGATATTCCTGCACAGCTCCCTTATTTTGAGGTCAGAATGGCTCCCAGCTATAATTTACGTATAGGGCAGCAGAAGCCAAAAGATCAGTATGTCTGTGCATCTCACAAATGAAATGGTTGCATGGCTGCTACTGGATGGTGCAAATGACCTATATTCCTTTCTTTCTTGATTGGGGATAACTGGGCTCTAGACTATGAATATCTTTAACACAGGACTTGGACAGTCAGTTCATGAGGTCTGATGTGCCTCCTTCGTATGATCTCTAGGCAATGCATCTCGGAGGGGAAAAAACGTAACAAAGCAGCACAGGGAAGAATAATTAAATTAACAGAAAGTAACATTCTTAAAGCCAAGTACCTCAAGTAAAAATATCTCTCTTCTGTCATTTATGTAGTCACGGAAGGTCTCCTTTTCTAATGGGTAATCTGAAATTAGGAAATAAAGTTGATCAGACTAGAGGGGGAAATATGGCCCAGGTAGAACACAGTGAATATGTAGGCTACTGTGAGCATGGATGTGGTTGACATTGGAACCAGCAATACTGGTTATTTTAATATAGTTTTGACCTTGTTTAGGATCAGTTTCATATGGGCTTTTGTGGAGTAAAACCAGGTAGAATGGAGTGGAGCATCTGATCCTTACAAAGGTCAATGTCCTCTAGACATCAATGGCAAAGCTATTCCTCATGTCAGAGGCAGAAAATCTAGACCCACGTCCACTAAAATCCAACTTTAGGTCAGCTTAGTAGAAATGTCTCCATCACATTTTTTTTCTGCAAACTTTCAGCTGACTCCCAGCTGATTCCAAGAGCTCCCAGCTACTGTGAAGGCCACAGGGGATGGTGGAACCCAGGCTGCTGCAGTGGAGGTGATACATGCTCCGTATGTAAATGCATGAGATGGAGATGGCCCAGCCACACAGAGATTGGCAAGATGCAGCATATAACTATTGTGTCTGCAAGAGCTCACCAAAGTCAGCTAGACTAACTGCTACTCCCATCCCCTCTTTAATTTTTGCTTTAGGCTGTTACCCATCTGAGCAGCACCACTACAAAGATAGTGACTGTCCCCCACCTTTTGTAATGGCTATCTTCCACGAAAGACTCTCCTGAAGAGTTTTCAGTCTCTCTTCATTTGTTGCCTGTTTTCTGGCCTCCTCTTCTTCCTCCTTTTGCAGAGCTTTCCTGAACCCTTTTTGCTTTGCTTTTATTTTAGTGGAGTAAGTCATTTTCTCATGGATATTCATGGTCTTCATCCTTTCACGTTCCTATGAGAAGTCAGTTATGTGGACAGTTTGATTGTATGCTTTGTTTGCTGTGGTTTTTAAAGACATGAGTGGTTATTCACAGTCTAGAAATTTGCAGGCTACTGATACCCTGCTGATGCATGTTTGCCTGGTTTATCTGACTAATCCCAATGATATTCTCTCTTGGGGCAACCAAAACATTTCATGTCTTAGCATTTGTTCTCACTGGTTTCTTGATTTGTATTCTGCATCCAGCCATCAGCTGTGCCAGTTTGTACCTACACAGTGTCCTCATTTTTTCTTCCTGGATTATTCCTGGGAGAGAATGGAAATATTCGGAGATTCATCCTTCAAGCCCCCTAGTGAAAGGGAACAACAGGACAGCCCAATGTTCAATACCAACTCAGTCCAACTTGCACAAAGGCATGTAAACCTTCAAGTTCAGATTGAGAGGATCTACTCAAACCCACTCCAGAGTTTTCTGGAGTGTAAAAGGTTGTTAATGCTCAGTGTTTGCATGTGGGCTGAAGTGTAATTCGTTGCTGTCTGCACAGCTTGGGCATGGGTTAAGCTGAGGACATCAGTCAGCAGACATCCTTAGTGCACTTCTTCCTAAGCCCTTCCTCATACTTATATATTACCTTCAACCCAAGCAAAAACCAGACTATATCAGTCATCAGTGTGAGGTGAGGAGGCTTGCTTAACCTTGTTTGGAGCCCTCCCTTTGTGATTTAGAAACAAAGACCTCTTGCTTCCACACTACAGCCTGGCTTTGGCAACCATGTGAAACAATCAGACTTCTCAGAGATGTGACAACATCTCCGTGGCTTCCCACCCCCTTTGGACTGCATGCCCTAAGGAAAGGCCATTGCAGAAATAAGAAAGAAAAAGACATTCCTGAGACCCAGCTCTGGTCTGGTGGTTTGCAATTCCCTATGATAAGGAGAGAAACCTAAGGCATGAAACCCATGTCATCCTTCTTCCTAGGCATTCATTTTGTTGGCAGTTCAATGTACACCAAACATTGGAATACAGCTTCCCAAGCAGAAAGCCAAGCCTGTTGAAGTGGAAAGCAAGAGATCTTGCACTGAAGCTTTATGTAGAAATCAACGCTAATAGCACTGGCAGGTATCTTCTCCAGGAACAGGAATGAGTGGTAAATCTACCTTGAAGTAAGTAAACAAAGTGACCATATCCACATTTTGCCCTAGCAACCAGCAAGCCTGTGCTCAGATCTGCTCTTGGTGAAGTTAATCTCTCATCATGGAATTCAGTGGACTTGAAGCTGGTCTGGGGGAATCCCAGCTGAATTTGGCAGCTATTATTTCTCTCATGCGCTAAATTTTGGTATTATATTGGTTGGTTGCCTGCCCTAGTGACCTGTTTGTATATACATTGGCCTAAAGCATGTATACATACCGCCTTAGCCTTTTTTCTTTCCTTGTCCCTTATTGAAAAAATATCAATATCTGGAGGAATTGTAAATGGATTTTTCATTGGGTTTTCTTCATCCTCTTCTGGGCTTTCTGCAAAAATTGGATGAAGATGTGAGGCAGAGTATTAGGACCCAGTAAAAAGGAACTCTGATCTGCTGCATCATGCCTGAAGGGCGCGCAGCTGTGCTCACAGCTGCAGATGTCTAAATGCTGAATCAAGAGCAGGGAGCTAGATAGAGCTTATAAGAAGCCAGTGGTATTACTGAGATTTTTGTATTGTTTATGTCACTTGACCATATTTGCTGATCAACTCAGTGTTTCAGCCAGGGATTTTTGTAAGTCTGGAGCTATTTTACCCATCTCATCTGATTGTGGGCAGAAGAGTCTGAATACAGGCCTCTCCTTTGACCTAACAATGAAAAGCTGCCAGAGCATCGTGACCTTACCTGACAGCACAAGCTGGGTTTCCATTCCAGGTTTGGAAGCGAGGCTTTTAGATGTTGACTCTGTATGTAGGGATGGCATCTTTGACCCTGGCCCAAGGAAAATCATAACTAAATCAATCGGCTGGGACCTGCCAGTAACTGGTGCAGTAGGTTTTACAGCAGTGATGGGCCTAGGGGCTTTCTGGATCTTAACCACTAAGCTTTTTGTGCCTGTAGGAATTAACAAAATCTTCCGTAAACTGGAAAATATTTGTGTTCTGACCCCAAGAAGGAGATGTTCATCCCTAGCTTATGTGAAAGCTGTGTAAAACACAGTCTTCCTTACACGCACACTGATGGGAAAGCAAAGACAAAGCAATTTGGAGATAAGCGACTCAAGTCCCTTGCCTCTTGTTCCACCCACATCTCCAGTTCTGATCCACACCCATGCTTTTTCATCCTCCTATCGCTGGTTCACAAGCAACATTTTTACTCCCTAAAGCTCTTACCAGTAATTGCTTCAACACTGTGGGTTTCTTGCGATAAGGCTGAATGATTGTTGGACAGCACAGACATGCTGCAGGGAGCTCTGTCGTGTTTAATTTTAGGCTGGCGAACTGTTGAAGGTTAGTTTTTTGCTTCTCTGAATCCAGTCTCTTTTTGTAGTCTTTGCTATGGGTCCTAGGGGAAAAGGCATAATTGTAATGATCTCACTTACAAAGAACAGGTAGACCATTGTTAAAGTTATCCTTTAATCAACAAAGGCAGCAAGCTGGGTCCAGTGAGGTATTAGTTCAATTGATGCAATTCTGCTGCTGGGACCATTCCTGATCTGCACTGGTATAAGACACAGCAGAAAATATCCTCTTCCGCTTGCACTCGTTTTAAGGCTATTTTAGAGCATCATTTTTTGCTCTGAACAGCCTCCAGTTTTTATGTCTTTTGAGCTAAACTCATCTGGCCTAATTTCCATGTACGTCCTTGGTGCGTCGTGTTTCCTATTGGCTGTGTTTCTGCAGCTGCCCAATTAGTATCTTATTCTTTGGAGGTGTCAAACTTTCGCTGTTGATGAGGCACAGAGGCTGAGGTAGAACTTAGGCTGTCTGAATACATCCCAAATGTTTTCTCTCTCCTTTTCAGTTCTTGAAGTGCCTTTTCCAAAAGCCTCCTTGACTGGTTGCTTAGATTTCACGTCTCTGAACTTTGCATAACTTAATGGGATATTTTTCTCTAGGGGTCCCTCACCTACATCCTGGAACAACATAATCCCTGCTGCTGATGTGAGTTTGGGAGAAATACACTTTGGAGAATACACTTTCTGAAATATGCAGAGCAGTTGCAGCAAACACCTGGATGTTCAGCCCTCTTAGTACTCACCTTGACTTCTGTAATCTAAACCCCTTCTCATAAAAATCTTCTTGTTCATGTGGTTGATTTAAATTCCTGCTACAGGGAATGGGACTGAAAAGCAGGTCTAGACAGAGGATATTGGCATTT
The DNA here is from genome assembly GCF_929443795.1 of Astur gentilis. NCBI lineage: Eukaryota > Metazoa > Chordata > Aves > Accipitriformes > Accipitridae > Astur > Astur gentilis. Next base: position 13,154,745 of record NC_064902.1, on the reverse strand, counting down.
AGAAAGTAATTGTCAGTGCAAGCCTCTGAGATAAGAAGTGTTTTATAATATAATTTTAGCAAAGTATAGGAATCTCTTTCTAAGAATAACTTATAAATATTCATTTTATCAAGGTATTTTTTCTTTGAGGTTGTTGGGTTTTTTTAATAGATTGTTTGCACATCACTTTGGAAATAATGCCAAAAGCTACAGAAGCACTAGTTGTGCTAATTATAATTATTAAGCTCAATAGTGCAAATAAAAAATTGCTTTGTTGTTGTTAGAATCATTTGGCACATATTTCATTGCCTCTGACGTTTTTGTTTCAGTAGCTACATACCGATGGCCAGTAGCATGTGAATCAATAGATAAGGCATTCATGGTTTTAATTTACTGAAACATTTATTCAGTGCTTTTCCCTAGCATCAAGCTGCTGTGCAGAAAAAAAATATGCCAAAGTAAACATGCAAACATTTCTAAAAAGCCCTACAATAGAATCCATCCACTGTGTTCCCAGCACACTGGATAAGCCTATGTTTTACACACTCAAATGATTTAAATGATACCATTGCTTGCCGAGGAAGCTCTGGGAAACCACTCCAAGTTTTGAGCTACCGAGCAACTCTTGCAGGGACGGCTGTGTCCCATTTCCCGATACGTTCCCCCCCCGCTCGCCCACAGAGAAGGAGGTGGGCAGCGCGTGTGCTTTCCTGGGGACACGCACCAGCACCTCCGCTCGTCTGAGCGAGTCACTGTACCTCATGTCGAAAAAAGAAAAGAAATGGCTGTGGTCGCCCTCACCCCTTTATTTTGTGGTTCCTCACCCAAAGGAGAGCTCCTCCCGGCTCCTCTCGGCGGGGGGGCCGTGGTCAGACGTGGAGGTGGACGTGGACGTGGGTTGGGAAGCCGTGCAGCTCAGCTCAGCTCTTGTTTGCTCTGCCATGGAAACCTGCGCTCCGTTGCCGGGCGGCATCGGATCCCGCAGGCACGGCAGGGATCCGTCCATCCCTCCCTTCTTGGCGTTAGGCCTGGGTGTCCTGCGGCCGGGACAAGCGTCCCTACCCCGATGGAGCCAGGCGGGTCCTCCCGGAGCCCGGCCACCGCGGGAGGCTTCGCAAAAAATCGCCTGCCTGGCTGCAAGGTAGGCGCATCGGTAGGTCTCTCGAGCGGGCAGCTCGCTGAGGTTCAAACCAGATGTCTGGGTGGAAAAGGAAGAAAACTTCTGTGGTGTGAGAGGTCTCTCTGGCTTGCTGGGGTTTTTATTCATTATTTCAGTCCACGTGGCCTGGGAATCAGGTATTTAACCCCATCCCTGCAAGCAAAGCGGTGGGTTGAGGAAATGGGAGCCGGAGCCCCTGATTGTGGAAATGACTGTAATTTATCATTTCATAGGCTCTGCCTTGGTCTTCCCGTTTGTAAAGTCTGAACAGTCACAGTTTGGAGACTGTGTGTGGTATGGGTGAATGAACTTTCATTTACTGGAGGTTCCCCAAGTCAATACTGCTACAGAAACCCAAATAGCACCTTCCAAAATATCATATAATTCTAAAGATGATTTGATAAAATATCAGCTGAAAAAAGTAATACATTTTAATGGAGGAAAAGGTCCTTTAATCCCCATATTTACTCTTTCCTCTTTCTGAGAAGACCAAATCAGTTCCAAAAGGATCGTGTTCTTCTCTAGACTCTTTAGACTCTCTATTAATATGATTTCAGCTTTCTGAAATTGCAGTTTCTTTCATTTACCAATAGATTTCCAAACAGCTTTCTCCATCTGAATAACTCATGCGATAAATAGCATGATTTTCTGTAAGTGCAAACTCCCATTTGATTGTTATAGTTCTTTTCTGTAATTGCTGATTATCAAGAGATTGGATTCAGGCAACAGAAGGAAAATGCTTATACAGAAAGAAATTTCTCTTTATTCTGCACATGAATGCTTTGATTTTTAGCAGCGATGCAGAAAACCGTAGTGCTATCTTTAGTATATTTTGGGAAATTTCCCAAATGTATTGGGGAGTATGTATAAAAATGAGACCAAAAAAAAATATAAATTATCAGGAATAAATTGTACTTAAGATGCATTTTTCTAAAGGCATAATATCAAATGGTCTTTGTTCAGAAATACCAGTTTATTACAGAATTGCGAATTTGCAGCAGTGGTAACATCACAGAAATAGATAACAGAAAACTAAGACATTTGAACAGCTATGGCTCTGTCTGGCTTAATCTCTGTATTAATGAATGATACACTGATATATCCATTGCTCTGTTCTGTGCTATCCTTGCTAAACACTTATCTGCCCAAACTGGAACAGAGATTATTTAAAAGCAGAGATATATTTTGTGAGTCCTTGGAAACGTGCAAGCTCTTCGTAGCTTTGGTTCATTGTTCATGTCCCACACATGCTGTAAGCCACTTGCTTAGGCTTTGCACTTCCTTGAGGGCAAAGAAATTAAGGCCAGAAGGACATCTGGGGTCTATTCTTAGCCACCATTAACTTGGTTAATGAATGGAATAAATAGCATGTGCAACATCATGGGAAAATCTGCCTGGTGGCATAGGCTGTACAGTTGACCAGTGCTGCAGCCCGTTAGAGATTTCTGGGCTGTGTAACATCGCTTCAGGGCACCACATTTTGGGGGCTTATTAAATGTCTGGACAGTGCTTCCTTGGTGCACAGCTGAGAAAGACGGGCAGTTTGCATGGTAAGAATGGCAGGTTGCTGCTTATGTTTCCAGCAGGATCTGTGGTTTCAGGGGCTTTAGAGGGTGGTTTTGTTAGGACATGGGACTGGGATTTCAGGATATCGTTATTTCTTTGCTCCCTTAATTTCTTTCTTGAAGGGGTTACTTGTCTCCTCCGCTCCTTGGTCAGCCAGTTTGTGGTGTGAAGAGGTTAGTTGTCTCCTCCATTCGGTCACCCCATTTGTGACGTGGGGATGCTGATCCCTACCACAGAGGTGTCGTGAGGGTTAATTAGTGTTGGCAAAACACTTTGAAATGGCTGATTGAGAAACACTGCCAAAGATGAAAGCTGAATAGGTATCTAGATAAATAAATATTCCTTTGTAGTCTTACCATTAGGGAAAACTCCCTGTGTAGCCAGGATACTGCCCAGGTCACTGAGCAGTCGTCTCCCCATTGCCTGGAGTCTTCTCAAGGGCGACTCATTTATTTAAGTATTTCACTTCAGTTTCTGCGATGTGAGCCACATTACATACCACCAAAGAGAAAAGTCTGGCAGTAACGAGCAAACACCACAGAAATACTAATGGATTGCCAGTTTTTTTCTTTTTCTGGAGCCCTTGTTCCTCTGTTGCCTGGTGAATTGTGTGGCTGCAGAACCCGGAGCATCCCAGGAGGGAGAAGGGGAAGTCGGACCCTATTCCCAAGGTTAGACACAAGGAAGGAGGAGGGCTCCTCAAGCGGGTACCTGCAAGACACAGCCGTAAGAGCTCTGCTGAAGGCAGTGCAGCCGGCTCTCTGCCTCAGTGTGGTCTCCGGTGAGCTGTCAGGAGACGTTCTTCTGCCAGTGGGTCTCTTTGGGACCCTGTTCTCCTGCCTTTCTCCTGCCTGGGGGGAAGCAGCTTCGAGATGGTTATGGACATCCCGTGGGGAATATATGTCTGCTCATACACTTTCTTGCAAGGTCTGTGCATGCTGCTGAGCTCCGTAGAGCGGCTGAAAGGGGGAGAAACAGTGACCATGTGGTTCTCCTCCATTTGTACTTTATTCACAGTACAAATCCCTGCATCGGCACCACAGCTCAATGAAAGACGCCAAAAGAAACAGTACTGGTGACCATATCCACCCCGTCTGATCCCAGTATGTCTCTGTTTCCCTGCAGATCTTCTCCCTTCCCAGCACCAGACCGTCGTGCAGGCCGGGCTGAACGGCCACACGCATTGACTGCTGCATGTGTGCAGCAACTCCAGGGCGTCTCGACAGCAACAGGGATGTCTCCTGTCTCCTTAGGTTATAGGGCACAAGCAAGCGATGGCCTGACAGAAAAAGGTTTACTATGGCTTGGGGTGGAACCATCCCAAACAGGGGCAAGGAGCTAGCGCAGAAGGTAAGCAGGAGACCTCCCGTCAACAGCAAAGTTGTGATACCCAAGTGCCATGGACTTATGGGGTCTAACCACTGGCACTGCTCTTCACCCCCTGCTCCCTCCAGCTGAAGCTTACTTCCAGGAAAGATTTTATCTCACTGCAAAATTTTCCAGCTGGAAAAATATGTCCCGTAACCTTTGCACGGCCAGAACCAGCCACGAGATGGCAGCAACCTTGTATTGCCGGGGCTGGGGATTTGGCTCAGTGACCCACATTTCCCACTCCTGTTTCTCCATGCCCCTTTTACCTTATAGATGAGGTCTCCGGGCTTGACAAGCACCAGGAAACCCTGGCTTATTCTCTGGGTTGAAGGAGAAGTGTCTCCGGAGGGTAAGGTCTGCAAGAAGACCTGTGAGCTCAACTCGTATCTTTGCAAACAGGCTGATGGAGTAGGGCTCACCGAGGTCTTTGTGTCCTACCACTGGTCGCCAGCCCCCAGTGTGTTCCTGGGCTGTCTCATCCCAAATGAATTTGTGGCATTCTTTCAACTGATCTGATCTCAGTCTAATGGAAGAAAGCTGCTAAAATCTCTGAAGGGCCATGTGGAAATGACAAGCCAGCCCGTTACCTGTCCTTTTACTGTGGGTACGCATGGGTGCTGTGTAACGACTTGGACAAAAAGCAGCAAGTGCTCAGTGATTTGTATTTCACACTCGTTGTTGCTGAGAATGCAGACTCCTTCCTGCTGAGAAGAAGAGAAAACGTTCTGCAATCTTCATCTTGGGATCCTTGCCAGATCCGAGCCAGTTTCTTTTGCAATGCAAAGCTTATTTTAGTGTGTGCTGTGGTGGCAAGGAGTCTTTCTTGTAGTGACTGTCAGCAGTGCTCTCCTCAGACAACTGCACGCAGATAAGTTCTGTGCTTTGCTCTAGCTCCTGAGCTAATGCAGCCAACACCATGAGGATTCGGTTGACTCAGGCTCCCTGACTTCTGGATCAGTCAATGCGGTGACTGCTTGTTGATCAGTTGAGTGGCGGTGGTGTAGCAGAACCTGATGCAAATGCAGTGGAGGATGGCAGAATCACAGAATAATACCATTTGGGAGGAACCTCTGGAGGTCTCTCGTCCAACCTCCTGCTGAAAGCAGGGCTAACATCAAAGTCCTATCAATCAGGCTGCTCAAGGCCTTGCCCAGCTGTTTTGAAAACCTCTGAGGATGGAGATTTCACAAACTCTCCAACCAGTGGAGGGTGAGATCTGGGAGGCTGAGCTTGGGCTCAGTGGGTTGAGCCCCCATGGTTTGCTCGGGTAAGGATATAAATAAATTATATGGTTGCAGTTTCAAGGCCAGTTTTAAATAACCATTTAGACCTGATCCCAAACTGAAAACTGTAACTAGTTCCAGACTTCCCTCAGAGCTCGGTACACTTGGAACATAGGAGTTTGCATTCGGCCCATTGTAAAGAGAGCCACAAAGCTACAGCCAAGGAGACTTTCCTAACCAGGGCTATAAATCCAGGCTATTTGCAGGGACAAATGACCAGGAACCTGAGGTTGCAACTTCATGATTTTGCATTAAGCTCTTAAGGCACAGTTCCAGCCTTTTTCCTGGCCCTTGCTTTGTGGCAAAACTACAGCTGCAGTGACTGCACAGGAACCGATCCAACTGAAAAATACCCTGCCTGAGGAAAAGATCCTTTTTATTATGATCACCGTGATGGCTTGAGGAAGAGGGACACATGGGCTGGGGGAAGATGGAATTGCCCCTTTCGGTGACAGCCTGTGCTTTGATCATCTTAGGGAGGTAATGAAACTGCAGCTTCGTGGTGGTAAAACAGGCTGATCCTGCAAGCCCTGCACACAGTTTCCTTCAACAGGGGTATATGGAGCAGACCAAAAAGGATTCATAAAGTTATGGGTCATGCTGATTTCTAAGAGCTGCAAAAGGAAGCACATGCTTCATGGCTCCAAACTCTTTCTGCTCATGTGGAATGTATTAAAGATAAAAACAACCCTGTTATTCACTTTGCTCCTGAGCTGTTTCAGTCCTGTCTATCTTCTTCTCCAGAGAAGCTTGTACAGGAACTATTATCTGTGATCCAAACTGTGGCTCATATCCCCAGGGTAGCTCATGGGATCCACTTCCCCTTGCCAGAGAATGAGGCATCACTGGGTACCGGCTGCAATGGTTCAGGAACATTCGGTGCCAGACTGGCTGTTTTCTTGCAGGATCCGCCTGTTTGCATTTCTATTTTAAGTATGGAGTACTGGGGCACAGTGAAGCAAAGTGACTTTGCCGATACTGTGCAGTGGGTCTTTGGTGGGACAAGCCCCAAATCCACATTCTTATATCTGTTTAGCTGGAATCACAGACAGCACAAACACGCTCCTCACGCAACAGCAGCTTTATTACTTGGAAATGCTAGAAAGTTTCCACATCCCATTCCTATTCCTTTGCCTGCACCTGTGTGAATGCCCGCTGTTCTCCCCACCAGGATGTCAGCAGATCCTGTGGCTTGTTTTCCACTGAAATATCTCCTCTTAGGTAAATATTACATGTGGGGTTGCTTTGCCAGTGGCTTTCCTACCTGGAGTTTGTACAACAGGTCAATGCCCTGCTCGGAGATAAGAGGAATACTTGCTGTGAGTGCTGTTTGCTGCTGTGATATGCCACCCTGCTCTTCTTCCCTCATCAGCTTCTCCTTTAAAAGTTTTTACATACTGCTTAAGTCATGGAAGTTTTAGCAAAGTGAGGGAAATTTAAGACAAGCTGTCGAGTGCTTGGGCAGAGCAGGAGGACTTGTTTATTACAACAGCCATGACTTGTAAATTATTCATCTGTGTGTAATTGAAACAGGCAGATCCTCAAAGGTCTTGTTACAAAGAGTGAGGTGAAGGATCAGCGAGCTTCAAGCAAAACAGGAAGGTTAACAGGTCCTGGGGAACCCTTCGCCATCCACCTGCATCTGCTCTATGATAACGCCTGTTTGCGGAAAAAAGTTGAGTTGCCAGTAAGTGAAGCAATGTACAGATATGTGTCTGTAGGAGGGAGAGGACATCTGTAAAATATCTTCCTGTGTTAGTTTTCCCTCCAGTGGGAAACACAGATTTGAAGCTCCTCACAGTGAAACGTGTACACAGTCTGTGGGCACGTACCAAGTATCAATGCACAATAGGCTCTGGCCTCTGTGAAACAGAGAAGACATTTCCAAAGACCAAGAGATCAGAATAGCCGGCTAAGCAGAAAAGAAGCCAGCACACTTCTTCTCAGCAGTTCTGCCTCCAGACAAAACCAGACTTCAACTAATTAAAAAGAGCAGATGCTAGCTGGAACGTTAATTGGAACAACTACCATCTTTTGTCTGTGCTTAAATCTGTATTCTAGCTCTCTTGTAGTACTTTTGGAGAAAGAGTTAACCCTTTAGCTGGCTTTTTATGTTTTTAGGCACAGCGTGACCTTAGAAGATAACATAATGAAACATCTATGACTAGGTTTGGATCCTTTTTTTTCAGGAGCAAACAATTCTCTGTCTAATAATGCAGAACCATCATCACAACCACCATTCTCAGTCCTCCCTTCTCATAGTGGTGTTAGTAAAGTGATCTTGCTCAGCTTTCAGAAGCCTTGTAAGTAGTCCTGGGCACAGGGCCAGCTGCTGTTCTTCCCCATATGTATCGTATTAAAAGGACACCTCTTCTTTAACCTGTGCTCATTTGTTCCCTTCAGCCTGCGTGCCTTCTCATTAGACTTGATGTATGATCTATAGAAAGTGCAAAGAGCTCAGCTGACATCTGATATGCTTATAAATAGCCCGTCTGCCCTGCTACGGTTCTGTAGCTATCCCAACATGAGCAAACACTTGACGTATTGCGCTGTTCCTGGAACTGGGATGCTATCGAAGATTTTCCTCTAAAACATCCAAGTTTGGCCTCTGCTGGAAGCCGGGTACTTGACTGCAGGCACCACTGGTCTGTTCCAGATTGGCAGTTCCTCAGTCTTGTCCTAGTCTCCGATTCCTCCCTAAGACATGAGGCAAAAGCGTTGTTCAAGTAATGAGGCTCTTCCACTGTTCCCTGCCCTCCCCGCTCCAGTCCCCTGTCACAGGCAGAGGTCCCCTCGGCACAGCTACAACCCCGGGTCCTTTCCTACCGCTTCTCTCACACACCGCCCACAGGTTCCCCTTACTTCCTTCATTCCCACACCCCCAGTTTCCTCCCTCTCCATCAGGGCCAGATCCTGTTTCCTTGGTGGGCTCACCATCATGAGTTTAGCAGTCCTTGCTGAGATTTGTTCTGTGATGCTTTCCTGGGTACCAGTGCTTCCATCTAAACGCAACATATCTGGCTTCCAGTGCACCAAGAGCAGCAAAGACAGCAATCCCCCCAGTGCAAACTCCTTCCCTCTTCCTCGACATATATCCCTTAAGCCCTTTTTCTTTTGCCAACCTCCTTGAGTGATAACTATTGTCATTTCTCACCCCCCACTTGCACTGAATGAGACTCAAATTCAGCTCCCAAAGAGACTGTCAGAGAGAAATTAATTTAGGCAGGAGATCTATGGAGGCTTAGGGGGCTGATTGGGATATTTAAGATTATCCCTGACTCATTTTCTTGCAGATCTGATGCAAGAAGTGAGTCAGATTCCTCTGACACAGTTTGACCTGACGGATGTGGCCAGCAGGCAGCTGAGCGGCAGCGTGTGGAGCTCATGTTGTTTTGCAAGTGGAATAAAGTTCACTTAACACAGCAGGCAGCTGCCTATACCTGCTGTTAACTCAAAGGCCTCTCACCTGAAAACAACCTGCAGATCACTTACACCATCACGGCTCGCAGGCGAAATTAGCTCCTGAGAGCTGCAGACAGTTGAGGAGGCAGGTATTCCTGAGAGCCGACCCTCTTTCCCAAGACAGGGCAAAGTTACCTTTCCTGCGATGCTGAGTTCATTGTGCTTGAAATGCTCACAGTCCTCAGCCCCTTTTGGGCAGCCGGGACCCTGTCCAAAAAAGCTCTCTCCCTCCTCTGGGCTTTCTCTCTCAGCACTGCTACCAATACTAGTCTTAATGCAATTTTGCATTTTTTTTTGGCTGCTTTCTTTTTCTAGGTGTGTATGCTGTCATTACTTAAATGGCATCCATTTCCCATGGGTCCCTTCAGCCTATAGGAAAATTCTTCTTTCCCCCAGCTCAGCTGCAGGCAGATGTCTCCTGAGGCTGGTGGCTTAGGTAAGTCGCTCCTTCTGACTCAGTTCTCGTTGCGTGGAGCTCTCATTGCCTGTCTTCCCTCTGGATGCATCTTGTTGACTGCTGACAGCCACAGGTCAATGGCTCACACACTGACAGATGTCTGATTTTTAGACATTTAGAGGTTAGGAGATGAAGTTCATGGAAATTTGTCTCCTCGTGTTTATCTCCTGTGTTCTGCCAGCATCTCCCCTTATCAGCACCCACTCCAGTTTCACCGCCCTCCAAGTGTCTGTGGTGCTTTGCTGTCTGCCCTCTTTTCCCTCTCTGCCGGGTTCTCGTTCAGACTTGGCCTGTTTTCTTGCAACAGGAGATGAAATACTACAGCTTCTGCAGCCCATCCCCAGCTCTGCAGGGCAGCTCCCTCCACCCTGGGTACGGTGCTCCCCTGGGGCAGCCGTTCCCTTGCGGTCTCCGAGAGGGGGGTTTGTAGCTGAGCTGTCTGGAGAGAGCATCAGCATTGCTGCATTTGGGCTGGGGGCAGGTTTTATGATTGCTTCTTGAGTTGTTCCTTGTAGTTGCTCACTCTACCTGTACGCCCCAGAGATGTAAGGTATATCCTGACCCCAGCCAAAAGGGGAAAGCCTGCGGAAAAAGGGAGCAGCAGTGCTCAGAGCCTCTGGTGGGAGTTTCTTTCGGGTATGGCAGCAATCTCACTCTGCTGAATGCAGACTTGTGCCAGGTTAAGCCACCACCCTTGAATGCCTTCTCTGTTCTTGTTCCAACGCAGCTTCTAAATTAGAAACCCTACCACCTGCATACGATATGAGCAGGGATTTTGCAACACTGGGAAGCTGAGTCAGACGTAGGGACAAGAGCCATTCCTGCTGCTGAAAGGCTCAGTTGCATTCAGGTGCCCACTGCAATGGTTCCCTTCTTACCCCATCTCCCCGGGGCTTGTGCAATGTTGGCAAACCCACTCGTCAGCCCAGTGTCCGAGGACCGGCCATCCCAGGGCCGACAGCTCTGTGGGGCCCCAGGTGCTGGCCGGCTCAGCAGGGACTCTGCTCGTTGCCTGCCCATGGCTTTTTCCCTTGTCAGCAAGAGCATGTCCAAGGTAAATTACCTCTTTTTGGAACAGCTTTGGTTTGAGCTCAGATTGGCAGCCTTTGTCTTACTGTGAACCTTTTTGATATAGCAGCAGGACACCATTCAGGTATGGAAAACAGGCTGAAAATTCTTGCTGTGCTGTACCCTCTCCAATGGCCTGCCACACATGTGTGTTATATGGATGAAAATTTACTGCTCCCAATTTCCCTAGACTGTACCCTGAAGGGGTACAGCCCCTTTTGCCAATTCCCGCTTTTTAAGCTTCCCAGACAAAATCTAATGGAGCTTGTTAAGCCTTTTCAGATCAGAGGAGGCTGTGGGAAAGGGTCTTGTAAAATAGGAGTGTTTAAATTTCTGTTATTGTCATATTTAGTTTCCTGTAGACCTTTCAGTGCTTCCTGAGGCTGGCCTATGGCTAAACATTTCCCAAGGACTAGTTAAAAGGCTCTAGTTTATTTTCTTGATACTTGTTCTAGCACCTTGTAGATCTCTGCCTTTGGCACTGTTAAATGGTGAAACAAGGAGTTTTACCACTACAATATATGTATGTTTTGTTACAGCAGAAGTACCGGTACCCAGTTCCTAATTGAAGGTCTCTTACGTTGTTCTAGGTTTCCCTGTTTTAATATATAGCACTGCTTTGGGATAAGCCCAATGAAAGCTCCAGCAGTTTGCCTGATTTACCTTCCACTCCCTGTACATGGTGTTAAACCCAGGACTTTGTGCTATGGTCATCCTGGCTCACAGCTTGATCTCTTTTCAGATGGTAAATCCTACAACTCCATCCCGCCCCTTGAAGCAGCCCGTGTGGCTCCTCAGCAGGCACATGGACTTAAAGGCAGCCAAAGAAGGCTCCTGGCACATTTGTGTCTCAAAAGTGGGGATGAGGGAGGAGGAGGAAGTTGCAGCAATTGAGCTGACAAAGTTTTTTTGTCTCCTGTGTGGGTCTCGGTGGACTCCAAAAGAGGGCTGAGAAGTGCCAAGTCCTTGGGCTGGCCCTGTCCCACACAGAGGCTGCCTTCCAGTGTGGCTCAGGAGCCTCTGCTCAAGGTGACTTTTTTCCAGCATTTTTATTCCTTTCTGCACCTCTTGTTCTGGGTTGCTGAAGCTTTTCTGCTGGCTTTTATTTTTATGAGGACTCATCTCACCCATTGGGCTCTGATAGCTGGGCCACCTTCCCATCCCCTGTTTCCAGAAAAGCCGTGCTACAGCTGAGCCTTACCCGGGACACCCGGACACGGTCCGGCTCTGCCCTGGCAGGCTGCAGCTCCACAGGCAGCTGAACTCGACCCTTTCTGGGAAAACTTTTGCGGACTCTCATTCCCTTTCTGCAAAGTCTCTGTCTCTCTCGATTCTTTGGTCCATCTTCGAGCCCAGGGGCCCCTCCGTTGCTCACCTTCTGTTGTTTCAACAGAAATGCTAGCCCTCAGTGTTCTTCCTGGAGGCGACATCCCACACCTGAGTCCAGCGTCGAACCGTTTGCCCGAAGCAGCCAGCCAACCTGCCTGGGAGCCCTCGGGGCTTTCTCTGTTCCTGCCTGTCTCCAGCTCCTTTGGCTGCCTCAGAGCCTCTCTGCATTTTGTGCTCTGATTTCTCTCCCTCCCACCACCCCCCAAAACATCACTGTCTTTTGGCTTTCCCGTGAACTTTCCTCGATTCTCTTTTACCCCAGAGAAGACCTGAGCATCTCCATGCGCTCATGCCGACCAATAGGCCCCTGGGATTTTGGTAGCCTTTATTTCTCTTGCCCAAGCCCATTTGTACTAGGCAGTGCCCAAACAAAATGAAAAAATCCAAGGATTGTTCAGACTGTCTCCTCCACCCCAGGCAAACAGCCCCGCTTGTGAGGGCAGCCAGGTCTTTTGTCCATCATTCTGCTGCCGCGCAGTGATGTCCCCTCTATTTTAAAATGTTTTCACCTGAAAGCAAATTATTAAACAACTTTTTGAGTAGACTTGCACCGATTTCATTCTCAAACTCTTGCCGTTTTCACACATTGAAGGCCCGATCCTGGTGGTGCTGAACCAATTTGGTGCGAGGCACGGCTATGCCCAATTCCTCTGTAAAGTCTGTTTCGGCATTGCGCAACGCGACCGTTCTCCAGGGGGTTCATGTGCAATCTGTGATCAGGACAGACATCTGAGCTTGATCCCGCTGGAATGACGTCAAAGGTTGCAATATTGTACCTCTTCCCGGCGCTGGCAGAGCCTAGTCTGGCGATGTGCTGCTGCAGCGGCTGCAGCTGTGCTGGAAACTGCGTGGCTGCTGCCGGTTCGACCCGCACAGCGCAATTAATAGCTTACCAAACGGCAACACAGGTGGCCCGTGTTGCTTTGCACGGTGGAGATGTGCTTACGGACCTGGCTCTTCCCTGCAAATTCCTAGGGCTCCAGAAACCTCTGACTGAAAGCAATTGGGAGTTGCTTTTAAAAGGAGCATCCTCTGATGTTGACCTGTGTCGTGGTTTAACCCCAGCCAGCAACTAAGCACCACGCAGCCGCTCACTCACTCCCCCCCCATCCAGTGGGATGGGGGAGAAAATCGGGAAAAAAAAAGTAAAACTCGTGGGTTGAGATAAGAACGGTTTAATAGAACAGAAAAGAAGGAACTAATAATGATAACACTAATAAAATGACAACAGCAATAATAAAAGGATTGGAATGTACAAATGATGTGCAGGGCAATTGCTCACCAATCACTGGCGACCGACACCCCGCCAGTCCCCGAGCGGCGATTCCCTGCCCCCCCACTTCCCAGTTCCTATACTGGATGGGACGTCCCATGGTATGGAATACACCGTTGGCCAGTTTGGGTCAGCTGCCCTGGTTGTGTCCTGTGCCAACTTCTTGTGCCCTGGCTGGGCATGAGAAGCTGGAAAATCCTTGACTATAGTCTAAACGCTACTGAGCACCAACTGAAAACACCAGTGTTAGCAACATTCTTCGCATGCTGAACTAAAAACATAGCACTGTACCAGCTACTAGGAAGACAGTTAACTCTATCCCGGCTGAAGCCAGGACAACCTGTGAGCAGATAAAACTCCAGCAGACTCACAGCCTTTACCGTGCTTGGGACTCAGGCTGGCACAAGCAAATGCCATTTATCACGGGGCTGCAGCAGGCAGCGCAAGAGAGGGTGCCAGTAAATCGTTGGCTGTGGTTTGGCGTTCATCTCCGTGGCACCGATTAAGAAAATAAGAGTGTATTATCTATAAGCAGCTATTTTGAACGCTCGCTGCTGAGGTCTGCTGAAGGCAACAGCGACAGTTGAAGCAGCAGCCTCAGCTCGCACCCAACCGGCCGCGGTGAAATGAGGGTGACAGATACACTGCTGCACCCGACTGTTTGCGGTAGGGAAGGTTTCCCAGTGCCGCAGGGAAGGAAGAGCCTGGCAGGTCCCCGGGGCAGCGCAGACCCACTTCCCCGTGCCCCGAGGCACCCCGGCCTGCTGCACTCCCCAGAGGCTACGGCAGGGCAGGAGAGTTGTGAAACGCTCAGCAGGACGTGATTCATGGAGACCTCTTGGCATCGTTGCAAGCACTGCCTGCGCCTCACCAGCCCTCCGCCGGACCTACCCGCTGGTAAGGCGGCCGCTGGCATTTCACATCTGCCAGACCCAGTTTGAAGCGGGCTGATTCCAGCCCTAGATCAGTGAAATGATGTTTCTGATTCGGTCGGCTGTGCGCTGGCCCAAGGTCCGGTCCATTTTGACAGCTCTGCACGTAGGTCGAGGGGAAGGAAGGCATGTTTGACTGTTTCGATTTTCATATGAATGGTCAGGCAGTTCTTAGGTTCTTCTTAAAAAGGTGCTGACAGAATAAGAACGGCTCCCAAGTTTTGATTTTGGAAATACTGGGATTTTCCAAGTTGTAAATCCAGCAGGAAGAATTCCAGCATGCCTGTGGCTGTGCACAGCGTCCTCTCCTTTAGGCAGCTCAGCGCTGTGCAGTGGTAGCTACTCCCTGGGCGCTGCCGCACGTGGTGAATGCCCAGGGAATGTAAAAAAAGATGATCTGTAATGTTAGCAGGAACATTTTTGATGGCTCGTTAAGTGAAGAAACTAACATGTAGAAAACTGTATAAAAAAAAATAATAAATCACTAGGTTTACAAAATGGGAGAGGCTGGTTTTTAACATGTAGGAGCAGAGGTGTCTTTAAAAAATTTGTAATTTTGAGCTGGAAATAGGACTGAGACAAGTCTTGAAAGTAAATATTTAATTACTGGATCAATTTTGATAAAGACCCAGAGTTTGCAATTGATTTCTTTAGCCTCTGCTGAGCCTACCACTGAAATTCCTGGGTAGTACTGGTGTTGCTGTGAGTCCCATCAGCAACTAACTTACACTTGTGATTATAATTAATTTTGCATGCTAAAAGTGAAAAACTTGACACCCCAGAACCAACACCCTTTCTGTCTTCTCTGATAGTGATAGCTATCTTATTTCTGGGTGTAAAAGCAAAATTAGTTTTCTTGACCGGTCGTGCTAGTGAGGTTGTGAGAAGAAGGGCTGGCATGACAATACTTTGGTCTTTGCAGAGCAGAAATTAGCCAGTATTTACCTTAGCAGCTGTGATACTTGGACAAGAATTCCAAAGAGACTTACAATAGTGAACTTACAGCTAACTGACAAGTTTGCATGATCAATGCTTAACTGCAATAAGACAGTTGACACTTGTTGATTGACAGGAGCCGTAGTGCTATCTAGAGAAGCCCTACTGCCTGCATTAATTAACAGGATGACACAATTAAATGCAAGCTTAACGGAAAAAAAAAAAAAAGAGGAAAAAAAAAAAAAGTCCAGATCTAAATGCTGTCCAAGCATTGGGGTAAATCAGCTTTAGAGCTGAGGGCAGTTGCTGCACCGTGCCTCTGCAGCAGACAGACCCCAAGTCCACTTGGTCAAACACTGGGTGATGTGCAGAGGTTTAAAGGTATCTTTTCTCTAGGAAAAAATGAATTAGCATGTCATTAAGTAGAGGTTATGGAAGAACGAAATAATCAAATAAGATGTGATGTTCTCTCCCATTCAGTGATGACAGGTTCTTCTCATAGGCGCTGCCATATTCCCTGTGCCATTGGCACAATTCAGGCACCCTGAATAAAAGGCTTTGTCGTCATCCTTTTTCTATATATTCTTCATCAGACAATTGAAGTGCATTTTATGAACATCAGTTTGTTCAGTATTGTACAATGTCAAGATTATTATACTTAGGGAACAGGTGGAGAAACTGAAGAAGAAGGAGATGAGGTGAGTCACTTCTGGCCATATAGATAATTAAATAATAGCAGAATTGGGAAAGGACGTGGTTTCCTCTCAAGCAGTGTTTGCGGGGAAAAAATATATGCCAGTAATCTGAATTTAGCTCTCCGTTTTTTTCTTGTGACACCAGTAGGGGTGAATATTTTGCTCCCAAACACCTACAGAATAAGAAAATTTATATCTTTAGATGACAGGATATAAGATTAAATTTCCCCCAAACTTTTTGACAAGTCCAAGGTTGGTGTGAATGAAAGCACTTGCTATGATCACATATATATTTGAGGAAGAATAATCCAGGTCTGAATCAGTGCTTTCTTCATTGCTTACAATGCTACTAAGGATTCATTAGATGAGAAAATAGAAGATTACATCACAATGGATAATTTTTTAAAATGAGCAATCAATTTGTTTAGGGTTTTTTTTGTTTGTTTGTGTATTTGTTTTTAATTATTCTGCTGAGAATATCTGCCCTGTGACAAGCAAAGCAGTCAGCTCTCAACAGCAGTGAAATAAATCTCAGTCCAGGGCAATGCAAATTGGTAAGAAGCTCCAGAGAGTGGTGCTATTTGAAATAAATTGAGGAATCATTTTGAAAGCTTGCATGGAAGAACAGAGTTTTGCCAACTATTACAATTGGACTTCAGAGTAACTGCTGAGTGGGTAATTAGTCCCTCAGGAACACGGGAGTCTGGACAAATGTAAGACAGAACAAGAGGGGAAAAAAGTGTATGAAGAATTAACTTTAGAAAACAAGCTAGAACATTAGTCACAGGAGGGATATAACTCAACTTTCATTTAATGTTTATTTCTGTGATGAACAGATACGTTGTTCTTAACCCCTGTACTGAAGCGGGAAATAGCAACCCTCTCTCTTTTTAAGGCAGCTGGAACTGCTTTATTGAAGTTCATCTCTTTGATAAGGGGGTGAAGGAGAGGGTAAAGAAATGCAGGGAACATACTGCAAACCCAGCAAACAGGACTTATACTTGCGTGGAATAGGGAAAGAAACCAGCTGTGGAACTGGTTGAGATATTATGTAGTGTCTGTTGTGGTCTTCAGCGACTCCCCCATCATGAAGACAGAGCAATTAGCCAAGGTTTAAAAGATAATGCCCCCCCCCCCCCCCCCAACATTTGCTCACAGCCTGTCTACAGCTCACAGTCTCATTTTCCCCTGTGCTGAGCAGCACCCCAGCTGCAAGGAGGTGATTCACCTACCCAACACGTTGGAGGACTTTGGCATACCTCTTTGCTGGGTTTACAAAGACTTGATGAAGTACAACTGTAAAGAAAATTCGAAGCATGTGAGACACTTTTGAGGTTATATAGTGCACATGTGGTTCGTCCTGCTCTTCCAGAGCTCCTGATTCATAGTCCTGTGCTGTAACTATTGAACTATAGACTTATTTGTAGAGTTTCTACACTTGGGTTTTGTGGTTCATTGCTCCCTTTATTATCTTAACAGCAGCAATTTGCTAACCACTCCTCTTTGTAGAACAGGACTAGTATTGTTTTGGATGTTCGGCATTTAGAAAAAAAGAAGAAAGTAATTCGCATGACTCTGGAGAAGAAGGAAGCTTCGCAAAAACATCTAATATATTCAGGTGTGAATCTATGTAAATGGGTCATATTCACTGAACTGTATGTCTGGGGGTTTAACAGTAACATCACAGCTGAAGGTTCAAGACCAGACCCCCAGACCTGTATCTTGCCAATTTTGAGGACTTTGTACTTCGGTGCTGTCTCTACTCTATAACCTCCAAAGACATTGAGTCAACCTCCCTGCTGGGCTCTCACCATATCGTTGGCCAAGTGATGGGGTCCCGCTTGCCCATTCTGTACCAGTACCCCCAGGAGCACTGTCTGTTGGTGCCGCAGTGTTGCATTTCTGACCTGGTGATGCTCTGCCGTGACCTGAGCGAAGGTTACTGGTGTTTTCATGTAGGCTCTGTGTTTATTATTTAGGGTGAGCGAGAGGCTCTGGATTCCATCAGTTGGGTCATCTTCTCTGTTTCCCAATTCAATGCAAAAGGCCAGACAGGCAGGCAGCGCTTCCTTGAAAACATTCATATTCTCTTGAGAGGTGTGCCAGTTTCTGGCAGACGTGGTGTCGGCAACGCACGATGAACGCAACACGGTCATAGTTGTTCATTCATGTAAACATTGTCTTCAAAATCACCATCTCCTCTCACCACCTTGAGCTACTTCCCTGGAGTGCTCAGCACAAGGATCCTGCACAAACACACCCAGCTCTGGCGTATTCCTTCCAGGAGAGGGCAGGGGAATACAGTTTATTGCAGATCCACTCCTGAACTGGTGCCAACATTCGTCACATCCCGGATCTTCCTGTACGTCCTCCAACCTATTTTGCTTTCTTCAGCTTGGATGAGCAGAGGTAGATGCTCAGTCTCCTCGAAGTGAGTCAGTGGGTTTTGTCACATTTACAGACCTGCCTGTCCCTGAGTCATCTTCGGGAGAGATAGCTTGGACTAGGCTGTTGCCCTTGCTCTTGAACTTCTCACAATGAGACTTATGTGTCACATGGAAGGCATCGGCTTCTGTGCAGCTTCAGGACCAGGGTTTAAAAAGCTGAGCTCCAGCTCTTCTGCTTAATCTCACCGTCAAGCCAGGGGAGGCAGTGATGGGACAGCCTGTCTGTCACACACTCAGCACACCCATATCCCTGCAGAAGGTGGTCTGATTCCCCCAGACGTTCATAACGTTGACCGATGTAGCTCTGCTTGTGGCTGGTTTTGCCAATAGATTAAAATGCAGGGGCTGTGCACGGAAACCCGAGGTTGGAGCTGGACCTGGTTAAAGATGGCCTAGAGAAAGACCACCCAGAAAGTCAGCTGACGTTTTCTCTCTGAGTATTTTGATGAACTGAAAGCTTGGGAGAAAATCAGAAACTCCCCCCCGGCTCCCCACTGCCTCTAATAGTCCAAAGGGTATTAACATAAAAAATCCTAAAATTAGTTTCTTCAAACTTATAACCCCCTAGACCTGTGACTCTGACTTGAAAAGACAACATCATTTCCAAGCTAGTGAAGGAAAGAAAAATAAATAAATCAATAAACTGTTGGCCCTGCAGCACAGATGCCCTTGCAAGGCCAAAGAAATTAAGTCCTGAGATTGTTGTTGCCGTTTCCACCTTGTCCTGCAGAACCACAGTCAGGGATAAACATATTCTTTGTGTCAATATTTCTGTAGTACCGAGAGAACTTGCAGTCCTTATCTGTGAGTGTCAAGGACTGCAAAGTTAAAGTGATCATAACGTTATTGGAGAGTCTGACAGGCTTTTTTATTCCCTCTGTGACCATGTAACTGTTCTGGTGCTGAAAGCTGCAGCCCAGCGGAGCTTGGCCGGACGCGGCCATCAGCTTTGTGGCACACAGAAGGAGGCTAATTAAAAAAAAATAAATCCCAAAATAGAATTTGAAGTTCCTTTCATTTTTTTCTTTGCCTAATTACTTTAGCTTCTTTCATTAGAAAAGAGCAGCCTTGATTCGTAAATCACACGGAAATGTGCAAGTAATCAATTCAGCCTGACTAACCCTTGTTTTGCCAAGTGGCCGGCTGGCTCATCAGATTACTAATAGTTTGCTGCTGCAGTAAATGGGGAATAGCAGGGGCTGGAGCAGAAATACCACAGGTGACCTCTAAAGACAGCAAAGCACTTACCCTGTGCAGCACGATCCGTCTTTTTGCCCATCCATGAAGTTCAAACAGTTTCCCTTCCAGTGCCCTAGAGCAGTGCTATTATTACCTCCAGGGAAATTTTAAAAGGCTTGAATGCCGAGGTTTATTTGCCTTTCCTGACTGGCTCTTTAACACACAGCTGCCAGACAAAAGCCAATGAAAAGGACCTTAACTATACATTAGCCCCGGTGTTTGACTGGGCTGTAGGAATGCTAGAAAGATTTTCTGAGCAGGGGAACCAGTTTGACTGAAGTTCTCTCCCGAAAGGTGGCAAAAGAGAGAATGGAAAATCCCCAAGCAAGATCAAGGGACAGAGGTAATAATAGATTTTAAAAGGACTTTGTGAAGAGGTGAACAGAAGGAAGGAAATCTCTCAGCAATGCACAAAAAAGGATGGGGCAGGGGAAAAGACAAATGTATTTCATAGCAGGGAGCAGGGGCTCAGTTTTGCTGCAGTACCAAATGAAGGATGCTGATGCAAGACATCGGTCACGACAGCACAAAACCTCATACCCAAAAGCCTGTCCCAGCCCAACAGTCATTCCTGGTTCTCGTGAAAAGTTGGCAGCCAAAAGTGATGGGAAGTTATCATATTTGTCTAAATCTGTGCATTTCTCCTGCTGTTAACAAAGGTTCCTACTGTTTCCAAAACCTTGAGCAAAACTTAGATGCGTGTCAATGTGCTTTCACCGCCACGGAGCTCTGAAGAATTAAGCAGTAAATCAGTTCACAGCTTGAGAAGTGCATTCAGATATCACAGAGGGACGGAGAAGTGGCTGAGTCAGCCCAGAGGCTGGCACCTGCCACTGTAGCTTGCAATTCTCAATTTTGGGTTTAAGCCCCAAAGTGCACCTGTGGACCCCAGACCCCGAGGCTCTCCCTCCCAGCAGCCTCACGGGTAAAACAATGTGATCATCCTGCGAAAGCAAATTTCTCACATAAAATCTCTGCTCAGGAAAGGTGCCGTAGAGGATGAAGCTGTGAACGCGTTTCAGCAAGGACAGCCCCACATCGGGGCTCCAAGGGACAGCGACTTTTCCGTTTTTTTTCGTTATTCTCTGTTGTACAATGGCGGGTTTGTGCTGAAATGTGGGATCAGAACTTGTGCTATCGTATATCCTGTTTGTTTGGTTTTAGTGTGTCCTTTGTCTCTGTCTAGAAGTTTTGTCTGGGCAGAAAAAGAGGACTTTGGATATTTGTCCAGGGAGTCCTGATGTCCAATAGCCTGGTCAGGGCAGTAATTTCTACAAGAGTGCTGGACACCCAGAAAGGCCTCAGATGCAGTCACTGAACATATGCAGAAGGGCTTTGCTGAAGTTTCCGAGCGCAGCTGATCCTATGTGCACGGCAAAGGGGATCTGGACACACGCAGAAAGTTTGATGCATCCAGAACTTGTCACATAATGCGTGAGTGAGCTCAGGTCAGGGGTTATTCCCGGACGCTCTGCACTCGCCTCCCAGGCACTGTGCGCTGCCTGCCTGCATCTTTAATATTTTTTTCCAGGGAAATCTCAGGGAGAAATACAGAAGCCTTAATTACACTTGCCTGATTATTTCCATTGCATTTCACCTCCCAGTGATCACTGTTGCCTTATATTGGTAAGATGCTCTGTAAGATTCTTCAGATGCGAAAAAGCATCGGATCCCTGCTCCATCGCAGCACGCAGCCGCACAAGGGCTGGTGCCGGCACAAGGGAAAATGGCTGGGCATCTCCTCCGGCAGCAGCACGTGTTCGGATCTGCTTGAGCCCACTGAAAACATCTCACCTTCGTATCACTAGCTTCAGTGAACAGCTAACGGCGCAGTTCTGTATCTGTGTAGTGGGCAACGCACCCAGCTGCGAGTGGTACTTTTAGGGGAGCGGAAGGGTTGTGGGCCTAGTGAAATGGGTGAAACTTGAGAAGCAGAACTGGGACACACCCCATTTTATTTCCACGTAAGGTAAATATGGTATTTCACTACCTCTCCAGCAATTTAGAGAAAGCTGGGAACTACTGTGACTAAAATATAAAGAAATCGTCTTTTGCACATGGAAAAACCAAAATTTAGAGAAACGTCTGATGTGTCCCGATGCACACATAGGTTAGAATAATAAAATTAAGATGCTAAGTTTTGGTTGTTTTCACGGTAATAAAACGTAACCATAAGGGAATTTCATATCTGTACAGCCGACAATTCAAATTCCATTTAAGTCCAGTCTTGAGGGCTTGGGATTTTAGCTGTATCTACATCTAATGTGCTTTGCATTGCATCAAGCTAAACTTCACCTACTTGGGGAACAAAGGGGTTTTAACTGAGAGAAAACAGTAGAGCAAGGTTTGCCAAAAATCTATTTTGGGCAAAAATACTGAAGACCAGCGTTTTTACCAATGTAATGCTTTTTACATCAGTGAAGTTACACTAATGCAGAATTTGGCCCTGATGTATTTATATAAATATAGTATCTAGGAATCTGATGAGTGTGTATTTATGCATTATTCATTGAGATACCGTGGAGAGGAAGAGCGAGGTCTGTGCATGAGAGCAGAGCCCGGAGCACCCCCCGGTCCTTTGGTGATACCCAGCGGGGTGAGGCAGCACCCCTGGGGTCACCTCTGCGCTGCTGCTGGCTGGGCCACGGCTGCCGTGACTCGTCGAGGCTGAACGCCCTCTTGGGAAGAGACCGGTTTATGTTTGCCAAACTGTGAAACGTGTTGCTGGCAATTCTGGAGCAATGCAGGCGGAGGAGATTTTTGCCGGTTTAAGGCATTGAGCTGGAGTTGAGAAGATACTGTGGCTTGGCTCTGCCACGGATGTTCGGTTCAAGCCTCTGTGCCTCAGTTTCCGCGTAAAGTCACAAAATGAGGATAACGCTTCATTTTTCCTGCAGTGGGCCAGTAGGGATGGTGCTCCGTCCCAGGTAGCCCTCGAAAAGGCGCAGGGACCTGCTGTCCCACGCCTACATTCTGGTACCCCAGGCTGCACCTTCCCAAGGATGCGAAAAATCTGAAGAACCACCGGTTGAGCGGAAAAGCTCACCGCTGCTGCAGCCGGCAGCCTGCGAGCTTCCTCAGCCGGGCTTCACCTCCGCAGGGGTCAATCGCGGATCCTGCTCCGTGCCGAGAGCGGCTGTGTGTATATCCGTAAACAAATCGGTATATGTATCCATACGAAAGCCTAGCGATGGCTGTAATAACACTGGGGGGGGGGGGGGGGGGACCCCGACCCCAGTGCTTTCCCGCACGCTGGAAATCACCCCCGGGCGGGAAAGGGGCAGGGGTGCGTGAGGGGGTGCAGTGTCCCCTCCCCCCCCAGCGACCCCCTCACACCGGGAGCCCCTCTCCCGCTTCACTCCCACGACCCCGCAGCCCCTCCGCGGGCTTCCCGGGGGGGGGGGGGGGGGAAGGGGGGGGACTCGCCCGCCGGCCCCGGCTCCTTGCCCCAGGCTCCCCCCCCCCGCCATCCCGGGGGCTCGCCCACGTCCTGACCCTACCGGGTTCCCCGCCCCCGGGAGGGCGGGAGGTGGGGGGGGGGGGGCCGGGCCGGGCGGTGCCGCGGCTCCCATTGAGGTCGGGGCCGGGCCGGCCCCCGCCGCGGCGGGGGCCCAATGGGGAGGACGGACGCGGTCGAGCCTCTCCCGGGCCTCCCCCCGTCGTCGTGTCGTGTCGTGTGTCCCCCCCCCTCCCGCCGCCGCCGCCGCCGCCGGGCGGCCGTCATGTGAGGGGGGATATAGTACTACGGGAGCGGGGCCGCGCTCCGCAGCCGCGCAGCCGCCTCCCGGGGGAGCTGCGCCCGCTCCGCCGCCGCTCCGCGCTGCCCGGCTTCACCGCCGGGGCTGCCGCTGGTTCTCGGGAAAAAGGGGGGGGAGGTGTGTGTCCTCGGCGTGGTGGTGGGTTATTTTGCGGGTTTTATTCCCCGTGGGTTGGCTTTTTGTTCTTGGGTTATTTTTTTTTTTTTTTTTTTGGTGCGTTTGGGGTGGGTTTTTTTCTGTTTTCACTGTTGTTTGCGCGTTCTTCTGAGCGTTCTTGGTATCCCCCCCCCCCCCTCCGCACACACACATACACACACACACACCGCCCCCCCCCCCCCCCCCCCGGCTCGCAGAGGAGTTCAGGTAAGGGGGTGCGCGGGGCGCGGAGCTTTGCGCGGGTGCGCGTCCCGCCGGCGGTGCCCCCCGCACCGGCCACCGCAGCACCGGGACCCGGGGGTGGGGGGGGGGGTGTTGAGGGGGGGCTGGTGGTGTTTGTGCCGCTGCTGCGCGGTCGCGGGGGGGGTTGGAAGGTTAAATCCCCCCCCCCCCAAGCGGTGCAGTGGGGGGGTGCCGGGCTGCGGGCGGGGGTGGGGGGGGCTGGTTTTTGGCTGGAGCTGTGTCGTGCCGTGGTGTGACAGGCGATGGGGGGGGGGGGGGGGGGGGTACTACTGGTCATCGCGACCACGCTGCGGGGGGGAGGGGGGGGGGGGTGTGTGTGAGCTCCGGCCCCTAAAGCCTCCTGAAAAGGGATGAAGAAGACAATTAAATAATAATTTTTAAAAAACCAAAACACAGACCACCGCCCCCAACCAAAAACCAAACAGGCAAAACGCTTTGCAGCCGTGGAAACCCGGCTGTGTTTGTGCAGGGGGGGGGGAATTGGTGGGTTTTTTTTTCCTTTCCCTGCCCGGGCGGCTCATACGGTGCGTTATTTCGGTCAGCCCGGGGAGGGGGGGGGGGGGGGGGGTCGCCTCCAGCACCCGCTGCAGCTAAAGTGCTTCCTCTTGTGGAAACCCAAAGTTTGGGGGCGGAGGGGGGGCTGTTTCCAGAAAATAAGGCTTTGGGAACGTTTCCGCAGCTTTCCGGAGGTGGTGGGTTTGGAAACAAAAAAACCGGGAGACGCTAAACGACCCCCCTCCTTTCCCCCCCTGCCACCCCCGGGTCCGGGGAGCAGTGCAGCCCTCTTGCAGAAGGGATGAGAGCAAATGGGTTTCCTTTTGGCTGTTTTTTTTTTTTTTTATTATTATATATATATTTTTTTAGGTGTTCCCCCACCCTCCCTCACCCCCCCACCTGCATTTCTAGGTTAATTTCTTGGAAATGCTGGGCCTGGTTTATGGGTCAGTCTGTGGAGCAGGAGTCAGCCTGAACAGATTTAAAATCTTCTAGGGAGCAAGAGAAAACCCTAAAGAGATTAGTCCTAAACTAGAAAAAGCTGTAGCAGTATATACACAGGGAATATCTGTCAGTGTATCTGAACCCATATACTGCTGTGCGATGAGTTGCGCTGGACTGACCGTCCAGAAATGACAGGCTGGGAAATATGTCCCCATGTTCCAGCAAGTTCCCAGGACTTAATGTTATAATGTTACTCTGAGTCAGAATATGCCTTCTCTGTTTTGGGGTTTTTTGTTTTGTTTTTTGGTTTTTTTTTTTAAGCTGGTGATTAGATGGACAGGTTTTAAACAGAACAACATGTTTCTGGCAGAAAGGACATCATAACAATCCAGGGAACTCTTAAAAGTTGGAGACAGTCGTGCTGCCGTGTGCTGTTGAACAGCTGCTGTATTTCACTCCAGAAGTGGCTGGTTTTCAGTGGCTCAGGCACTGAGGTCCCTCTATAAGTGCTTACATTTCTAATGTGTTTTCAAGGCTCCTAGAGATGAAAGTGCTTTATGTAAACAGCATCATTAGTTTTCATAGCTTGTGCAGCCATGGCTTTTTTTTTGGTTTTGTTTTTTAATCTTCTGGTTTTGGCTGTGTCTTCAGGCAAAGTAGGGATGAAAGCCTTTTGGTTGTTACTCTGTCCTTTAGGATAAAATATGGCCCGGGCCCGATCCTGCATTCCAGGCATTCCCCAAAATCTTCTTGGCTGTTCTGCAAGTTTTGAGAGTGCACAGAAAGCAGCTCTGGCCCGTAATGTGCCTGGATCTATTTGCCTCTGACAGTCAGTCCCCTCTTCTTAAAATGACTCTCGTTACACCAACTGACATTGCTCCTTGTCAAGAGAGATGGGGAAATAAGTGTGTTGGTTGTTTTCTGCTGAGGTATGTTTCTCACAGCAGCTGCTAGGGGTTTGTTGGGTTTTTTCCCCCTCCTTTAAGCTGTTGTTCAAGTTAGGGTTTAGTTCTATTCCCAGTGAAATATATGGATATTTTGATATGTGGCTTCCTAGTTCTCGCAGGCATTTAAAGAAAACTTGAACTTCACTAGCCACTTTTGGTCTTTCCCCGCATGTGGAGCACGCCAGCTTTTCTTAGAAAAAAAAAAATACCACCGTTCTTCAGAAGTTCAAGCTGGAACAATGCAGACATGGGAGGGAGGATCAGAAACCATCTGTGGGCAAGTCCTCCTTTCTGCCCCACATTTCACAAGGCAGTCACTGGGTTTTGGTGCAAGATAGAAACAAGCTATTTGGGTGAATTCTTACTGGAAGCCAATACAAACTTCTCAGAAGCAGATTGTGTTTTCTGTTTCAAAACTGGGAATAGCTCAGCTCTGGGACTTCTGCTGGAGGAACTTTCCATCAATGCAGAGATTTAGAAAAAAAAAAAAAGTCCTGTGTGTTAGAAATAGTTCAGCTCTTCTGTCTCTTCACTTTTACTATAAGAAATGATTATAGGCTAGGGTCACAAAACAGAGCCACTAACCTCTGTTTGAACTTCCTCGTGTTCGGCACATGTGGGTATTTCATTATCGGTTCGGAGGCATAGCTGACTGACGGGCTGTGCATACCAGGAAAATGTGCAATCTTACTTTTAAGTCTCTCTTTCAACCTCCCCTACTTCCTCCATGTGTGTATGGAGGAGGAAGCTGTACCTTTAAGAAATACATTTTTTCCCCCCGTTTCCTGTGAAATATTAATAGCTGCTGCCAATGGGATGGAGCTCTTTAAGGGTGTTGTGTAAAATATCTCACTCTCCGTTCACTGCAGCACTGAGCACATAGACACCTTTTTCTCTAGAGAAGGCAAAGACAGGGCAAATTTTGGAGACTGGGCAGCAAGGATGCTCTGCAATAACAGTAACAACCATTCCGTTCCCTGCACAAAACTGGGAGCTATTGACTATTCATGGCAAAGCGTCCGAAGCGCAGCAGCAGAGCCTGTGGAAAATGACAGCGTGTAACAAGATTGACTGGCATTTCCTTCGCGCTGGGTCACATGCCTCCTAATTCACACACACGCACAAAACCTCATAGGCTGATCAAATGACTTCTATCTCTGCAGTCCACATACCTTCCACAGAAAGAGTTGTTTTATTATGCACATACACAGCTCTGTTTTCAATCAGTCACCTTGAGCGAATGACTGAGGGCCAGTGTTTGCTCCGTCCGGAGGTCTCTGCGTTTGCTCTCTAAGAGGCATAGTCTCCATCCGTAAGCAATTTATTTTTTTTCCTCGGGGGGGGCAGGGGGGGGAAGAAAACAAATACATAGATGCCCCTCCTGCCTTCCCCTCCCCAGAAACCTTTCTAGGAAGTTTGCTCGGCTTAACTGGCAAGGCGCAGGACGGTCACCGCTGTCGGTGAGCGTTGCGGTGGGCTGCGCTAGGAAGGAAAAGGATTTTGCCCTCGTGCCTCTGTGGGGTTGCAGCGGGACTATGGCTCATGCGAAGAGGAGCTTGCGGGATGCTGCCCGCTCGCTGCCTTAACACCGAGGGGGGAGACTGGGAGCGCAGCTGCCCACCATGGGTCACGGCAGATTGAGATGCCGGGGGTCTGTACGAGCCCTCCCAGTTTAGCAACTGGCACGAGGTTCAGATCACCTCGACCTCCGGGAGAGAGATGAGTATGGAGTGATGAGGTGAAACCAGCTACCAGCTGGCTTGCCAGGACATGGTAATTAGCTCAATGCAGTGCCAGCCTTATTAAGGGCAGTGCAGGTGATGATGACGTTGGCACACTGATTCATTACATCTGGAGGGGAAAATCCGCCTAGTAAATGCTGAAGCACAGTAAATATTTTTGGCTCCTGACAGATTGATCCTTGCATTATGCTGATTAGCCTATATTTGTAGAACTGAGGAAGTTAAAAATAAGGTTGGTGGAAAGCTACAAGATAAGGAAAGGATTTGCATTTTATGGCCACCAGCAATAAACTTCTTTTTTTATTTGTTTTTTGGGGTGGTAAAAATTTCAACACTGTATTTTTTTCTCCCCATTCCCTTCTTTGGCTCTAGGTTTCACTGTTAGGTGAAAGCCCATAATTTATTTTCTCTTGCCAGTAATATTCTGGAAGGGAGCTGTAAATCTAGAGCGCACACAGTTGGGAAATGATTTCTGAAAGAATTCTTTTGCAAATACGTGGTGCAATCCTGCAAAATGCTTTGGCCCTGACAGACCTTAGGGGGTGGTACAGACATATCAAAGCGTGTAGCAGCATGTGTACTCAGTGAGAGTGGATGCTTTGGACTTTCCTGTGAGCGAGAGGGCTTTACGAGCTGTAAGTTCATGGAGATAAATGATTAAACCAACTTCTGACTGTTGCTGTTTTGTTTTCCTACACTCAGGCTCTCACCTGAACTCTCACCGCCTGGTATATGCTGTTAGGATATCCATAAGAGATCGCCCAGGAATGGTGGATCACTTGCTGCCTACCGATGAATCCTTTTCATCTACAAGATCTTCTCTTGGATACTTTGGGGACATGACAGCAGGGGTGAGGTCCTACCAAATGCTGCCCTCTCCCCTGTCGGAAGATGACAGCGACTCGTCCAGCTTTTGCTCTTGTTCCAGCCCTGACTCCCAGGTTCTCAGCTCCAGCTATGGAAGCACGTCCAGCGCGGAAAGTCAGGACAGTATCTTAGACTACTTACTGTCCCAGGCATCTTTGGGGAACACTGCTGCATCATGGTGGGACAAAAGGAGACTTCAGCCAATAGTGAAAGAGGAGTACTTTAGGTTGCCTGAATTTGCCGTGGATATGGAAGACTCAGGACCATTTCAGCCCACGCTTGAGGAAATTGAGGAATTTCTGGAGGAGAACATGGAGTTGGAGCTCAAAGAAAGACCTAAAAGCGAGACCAAGGACTTGAGAGCTTGCAGCCAAGTTTCTGTTGCTTCGCTACAGCAAAAAGACCATATGTTACCCAGCGCTAGTTTAAAAGAGAGTAAAAATGAACAGTTGAGCAGCTCAGCAGAAGGTGGCCAAGCTTCAAATGGAGGAATGTCCCTGGAGAATGGGATACCGGTTATGCTCCAAATTCAGCCTGTACAGATCAAACAGGAGTCCAACACGAGCCCCAGTTCCCAAGGACCAGCACAGGAGAACATTAAAATTGCACAGCTCCTAGTCAACATCCAAGGACAGACATTTGCCCTTGTGCCTCAGATAGTTCAGTCGTCCAATTTGAACTTGTCCTCTAAATTTGTCCGCATTGCTCCTGTCCCCATCGCCGCCAAGCCAATTGGGCCAGGAGGCATGATCCAGGGTCAGACAGGAATCATCATGGGTCAGAAATTTCAAAAGAACCCTGCAGCAGAACTCATTAAAATGCACAAATGTTCTTTTCCTGGTTGTACCAAGATGTACACGAAAAGCAGCCATTTGAAAGCCCACCTGAGGAGGCATACGGGAGAAAAGCCTTTTGCATGCACGTGGCCGGGTTGTGGATGGAGGTTAGTATTGGGGTGCACCACTGTCCAATCCCCCTTCCCCTTTTTGCTCGCTTGACCTAGCTTGCCAAGCAGGTAGATTTGCACTCTGTTTTATAAACTGTTTCTGTTCCCAAAACTTGTTTGGTTGGTTTGAGAATTAAGACTTTTCTTCCTGTTGGGTAATCCAGGGGCTTTGATAATTAAATAGCACAGCATCACCTGCTGGCACCAGCTGTTTAAGTGTCTTACAAAAAATAAAAGTTGTCTGTTATTTGTATTTCATTCCAAGAGGGTCAGATTAAGCTTGTTACTGCAGGCAATACATCAGTCTGGTTGCAACACACCAGCTGCAGCAGATGCTTGGCTGGTACCAGCTGAGGGCTGTGAGTGAACTGGATGGTTTAGGGCAGAATCGCCGAGTGTGGCTGCATGTGGCTCCAACTGCAGGGGGCTAAACATGATCACTGAAGGGCTGTGATAAGCGAGTGTGCTTAAGAGCAGCAGTATGCTGTGCAGTTTCATAGAAAATGCACTCCATCCCACTCCTTCTGGAAATGCTGGCAGCGACGCTCCGGCATGCTCTGGGTTTTATTCTCTGCGTTGATTCAGAAAAATGTGTGGGTGCCACTCAAAGTTGCAAAAGGCTGTCAGATGTAACAACATAACCAGAAGGCTGAGGTGGAGTTAAGCATTGCTTGAATGAAAGATTGCAGGTTTGACTGAACAAAACATTTTGCAGATGATCTCTCTCGCATTTTTTTAAGTTGTTTGGTTTTTTTAATACTAGTTGAAAAATTAAAACTTTGTTTAAAATAATCAACTTTTTCTTTTAAGGAAACTTTGACGGAAGCCTTCCTCCCTCTTTCCAATTAGCTGTACTACTAGCATGCCTGCTGGCAAGTGTTAATACATAGCACCACAAATTATGATGGGAGAAAACAAAGTCTTCGCTCCCTTGTATTAAATTAAACTGTTATTTCTTCCAAAGAATATCTCGCAGAGCTTCAGCGAGCAATGTCTAATGAGGAAATGGGTTGTGATCATGGGGAACAGATGAGGTAAAAAGTAACAGGAGAGGGTTGTGTAAAAATGCAAATATGTGAGACGTGCAGCAGTTAGAGATGGCTGAATTGGCTTGAGGGAAAAGGTCAGAATGGGGCTGAATCCTCTGCTCCCCAACTGGACCAGTTTGAAGCTTGCCTCTCAGAAGGACTGAGGAGATCAATGTAACTAATTTCTTTGGTGATTTTCTTTCTGGTTTCAGTTTATGGTGGCTTTACAAACTGGTGGTGATTTTCTTTCTTTTTTCCTGGTGGCACTTTTCATGAGCTGGGCTCAGTGGCTTGCTGCTCAGGATGCACTGAAATTAAAGCCGTGTTATTTAGCTGATCGGTCCCATAAGCCACAGGCTGGTTTGCTCCTGACCTGCAGGAGAGGCACTCGCTCCTTTTTGTTTGGTTGCCGGAGTACGTGCGCGCAGGCAGCAGATGTGCCTCCTGCCTGTGAACGTGGCTGTGGGTGTCATGTTGGCTTTCCTTGCGCTGGGATGTGAGCAAAACTCATTTTTGCTTGTGGCACGTGAGGGTTTGTCTGATCCATGCTGAGATTAATACCAATGCTCCCGGTGACTTTTGTGGCTCAAGATCAGGAGCCTGAAGTGTTGCCTGTGGGTGACCTTCTCCAGCTCTGGCTTATTACAGAGCTGGGGTTTCCCAGGCTGCAAAACCAAGGGGAACATTTAGGAAAAATATTAAGTGATAAGGGATGGAGATTGAATGTACACCGGGGTGCCTGCCTTCTCCCAGAGTTACAGTGAAGGGTGCGGATCAAAAGCAGGATGCAGGTGTAAGGTGGGCCAAGAGAAGTGCAGGTCCCACAACCAGGAGCACCCTGAACTTTCACTCTCAGTGAGCCACAACTTTTTAAAGATGAGGAACCCAACAGGGATGAGAAATTAATCACCTTAGCTACGAGGAACACGTGTCTTGTCCACAAAGAGCTTCTGGAAGCGCTTTTCAAACTCTCTGTTGCTGTTTGTCTTGTTGCATTTCACAGCCCAGGCTGGTTCCCCAATCCCCAACACCCCCAGACTTTGGAAGGGCTCTGCTCTGGGGGGGAGGCTTATAGCCAGCAGGAGAGGCAGCGCTTGGGGAGCTGCTTCCTGCGCTCACAGCAAGCCTTAACACTGGCCTGAGATTCCCGCACATCCCCTACGCACTGCTCCTACATCAAAGACCATACCCAATTGAGCACTGAATTACTCAGTCCCCTTTCATCAATAAAACATGTTTACCTTTTCCAGCGAGAGCTGTGATCTCATGTGACTTAAGTCAAATGCATCTGGACTCTCTGTTTGCTCCCAGTTTTATATGTTCTCAGATGATTTTAAGCACTAAAACATTGCTGGGCTCTGTTTTCCCCCTCCTTTCGTTGCGTTCTTGAGCTTGCGTATTTATTTTTTCACCGAAGACGCTTAAGATCTGACCTCACTGAAGATAGTAATTTCACAAACAAAACAAAGTGTTGCCTAGCACAAAGTGGCTGAGCTGTGGGGTATTAAAGCTTCCCCAGCTTTCTGGGGCAGCCCTGCTATGGTGAAGTTGCATGCTTTAAATGCACCTAGGTAGGGGTGCACACACAGCAAACCCTTTTGCTAAGCCCCAGGACAGCTGGAGATCCCCGAGCACCTCCCTAGAGGAGACTGAACCCTGCTTGCTTGCGCCCTTCCTTGGCACGGGGCAAGGGCTGTTTTCGGCAGGCTGCAGAGAGGTGTTCATAAGTGGCCGGTGACCCATTGCGTTCGATACCCCGCTGTACCGGTCGGCGCGCTGATCCGTGTCATGCCAGCTTATGCCTTTGGCACACACCAGCCTCTGGTTAGCGCTGCTCCTGAGACGGCCCCGGCCAAAAAACTGAGCTGTGGCGTGGGCCTGTCCCCAGCAGCCGAGTTGTGGCATGGAGCAAGAGAAGCTCTTGCTTTCCCTCCCTTGGCGCAGCAGCGTACAAAGCTGCAGTTGTAAGGCCCGGGGGATTAGGCAATCGCGTTTAAACGCCCTGCCGTGTGTCGTTGGGCTGGAGGCGCTTCCCCGCAGCCGGCTCTGCGGGGGACAGTGCGCAGTGCAAGCTCCGCCTGGTTTGGAAGGAAGAATCTAAAGGCTCGTAATGTGCGTGGCCGGGAGCGTGTATGGGACCGGGTGAGCGTGGGGAGGACCATGTGTGGGACAGGTCAGGGCAGGCGTCTCACGGTGGCCTTTTTTGCTGGTGCTGTGCAAAGGGGTTTGCAGGTGCGCAGGAGGAGCGCTGGTTTAGTGTAGCTGTGTTTGGGGATGGGCAGGATGAATCCAGAGCCTCTCCTCCATTGCGGAGGAGAGGTACAGCCTGGGTCAGTCTCAATGGCTGGTGGCCGTGGTAGGGACCATGGAGTGCTAGGCTGAAGCTGTTGACCTTTCTTGCCCTGTGAGCCACAGAGCGATGTCCTCATTTGGCCGGGAGACGTGGGACATCCTACATATCGGGGAGCTCTAGGATTTGTCTCCAAGGGAGATGCAGTTACAAGTCCTTTGGGGTCCCACCAGGCAGAAGGATGAAGGAGACTCTTCTAGTTGCTGCAGGATTGCCCAGATCCGTCCACCTTTCTGCTGAAGGAGGAATCCTTCTGGAAATGGCAGTGACTTTGGATGTCACTTGGGGGTGTGAACCCCCCCAGGTGTTCCTTGGGGGTACCTTGGTTTTGTTTGAATTTGGCATTCCACTGGGGATTATTTGCAGTTTTCTTGGGGTGATCTCAGTGCCAGAACGTGCTGCAAATATCAGTTCACTGCAGAGCCAGGCCACCAGATCATCCCGGATTCCTTGTCCCAGCCTTTGCGTTGTTTTTTTGTAAACACACTGACAGCTCGAGGTTTATTTCTGTGGGCTCTGTAAGTTGATCTTTCCGTGACTGCTGGGGAACAGTATTGCAACATTCCTGCCTCTTCAGCTAAGGACATCGTTATGAGGCAGAGTGTATTTTTATCAGATGAACTCATCCGAGCTCCCAGGGTTATGAGTAGAGCTCCTCGTTCCTCATATGCACCTCTTTCTCCCCCACCATCCATGCAATCCCTATCAAAATGCACTTGTGGAGCTGCTGTGCAGGATTAGCTATGTGCTACTGCACTTGTGGTGCAGATGGTGACCTTAATGGCCAAGGTCACGGGACAAGGCAACCTGGACACATCTCGTTTTTCTCCTTCTTTGAGTGGCAAGCCTGTATGTAAGACCATGGCTCTTTGCAAATGCGCTTTTCCCTCTCTGCTACCTCTTTTCCCTGGACGTGGTTGCCACCGCTGGCAACAGGTCCATTCCTTGTCCAGCGTTGAGGCCCGCTGAGGCAGTCTGCACAGGCAACATCCTGCCCTCTCCAGAAAGATGCTTAGTCCCACTCATCCGTAGAGCATCCCTCCAGGGATGTGGCACTGGGACTAGCTTACTGCTAAGGACTCGGGAGAAATCCCTGGCCCTGCTGCTCCCAGGTCCAGACTGTGGTTTTGGAAGGAGCAGGGTTGCTAGAGAAAGCAAAAGTGCAGGTACTAGGGCCAAAGAGAAACCCCTGTTGTAGCCTTTATGAAGAAGACGCGTCCCAGGTGAGGAACAGATTGATGGCTCCATTAGGGTATCTGCCTATTGCTCTTAATGGTGAATTTGAGTCTTTCACCATGGGGATACCAAAGCGAGGACAAGGCAGAAAAGCAAGAGAACACGTGAAGGAACTGCCCTGGGAGAGATGTGTCCGCTCCGTATCTTAGCTATGGTGAGTATCTGCACCTGCATCTGCTTTGCGCTGGCTGCAGAACGCTCCCTGGGTAGCATCACCGGACTGAAGAGCTGCAGGAACTGAGGAAACCATTCCCAGCTTTCCCAGTGCCTACACCCTGTTCCTCAACTGGTGGCGGGAGATCAGAGCTAATGGAAACCTTTATGTGGAAAATTATTTTTCTTCCATGAAGGACTTTTTCATAGGAGCCCAGCGGTCCTGTTTTCCCCCTTTCATAAAAATAGCATATTCACTCTGTTGGTGATGTGATATTTTGCTCCAGAAGGGCACATTTTTCTACATGTTCTTTCCCTGATTTATTCAGCTAGCGCCCATGACTTCATTTATTTATTGTAAATAAACAGCTGATACCATTTCTTGCAAGCTCTCTTTCTGTGCCGCTCTTTGTTACTGCTCTGGCAACAAAACACTTAATTGCCCTTTGTCAGGCAGCAAATTTTTTTGTACCCATCTGGACAGGGCTGTTTTAGAGTGACATTATTAATTAACCCTGTGGCTCCCAGTCAGGTCCAAGCTGGAAATAGAGCCAGCCCCGCTGTTAAGACCAAAGGATTAGCTGATTTGAGTTCAATAAAGCCTGGGGGATTCACAGTGGCTGTTTGGGGATTTTTCTGTGGAGATGGAAGGTGGGAAATATCTAAAATTGAAATGACTGTGGGTGACAATTTTGGTAATTAAAGGCTTAATCTTGATTTCAATTTACCCATGAAGTAACTATGCTAATGGCCATTGGGGGCCACCTGCATTTCAGCTGTTACCATGTTGAGCATCTCTGGTACTGAGATGTTAATGAGTCATTATTTAGCCTGCAGGAGCATGTACAAAAGCCAATTTTTCAGCTGGATTTGGTAAGCCAAGTAATTTCTGGGTAGCTATGTCTGGCTGTTATCTGGGGTCCGTCTCAAACTAGGTGCAATCACTGGATGTCCGTTGTGCTCGTGTCAGTGGGAGCTTGGAGTAGACCTCACCTGTGGGACTTTGGTTGTTATCTCTGCTTGAGAATGGTCCGTGCTTGGATTTGCAGGAGAGAGGTTGTGGGACAGGCTTTGATGGGGACTGGCAGAGGGATCAAGAGCTGTTTTAGTTGAATTGTACCCATGTTATTGGGTTTACGGCCAGGTTCGTACAAATGTTGCCTCCATGCATTGCTCTGAGTCCAGAGTTGACGTGGGATGAGGTTGATTACTGTGTGTTTCCATCACTGCTGCTGGCTGCCGGTCGGGACCAGACCGGCCCTGTTGTGTGTCCCTTTCAGTTTGCGCATTTGGGCTTTGCCGCAAGTGGAGTCTCCCAGTGGTCTGAGGGGACATTTTTGTCCACTGTGAGAGACTTAGCAATGTAAAAACCCATTTATCTGAAAAGGCTTCCCTTCTCTTGCAGGTTCTCCAGGTCAGATGAGCTGTCCCGGCACAGGCGCTCCCACTCGGGGGTGAAACCCTATCAGTGTCCTGTCTGCGAGAAGAAGTTTGCTCGAAGTGACCACTTGTCCAAACATGTCAAGGTGCATCGGTTCCCACGAAGCAACCGCTCCGTCCGCTCCGTGAACTGATTGGTCCCGCTTTCCCCTTCCCACCCAGCCATCCTACAACAGCTGATGACAGCACTTTGCTCACTATATTTCTAGTGATAATTTATTTGTCTCCACAGAACAGTCAATGCTGTTACCTGATACCACCATGTCTGAGTATCCCACGTCCTTTAAAGATGATTTGAGAATGAAGTTCTTTTTGGGTCAAGGGAGGGGGATGCTTCTTCCTTTTTGTCTTTTTTTTTTTTTTTTTTTTTAAGTATGTTATTTTCCTTTCCTTCTATCTTTCCCTCCTTTGCTGCTGCTTCTTTTGGAAATTACAGTGTTTTATTTTTAGCTGTTTTCTGCTGCACAGGAAAATGTAAGAGTTGCTTGCTGCTAGTTAATTATAGCCCTGGCATTCCTGAGGGCTTTGCTCATGTACAGGCCATTCATTGTGAGTTTTTATTAAGCTGCTCTATTTGTCCAGTTTGGAAACAGCAAATTCCTTTTGAAATGAAAACAACTCCTTTGTTTTTGGGTCGCCTGAGCCAAGGATTTGTAGGGGCTGGCCATAGGAGGAGGAACAGTGGGAGTCAGGGACAGGGGGAGGCAAGGCATGGAGAGCGCTGGAACGCGCCTCCGCACCTCCGATTTCTCCGGCTCACGTTTACCTTTTCCTTGGCTAGGGCTATATATAAATATTTATGTATATATATTCATACATACATATAAATATATATTTAAGCAAAGGTGTACCCCAAGCAAACCCGGAAGCTCAGGCTGGATGAAATGGCTTGGAGTGGAGCCTTTTGGTGTGGCCGAGCGCGTACTTCTGTGCATGCTTCTCCTGTCCCGTGCTGCCGCGGGGGTGAAAGGGTGCCCATGCGTTGAAGGAAACGCTGCTTTCCTTTGACTCTGGTTGGCAGCATCCACCGTCTTTAGCCGAAGAGCTGTTGTCCGGCACGTAAAGCAGCAGGAAGCCGTTTGTGGGAACGGCTGAGCTCTGTTCTGTCTCTGCTCCTGTCCTCTTGTGTGATCTTGGGGGAGAAACCCAAGCGCCAGCCCAGGAGGTGCCCGGTGGTCCTGGTGAGCACCGGGCATCCCGAGCATCCACTGCGAGTCAACGCCTGGCTGGCTGGAGCCAAGTCTCCTCCGTTCGTCCACTGGCCGGCAGCGTCTTGTAGGTTGTAGCTGTACCCAGGGGAGGGTGGGAGGCATCGTGGCCTGGTGGGACAGCGCTGCGAGATCTTCTGTCCGAGGGTGATCTTCAGAGCTGATCCTCTCCTTACTGACAGCTGTGTCAGAGCTCCGTGCAGCTGGGGTGGGCGAATGGGTGAGAACAGTAGCCAAAAGAAACAAATTTGTGTGGTAGCTGGCTAAGAAGGGAATTTAAACAAATAATCAGATGGTAGCAGGCAAGTGATTTTGTTTGTGTTTCTTCTCGTTTTGTTTTTCCTTTTGAACTCTGGCAATTGTAAGAAGCTTTAGAAGAAAATAGAATTCAGTAATTAGGAACGATTTTATAATGGATGTTGCATTTCCTTTCCATTTGCAGACGGCATCTGTTTGTCTTTTTGTTGGCAAAATGGGAAATGGGAAACTGCGATTCTAGCGCTAGGCAGAGCAGGAGCCCACGCTGTGCAAGAACAACAGGTCTAGATAAAGCGAATGCATTCCTTTTGTCCTCTAGAAATTAATATAAATGAACTATCATCTGTTGACTGGTTTATATCACATCCTATGAATGTATGTAAATAAAACTGTACATAGATGCATATCTATATAAAATATCTTTTAATAACGTATCAAAATTTGTGTAAATTGGAAACAAAAATACCTATAAAGCCAGTGTACATAAGTTACAATTCTGTATATTTTCTTTTGTTCTTCATAAAAATATATTTACTTTGACAATAAAATGAAAATGAAAATTTTAAATCCCTTCTTGAAATTATTATTCATTAATTTCCATTGTAGCCAGCTCTGTAATCAGGACAATAGCACTTGAAATTTTGATTCACCTGGATGTAAGTTTTCAGGTGCTGGGGAACA
The DNA here is from genome assembly GCF_929443795.1 of Astur gentilis. Classification (NCBI taxonomy): domain Eukaryota; kingdom Metazoa; phylum Chordata; class Aves; order Accipitriformes; family Accipitridae; genus Astur; species Astur gentilis. Next base: position 13,117,537 of record NC_064902.1, on the reverse strand, counting down.
GGGAGATGATGGAACAGATCTGAAATTGTCTTCAGAAGTTTTTCTCATCTCAGAAAGTTCTTGGGAGGCACGAGATACTTCAGCTCTCCCTTCGCCGGAGCCCTCACGCCTTGCCTGGCAGCCGTACTGGGACCCGAATGCCTTCTGTGGTTTCTGACCGCTGTGGAACAGGTCTGCAGCTGCAGTAAAATGGTGGTTAATAAATTAGAGCAAGGAGGTTTTGAGGAAATTCAAGCTCTAGTGGTTAGTGTGAAGGAGGAAGGGCTTCAGAGTCTGCTTGAGGCTGTGACGGTGACTCACTGTGTGACCCAGGACGAAGGACTCAATTGCCATGTGCTGCAGTTCCCTTTCTTGTAAAGTGGGGATAATAATGCATCATAGTGATACTGTGGGACTTAATTTATGTTTATGTGATCCTTGGATGGAAGGAGCAAGCATTAAGACTGGTAGTCACAAGATTAGATTGTGAAAGAAAGGCTCGGCACGGCGGAGGTCTTGGTGCCAAGGCGCTTCAGTTGGCTCTTCTGTAAATCCCACGTCTGAAAGAGTGATGTGAAGGATCTGTGGTACGAAGTATGCCTCAGGCCTGAGGAGAAGATGCCCTGTTCTGCAACAACCATTGCTTCCCATTCGTAACAACAGGGGCATGAACGTGATGCTCTTGTGATCTGCAAGCTGGGACATCTCTCGCACTGTGCTTTTGATTGCTTGGCCTCCACTGGAAGAAGAAACCAGCAACGTTACTGGTGTTAAAATCACTTCCGAGTCTCCATGGGAGCAATGGTGCAGTGGGTCCAGATCTTCTCCCAGCAAGAATCACTCTGAGACTAATGGGCACTTCGGGATTAAAGTCTTTCCCTGAAGAACAGCCACCACAAAACGCCAGCTGATGAGCCAGGGCTCTCCAGACCCCCGGCTGTTTTTCCCAGAGAACCCCTATGAGTCTGGCAAGAGGACCGAGGGATGAGGCAGTCTTAACTTCTGTTCACTCCAGGTTGTTGTTACCTCCTGAGATGTAGCCTGAAGACCAGAGTCCTAAGGACAGCTGTTTTAGGAACGCTAGTTGCGTACACGCTTTAATTAGCAAGCCTGCACCAAGAGGATCTCCGATTCCCTTCTGTTCTCACCCTATCGACATCCTGCATTAAACCAGCTGCTTTATTTTAACCAGCGTCTCGGTCTCCTCCCCATCTCATCTGGAGGTCTGATATTGCTGTAGCGTTGGGCAATTCACCCTGCAAGACACTCAGGGCAGAAGTTGTTATTTTGCTGCAAGAGGCAATACTTAAAGCTGAAGTGGAGTAATGCAACATACCTGCTGTTGGAGCACAGCAGTGCAGATACCTAAGATCTAAGCTATGTTTTAGCCTGGAATATTTTCCATGAAACACTTATTCTCTTTCTTTTTCTTTTCTTTTTTCTTTTCTGTTTTAAGTACGGTTTCTGAGTGTGGATTGTGTGGGTTTTTCTGGCTAATACCTGTAAGGAAATTTAAGCTTAAGTAAAAGGTGCAGTATTTTGCTCAGAAGAGTAGGGCCATGTTTGCTGTGAAAGAAGAGTTTGTTCTGTGTGAAAATTAATGACATTTTTGAAGGTTTGTCACAAAAAAAGTAGAAATTTCCAAAAGAGATTTTGATGTTTGTTTTATATAGAATTACTGGCCTGCCTGGGCCTTGCTGATTAGTGAGAAAAACGTTGCCTTGCATTAAGCCCAATTACTCAATATCCACCTGAAGATAAATATATATTTAAGTGCTTTGATGCCACAACTGTAGATAAGATTATTATGTCCCTGCTTCAGCAACTCTGCATGGCAAAGCACAGCATGGTATTGTTACACATATGCCTAAGTCTCATTGACTTAAAACATCTGTAATTGGGTTTATGAGGTGTGAATGGACACATGTGCAGTGTTAGAGCCTTCACGTGATGGTCATGATCTGGTTCCTAACACTTGCAAGATCTCTGTATGTTTCTAAAAGGCTTTACTGGCAATTTCTGGCTGTTTATAGTCTCTTCATCAGAGCTAGTGGTGAAGAAATAGTGTTATGAGAGGTGAAGAAGCGTCAACTGGGAATGTTGTACTCAAGGTAAGGGCTAAGCATGAGGAATAAGAGTGAAGTGACCTGACTTGTGTGACTAATGGCTGAACACTGAGCTGAGCAGAGCAGTAGAGTGATGCGTCCAAGACCACAGAGCAACGCAAAGGGGAAATGGGAACAGAACCAAGAAGTCCCAAATGTCCTTTGCCCCAGACAGTGGCAGAGACCACGTCAATAACACACAGCAGGCTATAGAAGGGAAAGAGTAATAGGACATGTAAGTGAGACATCAGACAAACAAAGAAAGGTAAAGACGGGGCATGAGCTGAAGTCAGGCTGCACTGATAACGTCTACTTTTGGAAAGGATGCCAAGGAGAGGGGAATGAGAGCTTGCTGGTGTGTTGCACTTGGGAGTCACCAAGGCAAAACTCCTTAAGAGGGGTCCTGCTCCTCTGACCTGCGTTATGTGGCGGCTTTTTCCCCTGGCAGTTTTGGGGGGAGCTCAGGGAGCTGCAGCCCTATGGAAAGCAAACCAGCCCATCGAGCACGGTGGTGTGATGAAAAGTGGCAAATCTGGCTCTCTGCAGGAGTGCTTGCATTTAGACCCTGTGATGTTTGCAACAGTCCCCTGCTACCTGCACTCCCTGGCGCGGGGGGTCCACTTAAATTCTTGTGCCGGGAGCCTTCTCCTTGTCTAAATGGCCACTATACATTTAATCCAAACAATCAGGTGACTCCAGCACAAATCCAGTGGCAATATCCAGTGTTAATGATTACCCTGGCCCCCTTGGGTTATGTAAGCCTCGATGTGCTGTACCATGGGCTCTTGGCTTAGACCTGCCCTCCTTGTCTGGGAGAAATACCAAGGACCTGCCAACACACACAGAAAGCTGTTTGGAGCCAGCTAGGATTTTCCTTCTCCCCTTTTGACAGCACCTATGAAACCCGTTATTCACTCAGTTCAGCGATTGCCATGCTTTGCTTGCTTGTTATTCAGAGACACCGCTTCTAAAGAATGAGTTGTGCTAAGCTCCCACTGACTTTAGCACAAGCCAAGGACAGTGACCACCATGGCTTATTTGGGGAAAATATTTCCTAGCTAAGGCAAGGACTGCAGATCCTGGCGGGTCCTTGGCTTCCCTTGCTTATTTCTTCTGGGACATCTGTGGTTTTGTGGCTTTTAATCTCTTACCCCACAGGTTTTAGTTTTCTTCTGGCTTTTTTTTTTTTTGGGGGGGGGGTGTGCATTGAAGGTGTGTGGTGTGTGAAAAACAGATATTGTGAAGAATCTTCTAGCCTTAACATCTAGTGTGTGTTTGCATACAGCTAGAGGGATGGGACTTACTTATCGAATCTTCTGGTCCAATGATCCTATATCGTGAGGTTTGTAGCTCCTCAGTGCTCAGCATTTTATAGGTCTGAACTTTGATCTGCTCTGCCAGCTCAGTGCAGGTCTTCCCCCAGCTGGAGCTGGAGCACATTCTTCATCTCTTGCTGTGTTCCCTACCCAAGTATCACTTTTCTAATGGTTTTGTGGTTAGGCTGACTCAAAGCCCATGTAAGTACTCAATCTCCTACAGGGGTAAGGCTAGATGAACCTCTTAGGCCTTGGAGAAGTCTGTTGCAGAGAGCTTTCATCAGCTCACCCATCCTGCCCTACCGAGTGTGCATGCCTTGGCCAGTATCTCACTGAGCCCCAGCTCGCTATTCAAGTGTCCTGCAGTTTAAAGCAACACCTGACAAGGCTCTGGCCATCGTGAGCAGAGGGCAGTGTTTGCATCTCTGCCGTGTGCAGCAAGCCGAGGCATTAGGTAAAATGAGAGTGAAATACATGAGTGATAAGTAACTGTTGGGAAAGCCAACTCTCCTCTTGCTCGCACTGGTGCACGTCTGGTAACTCTTCCCCTGCTCGTGTTGGGTTCATAACCATCCTGAAAGGGAGAGAAAATTGAGGTGAATGTGGCCTATAGTTTTCTGGAAGGGAGCAGAGGAAGGAAAACAGAAACTGAAGCAAGTTATGGTGTAACAGCCACTGTTCTATCTTTTCTAGCACAAATAGAGTGACACGCTCTTTTTGCAGAAAGGGCTCTGCTTGTTGCGCAGGAGGAGGGTGGACTGACCTAGCAGCCAGCGTCAGAGCAGCTGGGGTACAGTGCTCTGGGGCAACAGCAGCTTTATGGCAGGGGGGTTAGTGAATGACGGTCAGAGGGTTGTGCCTTGGACAGCTGGCAATCATAAAGAGAAGAGGCTGGGATTGCTTGCTGTCGGTCCCTCAGGTCCACTTCCTTGTGTAAGGATACTGCTTTTCTTCTCCTGACTCTCTAGCTGATTCTTGCAGTGGCCTCGAGTAAGTCTTAGCACTTCCCAAAGCAGAAACATTATTTATCCGTATGACCCAGATACCGGGAACCTCAATAATTACAAGGCACTCTGAGATCTTTAGTGGAAACTTCTATCCAGGAACTGTTTTGCATGTGATTGAGGGTGGAGTCCAGCAACCCACAAAAAGGTACAAAGAATTACTGTTCTGTATCTAAAAAAGCCTCTGGCGTCTGCCTCTTCTATTGAGTCCAGCGGGCACCAGCTTAAGCCTTGCTAGTTATTCCAAAATTATGGTTGCAAATACAAGGACTGGGCTATTGGGCTGAAAAGCATCCAGGCATTTAGTAAACTCACCTTCCATAAGTGAAGGAGTGACGTGAACGTTCGAGTTTGGCTGTTGACTGCTGACATTTTCTGAGAAGTCTATAAAAGGCAGCCAGGTAGTCTCTCACTTTTTGTTTCTCTGGTGTGCGTTGTTTTTCCGTGGACAACATGTCCTGGACCTTAGAGAGCTGGCTGGAGCTCTCATTCATTCAGACCGGCTGTCCCTAGTGGCAGATAATGCATCAGGGAGGGCAAAGGGCTTGGAAATTTCACTATGTCAGAACGGCCGTCCTGCAGCCAGAGCGGCTGGAAAAACACCCGGGCTGCGTTGAGAGTGGCAGTGCCGTACAAGCGGTCTCATGGACTGGCGCCTGTGCTGGACCTCGGCTGCGCTGTGCCACTTCTCGGGCCTGACTAGGACACTGTGGCACCGTGGAGCTGAGATGTGGATGTGGGTGTCCCAGGGCAGGGAGGACGTGGGGAGCCCCTTGCCGTAAAAAAGGCCTCTCTGCCTCGGCTGATGTGGAAATGGCCTCGGGTACGGGCTCGTCCCTTCTGGAAGTGGCAGATGCTCCTGGGGAAGGTCAGCTTTGGCTGGAAGGGGAGTGCGGGGTGACGAGCAATCTGTCCTCTCTCAGAAAATCGAGTTAGTTACAGCTGACAAGTTTGCGAGTAAACTCCCCCTCTTGCTCCCTAGGATTTAATGGCACAACTGGAGGGTGTTCATTTACCTGCCACCCGGGACCTTTAGTCTCCTCACAGGGTATTCCAACAACTGATAAATAAACACACAGTAGTAACACATTTTCCTTCAAGAAAGTGTGGATTTTCTTTGGCACCAAAGCTTGCAACAGCCCTTCTCAAGAACTACCCAGTTGCCTGAGTGTTCATCACTCACTCAGTATCGCTGGCACTGCCTTGTAAATAATCCAGGCTTGTGCGTGAGATCAGTGACACCCATGGAAGTTTAATGCGAATCAATCTCTGTCATGCCTAAAGGAATGATTAGCAAATTAGAATTGGTCTTGATGACTTCATGTGAGTCACCTGATACCCCGTGACAGATCCCTGGTGAGTGGAGGACCGCGAGTCCAGGGAGAGCTGGAGCCACCTTCCTCACTTTGCTCCTGCATTTTCATGCTAATCTCAGTGAAACAAATTAGCTGTGCTAAAGTAATAATAATATTTGGCACTTCTATAGCATCTTCCAGCTGAGGAGCAGAACACGCTTCCCAGTGGGGAATTAAGCCTTTCGAGCCCCCTGAAGAGTAGTTGTCACCTTCATTGTGCAAAGTCGGAAAAAGGATTTAAATGATTTGACCAATAGTTGTTGGGGAGCTTGTGGCAGAGCTGTGGAGCAAACCCAAAGGTAGCAACTCCTTCTCAGACCCAGGCGTTAATCACAGCTTAATCATTTGATGTGATTTTGAGATGTGTACACACTGATATACAGATGCAATTATTTGAAGCACACTGAGGGAGATGCGGGGATGCTTTTTAGCCTTCTGCATAAGCTTAAGACCTGCATGAGGTCAAGCACAAGGAATGACAAATGTTCATTTTGCTGATGTAGCATGAGTGATGCTGGCGCAGGTGTTCTGTGGCCCTTTGCAGCAGCTGCAGGACCTGGGGAGCATTAGGGGAACAACTTGGCTATATCTGCTTGTGAGTTTTTGAGTCCTTACAATGGCCCTCTCTGACCTCTGCAGATGGGTTCATGTTCTTCATCTTCTGTGGGGCCCATGTTAGCTCCCACAGTAAGTAGCAAGAAGTTCAGCTTGATTTTTTTGGTGTGTGTGTGACTTTATCACCCCATAGAGCACTTCCATGCTGCTTAAGACCTCACCCTTATGGTGTGATCAAAAGGAGGCTGATTAGCACCGTCAGAGGTTTCCTTGCACTAAAATCCAACTTGCACCTTGCAGTACCTTCCTATACGTCTACCTACAATCTTTCCTTCCTTAACTTTGATACTTTCTGCTTACTCTTCTCAAACACATTTGTTTTAAAGAAAATAACCGGCTGCTGATGCACTAGCTGTTATCTATTAACACAAACATTTTATATTGCGTAAGAGTGCCCGTTTTGAAAGTTAGTACAGAAGATCTAGTCCAATGTAATCTCTGCTGTTTATTCTGATCTTTTATTCAACTCCTGCAACTAGATAATTTGTGTGGGATTTAATAAACTCTACTCTTTGTTGTGATAATTCTAATTCTTCTAATTATTAATTTTAAGGCAGTTTATTGCATCAACAAATAACTAGTCACTAGCTAGAGCAATGTGCTCTTGAGAGAGAGGTTTCTACCTGCTTTATAGTGACTAAGTAGGTATATGTAACCCACAGAGAAACCTCGCAAATAGACTCTCTGTGTCATAGATGCAGTATATTTGCAAAGCAAGAGATAGCCTGAGTCAGCTGGCAGTCTAACAAGATGCACAGGACAAATAAAGCACATTTGGGGCTGCCCAGAAAAAAATAATTCTTTTTCATTAGGAAAAAAAAAAAAGCGTTCATCAGAAGATGTGAGGGAGCAAGAGAGACAGCAGAGTTGCTAATGCGGTGGCAGGCAATCACTGGGGATGCTGGCTGTGCTGGTTCAGTTCCCAGAGCTGCTGGACTGGTCCCTTGCTGCGGCTATGAGATGCCTGGACCTGCCAGTGTTGGGTGTTTTGAAGTGATGCTCCTTCTTCCTTGTTTTCTTTCCATGGAGGCTCCCTTTGTGAACTGAGGATGTTGTGATTTTACCAGAAAGGCTCTATTGATGAGCTAATGTTAAAGACAAATAAAGTTTGTAGTGCAAAACATTATGGCCAGCTGGGGGTTTATTTAAGTGCTGTTTGGTGACTTGCTGCGGTCACACAGCTATGCAGAGAAAACAAGGAGTGGAATCTTCTCTTAGTTTGTCCTTGGAGACCCCCATGAGGCCACATCTGTGTCTACGTTAACAGATGAGCCCTGGGACAACAGGGTGTGAAGGCAGTGGAGGGCTCTCTGCAACCCACTTGTCTCTGCTCTCAGCACCTCCTCTCTCCTAGTTCGAGGTCTTCCACCAGTCAAAACTTTTCTGTCAAATGAATTTCAGATTTTTTCAGTTTTTGTAAAAGATTTTCATGCTTTTTTTTTTTTTTCAAATGTGAATGTCAAGAATTATGTGTTTTTGTTCAAACATCAGCAGTTCTCTTTGAAGTTGACTTTTCTTTCACTTTTCAGCAACCCCAGAAATGTCATTTTTTTGACCAAAGCATGAACAGCTCATTGGAACAGACTTCTTCCATGTCTGTAGACATTTTCATGGGACAATGTAATACACACCTCAGAGTCCCACGGCTGCAATCTCTAAATGTAATCATATGATAAAAGCCATTTGCTGTTTCTGTTGCCTGGCATCAGCACACAGACTCCACCAGTGAAGACCATCTCAAGGCCATTTGCATACGTTGGGGGAAGTCCAACACAGACGAGAAGTGAAGACTCAGCTAAAGTCTTTAAGGCCTTCAGGTGGAGGCAGCCACAACAGAATGCTATTTCTGATTAGTGTTGCAGTGTGATAGCAACCACCATGAGGGAAAAGAAAAACCTCTATCAGAGAGAAGATGTTTAGGTCTTCAAAGTCATATTCTCAGTCATTCCTAAGCTCAGTCATTCTTCACCATGCTTTGCTTTCTCTGGTCGACAGTATCACTGAGGCAATGCAGAGGTATTAGCTCCCCTAATTTTTTGGACAGGCACAAGGACAGAGGTGGACCTCCTTGGCTGAGGTGGAAACATGATTTGCAACTTTTGATGTCCTGCCTCATGTTTAATCTGTGAGCCTGTGGCTGCCAGGTTGATAAGCAGCCTATGGATTTGGAGCCTCACCTGTTTGGGCTCTGGGTGCAGAGACCAAGACCAAAAAAGGGCTCTTGCTCACATGAAGTATCAGGTCTGTCAGTGAAGGCTAAAGTCTTCCTGAATTTGTCAGAGCCATGGTTTCACTCTTAGTTTGTACTCAAGCAGCCTTCCCACTCAGGGTGAATGACTTTGCTTGCTGGGTTGATCTGGGAGGGAACTGGAAGTCTCACCTGGAGCTGGGGCTGAGAGGTCTCAGCTGAGGGCATCTCCAGGCTCCCATAAGGGGAGGAGCTCAGGTAAGCGAATGAGTGGGATGGTGATGGGGTGCTTATTGCTGGCCAGGAAGGTGGTTTAGGTGTAGACTTCTCCAGGGAGTGATCAAGGATAGAGACTACAGCAAGGAGCAGCTGGCCTCTGTAGTGATATGCTTTGAGGAATGAACCTTCAGCAGGTACTGTGTTGGGGAGGCTGTGATTGACATGGTTGAACCTTTTGGGTTGGGATTGTTGTTTGTTTTGGGGTTTTTTTTGAGGGAAGAGAATCTGTTCAGGAGTGAAAGAGGCTTGAGGCTAGTGGCTAAAGAGTGTTTCCTGGTGTTTAAGCCCAGGTGGCAGTGAATTGTGTTTGGCTGAGAGGAAGCTGAGATTCTTCCTAACTGAGGTGTCTGACCTTAGGGTCCTGGTTGTGTTTGGTCTTGCTCAGGGGGGTGTAGGCTAGGTCCCTGGTTCAGTTCAGGTGGCTGGGCCTAGGCTGTGCCACTAAGTGTGACTCAGGGGATCGTGCTCCTTTGTGGACCTGTTCTTTTTCTTCTCCTGGCACAGAAGAGAGGGCTTCCTCCTGCTCTGGTGTCCTAGTGTTAAAATAAACCTCTTGTCAATTTTTTATTTGCCTCTTCTATGCATAAAAGAGGCTATGCTCTGATCTGTAAAGGCAAGCACACAGGCTGTTTTCTGGGAGGCAAGGAGGAGCACAGTTTAGCCTCTGAGCTAGAGAGTTTCCTAGTACAGGGCTCAGTCCAGATTTTTCCGCATGTGGGCTTGAGCCCAGACATCACCCTGACAACATGTGGGAACATAAATACAAATAAAAATAACTTCCAGATGAGGGATGTATGCAATGTTTTCTTTTACTGGCATTTATGCTTGCTTATTTGGCTAAAGTTGACAATCAACTCTGCTTATTGCAACAGGATAGCGGGAGGATGCTAGGAACAGTGAAAGTGCCTTTTCAGCTGCGTCTGCATCCCGAGAGGGATATGAAACCCGTGGCAGCCACCTCGGGGAGGCCCTGTGCAGTTTTCAGAGGGAGACAGGGCCCAGGAACCAGCAAGAACAGTCTTGTCGGAAAGCTTTTGGGGGCCCCTGACTGACCTGTAACTGTTTAGAAGCTCTTGCTTTGCGGCCCACCTCGTGAGCTGCCTCTTGTCTGGCTGGGCTGTGTTAGGTCCCCTCCTTGTGGTGCGTCCTCATGGATCTGGGTAGAACTGTGTCTTCAAGAAGTGAGAGCAGGCCCCTGAGGAAAGGAGGTTTTGCATTTTATGTTCTTTCACTTGCAAATGATATTAGTGGGTTTTTAAGGTGACTTTTGGCTGGGACAATCCCTAAGCAGCCTGATCTCAGGGGGATCACGGTTGGTTTGGGCTGCATGCCCAGCACCTCTCAGGTTTCCTGGGGGGGAAGAAGGGGAGATACCAGGGGCTGTAGCCCATTGTCTTACATTGGCACCAACTTCTCGTTCCCTTCTGCATTGTGTGCCTTACTCATGGGGTTATGTAGCCTGTTTCTGATCTCCCCTGAAGCTGGAGCTATGAAAGTAGTATCTCAAGCTCCTTTTTTTAATATCAGAAGATAAAAATGTGATTTCTTACATGTGTATGTGTGTGCGTATATATATTCCCATAGATAGTATAAAAATATACTGCTCTAAGCAATGCTGTCAGGATGCTTAGGCATGATTCTGTACTGCAGCCCTTAGAGGGGGTCCTGGTCTACCTGAACACTGAAGTTCTTGCTGACTTAATCCCCGGGGCAACATCATGGAAGACAGTAATGTCACTGGCTTAAAACTGGTGAGAGGAAAACAGGGCTGACTCGTGCTGGGTGCTGTTATAACTACGTATCTTTTTTTTTTTTTTTTTTTTTCCTCTGGAAAAAATCAGTCTGTGAATGTAGCTTCGTTATATTACAATAGCCAGTCCCTGATGTTGCTGCTTTGAGTCTGTACGTCTAAGAGGTCTAAAAATAACTAAATAAATCACTCAAATGAGACAGTAAGTGAATAGATTTGCCCACCTGTTTATTAATAAACACATGCACATGAACCTATATTTCTATATTAGAACATGGTTCTGCGTCTCCTGTGGGTATAAAAAGAAAAACACCTGGCAAAGAGCGAGGGCAGTAAGGCAAGTACAAAGTTTCCACAGTAAACATATTTGTGTTTGCTGAGCAAGTGTTGCCTTAGGAAGGCAGGCAAGGCAAGCAGCTACCGCTTGCTTGCAGAGCCTCAGATTACCAAGCACAGAGAGAGATGACTCTCTGACAGCTGCAGATTGCAGTTAGATCATATGGGGGGAGAATTTGAGAGAAGGGACATGCAGGCATCCTTCCCAGCCTCTCTCCATACTTTGACCGTACGCTGACCGTATGCGTGTAAAGTCCAAGCGCACTTCCTCCTTGGAGGCTGGCTTCAGAAGCAGCCAGGAGATAGCGCAACAGCAAAGCTGAGATTTGGTGTGGAGCTTTTTGTTTGTGATTTTTATTTATTTTTTCCACCCCCTGCCCCAGGGTTTACTGCTTGGAGAGTTGTTCCTTGGGATGGCTCAATGCATGCTTTAATCATTACTCTTGCAGAAATACCTCTGCTGACTTGCAGAGTAGTCCTTTCACAGCATCAGTGTAGAGGTGATTCAAGGCAAACCTTTCATGGTTGGATTCATGGTCGCTTACTGGCAGAGCTGTAATATGGGAGTAAAGGACAAAGGAGGCACGGGAGGAAGCTGGGGGAAGAGTGTGCCCAGGGCGTGCCAGGGCATGGCATAGGGTCTCTGGGAAGGAAAGATCAGGGTGTCCCAATGACAAGTGTCATTCATGTGCTGTCAGGTGAGGGTAGCTAAAAAAAACCCCAAGTGGATGTATCCATGGTGCCTTCCCATTCCTGTTTGCAAGCTGTGGTATACAGCTCTCCCAGTCACACTACTGTTTCTGCTCCTTCACAGAGGCAGCTGATGAAACGTGCTGAACAAGGGGCAAAAGGACAACAGAAAAACCCCAACAAGTACTGTCTACCTGGGACATGTTAAGACGTGTGGCCAAATCTGGAGCTGGGTGGGTGGGTGTCTTGGGTCTCTCTGTGCTTTTTCTAGCTCTGCAAGAGATCCAACAGTTCAATTAAGGATGATACCTCTTCATAATTGGATTAAGACAAAGTCTCCCATCTAACTGCTTCTGGCTGTAGTGGTGCAAAGATGTCAGGTTTACACTAAAAATTATCTGACCCCATGACAGGCAGTTGCACCTAGGCCTGGCTCCTCTAACATGTTTATCAAGCTTTGGTTCCCCCCACTGCATCAGCAGTGGGAGTAAAGATTGTTTTTATGAAGCTGTTGGATAACATAATCATGCTTCACAGTTTTATTTTATGCGGTGATTTTGCTGACCACTAATGTGCAAAACCTGAATGCTTGAATTACTGGCGTGGTCTTAACTCTGGGTTTGGTATCTAGGGGAAGAAGGATCAGAAGTATTAGAAAGTGCTATGATTCAGTGATGTGTACGTCACTGTATTTGGCTGCATGGCCAAATCAGAATTACAATATGATGTTTAATTAGGTCACAAATGGCAGTGAGCTGTCATTTTTAGTGTATTGAAAGCCTTGCATAGCCTGGAGAAATCCTGTGAAATAGACTTGCCATCCCCTATCCCTCCTAGAGAAACTCTGCCTTTGTGTTAGGACAGGAGAGAGTTGACAGATTACTATCTTAGTATCTTCTGATTGCATCCAAATGTTTTGTGTCGGCAGCTGCTACTTGCAGTGAGATCTCCCAAAAAGAAGCTGTAGGCAGAGGAATGTTTCCAGGGCAAGCAGAACCCTTCTTTGAGCCAAGATTGGTAGTAGGAAGTAGAGAGGCATTTTTCCTGCTAGTATTTTCATTAAAAGTTATGTTCAGTTGGGATGGGTGTTGTCAGAGACACATAGGACCTAGTCTGGCTATAGCATAGCCACAGGAAATTACTGAAAGCAATGGTCTACCTAGGTCCTTTGGTATCCATGTACTGAAGATGTGTTGCTTTATGTTACTAAAGGAGAAGCTGACCAAGTGAGGTCCGTTCTTAGTGTGTTCTTGTTCTACTGGTGGACAAGCATAAAGTAGCCCCACTTAATAGGTCCCTCCTGGCTGTCCACAGATGCTATTTCATTGATGAAAAATAGCAGTTAATGTTGAAAGCTGTGGAAGAGTGGCCTGCCAGGCACTTGAAACAGCAGTGAGGGAGGCTAGACATGTTTAAGCAATAGTAGGGAATGGGTCATACAATTTTGCCACAGCAATCTATTTCCATTTGGTTCTGCCTGCTGGGCCCAAGGCAAAGCATAACTCACCCCTGGAATGGTTATCCAAAGGACAGAATCTAATGAGGCTAAAAATGGATCATGTTCTTTCTCCTTAGCTCTTAAAACAAAATAATGTATAATGCTATTAGATTGTGGAAATCATTAAATATGACATGCATAGACACATGCATATTAAGTGATTGTTAGACACAAAAGATCAGAGGAAATAGCTCTCTACCTAAGTACGTTGTTGCATGATTTCTGGTAGGAGGCAGCTGTCAGAGCCTGCCCCACTAAGGAACTGGACATTATTTGGGACATGTATGAAAATCTCAGTAGTCTCATGGTTCTACAGCTATTTCTGAAGTAGGTCCACAAGGCAACTGCTAATACAAAGTGAGCTGCATGTTTTTAAACAAATAAGAGGATTTAGGTTAAATATTAACTTTTGGTCATTTCAACCCTGATAGCTTTGGCCTTCAGGTTGATCATTTAATGAGCTCCTTCCTGTTGCTACAGCAACTGCAGCCCTGGAAGACCTTGATGTTCAAGTCAGAAGAAAAAAAAAAAAATTAAAACAAAGCTTGTCCTGAAATTTGCTTAGGCTTCTATTGGTAAGTGTCTGTGCTCAGAGTCAATTGTTCAGACAAACAAGGCTTGGAAATGTACCATAGGGTTTAATGCAATCCTTGCACAACCCCATCCCAATCCATCGGCTCTTGCGCACTGTTAAAAAAAAAACCACCAAAAAACAAAAAAAAAAAACCCCAGCAAACCTTAAATTTTGTGCCCTCCTCTGACATGCACTAAGCCATTCAGTGATGTTGTTTTAAGAAAGCAAACATACGCATTTGTTCTTCTTGCTGAGTTATCATTGTACACGATGTAATTCTGGCCCAAGAACGTGTGTGCCCTCAACGTGCTGTGTATCAGTGGAGCACCTGAGGTGCGATAGAAGCTGACTTCTGGAAGGACAGTGTTCACCTGTGCCCCCCTTCCAGCACGTGCTCGTACGCAGCACCATGCTGGATCTCAGCTGTTTCTTTTCTATCCCTTTCAAATGTAACTTCTGGCTAGAAGGTCCTTTCTTCTTGGCCCTCTCCCAGACTTAAAGCATTCAAAATTTCCTCTGAATGCTGGTCCTATTTTACAAACTCTTTCTGGGATGATTTCTTAGCTGGCGTAAATCAATATCACCTTGTTGAATTTGCTGCAGGTATGCCATTTAATGTCAGATGAGGTTTTGGGCAGTTGTTTTTGCAGCAGTAGAAACCACCTCAGTTCTGTTTACTTCTCTGAATCTTAATCTTAACACTATTGTTTGAGTTCTCTCTCTCTCTCTCATTTTCAAGGACAAGAATTCTTTCTATGTCTGGGCAATTGCATCTCTAGCTCTGATATAAGCAGAGGTCCAGAATGAGAGTGTGAGCACTAAACACAATTTTCTTTCTAGGTAGAATGCTCCCTCTCTCTCTTACAGAGGTATACATATTTTAATGAAATGTAGGGCTACAGATGTATAGCCAAGTGCTCATCAAAGCTGATGGCAAAGCTGCTTTTGTTTTTAGTGTGCAGCCCTGAGGGCATCTTCTTTGAGTCATGTTTCACAGTTGTTCTTAAATGTAAAGCTTTATGGCCCAAAGTACAGCTGGCAGGAAATGTTTTTTCCTATCCTGAAGAACACTTGAAACCTTCAAAAATAGTCCTGCTCCATGCTGAGATGGACTGGAGAGCAGAAGCAGCCCACTGAAACTAGTTAAAGTCCCAGTAATTTGGATTCTCTTGGAGAAGCTGAGATGTGTTTAAATCCACAGTCTGAACCTGACTCTGAGTCTCCTGTATCAGGGTGAATGGCCTGGCCAACAGTACTTTGCTACTTCATGTTTTCTTTTCCTGCTATGGTTCTGAAAAAGTACATCGTGGACCTGAGATAACAGCGTTTTTACTGAACTGTCAGTGTGAAAGCTATTCCCAGGAACTGTTTCAATTTCAGTGAGTCTGCAATTTCTGTCAAAATAACATTTTGTCAGAAACCTCCAGACTGTTTCTCATCCAAAGCCTGCTGAAGTCAATGAAAAACATTCCTCGTCTTCAAGAGAACTTTAATAACTATTAAGAATACCAGAATAAAAGCATAATCACATTAGGAATTTGTTCCTGATGGAGGTCTGTATTGATTTTTGTTTTTTTCTGCACTAATGAAAAATAGGAATGGGGCTATTGGATAAAAATCTGGACTTCCCCTTGGTTTGAAAAATGGAGTATGAGACTAGCTCATGCCTGCCAGAAAGCATGTGTTTCTTTGATTGCTGGAATAGCTTAATAAGGGATAGGCTGCCATAAAGGACAGCCATGACCATAGCAATACCCTGGTCAGTCGTGTGTTAATGCAATTCACTCCAATTTTTTTTATTTTAAGCAAAATAAAAAAACAAACTCTCAACCAGCAACACAGCCCTTTCTTCTTCCCTTGAAACTTTTAGCTGATGGAGCATCATAAATTTTAAAGATGGCTGGATGAAATTCAAGAGGCAACAGTTGCAACATCATAGCTTGTTGTCTTTTTTTTTTTAAAGTATATAGTTAAGAATGAACAACAATAAAAGACAAATGAAGTCACTTCTCCAGCTAACTTCTTCCATAGGAATGCATGCGTGTGTGCACACACACACAAAAAATATCTTGGTGAGCTATTAGCCTGGAAGTTACTCAAGTCTTAGAGTGATCCAATTCTCTCGGGAAGAAGAAGAAAGTAAAGCTGCCAACGTCATGCATCAAGTGGAGCAATAATCCTGAAGCAAGAGAAAAGCTTCCAAGTCTTCAGATGGTGAATTATTTATCTGCTGACATAGAACAATACCCACTTTGTAGTTGATGTATGAGATTCCCTATGTGCATCGCATTAGAAAGCAAGGGGGTGTGTAGTTATACAATTATACTTTTTTTTTAATGGGGGAAACACCCGCTCCCTCCACAGCTTTAAAATCTATAATTAGCCACAAGGGAATCCAAATGTCTCCAGCAGCCCCTTTTGAGGTGTTTGATTATTATGTTACTAAGACCAATGGATGCTGCTGGCAGAAGTTTTCAGAGACAAAGCCCTGGGATTATCTGTCAGTCCCCAGGACAACTCCAGCAGAGTATCCCAAAGGATCCCAATCAGTGCGCTTCAGTTGCTTTATAATTTGTTCCCCTTTTTCTCCTCTTGTGTTCTCTGATTTCTCTGGCTTTTTATTTTGATTGCAAGCCCTCATCATGGGGATCTTGTCTCCAAGACTGCCTGCAAAACACCTCTTACCACTGTGCTGTTGGGAGGATAGTGGAAACATGGTTTGCTTCTCACCAGGGAAAAGCCATCTTTGAAAGTGAGTCTTTCTCCCAGGATTGCCAAGCCTTGGCCCTGAAGCTAAGATCACAAGCTGGAGGCCTGGCTGAAGGCAACTGCTTTTGGGCTTTCATTGCCTGCAGCGCTGTCTGAGGAGAACTGGGCTCACTTCACCCGGGAGCTACCTGAGCTGTCATGACTTTGCAACATCATCATAAAAGAAAATCTCTAAGACCAGTTATCTAGAGGCAAAAGACTTTGTATCTCATCACCAAGCCTTTGAGTCAGCTTTTAATTCCTTTAATCTTTATTGAAGGTAGGGTTTTCTGTGGACTAGTTGCATCGTTGTCTGAGATCAGAAAACTGGTATTGTTCTCTCCAGCATCCCTGGAGCAGGCAAGATGCTGCTGCATGAATTGCCAGAGGCAGGACCTAATACCACCCTTCTAGAAAAAGCACCCACCCTGCAGATTTCCCCTGTAGGTTGTAATGCCAGGTTATGAGTCATAAAAATGACTGCAGAGATGTTTAGCAGTGTTAAACCCGACTTTCTCCTGATGGGATTAAGTGCACATACTCAGCAGAGAAACGTCCTCTGCCTGGTCATCAGACCGGTGACATTACCTGCCCTCTGTGCTGGCTTTCTCAATGGGGAGGCCCACTGCTCGAGAGAGAGTGGCTACCCCTGCAGCTGGTCACGCAGGTCAGGGCCAGGGCACGTTGCATTGCTGTTGCCTGTTAGGGAGATCAATACAGGACTTCAGTCTCCGCCACTTCAGCACCTTTCGTTGGAACAATCCTCACATGCATTCAACATGTGAAAAAAAAATCCAGGCGCATCCCAAGTTGCCATTCAGGGCAGCATGTGTGTTTTGCCCAGGTTGCTTGCATGTAGTGATTCCTGTCTGGACACATTGCCTCTGCTCCTAGAGACTCTGGCTTTTGGTGTATATCCCTCAAAGTAGAAGAGTAGCATGAAAAACAAAACAAACCCCCACACCATGCATGGGGGAATGAAAGGAAGATCAAGGATGTGAAGACCCCATCTTGCATTCCAGTGTGAACTAACTTAAAGAATCAGTTTCCAGAGAGCTCAGTGAGAAGCACAATGCATTTTTTAACTGAAATGCTGTGGACAGGAGGAAGCCACTGTCAGCACTTGCAGTGTCATTCAGAACAGGAGAAAGCTTTGTGGAAGTGCAAGACAAATGTGGTGCGATGGTGGGGTTCTCCCCCCCCCCAGTCTATTGTGAAGTTCTCATGATCAGTCTGGGTGTTTACTGGTGGTGAGTTGGCAAGACTTTCTTCTGTTAAACAAGATAGGAGACCAGCTCTAGTTACTAATGAGGCCAAATGTCAATGAGGCTGATTAAATCCATTCCCTCAGGCTCAGCTCCCTTCCTTGGCTGTTGTTTTGCAAAGGAACATTGATTATGATTAGTGCTGATTACCATTTTTTTGATAAAGGTATTATAAACCACAATTTTATCTTGTGGTATCAGCTCCAGCAAAGGGAGAAACCACAGACATGAAACTTTATGCTGTTTGCTGCATTTGGTCAACCAGCTTGATGCAATAAAAGAACTCATATATATCTCCTTTCAGAGCCTTTGCTTCCTTGTTTCAGGATTGCAAACACCTGCAAAACCCTCTGCAAATATCTAATCACCACCTGTAATGTGACTGAATGGCAGGACCATTCTCAGTCTTCATCACCTTTGCTGTCCTGGGCAGGGATTGCCAAAGTTGCTCTTTGCCTTCACTTTCTTTGAGCTTACACAATTTTGCTGTTAAGCACATTGCAGAACAGCCTGGTGACTGATGAAATACCTTGCAGAGATGATAGGACACAGTGTAGATCTTCACGCTGCACTCTCACAGGAGAGCATTGCACAGTGCAATGGGCCAGGGTCTGTCAGAAGGCTTCAGAATTTTTGACCAACATATCCATGCTACAAACTGTGTCATGATCTGATACTTTGAACAAGAAAAACTCCTCTGACCTTGCATTGAATTCAGGTTTGCATCCAGAATGGTTGTTCACTGAAGCCATAGAAGTTTTTGTCTTAAGACCTTTCCATCCTATAAATTTGGGATCCCGCCACTGCAGAGGCATTTTGTGGTGTATGTTCAGAGTAATGATCAGTGCACCAAGCGTGTGTTAGAGGTGTTGTTAATGTGAGGGCATTCAGCTTGTGGGCACCACGGAAGACTTCTTGCCCCTGTAAAGCTTCGTATGGCCAGGTCTCCTTTGTTTGAAATGGAGTGTTGGCACATGCCCACGCTTGCATTGCACTGGTAGGACTGGCTCTGCAGCAGGCTGTCAGCAGGACAGGTGTATATAGGAGCTCAGCTGAATCATAGAATCATTTAGGTTGGAAAAGACCTTTAAGATCATTGAGACTAACCGTCATCTATGCCCACTAAACCATGCCCTGAAGTGTCTTGTCTACGTGCTTTTTTAATACCTCCAGGGACAGTGACTCCACCATTTCCCTCGGCAGCCTATTCCAATGTATGACAACCCTCTCAGTAAAAAAATTTTTCCTAATATCTAACCTAAATCTCCCTTGCTGCAACTTGAGGCCATTTCCCCTCATCCTATCTCCAGCCACCTGACAGAAGAGACCAGCACCCCCCTCACTACACCCTCCTTTCAGGCAGTTGTAGAGAGCGATAATGTCTCCCCTCAGCCTCCTCTTCTCCAGACTAAACAGCCCCAGTTCTCTCAGCTGCTCCTCATAAGACTTGTGCTCCAGACCCTTCGCCAACTCCGTTGCCCTTCTCTGGACACGCTCCAGCACCTCCATGTCTTTCCCGTAGTGAGGGGCTCAAAACTGAACACAGGACTCGAGGTGCGGCCTCACCAGTGCCGAGTACAGAGGAACAATCACCTCCCTGCTCCTGCTGGCCATACTATTTCTGATATAGGCCACGATGCTGCTGGCCACCTTGGCCACCTGGGCACACTGCTGGCTCCTATTCAGCTGGCTGTCAACCAGCACCCCCAGGTCTTACTCTGCCGGGCAGCTTTCCAGCCACTCTTCTCCAGGCCCGTAGCGCTGCATGGGGTTGCTGTGACCCAGGTGCAGGACCCGGCACTTGGCCTTGTTGAACCTCATACAATTGCCCTCAGCCCATCGATCCAGCCTGTCCAGATCTCTCTGTAGAGCCTTCCTACCCTCCAGCAGATCAACCCTCTCTCCCAACTTGGTGTCACTTGCAAACTTACTGAGGGTGCACTCGATACCCTTATCAGAAGATTGACTCTGTGGCATTCTGTGATTGTACTACGTCTTACACCCTGCCTAACCTGGGTCCTTTTCTAGGCGCTAAGGTGGGGAAAGTAGCATTTCACCTCATTGGAGATATGTGTCTTGGGGGACTAAGAGAACTGCCTCAGGAACAGGGGTTTGTAGGAAGGGCTGAGATGCTTCTCTGGCTACACTCCAACCTCATCCAGTTGGTGACGTTTCCACACAGGGAAAGTGGGCACAGAAGTAGCTGAACCTGATATTTTCTGTTGTGTTGGTCCTTCCACTGCTGCAGGTCACTGTTTTATAAACACTTCACCTCTAGGTGAAGGGGTTTGTTCTCCTCCCAGCCGCATGTTACAGCATGTTGGAAGATGATCATGCAGGAGCTTTGCTCTCAGAAAGAGTAAAAAAGGGACAGGAGTTGTCTAGTTTGGCTTAGGTGCTTGTTTCAAACATTTTAAAAGAGAGACTCTGTTCTGCATTAATTTAAAATATGGCTGAATTGTTGGCAATGAAACAGTTCAGCGCTTGCTGCAAGATACCTATGCCTATGTAAAGCAACCCAGGTAACTGCCTGATGCACACCCTAAGTTGCCTTTTTTATATTCAAGTGGTATGAGCGTGTAGGTACCCATTTCCTAAAATGTCGGAGAGACTGAAAAGGGGAGGAAAGATTTTTCTCTTTCCCTTGGATTCTTTCCTTCATCGCTTCCCTTATCTAATAATCTCAGCCCCTCCCTGATGTCCCTGCTGCCAGCTTCCTCTGTGCCAAAACCCAGTGATGCAGAGGGAGCAATGCAGCCTGGCATCTCGTCACTGCCTGATACCCCTGCACAGAAATTGGCCACCAAAGCAGTGACTGCACCTGCCAGCGTGGCTCTCCGCTGGGAGCAGTGGGTGGTTCTCAGCAGACCTTGCACCTCTACCAGGAGCCACGTGGGTTGTGGTGTCAAGTGGATTTGTTGTGGGTGCCATGGCAATGCCAGACACCGTCAAATCCAGATAACCTCACTTCTCTGAACCTGGAGGAGAGTGCGTGCCTTCCTAGGCTGAGGTCTGGTAGGGATCTGATTCCCAATCAGCATAAAAGCAAAGAGATTTTGTGCCTCCGAGGCCCTGAGCTTTGGAAATCTCAGCCTTTCATTCTCGTTGGTGTGTGTGGATGGCAAGTCCATTCTCCAGAGCGAGGCAGTGCCCTGGGACAGCTGACAAGGTTCACTGAACTGGAAACTTGACCCTCTGTAGCTCTTCTTGGACCCTGTAACTGCTTACCAAGTGTCCCATTTTAACCAGTGCACTCATGTGGCACAGTTTTAATCCTTCACTGCTTCTGAAGAACAGTCATTTAAAGTGAAATCCTGGCCTAGGAGGAGCCGATGGGAATTTTGAACTGACTTCATCCCAGGCCACCACTCCACCTCTCACCTCCCTGCAAGGGCACTGAGCAAGCAGAGGGGAGAGCCCTTGCATGTATCAAGTGCAGAATAAAGCCGGGGGGCCGGGGGGAGGCAGTCAGGGCGCTGAACTGTGCGTTAAACTGATGCTGCCAAGGGACTCCTGCCAAGGAGGGGAATATGTACTTTACATGTCCCATACACATGGTCTCTCCTTGCTCAGCATCAAGGCCACAATGTACCAAGCGCTTTTGTGAGAAAACAAAATACGCAAGTAAATAGCAGCAGCCTTTAGCTCTAAACATGTCTCGGTTGGTTGCTCCTGTTTTCTTGTCGCAGGAGTGGTTCAGCTAAGGGAAAGGTGATTGAACCATTACCAGAGGGGAAAAAACACCTATTAAAAGCGAAATAATTCAAAATACTGGAAATGGCTCCCTTGTGTGAGAGCAACTCTTTGCCTTGGCTGCTGACCTGTCCTTAGCAATCCTTTCTCTTCTCTGCTGCTGACAAAACCATGTTCAAGAGCTCTAGGGTGATTCCTGACCTGGAGGGAAGCAGAGCAAGAGAAGCATCCTTGTCCATACCAGTACATGGGTTATGTGAGAGAAACTGTGAACAACGCCAGGACATTTGGACTAGCTGCAAGTATCTGGAGGCTGTGAACACTGAACGAATGAAGGGAAGGGAATGGGATGCTAACTCAAGTTTGAGCATTAGGAGTAAAATGCTTAAACTGAGCAATGGAAACTGTAGATTTAAATGTCAGGATATATTTCCTAACAGTGATTTCTGTCAAGTTGTTGGATAATCCCAAAGGGAAGTGGTGGAAATCTCATACATAGAGATACTTCTCAAATTAGGTTTGGATGAAGGCAGCAGAAAATACATACTTGCAAAAAACAGTGAGCTAGATAATCTAGGAGTATTTTCCCATCTCTAAAGTGTGATTTATGCTATAAACACTGCCAGACCCTGCAAACTAATCTGTTGTGTTAAAAGTGACTCAAACACGATTGCTTATATTTTTACACCCCTCATGATGTTAAACATTTGCTTTGCCAGGAAGAGCTGGAGTATCCAGGACACACTTTACTGTGAATGGATTTCATGAACTATAATTAATAGGCAATAAATCTATGCAAGTGGGAAATGTCTCAGGTCTTGTGCTGGATAATAGGAAAGGACAGGAACTGACTGTTTTGGGAGGTTACATTTTTGTGTGAACTTGGAAGGAATTAAAACACCAAGACTACTTTTGAAGGGCCAGTTAGGGCAGCGGCCACAAAATTGTTCTTTACATTAACAGTAAAAAATGTATTTGCGCAGATATTTCTTGGATGGAAGCTAGCACAGAGGCAGCTGGTTTTAATTATGCAAACAGATGCAATAGCTGAGCAATTACAACTTGATCATGAGCCCATGCGAGGCGAGGGGATCTTTAGCAGTCTGTGCTTAAACTGCTTGTGTTGGGCAGGTTCAGACCTGCAGATGATAAATCTTGCACTCTCCACACCAGTCCTAGGAAACTGCTGGGAGTAAGACTTTTTCCCTATGGCAGGCTCCATTTGTGCACTAGCACACCTTTTTCTGATTTGATGGTGAGTACAGGTCTCGGGGAACAACCAACTTGACTGTGGTTCATTGGCTTTGTTGGTGTTTCTTCCTGCTTCCAGTGGGGTAAACAACAGGACAATATGACTAGGTGTATCTCTGGGCAATTCTCTGCCACGATTTTGGGGGACAGTGCAGCTATTTCTTGTGTCTTGCCAGAAGGGTTTGCTACTGATCATGACAGTAATTGCTATCACGGGTAACGGATTTTTTAATGCTCAAAAGGGGTTTCATATCACATTGAAAAGAGAGTTTCTTGCCCAAAAGAGTTTAAAATCCTAGTTCAGATATGGATCTATTGATCTGTGATTGTGACTGGTTTAGGCATAGATCACCACAGTACCAAAGCACAACCAGGCTTACCACCCCACTGAAGGCAACAGGACTTTGGTTATTGGTGGCAACATGAGTATGGTTAAGCCCCTACTATCTGTCTCTATTCGGTGTCTTTAAGTATTGTTTTCCTCCCCTTGTTTGTTAAAAAGGATGTACAGGGTATCAACAGGTGAGCCACAGCTTCATCCACATATGCATCTACACATACATATATGCATATGTGTGTGTATACACACACGTATATATTGTACAGGCTTTAGAAAGAAGTAACTATAAGCTTCCAGCTGTCCAAACTCAACATTATCTTATTATCATCAGTCATGGGGCTGCAGTGGAACAACAATCTAGCACTGCTGAGGAGGACAAACACAAACTCATCAGAGGAAAGACGTCCACTTGTGCATTCAAGGAACTGTGCAAAACCCCAGCCTTTAACTGCTTGTCATAAAAAGCCATGGCTTCTGCAGGGGGTTCCTGTCACCCCCTCACCTCCTCTGCCCCAGGGCAGAGCCTGTTCACGGTGTCAAACTGAACCGAGAGGGAAGTCTTCTCCTAAGTCAGAGTCCAGCCCTCAGGCTCTCGATCTGACCCTGAAAATAGCAGCTCTGACCTGTATGACGTTGGGCCTTCTTGCCTTTTCACTCTGTTTAATATCACTGACAACTCTGAGTAGGAGGACTGTTTCTGGCATGTACAAGAGTACTCATGAAGCATTGCTCCGCTGATTAAAACATGTGCAAAACAAACTGTGTCAGGTCCTGCCCCCTCCTTCCCTCAGGGAAGTCTGCCCAGCCAGAACAGCCAGATGAGACCCTCTGTGAGCCTTTACTAGAGAGAAGCGAGAGCGGGAGACTTCAGAAAGCAGCCGCTGTCCTGTTGCTTTTAAGGCCCCTTTGTGAAAGACTGACTCAAACTGCTCCCCCCACCACCAACATGGGCATGACTGTGAGGCCATCCCAAAGCTCTCTGATCTGGCAGTGTCCGCTTTGGTTTCTCTATGCTTCCGTGACAGCACCTCATGCTGAAGGGGAGCTTGTCGGTGCAGGGTGAGAAATGAAAAGGTGACCTAGCTGTTGGAGAAAAACATACAGGGCCTGGCCTTCAGGCTGGGCATCAAGCCTGCCATCTGGTTGTGTAGATTGCAGCTGGGTTCCAGGTTGGCCAGGTTCCCTCCTTCCCCCAGCTGGACTCGACTCTGGGGGACATGCTGCCTGCATCTGGCTTGCAAGTGCCTCTCCTCCTCCTTCCTCTGTCCCCTCTAGTTCAGATCCCTAAATCCCTCTCTCTGTGGTAAAGAAGGGGATGTGGGGATCTCCCAGGCCTCTCCTTCAGAGATGGTTGATACTGTTTTGACAACCCTCCTCATTCTAGTCTTGTCTCATTCTGTACCCCCAGCTCCACGCTTCTGTTAGGCTGTTCCCTCTACTTCTCCTGTGAGCAAAACACAGCAGGTATTCAGTCTCCTTTTCCTTCTTGTACTCCTGTTTAAAATCTTCCCCTTATCACAAGTTCTTCCTCTGCTGGTGTCCTCACAAATTATGTCTGAACTACTGTTCTAAGCAAAGAGAAAGTGTCCTTATCTGTTTGGTAATGACTTCTGGCCATTCCAGACCCGCTCCAAGAGCTTTCTCAAAGAACCTGAGGATGCTCAGAAGCATATAAAAGATATAAAGCATTTAAAGCATTTCCTACCAGATCTAATCCTATACAGTGTTCAGCATATAAATATGAGGTGCTGAACACTGTATAGGATTAGATCTGGTAGGAAATGGTATCATATGGAGGAACTCTGCCATATGGTGTTGGGCAGACACTTAACCTTTGTGATGGGAATAATATGCAGCCCACTTCAAATTAAAGTGGGGACCTCTTAATTCCTTCCAGAATTACACCCTTGTTATGCGAAGTTTGAGTTTTATTACAGATTTTAGACCAACATTTATCTCGTAGCATTTGATCACTGAATTTTTCTTTGGCTAGATGCTTTTTCATCGCAACTCCTGCTGTGACTTTCCCAATACTGCCCTTTTTGTCAGTCTATATATTTTTCTGGTTGGAACCGTAGATCTCTGAATAAGCAGTATCAAGTATTGCTTTGAATATTGAGCAACTAGATGATAGAAAGCTACTCCACAAAGCCAATAAAATGGTCTCTGGTGCACATACAGTTATCAACAGTGCTTTGGTGCTCTGTTCCCTTTTGCTTTATTAACCCTGGCCCTGTGGGCATTGAGCAATGGTCCAAATGATATCTGTGCTGCACATACAGTGCATTCTGCTGGCCACTTCTACATAGCAAGACAACGGAACAGATTTCTGAAGCTGAGTACTTATACTTGCAAACACATTTGCAACATTAGCATAAGTTAGCTTATGCTTGCAAACATCCACAGTGCATGCATGACTATTTAGCCAAGAAATGGGCATGCACTCACACTAACCTAAATGGGGACAATTTGCCTCT
Source organism: Astur gentilis (assembly GCF_929443795.1). NCBI lineage: Eukaryota > Metazoa > Chordata > Aves > Accipitriformes > Accipitridae > Astur > Astur gentilis. The sequence goes on along the minus strand of NC_064902.1, from coordinate 13,092,074 downwards.
CTACAGTGGCTGTAGCTACAGCAGGAATGTTCTGCACCCTCCCTAACAACTTTTATCTTCAATTAAGTTTTTAATCATTCATAAAGTGACTCTGAGCGAGACATTATGCTTCCTTCAAGTGAAATCTAGGGGATTTGTGCTTTCTTTTTGTGCAAGTGAGCAGGATGTTTTCCAAAGAGGGACTGAGAGAGTGGTATGTAAAAGAGCTGTCTGATGAGGTAGGGCACACACTCTCATGCAGAAAAACCTATTTCATTATCACACGATGGGCTTTACTTTTATTTCTGATGGGATATTTGGGGCTTTGTTCACTACATGACAGCAACATACAAACAATATGTTACTCCTCAAAAGCTACTTGGCATGACTACCTCAAAAAAGAATAGAGCAGCAAATAAAGACAGCACAGAGGAAAGTGATGATAGCAGCCACATTTCAGATAGGTTAATCTTTGTTTAAACGGTGTTTTGATGAAGAAAGATTAAATGATGTGCTGGAAATGGTGCAGTATGACTAATGAGAGAATTCACAGTTATAAGTGATAGGAGAGGAAATATCAGAAGCGATATAAACCATCAGGCATCCACACACTGGTGGATTGTCAGGAAAAAAAATGTGCTGATTGGCAAAAGATATCACCCTTGGCTGTTTTTTTAACCTTCCTCTGAGATGTTTCAGCCCACTAGAACTATCTCCAGAGGATCCAGCGATGCAAACTTGGGCCCAGAAGTGTCTTGCGGCAGCTCCAGGCTATGGCTGCATGAACGAGTTGGCCTGAGATAAATTGGGGCTGATTTTTGGCTTGTCTGTTCCTCCCCAGTAACAGCCCAGCTGCCCACTATGATGCTGCAGAGGGTAAAAAGCAGCTTCCCGTGTTTTCATGGCCAAGGAAGAGCACTGATGTTTATCCAAGGGTATATCCAACTGCAGACAGGAAGCTCCTTGCAGGATGGCAAAGTTGCAGTGAGTTGTTTGTATAGCTGTACTCAAGCAGGAGGGAACAAGAACATCAAGAACATCATAGCCCCATTGATTTGGCGGGGGAGCTGAAGTTTTCAATTATATGATGAGTATTAACATTGTGTTGCAACTCTATGTGTATTTCCTCATGAATTTTCCAGTATTTATTGGGCCTCTTAGGCTGGGTACAAGTTGTATTAGTGACATATAATAATAACAATGAGTTCTACTTTACAGAAAGCAGCACTACAGCAGAAAAATGATCTGGCAGGTACTTAGCTCAGGGCTAGAAAAAAATGAGTCCCCAACAGCTCTCTAACCAAGAAGCTAAACTGCCATAGTCCTTGAGATGAGTAAGGTTTTTTCTTTCCAACAGTTTCAGTATTTACACCACTCCACTATTTTGGTCTTAGTGGTTTCTGGGCTAAACCAGTGTATAACAATGGAGAGGACTGAGGAAAGATTCTGTGAATGGCTCTGGACAGTAGCTCCACATGCAGTGTTACGAGAACAGTTTAGTTATGAGAAGTTGTTCAGCTGAATACCATGAGGCTGCTGTCCACATTGACCAGTAAAGCTCAGCCCATTTCAGTGGGATATGGCAAAATTTGCAGTAAGGCTCCTTCCTTACTCTGTGAGATTGTGCTACTCCCACGCCACTGTGCAGTACTGTTTGACACAGCTGTGCTGGTATTGCAAGACCTTGGAGATACCACAGCACTGGGAAGACAGCACCTGGCCACTTGGACCAAGTCCTAGCACCAGTGCTGCAGGGACCACGTAAAAAACAAACCAACCACCTTTTCTTTCTGGCAGAGATTTTGACCATTGATCCGTATGACATTGGACACACAGAGGAAAATATGAAAACCAGGAAAAATCCAGCAAGAGAGAGGTGTGTCTATGAACTTTTCAGTTCAATTGCTCTATTTCAAGCCTTATCCAAAATCTAATGGATCAATGGGAATCCTTCCAGTAACTTCAGCTGGGGTTTTATAAGGCTTGAATTAATGGCCTGGTTGCTATGATTCTGCATGCTCCTCTCACAGTACCACTCAGGGTTGTGCCTCCAAAAAAGAATTAAGCAAACAGGGGTCCTTGATCAACATTTTGCAGATGGCAACAAATTAACTCACTTTGGAAGGATTTGATAGCAAAGGTTTGTCTCCAACTGTCTAAAAGTTTTCTATTATAAATGGAGGGAGAAAAGGCCATTTTTGACCCTGTTTATGGCCAAGTTCCAGCTGTATTAGGTTTAAGGCTAATTTTCTCATGAGAGGTAAATATTTAACATTAAGACTAAAAATGTCTTAGGAGTAAGGAGCTCTTTGGGGTTAATGTGAGTGTTTGGCATAGGACTGCAAACTCATCTGATTTGGAGGAGAAAGAACATACTCTAGTATAAAGGTTTAGGCTTCTGTGGTTCTCTTTTACCCTTTGGGCAAAGGTCTTGGTGGTGCAGTGTACCAATCCAGCTGCTACCCCTTATTCTCCAAGTTTCTTTTTCCTCCTTGTGACTTTTGAGGAACCCATCCTATCTCTTTTTTAACCATGCTGCTTATTTGTTCAAAAAATCCTCCCTTTGCTCTCCAGCGCCCACCCCATCCCCAGCAGCCACAGTCAGGTATGTTCCTTAAAAGCCAGACAGAATTTTAATAACCAGCCAGCCAAGAGAGGCTGGTATTGAGTGGCAGCTTGTGGGTGCTCATGTACCCGCTTGCACACACAAACAAGGCTCTGCAGTCCTTGCCTTGTGCCAGAAAATAGCTGGGTTTGAAACCACAGAGCTGCAGACACAAAGACAGGGCTGTGGTCAGGACTAGGCTGAAAGAGCAGTGCTTGTCCTGGAGAACCTCACTTCGTTTATGACTGACTCTCTCTGGGCCGCTTTTAGTGATGTGGGATAAAAAAAAAAAGATAGTATGTACTCTGTCGGAGAGTATATATACATGTGTGTGCATACCCAGAGGCACATTTATGAACAGACCACAGAATAGATTGCAATGCTTGAACACACTCCAGTGTGTCTATGGACATCTTGTTCTCTCCTTCTGTCCTTGAGGTATCAGGTTTCCTTGTTTACAGTCTGCCTCATTCAGGATCTGGAATTCCTAAAGAGCAGCAAAACACTATCATGTGACTGAAGACTTATTTCCAGGAAAAGCGGAAGAGGTTCTGGGAAAGGTCAGTCCTCACATTCTCGCTTGCTCCCATCAAGAATACAGAATGGAGATGAAGCCTCTGTGAAATCCTTGATCCTTTGTCTTTCTGTTGAGCCTGGGAAAATCTAATGCTTGATGCAGAGTTCCTTATACTCCTCATATTTTTCTTCTTCTTTAATGGTTTATTGACATGGGACATTTCACACAGAAGCGAGATTCCTGCCTCCTGATAAGTTAGTCGTTACAGTGGCTTCCTTATCTTCTGAAGGGTCCTTTTTGCATGTGCTGTCAGAAGTGGTCATAACCCCACTTGTGACATCCCTAACAAGACCATGGGACAGATCTAGGCAACAGTACATGTAGGAAGGACTACATTAACATAGTAACAGAAAACAAATAAAGAGGAAAACACAGACAAAAGCAACAGCCCCCAGGTCCCATATGCCAAAAGTATCAATAAGAACATTTCTAAAGCTCTTCTCATTGGGTAAGAGCTGAACTAGCAAATCTTGATTATATGGGGTTACCTGGATGGGTGGCCTCTGGGTCCCTGGGCTTGTGCTATAGCTTTCAAAGATCCTGCAAGTCCACAGAGCCTCATCTGGCTGTGCCCCATAGGTCCCAGGAGGCTAGCATCTATCTCCTTGTGATGGGGCCATTTTGGCCTCCTCAAAGAGGAGTCCTCCTCAATGACTTTGCCTTTTTAGATGCTGCGGTCATGGCTCCTGGCACTCTCAAGGTGTTCCTGGTCCTGGATGAGATGGGGTATGAAGGATGAGCAAGGCTGAAATCTGCTGCTGACATGCCTTGTCCAGCAAAGATGATGATGGGTGTCATGGAATGAAGTGCTGGAAAAGGTAACGGAAATCCCTAGTTACCTATCCAATGGAAGACTGGAAGACAGTGTTCACAGGGTTGGCTTTTGGTATGAGCAAGGTGGACAGTTTCCTACAGTGGCTGTCTGATGGCTGCCCTGCCCTGAAAGGCCATGTTGGCTAATTGCTGCTATGAGGGAGGGGTATGGTGTGAGCGACACTGGCTGTTCCTGGGCATCTGCTGCTGAATCTCTCCTTGAGGCTGCAGCCACTGCTTCCATCCCTCTGATCTTGCTGGCAGCAGCAGGAGAACCCTTAGATGATGATAGATACTGAATCTTGTTCTCATAACACCGTGATCAGCAGCAAAAATTCCCACTGTCTAGAGTTTTGCCCTGCAGCTGTGTGTCTTTGTGCTTTGAGGTGCTGAGTTTTCTGGTCTAGCTCCAACAAGAGCATGTACAAGCAAGCTTAAGTTTTAGCAAGAATCCTGCAAAAAGGCTCGCATGCTTAAGCTCTTTCTTAGATCCAGGCTCAAACTCTCAGTCCCAGGCAGGACCAACCCCATAATGATTCTCTATTTCTGCACAAATCTGCTTGAAAATACATTAATCTGGAGACCTGCAGCAGGCTGAGACTTTAGAGCATTCCTCAGGCATCCTCTACTTGTGCAACCCACTCACACAGCTACACAGGCCACCCGCACAAAGTCCCGTTGTGCTGTGTCAGTATTGCAAGGGTCATTGATGAAGTTGCAGGGGGGAAAATATCAACAAATATGCAGTGAACACACTGCAGCTCTATCGCCATGAAGTGAGAGCAGTAGGTACTCTAGGCTCCATTGACTATTCCAGTGCAAGTCAGTGTTGGATCATGGAGCAAATCCAAGATTTGGAGAAGCAATAAAGAAAACGAGTAATGTCTGCACAGTCTTCGTTCCTGAGGGACACTGACTATAAAACACAGGTGCCTATAAAATCTGGCACATATTGCTATGCTATGAAAAGAAAACTCATAGCTGCAGCATGGTAAATACCTATAGCACCTGGTGTGGAAGCTCAGTAATTTCAGGAAATTCTGATTCACTGGCTAAAGTCTAGATTGTAACTTAAATTTAGCCATCCTGCCTGAGATCAGGGCCTTACCTCCTCTTGCTGATAGTGGCCAGTGATGGTTACTTGCAGAAAGAGAAAAAGAAATTAGTATATCTTGTCTGTCCTTCCGGTTACAGCCAGCAGCAACTTGGTGATCTTCTAAGCCAGAAGTTCCTTGTGGGTCTTCAGGTTAATATCAGAGATCAGCCATGGGCTGATCCTCTTTTTGGACACAGTTATGCCTTTGGACTCATAACATCCTGGAGCAAACAGATTCATGGGTCCATGAGGCGCAGTGTGAGATATATTTGTGTGCTTGTTTTAAATATACATACCACTATACTGTAGTGTGTAGCATTTCTGCACGTTCTCCCTTGCCCATGTGACAATATCAGGCAATTGTTCCTGAGGTTCAAGTCCCTTCTATCAATCAGGCAGTGCAGAGGCATGGTCTGGTTCCTGTCAACATGCAGTCATCTGGCCACTGGACTCTTGGTTACTCTGAGTAGAGGTGTGACTTTGAAGAGAAAGTCCTGGACCAGAAAAGCCAGAAGGTGCCTGCCTTACTGTACTGTGTCAGAGTTTGTACTGTGTGAAGTCTTGGGCCATGCAGTCTGTTTGCTAACCAGAAGACGTATGTGCTGCCAGGCTGCAATTGCATGTCAGTTTGAATCAACAAGTGTGACTTTTTTATTTTCCTGAGATCTCATCTGAGCTGCTATCAGCTTGGATCCAACCTGGTGGATCAATGAAAGTTATGACGCTATACAGATTTGTTTTTCAGTGGCATTGATAACCCAGTGTTGCAAGATCCTCAGCTCAGACTCAGAGTCTGACTAACTGAAGGTTGTGAAATTTCCAAAGGCAACAAGGGGGAAAAAAAGCAAAAACCCAGTCTCCCCTGTGTTGCAACTGTGAGTGCAATCAGTAGTAAACAATAATTCTCTCACTGGACACTCAGATTCATTTTAGTTGGGTCCATGGAAAGTCATTTCTACATATATCAGCTGGATGTCTGACCTGAGGGTTAAACCAAAGAAATCTGCTTGCAGAAAGTTGCGAATGCAAAATTCTGGCATGGCCATCCAAGTTCTGCCCTCGACTAATACAGTTTGTCTCAAAATTGTGACCACATTGAGCAATTGTACAGGGGAAGGGAAGAATTTAACCATTCTGAAGAACATCTGTAAGCTAAAAACCAAGCAATGAGAACCACCAGAAATGGAAAGACTTGATTAATGAGCAACACTTTAATGAAGATACTTGCTGTGAAACAGCTCCCAGGGCTGCACTGGTGCTTCAGAGCATTCTCCTTCATTTTCTTGGACTGCTATGGTTTTAGCTGCTCTGTACCATAGATAAATGAGAGGACCCAATTCCCCTTGCTCAGCATTTCAGCTGCTTTCTTTGACTTAAGGTGTGGGCTAGGGGCTGAAACATGAAGGTACTGTGTTTAATTGGATCTGATTCCCACAGCAACATACTGAAGCATTTCTGGTATTAGTGGGCACTTCAACACCTGAACATGACACAAAGACAGAAAGATTCTAGTGAGTATTCAGTGACGTTGGTTGGATTATGGCAGTGCAGAGAAGACCTAATCTTGGGCTGTGAATGTGATGTATAGGCAGGGGACACTCAGGCAGTCCCTACCTCAGTGAGCCTGACCAGAGCTCAGCAGGACTTTCCCAAAATACAGAGGAAGGGTCCCAAGGGGAAGAATTAACACAATTTGCACCTGGGAGTTGAGGAAAACAGAAGAAAAGCTCTAGCAAACTCTGCTCCAGCTCTTCCCACTTGGAAGAATGAATTCACAATGTGAATTCAAGCTCCCAGTAATCCCCCAGAATATAGGCCAGAATAAAAATAATCTGATCTAATCCCATCTAATCTAATTTCATTTCTCTCTACCGTGAAATGGCCATAAAAACATCTAAGGCATTTTTACTTCTTTTAAATGTTGGCCATCTGCAGGATCATATTACGCATACCATCGCTACATGGACACTGTTCCTTAGTGGAATTATCATTTAACTGAACCACAATATGTTGCAAGAGGAAATCCTTGTAAATGACAGCTACAGCCAGGAGAAGCCTTGTGAATATTTTTACTAGGGTCACTATAACAACAATTGGAATATGCGACGCTACAATCATCATTAAATTTTACCCACTGTGAATTGCCATTGTGGATGACCTTTCTTTCAGCAAGGGCAAAATGTAGCACAGAACAGGCTCCTGATTCATCTTACCCATACCTCAATGGGCCTGTCTTCAGTGGCCTTTCATATGCAAGCAAGGAGGAGCTAAGATCCCTCATCTGAATCTGAAAGAGCAAGTGTAAGAGTAGGCCAAAGACCTTCATACCTTTTAATGCAGTAAATAATGTTGCATATGCAGTGGAGCAACCACTGAGAGCAGTGCTTAACACCTCAGGTAGTTTTCCATTTTTCCTTGACTAGTATCTTGATCATCAGACTTCCATATTTGTAACCGATGTTACATTGGACTGAATATAAAGACCAATGACAAGAGAAAGTGGCAGTAATTTCTAACTCAACATTTTCATCAGTCAAAAACAATCCTAAAATGACTGACACTGCATCGGCTAGGGCAAGAATCTGATCCCTTTGTACTTAAGATACTGCTTGAAACCATAAAATCAAATGAGGTCACGTATATAGCAAGGTGCATGAGTAAAGGCATCACAATCTGACATATGTCTTTGGTGAGGCACACTGAAGTCCTCCAAAGGGAGGTGCAATAGAAGGGTGAAGTGTTAATAGTTCCTTTGACTTTTTACGACTCCTGTTTTGCAAAGACTGATCATGTGCTGTTGTTTTGAACTTCACTCGTGTTTGTTCTATTTCCTAGATCTGCCTTTGTGATGGCCGCTCCCAGAGTAATCACCCTGAGGAAATTCATGTCTGGACTGATGAAGCTCAGTTTTATTCTCAGGTCCTCACTGAGAATATGGAAGTTTTTCTTCTACCTGCATTTTCTCCAAAGCCTTCCTAATTTACAGATCAGTGAATTAGTTTTTGCTGCTTTGGTGTCAGCTCTTCCATGTCATCTGCACATACTCTATTACTTCTAGGATCCCCAAACCACATGTGAAATGTGCCAGGTATACTTTCTGTTGCCTGGCATTTTGTGTACAGGGGTACACAGGGTCTGAGTTTAAATTCTGAGCCAGGCGTACCAAGCCTGGATTTCAGTGAACCAAGAAGTTGTGATGACACCATAGATACTGACTATAGCAAAAAAAATATTTCAGCCAACAAGAGCTGAATTTGCAGCACATGGTGGTGTCGAGACCAAGGCACTAATCTCTGACACTGGGTTTGCTTTTTTAAGTGGGTACAATACCAGGTCAGTGTTAGGCTACTGCGGATGGCTTGTGTCCACACAGTGTGGGTACCTCTGTATTATACCTCCCCACATTTCCCATTTTGTGTGCAAAAATGTCTTGGGATGTTCTCCTGCTTGTTGAGGGATACCCAAGGGATTCTGCTGAGTTCAGCCTAGTTTCTCTTCTCTCTTCCTTAATGAATGGTCACAGAATGATTAGTTCCAGAAAGAGAACCCTTTAAACTCCACACGTCAACTGTAGGCTGTGCCCTGCACAGAGCAAACAGTGTCAGGCAAACAGGAGGCGGTCTAGGGTTATGAAAATGGCCACTCAACACCATGGTCCTCAAGAAAGCTCTGTGTTCCTACAAAGGCAGAGCTAACCTGCCTCCACACCAAAACACTGAAGACTGGCAGGGGCAGGAGGAGCCCATGTTTGGAGGCATGAAGACTCCACATTATGAAAACCTCCCAAAAACAATACAGAGGGAACAATAAAGTGTTTCAAAATTTGAGCCCAAAGGAAAAGCAAATTGACGTCTAACAAAAGACTGATTTTCTTCTCCCATAGAGAGGTGTCTGCCACTTACTCGAGCTGGCAAGTCAGTGTCTCAAAGGGCAATTTAACCAAGTTGCATAAGGCCTTGGCTGGGTGGCTGTAGAAATATAGGGCCTCTTATCTGAATGCTGGCCACAGCTGTTACAGATCTTGAAGGAAATTATCTCTGTGCCTGTCAAATATCTGCTTTGTAAGCAAAGAGGCTGAAACACTAGTGGTGCATATGACACACTGCAGCTTGTAGGGCAGAGCCAGGAGGCAGAAAATGGGAGCTTTTTTTCCCTGGCATCAGAAACCTGATGTCCCATGAGTGACTCCAATGGATGGATAGGCCCTAATCCCTGTGCATTATATAAACCTGTGCCTTGTCGTAGAAAAATAGCCAATATGGTCTAAGCACTGATCTCAGTGTCTTTGGTAAGCTATAAATCATCTACAGCTCTCATGAATATTCTGGCATATAGCCTACAGAACTACATTTGTTTTCTCTCTCACCACCCAGGAGTTGTTCCATATAAATGTGGGTAGACCCAAAAGGGCTGATGCTAAAAATCAGGACGTGCATTGGAGCCCTTTCACATTAAATACCTTCTTCCCTTTCTGTCTTCCCTCCCTTAGTCACCACTGTATTTTTCCTCTACAATACAGTCACAGTGCTTCCTCTGTGAACCAACCTAGCTGCCTTTCCGTATCTCTGGTAGTCTCTCCATTACCAACATCCCCACAACACATAATAAATACCCTTTGAGAGCCTGACCACAGAGAGTGTGGGATGCCTGTATATTGGGTAACCAGAATACTTTGTGTTCTCCTGTGTGTTTTTATGCTACCACCAGTTCCATAAAACCCCTTGATAATTGCCCATTGCTGTGACTCTTTGCACGTATGCGTGTGGGTCCAGATCTTGTCCGTGTGCAACATGAACCTTCGCTCTCCCAAAGTGTAGATGCTGTGGTAGAATCTAGTCCAAATATGAGGACTGGCAACCAAATGAGGATACTGATTTTGTGGTTTTTTCTGTTCAAGACTTTCCTTTGTGCTCTGTCAGAAATTACTGGCACTGAAGAGGAGGATGGTGACAGTATGAATGGATGAATGACCAGATGAATGAATGTGAAGGGCTGTCCTAAGGTCTCTCTCATCTGTTTTTCCCCTGACAGAGACCTCTAGGTGTTCCTGCAGTGTGTTCCTGAGCTGTTTATCCATGTCTTTTTTTGAAAATATCTTAGTTCAAAGTGACACAGTTTCACATTTTCTTTATATGTATAATCAAATGCAAACAATTAAGATTGCCTAACTGAACTCTGTGCCAACAGGTAACTACAGTTCAAAGGACCTTTTACTCAGTTAACAGGTTGGATAACATTTCTTCCACACCCTTCAAACAAAGTTGTAGTGTAACATCTAACAGAACTTTCCTGTCAAAATCTCTAGTTCTAGGGTCAGCTCTCAGGCCAGCTGCCTGAGGCCTCAGGTTATGAAGGACACCTCTGGGCTGAGTAGAAAATTGATACAAGACATTCAGTGTTCCACTGAAAAAGTGGGAATGCATCCATTTCAGGCTCCATGCAAGACTACAAGGCTATTGCCAGTTCTGTGTGTGTCAGCTGAAAACTAACAAAGCAGTATCACGTTGCAATGAAGACAATCTTATCAAGGACTACCAACTAATTTCCATTCCAGTTATGTTGCTGCAATTTTTATCTCATTATTCTCAATGACATCGGGCAGAGGAGGTGTTAATATGAAGGAAGATTGTGTTTCTAGTTATGGCTTAACACTATAAAGCAGAGAGTGTGTTTTGTTCCAAGCTTTGCCATAGATCTGGGTTGCTTAACATACCTTTGCCTCAGGGCTTTTAATCTGCAAAGTGGTGTGAGCAGTTACACTTAGCTGTGAATCTAAAATCATTCCTATATTTAAAGTGCTTTTTCTGGAAGATAGTGCTGGTGCATAAATATCGTTGCAGTGCAGGTGGCTTGGCTATACTTGTCATAGGAGATCACCTCCAAGTGTCTGCTGTATTTTGGAGATTCACATGGTTAAGTTTGTGCTCATCATTTATGTGGATAGCTGGATTTAGTTTAGCTAGGGCTGGAGGTGGTATTTGGCTAGAGAGGTGTCTCGTCCGAATGAAATCTGAATCTTCAAAGAAAGGAGAGCAGCAGGGAATGGACTCAGCCAAGGACTGGCTGTGAGATATGGGGCTCTACAACTCCCATGTTCAAATCCAATAAAGTTAATAGAAATCACATGGCTTTCTTGCCATCTGGCAGCCGGTTGGGAGCTTGTATGCATTGTATTGATGAATTTTACTTTCGAGTTACAGGACAAGTGACTTCATCAGCTCTCAGGACAAGCTGGGAACAGTGATGAAAACCGAATAAACTGTATCAACCTCGGGTAGTGATTTGGTACTTTAAAGGAGTGATGTGTGAGAGGAATGAATTAAGTCTTAGTCTTATAGCTCCTTTTTTTGACAGAGGAGAAAAGACTTTACAGTGGGTGAACACCAAGGCTTCTTCCTGGGAGATCAAGGAGGTCAAAATCTTCTGTCAGCTCTGTGGTCCTTACCATGAAACTAGATGACGGTTCTGATGCATCAGGAAAACTCACAGTTCTAACCACACATTTTCTTTGGCTTGTTTGAGAAGACAGGTTAACCTCCCTTTTTGGAAAAGGTTTCTTTTGTCTTCATACTCACAGAAAAGATGGATGTGTATACAAGAATACAAGGGAGAGGTAAAGGGGTGGTTTGCCAGCACGGCCAGGGCACCTGCAGGATGTAAAAATGTCCAGTGACTCATGGATGCACAGTGATTTTATAAAACCTGCCCTAACTCTGTGCAGGCTTTGGAAGGGTTTCTACCACTGAAGAACCCGGAGTTCTGACACCATTCAGCTCCAGCCTTGTATCACTTCATGGTTTTTAAACTGGTGTGATGCCTCAGTTGGTGGCTGTTTTATAGTAGCCTGTGGCTTCTTGTGTACTGCAAAAGACAAGCCCTGTGATTTCTGAAACACCCTGCTAATCTGAAAACAGATACCAAGGCACACTGCAGTCTATCAGCAGGAGAAAGGGGTTTCCAAATTTCTGCTCACCCCAGTCTCATCACTGGGGAGAGCTCTCATTTCTCCACAGGCTCCAGAGCCTCCTTGTAAAAAGCGATGAAGGACCAGTGTCCCTCTCTCAGTAGGGAGTTAATTAACGGCCCTGGGTGAAACACTGGGGGGAAGGTGGCTATTTTCCAGCAATTTCTCATTTTCCCTCTTCTCTCAGCACAGCTGAGGACTCCCTGAAAGATCCCTCCAGGCAGGGAGGGTGCAGTCATCAGGGACTGTGATTGGCTGAAAGCACCCCATGTGACCAGGGAAGCCATTTTAGCTGATGGGGCTTGAGGTGGGCTGGAGGTTTGTATGTCCTCTGGTCAGCAGCGGTGTGTGGGCTCAGTTTGCAGGTGTGTATGTTAATAGTAGCTGTGTTAATTTGCATTTACTGTAGGAACAAGCAGTCTGGCTGCTCTGGAGGTGAGAGAAGTGAAGTACTGGCCTTGTCTCCTCATCCCAAAAGGCGCTGGAAAGAGAGCCCTGTCCAGGTGAAGCCTGCGGGGCTTGGTGGGGAAGTGTCCAGAGCAGTAGGTAAGGCTCTGCACACCTTTTGGGTTTATTTATTTGTGTAATGTTGGTGTGCTGCTGCAAAAACTGGTTACAGCATGTGTGCGGGAGCGTATGCTTGCTTCACCCTCTAGGTGTATTTGGAGAACTGGATTGGGCCATCTGTATTTGGAACTCCTGGCATGTGTTTCTGCGATGTTTGGTTGCTTTCTTTTGACTGCACTTGTTTTATCCATCTTAGTTTCCTGTTTGTCTCGAGTCTGTAACCTTGTAGGACCTCTTTGTTGCAACAATTCATTTTAGGTAGGGGATGCATTTGTGTTGTTGTCTGGCTGGAACTGAAGTATTGAGAGGCCAGCTAAGAAAAAGCCTAGCTAAAAATGTGCATGTGTTTTCCAGTGCTTAGGCACAGTCCTGGAGCTGGTTTTGTTTCTCTACATTGGGTTTATGCACCTCTTTACATATCACTTTGAGTTTGTGGTCATAGAAGCAGAACTTGGCAGATGCAACTGGTGTGATTCTTCCAGATGAAATTTCAGGGTAGGTAGAGAAATTCAGGGCATTTTCAGGTGGACCTGGATGTCCTAAGGCAAAGTTGGAGCTCCTGAAGTTGTTTTTTAAAAAAATAAATATCAGTACTTTTGCATGAAACCAAGCAGTAAATCATGGGCAGTGTGTCAGATTAAAACAAGAAAACAGGCCCCCAAAAACACTGCTACTGCATTCTGTGTTAGCAAATAAGAATTAAACTCATGATTGTGTAAATGGGGAAACTGAGGCAGGGACTGGCCAGGACCACACATTAAGTCATTGAAAGAGCTTGGAGCGTCATCTAAAGATTCTGTGTGGAACTTCTGTTTAGAACTGATGATTTTGGGTGTCTCATTGTGAGAACTTTAATAGAGCCTGATGTGTGTGTGTTGGTTTTGGGGGGAGGGAGGGGTCGGGGGGTGGGGTGTTGGTGGTGTCCATGTCTGTGTCCCTCTCCCCACCCTAGATGTTCACTTCTATCTATAAGATACAAAGTACCTTTCTAGTGCACAATTTTAGGTGCTGTAGAAGCAAATAATCTGGAATAAATGGTTTTGAAAAATCCTTACCTTGCATCCCTTCTTCCTTGAGTAAGAAAGACTATCTATGGGAAATATTTCCACTTACACGTACCCCAAAGCTAGAGCATAATGCACAGAAACCTACTTAGCTTTTGTCTGCTGTAGTGCACAGGTGAGAATGGGCTTCCAAGTACATGATTTACCATTTATAAAATATGAAAGGCCTATGCAAGGAACAGCAGATGTAGCTACAAACCTTCCAGAATGTATTCTCTGTGTGACTGGTGCATGTTGTTGAAACTGGGGTCTCACTTCAAGGAAATAGCAGAGAGGAATAGAGAGGAACAAGGAGAAGTTAAAACTTATCATGTTTGGCATGTTAATGTGGGCTCTGAGAGCTCTAAAGGGACTCTCCCAGAGGCGTATGTTGGTTAGCAGTTTTGGCTTGCCACAGGTAATGGGAGGCTACACTCATGAAGAACTAAATGTACAAGTTTATTAAAACACCAGTAGCCTGTTGTCATTCTCTAGGATAGATTTCTTGTCTTCTTTCATCACTCTTTATAGAGCTTGTTGAGACACAATTGAGAACACTCTGCTGCTCTTGTTCGGAAGCAGGGAGCGTTCCTGTGAATGGGAAAGCTCCATTTGGATTAATCATGGGTGATTAGGTGTCTAATGGCCTCTGCAGCTCTTTAGATCCGAGATCTGCAGGATTGCCGATGCAAAAACTGTGTGTGACAGTGAGTAAGAACTAGCATGCAAGGGCTTGTGTATAGCCCTATCTATAGGCATGTACATGAGTTCTGTTTTCCCAGCCTTGCAATTTCATACTTTGACCAGGTTATATCTCGCTGCTGTATATGTGATCACTTATTCTTGTCCTCAAAAACAGGGTTAGTCAGCATTTTCTGAGCTTTTTGGGGAATTGTGAGGAACTACAGAGTTGTCGGGAGTGTGTGTCTGCGTAGAAATAATACCAGTAAAAGCATCACTTGAAAGGGAAGACTGAAACTCACAGGTTTTGGTGTTTTGGTTTGTTTTGGGTTTTTTTGTGCTTGGTTTGATGAGCAAAAAATGGATGCATTAAAAAAATTAACCAGGCAGTGGTGGGAATATGAGAAGTGAAATCTGTTTGCTCTGCGTGTGTATGTATATGTGTGGTGATTTTAAGTGACGGGAGGAGAAAACACACTAACCATCCCTTTTTAGCAGTGTCCCAATGTCTGTTTCAGATCTAGGCCTGCTTACTGATCTATTCAGTCCTTCCTCTGTGGAGTTTCATGGAAGGTCTTAATTTCTGCAGGCCATCTCTCTTTGTGCTGCTCCTTGTGCTTGTTGTGAGGGTGAAAGATCTTGTTGTCAGATGTCTAAAAATCTGTTTCAAAGTGGAGTAAAAAGCATGAGATGTCTTTTTGTTCTGCATTTGTACAGCTCCTGCTCAGCAGGATTGCTCATGACTGAAATCCTTGATCTCTATATCAATACGGAAAACTAGTAAAATAAGCTGCTACCTGGGGCAGGCTGAATTCCTAAGTCTGACCAAGGTGAAAAAGCAAGGCTGTTTAAATGCCAAACAGACCATCTGTCAACAGGTTATGCCAGGTTTCTTGAAGACCAGCAACACAACTCAAATTGTGAAACTGTCTAAAACATTGCATAGATAAAAGTTTCATATCACAAACTATTACATTGTGATGAAGCCACAAAAAATCTTGCCGTGCAAGTCATGCTGTCTGGGAAGGGAGCAATGAGACAATAACAGTTCAGCTGACTCCCTAAACCAGCCTACTAATGATGTTTGATATATCACAGGGCCAGGCACTTGAGGTGAGACTTATGCATTTCAAAAGCCTATCTAGGCTAGTACATTGCAGTCAACTGTTCTATTCATGTTCTTGGAAGGTACCTCTCACAAAAGTATCTTTAGGGAGACTCACTTTAACATGGTGAGTCCCTGTTGTAATGAGTCATACAAAGGAAGGCATAGATCTTTGATCCCCTCTGAATACTTGTTTGCATCCTGATGACTTTTAAGAACAAATAGACTATGGGTTGACCAGCCCAGGCTGGGAGGGTGGAGGAAGGAGGTATTGCTAAATGAATGCTGTGCTATTAATTGCTGAGCAGATGCCTCCCAGATTGTAAAAACAGTCTTTTTGTAAGGCTGCTTCTGGGAGGCAAGATGCAGCTGAATAAATTCCAGCCTGACAACAGTGGCAGCAGCACTTGGTTAAAGTTGCTGCTCCAATACCTGAGCTGAGATGAGGAATGCTCTGGGTTTGTGTTCTGTATCCGAATGCTTGTGCTTCCCTAGTTCCCATTTAGTGTGGCTTTTTTGCTGTAGTATGTACTATTTTATACCAATACTTGTTTCAGTGTCCTGGGTGGATACGGGTAGAAATGGAAAGCTCTTCAGACTGCATTTTCCCTGAAGTGGAGAACCAAATTAAACTGATCTTGCAGATCCATCCATTGTGGTGTTGCCCTTTACCAACAGTTTTGGGGTTTTTGTTTGGTTGGTTTTTCCCCCCCCTGCAGTTTCTGCTCCCATTGTGTGACCTTATTCAGCTGAATTCCATCTTGAGGAAGGTGATACTTCCCAGCCTACGCTCCAGTGAGAGGCCGTGCCCTTGGGCCCTGATTCTGCAGATGGGAGTGTCCTTACCCTAGTTTCCATGAGTGTGAAACCTGCTGGTTTCTGTACTAAAATTAAGTACAGGCATGTGTGTTTGTGGAATTGGGGCCTGAGAGAACAGAAGTAAAATGTCTCAGTGTGTCTGCTTTTCACTTTTAACCCTTTGATACGTACGTGTTTTGAATTTGTTCTTGACATGCATTCACTTTGCTGTATCTGCTTGGGAGTCCTTTTGCAAGGAAGAAGAGGAAGGAGAGCAGAAATGTTTTACTCTTAGGCTGTGATAGGTGCTTTTGACAGGGGATGGCATTGGTTTCTAATTTGGCAAAGTAATCGTCTCTGTCCTACAGGGTGTTTTCCAAGCATCTCTTGGTGTATAGGGGATTTATGGGCACAGATCTTCAATGTCAGCAAAATAGCAGGTCTCTTGGGGACACCTTGGATGGCTAATGAATGGGCCTCTGAAGTCTTGTCTGAAGGAAATTTATGAAGGTGTGGAGCCAGTGTCATTCAGCAGCATGAGAGGTTTTGAAAAATAGGTATGTGGCTGTCTTGTGTAGGTGACAAATGGATTGCATGGGTGTAGAGAGACTGTGTGCTCAGGGTCTGCACCTCAAAATGTTTCTAGAGCTGCAAAAATGACTGCAGGAAAACTGAGGGATTTTGGATGAAGCTCTGAAATGGAAGACTGGCTTTCAGTACAATTTTGTAGACTGGGAAGTGTATAGGATTGTGCTGATAGTGCCCTGTTTTTTTTAGTGCCCTTTGTTGTGGTGGTTTTCTTTTTTTTGTTAAAGCTGTTGCATATGGAGTCATAAATCACAGTGAGAGTCATACCTCAAAAAAGCCAGAAAATTAAAAAGATAATGTTTTCCTTTATTTTTTTGAATTCTCATTCTTTTGTTTGATTTCATGATTTCCAAGTGACTGAAGTCTGTGTTGCTACTGTTGCAAGGATGATAGTTGTCCCCACTGGCTACAGCAATCAGGTGTCTGTTACTCATGAGGTCTTCCTTGACTTGTTGGTGAGGGCTCACTGTGTACCTGCAGGGTGATTCAGCCTGTACTAAGGCCTTTGTTGAAATAGCATCTGGATGTGCCTGGCTATCTCTGTAGGCAATGGGGAACAGTTATCACAGTTCCGAAGTTAGGAGCGTATGGTAGAGATCAGACCACACTCCACAAAGATCCATGGCATACTCCTTGAGAAGCTGGCGTTTCATGGCTTGGACAAGTGTACTCTTCACTGGGTGAAAAAATGGCTGGCTGGATGAGCCCAGAGGGTTGGGGTGAATGGGGTGAAATCCAGTTGGTGGTGGGTCACAAGTGGTGTTCCCCAGGGCTCGATGTTGGGCCCCACTCTGTTTAATATCTTTATCAATGATTTGGATGAGGGGATTGAGTGCACCCTCAGCAAGTTTGCAGATGACACCAAGTTGGGAGAGAGGGTTGATCTGCTGGAGGGTAGGAAGGCTCTACAGAGAGATCTGGACAGGCTGGATCGATGGGCTGAGGGCAATTGTATGAGGTTCAACAAGGTCAAGTGCCGGGTCCTGCACTTGGGTCACAACAACCCCATGCAGCGCTACGGGCCTGGAGAAGAGTGGCTGGAAAGCTGCCCGGCAGAGTAAGACCTGGGGGTGCTGGTTGACAGCCAGCTGAATAGGAGCCAGCAGTGTGCCCAGGTGGCCAAGGTGGCCAGCAGCATCGTGGCCTATATCAGAAATAGTATGGCCAGCAGGAGCAGGGAGGTGATTGTTCCTCTGTACTCGGCACTGGTGAGGCCGCACCTCGAGTCCTGTGTTCAGTTTTGAGCCCCTCACTATGGGAAAGACATGGAGGTGCTGGAGCGTGTCCAGAGAAGGGCAACGGAGTTGGCGAAGGGTCTGGAGCACAAGTCTTATGAGGAGCAGCTGAGAGAACTGGGGCTGTTTAGTCTGGAGAAGAGGAGGCTGAGGGGAGACATCGCTCTCTACAACTGCCTGAAAGGAGGGTGTAGTGAGGGGGGTGCTGGTCTCTTCTGTCAGGTGGCTGGAGATAGGATGAGGGGAAATGGCCTCAAGTTGCAGCAAGGGAGATTTAGGTTAGATATTAGGAAAAATTTTTTTACTGAGAGGGTTGTCATACATTGGAATAGGCTGCCCAGGGAAGTGGTGGAGTCACCGTCCCTGGAGGTATTAAAAAAGCGTGTAGACGGGATACTCCATAACATGGTTTAGTCGGCGTGGATGATAGTTGGACTCGATGATCTTGAAGGTCTTTTCCAATCTAAATGATTCTATGATCTTCTCATCACTGCTTGTTGCCAGTGGGCACCTTTTTGGCAGGGACATCCTGGTGTAGTGGTGTTGAAGCCTTTTTCAGAAATGTTGGTTTCCAGCAATTCCTGTTCCTGCTCTGATCTTCAACCTTGTCCTGTGTCGAGCAAGGTTTCTTGAGACTAACTGTACTCTGTGCTGACTAATGGGTAGAGAGGTGATTATAGACTTAAACTGACAATATCCCCAAGCTGTGGGAAATCCTCTTAAATGTAGTGACAAGCTGAAGTGTAACACTTCTTTGATAGAATATGAGATAACTCTTTGGTGTCTGACTGGATAAATTGCATCGTCTTGGATATTAGAGAAAGTAAGTGCCTGTGGAAGTCATTTATGCTGTGGAGACTTGAAGACAGACTTGGCATTGCAAAGTTCAGCACACTCTGGCAGTCAAAAAGGTGACAAAGCTAGCCCAGACCACTCTGGGAAAGGGAGTGACTGTGATGCTTAGATCTGCTTGCAAATATTTCTTTCCCAAATTTTGGATTTTTTAGGTCCAGTTCAGATTGAGCTATAGCAGCTCACAGAAGAGAGTACAGTTCCCTGCACCAGAAGCATCTGTTGCTCCTCCTTGGAGCCTGGCAGAAAGTGTCATTATGCTGCAGCAGTCCCAGGCTGTGTTGGGTAAGACAAATACCAAGGAGGGAGGGAGCTTTCAGTTACTTTCATGTTAAATTGTTTCCTGTGGGTTTTTTAACATGTGGTGTTTAGGCAGAAACCTGTGACCTAGAAATGGGAGACACCTAATTCAGAGCCCATATCGTGTCACTACTGTTCAGGATGCAGCAGGGTCACCTGGTTGGCCAAGAACACGTGCTGAGCTCTTTTTCCCCATCTCCTGCAGTTATGTGCATGTGTGCCTGTGCCCACTCGTGCTGCAGAAGCAGCCAGAGTCCCTTCCCACTGCAGAGCATCTGTCATCATGTGTTTAAAATAATCTGAAGCTAAAATGGAAGCATTCACTTTTCCTTCCTCTCCAGCCAGAGCCCAGAACAGGCAGCAGAGTCTGCCTTAAAGACTTGGAAGTAAATTGTGCAAGATCTTGGCAATGAAAGCATGTGGTGTGTCTCTCCACAGCTGGGGAGCTGTTGCAGGAAAGGGTCAGGGGACCCTATGCAGGACTGTGAAAGATGCCAACATAAAAGCCCAGCCTGAATTGCCAGATTACAACTCTGGGGTGATGGAAGGGAGCACTTGTAGGAGCACTGACCTTTGGATCTGCTTTCTTTATAATGTGTTATGTCCAACCACAAGTCCTCAAATTATGTAGAAGAGTAATTTTCCTAAACAGTACCCTTCTGTTTTGCAGCGATGCATGAAGGCGAGGTAAATGGTAAGAAATAAAACATGCTTACTTCAATGGGGATGACAGCAAGACAGATGGCTGATGGTGGATCACTTACTGCAGGCCTGGGAATCCCAGCTTCTGGGTGGAGATGAGCACTGAGAAAGTGCTCAATTAATCTCACTGGAAGCCAGTGAGCTGCTTGTGCTCGTGCTCACTCAGGAGCTGTTGTGGGAACTCAGTTGCGTTTGTGAATGTGCGTTGTCTCTGAGGATGCCGGTACAGGAGTGATTGTTCTTCATATAAACACCTTCCCTCTCAGGCAAACAAAGCAATCTGTGCTCAGACAAGTATTTGCAATTTTCCCATTTTGTAATCGGCTTTTCAAAAAACATTGTCATTCAGCTATGGAGAAGAAGCAATGCCATCTACCCACAAATGAAGGGCAGCAAACAGTCCATGATCTCTTCAGGCTAAAAACTGTTTGTTCAAAAGGTTTGGCAGCTACTGTCAAATAAGATCTTCACAAAAGTGTGGACTAGGTGAGATTGGTGTGGGGTGTTTGGGTTTTTTTCAGCCTGCTTTCCTTGCACCCCTTAACCTGCCTGTGTGCTGTACCCTGCCCTTTATGTCCATGTCTCTAAAACATAGGGCTATTGCACATACGCGGCATGTGCTTAAGTGTCTGGGACAAGTAAGGGTAATGATTTCTTTTAAGGCAAGGAGAGAGCTGGTAGAAGTTGTCCTTGATCTGTCCCCCTTGTACCACTGGAGATGAAATTTTCTGGTTCTTCCTGGATATGGCACTGGGAGTAGGACTCATCAGATACCTATTTTAATTTACTTGGGCTATGTATGGTGTATGACAAGATAGTCCAAGAAAGCTGATCATAGATCAATAAGGGGATAGCACAGACTGTCATCTATGTGCTGCAGTCTACACCATTGCAGCTAGTGCATGTCCTGTCTGAATTCCTGTGTACAGATCTGCAGGTGAAGTACATCCCAGCATGGTCTGCCTCCCAGTGCCCCCATTTTTTCAAGTCACCTTAGGCATATAATCAAATAGCTTGTCTCTTGCTGCTTTTTTCTCTAAATAAAATGAGGAAATTTCCTGTGAATTGTAGCAAAGTCCATCACGACCTTCCCCAAACTGTGTCTCCTTGGCTTTTATCTATGGTATTTCTAGTGCGTTTACAGAGAATTGTTAACTGAGTTGGATCCTAATTCATTAGGTGGAACCCTTTGTATTGCTGCTGCTACTGAAGTCTTTGCACTGCTTGGAAGTTTAGACCTGTTTTGAATGATGGAAGATTTTAAGCTGGGTTTAGTATAGGAGCAAATTTCATATGGAAATGGGAGGGGAATATATCGTATGGGTTTTTTTGTGGGGATTTTTGTACTTGAGAAGCAAAATGACCACATATAACTTGAAGGTAATTTAACCTGGGTTTGCAAGAACTGTATTGTCTTGGGTGGGAGCCAGGATTTCAGCAAGGAGCTCAATAGACTATAGCTGTTCAGTTCACCTGAGGGGTGTTTTAGGAGTGTGGTTTTGGTTGGCAAAGGTAGTCCAAGTAATACCTGCTCCTCTCCCTTGCCTCCTCTCTCTCTTGCTGGGTTGTATCAATGTGACAGTTTGTAGGGCCTCAGTGTAAATCTGATTATTGAAATGAACCAGGCTAAGACAGCCTGTTGGGGGGGGGGGGGGGGGGGGCAGTCAGGCATGAGGGGCAAGACTGTCCTCAGCAGCAAAGTCAGTTTATGAAAGTGTGTGCAGAACTTAGTGGTACCTGGAATGGTGGTGCTTCACCTTATTCTGAAAATTTAGGGTGTTTCATTCCATACAAAGAAGTAATACAGCAATTTCTTGTGGCAGAGTCTAGGAAATTGATGAAAGCACCTCAGGGTTTGGCAGCACCAATGACTCCAGCCTTCAGTTTGAAGACCCTGCGGGTTTTTTTTAGTAGCAGTTGATTCTGTGTTGTAGCCTGCTGCAAGGGACAAATTGTTAGCCAGAGTTATGAGACTTGAATCCAGGAATGGATTCAACCCAGACGGGTCCATTTGTGAAGGTGGCAGACACCAACTGATAGATAAAGTCTCTTCTGGATGGGCTTGTATCCTTGCTGTCTCAAGGGAGATGTGTATATGCTACCTACTTAGCACAACTGATGGGAATTTATGCAGGGATTTCTGCTAATCTCACTCTACTAAAGGCTCCTCCTGCTCTGCTACAAAGAGTAGATTGGTGGCAAGAGTGATGTGTTCTATACTGCATAGGTCTCCTTGCTGAATCAGAGTCAGCTAAGGAATAACAGCTCCACAGCCGGATGAAGGACAGGATTCCTCATGGTGCTGGCACTCTGCTCAGAGCAAAGGATTTTCCTTAGGGCAAGCAGACAAGTTTATGCAGAACTTCAGCATGCAGCAGAAGGTATAATTCTCTTTCAGGAGATCTGTTTTCATCATGAATTCTTCTGGGCTCTTCCTTAAGCTGTTGTGCTCACTGGCTCTAGGTAAAGGAAGATGTTTCAGACTCTTAATACCCACAAAATAGCCACAACAGTAAACCTTTGGAGTATCTGAAGCACAGGAATGCTGATTTATCTCTTCTGCCTTAGCACAAGGAATCAGCCAAAGGGGCATGAGATAGGAGACACTTTCAAAGACCAAAAATGGCAGCCGAAATAGGAAGAATTATGGCCCGTGCATCTCTTCCCTGTCTCCCCTCAACTTCTTAATGTTGAATCCGTGACCTCCTTGAAGGCAAGAAGGCTTTAACACCAGAACTGAATTCTTAATCTGGGGAGAGTTACATTATGAGTAATACTTTGTATGCACAATTTCAAGACCAAATTTTTGCTGGTATAAATTAGCACAACTCCACCGACTGTGACCCAGTTCAGGCTTGCATGCATCTCCCCTCTCTTCCTTTTACACATCACTGTATCTCAGTTTTATCGGATCTGTCACTGCCCAGCAAGGCTGTCTTTGCAGCCCTTAATGTAAAGTGTACAGGACACAGTAATTTATTGTCTCTACCAGGAATTGCATAGCAAACTGCTGCTAGAA
Source organism: Astur gentilis (assembly GCF_929443795.1). NCBI lineage: Eukaryota > Metazoa > Chordata > Aves > Accipitriformes > Accipitridae > Astur > Astur gentilis. The sequence continues at coordinate 13,069,150 of NC_064902.1, read as the reverse complement.
TTAGAGTGGAGTTCTATGTACTGTGTAGTACTATGGAATACTGTGTACTATACAATAGATTACTTAACACTTCTGTTTAGCAACACCTGATTGAGCAATAAGATGCAAAACAGCACATGATGAGATCACTTTACGTATGGTTTACAAACCTCTAAAGCTATAAGACAAAGTGAGTATCTTATATTTAGAGTAACCTGAGTCATCCTAAATAATGCTGACTACCCACATACCAGAACTTTAGTCATATTGTAGAGGTTACTGAATCAGGACTTGCTTGTGGATACCCTTGACTATGTGAGTAATTGCACTGAAGTTAATAACACTTGTTAATAAAGTACAGCTTCTGGGAATTGGGTCAGATCAGGCTTTGGTATCTTATTGTAGGATGTTTTGTACTGTAACATATTGTTCCATTAAACATGGACTTGTACTGATAGCTTTCAGTGCTGTAATAGCTGTGATTAGTGGCAGCTCTTCTCCCATACAAACATCTGTCTTTCCCATGTAGGTTTTCTGGATAATTCTCATGTTGGCTGTTCCCAGAGTGTCTCATGCAAGAGGTGTTCTGCCACTTCTGAGCCAGGCAGATGTGGGAAAACATGCTGAAAAAGCACCTTTATGTTAACACAGTAGGAAAGTGTCTCTGCATATGACAAAAAGGGTCAAAACTTTAAATCTTTAGACTTAATGAACTGAGATATTTGTAAGCAACCAAAAGGTGGTGAAGCCTGATAGGACAAAGTATAGTACAGATGGGGTTAGAAACAATTAATATGTTTATTCATATGCAAAAAGCTCTGCTCTTAAGTTTTTAATGCTGCAGTTGCCAGCAACAGAATTAACTAGTTGTGTCCTGCTCAGGTATGCATGCCTTGGATGAGATAGCAACCACCCTGATGTCCCCCTGACTTCAGGGTTTCGTGGCTCAGAACCCTCCATCCCTCCTTCTGTTTGGTGAAGGTTCAGCCCTGCATCAAGAGATGCCAAAGTGCCTCTTCAGTGCAGAGAGGTTTGGGGTCCTTCTCAAACTCTGAAGAAATGTTTGTACTAGGAGGTGAACAGGAAGGTTTTTGTTATGTTGTTTTGCCGTTAGTTAACTTGTGACAATAGTTACACAATTGTGACCCTCTGGATTTCTGCTGAAATGTGTGGTTGGATCTCAGTTTCCCTCATGTGTCTCTGCGTGTTGCAGCTTCCCTTGATGAAAGTAGGCTCCAGCAGTGCTCACTGCCAGAGTCTCACATTTAGTCAACTGAAGGTGTATTTTAAGCCTGAGGCCAGATTCTGCTTCCATGTGAAGCTCTGTAACTCAGATAGCTCCGCTGATTATCAAAGTGGCTGAGACCAAAGCTGTTGTGCATAGTGCAATGAGCAAAGGGGTTAGAGGAGCAAACTAGCCACTCCGAGAGGGCCAAATGTCATTGTGACCTTGTGCGATCACTATTGTATATAAGTGCCTTTTGTAAGGCAAATTAATTCGAACTGTGACATATAACCAACAGCTGAGAAATCACACCCAGTGTTTGCTTAACCTGTTGCTTTGGGGGTCTGCCTCAGAGTCGTCTCACTCCTCTGACATTAATACTGTTAAGGTTAAATTGCTTAGCTCCTTGTTTCTGCTTGGTAATTTTGATCTGTTTGCAGTTGTCATGAGGCTTGCTTCAGTGTTCCTTTGAATTTCTTGATAACCAAAGTGAGATGTATGCATTGCAGACAGAAGAGGCAGGGCAAACTCTAAAGATTATAGAAACTGATGTGAGAGCATATTAAGGGAGGAAGCAGATGATTTTCTGTTGCATATGCAACTTCCTGAGGTCACCCTGCCTAGTGCAGTGCAAGGGAGGGGGAAAAAAGTGCTGAACTGGGTCATAAAGGCTGCTTTGTTTATGAGCCTGCATTATGGCTGACTGATGTTCAGATTCTTGCAGTGTGCAGAGCCTTTATAGCCCCTGAAAAGTAGGGCTTGCCCTACTGAGCTACTGTGTACAAAGCACTTCAGAGAGACAAAATTCTCTGTAATTGTTTGTAGTAATAGCTTATGTACTGGGACATTTGTTTCCTGCTCCTCTTTCTGCTCTTTTATTTGATTCTTCACCTGTAGTCTATGAAACTCAACAAATTTACCTTCCTAGCTGCTTCTAATTGAAATTGGTGAGGCAAAATTGCTTGCAAATAGTGGTGCTGCATTACACAAATCTGGTCTTCCTACAGTGTTCATTACTCTCCATTCCCATGTCTTGACCCCTTCAACTAAACATGTTCCTCTGTTTCTCCCTAGAGACTTGATGCCTTGTACCCTGCTTTTCTCCTTAGCTGGTACGGAACAGAAAAAAAAGCTAGAGTCTTGCCTTAATCTGATTAGGGTAAAATGTTTAACAGCCATTCACAGACTCTGAAAGACATTAGCATCCAGACAGAGGAAAAGGATTGCTCAGGGAGCAGCCAAGATCAAGGCTATAACTTGCAGGTGTTAGTTAAATTGAGCAATGGAAAATGAAGAACGTATATCTAGAAAAAAGTTTCCTAGCAGTTAACTCCTTGAGGTTATCAGCTTTTCACAATGGGTAAGATTGACTTGGTTAAACTAGATGCGTACCTAGGATCAGGCTGTAAAACTAGGATCCAAGAATGATGTTTTGCAGAGTCTAAGTGCTTGAGTCTAGGAAATTGACTTAGATCTTCTCTTTAAGACTGGACATGATTTTTCTTTTTTCCCCAAGCAGCACATTCCCAATGCTGTGTTACTGCTGCAGTGGGCTGAATGACAGGAGGAGGCTGTCCTGTTGAATTTCTATGTTCTCTCTCATTTCCCAAACCTGATGCAACCCTAAAATGAGAGATGATCTTGATGGGGCAGGATGGTAATGAGTGCTTAAACAGCTTCTCCAAAGACTTGAGACTATTGATGATACGTTTCCTTTCTTGAGTAACAAAGGGACATCAGCTTTTCCAAGATGAAAATATGATGTAAGCTTCCCAGCCAAACTAACTCATTGATAAGCCAGTAACTGGTCCTTCCTGTATTTTTATGCTTGCAATTGGTAACATAACAGCATGGCAGTTACCCAGAAGTTTAAAAAAAATGCAGCCTTTTCTGTAGCAAAGATGGGAATCCATAGGCAGAAATCACCTGATTTCTCTGGGAGGCTGCTGCATTAGGTTGTATTTTGTGATTTCTTGGAGAGATAGTGGGATGGGAGGGAATTTGAGTACAAGACAAGACTGCAGTCTCCTTCAAATGGTCATGTACAGCTCAACTGTCAGCAAAATCATCAGCTTGCTACTGAGAAGATTTATCAGTGTGCATTTCCCCTGTAGACAGTGTTGTTACCTCTGATGCCCAGCTCAGAGGCTCTATTTTTCTACATGATATGGTTTCACAGTGGTGCTCCTTGGAATTGCAACTAGCCAAGAGGAAACCATGACACACTTTTCTAGTGATGGGAGATGCTGATTATTTCCTCTAGGATGTGACTTTAGAAGGAGAGAGATTGAAGCCAGCTAAGAAAAGGAACAAAAAATTGGATTCCTGATTCTCAAACAAAACTTGAAACTGGCACTGTCTTCCCCAGTGTGTGACACTTGCAAATGCATATTTTGAGAACTGGTCTCAAGCTGTGTCTGTGGGCTAGCAGGGCCCACTGGAGGCTGCTGTGGTGGGGACTAGATGTCTCTGTGTCTAAACCTCTGCTCAGCTGCCACCAATGACACCTCAACTGTGTGTGATGGTATGTCTTGATTGTTTTCATCATTTGCTTGTAAACCAGAAGGCCTACCACTGTTTGTGGATGTCACTGTTTACTGCTGTTTTGCTTCTCCCGTGTTCCTCTAGGCCAGGCCAGCCTGATTCTCAGTATTGGTGTGGGTTTGGGTGTGAGAATAGAGTGTAAAGGAAAAGGCTGAAATCGGGGAGCAAGTCCAGGAACATTGGGTACCCAGTGACTAGCCAGGTGTTCCTAGTGGACCTAAGCAGCTGGCTTCTCTTCCTGCTCTGTCATTTGAGACTAGAGTCAGTGTGTGTGTGTTTAAATACATCAGTAATCACCTCCTGGATTTCTTGATGGGGTGCTTGTTCCAGGCATCACTATTATTTGAGGTGGCTAGTTGGTGGAGGTTAGCTAATGGTGCAGGTACTCCCCTGGAAGGTAAGGCTTCCCATTGCCTGCCAGGGTAATGAAAAAGCAGGAGGATTTACAGCAAATGCAGCCAGTTGAAGGAAAGATGTTATGAGCTATCACAATTATGTGTTGTTCTTTAAATGTATTTTACAGCATCTGCTCCTGTCATTCCCAAATCATATGTCAGGCTTGGATGTGCCTTAAGGTGTGATCATTTGAACATAATAAATCTGGGCTTCCTTCTGTTTTCTCTTGATACCCTCAGGCTTTAAGAGATTGAACGTGTGAGCTCTGTGGCACCTCTGATGTAATATGAGGTACAACCCACCTGGGGTTAATAGGATAAGTCCCCACCCTGAAATACCCACAAGCCCTGTCATCTTCTTACCTCCTGCTTCTACCCCAGGAAACTGACCTCCTGGAAAGTGCATCAGGAGTGGGGGGTGAGGAAGAAATGAGGGTATGAACTTCTGCTAGACTTGGAAGTAGATGTATGTGTAGGGCAGAAGAGGTTATATACTAGGTTAAATTTTCTCTGCTGGCTTATTGCCCCTTAACAATGAGGGTTGTAACCTTTCAAGATTATCACTGTTCAGGTGATGATAGCTGATTTGATGCCTTATTGAGAGTGTAAAATGGAATAATAATGGTCAATAAGAGAAAAAAGTTGGAAGAGTTAAATAGCGAAGATCCACACTGGCCTTTAGTAGAAGCTGCATACCACATTCAGCAGTTCTGATGTCATCCAGGGGATAGGTAGACATGATTGACTTCTTGTGCATATTGCAGAGCTATTGTTTTGGTGGTAAAGATACTGCTTGAGGTGCTTTTTTCTCTTCCCCTGTGTCCCCACCCCCTCAATGCTACAAAGATAGTTATTGACCTAGAGCACCCGTTCTTTCTCTGATCAGTTTTTGCCATGGCAGATATTTATCTTTAGGCAGGAAGCAATGAGATTAGTCCCTGCTGAGCTGTCAGATTAACAGAAGCTATTCAGGAGAAATCTGATTTACGCAGGAGTAGCTGTAAAAGGGAATAGGCGTAGAGAAAGGAAGGATGGTTCAGGCCAGAATAAGATGCAGCTACAGGGCTAAACAAAAAGGGGCAAAAATAGAGGCAAGCATAGAGTGGTAAGAAATACTTCTTGTCCCATTAAACTTAAGAAGTTAAACTCTTTATTTCTGTCTTGGTCTGATAAAAGCTAGAACAAGAGGAAATCAATGCTAAGTAAGAGGTTTAGAAAGACAGACCTGGCTTGCTGCTTGCTTTAGTATTGACAGGCAAACTGACTTTTGGAGCAGTGAAATTGTAGTCTGAGCAAGATTTTCTTTTCTTCTCCCTCCTTTTTAAAAAAACACAACACCAACCCCCAAAGCCAAAAAACCATCACTCCCTCCCACCCCCCCAAAACTTGGAAAGTTATGCATAGCCCAGAGAGTGGGAAACTCAGGAGTTTGGAGAACATGTTTTAAAGGGCAAAGAGTGACTCCAGCATTGTCTGCCACTGCCGTGTGTGTGTGCTTATACTGGCACATGGTGCCTTTGACTCCAGCTTGGTGGGAAGAGTTGGAATGACTTCTGGGTACAGAGTTTGGTGAAGGGGAATAAAAATATGGGAGCAGCAGAAACAAAGTGGTGGCAGTAGTTTTCTAACACGAAGCGTGCCTGAGGATGCCATTTCAAATGCAGCCCTTCCACAAAAAAAGGCTTGTGGAGAAAAGTAGAAGGAACATCCTGTAGTTAAGGCTAGAACAGCCAGGGGCCTGATGTTCCTGCTCAGATCTCTTCTTCCAAGCAGTGAGAGCACTAGTGTGGTCAGGCAGCCTTCCTGGCTACTGGTTAATTCCTGTACTGTGCTGTACTTGGGAGCTTCAGGCAGGACACAGGTCTTCCTTGTACCTGGCCTGGGTGAACAACAGGACCCACAATACCAGGGATAGGCAGAGCAGTTGTATTTAAAAAAAAAAATATATAAGAAGTTAGGTATGTAGTGCATGTTCTCTGCAGCCGATAAATTCATGCCCTCGTAATAATGCCTGATTTAGGGTGTGGGGCCCTATGGAGCTGTGTTCTCCTGGATACAGGCTGTCCACTATGGCTGTCTCGTTTAAACTGGTTCACATTGCTCAGCAGCCTTGGAAGTGTGAGGAAGTCATGGTGATGCTGATGTCTCATGCTTGTGGATCCCCCTCACCTGATTCATCTTGATGGACCATAGATATGGCAGCAGATCCTGGGGAAGTGGAGGGGACAACTGTGGTGGAGGGAAGGTGTGGTAGAAATGTCTGCAGAATCACAGCTTGAGTCTGACCTCTTGTTTTGAAGTTTCTGATAATATGAACCCAAAACTGAACTAAAACAAAACCCTATTACATGCTTTGAGTAACAGTTTGACTAAAAACTGATGTTCTTTGGGAAGAACTGATGGTTCCTGAGAGGGGGCCCATGTTCTATTTTTCCAGTATACTGTCTGGAAGTCACGGAACCCAGAAGCAGATGCCTTTTTAACCTGCTTCTTGTGAATAAAAGAATTGTTTTACCAGAACTAAACAGGATGGTTTTATCTGGAACTAAAGCTGAATCACAACTATGCTGAAAGGGCAACCATTCAGCTGCTTCTTATGGATTTATTCTGTGACTAAATATAAAAGCACCTCCATCGGCCTCACATTACAGCTGGGGCTGATGCAGGGAAGTGCTGGATCTTGCCATGGCTGCTAGGTTCAAATGCTCAGGCTTTCAAGGTGGGAATTATTTGACTGTCAGCATCTCTTGAGGAGATTCAACTCGCTCCTTTCTGGGAACAAGATCAGTGCTTCTGGCAGAGCAGAGCTTTGGAGATGATTGTGTGAAATAAGAATCTCTTTTCTCCCTGTTCATTCCACTGCAGATGGTTGAAACCTCTGCTTTTGATGGTTGAGAAAAGGTGGAGGTGCAGCAACATTGAAGCTAGGGGAGGGCTTGCAGATGGCAGAAGGAAGACTTTGATGGTGGGTGATTTGGGGACATTTCTTGTAGCCTGTAGGGCCCGAGTGCTCTCTGCTCTTGCATTGCAGCTCAGAAGCTGATGCTCATCAGCTCTTTCTATGAAGAAAGAGCCAGTTGAGTTTCAGTCCTGCTAGCCTTATGTGTTACCCTGAACAGTACAAATAAGACAGAGGAGGTGGCAGAACTTAAAAGGAGAATTATCTGGTGCAAAACCGAAATGAAACCATTATGATGTCAGACAGCTGCATTCCTTTCACATTAGGCCATGAGTAAGAAAAAAAGCAAATGCCCATATTGTTTGGAGCAGTAAAGCTGTTCACTGCTCACCTTTCACCACAGGTGCATTTCTTTTGAGATGACATGGGGCTACTTTTAAAGTGACAGTGATACTCTTCTGAACCCTACTTTCCCTTTCTCCTCTTCCTTCATGTTTAAGGGGCCTTCTTGTCATTTCTAGCATTGTTGCTAAAGCAGAGTTAGTTACCTTAGAGCTTCCTTGTTTCTGAAACAAGGTACTTGTTCTTAAGGAATTGCAATTAATTATTTTGGCTACCTCACAATGCCTATTCACCTGGCTGTTTACACATTATAGGATGTGAAAAAGAAAGATGGTTCTGTCCTGAGGAGTTGTTGGGGAAAACAATTTGACGACCTTGAAAGCTGCTGGATGTGATACTGAAGACTCCAATATGGGCATTTCCTTCCTGGTTTTAACAGTGTAATTTCCAGTAGTTTCTACAGGACCTGTTTATGTAAAGGCTGTATTGAGAGTTTTGAAATAAACATGCATTTTGGCTATGACCTTGTTATTTTTTTTAGGGCAAGATCTTAAGGGAGGTGGGAGGAATTGCAGTTATGAGATCAGCAGATACAGAGTTGAAGATTTGGAGTGGTCTCTCTATTTCTAATCCCAGACCCCTGGCCAGATTGTAATTTGTGTAATCCCATTTTTACTTCCCCTCTGTGTTTTCAGCTGGTTGGAGTACTCTTTGCCTTCTGGTAATGATCTGCTCTTTATTGGTTTAAAGGTAGAAGAGGAATTTCTGTATGGGGGAGGACTGCAAAAGCACTCTAGAAAAAATGTCAGGGCATAGATGCATACAAACTATTATTGTAATCATGAAGCGTTTCAGCTGATCTGTGCAGTGTAAATCTGACAGTTTTGTACAACATCTGAGTCATTCACTGAACTAGTTTGGAGACCACACTACTTGTTGCCAATGTCTAATACATAATTTACTTCATGTATGTATTTTTATCAGGCCTGGAATTCTAGATTTATCTGGACCTGTTCGGAACTTGATTTTTTTCCAGTCTAACTTAGTACAATACAGTTAAAAGCAAGTTCATTGTACTTAGGGTTTTATACACCGTTAGTATTCCCATTTATCACTTTTGGTACTAAACTGAATCTAAATTACTGAACTTTACAATATGGAAGACTGGAAGCAGCTGGAGGGAATTATCTTAATTCTGTGAGTTTGGGTTTTTTTTTAAAGGGAAAGAAGAGCTAATTTTATCCTTTCTGTCACTTAAGCTTCAAAGAGTGGCAATTTGGAACATAAGGTAAGTGTAAGGCTCTAGTCCCTCTTGCTGCAGTGTTGTAGACAATTGTATTAAGGTAAATATAAGGGTGAATCATACAAAGAATCAAAGTCAGATTTTTTTTAAATTATTGTCTAGGAGAATATTGGATCTTCAAAACCATGGGTATAAATGAAAAGATAATTTCCAAGTCTGTGATGTCAAAGCAGAGGAAGCCGAATCATTATGCCATTCAAGGCTACTCCTGTCATTCCTGGTCAGCAAAATCCACAGTGATAGATTTGCTTGATTAGGAGGAGTAAGCCCATTCCAATAACTGTAAGTATAGTTTACAACAATGATTTGAGTTTGAAGCATCAGAAAAGGGAAGGAAATAAATGCCACTTGACACATCAGTCTGTCTTTTTTTAAATCTGCAGGCTGCTCTTTTTTCATAAATGAACAATTTATTTTCTAAAAGCTACAGTTTCTAGATACTATGAGATGTTAAATTAACACTTCCTTCTAACTCAGTGGAATAAAACTCAGCATTTATATAATGACTGTTGCAAAATTGAGAATGCTTGTATCTTTTATTCTCCTGTAGAGGGAGAGCAGTAGTTAAAATTTTTAAATATCGGTTTAAGTCCTTACATACTGCTGGCTGTGACTATCAGAACACTGAATAATGAAAAACCATGGAGGAACTGTAAGAAAAAAATCAAAATTAGCTTTTGGAATCTAGAAGTGCTTTTGATATTTCAAAACACATTTTCTAATACCAACTTTTGGGGGAGATGTATTTTCCACAAAGCAGGAAAAGCAATAATAAAGGATTTTAACTCCAAAGTACAGTGAAAAGAAGTCTTTTTTACCCACAGAGTTACACGTTGCATCCTGTGGCTTAGTCTTTGAACCATTTGGGATTTAAGGGTACTATAGGATTATACTGTTCTCTATGGGCAGTGAAACTAGATGGTAACTTTTTAAAGTGGAAGCTGGAACTTTTTGGTAATCACAAGACTGAGAGCTGATTGATCACAAGCTCCAAAATGAAATCATGAGATTTGTAATGCTGTGAAGGCAGACTTTTTTTCCTTCTTTGACAGTAGGATTGAAGTGTTTGATCTGCACCCATATGAGATCAAGGACTTTCCAGAATGTAGCATAGCTTTATATGATTCACAGTCCATGGTAAAGATCCTAGTTTGTTGTAATCTCTGAAGGGGAGAAATGATAAATAACTGAATGAGTCTTCCTCATGGTGATAGTCCCCTAAAAGCAAAAGGCAGTATGTGAAACACTTGGGTTGTGCCAACCTTATGCTCCATATATCAGTCTTCTCTCATGGTTGTGTGTGATGCTTAATCTTGACATAATGCCAAGGATGGTGTGAAAAATCGTATGTTAATATGCCTATGTATAATATGCTGATATATAATAAATGTAAGACTTATAAATCATAAAGCTCAGGGACTGGCTTAAGAATAATATGGCAACCCAAGAAGAGGTTTAAATATTACTGGTAATGGTTTACCTGTGAGAAATGGAGGTGAATGCAAGATAGTGTTCTTTAGGTGGGAGCAGTTTATGAGGGGAAAGAGATACTACTCCTGGTGTAGAGAGATGTGTGCCCCTGCAGTCTCTTAATGCCATTCTACTTTCCCAGTAATTATGCTGCCTGACAAATCGGCAGTTATGGGAAGAAATTGGACATAAAGAAGCTCTGAGCAGGGACAATTGTATCACTCATCAAGCAGGTCATGTTTGAGCCTCTCGTGTTTTCTGTATTGAAAATGTTAAATGTATGTCACTTGGTGGGAAGCTAATTTTGTTTCCTTAAGCAGTATTTCTCAACAGAAAATGCCACTATACAAAAGAAACTTACCTTCTTTGTTTTAAATGGAAGTAAGTGGGTAGCTGTGTGGTGTAGAATTTCATTGTTTTCTTTCTAACTAATTTCTCATTTTATTTGAAACACCTCATCCTCTGAGAAAAGTATTACCAGAGAAATAAGATCTCTCTCTATCCAGAGTTAAGATACTGCTGTAATGAGTTTTGAAAATTTTCCATTGAGGAGGGAGGAAATTCTGTCTTCTGTCAAAAAAAGATTACTTTTTTGCCTTGGATCCAGAAGCTTCCTTTTTTTTTTTTTAAAAAAAAAAGTAATTCTTAATGAGTAACTCTTTCACACAAAAGTTGATTTAGAGACCCTGTTTCTCAATGAAAACAGTTGGGAGAAGAGAGAGGCAGCTTGCCTTAATTATGTGATGAGCAAGGTTGTAAAGAAATATAAAATTCCTTTGTTAAAAATAAGCCAGAAATGAACCAGAAAAATAGAAATGGAACCAACTGATTGAAATAGTTTTAGGAGTGAAACTTTTGACATATAGAAGATTTTTCACAATTCTTAGAGATGCAAAAATGTGCACATTCTTCCTAGTATGCAGTTTTGGACAGATGCCTTGTGGTATGAAGAGCAAACAGACACAGAAATCCATTCCTAGGGGACATCAGAGTCTGTTCAGCACACTAGTGCCAGTGTTAATATATGGCTTGTTAAATATTCTGTAAGCCATAACGTTAGTAATTGTTTTGTTTTGTAGTTTTCTCATTCCCAGAGTATCAAGTTATTAATATCTTTCTGATTTTATGTTTAAACCCACTGATATGATTCACTGTAACAGCTTATCCTATCAATCATTGTGACTATTTCACATATAGAAACTGTGCACTCAGAAAGGGAAATATGGCCTACTAAGATGTAAAATAAATGCTAAGAAACGAGGTGGTTCACTGTGGCTATCAAAAATGAGGGAATTCCGAGAGCTTTTCCCTTCAAATACTTTTTTTCCCTAAGTTTGCCTGAAGTCAAATCACTTACTTGTGGATCAGTTTCCAGAGGAGTTCTGCATATATTGTGAGCCCCTAGATACAATACAATGAATATTCTCTGAATAAAGTTTAACACTTCATACTTTCATCTCAGTTTGCATATTGGTACATGACTCATACTGGCAGTGGTTTTTAAGTCTGAAAGACCTACCAAAGTAAATGAATGATTATTTTAAAAAAAACAAAACAGACAATACCCACCCACCCTACCTCCCCAAATTCTTAAGAGTGAGTCTCTTGGAGAGTGGATGGAGTCTGACTGTCTGAGTCTTTTTCTTGGACCAGTTTCAGTGGCCTTAAACCAAGATTTCAAGGTATATTGAGATGGGAATGTACAAAAATACAGGGAGTAGAGGAGAAGATACAGTCCAGAATGAATACCTACAAATACCAGTTAAAGTCTAAGAGCTCTGTCTGAGGAAACGCTTAGTTCAGTATGTCAGCCTACAAATAGTTTGACATTTTGGCCTGTGCCTTGGCTGTTTTGTAGTCAGAAAGGAGATGTAGAGAAATAGCTACAAAGCAAGAACAATTAGAAAATTATTTGCATAGTAAGTAGGGGAAATTATGCTAGTTGACAACATAATAAAAAGCTTTATGACAACTTGAAAACTGAAAGCCAATAGCAATTGTTGAGTTCTGTCATAGTCACTGTTGACTAGGGAAACAAGGAGCCTTAATGATAATGAAACACATTGTTCTTGATACAAAAAGGCACAGTTTCTTTGACTCTGATTTTTGTCTGTTCAGCCTAGCCACTAATCTGACACAGTGACTCAGTTATTTAGTTATTGCTTGGTTTTATGATTTCCACTTCTCTGCTATTTAGAGTTCTTTGGGTCCTGTTCATGTGGGTGCGCATGTATGTAAATTTGACCTACAAAGGAAAGTCACTTGTTAATAGTTCTACACCTGGATTCAGTCTGGAAGATGCTTGCATGCAAGAGATCTCTGGTTCAGTCTTCACTGAAGCTGGTTAGTAGCAAGAGTCAAAATGATGACCATGTGCTGTTGTACTTTTGAGATTATTACAGCAGCAAGCTTAATGCTGTGTTTCACTATCTAGTGAAGTCAGTTGCTCCATGAAGCCTGAAGGAGTCACTGCCCCGTGTAGACATCCAAACTGAAGACTTGCGTCACATTACAGTAAAAAAAAAAAACCGACTTGGATCCTTTCCAGGTTTTTTTGTGGGGAGAAAAAAATGCTTATGAATCAAATCTGTTTGTGTTCAGTCTCTTATTTTCAATGGACAGCAGTTTGAACCAGTTCTTTGTTTATTGGAAAATATTTGTGTGCTTTCAGAGGCCACTGAGTCAGAGAGCCATACGGAGCAATTGAAATTACAAGCAAATATTTTCCTCTTTCATGCAGTTAAGTGCCTAATAAATCCCCATAAACATGAGCTTTGCTAAATGTGAGACGGCATAAATAGTCTTTATTAAGCCCAGACTTAATTTACTCCATAGCCACTTCGAGAACATCTGGCAGTGAGGACCAGCCTTAAAGTGAATGCAAAAGTTGCTCGCGCTGACTTTGAGGCAGCAGCTGTCTAAATGTGCCTCAGTATGACCATGAACTGGGCTAGTGCTCTCAAGTGTGACAATAGGGCTGACTGCTGGCTTCAGTGATAGGTGGTTCAGGAGCTGCACTGAGCAGCAGATGACTTCTTTGCCTAAGCCAAAGGAAAAATTACAGCATGCTGCTGCAAATAGTCGATTTCCTTCTGCCTCAGCAGCTGCTGGGGTTGAAGAATGGTAGATGGATTGGTGCTTCTGCCACTCATTTCCTCCACACCTTGAAGGTGGCAGTCTGTACCAGTGCTCCATGGTACTCTGACATGCAGTTCCCTTCTTGGGCAGACCTGGATGCCTCCTCTTTCCCATTCCAGCAGCTTAGCAGGCCCAGACTTGGAGCTGATTATGGGAAGCGGGGTATGTGGAGATGGATGGTAAAGGTGGAGAGGAGCAAGGCAGCAGTCCACAGCTATTGCACGGACAGATCATGCATAGAGGGGAGGTGTATGAGTGTCCTAGGAGTGTAGGTCCTGAGAGTGTACGCATAAGGAGGTTGAGTCATTGAGATAAAGGAAAAAAACTGAAGGAATAGAGCAGAAAAGACAAACTGACCATAAATCTGGTTCTTCTGAAGGTTCCCCAGAATGCTTCCCCAGCTGATGTTCCTGTAGGTCCCAATGACCCCCTCCAGAATTTGCTGCACCGCAAGAGAAAATGAAGTAAGTGACCTCTCTCATTCTTGGAGAGGTAAATTGAACAATTCTGTTGCTACTGAGAAAACTGTATGCTGGCTTTGGGAGCTAGATTCTGATTTTTAGTTGCTGTTGTCAAATCCAAAATAACTGTCTGGTATAGCTCTGTCTTAGTGCTAGAAAGTGTAGTCAAAGTCTCATTGTGACATGGTGTACGAAGATGGGTGATGCTATGGGATGAAGACATCCTTCCCCTTCCACCATGGCTTTTTGCACTCCACCTGGTGCACTTGTAGCTGCGTGAGTATGGTCCTTTCCCCTTCCTTCACTCAGATTCAGAGCTATGCCCGGGTTATTTACAGCGCACATTCATGAATATGGACCAAGACTGACTAGCAAAGAACTTGTTTATTTGGAGGCAGAGCTTGGCAAGTTTTTAACTTTTTCTCTTGAAAGAAGACCAAAGAGGCAGGCAGATAACTACTTTATTTCATTCAGTGCTTTGACATTCAGTGGGCTAGGACCTGGAAAGTATTTAATTGATAACAGTAAAAGATGGCAGGAAGAAAGGTTTTCGTACTGGACTGATACAGTGTGCCTAAAATCTTCTGGTCTCTTTTCTGTCTGCTTTTCATTTGTTTATATTGATTAAATTGTCTTCATCCAGGCAATAAAGAAAATTTCCAAGTTGATAAAAACAATTGTCATTGCTGAGATCTTTGCTGAAGCTTAGGCTTTCGATGTGGGGGAAAAGTTTCCTTTCTCTTCCTTTCCAGAAAGGGGTTTCCTACAGCATTAGAAAACGCATGCATTTCTACACCCATTTCCAAGCAAAATATTATTAAATCTGTGGAGCTTCTTTACGTCAGTTGGCATTTTTGTCACAGTTACAGAATGTACTTTTAGACTGGCTGAAATGTGCACTTATGGAAAAAAAACAAAACAAAACCAAAAACGTGCTCTTTAATATGCAGACATGTAGGGAAAGAGTGTGGTAATGAATTTGGCTTAGTTTGTTGAGCCTGGGCCAAATTCTGATCTCAGTTACGCTGGCCTCAGCTGAGTTGCTCCAGATTTTCACCAGTTTGACTGAAGCCAAACTGTGTTCTTTTGTCCTTCAGCATTTGACTGTTGGTATTAATAGTTTGGGGGTGGGAATGGGGGGATAAGTTTTAAGTGCAAGCATTTGCTGAAGTCCTGTCCTAAATACGTAGTTTGCAAATACTTTAAAATATACAATGCATATTTTCAGTCACTGATTACCTGATGTCACAGGAGAGGTGTTCCAAGGCTTTCTATGTATTCTACATTTGTATAGATGCCACCTTTTGCATGGAAGTGTAAAAAGCTGGCTCCAGCGTCAGTGTATCCATATCAGCCGAGTCCTGCTTAAGCTGTGAAAGCTCTTCCTGAACACTGTCAGTAGCTGCCTTATTATAGACCACAGATTAACACATCACTGGACAATGTATGCTTCTGTATATTTAATAGCTTTAATCTTCCTAGCCTTGTACGGTTCTTAGGACTGTGCTTTTGAACAATTTTGTCTTTACAATGTTTATACATAAACTTACCAAATATAACAAATGAGTCTGTAGCACTTTTGACTTTATAAGGTAGAGAATCTAAAATGTTATATGTGTATGTTTGTGTGCCCCACCCCCGTACTGTTCATGAAAGCAGTGGCTAAGCTGTTAGTCCAGAGAGGATATTATCTCTGTGTTATTTTGCATGGGTACTTACACAGTGGTAGCAGGAGAAAATCACTTAAGTCCTTAAGGCTATGTCTATGCTAAAGCATGGTAGAAACATTCTCAGAGATGGGAACTCAATCATCTATATGTCTATAGTATTGGCATTGTCCCCGGCATGCTGTTGGTCATCTAGCACTCTCCCAAAAAATTCCTTGGCATGGTTCAGGAGTTGGTACTGTTTGGCACCAGTCTGCACAGGTGTGACCAGCCTGTTCCAAAAAGTAAATGAGTTAATAATATGACTATGGAAGGCTCCCATGCCAGCGGTCCTTGTTAAAGAACTACCCCATGTGAGAAGCAAATTAGGCCTTATATTTTTTTTATATTCTTTAGCTTTATGTATACTAGTAAATTAATAAAGAACAGCTCTTGTCAAGTCAGTGCTAATATATGTGTTAAACCAGTGCAGGCTTAAAAAAAAAAAGTCATGGTACCTCCTGTGAGATGTATTGAATGTCCTTGAATTCCTTACTCAAGATTAAAGTTACTCAGCAAAAAGAGATTGGGTTCTTCAAGGGTAAATCTAGGATGTTAGAGAGGTTACCCTGGTGAAACATCCTTTTCACAGAAAAGATAGTAATGATGTTGTACTGCTGTGTCAGCCAAAGAGGTTGACCAAAATCAGCTGTTACAAACCACAGCAAAAGCAGAGGTATTTACCTCTTTCCCAAAGAGCTTACAGCCCAAGACTACTAGAGAACTTCTCTGGGAGGGAGAAAACATTGCACATACTGTATGCATAATGTAAGCCCATTTCCTTTTTCTGTACCCCATAGCCACAGAGAGGACGATGTGAGCATTGCAGGACAGAGTGGAAGACTCTAGAGGTATGGACTAGAAGCTGGGATGCTAGTGAAGGGATGCAGTCAAGGTGGAGGAGGAGGGGATGCAAGCAGAGCAGGTTGAAAAAGTGGTGTTAATCCAGCAGTAGAATAACAGATTTAGCTGTTGTAGAATAGCAGGAAAGAAGTTTAGATAGTTGAGCTTGTCTAGTCTAGCACTCCTTTGCGATGGACAAAGGACAAGACTGAACTTCAGAACTATGGAAGAAAAGGACATTAGGATGTAGTGATGTATGTGTAAGAAGGAAGACTTGGCTACCCTGAAGCTGGGCTGAGGTCCCAAATGACAGAGGGTGGCAATGTGGTCAGCTTTGACAGAATGGGGCAGCGGATTAGGCTCAAGGAAAAGGCTAGGAGTTCAGGGTGGGATGCCTACTCATCGGAGTCTGCCTTGTGCAGATAAAGCTGGCAGGAGAACTAGGAGGGGAAGGGAAACAAACGTAGAGCACAGTGAAGGAGAGTGGCTGGTTTAATAATTTTTTGTTTGGAAACCAAGTGGGTGGCAATGTTTTTAGAAGTTCTCTGGACTCCAGGCCCACATGAAGATAGCCAGAAGATGAAGCTATAAAGAAATGTCGCAGATCATCATACGTGCTCCTTTCAGCATCTGTTCTCTAGTTTATGGGAAATGCTAAGATTTGGTGACTGGCCCTTTTAACAAACATCTTCCTGTAGTGTGAGCGTATCATGACATTAGAAAGGTCATCTTCAGTGGTTCCATTTGGTGTTACAAATATGTTATTGTCACACTGTAACTGCTCTCCTGAAATGGTGTGTATGCTATGTATGGAAGTACTTAAAACAAGAGGACTACATACTTAAGCAAAGTAATGTATCCTGAAATGAATCTTGGTCTGGATCACAGTAACTGAGCATCTCAGCAGATTTGTCTAAATCCAAAGCAACTGCGGTAATGTGGACCGTAGTTTGGCCTTGAGTGTGTGAAGAACATGAACATAAGGTCTGAGAAATTGTTCAAGAGATCTGTTTTTCATAATAAATCCAAAAAAAGTGTGCAAAATTGGGTGTCACCAAAACCTTTCTCTCCTTCCCTTCTGTACCACAAGTATAAGATAATGCACAGTCTTCTAGCATTTATGACCTTTTAAAAAGTTTGAAAACATGGAAATTGAAGGGTTAATGTCAACAAGCAGTTGTGTCCAAAAAAGGAAGCTACAAAGGGGAGGCATGATGTTACTAGTTAATTGAAGTTGCTCACTAAAAAGGTCCTTGTTATATAACAAATGCCTAATGATAAATCTGGTATGTGCAGAACTAAATCTTTGCTCAAAGGGAGCAGTGCTAATTGAATTATGTTGGCATGAAAGTGGTGCAAGAGAAGTGTCCCCAATCTCTTTCCACTTATATCCCACTGTTTATTTAATAATCTCATGAGTTGGGTTTTTTGGTTGGGTTTACTTTTTGGTTTTTGCTTTTTTTTCTTTCTTTCTTTTTCCTGGAGGCTTCAGTTTCCTTATTGTTATCTGTGCACTTTTATACGGTGTTTTTTGTAGTTGACAATTGGCTTTGGAGGGATCAGTTGTAAGGAAAGTTAGAAAATGAGATACATCTGCAGGGCTTTTTATCTTCCCAAGCAGTCTGAGGACTGAATGGAGGGAATTCGGGGCTGAGAGTCTGAGTTCATAGAATCATAGAATGGTTGGGGTTAGAAAAGACCTTTAAAGGTCATCCAACCCCCCTGCAGTGAGCAGGGACATCTTCAACTAGATCAGCTTGCTCAGAGCACCGTCCAACCTGACCATGAATGTTTTCAGGGATGGGGCATCTACCACCTCTCTGGGCAATCTGTTCCAGTGTTTCACCACCCTCATTGTAAAGAACTTCTTCCTTATATCTAGTCTAAATCTATGTTCTTTTGGCTTAAAACCATTGCTCCTTGTCCTATTGTTCCTGTTGCCTGAGCAAAATCACTGTCTTGGCACCAAGAGACATGGGCACCAGGCAGAGAGCGTGCATCCTCTCCTATCAGTAGATTATATATGCCAAAAATGATGCCATCTGAAATAATACCACCAAAGTCCTGGTGGCTTGATCAGCTTAAGACACCTGTTAGGCAGCTCAGCTCAGGTAACTGAGGTGCAGACTTGGGTCCCCGTTTTGACAGAAGCCAAGAGATGCTATTGAATGTAATGTGAGGCATTCTGATTGCCAAAGATCATACAACTCCTTATCAGCAAACTTCTCACCCAGCTGCTTCTTTGTGTCTTTGCAGCCAGCCACATCTTCAGGGTGTTCTATGCAGTGGGGAGACAGTGTAGGGTCTATAGACACTCAGGTACAGAAAACCCTGTACTGCAGGACCACACATTCATCTGTCTCCCTGATACTTGGCCAGAAATGGCATGTTTAAGTTCCTCTTGAAACATACTGAATTTGAGAGTCCTGACACGGTCTTTTAGAGGCAGGTGAGACTTGGCTGCAGTGAGGGTGCCCACTACAGATACTACTGGGGATGACAGCAAAATTGCAAGCATTTATAGGTGTCAGTGTAGATACCTAGCATTGCATTTGGAATATGCTGGAACTGAGCCCATGCCACATACATACGGTATCAGGACAAAGAAATAGTTTGTGTTTCTTTCATGTTAGTCGTGACTCCACGTCCCTCTTGTGGACATCCTCATTCAGATGTGTTCAAGCTTCATCTATTGTTTCAAAGGACAGCTACATTGCTTACTTGTTTGCTGCAGACCTGTTATTTACTCTGGCTGTTTACATAACCTGCAGGACTGGTAACGAACTGTGATTGCAGTTACCCTGGAATAAACCTGGAGTGATTCTGATGGAGCAGTTGTTACTCTTCCTCAGCCATTCAAGTCAGTCTTCATCTGCAAGCCAGTATCAAACTGTAGACAGAAGGCAGGGAGCTGCTTTCTAGCTGAATTCCTAAGGACACTACAAAACCTCTTAGAGGGAGGCCAGCCAACAGAGTGGGAAATTAATGTGCAAAGACATAATTCCTTATAACAAAGCTAGGGGATGGTGTTTTAACGTAAAAAAAGTCTCCAGATGAACCTCAGGCTAGAGTAGCATCTCCTTGTCTAGACTGATCTAACTTGTACAGTTTCACAGAGGAATAACCTTGTAGCCCACGCTCTGATCTCATGCTTGTATTGCTTTAGACACAAACCTCAATTGCTGCAGTATTCCTCTGGTGTATATGAAACCAGAATCAGGTCAGGTGGTTGAGAACACCACCTGCAAAAGTAAGAGACTCTTTCAGCATCTCTATCTGTCCTTTCCTTTCACCCACATGAACAGCTGTGATAGTGTTTACATTCCAGGCTCTTAGACTAAGAGACTCTTTACTTTTGGATCATGGATACACGTACAAATGTATGAAAATCATGGTTATCTTGCCTGTCCAAAGAAAACAGTGGTTTATTTTTTTCTTGATGTTGACTCTGCCTTCTTCCCGAGTGTGTCATGTGACAGATCCTAAGAAATAAGCCAAAAAAAAAAAGGGGGGGAAATGCAGACAAATACTGTAGTACAAAATTCAGACTGCTGGCTGTGTGTTTGTGTGGAGAACTCCCTGGTTAAAGTTCCTGCTGGCTGGACATGGAATAGTTAAAGGATGTTAATTATAAAACAGCGGAGGCCTCCAGCAAAACTAATGCCTCACAAAGACACGATGCTGAACTTAATTAAAGCCAAACTAACAAACAAGATGTAACTGTTCTCTAATTGGTTTAGATTTGTTGTGTGTGGCTGCATGTGATTATTTTTATGTGTGTTTTAGCACCAGTAGCTGGGACTGTACAAGTGTTTCATTGACATCGGCTTGAATACTTCTGCAGTGTCCAGGTGCTCTTCTCACCAGTTCATCTGAACTGGGCATACAAGCACAGAGCTCTTGCCCATCACAAAACTGTTATGAATCCACCAGTATTTTTGCTTATGAGTTTAATAGAGGCACCCAGGTGAAATTACATGATTTATTTAATAGGAAATGGTGTTTTCCTCATGATGAGGTAGCACTGCAGACAGTTCAGACTGTTGTGGAGTACTAATTCCTACAACATGGAGAGGTGGGGTGGATTGGATGGGTGAGAACTAAAGCCATCTCCCACATCAGACCTAATTCCCAGACTGGGGTGGAGAAAATTTATAGCTTTCATTGCAGCTGTTTTTCAGTGGATGCCCACTGCTGAGGACACAGTTTAGTTGTGTAATAACACGAGGAAGAGACTGAATGACACGACAGGTATGTTTAGGACCTTTCCCACTCTTCTCCTGGCTGAGTAGCTGACACTGTTGGATCATTTTTTTCTGAGGAGCTGCTGCTCTGCTGTGACAACAGCCAGGCACTTAAATGGGAACCTGCACTGAGACCATGCAGGATCAGAAGTCAGCCAGGCAGCTGTATATTGCAGAATATCACCAGATCAGGACCTTCATTGTCAAAACAAATCATAAAAAATGATAAAGTACCGCACACTCTTGTTGGGAGGGTTACTTGGGACATTCTGGTTTGCAGGGTTATGATAAATGTCACTGATTTACTGGTGACAAAGCTATCGCTGTACCTGTAAGAAAAAGGTGTCATTTTTTTTGCACAGGCATTTAGCACAGTTTGTACAAATCATCTTGAGCTGTGGAGGGCCCGATCTCTATACTTCTGTGCAGTACCCAAGAGGTGACAGCTGTCTGAACACCCCTTGGGGCCTTGCCACAGGCTGTACGTCCAAATGCTGCCTACTAATAGCAGCTCAGTGCTGCTGGGGTGGAAAACAATTCTAGGGGCAGGTTGTGTTAGACTTTATATTAAGGACAGCTCTGGTCTCTGGCCCCTCTTGTCTGGATGTCTTCCATTATTGAACTTGCTTAGACTTACAGTAAAGGAACTGAAGCCCAAAGTAGTTCAGGAAATGCACGCTGGAGCTGGACTTGTCCCCAGAGATTATGGATTTGTTGCTTTGTTTGCCATGCTAACTGAATGTTGTCCACTATGATTTCTATGTCAAGATCCCAGACGTTTTTGGTAGTAAGTGGACTTTGTGTATATAGAGAAGTCAAGACAAATATAACGGTAGAGGCTTACCTGACCTTTACAAGCAGCTCTTCAATGGCGGAGTTTAAGGACACTGGTAAGGTTTGTTTTGTAGCTGCTCCCTACATTACCCAGAGGACATCAGACTCCAGCCAGAGAGCTGTCAAGTTCCCACAGTGCTAGTGTCCTGTCCTTTAGTACCACCTTCACCAGCTTAGATGGGTGGAGGTAATTTGATTCTTAGGTTGATTGCTGCTGTATTGTGATGGACTGCAGTACATGAAGCAATGTTCGGAGTTTTGGTTCTCTTCTCTCTTGCTGCTGATCTACTGTGAATTTTGAACTTCATCTCTCAGCTTCTCTTTTTCTGTTCCCTCCTTTACTGGTCTTGCTTATGTAGGTAAAAATACCTTAGGGCAGGGATGGCCTGTTGCTCTGGGAGAAATCCTGCCTCTGTTGATATGAGTAACAAAACTGTACTTCATTTGATTCTGGAGCCTAGATTTTACCCTGCATGCCTATACAGTGCTTAGCAAAATGAGACCTTGATCTTTGTTGGAGCCTTAAGGTGTTACTGAATTAATAATAACAAAGGAGACAAAATAAATGTATGGGAAAGTAATTTCCTTTTGTTTTTGTGTTGTGCTGGGTGCCTGTCTGTTTCTATTGTGTTATGGATCTGCCTTACCCTTCTGCTCAGTATTTCCTCTTGAGCCCTTTCCAAAGGCACTGATTGCAGCTTTGTGCCAACATAAATGTGGAGATGAGTGAAGTCATTCCCAGGTTACACCTGTTTAGCTGAGCCTGCCTCTGGGAGTTGAGTGTTATCCCCAGGATGCCAGTTCAGGCTGATGGCAGTAAAGCTGTTACCCGGTGACCTCCAGTGCCTGGAGGAACCAGAGCTGCTTCTGCTATGTAACACAACTGTTCTCATCAGATGCTAGGTATTGTACCAAGGGTATGTGATCAAGGCCCTCACTTTGTTGGGAACATGAATAGGATAGCTTTATCTTTCTGCTGTTCTCCTTTCCACGCATTCTCAAAAACTTACTGTTTTCATTATGAGAGAGAGTTCTCAGGAGTACTTCAGTGTATCCTTAGTCTTAGCTCAGCCTTGGGTTTGATGAGCATAGCTCCTGTAAGAACCAGAGTTATATTGATCAAACTCATAGCCTAACTGGCGTTAGGAAGAATGTTGGCAGTTTTGGGCAGTGCTCCATACATAGTAGATCACGATGACATTAATGGTCATGCATTTTTGCATTCACTAGTATTGAACCACTGATGTTTTCCTCTCTCAGGCTCTTCCTGGAAGTAGTGCCTTAGGTGAATTTGCAGCAATATACATAGTGGAAAAGGCAAGTTTTCTGGGTGCTGGCCTTGGGGTGTCTTTAACTGGTTAGCCTTATAAACAAACAGTGCTGTCTCTGGGATTCCTTGGAATAGAAAGTGTGGTGCCCAGGGTATTTCTGCTCTGACTGAGCCACGTTCCTCTAAATGCCCTCTTGCTGCAGTAGCTGATGCAAGATGCTCCTGCCAAATGTGTCTGTTCTCCAGAGCATCTCACAGATTCATTTTCATTGGCTTTAGTGTGAAGTTGTTCTCAAGCTACCATCATGCTGACTCGTACAGACAAATAGTCATGTCACTACTTTCCAAAAAGAAAATACAAAAAAGGCACTCTAGGAGAGCACGAAAGGGCAGAACTAGCCTAGCTGGTGGAATCCTGGCTATTCCATTCCTGTTGTTTGTTCATCAGTTCCCAGATTAGTAACAGGAGCTTTGGGGCTGTGACTTCAGTCTCTGACATGGCTTTTTAAAAAATGTTCTTCTGACTGCTTCACCAGGCATTTCTAGTCATTCCCTTTCATTCTTTGAGGCTTTTGCTAGACATACCTGTTTGCAACATTTGGGTGTGTTTCAAATACTATTTTTAGCATATGCCTTTTTTGCAAGTAAATATTTCAAGTTGACATGCGCTGTGTTTCACCCATAAGCCTATTGTAACTTTTTCTTGTCTGTTTGTTAGTTGACTGGTAACACTTTGAAAATTTAGTTGAGTTGCTGGTTGGCCGGTATACTAATTTGACATCAGACAGGTTTTCATGGAGCCTTTCCAAACTTTCCCGATGTTAAAATGATCATGTTTGATAGAATACTGACAACAGGTGTCCTGTTTTTGCCAGCAGTGGTCTTAGACTGGCTGCCAACATGTAGTGTTTGCCAGCATACCACAAGTCTTATGCTGGGCTATTTTAAGACTATATTCTGTAAAAAAAGCTGAGACGCTTTTAAAATACCTATTAGTATCTAATGGAAACTGCACTTGACAAGAATATGCGAAGCTGTGGTTGGTTGGTATAGCCTTTGTTATGAGTTGCATGCTACTCCTTTGTAGGGAAAATATGAGTATTTCTACCCTTTTAAACATCAGTTGGTCAAGCCAGGTACTCCATCCAGACCAATGCTTTACCAGATGCTTCAGAGCGATGTGTAAAATCCTATGAAGTAATTATATGGTATCATTACTTAGAGACATTTTCCTCTGAATTCCTAGTGGTTAATGTTTGGCTGGCATCCTGGAGCCTGAAGGTAGGTATCTCATATCCTAGTTAATGTCACTGTGAATGTTTTCACATTATCTGCATAACTGTTGGATGCTTCTCAACCATCCGATGTACTTTGTTATATCTCATAGTGCTTGTTTTACTTTTATCTCTTTGTGTGTGTTGAGGGGAGTATCTCACCAGTTGGAGGGAGGGGCTATGTTTTGTGTAGGCAAAAATAATCTACACAATTTCAGATCTCCTGACTCGTGATCTTGCTTCGTGTCTTGTCCCTCTGTAACAATAGAAGGAAGTTAAAAGTGGCCAGATGGGAATTGGCCAATTTACATATTTGGGGAAAAGGCCACCACCATGAACATTTATAACATAGAGCTGACTGTAAAAGCCGCCTTTAGATATTTAATGGGTTTCAGAGAATCACATTGTCTAAGGGGAAACTATCCATTTGTATTAGTTGCTGCAGGAAAAGACTGAAAAAGCTGGGAAGCAGATACATCTTCTGGCTATGCATTCTGTTTTCTAGTAAAGATATGAAGAGTTCTGTAACCTTTTTAGCAATAGCTTGTTTCCACAGAAAAGAAAGAACTTGAAAGTATTGCAGATTTTTTTCCTTACTAAGATATTTCAGCATAGAGTGTAGGTCACAATCAGAATTTAAAAAGGATTATCAACAAGAACATGTGTATTTCACAAGTTTTTGTTCTAATACGTGTTTCCAGAGCAGGTCTTATTGGCTGTCTTTGAACTGAGATTTTCCCATGATACATGGTGCAACTTTGACCAAACTGTAACCTTTCCTGTCCTCCCTAACTATCTTCTATAATTCACACCACAGTGAGTACAAAGAGATGCATCCTTCGTGGTGGAGGAAGGAAGAGAACTGTGAAGACTGGAATCTAGTGATTCAGTGAGACACAAGATAACTTATTAATGAACCTTCTTTATTAGAATCACAGATTTTTCTAGTGAGATTAAAGGTCTGAAGTATTGTACTTCTAGTTCTGAACTTGCATCAGTGGAGCAAACTGGAGAATCTGTGTGTTTTAGCTCAGAGAACCTGCAAAATGCAATGTGTCTGCGTTTTAAGGAGTTTTTATAGGTCAGGCTTTCATTAATGCCATTAAGTTTTCTAATCTCATTTCAGCAGAGCATTTATGTTGCAAAGTGTACTAATGCCAGAGGATTAGCCAAGCTGGGGTTAGCAATGCAACCTACAGGCATTAACCTCTTCAGTGCCAATGGCATCAGCAGGAATAGGAGAAATGCCAGTGTGTGCCTGGTGTAAGCTCATGTAATGCAGAGCTCTGGTTGTTCATAAATGCCCATGTGTTGCTCCACCAAGAACGTTAAAGCTAAATCTGGAGAGCAAATTTTTTCTGCTTATTTCTGACTCCTAGCTAGTTGATTTATTTGTTATGGATTGTTTTTTACTATTCCCAGAATGGCTTCTCAGCACTTGAATAAATCTTGTAATATAACTTAGCTTCAGAAATGAAGAAGTAAACTGTTTATTCCTGTCTACCCAGCCTCATTGGTTGTCCACAGAGGAGTCTTTTAAAGAAACTGGGTGCATGCTTTAAGTTTTCAAGTAGCTCAAATGGTAATTGCGCCGTGGGTTATTGTTAGAATTACAATGACAGAGGCTAATTAAAAAGAATGCTATTGCCTTTTAGGAAGAAAAACAAGTTTAATTGGTGACATCCCAGACACGTTCTGCCAGAGTCTTCCTCTCATCTTTTCCTAACTGGTTTTGATTAATGTAATTTTAACCATAATTTCTCTGTGTAATTTGGCTTCTAAGATTCTTTCTGCCAAATTGCATTATTGTTCTCTACTTGATGGAACTGTTTACAAGTGTAATTTTCAGAATGTTGTTGTGGGAAGGCACTGTGCTATTGCTACTTAGTGTTCTTTCTCACTGGCAAGCAGATAAACCAAAATTTAAGAAAAGTAAGGTAGGGAGAAAAAGTCTGTTTTCTGTGCATCCTGGAGTGTTTACACTGTACTAGGGGCAACTAGTTACAGAGTAGCTGTATGCACTCTACATTTGTTTTGGTGTAACCCATAGATCATCAGTTTAAAGCAAAACCTTGGAACTGAGTAGCAAGGTGGATACAGGCATGTGTTGGGAGTTTCCCTCCATTTTTCAACTCCCTTCCATTAGCTGTGTTCTGATCCTGCAACTCACAGTGATCTGTTACAGGAGCCAAGTTCCTCTGGTCCATCCTTCTAACTGTCCCTTATTTCATGGGGGTTATCTGAGATGTGGCTGTCCAGTACCTGGAAAAACAGTCTGTTTTAAAGCAGAATGGATTTTTGTGCCAAGTATAGGCATGAAAATATGATGGTACCTGATACTACTTATAGGGAGATAAGGAAATAAAGAGTAGCGGTATTTTGGTGTACTGTGTTTTTATTTCCAGAGTTAGAAGGGTCTTAACTGTGCTCTAGAAACTGCAGTTCTCTCACTGTAACCTATAGTCTTTGTTTTTCCCCAACTCGGCTTCAGGAGCATATAATTAGTGGACTGTGGTTAAACCACAATTTTTACTTAGTCTTAATCCACTATAACAACAACTTCAGCTAAGTTTAACTAACTTGCTGTTGGGGAAATGAGTGGCCTTGGTTCAGTGAAGTGACTTCATGTGTTGTATATGCTGTCTCTATATGTAAGGTGAGGAAAACAGAAACGTGTAATCCTCCAGCAGCTTGTGACAGATGTCTCTGTTCATTGTATGCAACTTGGTGTGGTTTTGGAGGAAAAACAATTTTTTCCTTTTCGTCTGACTTCCAAAACTCCCACTAAAGTTTAGGTGGGATGTAGGCACAGAGCTGGCCTCTCCTAAGCTGGACATCAGGTCTTGTAGTGCTATGGACTAGTCCACCAAACACATCAGTCAGCATCTGATTCACTTTCCAGGTGTCCAGTGCGTAGAGGGCACGACTTCTTGGCAGATTAGCTTGACACTACTCAAGTGTATAAGGCCTCTCCCTGTGTCTTGGCCATGGTGGTGACCTTCACCCATGCAGTTCCTGCCACATGACATCCTGAAAACTTCAATGGGATATAATGTATAACAAGTTTCTGGTAGGCCTGCACTGTATGATAGTGGTTACAAGAGATAATGGAGGTGGTGTGCTTACTAAAAGCACTGAAAGCTTTGCCAGTGAAAAACAGTGCTTTGCAGGAGATGTCTGTCAGACAAAACAGTGCTCAGATGAGCTTGGTTGCTATGTGCTGAGGGAGCTCAAAGAGGTCTTTAGGTAGTATGGTGCTTCCTGGAGCCACCACGAAGGCCAGAGGATTGCTGCTGCTGCATTGGCCTTCAGTGAGACTGTGCTGTGCTTTTTTTCCACAGCTGGTTACATTTTGAGGAGGGTCCAGATAGACCAAAGGTTCTTGTTGTGCCTGCCATTTTAGCTATGCCATTAAATTAGAAGAGATTCCTGGGGCTTTTTCTTGTTCTTGAGTGTCCAGCACGAGCTGGGCTCCAAGCCTCCAAATGTTGGTTCTGAAATCTCTTGGATGAAGCGCGCATGTCTCTGTGTGTCCCGAGGCAACCAACTTCTTGTTTTGAAGCCTGCCTCAGCAGAGGGAAGGTCTGTGTTTCCAGTAATGAAAACCGTCATAGCTCCAAATGAGTCCCTTGCGTAACTGACAGATGGGTGCAGAGTGGAGCTTGATTCAACCTCTGAAAAGAAATAATAAACCTAAAAAAAAAAAAAAAAAAAAAAAAAATCCTCAAAGTCCCAACCATTTCAAACTCAAAATAAAGTACTGATTAACCACAAGCCTGTGCATATATATAAAACTCTGTATGACAGCTGGAGCAGAACTTCTTTTCCTAGTAGAGTCATTCCTTTGCCTCAGCCTAATTCCCTTACCAGTGGAGATTAACTTTCTGTGGACAAGCGTGTACATTTCTGTATTACCTCTATTGGCAGCCTATGAGATAACGTTAGCCCTTTCTTAATCTCAGTTCACAACTGAAGCCCATAGATCCAAACTCTTCTGAACTTGAGGGGTGGGGGGAACAGAATCACATGTAAATGTAGATTTTTCTGGCTTGTGGATACCACTGAAGATTACTGGGATCAAAATCTTGCCTTCGTTTATGGAATAATGTTTATATTCAATTTTGGGCCTGTTCCGCTGTTGCATAACTCCCCAGGTTTCAGTGGGGCTCCACCAGCTGGGAATTTGGCATGTTTTACCTTACAGTGTGTTGTTTTTAATTTTCTTCTCTATGGCTCAGAGCACTTTGAGCAGAGCATTAGAAAATTTGGGGCATGTGGGCTCTATTCCCAGCAGCATGGTGGGGGGGTGTGGATATCTGGGCACTACTCAGCACTCACATCTTCTCTGTCTGTAAAATTTCCTGTATTAATTAAGTCAGGATGTGGAGAGGAGCAAGGTGGAATAGTAGGAATATTTATTGGCATGATATGCTGAGATAGTTGCCTCGCTTTCTTGAGATCATTGTATGGGCGCACAAGTAGAAGGGTGCATGTGCATAAATGGCACCAAACATGCATGAGAGTGGTGTATGCCATTGCTTGATAAAGGTTTCTGTGGAGAAAGTGGTACTGCCACATGGTTTTGTATCTGTGCCTCTAGCTTTTTATCATTCTCGTTCCCCTACTGTCCAGTGTCATCTAGGACCTCCTCTAAGAGACCTTCTTCCATGTATTTCAGCACTACTCAGGACAATAGAGATCAGGCTCTGAGAAAGACCTACAGTGAAAACTTTCTCAGCTCACTGGGGATGTTTTTAGCTTCTCCTCCCCATGTCTCTAAAAACAGAGAGCCAAAAACAACACTGAGTCACTCCAAGCTTGCTCTTCCCCAAAGTGCAAGCATGTTCCCCACCCACATCCAGAGATGTATTGCTGCAAAGAGCTGTGAGAAGGGGTGCGGGCTGGATGCTGAGCCCATTCCTGATGATCCTTGCATATGATTTTTTTGTAGCTGCATTTTGCATGGTTCTTTTCAGCTGTGGCACAATGTCTGTGCAGGTGCTCCATCATGCATTGCAGAAGAAAGGGATGGAAAGGGAAGGGGTTGTAAAGATCTGGTGTTTAAACTGATTTGGCTCACTTTTGCCTGGGTTGAGGAGTGAGTGCTCACATGAGCAGCCTGGATGACTGCATGTTATGAGCAGCTGTGGTACATTCAGGGCTGCATTACAGCTTCAGAACGATGTTTCTGGAGTGCCTTGCTGGGCAGAACTGGGCTGTTTGCTGACTGGTTGCCTTCCTGTAAATATAGGCTTAGAAGAAAATGGAAAGAAACCTTCATGTTACTGAAAGCAAAAGTTGTTAGCCACAGAAGTCTGAATGTTTCAGGGACTTCTTTTCCCTTGCTCAGAATATTTACAAACTGGATTACAGGGACACGGTGGAAAAGTTGCATTGTCCAGTTTATGTACATGGCATGGGAATAGATATGGGCTTGAAATGGGCCAAGGAGAAGGAGCAGGCTGGGTTGCACCCCAGCTGCCTGGCAGACAAGCTTGGCTGAGGCATCCTACCAGGGGATGCTTTCTGCTGAGGACAACTGTGCTTGTGCCTATCCCTATGTTATTCAGGGGATACCCCAGCTGCCCCCAGCCCCCTTAAAGTCCTGCAGCTCCTACCAAGCGGCATCTTTGCCCTGGGTGTGTTAATTTGATTCAGTATTCAGTGGCACGTGATTTATGAGCTGTGATCTCTGATTTATGATCTGTATGGCTGGCAAAGAAAGCAGGATCAGGCACTTGGCTATTGTGCAAACAGGGATGACACATAATATCCAAAGAAGAACACAGGAAAGATAAAATTACACAGATTGTTGAAATACTCTCCTCAGCTGTGTTGCTCATGTGGATGAGTAAAATAAGAATAAGGGTTGTTGGGTTTTGTGTGTGAGTTGTTTTTTTAACTCCATTTTCCCCCCTCCATTTGTGCCTAGCTCAGCCCAGCCAGCAATGCTGGACTCTTTAGTGTAATTTGCAATTCTGAATTTGGGTATTAACATAAAACTGTTCTTTGGGTTTTTACCAACTGATGGAATTGTTTTATATTTTCCTTTCCCAAGCTCCACACCATGAAACTTGTGCTTCTGACTTACTGGATATTTTATGACTTTCTTAACATTTTCCTGAATGTATATTTGAAGAATCACCTTTTTCACTCAGTACTTATTAAACCTCAGGAGATTCAGCCATGAAGTACATGAGAGGAACTAAACTGGGGAGGGGAAGAATTAGAGACTTGACTTGTGTGCTGTCCTGTGACAGCAGTACAAATTCGAAGTGATTTCACTGAAACTTGTAATTGAGAGTAGAACCCAACCTCTTTAATTTCATCAAAGTGAATAGCAAGTGGTTATAATCAATATCCTTCTGGACAGAGTTCAATCACATTTGATCAGTGTCTTTGCTGCTAAGCAGTGTGGCAGTTGCTGTTCTTTGTTTAATCTTTTGTTTGAATACTAAGTTCCTCTTTCTTTGTTTCTAAGTAGGGATTTCTGCTGAATCAAAGTACTTTTTTTTTTTTTTTTTTTTCCCCCAATGCAATTACTCTGCTGTTAAAGTGAAGTGCTTTCTGTTAGATACCAGAATGTACATTGATGCGCAAGTGAGAATTAACTTGGAGGTCTGTTTTCTGAGATGATGAGGGATGGAGAGAGCAGTTAGTGATCCAACTCTGGTGTTGTGACACCAGCCCAAACTGTGATCACCAGGAGCTCAAAACCAACAGTCTTTTTTCTGTGGAAGGTGTACTTTTGTATTGTAGCCTGGCAGGAGGAAGGTCAGCATTTGAGAACGCCTTACTGTGCTGAAGGTAGGGAGACACAAGCACATAATACTGGTCTAGAAGGATGTTTAGGATGGTAGGTTGAGGAAATCATGAACTTCGGGGAGTGTCAGAAGAGCTAGTATGTCCAAAGGTCCAAGGTGCAAACAAGGATCTGAGATATTCAGGCTTAGATTTTTCAAAGGATCCAGCTCACCTTAAATTTAAGGAAGGGTAAAGACCTAAGTATCCTTGGGGTTGTGGGAAGACCTGACACAGTGCTCCCTAGGGCAGGGGCAGAGTTGGAAACCAGTGCCAAAACAGGGTCAGGCTGTTCTTACAATGACAAACGTACGAGGAATACATGGAGTTGAGACAGAAGTAGGAGACCTGAGGCTGAGTGCACTAATTGCTATTCTGCAAGAAGCTACCCTCCCGTTGTCTGCTATCAGTGCCTGCTGCTCTAGGTGCCTTATGCCCTCCCTCAGCAGCCACCACTGTGGCTGTGACATAGGAAAAACAAATGCTTGGACCGTGAAGTTCTTACCACGCCTCGCCTGTTGTCTTTGCAGTTACATGTACATTAGGCTTCCTATCCCAAGATAACGCAAACAACGTTTGTGGGACTACCCTCAAATTTCCTTAAGTGCCAGGGATCCTTACTGACTGAGGGACCCACCCTTCATTTTCTTCCCCACCACACATGCAAAACAAAACCAGTGCAAGTGAAAGCAGTAGAGTCGAGTCTGCCCTTAATGGTAAAGGTAGAAACCCTTATACTACTTATTCTCTGTGCTAACGTGTGGTGTCACCAAGTTATATGATGTGGCCTGAACCAAACCGCAGAAATGCACACAAATTGGAAGAAAAAGTCTTTTTAGTGTGAAAAATTCTGCTATGTGAAGGATGTTTTTGCAATTGTCCGCAAAGAAGTGGTAGAGAGTATAATTCAGTGACTGCTTACCATGGAGACTGTGTTAAAGATGGCAGTGGGCAGATGTTGAGTGGCAGCAGAAGTGCTGGAGCAGGCCTGGGAAATGAGGTGAGTCCCAGACCTTGGTGAGATCCAAAAGTAGCAGGAACTGGCAGCTGCCATCTTGCACAGAGGCAAGTGGCTGACGGTAATGTATTGACTCCATGAAAGGCTCGAACTTCCAGCTCGCAAATGCTGTCTGCCAGCATGCCTGTGTTGTCTATCAGCATCCCCACCCTCTAATTTTGGAGAGAAGACTGAATTTTTTCATGGTGCCCATGAAAGCTCACTCACCTGAGGTTTTAGTCTCTGCTGTGTCATTGATTGGCATTTGGCTCGTAACATTCATTCTTTGTTAGTATATTAAGGGCATAGCTAGGGAAAGTGTAGTGTAAGTGGATCAAATACTTGAAAATAGCAGCTTAAAATTTTCCGTTTGCCCTTCTCTTCAGCAGAAGACTAGGTATTGAACTAAAAAAAAAAAAAAAAAAGGTGCAAAAATAGCCACTTTGCTTAAAAGTCCTTTTTTTTTTTTTTCCTTCTTGCTGACGAGAGACCAGCCCCCTTTACCCCTGCTGACTATTTCTCACTTGGTAGATTAAAACTGAACTTTTTCCCCCAGGTTTAAAAAATCCTAAACCCTAAACTTGGAGCAACTGTTCTAAACCATGTGATTTCTGGAAAATGAAAGAGAATTAACACTTCACGAACTAGCACTTCTCCCACAGGCTTCCAGCCCTCTGGGTATATTGAGAACAGCATATACTGTAGCTAAGGTTTGTGGGGACAGTATTTTAGACTTGTGCAATTATCTTGCCAGAGGCAAAGGATATTCTGGGAAATCAGCCAGGAGAAACTTACAATAAGCAGGGCAAGTGGTATAAATGCAAGAATAGGGTGGGATGCTCGGGTGTGGAAACAGTTGGTGTGGGATTGTGTTCAAACTGCATGGCAGCCTCAGAAAAGGAAGCTTGAGTGAAGGCATTTATAAATGCTAGGGCTTTGTATAGACCCACCCTATTAAGAAGCTTGAGGGGACAAAAAAAGATAAACATACTGCTTTTGGGCCATAAAGACAGTTGGATCAACACTCGGGTACATACATCACCGATTTCCAAGTTAAAAGGATCTGGCTTTCTCTGGTACTGCTCACATGACAGAGAATAGCAAGCCAAAGCACTATAAAGCAAATGAGGAGGGAATACACATACCAAAGCAGCCAGGATGTTCAATTTACTTATTAGTGTTCCTTTATTTCTGCTTTCTGTGCTAAAATAGAATGGAAGGGGCAGAACTTCTGGCTCTGGCCAAGTGTCCTGTCTTCATTGAACCTAAGCTTTATTTTTTCATGCATGCACAGGAGATCCAGTTCCAGCATGGATGAGCTGATCTCTGATCCAAGCATGTAAGTGCATCAAGCAACAAGTGAGTGCAACAAGAAAAGGTTGAAAGAGAAATAGGTTTAATTGTGTAAGTATGGGTGTTGGAGGGAGCATGCATCTCTGCTAAACAGGATGCTAGAAGATATATTTACTCAGATAGAAAACAAGGCACATGCAAAAAGTTGTTCTGCAAAGTCCTCTGGTGGAAAAAGCAGCTGAGGGAGGAAGTCCAAATGAATAGAAAAGAGAAGAAAACAGACTCATGGAATCTGTACGTTCCAGTCATAACATCCCCCAAAGGAAAAAAGTTTGCTATGAAAAAAGAAAAAGAAAGGTATTTGGTGAAATAAGGCATTATGTGTTTCTTCAAAACCACCAAAAGCCTTCAACTCCAGTTCCTTTTCAGGCCAAATATGTTGAGGTAACCACATTGTGCTGTTTGAAAGCAACCTTTCTCATTTAAGAACAGTATGCTGCTGAGACTTTGTGTCTGCTCGAGCCCAGCGTTGTCTGGTTGAGTAGAGGCCGTTCTGCCCAGAGTTCAAGATGGGGCTGGGAACATTCTGCAGCCCAGAGAATAATCCCCAGATTGGGCAACGCATTTGTCTACAGGTTGAGTTCATATACTTAGCACTCCACCCAGTGTGGCCTCTTGGCTCTGCATCCAACTAGTTAAATTCCTCTAAAGTGTAAATGTAAGGCCCACCTTCCCACACAATGCAGAAGGATTCATGTTACCACCTTCAGTCACTTTATCTTCCAGCTTCTCCCTTCCATCACGGCATGCACTGGAAAAGTACCCATCTGATGGTCACAACTCTACCCTCACCAAAGCCAAAAGCCGCAAAGAAATGTCAGTGCTAGCTCCTGCTTAAGCATCTCTCTGGGGTATTGTTCAGAATATGCTGGATCTGGCCATGCCTGTATCTGCATAGCTGCAGAGTGATCTCTGTCTCTGCTGTTATTCAGCTTCTTTTTACTTGCTGCTACTGGTGCCAGACCCTAAATGGACAGCCAGTGCCCAGGGCTAGATTGTCAGGGGTTGCAGCCCCCTTTGTGGTTGCTGCTGCTCAGATGCAGTACTGGTGAAAGGTGTTCCTTTATTGATGCGTACTGGGTGAATGAAGTGAGCACGCTGATTTGGCAGGGTGCTGAAGGAACCCAAGTGTTGCTTTCTTTCTCTGGCCCAGTTCCTCTGTGGGAATGGTGGGATGTATGAAAAGCATAAAACTATTCCACAGGCAGTCTTCATCCCTCTGACTTATTCAAACAAGCAAGGTGTAAGTAAGAAATGAAGAAATAAGGAAGAAACAACTGTGTTACTACCCATGTTCTCTTATCCTTCTTGGGAGCTGTGTTTCTCCTGCTCTTTAGTCTCGGTTGTTTGTAAAGTTAAATCACAATACGCTGTGGAACAGCCTTCATTACATTTTCTTCTTAAAAGGAGGAGATGGTTGCAGGTGCATTTTCATTAAGAACCTGTTCCAAAGTAACACAGGAGAATGAAACCAACTTCCTTGCCTTTGAAGCCTCATCAGAAATGAATGTATGAAATCTGTGAACCTTAAGGGTTGTATTATGGTGGGAGTATTGGCCGTCCTTTGAAAGTGTTCCTTTTTATTGCTTTACTCTAAATGTTTCTCAGAGGGAGAGCTGTGTATGTTCACCCATACTGTGCAACTTATCCAAGTATTTGTAAATTGGAAATACTGTAGCCTGGAACATTGGTTTCAACTGGTGAGTAGATTCTTTCCCAGTCTGTGTCCTTCCAGCCTTACCGTGCAGCTGATGTCTAATGTAGGCTCTCTTTTTGGTAGTGCAGACAGATGCAAGATAAATGTCTAACATTTCTGCTATTTCCTTTGCTGCTGACTCTAGTTCTACTTGTTCATTCTTCAGAGGACAGATCACTTCCTTCAACAGTTGTCTATTATATACAGTACATACCAACATCAGAAGAATGTTTAAGCATTCAAGATGTTCTGTAGCTGTCCATGCTAATTTTGTTTGTATGCCTCTGACAAGTCGGATTAGATTTTCCCCACTTGTTTTTCATTTTTGCATATGGTGGCTGATTGTGCCTGTGGAAATGTTTGGGGATGGGTAAATGGAACTATTATCTTCTTTTTGTTGCACATGAAGGAGAAACAGCCGTGAGACTTAATCTGGATGAAAAAAAGTGAAAACACTAGAACTACATCCTCTACTCATGACACATAGCAAGTTCCTCTTTTTTTTGACCCACATTACCTCTTTGCTTGATAATAGGAAGTAGGTCATCAAAACAATAGCAGATGCAGTTGGGACACTTCTGAAATCCTCTAAATTTTGTAAATGCTTCTCAGCTGGGCAAAGCAGATATGTTGCTGATGATACCAGATCATCTGATTTCTCCTGGGAATAAATGAAGATGCTTCTGCTCCTTTTACTTCATCTGTTAGTCAGCTTTGATATGTTGACTACAAAGGGCTCCCCAGGACATCATGGTAGAAGTGAATGAAGTTGTGTTTGGGAGTTCATTGTTCTTAGTGAGTTCTTTAAAGGTAACTTGTGTGCTTAACCCACTGCCTCCTTAAAGGCATTACTGAGAGACAGTTTTGGGTCTCTTTGCATGGATACAAGGCCGGCAGAAAAGTGCATAAAAGCCTTGAACCCTATTATGCAAACACAAACACAACAGGTGCAGTGGAAGGATAACCGTGGTATCTTCCCAGCACCTAGTTAATGATAAACTGTCTCATGCTTCATCTGGATAAAGTTGACACAATCCGGTGAATTTGGAAGAGGCAAGTAGAACATCAAGGAGGATGGCCTCTCTGCTCCAGACAGAGGGAGTGCACTGGATTTCAGTTGCTTTCAGGAGGCCTCAACAGTGGGGTATCAGCATCTGGCCCAGATTTTTCCTTTCTGCTGGGTATCTCTTCCTCTACCCATGTCTCTGTTTTCATTAATGATTTGAATGGGAAGTGATGCAAAGCACATATGAGCAACAAAACCTTAAAAGCTGTTCTGACTTCAGAGCTTTCCAGGAGTATTTCCAATCTTAACTTAAAAATACTTTAGGATCTTTCTCTCCTTGTTGCACGTTTAGCCTGAGTGTAATCATCCATGCTAAGTAATCTTGCATACAACCTACCATATAGTGTTTTTAACCTAGGTTTCTCAAGCAATATGACTTACGCACTTGTCTTTGTGTCAGGCTTCATCCACCTGCTAGGACCTTTTGGCTGATTTCAGCTATGCTGGACAGAGAGGTAGAAGTTTGTTGTCATTCTACTTGCTTCAGAGAAAAGCAAGCAGTAGTGAGAAAGAGAGAAAGGAAAGTCTGTGGCACCTCTGAAAAGGTGTCAGAGAAGTCACATGAGAAGATACTATGAGAGATACCAGAGAAGTTTTGTGTCTTAAATGATTTTTAAGTGACACCAAATGATGCACCATCAGGATTCAATGCTGTAGAAAGTTGTGTATGATTTCTTCCAGAGGTTATGGAAGCGCTTGTCAGACTCTTGAAAATGTTTGCTTGCTTGGATAGCCTGGGCTTAGATTTGGTTGCCTTCTGCAAAGGTTACCTTTCTTCACAGGTACTTTGAAAGGCTGAGTTTTGGATAATGCAATGGAAGGCAGAGACTGAAAGACAACTTAACCTGATTAGTTAAAAGAGTTTTTGTGTTCCATAAGTGTTGTTTTATTGTGACTTGGATGGATTTCTGTATTATATGAATATTTCTTAGGATATTTTTGTTTTGCCTTTTTTTTTAACCTCTAGCTGCTAGTTCATAGATCCTTGGAGAGGTACTGAACAAGCTGGAAAAATCACCAGAATCAAACAAACAAACAAAAAGTGGAAAGATTGCATGAGTCCTTGATGTATAATGTAGTAATATTTCAGTTGCAATACAAATGATTTATTTACCATGGAGTAATTCTGTACTGATAATAAAAGCACATTTCCTCTTGGAACAACCCGTTGCTGTTTGCAGATCAAAACTGTTCATTCATGGAGTAGTTCTTCTTGCCCCTGTGTCTCATGTGTGAACACCACCAGGTGCCAAATGCAATCAACACAAATTCTGCTCTTGCTCACACTGATATCAGCCTTGCCCAGAGGAGAACTTGGCTTTTAGGCCGTGTGTCACGTTTTAAGAAAAATAATATTGACTCACGTTATTTCAAAATCATTGTTTATAGCCAGCAAATGTTAAATCAAAACACTCAGGCACGTTTTCTTTTTACGCTCATTGCTAAATAAGCCATGGAAAAGGTTTCTGTTTGCAGAACTTCCCCCCTCCCTCCCCCCAGATTACTACGTTTCACATGTTCTAGTTCATCCCAAGATCGTGCTATTGTTCTCTTCAAAGTTTCCTAGGCCATTAATCTCTCTCTATTGTTTCCACTTGGCCTCAGGATAGGTCAGTTGGAAATGACATTGCTGGAGAATACTCTGGTCTTGAGAACACAAAAAAGGAGTGAGGAGAGCCTCCAAATACTGTTAGTTCTTCATTTGGAGTGTACAACTAAGTCAACCCATAACGGCTGTGTTACTAAATCCTTTCTCTCCTCAAGGCCAGCAGAATATACTAGGCATCGGGCACCGTGTTCAGCAACAGCTCCTATTCTCTTGTTTAAAAAGTGAGTCTTTTCACATCGTATTTCCATGCTGCTCTATTTTTCTCCTTTGTCTTTAACTATACACCAGGGTCCAGTATATTGGATATGACAGTTCAAAATGTGTATTTAAGGCTCAGTGACACACAGCTAACACTGCGGCCACAAAGGAACAGTTATGGCAATTGAACTGTGTGAGCCACTGTGGTGTTGCAGATCCATCAGTCTTTCCATTGTGACTCCTCCTCGCTCCCGGAGGATTTATAGGCGCGTTTTTGAGAGGACTCCAGTAACTAAAATAAAGATGTATTTGTCTCCACAGAAATGTTGCAGCCACATATGTGGCTATCGGGAGAAAAAAAAAACTGAAGCCCCATCAAACTCCTGCTGTAGTGGCTCCACTGATGGATTTTCAAAGTCTTGTCTTAAAGTGACTTTTTACCTATTTTTACATCTGTGTTTACTGTTTCTGATCTATGGGACAAATAAAAGTGTTTCTAGCAAGAGCATGTACTCCTTAAGACAGGAAAGGTTAATTTGACTACTTTCTGACTAAGTATGTAATATAGTCTTTCATTGTTCAGTTTTCTTTTTTTACATCTCCTAAGATCTCTGCTTCATTCAAGCCACAAGGTGGTTATATTCTGGGGCAGAATTTGTATGGGGCTGAGAGCCAGGAGCATGTTCAGAACTGGAACAAGGCCAAGGGGTACAGATGATCCAGGAGGGTGCCCTTATGAAGACAGCTGAAAAGCTTGTGCTGTGCTAGAGTCAATGCCAGCCTTTGCCCCAAAAAGTCTTGCTTGTCATTAGGGAAGTTATTTGAGCTAGATTTCTTGTGGATGGCCACTAAGGGTGTGTTCTTCACTTCATGGGTTGATCAGTTCAAGGCACTCGTGCTGGACTGGCAGTTACAGCCCAAAACAAAGACCAGAGGTGCTGTAATTTTTACATAGTAATTTGGACACCATCCAGAAGATCTTTGGCTGGAAGTGAGTGAGCTGTGCCCACATCCTGAGCTGGCCTGATGATGCATTGCCATGTTACAACAGGACTGAGCCTGTCCTTGTAAACTCTGTCTCTCAGCAGGGGCTGTGGCTTGTTAGCAGACAAATTTCAGTTTTCAGGGAATGAAGGGGCCCTATGAAAAGGACATTAGCTGAGGACAAATGCTTAAACTCTCCTGTTGACTGATGTGGTCTAGGGAGAAAGGACACAGGCTTGCTTCTGGGGTGCGTGAGTGGCTCCCTGTGGAAAAAAGCTCTTGGTGGGGGAAGTTCCCAAAATGTCGAGTGTCTAAAAGGTGCTGGGTTCCAGTCATTCCCTACACATAGGCCTCCGGAGAAAAGGGCTCATGGGACCACATGATAGCAGACCAGTTTCTTTTGTATGTGCACAAGGTGACCAAGTTTGAATCACACAAGCAACTTTGCTACCTCAATGTAACATTGTTTTGTTTTTTGGAGGGAAAAAGCCTCCCACCTGTTTATTGGTGAATGTAGCAGAAAGCTCATGTTTTCCATGTCCCCTGCAGCAAGTGCATATCTGAAGGCAGTACCCACAGGGATTTGTCAAGTACTTTGTCCCAGCACTGTTCACTGGCAGCAGGAAAGGAGGTCTACTGAAGTATGTGGGACAAACGTGCCCTCTTGAGTCTGGAAGCCTTTTGAGGAGAGCTTGGGACTGCTAGAGCCAAGGGACATTGCCCTGTCATTTTGCATCAGAGGCCTGTGATTTGGGAGACTGAAGTCTAAGGTTCAGACTGTGGTGCTGGGTTTGGGTAGTTAAATCTTTTTTTTAAAAAAAAAAAAAACAACACTTTTTTTTTTCCCCCTTCATCTTTATTTAGATACTGATCTCCAAGAAACACCATAGTTATCTGCTGAGCAGGAACTCTCGGTCCTGCAGCTGAAAGCTCCTCTTACCTGGGGCAAAAAGGATGCCTGCTTAGCTCTTTT
This sequence comes from Astur gentilis, assembly GCF_929443795.1. Classification (NCBI taxonomy): domain Eukaryota; kingdom Metazoa; phylum Chordata; class Aves; order Accipitriformes; family Accipitridae; genus Astur; species Astur gentilis. The sequence goes on along the minus strand of NC_064902.1, from coordinate 13,029,546 downwards.
AACTTTGGTTGTTAAGCCCAGACTGCCAAGAAATGTACTTGTGAGGGAGGCCTACTGCATGTTGCCTGGTTGTAGCCTCAGGCTACAGCCTCCTGTTACATCATCCCCAAACACTAGGCATGTGCCTTTCCCATGCCAGACCTCATGTGTGGGTTTGCATCTCTTCCAGGTCAGACATGCACCCCTCTCGCTTGACTGTGCATTCAACGTGGATACCAGTGTTAGAGGGAGGAAATTTAGGGAAGTGTGCATTGGTGGAACTCATCTGGACTGCCGAGAGTAAAGTAGAGATTGAGGCTGCAGACTGTGACTAAGAAGTGGCTGCATCCAATAGACAGGGGAAAATCTAAAAAGTTAACCCCATCTTTCCTGTTTGTGGCCTTTCTTAAAGCTGGCATAATCTTAAGGATAACTCCAGCCCTTAAGCCAGAAACCCCTTATTTTAGAACAGGCATAACAGAACACTTAGGCAGACATTCCACATCTGCTCTGCTCTTCTACAAACCCTTTCCACTGCAAAGTTTGATTTATGATCTATGAAGAAATCCTCATTTGAATCCTAATCTAGCATTTAACCATGCAGTATTTGTTGTTTGTAGCTCTTTCTAGGAAGGATCAATCTTATTTAGCTTCCAACAATCTTTCTTTGTTAGTGAAGCACTCAAGTCATCTGGATTTCAGCTGTTGCTCCTCACGCCCCCCAAATTATTGGAGACATAACTATGTCCAGAAAAACATAATGTATTGGCTGTACAGAGAGCCCATTGTACTGCCCAATCAAAGAGAAACTGCCACCATGTCAAATTAAACATGGCCTGGGGCAGGCATGAATCTGGTATACACTGGTGTTTGCAAACTTGGTCTTGGTCTTCTGGAGCAGATGCAGTCTGTAAGTCATCTAATGATGCGTTAGGGTCAGCTCACTAACACATTTTGAAGTAAGATAATAGTATTTTGGAAGGATAGCATGATTTGATTTGTGACAAACGGTACAGGTATTTCTTTATTGATTTGTTTGTTTGTTTTGGTGGGGGTGTCCCCTCTGAATAGGTAGTATGCATCTGTGAGTTTGTAGCTGATTACTGTGCACTCACAGAGTTCAAAAGAAATCAGGAAGGAAATGTACAACAATAGATGAGATAAGCAGCATTGTTACTTGTTTACAGTAACAGGGTTAAATAGCTGGGAAGAAGAAACTTCTTAGCTTTAGTCCTGGTAGAATTGGTTTGCCTAAATTGAAAAGCGAGAAATGAAGCACTAAACTGTTTTATAACCTAGCCTAGATAATGAAAGGGGTAGTGCAGTGAGTCCAGCTGTCGGTGAGGCTGACGGGCTGATACACCCTCTCACAAAAACACCAGAATGCGCTCATGCACCCTCAGAGTGCAAGCAAGGCAGGCTGGAGGTGGTGTTCATGGGTGCAAACAGGAGATTGTGAGAAATGAAAGAGTAAAACCTGAGTGATAGGGTTTTTGCTGTTTTCACTTACTGATCTAAGCACTCTGTACCATTGGGAGAAAGGATAAATGCTTCTTTTGAGGGAAGAGTCTGGGTTTGAGACAATTTACTCTTCCTGCATCTCAAAGGGCCAGAGGCCTTGTGGCTACCACACCTATGGGTCCATAGTGCTCATGTGTTCAAGAATGCTGGACACAGCAGCCCCCAGTGCCCTTTCTAATAGTGAGGTGCAGAAAGTTTGGCGTGTTGTCTAGGAGGGTCATTTGGCCTAAAAGAGGTCTGAGGCAGTGTTCGGCTTCTCTTGAAGACAACGTCTGAGAAGCAAGTGTTGCACATAGAAGAAAGCTTCTATGATGGAATGTGGTTACCAAAGGTTACAATGAGGTGGCTGACTCAGTGTGGTTGAGTAGGAAGAAAAAATAGAGCAAGAAGTAAGCTTTGACTTTGTTCAGGAAAAATCTCTTGTCCTGTACAGCAGTGAAAATTGGTGGATATGGAAGGTGCAAAATGGAACAGGATAGGAACAACTTGAACACTAGGAGTTTTATCATGGAGCTCTGAGCTGCATGTCTTCTGGTGTGCTGCTGCTTTCATGTGGAATAAGCTCTCTTTTGGGGCCCCTTCAGTTGATTAATGGCATTCAGAACCAAGTCTGCAAAAAAGCTACAGCCAACAGAATATATCTGTTTAGACTGTTTTCCTGGAATGTCCCTAAACAAAAGCTAATTCCCTGGAGGGAAATGCCTTAGTGTCCTTTTGCTCGGAAATCATCAGATTTCAGTCCATTCTGAAAACTGGTAATTCTAATAAAATTATTCTTTCCAAAAGATACTTGGGTTGTTTTCCACCCTGCTCAATGAGATCCATATTCCATGGCACTGACTGTAAGCGAATGGTTTGAAGATAAATGAATGTCATGTCATGAATGTGTTTTTACTTTCTCATGGGGAGCTAATTAAATTCTGAAACAAGAACATTTTTATTTATTTTCTTATTAAAAAAAAAAGTCTGTTAATCCTATGGAAAAAGTGGCATTTTTAACCCTGCTTTGGTTATTACTATGGTAGTCTGTGGTAGGAAAGGAAGTTAGGGACAGAACTTCAGTTTTATTTCTAATTGAGACTTTTGAGAGTCTGAGTTTCTCTGAGTTTATTCATAACTCAGCAACAATTTGGATTCATTTAATAAGATGCTGATATTGCTTACAAAGAAGTAAATGGGATGGTATGGTGCGAGCAGGTGTGTATGCCTGTATGTCTAGCTTCTAATTTGTGCATCCCACCCCTGTCTCTGGGACTGGGATGGAGATTCAGGGTTATTAGTTACAATGCTCCTTGCTAGTGTACTGAAGGGCCAAGGACAAGATGCTGTCTGTGTCATCTGAAAGGGAGGAAATGGAGAGCAGAGGTTGAACCCATTCAGAGCCAAATAAATATCACTGTAAAATATGCTTTGAGTCACACGCTTCCTGTGGGCACTGCAGAGGCAGTGAGCCTGGATGGAGAGTGTTGAAAGAGATGGCTTTGTTCAAGAGTGCTGATATGTGGGAAACGTTAGATTAAAGGGGAACAACAGAACAAAACCACTTGAGAAATGTGTCTGCTGAACAAGGAAGAAAGAGTCCCCAAGACAGGTTGTGGGCTTGTTCTCAGTGCTCGTCTAGAGCTGCGATGAGCGTCCATGTAATTTGCTGAGACAAGTTGCCTGACTGGTGGTAGCAGCAGCTGCACTGGGAGCTGGAGGGAGACTGGAAAAACACATAGCTGCTACCACATCTCATGGCAAAGACTGATGTGCTAATTGTCAGATAGGGGCTCCGGAATGAGCTGTGGCTCCCCAAGGTTCCCCTTCTTCATAACAGGCCTGACCCCTTTCCTGTTTGCTTTGAGCTGTGGTGTGGAGGGGAAGAGGACATCTTCTCCCTCCTCTGTGAACTCCAGGATATGTTCAAGGGCTTTGTAGAATGAAGGTCTTGAAACAGTGTTTAAGTTCAGCTCCAAGAGATCTACCTACTGCACCTTTTTCCTTTACCCACAGTAGATTGCTGTGGGATGTAAGTAATGCGAACCTCTGCGTAGGCATGATGGCCAGTGATTCTGAGATCTTAATCCAGAGGTACAAGGATATAAACTGGAGGCAAGTTGAAACAGTAAGATTAAATCCCCTCATCCTCTCTGAAAAGAGGAGCTTTTATATATTTGGCTTTCCTATTCCCCTCTGCCCTCACAGATCCAGCCTTGCTAAGGCACCCTCAGGATGAGGACAGTTCCCTACTCTGGGTTTGGTTCAGCTCAAAGTAGAAGTCCCAAATGAGGTGGCTTTTTGTTTCATCTTCTAACCTGAATCAGTCACGAATACTCAGAGTGACCACTTAATCAGAGGCTCCTTTGCGGTTTCAAAGGATTGTCTTCCAGATTTAGCATGTTTCCAAATTGTTTCCTACTCTTCTGTTCTTGGTGCCGAATCATCTGCCAGCTTTGTCAGCCAGGATGAAATGTGGTTAGTGGACTCCAGGCATTTTCATCCAAAACTTTCAGATAATTACAAAGTAATAAGTAGACGATTTTCACAATCCTTGGAGAGTTAAGTTTTTACAATTGCTGGCCAGGCTTTTTGACGCAACAAATTCAGAAAAGAAAAACAAGTTTTCTCATGCTGAGGAAGGAAAATCACTCTCTAGTTTTTGATGGCTAACCAGTCTTGAATAAGAACCATGTCTGACAACTTTCAGATATAGCAGTCGTGTACAAGCTACATGTTGTTCAGTTTGTAACTCTACAAATCAGGACTCTGAAGAAACTGCTAACAGCTGCCCAGATTTCATTCGGCAGCAAAATTGGAAGTTGAGGACGTAATTTAATGGCAAACCTCTTTCTTAGCAGATTGAGGGCTCCCTTTTGAATTGGATCCTGGAAATAGTTATTCTGGCCCTGGTAATGCTTAAAGATAGACTAAAATATAAGGAAATAAAAAGAAATGAGATTGAATTGAACTAAAATCTTGGATCCAAGCTCCCTGAATTTAAGGGTTGAATCCATTGGTGGTGGGGCAAAAAAAAAAAAAATTAAAAAAATGATCCTAACAAACACTAGTTACTTGTAACAGAACAACCCTATTTGTTAAATGTCTGAGTTCTCGGTATATGGAGAAACCATTGTTTTACGTGAATCTATCCAAGTTATGCAAATATAGTTTTGAGTACTCTGCATTGACCTTTGAAGCAACATACTCTAATTTACCTGTTACCATGGTGGTTCACTATTTACTTTAATAGTTGATTTTTTTAATACTTAATTTTTATTCTTGAGTTATGATCTGAAAATGTTAAATCCATGAAGGAAGTGGAGAGAGCTCCACAGTGGTCCACCAGCATGGCATCACCTAGTGAGTACTGATTGAAGGTGGGCTAAGGACTTGGTTCAAAGTCCATTTACAAGGCTTTTAATCAACTTCAAAGGACTTTGGGTTAGTCCCTTTTTTCCTGGTGAACTACGTAAAACTACAGAACCATTAACAGCATAAGGTGCTGCTGGACTTAAATGTAAGAAATGAGCTGTAAGGAAAATGAGAGTTTGTATACAGATGGGCAGGGTGCTCTGACAGCCTCTGTGAAGCTTTTCTTTCCTTGTTTGAAGAACTGGCTTTCTGATAACCCTCAGTGGAGGAAAATCAGAAGAAAGTACATCCAGTGCAGGCTACCAAAAAAGCTTGTCAACCTGCTAGTGCAGAGGTGCCCCTGTTCTGTCATTCTGGTTTCTGAGACAGGGTTTCCCATCTCTGGCTAAATAAGCATGCCAGAGGGAAAAGAAATTGCTGCTGAGTTTTCATGCTGAATTTGGAGTTGTTCCCTTATGTGGTGATACCCTGGTAATCTCATTTGTCCAATTTGAAAACCACTGATCTACCAGGCTGGGAGAAAACTGAAACCAGAAAGGACCTCCTAGGCCTATTCTCACACAGATTCTTGGTACAAACCAATGTGTTTGCAGTTTTCTGTATGACGCCTCAGCACTCGAGTGCTGAGGCACGGAGTGGATCCCTTGTGCAGGGGAAGGTGTGTAAGGCCTTATAGAAGTCAAGCTCCTAACACCCACCCCTTCACTCTCTTTCGGAGGAATGGGAAATGAAACAAAACAGAGGAGAGGCCATCTCAGACAAGGTTATCAAGTGAACTTTGTTCTTCACAGGTGCGCACGGGCTGTAGGAAGTAGGAAAAGCAAGGGAAAAAGTTTATCCTGCTGGCAGGATCTGTCAGCTGAGGCTGACAGGAGCAGAGCTACCTCAGCCTCCCTCAGAGCTTGTTCTTCAGGCAGGTTAGGGTCTTCACAGAAAAGAGTGGGGGGAATAGATTCCTATTTTAAACCCTTGTGCATATAGAGAGACAAATCCTAGCATGACTTTGATTCACCTTTCAAAGGACTACAGGTGTGGAGAGGGCTGCTGTGAGAGTGTGGAAAATAAGAGTAAGTCCTTTTTCTTGTGCTCCGTCCTCCTTCACACGCTGTGATGGCCAGTGTGATGGTTCCCAAGGGAAAAGTGTCTATCTTCAGAGCAAGGGAAAAGCGTCTATCTTCAGAGTAAGGGCTTTCCTCGGAGGGAGAGATCTGTCTGTGGGCTGGGGCTTCAGACAAGCAGGGCCTCTCCAGCTAATCCTGTCTGAGTTTAACATTGAAAAACAGTTTAATGACAGTGAAAGCTTGCATCTCTTGATAACAATGTGCTTGAAACAGGAGGCATGAGGTGGGTCTGTGGATTGACAAAAAGACTTGAACATGTTAGAGGAGGAAGAGACAGGAGTTTGCTGCTGTGGCTAGAAAAGCTATGAGAGCTGCATATTTCAAGGGTAAAAGTGCCTGATTTCAGAAATGCCTGGTCACTTTCTTTTCCTTAGTTTTCCTGCCTTGCCCTGAAGATCTGCTCCAGTAATAACCTTAGGGCTCATAAACATGAGGTGGTCAGAAAAGCGTGATTAAGAAACTGTAGAGAAACAGGATGGGGAGGAAGGGAGGTAAGAACATTGCTTTGCCATTCTGTGGAGGGTTTGACTTCAGGAAGGAGGAGGCCAGAGAAGGTTCAGACCTTGAGGTGCAGCTCAAAGTTAGCATTGTTGTGTGAATGGTGTCCTGATACAGCTGCTTGGAAACATGCTGTTTTGAAGGTTGGGGCCTCAAGGCTGTAAGAGCTTAAAAACTGTATACCACTGGTCCTGTCACTGACTCACTTCTGGAACCAAATTATCAAGGATAGTGTTTGCTTTCCAGCTGTGAGGTTTAGGCTATAGATCAGTGTTGGGTCAAACAGGAGGATGATATACACCTGAAATGTAGCCACTGCATCTAGTCTCTCCTTAAGCATATCGTAATTTTAAATACATAAAAATGGCTGTGCTGAGGACATGCCAAGGGTCCCTCCAGCCCAGTATCCCATCTCTAATGGTGTCTGAGTGATTATTCAGGGAAGATCAGGAACAGGGCAAACATACGTGATATTCTTCCCAAGGTAGTCTTTCAACATTCAGCTATTTTCACAGAGAAGGTCTCATAAGCCTTCTGTGGATAGTCTGCTTAGTAACCCTTAATGAATCTTTTTCCCAGGTAAATTACTTCCACTGACCCTCTGTAAACTTTTTGCATCCACAACATGCTTTGGCAGGGAATCACACAGGTCAGTTACCTGTTCTGTGAGGAGCCACAACCCCCCTGCGCTGAATTAGAGTCTGTCTTCTTCAGATAACAGATATTTCTGTTATGTTGGGTCGGAGTTGTATTTTGAGAGATACTGTTAGGAAAACAGTCTGATCACTTCCTTACTGATGACACTTTTACAGATGAAGGGAAGATGTGATATAGCTCCACACCCGAAAGCACTTTCAGTTCAGGGGGCTTACACCAGTGGGACATGTGCAGCTTGTATGAAAAGTGAGTCTGTTAGACATAATGGATGATCTGTGGAGTGAAATGAATTAATGGGGATGGATTCTGGCAATACAAAAAGTTAGCATCAGGTTTTTAATTGCTTTCCTTGTGTTTTCCAACTCTTTTTCTGTTTCTATTCACAAGACTCCTTAAAAATGAAATAATAAATTTTCCACTTGCTACAGCCAATATCAGATGTGTGCAATGGCACTGAAGACTGGACCCAGATCTACTGGTAGATAATTAGATGCTAATAAGAATGTGACTTTTACCAACTTTGGCGGCTTCATTTTTTATAATTGCTGATTGGAGCTGCTGACACAGCAGAGCTTGGAAAACAATAAACTGTGTGTCCTCTTAGCAGGAAGGAGTGGTCCTATTTTTGTAGTGCATCTTAAATGGCCAATTTTCATTTCCTACAAGGCTTAGGAGGGAGACCAGGACATGAATAATTGAGAGTGGAAAAAACCTAAAGTCAGGAGGAGATGATGTCCGAGAGAGACGTAGGTGATGCATGCAAAGACTTACGTTGTGAAATTAAGCACAGGTAGATTTAAATGAGACATTTTAAAAAGCATTTTAACTCTGTGATCAATTAGACACAGAATTGCTTGCCAGGGAGGTCACTGAGGGCTTGTCAGAGAAGTGTTCAGGTAGAAAAGATGAAACACTTAAAACCTGCTTGAGGTAGCAAGGCAATGAAGGGCATAGTGGAAAACCACTTCTCTGCTCACCTGCATCCTCCTGGTCTGTCCTGCTATGGCTAAGAAGATACTTGCTGCAAGTAAAAGATAACATATGGAATACATAAAAGGGAATATTATACAAAGCACCTATAAGCTACCTGGGGAATTCCCTGCCACATCATCCCATTTAGGGCTCATTCAAAGAAAGCATGAGAATCTATTTGTCATCAGTGGCAATGCTTGTCGAGGAGGATGTGCACAGTACTCAGCAGGAGTGTGTGCTCTCAGTGTTGGGTACTGATGTCCATAAAGAAGCTGACATGTTGTTACTCTTGATGTTCATGATCTGATCCGTAGAAGGTGTGTATCATGTTCAGGGACTCAAAGATTCACCCTTCTGTAAGTATTCTAACTGCACAAATAAGCACATTTAGGTCCATTCTGAATGTTTTTCAAATTTGGGGATGGATTCTCTGCTAATGTAAATTGTCAGTGTTCAACAAAGCCAGGAGGATTTACAGCAGCTGCAGATTTGACACTTCTCCCCAGTGACTGCCTTGGGGGTTCAGTTCTGAGCTTGACAGATTGAGTTGTGACTCTTGTGCTCTTGGGCCCTTCTGTGAAGAGGTATTTTAAATTCTCCAATTCATCATCTTCCCTAGAGCTAGACAAAAAACCCAAAGGCTGACTTTCAGCCAGGAGGCTGACTGAAGCTATGGCACTTGTAATCCAGAAAAGAAAAAAAAAAAAAGAACAATCAAAGCAGACTTCTGGTTAATGTAGAGAAAGAATAATCATGAGAACTGGAAACTTGTGTACAAAAATGTGTTTGCACATTGAACTTTTCTCACCTGTGTGCTCAAGAGCACCCAGCTGTTCACATCCATAAGAAGATGTGAAAATCAGAAGGGCTGCAGATGACAGTTACCATATGCAGAGGTAAATAACAATGCACAGTGGAAAGCAGAGAAGAATCGGGCCTTTTCTTTTAAAATATTTCTCTGGCCCAGATCACAGGAGTTGCCAGCTAAGGTCTTGGTGCCAAATTCATTAAGCCTCTCTAAGCATGTGATGACTACTCTTCAACCACTTATACTCCTGTAAATCAGCAACATCTGATTAAAAGACAATGAAGTTACTGCAGTATCAACTCAGTTGGAATAAGAGGATTAGAATATTTCTCAGTTTTTATGAGTATCATTTCTGCAAAGAAAATTCTGAAATAGATGGTGCAGAGGAGGACGCTGTTGCAGACAATAAAAGATCTGATTGCAATTTCTTTATTATTATTATTATTAATTGCATCTTATCTAGCCTGAATGTGTTTTTAATTTATTAGCCTCAGTCAGTCTTCAAGTACATTTTTATTATTAGAATGCATTTCAAAACTGTCCTGTATGTAATTTTGTGCATTTGGTTTGAGTCAGCAGTTTACAGTTTGTACAGAAGTAACATTTGCAATACCAAGTCCTAGAGGAATTTTTCAAGACAACAAGGTTATTTCATATGAGCAGTTAAAAAAAAAAAAAAAAAAAATTACAAATGTCTGTATTTTCTTGAGGGAGACATAGATTATTGCTTACAATGCGGTGGGCTGGAATGTGCCTCTTTCAGCTGGATGAATCCACGTGCCCTTGCCAAGAAAGTTTTACATTTCCCTTTTTCCTCGGCTGCTGTATCCAGCCTTGGCACTGTATCTACTTATTATATTTATTTCTTGGATGTGCTGTTTCCAGCTTTGGCATTTACCGCATTTCTGTATTTGTCTCCCTACCCCCCCTGTCTGACATCATTCAAATGAGATCAGGGTGGGAAAAAACCCACAGCTTGGAGAGTCTATTCAGGTATAATAGTAAAAATAAGAGCTTACGTAGTGAGAAAAATGACAGACAGTTGGCTTGTTATGAGCAGGATTGTTCTTCAGGAGTTTTGCTGTTGTTTTCAGTAAGATCAGGATTGGGCACTTGGCTGCAGTGAGAAGTGGACCCGGGCCATGTGGTTATTCATCCAGACCTTCCCAAAACTCAGGAGTGTTTAAATCTGGCCTCCCCCTAGTGAGAACATGCAATGCTTGGATGTACACGTGCATGAGTTGATTTTGAATGTGCCATGTAGGCAGAGCCCTGGCGTTAACATTCCCAAGCAGCAGTTTGCGGAGGGATTGTGATTGTCTTCGGAATTTGAACAAGGTGCAAAATGGTGCCATCTCCTTGTGTATCCCTTTTTCCCAGCCGTGCTTGTCCCATGTAAGAGCCAGAGATGGTGTGGCTCACTGTAGTGTCTTTCTAAAGCTGTAAATATCCAGCTGTTATATAAAAAATTTGGTGCTTAATACATTTTCAGGAAGACAATTGTTTATTTGTGCTCATTTCTTGAACCCTGCTCCTGTATAGCTTATATTCAAAGAAAAGAGGCAAGGCTATTCTGTTAGTTGCTCCAGATTCAGAACAGTGTTCTTTAATGCAATAGTTATTCTTAGTCTTGGCCCTTTATAGTCTTGATCTGATTTATTTAAACCATTGTGAAAAATCTGGGAGGCTGGCAAATTGTATTTCTTAATTCCCTGATTAATTTTCCTTAATTTTTTAATAGAGAAAATGAAAAGGAAACAAGCCTGAGAATTGATATATGGTGTATACCACAGCCTCTTTGGACAAGTAACATGAATCTGTCACACACGCCTCGGATATAAATCACTCTGCACCACAGGGACCTTAAGACTCTTAGTACAAATGTACGTGTTGGGAAATGGTTCTGCAAATGTTACATGTATGTGTGCAGTAGCTAATTTGCAAATCTAAAAAAATTGGCTTGTATATGTCCTCTCTGAAGTAACCCAGTGTGCCTGGTCCATGTTGGGAAATGGGCTGCTTTGCCAAATGAAGCTTAAAAAAAAAAAAAAAAGTCGGGTGGTATTGTAGCACAAAATGTCCCAACCTGGTAAACTTTTTATTTAATTTTGAGTTTATTTTTAGCACTTATGAATTAGTGAGACATCTTTTTCTCTCTTGAGGGTGGAGCAGGGGATTCTCTATGTGGGCAGAGCGGGCGAGTCCTGTCACCGATTCAGTCCACAGTACAGGGCATGGGGGAGCATGTGTCATCTGCTGAGCATGCAGTATAGGCATCGCTGTTCAGTCTCTAGAGACTGAACGTTACAGGCCCAGCTCAAAGAAACTGGACTTCCAGCTTGAGTTAGAGTGGTGAATGACTTAAGCTCTAAAGATCTTGCTTTGATCCCTGATATGATGGTCAAACTGAATGTTTTACCCGTCTCTTCACCTAAGATTTATGTAGACATGCCTGCTTCTGTGCAGTTCAAATCTGCCTCCAACTTGCAGCCCTGAATGCTAAGTTTCATTTTGGTGTGATCCCCCCCCGCCCCCCGCCAAAGCTAGGATTAAATCAGATAGTTTCATTTGAGGAAAAAATAGAATTATTTTTGTGAGGGTTTCCTTTCCCTGAGGTGTCAGTAACTAGTAGCCAGTAAACTATGGTGTCTGTGGACCAGCCAAAAACCTGGTTTCTTACTTCTGAGGGAACTGCTAAAGCCAAAGGCCGTCTCCCTGGGTAGACTTTCTGGGCTATGAATACATCCTTATTTGATGTGTACACAGTCGAACATGCTATCTGTAAAGAAGAATAGCACATGTAATAATTATAAGGTGACATGTCTAGAAAAGGAGTCCAAATTCAAGGATGCAATGAATGAATCAGTGATTATTTAAAGTGCTCCTGAAGTATTTTGATGCTATAATGGGAGAGTAGTTTAAAAATGCTTTTGTCTAGTCATTGCTGTCTACTTACCTGGAAAACAAATACCTGTCAACCAGCAGTAATAATGTGATTGCTTATACATTACCCTCATGTTAAGCTAACACATCTGTAGGTTGAATTGTTCCACGCACCCCAAATCATAGGGAAGTCAAGAAGGTTTAAACTAATGTCTTGAGTTTAACCTCTTGTGTGATTGCAGGCAAGGGCAAGGAAGCCAAATTGCGATGTGAGTACTAAAGGTGTTATATGATTTTTAAATGCAGTCCAAAACCATATTTTCTGTTTTATGGCTGAGGACCAAGTTGGTGGCCCAGAGGTTTTAGATTTTGATAAATTCAGCCAGCAAACAATGTTTTACATACAAAAAACCTTCTTGTGTGGTCATTGATATTCATAAGTAAATCAGTTTTACTTGGCATGGTTTAAAATTCAGGCCTAACATGTACATAGGCTAAACCAGTGTGCAGTGTGATATTAGGAGGGAAAAAAAGGGTGTTTGAGAGAGGTTAGATTTCATTGAGATTTAAAATACTTCATCCAGTGATTTTATGTGATTTAGGCAGCAAAGGCTTTCGAATGCACTTCAGCATGCTTTAACCTTGAGTGATATATGTAGACTGTAGTGTTTGCATAAGAAGATATTGTGTGGGGTTGAAATAGTCCCCTTTTTAGATGTGTAGTCATAAAGACTTACTCTGATAATGGAAGATTAATAATATCCAAGCATGAATAACATGCAATTATTCCTCTGCTGAATTATTTGCATCAAGGGACTATCATAAAATTACAATTCGGTACCTATCATTACAAAGAGTGAGCATGAACTGATGTTGTAATAATAAAAAGACAGTAACTTTGGTTTCGGCAGAAATGTGGCAAATTCTGGCAGGCAGTATAGTTTCTGGAAGATGGATATGTAATGAGAGGCTGGTGTTCTTTGAGTAAGTGCTGCCTATCTCTATCAGTCTACTCAAATGCTTACATGTTTAAAAAGTAAAAGCAATTTGATTCCTGCCTGTGATTATAAGGAAATCACATACAGATGGCATTGGAATTGTGATTATTCAAAATACCCATAATGCCCCAATGGGGACCTGCACAAGGAGTTGGACTTTAAACCAACAGAAAATGCTGAAGATGATGGAGAACCGTGCTGCTTTTCAGTAAAGTAGGAAGAGGAAGGGAACCTGCACAACGGTTGTTGGTTCAAGGTTTCCTTACATCCTTGCCCACAGAGGCAATCCCTGGCGCTCTCAGTATAGTCGCTGTTTTTGCATAACCCAGCCCTTGTCCCCGCACAGCCATAGTGACTCCAAACTATTAATTATGTTTTTCACACCCAGTAAAATGCAGCTAAGCTCCCCTCTATTCCCCCTAGCAGTGCAGATCTGGTCTCATCCTTCGTGCTCCCCACACCACCTCACCCTGGTTACACAAGTCAGCCAGCGAGCCAAGAGAAACCTCTGAGTTCTCTGGCTGTAACAACAGTTGGTGGAAGCCAGGTTTTTGCTGTATCATCCCTCCGAGGGATTGGGCAGGCGGGAGAAAGGGCCAGGGTTGGGGCTCACAGGGGCTGCTCAGTTCCCGGAGTCGAGAGGGACGCCCTCTCCCCAAACCCTCCAGTTGGAGGAGGCTGCTCTGGCAGCCTTTGCAGGACGAGGCCACCGGAATGTGTTCTGAGTAGCGTGTGTCATTTGGGACCTCGGCAGCAGGGATCATGGTATGTGAAAGGGGAGTATTGAGGTTTTTGGGCGTGTGTGTAATACCTGTTCACCAGCTCGGGACTGGTCTGTCTCTCTTTTTAGCTGGTTTGTATTCCCAGGTTTTCCGTCATGCTCCAAGTCTCCATTAACAAGTAAGTGTTTGTTTATGTAGTACTTGCTCTAGGCCACTATCCACCTAGCAAAGCATAATACGAAACATCTAAACAAAGAGAGTAATGTGGGCTAATTAATTCCTGATTTAGGGAAACAAAAGATAAATTCCTAAGCAAACTAAGTTTTCCTAAAGCTAAATAACTCTTCCCACCTACTTTCTCTCTTCCTGCGCTTCTCCCTGTGTACAATAAAATGGCCACCCATGAAACACGCAGCTCAATTTAAAACATAATGGGCTCAATCAGGGTTTGGAGGAGCACCAAGAGATGATCTTCAGGCCGTGCTGAGGAGAATTTTGCTGGACACTACAGTAACACTATCTTTAAATGGGAACGCTGTAGTGACACGGGCCAACTTGGCCACTGTCCACTGGGAGATGGCACTTTGCTTGTCCTGTTTGCCGAGCTGGGGCATTCGGGCTGGTATGTTCTCAGAGGTGAGGTTGAGCCCTAGGACTCCGGTCTCCCTGGTCTCTCTAGCCTTCTGCTCTCAGTGGATGGAGAGGCTCCTTCAGTGGATAATTCAGACTATATAAATCACTGTCCTCTATTGACTTTCCTGTCAGAGGGTTGTATGGAAAGTAGTTTCCTTAGCTGCCTCAGTGAATACCTTCCCTCCCTCAGGATCTGTCTTCGCTATTGTAGAAGCCCAGGGCAGGGGATGCATCAATTCTAGCATGTGCTATGCATTGGATGTCTGTGGCTACCTGTGTCCACGCTGTGTAAAGAAATGCCTATAACTCTAACCTCTTCTTTCAGCAGCAGCTGACACCAGGGCATTTTGGAGAAGGATTTTGTCTGCCTGATACTAGCCAGAGAGTAGAGAGATAGCTGGTCACACCATGCTCAATGTCTTCAGTGTGGTGTCGAGTGCACATCCCTTCCCTCTGCTCTACCCCACAGTTCCCCTTAACTCCATGCTTGAGTATGGATTCATATCCCCAAAGTATTTCTCCAGCTCTCTGAGAAAGCCCCATTGGGTCATCTTTACTGGTGACTGTACACTGACTGGGTAGAGCTGGGCCTCCTGGGCTCTTCAGATTTGATTCCCTATGGGGCAAATCCTGAAGACCTTTCTTCCAGTTTCAGTCAGTCCCATAACCGGGATTTCTCTTTCCCATGTTTGCTACTATCACTGTTGCTGGAGGGTATTCATTAGCTGAACACAAGATATTGGGGCTGGTCCAGAGATGGCTGGGTGAAATTAAATGGGCTGTTTTATACTGGGGCTCAGAGAAGATCATTTGGTTTTTAAAACTTGGGTTCAGTGGGAATATCACCTGTCAGCATCTGGTGCTGTAAATTGCCATGTCAGTTTGTTGGCAGAAACTACGAATGGGACTAAAAGTGCCCCTGATTTACACCACTCAAAGCTGATACTGTTTTTTTAGCATCACAGGATACATAGGCACAGCTAAAAAGCCATTCTGGAAAAAAATTTGAAGTTAGACACTTTCTTCTTACTCATGGGAGCTGAAAACTCAAGCTTACTGTAAACAGCCTTGGAAAGCATTTTATGTTTCCAGAGTTCTGAATCCAAATATTTCCATGAAGCAGCAACGCAGTTTGAGAGTAACACACCTTCTTTTCATTAGTATATTTTTTGTAATAGATGCACAAGTTTTTTAAAATAATCCTCTTGCTTTTAGGGACAAACGTCTCCCTTCTCAGAGCAGATTTCGGTCAGAGGTGGGGAAAGGGAAATGTGTACTTCCTTAAACAAATACCTATATGTGTTTTTAGTATTTCTGGGTATTTTATTTTTCAAGCAGAAGCTTGACTTTTTTTTATAACCATCATTTAGTACTATGGAAAATGTACAGAGTTGTTTTGGCTGGATGGAGCAAAGCAGCGGGTTAAATTTTAGCACATTTAGTAGCACAGAGATCTCTCTCCTGTGAAAGACAGGATTGTATTATGTAACAGTCCGGCTGCCAAATACTTCTGCTGGCAGCAGTCTGCCTTCTATGCACCATTGACATCAAAACCTAATGAGGTTTGATCCAGAGAAGGGATTTGAAAGGACGTCTTGTTTTTCTTCAATCTTCACAAACTGAACTTGTTTAAAAAGGGGGAGAGAAAAAAAAAAGATACAGAGTCTTGTTTGATAAATGAGGAAAAATAGTGGTTTTTCTCCAAAGTTTTGGATGTTTATTGGTTTAACAGCTATTGCTCAGAACAAGTCATTTCTATTTACGGTGTTTATCATATCAGCTAACCTCGTGTGATGGATTGAGGGGGCTGGAGGTCGGGCCTGCATGTGTTCCCTCCACAGGGGCTTTCTGACAGCTTACCTTAGTATTTCCTGTGCCTCATATTTATACATAGTTGAATTGACAATTCAATAAACATAGGACCAAACAAGTGTCCAACTCCCTGTAATATGCATGCTAAAGAAAATATTTCAGCAAGTAAGTGGGGATGAGAAACACAGGAACATAACAAGACAGCATGCAGGTACCAAGCTCCATGAAGGCTGCCGCACTGCTAGAAGCAATGTAGCATGATACTGTGTCAGAGGTAATAAGCTCTTGCTGAAAAGCAGGTCTTACTAGTTTACGTAAAAATGAAAGGGATATGCTGCTGGGTGAGAGCAAAGGGTTATCTAGACTGACATCCTCTCTGACAACAACTGGTAAGGAAGGCTGAAAGGAAGAGATCAGGGAGCAGGGCACGTGTTGAGTGGTCTGTCCCGTGATACACTACCGACCAGCAGGTTAGCCATATCCTGAATTGGAGGTTTAATAGGCTGTGACTCTGTGAATGTGTATAATCCCATTTTGAACTCATATCATATGGTCACAAGCTCCACAGTTTGTGTTGCGTGGAAAACTTTTTCCTCTGGTTTGTTTCAAACCTGCTTTCAGCTTACTTACTTGGACCCAGGCTGCTTTCCCCATATTGTCATGTACAGGAACATGGGAACACACTGGCTCTTGCAAATGTGGAGCTGTGTTAGATCAGACATCTCCCTTTCATGTTTCTGTTGCAGTGCAGAAATAGGCAGTTTTGGCATAATATGAGAAGGTTTCAGTTTATGAGCTTCCCTCATTGTTCTCATGTTTTAGGGTGATTTCGTGGCAGAGTTGCTTTTAAGTAAGGATTTAAATAAAGA
This sequence comes from Astur gentilis, assembly GCF_929443795.1. Taxonomy (NCBI): domain Eukaryota; kingdom Metazoa; phylum Chordata; class Aves; order Accipitriformes; family Accipitridae; genus Astur; species Astur gentilis. Next base: position 13,012,719 of record NC_064902.1, on the reverse strand, counting down.
ATGAGGTAGATTTAGAGATATTTATTAGAAGCAGCTTCCCATGAGGTGTAGTATAGTTTGTGCATCTATGGAAAAAAAAAAAAAGAAGCTTCTTATTTGAAATAAATAGCAGAGTTGCCAGCACTAGCAAAATGGAGGCAGCAGTGAACATATGGGTAGCACATTGAATGTTTTATGCAAGTACATTGCTTGCCTTGGAAAAGTATGGCAGAACGTATCCACTTACCTTAGTCTCACCCAGGAAGTTCAATATCGTTTTGTTCATTTGCCAGTGGGGAAGGCAGTGTAACCAAGGGTTAAATACCCCAAATGAAATCACTGAACAAGTCAGTGGCAGAGCTGGGATTGCAGTCCAGGAGCATTATCTTTCAGTTACATATTTAGTCTCCTGCCTGCATTTCTCTGGAAAAGTATTTCTGGTCACAATGTTAGAGGTGTTAACTCAAATGAAGTTTGACAGTTATGCTTGTATTTCTGGTTTCATCTTGAAAGTTTCAGGGATCTCTTGCCTATTCAACAAGTCCTGTCAAAGCTGTTTAAGAGAAAATTATGGAGCCCAGGATTATTATTCGTTTTTTCTTGTTCAGTGCTTCAGCTGTTGCCAAAGCTCTCTGATGATGGTCGCATGTGTAGGAACAGAAATGTACTGAAAAAGTCCAACTTTAGCGTCTGTGCGTGTTACCAAAGGTACAGGATTGGAATGTGAATGATAAACAGCATTGCCACGTGACGGACTGCATTTTGCATGCGGGTCTCAGCATTTACTTCTCTCCCGTAGCATAGCTCCCAGTCTGCCAGAATCCTGGGCAGCTACAGAAAGCTGGTTGCTTATAAAGTAACCTGTTAGAGGAATGAAGTTGTTTTCCCCTCTCTTTTTTTCTCCCCGTAGATATTCCTTCCAAAGGCTCAGCATGTTTCAGATCAGTATTGTGCCAATGAAAACGTATCTGCCTTTAAAAGTGGCATATGGTAAAAGTAGTCTGATAGCACAACACTGAAGATTTTTCCTGTTAGGAAGGAGTAATTATGCTGAGTTTTCTCGTCTAGCACTGTAATGCACAGAGATGTTGGGACATACACTCAGAAAGAACCAAGTAAGACCCTCAAACCCTGACCTGATTTGGATGGTTTTGAAGCACAGAAGTTCATGTGGCTTTCAGGGAACTGTAAGTCTCAGCATCTGTGAAGACAATGTAAATTAATGAAATGGTCTTCAGACAGCATTTCGGAGGAGGGACTCTAATGATAGGCCATAGAGCAGTGACTGATGGGGGCAAGAAGCTGCTGAGTCCCTTGGAAAAGGCAGGATGTGCAATCGCATCCATTTTGCTATCACATCCATATCTACTGTACTACCCTGATTAAGATAGGGATAAACAAAGGGATTAGTAGGTTATGCTTGTATATCCTGAAAATTTGAGGCTTAGCAAGTGTACCCTTATTTTAACACCTCCTGCATTTGCAGGAATGGGTTGTTTTAACAACAGATATGACTGAAAGCCAAGGCCAATTTATTCATCTGAAGATCAAATCTTGACGTTTTCTTGTCCCTTGAGAAGGCTGGCTGGGGACACAGTTCTTAAACTCATCCTTGTTTTCTGGTTGCATTCACAGCAGAAGATCTTGGGGTAGGGAGGCATGCTAGCATTCATGCCCTGTTTGTGTTTTGCTTGGGTTTGTGTGTGAATCTAGTGGTCTCAAGGAACCCACACTTGGATTGTGAGAGTTTCACAAATAAATGTCATGGGATGGAATAATTTTGTAGTTCAGTCTTGTCATCTTAGTGAAAGTAGAAACTGCTTAGAGGATGGACTTAGTGTTGCCTAAAAGCCTGTTTTAGCACCGCAGTTTGGTATGAGTCCGTTGATTGTGGAGGAGTTGTATTCATGTCAAAATGTAGTGACAAGAGGATGAATTGTGTTCTGGAATTTTTAATGCAGGAAATAAAAACACACCATTTAAGTTTGAGTGATTTATAGTATGAACCTATTCCATTGAGGCACATTTGAAGAAATAAGGATGTCCTCTTGTTTACAATATATGGGCCAAAACCAGAGAGCATGATGTCCAAATTGTTTTTCACAAACCTGGCATGACACCTTATTTTTGACACTGCCTGACATGAGATACTGCTAATTGGTTATATTAATGTATAGTAAGGCAAGAAAATTGTTGGCTTTTGCTTGGTAATTAATCCAAAAATGTTGACGTCTGTGAAGCCTTTACAAGAGGTTATTTCAATACATGTATTGCAGCAGAACATTTGAGAGAGAATATTTGCATAACACCTTGGATGAGCTCAAACTTTTCCCAAATACATATATTGATGTGGCTACCACAGGCTTGGGAAAGTGAAGGAAAAGCACCAGACTTGGCAAAGCCCATAATACAGGTTTGGCTTCCAATATCTGCAAACTAGCTTTAGACAGTGCCCAATTTTCAAGCCAGGCGGTGTGCCTAGGCTCCAGTATTTTGTTCTGCCCTCGTTCTGGGAACATGGTGTGTCCCAGAAGCCAAGGCAAACATGGTGTTCGCTTTTGCTGGGTTATGTTTGGCTGACATTTCCTGAAGGAAAGAGCTCAGGAAAACAAAAACTTAATTTTTATTGGGCAACATAATAAGAATAGTAGCAGCTCATTAAACAGCACAGTTGCATTTCACCCCTTTACTTCTGAGAGGCTCGTGGGAGAAACAGGCAATGCGCATTGTAGAGGAGAGTAGAGATTAATTCTCCATCTATCTAGCAGAAAGTAACAGTTTACACAAAATTGTTTTGGGAACAAACTGCCTATTTACTTCTGTATCTAAAAGCCTGGCTAGGTAGCCCAGATCTTGTATAGCTTCTACAGGAAAAAACAATTTTCTGTTACTTAGTTCTGCCCTTCAACCATTTAAAATGGCAACTTCATAGCATCTGGCTTCCACAGGGAGTCAAATTCAAGCAGGCTTCTTTCCTGTACCCAAGGAAGTCAATAGAAGGATGCCATTTGTTTTTGATTTGGGCCTCAGACAAAGCAACTGAGGGGGATATATGGCAGTGCAGCACCTAGATTTCATGGTGATTTGTTTATTGTAAATACTGCAGAATGAAAAGAATATAACTGCAGGCGAATTTTGCGACATCTGTAAATTCATGCCTTTCAACAACACAGATACAGTAGAACATCTGGAAAGGACCATCTGTTCCACTAGCAAAACCTGTCTACCTAAATCTGGGGTGCACTATATCAGTCACCCTACATCTCATCAGGTGAATTCTCAAGATCAGTTTAGCAGCTAGAATTATCTGCCTATTCTCCCAGATATGGTCTCTGTTTGCTTTTGCAGTGCTGTCTTTGTCATTTAGATGCCATCAGTTTTTACACAAGAGACTTACCTCTCTGAGTTCTTTGTGCTTACTATGTGAGGAGCCCTGGATGCAAAATGAAAAACAATGAAAAAAAAAAAAAAAGGTCTTGGGTAATTAACAACAATTTTGGGGTATTTATTGCTATGGTGTCTCTAGAAGTATTTGCACAGAAAAGGGGTTGGGAGCTGAGTCCAATAAAAGATGCAAACACCTTTGCATTGTGTAACTGACCTTGTAGCTATTTAAATCCAGTATTAACAGCTCCTTAAGGAGCAAAAATTAAGTAGTTATGATTTGCTATGAGCTAATGTAGGCAATTCTGCACTGAGCATAGTGGCTTTCATGAATCTCACTCTTGTACATGCACCCATCTGTCCATAAGGTCTTCAAAGGTAGGCACTACAGTGCTGGCCTTCGGTGTTGGGAAACAAAAGGTAAAATCTTTGTACTTCGCCAATATAAAAACAAGCAGGATAGTAGAACTGCATTCTGGCACTGTGTATTCTGAAAGGAATCACAAATTGATTAGGGAAGCTGGTTTTTTATTACTATTCTGGGGATCTGCCTTTAGCAGTACTATGCATTTATTCTTGGAAAGGTTGCCCTGTTATGATGTTTCAGGTTAGATGCACCGAAATTAAGTCACACTTTCCTCAGCCATTTCTTCTGATTCTCAAATGAAATCTTGATGTATTTATAGTTGGGGGAGAGGAAACCCAAACCCAGCAGCGATGAATTGTTCCCTTCATGATACAATGAAGGATAAACTTTTACTGGTTTATGGGTTTGCTTTCCCCTTGTCACTTGGCTGCATCTCAGAGTCATAATCAGTACCTTTTAACACCAGAATGAAGCAGATCTGCTCCATATGTTTCATACTGTATATTGCTACACTATCTGCTCTAGCTGTGCCCATAGCCCAGTGACTCCCATGTCAATGCTGCAAAAGCCAGTAAATTGCAAGCTCTTGGCAATGGCAGCAACTATTCCCCCTGAAAATATTGCATTATATTCCCTGGCAAAAGAGAATATCTAATGGAGTACAGATGATATGAATTAATCTTCGAATAAGCATTTAATTTGTTGGCCAAGATCTGATTGCCCTTTTTTTGTAGTGTTCTCATAATGAACATAAAAAGATTACAAGATTTGTGAATGTAGTCAGTCCTCTGGAAGCTCTGGCAGCTGGCTCAGCTTTGACTTCATTTTTTTTTTCCCTTAGTAATTAAAAACACTTCTACAAACTCAGAACCCAGCCATCATTAAGGGCACTTCCAGAGCAAGATGTAAGATTCAGAACTCCATCACCTCACATAGCCCCTTCTAGCCAGAGATGCTGAAGAAAAGTATCCTGCTGAGAATTCGTTTGAAAAATGTATTTCTTGCACAGGTCATTAGAATTGTGAACAGGTTGGCTTGTCTACAAACATATGGATTAAAAGTATTGCTATAGCTGAGATACAGGACGCTTAAATTAATCCCTCCTCTTGGGTAAACCCTGCTTTCATTAGGCTCAACAAAGAGCACGCTGCAATGGCCTATAATAAATCTCACACCCAAATCATTTCCAGAATGATGTACAGGATGGTGGAGAATAGATGCTGGTAGTTACAGAAAGCTTTGGTTAAAAATACACAGAATATATTTGAATATTCACAAACTCATTAGCAGAAGACAAGAGGAAGACCCTGTGGCTTTCTGGACAATGGAAGGGTCTTGCACCAGCAGTGCATTTGCGTCATGACGGAGAGGAATTGGGAATATAGGGAGTGATGAGAGAGAGAGAGAGGGGTAGAAAATCCAAAATTATTATTTTGAACTGGATCCCAGAAACAATGGGGTGTAGATAAGATATTGCAGGCAAGGCTTGTCTTGAATCAAAGACTTACTGGTGAAATCAGGGGGCTGTGGATCCTGGCCTGGATTGCACTAGCACTGCATTAGATGCTGTCCCGTGACTTGTGGCATTTCACGTTCCTGATGCAGTTGCATCCACAAGGTTACGTGTCTGCTCTGATCAGGGTGGGGCTAGCCCTTGTCTCACCCTTCTGCATGGGGCGAGAAGGTGGGAAATTACACGCTGCATCTGGTAGGGTCGGTGTCATGGGCAACTGGGGAGGGTCCGTAAGAGAAGGGGAGTTTGCTTTTCTCCATGGCCAGAAGTGATTGTGGCCTGAAGGAATAGGGATGCAGTCCAGGCCTTGGCATTTCAAAAAGGAGGTGGTGACAGGAAGATTTGCAGGGAACAGATGTGGAAGGAGAAGGAGAGTTCAGGGACAAGGACGATGGTGCGGTTGGTTCAGGTAGAAAAAGAAGGTGGCTGGAGACAGAGTGGCAGGCACTGGGCCACATTTGAGAGTGTGCTTCTCAAGTGGCTGTGGCTCTTTTCTTTTTTTTTTTTCATTGTTAATGCACGTGGCAGGTTGGCACAGTTCAGAGCTATGTTTCCAGCCAGGGGTTCTTGGTTGCAGGGAAAGATTCTTTTCTTGAGCACATTTCACAGGGCTTGCGTTAAGAAGTAGAAAAATATGGTCTTGGGCTAAAGCCAAGGAGTTAAGCAAAGATAGATGGGGTTTATTTCTGATCCCAACACTGGTGTAAGGTTTGCAGGAGTCATGTAACCTTCCATTTCTGTTAGTGTAAAACAGAATAATAACCTCTTATCTAAAAGGACATTTTAAGCCTTAATTCCTTAGTAAACCACTTCTGAGGTAAGATCTGCTGGTGAGAGGTAGAAAACTTTGAAAGCAGTGTTCATACATCCGGGAGTTCTGTCTTTGACTTTGAACTCTACCCCAAAGGATATCCACATTTTGGCACCTGTATTCCTGTTTTATGATGTTTGTGCAAGTGTTGTTTTTGCTGTTTTCTCCTGGTTAAACTCACCTGACAAGGTCAGATGGCTTCTTGTCTGATCCAGAAATGTCAGACTGACTTTGACAGCAAACTGCAGCGGGGCCCAGCCATGGACATCAGGTGCCTTGTTACAGATTTCCCCACTTTGTAGTAGAGTGCTCACATATGACACAGCTAGGTCTGGATTTGCAGCAGTTCAGCTGACAGGTAACTGAAAATGTTGAGGGAAACAGAGCAACTCCTTTACAGCAGTTAGGGTAACAATTTACCCATTCCCCCTGTGAATCTCTTATGTCAGAAAAATTCCCAGGGCATATGCTGTATGATTTTCAAGGATGCTGAGCACTCATGTTTCCTTCTGCTTCCAATGGAGAATCAAGACATTAATTTGTTTACTGGTAGACTGACTCCTAGCAAGAAACTACAAGGAAGAGAAATGCAATGGGGCCATGACTTTCACAGATTGATGTGATGCAGGACAATCTTAAACCTTTTGAAGACATCTCTTTCCGTTAAAATTAGCATTTTTCATGTTCATCAGGGTCCTCCTTGTTCTGCAGCATTGGGGGGAGGAAAAAGTAAGGTCAATCCAGTTTACATTATGTACTTTGCTTTCTGTACCTTGCAATGTTATGTTCACCGTGTACAGGACTCTCACAGATGGCTATCTTCCCCCTACTATGAAAACAGTTTCAAGTACCAACTAGGTACTGTTCTATGTTCAGGAGTGGTCAGTATCCTCCTGGGCTGGTAACCTCAATAGATAAGCAAACTGAGCCAGGAGGAAGCACTTTTGTTCCCGTTACATAAACGGGAGAAAGAGGCCCCAAAATAATGTGACTTGCTTGGGATTGTGCTGGATGTATGTGGCAGAGCTGCGCTCTAACCTAGACCACTGGGACCTAGCATTTTAACTCAGCCACTGAACCGTACTCTTCTCTCCTGAGGCCTCAGCAGTGGCTGATAGTTTTAAATCATTACTCAAACAGGTTGATTAAATTCCAGCTATAAGGATCTATTTTGCTATTAGTAGAGCCGCTGACTGTTTTTCTGGGATTCCTCTCGTCTCTCCGCCCCCCAGGGGTTTGCTGTATGCAGTTATGTATCCCTTAAGTTTTCCTTGAAAACTCAGATTCATTCAGTTCCATGAATGCACGATTCAAAGTGGAGCTGACACATTTCATTAAGCTCAGCACATTGCGTAGAGGCTTGGCAAAGGATCCCTGGGCTTTATTCAACCCAGACACACCGTGTGACCAGCTGTCACAGATTGTGTTGTAAAATTAGAATAAAACCATAAAACACAGTTGAGGGAAGGGAAAAAAATTGTCCCTCTCTGGGGACAACGCTTTGAGCTGTGACAAAAGAGTCACAGAGCACATCAGACACAGATACACACAAAAGCTTTGTGCAAAACTCAGCTGGCTTCATTTTTCATGCTTGAACATTATATTGTGGGTAGGTGCCACTGTCTACAGGATTCACCTTGTTCTAGCTTCAGTATGAAGTTCTGCTTTTAACTTTGCTGTCCAGAGCACATACAGTTTTTGGTGGAACAGTGTATCCTTATAACGAGGCTACAGGATTAAAAACAACCTGTAAAAACATTGTGTCTTGCTGTGCTACATTAGAGAACAGCATAAGAATGGAGAGTTGTGCAGCCCTTTTCCATAAAGGAACTAAAATCTGTTTGTATTCATTAGATCTGCCCGAGTCTGTGTGAGGTAGACATGCATACTGGTTGTCCCTGTTTTGCAGAGCTCTTTTTTTTCCCCCATGGTGTGAGGCAGCACACTGTGAGATTTTTTACCATACAGATGCATCTGGGTTATGTTTTTTGGGTGCTCCTCTGGCCTCAGGACTGTTAAGTGGCCCAACCCCAAGCAGTGCCCTCTTCTCTTGACTCCACATAAGAGACGTAGCTGGGTGGCTATCGCAGTGCCTTTAATGCATGGGATGCTGGATCAGGAGAGAGGGATCTGCATTGCAAGTGTTTCAGGCATCTTTTGGGGCGAACATCAAGCAGGAATCAGCTAGCATGTGAAGCTCATGATAGCTGATTAAATGGCTAAAGAATTGTTAGAGAGTTGAATTCTAGGACTCTCTGCTGCATTTGAAGGATCATTTCGAGGTACTAAAGAATTGATTTGTTGAGTATCTGTATTTTCTCTTGATGTCAGATGGAGATCTTGACTGTCTGAAATAGGACTCCCCAAATTAGGGGATATGTGGAAACTGTGGCCTAAGTGAATTGGCCACAAACAGCAAGTGAGTAACACAGCTGGGACAAAACTCCTATATCCTGGCTTTCACCATTGCAGTTTAACTACCAGGTGCCATTTTTATTGTCACTGTTAAGTAATTGGATGATGTATAAGTAAGCCATAACTTTGGTAGAGAAGTAATTGGAGACCTCAAGGCACTGATAGATGACTACTGTAGATGCTAACAAAATTAGTTAATCAACAGTGATGAAATTATATCATCATCCAGTAAGTGAAGCATGCAACACCGCAACTGGAATCTGTTCAACGCCTGCTGTTTACCTTGATTCATGCCAATTTATAAAATGGGTTAAGCTATTTCCATTCCAGCATCATGTTCTCTATGTGGGAGAAAGCTTGCCTAATGAAATGCTTCCAAGTGAAAAATTCTGTTCTGAGGCTCATTAATCTCTTTCCTCTGTGAGAAGGAGGTGCAGTTCTATGTCCATGCTGAATCCTGACCCCTCTGGAGCAGAGGTGGTAGCAAAAATGTATACCATGTGGAAATTAAATGTGTGTTAAGTTCTCGTTTGCTTACGTTTAAGAGGCACACACATGATGTCGGGTAGAAGAACAGCTTCTTGAGGGCATTAACAGGCATCTGCAATGAGTTTTCCGTACAATACTACCAGTTGCATTCATCTCTTATAATTGAGTCAGCATGTTGAGAAGGCAGAAAGATGAGGCTGCTGAGGTGCGTCAGCACAGTAAATGAAGATTTGGGTTCAGGTCTGTTCTCTGTTAGACTCAAGAATCACATCAGGTCTCTGTTCTGGACACTGACACAGCCTTAGTACTGGAGATGGAAAGCCCCCACATGCTTCATGATAGCACTGGTTCTGCTCTGGGATGGATGGATGAATTTGCACCAGAAAAAGGCCAGGCAGCTCAGTTTCTGTAGGTATCCTGCATTTTGCTCTTCCTAAGCATAGTACAGATGCTTTGAGTCTGATTTATAGCAGAGCTTATTAGGCTAATCCTGCATGATCCATACACGGGAACTGATGTGGGGTTTTGCAATATATAGACAGAGATCCCTCTTACAGCATTGTTTTGTTTATAAATGCATAAACCCCTCCCACCTCTGATATTGGGAAGCAGTAGGCTGGTACCTGGATCCAAAGACAGCATTTGAATGTGAGTGTGGGGCTGATAATATGAGGAAAACTAAATTATGATCTTGGACTTTTATCTGCCGTATTCATAAGGAGGTGGCAATGTTCAGCATCTCACAGGATTTAACCCAGGAAGGGTTATCTGGCATTTCTCCTTATTTCTACTGTGCATCTATATATCCTCGAGATATTTTTTTTTAAAGGCTTTTTTAAAAATGGTTTTTATAAGAATAAATGTCAGGTACAGCCCTTCTGCAAGTCATGAGGCACACTGACACACACAGAGACACTTCTCCCTGAGGAGCTATGGGATTTCACAGCCACCCCCCCCACCCCCCACCCCCCCCCTTATTCCAGCCAGGGATCTGAGGAACAAGGCTGTTTGTCAGGCAGCATTTTTGTCTAAAGTGGAATGTGACTGGCCTTCCCAATGAAAGGCTTTCAAATGGTCTGCCTGGGGGATCTTACAGCAAACTCGCCCTCACTGCAATAGTAAAAGAGTGGCTCTGATATAGCTGGCCTGGCAAGGCAGATACACAGGAGCGAAGGCCTCTCGAGGGAGCGAAGCCAGCTGGAGTGTCCTCTTGACTGAGCAAATCGTAAAGGGAGTCCTTATTCTGCTGGGAAGAACTTGTGGGATTGGCTTTACTCCCAGCCTCTGGCGAGAAGGATGTGTCCGTGGCAGGGAGAGGGTTTTGTCCCTAAACACTGTATGATGTGGCTATGCTCTGTCCTCAGGATAGGCCTTTCTTGTCCTGTAAGGGAACTAGGGGAGACAGACTTGAAGTGAGAGCAGTCCTCAAATTGCTTCAGCGGCAACATGAGCTCAACCAGGCCCCAAATCTGAGGAGGACAGATGGACCTCTATGCTACTTTTCCTTCTCTCCTTTGCTTGTTCTTTGCTCTCCCAGCATCTGCAGAAAAGCCCTCAGGGTTTGTGTCTTACTGTCCATTTGCTGCTCTTTATTTTTCCAGAAAGGTGTTTGTATTGATTCTGATAAAATCAAGTGGTTATTGTCATCCACAGACCTGCTATTAGGCATCTTTCAGTGCATAAAACCGCCTGCCTGATGCATACAGTATTGCATCACATCAGACATTTTGTTTGCAGCTTCTGAAGCATCTTCCCTAAATAGGTAATAGATGCGTTTTTCCCTTTAAACAAATACTACCCTAAAGGAAAAAGGAAAATGCTAGTGCTGCTGTTCCCTTGGAAGGGCACCTCACCAAATAAACTACTACTGGGCTAGGCTGGAGGGTTGGGTCTTCAGAAATGCAATGGATTAGGCCTTTTTAATGCAAATCCATGGTTATGGGAGCTCATTTAACAGAAAGAGCTCATATGAAAGAAAAATCTTTTAAGTGGATGCCATTTTTAAAATCTGTTAACTTGAAGGGTAGTTTAGCTTTGGCAATTGGCTGTTGATATGACTATGATCACTTTTTCCATGGTAATGGCTGTTTTCTTCAGACTGAAAAAAAAAAAATCATACTTCTGTTAAGCAGGGATACCACAGACTCAGTCTAGTGTACGTGAACTTACTGATTTCTAATAGACTTCAGAGATGGTCTGCTTTCTGGAGTGAGAATTATCACTAGCATTAAAAAATACTTAAGATTAAATTCCACTCTTAATAAATTCAAGGTTCAAATATAGAGAACGACAGATAGTATTTGATTTACCAATTGCTGTCTAGGTAATAATCCCACTGGGCAAAAATCATAGGCACAAAAGCGTTTGCACAGGCCTGCTGTGGGACTAAGGTATCCCTAGATGTGCAAATACCCCTGTAACCCCCTAAGGCAAGAACACAAATCAAGGTAGGGCAAATGCATGGGAAGCGATGAGCTATATCGTCATTTAGCTTACTGTTTCTGTACCTCAGTCTTCCTATCTGCAATCCGGGAACAAGTAGCTCTGCACTTCTTAAAACTGTTGTGAAACTTCATGGGTGAGAATTTATAGAATAATTTGAGGTCCTCTGGCAGTGGGGTGGCATATTATTAGAATCAGAACTGGGCCAGATATTGAGTTCATGTATGGACCCTGGGGACCATAGCTTGACTCAGATGCTGTAGGTAAATTTAAATCCATGCCACAGTCACTACATCTGCAGAGAATGGCTGTTTTCCTTTTAATCTGCTGTTCTTCAATGGGTTTCCAGCCTTTGCTAGCCAGTCTTTGTGAAATGAATTTTCCCCATTCAAAAGCAGCAGTGTTTTATTTTTGTTTTAGCTGTGCTTGGGAATGTAGAGCAATTCAATCAAGAGGAAAATACACCATGAAAAGCTCTGAAAGCCCTGAGGTCAAGGATCTGAAGTTACCCACAATATTAATGACAAACCAGTGGCTGCACCATGGCAACGGACAGAAGAATATGTGGCGTGGAAACCATAAGTAGTGTGGGGCTTTGAAAGAGCACAACCGGGAGAAAAATGGAAATTACATGATGTTCTCTCTGTTCTGTGCTAGGACAGCCATGTACAGTCTAATCCCTAATGTTGGCAAGTCCAACATTTTCAAGAGGGCCCCATAAGAGACGGAGAAAGGAGTTGGAGCTGGAATTAAGACCGCTGAAAAGTTTTATTTAAACAGGGAAAGGTTTGGGCGGGAGCAAGTTAGATGAAGTTTAAAAAAAAGGATGCTGATGCTATGGGATTTCCGTGCCTGGATTCTCCTCTCGGGTTCCCTTCGGGGTCCAAGTGAGTCACGCAAAAACCAAAGGTTGGTCGTGGACTTGATTAGAAATATGAACCTCAGCTCCTTTGCCAGAGCTGGGAATTAGTGGCAATAGGTTGTGCTGTTGACTTCAGAGTGTGTTGAATTTCCTAATTAAGAAGTGAAGGGACCATTTCCAAAAATGCCTCTAGATAGAATAGCTTGTTATTATTTACTTTTACTAAAAGGTTATGTTTCTGTGACCATCTCTGCTGGCTTGTGGTACGTGAGACAAAAAACAGCTCAAGATATGGAACGCTGAACTGTCCAGTTCTTGCACCACATGGCAGTGCTAGGGAGCACGGAATGAGGCAGGGAGAGACGCAGCTTTCTTCTTCAGGAGGGCCTGGTGAAAACTGCAGTTCCTATGCTTGTAAGTGTGGGAATTACATCACGAAAAAAGCCAGATAACCTCTCTAATGGTAATCCTGCAGTAGTCCTGGTCCTACTGTCACCTTCATTCTTCCTAGCAGATGAGGCACTGATGGAAGAGCTCTCTGAAATACGGGATGCTGTTTTACCTTGCAGAAACCTGCTTCTGCTGACTGAGCAGTGTTGCATCCAGGGTTAGTCCACACCGATATGTACTGGTTCAGTTCAGGCTTTGACAAACATTTCAGCAGCAGTGACTGCAGCAAGTGGTTGGCACTGGTAGAACTGAGCTCTACCAACCAGCGATGATCCACATTACCACGGCTTGGCTACCCCAATATAGAGTAAGTGTGTTTTTGTTGTCATATTGCAATGTGTGCTGAACCTCTGCCTAATCCTCAAGTAGCATACATTAGCATTATGGCTTGAAATCAATGCTGGCAGTAGCAACTCTGCATATTATTTTGCACAAATGCCTTTTTTGCTCTGTTCTTTGGTTGTATGAACACTTCAGCCATATAACTGTGCATGGAGCTTTGCATACATGTGGGTGTTTTTTTAAAATCAAGCCCCTACTTTTCAGAACACCAGTGATACAGATAGTGACTCAAAACCGGGTCACGGTAAACTGGATCGCTGAACAAGCCCACGGTTCTGTGTTGCTGTAACATCTGTTTCTGTAGCATTTGTTGTGTACACTTGCAGTCAGATGACCTAATTCTCTTTGTGTGAACAGGGAGTGCACTTGGGCAGGGAGAGGGCTGAGATTTGAGGAGAGCCCTGTGCAGGAATCTGTGCATTCAATGTCATTGGCTAGAGGAACTCAATTGCAACAACTGAATGAGAAGAAAGAAAAGAAGCATGTAAGGCTTGGGGGGGAAAAAGGAGGGCAACTTAACTTGGAAAAGGAAATGAGCAACAGAGGAGAACAGCACAACTTTGTGGAAGAATATTAAACGTCAACGAGGGGGTGGGCAAGGAAAGGAAAACCATCTGAAATCGGAGAAGAAGCTTTCTAAAATAAAAAAAAAAGTTCTGTGCATAAAGATGAGAACTGAAGTAGCAGTGAACTTGTTGCAGCGAATGCTGCAACGGATTGCTTAGAGCCTGAAATATGCCCATAAGACCCTTTTAATGGTGTGAAAGGCAGTAGCTCAGGAGGTTGTTGAATTTGGAACAGGAGGGCTGTGCAGCTTCTGGGCACTCTGGTGAACAGTCTCCTTTGAAGCACTCTGATCGCTTGGGAAAAGCTGGGATTAAATGACAGAAGGGAACAGAAAGTTCAGCTGGGGCATGTGGCTGAGAAATGTGACTGTGTTTTCTTTAGTCAGTTGGCATTTCTTGGCTACCTTTTAATTTCTTGTTCAGCATATTGTTCAGTGGCTACTCAGCTGACCTTGAGTGTTTTACTTCTGAACATGTGAGAGTTGCATCTTTCCACACCTTCTAATGCTTGTGGTGCTGTAGCTCCAACCATATGGCAAACAGAAATGAGATGAAACTGGTTAGTTGTTAATACTATTATTTCCTGAGGGCATTCTGCTTTCCAAAATAATCCTAACTGTACCAATGTAGTTAATTTTTAACTGCCTCCTTTGCATGGATCCTTTTCTCTTCCTCACTAGTTTAAATGTCTAACATGGCTGTGCATAGATAGAAACGGCGATGAAGACCGAGCGCAAGAGGGATGGTGAAATGTGCATGCATGCAGTGAGGGTGATCCAGACTTCAGTTTCTGTGGAATTGTTCTGTTCACTAGTGTCTCCAGGGCAGGGGCGTGCTCTGGTTTCCTTCTCCCTTTCTATGTCTGGCCAGGACTGTCTGGCAGCAGAGTGTAGTGCCATGGAATATGTGCAGGAATTCGGCATCTACCTTAGAGCGAATGAGCAGGAGAAGACTGATGGCCAGGTTTGGGGCAGAAAAGAAATGTTGTCTATACTGTTTACTGATGGAGGAACCTGTGTGGGTTTGGGGCTTTTGTTGCTTCCAAAAACTTTTAACAAAGGGATCTTCTAGGAGAATTTGCTCCCGTGCAGGGGAGCTCCTGGCAGAGGTAGGTGGAGAGGAGGAGCTGGGTCCATCCATGCAGGACTGGTCCCTGTGCCATTGAACACGGTTAGCGTGATGGCTGTCCCTATCCTTTGGACACCCTTAAGATAGCCTTAAACTCTTTGAGAGGTATTTGGACATTCCTGCAAGGCTGGGAGTTGTACAAGTAGCTGGCTACATTGATTGCTAAATGCAGTGCCTGTGTGATGGAGGGAAGAAGGTAACAGTAGTGGGTACCCCATCTTGTGTGACTCCCTCTAGACAGTTGTAGCAGGCAAAGTGGGGAGGAGGTTTGTGTAGCATCCTTGTCCTCTTGTGCTTTCTCGGAGGGCCATTTTGCTGGTCAAACCAGATATTGAAAACTCTGAGCTACCCTCCCCTCAGAAATGGCCACAATGTTGCATTTGGACTAAGGAACTACAAATCTGCCTCTCTCTGGCTTTCTTGACTCCCCTCATTAATGCCTTGGTATTTCTTATGGTGGTTGTGTGGCTCTGGAGCCACAGCTGCCTCATTAAGTACAAGTCCTCATACACTGACTATGTCGCATAACCAGCAGTAGGGACCTGGGGGACTCGGGAGGCTTCTCTGTGACTTCAGATCTATCTGGAAGTAAACCAGGAGGGGGCTAAGCCTGCTGTCACTGCATGCACAGCCTCGTGCCAACACACACTAGAGCAGTAAGACCCCAGTGGAGCTGCTATCCTTGCTTGTGTGATGTATTCCCGGACTTGCAGAATGATATGGTGTGTCTGATGAGTTTCGGCTGCGCATAACTTCTGGTATGCAAAGGAAGGTTGGCCACTGCTCCTCCAGTTGTTCATAAAGTGATACGTGTCAGTGGTAACCCTGCGTGTAATATCAGAAACAGCAGCTACAGATGGAAAATCACCAAAGTGCAAGTCGTACTGACATGCTCAATGCCTGACATCAGATTCCTCGGAAAAGATCCTGAGGAATCTGGGAACCATGGCACATGATGGATTATTTCTGGTTTGGCCTGTGTCCTCCATGCAGCTTATATCTGTCAGTCTCTGTTCCTCTTGACAGCTGGAGGGTTGTGGAAATGCAGCACATCTCTCATTGCCTTTACTATTCCTGTTCTGCTAACAGGGTGGCGTATGTCTGAATGTGACACACGCGAATGTTGATCGTATGTCCTAAGGTGACAGAGTCCTGGAGTACAGTCTGCTCTGTTCTTTCCAGCAAGGATGCAAAAAATAATCATGCATATTTGCTGGAAGGAAAAGACATGCTAAAACTCCAGCTGTTACGTTCCTTCAGAGTTTGTAAGCAGTTATGCACCAAGAAAAACAGCTTACCACGGGTTATAGAGAAGAGGCAGACTTAAATCCCATTGGTGTCTTCTGATCCCTGCCAATAAAACCTGCAAGGACTGCTTCTAGCTCTTGCTAGCTCACAGAGGGGGGTATTCCAAGTTCTTCCATTACAGTTTTTCCACTGACCCTGTTGCAGAATCAGATGTTAACAGTCTGTCCAGGAAGTCAGGGGCAGCACTTGCAAAGTGTGGAGCACGGTGTCCCCTGGATGCCAAGCCCTCTGCAAGGCTCTCAGCACTGTGCAAGTGTGGGGTGAGACACAGGGAGAGATGTTGTTCTGTGTGATCACAAGCTTAGGGCCCAGCCTGTCAAGTCCTAAGTGCTCCTGTCTCCTTGGTGCTGCCAATGGGATTCAGGATATTCAGTACCCAGTGCACAGAGTGGCTTGCTCAGATCTGACAAGAGAGGGTTTTACTCCAGGCTTGGGTGATCCTACTTTAATGTGCGAGGGATGGCTTAAGCGGTTTCTTTTCTTTCAACCTGTTTCCAAAAGCTCAAAGAACAATGCTACTAACTCCATGAAGTTCTTGATATTTCAGCTTTCTCCCTCTAAGGATGTCTAATATGGGAAATAAACTATCCAAACCTCAACCTGAAACATAGATTCAAAAAAAAGCAGAACCCAGGCAAAGCTGTTGGATGATTCCACATCTGTAATGGGTCAAAACCCAAGGCTGAGGCCAAGTTTGTAGTGGCATTTCCACTCCAGATCCAAGTTTTCTTTTGGAGCCTTGTGTTTATATAACCTGGGTACACTGGTGGATAGACTCACACAGGCTGTGCAGCAATATGTTACTGAGTAGCTGTTTTGTGTAGTTAATTCTGGTGTCAGTATTAACTGCTCTGTCCTCTTAACAACATTGAACTCTCATTTTACTCTGCCTAGTAATTTATTTCAGGATCTAGGGCTCAGTGAAGGAATCAACCCATCTTTGTGTTCATTCTCTACAGGATGGTGCTTTTCTAGTAGAGATCCCAGGGAAATAATGGCACTTGTGGGAAGGGTGATTTCACCCTGAGGATTGTTTGAATCTCGCTCACACAGGTAGAAGGAGCAGAGCAAAAGCTTTGGTGGCTTCCTGCTTTGGAAAAGGAAGGTCTCAGTGCAGAGACCACTGTTTTCTGGGCACCGGGGCCAAATTTGTTCTGTTAGCGAAACTACTTACATAATGCATGAGACCTTCTAGCTATGCAGAAGGGGCAAGATGAGCCAGTAGCTCTTGCAACAGTTCCAAAAAAAGAGTGAAAGTCCTGTACTGCTTGTTCACGGCCTTCCTGGTGTTTGCACAGGCGAAGTCTAATGCCATTCCCCTGCCATATTGTTTCCCATGAGTATCTGCCAAAGAATGCCTGATGCAAAAAATAAACCATGGCAAATGCCGTCTGTTTCCATTACTGTATGGGGAATGACTGGCTTATGTAACGTGCAGCATGAAATGCAGAGATCAAATATAAATATTGCTTTATTGTGGAATGTACTGGGAGCATAGTTGACATTTTTGTGGCTGATGAAAAATCAAAGCTCATTATCACTCCTGAGGTTTACCCTCTCTGTGCGTGTTTGTGTGTGGGTCTATCTATTTCTGTATATTAAAGGCTCTGGGTCAAATCCTGATTTTCTGAGTCTATTTTTACTTGGTTGCTACTCAGGCAAAACTTTCATTGACACTAATTGGAAAGCTGCCTGAGTAAAGGGCGCTGAGGGAATTGAGAAACTGGCTGTAACTCA
The DNA here is from genome assembly GCF_929443795.1 of Astur gentilis. Taxonomy (NCBI): domain Eukaryota; kingdom Metazoa; phylum Chordata; class Aves; order Accipitriformes; family Accipitridae; genus Astur; species Astur gentilis. The sequence continues at coordinate 12,994,926 of NC_064902.1, read as the reverse complement.
GCTTGATTTTTATTTCTGAAATTCCCTATCTTGAGATTTTTCTTTATATTATATATACTTGCTAACGCAAGTTTAAAGCCGGTGCAAGTTTACACTGCACCACTGGAGCCAAGCATTGATTTTATGCAGCTGGGATCTTTCTTGCTCTGCATTTGGGATAGGTGTCCCGTGTGTCTGTGGGTCTGTACTTTGTAGGATGCCGTGGAAGGGGCGGGGGGTCTGTGGGTGAAGCAAGCCAGATGGCAGCGGAGCTCTGCTGACTTGTGCTGGCTGTAGATCTGGCATGCAGAATATCTTTCTTTTTTTCTTTTTTTTTTTCTTTCCCCCCCTCATCACTAGAAGCATTTGGAGTTTGATGGCAGGGATTCAAATGAGTCCCCTCCAATCTCAAAGCTCTCCCTGCTTTTTTCCTTCTAACCTGCTGCTTCCAAGCTTGTTCTCTCTGAACCGTCGCCACTACCTCGCACAAAGGCGTCAGGTTGTCATTTGGCATTGAAGGCCCCACATGAAAGACACCTGTGGAAGAACTGGCTTGTGGAGTGAAATGCAAATCCAGCAGATGAAACAATCCTCTGGCAGCGCGTTGAAAATGTCTGCCACGTGGGAACTCTGAACCAGGGGCAGTCAGAAAGGAAGATATATTTCCTTTTATCATTAGCTTGGTTTTTGATTTTAGACTCACTAAAATCGTGCACTTGCTTCTCAGGAAGAATTTGGTTTGAGGAAAAACAGACAAGTCCATCCTGGACAGATGGTGCTGCAAAAAAAGGGTGGCAGAGGGGTGTTGTGAAAGGAAAAGGAGCAGTGGGTGTAAAGCGAGGATGGAGAGAGGGAGTATGTCTGATACAGGCTCAAGCAAGTCTGGGAGGAATGATGTAAACCAGCCCCTGAAGTGAGCAGGGGAGCTTGTGGTACATGAAAATTGTGTCAACAAGAAGAAACTTGGGTGAGTGTGCAGGGGCTTTCTGTTTCCTTCAGTGGCACTAATGAGAGTTGTCAAGTTGCAGCTGCGTACTGGACACAGCCAAAGGCTTTGTTCTTGTCTTTCCACATCCTGATCTCCACTTCCCTGGTGCTACCACTCAAACTAGTTTGGAGTTTGGGAACTTGGTACCAACCCACCCAATTCCTTTCTTACCACCCCATGATCCAGCCTGTGTTTTAACTAATTGGGTCATTTTCTAGCTATGCCTGGAGAAGTGTGGGTGAGACCATCCTTTGGGTCACAATGCTGGTCATGGAAAATAAGCTATATTCTGATGAATGCTATGTCTTGGTATTAGGAGAGCAGTGGTGGGAGAGTTGTCAAGGGCTTATTGCTTTCTCTGCAGAGAAGAGATTCCTGAATTGCACTGTGGCACTCTGTGGAACCCACAGTCCTATTTGCTGGTGTCAGTCCTCTGAATCTCTCCAGAAAAGGGGTATATCCACATTATGCTCCCACACCCATTGATCATGGGTACGGAGAGGTGACATCCTGCCACTACAGCCTTCGAGAGGAGGTGGCGAATAGGTTAGGAAGTAAACAGGTTGTTTGTTCTCAGTGGTATATGAAGCTCTCTGGGGATAGCAGAAGAAGGACTGCTATACTGAGAGATGCTCCTGATGAACATTAATCACCACTAACTTAATGTTCTGCAAACTTAATACACTTTAAGTGAGTTGTATGTAGTGCTCATTTTCTGGCCAGACAGTTTACCCCAAGAACTATGTTGGGATGACTGCTGTTCATTTCAATGCTAATCAAGTTTAATATAAGCTTAAAATGCACACCCTGTTTAAACCTCAGTTTACATTGATGATGTAGGTAGAACAATAAATTTTCTTTTTGTCAGTCATCTTTAAGGTCAGCCTTCATGTTTTTTACCCACTGATATGACAGGCTATCCGAACTATTGGCCTAGACAGCTGATTCAGCTGCAAAAAGATAAACGGGGCTTCAGATGCACCCCTGAACTTCTGGGGAAGGCATGCTGCCTTTCTTGGGATATCTGCAGAAGCAGTAAAATGCAGAAATCCCTTGTATTACAAGCCTTTTTCATGAGGTTGCTGATTGACTATTTAGAAAGCCAAAAGGACTGAGTAATTTGGATAATTTGCATAAGAAGCCTCTGATGTTTCTCAGCTTCATTCATTACTATACTTAATATGTAATTACAGTTAGGTAAAATACCATTAGCCATTAATTCCCTCTTACTGATGAAGATGGAATTGAGTTACCACTTGAAAGTGTCTTATTTCATGCATCTTAGTGCCTGAGCCTCCAGAGAAGCATCTCTGAAATATCTCTGTAGAGCAGGCAAAGCATGACTTTCCTAGAGCTGGGCTGGAGTTGTGACACAACCTGAACAATCAGTATTTAGGATTTTAGTTCAGTTTCTCATGTTTCACGACATTTGAAAATGTTTAAGAGCCTTCCAGAAGGCTCCCAGGATTTAATGAACTCCCCAACCAGGTGATTTTCCTGAGGTGGGGATAGTCAGTGTGACTTTGTATGTAGCTGAGAAGCTCCAAGGGCTTTTACTGGTACAGGTTTCTGCTCCCTAGTTCAGGGAGGGAAAGATGGGCACTCCATGCAGCAGAGAGCTAAAGCATTTCACATGGGATGGTGTGCACAGCACAAGGTCTCTGTTGTAATCTTGGGCCTCCTCCCTTATCTTTCCAGGGCATATCTGTGCAGATGGGAACAGGCAGAGCTAAGCTCTGCTTCCCGATCTCCAAGCTGGCTGGACACAAGCTGGTCCCAGTCCAGGTGCCGTGTAGGTGCGTTAGCAGAGTGCAATCTCAGAACTAATACTCCTTGCCCTGTGGCACAAGGATGGGCAAAGAGAGAGTGCACTTACCTCTGTCCATAGACACTGGCACCCCTTTGCAAGGTGCAGAACCACTGGAGGAGAAGGGATGTCCAGGAGTGTGGGCAGCCCAGGAACATTCCCAGAACTACCTCTGCTCCATGTTTTTACTGCAGGGTCCTGAATCATTTGGCATCTGAAAGCACCAGCAAACAAGGTGTCCAAAGTGAGTTTCTTTGCTTCCCTTTAAGTTCTGGTTCATTATGACTTACCTTCCATTAGTATTGTGAAGCTTTGTTTCTTAATATTTGCTCGTTGGGACAAGATCCCAAAAGGAAGGTGTTAGACAGGAACACCTGTGTGTGACTCCAGCTTCAAATCCAGATTTTCATGTCCCTGAGGAAATGTAAGGGAAGATGTGCTTTGCATTGTGGGGCAATGACTGGATTAATCACCCCCAAGGAATGACTTTGCCTTCTTAAAGTACCCCATTAAAAGGACTTCCTGATAGAATATCAGGGAGAACTTACTGACTGGTGCTAGAGTAAGAGACTCAGTATATATGCATACATCCATGATACACTTTACACATTCAGGTGTAAGGAGCCCCGTAGAGCTTCAGTATCCAGCGAGTCTGAGTGCCTGTGAGCTCCTGTTCCTTATGATTTGTCAACAGAACTCGTGACTGAGTCCATAGAGAGTTAATTATGATATATTTGACATGCCTTATTATAAACCACAGCTGCAGGCCTCAATATATACAGCAGGCTTCCTGCAAGTCTGTCATTTAGACAGATCAACCCAACATTGCTGCAAGGTCACAGCTATTCAGGAAGCTATGTTAACTATAACTGACACTTGAGGTGAATGAATTTACTTCATCCAATAGTGGAAAAAAATCACCAGTTGTCTTTGGATAATGAAGTGTACTTACAGGTGTACTGTACATACAGACTTGTGACCACCTCTGCACTATTTCGTGGTCTTCTTACTTTGATTTTCTGTTCCTTCCATTCTGCAAGAGAAGATGGGCCCCTTGCTTTGTTTTGAAAAGAGCTAGTGACATAATGGAGACCAGATCACAGGACTAAATGAAATGATTCATAGATTATTAGATGTTAAGGCCAGGAGGGACCATTATGACCAAATGCTCTGACCTGCATAACACAGGCTGGAGAATCACATCCAAAAATTACTGGAGCAAGTCCTCTATTTGTGTGGGAACTATGAGGATATCTTTTAGAAGAAGGGTCTTGATTTAAATTACCACAAGTGGTGGGAGGTCTCTCTGATTACAGTAACTGCCATGGAGCCGTGACATCCCTCTGCCCCCAGCTAAAGTGCTCAGGGCTCAACTATAACATGGTCATTTTACCCTGCACACCTTTCCAGAAGGAGAAGTTCAAAGCAGAAAACAGCAGGGTTTCAGAGAGGAGAAGGCTATGAATTGACTATAGCTCAAGAAGTCAATGCAAACTGCCCGTTGAAAGGAAGGAAAGGAGATGGGTTAAGGTAGGTTTTACTGAGATTCATGAGGCTATTTCAATTCATCTAAACCAGGCTCTGATGTAAGTAGAATAGCCTCCTGATGGTCTTGAGCTGCAGACAGTGCAAGGGGCACTCTGAGATTGCTCCCGTCCAGTCCACAGGGGTGTGTTGAAGAGTAAATGCAAAGCATAGTTCTCTGCACTGAGCAGAAAAAGGCCTGAGGGTGTTTTGCCCCAGAGTGAGCTTGACCCTTTTTCAAACAGATGTGTGGCATGTTTAAAAGCAAAGGGAGGATGGGACATCAAATGCTTCAGAGCCTGACCCTGCCAGGGGATCTGTTTCTGCAAAATACTGGATGTCCTCAAGTCACTGATGAATGTGAAAGCCAAAGCTCTCCAGCAGATAGCAAGATCAGCTCCTCAGTAAGAGTAGTGGTGTGTGGCAGGCAAACTTCCCCTGCCTGAGCCAAGAAGGAAAGCGAGCATCTTCTCTAGGCATCTCTTGGACTCTGATACACTGGTTCTGTATTTCGCTATGTGCCTAGTTTGATCCTCTGGACAAGAAGCTTCAGACTTAAAAGAACACGAGCATAAGCTCCCACAGTGCCTCTGTTCACAGTCCGGTTGCTGTGCGAAGCACTCATTCCTCTCACAGGCTGCTCTGAAGCGTGGCTTTTCTGATAGCTCATTTACTGGGAGTATGCCTGACCTTTAAAGGGTTCACGTTCAATTACCCCTCTGTGTCACTTTCTGGTCACCAAGCAAATATCTCAAACAGCCAAGAAGGCAGTGCAGCTGATGAGGATGTTTCCAGCCAAGTCCCTTAGCAGGAGGGGAAAAAGAGACATGGGAGTTGTTCAGAAAGCCACATGCAAAGTAAGAAGTGATCTCTTTAGGAGTATCCATTCTCACTTGCCCTCCAGCTTGCCTCTAGGTCACAACAACACCCCTTTCTAAAAAGTTTTTATTACCACTACTATTGTGGTTTGGGGATTTAGCAATAATGGAGTCTTCAGGGCAAAATAATATATATATATATACACACACACACACCTATCAACCCCATTGACTATCTTTATATGTAGCTTGCAAAGATATTGCATGAATAATTGATAGCACGGTTCATGTTGTGCCATTGATTAGCGAGCCGCTGACTGAACCGTCCACCCAACCCTTTGAAGATGAAGTGCTGAATATTTATTGTCATCATCACAATTCTGGCTTTCAGTTCCGTGGAGAAGGGCCAGCACTGAAACTCCAGCTCCAGCCACCCTAAACATGGGTGTTGTTTGGAAGCTGATCCACAATCAGGTTCCAAGTTTAGCAAATCTTTTTCATGGAATGAATAAAAGCCCAGGTGTGACCATCTTGGGGTCAATCTCTGGCCTCACTGGAATTAGTGGGACTTTTGCCAGTGACTGGAGTTGCAGGCAGGAGTGCGGGCTTGTGATGTTCAGGATAGGATTGTATTTACAACTTGTCCTTACCTTCTTACTTAAGCTTGTGCAGGAGGAGAAAGTGTTCCTTGGTTTGTACCCTTTCCTAAGGACCTAAGCGGAAGCAGGTAATTAAAAATGTTGTCTTCAGTGTCTTGTTCTCAGGCAATAGGGAAAACTTTATAATCTTCTGCCCCATTGTCTCCCACTGTCATGTAAACATCCCCTTTATTGGATGTTCTCACTACATGTGGTTTAGCATGTTAGCCCAGCATTTCTGGAAACTTGTAATTAATTTTATTCTCCAAAGGACATTTATCCCTGTAGCCAGAAACGTCCCTCAGACAGCAGACTTTCACTCTTTCGGGAGATGCATGAGATCAGATGAGGGTGAGAGTCATTTATGGGGCTCTGTTACTTTGAGGATCTCAGCCAGAACCACTCTCTTCTCTTGCTCACTGTAGTCAGCCTTATCCGGCAGCATTGTTGTGCCTAGGGACAAGTCAGGTTTCTCTGTCTGAAGAAGAGTCTTGTATTAAGGTGGTGCTTTTCTTCTTCATGTCGATACACAGAGGTTGGAGATGGAAAGAAAAAAGGGCTGCTTCTTGCCATCACCCCTGTTCCTTTTGAACCTGCACTGTGGCCAAACTGAGTGTGTCTGTCAGCTACACGCGCTGCCAAAACACACTTTGAGCAGCTGCGTGCTTGGGAACGCAGGGAGCCGAGAGCCAGCCCTGCACCAACTGCAGAGCAGCTGCTGCCCAGGGGCACTTTGTGCGCTAGCTGCTGAGGACCACATCCCATTGCGGTGTGGCAATGCTCGCTGTGACCGCAGCTCGGGGTTCTGACATCCAGCTTGCAGAGAGCAAGCACTGAACCACATTAATCTGCCCCTTTCCAACTTCATAAACCATTTCTAATGTTTTTAACTTCTGATGAATTCTGAGCTTGAGAATTAGTTTCTATGGGCATAGGTGAAGGAAAAGTAATACACTGGAAAATGAGTGTTTTAAGAAAGTGTCTGTTCTACTTCTGGAGAGGATGGACTGCCAGTAGGCAGAGGTAGACAGAGAACTTTCTCCTGCCTGGGACAGGGCAGGATGTTGGGCTGATGCTGGCAAAAAAAACAGCTAGGGGACAAGGAAGAGTAAGTGATCTATATTTTACTCTGGCAAACTCTACCAAGCCGTATCAGTATATCTCCTTGTGTGCTTTACTTTTTCCTTGCTCTAAAAGGATCTTTGGATTTAACATTGTGAGCATGGGGAAATGAATGCTTAACACTCAGATTTCAGTGTCTCCTTGCACAGAATCCATTGGCACGTGCAATAGACACAGTGAGCCGAGGCACTTGCCCTGCAAACTTTCAGGATTAAGGTTTTAATGTGGGTAAATGCTGGGCAGATTTCCTTTGAGCAGCTCTCCCAGTGTTCCTGTGAAATGCAAACCTCCTTGTATAGCCACAGTGCTGAGATAAGTATTTATGCCAAAATAGTTGTTAACCAGATGAGAAGAAACCCAACTCGGTCCACAGGCACAAGCTCTGCTGAACCCAGAAGCCACTTGGCTGTTGTGGTCACTGTAGTCTGTGGTAAAAGCCTTCCTCGTGTACGAGCAGAGAGGTGGGCGGTGATGCTAGGTTTAGGTTAGTGATGAATATTTTTTTCTAAGAATCATATTTTCTGATTACTGCCCTTTAAAATTCAGCGTTTAAGGCACATTCCTTCTGTAGTCAGCAGAGAAAGATAAGCACTTTAACTGGGTCCCATCTGAAGAGAAGTGTTTAAGATGGATTGGATGTAATTGCCCCCTCTTACCCTTCCAATGTTCAATGGGTTTGATCCCACCTGTTTCAATTTTGATATCTGCAGTCAGTGGCTCTAGTTATGCCATTGATATTAGTCAAGTAACACTGGGTTAACAGTGCTTACCACTCACATTTTCCCTCTTATCTGTGAAAGGCAAAGATTTATGTAGCTCAGCTGATGTGCAGTAGCTCAGTAACCAGAGCAACTCAATTGAGTGTCTGAGAATGAGAAACGCAGTTAACTGCAATTTATAAAATACCCAAGGATGTATCTCCAAGTGTTGATAGTTTGTTACCTTCAGGAAGTAACTAGTCGATATTTATCATAGCTAGTTAGCAAATTGTGGAGTGGGATGGGAACTCTGAAAGCCATCTCATCTGTCCTCTGCTATAGCTACCTGTGCGTAGATGCTTATGCCTTTAAAGGTATCCATTGTTGGAGGCATATTGGCCTAATGCTTCATTATCTCTGTAGTTTGAAAGCTCTTCCTAAGCCGAAGTCCAATTTCCCATTTCTTTCTGGATGCTTGTTAGCATTTCAACATGGATAATTAAACTGGTGTATTAATGGACAACAAAATAAACCAAAAATTCCCGAAGGATGTTTAAGTGGGCAAGAGAGGAGAAGGGAGGCTTACAGTACCTCTGCAGACATAGCTAGATTTTGGCAGTGACAAGATAGTGACTGTCTGCAGTATTAAAGAGATGTTTTAGGAGATGCTCTGTTTGGGGATTTAAGGTTGAAGCATTTACCATTTTTTTTAAGCTATTTTGCTTGGAAAAAACTGCAAAGGACTTTTGAAGGGCTCTCCCAGCTCAAGTTAATGAAATATATTTTACTATATAGTGATTAGAAAAGTAAGGAGAACTTCAGCAAGATCTTTTTTGCACCTCTACAAGTCTGACTCTAGAACTTTTTTTAGCCTTGTGACCTGGTATTTGTTCAGTTAGAGTGATAGTCCCCTGGTGTTATAGATGGGAAGGAAGTTGTTTTAATGCTCATTCACAGCCAGAGTTTTCTGGGAGGGTGCAAATTCTTCAAAAGCTCATTAAATTATTACCTTCATCCCAGACTGCACACTGCAAAACATTTCTTCCCAGTCTTAATGTCACCATCCGTTCAGGCTTATTATTACATAGCAGATCACAAGATGTAATGCAGTACTAACATTGCTGCCGCAGGCTCCAAACAGACCATCACAAATATGGAAAGCTCAGTGCCCGCATACCTATTATGGTTCTCATTACTCCAAATTGCTTTGCTGCCAGCTCAGGGTTTCCAGGCAGTGCAGTGCAGGGTCCATTCACCAGAGTGTCTCTCTCTTGTGGCACAGGGGAGTATTAAACACATGGTGCTCAGCAGATTGGTTCTTGTTATTAGCTGGGATCTCCAAACAGAGAAGCCTGTTTGTCCGTCATTTCAAGGACTCAGGTTTTTTTGCTTAGCACACAGATACATAAATAGATTTTGCCTTAAGATACCAAAGCTGGTTTGGGTCCTATTTGTGGCAGAAGCTAGCTACTAATGGAATAAAAATCCATAAATGCAATCTCTCATGTGTCTGCAGCTTTTTTTACCCAAGTGCTTAAGAAAGCTTTACCACAGACCATGTTCAGTTGTTAACTGTAATTATCTTGGTAGCATAAATGAGAAGACTGAGACACACGAGACTAAAATGCTGCTCATACTAGCAGCACGTGTAAATGTAAGCTTTGCCTTGCCTCTTCCAAGCTTTCTTTTACAACAGCTGGACCATGCTGCCTCTGAAGTGCACAGCAGTGCCAATATCCTTCAGGGTAATATCAAAGCTTTTGGTAAACAGTTTAAATAGCTATTTAGCATATATCATATGCTATGACTTCTCATTGTTTCTGAATCAGAAGGGCTTTGAATCCAACATAAACCTCTCACTGCTGATAGAGGGAAGCAATAGTTCTGTTTACGGCCAGAGGCATAGAGAGGTTTGGGTAGTATTGAGGGTGCAGATTCCTGAAAAGCCAAGGCATGTGATGGGTGCTCTCAGCATGTTGGTATGAGACTTAAAGGCAGCACGTGGGCTGTATACCTACCCATGGGCAGGCTCTTGACCCACACTTGCAAAATTGACACATGCACTTCTTGCGTTCAGTAACTGAGCATTTCCATGCACCAAATGAGTGGTGGCATGCAAGCAAGAACATACTGTCTTTTCCCCTTGTCCAGACTGCAAATAAAAAATGAATTATATTTGTCTCCCGTGCTGTGATGTTACATGTATATATACTTGCATGTAGTCAGATTTCTAAGCTAGTTTGATGGAGTATCTGGCCTCTCCATGTCAGGATGAGATCTTCTTGCATGGTGGCATATATGAACGCTCCAAGTTAGAGTCTGAGCCTGGAAAGATGTTCCTCATTGTTAGAGAGAAGGGACTGGACAAGGAGAGATCAGGGAAGAATGGAAGGTGATACAATCTAGGTGTCACAGAGTTTAAACAAGGAAAATGTGGTTTTTTTTTCTGCTTGGAGTCTTCTGCTGGTACGTCTGTACCTTTGCATAAGTTAGATAGAACTCCTTGTGTCTCAGTTTCCTTAAATGTACCACAAGGGGAATGCAACCCAAGTTGTAAAGGGAGATCTGTGTATATTTTTTAGCCAAGTATCCCCAAAGTCTTTCACAAATAGAAAGTCAGGTTCAAAACAAGCTCAGCTGGTCCGGGTAGAAGGAAATACACAGAAATAGTGTCTCCCTGCTCCTGGAATGTACCCGTGTCTGGGACTGAATGTTACAGCAGCACTTTTTCACAGCCTGGCACAGCAGTTCACAACAGGGTAAAGAGATCAGGCACTGCATACCTCTGAAGAAGCAATGGTGGTATAGATTTGAAGAATGTGATTTACCCAGGTTGGAGCTGGGAGATCATCTGCATAACAAGCTTTATTCCTTCAATCTGCACCCATGTTTGACAGCGCTCCTCTCACTGTGTCTTGTGCCTTTGTGCTATGGTGGCAGAAGACTGATTCCAGAGGCTCTGCGTTGCGTTGGCAGGGCAGCTCCAGAAGCAGCTGTGAGCCAAGTGTCTGACTGCATCCAGCTGTTGTCTGCACACGGGCATCGCAGCTACTGCATCGCCTGGCTGGATGTATCTAGTGACTTTCCAGCCATGGGAAATACTTAGGCAAACCTACTTTCAAGTGTACATCCCCCAAAAGATCTGATGCAGTGTTTCTAACCTTGCTCTTTAGATGGGAACATGCCCTTGAATTTGGCCTCAAAAGACAGAAGTGGTCTTGCTATACTATAAGACAGGGGTTCATGTGGTACCTATTGCTGCAGCACACAGCATCAAGAGTGTATTCAAACACTAATTTTCTTTTTCAAAATTAAAGTAAGACTCGGCAAAACCTTGGAAGTTCCTGTCTTTCCTTCCTCCAAACTGTACAGTTCTTAGTCTGGATCTTCTGAGGGGTTGAGAATATTAGCTCCTCTCTAAACACTAAGTAATTGTGCTATTGGACCCTAGAGCTGTGGAGGGTTAGACCTAGAAATATGGTAAGTGTAGTAGCTCATACTCGAAAAAGAACCGAACAAGTACCCAAGCCTAATACTGCCAGGGTTAATCTGCTGGGAGCACTTCCTATTAAATATAGAAACCAGTTTTCCATCTCACAAGCCAGTTATAAATAAATACCTTTTTTTTTTTCAGGAGAGCCTGGCACGGCCCCAAATGAACCTGATCAGCCTCTGTTGCAGAGCTGTAACAGGCAGCTGCAAACCTACTTAACACGTGAAAAGGCTGACAAGCTGCAGTTCAGCTGCAGAGCAGGATCACAAGTTTTTCCCCTTGTTTCTCTCTTCCTGTAGGTGAGATGCTCTGAGCAAGGCTGCAGAGGCTAAGGATTAGCTCTGCCCAGGCCTTTAGTGTTTGTCCCCTTCTCCTGCCTGTGGATGAAAACAGACTGATGGGGAAAAGAAACTAGAGAGAACCTGGTGCTTTGCTTCGTGTGTGGGAGAAAAAGGAGAAAAGTTGTGACTAAAATAGAACTGAAAGTGCTGAAGAAGTTGTTGCTGGTGGTTTTCAGTGAGGAGAGTTTGTCAGATTTGGGCTTGCACAAATAAGTGATACTTGTGAGCAAGAGTGTGCAGGTGTGCAGGCCTACAGCCAGATTCTCAATATAGGGAAGGAGCATGTGAGTGCCTGGTAACTGATGGGGAAAAATAAAAACTTGGTATTTGCACTGTCCTGCAGTTTGAAGGACAGTGAGTCTGGATCCATAACCTGCCTTTTTGAGCCTAATAACAGCAGAATCAGGACATATATGTAACATTTATCTTCTTTTCAGAATACTAGTTAACAACCTGCTTGAGGAAGCCCATAAATTGCTTGAGGATCCTTCGATAGAAGGCATTACCAAGGGAGAAAATATGTCTTGATTATTCCCATGCTACTAATAGGTCTTCCCTGCTACATAACCCACAGATTCTGCTCTTAAAAGGTAATCTATAACAATTCTCTATGTCTGTTCTACACCAATGGTAATATGTTGCTCCCCCAGGTGACTAAGGGTTGGCTGAATAAAGAGCATAATATTTGAGAGGGGTTGTCAGAGATATACTGGTGTGTGCCCTGATGTTGTTCAGATGTGGAGAGGAGAAAGGCCACGTGCATAAGGGTGGAAATGGAACAGTGGCTTGTGGCACCAGTAATGTGGGCATAGGCAAATGGCAAAATCCTCCTTGCTCCATTTCCCTCATTGCAGCATTCTTGCAGGACACTAGCAAGGAGAGCATGCCTCCTAGCACAGGGGTGTACCGGGGACAAGTGACCCTCACAGTAGCCATTGCAGGAGGCCTCCTCCTGTTAGGGAGACTATAGCTACGTTCCTCTCCAAGAAGGCTTCTGCTTGAGGTTTCTTTCTCCCATCAACTCTGTCTCAGAAGTACAGAGCATGCTATTAAGTCAATCTCAAAATCCATGGAGTTGGGTTGAGCTTGGTGCCTCCCATGGTTTCCAAAAGGTCTAAATGCTGTCTTATGGGAGTTTTGCATTGGGATATTTGGGGATTAAAATGCATTTGCATAAGAACTACGTGCAGTTTGCATATGCATTTGGCAAGTCTTGATACAGGGTACACAAACTGCACCTTCCTTGTTAAACAATGACTTTGAAAAGGTGCCACTAGTTATAGTCTATGGTTATAACTGTCCTTTTTAAAAGTCTCGTTTTGGTAACAAATGTGTTTGTGCTCAGTCTTCATAGTCCTCTTTAAGCCTTGTGTTTTCTGCTTAGACTTGTAGGCCTGGGCCAAGCTTGAGGCCATTTCGCATGGTGATCTCTGGGACACCTGTCAAGGAGGAGCTGGACTGAGACCAACAACTCATTCCAGATGCCACCAAGCAATCCTTAGCTTCTAATGACTGCTAGCCATTACGGCTCTGGATACAACTATAATTGGTAACCTGGGAGTGAAGGGATTTCTTCTTCCCTTGACTAATTTCCTCTGCTATTTAGACCTGCCCAAATCACTTTGATGGCATACCTTGTTTTGCTAAACAATCTTGCTTGGACTTCCCAGATCCTTCCTCCAGAAAGATTTAGCTTTTCTGGAAAGAGTTCAGACAGGAACGTTTGTTGCTATTTGCAGCAGCAAACAGCTAAGAAATCAAATGCAAACATTCCTAATACAGATCGGCAAAAGGCAAGAATGAAGCAGTTGCCTGAGGAAATATCCTGACAAACCAGAAAGATGTTTCAAAATGATCATTTGTGAGTCACTTAATAAAATCACTTCAGCACAGCTGTGCCCTAAGGAATAGCCATCTAGATTTAATTCATCTTAAGTAAGAGGCATTTATCTGTGGGGAAGGGATGCTGGATGAGAGCTTTGTTCCTCTTCCTTGGGGGCAATGATACAGCTTTGGATATATTCAGTGGTGCCCAATATTTGGCAAAACTGTGTGTTTTTGAAAGATAGTTTATTTTAACAGCTACAAAAAGGTGCAGTAAAAGGATCACTGCCTTACTTTAAGATATCATTCCCAGGCATAACTGAATGGGAGAAATGACGTTTCTATTACCTACTTTTGGAGCTGCTCTATCCCAGTAGAAAGATTTCCTCCTGCTATCTCTATCAAACTCAAAGCACGTAAAAAACAGAGATGAGAGTTACCAGTCATAAGGCTGTGTCCTGTATCAAGACACTTCAGGTATAACATATTCTTGAATGGTTCTGCAGGTTATCTTGAAGTGGTCACTACAAACTGGAAACCAGAGAAAGACTGAGTACTGCCAGTTTTTACCTCATGTTCTGATCTGCATTACAGGGAACCAATTTCGGTGGTTAGCAGAAATACAGCCATCTTGTTTCTTGGCATAGGTGCAGTTATGCTAAGTTGAGCATGCTGAGATGACTAAGAATAATCATTCATTGTGAAATCCTACTGAATTTTCTGGGGTCAGGAAGATAACTCCTTTTTTAATACTAAATATTACTATATCTGAACAGAGCATATGTGGTGATGCCATTAGTAAATTTGGGAGACAAAGTAGACTGGGTAGCTACTTTTTGGTATCTAGGAAAACTCTTGATTTTTGTTTTTTTCTATCCCTCTTAGTCAGTAGCCTTAGCTGTCAGTGATGGTGAGAAGCAGACCATGCAGGGGCAGCAAAGAACAGGGATGTTCTAGGGGAATGGGGAAAAGTCACCATTTAAGAGAGCTGACAGTGGTGTTAGTCAAAATAACAGAAGAGCTTAGAGGTGACTCATGAATGAAAATAACTGGGTAATTAGCAGCAGTGAACATTTATTTAAGAAAAACAGAATCATTCAAATTAACCTAGAATCCAGTTGGGTTGACAGCTTACAGGCAGTAGTCTATTGATTGGCTGACAGTGACACTCTAATGCACTGCTGGTCTCCTGTTGTACATGCAACAACTCAACATTTTAGTTATTAAAACCCACGGGCCAATGTGCCAGTCTTTAGAGGTCTAGAAGGACAAAAATGGTCACTGGATTGACAGAAAAAGTGTTCTGCTGGGGCAGATAGGTTTGGTTCTCTCTGATTCAGCACTGCTGCTCAATATTGGGCCCCATTCAGCAGTATGCTTTTTGGAAAGATGTTAGTTAATTGGGACGAGTTTTGAGGAGAGCTATATGAGTGAATGAAAGCTGATCTGCTTGCCTAAAGGTGAGGCACTTGAGGAGAACCACAAGAAGGGAAAGGGCAGTTTGGAAATGAGCTTACATAGTCATAAAGATATAACTGTATTCAGGGGCTGGAGACTGAAACTGGTCAAATTCAGCCTCATGAAGAAGTGCATACTGGATGGGTTCTTAAACCTTATAGCTGATTCTCCTCCATCACTGGCAGGTTTTTTGTACGTTGCGTACTTTTCTAACAAATGCTGCAGTTCAACCAGGAGTTAATATAAAGACGTACTATGTCCTTTGAGTCACATGGGACAACGGTCCTTTCTGGCCTTGCAAGGTATCAACCACAGATGGGTGCAGGGTTCCAGTCTGGGATCTGAGCCTTGTACTCAGGCTGGTGAGGTTTGACGTTTGGGTTAAATATAATGCAAAATGAATTCACGTGTTTATTCCTCTCATTTTGCCTCAGGACACTAACTGTGGGAAAACCACAAAGTGTTTGGCTTCTTCCAGGGCTCAGGCAGTAGCCCACATCTCAGAGACCAGACGGCATGCAAAACGTTTCCTGTTTTCAAGCTTTCCCTGTTGGGGTACCAGATGCGTCTTTCCTGTGGTGTCATATAGAGCTACACCGATAATTCAGTGCAGGTAGCAGTCTAGCAGCGCAGGGCTTGGTGAGAAAGGACAGATTCCTTAACGCATGTCTGTGTTTCCCTTGCTCGTGATACCTGAGAATGCCCAGCGATGTAAACATGCCCAGAGGTGGAAAACATGCCCTTGGTCTCATTTGCCATTCTGCTCTGGGAGTGTTGTGAAGCGTTCCTATTCTGTGTTATCAGTTTCTGTGGGAAGGGGACTGTTTGTGAGAATAATAACCATGTATGCAGAGGGCCTGGGTGTGCGTCCTTAGAATGAGGCAGCTGGATCCCATCCCTGGCTCACACTGGCATTTTCTGTTGTGTGGCAGCATTGGCACCATGAAATGTCAGGTCTCAAAATGGAAATGGTCCGGTATTGTTTAGGACCGATTCCAGGAAATGCCTCTTGGATAGAAGCACTCTCTCTTGCTGCCCCTTTTCCATGACCGCGTGAGGAGAAGTATCTAAAATAGGTCATTGTTATGCATGGAGAGAACCCTGTTCCCTAAGCTCCCTTGGTTTCCAAGTAAACGAGCTTTGGAGGTAAGTTAGCAAAAGAGGCTGATTCATTAGCAGCAAGGGAAATCTGTGCATTGGAGGGGTGCCCAGCTGCCCAAAGGGATTTACGTAGTGACATGCTCCTCAAATCTTAACAGAACAAGCTGAGTGATACACACACAGGCTTGAACTATATCACAATCACATGCTTGCTAGGCTCATTTCTTATCTCCCGGGTTTCTCTGGAGAGTATCAGTTGCTTCAGTCCCTCATAGGGTTTTAAATTTGTAAGGGAAGGAGTCACAGTGAGGTATCTTCTAACGTGAGAAAATTCTGTATCTGTTTTCTTTTCCAAATTAGGTCACCTTGTAAGGCAGTTCTGGATGGAGTTTGTCCCTGCAGTTATGGAGGCTGTAAATAACATGTGTTACAACATGTTTGATGGGATTTCATTGCACCATCACTAGTCTATCTGAATATCATATCCCAAATTAATAACAAATTAATTTTATCTGCTGAAAGACCCCAACCGTCACCCTCCTGTCCAGAATGACATCATTTTGGGCAGTTACTCGCTTACAGGGGGAACAGGGCCAACACGTTCTTCTGGCTTCATTACCGAGAGCAGGCTTGTGCACAGAGATGAGTACTCCCCTTTGTCGGATCATCTGGAGTGCAGGGAGGAGAATTCAGTCTTTTTGGAGCATCTTCCGCCTCTTTGTTGGTGTGTCAAGCGGGGGTGCCAATTAGTGCCAGTGATGAGATGGGCACTCATCCACAAGATCAGAAACGGAAACCCGCAAACTGCTCTCGCACAGGACGCTAAGCAGCTGTCAGATTATAAAGATCTCTGGCCCCTCCTGACCTGGGCCAGATTTGAACCATTGACCTAGAAGTGAAAAGCTTGAAATCCCTGTACGAGCCACGGGATAAATAGGACTTGCAGAGCTGCGTGCCCTCATTCCACATTCAGTTGCTGCCATCTAATGGCAGGTGGGGAGGGGAAAGGTCTCCTGCAATATAAATGTCTTGTCCTTGGGAATTTAGGATGTGGGAGAACCTGTGCAAATAGTTCTCATCAGCCCCTAAGAGTGCTGGGGAAGCACGGTGGTTTAGGCTGGTTTTATTCCTCTATAGAGTAGTTTGACAAAGGCCTGTTGTGTTGCAAGTCAAGAGGTGTCCCACTACAAAAAACGGATCTTCATGCTGCTTTTGCTCTCCTGTGCTGGATTATTGCCATCCGTGAAACCTGAGTGAAAGTCTGTGGTTGTAAGCTGGATTAACAACTGTCCCAAGGGCAATGGTAACCGAGTGATGGGTGCCTGTGGCAAGGGGAGGTGTCCAGAGTAAGTAGGTAGGAGATGGCACTGTTAATTTCTCTGAGTACCACTGGTGCACACAGAACATCTGCATTTTCAAGAACTTTGTTACAGAAAGAGGAGGTGGAGACTAGAACACAATTAACTATCTGGAAGTTATTGGGTCTGACAGCTAACAGACAATAAAACTCACTTTCCTTCAAATAATACATAAAGGAAAAAGCAAAGGAGAAGGAGAGATGTCTCTTCCTCCTCCTTGCCCAACTCCAGGAAGTTCCTGCTGTGTTTTCTGTCTCTAAAACCCTAGGTTTATAAGGTAGTAAGTGTTGATCATATATCAGTTTTGCACTGCCTGTTTCTGTGTACATACAGATCTTCAAATAATTCTTTTAAGCCACGCTAGCTAACACTGTCTAATGGAGGAGAAAGGTTAGAGACTGCGTATTTCTTTATGCATCCATGCACTGCAGCCATTGGGTGTCCAGAGCAGTGTCCCTTGACTGGACTGCAGCCCAGTGAGCCATGGAGCAGTCTCCAGCAGCCTTAATACAGCCCCAGTAGTGACACGGGGGCTTGCATGGCCCAGCAGTCAAACAACGTCTGTCACCGGGGCTAACTGAAGTCATAAATCAAGCTTTATATTTGAGAAATATCTCCAGTAGTCCCTAGTCACCAAAGAAATGCCATTTTATGACAGGAAACTGGGAAGAAAAGTACTATCTCCGGACAGAATACTGGAAAAAGCTGTAAAATTCCCCTCTGCTTGGCTGAAGTAATAGTTGCTGGAAAGGAAGTCCAGGAGTGAAGCAACATGGAGGAGAGGAAGGGAATACCAAATTTACTCTTATTTTCCTACTGGAGGAAACAGTCTTTAAAAGCACTGAGGAGAGAAGCAGAAACGAGTGCAATACGTCCTCAAATGCCCTTGTAACTGCTGGTACTACTACCTGCACATCTGTGAGAGAGCAGAGAAAAGCAGCACACGTGAATTCTAACTCCGTGGGGAGTTAAAACATTTTAGCATGAAGTTGCTCAGCTGCGTGCCAACAAGCACTTCCCAGACTGCAGTAAGCAGCTGAGCTATCCTATCTAAAGAGTCACAGGAGCTCTGTTTGCAATCAAGGTCCAGCCACCGTTCTCTTACGTCAAAGCCAGGTTCTATCTAAACTTCTGAGAAAGTGCAGCTTTGTGCCGCTGCTGAGAGGCAGCCTTCTCAAATACGTACCCACTGTGATACACCAGGGATTTCAGACTGGTACATGAGGTCATGGTACACGAGCCAAACAGTTAAGTCGCCTTCTGCACACAGAATGAGGTCTGGCAGGGTGCTGGGAGCTCTGGGTGTAGCTGCTGGTTAGACCCAGGTGGGAGATCCCTTGTAGAATGGTGACATTCCTGAGCTGGAACCATTACCAAAATGCCCTTGTCAATCAAGTTCCCCAGGAGACTTTCTGCTTGCACTGTAGATGTTTTTCTTTGAAGCTCAGGGGTAAAGCGATAGCAAAATACATTTAACAGATCTAAAACTGTTTTGGCAAGGTTGCTATTTTTTTAATCCTTGTCCCTTCCCCTCTTAAATCTCACAGGAAAACATTGTCTTCTGTCCACTCTCAGGGAAGCACCAGTTGCAAAGTGAAGACATAAAATTACACCAAGCGAGCTGAAATTTAAGCCTTGCCTTTACAGCAGTGACATTCAACAGTTAAGGCGCACCCTCAACACGCAGCAGCTGCAGCGTTTTGTTACTGTCACTTATAAAAACCTTCAACTCCCTTTGGTGTGCCCTGCTTTGAGCCAGAGCTTGCAGGCCCAGAGACACCGTTTTATCAGTAAGAGCCCTTTAGCATAGCATGACATCTGAGAGACTTCAGCAGGATATAAGATTGCTTTGGTACTGAGGTATGATTTATATCCTCAATTGTTCTGGAAATTTGAGCTGCATGATTCAGGAGACTTGCATGAGTACGGTTCCTTCAGTGCTTAATGAGATTTATGTACTTAAATGTGATGGATGCTGTAATCGCATTTCTAACATGCTGATTCAATATGGGAGGGAGAAAAAAAAAATCATCAGGAGTTTTGCCGCGGTTGTGGTGGAGGCAGGCTTTTGCACAGGAAGCTTGCAAGTGCCAAACTAAGGGGGGGGGAGGGGGGGGAGAACCCAAAACAAAACCAAACCACAGAGGAAACATCTTTCTTCAGCTCTTAATTGCAGCCTCCTGTTTGCTCTGCCCGTGCTGGAAGCTGTCACCCTTTCTGCTAACAGCCGCCACGGGCTCTCGGGGCGGCGGGAGGCCCGGGCACGGCCCGGCGGGGCAGCAGGAGCTGCTCCTGGCACCCCGGTACCCTGAGCTCCTCCTTCCAGGGGGCTGTTTCCCGAGCAGGAGCCGTCCTTGCTGGGAGTCCTCCCACCCCCACCCCCGAGCTGTCCCCTCTGGCAGCTAAGGTACAGAAGGGGGTATAATAATGATAATAATAATGGCGTAGCGGGGCTTGCAGCAGCTGCCGGCCTGCAGAGAGCGGCCGGGGCGTTCGCCCCGCTGCATGCACGGCGTCGGGGCAGGCCCGGCGACTGCCACTCACAGCGCCGCGCCGCCTCCGCCGCCGCTGCGCGGCCGGGGGCCGGGCTCGAACCCGCGGTCGCCGCGCAGGGCGGGCTCCGAGCCGCCGCCGCCGCGCCCCAGATGTGGCGGGCGCCTCCCGCGTTTGCATCGTCCCGGCTGCGCCCGCGGCCCGGCGGGCAGAGCCCCGCGCAGGGCGAGGAGCCGGTAAGCGCTGGGGGGGGGACACGACGGGGGGAATGGGGGACGCGTTTCCTCCTCCCGCAGAGGGGGGACTTTGTTTTGTCCATCCCTCCTTCTCCCCCCCCCCCCCCCCCATCCCCATCCCCAGCCGTGACTGGGGCCTCCTAGCAGTGTTCTCTTCTCCCTAGATGCTGGGCAAGAAGAGGATTGATCCCGCCTGGGGTAGCGCAGGGGCTTAGGACATTAGGGGCCCGTCCTGAAAATGGGAGCATCAGGGAGCATCTGCCAGCGGTTAACCGGGATGAGTGCTGGCAGGAGGTGATGGGGGAAGATCTGGGGCGCTGCCTGGACCAGCAGTGGGGCAGGCAGCGCGAGTGACAGTTACATCAGGAAATGAGACGTGATGGCAGGAAAAGTGTGACTGGTACCAATTTTGCGTGACGATTTTTTTTTATAAGATGCTGTGTGGTCATGGCAGCTTCTCTGTAGATAGATGAGTCACATAGTGCATGCGTGTCAACCAAGGCGCCAAAGGAGGAAAAAGTATTCAGATTAGAAGGTAGATCAAAGAATTATCTTGTTATTGAGGAGAAGCGGACAGCTAGCTGAACTATGCTAGGTGTTAGGTACCATGCGTAGTACCTACCTGTACTGTGTTAGGTATGCTAGTCCTTGGCTGGACTGCAGGATGCTAGGATGTGAACTGCTCCCATGTCATGGCTAGGGGTCAGACCCCAAAAAGGATTGGATTCTGCTGGGCTCCTCAGTTCTTACAACTCCCAGTGTGAGAGCTGGTGGGTCCAAAATTCAGGCTGTGTGGAACACTTTCTGCATCCTTCCAGGTGTTCTCAGGGTGAGAGCCAGGATGCACAGCAAGCACTCCAGCATGAACACAGGTATAGGAAGAGATGCAATTACAAAAAGAGAGATTGCTTTGACACTATACAAAGTTGAAGGTAAACTAAATACCGGTGTTTCTGTCAGCAGAGCATCTAGGGCTTTGGGAGGAGGTGATAGTTGATCTTCAGGTTTGTGGAGTGGACAAAATACCAAAGGGTTCCCTGTCTCTGACCCGTCCAATGCATCTTTTTGTTATCTCCTCATTTCTGACTTTGTTTTTCAGAAAAGCTCTTTGATTCAAGAAAGCCACCATGAAAGGTGAGGAAGTTCAGCAGAGGAGAAAAGAGGGCCGGACTAGGAATGGAGAGCGATCCAGGCACAAAGCAAAGAGCAAGGGTAAACACAGAGACAGCCGAGTTGGCAGCCAGGAGGCAGAGGATGTCTCTCTGCATGCGCAGCAGAAGCTGTTGGCTGAGGAGAAAGCGGCAATGGCAAAGTCGCGGGAAGAGTCAGCTGTCGCAATTTGCCTGCAAGTGCTCCTGCCATACCTCCTAGCTGGGCTTGGCATGGTCTTGGCAGGCATGGTTTTGGATTATGTTCAGGTAAGGGAAAGAAGCTGAACTGATGTACCAGGCATGGGATAGGTGGGGGACTTTTCTTCAGAGGCAGGGGTTTTGCCCTGGGGATGGCAAAATAAAGAAGGGTTTGCAGCAGTTTCACATGCTAACGTGTCCTTCAAAGTCAGCTATTATGTACTTCTGTGCAGCCCTCAGGAGACCACGTGTGGTATTTTTCTGGCCCAAAAAAGGGAAAAAACCCTCTAGAGATAAAAGACAATATGACACTAAAGAGCATGTGAAGGATCTGAAACATCTATATAGGAAGGTGCAGTCCTGTACAAAGATCTCACCTTGGTCCTAGGAAGAGGGTATCTGAGCTGTAGCCCCAAGGGCTGTGGTGGCATAGCGCTTTCCTGCAGTAGATAGAGCTGTATCACTCCTGGATACAGATCTGGATAGTCCTGCATCCCCTGCTTTATTGCGCAAGGACCCAGCCAGACCAGCACTGTTAACACTTCGTACAACCAGCCCAGCCTGCGGACCACAATCTTTTCTAAGGCCTTGTAGCAGATGACTCAAATCACTGAGTCTTCTAACAGTCTGATTTCTGATTCTGTGACAGTCAGGATCAGACCTTTCCTCCTATGGTGCAGTAATACAGAGCTTTAAGGTAGTGGAGAGCACCTAATTTTAGGCAGTTTAAAGCTGCAGTTAATTTCCAGATTATAAATTCCTATCCCTTTGTACTCTAGGCGACTCTCACTGCTGTGTGCCTTTTTGTTAACCCTTGTTGACTAGCTAGCTGTTGGGTCAGACTGCCCTGACCTATCTGATACAGTGACACTGAAACTATTGTGCTTGCATTGACAACTTTCACGAATCTGGGGCTATGTTCTTTTGCTATTAGCCCTAGACTGATCTCCCTAAGCTAGAAGAGTTATAAAGGCTTAAGAGCGACATAGTATCCTTAACTGACCTTAGCATGTACTGAATACCCAGCAGAATGTCTAGTCAGATCAGAAAACACCAAGCCAAATCCAGGACCCAGTGGCAAACTACTTTTTATCTCCTTAGACGTTATTCTGAGAGTCTTGAGCAGCCGCTTGCAGTTTTATTTTTCACACTGTTCAGACTTGCCCGTTCCCTATGGATCTCTGACATTAATGCATGTTATCTCTTTATTGTGAGATATTAAAGCGTGAAATAGGTTACAGATGGATTTATCATGTTAGAGGTGTGTTTTTCTTTCAGTGTTCTTCCCTTTTTTTTTCTAGGAAGGACTGGGCCACTAATATAAACAGAATGTGAAGCAAATCTCATACTCCTCTGAAACCGCAGAAGTGTGGTTTCTGTTTTATGCAAATAAAGAGCTCACAGAGAGCTTTCATTTTAGTGCTTAGAGCCTGGGAAATGAACCCATGCAATATCTCATCAGAAAAGCAGGCCTTTGGCACAGTGACTTTTACTGCATGATCATGGACTACTTGAGTGTGTCTCATCGTGGACTTGCTGCTGCTAGGAACTGCCCTTCCTTTCTAAGCCGGTCCTGGCTTCTGCCCCTGCTGCTGCTGCTGTTTCTGTGGGGCAACAGGCGATGCTGCAAGGCTTTGGGCCCCAGGCGCTCTCCCTCTGCTTGTTCTCAGTCTGTCAATATAAGCTCTCTTTTCCACCCTTTCCTAAAGTGGGGAAGAGAGGAGCAAAGTAAGAAACAAAAATACACGGCCTGATCTGACAGAGCTAGCAGTCAGGAGCGATAGTACTCCAACAAGTGGGATGTATGGTCCCTGAAAAGCATCATCTTTCCATGAGTCTAAGGTGTCAGAATAGCGCTGCCTGTTGCTAACACTGCTATGTTGTAAGAGCATTCACTGGTATCCCTGTTCCTTCTTTGCAGGGATGATAAGGTAGGTCTGAAACTGTGCTCTTTGGCACTTGTCATCTTTCTGTTCTTTTTTTGTACTGTGGCAGTGGATGGAGGCCCTAGATCAGGGTCAGGGGCCACCCAAGAGGCTGTTTCTGCTTTGACTCCTCCAGGGCAATGCTACCTGTTGGCTAGTTTGCAAGCACAGGGATACAGCATATATTTGTGTGCAGAGCAGGGTGGCAGTGTACCTCCCCAGGTTTTACCACGATGAATGGTGCAGCCATGAGGTGTGGGGTTTTTTTCCCAACTAGTTATAATCTTCTTCCTGCTGTTCAGTAATGCTCTCTTTCTTCTCAAACCTGATGCATCTCTTTGCATACAAATATGGTATATCTCTTTGCTAGGAAAATATGATGCATCTCTTTGCTGACAAATATGGTGTGGATCTTTATCAGAGGCTCCTTAAATGCATAATGAAATGACCCAGTGTACACATGCAGGTCACCTGAACCAATTACCTTCTCTGCATACTGATTCATCGGTTGAAGGCTTTTTATGGTGCTTGCTTAGAAACAGAGAGAGACGAAGCATGATAAACCCATAAACCCTGCCAAGCTGACACTTTAGTACAGGATGTGGTGCTGCTGTGTTTTTTAAATGAGATTTGAGTCATTCAGGCTTATTAATATTTCCTTTACATTAATGTTTCTGCCTGTCAGCAGTCCAGTTGGCAGATACAGTGGCATATGGGACTAGGTATGCACATTATCAGACGTTTGAAAACCTGTGGTAGTTGTCCAGAAATTGTCCTTTATTTCCTTGAAGCCTCTATGCTTTTCTAACCAGAACTGGGCCTTCATGCTGTCACTTCTGAGTTCCTGGCTGGTATCAAGAGGTTGGGTCATGTGCGGTTGTTACAGGATTTTTGTTAACCTCCCTCTTCCAGCTCTTGTGGGCTCTTTTTCCAGTTAGATCAGCTGAAATGTACTCTCTTGTTAGCTTTCAGCTAGCTGGACTGTTGTTAGGTGGAAGACACACGTACACACCAAGCCAGCTGGGAGTGGAGAAGGCTTCGGGGGCTGTACTAAAATATCAACCTAGAAAGCAATAAAGAACAGTCTTCTTCCATCTGTAGCTAGGGCTTGTTTTCCACCCTGCCATGCTTGCAGAGAGGTCTGCTGTGCCCTCTCAGCCTACTAGGCTTCATGCTTTGGTTTGCGTGAATTCAGACCAAAAGAAACACACTGTCTAAACGGCTGAGAGCTTCCTCAGTTCCCTATTGATCTGCAAGGCAAAAGCATGTCTTGTTCTGTCCAACCCTGCCAATGCATTTAGCTCCAAACTGGGGACCCTGTCACAAGGACAGAGTCCACAAGCCATTAATCTTTATGTCTCTCTGCAGAGAGTGTCAGGGAAGGGCTTGATTAGTACAAAATTGTAAGGCAATGCAATTTAAACATTGAACTTGAACTGGACCAAGAAACCTGTATCTTTTGTGCCTACCACCGAATGCTTGCTTTCACTCATTTGCCTTCACTGGGTCATAGCTGGATTTGAACCTGTGGTTGAATAGTGAAAAAGCTTAGCTGCCAGTGTACTAAAGCAATCCTATAACCTTCCATTCTAAATTGTGCTTTTAAAGCTTTTTGATCCTCTGATCCGGTTAGTTTGCCTGAATTAATTATTAGAAAGGACCCCCAATAGAATACCCTGACTCCCTTCCCCGTATGCATGATGTTGAGCTGAAGTCTTTACTGAACAGGATACAAATTCTTTGGCTGTATGTAGTCGTGATGCCTCTCTGGTTCTTGACTTTGTGTCAGCTGTTTGACCATGGATAGTCTGGAGTGAGATCCCCTCTCTCAAAGACAGTATGTTCCTGGGAGTATGCAAAAGCAGTGTGTTTCACTTTAGGATAGGAAGGGAGACCAGCTTGCAGCATGCGGTGGAAATGTTCACCCTTTCTCTCCCTTGCCTGTGGTGTAGTGAGATTACGGAGCTACCTTAAATAAGCTCTGGCTATGACTCTTATCTTGGCCTTTGCAAACTAGCAGAAAGTTGAAGTGATGACAGCAGATAAGGGTGTTCACTTTTGAAGCTTATTGGCTGGTTGTCTGGATTTTTTTTTTCCCCTGAAAGCCAGTCATTCAGAGGTACAGCTGGATCCTTACATCCCACAGAGACCATGGAGGGGACAAGAGGGGCCGGGGTCTAGAAGGGCAGATCTTCTCTCATCAGCCGGTTTAGCTGTGTCACTTGCCCAGGGATGGGACCTGCGTAATATCATCAGTGGTGAGAAATGTGGACTCGGGTTTTCCTTGACCTTTTTCACCTTGAAGGAGAGCAAAATGAATCCTGGTTGTTAACTTCCCACCTCCTCAGCCTTGGGACAGTGAGAAAAGTTCAACGTTGCTTATGGTGGGAGTGAGGGAACTGAGGCTGGTTCACAGCAGGCTTACATATTAAACCATCGTATCAAAGGCGAGCCGCAGTCTGACAAGAAATGTAACCTGAGGAGAAAGGACGCTAGTGCGTTTGAGCAGGCTGAGGGATTCTTGCATGACCTGTCACTCTTTCAGTGCTGTAGCCTGAGCAGGTCTTACTGGTTTTTACGGAGGTGGTGGGAGCTGAATGGGGTGTGGGCTTATTTCTATTTGTCCACAGACATCTCCGCAATCTTCTTTTCTCTTTTTTAATTCCCCCCTGGATATAAATCGGAGAAATAGTGTCCGTCAAGTTTGCTGCCACCTGGGCTCAACCCAGCTGAATCAGTTTTGGAGGATACCCTTGCTGCAACCCTCTGGACGTGCTCCTAGGAGGAGAAGAAGCTAAAGGAATTTGGCATCATTGATGTAGTTCAAGGAAAAATATTTCTTTTAACTTCGAAGAGAGCTACCAGGAGGATCTGTGCTATGTCCTGATCTCCCCCCATTTGTGCTGCTGAGCATGGGGTAATGGTGTTTGACCATGGTGGTCACCCAGTTACAATTGGAACTGTGCTTCCATGGCAAGAAGCTGAGAGGTTTCACCTGCAAGTTGACCAGGTCAGCCAGTGGATTTCTCCCAGAGACTTCATTCTCCATTGCCTCCCAGATTTTCGTGCCGTTCCTTCTGGCTGGCTTAGGCATGGTAGCTGCTGGCCTCTTGATGGATGTTGTTCAAGTAGGTACATGTGGTTAGGCAACTTTGTAGTGAGAGGGTGGGCTAATTTACTGACCTTGAGTATTTGTGTGTTTTTGTTTTTAACGTGTGTTTTCCTAGAAGCCAGTCAGCAGGATGGCTGTAGGCTTTTCCTGTGCTGGAGAGACACTATCCATCCTCTTTAGATCAGTACTTGGGCTCCTTGTAAAGTGGGATAGTGGCTTTCAGTGAGACTGCCTGAGACTGCCCTTGGTGTGTTAGACTGGGTTTTCCCTTTGCTGTATCTAGCTAAACACCTCGTTGATGGCTGATATGAAGCAACTGGGATTAGACTGCAGCATATTCCCCTATTGCATGATATTATTTCTTTCCTTCCAAAATTGCTGATAAGGAGATCTAGGTCAGGGTTGTTATTAACTACCTGTCTCACTTAGAGGCAAGTTTATACTTCCAGTTCTTTGCAAACAACCTAATGTAATCTTTGGTCTAGAAGGCATTTAGATACTGTGATGAGAGGCGTGCCAGCATAAAAAGATTAGCATTGCCTACAGAGTGCTTCTTGGCCAGATTCTGAGGTGGGTGTAAATTTTGAATAACTTCCACTGACTTCCAAGGAGTGCTGCTGGATTTACACCATTGTGCCCACAACCAGAATCTATCCCATCTGTCTTTGCTTTGTACCAGTGGCACAAATAGAAATGCAAAATTCGATCTAGTTTGGGCATCTCATGCCAGTGGATTTACAAATCAAAAGGCTGGCAGAGTTTCCCAATGATATATCCTGCGCTCTGAGCTCACTGGAGTACATTGGATTCTCTGGCATTAGTACCACAGCAGGAGCTAAATATGGATACTTGAGTGTTTGGAAAGACAATACCTTGCTGTTTCTTCTTACATTGGAAGAAACAAAGAAGGCAGAGAAGTTGAATTAAAGGGAATGTGAGGAATACCAAAGAAGGGTTAACTGGAGTGGCACACACTGTTGCTCTGCTGTGTTTGTCATCTCCACCTTGTGCTGTGCTTAGGCACAGACCTGTCTTGCAGCATTACAGAAGTTCTCAAACTACCCAAGATGTTATGTTAATAGTTAGCAGTTATCTCAGAGAAGGATAAAGACATAGTACGTACCCACTCCATGCCCTTGGCAGGTGAATAGGTCTTTGTCTAAAAGAAATTGAATGCACTTGCTAAGAATTGGGCTCTGTTAAAAAATGTAACTGTATCCAAACTGATGGAAAACATAAGCCAGGTATACCTACATTGCATGTGTCCTTTAAATATCAGACTGCAGTCTACTTTGTATATTTGTTTGCTAGACTTTTAGAAATGGGGTCATGCATGAAGCACAATAATAGGAAGTGTATTTTTTGGTGAAGGTCTTTCCAACTATGTTGAAATATCAGTCAGTGGGTTCAGCTCCCAGAGGAGGGAGCTAGTGCATTGAGAGTCACAACTGGCATAGTAGAGATGTGAGTGAGGTAAGCTGCCATGGCATTAACAACCCCATATTTGAAAACAAAACCAGTAGCTGGAAAAACCCAGAGATCTTAGCCTTTAAAGGTTTGGATTATTCTTCTGTGCCTTTTTGTGTCTGAGCTGCTTATTTTCAGCTTTTCTTCCTGCAGGTGCAAGAGCTGGGCACTTACTGTCCTGTCCAACTAAAACCTGAGACTAAGTTTGTTTGCTTGAGGCCAGGTACCATAAGACTTATATTGGTAATCATGAGGGCTCACGCTACTGAAACTACAGGTTGTTCTAGTCCAGGAGTCTGTGATTTGCCCATTTTTAAGGGGATGGTCTGATTGAGGAATGCTTTGCCCTGTTTGCAGTCACTGCAAAACATTTTTAGGAAACTCCTTGTCTGCCTTTGACAGGGAGATACATAAGCAAGCTCAAGGATGGTATCTAGAGCATACATGTGAGTTTAATGGTGCTGCTTTTGTTCTGTTACATACAAAGTATCTTGAAATAATGTGGTTCTGCGCTGGGAGTCCAGCTGGCTCTCTTGTTTGCAGGGCTGATGTTGCTGTAAAGGGAAGAGCAAAGTGGAAATTGCTTGTTTGTCTCCTATCAAACTTTTCAGGTTTTTAACAGTTTCTGGTCTGTCCTGGGATGGGACTAACTGTTCATGTTACTGTTAAAAAAAAAATAAAAATCAGTTAAGAGAGATTTGCCTAGCCCAGTTGACTCCAAGGCTCAACCCCAGGTCTCTCATACTGTTATAAAAGGATGCCCAAAGAAATAGCCATTTGCTATTTTCTCTTCTTGGTTATGCAGATGATGCAGTCTCTGTGCAGGGCCAGTAGCATTGCATGGGTCTTTTCTTGTTGGACGTTTCCGCCTCTGCTCCAGTAATTCTTGGCCAGCTGGTTGATCTGGATTCCGGGCTGGCTGGCATTGCTGGAGACCTTGCAGGGCCCTGCCAGTGTTTGGCCCACTCTTTTACAGTAAGGTGAAGAATCAGATTGAAGCTGGATGATCAGATTTCAAACCAGAGAATTCAGAAGGAAAGCTTCCCTTTCATTCTCCCCTTCCACACCACTGCAGTGGGACACAGTCCAAATAAAAATCACAGACATAAGATATCCCTGTCCTTTGTTGATAAAAGCCCATGAGATGATTAGCATTAAAAAGGATTTTGAATTGGCTTGCGTTTTGTAGTCCAGGATCTTTTGATCTTTCTGTTGACTTTTTCGGGGCAATGGAAAACCTCTGAGGTTTCTTAGCTGCTGCCATGGGAGGATGGATGCCCTGAAGAGGTAGCAGGACCTGGCTGGGACTGTGAGGACACTGTAAGGAGGGACAGCGGGGCTAGACTAGAGCTGGAGACACTGTCTCAGTACATCATAGCCTCTCTTCCTCTATGGGACCCCATGAGCAGACACAACTGGCATGGGGACCAGCTGCAGTAGATCATGAGGTAACCAAGTTTCTTCAGAGCTGAGCTTTAGGGCTGTAACTCCATTATGGGGACGCAGAGTAGGAAAGAGTCTCTTTCTGGCTCAGTGTCCCTGTGTGGGTTTGCAATCCTGCAGGGACTGTTTCTGTTCCTTCTAGGCCAGTTTTCATCTCAAAAGACAGATGCACTTCCTAGACATAATCCAGCTGTCTTCATTTAGGCAGCTCCTTGCCTGCACAGCTCTAACTTGCCACATTCACCAGCTCCTCCAGCTGACGGTCCTGGAAGGTGATGGCGCAGGGATCATCTGTTTATTCTGTATTTCTGCAGGCTCTAACACAATGGAGTCCTGGCTACTGTGGTATAAATAATTATGAATCTGTCCTTAGGCTCTTGATGAATCACTAATGAGACTCAAATGGAGGCAATTAAGTCAGCTTTTTTTATTAGTAAAGTTGTGCGATTCTTTATTAATTGTTCAAAGCCTTTCGGTGTAATTATATGTAAGGCAGAGTCCCAAAAACTCATACCTCATGCTGAAACTTCTGTTATGATCGCTTGAGACCTGCAAAATTCATCATGAACACAAGGATTGGTGCTTACATTGATAAAACAAAGTAATATTTCCCAAACGTGACATGCACAGAAAATATAAACAGTTGAGTTTTTCTGTTGCTTTTTATTTATATGTCTTTTTATGTGTAAAAATATGCAAGGTCTTAAATATGAATGTCTACTTGCCTGTGTGTTTTAAATTATTGGCGTTTTTTTACATTGTGACTATGAAGTCTGTTTTTTCTCCTCTTCCTTTTGAAGGTGTCAGAGATGTGTTTGGATCTTTATTCTTAATTAAAGAGAGAGGAGAGAGGGGGATTTGAATCTTTAAAAGAGATGTCCGCCCCTAGCTTTTCTCAGGTATTTAAGTTCCATGTTAACAAATTCAAACAAAATTGCAGTGTGTCGAATAAGGTGACTATTCTCGTGTTATCTGTTATTTACTCAACAGTAACTTACCTTTAACATTTTGAAACGTGCCTGTTTCCAGGTCACCACTGCCAGGAAATGTGCCCTTTTTATTGATAATAATGTTTTGCCTGTTATCTGCACCTCTGAGGGGTGTCTTGCACCACATGCTCAGGGCTGGCTCAGCCCCTTTTATTCATCCTGACTCAGAAGGAAGCTGTGATGTCTTCCCAGCAGACAGCCACACCACCGGCTTCCCACAGCTTCCCATGGCACAGTCAGAGCAAAACACCAAGCTGTTACACCCCCTATATATTTCCCAACAGGCTGACAGCTGAATGTGTCGACATTTACTGAGTCTGTCCAACCTCCTGGATTTTCAGGTTTATAGAACCCCAATGGATGGTGGAGAAGGTGGGCAAGGATCTGTTGTTCATTTTGTCCTCTAGCGCCAGAATTCAGGACCATCATATGATACTAGCCAGTGACAAGTTAGAATTAATGAACAAGTTAATCCTTCACATGACGTGTAGCTAAACTATGGAAATTTTTGCCACAGGACGGCACATAGGTTGGAGGGGGGAGATTGGATGAGTACCTGAAGGAGAAATCCTTTGAACACTGGTAAGTGTGCAGAAAAAAAACCACCAGCTCAGTATCCTGTGGCAGATAGTTGTAGGCTGGAAAATCCACGAGAATTATCCTGTCTACTTGTCATACTTGTAGATTCTTGTTTTATACACCTGAATTTGACTACTGGTGGAAATAAGGATAGGTTAGATGGACCTTTGGTCTAACTCATTGCCGCTGCTCTTTTTTTCTTGTATTCTGCTCTTAGATGTTGGGCTAGTTGGTTTAACTTCATGGTGAGCTGCTCCGTTCTGTGATTTCATCCTGATGTGAACCTCTCTGGCTGCAGTGGGACTTTGTCAACATTCTTGAATGCCCAGGGGGTGAATGAATTATGTTCCAAGGCACTGTATGGTAGATAAATTAGAGAAGACATGTGTTAACAAAGTTTCTTAAGGTTTCAGATCATTTCTAGTGTTGCAGCTGATTCAACAGCTTTGTACAGTTCAGCTTCAGAGGAGCAATGATAATCAAGATATTGGCCCAGCAGTTTGGGCTTATGGGGTATCTTAATTCAAAATCCTTTTTCCAGCTGTGCTGGGAGCACGCTTGCTAACAGGAAGATTTAGGAACTGCCTGTGGAGAATACAAAAATCTCCTTCCCTCCCACCACCAGACTTAGATGCTTAGTTAGAAGTTTGGTAAAAAAAGGCAGGCACAACCTTTTGTTGTTAGATCATTTCCAGATCTTTGTGTTTATTCTTGTGAGTCTTGATAGCAATAGGCGTTCCTGTATCTAGTGTCAGTACAAAGGATGGAGAGCATGCTGTATTTCATTTGGCTTGTGAACCCTAATTATTTTTCACGTTGTTCTTGGCTAATGCTAAAGGCACATTTTAATTTGTGGCTTTCCAAAATCTTCTGCTGTCCTCAGGAAGAAAGTTCCTTTCACTGTTAGGGTAGTGCTTTGCTGTGCATGAGATCAGAAAAAATACTGCAAGCTAAAAATTGCTTCCTTCACTCCCAAAATGTAGCCAGCCCAAGGCAACATCTGCCCCCATGTGCATAGCAGACACCTGTAGAGCAGGTGGTGAGCTAGGAACCCACTCCTCTTTGAAGCAACAGCACTGGGTTGGTCAGCTTCACAAACTGAGGTCATTGCCTTTGTTTTCTTCCAGCACTGGGATGTGTTTCGGACAATTACGGAAGTTTTTATCCTGGTTCCTGCCCTGGTTGGCCTGAAGGGTAATCTTGAGATGACGCTGGCATCCAGGCTCTCTACTGCTGTGAGTGTTAACAAGGGGGGTGGGGAGTGGGATTAGCAGGGGACAGCAGGAGATTCTGCTTTTATATAACCACACTGTGTGTATGGGACATGCCCTTCTCTGCTAAGTCGAAACTAGTGGTGTGTGAGTTAAAATAATGTGTTTGCCCTCATTTTGTAACTGGAACAGAGAATTTCCATCTGCACTTTCAAGGTGAATTAATCCCTGGTTGGCCAGTTGCTGATATTTGGGGCCCTGTGACACATGAAGGAGACAAAGCCAGGGCTCCGCAGCTGTCAGCTTCAGTATTGAATTGCTTTTCTGTGGGTATTGGTCCTTGAGAGACCCAGGGCTTCCCAGCAATCCTACCTTGGGGGGAGCAGACTGAAGCTTCTCGGGACCTGCAGTAGCTTTTGCTACTCTGGATTTGATTTCTCCTATCTCCCTAAACAGTTTTGTTTACTTTGGGCTGTTTGTATTGCATGTCTTGGGAGAAATTGAAACTTAACAGAGCAATTTGGGAGGAACGAAAGAGGAAAAATGGGGTTTACTTTGTTCAGCTTTTGGTCTGTGTGGGATGTGGTGGATATGCCCGCTCCACCTTTAGCTGGATGCCCTGCAATGCCTCTGCACCTCCATGTGAGCCTCTGCTACCCCTGGGACACTGGGCTGGAGCATGATAGAGATGTGTCAAGAAGGAAGTGCAGGGGAGGGTGGGAGATGCCGACCTGCACTCGCCTCTCTCTGGCTTTAGCAGCCGCTTTCTCACAGGGACCAGGTGAAACTGCCTTCAGCAGCCACCTGTGCCACAGGAACAGGTTTTCAGGGTGTCTCTCTTGGCTCCTAGGCTAACACCGGACAGATGGATGATGCCCAAAAGCAATGGAAAATGGCCACGTGCAATTTAGCCCTTATCCAGGTGAGTCACTTGAGCTGGGAGAGGAAAAAGGCCCTTTTCTCTTGCTGTGCTGCAGCCCAACAGCATCTGTTCCCAGCAGTGCTGAATCCCAGGCTGTTGATTTGGGGCAGGTAGTCTCAACAGAGCCAAGCAGAGCCCAGGACTTGATCTCCAATAAAACTCTGTGTACTTGTAGTTTAGCTGCAAAACACATCTAGACATTAATTGTCTTCGTGGACAAACTGAAATAATGAAACTTTTTTTCAGGGAGAGCTGCGGCACAGTCCCTGTTTCACAACAGATAAAGCCTGTCCGTTACTGGCAGTGTTTGGGAATCAGCCTTGGGCAGGAGGGGAGAGATGGGAGAAATGTGACTCTTGTAGCTCTTTCTGCTTGTTAAAATCCAGCAACCAGCCTAGGGGTTGCACATGGCAAGGCCACAGTGCTTGCAACATGTGTCTGTGTGCTTTCCCTTATCTCCTTCCACAGCTTTCAGCTTGCTAGGAGTGCTGTGTTGATGGGGAGCCCATTTTTGTGTTGAGCAGGGCTATTCCTTTGCTGGTGGACTTGGTGTCCTTTGCTGAAATGTTATCTGCCCTTTGCAGGCCTCCAGAAGTTTGGAGAAAAACTTTGGCAGGAATTCTTTTTAATGTAGTGGAGCCTTACAGGGATGCTGCTTAATACATAAGCAGTCAGCATCTCTGCAAGGCTTAGTTTTGTGGCAATGCTGTGGTCGCATGGAGCCAGGACTGCCTGGGAGCAGATGCAGATGATAGCTCACCACTTGTCTTTTGGCCGCCAGGTCCAGGCCACCGTGGTGGGACTTCTGGCTGCTGTTGCTGCTGTGATCCTGGGAGCCATCTCCAAGGGCTCTGTGGAGCTGAGCCAGGCTGCTGTGCTGTGTGCCAGCAGTGTGACCACGGCCTTCATAGCTGCACTTTCTCTTGGTGAGTTGTTCTGGTTTCTCAGATCAAACATGCAGCACTCAGGTGCAGAAAAAACTCTCCGTTCTTCCTGGGAGGCCCAGGTGACATCCCTTTGGTCTGACACTGGGAGGAGGGATGCAGGGAGCATTAGTCCTATGTCTGCTGCTTTCACCCCCTCTTCATCCTGCCTTTGCTTCTTTTCTCCCAGGATCTGTTATTTGTCGGCATTGCTGCTCTTGGCATCCACAGCAGCAATCAAAATGTCCCACTTCACCTGACTTGTGAAAAATGCCACATGCTATGCATGGCTGTACACACATGTGCACACACTTTCTCCATGTGTCTTGGGTGACACGTTAGCCATCTACACTCACCCTTTCCTAGGGTAGAACGGGCTAATGCCATGCACAAAGCAGGGTATTGAGAGTCTGTTAGCAGACAGCTCCAGACTATGGCTGAGATGGACTTGGGTCACCCAATACACTGCAGAGGATTGTGGCCAGCCCTGTGGCTTACCTGCTGTGAGCTCTGAGCCAGGCAGTCCACTCCGCTGGCTATTCCCGTTGCAAGGGAAATGTGATGGGGCGGACGGGTAGGAGCTGCTCTGTGTTGCCTGAAGGTGATCAGTTTGTAGGTCTGCCATATGAGGGCAGCATGATACCCTGAATAGAGGTTGCTGGCATAGTTGGATACAGCAAGTTTTCTAAATGAAAGGGACAAGTTAGAGCAAGTGCATATCCTGAAGCTGGAGTCAAAGGGTGATAGTAGATGCCTTTGATGAAAAACATGGGATGAGGCAGTTCTTAAAAAAGAAAAACAGCAGCCCAGCTTTCATTAAACTCTTTCCTTCAATCTCCTTGCTCGTTGTGATATAGAGAGGCGTTGCTGCTGTACCATCACAGGCTTTCAGCTAGCAGTATTTTCTGCCCTGGACATGGTCACAGACAGCCTGTGTGTGGGTGTGCATGACAGGAGGCTGCTTTTTTATGACTGGGGAGGGAACCAGCATGAACTGTGCTGTGGGGAGGGGAGCATGGGTATCTGGGAGGGCTTTTGTGGAGAATGCCATGTTGTATGAGGATGTGTTTCTGTGAAAGGGATGTTGTATCAGGGAAGGTGCACACGTGGCATTTCTTAGGGGAGAGCCGATGCTCCCGTGCGTGCTCAGCTTTGGTGGGCCTGTGTGAACAGGCCCAGAGAGGTGGTGAGCTGGAGAGAACCACCGTTTCTCAGGTTTCCTTCGATGCATCCTGTCAGCCACAGAAGGACTTTGAAGAGATGTCATGTGTCTTGTCCCAAGGCTGCCCTTGCTAATCACACAGCAGTGGAGGCTGGCCAGGCAGGGTTTATTCCAGGTGGCTCTTCTGCAGGCCTCTGAGAGATCTGATGGCTGAGGGATTCCCACACGTTCATCAGGTGTGTGGGGTTTGTGGGGTTTGTGGTCATTAACTTAGCTGGGCAGGCAAGACTTCCCTCCTCTCCAGCAGCTGGATTTTCCAGGTGCAGCTCAGAGAACAGGGGAAAATAGGTGATGTGGGTTACCTCCATAACCGCTTGACTCTGGAGCTGCTCACAGCGTCAACATCCACCCAGTGCAAATTAAAGCAGCCCCAAACACTCTGGGACATGAGGCGTCAGTCTGATTGTCTCATGATGGCCGGACTGAAAAGCTAATTCAGGCTACTGTAAGGAAGCTTGTTGCTCCTTGGTGGTTCAAACTCAGAGAAATTTTGGTCTAATATGGAAAATATCTTTGTGCTGTGGAATCCGGAGCGGGGGATGGCACCAGGAGGCTGCTGCATGCCTGCTGTGTGCTTATCTATGAGTGTGCTTCATGCCTGGTCCTGCTTCAAGGCAGCAGATTAGGCTGCTCAGGAGGGGAGCTTCTACATTTGGGTTGCCTGCTGGTATCTCCTTTGATCCCTGGAATTTGCTTGTGTGCCTCTGGGCCTTTGGTGCAGTTCATAAGGGCAGAGTCATGCCCTTCAGGTTGGCGAAAGCAAGAGGACAAATTCCTGGGGATGTCCAATTTCCAGCTGTATGGTACCGCTGTGGGCAATCTGCTTCTTGGTTTTCCCAGACTGCGCGTCCCTCTGGGAACCAGAACAGAAGCTCTGGGGTGAAACGCAGCAGGATGCATTCTCTGATGCCTGCTCTGTGTCTTCTCTAGGTCTGGTGATGATTGGAGTGATCATCGGAGCAAGGAAAGTTGGGATCAATCCAGACAATGTTGCCACACCCATAGCAGCAAGCCTTGGAGACTTGATAACCCTTTCCCTGCTGGCAGGAATCAGCAGTACACTCTTCAAATACATAGGTACAGTGTTTAGCAGGGATTTGGAGCTCAGCAAGCAAGGGATGAATCCTTGTGAAATTATTGCAGGGTGCTTACCAATTTCTGGAATGTTTCAGAAAGGAGGCTGTCATGTCACTGGGTTAGAAAAGTGATCAAAGAGGCTTTTTCCAAGCTCTCTTTTAGTAGTTAACTGGAAGGCAGAGCCTAAGAAACATAACTGGGATTTGTCAAAGAAATGACCAACGTGTATTGCATAGCTTTGGAACAGAAGGTTGACATATGTGACACTGACTATGTTCCTGCATTTGTCGCTGGCCAAGCATAACTACTTTCACTGCATGGGTAATAGCAGGTCCTTCCCAACAAAGCAATTTCAGGGTTTTGGCGTTTGTAAAATATTCTTGTATCTTCTCATGTGGAGAGTCGTGAATGAACAAGATATGATCAAATTTGAGGGAGGAAGGCAGTTTTGCATTGTTTTATGCTCACAGGACTCTGAGGAGGAGTTGTGGCTATGGGGTTAGCTGTTCTGCTGGTTGGCAAAGAATTGGGTACCTGTTGACACTGAAAAGCTCAAAACGTGTTGCAGCTTGGTGATATATGCCTGACTGTTGCTTGGAAAGTGCTAGGCTATTTACCATGAGCTTAACCTAGAATAGAAACAGGAAAATAAAAAGATCCAGCAAACTCAATACCATTGGAAACCCAAACTGTTGCTTCAGACTGTGAGCAGAAGCAGCAAGGCAGCTGTTCTCAGTTTGCATAACTTGTTCCATATGCCAGCAAGTGAGGGAGCGAAGGAGCACACGTTGCAGGGAGAGGCCCACAAATCGCTTCCGTCCAGTCCTCCTTGAGCTTCAGAGGTGCTTTTTTTTTAAACAGGCTTTTTCCATGATGCCATCACACCTGCCTGTGTAAAGTGTCTTTCAATCACTATGCCTCTGATAATACCTCCCAGGGAGCACATGGCAGAACAACATCATAACCTCTATGGTTGCGACCAGAGAGCATTCACGATGTTTTCAGAGTAGTTTAAATAGCCTCTTGAGATGGAAAATACTCAGCACACAGACAGCTAGTCATTAGGAGCATGAAGTGAAGCAGGTAGGAGGAAGGCACTGTTGATGGTGGTTGAATAAATCCATTTCCCTCCCCAGTGTGTAGTAAGGGACAGGTCATGCTGTGGCAACTTCTGGGTCCTACCAAAATGTATCCTTCAGAAATACCGGTGAGTCTGTAAAGTTTGGAGTATGATGTGCCATCTGATGCAGCACCACCTCCTTCTGCAGAATACTCTTTTGCCAGTGAAGATCTTCAATTTTTTTAGAAATTAACCCTGGTCCTTCCAAGTCCTGAAACCCTAAAGGGTTTCAGCTTGCTTATGGGCTCTGGGTGAGAAAATGTGGCAGAACTGGAATGTGGAGACTGAAGTCCATTCATCCTACCAGGAGTCTTTCTGTGGGCTTTGATAAGGTTTGATAGACTCCAGTGCTCTGTGTCTGCATTATTTAAGAAGGAATTAATTGTCTGAAACAACAAGGGGTGAGGAAAGGAGATCCAGTACAGCGGCTAAGTCTGTCATACAACCCATCTGTCCTAAATGACTCCAGGTGGTAAAGTACACTGACAAAACAGCAGCTATTTACATCCCAGAAGTGGTTGCATTTCAGTGCTGAAGACATGCGTGGAGAGTGCACCTCTGTGTAAGAGCCCTTGATTCATGGAAGGTTTCATCACATCAGTGCTATCTCATCCAGGTAGCCTGAGGCCCTGGCAATGTAATTTTGAAAAATGCACACTTTGAGCCGGCTTCATCTCCCAGATTACCTGCAAAGTCTGCATTACAACCCGCTGGCTTTGGCCCCAACACAGAGACCAGATGGAGAGCGTTGTTGAAGAAGCATTTTTATATCAAAAGGGTTGGCATCATCCCCATTGCTTGAAGGTGTTTCTCATGCTTCTGAGTCATGTTTATTTTCTTTTAGTGCTGCACATCTACTTATTTTTTAATTCCTTTGCTTCTAAAGGTCACTTCAAGGTTATGCCCTTACCAAATGGGAAAAGCACCTAATGGAAACACATGTAAGCTAGCACGAAAGAAACCCTGGATCTTAACTGGCTTATATGTGCAAGAGAGCATTTGTTCCCATAGAGCAGACCAGCTGCTCAGCAGTTCTGCTAGCTTGCCACCAAAAAAGTACCTATTACCTCTGGTTTTAGGTGAAGGCGTGAGATGTCTGTTGTGTGATACAGCTTGCACACAGGAGTTTCCCCCTTGCCATGCTGTTTGATTTGTACCCTGAAGCCAGAATTTTTGTAACATTTTGTCTTGCTTAGTTGGAGATGGAATTGGAGACTTGCTCATCTTCAAATATAACTTGCTTTGAATCCTGCTGATTTTCAAACAACGTCCTCTAGTAGTGAATTTCAGGGATTAATTATGGATTTCTGTGATGGAGTAGGTGGTTGTGTGGGAGATATCTAGCTTCATGTGATTGATTTTTCTGCTAACGTAACTCAGTCTGAGCGAGAGCCCTGCTGCCTTTCTTCCAGACTGCAATATGATTTTGCCAACCTGTGAAGCCATGGACATTTAATTCAAGATTTCTTTTTCTTGCCAGACATGAAATACCTTTCTCCTCTGATCTGTGCTGTCTTCATTGTCATGATCCCTCTCTGGGTTGCTATTGCCAAGCAAAGTCCTTCCCTTGCTGAAGTCCTGAAATCTGGATGGCAGCCGGTCATTGTTGCAATGAGCATCAGCAGGTAAAGCGAGGAACTGCTCCTGAGCCCAACATGTATGCGTGCTGCAGAGAGACCCTGTGCTCATTTAGAAAGCCATCAAAAGTGAAACTGGAAGAGACAGCAGAGGGGTATTTGTCCAGTGGTTCTCAGCCATTGGTGGGCCCTCCAACAGGCTGTAAGATAGCAGATAAGGAGCCTCCAAATGACTGGAAAAAGCAAGTCATCATTTTATGTCTCACTTGCACATCTCTTCGCCGTGTGTGCAAGCCAGGAAACCAAAAAGAGAGATGATGGCCATCACAAATAGTCAGACTTCAACCTCATTTTTATCCAGCTGTAAAGACAGAAGACTGTTGAATGTAGAGCCAGGTAGTTCATTCCCCCTGTGCTACACCTTTCAGACCCAGCTGAGATCTGGGAGAGTATTTAAAAAAACTGTTAAGACCAGTATAGAAGTGTAGCAAAACTTTTGGGAAGGATGATAAAGCTTTCCTGGCTACTAGCAGTTTTGCTGAAGGGTGGGCAAGGAGGTCTTCCTAATCACGTTATGCCATTAACAAAACCTGTAAGACTGATCTATTGGTGAAGACTGAGCTGTAAAAGGAGTAAATGGTGAATAGTCCAGCTCTGGCAATGGGGAAGCAGCAGTAACTCATCTCAGTGTGCTATTTTCATGGCATAGGAATTGCCCTGGGAAGAGAGATTGATCCACCTTGATTGCCTGTCTTTTTTTAACAGCATTGGTGGGCTCATCTTGGACAAAACTGTAACTGACCCAAACTTTGAAGGCATGGCAGTTTTCACACCTGTGATTAACGGTAGGTTGGTCAGGGGGGGTTATATGCATGCTCTTATTTATACCTCCCCCTCCTCCCTAAGGGTTATGGTAGCCACTGTTGCCCCTATACAGAGGTCTGTGCTCAAGTCCCTGCTGCCATCATGAGTGGAAGTGAAGCTAGTGGTCACCTGTACATCCCTGCTTACTCATATCTTGAAGCGTCTCTGGAGCAAAATAGCAGGCAGGGCTGAAAAATACAGGCAGAGCTGTGGGAAGGTTTAACAGCATCCTATAGTAGTCTCTCAGAGCTACATTAACACCTTTACTTTCATAACATCAAACCTACTAAGAGTGTCACAATAAATCCATTTTCCCTGTTTCTCTCTGCTCTGTAATTTGAGCTGTGCAGTCATCCCCTATACAGATTGTTGATAAAGATTAATATATTAAGATTCTATATGTGTGTATATATATAAAACCCATTTTATATATGGATTATACATACAGATTTTTAATACATATATCTCGACATCCTTTGTGTGTATATTTATATTTGTTTGAAGCCCCACAGTACTTTTATATACACACTCCCCAGTATAGACTGCTGGGGATCCTGGCATCACTGAGGATCCACTGGGTTATTTTTCTGATATTGTAATGTTCTTGCAGGCCAGGCCCATCCCAGGAGAAACCCATGTTCCTAGGGCAGGCTTGGCCTCCTGCCACCCCCAAAGCACAGTGTCCTCTTGCAGTGTCAGGGGGTGTCACCCAGCTGTCACCTGACTGGATCTGCATGAAGACAGCCACCTTGCTGACAAACTCTTTCCAGCACCATTAGCCAAAGAACCTCATTAGGAGACTATGTCAACAGCAATTTAGTTGAACAATGATTGACCCAGACACTGCTCTGTCGGGGCGGGTGACCCGTTTGGCAGAGCTGGTAGCAGAGTTACGCAATCCTCAGTGTCTTTGCACAGGTAGTTCTTCATTTTGCGTGTGCAGGGGAGTCCTGCAAAGCGTGGCAGTGCATGATTCAGAAAGCTCCCATCTTGAGCTACATTGAGCTCATCTTAGTATTTTTACTTTGATTCTGCTCTGGCAAATCTCACATTTAATGACGGAGCATTTCCTTCTTCAGGGAAGGAAAAATATGAGAAGCCTGTAGGATCTGGCTCACCATTATCTTTTCTGTGGCATTTCTACCCTGCAGATACTCAGGGTGGTGGAGGTTTGCCCCACAGATGATCATCCCTCTATTTTCTGCTGGAAAACATAGCTGCTTTTTCATGTTTGCTAGAATTAATTAGTCTGGAAGGAATTAATTTCCTTTTAATTACCTCCCATATTTGGGCTTTGATTCATTCTTGTATGATTCCTTCTCATTTATCAAGTGTGTTAGATGCCTTCAGACAGACATATAATCACTCTCTGTGATGTTTGTTTTCTTTTAAACAATAACGGCTCTCTGGGTGAGTAAATCCAAGAAGTGGCCGTGAGCAGCATCTGCCATTGCATGTGCTGCTTTCCTCAGGTGATGCTCACAGACTGTGTCAAACCAGGTGCAATTACATCATCTTCAGAGGCCATGTAGCATTTACAGCTGGTGCTGGGAAGCAAGGGAAAATGTTTCCAATAAAGCAGTCAGGAGATGATCACCGGAGCCTTCCTGATTTTTAAGAGCTGTTCCTGCCAATTGAGTAGCGCAGCATCACCATGACGTAAGATCAGGTTTTCTCTTTCTCTCACTGCTGGTCTCAGTGAGCTTCTAAGTGAATGCAGATCGACTCACCTTGGGCTAGGTTTTAGACTGATGTTTCCTGCTGCAGTGAAGGTGGTTTACAGGTTTACTGTGTTTTGTCCTCATAGGTGTTGGAGGGAATCTGGTCGCCATCCAGGCCAGCCGTATTTCCACATTCCTGCACTTCTGGAGCATGCCTGGAGTTTTACCATACAAGATGAGGCAGAATTGGCCCAACCCATGCACCACATTCTTCTCATCAGGTAGACCTTGAACTCTAGGTGTCCCTGTCCCAAGGCCTGTCATCACAGATAGCTCCTTTACCAAGCCTGGTTGGCAAAGGACTACGTGGGTTTCAAAGGCAGAACTCCCTTTCCCCCTTCCAGAGGGAAGGTACTCATATTAGAGAGGAGGATCTTTGCAGTGGGCAGCTTGAAAAAAAGCTTGTGGTATACTTGCTCACTGGCATGGAAAGAAACTGGCCTTCAGGGAGCACTAAAGAAAGTGATTGAAAAAGAATCTCAGATTTGATCTAATAGAAAGCAATTTTAACCATAGCCAGCCTAGAGCCATCACCCGTGTACAGAGTGGTGAAAATCAGCAATTCTTCCATCTTCAGCAATGGATAAACCTAAGCATTAGCAGAACTGGATTTGGGTATGTTGTCTTTTTAGATTGCAGGTTCCTCTTGATTTTCCCTGCTAGGTTGGGAGTTACTGCTAAAACAAACTAAAAACTGGGAAAGTGGGTTGCAGCAAGGCAGAGCAGAAGCAGTGGGAGGCAGACAGCAGCTGAGAGGAGTGTTTGGAAGAAGTGGAGTGGATCAGCATCGAGCACGTCTTTGGCACATAGTTTCAGTGCTAGACAAAGCTGCTGGGCTGATACTGCAGATGCTCCAGGTTGCTGTGGGGTCTAGAAAAAGTGTTAGCAATGTGGTTGGTGGCTGAGGACAGCCCCAAGTCTATGCCTTAAAATATGCAGCTGTGTCCTGTCCTCCCCGCACCATCTGCAGCCGCTGTCATTGCTCTTTCTGTCTCTGTCCTCTGCAGAGGTGAATTCCAAGTCAGCCCGAGTCCTGTTCCTCCTGGTTATCCCAGGGCACCTCGTGTTCCTCTACACCATCCATCTGCTGCAGGGAGGCCACACGTCTCTGTCCTTCACCTTTGTGATGTTGTATCTGACTGCTGCTCTGCTGCAGGTAAACCCCAAACTCTCATCCAAAAGGAACATTTCAGATACCAAACAAAGCAGTCTCCAGGCTAAACAGAAGTCATGGTAAAACTTGCAACAGCGGCCCACATTTCCAATCGTTTCAGGTGTGCTTCCTACCAAGCATCATGTATCTTCTGTGGGTCCAGTAATACTTCACCCAAATTGCCAGGGTCTGGTTTCCCTCATGAGCACAATTGCCCTTAATGGTGAGTGAGGCATCAGACATGAGATGAGGAACAAGTTATCATCGTCCGCTGAGCTGCAGTAAGTGTGCAGAGACATACTTAGCAAGGAGGTACCTCTTGCTATAGGTGGTATGTTGTTTGACCATGTTCAGTCCTGAAGTCTCTAAGCCCCAAGTATTTCTAGACTGCCACTGGTCATCCCAGTAAGGGGCAAGTGAGAGGCTGTGAACCCCAGCCATCAGATTTACCCTCTCATTTTGGAAACCAGTTTCACATATCATGGTGAAGACCTGGGGATCCCTCTGGGTAGGGCCATATGGGTCAAAACCGAAGAGAAAACCTAGGCCTGAGAAGTTCATCTTTAAAAGTAAAAGTTCTGGGTAGGCAATGGGCAGTTCATCCGATTTGTTCTGCCTGTTCCCTTTCGCTGTTTTGCCTGCCCTGTAAACTGTGTTGTCTCACTCAGAAATGCATGTGGCTGTTGCTTGAACTCACAGAGGCTCTGACTTCACTTGCCCTTTTAAATCAGTGATTCATTAATTTGCAGGGTGAGGTAGCTGACTTCTCGCTTTGCCTTATAAGCAGCCTCGTGTCTGTGGGTGAATTCCTTGTGTGTGTAAACAATCAGGTTTTCTCGACCTTTGCACAACCCTAAGCCCAGCAGTGCAGCCATAGTTGTAAAGGAAAATATTTATTCTTCTCTTTATGCATGGAGGTGACTCCTCAACCAGAGCCAAGCATGAAAATACACAGCATAAATGACAGTGTAAAGAGCAGAATCCCAGCAACGCCACTGACCCTGAAAGATTCCCATGGAGGCCAGTGGAGGAGAATACACTCAGCCTGGTTCTTTCTTCACCTCCATTATACTTTGTAAAGAAAGACAGAAAGAAAGACAGGGGGGAAGTTTGGGTCAGCTGGAGGAAGCCCAAAGAGAAAGATCAGAGGCCTAGAAAACATGACCTCAGAGGAACTATTGA
The DNA here is from genome assembly GCF_929443795.1 of Astur gentilis. NCBI lineage: Eukaryota > Metazoa > Chordata > Aves > Accipitriformes > Accipitridae > Astur > Astur gentilis. The sequence goes on along the minus strand of NC_064902.1, from coordinate 12,951,212 downwards.
ATGGACTGGGGTTAGCTAGTCCAAAGAGAGTCTTGAGAAAAATCTGGTTAACAGCCTTTAAACTACCAAGTTTCTGTAGGGAGGCACAGAATAACATTTTCTCTGTGGTCACTAGGGATGAAACATGAAATCATGGGTTTCAAATGGAAAAAGGCAGATTTATGTTAGACCTTGGGAAAAACAAGAACAGAAAAAAAAGCCATGGGACTGAATGCTTAGGGTGTGACATCTCCATCTTTAAGGGTTGTTTAGCATACGTTAAACAAATGACCATCAGGAAAGATGTGGGCACATTTGATACTGTACTGAGGCACAGGAATGGTCTATATACTCTTGAGTTTCCATCCAGCTTTAGTTTCTGTGATTCTGTTATTTAATTTGCTTCCCCCATCTCTCCTCCTCCCTCTCCCTGCACCCAGCTTGCAGTTCTCACCTTTAGAAAGGCCGCTTCTGGCTTTGGTTCCTGTTGTGCTGTGGTCTCCCATGGAGGGACCAGAGATGTGGGGTGTAAACTCTCTTTCTCTTCTTAATTCAATTAACTAGATAGTCTTTAATCTTTAACCAAAGTATTTTTTTCCTCCATCTGTTTATCAGAATTGGGAATGAAATAGGAATTAAAAGAAATCACAACAAAGATTTTAAAACTGTTGAGATTAAAAAAAAGAAATTATTTTCTTTTTTTAACATGTCAGTGCTGCCTGGGATAACTTTGATGTAAAAACTGCCTCAAACTCCAGTTGTCCACTGAGACTCTTAGGAAAAACAAAGTAGACGCGATCTGAATTTCTAATGGAAAAGAGAAGGATGAAGAGAAAAAATGTGGCTACAAACTTATCCTTTGGGGCTGCCTGCATATTCACAGCACCCCTGCTTCTGGTGGAGTGAATGCGAGCGCTCCCATTCATGGCTTGGGAAGCGGGAACTGTACCTTTGGGAGATGCTTTTGGTGTGGCCAAACTCCTGTTTTGGGCCACGCGATACTGGTGAGCAGTTCAAGCGTGGTCCCCACACTTGTGTCTGGCAGCATGGGGCCATGGGCGATGTCAGGCGATGCAGTGCCCAAGGGCATGAGCCAGCTACACCCATCCCAGTGCAGCTCCATCCCAAAGAGAAACAGCGGTTCTCTGGGGAAGGTGTTAATGCTCGGCGATCCCTGTTAGCTCTGGTACTTAGGCTGTGGCCACGTCATTTTGGCTGTGAGCTGAGGGAGGCTGCGCGTTACCTTCTTGCTGCCTCACAGCAGGGCCTATCTTGCCTCTCCTCAGGTGGGAATCCTGCTCTACGTGGCTGACCTAATTGTGCGCCTGATGTGGAGGAAGGCACTGGATCCGGATAATTTCTCCATCCCCTACCTCACTGCCCTGGGGGATCTCCTGGGCACCGGGTTCCTGGCTGTCTGTTTCCGTCTGGTTTGGCTTGTCCACGGTGCAGACATGAACCTGGGGAACTGAGAGACCGTCCGCTGCTCCACATCGCTCGTGCGACACGGTGCTTTCCTCTGGGACAAGGGGGTCCTTGGCGATGAGCGCTGGGTCACCCGGCTGGATTGGGCCTCCCCTGGCGCCCTCAACGCCCCGTCTCTCCTCCCCATCGTGCCTTACAGCTGGGCTCACCAGCCCCGAGGAATCAGCACCCGCAGACTTGCGCCCTCGCAAGTGAGCAAGCCGGTTTTAAGCAGCGCCAACTGCTCACACCCGTGCCCAGCAAACAAGGCGTTAAGGAGCATTTGGACCATTTGTAATGAGCGAGCATTTTGATCGGTTTCATCCCTAGCACCAACGCAGCCCATGAGGCCACTCCAAGGCCTGCCCAGGTCACTGCATCCGATCCTGCTAAGTGGATGTCGCAAACTCTCTGTTGGACTCTGGCTTTCCATCAAGGGAAGTTCTTTATTCGCCCCCCTCTTCTCTCCCGTCGCATCCCTGGAGGAGGAGAGCAACCAGGTCTTTAAACTTGTCTCCTCTCCATCGCACAGACCCTCAGGATCTGATGCAGTGAGCTCCTCGCTGGCTCGTGCCCAGGGGGAGGTTATCTAGGGATACCACCTACCTGCCCTGGCAGCGTCACTGTTGTCTGACTGACAAGCTGGATTGATTGCACTTGGGGGGTTGGAAGGTGTGTTTTTACAGTTTATGAAATGTCCAGTAGTTAAAATGTTTCTAGAAATATATACACAAATAAAGCGGTTTAAAAAAAAGGTAGTGCTGTGGATTTGGGGATTGTTTTTTCTTGCCATGGCTTTGCCTGTTTCTAGTTCAGACTTGTCGGGCAGAACTTGCTCGTTTCTTTCTCATCCATTCAGGGCTGGACAACACAATTTTAATAGGGCTTCAGGAAAATCAGTGTTTCCTAACCAAGAACAGCCTTTTGCAGCCCACATGTTTCAGGTTAGAATTAAAAGCCCACACCCTCTCCCACAGTTGCCATCCACTCATTAACATTGCTCTGCAATGAGTCTAGAACCTGTATGTGCATAGGGGCCATGTTGGGCTGGGTGAGGATTTGGCACGAGGATTTGGCAAATTGACTCCTTAGGTCTTCGCTCTGGGGTGGCTGGCTACCTCATGCTACCAGAACACATCAGGGAGGCTTGTGGGTCTGAAAGCAGCCAATTCTCTCTGAAATCAAAGAAGCAGTAGGGTCCTCCTGATAATAAGGTGCCCAAGAGTCAAGAGTTGAGGATGTAGATCAAACTTTTGAAAAACGCTGCTAGGCCTTATCTTTAGTAATAATCTGCCTTTGTATGTGTTGGAGGAGGGAAAGGGGGAAGTCAAGTCTCCCAGCCTGCTGGCAGACAGATGCCTTGTTCAAGCTCTTAAACACTTAAATTTGAGCTGTGTTGGGTGTCTTCTGGCCTTGGGTGTTTCTTTGCTCCTGGTGCTGCTCCAGTCTCCCAGAGCTGCTGCAAAGCTGAGGCCTCTGCATGGGATCAACACGTGGCTGAAGGTCCCCAACAGCAAAAGCTATTCAGCGCTGGGCTGCCAGGTGTGGGGAAGAGCACTCCCCCCAAAAAAAGCAGCTGTCACCTCCCCCCTCTCCAAGCGTCCTAGGTTTTTTTGTGAAGAAGGATAAATTACCCCACGCTGGCTGAGCTGGAGAGTATGTGCATACCAGCTTCATGGTGGGGGAGATTTCAGCATTCGAGGCACACGCTCCCCCCGTCTTGGGCCTCACTGCTTTATCTCTGGCTGCAGCCTGTGTGCTGTCAGCTCTGCTCGGCTGCGCTGCCGTCGGCCCAGAGCACCCACGTGTGATAATTGCAGCAGCAGCAGCTGAGGGGGCTTGCGGGGAAAGCAAAGCAAGCGTCTGATTGCCGGTCCCAGTTTGAGGGGGCTGCATTAGGAGATACGTACGTATATATTTTAATAACTTATATATATTTTAATAACTTGAGCTTAGCGTTTTATTTTCTAAACCTTTATTAGCTCCAGTTTGGCAGTGGCTTGAATAGTCCTGGCAAATAACTCCTCCTGCCTCAACACCGTCTTTTCTCCTCTTTGTTGCACGTTCCCACTGACTTGGAGAGGTCGTCTCTGGACCTTGATGCTTTTGCTGCTGGCATGAATCGGGTAAGGCTGACCAAGTTGCTGAGGGCACCCCAGCCCTCTGTAGGGTCCTAGACATGTGAAACTCTTAATAGCACAGATTTGCCTCTGCTTCCTCCAGTCCCCCAAAAGCCCCAGACTGGAGTCTGTGGCTGGTGCAAACTACAAGGGACCCCAGTCACCCTCCTCCAGCATCAATTCCCAGTGCCCATCACACGGCTGCTGCTCTGCCATGTGATTGCAACAAAGCCCTGGCACTGGTGCATCCCTTCATTGGGGGATTTCTGGGCAGAGCTTGGCTTGTTCTGGTTGTCACTGTTGTCGTAGGACACGGATGGGAACACGTAATGGATGCCATCTGTGTCCTACTTGTGGGACCCAGCTGGGCCAAGGTGACCTGTGCTGCACCTTGCCTGTGCTGGGTTTGGGGTTTCCGCCCTTACAGGAGGCATTTGGGCTACAAGCTGATGCGGGGAGATTACAAAGGGCACAGCAAGACATGCTGTTTGTTCTGCAGGGTACCCCCTTGGTGGGCAGCCAAGCATCAGCCTCGTGCCCATGCACTTAGTGCAGGGAACGCACTTAAGACTGAAAATTGCTTCCAGCCTCAAGAGAAATGATATAACCAAAGGAAATGGTTTCAATAAAAGGGGATTTTTTTTTCCCCTTTTTTTTTAAGGGCAGTGAAAGGCTAGTTATTTGGCTGTTCAGCCTGTTTACTCTTTCTTGCTTTTCATTCTTTCTCTGTGCAAATGAGAAAGGGCCTTTGCTTCCAAAGGTTATATGTAACCCTGGAGCACAGCTTGGATCAGCGTTCTGTAACTCCATCTGAACCTGCTCCTCCAAGAAAGCACCCCCAGCCCGTCAGTGAGCGGTGACACTGAGCGCAGCCCCCGTCCCAGCAGGGCGAGAAGCCACTGAGTTGTCCAGGCATTGTCCCCCTTCCCTCCCCTTAAAAGCAGGGATTTGGTGCTTAAATGCCTGCAGGATCCTCAGCTTTTAAGAGCTTTCAGTACATATCAGCAAGCCCTACCTGGTTTTCTGCTCCCCATGGTGGTGTATTGGGAGTTACTTTGCTGGGCAGGAGATTTGGGGAGGGGGTTGCTTTCCTTCCTTCACAAAAGTCACAGGGCTTCGGAGCAAACCTGTGTGGGTAGCAGAGCCCAGACGGGGTGTGGACATTTTGTGATATTCTGTCTTTAATCTAACCTGGCAGGAAAAGTCCCTGCCAGCGGCAGGCCTGGATTCTCTGCTGCTGTGTCTATGTCATTACTGTGCCCAGCTTTTCCCTGGGTTGTAGCCACCCTGCCACAGTCACCAACACCTCTGTTTGCACTGACGGTGACTTTTATTTGTATTTAGTCCTCTCAGCTCCCAAATAAGCAATGTGCTTACAAAGGAAGAGGTGGGAGAAGAGAGCTGCTTTCTTGCTGCTCTTTAGTCCTTGGCTGCTGACCTGCCCGTTTGGGCTCAGCGCTTGCCCTGGACTGAGAAACCCATCAAATGCTACCTGAACCCAGTAGAAGGCTTACCTCGTTTTAATGTCTAGGGGGAAATAAAGCAAATGTGGAGTGTCGGCAGAAGAATGAGACTGGCTGGTTTTTAATAAAGCAGAAATAAATAAATAAATAAACTACCTTGGGCTGGATCCTCCAAGCCCTGTGCACCTATCGGACAGCTCATCCAGGTTGTAGTAGGAGGCAGTAAATAAATGTAAAAATTTATTTTTTTTAATCTCTTAGCAGCGAAGTTTAGACTCAGTCCTGAGATCAGCCACTAGTTGTCCCCAAATAATCTAAGTCGCAGGTTCATGTCAGTGCTGTGGGATGGGAGGGTGAGGAAGGGCATGGGAGTTTGGGAGGGGGTGGGTGCCTGCCCTTCAGCACTGCAAGGCCGGCGTGTTAGGGTGCTGTGTGCTGGGGTGGCTGCTGGGACCTTGGGGAGATCCCAGCCGCATCGGGGAGGAAATGGTCAGGGGCTCCCTCATGCCCGATTGCAGGAGGGTTTGTCTTTGCAAGCAAAGAAGGGGCTGTCACCAGCTGTAGAGAGATGGGAGCAGGGGGTTGTTTTCAGGGATAGTCAAAGCATGCATTTTCCTCCCCCACCAGCTTCCACTCACTGCCTCCATCCTAAGAAAGCATTCTTGCAGAAGGTACTTTGTGTGAGATGCAACATCCTTACCAGGGACAAGTGAAGTGCCAGCCAGCAAACAGAAGCAAGTCTGTCCTTCAAGCAGGACACGGCTTCCAAGACATACTTGAAAACACGTATTTTTTTTTTTTTCCCTTCAATGGAAGTCTATTTAATCCTCCAGCTGGTAAACAACCCAATCTATGGTGCACAGCAAGCTCTGGAACGAAACCTCCCTATCGCTGAAGCTCACTTTTGTGCCACTGGAAGGAGAAACTCAACAGCTTCACGTGGGCCACCAGGGATGGGGCCAGCGGCTCCACAGCATGAAATACCCACAGCACAGGCAACATGCCACACTCCAGAGGCTGGACCAAGCAGAGCTGTTAGCGGCGCTCAGAGGAAGGGGCCGGCTCGCCGTTAGCTGCCAAGCCGCGTTGGACTGTGGCAAGGCTCAACATTGCAGGAAGGGAAGGTGCTCTGTCTTTTATGTTGGGGGGCATGTGTGTGTTTTATATAACAAATACGATGTTATACACACACACGCATATGTAGATATACATAAACTAAATGGCTATTAAGTTTTACAATCATATACAAATATAATCACTCAACATATAATAAGTATAATCATAAATGCTGTTTAATTATTCTTGTAATACATAATTTATACACATATACATATTGCATATGCATGTATTATCACCTATAAATATTTCAATTATTTGCAATAATTCTATTATACATTATAATATAATAATTATTTACATTGTATATGTGTGCACACATGGACATACCAACGTGAGTATGGTTTTTTGCATCCCTGGTGCTCTGACAGCTCCTCAGTAGCTCCCAAGCCTCGGGCCAAACTCCAGGACCAGCCTGGCTCACTCGGAGCTGCTTGTCCCCAAGCTCTGCAGTCTGTCTGAGGCCAGGATGGGACCCCACCATAGTACCAGCAGCCTTTAAAGGGGCTGGGGGATTGCTACCACGGTCCTTGCTGCAGCAAGGCCAAGGCTGGCACTTGCCCCCAGGCATGCCTATGGTGCATTCGCCCCATCTTGGCTGTGTGACGCAGGCGCTCTGTGACTCAGAAGTCTGAATGCTACTTCATATGGCAATAGCCATGCTTTGTTTCTTTAATTAATTATTTTTAATAGGCACTTGATGGGGGTGTATGAGGAAGGGAGGGCTTAAATAGAGTTTGCAAGGTTATTCCTTCCCTGAGGCTGAGCTGCGTGCAATCAGCCCATCTAACTTGGATTTTTCCGTTTGTCTTTGGGCTCCTGTTGCTGAGCTGGGGTGACCTTGGCAGCATTGGCTGCAGGGCCTCTCCTTGGCCACCCTGGTTCTCCTGCCTGTCACAACCACACTGGATAGACCAGGGAGTCGTGTTTAATTCGAAATTCCCTCAGGCTAAATTAAGGTGAAAGGACACCAAACGATCAGTTAAAGATTTTATTCATGACAGAAGCAAACTGAACTGGGGAGGCATAGTAGTAGGTGGTGGGGTTTCTCACAACAGGAACTGGCATAAGACTACTTCTGTAAACGGTGTAACCCAGGGTAACCATATACATCAATTCGGGGAATAAGGAGATCCCTCCTGTTGGGTCATGAGGTTCAGAGCAGACCCCCTTGCTTTCTAGACTCCTCCTCAGAGAAGGGCCCAGGGGCGGCTGGATCCACTCTTAGTCCCAGACTTGGTCAACGGTTTTATGTCTTAAAGGGATGAGGTGTAGGCATTGTGGAAAAGGGAAGAGAGAGGAAGAGAGAGAGAGAAAAAGGAGGAGAGAAAGATTTCACTGGTCCTGGGTCCAGTGTTGGTCCAGTCAGCCGAGGGGTCCAGTTCCAGTGGGCTTGTGCACTTGGGGCTTCAGTTTCTGTCCTTTTGTCATCCTTGTCCCTCCTTCAGGCGGGCACCCAAACTTGTCAGGTTAATGAGCAGCTTGAGAGCCTTTGGGCTTGGGGGTCGTTTGTGGAGTAACTTCTCCTTCTCTGCAGACGTGGCCATTGTTTGATCTTTATATCAGAACAGCTTATCGGAACAGGGAGCGGCGCACCCTCCAGCACGCCCTCCCCCTCCTGTTGCTGATGTCTGAGCTGATGGGCTTTTCACCTGGGTTCCTTGCTGTTCAGGGTTTGTCTTTAAGCAGAACTTGCCCCACCACAATGTTTGAGACATTAACTCCTTCAGTCTCTCACACTGCCCCAACCCGTTGCTGCCAAAGTGCCACTGAGGACTCCAGCGTGGGCAGAAAACGGTGCTACCTGGCCAGCGGATCTCACACCCTCCCACCCCAGCAGACGAGCTGCTTGGTTATGGGTAGGCGTCTGATTGCAGCCACTCTTGCCTGGGTGCCTCTGCTCCTTTTGGCAGGGTCGGTGCGCCTATGCAGCAGGGACACCTCAGTGCTCTCACCTGGCTGCTTTGGCAGCCGCTGGCACCTCCAGTTTTGCCATGGGACGTCCCCTCCTTGTCCCCCAGCCCAGCTGCTCCCAGCACGGGTAAGGGCCACACTTAACCCCTGGGCACCAAGTGAACCTTCCCTGCAGAAATACCAAGTTGGGTGTTTTTTTTGGCAGCGTAAGGCTTGTATTTAAGGGCACCAAAAGAAGTCCATGCACAGGTAGAAGTGCTCCTGCTGCCCTTCGGGTTATCCCTTTGCTCTCTCTCCAGGTGACAGCGGTTGAGCTCATTCCTGCTGGGATGGTTGGTCCTGTCTTCCCCTCGTTGGTTACAGGACTGCCCGAGAAGAGTCTTCACCTCCGCTCACCACCAAACCCTGGCCAAAGCAGCACCCTACACGGTACGTAGTCCCACAGGCCAGCCGCACCAAAGCCTCCTTGCCACAAAGACAGACCCATCGCACAGGGCTGCGTTTTGGTCCCGTTGGCGATCCCAGAAGTGCATTTGTACCCTTCGTCACCCCACCACCATCTTCCTCCCAGAAACACTCCCCGCTCCCAGCAGGGTGCTGGGGCAGGGCCGAGGGGGTGACACCCTGGCATCTGGGCATCTCCTCACCTTTCATGGCCTTGTTGCACGTCAGGAGCCGCCACATTCCCGGTTCCAAGTAGAGGAGAAAACCAAATCCAATCACACTTAATAACTGGCCTAGACTACCTTGAGATTTTCTCCTCTAGCAAGAGAAACGATGCAGTGAAACAGCTAAAAAAGCCGCAGACCGCTAGGAGCCCCTCATCAGAGAAATCCTTCCCAGCACCCCAAGTGTTCCAGGAAATTAAAATGCTTGTAGTTGGGATCCCCAGTCACACGGTGTCCTCGTAACTCCGTTTTCCTCCCAGTCCTGCAGCGTGTTTCGGTGCGAGCCGGGGCCGGGGGGGGGGGGGGTCGGTCCCGGCCCCGTTTGGCACGGACAAAGCGTTTCCAGGCCCGGAACGCTCCAGCCCGGGCTGAAGGTGGCTGCTTCAGAAATACAAAGTGGCCATTTTCTGTTTGCATGGGCAGGTTTTGCTTTGGAAAGTGGTATTTAGGCAGGGGGAAAGCCAAAGGTATGACCTAAATGGGTTAGATTGTGGCTGTTGGTTGGGGTTTTTTTTTTTAGAAAAAGCCCAAAGGTGGGTATTTCCAAAGGTCCTACGTGACCCAAAAGATGCCCTGTTGCAGACCAAATGTCAGCAGGGTATTGCCCTTAGCAGACCATGGCCAAGGCCGGAGGGCTGCTTTTACTTTGCTGTTGTTTGGGGCAATGGGTCAGGTCTGATGGGGACGCGGGGGGGACAGGCTGCCCATCAAATACAACATCACAACCGGGACCGTCTCCAAATTGTCACCATTGCAGGAAAGGTTAGAAACCAGCTGGCTAAAAGGCAAAGCCCAGAGCATGCTGTGCCCTCGCTTTCACACCAAAGAGAGACCAAAGGGGCTCCCAGCCAGCTAGATATTGCCTAAACACCCACAGACAGCACAACGGCGAGAGAGCGTCTGTCCTTGCCACTCGCTGTGCCACCAGCTTTTAAGAGCTACCTGCAGGGAACAGGATTTAGGAAGGGGGGGGGGGGGGGAAATCCACGCAAAAATCCAGCCTTTTGTGACTCTGAATCTGACCCCAAATTATGATTCATGACCAAAAGCGATGAAAAGAGCTTGTGGTGACTTGAACAATGAGTTTTTCCAAGCAGAGGCAGTACTAAACGGGGAACACGAGACTCCTGAGAAAGCAGGAGGAATGCACTCCAAGCCTGAACGCTGCAGATGAAATTTATTGCATCATATAATCTCTTCTTGTGCTTTGAGTTTCAGCTGGACAGGGAGATACTAAGCACGAGAAAGGCCATTTCCGTGAGATCTCCAGTCCAGACTGGGAGAAGCAGTCAGACTGCCAGGATCACCAGCAATTTTATTTACTTTTTCATTGCTTTGCTAAACCCACTCTCCAAACGGAGCAACCAAGGAGGGAGTGTCAGCATAGAGATGCCAATCAGAGGCAGAGAGGAAAAAGGTTGAGCTATAAGAGCTGAAGGTTATTAGATGAAAACATTATTTTTAGAAGAGCCTGAGAGCACTGGGGTTTTATAAAACCTCCCATTGTATTGCACTAGTAAGTCAAGTGTTCACAGCCGAGCCAGCAGACACACTCTACAGCATCTATTACTGGCGTGTTTATTTACAAAAAGGCAGCCACTGAGCCAAAGCTGAACAGAAAAGAGGAAAGACTGAAATATGGTTTTAAAGAAATACAGCTCCTTGGACTGGTTTTAATTTAAAATCCTAGGACTGGGTTTGTCATTTTCTTTTGTGTTTCACCCCCTCCTCCCCATTTCTTCTTCAAGGAATGAATTGTCCAAAACCAGCCAGGCAAAGAGGAATTTTCCTCTAGGTGTCTCTATCCCCATTTTTATTCTCAATTTTTTCTCATACGTGCACACGCACGCACACACACATGCACACACTCTTCTCTGGCCTTCCCAGTCCAGCATCACCTTTTCATTACCACAGCTATCTATCATCTCCCACATCCCAGCAGAGTGCTCCCAGAAGCACTTTATAACTCAGACCTGCCCCGGCACCATTCTCTGTGCCCTGGTGCAATGTGGCCGCCCCACGCAGGAGGCAGTGGCCACGCGTGGGAGCAGCACGTGGCGGCAGGGGACGAGAAGCTGAAGCTGTCGCTGCCAGCTGGGTCCTGCCAGCCCAGCAGGGCCGTGGGTGACGTGATCTCATCTGGGCAGACACCTCCACCCGTGCTGTACATGTGGCTTTGCGAAACAGTTATCGCCTGCTCTTAAAAACCAGGAGGTGTGGGGGCCTGGATTTATTGGATTTGACCAGAAAGCCAGAAACTCACACACACACCCCCAGAGGCACTGAGTGTTCTGGTATTGTAATTCAGGAGAAAACACTCTGTTGTTATAATCCCATACCTGCTGCAAACCTGCTTCTCTCTCTCTCTCTCTGTGGCGTATTTTGCATCCAGAGAGCACACGGAAGGTGAAGGAGAGTTAACAAAAAAGCCCTCCAGGCTCTGTCAGGGAGAAATGTGTGGTCACAGTAACACACCACTGCCTTCCCCAGCAATGGGGGATGGTGCAGGAAGCTGGGAGAGGACGGAGGAGAACAAGGCGAAAGGAAAAGGTGGGAGCAATTTTAAACGAAAGGGAAAACTTACATTAAATTATTGCTTTATTTCTGGTTCTATGAAAGTCTCTGACATGCTCCACCCTACCCCCAAGATGCCATGTCTGCCCCCAAACAGCCCAGTAAGGAGGAGAAAGACCTAAAGGGATCCTGCCCGAAAAAGGAGCCTTCCCAAGACCTGGATCTACAGAGGAGTTTCTTAGTTAAAAAGAAGTCCCCAGCCAAGGCAAGCCCTCCTACCCAGCAGTGTCTGGTCCCACCACCATCCCTGATAGGTGTTGAAGGGTGGGAGGGAAAGGGAAGGAAAAGCTCCAGCCCCAGTGTTTTGAGAGGTGTCCTCCCTCCAGACCATGCATGAACGAGGCATCAGGATGTGGAGCAGGCCATAATGGAGAGGGCACGGGGGAAAAGTCAACGAAGAGATGAGCACAGGGTGGGAGGAGAGGAATTGTGGCAAGATGAGAGTTACCCAGCTCTCCTTCACCTCTCCCCCCAACCCCTGCCTCATCGGATGCGGAGGTACGAGGGGATGGAGTAATTGAAGAGCAAGTAGTCCATTTTGTATAAATTAAAGAGTCTCCTTTGGTAGAAGGGGCTAATGTCCTGGAAGAACTGGGCCGTCATGTCATCTGTCGTCCTGGTGGTCTTGGATGAAGATGGGAACTTGACGCTCATGTCGGCCCCAACTAGCTGGAGGATGTAGTTGGCGTCTTCGGCCAAGGTCTCATACTTGCCCACCACGTCGTAGTGGACGATGCAGGGGTGGCAGAGCGAGTGCACCCGCTCCCAGTGCTCATTGAAGGGCTCCTCCCGCTGCGTCCGTGGATCCAGCAGGTAGTAGACGAACTCCTCAAAGCGCACGTCGTCCCCACGCTCCAGGGCCTTGTCGCTGGGCTCCTGCCGGTGCCGCCGGATGATCTTGGTGCCGTAGCGCTTGTGGAAGGCCGTGTTGTAGCTGCGGGTAAACTTGTTGCGGTACGCCGAGACCAGGCGCTCAAAGGGCTCCCGCACAAAGATGAACTTGAGGTAGCTGCGCAGGCGGTGGTTGATCTCAGGGATGCTGTACTCGGAGAGGGTGCGCAGGTTAGATGAGACATGGGCCTCGTTGGCGGGGATTTCCAGCGGGTCCCGGTACTTGCCTTGCCCTGTCAGGACCATCATCACCCGTTTCCAGTTAGTGCAAGCCACTTTGGGCACGTAGCAGTAGAGCAGCCCGTGCGTGTCATCCACCACCAAGTGCCGCAAGTCATCCGGACGCAGGAGACGCCGCTTGCGGGTGTAACGGTTGCAGATGTTGCTCAACAGCTCCCGTCTCTGCTGGTGAACCGCCTGCAGTGATGACTGCTCAAACTGGGGAGAAAAAAACCCAACAAGTTGGTCACTAGCTTGCCCAAGCTGATCGTTGCCTACACGCAACACTTGGCCCACAACTGTCCCCATCCCCTCCCCTTTTCTGCGTTTGGCAGTCACCCATGTGACATTTTTGGGGACAGCGTTGACTTTGAACACAACTTGCTTTGGTGCATTTAATCCTTGGACCTGCTGGGGGCAAAAGACAGAATAAAATGTGATGAGGACCCAGATGAGAAGACAAGTCAAAGGGGGTGAGGGAAGAACAGGCAGTGCAGAGAGGGTCAACAACCAAACATTTGTTACAGCACCCTACACGCATACTGGGCTAAAGCTCTCCCTTATAGGAGCCCAGGGGCCAATACGTGGTCCGACCCCTCCAGGGGCAAACAGCACAGCCCCTTTGCTGGTGCAGGGCCCCGCACACCTCCTGGCTGTGATGGGGCATCGCTGCGTCACGCTGACGCCTACAACCGCGGGCTTGCTGTGAACACTGCAGCCAGGAGGCAGAAACGTGGCACACAAGCGTGGGCATGCGTGCTGAAAATGGCATGGCTGTGCTGCCAAGGAAAGGCAAAGGGAGGCGGGTGGAGGAAAATGGCCTTTAACACTGACGGTCGAACCCTGGGGAGGAGATGGGGTGGCAGGGCATGATGGAGAGGAGCGAGGTGCTGCTGGAGGTGGTGGTGGGGCCCTTCCTGAGGGTTTCTTCTCCTGAGGGACGTTTTCCACACAGGCCACTCTGATGCCTCAGTGCTGGTCACAGGCTCCTTTGTCCACAGGGATAAGAAGTCCACATTCGGTCCTTCTTCTTTATCCTTTTTGACCCATGCATCAAGGCCTGGCACCTGCTGCATTGGCATCCCAGGAGCCCAGAGCCCCCAGCCCCTGCCCCAGATGAAACCCCCGCCTCCAGATTTGGGGACGTGACCCTTTGTGTCATGGTTTTCATCAGAAATCCCAAAATGTCATTAAAACATCTGGGGAAGGAAATTATTTCTAGGCACTCAGAAGAGGAAGGTCCCCTCCTCCGCCTGCCCACTCCCTCCCCGTTTTGCTCACGAGGTTGGGAGGTTTCGCATTCAGCCCCGAGGTCCTCACTGGGAACCTCCAACAGCCTCGTCCAGACCGCAACCGCTAACAAGCTTCACCGCCCATTTGCTAACCCGAGGTGGATCTGACCCCGCGGAACCGCTGCTCTAATACAATGCAATGACCCCCCCCCATGTCGCAAGAGGACGTTGGCTTCCACTTTGTGGTTGTGAAGAAACTCCCGCCGGCATCACAGGGCGCCACGACAAATGTCTGTAGACTGCAGAGATGTGGCAACCCCAAGACGAAGGGCAAGGGCAGGCCACCTCCTCGGTCCCTGCATCCTTGCTGCTGACAGCTGTCATCGCTTAGGCATGCCAAAGGACACCCTCTGCCAAACTTCAGGTACACCCTCACCTCTCCCTGGGGGATGATAAGGGGTTTGGGGAGGCACTACAGCCTGGGATAGGCAGGGTTGTGGAGATGGGGCTTTGTAAAGCTTCTGCCAGGAGTTGGGATCCTGAGAAAAACTGCCCATCCCATGGATGATCCAGCAGGCTCATCTTCAGAAGGGCACTAACATCTGGGCAAAAAGCTCCTCCTGCAAGGGATGAACCACACTTATACCCTTTTGGATCTCATTTCCACAAAAGAAATGACCTTCTCTGGGCCACCTTACTGACCACTTTCTCCAGAAAACTGCATGGGCAGTAACCTGAGGCAGGGTAGGAGAAAGCATCCCATCCCTGCTCCTTCCAAGAAGGAGATGATAAGGGAAAATGCTCACATGGAGGAAATGCAGGTCAACACACTCTAACGGCCACCAAAAGATGGCTTTCACATTGTTGGCTACATGGATATGAAGAAGATAGAGCACCTAGGGAGGTGATAATCGTAGCTGAAGAGGCATTCTCATGGTACACCTCTTTGCGATACAGCCAAACATTTCCTTTCAGTAGAATCTTGTTTGGATGTTCCCCATCACCTTCTAAAATTGGAAACCCTTTTTGCAAGTACTTAAAAAAAAAAAAAAAAAAAAAAGAAGCATTTTAATAATGTGATCTTTTTTTCAGGTATTTTTCCATGCACTTGCATAATTCGAAACTATTGGACCAGAAAGACAGACAGACAGTCTGCAGGCATGGCAACAAATAAATGTGACTACTTTTCAACAGCCACCCACTGGAATAAGTGCATGTCTTGCAGTTATTTCAGAGCGGAATTGCTCCCTTCATTTCCTTCTCTTTAAAAGCCAGAGAAATTAAGTATCACTTTTAAGGAAATAACTCCACGACATTCCAGCAGCGTTAGGGTTTGCCAGCATCGTGGCCAAGGAAGTCCACATTTGCCATTTTTCCCAAAGCAGATGTAATTTGGCTGCTTATAGACGTAAAAGCATCAACCTAGACAGTAACACAAAGCATCGCGTATGGAAGGGAGATCTGGCTCCAGCTGCAGCGGGCAGTGCCGATGTGCAGCGGGGAGGCAGTGGGGATGGCGGCCAGCTGCAGGGACCACCACCGTTGCCTTCTGCTTCTTGGGGGCTGCAGAAGATGACTGCCCAGTGGACGTGGGGAGATGCAGGGCACATTTGGTAGCTGGGGCGTGTGGCAATGGCCCAGCCCTTTGCACCGGTTGGTGGGTGGTTTCCTGCAGGGAAGTTGTGGGTGAGGATCCCTCTGCAAAGGCAAGTCTGGCTGCATGGGGGGAAAACTGCCCACCCAGGGGGGGAACACAGTAGAAGGAAACAAACACACCTTTTGCAGCTTCAACCACAAACCCCCAAGCTCCCATTCAGCTGCTATGGGCAAGCGGGACACCCTCCCCGACACCGTGTCACCGGTGCCAGTTGGGCTGCACGCACTGGGGGCTGGTGAGGGCAAGCGCGCTCTGCCTCAAGCTTACCCTGCAGCAGACCCTTGCACAGCCAGGGACCCACTAAGCCCACCTGGAGGGAGCGTTTCCCTGCCCACACGGTGCCTGGCTGCCCCTTTCTCGGCAGGTGTAGCTGGCACAGCTCAGGGTGATGGAGAGGACCGAGACGTCCCAGGATTATAAACGCCTCATGGCTGGGTCCAGCTTTATATATGTGCATGTATATATATATATATGCATATATGTATGTGTGTGTGTGTATAGCACCCAACATAGAAGCATCTCCCAATTATTAGCTCAGAAAGTGCAGCAATGATGCTCTTGCCCTGCTACGATGGCCCAGAGTTGGCTTTGAATCCTCAGATGGTGAAATCTCCCACGTTTGCCCAGCTATGGCTCAGCCCATCGATAATGAAACCATTTGCCCAAATACCAGCAAGGGCCAAAAGCAGTTTTTTATCAACAATTACTCCCCAAAGCGGTGTGGTCTTTTCTTTTGGACACAGCCAGAGGTTCAGGTAGGGGGACCTTGGGTGTGTTTGGACACACTGCAGTGCCCTGAACACCGGAGGGGTGGAAGAAGGGGTCAACCTCCAGCACCCCACTCCCTCTTCCCCCCCCCCCCCCCCCATCTCCCTCTCCCTGGCCCTTTACCTGGTCACTCTCGTACAGGGCCTGGAGTGGGCTGCGACCAGCTTTCCCCTGCCAGGTAGATCTCATAACTCTGTCTTCTGCAGCTGGAAAAAGAGGGAGAAAAATCAGAGGGGTTGGGAGGGGCTGCTTCCCTCACCCTCTCTGGAGATGCCCAAGTTGGGATGCGACATCGTCCCTTGAGAAGAGACAGATCTTTTGCCTCTGGGAGAAGATGCTCAAGCAATGCTCGCCCCTCCCTCTTATTTTTTAACAAAACCTGCAGTTAGCATTCAAAAGGTCCAGATCTAACCTTTAAACAAATAAAAGACCATAAATAAAGATAACAGGTTGTTACAATTTCAAGAGCAACTGGGAACAGTTTGATCCACGTGCATTTGGGAAATGGCGCTGCGTGCAGGCTGCATTGCTGAGGGAACGCCCCGGGAGGTGACCAGCATCGCCGCAGCCCCGTGAGGGGCGAGACAGCATCTGTGCTTGGCAGAGGTGAGGGGCAGATCCAACACCGGCAGCTCTGTGCTGAGCCCCCACGGGCTCGGAGTTCGCATTTCCAGGCTCAGAGACATGGTCATTAATACACGAATTGGTCAGATGCTTCATTTGACCGATAAGTCATTTTAAGTTCTTATTTGCTATTTGGGTTTTTTGCTTCCCTTCTAAAGTAGCAACATCTCCTCAAGTGTTTGAAGACAGCCACCTAAGCAGTCCTCGCCCCTTCCCTGCCGTGCAGATTGGCCGGTTTGATTTCGGACGTCTATTTGCAGCAGCACGAAACTGGAAGCTGGACCTGGCCAACCACGATTGCGGCGCCGGACACCCAGTCGGTGACAGATGCTCAAGTTCTCATGCTCATAAATTATGTAGGGATGCAATCACCTTCCAGGGTATGAAGCATCCACTTCGGCTGCCATCCCTTAGCCCCAGGGACCTGCTTCCAGCACAGCGTGGGCAGAACCACGTGGCCTGCATATCCCAAAACTAGTGCATGGATCCAGCCACGACACGGGTGCAGGCTCTCGCTTGCAGTAACACCAAGCAATGTCCCACCTCTCACCCACCCTCTGCTTCTTGTGTCTGACCCTCTCCACTGGCAGAGGATGCCACGACAGTTTTCATATGAGAAGGATTCTAACCATGGGGGTTGTGCAGCCCTGCAATTGGCTTCCACAGAAGAAATCACACTGTGAGTTTTAAAATTGAGGATGATGTTTCTTCTGAAGGGGATGATAGGATACATTGTTCAGGAGATCGTGGCCTGGGAGGTTCCTCCAGTCCTCTAAGTTCCTGCTCCTACAGGGACCTTCTAAAATCTCAGCGGGATGTATACGGTGGAGGGAAAAGTATCTCTAACAAACCATTTCTGGTAACATGAAAAGTTTCTAACAGAGGCTTTTTGCACAACAATTTGGGGCTCTGGATCTTTTCGTTCACTGACCCTCACCAAACAAAACCGAATTTATTATACAAGGCCCAGATGGCATATTTTTAACCAAAATAACAAGAAGGAAAAATCCAAAGCCCATCTTCATTTTCACGTGCTTATATTTTGCGTAAATGAAAGCTGCTCCAAAGCACAAAGTCACCAGGGTCTAAGCTAAACATTATTCATTCCCGGAGCTGTAATTAGGGGGAAATGACTGCCTGACCTCACAAGATTTCATCAGCAGTGCATGTATGCTTGCGCGTTGATGGGAAATGATACTTCCTGCAGCACTGGATTGATCGAGATGTGACTCAACGAGAAGATACAGTTTCTTCCTCAATCCCCTGTATCAGTTACCCCACAGGAGCATGAAACGGCATCTGTGCTAATGAGAGATAAGCGGAAGATCCAACGTACACAGTGCTGGGCTGAGACGCTTGTCCCAGAGGAGCCCTATTTCACATTTCCAGGCTCAGCCCTCTGCAAATGACAGGGAATGAGATCGACCTTGAAAACTCAACTCACTGCAGCTCAAATCTGCAAGCAGAGAGCATTAAGCTCGAGTCCCTTTCCTGGCTAGGGCTGATAAACTCCTATTCGATTTAAGACTGTGTCCCTGCTGTGGGCTGTCTGCAAGCGCCCTGCACCACAGCAGACACCGGGCCTATATTTAGTAAAAACAATGTGGAAGCATTTGTTTTCGAGATTAACACGTGCATCAACCAGAACCTACCTTATGAGGGACATAAGCAAAGCCCCGGTGGTTCAGGCTGACCTGAAGCTGCTAGAAATGCAAATTGCTCATGTTTCCACTGCGCAGGGGTGCGTGGAAACGGCATCTCGGGGAAAGCCACAGTGCCCGGTGCAGGGTCAGGTCATGGCCCGGGACAAGCGGGCTGGCTCGGCAGGACGCTCTTTAGGGTGAACAAAAGGCAAATCTGCAGTAAAGCGGGGAGCGAGCAGAGGTCAGGCAGGTCAGATCCGAGCTCTGGGCTGTGCCTTTCGACGCTGCTGAGGCACGGCAACAAGCCTGGCCAGGGACTGGGGCACTTCACACGACTCTCACCGACAGCCCCAGCAGAAACGTTGCAAAATGGATTTCCTCCAGCCTTTCCCCAGCACAAGGTCTGGCAGAGAATAAGGCATCTTCTCCAGATAGCAGCAAACCCCCTGGGATCCCCGCTACGCTCATGCTGTACAGGGTTCCAGAAAAAAAAGGGAAGGAAAAAAAAAAAAAAAGGAAAAAAAGCTGTCAGGCTGCTCCCTTGCGACTGGAGGAGCCCAGGAGAGCTGAGCTGGCAGGGGGAAGACGCCAGCGCTGCATCTTGACAGCTTTTGCTCTCCAAAGCGATGACACCATCCCCTGCCCGGGGCGCTCGCCAAACCCTTCAGAGCAAACGTCTGGCCCAACGGCAAGTTTTTACGAGGCTCCAACTGCAGGAATTCTCCCCCCTCAGAAACCGTCTGCTCGTGCTACGCGCAGTCTCGAGGAGAAAAGCCAATGGGCTCCTGGCTGGGCCACGAGGATGACTTCTGAAGACAGCGTTAAACCCTGCGGCAGAGGGGGAGATGCAACAGCTGCAACCGCGTGCGGCTCAGCACGGCACCGTGCCAGCACCGGTGCATGCGGAGGGCAGCAGTGGATCTGTGCGCCCCGTGGGACCGAAGCGTCCATCCTCTGCAGGGCTGCGGTCAGAGCGGCTGCAAGTGCCTGCGGCTGGCAGCGTGTGCTCAAACAGAGACAAGTCTGGGCTGCCTGTCCCCAAAGCATCCCCAAAACGTCTGGGATTGCCCTGCAGAGCTACATTGGCTGTCACAGCAGAAGGCAGGCCGGGGCTGCTGCGACCTGCCTCAGCCAGTGGGAGGCTGTAGATGGCGATTTAACGGAGTCCAGCCTCCCTAAGACCAGGCTTTGCCACCTAACACTGCTCTGCCCGGTGACCCCAGGCTGTGGCTATCCCCTGTTCACCATCCCTCAGCCCCAGCACCTGCAACATCTCTGCTGATACACTCCTCTCCCAGTCCTCCCCCTGTCACCAGTCCCCGGATCCTCATCATGCAGCTCTATGAACACAGCTCAGCCTTAATTTGAACACAAACCCCCTCTTCCCTGGCTCCTCCACCCCAACCACCTCATCATGCAATCCCACAGCGTGCTCCCATCCTGGGGGTCTCTCCCCATCCCGTCCCCTAATTGCTATCCCCATCCTGTCCTCGCCTTCACCGCATACCCCAAGCAGGCAATCTAAGCAACCCCTAAGGCGATCACCTTAGGAAGGCTGAGCTCAAGGGGCTCCACGGCTGGCTGAAATGCACAGCTGGAGAGGAAACCACCCATGGAGGGGAAGGTGGGGAAAGGCTCGACTCTTGACCTGTGCCTGTTTCTTCCATCAGACCTGGGATACAGCTTGGACTGTGAGGAGGAGAAGGGAGGAAGGGGGCAGATGGGCAATGGCACTTACACATCCCTCTTCTTCCACTCGTTCCTGCTGAGAGCAAGTCAATCACCCCATCC
Organism: Astur gentilis; assembly: GCF_929443795.1. Classification (NCBI taxonomy): domain Eukaryota; kingdom Metazoa; phylum Chordata; class Aves; order Accipitriformes; family Accipitridae; genus Astur; species Astur gentilis. Next base: position 12,931,089 of record NC_064902.1, on the reverse strand, counting down.
CCTGTACCGCTGGCTTAGCCATCCCTGGGATGCTCCTGGGACTCCAAGAAGTTTGGGAAGGCCAAGGAATACTGAAATATATGACACTGTTGAGGAGGGAGTATCATCGGAGTAAACTAATGGTTTGTGCTACATTTTGGCACCACGGCCCTGAGTACAGCAGGATCTTCCATCATGGTGGAGCTGCCAAGATCTTTGCATCCTGGCTTTCCTCCTGACTTTATAGCTTGTTACTGAGGTTCTCAGATTCCACCACATGCAGTGGTAACACTTGGAAATTTAGCATCGCCACAATTGCATCCGAAAGCAGGCAAGTCACTCAGCCAAGGTATATCAAGTTTCTAAAGGGGAGAAAACACCAGCCCTTGGCAACTGCTGGATCACCATTTGCATAGCAAGTATCAAGACAGTGTAAGTCCATGATCCAAATCCAAAATGTTTTTCACTGAGATGGGCAGAAGGAAATATCACATTTGTCCTTTGCATCTTCAAAGGATGAGGCAAGGGAATAGGAGTGATGCAGAGCAAGAGACCGAAAACTCCATGCTGAGGCAGTAACATCGACCAGAAATCACCAAACGAGATGAGCCTGAAAGGGAGCTCAGGCCCATTTTGGAGTCTCCTGCGCTACAAGTGCTTTCGGTCTTTCTTTCGGAGCTTAAAAAGGCAACGTGCTCCCTCCCTCCTTTCCCCCTACAGCTCCGATTTTAGTGCTATCCCATCCAAACCGAAGCTATTCTCTTGCAGTGGTGTGACATCAACACCACAGCAGGATCTGGAGTTTCAATGACATGCCAGCTCTCTTTGGAAAAGGGAATAGATTTTAAAGCTGTGACTATTTAGGTGTACTAGCTGATTGCGAAGACAGCCAGACATGTGTGAGGTGAGGGAAAGACTGGATCATGACCATCCCAGACTTCTGGAAGCACCAGTGAAAGAATTTGCTGTTTTGGCTGCAGAGACTCTTAATTATGGAGGGAGGTTCTCTGCAACCACAAGAGCAAATCCAGCGCCCGAGTTGAAGAGTTTGGCTAGGAGACAGGATTCAGGCAGCGACAAGCCTGCTAGGCTGACATCAGCATTACCAAGGCTTTAGAAAACAGGCTGAAGGAAAGAAACAATTAAAAGATGTGGGTGCAACTAGATAGGGGAATAAAATCAACATGGCATTTACTAAGCACAGTTTATACTCATGCAACCTAATCTGTGAATAAAATAAGCCATTTCTGTACATCAAGCATATGTGGTAGATCTTCACCCAGATATACATAACACATGAGATATGACTTACCACAGGAAACAAATACTGCAATCAGAGAAGATGAAGTTTAAAAGGTGAATTGTAAGGGATGCAAGCAACTGGAAAGCAGGTGGTGTTTAAAGGGGAAATGCTGGGCAGAAGGCGGATTTCTAGTAAAATATCTTCAAGGTTGGCTTTGGGATCAATATTTCAGGAATGAGTTGACATAAAAATAGAAAGACGCTGATGACAGACAAAGCATTGAGAAAGGCTGCCATGGCAGGGAGAGACTGAAACACCAAACACGGAAACTAAAGCTTTGTCCTGGACAGGGACAAAGTGGAAATGCAACAGAATTTAGTTTTGTAGTGTTGGAATTCAGCAGGTTGTGCTACTTCGCTACTGAAGTGGCAGGAGGTCCCAGATGCATTAGTTCTGGGCTATCAGCTGCCAGTGTGACAGTCATAAAAAAAGGTAAATGAAGTCCTGAAACCTATCATCAGGCGAGGTATTTGCCACAGCAGCAAAAAAAAGCATGACTACTACTACCCATAGCATTGGCGACCCTCACCCACAGCACTGCCGGCTCTGCTCTCCCGGGACCAGGGCAGATCCAGAGCTGCTGAGAAAGGGCTGTGAGGCGACCAGGTGATCCCAGGACTTGCTGCCCCATGGAAGGCTGCAAGGGCTGGATGTGTGCGTGAGCTGAGCCAGGACGTGATTGTCCCCCGGGAATGGGCCTCCAGAAAGGGACGGGAGGTGTTTCACGTGCAGGACACCTTCATGCCCACTGGCTCAGGTGACAGATAGGAAGAGGTTTCGAAACCTCAGTGGGAGTGAGATGCAGCAGGAGGAATCCCAACTCCTTTTGGGCTGGAGGGTGGAACTTTCAGGCATTTTCCAGGCTGAACCCTGGGGCCATGAGGAGCCAAAATCTCCACTTGTGGTCTCCAATATGAAACACTGGAGAGGGTTAAAACCTGGAGATTCAGTGGTCTCCAGCCAAGGGAAGTGAAGAAGCAGCACACATGGTTGCATGTGAGTAGACACTCCAGAGGCCCCAAGGAACTAATCCTGACCCCACCACTGTCTCCCCGCTGCTGTCTCACAGCCCAGCTTCGCTTCCTGTTGTGTCTGCACAAAACCTAAAAAAAGAGAAAAAATAATTGTGATGCCTGGGCACCCAAAATGATCGGTCTGAGTGTTAATTACAGCCTGTCACTCCCAGCAGGTGAGTGGGATAGGTGCTTGTTTGTACTATAGGAAGACTCAGCTCTCCAAGCAGCCCCTCTTGGAAGGGGATGCTGTCTCAGACCAAAAAAAAAAGCTCTGAACTTGGGTAAGGTGGGGTGTGAATCCATCACATTTCTGATGGATTTGTGATGGATTCAGATTTGTGATGCATTCTAGATCTGAACATAGGAAAAAGTATCGGTGATGAACTGACTGCCTGGCACACATGGCACATGTGCAGCTGAACCGCGTTCATAGGAGAGAGAAGAGCTTACAGTGGGAAGCAAGTAAGAACAATATTACCCCTTTTTATCAAAAGGGGAAGCAACACCCAGAGCTCCACAGTGTAAAGACATCAGCACTTGCTTTAAGTCAGTCACTGAAAGAGCCAGAAATCAGGACCTGGAACTCCTCGTGGGCACAGCAATGAGCTTCTCCAGACCTTGCCGACTCCTCTCTGGCACCTGCCATGGACAACGAGTGAGTGCTTCAGTCGCAGCAGCGATGGCTCACTTGTCCCTGACTGCGGAAACGCAGCCCTGCTTCATGAAGACAGGCTTCTTGCTATTAAAATAACTGCACCCAAGAGACACGGAGAAGGATCCTGCCATCTAATTTAAGAGAGGATACTGAGACTGCGTTATTCAAAGCCAAACCCTAGCTGCAGCCACTGGCTGCTGAATCCATCTCATTTTCGATTTTAACATCCAAGAGGGAAAAAAAAAAAGAGAAAGAGACAAAAAGAAAATAGAGCTTGACAGCAGCAGTGATAGATCCAGACAGTTGCTGCAGTTTAAGCTCAGTTTTCCCTCCCGGATTGATAGCAAAGCCTGGGACATGCAGCCTGGTTGGCAGCTGGACATTTCAACTGTGTGAGGATGGTCCAGGGCACAGAGGCCAAGAAATCACGTGTGGAAGCAGCAGTCAAACCTCTGGGCAGTGGCCAGTGGTCCACGTGAAGAGCAGCCCTGCTTGGAAAGATCAGAGCTATTGGGTCAAACAGGGCTGGTCTCAAGGAAGCAGTTTAATTCTAGGAAGCTCTGGCTTTTATGCTTGGGCTCGTCCTGGTGGAGAACACATTTGCTTCGTTTTCACCTAAGCACGAGGGCTGACAGTTGTTTGTTTGGTTTTTTTAAAGATAGATTCTTTTCAAAACAAGAGTGATGTGGGAACCCAAACACCAAAATCCCACAGCAAACTCCAGACCCACTGACTTAATGTTGCTGAAGGTAGTGACCACTCTTTGATGGAGAAGATGACCGAACAAGCGACTGTTTGCTTTCTTGCACGCTGCATTCAGCTGTGAAAAAGTGTGGCAATTCTGGCATTCACATATCTTCAGAGCTAAGGGAGGACCTCTGGGAATTAAAACCAAAACCCATTCCTATTTTTATTCTTACTGGAAGGTTTGGAGTTGGGAACGCAAATTTTTGGCTTCAGTGAAGAGGTAATCCAATCTACTTAGATTCCTGCAACTGCTCATTTTTACTGCATCTAAAAAGCCAGGGATATAGACAACAGAGCCTGAATTAAAATGCTAGAGAAGAAAGGAAAAGAACTCAAAGAGCCACATGCTTGATTTGCTTAAATGCATCCTTCAGCTTTGTGAATTCAGACACAACCACCTCCACTGGGGAGCTGCAAGTGAAATGAGAAGCAGGAGGTGTAGCCGGCTGGGCTTCACCCAGGTGTTTGCAGCCAAAACTCACTGGATCGCCCCCAAAAACTCAAGTCTGCTTGAGCATCCTCTCTGCCAAGGCTGAAGATCCTCCACAGGCAATGGGGATGTGGGGAGGGGGGGGTCAGACACGGCTGCTGCGTGAGGCCACACGATGAGGGGTCAACCTCGACGCCAGAGCGCAGCAGGACGTGTCCTCAAGCGCCTGCTTCATTTTCTGCTCTTACGTACAGCAGACAGACAGCAGCCCTCGTCCCCCGTCACACTGCTGTGTCACACCGGCAGCTACCTCCAGCGGGTTCGGTGGGGTTAGGTGGGACCCTGCCTCTCACCACCTGCAGCGCCACCGGGAAAATGCGTATTCCCACGGCTCACTGGGGTAAAGGGAACGTCCCAAATTCTTTGGATGAGGGGCACAGGACTTGAGGCCTTAGTGTGGGAAATGCGGGCTGGATGGCAACCACTAGAGACCTGGCTGAGGATGCCAGGAGAGTGGCAGTGCAAACACAGGAGCTGTACCTTTCGCTGGGGGAGAGCCAAGAGCATCAGTCACAGCCAAGAACATCGATCCCTGAATCTGCAGGACGTGACAGGCCCCATCCTGCCCCTAAAAGTGAAACTGTAACGCAACGACTGCGTACAAAAGACCTCAAGCACGTGCTTGTTCTCCAGTGCAGCCCCAACCATTGCCTTTCTGGGCATGCAGGGGGTCGGCAAGAGAACCAGGGGATGCAAGAGGCATTTCAGACTTGCCTGGCAGCCTCCGGACCTCTACCAAGGGCCTGCAGGAGCCGCCGGCGCTGGGTGGGTTTGGAAAGAGCTCTCTCAGGTAGCAGACCCAAGTTTTTTCCTATATCTCCAGAGATGAGGTTTGTCCCCCAGACAGCTAATGGGTATCTCTGCACTTTGTCTACTCGCCGGTGGCAGGAGATTGTGCCCCTTGGGCTCGCTCAGAGGTAGCGGTCAGCATCCATGCCCCATTCTGGCAGCAGAGCACATACGGGACTAAGCATTTTGGGGAGACAGAGCATTTCAAGGTGAACAGCGATATTCAGATGGGCACAAGCAATGGCAAAAAGTAACCAGCCCTACGGAGAACAACCAGAAGAGATGTTTTCTGGTCTTTCCCCCAGGCCTCTCCGATGCACAGCACTGCTCCCCAAGCAGCTGCATTACAGAGAAGGGGAGAGCTCAGATATCATCCTGCGATAGCCCCAACTTTGCACAGCTTCCATGTGGCGGCTAACAGATCCCTTTGGAACAAACGCTGTATTTGACCTCTTTTGTTCATCCCAGGGCTGTGCCAGCGACTGGTGAGCAGGAGGAGTGATGGAGGGGAGCTGGCATCAACTTGCAAACTCTGTAACTCTAATATTTACAATACAAACATACATTTCTTGTTCCAGACCAACATCCTCCGTAGCTCGGGAAATGCCCCTGTGGCCCTTCCCATCTTTGCTTCTCTTTGCATGGTGTTCTTCTCCCCAGTTATGGCTTGTTCAGCCTGTTCTGCCTCATGACAACATCCTCTTGCAGAGGCTCAGAACAGACACCGGCGATCATTCCTTCCCATCAGCAGGTGAGCAGCAAGTGACTCTCCTGTGCAGGAGGTTAGGTGGACATGGGCAACAGGTTGCCACCTAACACAGCCCCATGCAGTGTAGTCACAGGCAGACCCACCGCTGTCCGCCTCCAATGCTTCCCCTGCTGATGAACAAGCCGGCAATATATAACCCAGCCTATTCCCGACAGCCTGCCCTCTGCTCTGCGGGCCAAGCCTTGGTAAAGGCTGGCTGGCTCTGCATTTCTGTCTGCTGAGGTAGAGGCGACGTAGAGTCTGCCGGAGACATCTGTCTCGGCTCACTTGTTAGGGAAAGGGAATAATCCTCCACTCTCCATCAGACGTCCCCCTGCCAGCTCCCCTCCCATTGCCTGCAGCAGAGTGACAACCCAGAGCGTCCTGGGGAGCAGCAGGACCTTCCCCTCGCTTGCTCCAGAGCATTTTCAGACATTACAGCAGAGCCAAGGGGCAGGAGGCCGCTGAGCTGACTAGCTAGGGACGGCTGAAAGAACTGCACGGGGTGCCCACACGTCTGCACCAGGGCTCACCTAACGCCCCAATCCTGCACAATTGGGATGGGCAATGGGAGCATTACGAACAGGACCTCCAAGGGGAGCCCAAGGTCTGTAGCTGGTTGTAGCCCTGCAAGGGTCCTGGAGCAACTCACTCCCAGATAACCCAGCCAGGCTAATGCAGCATATCAGAAGGGCAGGATTAGAGTCACCGTTGTGATCCTGCTTCCTTGAGCCGGTCCGCAGGCAGGCACACCCCTGTTCCCTGCAAAACCACCACGTGATTTAACGGCATCCCTCTGTGTCACCAGCTGAGCCACAACCCTCAGGCATTGGCATGGGACCTGGAAGCTCAGCTGTCCCTCTGAAACCACTGGATAAGCGTCTTCTCTCACCAGCACTGCATCCTAACTCTCAGGCTCAGAAACTGCCTCCAGGTAGCTTGGTTTGGGCCAAACAACTCTATTTTCAAGCACGGCCAATACGTGGATGTTGTCAGTCTGGTTATCCCCCACGGCAAAGCCCCATCTCCAGCCAGGCGCCATCTCTCACAAGGAGCATCGCAGCAGCTTGGCAGCTCTCGCTGGTGTCATACCCCCCAGGAGCACGGACAACCAAAATAGGTCTGTTCTCGCAGGGATGGGGAGTAAAACACACGAGTCTGAAGTTCATCTGCTTGTCCATCAGAGGGCTTAGCAAAGGGTATTTAATTTCTCTTACCATTACAAGACTGCTGCTATGAGTTCATATAAGCCACCTCCCCAACGGCACCCACACGACACGGGGGGCTGGAAAACACATACCCGCTCACTTTGGGGCTGAGCAACAGGTCATTGGAAGTTTTATCTCATGTGGTGCAACACACCTTTGTTGAGAGGTCCTGCTGAATCGGCCGAGCGCAGGATCGTGCCCTGAGACACCCCGTTACCGACAGCTCAGCCTGCCGGGACTGCTCCCCACGGGAAGGGAAGCTGTGAAAACGTTCCAGTCGGTGGTTCATGTGGTCCTGACCTAACACTGTTTTGTTCAGCAGAAACTAAACCAACCGAGTGACTTGAACTTGGCTGGATCCAACAGAACCGAGTCCCAGCAGCACGGGGATGCTTGAAAGCTTAGCTCGGGCTTTTTTCCCACCACTACACATTTTCTACCATCCCCCCTAGCCCTTTTGAAACAGCCAAACCAAATAATTAACCCACCCCCCGCCTCCCCTCCCCTCCCAGCACTTAGAAACTGCAGAGAGCTAAACAGAGATACGTTGCAAGGAGGTTACCCACAAAGCTACGGGAAAACCACAAATAAAAGCAGCTCAGAGGCAAACCTGAGCAGTGCAAGACAGGACGTGCACATGAGGAGGTTTACACAGAGACTAGCCCATGTAAAACAGGCAGGACGAGCTGCAGCAGTGAAATACAGATCTCCTCTCCTGTCAGCTCAGACGGATGAACCCGCACGCATTTGCATATGGGAGGAGGTGGTTTTACAGCACCACAGGCACCAGGTGGTTTTGCACCACCACAGGCACCAGGGTCACCCAGAAGTGATGTTTTAGCTGCTGCGATGAAGTACCATTTCAGGGCAAGATGAGGAAGGGGCGCAGAGGAGGGACGAAGGCTGCACAACGGTCCACCCTCTTCCTCTTCTCCAGTACCTGGCTAAACCACGGCTCATCCCCATGGAGCCAATGGAAGGATCCTACCAGCCCTTATCACCCACAGCCTCCTCCTCTGGAAATCTCCCCCTTTTCCCCAAATGACTCTTTTGGCTTTCTGGGAAGCTACTTAAGGCCACCTCCAAGAAGCCACGATGGCTCCTGAAGGGTGATGGGGCACCCCATCCCCATCCCTCATTTTCAGCCTACATCTCTGCTGACGAAGCAGCCCCAATATCTCCTTCCCAGCCATGTTCCTCAGAAGAGGTACCACAGTGACCTGAGGTCACACTTTCCACCTCTGAGGAGGCCAGCAGTACAAACCTCCTAGAAAAGATGGAAAAGAGCATTTTCCAACCTCCTTCCGCCAAACACAAATGCTCCATGGCTACAATCCCCTGGGACAAACCCTTCTGCAGCATTTCCATCCTCAAACCACACAGAGATCTGAAGGTATTGGGGATCCCCTGATCACACTATTACAAGGTGTACATGGGCTCTCCTCGATGGGAAGGAGATGAAAGAAGGTGTCATCCCCGAAAAAGACTACCTTTGTTTGCAGCAATCACCACCTTGCAGCTTCTCCCGAGTCCCAGGGCTGTGTGGCACAACGGGATGGTAATGGCAGCCAGGCTCCCTGGCACTAACGACAGTCTCCCTCTAGCCAAGAAACACACTCTAAAGAGGGGACAATGAGTCACTGTTTTACACGGGATAATTCGACGGACCGCACCGCCTTTAACAGGAAAAATCATTCACTCTTCTCGGGATGTGCCCTGCTGGCTGGAAGGCAGCGGTCCATGGGCAAGAGAGGGACAAGCGGGTGTGATGCCGACAGGAAATGTTAATTCAGGGTGTGGATGAAGGGCCTAAGCTATTCTCTATGGAAAGTGATGGATGGGAAGAGCCACGCAGAGGGGTGAGTACACGTCCTGCTCTCGTTCCAGCCAGACAGGGAATGGCCGAGCCTGCCAGAAGCAGCAATGGTTGTGGTGGATGCCTGGGGGTGGAAACGCACAGCCATGGGGAATGGAAGTGGGACCCAAAAATACAAGCACACCTGCCTCCACCTGTGCGTGAGATCCCTGATGTCTGTAGACACTCGTCTGCTGCCTGGGACCCTGCGCCTGGGGCTCACGGGACGGGAGTGCCTCTGGCACGCTGCGTCGGGGGACGGAGCGGCAGCAGAGCTGCATCAACCTCCCTGTCTGATATCGGGGCACTTACACCACCCACAAAATGCAAATTACTTGCAGCATGGGGCCCTCACACAGAAATCTGAGGGCAGACAAGCGTACAGGCAGCCCAGGAGCCCCAGGGGTATTAAATGCACTCACACAGTCTCCAGCCTGCTGGCAAAAGGCAGACAGACGCTCCCCGCTTCCTTGGTGTGGGGCTGCCATGCCCCTTGTTCATGACCGTCACCTACCCATAAACATTTCCATGCTCAATGGCTCATGCCAGATGCAATAAAACTGCGACTGGCGGATACAGGGCATTGGCCTCCAGCGCAAAGTGCCACTGGCACTAAGTGCCACCAGACTTCAGGTTTCTCCATCTGGATCCAGCAGACACATTGACTTTCACAGGAAAATGCCTCAGCCCAGCCTCTCAAATGCTGTGGCAACCTTTGTAGGGGAGGCAATGCCATTGTGCCAAGGAACGACAGCAGACGCCTCCCAAACGGCTGGCGAGAAAGAAGCAGCAGCCTTGCAGCTGACCTGACCCCCTTCCAAACTGCAGTCTCCTGCTGACTCTCCCCCCTCATCACCGACTTCTCAGTATCTTCTCTTCTTGCTCAAACTTGTCCTAACCAAGAATCGCACCTGAAGAAGGCCCTCTGACAAGTCACACGTGGGGTTGGCACTGCTATTACTACAGAAATGTGACAATAAGACCTATTTTGCGTCACCACCCTGTCCTCCACTGAAAGGATCTAGAAAACACCTCTCCAGTGGGCACCTTCTTCATTCTTACCCCTCAGGGTCTGCTGTGCCTTTGGCACAGACCGTGGCTGGAAACGGGACGCTGGGCGAGATCAACCACTGCCGCACCACAGCCTGCGTGCCGCGTTCAACACCGTGTGGGACGTGGGATGGGAGGGGGGCGGCGGTCCAATATTCCGAGCGATTTGGGTTTTTCTCCAAACCACTAAAAAAGAGGGATCTCTGCTGAAAGTGCTCCAAAGAAACATGGCAAGCACTGCTGACCATGTAATCTCCGCTGTCCGTTTCTATTAACCCTCTTACAGGTTTAGCAGGAACTGGAAGGCACGATGCTGACTTTTCACCATCCCAGACACTGCAAAGCTAGCATGACCCTGCATGCAGCCCCCCGCCAGTGCCCTTCGGAGGGGCACTTCCCAGCAGGCTGCTGGAGCACTTGCATGTCAAAAAGAGACAATGGACTCGTGTGTGCGTTTTGCTTCTCGTGCCTGGATGACAAACCCAGCCCACAGAGCCTCGTATTTGCAGTGCAAACTCAGCACTCTGCAGTTAACACTGGAGCTGAGAGACAATTTAGCATTAATGCGTTTGCAGCCAACTCCGTCTTCCATATGCTGTACACAACTGCTCAGACAGCAGCCACAAAGGCAGCTGGGAGGTTTGAGGCGGTGTCATCAGATGTATGTATTTTTTTAAGCTGCTACAGAAAGAACATTAAACTCCTGACGTGAGATTGGGCCTGAGAATCCTGCACTAGTTTAGATTTCTACTGCGTGTCACACACACTGGGCAGGAAAATAATTATCTTTCCAACTTTATTTTTTGCCTTTTTTTTTTCTTAAAAGGAGACTACTCAGCCTTTAACAACAGCTGGAAGAGACTCCTGAAACCTAAAATCCCTAGTCTGTCCAGGCTTCGGCCAGATGACTCCTGTTTAGGGAGCACTGGCCATACCCAAGCCAGCGTAGGGACTGGCAATCGCTGGTTCCAGAAGGCACTGTGATTCAGAGATCTGGCTGCTGGACATGCTTTAAAACCACTTGAGCATTACTCTCGATGCTCAAGATCCTGGGAGGTTTACTTAGGAAGAAGTTATTGCCATTGCCATTAGGAAGATACTAAAATCACATACTGAAGCTCCTTGTTTTCTATAAAGCCTCATGAAAGCTCTTTCCTCGCTTGACTCCTGCTTTGTCGCACAGCTTGCTTTGCCTTTATGTTTCTGAAGGTAATTTTTCTTCACTTCTCGACGATGGCACTCCTTGGACCCTCACAGTGTCACCACCCACACAGGGGCTGGCACAGCTGGCCCTTGGCTGTGTGGCTCCCTCCTCCCCAGAGACGGGGACGGCTCAGGCTCTGTTTTTTAAGGAAGGCTTTCTTATTCCAATTTAGTCAACCTGAGTCAAGGATCAGCCAGGGAAACTCTAATCAAGTGATGGAAAAGGGCGACAGCTATAGGATTAGCTCACAATAAATCATGCAGAGAGGGAAAGAAAGAATCCGGCTGCTTCAAGCAACCTGCCAAATGCCACAGCATCGTCTGTGGGGATCAGAGCAGGAACAGAGCCAACAGCAGCTGGTCTGGACACCCTGTCCCATTCAGCGGTTCTTCCTAAACCCTCATGTCTCCTTGGGTGCAGGAGGCTTTGGTCACCTGGTACCAGCCTGAGGCAGATGTCAGGAGGGTTTAACAGAAGGATCACAGGCATCTGAGGTGGGGGGATGTATTTTGCCAGGGCAACGTGCCTAGCTCTTTGCCGTCACAAGGACCGCGATTAAGGGTCTGTATAGGAGAAAGAAAATTAACAGTATCCAGCAGGAATATGGCCTCTGTGAGCAAATAAAATATCTGTGCATAAGTACCGTGCAACCTTCTGTTTTCAAATGGTTAATTCCTCCTACAAGCCAAGCTAGAAGCTTTCCAAGAGCAATTTCTCTTCCCCATTATGCCTGTCGCTCTCCTGGCCCCAGCTGGCTGCTTGCATGTATAATGCAAGCCTGAACTGCCAGCATTTCCATTCCTTGTCAATAAACTCCTCCTTTCCAGTCTGCTGCTCGACAGGAATTGCAGCAGAAGGGCTTGCGCTGGCAGTGCCAAGGGAGAGATCCCCGCTGGGATGCACAGGGGCTGATTTTCAACTGGCAAGGCTGCACCAGAGACCCACTTCTGCCCTGCACACCCGCACACTGTGGTGCAGGCTCCCATCGCCGGGGCAGGCTCAGGCAAGCCACAGCAGCAGAAAGCTCTTGGGCTCACATAGCAGCATGGATCTACCAAGCCAAGAGCCCATCTGCACCAGCCTGCTGCTCAGCTGCTGAGGCCACGGCAGGCCAGGGTGCCGGGGGACCAGGCTGGACTTGCTTGAAACCTGCCCGCAGTCAGGTCTGGTTCAGGCAGATGCTGTTTGTGCCCTCTGCACACAGGCTACCTGCACGCATACAAGAAAAAGAAGTCTCTCTAACGTCGTATGGCTCAACGACTTGCCTGCCGAATGCGTTTTAAGCCATCTTGTCAGCTCCACGCATCTGGAATTGATGAAAGCCTCAACAAGCAGATCGTGGAAAAATGCACACTCAGCAAACCCTTCCCAACACAGCCACTCCCTGCCCGGCTTTGCCTCACGGCTCTTGCCCCTCTGCTCTCAGCCGAGGCAGCTGCGGGTCTGTGTCCTGCCTTTCTAAATGACAGCAGGTCGTTAACCTGTGAGACTCGCTGCCACAAGATACCGAGCGAGAGGCTTTACAATGCGTTGAAGAGATGCGTGAGCTTGCAGAGGAGGACAGGAGCTAATTACAGCCTGTTGGAGACTAGGGAGAACCACCTCCAGCATGTAACTTCTGATCACAAAGCTCCCCGTGCCTACTTCTGCTGCATTTAGTAGTGGGCATTGCCTGAGGCCACTAAAGAGCCCTGTCTCCTCAGCCAGCACGTTTAACAGAGGATACAAACATCTCCAGTGTCACTGGAGCACTGAGACGCAATAGATGCAACACCACCCGCGGCAACTTCTCTGAGTGGTTGTGGGATTTAGCTCCCTGTTGCCGGTCAAGCCCTGAGAATGGCTGTTAGCAGCAGGTGTTCTGAAGACATCTCTTTCCTTTTTGCAGGGAATGAGCAAGGTCTAATGGAGACCTCGGGAAGAAGGCAACGGGGACTCTTGCACCTACACCCACCCAGCATCAGCCATCCGTGGGCAGCTGAAGCAAAACTCCACCAGCATCACATCAGCCTGTGTCTGCTGATGGGAAAAGGGAAGCTAGAAGGGAAGTCAATCTTTCCGATACCGCCAGGAGTAAACTTGGAAAAGACCCAGCTGTGAATACGCTATCCCTGCACCCATGCCAAAAGGAATGGCCCGGCTCTGCAGATGTGTGCAGGACTGAACTCGCCACCTTCCCGTGCCATGGAGAGACGTGACCGTGCAGAGACACTCTCTGCGGCCAGGGGAGGGGGCAGAGCCGTGTCCTTGCAGGGCATCACGATAAGAACGGGGACGGGGAATTGCTGAGGAGCTTCTGACCTCCAATTAGTTTGTGCTAATTCCCCAGGTCCCTGCCTTAAGGAAGGCCTCTGGAACAGGGGAGCCAGCCCCAGAGACACCCACACCCAGCTGCTCCAAAAAAAACATCACCTTTGAACCGCATGTCAATATTACCCGTCTTTCTGCAAGGTCAGTAATTCATGGCACAAAGCAGTGAAGCAACATCTGTCCAGAGAGCCGGCTTGGATCAGGTTTCATGTCAGTGGTGAGGCTGCAAACCCACAGGGAGACCAGTGCTCCCGGAGAGACCGCTCCGAGGGACGGCTCAAACCCGACGCTGCTGCTCCCTCCCCGGACGGGCTGGGAGAGCAGCCAAGAGATGGAGAGCTGTTAATCAAGTGGCATTTACAAAGAGAAGAATAAGCTGTGAGCAGTGCTGTGACGAGTGGCCAGGACTCGTGGCCCCAGTGTCCCTCCATACCACAGAGGTGACAAGGGACGGGAAGAGACCCACGGGCCACGACACGCCCTGTGCACTGCCGTGCAGGTCCAAAATATTCAATGGCACATCTCCACGCACACACACCGTGGCTAGAGTGGCCAGCACTTGCCCATCTGCTGTGCCCAGGCTAGGGGCTCGCTGATCTGGCACTTGGGCCACTACAGAGAGAGTGCCAGCTTCAGAAGAGACTTTCTGGGGAGAAAGCAACTGCAAGTCCAGCTGGATAATGCTCTGGGGGAGTCTGTGAAAATTAAGCCCCATTCTGAAAAAGCGGGGTCTTCAGCACAGCAGGTCTCAGCATCTGTGCTCAGGCGCGGTTTGTTTACACGGCCACATAACAGACTCATCTGAGCACGACACCAGACTCGGATCCAGGGCAGCGTGGTCTGCAGCATCGCCCAGCTGCAGAAACAGCTTCGCAACGTGACACACCACCGCGAGGGTTCGGTGACGGCGATCAGGCAGTCGGCACTGCTGCGAACGCTGAGGGCACTGGTCTTTCATTGCTCCGATGCATCGGGGAGGATCGTCGATAAGGTGGAAGGAAAGCAGGACACGCTAACAGAGAGGGAGGCAAACAGGGCTTGAAGGAGCCAGGCTGGGCTCTCCATGGGGCTGGGAACAGCTGGTGCTGGCAGAGCCCAGCTGTAGGTCAGGAAGGTCTCGCCGCTCCGCAGGGAAGGACTGGAGACCGCACGGGGCCGTGTATGCAACTGGGACAGCAAAAGTAGGCAGATGCTGAATCCACATGCACTCGCACCCTCTAAACCAGACCCTTGACCATTTTTAATACCAAATGGTGATTTTTATTTCGGCACGCAGCTGCCAAAGGATGTGGGTTATGCGGCCAGGCTTTCCTGCATGGGTAGATGGTGACGAGCTGCCTCGGTTGCAGATGTAGCTGCCCAACTGAGGGGTGTCAGAGCTGCTGCAGTACTAACCAGTGGGGAGAAAAACTGCTTTCTTCTCCCAGGAAAGACCAACTCCCAGCTCTTCCCAGCCAAATTCCCATCAGTCTGCCTGCCCATAAATTTACAACTGTTTTATCTAATAAAAGCTCATCCAAATAGTAAGAGCTCAGGGGCACTCTGGGGAAAACAGGAGCAGCCAGGCCTCCTCTGCCTGGTCCTCTACCAGGCTGCAGGAATTCCCCGCTGGCTGCCTCAAGGCTGGACACCTCCGTGCCCTAAAGCTAAACCTGCTCAGTGCCATCCCAGCAAGCTAAAAGGAACAGATTTGCGCAAGCTGAACAGATTTTGAATTCCTTCTCGGAGGCAAGGAAGATCTGGTCTATCTAGAAACAAAATTCAGGCTTTTGCAGATCTTTGCTTCTGAGCCTTCAGAAGGTGGGAGCTGGAAAGGGTTACGAAGCAGGGATCTTCAGAAAGCGTATAGACCTGAGCCACCCCAGTAAGGGCTGCTGCAAAGACCTGGGAAAATTGAAACCTGCTTGATAGCGTTCAAAAGAAATGTTGGGGGAGAGCTCAGCTTCCCTTACACTAGCCTAACCACCAGCAAGCCAGCATAAAGATGTCCCCACATCCACAGGTCCTGCCAGGCTGGGTGGGTCAGCAGGACAGTACCAGAATTCAAGATGGATCTCCGATGGCACGGCTGGGGTCCACATCCCACGCAGTGGTCTTGCACAGCCGTTCACAAACTTTTCATATTGAAAGGCCATTTTTTAGGCAGCTGCCCAGGGCGAGTCGCAGCGATGCCTGGGACTGACACCAAGACGTATTTGCCAACTGCAGGGCAGCGTGTGTGCATGGGGCACTGTGGTGTGTTTGCTTTTTGCAATCGCTGTCCTGTCTGCGAGGCTCAGACTGAAAGCACACTTCAGGGCACTGCTGTACTGTGCCAGATTCAGCCCAGTGAGAAGGGATTGAAATTTGGGGGCTGTGTAGTGGTGGGGTGACAGCTGAGGATATTAGCCGCTGCAGGTTCATCTGGCTACTAGGTCTTCTGGGCTTGCTCAGCTCCATGCAGAGAGGAACAGGCAGTGGTGGCTGCTGAAACCAACAGTGCTGCCTCCTGCAAAATCTGTGGACGCCTGGCTGGTCTGCTGCAGCCCGTTTGCTGACCAGCCAGCTCGCTGCGTCTCCTGACAGCACGAGGCTTGCAGTGGCAATGTTGGCTATCACTTCTGCAAAGGACCCAAGTTGCACAGACCCACTTCTCACACCGTGTCCTTTGGCTCCCCTTCCCTTCCCTGTTCTCGTGGACGCTGCGTGCTCCCTCAGAGCATCACGCTCTCCTTCCAACACAATACATGAAGCATTGTCTTTGCGCCCCGGCTCATTAAAACTATAAGAGAAACAAAATCAAACCCCACATCCCGGTGCTACGTCCTACACTGGGTGATCTCCCGTGAAGGACATGCAGAAAGAAGAGTTTATCTGAGCAGTGGCCACCCACCTCCTGGGGATACAGAGCAACTCTTTCTTCCCATCTTTGCCCACGTAGGGCTTTGGCTTAGACTGAGATTTTGGCTTCCCAGTGGAAGCCATAGGCAATTGGGAAATGGAGAGCAGAGTGAGTCCAGGCTGCAGACGAGACATGTGTGGGTTGGACCCTATTTACCAGAGCTCTACAACCAATTTTACTGGATAATTTACTGGAATTACATGGGGTGCACACCTGCAACAGAGCAAAAACTGTGCTAGCCAGAAGAAACCACGACAACCAGCCAAGAAGCAAGGATCCCAGCATCTGGAGATGAGCACCAGGGAAGGGGGTCATCCACATAGGGCAGCAGCATGTGTAGGGTGCATTTAGCAGTACCTCCCACCATCCAGCCCTGCTGGAAGGATTTTACTGCCGAGGGAGCAGTTGCATTTGAAGAAGGGAAAAATTAAAAGAACCATGCGAAACAGAGGGGAAATTGCAGAGAGCTTGTAGTTGAATATAGGCCTGTCCCAAAGCTGCAGATCCAGATAGGAGACAGAGACAGGGTGTCCCGGTTTACAGCAGTGCAAGCTCCGCAGGTGCAGGTACATGTATGGGAGAGAGCAGACTGGTCTGAATTGGACAGCAGAGGCTGGGAACACGGGGTTCAACTCTCCACTGACATCAGTCACTCCCCTCCATCCATGAATGATTTTACTGGGGGGGGGGGGGGGGGGGGGGGAAATACCCCCAGCTCTTAGGGTAGCTCGATTTGTCCCTGTTCTCAACATGAGTGCAATCCGTGCAGCGAAGGCAGGACCTAGGCGTGGAGATGTTCATCCCAGGCCTTTCAGGCCACCAGAGCTACTCAGTGAGATGTTCCCTCCCTCTCGGACTGCTAATAGTCTTTAACTGCCTTTTAACAAGGAACATTTTGGGCATTTGCCCAGCTCTGCCTCAAAGCCTCAATGTGAAACATCCCCCCCCTTGACCCCACAGAGGTATTTGGGGAGTTAAGCTCTTCTTTGGGTATTCAGCTCCGAGGGGGAGTAGTGGGAGTTAAGCATCTAATGCCTTATGTAGTTTCTTGGCTTCTGACAGCAAGTCCTGGGAAAGACAGCTGTGTTTGCTCTGGGATTAAGATGGAGGGTTTGCCATGCTCTCCATTCAGATGCTTGCGGGAAGCAGGGACCAGGAAAGAAAATCCAGCACATAATAAACCCCAGCACCCTCAGGAGTGTGCTGGCCACTGCGTGAGCACTCGTCTCCCAGCCTCAGACCTGACTGATGATCCCCAGAAGGTCCTTCCTGCACCAACGCAGGCAGAAGATGTTTTTGTGGAGTCCTTTTTGCAGGATAAATAGGAGCATTGGGGTTTTGGGAGTGGGGACAAAGCAGAAAGCACAGGTGCAATGTGCTGCCAGAGAGAAACAGCCAGGCTGGGATGCGAGAGGGATGCAGGGCCAGCGAAGGCTGGATCCACCTGGCAGAGCCACCGAGACGTGAATCTCTCCTGCAGGCACAGAGTTAACTCCCGGTGTGCTAAGCCCCCTCCTTCCCCCTCCCAAACCTCTAGCATGTATTAGAGATTCTCAGGAAACTGTAGAAAGCCAAGAAGGACTACAGAAAGCGCTCCTTGTGAAAAGCCCGGCCCTCAGGAGCAGATGGGCTTTATTACTGCCCTGCTCGCAGCTTTGGACCGGACAGATTTTTTCTACCACAACAGGTCACGGCTACAGCATTTCACGTCTTCTTCAAACATGGCAGAGCTGAGGGCTTTCCAGCCCACGTTGCCCAAGGCCTCAGCTGACAAACGTCGCTGCACTTTGAGCACTGGCTCCTTGAAGGGCAGCGGCTGCATCCTGGGCATCACAGCGCCGTGACCAGGAATCGGAGCTGAGCAAAACTGCCCCACGACATAAGCAAACAAAACAAAACAGAAAAACCAACACCATCTCAGAGGGCGTCTTAGATTTCACATCCCTGCCCGCGCTTGCAGCCTTAGCCAGGGCGAAGGCAGCATAGCCCTCGTTATCTGGAAGGCTGAGGACATGTGTCAGCCAGCTGCAAACACGACCCAGTCTCAGAAAGCCTTCCCCTGCTCGTGTCCCAAGGCAGTGCCTGAATTTCAGCCTGCAAATACCTTTAAACAATGGGGAGGAACTGAGGTCTAAAATAGGCTCTTTCCTGTTCTGAAAAAGAATCCCTGGTTTCTAAGGGTCTGCTAATATCTGTGTAAGTGTCTCTGTTCAGGCGAGGTCTAGGTGCATTTCTAGGTTCAGGGACTAGGGCTCTGCGGGACCTCAGTCAAATCACTTATGAACTCTACAATCTCTCTCACTCTATAATCTCTATAATAGTTTGTCCCCCCCCGAAGGAACAAATCTTTAGGCACAAGGACGGAGCTGGCTGAGAGTTCACAAGAGCAACCACACAGACTCTGGATGCATAGTTCAGAAAAATGTGGAAGATTTGCAACAGTCAGAAGCAAGAGCTTCTCAAGGACCTGCCGGTGCTGAGGGATGCTGGGCTGAACAACAGAAACCATCCCAAAGTTGGCAGAGAGTGGTGGCAATGGGTATCTTCCACATCCACCTTGGCACATCAGAGAATGTCTAACACCACCAAAATGATGAGGCAGTTTCCTGCCCGTGATATGTGCTACGTGTGGTGGTATGGCTTCTGGCATTGCTGCTCATCCTCCTGTAACACCCCAATCCTCCTCTCTCAGGCTGGAGAAGTGGTACCTCCACTCCAGGAGGGGTTGGAGGTGGCTTGGCTCCATCGGTGCCCAGAGGAGATCCAACCAGTCGATGCAGGAGCAGGTAAGGACGGAGAGAGGGATCTTGCTGCTTACCCGCTCGCAAACCTTTCTGGAGCAGTATCACAACCCTGGCGCTACTACGATCCTGGTTCCGACACCTCTCGTTGTGGAAGAGTCAGATCGAAGGTTGAGTACATCTAACCCGCAAAGCCCCATGGCAGTCCAACAACTCCTGCTGATAGCAGGTCCTGAAAGAATATGGGGAGTGCAGAAGCCAGCGTTGAGCAAGTGCTGCTAAAAAGACATAAGAAGCAACAGCTGGATGCTGCAGTCGGACAGAACTGGAGCAGAAATAAAGCAGCATTTTGAGATTGAGGGTTTTTCCTTCTTACTGGAGCAGGTGATTCAGTGCTGGCACAAACTCGAAACAACAGGAAGCGGAGCACTCCCCGTCCCGCAGGCTGCCTCTGTGCAAGGTCTGCTTTTGTCCCCTCCAGTCACCTCCAGCACGCACAAGTCACTGGACTGGACACAGGAAGGATGGGGCAAGAACAGAACAGCCTGACTTACGCAAGGGTCTCTTGGGATCAGACTGAATGACCTCACCCTCCCTCCTTGCCTCAGGCTTCCAAAGGTGCCTCTTCCTCCAAACGCTTCTGAGGTTGCAAGGGGATTTCTTCTCAATAACACTGGTCAGAGATAGAAGCCTCCAGAGGGGGAAGGTTATGTAAAATGTTTCGTATAGCACCCAATCGCCTCCCGTTAAGAAATGCATTCTTTTGGGATGAAGGAGCTGCTTATTAACTGCTTCGGAGACTGCTAGTTCGTGCATACATCCCTCTGGCCCCTCACTAGTGGCCTGACAACTGCTAGCTCTCTGGACGTCAGTCCGACTTGCCGACTCAGCTTCCCCAAAAGACCTACCATTGGGGTGGCCCCACAGCACTTTTAATTCAGGTCTGCAGAAAGCCCAGACGCAGAATAGCGCAGGACCTGACCACCTGCCGCTCACCTCCCTCTGCCTCCTTCAGACGTTCTCCCTTCTCTCTACCCCACATCTGTACCAGCATAGTCATCCCCGGCTCCCCCACTGTTGCTAAAATCAGTGCGGTTCCCCTGAGAACGGCAGTGACCAAAGCTTCGATGTAGACAAGGATCTGCAGCCTCCAGCATTTACCGCTGTGCCAGTCTCGACGTGCTACGACTGGAGTTAGATGAAACAACGGTCCGAGAGCCCCGCTGCTTATTCCCACCTGCTCGATGCAGAAACTGTATGGCGTGCCGAAGTCAGCACAGCCACCACTAATAATGCTCCATCCCTGGAGGAGACAGCAGAGGAAGGTCAACTCAGAAGACGGATGACAATCATGCCGAAGCCAGGCGGGATCTCCTGGATGGCTGTGGGTTGACACCAGTACAACCACGTCCCCCTGACAGACCACATCACTCCTGGCACCAAGCTGAGATCGCGTGAGGTTTGCCCAGGAGCTGGGCGTACCTGCCCACACCACCGGTCCAGATGCAGGAGGGCCTGGAGATGCTGGAAGAGGTCTGCTCCAGCCAAACCCCCGAACCACGCACTGCGGCAGTCTTTGTAAATCCCACCTGCCAGTGTGCGCAGCACCACTTTAACACCTCCCTGCCATGCAGATATTCTGCTCCCGGCCACGCATCTGTGAGCCGGCAGTGAGACGGCTGAAGGCCAACAGGACAGACAGGT
Organism: Astur gentilis; assembly: GCF_929443795.1. NCBI lineage: Eukaryota > Metazoa > Chordata > Aves > Accipitriformes > Accipitridae > Astur > Astur gentilis. Next base: position 12,910,409 of record NC_064902.1, on the reverse strand, counting down.
CATCACCTTCGCAAAGTGAGCAGGGGACAGTCCGTGGGTACAGCTGCACCCCACGGCCAGGGACAAGGACTACAGCCCACTGGTACAGCCAGCAGCAAGGAAAGCCGAAGCAAAGCAATCGGGGATATGAAGTCAATGCACGGTCAAACCCACACGCGGATTCTGTTCCTGGGGAGCACCGAGACCGTCTCACCTCTCCTGAGCGCCAGTGAGGTTGGCAAACACACCCGAGCCCGTTTCTGCCTCCAGGAGGGACAACGGGGGATTCTGCCGCTGACTTCAGTACAAACAAATTCAGCCCAGCACCAAAATAACCAACTCGGCGGCATTTAGGAGCAGAGTTATTTCAGCACACGCTGGTGTGTGGGTGTTCCTAGGGCAGAACAAGAAAGCCTTATTTCAGCACAGCCATGGAGTTCAGTGCAAACCACGCCAGCGCACAACTGCCCAGACGGAGTTAAAAGTGGAAAACGCAAACGGAGGAGTTAATTCCTGCTCTCCGAGCTGAGTGAGCCCTTAGCACTCTCAGACTTGAAGGGTTTTGGTTGTATCGTCTTTCTTCCCATGTTGTATTCCTTGTCCTGGTCACACGATGGTGCGATCTCCACGTGCTGTTAGCAAGGATGAATTCAGCACGTCACACCTAACGGGCTGTGGGTGGCCCAGGAAAGGCGACCTGCTGAATCCTGCTAAAGATGGAGAAAAGGATCTGACTGCTCCCTGGGGAAACTCATAGCACTGCTGCTTTTTCTAGCATTTTTCTTCATTATTATATAGAAACCAAATGACACCAGACAACTGGAACTCCAAATAACCTCAAGGCAACCATCACTTTAAAGATGACATTTTTGTCTGCAAATTGTTTACCTACTATTGTAACTTGTAACTTCTAAAATTCAAGTAATTGGCCTGAGTTTGCTTTCCTTTGGGATAAAAAAAAAGAAGCAATTTTTAGCTTGCTTCTTTTCTGTATATGGTAATGACCTTTCCTCTGCTAGTGTGAGTTTTTCACAGAACTGAAGAGGAAAGGAAAAACTGTAAACTGAAAAATAATAAGGGAAAGAAATGGCACAAAAATGAAGGCTGGACCCAGGGAGACAATTATGCGGCTAGAAAACAACCAGATTTTAGAGAACATGAATATAACTTTAATTCACCTCTTTTGTGAACCTTAAGGGGCAAACCTGGCGTTCACCACGCTTGCAAATGGGCTTGTCCACCGAGCGACAAACACCGCTGGTTTCCACCAGTTGAGGATCCCTACCCCAGACTTACCACCATCTACAGGACCTTTCAAAAATCACATTTGCCCCGTATGAAGGAAACGGATTTGCAGCCTATTAAGGGCGCTGCATTTCCCAAAGCCTCAGCTGGCCAACGCCTCTCAAGGGAGTGTTCCAGACCCCAAATCCCGCAAACCCCTCTTGAGATGCCATCACCATTACCGTCACCTGGTTTGCTCTGACCTGACGGGAACTCTGCATGAAACTGTGTTGAGATCACGCAAGGGATTAAAGTCGAGTAAGCACAGAAAGTTCTGCTGACTCAGACACGCAGAAGACTCCTTTTGAAAAGCAGAGTCCTGAAAAGAGCCACATTTTCCAGCCGAATACTAGAAAGCGAATCCAATGTAAAACGCAATCGTCTCTCTGTTAGGAGTCCTGGAGATCAGAGTCGATTCAGTGCTGCACTTTTTACTGAACAGTCCCAATGCTAAAATAAGCTGCATGTATTGGTCCTTTAAAAAAAAAAAAGTTACTAAGGAATACAGTACTGATTGCGGTCTTCTGGGATTACTGAATTCATTTGACAAACTTCACATGCTCTTCTAGAAATAACAAATGCTTGCCGAAACCTAACTCCTTTTCAATCTTATTCAGCCAACAAGTTAAGCCTTTTTTTATTTTTAGGAAAAAACCCATTAAAGTGACGGAGCAGCCCCTGTAAAAGGAAAATTGCATTTCATTTAGTCCACGCTGATAAAATTCCACTAACATTTCGGTCAAATCAGTCTTCTGAGTTTTAAGAGGGAACTTTAAAGGCCCCATTGATGGATTGCTGCTGTAATCAGAAGACATTAGCAGTACATTGTTTAAAACTACAGGAATTACCCAATAACGTCTCTTAGGAAAGAGGAGCTAATTTCCCCAAAAGAGCAGAAAGCAGGCAGGGAAATAAATAACCCCTCCAGCGCAAAACTGGTTTTATTCTAGTTCTGAATCGTTTGCCAACGTGGAAGATACGTGTAAGAGCAGACCCCGAAGAAGTCCCTTGAGCACGCCAACCAGATTCCCCGGGAATGTTAGCGGCCGTGGGTGCGAAGCGGGCGCTTGCGGAACCCAGCGGCTCCTCTCTCCGCCCCGACCCCAGCCCGGCCGCAGAGGCACGGCACGAAGCTCTACACAGCTCCGCGCCCCGCTTTCGCCGAACGCGGGGACGCTGGACGGGACGGTCCCCCCGGAGAAGCTCGCTTTAGAGACCAACCGGGGATTTCGCTGCAGAAGAGCGCAGCGCGGCGACGGCGGGTCGGTCACACGCTCCGAGCAAGCCCCACGGCCAAGTTCAGCGCTCCGGGCCGAGAAACGTGCGAGCTGCGGCCGGCTTCCCCGGCTGACCCGAACTGCAACTCCCCCCTGGATCGGCCCCCGCGCACCGGACCGGACCGGACCGGACCGGACCGGCTCTCGGCGCCCCCGACGGCGCTCCAGGAGCCGGCTTCGGGAGCCGCCCGCACCCGCTCCGGGGCGCCCCCCCGCCCGCCCCCGGCTCCCCGGCCCTCCGGTCCCGGGGGGTCCCACCGCCACCGCGCCGGACCCACCTGGGTTGAGGCTGCTCTGGAAGTAGAAGACGACCAGCAGCACCGAGCCGAGGCAGGCGGCCAGCGCCAACCGCGGCGCCCGGCTCCGCCGCATCCTCCGCCGCGGCTGGGCGGCGCGGCGCAGCGCAGCGCCCCGCGGCCAGGGCCCCGCCGAGCCCCCGCCGGCCCCGGGCGGCCGCTCCGCTCCCCTCCGCTCCCCCTTCCGCGCTCCGCCCCGCGGCCGGCGCCGGGGCCGGGGCCGGGGCCGCCTCGCCCCGCCGCCGGCAGGAAGTGACACCGGGACGGCTCAGCCCCGGGAAGGGGAACTTCGCCCCCCGAGTGCCCCGCGGCGCCGGGGCCGGCGCTCGGCGCCCGGCGGCCGCGGCGCGGTTCGCCCCATCCAGCCCCCGGCGGGGGCCGGGGGAGGGCTGGGGGCGGCCGGGGGAGGGGGTTTCCTGGGCCGGGGCTGCGCCCGACGCCGCCGAACTCCCGCGGTGGCTTTGAAACTCCGCGCAGGGCAAGAGAGAGTTACTGACTGATGTGCTGCTGGCAGGGCTCGGGAGTTTTCCTGGTGACTTTTCTCAGCACGGTCGCTGCTTCGTAAGCATCGCAAAGTTTCGTGGCCTTAAAATACACCTCTTTTTTCTTTTGGCTAACCCCCTGGCCCTGCGGACTTTAACTGAAAGCAATAACGCTTCTGACTAATTCTAGCTCAAGCAATAAAGTTACATAGGAGCACGTAATTTTCTACTAATCTCTGCGCGTTTTTGGAAAGCAAGAGCACAGTGCTCTCTTACCACGTCCTCTAACCTCCAGGCTCTGTAATTGCAGGCAAAACAAGCTCTGAGCTTCTGTTGCCCCAGTTTTGAAATGGCAGTAATGCTGTTGACCCACCTCTCTAAAACACTCAAGATCTAGTCAAAGGCCACTTGTCAAATCAGAAAGCCAGGGTGACAGCTGGAGTCCCACTGACCACAGTCAATCACTGCTGCTCTCTTCATCCCCAAAATACTTAGCTTTAAGATAAAGAGGACAGCTCGAGGAGGAGCCACTGGGAACGACAAAGAGAGCCTGGGTGTGTGCACATGCCGGGCTTCATTCTGCCCTCATTTAGGGCAGCGTAAACCAGCAGGAAGAATTCATTGCAGTGAAGGAAGCTGGAATGAAATAAGAACTGGCGCAGCATCTTGCAGGCCAAGTTGAGCTATGACCATGAAGTTACACAGCTCCTTAACGTCCCCGTTGGATGGTCTAGAGAGGGGCAACAGAAACGAGACCACAGCTGAGACCCCAATATGCTTATACCTCCTCGCTAGGACACACCAGTGTCTGCAGTAACCAGTTGGAAAGATAAGCTCAGCTCCTGAGCCCCCCCCGTGCCTGTCGGATCTGTGCAGGGAGGGACCGTAACCCCTGCCACTGGGGAGCGAGACATAGTGCTAGGGCAGAGTTAGTGACGGCTGCTGGCCGGGAATGGCTCCGCAGATGCAGGTTGCTCTCTGTCGCAAGTGGTGCGGCAATTCTGGCCTCCCTGGCGAGCGTGCAAAGAGCTGGGATCTGCCTGACGTGCAAGGATGGGCTGAGAGACCCCAGGAATGAAGGGGCTGGCCAAGTCCAGGTGGGGAGGAGGGATTGGTATGTGCGAATACATTTTGATATCTGCTTACAGGCGTTACCCTCATATTGGGGATGCACTACAAAGTGAGACCTCCCTTTATTTTTGTTTCTGAAGAGGCTTCCAACAACCTCGGAGGGGAATGAAGACTTATGGGTTTTGTCAGCATTAGAAGAGACCGGAGTGGTTCTCTGGGCGTCCACTACAGCAAAAGGGACGTCTGGCACTGCTGTCCCTGAACCTCTCAAGGGAACAGAGTGAAGTGCGGAGACTGAAGGCATATATCCAGCCCGTGCAGTGGGAACCCCCTTCCAGTAGCTTTGCAGGAGCTGGAAGGTGCACTTAGACAGTTGGCGAGTGTTGCGCTATTTGCATCTCCCAGTACTAAAACACTGGAAAATCTAGCCCAAGGCTCGCAGAGGAGCTAAGGAAAATAATCATCTCTTTAGCCCAACTTCCCTGGGCTCAGCAGGAGAAATAAGAACAGTAGAAGTGACCAAACTTCACCCATAGTTGGACATTCCCTTAAAAGAAAATACAGTAAACCACCCCAGTTCAAACTCAGACACTGACCTGTTGCGTCCTGCTGACTGTTGTCTGTATTTCACACCCGGAGGGCAGGGCTGGGGCCATCTGTGATCACATCAGCTATGCAAGGCTGGTCTTCCAACAGTCCGAGGTGAAGGTGCTGTTCAGATCCGTGGGGCTAGAAGGGGAAACGCACCATGAAGATTTCATAGGATTCTTACGTGGACTCTGCTGCAAATATGATCAGCTCCAATGCTAAAACACCCTTTTTAGAAGGAGAAACACGTTTTCAAGGTGGGGGAGGTACGTTACAGTAAGAGCTGTGGGGTGGCAATGGCCCCAGATGCCGGGAGGTCAGGCCTTTGCTGTTGCCTAGTTCTTTCTGTGCATCTGAGAAACCTCCCCGGTCCCACATGCTGATGTCTTGTACCACCCCCCTTCCCCTGCAGCCCCACCATACAGAAAAGAGCGAGCAACCCCAGTCCATAAGGCAGACACCAGTGGCTGGTGCTTACCTGAGAAGAAAAGTCACCCCAGAAGCGTAGAAGGGCAGAGGATTAAAGCCAAGCTCTCAGACTCCCAAATTATTATTCCAAGCCTATTTCTAAGGGAATCCTCAGATTCAGTCTGCATTGGAGAAGACCCTCTCTACTTCCCCGGGTACCACTGGTGACTGGAGAACAACTGAGGCACAAAGCACATATGAAAATACTGTGGAGCGAGTGTGGCAGTTGTCCTTGGGTGAGCACTGAGCCTGGCTCTCTTAATCTGCCACTTTGCCATGTTAATTGCAACAACTGAGAAACGAATATTTGCTGGAGAATGGCAATGGCTCCTTCCCTGTCAGGCTGTGAACTCCCCGTGGAAGGGCCACGCTGTTCCCTGTCTACACGGTGCCTTGCGCCGTGGGGTTCAGACCATGGCTGGAGCTATTTATGACTGTAAAGGCTATACCGATAATGAAGAATAATGGTCAAAAGGTACTAATAACATGGCACGGAGGAAAATTATTCGTTACTGCCGAGGCCTGGAACTGCATCTGCCTTGTAGGTGAAGACGGAGTGCTTTTTGCCTGCAGAAAGATGCTGTGCCTTTGATGCAGTGCATTCTTGAGTCCCTCCCCGCTCATTAGCAGTGCTCGTTACTGTCTTCTCAGCAGGTTTCTCCCAAATGCCTTGCTGTTTCCCAGGACCTTGGTGCCACCGAGTGAGATTAACCCCAAGCTTTGCTCTGATGACCATGTTGAATGGAAATTAAACAGCAGCTAGTTTCAGCTAGAAACTGAGGAATCTGCTGAACTCCTCCCCAAGTCCTGGTTTTCCAGCCACTGTGAAAAGAAGCCTTTCTAGCGCGTATGTTGCACCCACTTCCTTAACTCTGGAGTCCGAATGCCCCAGAAATAATTTACCCTGGCCTCATGCTGGTGAGACCTCCATCTGCTGGTGGCCAGGCTCCAGTGCACGCTGCCTTTGCTGCCAGAGCCCCCGAGTTTTACCAAGCTAGCAAGGGCTTGGGCAGGTATGTAAGAAATTACACTGATGCTGGACAGGCTTTCTTCAGAGACCAGCAGCTGGGCAGCTACTCACAGGGATGACCGTGGGTAATCTCTGTTTTCCAAGAACTGCCTTAGACAGCACCCTGCCTCCAGGATTTCTACAGGCCCCAGTGTATCCTTATACTCAATGCTTCGTTTTAAAACTTACGGCATCACTGTAATGTGCCAGCTGAGAGGGACCTTGCAAAGCCCCAGCTCATCCCTTACTGGAGCAGATGTGTGTGCAGCTTGTTCTGAAATTTTCCTTGAGATGGACACCTTATGCTCTTGCCAAGCAATCCCTTCCAGCTCTGCAAACCCTCAAAAGTTTTTCTTACCACCTTATCTGAGCCATCGTTGTCGTAACTGGGACCCACAACATTTTGCCTTGAAAGGCAAGCAGGGTGCCTGGTTCTGTCTCATTTTGTATTAACCAGGAAAAGTCAATTCTGCTAATAGCACCAAAGTGGAATACTTGCTTTCTCAAGCAGTGTGCTATTTTCCACCATCTCCTGTAGTCCTTTTCACCTGCAGAACGTGAGTTTTCAAATATTATTTCATCAAAACAGTAGTGCTTATGCCCACTTTCCACTGATTTACAACAGCCATAGTTCAAAGCAGCAGAGAATCATGCCGAGGTGGACTTGTCACCATTAAGTACTGGAGTAAATATTTGTAGGCTCAGTATATAAGAGAAACAGATTGGATGAAAGGCAGAATTTACATTAAATGCCTCTGGAGAGGTAACTGGAGAATTAAAAGTATGTATAATAAAACAAGATGCTTGATGAATCTTTTAAATCTGTGGCCAGATTTTGCCATTTGTTCATACGAAGTAGCATGGATGCCTTGAGAAATCTCTTTGGTCTCAGGGTGACAGGGCAGGGAATAAGCAGCTGATCCCAAAGACACTCCACACCCTAGGGAATCGCACTGATTTGGTGGGTATGACAGTGTACATTGCCTAAAGTTAAGCAGGTTCATACGCCTTGTCAGAAAAAAAGTACTGAGGGTTAGGATAGTGCAAATAGCATCTGGTGCTCAGTAGTTAATATTGAAACCTGGCTAATTCCATACCTTGCTGACCTTTCTGTTCCCAAACAAAACCTTAATCACTTCCCAGAGATCCTTTTGCAATTATCTCCTGATCTGGGAAATCTCCCTAGAGACCAAGAAACTAAAACCCGGGCTCTTGCTTTGTATCGTGAAATGCTGGCCTCTGTCAAAATAGATTTCAAGAGATCGTTCCTTTAACTTTCTTGCTGCCACAATTAAAAAAAAAAAAAAAAGGGCAAAAAAACCCAACCCAGCAGCTGTTTTCTTTTAAAAGCACCAGTGGTGATGGGAGCAAACTAAATTACAGGCTCTGAGGACTACTCTCTGCCTGCAATGCCTGCATCTACTGGAAATGCCGTTGGTATGATGGAAACTCCCATCAACCATTTTATTCAGTGGTGGCAACTAGGAACCGTGTTTGCCTTTCGTACCAGGCATTTCTATTTCATTAGTTTATGTAGTGTTACCAGCTGGAAGCTTGTTCTCTGCCGATGTCTGATTTAGAGGCTTGCATGAGGGAGGGATGCGATTTACAGATATACACTGGAAAGCCAGTTGCCCTTGATCTTAGCACAGCATTGGGAACTGCAGTTGCTTCCGACAGCACAAGCAGCAAACCTGTCAAACCTCCCACCAGGAGTGCAAGACTCACTCCTGTGGTCAGTGTTTGCTCTGTGCTCTGCTATTGCTTGCACATTCACGGCAGAAAGCCGCAGCCTTTCTCCTTGCTGCCCAAAGCACTGGCTGCAACTGGTCGGCTCTACCTGCCATCCCTGTAACAGCTACATGCAGGGTTATAACAGAGAGAAGGGGATGCTGTGATGTTGCTGCACGGCTGAGGTGGAGGCAGCTGATCACCTTTCTGCTCAAGGGAACGCGGTATAGCCCTGGAGCAAACTACCGCTACGACCCTGCCCGTCATATGTCAGCGCGCAGCAGATGACTCAATACATAGCTTCTCCTGCATTGCAAGGAAACGCAGTTCAGAGGGAGGAGATGGAGAGAAGTAATTTTTCTACTGTGTCGAATAGATCTCCTGCGAGCAAGGCTTTGCACAGAGCAGGGACTTGTATACTAGGTGCTCTTTTTTACAGTCTGATTACGGTGGCTGGGAAAGAGGAGTCTGACCATTTGAAGCACAAATAGGTCTTGCAAGAAAAACATGTGTTTCAAGTCTCCTTCTGGAGGTGGAAATTTCTCCCTCTCATTCCTTAAGATGTTGCCTCCTCCAGGGAAGAACTGTATCTGCAACTTCATGAGGGGTCTGAAGGGAAGGGTAAAAACTCCTGGAACAGGACCTATAGGGCTTTACCTGGTTCACAAACACCTAACTCAGAGCAGGTATGTTGCCAGACTTTTCAAAGGACCCGAATTACCTTCTCTCACAGGTTTCTTAGGATTAGTGGCCACTGAATATTTACTATTTGGTAAAAATATCTTGTCTTGTTCTTACCTTGTGCTGCAAATCCCAAGAAATAACACCAAATCCTGTTGTGGGGAAAAAAAATACAAATACTCCTACAGTTATGAACCCAAATCCCTCAGGGCAGGATGGGCTCTCAAGGGCCCAAGCCTGTAATTTTTTGAACAGATGGAAAAGCCTGACTGCATCCCACGCCTTGCTGCATCACCTCACAGTGCAGCACAGCAATATTTAAGTCCCTGGGGGGTTATGAGCACTGCCCTACTGCCTGAGTTTGGGATTAAAAACAAGTCACAACCAGTCTTCCCCAAAGAAAAAAAGGCCCTTCTCACGATGGCCAGATCCACACTAGGACTGGGACATCCCTCTCTGGGGATGTGGTGCTTCCCCTGGTAGAAACGACTGGGCTCAGACTGGTGCATAGAGATGCCGCGTGCACGCCAGTGTGTTTTAACTGGGCAGTCCGGTGGCACTAGCGCTGGAGAGCGTCCATGTAAACAACAGCCAGGCAGTCTGCCTCTGGGAGCTGCTCTTAACTTCCAGGAAAGCAGAGCATGCACACAAATCTCTTTGTTTCAAGTATCGCAAACAAGATACTGATGGTACCGAAGCCAAGAAACAGGCAGTAGAGGAGCTGCCAGCTTTTGTTAGACTGATGAACATCTTCTAAACCCAGTAAAAGCCGCATGAGCACACCACCGAGCTCCCTTTCACTGCACTCACCAGTGTAGCATCGCGGTGCCTTCCAGCCATACACCAAGGAGAAGTGACTAACAACTGTCCAAAGTTTGTTTTGAAACCCCTCCACGAAGCAAACACTCGCCGTACACACTCTTTACTCTGTGTGGTGGTGCGGAGAGCTGTTTTCATGCACAGTGATGCAGATACACCTATTTTGCAGGCATGCTATCAATCAGGAGCACAGTTTGCATTTGGAGTGGAAGTTGGTAGAGGCTTGTGACAGCCCTCCTCTCCTGTGTGGCATTCCTGCCTTGGTCCTCAGGAAAGTCCTCTCCCAGACAGAAATCCCTTGGGTTTCCCTTGGGCAAAGGCTAAGGAAGGGAAGAAGTTTGTCTGGTGTCGTGGCTAACTCTCAAATACTTCGCAAAGCATCAAGACACAATGAGTTGAGTTTTATTACCAGCTCCCCTGAAGCTCTTCCAGAACAGGAGAAACTAGCCTGCACTTTGGTTTTGTATTGTCTACAACTGGGGGGAACACAGTGGGGAGTCTGCATTACTGGGCAACACCAAACCTCACAGGAATTTATCATGACCTTGCTAGCGTATTTGGGAGTCCAGTGCTTGCAGTCCTTGATCTGTTACGCCTCTGTCTGCATTCAGGTCCTATTGGATCTCCCCAGCAGCGGCAGGTGAGATGGGCACAAGACCTGCACCACGTGCTGACCTTGCGACCCCAGTTCCAGCATGTCAGAACAGAAAATTCTCTCCTTGGAGCCCAGGCACAGTTTGTGTTCAAAAGATTCCCAAGATGGGGAAACAGGGGCTTGGAGATGCCATCAGGAGATCTCTCCATATTTTAGGGCAATTTGAGCACTGTGCTCTTTGAACCATTTGGCTGAAGCTGGTGATAACTAAGAGGGAGGGAGTGTTTGCCCACACAGGCACGGTGCCTTTGCTGATGTATTTGCAAGCCCAGAATTGTTAGTTTGAAGCCTGTAATGAAAAGGCCAGATCTTTGGCTGCTGTAAGCATTTGCTCAGAGACTGTATTCATTTTTATCCCAGCCAAGGGACCACGTCCAGGAAGCCTATACATCCATTCGATAGAGAGAAATTTGTTAACAGCATGCTTTTATACCTTCACAAAAGGTATAAACCAGATTATTCTAAGATGGGCTTTATTTGCTTGGAAGCGTGTGACTCAATAGCACAGACAAGCCTGGTATCTTAGGAGCAGAGCAGGTAGCAAAGACTGCTCAGGTATTTCTGTGAAAAGTCCTGTTTCCTGGACTTTGATCTATTTACGTTGACTTGTTCATGACCAGAACCCCAGGACCCAATGATCTGGTCTTGTGATCTTCTATATCCAACCAGCCAGCAGCCAAGATATGGCACAAGAGAAAGACCCTAGTTTAAGTACCTCGTCTAGAAAGTCCCCTTTCCTAGCTTAGCAGCAATGAGCACAAAATTGTGATGTAGGGTGTTTCATTCTCCAACTCCCTAGGTCTGAGCAATGTCAAATTTGTCCCTGAGAGTGGAGTGAGGGGGTGTATGTGGTGAGAATTGCTCATGGCCAAATGAAGCAGCTTCTCAGCTTGGCGGGGCATTGCGTGCTGGAGAGACCTCTCTTCCCTGCAGCGTTCACTTTGCTGCTATTATGCACACATCCATCTGAAGTGGCTCCAAATACAAAGGGAAGGGAAAAAAAACCCACACTGTAAATAACAACATAAATTGCCATCAGTGGTCAGAGCAGTGCTATAAAAGTCTCCTCGACCACAGAATCAGCATGCTGACAAACTTCCCTTTCTCCTTAAAACCTTGTGTTATAGGCAGGGACAGAGGTCCTGTATGTTCTTGTCCCTCTTGCATGACGGAAGCTTGGACAGGTCTGTCCCTTCTCCCCCCAGCACCCCATATCCTGACAGCACAACCAGACCATCCAGAAATGCCGACATAGCTGAAACTCCCTACAGGGAAGCAGCCTGGCCCTGGAGGAAGAGGAGAATGAAAGAAGACAACAGTATGGAGCAATGTTTTCAAAGAAACCCCTGTGACTTAGGTACTGGCCTCAGTGACCACATTTAGATGAGTCTTTAGGTTCCTAAATCCCATTAGTACTGCTGAAACATTCCCCCATGACTAAATACAGACTTTCTTGTTTACTGAAGGGGATACGATTAAAATAATCATCATCTAAATACCATTTGTGAGGCTGTATCCTGCACGTACTGCCACAAAGTCAAACGCAGGTTTGTTACTGCAATTTTAAGCAGAGAGAACTAATTGCATATACCTAGACATGACAGGGCTGGTCAAATCCAATCTAAACAGCTTCTATTTCATGGAAACCCTGGCTGAAAAGGCATATAAATATTCTTTGTCCAGCAATCGTCCATGACACACTGCGTTTTCACTATTCTGGGAAGCCTAAGATACTATTTTTATTTAGACTAAAAATAATAAAGGCTTTTCTCCAATCCTCTGGGTGCCCTAACTGAATTATGTCTGCATTAGTAAACTCCAGCACTGCTAAAATCAGACAGCCACCTACCCATAATGTCTAGGAGGCATATCTAGGAGGCATAGTGTCTGCCTCCTCCAGAAACTCTATCCAGAGGTGTCTTTTGCAAGAAGTTTAATCCTGGAAAGTTACCAAATCAGCTTAGTATGGAGTGGAGAAAGCACATTCCAAGTCTCTGAGCCACTGCAGAGAAAGCCCAGCCGTCTGGCTCCTCTCTTTTATAAAGGAATCTTTCAAACAAGGACTTTGGTCCGCTGTTTGCACAGTCCATCATAGACAGAAGGGGACAGGGCACTGGATTTGTAGCTGGAGCTCTTATTACTACCACAATTAATTCAGGAGAAACAGCCCAAGTAGCCCTGCAGACTGCAGCCCAAACAACTTAGATCAAAGGTTTGCAGGTCATGCCTTAGCCTCTTCTTGCAGATGTTAACCATGGAGTGATGATTCATGAGTTTCTGCATCATGTGCTCCCAGAAACCTAAGCCTGTGAGTCCAAGTGTTAGCTTCCAAATGCTTTTAGTTGCAGCCCAGTGAGAATATGCCTGTCACCCTACCATGGGCGACTCTGGAGGAGGTACCAGTTTGACCTACAAGGTGTCCTCCCATTTAAGCACAGATGGTGTGGCTGGCTGAGTTACTGATGCTCTGCACTGCTCAGGGCATGACCAGACTTCCCCTCAGAGCACTTGGTTTGTAATGTTAGCACTGCTGAAAATGTTGAAGAACAGTCTGACTGCTACCAAGTCTATATTTTGATGGCAGCTAACTCCTGTACTTTTTAAACAGTTGCTGTATTTCCAGCTGGTTGCAATGAAACAGGCTCTACCCTTTTCAGTGTAGCTAAAATAATCTACAGAAACACCCATGAGCCTGACCTTCTCTGAAGTTTGCTGTCAGTGAGGGGGGGAGAGAAAAAGCTAATTCTTTTCTACAGATGTTCTCAGCAATACTGCAATTTCAGCAAAGCCAGGGAGAATTCAGATGCCTCTCTCAGCTGAGGAAGAAAGCACAGTCATATGCTTTCCCTAAACCTTGTTTCCCACTAACAGTGCAGCCAGTGTCATTGAAAAAAAAATTAGAAAAAAAAATGAAGCAAATAGTAGGGGGGTTTTTTTTGGCTGTTATTTCTGCGGTTAAAGCTACAGCTAGAAGCAGAAGTAGCAGGTTACAGCAGAAACTGAATACGCTACTGTGCAGAGGTTCAATTAGTGAACTGGGCAGTCTTAAAAAGAAATTGGTTTCCAAATTTCAGAAATGAATTTAAACAATACGCGATTATCTCTTTCAATGTTCAGAAAGCACCAGCTGGACACAGTACAAGATAGGTCAGGCATATGTTGCAATATTTAAAACCTGAAGCAATGAGAACTGCACTGAAGCTTGCTCTGTTTTACTTCTATTTGGCATCCTGGAGCTAACAGAGTGGAGGAGCTTGAACAAAGTGCTTCAGTCAGCCTCTCTGTGGCTTATGCCCTGAAATGCCCCTGCCCAACAATTCAGTACTGCAGTCCTCCAGTCCTTCAGAGCCTTCTCCCTAACGTGAGATGGGGGAGTAAAGCTACCCCCAGCCTCCTGGTTTTAGCAAAGCAAGACTAGGAAAACCTAATAACTAATGAAGAAATAAAAACACTGCTGCTCAAATTGCAGGGGTGGCAGAGAAGGACATGCTCTACATGCAATATAAATCAGTACAGTGCTGCAACATGGCCCTCATCCAAGCTTGCATGGTGTCCGCAGGCTGAGGCTCCCCGTTCAGAGCTCCCCTTGGCACCATGAAGCTGGTGAGATCCAGTGGCTGCTGCTGTGCATCAGCCCTGCGCTGAAGGCAGATCAAATCCCTCTGGGCTGAAAGCACCAAGCTTATGTCGCTTTTTAATGATGCCCACAGACCATGTGGAAAAGCTTCGTGCTGCCCAGCAGAGCAGCTGTAACTGAGCAGTAAGATAATCAATGAGAGGGAACCATGATTATACATTATCTAGAAATACGGCTGGCCCGGAATATAAACTCTGGCTCCATGCAAGGAAAAGATTAGGAATTGGGGAAAAACGCAATAAAGCTGTGTTATTCCGACAGTTAATTCTCATCCATACTGCAGTGCAGTATATATGGCTTTACTGTCCTCTCCGATTCTGCTCTCTTAGCTATATTTCCTCTGGTAGCTGGTTTGTAGCCAACCAAACTGTTCCTGCAGAGCCTAACATAGATTCATGGTGCTAAACCAGCCAAGCATGCAGTCAAGGCTAATGCTGGCTTTCCAGGCCCTCCTCTCAAGATTTCCAAAGCTTGACAAAGTGGGCATGACTCCATGGATCTCGTGAGCCACTGTTTGACTACACAGGAATTTATAGTTATGTGGTCACTACAGCTTTAGCTGAAGAAGGGATATACTTTACTAGTTAGCGTTTTCCAATGAAATCTTAATTGGACTGTGCAAAAGCCAAGAAAAGAAAACCATTCTCAGCTGAAATCCCTGAAATGTATTCTGCAATCAGTCAGGACAAGAGCACGGTAGAGAGAAACCTAATCCTAAATCCCGCCCTTTGTGACCAAGGCTAGGAATGGCAATGAATGACACACAAAGCAAAATCTCCTCATTTTGAACACAGTGTCTCAAACGCCTGTCCTGAGTTCAAAGAAGTCTGATCTGCAACTGCATGTTGACATTTGTGAATGTGACAGTGAAGCTTAAAAAATTACTATGAGAAGACTATAAAGGAAAAGGTGTTAATCAATAGCAATGCGAAACCACTTCATGTGCTTCCTTAGTGTGTTAAATAATGGCTGAATAAAGTAAGAATATGTAACAGCTGAGTGAAATATTAGACTGTACAGAAACACATGGCAGTGCTAAAAGTATCAGCTTTTCCTGCACAGAGGAGTAGTGCTATTTCTGTATGGACTTAGCCAACAAAACTTTCCATCCACTCCAGCTTTTGAAACAATTAATCTCATGGAAACCAGAGTGGGAAATCCTGCTGGGGAACCAAATGCTTTAAAACCAGTACTTTGGTGAAAGATCCAACAGCAGTGAAAGCAAATGCACCTGACTTTCTGGGCTGCGCTCGCAGAAAGTCCCCTTTAGTTGCAGTGACAGATGTGAATATCTCTGTTCTCCTGCACCAAGCCTTTCTTGCCAACTTTAAATCATATTAAGTGCAAAACAGGGCGGGGGGAAACTTTCCTTAACTAGCTTCAGAAATCTGTTTTTCTCCTTGTCCAGAAAGCCCTTCCACCCACCTGCCCTCAAGAATATTGGCTGCAAAATCAATCATCAGTCTGAAGAAACCCACTTAGCATGAGCATTTCCCAGGAGATCAGTGTCCAAACCCTCTCTAGATGCAGAAGGTGCCATTTTTGATGGTACAGGACTTGGTACCAAATCAGCATCTGAATTACCCCAGTTCCCAGGACCCCTACACACACATGGGTAGAGGCAGGTGCCAGAACTGTACTCTGAGACAAGAATGAACCTGGCAGCCAGGGAAGATATTGAGAAAGTGAGAAAGGCAATGTCATTTCCCAGTTTTGGTGGCTGACTCCAGAGGGGTTGTAACAACTGGAAAATGTTCAAAATGTGATTGTGCAGACTCAAACAATCAACTAAAATTAGCCCTTTTGCTGACTTCTGGGAGGGCAAATAGGTATGTCTGACCACCTGAGATGCTCTTCTGTCACTATCCCCCAGTTCAGGGGCCAAGGACAGATTTGGAAGGATTCAGCCTTGCCACACAGCAGGGAGGGGGAGATGCGACCCCAAGTGGACTTGGTGAAGAGAGGGAGAGAGGGGACAGCAGCAAGCTACTCGGCATGGATGGTGGGAGAGAGAACAGGAGCAGGGAAAGCAAGTTATCCAGGAGACAGACTGTAACAGGGGGCAACAAAATGGGCTGTGATTTTACCCTTTGCTTCATACAGGCTCTCAAGACAGCCCTGCCTGACACCAGAAAGCACATCCAAGACATGACAAGCTTCGAGTCCAACCCATGTGGGTGGTAGAATTTCTTTTACAAAAGGGAGAAAAACCTCCACCGTAACCCAGTAAGTACTAAGAACAACATTCAATAATACATCTCCTTAATCTTGGTCAAAGAACAGCTGAAACATTTTTGCTGAAATTTAAAGCAAATTAATCAGCATGAAGCAGACACTCTCTGGTTGGGAAGTTTCAACCCAAATAGTTGCAATCTGGCGAAACTACAAGCAGCTGAAGTGAATTATTGTTGCTGGAAGTGCTAGTCTATTTTAACAATAGGTGGTGTACCTGCATCACTTACCATATGCACAAAATCTAGTATTGCAACAACAAAGACAGAAGGGAAGGCTGATACTGTCAATCACTAACACCTAAAGCATTGTAAGAAAGTCAGGGAAAGCAGCTTTTTCCTTGGAGTCGAGAGGTGGTAATTTCACCCTCTCTTGTGGAGGAAACACTGGTTGCTGAATTTAAATTTTCACAGATCAAAAAAAAGCCCTCCAGGTGGTTTCTAATCCATGCAGTTAACTGAGTCTATGAATTTTGAGACGCCCTCAGATAGACAGCATCTCATTTTCCAAGCCTTTTTGAAAAGCCTAATAGAGGTGAAGTGAGCAGCATCTTTATTACCCATTCCAACACAGAGGCCAGGCGTGGAAACATCAGGGGACACGACTGGATCGGTAGATAGGTGCTGTGGCTTCTCTGCACAGAAGCTTGAGGATGAAGGTGTGGGTATAGTTTGTATAAAGATGTAGACAGAGCTGTGTGGGGGACTGAGGTTAGAGAAGGAGATGATGAAAAGCAGTGGTGCGCAGAAGCAGCACACAGTAGCTGCACCAGCCTACAAGCTGGATTGACAGTTGCGTAATAAGAAATTAGTATAATGACAGCATCCTGGGTTTTGAATTTAAATTCTTCAGCCAGTTTCTAGGGGAACATTACAGCTATTACCTAAGCAAGACAGGTGGATTGTCAAAGTAACTTCAAACGCAAAGAACCCTGAAGATCACTGGGATGGATGTTTGTAGGGCGATACCTTTTGGGATCAGACTTGTATTCAAGCCCATCAAAAAGATGTGCAAAAAGAGAGTCCCCCCAAGCATCCTGTCAAAGTAGCAGCAGTCCCCCAAAGCCACACTCACTGGTGAGTTCTATTGTACAAGTCCTGTGTAAAACCAAAAGGGAAGCAGCTGCGAATGCAGACCTCTCCTCACACAGTCGGCAGAGCTTCCCAAAGCCAGCCCAGGCAGGAGGAAAGCCCCCTGGCCCAGGGGTGTCAGCAGTTTCCCCACACACTTCGCCTTTGGAAAGGGGGTACTCAGTGCTTCATGGCAAGCTCCAAAAGGGTTTTAGTGATGCCACTGTGAAAATACTTGATTCAGAAGAGGCCACGTTGCCAGATAAGTTAATGCCATGGGGAACACGATGCATTTATGGCTCTTTATGGCAAAAAAATAAGCAGCCAAGCGTACAATGAATCTTGAAAGCTTTGTAGGAGCCCCGTAAATGCTTCTGCGTGCTGATGAAGTGAGAACATGGAGCTCTGTGCCCTACCAGTAGCCACAGATTCCTTTCCATTAACTCACTTCTTAACCAATTACACACTCACTACCATTTTAAACCCTCTGTTGCACATTTGGCTCTTGTAGCATGGACTTCTAATCCACGCTATCCTCTTCCAAATATGAAAGCCATAACTCCACAACAACTGAGCATGGGCAAAGTAGAAAGTAAACAGAGCCATTACTAGAAAGGCATGAGACAGACGTCTCTTCTGGAGGCCTGTTGTCACTAATCCTTGCATCAAGGTGAAGTGACTTGCCTGTGGTGGAAGAATGAGTCAGTGGCAGAGCAAAACAGAGGATCGCGGTAACTTGATTCCTAGCAGTTTACCCCCAAAAGTTAATCTGTTCTCCCTCCTAATCCCCATCTAGATAACCTTCTCTGTGGGATATCCAGTTTTATTATCAAACCAGTCTCCTTCTCCCACCTCCCTGGAAGGCTAGAGGTGGAGCGGAGCCACGTGCTCGGTGCTGAAGGTCAGTCTCCGAGGATGAGCAGATAGCACTTTTTTGAGGGTGTCGGTGTTGGCAGGTGACCCCTGCCTGTCCTGCACCCTGTTAGGGCAGCAGCAGTCACATGTTGCAGGAAGACAAATGGTTTCAAACACACATTTCAAAAAGCACCTCGTGTTTTTTGAAATGCAAGCTTGTACTCTGCCGTCAGAAGCAGCCCAGTCTTGGCTTGTACTGAACACCCATCCCATGGGAGATCATGGACCTGGAGGGGTGTTCTGGCTGTTTTGCTGACCTGCAAAAGAGCCTGGAGAGGGTGAGGAGTCGTCCTGCGAGCACATGTGTACATGGGAAGGGATGCCGGACTGCCTGGAGCAGCCAGGCAGGCTGCATTCACCATCTCTGGGATGTTTTCAGAAGACAGCAGGTTTTGCTCTGAAGGAAAAAGAGAGAAAGAGAGTTGCAGAGAAGTGAGGTATCTCGCTGAACCTACACAGGTACATGGCCTTGTGAGGGTAACACTGATCTCCATGTCTCTGAGAGGAATGGGAAACATTCAGCCTTCCACTAAATTCTCTTTATTTGCAGATTTATTTTATTTATTGAGGGTCTCTCACAGTTCAGGAGTATACAGAAGAGTTAATTTAATTTACTATGAAGTGCCACACTATGGTATGAAGTGCCACACTATGGTATGAAGTGTTTCATACACAGGCAAGATTAAAAGGTTTCACTGAATTGAAAAGCTGAGTTACATTTGATTACATTCAAAGGGGCCAGAAAACAGAAAAATAGGAGGAAAATAATTTTCCATTGGCTGAAAGGAGATGGAAGTTAATGATCCCCATGTTTAACTTACAGCCTCTTACGCTTTCTGGGTGTTAATGTTAAATCAGCTAGACTCCTGCCAACTTATCTCCTGCAAGATACCTTTAACTACTCACCCATTTTTTTTGTTCCATTCAAGTTCTTTTACTTACGCACCTCAGAGTGTAAGTTCACTTTAAGTTCACTTCCACACTAAAGGGTAAACATGTCACTTTGCTTCAACTTGCTCCAGGAAATATTATATTATCAGTGCAGCAAAACATGAGCATGGGTACATAGCCTAGGTTTTTATATTTTTGGCAGGTTCTCCCTTGTGTGCACATAGAATCCAATCCAAACAAGCTCTCACAGTGGTTTTGTTCTCTATTGTAGCACACAGGCCAACCTCCTCAGGTACACATTTGGACATTAAAAATGAAATGTTGCAGAGAAACTGGCTGAATTTGAGGAAGATGAGGCATTCTTCCTGGGCAGCACACCTTCACCACGAGAGCAGGAGCATTTTGCAGAGCTGCACTGAGCTTTCTCCCCATGCTGGGAACACTCTAACCCTGAAAGCCACACTTTCCCAAAGATGCCCACTGCAGCAGGAGGCCAAGTCCAGTGCAGATCAAGCTCAGGCTATCAGGGTATTTATGTCCAAACCTGCTCAGGACACTGCTGAACGACATAGGGAATGATGCCATTTCTAGTACAAAGACAACCTCTATCTGCGAAGAGGTTATGCTGCTCTTTAAAGAGCAGCCAAGAGCAGAATGTGCTCTCCAATCCCCCCAGCCGCCCACGAACAGCGGGAGCCTCTCCTGCCGAGCGCCTGCGTCCGTCCGGAGGGACCGAGCCCCCGGCAGCTGTACCGATGTCACGCTACGCTGCCAAGTCTGCTCAGATCCACAAAGGCGCCACGTACTCCCGAAAACATTCCCTGCGTGTGCCTGTAATTTTGTCTAAATTCACCTTTGAACCTCGTGGGCATTGCAGGCTCCCCCTCTCACCCCTCAAAAACGCAGTGCAAACGCCCTCTTCATTTCTTTTAGGGGAAGGAATATATATAAAAGCTAATACAGAAGAGCACACTTCCCTCTTTGTGCATGGGGACCATCAACTGGAAAGAAGCCAAGCAATTACCGAGCCCTAGAAGAAAAAAAACCAGGGAACTAGTTATCCTGAAGAATTACAAACCAAGGCTGAAAGAGATTTAAATATTAAAAAAAAAAAAAAAAAAAAAAAAATCCAAAGAAGAGCAACACAGCTACTGCAAAGCACCCAGCCCTTGGGAGAAAGAGTGTTTATCCCCCAGCAGTGCTGCTCTGCCAGGAGCCTCTCCCAGCTGCCCCCTCGTCAGCACCGTGGCTATAATGAATGCCCCTAAATGTCCTGCGTAAAGCATGCCAGCCCGTCGATCGCAGCAAGCTCAGAGGAACCGCATCCGAGGATGCATAGCTGAAATCGGTCAGAAGTAAATTGTCAGCGGGGGGACGTTTCTCTGGAGGTCATTAATCTGCTGATTACAAAGCCTGCTGACTGCCAGCCACGTTGGGCGGACTGGGCTGGCTCTTGCAGAGCACATTCCGTTTGCTTTTGACCTGACTGAAGATTTACACAACCTAAATATTTCTAGTATTTATTTCACAATGCTCTCTTAAATCTTAGGAAGTGTGCACTGTCCTTGTTTTGGTTGTCTCCTCCCTGCTGCCATTGCAGCGAGAGGGATGCCTCCCTGGCAGAGACCAGTTTGGTGTGCAGATCATCCATTTCACCCTGAGCAATCCTTAGGAGCAGACCCTGGTTTTCTCAGGTATACCAGTTACTCAAGCTGACCTTACACTTTCTGCTGGCATTTTGCTTCTTGGCTGTTTTCCCCCCTCTCTGGACTTGTTACAAGGAGTTCACTGACAGAGCAGGCTATTGCGCAGCCTTCGGGCTGTGCTTGACCATGTAAGATCACAAGACTTTTCTGTTATAACCCCTATAAGCGGGGGAAAGGCATGGCTTTGAAGTCAAGAAGCTTGGTTTTTGTTGTTTTTTTTTTTTTCTTGAGAACATCAAATCTTCTGGATCAGACAGACCTTGCCCAGGGCATTGTTCCTAGAAAAAGGATTGTTCTAGCTCTAACCTCAAACTGCACCCTGAGCAGTAACGGGCCGTGGGTGCAGATGGATAGAAACTGCTCCGGCTGAGTTTTTAGCTGGCCAGATGCAAGCCGGCTCCTGGCCAGAAGCCGCTGGGCTGCGTGAGCCCGGCGCTGCGGGTTGGAGCCCTCCGCACACAAAAGCGGGGTGGGAGTCGACTCCCCCCTCTCCATCCGAGGCGCTCTGGGCGTGGAAGGGTGCCAACATCTGGACGGGGCACGTCTGCTGGGCAAACCCGCGTGCTAATGCAGCTCGGCCCCTGTCTGGCCCGATCTGACACTGGCAAGAGGGTCACGCCTGCCTGTGGACTCAGCATTATGCATTTTTATACTTCTTTTTTCTTTTAATTTAAAGGCAGATTTCTTGCAATTTTACTCACAAACACTTGGCTACCAAGCGAATTGTGATTTCCAGTGAACTACTTGCAACACCACCCATTCAGGGGAAACACCAAAAAATAAATCAGCAAAATTTGCGGGGTCACTTCCAGCATCTGCCACGTGATCCCAGCTGTGGAGCAGACGGCTCACTCCTTTGTCACCGTGCCTTGATGCCAGGGATCTAACAAGGCAGCTGAGAAACTCCAAATGCTGTGTGAAGCAGGGTTTCATTAAAATAAAATATACCGAGCACATTGCATGTATTGATTTGTAATTCTTACCCGTGGTTGTTTTCATAAAGTAATTGCAGATGCTTGCTCTTGTTGCTTGCAAAGAGAGCAGTCAAATCTTAATCTGTCTTGCTTAACAGCCTCTGCATCAAAGACCTCATGAGAGGTTTGGACACTTTAAAAGGATCAGCAATTATCTGTGGTGCTGGCTTTGCATTTACTTTCCTTGCATATTCATGCCAGCAATATTTTAGTATGCATATAACAGGAGGAAGCAAAGACTGACAGTGGGGGATACAGCTGAAGTGAAGCAGATGTCTTTTAAATTCAGAACACATACAGCACAGAAACACTGAGTGATCGAACACAAACTAGAAGTGAAACCAGAAAAAACAGATTTTATACTTAAAACTGAGCACTGCAGAAAGAACAAAGAGGCTAAGTGGTGCAAAACAAACTTATTTTAAAAAACTCTTCACTCTGAACACCCTAATGCATTGCCAAGTAGCACAGGTAAGGAATTTCAATAAATTTAGTTTTATGTCGACCATGTCCCTTTAATTATTACTTTTTGGCACAGCACGTAGGACACCTCCAGGCCAAAACTCAAGTGATGTTGAAAGTACAACTGTTCCTTCCCTTTGGGAATGAAAGTTTTCTGATTGTTATATAAACATATTTGGATCTATTTTTTAGATACTCATTAATTAGCAATTATACTATTAACAGTGAGTCAGAGAACATTTTGCTGACGTTTTAAAACGTGTAACTTGAGGTCAGAACCTACTAAACTTCACTAAGCAAGCAGACCTGATGTGAAAGAGCCTTATTCGCTCTGGTGGGATTGCTCTAATGAGCGAGGGTGGGCAGCATGTGATCTTAGTTTGTGAGCTATGTAGAGCCGCTTCATTTTAATTGCAAGGCACTGGGCACATCCAGGCAAGAGCAAAACATAAGGATAAAAGAGCAACTCTAGAGAAACAGCAGATAATTATAAAATGAAAAAGAACCAAGGGTGGAGGGTTTCTCTTTTTCCTGGTTAATCTGGGAAACTTATTCAACTGAGGCAGCAACCAGTGGTCATTAGAAAAGTGCTGTGACACGCAGGCAGTAAAAAAAAAGCTCAGATCCAGGCTTTTACAATAATCACAGACCTGAAGACAGACATTCAGCTTCTCTTGGAACAGCTCTCTTCTAAAAGGAGACCTGAAACGTAACCCACACACCAAAGGCTATCTTTGGTACAGAAGCCCTTCTGGATAAACCAACGCGACGAGTTTCTTGGCAGTGGAGCAGAGTTACTTCTAACTCTGATTTGGCTTTTGCACAACGCAGATGAGGCCACGGAAAGAGGCAAGCAGGCTGGTGAGACTCAGCTGCTTCATTTTGCTGCACCTCACTTAGTATTTTATGAAATTTTGATCCATACGGATTAGACAACTGCCTCCTCTCCCACACTTTAATTGCACTTGGGTTTCAGAGAAAGCTAAAAAAAAAAAAGGAAATAAAACTCGGATTAGAACACGGCTTCTGTTTTGTGCATGTGCCCATTGGCCCAAATCACACAAAATGGTCAGGTTTACCCAGTTTCGATAGCATAACAAAATAGCAGCTTGCACTTTTATCAAAAACCTTGTGATTTCCCGGGCCGCTTGCATGGCCAGGGCCTGGCTGCTGGTTGTGTGGCAGAACCACACAGGTTTTACACAGTTTTGCTTTTTGCCTGGGTACGTTTCTATTAAAGCTGTTCCCCTGCCAAAACCACAAAGGATGAGGCAAAGAGGAAAAACTCCAAGGCTGTCAGTGAAACTGTTCTTGAATAAGGTGACATAAGCCTTGCGTACAGAAGATTAAGCTTAATCTCTGAAAAGGGACAGCAGAAAGGCTGGTAGACTTCAAAATGAGCTACAACAGCTGTGTTTTGGTTGGCCAACAACTGCTCTCCGCTTTGGCTGCGGCTGGCTCGGCTCATGTGAACAAGGCAGGTTATTAAAATACAGCATTCAGCAATCCCATCCTTGGAGCACTTGACAGAGCAGCCTGCTCCTTTGTATTTCACTGCTTTGACTGAACGTAGTAACAAAGCAAAGCGGAGTGATAACGTGATGTGCCCATGACAACAGAGTCAATGATAATTGTACGGTACTGTCCTTAGTTCAAAGAAAAAGATACCGTTTACTGGCTTAAAGCATGTCTTTTTGTTTCAAAAATGCCTTTTGGGTAGGGAAATGCATGCCCTTCTCTCTGTCTGGTTTAACTGCTGGGTTTAATTGGCCTTATTTTAGAGCATAATAGATAAATCAGCAAAACACGGCAGAAGTCAGAATAAATCAAGCTAAAAAGCTTTTCATAACTTACTATTCACCACAGAAGGAGAGAAACTGCCCATTTTCCACAGTAATAAGCTATGCTACCAACCTGAAGAGTAGCTTAAAATAATTAACAGTACCAAAAAAGAAAGGGTGTGTATATGAGTGGGTCTGCGGAGCCACTCCACCCAGTACAATGGGAAAAAATTAACTGGGTGGACCTGCATTCCCGTGGCAGCTCAAAACGACTGCGCTTTATATTTCTGAGCCTGGAGATATACATTTCTTGCACATGATCACAAGCGATGAGGCAAAATAAGAGCTTGGAAAGCAAAACAAGACAAAACAAAGCACTCAAGAAAAAAAATGGAAATAATTTGTACGACAAGATAAAGAGCAACTCACTGTGTGTTTTCAGGAGTGCTGGTTTTCATCTTTACAGTAATTATATCGTTTATTAGGCGATGTTTCCTGTGTGATATTTAGAGTTATTGTGGGAGGATGTCGTAACATCCATGTTTATTAGATAACTTTTGGGACCTTGCTGTGGGAGACTATAAGAGAAAGGAATGAGAGATATAAATTGTCTACGAAAGATCAAGTGCTCTGTTTGAAAATGAAGGGCACAACACACTTAACAGAGACAGGGGAAATAACCACGCAGCACCCTTTTTCCTGCAGATGTAGGATGTCTGGTATTCAGATCTAACCTGGTATCTAGGACGTCTCTCATACTGACAAGAATCAGGAAAAAGGGATTCAAGCCCTGCCAGTTCCTGCTGGGAAGGAAGGAGCTCAAAGGAGAAATGCAGGTGCAGAAAGGCTGGGAGATCTGCCACAGAAGACAACTGGAAGGAACCCTGGGGGGGCAGAAAGGCTTGTGCCACACACCAAAAAAGCCCACAGTGCTTTAAGTTAAGATGTACTTCTTGCAGAAGAATTGCTCAAAATCAGTTTTCTTCCCATTGAAGGGTTTCAGGATGACTCTACTCTGGGGTCTGGACATTTGAGGTTGATCAATAACCCTGCTGTTGCCGGCAGCCTGGGGACCACAGAGCTCTGTGCCACCACTTTGGCGCAGGGGCTTGAGGCTAAGGTCAGACAAAAAGTGGGCTGAGCTCTGACATAGGCTCAGACAACCTGTTGTACCTTATTAGAGCTTTGTTAGTTGAGGTCTGGTCACCATCGCCTCTTTGTTGATAAATTTGTTTCCTCAGGAAAGTCTGAGAATGACCATTCATTCCACCTTCACGACCAAGATATTGAATCCATACTTTAAAATAAAAGAAAATTGAAGTGTCGTTTTTGTTTGGAAAAATAAAAAAACCATTATATCAGTTGTACAGAGAGAAATATTCAAAGTATTCAGTTTTTGTTTCTGGAGTCAAATCAACTTGATTTCCTCTCCCTCAGTAGGATGTCCCTTTGGTATTTGATATCTTTTCTGTATTTTGAAATGCCAATTTTATTGTTGTTGTTAGTGAAAAAGATGTTAAGAATCTTCCCAGACTGCACTCATGAATAAATGTTAAATTCATTCATTTCCTAAAATCTGTCGTCTTGGCTGCACAATATTACTTGAGGCAACACTACTGCAAGTTTGTTGTGGGGCCCACTCCAGGTCTCCTCTCAACCTGCACCTCTGCGCAGAGCTGAAAGCATCGCTGATGTCAGCTTTCCAACGGATCTCAAACAAGCAACGTCACCGATCACTTGGCAGAAGCAGGATCTCCCTGGCGAACCTCGAGGAGGAGGAGGTGGGAATTAAATCTAAACACCCAACAGTCCATAGAGAACGGGGGTACCGATTTGACAGTGGGCTCATCTGACCCCAAGGGCTCGGGTGTTTTCATCTCTTGCTCCACTCTGCTCTGCGTTTCTTGTCAACGTTGTGTGCATAAATCTGCTACTGTCTGATTCAAGCAGAGCAAACTTGGTGGGAAGAGTACAGACTTCATGCACTCCTGTCCCCTGGAAGCTCAATCTGTAGGTCAGACGGTGGGAGCAGGGGGCACAATACATCAGAGCACTTGGGGTGCTTGAGAGGATAAAAGCTGCACACAACTATGTCTTTAATGTGCAATTGCTCTTCATAGCCATGCCTGCTTTATGGAGCTGGGAAGCTTTTTCCTTATTTAAAAAGTAAGCTTTATGGATCAGCAACAAAATGGTAAGGTGTGTCTTCAGTGTAAGGTTTTTATTTACAGCAATGATGGAGCAGAGAAAGAAAAACTTGGGGGTTAGCTCTTCAGAGTTTAGAGTGACTGCAGTTAGAAATATCACCTTTCGACTTGTAGAAAGAGCACATTTGATCTGGGAATTGCTCAGACAAGAAAAATCAATGTGGACTGGTGTAATTTGTTATTTACACAAAGTTGTTCTACTCTTGACTGCTGAAGGCTTTACACCTTTTAGTCATAGACATTTTTCAAATAGATTGCACTGAAGACTCTAAACCCCACACAGCTCTCTCCTCTCCCTCTTGGCTGCTGGCTAAAGTTTTAGGTTCAAGTAGGAGGTAAAACAGCCAAGCAGATGAGGCACAACTCTACAAGCAAGAAGTCGAACGCGGGCACTGGTGACATTAACTCCTAGTTGGCAAAAGGTTTAAGCTCCACATGAGCAGTTTGTGAATAGCTGTCAAACTCTTCTGTCAAGGTGGGGTTTTCCATGGCAGCATTCATGTTCTGTCCCAAAGAACCACCCTGGGCAGAGCAAAAGAGAATAGCTTCAAGGTCTGCAGCAGAATTTCAAAGCTGAAGGCAACCAGCATAACCATCCAGCTTTGTTCATCTGGAGAGAAGAAATTGCTCTTTGCTTTTTGAATGCTGGGTTTGTTCTGCACTCCTGCTAAGCTGGCAGGGGGTTGGTTTGGAGTTTGTTGCCTTTTTTTTTTAACTTAGTCATCTGAGGAAATCCATATCTAGAGTAAAACTAGCAAATTCATTTTACAAGATGAATTCAAATGAAAGCAGTTGTCTAAGAGGTCTCTGTCTTAATGCAGAATTTGATTATTTCCTTTTCTTCCATCTCCATCTGCTGTCTGCTTATAGCTACTCAGGTTTACCATTTTCAATGGCCCTGATTAACGCTTTCTGCTGCAGTAATGCCTTCTGTCTTATTGCCACATTGTCTTCAACATCTGATCTGTAGTACAGGGGTGGCATCCCAGTAGTGCAGTCGTATGGTCTCTAGCTCTTTCGCTGCAGTACAGAATTGTGGCATTTTGAAACTGCAAGTGTCATTTGGTCTGAGATGTTTCGGTTTTGAGATGGAGAACTGTACGTGTGGATTTGAAGTCTCTTGGAGCAACACTTCCATAATGAAAATGAGGCTGGTGGTGACAGTTTCTATTATGGTGAAGCAGATGAATTCTTAAAACTCCTTTTGCCAAAATTAAACTCTTCTGCTTGGCCCCACAATATAATTGCTCTGTTTGAAATGTAGATCTGATATTTTGCTATTCAGTTAAATTTCTCTGCTTTCTTAGATAGACTGCAATTGTTACTCAATTTCCTAAATGTGGCACTATGAGGGAGGGAGGGACTTGTTCACTGGTCTTTTCCCTGAGGCTGTATTTAGGATTGGCAAAAATTAACCTATAAAAGTGTCTTATGGTGCAGGTCCCTTGTATTTGCTGTGCCACCTCCCCTGTAAATACAGTCCCTTCATTAAAATAAGCCTATTAACCTCCATCAGTTCACTGTCACTTCCATGACCTTGAGAGGTCAGAGTCCTCCTTGATAAGAACATTCCTTTTTGTTTTCAGCTGGTTTCTCAAATACTCCTACGAGTGACCCCCAAACAGCAGAACATGCAAACACATACATGCCCATCACTCAAAAAAAGCTCACAAAGTTTAATTTCAGGTCAATCAGCCTTGACAGCATCCTTTGAAGACCAGACCTTACCTTGGTGGATGGGTAGGAGTCTCTGGACTCTGACCATAAGGATCTTTCTGATTCACTTCCTTCACTACCTGCTCCAGGTTACATTTCCCTAGGGAGATTTCCCACAGTCAGGAGGCGATTCTGTATGTAGCAGCCTACATAGCACCATCTGACCTTACCATGCACAATATTTAAGCAGTGTTGAGCAACTCACTGTGTCAGGGATGCCAAAGCTTGAAGTAGTGCAGAGTTACAGGGAAGACACCTCAAACTGGAGATACAGCAGGGACAGGGGATTAGTTACAGAATCAAGATGGAAAGGAGTGATCTGGAAACTTTACCCCTTCCCATAACTACTGATTCAGTAAAGTGTTTTTTTTCTGCACTGCAGTCATAGCCAGCAGCATATACAGAATAAGGATTGAAATATTTTGAAGTGCTGTCACAGTGTGAATGATTTTCTTTAGAGCATAAAATCAGACTGCAAAGTTATTTTCTGTCTGCAGCGACACAAGAAGAATATGAATGTGATCATATCTGGCCCTGGGCATACAGGAGAGCAGAACTGGCCTTAACCAGATTCTCTTTTTTATTCAGAGTCCTTCTAAGAAATACAAAGTCCAAAAGAAATTCTGAATCTGGCTAGATCTCTCATAAGAGGAACAGGATTTCTGCATAGCTGAAACAGCATGACTTTGATTATTTGAAAACGCATGATTTAATCATTTCATTATGCATACCTTTTCTCAGCAGGCGCCACAGCCTAAAACAGAGACAAGCATTAGATAAAACAACATGCTTTCTAGCTAAAGAGATTGGAATCAAAGAGTTTAATCTTGCAAGGCACCGATATCCTTGGTGCCTTTAGACTTGGCTGCAAACAGCAGGTGTGCAGCGTACTGCCGAGTTGAGCCTTAGCAGAGTCCTCTGCACAGAAGTGACATCCCGCAGGATGACTTTGCTTTCTCCCTTCCGTAGTGCACATCTGCCCGTGTCCCACCTTCCTCCCCCTCTTCTTCCTCACACTCGGTGCGTGCAGAGTGCTGTCAGTGTCCTGACATCCACTGTCAATTCAGGTTGCTCTGACCGACCCCACCTCCCTGCCATGCATCCTTCCGACGCCTGTCCAGGCTGTGAAATCATCACAGAAGAGACCTGGATCTCAGATCTATCTATGAAGGACCTCAGCAGCTTTTTGCACCACATAGTCAATAAATACCCTCAGCACAGCGTCCTTGTCGTGAGTCACAGAGAGCTACTCGGCAACAATGCACAACACAGCACACATCGCTTAGCAGCAGGCAGTCCATCATGTGTGGTTTGCATGCAGATACTCTATTTTTTCTGCACAGAATACCTAGTACACTCCCTTCTACGATGGCAGACCCTTTTCCTCTAGTAAAGAGCGGAAGCAACCAGGGCCGATGCTCTGCCCTATCCCACAAATAAAGTCTGCACTGTACTTCTCCCTTGGTACAGCAAAGGGCAGTTTGGCATTGCTGTCTTTGCAGCAAGATGTGTGCTGCACAGCAACCCAACACAGACATGCTTGTAATGCTGTATTATTTAGTAGAGGGGGAACAGTGTCTGGAAGAGCCTGCTTTGATTGCAGAACAGAGCCTACGTTCACATCCCAGTTCTCCAATTCTCCACTTGTTTTGGCAGACAGCTGAACCAAGTGGCCTCTATTTCTAATGAAAATAAAAGAACGTGCACAAAATCCCCTGGGGAGGAGCCTCCAAGCGTGAGCTCATGGAATAGGCTGTTTTTACAGTGCTGGAAATGAAGGGTATTCCAGTTAGCTGTTGGGCTGGACTGACCACCACGCACCCATCATCCAAGCTGGATGGCAGGCGAGTCCTCCGCATTAGCGGGGCACTGCCCACCAAGCTCAGGGCTCATCTCTTAGCCTGGGCTCAGTGCTAAGCTCAGGAAGCTATTAGGCTCTGGATTGGAGCCAGCCTTGTCCCTGTTGGCACGAGTGCCAGCAGACGCTGTGTCGGGGACCAGTCCGTGCCTCTTTGCCAGTGTAAACGGAGCTTCCACGACAGCAACAGCACAAGGTTTGCTGGCAAAAGGCTGCTAGGTAATTTCCCCCTCCCACTGTGGGAGGAGGTGGGTGAGGAGCGGCTGCCAAGGCCAGCGCTGTCTGTTCACCTTGAGTCCCAGCCTCATACCCAGGTTAGCACCCATCACTCATAAGCTATCCTCCGCTCCCAGGGAATCGGGTTTTTGAAGAGTTTGGCACAAGCCTTGTAAGAACAGGAAGGCAGACCACCTGCCTGAAATCTTCTCTGCAGAGTGCAGCTGGGGTATCCCCGCCTAGCAGTCCGTGCCAACGTGGTTCAATCAACCTGCAGAAACTCCCCATAAGAAAGAGCAGGGACTGCAAACTCGGCATCTTCACCATGACTCTCTGCAGGCAAGTGAACCGGAGCAATGGGAACGATGGCCCAGCCCTCTCCACTAGAAAGGAGACTGAGAACACTGATAGTTTCCTACAGACCTAAACTAGATTCACCCAGTGACCCAAGGAGGCAAAGCTCAGTCCCAGGTCCTAAAATGTAGGCTCATGGCCAATTAAATGCTGTTCAAAGGGCAGCAGAGCATCAGAGAGTGGTTTGGTCTCAGAGATGCCAGCCAGATGTGTAATATCTACTCAGGTGTTTGCGCAGGTATCAGTAACAGTCTATGCACATCAGACAGACAAGTTTCTTCCTGGGTTTGCTAACAGAAGCAGCAGTTGCTCACAAATCACAGAGAACAGAAATAATCCCTACCTTTTTAAACATCAAAGACTGAAAAGCTTCACAGCTGCACGGTTCTGAAATTGAATTGAATGACTTGACTTGCCAAAACCAGAGATCAGAGTTCTAGGTCTTTCATGCCACAGCTGAAAGCATCAATAGCACTCAAAAAAGAGCACAGAGCTGCCTTTCAAATACCAATTGTGACTTTAGAAGCATTATTGGGTCTTACCCTTCAAGCACAGTAGCCTCAATTCAAAATGGATGTGGGAGTAAAGAAAACTGATTTTCAACACAAGCGTTTTATTATTTAAAGGACTGGTTTTTCTTTCTGAAGTTATATCTAAAGCTAGCCAAGGAATCTGGATTTCAATTAGGTTTTGAATTTAAAATAAAAAGCATTTGAGTTCATCTTCAAGTAGGAGGGCAGCAGTGTGAGTGTTTTCTCTGCAAGCAATGCAACAATTCAAAAGCAATATCCATGCAAGCACAGACTTGATCACACAGGGATCCAGGGAAAAAGGCTTTTCAGATGAAGCATTCAATTCCCAGAAATTGCTTTCCCCACCAATCTAAAAGAATCCCAGGTCTGTTGACTTCTCCTGATGCTCATTGCTCAACCAGAATATATCTCTGCTTAGATACAAATCTCTTGGCTGCCTATATTGTCCCAGTACCTGAAATACCCGAGCGGCTCAGTGTGTATCATGCATTTATCCTCCTAATGCCCCTTTGAGTTCTGGTACTGTTACCACCTACCTTTTACAGCAGTGAAAACCAAGGTATAGGGAATCTAAATAACTCATCAACAGCAGCTCTTTTTACTCATTGGTCATTGCATTATTCACTCAGGTTATTATAGATAAACAAAATGTTATTATCAATTCACTAACTGATTCCAGCATTAAGATCAGAGGTATTTTTTCTTGCAAATACAAGGAAGGGGATCAGTAAGCTTTTTACTCACCACAATATCTCCTTTCACAGGCCGAGGCGGAGAGCTGAGCAGCACTCAGAGAGGCATGTCCGTTCTCTCTCATCATCTCATCGGGGGAAACAACCTGTGAGGACTCTGACAGCAAAGACTAGATTTACACATATGTGTGTACATATATACACAAATAAAAACTATTTCTATATTTTTATGTTTGCATATATACACACACACATATACATATGTAAACCCCATACACACATAAACATATATTTAGGTAGATATATAAGCAGAAAGATGCTAAAATATAAACTCCAAAACTGCTGTAAAATTAATTATCTTCAAAGAGTAACACTCTGAAAACCCTGGAAACCTATTTCCAATGACAAATACATTTGCTTCCTGCCTGTTTATCACATACCTCTGCTGCAAAACCCAGAACCTCTTCGTGTCATAGTACAGAAAAGAAAAGAAGTGGGAAAATAAACCAAAAGCAAGACAATTAAAATTTTTAAATCCACGTCTGCTAATGTTATCCGCACTTTCTCAATGAACACTGGTGTGTCTGTATCCCATCTAATGCTCACCTAAAAAGCAGTGCTGATAACGCAAAAACTCAGGGCCCACTTAAAATGCTGAGTGGGGAATCCGCGGAAAGGCATGATCTGGTTATGCTGGCACCAAACCAGAAACATCCCAAACCCCTGAGCCATGAGCTTCTTAAACCAAAGCCTTGTATCAATTTTGCTGGTGTCTGGTCATTGTATTCATAATGCCCCAGGTAAGAAGCTGCATCTGAGCTTCCCTGCACCTTTGCAATTTTCGAAAAGCAGGATCCAAATTTTGCATCTTGAGACCACAGAGACAGTGAATGATTAATAAATAAACAAACAAACAAACTCCCCCAAACCTGCTGCCTATTTTACATTCTCGAGCTTCTTTGAATCTGTACAAATGCTAGGAACCAGCCAGACAACAGATGCATCAGGAAATTAGCTTGTCTCTTCCAAGAACGCACATTAAAATGAAGAAAGAGATGAAGATCAGGGGACCTGATGCCCTTCAGGGACTACTGCTGGAAGCTTTGCCTCTAGGTGATAAAGGGGGAGGTGGTTAATCCAGGGCAGACGGAGGTAGATAACATTTCTGTACTTGTACAATTCTGTAGAACATTAGTCCAGACAGGAGTCTATTAACAGTGTCTGATGGAAGCAATTGTATTATTTATTAAACTGACAAGATCAATTGGCTGCTTTGTACCCATATAAAGAGAACTATTGTACTTTCATGTCCTTTTAAACACAGAGAATAAAGCGCTCCCCGGGGTGCTTTCATGGGCTGCCTTCGATTAAGAGTTCTGAGAACATTTGATATTGTCAGAGATCGGCTCGCCAGATCCCCAGCTGGATTTGCAGCCCTCACAAAGGAAGGAAGGTGGTAGCAATTATAATTAAAAGTGAGCTGAGAAGGAAGGACCTTACCCGACTTAGAGGAGTGCTTTTACTTACTCTTCCCAAAGACTAGGTTCTCAAACCTGAGGGAGACTGACCTGCTTTTATAGCACCAACAGCAATGTCAGGACTAGCGTCATGGTACTGATAACTGAAAATGGGATGTTAATTTTCTTATTCGCCTGAAAAAGGTGGGGGGGGAGTGAGGAAGATGACAGTTTCTACGGTATGAGCAATTTTTAATAGAGCCTAATTCTGACAGGCAAAAGCATTGTGTAAATTATCAGCAGGTTTTAAGATGAGTTGTGCAATATATCTCTATATTAACCCCACACAACGCTACAGGCTTGGGAAAGAGTGGCTGGAAAGCTGCCTGGCAGAAAAAGACTTGGGGGTGCTGGTCGACAGCCGGCTGAATAGGAGCCAGCCGTGTGCCCAGGTGGCCAAGGTGGCCAGCGGCATCCTGGCCTGTATCAGAAATAGTGTGGCCAGCAGGAGCGGGGAAGTGATCTAGTCAGCACTGGTGAGGCCGCACCTCGAGTCCTGTGTTCAGTTTTGAGCCCCTCACTACGGGAAAGACATGGAGGTGCTGGAGCGTGTCCAGAGAAGGGCAACCGAGTTGGCGAAGGGTCTGGAGCACAAGTCTTATGAGGAGCAGCTGAGAGAACTGGGGCTGTTTAGTCTGGAGAAGAGGAGGCTGAGGGGAGACATTATCGCTCTCTACAACTGCCTGAAAGGAGGGTGTAGTGAGGGGGGTGCTGGTCTCTTCTCCCAGGTAACAAGCGATAGGACAAGAGGAAATGGCCTCAAGTTGTGCCAGGGGAGGTTTAGACTGGATATTAGGAAAAATTTCTTCATCGAAAGGGTTGTCAAACATTGGAACAGGCTGCCCAGGGAAATGGTTGTGGCATTGTCCTGGGAGGTATTTAAAAGACTTGTAGATGTGGCACTTAGGGACATGGTTTAGTGGTAGACTTGGCAGTCCTATATTAATGGTTGGGCTTGATGATTTAAGGTCTTTTCCAACCTAAATAATTCTATGATTCTATATTCTTGGGTGAGGGGCATGAGGGCAGAGGGAAAGGCTTTTCATGATGCCTCTGACTGATAAAGCCCTTGGCTATTGTATCAATCTTGTTATTAACTTTCATCCCAGTAGCTGAGAACAGCTCAGATGCAGCATGCACCACGCTGGACACAAGTATTTAGGAGCTGGTGCCGTTGTGTAGTTAATGAAAGACTCTACAGTTACTTTTTCTGGGGAAGAGCCCAAGTCCACTGTTATTTAGGACACGCTACTAACCGCATGTGTTAGCACAGACCTTTACCTGCAGGGTATTTTGGGGAGTACGTCCAGAGGATGCAATTTTATAAACTACAAAATAAGCAATTTCAGTTCATTTGCAGTTGATAAATACACTAACCTAGTGGCATACTTTATAAATTAATAGCAAGGCTGTCTCAGAGCAGATATTTCTGGGCAGTTATGGAATTTTCCAAACATCTGAATGCCCCTTTTACTATACGCTTCTCAACAGAGATGTGCACTGACTGCACCAAAGCCAGGTACCAGCTTAGAGAAGGAAAAAATTCTTTGTGGGTATCAAAGCAGTGTTGTTCTAAGTTTTATTGTATCATGATTATGTGTTTATGAAGCCCGAACTAAAACATCCCACAAGCTGCCAAGTACCACTGTGACTCCTGTATGCGATGAAGCTCAGACTGAGTCTCTCAGCTTACCCAGAGACTGGAGATGACTCTGCTCACAATGACAGAATAAACTTGTAGTACCTCTGTTAGAGGACTTCCATGGTTTTAATCTTAATTTACATAAATGTAAATAAGTAAGTTTCACCTTATATTTAAATCCAGCTTTTCTAATGGGTTTTGCCTGGTCCTTGCTATGAACATAGAAAATACATATATTTTAATCTAAACTCTGTACAGCTTAGTGTTCCCAGTTAGTTACTGCCCCAAACAGTATCAGAAACAGTGGCAGATACAGCTACATGACGTTTGCTTCAATTCAATTCCATGCTGTTCTATTTTCCCCTCTTTCTTACCTCTGCCACCTGGGCGCCCAAGCCTTTGCCAGCAGCGCCAAGAGACCTCCTGGCCTACTAGCTTCAGTTTTGAGTGTGATGTTAAAAACTCCTCTAATTTTCTAGATTCCCCCCCCCAACTTTGATCTGCAATCTGCTGCTTCCTTCTCTCCACTGAACCTAGTAAACCTCCAGACTGGTGTTCAGCATCAGGCCCGTACAACCAGGCCCATACCACCATAAAACAGCAAAGCCTGTGCCCCACCTTCCGGCTGCCGAACAGCACTGCAGGGAAATCATCTGCCAAAAGCAGGCTCTTTCGGGAAAATTAGTACCCTTAGCTATGTCGTGTCAATCGCTACGACTTTACGAAATACTGATCTGTCTTGGTTGGTGAAGTAAAAAGTGGCTAAAGACATATGAACAGCAGCATCCTCTGCACCCACTGTGGAGATCTGTATTGTGGGACAATGTTTCTTGTTACTAAATTTAACAAATCTGTGGCCCTATTTAATTTTACATTCTTCTAAGCTGGTTTCCAAGGTACCGCAATGTGACGCTGTGGTCAGTCAGTGTCACAAGTGTTAGTGGCGAGGATGCTCAAATTTTCCTGCTGTGGGGTACCTGATCCTCTCGGGATCAAGCTACGTTGGGAAAGAGCTCTAACTGCAATACTGCTGTTGGCTTAGTCTTCATGGGTAAGAGGACAACAGGGAAACTATCAGATAGTGGAAGAGGTTGGCAAGGAATTACGTGTAGAAATGAAAGGAAGGAAGAGCAAGGTAAATATTTGTGGCAGGGAAAGAGGACAATGAACACAAGTCAGGCAATACACAGGCAAACGTTCAGACTTGGCCATCACACACCACCAGTCAGTGCTCATGTTCTCAGGTCTACAACCTTCCCAGATTTGAGGACAGCCAATGCAGGCAGGTGCTGTAGTGCAGTTAATTACAAAAGTTTTCTTGTTCACCTTTAAAATATCTATCAAGA
Source organism: Astur gentilis (assembly GCF_929443795.1). Lineage (NCBI taxonomy): Eukaryota > Metazoa > Chordata > Aves > Accipitriformes > Accipitridae > Astur > Astur gentilis. The sequence continues at coordinate 12,874,320 of NC_064902.1, read as the reverse complement.
GATGATTCATTAATTTTTTTACAAATTGCTCTGAGAAAATGAATCCTTAAGTCTAGTCATTTATGTGTAAACTTGACAGAAATAGCTGACCTTGCCTGCAGGAATAGCCAAATGTGCTCCAAAGACAGTCTTGATGTCTCTAACCATGCTGTGATCCTAGCCTGCATGCACAGAAAAATAAACATATTTCAAGGAAACAATTGTTTGAGAATACAGCATAATTTATCCTGCTATGAGTCATTAGAGCCTCAGCACAGTGACAAATGTGTCATTCCCTATAAGTTATACTGAGCAGACAACGACTGTGGAAAATACCTATCCAAGGATGGAATAGTTCATCTGGATCACAGGAACCTTCTGCTTATCATGAGCATTTCTCACGAGTCCCCTCTTTTCTGTACTCTGTCGGTACAGGCAATTCAGGAAATCTGTAGGACTTGCTTTTGAGATATCAAAAAAAATCCTATGCAAACACTGTTCTTTCCAAGATGTATAATATCAAAACTTTCAAAGTCCTTTCCAATGTGGCTTCATTCTAAGAGACACATCCTAGGTAAGTAGCAGTTTAAGTTAAGGTGAGTTTCTCTATTTTACCATCATTCATTAGTTTTCTTTAGCAATATCATTCTTTCATTGTCCAACTGGAGTCTAAGTGTATCAGGGGCTTTCACCTCTCATACAAGAGCAACAGTGACAAACTGAGAACACTTCCATGAAAAAAACCACCTACATTTACAACAGTAAGTACCTGTGTCGCTGGTGAAACTCTTACTTGTTCTGGCATTTGTGTCTTTCTGGACCAGTACTTCCTGGTTTAGTAAACTTCCTGGATATAATCTTCTAAGCCATAATTAAAAGACAAGTTTAAGCATATATTGTATAATGAACTGACATTGTGAGCATAGCAACATCCTGTTTAACAGCTAGGAATATAGCTCTAAAGTTTATTTTTATAGAATTGTATCTAAACTACTTATTATAAATGAGACCAAACAGAATATAAGAAGTCTTTACATCTCACGTGTCCTCAAAAATCCAAATCTGTGTTGAGTTTTTGTGTCTGCTTGTTGCAAAGCCCCAGGTACAAATATAGGAAAACACACCAAACCCAACCTTTTTCTTGCAATCTTAATTTGTCTTCCAGGACTCTGTGACTCTTGTATGATCCCACTTTTCCCCCACAGGATCATTTCTTGCTCATGGCACTAAATCTGCCTTACAGTATTTGGAGGTCTGTCTTAGCTCCAGTTCTCAGCAGGCCATCAATGTACCTGACTACTTCAAATTTACCTCTGAATACAGAGAGCTTAAATTTCTTATCTCCCCTTCTGCTGTGCTTAGGAGTACTCTATCTCAGCTACCATCTTTAGGACTCTTGTAGGAACTTATTAAAAGCACATACTGCTGGGGATGTCCTGCCAACTCAAGTCCTCACAATGATGCAGAATAGCCCCCCCCCCCCATCCTCCCCCCCAAAGAGCTTTCTATCTTAGAAGCCTTTTACGTTCTTTTTCCAGAGCTTCAGAACAGGATAGATAAGAACTTATCACACGACTGGTCTCTCGTGCTTAATTGTGTGCATATTGATGTGTGTGTTCAGAAGAACTAAGCAAGTCCGAGTTCAGCTCTTGAGCAGAGGGGGTATCGCATTTAGAAAGCATTTTAAATACGGCGCTGATTTTCCTCCTCTGTCAATGAATATCTTCAGTGACTTCAGGTCTTACAGGAGCAAGGCATAGAGAATTTGGACAATCTTCATGCTGGGTCTTCAATCAAATACTTCAATATCAGCAGAAAAATGCTTTCCCTTCCTCAAAAAAAATAATCTCACAAACACTAACTGAGCCATATAGTACCTTGTGCAAGTTCACATGGGAAAGATGAGAGACGGAAAAACAGAGGACTTAACCCTGCATAAAGCCAAATCAGCTGCAGGCACGTGAAGACAATTCAAGCCCCCAAAGCTAAACCATTATAGTTACAGTGCATTTTGCTTCTGAATTCATAGACCAAAGTAAACATGTGATCCCTAATAATGTGGCCAGGGGTATCATCCTTAAATGCCTGGTTTTATTTTTCAATGAAATCTATGCCTCATCCAAATAGAATATTCTGGCTGCCAAAAGGGCTAAAAAAAGATATCTTTTTATGGCTCTTTCTCCACTTACAACATCTTGTTCTTGGTGTATTCTGAAGGTCCCTCTATCAGGGAATTAATTTTCAGTGTCAAGAACCTAAAAAAAACCCCCCAAAACAAACCCAAACCCTACATAAGATGGGCCATTAGCAGAAAGAAAACGCCTTACCCTTGTTTCCTGAACCAACAGCCAGAAAGCATTGATTATAAATGAAAAGTACCATCTCAGATTCCCATAATGAGCTCGGCTTTCAGTAACCTCTGATAGTGTGACACTTTCTACCAAAAGATCCTTTGTGTAAGGAAAGCAGAACAAGCAAACTAAACAAAACCACAGAAAAGCCTTCGAGGCAACGATAGCATAATCCCACTTATTCATAGCTCAGCTGAAGTGCTGCCTATAAAACTCACGGCAGTGATTTATTCTGCTCTCATTTCAATATTGTCAAGAATCCTGCCTTCCTGCTACAAATCTACCTCCCTTTGCTCACAGAATAACCCAAACAAATATAGAAACATTTACACTAATAAATTCTGGATTGCTTTTAGGTACATATATTAAACTTGATACATATATCTGAGCAACCTTCTGCAAATGCGCAAGCTGAGATTGTTCTACCAGTAGATGTCACCAGGAGCAGAGAAAAACACGATGAAGCTCCGGTCGATCCCAGTTGTCCCACCGGTGTGTCAGAAGGCACCTGGCTCTGACAGGAGTTTGGAGAAGGAACTCGAGTAGGAGGTTGCCAAAGCAAACATGATTCATCAGCGTTTCTGCTTTCTGACCTAGTGGGTGCAGAGCTGGAGAAAGACACGCATGACACACTGCTGCACTTTGTACAACAATGCAAAATGGTTTCATACAAACCTGTTCCTCAGGCTGTGCCTCCAAACATACGTTGACGAAGGAAGAACGCAGGGTAGGAGTTTCCAAATCCCTGTCACCTGCAAGCTTTGGCCCCAGTGATTATTCTAATTGGCTGTCACAATCATTCCTTCAGATAAAGAAAAGGTAATCCCTGAGTTGATTTTACACTTCAGTGCTGTGAGCCAAGTCTAGGAACATGATGATGAGGGTTTCCGAGGGAGCGCTAATCAGGCTGTGTAGTGGCAATATGGGATTTCAGGAGTTTAAAAATCAACATTCTTATAAGAAGGATGTTTATAAAGAAACCCAAATGCCTTTGAAACCCACCCCTACCTGCACTCAGAAGCATGAGATTCCAGCTCACACATCCTCACCTGTACGGTGCACATACTAAAAAACAGTTCACGGCAGTGAAGGTCTCACTGGAAAAAGTATTTTTGTATCATTGAGTGAAATTCAAAGATGATGTTTAGATGAGACATAAATGGTACACAAGAGAGACCAGCAGCTGTACTAAACAGTCTAAGGAATGTGTTGTGTTATGCCTTTTTACATGAGAATAGGCAAAAAAAAAAAAAAAAAAAAAATTTCACACTAAAAATGGAAAGGTAAAACTCAAGGCTTACAAGCCATCTACTTTGCAGTAGGCATGCATATTTCATCTTGCTTACTGCTTTCATCCATAGCATCCTTCTGGAAAAGTATTATGAATCTTTTATTTTGCTAGATCTTAGTTATCAGTCTCTGGTACTATAAAAATACATGTAAGAATTTTCTCTCACAATCCTTAGAAAAAAATTAGAGGTTGAATAAAGCATCTGTGACAAGTAAGTAAAACCTCGTAACTGTAATCAATCAAAAGACATTTTATTCCATGAAAATTTCTCTTCATTGTCTTTGTCAAAATTTAAGTTTCAATGAATAACTTCAAATATGGATTCTTTTTTAAAAAAACAAGACCTATGGCAAATACAGAAACAAGCAGAGAACTTTCACAAAGAAAGCACCATTTACTTTTCCAATTTAGTTTTGTGTGTTTAGTGAGTGGAATGTAGAAGGAGCAGAGTACCAGCGAGCTAGCTGGAAGGAGAATGGGGAAGAAATAAGTCAGCGCTACTGGGTCTAGTATTTGTAAGGAAATTCTCTTCAGAAACCCAACCTGCATCACATAAAGAAAAATCCTATTCGAAAGCCAGCCTGTTTGCACAGTCTAATTTGATAGATGCGTTGTGTGTGTGTGTGTAATATGAAAGGTTCACTTTTCTTCAATGGGCAGCAATCTCTGCTTTGGAAGTAACTGCTCAGTAAAGCAGGATGTGAAATCTTCCCAATTTTGGCCAGAATAATAGCTCTTCTTGCAAAAATTGTGCCCTGGCTCTGGGTTTCACACAAGGTTCCTTTCTTCTTTCTTTCCACTGCCTACCACGCAACTCCAGACATCTGCAGCAAAGGATTGTCCTTAAGTATGTTTAGCACATGGTGGCAGGCTTGGCTGCTGCGATCAATTCTTTACTCTGAACTGATTCTTACGTTTCTGAATGCAGCAGCTCATTCAGAATTCAGTTCCTTGTATTTCACAGCAGTACAACTAAATTTTTTACAGGTTCGAAAAGCAATTAGGCAAGCCCAAGACAGAAAAATCCATGTGAGGTCCCAGTTAAAGCTCAAGTAGCAGGAATACTACAGTGCACTGGATGCTATGAAGATGTACTGGAGGACTGTCATGGTATGCTTTCCCTGTTGTTTTCATTTCCTCTATACTGGACTCTATAAGAGACTATATGGACTTCTGGTCTGTCTTGTTATGGCTGTTCATATGTTACATTCTCATCCAGAGAAACCTTCCAGATAGGAGACAATGTCAGTGACCCCAGCAACATCAGCTTTTTCTCCCTTTTGGCATTTTAAGATGGGACTTTATTAAGGTTAACCCCCCCTTACCTACATATGAATATGCTTGCAGAGTTCCAAATTAAGATTCCACACTAGGAACCCTGCCCCATTCTTGCTTTATTTTTCCTCCAAATGATGCTGCTATTTTCTTTTTCAGCAGCTCATTCAGTGCAAAAGTGAAAAGAGTGTGATTTATTCTGGGTTCTCCACACTAAATAGCCCAGTGCTGTTTTGTATGGGCAGCAACCACTTCAGAGGGTGGTGGAAAGTAAAAACAAAGATATTTTTGAAATAAAAGAAACCCAAGAAAACATTTAAATCGGTATTAGAAGGATTTTTTTTCAACTCAGATTTGGATCTAAATGATGAGCCTTGCTTCTTTGCCTTTTACACAGAATTAACCTTGTGTATTTATTTATTTGGGCATTTATTCCAATTCACAGGTACTCTATAACATTGTGAAAAGGTCAGCATTAAGTGATTCAAAAAGCTAGACCTGAGTCTTGTTGAAATGCAGATTATCCCAATTTTCTACAATGGATACATTTTGCTTGAATGCTGCTCACTGATGGCGCAGTGCAGATGATGGAAACAGACAAAAAACAGCTAAAGAAAAGAGAAGATCCACTAGCTTATAATGGGAAGGTTTTACACATTCCCATTTTCTAGCTGTTACCAATATCCAAGAAACATCTGCACATGCTAGTGAGAAACTTAGAGCTTTAACTGCACAGCAAGATATAAAGATCATTTTTAAAAGCTTCTAAGATACCTTCAAAAACAGTCAGGAAACAAGTGCAGGAGTGTTATTAAGAAGGCTCTCAGCCAGCAAATTCTCCTAAATAGCCCAGAGCTTTATTGAACAGCTTGCACTAGAAGATCAAGGAGTCAAGACGATCTATGAAACAATCTTAATGCTGATTTAGTAATTGCCTGTGAATACAACTCATCCCAGACTAGATGAGGCTCAGGAGACCTACGACCCATCAGCTCCCCAAAATAGGTCATGAATGGAGCTTTAAGGGATGCAGACACTGTGTGTGGATTCCTCTCTGGGGAATAATTTTTTGCCACATTGCCACAGGAAGAATCCATCACCTGGTAATTTTATTCCATTTGCGAGGCAATGAGCAACTTCAGCAAGCAACAACTAAATTAACCTTAGAAAAGCAAAGCCAGTCTCAGTTGAAGATGAGGCAGCATTTTACCATGGGGACTTAAACACTGTGGCTTTACATACAGAGACAGCTGAGCCTACTGACAAACACTAATATGAGGCATCCTGAGACAGCACAAGGCTGACAGCCCGCCTAAAACTCAAATATCACAGGCTGAGCTCTGACTCTTTGGAAATACTAAACTTAAGCTGAACTCCTACCGTTTCCACCACAAGGTGTGGACATTGTAACGCTTTGAGTCCTGCGTGAGAACATCTCCCAGACCTGCTGCATTCACATGAAAGCAAGTCCAAAGCCAGAAGTATGTAAATGGACTACTCTACCAGCTCACCCACTGACCTTGTCCCATAAATGCCTCAGTCTCCTTGTTTGCTTCCAGTGATTTTTCAGAGCTCTGCTGCTTCTTTTGGTCTGCTCCTCTCTGGCCTTCTATCTATTGCCAAGTATTTTCCTCTTCATCTATATGTTCAAAGCACAGAGCTAAAAATGCAGAAATTAATCACTTTTGAAACTTCTCTTTGTGGATGTGCGCAGCCTGCCTCTTGTGAGGACCAGCAGACCGTGGTTCATTTCAGCGACACGGGCAAACAAATCTGCTGAGCGTGACCAGAGAAACGGGGAAGCTGCCCTCCACAAACTGCCTGAAGCACTTGCTGGAGGCACAATGTGTTCTCTGGTGCTAGCAGTATACCTCCAGCTGCAACGCAATCTAACACACGCAAGCAAGGGGCAGGAAGAAAGAATGTGCTCCATGCAAATTTAGCCAGCATGTTCCCAGATCTGATTGCTTTAAGTGGTTGGCAAAGCTGACAGAATCTAATTGATGTGGAGACTTATTCCCAGCCTCCTGACAGAGACGTTTTTAGAACTGTACTTGCTGACTAGGGACAGAAAAATGTTAGGAGTCCAAAATCACCTGCCACTTGCATGGGCTGAACACCTTCTGGTGAGGCCATGAAGCAATAGGTTTGAAGACCAGAGGGGAACTTGACACCTACATGGCATACCCGTGTAGGCCCAGCTAGGCATAAATTGCCTAACACAGTACCCCAAATTATTAAGTATGCAGCAATTTAGAGTGGAAAAGAGAACACGCTTCAGCGGGCGAGGGACATGCATCGACTGTACAGAACAGGCAGGACCTTGTTTCGAGAGTATTCCCAAATACCCCCAAATCTTTGAGATAGCATTATTTCTCTAAAAACCCTCAACATACTCAAGATTGGAGCAAGATTAAACAAACCAACATGCTGCAACGTATTTTGGAGGTAGGAGAGGAAAGGAAATAAGCAATGTTTAAGGAGTTGCCTTCCATCCCCTTTCCAGATAAAGTTGGAACGCTGACTGGTTCAGCCCACATAGTTGTGTCTAAACCATGACACACACACTCCCTTCACACATTTCTCGGGAAAACAAAAAACAAACAGAAACCCAAACCTTCCAAACCAGTAAGGGAAACTCAGGATTTTCCTAAACAGTAAGCACCAGATCACTAATATGATTTTAACTCAACTATTCATAAGAACTGAGTAAGCCAGTTTTAAATGCAAAAGAACCAACCCAAAAGACCTCAGTAAAGATAAAATATTTGCTGATGAACCTTGTACGTAACATAGCTCTGACCATGGAAAATTGAATCTAATTGGTTATATTAGTTAAACTACACGTGGGTGGAATTTAAGTGGGTTGTAAGCAGCTACGGTGCAGAAATCAGATTAAGCCTGGGAGAAACTGGAGTGCGTGATTATCATGTGATAATTACTCAACATTTTGACAGAGCCCAAGGCTTGGCTCAGCCCAGCCCTTGACAATGAGAAGGCAGCACAAACATGCGAGTATGAAACTGCATCATTTCTGTTAATCCGCCAGCATTTCCTTGTGGGAAGTCCGTGAGCTTCTGATGAAACCCCAGGGCTGCTAATTAATGAGAACCCCTGGGGACCAGAAACAAGGTCCAGACCCCTGGAGAAGGCAACGTTAAGTCAGGTGCAGTGCAAATCTGTGTTGATAACCTTTTGGAATTGGGTCACCACCAATCGTTCACATATGTGGAGTTCTTGGAGAAACCCATCTGGTCCTGGCATCCATTTGATCTGTTCTTCATGCTGTTACCACAGCAACTGATACTTAAATGAAAATTGCTTAGCAAGTTGGATCTACGGATGGCCCCACCACATCACAAGGTAGCAAAAGTGGACACTTGAGGCAGATCTGGGAAGCATTTATCTGCATATTTACTAAAAGGGTTTTCAGCCTTATTTTCCATTTGTTCTCTTTCTTTTGAGAGAATAAGCATCAGCACATCAATTTTTCTTTACCAAAAAGTACTCTGTAGTCAGTCACAGCAATGATGTCTTTCTGTTTGGCCTGCTGTGCAGTCTAAACAGCTCTTAAAAAATTTGATTTCTGCATTAAGTTTCCATATAACACACAAATTGAACTTTTTTTTTTTTTTTTTTGCTGTAAACACCATTGTCAAGAGATGTAATAATAGCTATGTGCCTTTTCAGAAATAAAAGATGCTTTACAAAAGTATAAAAATCTAATTGGATCTTCCCAGTGGCACTTAGATTTGTCCTGTTGCATTTGACCTGAATTTCTTTAACGCTTTAGGGAAAACAGACCTAATATTCAAGTTCTTTGCCGGATAATTTCATGTTTGGCAATACAGATTCTAAGACTCATTTTATTCTGAGGGAGGGAGGAATGGAAAGTCTGTGTTTGTAATAGAGGATATTACATGAGCTGATGTAACTTGTGGTATTCTCCCAGTTGACTAGCTAAACTAGCTCTGAAATATGCCTTATTTCTGTCTCTCGCATAACAGAAGCATAAGAACTAAATTTGAGCTCCCAGTATTTGTCTTGAGGAGCAGGACAAATGAGGGATGGTTTTGCCCCAGTACATGAGCCAGATGTAGGCTCCTAAAGCAACAACCACACAGATTAAGTATGCTGCATAATACAAAGGGAAGGGTGAGCTGAAGACTGAAGGTGAGGTGATGCTGGGGTCAGCGCTAGTTTACACAATCCACATCTTTAGTCTTTTAAATCAATACTGAACATTGCCAGTGGAAGGTAAGTGGAGGAAGGTAACACAACTATGTCTCTGATTTTTTTTTTCTTATTTCTCAAAGTCTAGAAGTGGGACTATTTTATGCTTAAAATGTTCAGTTGCAGGTATTAGTTATTTCAAAGACCAAGCAGGAGGAGAGAAAGAGACTGGAGGATACTATTGAGAGAAATATATGAGAACTAATCCTGAAATGGAGAAGCACATTTCAGTAAAGCTTTACTATAACACAGTTTGCTCACTAACTTCTTGCAATCAAAAGAACTGAAAAAAATTTTCACACACAAAACCCCTCTCCCAAGTATTATTTTACCACAGCAACATTTTTTTTTTTTTTTTAAAGCCTATTAATTACTCATGAATCAAATTTCTTCCAATTGGCTATTTGAAATTAGACAACAAAAGTAATCTTAGGTAGATTTCTGTTGGGGAAAAGTCAGAGGGACTTTTGTTTTAACATTTCCAGTTGTAGATGTTGGGCTGGCAACCTTCCTCTCACCCAGTTCTTTTCTGCTCCATCACTGGTTAACCAAACTTGAAAAGAGGAAGAAAGTTAGAACAAACACCATGATTTACTCAATCAGGAGCAGAACAGTGACCCATAAAAATTTCTGGCATAAACCTTCCTGTGAACACATTTGCATGTTTATTAACTAAACTTTGCCTTCTGCAAGCACTCTTGTGAAAAAAACAAAAAAATCATTAGTACAAAATACAGTAGAAAACACATTTTTAAAGGCAAGAAAAGCTAAAGTGAACTGGGAATCTCTATTGCTGGGAATGTTTGAGAATTGGTTTGTCCTTCTGAAAGCACCAAGGCCAGAGGCCCAAGACACAAATTCTGTCAGAAGACAAGTCCGAGTCTTGTCTTCAGAATTTGGACTAAATTTTGAAAATCCTAATTTGCAAGTTCTAATGTGGATCGTCTCTGTCAAATGGAAATACTCTAAGTAGGAAAAACCAACCCAGTAGGAAGAAATGATGTACACACTATGCAAATAAGCCCAAATTCTGAGAGAAAATTAGAGACATTTCATGATTTTGGATGAAAAAACCCTATAAATACAACTAACCTTTCTGCTGACCTCAGTCAGGTAAAAGCTATTGAAGTAACTAGGGAAGAAACTAAGTAGTTAAGGAAGAAAACTCCAAACTTCAATGTGACCCCTTACTTTTAGTGATTCATTTAAGAGTATGTATACAATAATGTCGAAAATCGGATTTGGAAAGGCAATATGCCGTGTCATACCATGACTATCTCTCTTCCTTGGCAGTAAATCACTAACCACCACTTTCAGTTTGTGAGGGCAGAGGACAATTATTCACTTGTCCGTTAACAAGTACCATGTTTGTTCTCATCCTTCTCCAGTGACTTCACGGAGTTTTTATCTAGGAGAGCAAACACGCTTACAGCTCCCGTTTCTGGTCCAAGCAATTGTTTTAAATGCTCCCAAGTTATTTACTGTTGGTGTTGACAGGAAGCTGGACATTTCTGCTCTGATGAGGGCTTTTTTTTTAAGGTGTCTCATTCCCTCTTACTTCCTATCTTACAGGCCTAAAAAGACTGCTAGTAGCTATGCACACAAGACTGCCCATTTCAATCTCATATTTGCATTTCGCAGGGAGACTCTCAGGAATTTTAGAGATTGCCCCACATTAGAGAGACCCCCAATCCATCACATTACAATCAATTTTAACAGAGGCAGGATCACAGTCTCAACTTCTCCCTGTACATTCCCATGAAGATCATAGTGCCTTCTGTTCTCCCAAAATCAGCTATTAAGACAAATCATATGCAAAACCCCAGGTCCTGCCAGCAACATACTGTACATTTGTATTCCAGATGAGATTCTGTTACAGTCCTGGTGGCTGCCATGGTCTTACTTCACATATTGATCTGGTGGAGCAAGCACAAGGCACGTAAGCTTCTGATCTGTGTTAATTTGTACTATAACTCTTGGCACAGTGTCAGCTGACAATGGTCTCCACCATGTTTTAAATCAATTACCTGAAGTAGTAATTGTTTGTTATCCATAAGGGGAATTTAACAAACAAGATATACTTGATAAATCAATGCACAGACAGATCCAGACATCAACACATAAATTAATTTACATGAATTTACTAAAATGAGACTACTGGAATTATAATATTTCAATACACAAAATTAAAATTACCAGTTCTTGTAACTTGGTATGTTAAATACATCGTTGCCCATTTTTTGATCTGCAGACCTTTGCTTCTGGGGAGATAATTAAGTATTATAAGGAGGCTAGGCTGTAAAGCTCAGACTATTTTCTTTTTTTCCAGTATTGTCTTAATAGAGTCAGTGAAGTGAAATGGTGAATTATGTTGTTATATCAGCTGAACAGCTTATGTAGCCTACCTCTGTTCCTACAAACTTGAAATTTAGTGTTTTAACAGCAGACTTTACTCTTCTACTCACCTGTAAATGAGCACTACTGGAACAGCACTGAGCCCAGTTCTGCTTTCTCACCAGCTAAATCTGTTTCCTCTTCTGTGAAATCACTGCTGTTTTACATCATTGTGAATTAGGTCAGAAACAAATCCAGTGACTGCTCATTCCAGCTAGTGAAACGTATGAAGAGCGGCTGCAATGACAGATCTGTAATAATGCTTCTCATCTTTATAGTCAATTAAATTTAGACCACGCAGAACTGTAAGGAGTACACAGTGGAAAATTTTGGCAGGGTGACTGGCAAGCCATAGCAGATCTAACAAACCTGAAGTCTTTTAAATTCATCTTTCCTGTGAACTTTAATCAAAGGCTATAAAAACCCCAGCTGAATACAATAAAAATTTAAACAGTGAAGATCATTAAAACAGACACTTCCCGTTACCTCATGGTGACTTGCAGAAAAATTTTATCATTGTAAGAGGCTCATCCCCTGTGTTATAACTGTAACTCACCTTACCAGAAAACAAACAGCACGGTATTGTCTGCATTCACTAAACTTGTGTGCCAAAGGCAGGTACAAGAGGAGACCAAACATGTTTTTATAAGTTAAACGAGGACAATTACTTCTACCGGAGGGAATAGGAGCTTTTGGAATGTGCTTTTGTACATAGGAGTGTCTTTTGAGAACTACTGAAAATATTTTCAAATGAAAACTATAAATTAAGTGTAATTATTATTTCTGGCAGCTTGCATAAGAAAAATAAAGCATTTATCCTGTCATTGAGGCTCACAGTCTCAGTGCAGCCTCAGGACTTCTGGTTTGCCCTTTTGGCATATCCACACTGCTGTTAATACACACTTCCTTTTGTTTTTTTCTCCACCACAATTTTTTAAAAAGCGTCTAATTTTCCTTCAAGATTTTGTGGCTAAAATGTTTGTCTGTCCTTTGGCCGTTTTGATTTCTGACAACTTCCCCAGCAAACCCCATCCCACGGTTGCAATTCCCTGCAAAGAGCATAATTAAACCCCTCCTTGCTCCCTGCCCAACCACCAGCTCAACAGCAATCATACCCCAATTTTTCTCCTCTCCTCCCATCTTTGGCAGCAAATCCAGACCTTCATGTCTCTGCCCTGCCTGTATACAAGGTATTTTTTATTATATTTATCCACAGGCTCTGCCTCAGAATTTGTCTGTTCACATCTTTATGCGTATCAGTCCATCTTGTATGCCTCTGGTTTTGCCTTCCTTCGGTGTATCCCGCCCCCCGGCCTTTTATTCAATCAGCCCTACGAGACAGATCCTTTCTGTAAAAGCTACAAGTGACTCCTCCGCAAGATCTGGCTCGCTGGTTATATACTCAACATACATTTATCTGTTTATACAGCAGGTTCCAAAGGGCAGGGGCTTTTCTTCTGCGCCCTGTGCAGAGCTTGTCATTTAAAATGCTGCCACTATCAACCACATTACAATGACATCGGCAACACCGCTTCGCTGCAATTAGGAGGGAAACTTGCCAGCAGAGGATGGGGTTTAAACTCTTCTTGACAAAGAAACAACATTGAAAATCAGTTAAGTCTCTGTTTACAGAACCCAAAGGGGTATCTAGAAACCCCGGTTCAAACACAGATTGTGTATACAAGCAACATACCGTGTAATGGATGGTTCAGTTTGGCAAACAACCAGAGACGAGTACATGTGCTAGTATTAGCTGCAACATTTTGCTCCGTGTGAAACAAAGTTCATGACCCGATTTTAGAGGCAGGTTAGTTTTTTTGAGAGATGGCACTTCTTTTGATTTCTTGAAAATATTATCAAATATTACATCTGAAAAACAGCAACATCTATTACCATATGCTGCTTAGAAAAATAAATAAAAAGAATACTAAGGATGATATTAAAAGCTGACAGCACAAAATCTTTACTAACCCACTTTCCTGCAGCGTTTTTACTATGAGATCAATCTGTCAGCACAAAATCTAAGGTAACACGTTTTTAATCTAGTAAATACATTTTTCAGAAGCAGGTTTTCACAAAATGGCCATCCTCTAATGGCCTCCCTCTAAGGCAGAATGGACCCACTCTTACCCAGCCATGACCATGAACCAGCTCATCCCAGCAGACGCTCACCAGAGAAGAAGCAAGGAGGAGAGAGGATGATGGAGTTGTTCAAAAGCGAAGGAATTCCTGTGGTGTTCCTGGTCAGTGGAATAACTTTCTGGGTTGTAATATTTGAAATAAATAAATAAATAACAAGCAGAAGACAAAATCTGTGCTCAGAAGAGGCCAGAATCATTTTTTTTCAGAGCAATAATTGTTCTTTTCTTGGAAGGCAGGCCAGCTACCCTACAGGCAGAAATAGGGTAAGACTACTCTGATTAGAGAAAACCAAATAAATTTAACATTTTTAGGTTTGACTCTGTATTAGATGACAGAAACAGCAAAAAACTTAGGCTGATTTTTTGCATTGTTTCTGACAGAACTTCGGAGGCTTTAATCAGCATTTGCCCCTCAGGGTTTCTACAGACAGGTTTCATGCAGTATTTCTGGGGGAGTAGGATGCACAAGGTGCTCTGAAAACTTCCACCAGGCACATGGCCCTCAGCAGGCATCAGCAAATGCATCTTAAATCTGTATTTGAGAAACTAAATACAAACCCCCTGTTTTTCAGATCACCACCAGATTATGTTGATAACAAAATAATTTACTCAGTGTGTCGCTTTAGGTTTAGATAGCATAACAGCATATTGTGGAAACTCTGGTTACCATCTCTCCTTTGTATAAGTCTCTTACTTTTATTACACTTTTAGTTTCCATGTATATCCTATAAGCAGGAGAACAGGTAGATGGAGAACCCAGCAGGACTAATGATGCATAAGAAAATCTGAGGCTATTATCTGAGCTCCTTGTCAGTGTTTTGAGAGAAGGTAGCTTATTAAGAGATCAAACCCTACATCTTTATGATAGGGTAATCTGACCTGAATTAAGACAGCCAAATTTAAATGCTTTAATCAAGATGTTTACCTCCGATATAAAGTTTCAGAGAGGATTCAGCACAGGGTTTGCAAAAGTTTCTCTCCAACAGACAAGCCAATGAAAGAGTTTGTACACCTTGTTATTGTTTCAGGAAAGTATCAAATCAATAGATTTTTATATGAGCATATTTCTGATGAAAAACTTATGTATTCCATTTCCTTTACCTTCAGGAACACCATTTGAAGAGGTTAACTTTAAGCTAATGTGTTAATTACTTCCTCAATACAAGCTGAAGCCATCTTTCTTCACATTAAGATTGGTTATGCGCTTAATAAAAAAAGAAAAATCCCCTACTAATATTTTTAACTGTCATTCTGGTGTTTTAAAGAAAGTCTCACCATCTCATTGACTGCTTTCAGATCAGTTTTATGAGCAAGCACATAAGGACAGTTGCCATTATCTCCACATAGATTGAAACTCATCAACACTGCAGAACGTTTTGCAAAATAAATATTGATGATAATACTAGAGATTATTCAAATCATACATTGACAGGCCTTGGACCTAATTCAGCAAAAGAAGATGAAACATCTGAACAATTCTTAAAACTGGAAACCATGCTCTAAGGAGACTCCTTTGTAGTTTGTCATATAACATGTATCTAGATAGATGGAAAAAATGCGTTAGCGTACAAAGAATTACCACTGCCAATATTGGTGAGGAAATAATGAAAATATGATTGGCATAAATAACTCAGAAATCTTATTACACAATCCTGATCTGTACATTAGATTGACTGGCATTCCAGAGCTGAGAAGTACTAAGGTCAGACTTAATCTGGAGCACTGTATTTCTTTTCACATTGTATTATAAATAGAAAGTGGAATTCTCATCCCATGGGAAATTCCAACATTTTGACATTTATTTTCAGTGCAAATAAAAAACACTCAGTTGGAATCACTGAAACTCTTATATGCCATAGTATAGGAATATCAAAATAATGTAAATATCATAGAAGTCGAAATGAAAGGAATAAAATGTCAATATAAAATATTTCAACATTGCCAGAAAGAAATAAGGTAAAATTATTCATTTTGATATTTTCCCCATCAAATTTAATCTAAATCAATGTATTCACTTAAGATTATTCATTTTTGATGAAATGGCATTGTCTGAATAGAAAATTGTATTTTTTTTCTGCTGGCTCTCATTATTAAGGATTGATCAGATTGTAAAAGTGTTGGGGAAAACGATTAAGAATTCAGCTTTTGCAAACTTATTATATTGAGAGTAATTTTGATTAAAGTTTCATAATCCACAAGAAGGAAAAGCAAATAGTCACAGTAATTGTCAATCATATTCAGAGGACTTACGGGTGGCTTAAAAGTGACTTCATAAAAGACAACTAACTGAATCGCTAACAGGAATACGACCATTTGAACACAAGTTCTGTCTTCTTCCCCTGCAGGGTTATACACCCTCTGTAGCAGCCCGTGCTTTGGTCGCTTCTTCCCCAGTGTAATCCTACATAAGAGGATTTAGAGCCTCTCTGTTGCACCAACTTGTCAGTGTCCAATTTACTGTCCTGTCAACTAAGAGATATCTTTGCGTTTCTGACTTTCTTCCTATCATTTTGAATTTAGCTCCTGCACCTTGTTTCTATGGCCTTATGTATCAGCTTACTTCTCCCCTTCTGTTCTCATTGTAAACTCTTCATTCACTTCTCTTTTTAAGCATCGCTCGCCTCCTTCTCTGGCTTTTCTGCTTTCTTGCAAAATAGTCTATAGAATTTGTGTTGTCACACACCAGAAAAGTTCTTCCCGCTCCCCAGGAATATCTCCTAACTCATTGACCTGCCTCTCATCCTGCACTAAGCTTGAACACTTCAAGGCTTTTTGGGGACACCCCCCCTCCCCATTTATATAAATGGTATGACTTCAGTAGTATTCAGAAAACAAAGAATAAATGAGCAGAAACTTTTTTCCCCTCAGGGAAGGCAATTTAACTCTATGCCAAGCTAATTAAGGGAACTCATGAAGATAAGGGACGCCTTCTGTTCAGATGTTGCTATATTTTTTTTCTACAGTCTGTACTGCTTCTGTACATCCACTGTACATCCACTCACCAGGTGCAAATGGAGATCAAACCTCAAGTGCTTCAATGTCCTCAGCTGATTTATTATAATGGTTCTACCACTAATCCAGCAAAACGATAGTAAAATTCGTTTGAAACATCAGATTATCCTAGAATTGCTAATAAAGCAATAAGGAGGACAAATGAAAGAAATTAGTATAATGTACTTGCTTGTTAACAAACTTCTGATGCTATTGTGCATGGAGAAAGTCTGTCTGGGAAATGCAGTTAGGCCTATTCATACATATTGAACCTTTCCCCATGTCACGCATCACTAAACTTCTTGCAGATGCTTAAGTGACTTATGCACAGTACCACAAAGAGCAAAAAGATCAGTGAAAAGTAGCCTGCATTTCCAGTTAGAAGCACTAAATTTGGCCCTTGGATGCAGTGGCTCTATGAATGATTCGGTATACTTTCCATACTAGAATTAGTAAATTTAACCTGTCACAAGCTTATACGAAAGTATTTCTTCCTATATAGTCAGTTTTTCTCAGGTCAAATGTGTCAGTTTCAAAAGTTCTCTCTCAAGGAAGCTTTCTCCTCTGCTGAAGTCCATCTAATTACTCCTAGGTGGCCCTGCCTTGTTCCACCCTCAATAATTCCTGTTGGTATTTTTATACTATAATTGTGGACATTTATCACTGGCAGTTCTCTAGGCAGTCTTGTGACTTGGATAGCAGAATGTAACCGGTGTTTAGCATTTGCTTTGTACATTTCCAAAGAGCTAAACAACCATTCATTACCTGCATTTGGCAGCTGCCCAGAAAACTTTAGCTTTTCAAGCTCTTGTGAGGATGGGAACATTATTGAAGTAGTATTCTTGGAATCCTGGATTTACATTTACTCCTGCTGCAGTTAAAGTATTTCTGCATTTTTTCAGACAGCTATGAGCCCCAGAAAGATGGTGGTGTAACTCCTTCCCCTTTATACAGGGCATCTTGCAGTGTTGCATGGCTCCAGCCTTTTTGTGAACAAGTTGAAGGAGCCAGAGAGCTATGGTCAGTGTGGTATTGAATCCAAGTGAAGAAGGTGGGCTTAGAGGGTAGAGGTATCAGCTTAGGCTCCAGGCTGCTTTCACATGACTATGTGGTTCCAATGAGAGTAAGCTCAGATCTGCCCAGAAATGATTAAGCAGGAACATCCATTACTCACTTCATCCAAACATGCAGTCATGAACCTAAACCCCCTTGCAGCATGGCTGCTGATCATCTGGTAAACTAGAAATTTACAGCAAAACCTTCAGAAGAATCAATTAGGTAATCAGTCAGTTTTAGAGGATGAGGTTGCCTAACAACTGAAGACTTTCCATTTGGCAGAAACCATGTAATCTATTTTTTTGTTGTTTTGGAGTGAGATGGTTGAACGCCTTCTCAGGGAAAAGTTATTCTCATGTTTTAGTCATTAGACAAGACAACGGTCTCTGTATATTTCCAGAGATACAAGATTGTTGTGGTTTAATCCCAGCCAGCAACTAAGCACCATGCAGCCAATTCACCACCACCCCACCCACCCCCCACCCCCCCCGCAGTGGGATGGGGGAGAGAATTGGAAGGAAAAAGGTAAAACTCGTGGGTTGAGATAAGAACACTTTAATAGAACAGAAAGGAAGAAACTAATAGTGATAATAATTACAACAATAATAAAGTGACAATACTAATAAAAGGATTGGAATATACAAAACAAGCGATGCACAATGCAATTGCTCACCACTCGCCAACCGAGACCCAGTTAGTTCCCAAGCAGCAATCCCCCCCAGGCCAACTCCTCCCAGTTTATATACTGGGCATGAGCTCACATGGTATGGAATAACCCCTTTGGCCAGTTTGGGTCAGCTGCCCTGGCTGTGTCCCCTCCCAACTTCTTGTGCCCCTCCAGCCTTCTTGCTGGCTGGGCAGGAGAAGCTGAAAAATCCATGACTTAGTCTAAACGCTACTTAGCAACAACTGAAAACATCAGTGTGTTATCAACATTTTTCTCATACTGAATCCAAAACATAACACTATACCAGCTACTAGAAAGAAAATTAACTCTATCGCAGCTGAAACCAGGACAAAGGTAAATCACAAATGGAAGGTGTTCAGGGATCTATCATTATGTTAGGTATTTTTCCCCACAAAATTAACCACCCAGTCTACTGTGTGCTGTATTGGGGTAGGAATGGACTCAGCAGACAAACTGAAAGCCCTGGCACACTCAGTGCTTAAAAAACAAACCAGAGAGGTAAACAAAAACAACACAACACACAAGAAAGCACAGAAGAAAAATAGAGGGCTGGGTAAATGCCTGAAACGCTTTTTGGCTTGATGGGTTTTTCTGGTTTCACGCTGCTGTCTTCTCATGCCTTGAATGAAGTGTTATTATATATTATTACTATTAATAACAACATATGACAACGTTGCCATGATCAGCACACCAGAGACAGGAAAGAAAATCTACAAGACAGTATTCTCACAGGAACAAATAAGTCTAATAAATGGCCATGACTAAATTTATCCTTAATTACAGATTGTTTTTAGCCATCAAAGCATAAATACTCTTCTCCTAGTATAAGCAGCATGGGCAATGCAACTCTTTCATTTATGTGTTTAAAGGAAAAAGGCAGGATTTTCACCCTTTTAAACTCTGACTCCAATGATACTTGCACGTCCCTTTAAAAAGCAAAGCTGTTGACACCAGTGCCTGGAAACAGTGAAAGGCCAAAACTTCCAACTATTTGGGATGAGGGAAACTCATATTCAAGCACCCAGTCTAAATGAGAAAAAGCAAAAATGTGAACTTGCACTTTACACGTCCTAGATGAAATCTTGACCACTGGGGAGTTTCTTTCTCAGGACAAAATAAGAAGAAAATTCATCCTGGTCTTTAGGGTCTTTTCTGACACAAATTTCAACATAGCTGGTATGCTCCTAGGAAACACTTAAGGTTTGACAAGTCCACATCTCTTACTACCTGCTAATTTAGTTGAAAAATGTTCATCTTGCTCTAGTTCAAATCTCCTTAGTTTTATCTCAGTGTTTCAATGTACGCTCTGCCACAAACTTCAGTATAACTTTTGGGCAGTCACTTCATTTCCTGCATACCCATGCTCTTGCTGTGATGCTGTGATTTTCCCTCTCCATAAAATTTTCAGGGAAATGGAGCGTCTGTAATTGTAACTATAACTCATATCTCCATCTTCACATCTCAGATTGCTACTGCAATAAAGCTCAGGAGTACTCAGTACAAGAAAACAAGCATTTCCTGATGCCTGCAGAGATCAGCGCTGTTCAGTCTGAGTTCTTGATTTGAATATTATAAAAAGTTTTTCATATGCAATGATCCCACAGGTTGCACAACGCAACTCCTAGTACCTTTAGGATCTCAATAGTGTCACACCCATTCATCCAGAGCCACGTACAAGTCGTCAGAGTAATAATCTTCCCAACATTCATCTCATCATGAAGATGTAGTAAACTTACGTGAACTTCAGCTGTGCACACAGCCAAGCATGTGAGAACAACACACACTGCATGACTGGCTGTTCACTGGCTGAATCATAACAAACTGTTGGGTTTCAATAGCTACGTAGTACTGCAAAATTACTGCATTATTCATTCAAAGCTATGGTGCAACTTCCTTTATCGATTCTGGATTTAATACTGGCTCCAGCAGAGGGAAGGGTCAGATAACAATTACTTAGGGCTCCCCAGAGACCCCACAAAGCTACATTAGATAACGCAATGAGTCATTCAATGCACTTGCCCCTTAATCTCTGCCTGGGGCCACCACTAGTCTCCCACTAGCTCTGGCAACTAAACAGGGATTATTACACCTCTGGGTGCATGAATACGTGTGTATATGAGTTCATGCGTATAAGAAGGAAGAATGACTCTATTCCCTCCCCCCTCGCTACATAGGTAGTTGTCGCACCATTTTCTGGAAGAAAATATTTAAGTCAATGGTGTGTCTGAAGATGAAATTCATAGGCTTGTGCAGTACATTTTAAAATAAACCACTACTAGAAAGAAATGACAAACAATGAAATAGATCTGCCCTGTACTTGCAATCCACTTCTACACACTCATTTTAGTGAAAGCAGATGATTTACTTTTCTTACGAACAGCATTACGGTTCTTACAGAATCCAGTTTATATTTTGTAATTTCTCACACCCCATCAATACAATTCTTAAGCAGTTTTCAGATGCAGAGCTGAACTCCATTGCCCTCTAACACACCTTTACATATCCTCTGAGACTTCTGGTGTTGCAGTTATTACTGAGGGCAGAGTATGAATTGCAGCGAGAGCTGCTGTGATAAGAGTACAGTATGGAATTTGTCTAGCAGAATTTTCACTTAATGCCCAATGCACCATAAGCCACACTGGTCAGATTTGACAATCCATGACTGCATGGCTGACTTTTTATTAATAAAAAAAATCTAGCAGATAGAGTAGTTACTGAGAACTAAACACAGAACTTACTAATTGTGCATCATAACAAAGGCACACTTTAATAATACTTTGTTCTTAATTTACTGAAGCAGTTAGAACAAGAAAACAACCTCTAAAATGCTACTTTAAAACAGACTAACATTACAAAGCTAGCCAAGAGAAGAAGAATGGTCAGGCTTCCTGATTCCTAATGCCTAGCTTAAAAACCATTTTATTCTCCCATTCTAGTCTGATAACTAAGTACTCTACAACAAAGTAGAAAATAGAAGTAATAGAAAAGTAGAGTTAATTCAACCTAGAGACTTACAAAAATCCACAGCCTACATTACTGTAAAAATGCAGTGATGAGGGGGTTTGTCTGCAAGTTCCCAGTTCCAATATCTGCTCTGAATCAGTGGAAAAGGGATTTGAATCCGATTCTACCACTCACAGGTCCACATCAGAACCACGAAAACAGAACTATCAGAACCAGAGCAAGCAGACCAACCAGTCCTGGTTTGCTTTGGCAACTTAGACTTTGGGAAGGAGATGGAGGTTTCTTTACCTCTGATGGCTAATTAAAAGAAGTTTGTGCACTTGTGGAACACTTTTAGTTCCTTGGGAATGAAAGATGCAGTTGGACATGTCAGATACTCCATAACACATTAGCTGCTTCTCCACCTGCTCCAGGGCACTCCTGAACATGCCTTGCTGAAGGATCAGAATAACAGCTTGTGCTGTTTTTGGCTGGGATAGACTTAATTTTCTTCATAGTAGCTAGTATGGGGCTGCATTTTGGATTTGTGCTGAGAACAGTGTTGATAATGCAGAGATGTCTTCATTACTGCTGAGCAGTGCTTACCCAGGGTCAAGGCCTTTTCTGTTTCTCCCACCACCCCACCAGTGAGGAGGCTGGGGGGGCACAAGGAGTTGGGAGGGGACACAGCCGGGACAGCTGACCCCAACTGACCCGAGGGATGTTCCAGACCACAGGGCGTCATGCTCAGCATGTAAAGCTGGGGGAAGAAGAAGAAAGCGGAGATGCCGGGAGTGTTGGCATTTTGTCTTCCCAAGTAACCATTACGCATGATGGAGTCCTGCTTTCCTGGAGATGGCTGAACACCTGCCTGCCCGTGGGAAGTGCTGAATTAATTCCTTGTTTTGCTTTGCTTGTGCACATGGCTTTTGCTTTACCTATTAAGTTGTCTTCATCTCAATGCATGAGTTTTCTCACTTTTACTCTTCCAATTCTCTCCCCCATCCCACCAGGGGGAAACAAGCAAGCAGCCATGTGGCGCTCAGTTGCCAGCTACAGTTAAACCATGACACAACTTTTTGAAACGAAAACTGGACTTTGAAAGACAGCCTAATGCTCAGTGCACCAGCTCTTGATCTATAGGTTTGATACTGTAAAAAAAGGGGAGGCACCATGCATAGATGCAGGCACAAGCAACAGAACAGGTCATCTTACCATTCCCAGCCTTCCAGCGTGCTTCAAAATGTTTGCATGCTAGCTGTTGGACGCACCCAATCACCAGAGACAAACATCAATGGAGTGCTAATCCAAATGAATCCTTGGCGTTATGGATGAATGACATCTGTTAACTGTTGTGCTGATGCTTTAACTGAAATTTTGCAACACGTTGAGCACACCAGTAAAAGTAATGCTTTCCTGGCCAGAATTAGAGCAGTAATGCAGTAAGCTTTTCTGTTGAAAAGGGAGATGAGCACTTACTGTGACAGAAGGAGACAACAGAAACGGTAGTCCATACTATGAATGCTGTAACAATTTGGTCTACCTTTTACATCTTAAATGTGGTCTCTTTTTGTATTTTTCCTCTCTGAGATACAAATGAGATAATGGAATTGTTGCTCTGTATCACTTGATGATTCCCTAGAAACACATTAGAATAGCCTTTGGTAATTGACTCCACTGTAACGTAAATGAAAGTATCTAAAAGTCGCTATTGTATTATACAGGAACCACAGTTTAGCAAGATTGGAATTATTTTATTAGACAGTAGAACATAGTGTATCTGGAAATGGTACCCATTTCAAAATTCAGTCATTATCTGAAATTATATTTTCTTTGTTACTTAGGAGACACAATATTTTAAGGGGTCTGAAGAAAAATAAGTATTGCTTTTTCTTTTTTTTTTTAGTGAAATTCAAGTCTGATTTTCTTCCTTATGACTTGATTGTGGGAGAAATTATAAATTTAGTTTTGAAATAAAATGAAAATAAAACCAATAAGTGTTTGCTTGAGTATTTGCACCAGATAAGACTACCGGATGCCTGTGACTACAACTCTCTATGATTAGCAGTATTCCCACAGATCTTTTTTGTTTTTCTTCATTTAATGCATCTTCATACAACCCTAAACAGTCTTTACAACACAGAGGGACTCTGAACTTTTAGTGACACCTCTGAATCCCACAGCAATCTATGTAAATAAATGATTACACACTCAATCCTCTTTGCATACACAAATCAGCTATCAAGGTACTACCTGACAGATGGGGTACTTCAGGAGTCAAAACATGTATGCTTCCACTGAAAATACAACCCTGTTTGTAAGACAAGCTTTTTAAGTGCTGGATTTAAACTTGAAGCATATTCAGAACACAACTAAAATCCCATTAAAATGGAAATGAATTTTCTGACTCCTATTCTTTCACCAAAACTTTGTTCTTTTCAGTTTGCATCATCTTCAGCAAAGTTACAATTTAGTATTTGCAGCTTCTTATTTAGTCCAGCAGAATAAGCAGTATTAGCAAGGTGAAAGCTTATATTAACGCATAGAAGCCTAGGTATTTTGAATAGTATTACGAAGGGAAACATAAGGCTACAACAGCACAGCTTCCTTTATAGTCAAGTCACAGCTTTTGTAGAATAACTTCTTCTACAATGTGAGATTCATAAAAGAGGAATGCTAAAGTATTCACTTAAGACACTCAACACTTCATTTGTCATAAACAGGTTCAGGTGTTAAGACTCTCAACACTTCATTTGTCATAAACAAGTTCAGGTAACAAGGGCTTGCAGAGAAAGCAAACAGCAGCAGCATAGGACCAGCAACTTTCACTTTTCTATTCAAGAACTCATTCATCCTCTTTGTCTTTTATTTATACTTACCTGTCCCAGGGAAGATGAAGTAGTTCTTGCATGTCTAGTCTATGCTTTACAGGTTATCACCAAATAGCCTGGAAATTCCAATCCTTTCTCCTGTTCTGCCACATGCTTCTTATGTCTTCAAACTTCTCATTTTCTCCTTAGAAACTTTTTCTAACCTCTTTCTCACAATACATGCATTAATAAAATCAATAACAGAAGCAGTGGCTTTTCAAGGCTAACCATTGATCAAATAAGATCATTTTCAGGATAGTTGCATCTACATTAAATGAAGATGATACACTAAATGAACTTCAGAAATCTCCCGTTTCCTTTTTTTGTGGCTTCTCTAGTTTTTTTCCCTATAGAAGGAAGAGGACCAATATTGACATTGCAACCAGAAGTCAATGAAACCTGTAAGGCGCCAATATAGATATATCTTATCATCTACATTCATATACACACACCCCCACACCATCATCTAATCTGGTTTCACCTAGAAATCAGTATTTCCAGTTTTTCCTCTGTCAAGAAAGAAAGATAAAGCTGAACAGGACACATCAGCAACTAAGAGCAGAAGTTGGAACAAGCAGCGTCTTGAATGAGGTGCAGTGTGAAAGGGCAAAAGTAAAACTAGTACCTTGCCATGTAGGGTCTGATGTCCCACAGTATCTGAAGTGAATTGTTCCATTGGGGTAACTGTACAGAAGGTTGATGGTGGACTGGAGCAAAGCCACAGACAGAGCTATTGCATCTTGTCTGGATACAGAGGGAATGCTTTAATCTTAGCTATGAAAAAAAGAAAAAATAGCAAGGGGAAGTTATAATGTAAAGCTGAAGTTTCATTAAAGGAAAAGGATTACCTAAATCTATGCTAGCAAGCTTCCATTCAACTAGTCCTCTACTGAAGAGCAAGCCTTGTTATTTTCAAGTGAAGTTGTCCAGTTCCACTTTATGCTCAAAGCTTTCCCCAGCTGACACACTTAAATGGGTAGCAGCATATACTTTATACATTTTTAAGTACTAGAAAGTATTGGAAACTTTCAAACATTGATAG
Organism: Astur gentilis; assembly: GCF_929443795.1. Classification (NCBI taxonomy): domain Eukaryota; kingdom Metazoa; phylum Chordata; class Aves; order Accipitriformes; family Accipitridae; genus Astur; species Astur gentilis. The sequence goes on along the minus strand of NC_064902.1, from coordinate 12,849,066 downwards.
AAGTGTTGCGGATGATGAAAGACCAAATCTAGTTGAAGATGACCAGTTCCAACTTTGTTGGAAGGCATGCTTCTTCCTACAAGTGCCAAGAGCTTACTTTGTTGGTTGGGACCTTTCCCAGGCTTTTATTTTCTTTGACAAACCTACTACTCATCCAAAACTTAAGAGCTTTACTCAACCGCACCTGTGTTAGGCTCCTTCCTGGAATAGGATGTTGCAGTGTTTTGCAATTCCCATTAAATCAACAAGCCTGTTGTCAGCTCCCAGCACCACTACTCTGCAGAATTTTCCACCTGCATTGTGTGGACTGGATTACTGACAAACCCAGAACTGGATAAAACTGTTCAAATGCTTGGAGGCTGCAGTGAGAACAGCACAGCAAATTCTCCTTTGTCAGGCATCAGTATTCTTTCACCACATAGGGCTAGAGCACTGACAAAGAAAAATCATGAAATAACTGTCAAAGGTAACCGATATCAGTCATGATAGACTGCAGGTTAAATTGCACATGACACTTTTTCAAAGCAAATCACCTTCTCCTATAAAGAAGGTTTTGTGTCACTTTAAAATTCTAATAATTTGCTGAGAACTCAAGATCATGGAAAAAAACCAAAAATGAATTATTTGCTACAGACAGCCACTGGAATCAGATGCAGCTGTGGTATGGATGGGGCAATTACAATGACATGGCTTTTTCACCTCCTGTTAGTAGAGATTATAGTGCATTAGATGGTATTACGAGGGTGGAGAGAACTAGAATGCTCCCAAGACAGTGATGTATTGTAGAGCTGGATAAGCTAATTTTAGACCATTTAAACTCAGAAACTGGTAGCAGTTTTTCTGAGAGCTCAGTTAAGGCTAATTTCCCTTGAATTGTGTACTGAACTCATCCTGCAGATCACAAAAATGTAAAACTATCATGCACTCAGAGAATAAAAAAAATAATACTGTGCTAGTTTCTGCAGGTTACATAAAAATGCTTTTAGAAGCAGTAATGCCAAGAGGACATGACTTGCATTTTTAGACTTATGAATGCTCTCCCACAGTAATTAAAAATGACATATCCTATTAAATCACTTAGTACATACCTTAAAGCATACAATGCAGAGGTTTCTTGAAAAAGCTGATTACACAGTATAGCTCTGTGCAAGGCCAATGCTTCAAAGCAAATTTCAGATTTTGAGTTATACGTGCTTCAGAAAGGGAGCTTTTTTTTACTGCCAGGAAGATACACTGCAAATAAGATACAAGCCTCTCTCTTATTTCTTTCTTTTTTTTTTTTTTTGTTGCTGCTGTGAATTAAAAGTCCATTGCATAGCTTAGCTTCAGCACAAATATTCAGAAATTAAGGAAGGCCTTTTAATGGGAGAGGGTCCTCTTTATACTGAACTGTTGTGCAAGTAAAGCAGGGGTAATGATTAAATGATAGATAGGATGCAGTTTTGGTATTGCTTGCCTATTACCACCAAAGACCATTACTGCTAGAATTCACGGGTAGCAGAAGCCTTGAGTCTGCCATGTAGCTAGACACTGTATTCATCTTACAGGACTGCAGATTCTAACTGTATATATCATATGAAACATTTAGGTTTCTTTCTGTTATCCATTTAGCCAAACACTGTTTTGCTCTACTGACACCTAATGAAAACCAACCCCAAAATAAGTCTTTCTCCCACATAAAAATATTTTTGTTTCCCAAATTTGAAACGGTAGCAGTTTTAGAAAAGTAGTGCACTGAAAACTTCAGTTTTATCTGAACAAGGTTGGTTGTGGTTTTTTTTTGTTGTTGTTTTTTTTTTTTTTCTTCTGTTTCAGAAATGAAAGATACTATCAGACCAGAGGATACTGTCAACATAAGCCCAAAAGTGAACCTTCAGAGTGTTAGGAAAAACAATTAAATATGGTAAAATTCTTCTCGAAAGGCAGTAGACCTTGCTGGCACTAAGACACCAAACACTTAGTGGGGTCAGGGTCTGATAAAAATTCAAATGCAAATTAAAAGCAGAAATAGCGCCAAGATGATCTTCATCCCATGAGCTGAGAAGGATCCAGTAGAGGTATCTCCCAACTTCAACACGAAACCTGACTTTAGGAGTTAAAAAGCAGACCTTGTGTTAGCATTCTTAACCTCTTACTGAGCAGAGAGTACATGGCACCTCAAAAAATCCTCCTTTTATGCTGAAATTCACAAGTTCATTATATAAATATTTTTTCTTAAAGAATCACCTCCTGTCACTTGAAATTCAACCAAATATTTCATCTCCTCACCAATACCTGTAAAACATCTGCACCGTGTCCATTGATGTAATCTCACTGCCCCATTCAAGGATTCAAAGATAACCAAAAATGAAGTATTTGGGTGGACAAGGAGATTTGTGACAGTCTAGGTATGTCCATGACACATGCAAACAGCCCTTTTTAATCCAGCATTTTGTTGTTTTTAATAAAAACAGTATCGAATCACACCAGATTAAAATACTCCCATCCAATTATTTTCCTGAGAACACCATTAGAAAACAGACAAATCACAGGATAAAGGAAAAATGTAATGTAATGACAAAAAAAATCAGAAGCTGAAGTTGGCTCTTAGCCAGAGGGCTTTTTAAACCTCTAAAGCAGCTTTAAAAATGCCCAAGATCCTTTTTCCTGATAAAGATCACAACAAAATCATGAGAGTCTTGACATTTTTCTAATGTTTAGCATTGTTTTTGACAGCAACAACCAGATGTTCCTGCTTACGAGTAAATGCAAAGTCTGGGCCAGCCTAAGAGTAAGTTTATCATGAACACTTCCCCTTAGACGTCTGAGGGGCATAAGTTTATGCGAGAGATTCTTGGGAGATGACAGGCAATTAAAAACATTGACATTTTATTATAAAGTAGTTGAGAAGATAATTGAAAAATACAAACATATCTGAGTTAGGGCACAGTAAGTTCAATTTGTTGAGCAGCCAAATGCCTTCACTGCCTAAGCTTAGTAACTTGCTATTATCCCAGAAAATGAATCCTGGATGTCCTTTTGTAACAGCACTTTTGCAAGGTCAAATGTTAATATACAAAGGAGAAGAATCTGACTTGCTTAGCAGCCGGAGCTGAAGGAGAGGTTCTAGCAACATCCATATTCATAAGAAGCCAACATCATACATCATTTTGGTTTCAAGTATTTATAGACTCACAAGAGCTTTATTTCTGAAAATTAGAGGAAAGACAAATGGACTGAGGATCATTGATTCCAACACCTGCCCCTCTGCCCAGACCCTCTTGAAAAGCTGACTACAGCTGAAGTGGTCATCTGGCATATGATAGCAGACACTGCTAAAGTTATATTTAGAATTAAAGCATATCAATCTAAAAGAATGGTAGCTCAGTAAAATAGCATCAGTGTTGCCTCATAAAAATGCGAGGTAGATGAAAAAGTGCAACCCATGGACTCTAGCACATATCCTTTTCATTTCAGGGTCCCTGAAAGAAGATCAGAGTATGATGAATAGGCACAGAAAAGGATGGTACTCTGATGGGCAGAAACAAGTTGAAATAGCGTATTCCCTCTGCTTTCATAGCAGATGTGACATTCAGTAAAAACAGTAAGTTTCAATATGCTGACAGCAAGCTATGCTCATACACCAGATGTTCACGTGTGGAAATTGTGTTTTATTTAAAAATAACATTGATAAGATCAGATCTGTGCAAACTACAGTGGAATATGTAAAAGCACAGTTTAAAAGGCCTTATTGATACACTTTCCTGATGGCAACTTGCTTCTGTCTCCATCAATAATTTGTCCCATCTTCCCAAATTCCAGCAAAGGACTTGGAGTACACTGCTACATGCTGAAATCACCACATGAAAAATAGCTGTGGTGCAAAAAGGTGTCTGAGAGTTACCACTTGGTCTTGAAATCAAATATCCTAATTATCCAGAGTTCAGTCTACAACTATTTTAAACGCTCATTCTGTGCTTCAAAGAATAACATCTCAGGGACTTCCAAAGGCAAATCCTCAAATACTTTGAATACTTGGAAACATTCACTTTCCAAAAGACATAAAACTAACTTGGGTCCTATTTTGATATATTGTAAACCTGGGCACTTCTTTGTACCAAAAAGATAGCTTTGGTCCAGGATTGAGTATTGTCCATTTAATGTATTTTTTGAGACTGTATCACTACACTGTGGGATAGATAAGGACTACTATCCTGCATCTGGTTGCTCTGAGATGAGAACTACTTTATGGCTTTTAGGAAAGCCAGACAAAACCGTGGAAGATCTATGAAAACACAGTCTCCCCCACTTTTATTGATTCTCAGCTCTCCCAAATTCTGCATAAATAGCCCAAGGTATTTGTCTTAAGATGCAAGATATGTCTTACCTTTATGCCTCTAACTTCTGACGTAATGAGATCATCTTTAACTAGATTGAATACAATAAGCATCAATACAAGCGACCATGAATTTGTGTAAACAGATCTCTTCATTCTCCTTATAATATAACATATTAAACCAAAACCTATGGCCACAAACTATGCCAAAAATAAGAAGGGTGGGTGGATAAGGACCTGAATCCAGTGAAGCATTGAATTCATGATAAAGAGACCTACTGAAGTAGAAACATGATTCTGTAAAGATACATTTCCAAAAAGACTTGCTGTAGCCTTGTTAGAACCTTGTCTTTATGAGCAAATTTATTATTTAAGAAATACTGTTAAATCCACCACCTCCTGTCAAGAGTTCAGAATAGCCTAACATTTCTAACAGGTTGTTTTCTATTTGCACTGTTACAGCAGCAATTGTATTTAATTGCCACAATGAAACTTTAGAGTTGTTTTCACCCCAGGATCATCCAGAGACAGTAATATGTGAATCCTAAACATAAACAGTAGATCAATTTTAGTTAGACCAGACAAGTACACCATGCAGAGTGGTACAGAAAATTTCATCACGACTCTCATACACTTTTACTGCTTTCTTTGCCTTCAGACTGTGGATGAGAAAAGCAGCCCCTTTCTTCATCTCTTGTGTTCCTGTATGTTTTCAACATGATGAACTAAGTTTAAAGAACTATGCTGTGGTAAATGTTAGATGAATCAGCTGACAAAACATTAACATTACTCTTTACCACAGAAGTAATCCAAGTTTCTCCCTTCAGTTTATTGGTCTCTGCTTTGGCACAAATGCAAATATGCAAAGGCTTTAGGATAAAGCCAGAAATAGGACAGCAGAAAGACTGGTTAATAGTATTTGCCTCCAAACAGCTATTATTAGTTCTAAAAAAACCCAAGAGAAGGCTTTCATCAGAAAGGCTGCAGCTATTTTGCATCACTTTCCTGGTGCCTAAAGGCTGGACGCTACACTCTTATATACAGGATTCACAGCCTTTCCCTCCATCTATAAATTAACCTTACTGTCAGAGCAGACAATACAGAAGAGGAACCACCCTCACCTCGCTGCCAATCATAGGTAACCAAGAGATTTTACTTCAAGCAAGTGATCCTGATGCAAAATATACATCCTATTTTCCTGAGGTTACGTACTTCAATTGTTGAAAACCATTTCCTTTTTACCCAAGACACCAAAAAGAACAAAATTTACAAGTTAATGCATTTCAAGTAAATTTGTGTTCTTTCTGAGCACAGATTATATAAGCATTTTACCTACTGTTTTCCCAATTACAAAAAAATAGCCTATGAATCCTTTGCTTTAAAAAACTTGTCTCATTTTATGGCAATTCATTCACAAAGCAGTAGAACATTAAGAATTTGCCCCACTTTTGTTTTAATTAAGGAGATTGGAGTTTTCCCATTGTGGTATCTTCAGGGAGATAACATATGCCTGTCAGGTTACAGAAACCTTAAAAGAAACACAACAGAAATAGATAGAAAAAGTAATTATTTTTCTAGGAGGAGTCTAATTCTATACTCCATCAGGATTTTTCAGTCCTTTTCCTGTACCTGTTCGAGACTATGGCATGTGTTAATCCAGATGTTACAGTTTTAATAGCAGCCACAGAAGTACCACCCTTGTAAGACAAAAGTTTGCTTATGTATTTTGCTATTGTACAGAAGATTCATTTCAGTGCATGCAAACATACAGTTTGACAAGGCATAGTTTGGAAATTGGAAAGACAGTAAACACCTCTGTTTTGCTCTGAGTGAGACGAAGATCTGAAAAAATGGGCACAATATGTTACAATCTAGCAATCAAGTTAGACTAATTTATGCAATCTGCTTTTTTTTTCCTGAGATGCTTTATGGTCTTCATAAATCAGAAGCATTGATTACTTATTCCACACTAATTCTACAAAGCTTTCAACATGAGTCTATGGACTGAATGAGAGCAGAACATTCCTTCAGGCTGTCTTCTGCAGTTCAGAGATACAAGCTGTAGACTTTGCAAAAAGACTAATTCTGCTCTCTACATTAACTGCTGAAACTCTGAAGAGAAACAACTTGGGAGGAAAGATCTTTAACAGCTACTTGAGCTCACCTAAGAAAAAAAGAAAAACAAAGCAACAACTGAGGCTGAAGGTCTCCACACAGTATTTTATCTTTGCTTAGGCCACTGGCATCCTGATTTTAGCGTAACACAAATCAACGATGAAGAGTATTAGACTATCATTTAGTTTCTTTCACAGTAGCTAAGAACTCCTCAAATTAAAGGTTATAATCTTTCATGTTGTAATAATTAATGAATACATTTAAAGTATCATCACTCTAATAAAGGATGACTTAGGAAACCACAAGAATAAAAAAACAATTTAGTGTAAGAATTACCTTGACATTTTTATATTTCACTTTGAAAATCATTAAGTTTTTAAATATAGGTTACTATTTTTAGGGCTAGCTAGAAAAACAATTTTGATCTTCAGGGTATTAATCATCTACTTACAGCACAGAAGCAATGAAAAAGCGACAAGGTGAGCAATCCATAGTTTAGCCCACCAAGTCACCTCCACCAGAGGAGGCAGTGATGGGCAATTCCACAGTTGCCTCCAGGAAGACTGTGGAAAAAGGCTGCAATGCTGACCAGAGTGGGAGGTGAACATGGCCCCTTTCTACTGCATACTGTATTGCTTGCTTCCTGACACAGATCAAAAGGCTTTGGAAGACAGCTGCATTTAAATCAATTCTTTGCCTTATGCTTTCCCCACCCTCCTATTTCCTTGAGCTATAAAAAAAAAAAAAAAGACGAACCCCCCCAGTATGACAATGTAACAGCTATTTATAAGGGATGCACAAGTGTGAGCAACTAATCCAGTTTGTTTATGTTAGGTTTAGAGCTGACAACATGTTTTTTTCATCTTATATTTTGCTACCCATAAAAATCACTAAAAAAAATATTAGTGCTGGAGTGCAAGGAGTGTGCTGAAACACATATTTATCCCCCCCCCCCGAATAGATGAAAACAAACATGTAAGGAAAGTACACCCAAACTGTACTTAGGAACTCATTTTTAGAACTTTTTGAATTTTGATATGCATTGATTGCTCAGTGTCTGACAAATACAGCTGTCTTTCCTACTGTACTGGAAGGAAGTAACTCAAGGCTCAATAATCTGCAATTTTTAGGAGCAATCTATGCTTGCTATCATATGCCACTAGGATGAATTGCAAATATAGTTTAATCCACAATTACAAGTACAGACTCTTCCAATACTAGAGCAATGCACAGATGGTGTGATACTAAACGTAATAGCTCTGCCCTACTAATACTATTTTGTGGACAATAGCAGGACCACAGGAAAAGTGCCAAACCATAAAATCCCAGGTCAAAATCATTAACTACTTATTTGTACTCGATATTAAAAAGAGGATTGAAGGCAAAAGCATAAACCTAAGCATCTGTGGGAAGGACCCACGCTGGAGAAGTTTGTGAAGGACTGTATCTCCTGGGAAGGACCCCACACTGGAGCAGGGAAACAGCGTGGGGAAGGAGCAGTGGAGATGAGGTGTTATGACCTGACCACAACCCTCCATTCCCCATCCCCCTGTGCCACTGGGGAGGAGGTAGAAGAGTTGGGAGTGAAGTTGAGCCGCAGAGAAGGTGGTTTTAGTTTTGTTTTTACTTCTCACTATCATACTCTGGTATCAATTGGCCATAAGTTAGATTAGTTTTCCCCAAGTAGAGTCTGTTTTGCCTGTGATAGTAATTGGCAAGTGGTCTCCCTGTCCTTATCTCAACCCATGAGCTTTTTCATAGTATTTTCCTCCTCTGTGCTTGTCCTGGTTTCAGCTGGGATAGAGTTAACTGTCTTCCTAGTAGCTGGTACAGTGCTATGTTTTGAGTTCAGTATGAGAAGAATGTTGATAACACTGATGTTTTCAGTTGTTGCTAAGTAGTGTTTAGTCTCAAGTCAAGGATTTTTCAGCTTCTCAAGCCCAGCCAGAGAAAAAGCTAGAGGGGCACAAGAAGTTGGCACAGGACAGAGCCAGGGCAGCTGACCCAAACTGGCCAACACAGTATTCCGTACCATGGGATGTCCCATCTAGTTTAGGAACTGGGAATTGGGGGCAGGGAATCGCCACTCGGGGACTGGCTGGGTGTCGGTCAGCAGGTGGTGAGCAATTGCCCTGCACATCATTTGTACATTCCAGTCCTTTTATTACTACTGTTGTCATTTTATTAGTGTTATCATTATCATTACTAGTTTCTTCTTTTCTGTTCTATTAAACCGTTCTTATCTCAACCCACGAGTTTTACTTCTTTTTCCCAATTTTCTCCCCCATCCCACTGGATGGGGGGGAGTGAGTGAGCGGCTGCGTGGTGCTCAGTTGCTTGCTGGGATTAAACCACGACAGTCCTACTGAGGAGGTAGAGTGGGAGAGCAGCTTGGTGTGCACCTGGTGACCAGCCAAGGTTAACCTACCTCACCTTCTTTATAAGAATTTGAATAGGGTAGTCTAAGGATTCAGTTTCTCACAGGGCCCCTAACAAGACCTAACACAACTGCTGGCAATCAGCCAGAAACAGATCTGCATCAAACAGATCCTGTCAGTGACACTGCTCTTAACACATTTCATTTTATAACTTTAAAATGCTGTGCAAACAGCAGCTAATCCTCTCACTCATGCAATATATGCTTATCCTCAGAGATGTTAAGTAACCAACACAGTCACACCACAGATGCAAGACAAAGCGAAGTTCTAACTTTTACTGTCACTGCCCAGATAAGCAAACCCAAGTACAATACACAAAAACATTTTGAAAGTGTGCACTTCCTGCTGATTGAGGTCAGGATCAGTGAAGTGAACTTAAGCTCCTGCAGAATGTGAACTAAATTAAACTGAACATCTCAATAGCAGAATCTTAGCCTTCCTAATTTAGAAACTCAATTCCTTTACTAAAGGGGAGGGACAAATCAGAGCATGGAGGAAAGGGGCTGTTTAACAATGCTTCGTCCAATGTGGGAGGCAGTTGGCCTGTTTCCCAAGCTTTTTTTCTCCACCTCCCTGGCCCAGCAGAGACCTTGAATGTTACAGAGATGCCTATCTGGCAGTCAAGGAGTACATTTACTCACCTTCAAGAGGAATAAACTTTCTAAAGCTTGTCCCTCAGCTGGGAGGAGGGGGGAGGATTGTCAAAGGTCAGTAAAATTAACATTCAAGAGCAATAGAAATGCAATGGGGAGATGACAGCTGTAATTGAAAGCCTGGAAAATGAGAGAGGAAGAAGAGAATTAGGGCAGTTTTGTAGTTGTTTGCTCCAGGGAAAGTATGGGGCCTCTTATTTTGGGGACAGTAGGAAGATCTCATATCGCACAGGGTAGACCATAATCTTTGTCAAGGGAGATAGCTAGGTATAGGAACAGCATGAATCAGGCTGAGGGACATTCTCTCTGCAAAGGGAGGGAACAGTGCATAGTAAAATCTTTGCTTCCCAGTCCACTCACTTGGTGGTATCACTACCTACAAACAGAAAAGATGGGATAGAAGGAGCAGACACATTACCCGACAACAAACCTGGCTGATATAGCCCCAGCGCAGGGTTTTAACCACAGGGTGGTAGAGGCTCTACCACGATTTTTCTTCCTGTTGGAGGTGAGGGAGAAAAGGAAAGGAGGTAGGTGAAAAAACCCAGATGAAACCAATCCTTCCCACCCCCACCAATTCTCTCCTCTTCTGCCCAACCTTTGCCAGCACAGGCTCCCTCCCCTGCCAACACACAATGCTAGCCCATGACTTCCACTCGATCACCATCTGCAATAGTTCAGACCCCATCAGTACTCTAAATTGCCCTCCACCCACACACTACACAAGCCCCAAGTCAGAGCAAGTCAAAGGGAAGATTACGTAAGGAATTTGGTGCCAGGTTTCCAAGAGTCACATTTTTTACAAGGTAAGAAGGTGGTGAACCATGCCAGCATCTACCCACAACGATCAGCCTGTTAAAAGCAAACAGCAACAATAGTGCAATTACTACTGAAAGGGAGTTTCTTGCCAAGACACTCTTTGGCTCACAAAACTTCGGTTCTCAGTCCATTTAGTTACAACTTACATGTACCTACAGTTAGCAGGCCTGCTACTCAGAGTGGCAGAAACAGACAAGTCTAATCAATCACAACAGGGGACTCAGCAGGGTGTAGTGGTGTCGTAGTTTAACTCCAGCCAGCAACTAAGCATCTGCACAGCTGCTCACTCACTTGCCCCCTCTGCCCAGTGGGATGGGGGAGAGAATCAGAAAAAAAGTAAAATTAATAAGTTGAGATAAAGACACTTTAACAGCACAGAAAGGAAGAAAATAATAATGATAAAAACAAAATGACAATAATAAAAGAACTGGAATATACAAAACAAGTGATGCACAATGCAATTGCTCACCACTCGCCACCCAATACCCAGTTAGACCCCAAGCAGCAATCCCCCGCCCCCCCCGCCAACTCCTCCCAGTTTATATGGTGGGCATGACATCCCTTTGGCCACTTTGGGTCAGCTGCCCTGGCTGTGTCCTCTCCCAACTTCTTGTGCCCCTCCAGCCTTCTTACTGGCTGGGCAGGAGAAGCTGAAAAATCCATGACTTAGTCTAAACACTACTTAGCAACAACTGAAAACATCAGTGTGTTATCAACATTCTTCTCATACTAAATTCAAGACATAATAACACTATACCAGCTACTAGAAAGAAAATTAACTCTATCCCAGCCGAAGCCAGGACAAGTGGGAAACGGAGACAGTGATTTTCTTTGAAGACAGAATTCCTTATAGGACATTGTACATACAGAAACCCCCCTACTCTTGTATTTCAGAAAAAGATAGGAGACTGCATAAGTCAATTTTAAACCACATTAACTATAGAAATAGCACTTCTGTCCTTTCAGTGGACAAAACAACAAAGCTGCTAAATGATTAAAAACCTTATTTATTACAAATGAAAACTTCCAAAAATCCCCTTTTAAGACAACTTTTTCTATTTAGAAATCAAAGGTAAACTTTTTAGATTTTCACCACCATAATGTTTGGACTGTAAGCATTGTAAGAGTCACAAGTTATTTAAAGAAAAGCTAGTAGAAAATAGTATAGCTGAAAAAACCCTCCAAACTCTGCTATCTCTACTTGACTCTAGATAAGACAGTCATTCTTTTCTTCCCTATCCAGATACATCTGCTGCAGACATATATAGCTAGTTTTGGTAATTTGGTAACTTCTCCCCTTGCAGAGCAAGCACCACAGTGTACACACAAACATGACAGCCATATTTGCTGGTCCCAAAGGAAGTACAAGTAACCAGCAGATCAATGACACAGGCTCTGAAAAATAAACAAATGGTATTTTCCATCCTCCCTTTCAGTTAACAGGCAAACAGTGCTGCCTTCCAAACATCTTGTCATTATAACACTTTTGAACACAGGACTGCTCCTGGTTTTCCCATGCAAAGAAATTATCTTAAAGGATGGTTGCTATCTTTAGAGGCAGCACTGGAAACTATGCAACTCAGCTCCAAATTGTGAGCTCATATACCTTAATGGAGATGAAGATGTTCAATCACACACTGATAACACACACTCTCTCTATGTACTATCAATTAAAAAAGGTCATTTAAAGAGTTCTTAACCTGTGTCTTAATTTTCTTGAATTACAACCTTGAGAATAGATTACATAGTGCTGCAGACCCACAAAAAAGTGGTTTGCTTCATCAGATGCACTGTCTAGTTTTTTTAGTTAAAACACTCAACCTTTTCTTCCTCTGCTGTTATAACCTCTTCTAAGGCATATCCAGGAACTTTTCCCTTGACAATATTCAGGGGAGGCTTGACAAGCACAAGATTTAAACATACATGAACTCCAGTTTAGAGCTTAAAAAAAATTTTTGTTTTCAGTTTTCTTTTCTTCCAGTGTTTGAGATGTGTTGAAGAAAGGTAAACACTTAGAGTCTTTGTGAAGAGCCACTCCAAGGGGAATAGTGAGAAGCTGAAGCTTTAAACAGTACAGTTATACAGGAAAAATCTTTCATGTCTTATTCTGGCATTTCAAGGCTTATTACAGAATATTCAGCTCCCCCTTTTGACTCTTACTTGCCCCCACAGTTCTTGCACCGACCAACTAGCTGCTCATGTTACTCAAGACAAATTACAGTGCTCAAAATATAATTAAAATTCATGCTATGTGGAAAGCCATCTACTAATTTGATGATTAAGTGTTTTCCACATTTACAATAACTATAATCATAACCACTCCTAGACCTAGAAAGGATAAATTTCACCAATAAATAAAAAAACATACAGCTTTGCTATTTATTCACTGTTTCAAGAGCTACAGTCCAGATACAGAGTGACATAATTATCAGTGATATAGACAAAACATTGCTTCAGCTATTAGCAGATTCAGTAAGCAACTGAGCATTTTCAACTGTGGCCTATAAAAGGTTCCTGGTATTACAGTATGAATAAATATCAGAGTATTTTAAGGACACAGAACCCTCCTTCAGAATATGACAACAGAAACAAACACACCATTTTGCCTTTAATGCCACTGCTTCAGTGTCTGTACTATCCAAACTCACTAATGATTTGGAACAAATGAGTTTCAGGACAAGGCATCTGTTCCTTGTTAGCTAGAGGGAAGATTGTTTTAGAGCATTCTAAACCCAGCTAGACCTGTGCTAGCTGAGTTTCCATCAAAGCAAGTTTGAAAACTGAAACATAAGCAAATATTAATTTAAATGCTACTTATGTAGCTTAACAATCAAAGACTCTCCCTGCAGTTTTAAGTGTCTACTCTTGTCACTCAAGCAAACAAATATATATGGAAAAAGTGCTAGTGCTTACTACCTGCAGTTACCTGGCCTATAGAGGATCATTTAATCAGCTTGTGTAAACTGATGTCCATTGCTCACAGTTCTTTTATCAAGCTAACAACCCAGCCGTTACACCTCATTGCACTGGAATGTACATCACTCCCCATAAATTCCTTGTCAGAGGGCAGACCAGAAATGGCAACATCATGAAACAGGCAAAAGCTGTCTCAAAGCCTTTTCAGAACTACATCAGGAAATTCTCCCCACACCTGGCCACTAACTATACTGGGCCTACATTTTTTTAAAATTTTTTTTTCAGTTTTATACATAATGCATTACTAAGTTACAAGTCTGAAAGGTGCTGGGCAAAAGTGGGCTTTGAGAATAAGAGACACTATGGCCCCAATACTTGGGAGAACTGACAACTTGAGTGTTTAGGGTCACTTAACAGCTAGACTCCAGGCATTGAATACTTAAGGTACTTTAGAAAAGATTAAAGCAGGAAGCCATTCTACTTATTTAACTCAGTCACAGACTAAAAAAAGATTGGAAAAGATGTCAGACTCTACATTCAGGGGTATGTAGTTGGCTCTTACAAGTTTTTACTTCTCAGGTTCTACCTTTTTCTTTAATACTTACTGTCAGGATTAAAACTTTGGCTTTTAACTATGTCTTGTCACATGACACCTTTTACTTTACATGTGAGCCTACTGAAACACAAGCAGCATGTTCACTTAAAACACTGTTCTTGCTATTAGCTACTTATTGTGTATTTTAACTGGAAAGTATAAAGCTTAAAAGACTAACCATATAGAGTGCTCAGTGCTTGTAAACTATCACTTAGAAAGAGCTGACAGCCTGGTCAAGTTTGACATAATCTGCAATTAGTATACTGTTACAGATATGCAAGTGGTAATTATTGATCAATTAACCTGAACCTGCAAATCAAATCTGAATTTGAAATAAGACTCAATTAGTGCTTACTAATAGTAAATTCAGGAAGTTATCATTCATTGCCTTTATTTGTTTCCTCCTTCACTTCCTCTGTAACATGGCTACACAAGGTAAACTTTGCCATTACCAGTCAGTTTCTCATGATATAAAGCCTTCTGAATGCTTTATTGTTTATAAAGTTTCATTTCAGCTGTTTAGATTGCGCAAAGTCTGCTACTTGCTGTCAAACCTAATCTCTCCTGACTTTTTAAAACAGCTCAGATGAGTCTGGTTCATACACTTCAACCTAGAGATTAAGGTCACTTCTGCACCACTATTATGCCTAATTTACTTCATACTGTAACATCTGACCTATTAAGAGGCAAACTTTCAGGCATGCAACATTTTGGCAGTGTCACTCAAGGTCACTGCTCCAGAAGTGATAGCAAGCAGGTGGCTCTATTGAATATTTCTGTGAGAAACCAGAACAAGCAACTCCCCAGAGCCCTGCAGCAAAGCAACACCAGAAGCTCGGCAAATGACCCCATTGCCAAGTGAAAGTATTTTGCAGTACTACTAGGCACCCACAGCAAAACCTCAAAGTCTAAGTGTTATTAAATTGAACACCAGCAAGATTTGTTGCGCACACTCTAGCTAGATTCTGCTGAGAATCTGTCAGCTGTGTTGCAGGTAAACACTACAACATATGTATTTAGGATCTTCTGGAGTATACAGAAATGGTATAAAATTGTTGTCTGTTTGAACAGAGAGAATTTTGCATACTGAAATAGAAGCATGCTAGATTTCTTGAGCAAGGCCCTATATGTGGCAAGACAACTTGTTTCTCCATTTGAAAGATTACAGCATGCACAAGTGTATAGAGGTTTTAGTACTGCATGTGATAACCAATGTAACTGAAGCACAATAAAGTCTCAAGCATGCAGTAACACAAACCATGAGGTCGGACACCACAAAGTGTTGTATGCACTGTTTATTGAACTTCAAATTCCATGGTACATCATAGATTAAATAGTTAAAAATTGTTTGTTTACTATCATACAATGTTCAGAACAGTCTTTCAAAACATCTCTTTGGACAAAACTAAGAGTCAGATTCAAGCACAATTCCCCCAGAGCAGAATGCTAGGGGTGGAAGAAAGCTTCAGGGTACTGACTGTACACAACACTACACAAAGCATGACAGTACACCAAGTCATTGTTCTCTGCTGCAACACATGCTTCAAAGAAATTCCATACAACGCTCGTTACCATCATGGGCAGGCACCTACTGCATTAGTGGGACAGGTTACTCTCAAACCCTGCTCTTCCAGACTTCAATACTCCACATAAGAGTGGCAAGTGACAAGATCTTGCACTTAATGCTCTTCAAACCTGACACACAAGATGCCTACAATTTAAATTTTTATCTTAAAGACATGATGTCACCTGAGGTCAAACAACTATGAACGTGAGCAACAGCGATGTCTTAGGTTACTTTGAAGTTTTAGACTGGTTGAGGTGAGAGACTAGTGCTTGAACTGCGCTGCTCAACACTACATCCTATTTGTGCCATCTTGCCTTAACTGAATATACAATTAAGTAAAACAAAACACATCACAAAAGATAAATCAGTCAACTGTAAACTGTTGGCAAGAATCATTCAATTATATATTTGTCCTCTATCTCAGGCATTTGTACAAGACATTGGAGCCTAGAAGCATTAGCTTTAAAATTTGTGCAACTTAAGAATTTCCTTCAGGAGGAGTTCAGTCATCTGACAAGACAAAGAGATCTCCCAACCTTGCATGGCAGCCATCAGTCATAGCTCACCTCACAATAAGGTTCCGAGCCAGAACGTCAAAAAAGCACAGTAGTGCTGATTCCAAGCAAAGTCAGGATTTACCATTCGAGATTTCCCTGCTGTATTACTGTTTCCATTTGCAACACACTATTTACTAAGGAAGCCTCACAAAGGCACCACTCCCAGCTGCAGCACATACAGTGGTACTGATGCAAATGTTTCTTTTGCTGCAAAGCAGTTGGATGTATTAGGGCTTCCACAGAACCAAGTGTGCACAACATGAAAACATGTAAAACAGCAGGTTTAACCTCAGCAGCCCCTTTGAGTGATGTCTTGTCCTGAAGATTTTGTAATATCCATTGTAGTGAACACCTGTAAGACACCAAAAAAACCAGCTTATTTACTGTTCCTCTGTGTTATCATTCACATGGCTACTGGTCTCCTCTTGTAAAGTAACAATACTAGATTTCTTTGAACTGTTACAATAGAAAACAAGTTGCAGTGCACAATTAACACATTTTCTATCACATATCAGTGTCTTATGGTTAGAAGTTAAGCAAATACTAAATAAATATCATAAAATACAATGTAGTATTCTTTCCTTGCATCTAGGTAGCCATCTTCAAAAGCAGGTTGTAAAATCAAGCTGTACCCTCCCCCTCCCTTACCTCTCCGCAAGTTGGATGGATACCAATTGTTTCATCAAGTAATTCTTTGGTGAGACCACATTTTATTGCAGCAGCAAAACCTTGGGTAACTTCACCAGCATTAGGTCCAAGAACATGAAATCCTATCACACGATTCTTTAAGACAGGTGAGAACAAAACAGGAGTTAGTACTAGGTAAAGTTTAACAAAAGCTCTAATATGTAACTCCCACTACACTAAAAACATGTTATGCAAGCAGGTGAATAGCAGAGTCTTCACCAAAAATTAACTACTCCAAATAAAGTAGTTCTGCAATTCTTTTCAGTCCATTATAGCAGAATGAATGAGTTTTAAGACCATTGCACAGCACTAATTCAAGGATACTGCCTAAAACTCAACAGTTGTCAGCTGTTTTTATGATTTTATAGATATACAGTACATTTAGTACGTTCAGATTTAAAATTATTTTTCTACACTGAAATTAGGTCAGAGGATCTGTTTATATTGTTTGTTAAAAATCTGATATTGAAGAGCTTCACTCTCTGTTCCTTTCCTCCCCAAGCAATTAGGAAGGAAAATGAAAACATTATAGGCTTGAATTTTGAGCAAGCTGTCTCTGTAGCAAGATCCAGAGTGATGGTGGTATGCTATAAAAACAAGTTAAAAATGGGTGTGGTTTGCTTAAATTTGCTTCATTAATTAGTTTATCAAGAGGGATACAATGTTTTAAAACAATTCCCCAGGATGTTCCTACATATTCAGAAATGTCCTGTCCGAGGTCTGGCCATGATTTACAAGACAGGATACAAATTCCTCATAATATGAGCACTTTAAATACACTAATTTACCTTACATTGTCCTCCAGCATCCTAGGAAAAAAGCCTTTCACATAGAAATCTAAATAAAGCCCTTTCTTCCACCGTGTTCTTTGAATTTAATTATTTCCAATGAGGCTCCAATAAAAGCAGAACTTTGAGCCTTTCTGCAGACTTTGAGAAAGGCTAATAAGGAAAAGAGTAAGTTTACTTCCTCTTCGCTTAAAAGCCATGCTGTTTCCTCATATCATCCCTTCTTTCCAAAGTATTTTTAAACACCAAAAAAATCTCCCTTTGTTTGTCTGTTCTTCCAGATAGTTTTGGGGAAAAATACCAGCTAGCATTGGTACTTATTTTTTTGCAACAAGAACCTACTGATCACTAGAAATTCCCATTTCTCATCAGTTTTCTAGGACCAACCACATGCTTTCCAAGTTTCTACTACACATACAAAACTCAGCACTTGATAAAGTGCAAAAACCACAAGGTCCAGAAACCTAAAGCAAGACACCAGATAGTACAGTTGCTCAAAACCCACTTGGAAGAAAAACCCTTGCAAATCTCTGCACAAATCCTTAAATAGGATTCCTTAAATAGGAACTCAGGATGAAGTTTCATAATGTATAAAGCTACCACTTGTTCAAACAGCTGTTCTACCAAAAAACCCCAAACCAAAACAATCAGCTCTCTCCAAATTGATTAGACCTCAAATACTTACATTAACAGAATGGGTAGAGCTGGCCTCAGGCTGGCAGGCCAAATAAAAGACACTAGTCTTTTGGCTGGTCTAAAAAGAAATTTCAAGAATACGCTCAGCCTATCCATTTCAGCTTGCTACTTACATTGTCATGTTTACTACAGATAATCTTTGCATAACAGGTATTGTTATCTCTGCCTGGTACTGTCCATTCAAGTGGCCAGAACAAACTGTGATAAACCTGGGAGAATGACAGGAAGAAGAGCATTAGAGTTTGATGAATTAATTCAGTCAGATATAATTCTAATTCCTAATGCCTTTTCAAATACGTGGTTTGACATTTAATGCACTAGATTTTTATAACATATACTAGACAAGACAATGATTTTTGTTCCCTCCCCCACCCTGGCCCAAGCAGTCCATCCTCCAGAAGTCAGCAGAGGACAACTTGACTCAAACCATGCACCCCTGATTTAAACACTTGATTAAAACAGCAACAGCTATAACACACAGCATTTTAAGATCATACTTCCAGATAGAGAAGTGCTTTAGTAGTACAAAATATCTAGTTACTGTAAGTTTAAACCTATTCTGCAAAACAGTTAACAGCAGAAGCTAAATAATGCCAAGTTTATTTGAAAGATGTAAGGAATTAAACACAAGGCAAGCAAACAGCTTTAATGAAACTCTTCAGAGAAGTGCAGAAGCCAGAAATTACCATAAAACAGGGAAGTTATGCCTGATACTCCTATAGCCATAAGGAAAGGTCAGGAAGAAATTAATTCCCAATTCAACTACAGCAAACAAGCAGAAAATAAACAGTTCATCCCAGGAGTTTGGTATACTTCAGCAGTAAAGTCTTTTAATTCATGACAACAACAACAAAAACCACCTACAGTTTTGCAACCTGAGTTTGGCCTCCTGAAGTCAAATGCTTCTCAGCAGCATGCAAATAGCTATGCACAATTCTAACATTATCAGGTCAGGTCCTGGATTTCTATAAGTCCAATACCTTGCTAACAAGATGACAACACTTCCATGGTCAAAGACCTATCTAGCTAACCTTCTAATCTTGTTTTAACACTATGCCTTCAGTGTAAAGCAACAAGGTCCAAGAAAAACATTCTCAAGCTACAAGTTAAACAAGTCTTGAGTGCTCTCACCTCCAAGTTTTGCTTTCCAAATTCTTCTATGGCTCTTTCTTCAGCTAACCCACAGCTGCCATACTCTAAAGGAGTAAACACTGTCGTTGGTACATTGATATAGTCACACTAAAAATAAAAAAAAAACCCAAAATTTATATTTAGACTATGCAAGTTCTACACAGTAATAACAGGAAAAGTTGTATTAGCACTTTTTTTTTGTTTTTACAAAACCTTTGCAGTGCCTACAGTCAAGTGGACAAGTCAACTTGTGTTACTGCAATTTTGAGGCAAAAAGCATAGAAATAAGTTGAAGTTGTATTCTTATAGCTTTACCTTTGTGGAACTACCACCATAAAGCCTGCGGGCTAACAGTTTCCCTGCTTGAATGGCAACTGGAGTAAGTTCAAGCTTTCCATCCAATATATCTCCAATAGCATAAACATAAGGCACATTGGTTTGTTCTTCATCATTTACAGGTACTTTCCCATTCCTTTAAAACAAACAGAAAACAGAATAGAGTTCAGTACCATAGCCTT
Source organism: Astur gentilis (assembly GCF_929443795.1). Lineage (NCBI taxonomy): Eukaryota > Metazoa > Chordata > Aves > Accipitriformes > Accipitridae > Astur > Astur gentilis. The sequence goes on along the minus strand of NC_064902.1, from coordinate 12,829,271 downwards.
CCTTAAAGCTCAGCAAAAACAGAGGGGAGAAGTTCTGCTACAACGATGTTACTCTAACTGCTGTGCACTTTTTATTAAATATGCTTATGCCTTTTTTTTCTTCAACCGCAAACTCTTCAGAGCATCAATTACCTCCAACTCTGACACATGGCTGAAGTCAGTATTCAGTGGGCCAGTTTTGACCTAAGCAACAGTGCATGTTTGATGACAATGAGGTTACTCAAGGCATCTTTGGACTTATGATCTTTTACTTGATTATTATACAGCTTGCAATATACATTTTCCCTATGGGGAAAAAAGAGCTGCAACATCACTCACATATTTAAGTTGGCTTAGTAAGCTGTTAGCTGCTGCAACCTGATCTTAATATTTCTTTCTCCTGCACAACAAAATCCAGCCCTTCCTTTGTACCAGTTTTGTACTGACACCAGGGAGAAACAAGAAAAAAGTTAAATCTGTAGGAAGCGAGTAGTTTGCTGCCTCTTAAAATCCCTAGACTAACTTGCCACATGAGGTGAATAAAACTTTTAATTTAAGAGAATATTAAACTGTAGTTTCTAAGTAAACAAAGCAAATATATTAATCTATTCCTTTAAGCACAGTGGGTATTAACACATAGGCATTAAATCAGAATAGTTTTTACAAAATACATATTAAAGAAATAGAGTTAACGGACAACAGTGCTCAAATCCAGGAGAGAAAATGTTTTAAAGGTTCACATAATTGCCAGGTGTAACAGTGAGGATTTAAAAAAAAAGCATCAGTATCATTAGGTTGTTTGGTTTTTTTTTTAACCTCTTTAAAAGTATCACTGCATTCAGTGTGGTTTAAAGGAGTTGAGCAATACTCACTTCTCATTGATTTTGACACCAATTGTCTCTAAACCAATGTTTCTGGTACATGCATCACGACCAATGGCTATCAAAACCTAAAAAACCAAAATTAAATGCAATAATTTTATGCAAGAAAAGCATAATCAGCATAACACTCCCTTTGGCCTTTTTCTGAAGAAACTGTGAAGCAAGCAATTGAAGTGACTTTTCAAAAAATTGTTTGAAAGAGCCACAAACAGTTAAGGCTCCTCCATGTGCAACTTGTTTCAGAGATGCAACAAACAGCAAAACATTAGTATCAGAACAAAAATAGAAGCAACAACACTGTTCAGATGAACTAAATTCCAGGCATGTAAAGTTTCACCCATTCTGCTGACAGGGCTCAACTGAAGACAAATATTGAATTTTCATGGTTTTTTTTCTTTCAGTAATTTATGTGAACAATTTTGCAAGCAAGATTTCCCTTAATTTTTTCCCTGAACAACTTTTAAAGCATTTTAATACATTTTCATGTGCTGCTATATTCAGTTATTTCAAATCCAGAAACACTTACAGTGTTATATTCTTCTTCAAAGATTTCTGGTCCCTCAGTAGACTTTGCTGTCACTTTTAGTCGTCCAGGCATGCCTTCCTCCAGCTGTTCAACCTGTATAAATATTTGTAACCTTAGAATGACCTTAAGCAGCAGAGCTCACTTACATTGTCACTTCAAATCTTGACCTACCAATCTATCATTCAGCACTAAAACCAGCTTAATCTCATAAAACATTTATTCCTGTACAGAGTCAAAGCCTTCCCAGACAGCATGTACATTCTACATGTGCTGTTTAAAGTAATTTTGCATGGAGAGAAGAAACCTAAAGAAAGCACTTGCCTGAACAGGTACAAACTTCCTGATGAACTTTACGCCATGTGTTTCCATGTGAGCACCTACTCTTTCTGCCATTTCTTGGTCAAAGCCCCGAAGTAGTATGGAACGCACCATCACTGTGACATCTAGACCTAGACCAGCAAGAAATCCTGCACACTCTAGAGCCACGTAGGAAGCACCCACAACTAGAGTTTTGCCAGGGCAGTAAGGCAGGGAGAAGAGGTCATCACTAAAAAGAAAGGAAGTGTAAGTTACAAGGTTCTTTCAAAACAAGCTTGTTTGTCTTTGCAAGCACTAGAGCAGACAAAGGTCAGTCTATTATGCCTTTTCATCTCACCTTGTAATACAGTATTCTTTATCTCCAGGGATACCCAGATATCTAGGCCTTTCTCCTGTTGCCAGGACAAAAGTCTCTGCTGTGTGATAGGTTACTTGTCCTTTTCTATTAGTTGCCTGTTTATATAGACACAGTTAAGAAAGTCTTTATCATAGGAACAGGTTTTAAGATAAAATGAAAAAATACGTAATCCTCCCCTTAAATATTGTGAGTATGTCTACGAATCAAGAACAAGCAGTTTCAAACAAGAACTAATGCATTTAGAGAAGCCGTGCAGGTCACTGAAGAATAACAGGTTTAAACTACAAACTTTCAGGCTTTTCTCACATTAGTTAGAGCACTTAAAATTATTTACTCTTTGAATCCTGCCCGTTTCAACTACTCATTTAGATTGAATTGTTCATAACAACTTCACTTTCAAGTTATAAAAAGCCACAACAAATGAAGCCCCACCCTGCCCCCCACTTCCAATAAAAGGCCAACAGAATGCTAGTGGCAGAATATCATCAATTAGTTCTTAGGATAATGTAGAAATTAAAAAAAGGTATCTAGTTACATGATTTCAGAGGGCCTAAGACACAACCTTAAATGAATTCAAACTAATTTGACCTCTAGAGGTCCTTGGTCTTGGGAAATTTCACCTTGCCAATGCATCTCTCAAAATCTGACCTTCACTCTTGCTCTTTAGTTATTTTCCAACACAGATGAAGCTAAACTTCCTCCCCATCAAGTCATCAGGTAATTCAGGTTGGAAGGGATCTCAGGAGGTCATCTAGTCCAACCTCCTGCTGAAAGTCTTTCTGTTCTACTTCATTTATAGACTAAGGACACTTAAGTAGATGACCTGCATACCTGGACACTAGAACAGTTGGTAGATAAGTTGAGCATACTACTATCTTTTCGGTGCTGGTCTCTTGGTTTGAAACTCATGTAGTTCAGCCTTCATAAACTCATATTGAAAACAGACAATTACACACACTGAACAAACAGTTGTCTTCAATATGCACTTCTTCTAAGTTAACCTTGCTACAATATGATCACATACAGCAAGATTGCCAGCACACGTTTTGTCTTGCAACTGACAGTATAATTCTTATGCTGATACAGCAATAAAGTTCTAGCAGTGCTGTTACTCAAGCGCTTAATCTGAATTTAATTTCAATAGTTTTTATGCTTTAGTATGAAGATTTTCCAAGTGGCAAAATCATACAGCTGAAATTTTTCTCCTTCCCCCAACCCCCCAGCTGCTGACATCAGTCATCAAGTTAGCAACCAAGACCACCTTACCCTATTCATGCAAGACATAAGTTTACAGATATCCACATTACTCTTACATAACAGTTACTAGGTTTGCAAACACTGTGGCATGTACTAAAGTACAATAATAATTTGAATCAATAACTTATTTCACAAATGAGTTTTTAACTTCAGTTGACTCAAGTTGGCAATGTCAAGATTAAGCCTTTTCCTTTTTGGATTTTAAAAGGCAGTTTTAGAACATGAGTTTTCCCTCCCAACTAAATGTTTTAAACACAGCACATACCTTAATTTTGTGTGGTTCAATGAATTCTCCATATGAATTGAGGTATGTCACAGACTTCTCTCTTAAGGACACTCGATATCCCCAGTTTAAAGAACCAATGTAGTTTTGAATTGCTTCTACCATGATCTCCCAGTTGTGTTTAACTGAAACAAGACATTAATTTCATATTTAAAGAAATCAAAGTGCAATGAACTGTTAAAGAAAAACTGAAGTCTTATTCATTGTACATCATACTAAGAAAACAACATTATAATCAGTAATGAGGATACATATTAAAGACTTGTTCTACTATGCTAATATTTACCTGACTTGTTACTATCTGTAATAAAGGCCATTCTAGAAGTTCTTCCATTTAATTCAGATTCATTTTTTTCAGGAACAAAACATAATGAGCTTTCAATCCTAAAGGTTTCTATGACTCAAGAAGGAGGATGCCTTCTGATTCACCCAAGAAAACTACTGAACTCTGCCTCTATTTGACTAAGCCCAAAGTACAAGAACGATCCTAAGCTCAGAGTCTCATCTGTACACTGCTTTGGTCTGTCCTCTGTGTTCTTACTAACCTTGCTCTTCATACTGCCACCCGTATTTCCTTGAATCTTGCAGTGCCTGACCGAGAAGTGCTGCTTGATGCATTAGCTTCTTAGGAATGCAACCGACATTTACACACGTTCCACCAAGACCTAAGATGGAAAGTACCATATTATTTATGCTTTTCCTATCATGTGCTTTGTGTAATCACCCATTTATCAGTTGGTGATGTTTGCTATAGCCACACGAGAAACATGAAATTTCTGTTGTAAGAGACGTTTTAAAATACAGTGAACACACTAAGCTTACAAGTTTATATTCAGTTTAAGAGGTTACTTGACTCATTGAACCACTAAGGGTACAGCGTGTTGTCTTAAACACAGACCCAGGATATTTACTCCACAGTATTTCAGATTTTAGTCAGATTGGCAAGTAAGCAAGGCAAAAAGCCCAGAGTTCATAGGCTTCAGTATCACCTATTATGTGGAATTTGAAATATGTATTTGTTTGAAATCTTGGCTATGAAAGCACATTCATACCTTGACGAATGAAGTTCCTCACTCATTCTCAACTGCCAATAGCATTAATAAGGTCAGACAGCAGCTATCTTTAATTATGGAAAGGTGAGGCATGCATAGCCATACTGTTCTAGGGGTAGCCTAGGTCAGTTGTCCATGAAATAGAACTAGAACTAAAAGGCAACACCCCCCCCCCCCCCCCAGCATTGGAATGAACATGCAGACACACTACCCAGACACAATTTGGAAGTGAACAAAACTAGAACAACATGTGACAAAGAACTGAGAGCTAGAAATGCACAAAACATAAATAACCATCCAGAAAAGCAGGCATGCCAGGAAATCAACTCCTTTATTATCTGTGTTCCAGAATTACAGGAATTCAGCCACAATTTCTAAGAATACAAATCCATAATATCTAACAACTCAGTATGTATCACTGGCACTCAAACATCATAAAATACAAGTTAACTGAAGCCTACCCCATGAGGTTCCGAGAGGCGTTGGAACAACATAATCTAATACCATTACTTTCTTTCCCAAGGCAGCAGCTTCCTATAAAAGACAGAGGGATAAGTCAGCGTTACTGAACTTTTGCCTGACCAAGAAAGCCTGTCTGCTCATTTACAGTCACGCTATACTTAGCATCAATAGAAGGCTCATTTGCTACTTAGTGTCATTATCACATATGGCTCTTCCACCTCCTTCACTAGACAAAAATTTAAATCCCTCAAAAACTATTACTTTCCTCCAAACTTTGAATGGATGCTTATGTTCAATGCTGCATCCATATCATCCCACATTGTCAAAAGCCATGATCTGAAGAGGGTACGAGATAGACTTATCAGCCTATGATCTTCTACCTCACCCAAAGAAATATTTATGCTGTTAGCTCTCCTTTTCTCTCAGCAGGGCAGGACTGACTTGGCATGTTCATGAATGAATGAAAAAAACCCAACACCATAAACTGGAGACAGTTCAATGGAGGACCACCAAGATGCTCAGCGGGCTGGAGCACACGCCCTATGAGAAGGGTGAGGGAATTTTACACATTCAGTCTGAAGAAAAGGTGGATTTGAAGGGAACCCAAGAGCAACTTTCCATTAACTATGAGAAGGTCATTAAGATTACTGTGCCAGGCTGTTCATGCTGGTGAGTAGTGGAGGGACAAAAGACAATGGCCATAAGTTGAAACAAGATAGTTTCAAGACTGGATATAAGGAACTTTCATACCATGAGGACACTCAAGCAGTGAAACAGGTTTCCCAGGAAGGCTGTGCCCTGGCTATTTTCAAGGCCCAAATGAATGAGGTCCTGCATAATCTTATTTGACCTCACAGTCGACCGTGCTTGGAGCAGAAGCTTAGACTAGACATCCTCCTAATGTTCATTCCAACCTGAATAATCCTACGATACTCTATCCAAGGAATTACCAGGCACTTGATTGAATCTACCCATTGTTTGATCTTTCAAGGGCTTAGATCAAATACTTAGGTGTCTCAAATCTGTTTAAGAACTCCTGCACAATCCTGGCTCAAGCAAGGTTTAGCCAACTATCTTGTATTCTGTGAATACCTGACTTCACCCACTCTGAACAGTTTGGTAATTATCACCAAGTGTATAACTGATGTCCCAGAAGGCACTGCGAAGAAAGATCTGGAGCATTCTGAAAATGCCCAACTGGCCAATTCAAGAATTCAGTTGTCGCTTTCTTCTGCCTGCCTTATATTTATCTAGTAAAAGTTGCACTGTTGTGTTGCTGGATTGTTGTACAGCAATTGCCAACACTGTCAAGAATAACCATAAACTGACAGTTAGGATAACTGACAGAGGTGGGAAGCCTGTGTTCAAATTCCTCAGGTAGAAGAGAAAACTGAATCCACACCTTAGGTCCTAAGGCACTCTGAACAACAGCTAATTGTTTAAGAGGTACACAATCTCTATTACCATTTCTGAAAAAGCAGCTAGAAATAGAACTAAAAAGTGAACCAGTTCCTTGAGAAAACAGCTGAAAGCACTTCATTTTAGGTGACTGGTGATCCTGAATCCTAAACAAAGTACTTCACGAGTAGCCTTTAAATTTTCTGGATTACTGTTTGCAAGTGTTAAAGTGCCCGTGTATTACACATGAAGAGCAGATACTTAAACTTCTAGTTCCACCCTCAGCCAGGAACCTAAAACCTATTATTAGGATTGAGACCTGAATAAACATTGGCTAGAAACTGGTCCACACAGACCACGATCTCGTAAGTGAGCATATTACTAGACTGCTACTGATTCATTAATTAACAAATTGAACAGTAACAATCATCAAAATATAGACTGTTTCATACTACTGTGATTAGTAGAGAGACTAACTTTTGAAGTATTTTCATATACAACCTGTTCTTCAATGCAATTTTCACATCATACCTTAGAACATGCAAGTCCACCTGAGCCACCACCAATAATAATGAGGTCATAATCATAAGGTTCTGTATCTTTGCTGTCCCCAAGAAGTTTCTGCAGTGATCCATCATGATAAGCCTGGGAGAGTTAAAAAAAAAATTACCATGCACATTTCTGAGCAAACAAAAACTGAGTGACATTGCCCTTTCTGCCCTAGATCATCCAGTCTAGTATGTCACACAAAATTTAATTATGATCAAACAGCAAATTCACTCTGTAGTCTTGTCAATTTCCAGCTGATTTTAAAAAAAAGTTACCTGATAAGTTGAATCACAGCCACCTATGTGAGTTCCATTCACAAATACATTAGGCACTGTCCTCTGATTAGTTAGCTCTGCTAACACTTGCTGAATACTGGGTCCATCAGCTAAGAATAAAAGAAAGAGGTACATTATAGAACAATTTTCAAGGAGGGAGTGTTTAAGACAACTGAAGCATTAAAGGTTTGGACTGCAATATAGTGCAGGCCTGCCAAGAAAACAATTCTATTATAAGCATCACATTTGTAGACTTCCTGAACATAAGCAAGTCTTCAGAAACCACTTCTCAGAAGAGCATGCTTAAATACTGAGAATAAATTGGTGCTTCAAGCCATAATTCCTACAGAATGGAGTAAAGTTGTAGCAATAGAGTTTAGTCCCTGTATATCCTGGATTCTTATCAGTCTCTTCCTGACAGTGTCACACTTGGTACTACACAAAAATAATTTTCCAGATATCACAAGAGATCGTATAGACAGCTTTTCTTCCATGAGAACTGCCTGGTTTTGGAGTACGTTCTGTGTAAGTGCAAGTAGTTTTACCCAGCAGCTTTGTATTATGAAAATATGGGGATGGGAAGAACGAACATGCTCTTCTACTTACCCTAAGGCTACCTTCAGACCTTTTCTACCCATCACACTGTCTTAAACCTTCCAGTTTTAAGATTAGCATTGCCGGACCTGACCTGTCACCTGAATCATCAGCACCTACACACAGGCTCAATTTGGATCTCTCAACAGTTGTCCAGCAGTAAAAGTGGGAAGGAAAATTTAGTAATCACTTTGACTAAAATCCTTTTACTCCAAGATCATATCTACTTAGTATCAGTAATCAGAACAAATGCAAGGGAAATACATTATCAATTAGGAGTATTACAGAAAAAAATGACTGTGCATTGTACTTTACATATCTTGAAGTTGTGATATCGTGAACTAATTATACCCCAATAAAAAGTAAAAATAAGTAAGAGATGCTATTGATCAATAAATAAGCACATTTTTCCCAAACACTGTTTAGGCACAAACACTTCAAAAAAGCATTAGCACTTTAAAAAAGCATTGGAAACTAAGCTTTGTACAGAAGAAAATTGATAATACATATTCAACAGCTTACCAACAGTGCAATTAAGAATTTACTAAGAATTATGTTAGAAACTACTTCTTAAAACTACATTAAAAGCTACATGCATTACATACATGTATGCATAAAGCACTACACATGTACTAAATCTAAAGCAGCTTGGGCTTTTAAAAAAGCAACAACATCAAACTAGTAACAGCCAAGGTACTGGAATTTACCCTTCCTTCCAATGACTCAGCAACTTTCCCTATAAAGGTCACCCATATATCAAGTCAAACATTAACAATTCATCTAAGGCCACATAAGAACCTGAGGTAGGAGAAAAATTCCACAGGCTTTTCCCCCAAAAACAGAGCTCCTCAGAGAAAAATCAGATCTCACACCCTCTATCAGTTGATGATTTGTACAGAAAGAGTCAAAGCCTTCAGCTGTATTAAAAACACATCCTGTATTAAAATCCACATTGAAGCCTAATTGCTTTTATCTCTGCATATATTAAAACTGATTTTAATTGTTTTATTTATCCTCCAGTTAGTTCAAGACAGCTTAAGGAGTCATGCAGTCACCCATTTTTAGTTACACTAAACAGCACGTGATAAGATTTTCTTTATTCTACTTACTAGTTACATCAAGTTCCAAAGCGTAGTACTCCACACGCATAGAACGGAAGAGTTCTTTCACCTACAACAGAAACAGACACAATGCCAATGCAAAGGTTTGACAAGATCTGACACACAGCTCAGGGTGTCAACACTTGATTGTCGGACATAAAAAGGTAACTTCTAAGCCTCAGTTATTATGCTTCAAGGGCCTAGCCCTACATGGTTTTGGTAAAGTTTGGCACTACTTCTACATTTTGTATGTTCCTCACTTACACCCAGGCTATCTAACAGCAGTCAGATTAAGCATCCCACATCACAGTAACCTTCCAATAAAAGTTTCATTACCTTAAGAAAAGTTTCTATATAGAATTTGCTTAGCTGCAGACTTCTCCACCTCTGACAGAGGCCACAAGCCATGAGAATAAACTGCCATATGGAAAAACATGAAGAGGAGAAATAAAGTAGCAGCCAGATTCCCTGATACTACTAAGAAAAGAGAGAAAAAAAACAGGAGTAGAGGATAACATGCAAAACAAAACACTGTCAAGTAAATAAAATAAAAAAAAGAAGAAAGAAAAAAAAAGAGCGCATTATAAAAAGCTCCAGAAAAGGTAATACTCCCCAAGTGTACTCAGCACTAGGACAGCTCATGCCTACAGCCCTGAATTCACTTCTGGTTGCTGTACTTCAGAAAAGTTTTAGAAGAAGCATGCAACAGTTACTGTAAAGAGTTAATAAGTTGGGTTTAACATAAAAAAGATGAGGAAAGAAACAGCTGTGTTTAAATAAATAATTGACTACCTCAAGGAAGAAAAGAAGCAGTGGTGGATGGAATAAGAACTAATGGTCTTGAACTGCATCAAGAGATTGAGATTAGACTTTAGGAAAAGCTTTTCCTAACAGCAAGACACTGGAATGTATTGCCTAGGTAGATGACAATCTTCATCAGTGAGTGGCTTCAAAGTACATGTCAAAAGTGTTTGAACTACAGCTTCTGCTACCCTGAGGCATGGGACAAGACTAGATGATCTCTTGAACTTTTTTCCAGCTCTGATTCTTGGTTTGCTTTTTAACAACATCTGCCTCAGCCTTCAGAATCAGGCAGGAGTGGTTCTAACTTGTTTGCCATTGTTTTACTAAATCAGTCATATCTTGCTTGTGAAATATTGAGGCAGTTAATATCAGAATGTAACAGTTACATTCTTTAACCTTTTAAATTGCTATTCTTCTCCATTAAGTAGAAGAAGCATTCTGAAGATGCTTGGTCATTAAAAGGCTGCTTTTCTCCTGCATTGCCATGAACAAACTAAGGTACAGTATCACTAGAACATGTCCTAGAAACACATTTCATGCATACAGAAGTCAGCAATAAATAAAAGAACTCCATAAACAAACCTAGTCTTAAAAAGAAAAAAAACACCAAACATCCTAAATGACAACTTAGTTGAGATTTACTGCCCACCACCCCCCGACAGAGTTCTGGGTGTTTTTCCAACATCAGTTCTGGATGGATAGAGTGTACCATTACCAGATTCAAATCAGGTAGCCTTTTAGAACTGAGATTTTTACAGTAACATTGTTTGTTAAACTGGCAGTATTGAAACTGTGAACTGTCCTTCCAGATGGACAACACCATACCTCATGACACAGGATGCAGTATTACATATGGCAATATTTACTCCTTTGAAATATAACTTGCAGGCTTACCCGTGCAAATAGACATTGTAAGGCAATGCATAAAAAAATAAATCTGCTTTAATCATAACTATCTGGATGTACAAACAGCTCTAGCAAGAAGCACTAAATGTCTGTGTGATGGATCCACTTGCCAGCATGGAGCCTGAACAATGAAGCACACTAAGTTGCTGCCAATTCAGAAGAAATCTTTTACAACCAGCTTTCTGATGAACCTCAAATTTATTGACAGCACTTCACTAAGAGTAAGTTGAGTCACATCTAATAAGCTTAAAGATGTCAAACACACGATGAATAAAATGTTTTTAATGTTGCTGTGATCAATGCTGTTACTATGCCAAAGGCTGAGTATTCCAGTGCTTTCTACTGAGTTTCAGCTTTATGCAGACATAAAGCTTTTGTATTCTGTACCACCTACATGGTAAGTTTCTTACCACATCATATATCAACCACAATATACAAAAACAAGCTCTGCTTGTATACCTGATTACATTAGTTCTACAATTATAGAATAATTTAAGTTTTAAGGGACCTTTGGAGGTCATCTGATCCAACTCCCTGCTCAAGGCAGGGCCAAATGTGAAGGTTGATCAAGTCACACAAGCACTGTCCACTCCAGTTCTGTATATCTACTAGGACAGAGGTGCCGTAACCTCTCTGGGCTGTTCCAATGTTTGACAATCCTCACAGTAAAGAATTTCCATTTTATCTCACTGGAGTATCTCTCGTTGCAACTTGTATTTATTGGCTCTTGTCCTTTCACTCTGCAACTCTGAGTCTACTTGTCTTCCCACTTGGTAGCTGAAGACAGCAACTAAAATCCCTCCCTAGCCTTCTCAAGATTGAACAAACTGAGCTCCTTCTTCACACATCCTGTGTTCCAGTCCTCTAACCATCTAGGTGGCCCTAAAAACTTTTGTCCTAAACTCACCATTCCCTTCTGGCTTGCTTACTGGAATGACTATGGCTATGGACTGAATCAAACAGCAGTGGAACTGTTCCAGACGTCCTGCTCTGCAACTGCTGTTACAAAGCCCAAGCTAAATGCCATGAAAGATCTAAAAAGCTAAGCTTAAAGGGATTGCTACTATGAAGTGTAAGCTAAGAATGTGGAGGGAAGTCACAAAATTAGCTATTTGGCTGCTGGTTTAGTTTGCAGCAAAGCAGCAGGGTAACAGACAAGGTTCCATCAGTGTTTTGTGGGTTTTTTTTAAAAACTGCTAAAATATTGTAACAACAGCTGGCAGAGGTGAGGACAGGAGAGAGAACATTAGTAGAACAAGAAAGGATTACACTCAAGAAAGGACAGATTTAAGACAATGCATTTAGGCAACCTTTATTCTCTACTGAAGATATGGAGTAGAGAAAAAAAATCAGACAAGTGTCAGCATCCTAATTAGAAATAGCTATGGCACTTTATGAATAAATCATACTGGTGTTGTGCTAATGAAACAGAAAGAAAAGTAACAAGTATATGATCAGTTATGAAATCTTCAATACAGGCGAGAGATAATAGATTATTTCAGTTTGGAAAAGAAAATGATTAGGAGGAGTAGAAAGATAACACACACTAATCATGAGTAATATCTAGATAAGGTGAACAGGAAATGATTTCTGAGAAATACTCACTGGAGCAAACAGCAACAACTGCATCTACCAGAAAACAATTTCGAAATTAAAAGGAAGTAAACTTTCCATGCAATAAACAAACCAGATAAATTATTGCCACCTGACATTGTAAAAGCCAAAATTAAAAGGAGATCAACAGCTATTAGACCAACTAATGAAAGAAAGATCCATTGAAAACTTTTAACTCAATAAAACTAATACAAACTCAGGTCAAGAAATTCTTGAGCTACACAGTGCCGGAAACTTCAGTGACATACTAGGAAATTTCCCTCCTTATACCCCCAATCCTAAAAATGTAATTTCTCCAACAAGTGTCTGGGATGGGATACTAGGTTGTATGGTCACTGATACAACCGTTTACTTCCCTTCTGACCAGTGCAATGGCCTTATTTACCTACTACATCCTTCCAGTTTTCACAAAAAGAGAGACTAGAAATATTTCCAGATATTATTAAACAGTAGACCAATTTCTCAGTTTCATAGAAATTATCTAACACTTTACAAAACTCTTCCTGGAGATACTTTCTGTCACTAGGGTAGCTAAGCAGGTTTGAAATAAGCTTCATACAGTAAAGTAATAATGGTATGCCCTAGGTCTGCTGTTGCATATATCAGCTAACATTCTATAATAGCTAGAGCTGAATTCACCAGACACCCCTGTGGATACAGAATGTAATCGGTAACAGCGTAACATATAACTAGAATAACCAGCAACTTCTAGGAAACCACAGTTGTTGCTCTTAAAATAATTTCAATGTATCATAGTTTTCAGACTTGGCAATTTTTCATGCTAAACCCCTATGTTTTCTTTATGCATTTCTATCTTACTTAATATTAAATCTTTTCAGGGTGGTAAGAAACTAAAGAACAGTCAAGTTAAGTTATGACAAGGAAGTCATTCTAACACCACCCCCTCTCCACTACTGCCTTGCTAAAGCAATTGAACAATAAATTGCATTTGCAGAAAAAGAACTGTGTAATTGCCTAGTTACACTACTAGCTAAAGTGAACAGAATCAACTACTTAATTCATTTAAAGAATTTATTTGCAGTGCTTTTCTGAAGGAAAGCACAATCTTAATTTTCTTCCAGCACGGCTACCTGCATTTGAAATAAAGAATTCTTCCCACCCTCCAAATCAGGTCCTTCTAGAGCATGAATATTCTCTGCACTAGGGCTAAACATCATCCACTTTTCCATTAATCCTACCAAAAGCACATTACTAACAACCATCCACAGTAAAAGACAGACACAGTACACACTATTCATATCTGTCTGTCTTTAAGAACTCAAAAACCTATGTGATTACAGGCTAAGTACCCAAGCTGTAACTACATTGTCAAATTATATCCACTTCATTAATTCTACAGACTAGATCAGCTAGCAAGAATGCTGCATTACCCATTGTTCTCCCATTCCTTTCACTATTTTCTAAGTCTTTCGTGGGAGGGGTTGTTCATACTCATACTGTTGCAGGTATTTCTCTGTTTCATCACTTGATGTCTCACATGTGGCTTCCTTCTGTCATAAGCTTTCTTCTAATTCTCTCTCCACAATAAATACCTCTTCTACATGTTTTCTTCATTATATTACCTTTCTCTTCTGTTCCAAATGGGAAAGTAAGCCAAGGAAATCTGCCTACTAGAGCAATCGGCTCTTCCTCCCCACCCCCACCAAGCTTATCACTTGTTCCTTCACAAAGATTCATATCGGTTATTTCAACTCTCCCTCCTAGAAAGGGCCATGAGAGAGGGCCCTCCTACTCACTATATTCATTCTTCCCCCTTCCAAGACAATAAAGATAATATTCCTCATATCTGACTGTTTCCCTGAAGCAAGTAATCCTGCCTAATAGAGAAGCTCTGAACAGATGCAGGAAAGAACATTAATCTGAAATTTAATTACTGAACTACAATCAAGTCTATTTTTCCCTTAAGTTCCTTGTGTTAGTCTAGCCCCACTGCAATACCAGAAACAGATGAAGGAAAAGGTTGCAAGGTTTAAAGAGTTACTATGCCATTGTATGATCTCAAAAACACTGGACCGAGTGCCACACATATCAACACACTTGAGCAACCATGATCACTAAAAGCACACATAGCAATACAGATGGGCACGACTAAGCATTTCTCAATGGACAGCACTTAAGTCCTCAACAAAAGGATTTCTCTTCAACAGGAGGTAACATTTTTGACAAGTGGATTAGACTTGAGCAAGACTCCAACCCTTCATTAGCTAAAACTTCCACTGAATAAGTTGGTAAGTAACCAAATTTTAGAAGGATTTGAGCTGCCTACTATGCTATACTGTCTTTCTGCCAAAACATTCTTGGAGAAGAATTATTGGTTTTGCCTATTCTCTTATACACATAAGCCTCCTTTCCCAAAACCTCAGTTAAGCTGCCAGTGAGATAGGATATATTCATTTATGTTTTCTACAACAGGGTCATAGTATCTCCTCCCTCACAAGAGCTATGGGAACTAAACCTAACCCACACGTGGCAGCGCAGCTTCTGAGTCTCTACGTGGTTGTCAGTTCCACTGAGGAACACTAGGACTCGATCCCACAGTTCCAATTATGCTTTTCCACCATGGCTATATCGAATATGGCACTATAAGGTTTACCTAACATTTCATAACATGCCCTTTGTAAACATGCAAGAATCACAATGCCTACAAACACCCAGATTCTGTATGGGCTATGACTATAATGAGATGGTATCATAAAATTCTAATGAAAATCCTGTTTTTCTTTAATGACTCTGGCTCACTAGCTACAGCTACCCTGTGATATTGGTGCATAACCAGGGCTAGAAAAAAAATATTTTTCTCTAAACATCACCATTAATCAATAGTGTTTTGGTTTTTTTTTTAAAATACGCATTATGGCCAGCATTTAGAACTTATACTCTTGCTATAGAGTCAATTTTCTCCCTCAAATTCAAAAAGAGCAGAAAACTCAACTTATCCCTCCCCAGGGATGTAACTTGGACAAAGCTGAACACCAACGTGGTGCTCAAACTTTCACTAAGAAAGCAACACAACCAGCACCCTGACCTTCAAGTAACAGATACAAAAGCTGTTTAGCCGAGGAACAAGCACACTGCGCGCAACTTCCCACGCATTCACCTACCCCTCTGCTCGCGTGGCAAAGGGAAAGAACTACCAAGGACGCCAGTTAGGATCTTTGCCTCACTCCAAGCCCGACACGAGAGTTTCCAAGGGGTGGCACACAGCGCTTAACTTCAGCGGGGTGGATACGGGACTACTCCTGCACGCTCTAAACCCCAAGGGTGCCGTCGCAAGAAGCAGCATCCCCGCAACGCCTGCTTTCCAGCCCTCTTCCCCTTGCGCACTTCCCCCGGCCCGGGGCGGGCCGCCAGGCGTGCGAGCGGGCGCCCTCAGGGCACATGTCTCTCGCCTCGCCAGGCCTGCCTCCTCCTCTCGGCGAGACGAGGGGAAGCGGCTCCGACAGCCCCCCCCCCCCCCCCCCGACCCCCGTTCCGGCGGCTGCGGGCCCGAGCAGAAGGCCCGCGGAGGAGAGCGCGCCGAGGTGACTCCCGCCGCCCCCTCACCTTATTGCAGTAGGGGCAATAGCTCTTGCTGAAGATCATGACGCGGTGGGAGGCGATGAGGGTCCGCACTTGGAGCTTCAGGCCGTCCCAGTCCGGGAGCTGGGTCTGGCCCGGCGGTGGCGGCGACATGGCGGGGCCGGCGGCTGAGGCGAGGAGTTACAACCGCCCAGCGCGCGCCCCGCTCGCCCAACGGCAGCGGCGCGCACCCAACGCCCGCACTGACCCTCAGCCTCACCCCGCCCCTTCCGGAGCGGGGAAGGTGACGAGCCGGACCGACCTATCCGCAGGGAGGGGGGGGTGCGGCAAAACGCCGAGGAGAGATTCCCGCCCTGCGTGTCATCCACACGCACTATGACTCATTGCAAAAGAACAAAAAAGCGGCTTTATACCGGAGAAAGAAGGGTTACTATTTACCTAAAGGTGATATAGAGGAGGATAAACTTGCATTTTTCTAAGGCACCCCTCCCCTCTGAGGGGCAGGGTGGAATAACCCAAGAGGAGGGAGACGAGAGAGCGCATGCGCAGGGGGCACGCTGAGGCGGCGGGAGGGCAGCGCCGGTGGCGGTGGGTGCCGGGGCGGTCTCTTGTGTGGGGACCTCGTCCCGCGGCGCCTCCGAAGGCTGAGGAGGACAAATAGTTCCAGCCGGGAGCGGCTGCAGGGGAAAGAGGGGAGCTGGGGGCTGGCTCGTTGGCCTTTCCCGTTCTCACCTCACGGACCGTCCGGTCCCGAGGTGGCGGCCATCGCCCCGTGTCCCGGCGTGGAACAAACGCCCGCAGCGGGAGCCGGGGGCGCAGGTTTTGTCCCTCCTCGGTGCCTTATAAATTAGGGCAAAGTGGCAGGGGGAAAGCTGCCTTCAACTGGGAGAGAGCAGCTTCCCCTCATCTGCCTTCACCTGCTGCTTGGGTCTCTTACGCACAAGGAGGACAAAAGGGGTAAAGGTGGAGCTTCTGTAATAAAATGGATTATGGCTTGAGAAGACGTTAGCCAAGATAGCAGAAAGAAGCTCCTTTTTATTGCCCATTACAAGGTTAAAGGAAGGGGTTGCTGGAGCATCTGGTACTGCTTATCATGACACACATCTCTGATTAGATTTATTATACTCTTCCCAAGAATCATTGTAATTGTCAGGACTGAGAGGTGGAAGGGGATGTTGTTGTGGCCTTAATAGCGGAATGAGTCTTTATCAGGGCATAGAGCAGCAGGAATCCTGTCTGGTTATTCCCCTGCTTTGGTGGGTTTTTGGCTGGAGAATGGCAGGCTGTGTGCTGAGGTCCCAAGAACCTGGTCATCTGTCTGCAGAGCAAGCCAGTGTTTACCAATCGCAGCAAAAGCTTTCTGTAAACAATCATAAGGGGTTGCCCTGGTTTAACATCTAAGAACTTCACTAATGTTGCTGAATCAAACCCTGCAAGCTTCTGAGTGACACAAATTACATTCCATAGGTGAGGAAAGCACAGAGACAGAGCAATTTAGTAAGGTTCAATAGGAAATGTGTGACAAAGCAGGTAATAAAGTCCAGTGCTCTCTCCCATGCCTGCCACAGACCAGCCCTACTTCTATTTATTAATGCTAAAAATAATCACATATAAAAGCTGTAATGCCACTGCTGATGAAAATGGGCCTGCTGGGTGACAACTGAATTAACTTGCTTAATTCCCTTTTGATCATGTGTATCTGTGGTGTTCACTGCCCAGTGAGCTTGAAAAAATATATATTACATTTATTTGAATGTTGGCAATGAAAGAGTTCTAGGCTAACTACGCTCCCCACAGAGAAAAGCAAATCTAAGTTGTATAGCCTCTTATTTCAGTATCAGCGTGTAGGAAAGCAGATACGGTACCTGCAGCTACTAAGGTTTGACATAACATGCAGGGTCCAGAACTATCCACAGTACTTTGCTCATAGTCCAGCCAGAACTGCTTGTTTATTTCCTAGCTTTAGCTAATTGTTCTCCCTCCTTCTTGGACTCCTTCTACCTGATGAGAAACGTCGTTATCCTTAGTATTCTTGCAGGAATTAATATCACAAGCTCAAGGGTTTGTGTTACTGTCTGAAGGTTGGTGGGTTTTCATACTGAACTTGCCATCCATCAGCTCCAGAAAGGTCAGAAAATATAATAAATACTCAAAATATCTTTTTCTTTTGAAACACTCAACACTCATGGCAGTGTGCCAAGTCCTATGAGGAATACATGTCTGAGGCAAATTATGTCACTTGAGGTTTTTTTTTCCCTTCTGTGCTCTCTCTGCTATTGGTTATTATTATCACTGTTCCTGTAGCTAGAACAAGAAGGGGGTAATGGTTTTAAAGTACAGGAAGGTAGATTCAGACTAGATATAAGGAAGACATTTTTCATGATGAGGATGGTGAAACACTGGAACAGATTGCCCAGAGAGGTGGTAGATGCCCCATCCCTGGAAACATTCAAGCTAACGTTCAGGTTAGGACTGGGATCTGAGCAACGTGATCTGGTTGAAGATGTCCGTGCTCATTGCAGGGGCATTGGACTAGATGACCTTTAAAGGTCCCTTCCAACCCAAACTAGTCTGTGATTCTATGATTCTGTGAAGAATGGATGAAGGGGACAATGTCAACTCAGAACACAAATGGGTGATCTGGAAGCACTGTGATGGCAGTATTTTGCTTAGCTTTGCTTTCCTCAAAGCTGGAGTGGAGGAGTGAGCAGGGAGGTAAGGTCTTGCTATGTTGGCAGTCGCTGTTGGTGGTTGAGAGAAAAGGAAAGGATTGAACTCTGGAGAAAGAAGAGAGAAGACAACTGCTCAGTTCTAGAGAGGAAGGGACCACCACATTAGTATCCTGCCTGTGCACCTCAGTAGCTTACAGTAGCTCTGATTATTGTTAATAGTATAGGCCCTGAATCCGTCTTCTGTGGTTTTTTTTTCTCCCTGAGAATACCAGATCATATTCAGCTCTCAAAACCTTACTCTTCAGGTATGCTGGGGTGGATCTAAGGGGTTGACTAAAGCTCTTTGGGCAAAAATTCCACTCACTAGGAGACTACATTTAAATATTTGAAACAGCAGAAGTGTTGTAAACATTTCTGAATGAAGTGGTTTTCAAGAGGACGTTTTGAGGAAGGGGCAAGTGGCTTGTGGAAAGAACCAGGAAACTGTTTTAAACATAGAAGTGTGAAAGACTTGTTTAATAAAGGTTTAAGCATGATTGAACTGTGGCTCCCTGCAGGCCAGTCAGCAGCTGTACAAAGAGCTTATAAGATGATAGTAAGCTTCCCCACCTTCCACATGAAAGGCCTTGGTCTGCTTTCTCTAATATAAACAGATAGAATAAAAGCAACTGGTCTCATTAGGACAGTCCTCTCCTATGCATTACTCAACTTACTCTAAGGATTAGTAAAAACCAAACCACATAAAATAGTTCTTAATGATGTAGCATAATGTGGCATGGGAAGGCATTGAGGTAGAAACTGGTAGGGGAGGTTTATGAATAGAATAGGATAGGATGGGATAGGATAGGATAGGATAGAAGATGCATCATTTCTGCAGCTCTTGCACAGGACTAGAGGGCTCTTAGCATCATAAAGGTCTGATCCCATCTTTAAAAGTGTAAAGCTATACACCATTCTGAAAAACATGGAGTAAGACTCTGCCATAAAAAAGGCTTCAAAAGACAAATTGACGCAGACAGCAGCTGTTGGAAGCATTTCTAAATTAAGTTGTTTGCAAGATATTTGGAGGAAGGAGCAAATGACTGGCAGAAAAGAACCAGGGAACTGTTTTAAGCATAACAATGCGAAAGTCTTTAACTATCCTTTTGTCTAAAATGAAATTTGTGTCACCTGGGCTTGCTCCCATTCCTCAGGTACATTCAAATAGCTGTGAGCCTTGATGCTGCTGAAGGGAGTCAATTTAACAGTGAAGAATAGCCAGAGAGCTCCCTCCCAGCCACATCCCTTTGTTCCCTGGTTCAGTCTTCATGTCACAGCACAGGAAAGGAAAGAGCATGACCTATCTCCAGCTTTATATTCTGTTGCGGATCTGTCTATGAAGTGGTATTCCCTAAGGTTGCTGCTTCTTTTATATATTCAGAATGCTGTAACCCAGTTTAGAAAGAGTAGAGAATGTGTCTTAAAGGTAAGGTGACAAAAGCCCTAAACTGTGGCCTTAATCTTTCTCACGTTACTCCAGTGCCTTCCCTGACCTTCTGGGAACTTGCCCACTCTGCACCAGGGGAAGAATAGAGGTGCTGCATTTTAGAACTGCATTTCCTGTTTTGGAGAAGGAGCTCCAGATCTCCCCAAAGCCACAAGTATTTCATGGGTAGAAGGAAGAAGAAAGGCTGGTTATTTCTTCAGAAAAAATGACAACTGCCAGTCCTTGAATTACCATAGAAATTGGTCATAAGCCAGGAGACTTCCAAAGTCCTTAGCCATGAGCATGGTTACACCCTTTGTCAACACTGACAATGGAGAGTTAATGGAGAATGAGCCATGCTGGAGGCTGTTGAAAACCTGATTTGATAGTCATTTGGGTGACATGCAGATGGCCTGCAGCTCAGAGTTTATGGATTAATGTTTGTGGCAAATGATGTCAAAAGCCTTCTGGCACATTCACAAATTTTGGCACCATTAAGTATATTACCGTCAGAGCGTTGGAGTGCTGATGGTGCACATAATACAGATCGTGTAATAAACCTGTGCTCCAGTCTGAGACTGGGAGGGTCTTTCAGATCATAAGAGACTTTGGCTAGGGAAAGAAGGGGAAGAGCTTAGGGAGAAATGATTATTCTTCCTTCACTGAAGAAAGAGGAAAATAAGCTCTTCAGCTGAGCAGCAGCACTCTCCAGGAAGGGCTGGGCATAGCAGTAACTTCTGTTAGCAGTGGTAGTGCTAAAATACAGTGAGCATACACACAGCAGAGGGCAATCACATCTTCATTGTTGTAAAGATTCAACATCACACCCAGAAAAGCTTGTCTGGACAGTGGCGGAGCATTGAAATAAGGCCTGGATGTTAGCTGCTATAGAGAAGTCAATGGGGGGAGCTCAAGACCCACCAGGAATAATTTTTCTTCAAGATCTTGAATAAACAGTGAGAAGCCGTTGTGCGCCTTTTTAAAAGATGTCAGAAACAAGGCAGTTAAAAAGAAATAATCAAAGTGGAACAGTTAGGACCTGCATCTGTTAATGATGAACACATGCATTTTTTTTCCATGCAAAACTCATGCTTGTGAAGTCGTAAAAGACAGAGTGGGTGCTTTAAGTTCGCTTTCCTGGTTTTAGAAACCATCTGCTAGTTTGTGCCTGCAAATGAGAGATGGCTGTATATCTGCTTTTCTGCAGACATGATGGTGGTGGTCCTCTGTTTCAAAATGTGACCCCGGGAGTCTGCTGAATGTGTCTCATCTAATCTTACTCGTCACACTTTCAGTCTAAAATGTATGGTTAGTGTCCCTTGAATGATGTTTAATTTTGATTAATATCATTATTTTATAGTGCTAACATGAGCGTGAGGTTTTCTGAACGCATCATAATTAGATTGCCAGCACTTTGACTCAGGGAACGTCTCCTCCCATAGGTGTAGTGCACAAGGTTTGTTGATGATGTTATATGTGTTTTACAATAAACAGTAGTAAATAGAGAGTGCCAGGTCTTCTTCAGGTGGCTGCAGTGAGAGGGAAAGCAGTGAGGCTGTCATGCTCCAAGGATTTGTGCAGACTAGGGTCTCCCTTTGCCCAGATGAAGCTTTAATGAAGTCAGAGAGACTCAGGCTGGATCTAAACCTGCAGAATAATGGCCTCCACAGTTCAATTGTATTAAGCGCTGCAAGCCAGAAGCTTTTCTAGAGCTGACAGAAAGTGTTGGTGCTCAGCTGCTTTACAGGATGAGCCCTTTATTTGTCTGCTTTAACGAACGGCATGGTGTCTGTCTCCTGTGCACCGAAGTCACCTTTCCATGCTAAGTTTCTTACGAAGGCTTTTTAAAAGAAAAAGGAAAAGAAAAGAAATGTAGAAATAAAGGATAAAAAAAGTCTTTAATCTTTCAGAAATATGGGAACTTGGCTGTATTTCTAAGCAAAACCAGTTCCTTTAAGTAGTCATATGCTGCACATTTCCCAGGAGAGTATTTTAATGAAGGGGTTTTTTTTAATTCTAGTCAGCTTTAGCAAGACGACTTTTTTGCACTTGCAATGCAGGGGTCTTGGTCTGGGGTCTACTGCCCTTTGCATTCCTCACTTCCAGTGAAATTCCTAGTGTCTTGATCTGTCCACTGTGACTCTGCCATTGTCCACTTGCAAGAGAGACGGTCAGAAGTATCACAGGTTAATATTTCAGAACAGGGAATATTCAAATGTTTCCTACAGTTTCTTTAGCTAGACCAATTTATTTTATCCTGCAGCTGCACAGGAATGCTCAGCAGGGAGGTCAGATAATAAATTCAAAAGCACAGATTTCTACATTGCCTTTTGTCATAGATTTATTATCAAGTGTGTCTCTTAAAGTCTATTTACATGGTTTTTCCTTTAGGTAATTAAATACTGTGCTGAACAGAGCAGGGATTCTCCCAGTTTTTCACCCTCGGGGTAGCTGCATCAGAGAGAGCTCTTTCTGTGCATCCAGATTCCTACCCAGTTTGTAGTCGCCCTCTCAGTTTTTTCTTCTATTCTGGGGACAAGCAGGCTGGACATCTTTGAATCCTTGGAGCTGAGAACTCTGCTCTTTGTACCTTTTGGTTCACATATACTGTGCTCACTGCTGATCAGAATAGTGTTGCTGACTGCATATGTCAAAAGATGCCATCCTTTTAGGATTTTTACTGCTTCAGTGGAAGGAGTTGATTCTTAATAGTGGCTGATGCTGACAAGGATAAGGCTTTGGCTGAATTTCTGGATCCATTCAAGGTTTCGCATCTGCTAAGCAGGGTGGTTCCTTCAGTAAAAACAGGCCCGCCCAAGAGGCTCATAATATTTCCTGCTCCTGGGTGGTGATCTCAAGGAGCAATCTTTCTTGTGGTTATTTGGTGCTTCCAGGCCTGGCTGGGACCCAGAAAGATGCAGGAAGCACAAGAGAAGGTATTGTGGAAAGGAGAAGACGTAACAGACCTGTGTTTTCTAAAGGTTTAGAGATGAATGAAGCTCAAATTTCAGGGAAGGATCAAATAAACCCATATTTGTGCTGGTATAGATTTCATGGCCTTGCTAGATAACAGCATAACCCAGACACAAACCCAGCCTGTTGTCAAATACAGCATTTTAAGACAAGTCTCTCAGTTTTTATGTTTTGCTCAAAACAGCGATGGGGAGGGAAACTCTACCTTCTTTTTAAGCTTCTGTTGCGGACAATGGCTTGGAAACATGGGTCTGACAATCTCAAACAGCAGGCCAACTGTGCAAAGAACTAAACATTTCTTAATGCCACAGTTTTAGAGCCAACTGATTTTTGTGTGCTTTGGTGGCAAGACTCAACAATCTGCTCTTTAGAGATCATCATGTGATTGACTCTTGATTCAGTTTCCAGGTGGTCCCTATTTTTCTAGCAGATTAACGCAGAAACCAAAATGAAACATACCCAAACATTGGTGTTTGATTGGGTCTGAATGTAGTCTTTTGGAGTATCTGAAATGTTTTTGTTCTTCAGCCACAGCACCAGCAGGGCGCTGCTTTAAAATTCTAATGCCTGTGCACTCCCTGGAGTCCCAGTGTTCAGAGGTACATCGTGAAGACAATATTCACAGTATGTCTAGCTAATTTTAAATTATTGACTTTATCATTGCTGAATCTGTGAAAGAAAGCCTTAGCACTGTTCAGCGAAGGCCTAAAATCCAAATCAAAGCAAATGCATTTATTGATTTTAATTAACCGAGCCCAAAGTGATAGTAGCTCAAAGTAAGAATTGCCGAAGTGCTGTCGTTGGCCTTGAAGTTTCCCAAGACTGCCTTGTGTTTGTCCTTCTTTTCTTCAGTAATCCACAAAGATCCTTGTCCCCTGGAATGTCAACAGCTGGCACTGCCATCAAAGTCAAGAGTAGGATGACAGAAGTGACTTCTTCCCAGCCCATCCTTCTCTCCTGAGGTGGTGCTGCTTGCAGCCAGTTCCATTTGATGCAGATTACCCAGCATCAGGACTGTGCAGATAGCGTGGTCTTTGGTCTTGCCATTCTTGTACGTCCTTGGTTTGTTCATGTGGATCTTGTAAGCGCTTTGTCACAGGAGGATGTGGTGGATGGGGCTGAGGGTGGTGGAAGGGACAAAGCAAGGAGACTATAGCAACTAATTATTTAACTTAAATAATTAGGTTTGGAGCTGTGCTTGGAGAGGAGGGACAGCCAGGCTAAGGCGCGGAACTGCTAGCACTTCTGCGGTCCCTACTTGATTTTTCAATTGCTTTTGCTCTCCCTCGTATGGAATCCATTTTGTTATTTTGACTTCTCTCTGGCTGAAGTGTTTTATGTAGTACCTTGGATGTTACTGAGTCATTGATAAGTACTAACAAACCATCTGCTTATCTCAATTTGAGCCAGAGGATAGGCTGCAAAGCACGGCAGGGTTGGGTTTTTTTTCCTCCTTTTAATATGTCAGAGAAAAATGCAGCAGAGGGCACTGTGTTGTTAGGTTTCAGGGGAACATTTACTGAATTGCACTGGGTGGCTGGGAGTAGCCTCCTTCTGAACACCTGTACAACTAAATAACAGAATATTAAAAGCACTTCCTCTGAACATGAGGGTTTTAGGGTTTAGAAAGCAGTCTTTTTTATGCTGTAAGGACTTAGCTGTTTTAATTTTCAGAGTACCTAGGAAGTGCTAGCATCAGGATCTTTTTCTATTAAGTACAGGATCTGAAAGACAGCCTCATTAAAGGAGCAGCGTAGAACACAGATGACATCAAGTAGGCAGGCTACCTATAATAATGTCATGTTTTGTCATTTATAATAGATAGTTCTTCCAAACCTTTGGGATTCCCACAGCACTTGGCAAATTAAATATTTGAACGTTGTTAAAGGGAAGCTTGTTGAAGGAGACCGGGCAGCTGTGAAGTGGGATGTGGATGCCATTGCAAGAAGAGGTGGAGTGCTGAAATTTCATTTGAGGAAAATCCCCATTCACACAAAGCATGTCATGGGACATTTTAAAGTGCCTCTTCAATAAATACGTCCTTGTTTAAGGCATGATTGGAGAGAACGGGATACAGTAAATAACATGCAGTGTTTTCACAGCACTGAGCTCTGCCGCACGGCTCATCGCACAGCAAGCTGTGCGCAACCCCCTTTGCCTTCGGCTGACGGCAGGAAGGTGATCTGATGCAGCTGGAAGCGGAGTCCGTGGTTTTAAGAGGCCCTGTTTGTTCAGACTGCAGCCTGGCAGTGCAAATCCATCTCCTCATGCCAGCCTTTGCTGTTAAGATAATGTTGAAGATAAAGTTAAGTTAATTTATTCTTGATGCTTCAGGTCAGTGCTGAAGGTTTCTCTGGCGGATAGGGACTCTGCTGGGATAGATACTGTACTTCCCTGAGCTTCGTCTGGAGCAGGGTTTTGGTCTCACAGATTATACCCATGCACAGGGAAGCATAAACCCACAAAAGAGGCTCATGAGGTCGACTAGATTGTTCTTGTGCTTCAAGTTAAGCATGTGCTTAGATACATGATAATAGGTTATATTTTGTTTATTTCCTAAAGCTGGATTACTAGAAGAGGGAAAGAGATCCAAGGAGGAGGATGGACTGCTCTGACACCGTCTTGTCAAAGGACTGCCAACGTGGCAGGACATGCTAAGGGTGAGGAGCAGGTAGAGTCCTGGAGAATGCAGCTTGATCTCATGGGAGCAAAGAGTTCAGTCTGTCCTGTTTTGGGTCAAAATCAGGATGTCCCATTTCAATGTAAGTTCATGACCTTTCGTATGGGTTATTAAGGGAAATGGGAAGTGAAGCAGCAGCTATAAAAATTAATAGCATTAAAATTTCCCCAAATTAGAAGAGGAATAAAAAGAATGAGTGGAAAGCCTTCCCCTCTCTCCCTCACATAAATGATGTTCTTGTCCTAGTAATGGTGACAGGAGGTGGTCAGATGGCATTATTTAGCTGAATGGCCTGCGTCTCCATGTGTGCTCAGATAAAGTTCAAAATGACCTTTAAAAAAATCCATTTTTAAAGATTCTTTTTACTTTGGAAAGGTCCAACTTTAGTAGCTTAAATTTAATTTTGTTCTTGAGGGAACTGGCTGTGGGGAGGGAAGGCAGTGCTAGAGATGCTCACAGTAAACTAATAGCAGGTAAAATGTCATTTAAAAAAAGTGAGCGGAAAGCATGTGTCATTGCAAAGAGGAAATTAATGAATTCTCTTCCCCTAATTCCTTTTCTCAGGTTTGATTTCTGATGTCTTTTCTTCTGACTACCACTGCCACTGCCTCTGCTTATGTTAACACAAACTTATTAGCTGGCTCGTTGGGTAGACTGAACCCAAGGTCACAAGAACAGGGATGCTGTAGCGGTCAGCTGCACACACGTGCAGACATAGTCATGGGAACTGTTTCCAGCTCTGGAAACACACAGCTCACAAGAGAATCCCCACTGCTCCTGGGTAAGCACAGACTGTGCTTTTTTTCCCTGTAAATCTCCAGCAACAGAACAATAAATTGACTGCAAGCACTTCACAGCTGTACCCCATAAGGAACAACAGTGACATATAAGCACCAGCAGACATGTTGTACAAGGCCAGGGACTTCATCACTCCTTACGAAGCAGTAGTTGCTCTCTGTAGTTCCCACACTAAGGAAATCGGTCTTCAGGTTAGTAGTGATGCAAAGCCAAGGAGAGATTGTGGGGGAACTCTTGTCAGGACTGGCTGGATGAGGCATTCTGGCACTGGCCTGTTGTACAGGAGTAGAGCCACCTGTCCGACCCTGAGTTGGTCTTTGCTTTCATGGAAATTTGATTTTGAGCTCCTTTCAGTGTTTGTTGCTCTTATGTAGGACACAGATAATAGTCATGCCAATTTGCCGCAGTAAGAATTACAAAATGCACCATTGCAGCAGCTGGTAA
The DNA here is from genome assembly GCF_929443795.1 of Astur gentilis. Classification (NCBI taxonomy): domain Eukaryota; kingdom Metazoa; phylum Chordata; class Aves; order Accipitriformes; family Accipitridae; genus Astur; species Astur gentilis. The sequence continues at coordinate 12,802,343 of NC_064902.1, read as the reverse complement.
GCAACCAAAGGAGTGGGCAAATGTCTGCAACCAACAGAAGAAAAACTCCATCTAAGTCACTGGAGTGTGCAAAAAAATCTTCTGGACTTATCATTACTGTCCACAGAAAAACAGCCTTTCTTTGTCTCATGCTTCCTCTTGCTGCCTCGAGGATCCTGACTGGGTGCTGGGGAGAGCTCAACACCTTCGTTCTCTGAATTTGAGATTTCTCATAAAATGCACCCACTGGATGGTATCACGCCAAGCCTCCTTTTCCCACAACACATGGTCCTCCTGGTCTAAGCATTTCTCATGTCAACCAATGACCCATTGCAGAGCTTCCCAGGAAAATTTTCTTTTCTTGCACTTCAAGTATCCAGCTGAAGTAAAGATGGAATTAGCTGTGCTGGCAGTGTTGGTTTGGCTTGAACTTTGGTTAAGCTGCTGATAAGCTAATTCACACCGCTTCATTTTCCCTGGAGATTCCAGTGCTTTCCTGGGCTTGTTGGGAAGAATAAAAGAGATCAGGCTGGGGATGGACAGCCAAGACTACCCATGTGTAAGAACAAAATGGACAGGCCAATATGGGAGTGTCATGTAGGACTGGCTGGCTCTGCTTCTGTCCTGGGATGGAAGCCTGAGCAGCTCACTGTGGATTGATGACTACATGGTGCTTTGGATGAGATTTTGCACATAGCCCCCTCTCTGCCTGGATCTCATTGCAGGATGATGCCTGATGGCTTGGCTGTATTGGCAAGGTAGCAGCCTGGCCCCCTCCTCTCATCCCTGGTGCATCTCAGAGATAATGTCCAACAGGAGATCCAATTAGAAACTTGACTGGCTAACCAGAAATGGCAACTGGAGGCTGAAGTTGGTGTGCCTGCTGTGGATAAAATAGAAAACTCTTCCTGCAAATCCATCTAAAGACTGCTTTTGGAAATGACTATGTCTTGCTTCTTTATTGCTAAGGAATAGCCTATCTGCTTCTAGGCCTCTGACGTGATGGCTCAGTCACAGGAGTCCAGTAACTCTTCTTTTTTATTCTTCCTGCCACCAAACACAGTAGATCTCCCTCTAACAGCAGTTTGTGTTGGAGCTAATTCTCTGCTGAGCTGTTATTATGGCAAACAAGGAATTCAAATATAATCCCATCGGCCTCTCTCTGCAGGAGGAACTTGGACCTTGACGTACTGCCTTCCTGGGAACATATGCAAGCTCAACTTTTTTTGTATTATGTAGCTGAGAGTCTGGGCTGTCTGAATGACCCCAGGCAGATAGTCAAAGATGACTTTAAAGGCTGGATAATGTATTTCACAACTGTATAATCCTGCAGTAGCCTGGGGGTTTAGAGTTGTTTTGTACTGGTTTTGATGTAGGGCTTATTTTAGGTTTTATGAAGAGATGTTGCTTTCTTAACTAACACCACAGTAGCTTATGAGCTGTTCTGCAGAGGACCCATTTGCTTTAGGCTCTCTGCATACAAGCAGTACTTTTGGGGGGACTGTGTTCAGACATGCACATGGGTGGAGACATGCTGGCCTATGGATGTAACTGCAACCCTGCGCATATATGCAGTTACTATACTGAAACTGCCACATTAAGAAAGATCTGTATCTTCCAATGTCAGATTTATGTATATGCGCAAACGTATGCTTATACATGCAGAGAGAGAACTGCCTGGCCTCCGACACATACACAGAAGCATGTGTCCATACAGAGATGTGCAGAAACAAAGTCATAAATGCACTTCAAATAAGAGGCATCTTTTTATAATATTTGTTCATGTAATGGTTATGCATGTATGATTGCCTGCATCCTGACTCTACTCAGACCCCTCACAAGTGACAGTTTCACCTTAGCCTCAGAATACGTGAACTAGAGATGAAATCTAGAGAAAAAATGTGGGGCCATAACATAAGAGAACATTGTAGGAGTCCATTTTGAGCTATTTTTCCTCTCCCTTTTCCCCCAAACTCTTCTAGTCTAGTCATAAAAGGCGCTCCTGCTGTTTTTCTCCTCCAACATCTTTCCTTATAAACTTTAATAAGTAATCAGGTGTGATCAATGCCAGCTACTACTCTCCTGCTCCTCCGCTTGCTGTTCTAGTGCAGAGCGATTCTGTAAAAACGACCTCCTGGGGATCCTGCATTGATTTATTCTCAGCTGATATGAAACTTCAGCCATTTTCCTTCTCGCATTGTCCCTGGTAGAGCCTATTCTGGAAAGAGAAGGATGCTGTGAAGGCAACTGCTGGTGTGCAATCTGGATCTGAAGCCTGAGACAGCCCCTCTGGTGACAGGGGTGCAGCAGGGCAGACACGGCTCAGGTTCAGGCAGGGAGCAGAGAGGGAGACTCAAAAGGGGCACTTAAATGTTCTCTTTTTTGCATCTATTTGCAAGCCGTGAGTAAAAAGGCGCTATATGTTTTCCTGCTGTCGGAGCTCACAAGGGAAGTGGTATGAAATAAGGGGTGAGTTAGAAGGTAAAGCTCTCTTCACCCATGCTCAGTAAGCACAGGAGTTTCACTAGTGCAACATGAGAGAAAGAGCACAAGGGTGACTGTACGAGGTCATATCAAGAACCGTCTAACCTGGGTCTCTGGTATTGGCCACTAATGGGACTGATGGGGGAAAGAAAGAATAAGGAAGAGGTCAGATGGATAGAGTGGCCCTCTTCTGCTGCTTCTCAGCATCAGCTGGCAAGCTGCAGTTCAAGGGACAATCTTGGAGCTAGCATATGCACTAATGGAGGAATTTTGCAAACAAGCTGGGTTTACCGCCCCGGGGTGAAGCTAGAACAAAACAAAGAGATCTCGGGGCAGAGGCACGCAGCAGCCCCGTGGAGGCCAGAGCAGGAGTTCAGACTATGATCCTCCTTGTGCTGCAAACACAGATGCAAATAGTACACAATAAAGTACGTCGGTCTCTCAAATGGGAAACTCTGGAGACATTAGTCCAGCTGCACCATCCTTGCTCTTTCCCCACTTAGAGAAACGAAACTCAGGGACTGTAGACCTATGCTCGTGGTGCCAGTGTTGACCCTCTCTTCTTTCTAGCTGAGGCAGATGAAAGAAAGGAAGGTTCGGATGCAATGAAAAAGCACCAGAACTCTGGCAACTCTGACAAGTGACAACTCTCCCCCTGCCAAATCAAAGGGGTTTGGGTTAATGCCTTGACATCAGGGCTCTGTGAGATACATAGGATCACAAGATAGGTAAGGTTAACAGAAGGCTAAAGCCCCAAGATCAGAATGCCTGTGTTTTCAGCACATCTGTGTTTTCAGTTTGGATTAAGTGCTATGGCACCCTTTGATAACAGGACTCACCTTACAGCCCGCCTGTAGCTGTAACCAACAGAAGCTGCATCTCTTTGCTCCCTCTTCCCTTTTGTACGCAGCCCATTGCATCACTGGAGTAGGATGAGGATAGGGAAACCCTCTGACCCCAGCGTGCAGCCTCCCTGCATCTGGGAGAATAAAATCTGCTTCTCCCCTCAAGCAATTATAAGCGATCGCTATTTTGCTATTCAAGGATCGTGATTTCAACACTCGAGGGGTTAATGCACCAGGGAGGCAGCTGATGCTTTCATGCCGGTATGCTGTATCAAACAGCACAGTTTCCAGGAAGATGAATATCCGTAACCAAGTAGCACAGCAGAGCCCAAAGCCTGTTCAAAAGAATTCTTTTTGATGATCTGGTTTTATTACTTTCAATGAACTGGAGTCTCCAAGGTATCAGTGAATAAGGGATGCTGTAAAGCGGCATCTTGTATACATGTTTCAAGCTGCGTCTGCTGGTGCTAAAAAGGATGAAAGGGAAACTGCTTAGTAATGACCCTAGGGCCTAAACCCAGCTCAAGCTTCCACGGGGCATTTGCTGAGACAAAAAGAAGATCTTAACCATTTGCACTGGGACATGACAACAGGGACGCAGCCTACATCATTCACTTTCCCCACTGGGAAAACTAATCCATTTCCAGGACAGAGCATGTGGTATGTGTTATACGTTTCATAAAAGCTTTTTGCCAACTAGAAAAAAAAAAAAAAAGAAATGTCAAATCGGGAACAGGTAGATGTGAATTATAGGGCTCTGTGCTATCTGGAGAATCTGGGTGATTTAATGCTACGCTTTGTGAGACACTACACTGGTCAGAAACCTTCTACAGAAATACAATGCTTAAATTCATTGCTCTTGTTTTCTCTCTACGTAATATGTGGATTTGAGTGTAAAACACAGCTCAGCCCATGAGTGCATGGACCCACCTGTGAATGTGGTTCAACATAACGGCCACCAGACATGTGAAGGGAGGCAAAAAAGAGTGAAACCTGATCAAAATCATCAGAAGGAGCACCCAGTACTGGTTTCTTCTTTAGGCACCATCTTGCCATTTCTGTAACAGCACTAAGGAGAAATTTTACAGCTGTAGACTGGATATGAACTTGTAAATGGACAGGGACTGAACTATAGAGAAACCCAGACTGTTTGAAAGTCCTCTTATCATTAAAGGACGTCAGCTAGTGCCCTTTATTCCTAAGCTCTGCATACACCATTATAACAATATTAGCCTGTGCATTGCCTCTCAGTGCTTTCGCTTTGGAATTCAAATCATGTGTATGTTTTATAAAAGGCTCTCTAGTGTGAGCCTCAGAAATACATATGCACTCTCCAACTGTGTGGGTTTTCTCTTTCCTGCCTAGTGCACAAATTACTCATTGTAACATGATAAATGAATGGGACTGTGTAACCCTCTTTATAGTTTACAGTTTTTATAGTGCTTTGCCACCATATGTTATAAATTCATGAAGCAGTTGTAGCGTGTAACAGGTTTTTCTGTTTGTTTATTTAGTTATTTGCTAATTCTTACAGCTGTATATACATGTATGGATGTGTGTAAATACATATAGATATTTGTCTGGTGGACTGAAGGCTAGGACAAAAGATCAGCTGCATCTGGAGAGCACTTGAGGGGCAGAAAACAAGAAGGATAAAAATATTGCCTTGATATCTGGTCAGAAGTGAGGAGATTGAATAGAAAGTCACTTCACGGGGATAAATCGCATTTCATGGTCTGCAACATTTTGGGGCAATTTCTGCTAAAATCAACTATATTGTACAGGCAAGGAAATACAGAATATAAAATTGTGTTGTGGAAAGCCTGGGGAATCTTCATGTGATCCTGTAGCTTGCAGACAGAGAACAGAATTTGTGAGCCAAGGAATGAGGAAAAACACAGCTTTTAATAAACTTCTGGGATTTCTGATAAGCATTGTCATGGGATTCTATAAGCTGCTCCTCCCGAGGACTGGAAGTCATGGGGAAGCAGCTAAAAGCAGTGGCTGATGGGGAGAGCATCTGGATTCCCAGGTATAGATGTGAAGACATCTTCTATTTCAACCTGCAGTGCAACAGGCTATCCTAAAACACCCATATAGCTCGATAAACTTCTGTGTGATGCAATTACAGGAGGAGCAAGCCTAGCTGGCTCTTCAGGGGGGTTTGTTTGTGAACTGGGCTTTCTTCTTGCCTGTTATTCTGTTCCTCTTCCTTCTCTCTTGTGACTTCTCTGCAAATACTGTTTGGTTAGGCCTATCTGTTTGATTCATCAATTGTGAATAGGGAATTATATTCACCAAGTACCCAAACAGGTTGATTTAATTTCCCCATGTTTCCTGGTGGGAAATCAAGCTGGTGTTTTAGTGGAAATCCCTAGACATTAAGCCTACTTGCAGTCAAGGCCTGGCAGAAGGAATACATATAACTGCCTATATATCTACATCTGTGTAATCATGCATTTTTTTTCATATATATAAACACAGCTCCATGCATAGGTGTATATATGTGTGATCATGTGTATTTATTCTGTGCCTAACCAGTTTCAGTATCTTTCTTAGCAATTCCACTAGCATTCCCTTGTGTCTCACTGTTTAACAGAGTTGGACAGGACGTGTTTACACTTTATTTAAGAAACACTGTAAAAACAAGAGGATCTTAATCATCACTAACCATGGTAGCTGCAAATTAAATATCTGAGCTCTTGGAAGCTCATTCATCATAAATATACTAGGTGTCTCTAAGAGGGGGACTTAAGGAATCATTGCTAGTTCTACCTAAGGGAGGTTATTAGGAGGACATATGTAGCGTAAGTAAACTGGAATAATGTCTATAATGATGGACCTGGTACTTTTAATAAGAATAGTTCCTAGTTTTTGTGTGTCTTATTTTACCCGTATCATATATCTTTCCCATTTAGAGAACAGCTTTAAGACAGGACCCACTCTTTAAAGCCATAAGTCAAACTGAGGAAGGCAGGAGGGAATCAGGGAGAATATACAGGAAGGGGTCAAACAGGATGGAGGATAGAGGCTGTCATAAAATAACAGTAATTTGCAATATCCTTTCTCTGGCCATACCAGATCAACCATGGGACCCTTTTGTCTGGTAGCAATTACGACGTAGCTGATGATTTGGAGAAAGAAGACTAGCTTAATTAGTAGTTTCATTAAGCCAATTTTCTAACAGCTCAGACCGAAGGAAAATTCTTTCTTTGCTCTCCTAGAAGGGTAAATTACAATGAGTATTTTCCCATCAGGCTGTTTTATTTACCTGCTGATGTTACATTTGTGTGTATATTCTGGAAGAAATCTAAACCTAGACTCCAGATCCAATACTACTGAATTTTGGCAGATGGAAGATTTATACCCTGTCTTGGAGTGCAAACTTGACTTCACCACTGTGCTGACAGGCTGAAGAGACCTCTCCATAGGTCTAATAAGAACCATACTTCATCTGAAGAGTATGATTTCCAGCCCTTGATTTTACATCAGACATGCCAGGTACTCAGCCGCTCCTGGAAGTCAGACCACTTCATTAGGCTCCTAAGCAAGGCTTTAGAGGGCTTGCTTCAGCCTTCTTCTTTTGAAATGAAGAAATGCAGATTTTCATATTTGCCTGCATAATTTAATTGAAAAAAATGTTCTCAGTAAGCTGCTGACATGCAAGCTGTGGATATTAGCTTCATCAAGACAACGCAGCCCAGTAACACCTTCTTCACTGCAGATGCTCCTATAAGTGTGAATAAACTACACTCAACATACAGCTAAACTGCATCTCCAGAGAGGCTGAGATTTACATGCTGTGCTGCAGTGTGGAGTTAGGAAATGGACAGCAACAGTTGGGAATTTTTAAAAAGAAGCATGCAAGACTGCTTTAGCCATCTGGAGAAGCAACCTTTCTTTATATTATGCAAATGCTTTGCAAGTTTTGGGGGTTTTTTTGGTAGGCAGTTGGGGAGGATATGGAGGAACTCTAGCTCATAAAGTTAACATAGCAGCTCATCAGCTCGCACTTTACCCAAAATAAAAGCAAATGACTCATTTGCTCTATAAAGGGTCACTGTCTCCCAGATATTTTTGTTCAGAGATGTTAACCACCAGCAGTGATGCAGCACCCAGTCTGTACCAGGGGAAGCTGTCACTGAGGTCCTGGGTGAGCATGTGCATGTGAGTGCTGGAAGAGAGGAGAGAGGAGGGAACTAGCTTTTAAAGAAGCTTAGAGAAAAAGGAGATAAAAAAATAAACCGTCTCATTCCTTTCGCTGGGAATCGATTGAGAAAGATTAAACAATTCATTGAATCATTGCCAATCCAACGAAGCATTTACCAGCACAGCCCAAAGAGATCCTTAGAATAACAATGGAGATTCCTCAGCTCTGACAGGACTTGAAAGGGTCAGGGCTATTCTGAAAAGTGGTCTGGAAGGCAAGATCTGAGTTGTGCTTTTGCCTGAGGAGTGGTGATGGGTTCATCTTGTCCTTCTTCAGCAGTAAAATGAGTGTTTGCAGTGCTGCAGGATTTCACAACTGCCTTCTGCTTGGGATGTAATCTGATGATGAGACCTGGGGGACACACGGCTGTTCTATGATCAGTGAGATAATGGTTGTGATGTTGGTCTGGACTGTGGTGTAGCAGAGGCTGGTCTGGAACCAGCCCCACTGGTGGTTTGGTTGGGTCTCTGAGCTGTGCTAAGGAATTTAGCTAGACAGAACCTCTTTATGCCGGTATCTCTAGTCTTGTTTACACCCAGGCTTCCTGGGGCCATCTTATCACCCTGCTTGGCTCTTGTCTCCATTTATTCATTGAACGAAGGCAGACTTAGCCCTCACTCGTCTGCTCTGAAGGCATTCACGCCCTCTGTCTTTAGACAGCCCTTCTTCTAAAGACTTCGCCTGGCAATGCTTCTCCTCTTTTCTTTGTTCCTCATTTTACTTCAGCCAGATCAGTATTTCAAGGTAAAGTCTTGGAAGCAAGAACAAAATAGAAATGGACATAACTTGCAATATTTGCAGATCTTAGATCTAGATGCGCCAATTGTAATTAATCTAGCCTAAGGTCCTGTTTGAGCCAGAGAATTTCATTCTGTAATTCCTGAAGAATTCCTTTGATTGCTTTGATGTTATTTGACTTCCCCTTTGGCAAATCATGGTCTCCTGTAAGATTCAATCTCACAATTACCTGAACTCCCACTGTTTAGTACAGAATAGTCCTAACTCCCATGGAGTCTGTTGAAATCAGCTCCAGGCAAGATCAAGCCACAAGTCTATTCTCCCTCCTCCCCTCCTCCTCCCCTGCACATCCAGTTTTGTTGCTTGGTATGCTGTGAAGTCCTGCCTTTAAGAGTCACTGGGTACCACATTTGTACTGCTGTCTACCCCCTTCCTACACGTCCAAGGTGAGCCTGTGTTCAAATGGCAGATCCTGTATCGTAAAATATCTTATGCCAAGGACACTGAATGCCATCATCAGACAAAATGAAGCTGACGTTGGTAGTACATGCAAATTCAGCCAGGGACCCACATCCCAAAGTGCCATGTAAATCCACACTCTGACATCTACAGGCACGTGCCCTTGGTTCAGGATCTTAAATATGTCAGAGAAGGTGACTGCCAGGCATTGACTTTCTGGACCTGATTTACAAGGAAAATTTGCACCGGAGTGGCATAACCTTTTCATTGCCTTTGCTCTGAGCAGAGAAATGGATTGTTTCAGACAACTCAGGACATGTTTCCAGGACTGCAAGTGATAAACTGAGACACAACTGGCCATCAGCAGAACCACAGTTTCTGCCTATGCACCTGCTCTTAAACACTCCCCAGTGGCAAGAGAAAATGGTGTTGCTTCAACTCTCAGGTTTGTGTAGTCAACAGAAAGAATCAGGTTGGGCTAGAAGAGTGATGTGGGACATAAGAAATCTTGGCTTCCCATCAAAGCTGCTCAGATGATTCAGTGTATGGCTATGGGCACTTGCAGCTCAATAATCAAACTGCTACAAAACATGCGAAGTTTGAGTCTGGTAGGGCATTGCCATGAGGTAGGTTTATTCTGCTCTTCCCATCTACTGCAGAGGGACATGGTCAGGGTCTGGCCACATCCATCCCTGTGTCCATGTGGCAGGGTAGAGTAGCTCCTATCATAGCAAAGATTAGGAAGGCAAACAGCCTCATGCTGTACCAGGCAGCATCAGTGGCAGGTGGGCTCAGACCTTCTTCCTACCCCTAGGGAGATCTGTGCTATTTATCTCATTCTGAATCTCTGTCTTAATATCTGCAGCTTCTTGTTTCAAATGATTAGCGATCTGATGACTGGCATTAACAGTGATTAACAGAAACTCTGCAGAGAAAGAAGCACTGACTGTGTATACACTATCTGAACTGGGCCAGTCAGTAAGTAGACTCAGAGAGATTTATTCTGCATCACTCCCAGCCCTAGAAGAATGATGCTAAATTCTATGCCTGCTTTATGAAGCCTCTTATGGCACCCCACTGCTAGATTCAACAAACCATTTTGCATATATTTACTGTCTTCCTAGCCCATAAAAGCTGCCTTTCCTTTATTAACTACAGTTTACTGCCACTCTCAGCAGAAGCAAATAATAATGGAAATGAAACTGTACTCATTTTGAAGACCCCAGTATACTTCCAGATGTTGTTCACGTTGGCAGTGTCTTGTCGAACTGTAATTGCATATATTGTGATTACAAAATGGTTAATAAATAAGTGTCCTCCAGATATTATCACTTCTTCCACCCTGTATTACCATTGCAATGCATGAATCCTTCAGAGGCTCCTGTTGTTTTTATATCCCTGACTCCTGTAAAGCCTCAGTGCCAGGAAGTGCTGAGCACCCAACACTGGTCCTCCCCTCCCTGTAGGAGCTAAGAATACTTGGAGGAGGAGATGAGAACAGTTTCTAGGAGTCTGGCTATCGTAGAGGACAAGGAGCGAGCATCAGAGCAGGCTTGTCATGCCAATGCCATGGCCATCCCTGCGGCTATTCACCTTACTCTGTTCACCTTGGACTGAAGCAGGCTATGCCGTAATGCACTTTTCTCATGTCAAAGTGCTCACACAAAAGTATTTTCAGGCTTTCCCTCTCCATAGATCCAAATATTAGTTCAAGTCATAAGAATGTGCTCAGCACCACAGGTAATTGACTGTAGAAAGAATGTCAGGAAGATGGTTTGCTTAATGCTTTGGTGGCCACTTGACCTCATACATACTCTTCCTATTATTTGGGGGTGGTACATCAGGGCTACAAACATTTATGACTGCACCTTTCCATAGCAGCCAAAATTATTTCGGAGGGCTGATAGGATGCAATTCCGAAGACTTGCAAGTGGCATGTCTCCTCCAGCCTGCTGAAAGAAGGTCCTCATGAAAATTCATGGCTGGGACGTAGAACAGAGCCAGCCTACCAAGAATCCCTTTACAAGATAAAATGGCCTCACTGAGCTCTTCCATTACAGATCAGAAGTAAAGACTAAATTCAGTCCTCTGTGCTGAATAAAACAACAATATTCAGTGCCGCTTAATATTGTTGTGATGGGTCATGGGAGGTAGCTTTCAGTGGGCTCATTGCCCCAAAGAACTACCAAAGAGTCTTCTGTTTCCTTAAGCAGCCTTCTAAGCGTGATGAAGTTTGCTGGTTGCTCTTTTGCCAAACAGCCCTGAGGGCACAAATATGGGCCATGTCTGTCCCTTTGTTTGCAAGGGGGGGGGGGGGGTGTTGCTCTGCTTGAAAGCGCAGCACTCAGTTGTTGGCAGCACTTTGAGTAAATCCAACTGCACTGTTTAGTAGTTCAGTTTTAATCTCTGTGCCTATGGCACTTTCCATCCAAGAATCACAGAGCTCTTTACAGGCATTAATTCATTCTCAAAGGTAATCTTATGAGGTAGCTAAAATCTTGTCCATTTTCTCAATGTGTGTAGGGAGAGAGGGATGGAAAAGGAAGTGAAGACATGGGGGGACAAAAAGTACAAGTTTCATTCATGCACATGCACATTTATGATGCTGAATGTATAGGCATCATTTTTTAGCTAAATGGCACACCCCAACCCAGGTGTAGGCTTGATAGGGATCCCCCACCTCACTATGCTCCACCACTGCAATTTTTTTGGCCAAGTTGAGAATCCAGTTGTGTGGGCATTTTCACACATGCAACTGCACAGTTGGAAGAATCATGACCTGCACACCCTGACACAGTTATCAAAAGCTGCTAGCAGAGCTGGGACCAGAATCTGTGGTTCTCACCTCTTACCGGCCTGTCTTTGCACTTCGCCTTCCCATTCTGAGATAAGGCTCCTGAAGATGGTCCTGCCGTGGCGTTGTGGGACTTGTCTTGGTGCCAAGGGCTCTAATGCGTGTTTGAAACTAGTTTGGCGCCTCAGAGGAGAAAATCAAAGCAGATCTTTGCACTGCATCTACTGTACCATGTGTGTGGTCACTCTGGTGATGAGTTCTGACAGCATAATCTTATTAAAGTTCATTCCTGACAAGCAATATAGATATGGGTATAGGGGAAAAATCACATACTGTTAGCAGTGACAGGGTAACCTTTATCAGGGTACAGTCCTATTAATTGCTGCAAAATTCCTACTTTAGAGAGGCTCATTGGGCTCACAGTTGGCTCTGCCTCCACTTGCTTTTGTTCCAGTTTAACTTTGACATTGTAATTAATTTGCTCTCCTTGCCTTCCCTTGGGGCCATTGCCTCTGTCAGTCCACAGAGCGTCTCGCAGCAATATTTCAGGAGCAGCTCATAGGCTAGACAAACCTATCTAGCTCTGGATTCCAAAATTTGGGCCGGTTTCCTCTCCTTCTGTGCTCTTGGCCTCAAGAAACAAAATGGTTTTTATGATTTAGTGTCTGATTTCTGTGCTGAGGATAGAATGATGCAATCACTACCATTTGTTTTTGTGGTAGCATCATTTGTACAAATGCATCCCTGATGATTCATAGGCAATTGCAGTTGGTAGGTACCAGGATGTATGCACTGAATGGGTTTTTAGTAATGTATTCACTAGAAATTAAGCTGAAACTTAGCAACTCATTTTCCAGATGCCACTGATGCAACTGTCAGACAGCAACAACTTCCAGTGTCTGCTTGCCTGAGCCAGAATTGAACTGGAGATTTGCAAGTAAGAAGTTTTGGCTTAAATTTTCAATCACCAGGAGTTATTTTTTTGCCATTTAGCTTTAACAAAAGTCCTGAGAATCTACTCTAACCCAGGTCACCTTAACTCTTCTCAGATTGGACACCCGTAAGTAGAGGCACTGAAAACCACCAGCAGGCTGAGAAAATATTAGTTTTTGTTTCCAGCTACGGAACACTGAGGCTTCCATACTTCCTACTTTTATGTGTACAGTGAAACTCACTGGTCCTAATGGAAAGCCTGTCATCCTAAGCACCTTACAGGCATACAATGAGAAAAAGTCTATGCCTTGAATAGCACACAACCCAGAGCAAACTTAGACAGTCTCAGGGTTAGAGTTGAAAGCACAGACATATAAAAGGTAAAGACTTCTAAACCAGCCATCTGCCCAGCTCCCATTGCCCAAATTGAGGAGTACGTCCCACTGAAAGTCAATGGCATTCAAGCCATCTTGAAAGTTTGATGAATTTGCTCAAGGTCACTCAGGGCATATGGAGCAGATGTAGGTGCTGAGTCCAGCACTCTGAAGTCCTTGGCCAAAATCTAAACCGCATTCTTCCTGCTCCACAAGTGCCCCCATCCACACAAGCTCATAATGAAGAGGACTTGGTGAATGTGCTCAGGCAACATATCTTTTTTTTTTTGCCTTTTTTTTTTTTGCCTGTCTGCAGAGGAGATAATATTAATTACTTTGTGTTCTGGAAAGCAATAAATAAATAAATAGATGGAGATCCAGAGGAAAAAAAATCCGTAAATTAGAAACTGATGATTTACGAGACGCCACCTGAGGAAAATTCTCCATCTCTTTTATGCTTGGCTATTTCAGTGCTGCATTCTCAGGCTAAGAGAATGAATCCTAATATGCAGATGAGTCTGTGATAATGATTTTGTGCTGCTTGGATTACAGAAGCGTATTTTTGATGCAGATGTATTTAAAACATCTTAGCAGGGCTTTGAGTTTCCTGCATAATTTGATGAGCAATAAGTAAGACACAGGTATGCCGTGCAAGCAGCAAAATGTTAAAAGGTTATAGAACTGTATTACATCCAGTCATGTGAGAGAGCAAATTAACAGTGCTGTTCTTCCAAAGAGACATAGGCTGTAGAGGAAAGATCATCAAGTTGATCTCACTGGGAGAGTTTAAAAAAAGAAGGAAAAAAAAGAGACTTGCTTCTTTTATGGACTTGCCAGCTCTTGCAGTTGGGCTGGAGGGTCTCAGCTGTTCTTTCAGCTGAGTTTGAGTTTACTTTCAAATTTTTTATATATTTATTTAAATACATAGGAAAAATATATTTATGCATTGGTGGCATTTCCTGTGCTTGTTGGAGACATCAGTAAAAGAGTCTTGGCACCAAAATCAGTCACTTTGGAATATTTTCCCATTAGTTTGCTCTGTCAGTAAAGTGGGAAGCATGACTCTCCAGCATACAATTCCTACTGACATTCAATCAAAACATCTGACCTAACATTTTAGTACTGACACTCAAATTACAGGGCATCTTCTGAATAGCTAACCATTCCTTTTTTTCTTTTTCTCCCCTTCTCTACCTCCTTTTCTCTCTCCTCCCTGTCCCCTTTCTTCCTTTAATGCAATGTGTGATTGTTCCTTGTCAGGCTGGAGCACGTTCCCATCCCGCTAAGTGTCAGTGTGCTGCTATCGGCTTGCAGCAAATTGTGCCTTCCCTGAGCGGTGGCTGATGGAATGAATGGCAGCCCGGAGATAGTCCTGTCCTTCACAATGCAGAAAGGCCGAGAGTTCCCACAATTGCTTTTCCCTGTGAGCACATTATGGTAGCAGGTCAAGGGAGCCAGAGAGTTGGAGGGAAGAGAGAAGAGAATTAAAAATAATAGTCTAGAAAACTTGGCAATATCCTGATTATAATCAGATGGAACCAAAACAGTAAGGGCTTTAAAAAAAAAAAATTGCCCAGAAAAAACCTCTCTCTCTCTCTCCAAAGTATTTGTGCCAGCTGAACCTAATGTGGTTTTGCAAGGTTGAGGTTGAAGGCTTTAAGCTGCGGTTGAAGCCACAGCTTCATCTCCTTCTACCATCATGGAAAGAAAGGTGATGTTCAGTGGCAACTCTTGCATCCTTATGTGCTTGTCATTGAATTTCTCCCCACTCGTATCCCACATGCATTCTGTGCAGAGGGCTCTTCCTTAAAGGTTTGTCTTAGCTCCTGATGGTTTAGGAGTTCAAAGGCAGTGAACTCTGCCCAAGCTCTTTCTCCATTAGGAACCTGGGGATAAAACTTGTTAAACGTCTTGATTTTGTTGCTGTTGTGGTTTTAATGTCACATTTCCTAGGTAACATGTCCTAAACTGTCTTTCAGCCTCATTTGCCACTGAAATCCATGCCATGACAGCTGTGGCCACCTGTGTTTTGTGATTGTCACCCCACTGCCAGGTCACCAGGTTCTGCAGGACTGGGGCTCTGCCCAGCTCTTCCCCATCCAAAAGCATCAGCTCCCATCACATTCTCTCATGTCAGCTGAGAGTGCTGCGGGCTGATGCGCAACTGAGCACCCCAGGTTCTCTGCAGCAGGATGCTATTACACCACCTCTCATTACACCATCGACAACTGCAGGTAGAAAGAAACCCAAACCAAAGTAAAAATAAGACCTAGACCTGGATTTCTTGCAGTCTGCGTCCCCCATATTAAAGCATATTAAAGGTGAGTGGTAATTGCATTACATGCTGCATTACACAGAGCTGTTGGTGAAATCTGAACATAGACCACAGTTTTCCTTCCAGACATGTCTCTTGGCTGATGCACTGAGAGAGGGAGGCAAGTGGCATTTTGGATGGGCCTCCCATCACCTGCCCCACCGAATGCGAAAAACCCGCGAGACTCTGCTTCAGGAACTGCGCTGGAGCAACGCCTGCTTCACCCTCACTGTTCCCAAGTCAGGATGGGGCAGAGCTGCGCTTCGTTGCCCTGTTACGTACGATTAGTATGTCAGGGTTTGTCTACGTCCAGTGGCTGCTCCCAGCTGCTTCTTTGGTGCTCCCAGTACCGCAGCCTGGTCCTGGGCTCTGCCCCCGGCCCTTGGCGTTGTGCGGAGGTGGTGGGGGCACTGCTACAACACCGAAGAGCACAACCCGAGAGCATCCCTGGACATTGCTCCAGGGAGTGCCTGGCCGCTATTTAACCCTGCCAAAGACGCTACAAGGCTTTCCTGAAGAGCTCTAAAGCAATAAGCACTTTTTTGCCCTCCTGCCACCTCAAACAGTAACAGCAGCTGTTACCAAGCCAACAGTAAAGCAAACGAAGCCCTTGCGCTGGGGCTGGGAGATGCTGCTAATGATATTCACTCTCTGCGGTTCAGAAGCGCTGGCAGAGCGATCACGGAGCAGTTGGGTATCCCGGGCGTGGAAGTGCTGGATGTTTATGCGGGGGTGAGCGTCCCCTGTCTATTCACAAATTCTTCACCTTTTTGAACTGGAGGCTTTATGAGGAGAGCCTAGAGATAGATAATAATAAAATAAGAAACAAGAGATACTTTCCAGGGGCCCCATCTAGCTCCATCTCCGTTGCCATGCGTGGGAGTTGCACTGGGCTCTGAGCAAACAGACGGTTTCTCCTTACTGCCTGGGTTGGCGGCATATGGCTTTCTAAACGTGTTTAGTTTAGAGGTTTAAGTTTGTATCCAGCTCCTAACTTCCAGCAGGACCCCATCGCTGTGCTTCATCTGCCTGCCAGTGTGATGGGCCAAATGCAGTTCCCGTCTATTTTGACCACATGTTCCTATCGCGCGAGCAATATTGCAAAGCTGGGCCCAGAGTTATCCACGTCTCCTCAGATTTCCATGCTGGCATGGAAATATGGTGGGATTTCGGCCCTGCTGGGTTCCAGGTTTGCTGCAGTGAATCAGTCCTTGTTCTGCTGCTCCTCCTGGGAACCAAGTGTTGCCAAGGCACAGACTGTAACTGGCCAGAAAAGGAGGGTTTTGTACACCTCCAGCCCGCTCAATGCAAATAAGTGGCAATAAAACAGAGCTAAGAGGATGCTTTTCCAGCAGCAGTCATGTCACTGGCCTTACTCTTCCCTCACTTGACTGTTTTTGTCTTTCTAGGCTATGGAACCTTCGGAGCACAGATGTTTCTGTACCAGACCTACCACATTGGGATCCCTATAGAATAATGTTAATTCTTTCAATTTCTTTCTTATCCCAAGCAGTGATCTTCCAGCCCCAAGCATGAAAGTAGCCTTTGTAATGCTACCTTAGCAAATGCTGCTGCAGAAAATTTCTCTGTCTGCTAACGGGCTCTTTCGTCCAGGGTAGAAAGGCATAGCAGGAACCAATGGCTAGGAGATGAAGCCAGATAAATTCAGAGGAGGAATAAGGAAATAAGGTTCACATTTTAAACAGTGAGGTTGATTAAGCACTAGTTCAAAGAAAGTGGTGGATCCCTTATATCCACCTGGCCTTAAAACAAGCCTGGAGGCACTTTCTGGAAGATCTGTTTTAGGAGACACAGATTGTTACACTCAGCCCAGGGTTATTGGGTGAAACGTAATGGCCTGAGATAAACAGGAGGTCAGCGGAGCTGCGCTAATGGCCTTTTCTGGCCCTAAGCTCTATGACTCAATGAATAGCATGCATATAAAACTATGGTCTCTAAAGCAAGCTACTTAAATACGTGCCTAACTCTAACCATGGAAGTATTCCAGCTCTCTTCTGTAGGACTTGCCTACTAAATCAAGACTTATGTCCTGCAGGCTTGATCTGACACACCTTGAAGTCAGCGGGGATCTTTTCCCTGACCACTTCAGGCTGCAGATCAGGCTGTCAGAAAGACATGAATAGGTTAGTACAACTCCTAGAAATGGGCTTCATGCTGAAAGCGCTTTGCACTTGTATGAGCACTGTCTGATGAAGGATCTCAAAGCACTTTGCAAACATTAATTCACTACTTAATTAAACTTAAAACACAAAGCAGATGAGCTTTGTGTCTTTCTTCAAGCACCATTTATCAAAGGAACAGGTTGCGCTTGTCATGCTGATAACAGCGAGTAACTTTCCCGCTTGCATTGTGTTTCTAAATCCAGTTTAAGTTGTTTTCCTTCAATATGAATAATTTTTAGAACAGTTTTTGAAAGAAAAATGCAATCCAAGCACACTTACTTATTTTGTTGGTGGTGCTGGAAATTAGAGTACAAACGCTTTATCTGCATTACAAATACTGTTACAAAGTGCTGGAGTGCTTTAATCTATCTTCTAGAATTTTTTTTTATTATTATTCGTGCTTGAAGTGCTTCATCTTAATGCTCACAGTAGTTACCATACACAGCAGCACCAACCGCACTAGAGGGTTTTCTGTGTTTTGTTTTCTTTTTCCTGATGCTCTTATTACTTGGATGACATTAAAGTATAAAGAAGCCAACAGATGTGCCCACAACCTGGTAGTTCTCTTGGTGGAAGGAAATACTTGATTGCAGAAAGAGGGGTTTTGTGTGTGTATTAATATTGGGATAGTGTCCTAAGTGCTACTTGATGGTGGTGTTATCAAAAAGTAGATTGGAAAATGTTGCCTAAAATCACATGGGAGACAGTATATAGCTGCAGGAAAAGACCTGATGGTGCTAGATTTATATTTGGGTTGGCTTGACTAATCTTCCAGCCCCTATTCTGAAGCACAGATATGCCTGCCTCCCTCTAGCTGTTAAAAACTAAAGGATGATGGATCTGAGGCTGCAGCGTGAGGGGAATTACTGGAGGTTCAGTTTCCTCAAAATGAACCATCTGCTTAGCAGCCAGGGCAAGTCTCAGACAGGAGACCTCAGACTTCCAAAGGTGAACCCTCATATTTAGTCGTTCCTACAGATAGAGGGAAACCTGGCGGATGTGGGACAGTTGTGTTTAAGGATGGTGGTTCTCTGTGAAGAATAACATCCTGGGTGGATGTCCCATCTCCTCTGCTCATTATTCGCTAAAACTCAGCACAGGGTCAGCCTAAGACCTGGTGCACCCAGGGACAGAGCTGCTCGAGGACTGACCACCCCAAACAGGCTGCACACATGACAAAGCAGAAAGGTTTTCCTGTATTGATGCGTTTTGGGGCCAAAATGTCACCTGCTGCAAAGCAGTCGTTTCATTCAAGTAGCTGCAACTAAGGCACTTTACAGCAGGCGAAGGTCTGGCCCACAGCAACCAATTTTATTTCTTGATTGCTCAGAAGGGGCTCAATCGTTTTCTGGATCATTTGAAAGTTGGGTGAATCGGGACTCACAAATATTCCTATCAAAACTCCCCAAGCCAGCTTCTTTTATCTGATTTCCCTCTCCTCCCCCATTTTTAAGCAAAATCTCATCAATCAAGCTATTACGAGGAAATGTTAGTATTTTAAGTGCATTTGCTATGTATGGACAGAGTCAGCACACACAGCCAGCACATAAAAATTTGATAATCCGCATTTTGAAAAGAGATATCAAAAGGCATAATTTAATATGTTCTCATTGAAAAAATCATGAACTGCACATTCCTTAGTACTGTATATCCAACAATCCTAATTACTGAAGCTATTTACATTAGGAAGATCATTTTCACAACCTGAAGGGTTAGAAGGAGGTAGTGCAGGTGCGCTGTTTTATTTTCTGTTGTGTTTTGATTTTCAGTGAAGGCTGAGTCTTCTGATTCCTGGGAAAATAAGAACCTGATGCACTGTCCTCCAGGACCACCGCTGAACTTCAGATTGGACTGTGAAAGTGGTGTTTGTCAGAATAATCTCTCTCAAGATGGAGAATGATTGAATTATGCTATTGCATTGGAAAATGCCTGGCAGAACAAAACCCTCTGTGGTTTCTTGGCTGGCTGGGTTTATATGTGGTTGCTGGAACCTACAAGCTAGAGGTTGGTTTGTCCGTGTTTTCACACTTGTGGAAGGAGGAGTGGAGTTGCGGTAGTTTGGGGAACAGCCCATAGAGTTGGTAGATGGGTCTGCAGACGGCTGTCCGGTAGAAGCAGAATGGCGAGTGCTTGCGTGGGACTACCTGCAGCAGGCCTTTGGTGTGCGTTTTAGGACAGATAAGAGCAGATAGATATGAAATTATTTCATAAACTGTATTTAGGCTGACCTGCTCCATTACTGTGCTGTGGAAATGGACTGTTTAGCCCGTAAACATCTGTGACTCTCCCGTCTTGCCTCTGTGTGCCTCATTCACGATGAATACAGCAAGATGGTAGCGTTTTCACGTTAGAGTTTGGTGGACAATCACTTCCTAACGGGAGGGCGTGTACTGTTGAGGTAATGTGTTGAAACGTATGCAGATATGTGCAAATGTATGCAGATTTGCAATCTACTTTTTCCCCACCTTCTTTTGCAGAGGATATTAACAGGTATGCAAAGATCTAAAATTATCCAATTGAGAGAAATGCTGTGAGAGTATCAGGAGGGGCAGGTAACCCAAAGTTTGGGGATTCACTAGAATGGATGTACACTGAAATCTCTCCTCCCACCTATTGCTAATAAAGAGATTAATCATTTTCTCCATCCTACTGCAGGAAAACCTAAAATCATAAACACCTAATTGGGCTGGGGGCAGTGAATTAATGTGAAAACTCTTGGCCTGCTGCTGAAATGGAAGGACTTGGCAAAGCTAATGGCAGAGCTTCTTTCACTTGCTTTTTTCCCTGTAATTTGGAAATTCAGTGACAGAAGGATGATTTTCAAGCTAACTCCTCTCTGGATTGCTGAAACACAGACACCCAGAATTTGACATTTTGAACAAAACAATCCTTGATCCAGACAACTAATACAGCAACTATGTGGTTACAGTGTGGGGTTTTTCTTCCTCCTGTAAGAGATATTTTTCCTGCCTGCTCTCCACAGCAAACCAGAATGTTCTGCACCCTCAGAATCAAGCAGTGGTGGATTGGATGATTCCTTCTACGTGTTGGGAATAAGGCATCTTCATGTAAAAAAATTTAAAAAAACCCAATCCAAATATGCAGTTATCCATGAAAAGAAACACTGCAGAGTTGGGGCTAGGGTCTGAGCTGAGACAGACCTCCATCTAAACCTTGAATGCATCCAGGTCTGGCTGTTGGTGAGCCTGGGAGCACTTTGGTTTAATGGTCTTGCATCTACAGCATGCCGGTTTCACTGCGTGTGCCGGAACAGCTCTGAGAGTCTGGATCTGGATTAAAAGATGACTGGTTCTCTGCCGCACTTCGCAGTGACTTAGAGAAGTACAAGGCGATTCTCCCGCCTTTGCCCAAACCATTCAACTCTCCACAGTTGTCTGAGCACAACTGGCAATCTCACAAGCAAAGGTATGCTTGAACGTCAATACTTTCTTTCTTTCCTGCGTTCCTCAGGCTGGAGCTATTGAAAGATCCTGGAATCGCATCAGTGAGTGATGAGCCGTGCCCTGCCAGGTAAAACCACGGACAGGAGAGCAGCAGGTCAAAAGGAATTCGCCGCATGGGGACAGAAAACCTGTGGTTCTGCTCCAAAAGCCTCAGGTTTGGCTGAAGCCCGGGGGAGGCTCAGAGAGCCGGCTGAGCCAAACGGGGGCTCCTCTTCCTCCTCCCTTGGGAAGACCCACCGCTTCGGAGACCCTGAGAGGAGAGAAATCCCCCCGGGGGGTGGGTGCGTGTGTCTGCAATCATCCCGCTCCCATCCCGTGCTCTTCGCTTGCGCTGACGATCCGGCAAGATCCCGGGGAGAGGTGGCCACAGGGTGTCACTCGCACCCCACGAGTGAACCACTCCACGGCGCTCCCCGGGCTCCTCCGGACCCGCCGCTCCTCCTGGGGCAGGGTGGGAGGGTGAAGGGGGGGGCGGGGGGGGGGGAATGGCTCTAATAGTTACACTCCGGAACAACAAAATATAAACCTTGCTGCTGCTGGTCAGGAATCACGACCCTTTTTTCCCAGCGCTTTTGATAGCCAGGGTGCTGCCAGGATTTTTCAACCTGCCCGTTCCGTCTCCGTCCGCTACAGTCAGAGAAAGGCTCCCGGGAAATGAATTATCACGGTCCAGTGCGGACACAAGCAGGTCTAGAGGGGGATGTGTGTGGGAGTGTAAAGGAGACGGGGATCAACTAAATGGAGAGTTGCAATAACCTGCACTATTAATATTTGCACATTTCAAACTGACTCCTAGGCTTTGTTTCCAAATGTCTTTTAATGGAAAGGGGTTAGTACCAACAGGACTATTTTATTTTTTTTTTTTTAAATTATTTTTCTTAGACCCACAGGGTTTTTCATTTTTGGACCAGGTTCTTGGAACACTTGGTTTTAAGAACACGTCTTATTAAGATCTCTCCGGCAGCCTACCTGTCACAGGCATTTTCTGCATATACAGGCACACTGTCAAGTGTCTAAGATTTTCTAGCTTGAAAGCCTTACATTTGGAGTTGGCAGCTTCTGGCATGTGAGCCAGGTGGCTTCAGGAAAGCTGATTCAGCACGTGGCTTCTGCCACTGCCTGCAGGATTTGGCCAGCACCAGGATTTGTGCCCTGCTGAGGCAACTACAATTTCCAATGAGTTTTGCTTCTTGCCCTGGGAAAAGGGATTGAGCAAGGAATGGAGGCACTGAGCTTTCCCCTTCTCACTGCTTTTGCTGCATGAGTCACATCTTGCCTGCCTCAGGCATAATCCCTCCTGCTGGGTCTATAATTTGCCCATTTGTGTCAATTTACAGGTTAAAAAGAAGGGTCCCAGTCCTGCTGCTGTAGGGTCTCCAGACAGCTTGGGTGGAACTTTCCACCTGGATATTCACAGTGTTTGGGCACACGGGTAAAGGACAGGCTTCCTTCTTGGCTTGCAGTCCACCAGGGTTTATTGTAAGAGCGCTTGGTCTAGTTACCTCTTGCTCCTCCTTTTCTCCTGCGAGTTCTCTACATGAGAAGAGATGATAGCTTGTCTTCTTTTCATCTAGAAAGACTCAGCATGATCCACTGAAAAGGAAAAAAGGAGAGGACCCCCACCTCTAAAATCTTAGCTGGCTCATCAGCAAATCTGTAGTGTGGTTTTTATTCCTGATCGTATGCAAACCTCTGTTGGGAAAAAAAAGAGTTGCATTTAAAAAAAGGCAAAATATCTGCTATTTAAAAGTAATAGCTGTGCAGCAAAATGCAGTGATATAATCTTTGAACTAATCTTCTCATAGGTTCCTCTTCAGAACACTTCGTGAATAGCTACAAGAAACTTTCTGTGCAAAACACTGCAGAAATGGCACAAATAATTCCTTACTACACTGCCCACCCTGCTGCTGTAACGCTATGGTCTGTTGGCTACTTTGGCATCTAGAGAATCAAGCGAAGAAAGCCAACAGATGCATATGCCTTCTGTATAAATCTGTTTTCTAACATGTCTCCTTAAGCTATGCTGTATAATTTGTATGCCATCACGAGGGACAGAGGTGCCATTTAGTTTTGTTTGCTTGGAGGGAGTCCCACAGCTGCATCCAGCAAAGGAGGAAGCACTGGAATATCTTCAAGCTCGGGAGCAAAGGGCCCTGTCCTGGGCGATTCCCTTTGTGCCCCTTTCCTTTGCTTCTCTAGGTCCTCCTGACCCATCGTAGTGGGAGATCAGATCTGTTTAGAGCATATGGAGTCATTCCACATCACTAAGTTAGCCTGGAAATGGGAGTTGGCAGTGGCTGTTATCTATTACCACTCGACAGAGGGTTGGCCGCCTGTCAGAATTGTCTGTAGAGTCTCCTTGCACAAGCATGTGTGTCCCCATTGCAAAATTCACCATCCCAAATGACATCAACTGCGCCTTCTCCGCAGGAGCTGAATTAGCCCTAGAGACTCCCTCATCCGTCAAAACCTGGAGCCAAGTCGTGCTAGGAAAACAGCGGGATGAGGAAACAGTGCTTTCTGAGTCCCACTAGTTTTATGGATAGGTCAAGACCTCCAATCACCAGGGTCATCAATCCAATTAGAGAGCACACTTAATGAAACCCTGTGAATGCTCATTATCAGACAGAGTGCTGTGAGGTGTGTGATAGGAGGAGCGCAACAACACAGACATAGAGGCAACCTGATGATGCTGACCCATTCAAAGAACTTTTTCGTGGGCATGGTTTCTGTGGCCGCCCCTGCAGCTTCCCAGCCATTGTCAGTACTTCAGAGGAAACCAATATTTGTGAGTCTAATTGTGCCTGCAGTTAATGCGGAGAAAATGGAAGCTGTGGGCTGCTGCAAGGCTACTGCTTTTCAGTGAGCTTGTGAGGTTAATGGAGGGGAAGGGCACTGAAACTCCAGATATTCTTGAAAAGTGTCTGGCTCTCACTTCTGCACTGGCCTCAGATCCAGTTTCAGCTCTCACTGAAGCTGGGTTCTCCTTCAGCACACATGTCTTTGCGGACACCCTGCTTATCTCTTCCATCCTAGGCCAAGGGACTTCCATTTGGCAGAGACCGTCAATCTAGAAGTGTCCATTGGGTCTTTCAGACATCTGCTTTTGAAAGACTCCATCTCCCCTTGACATTTCTAAACATGATGCTTGCCCTTCCTAAGCAAACAGCAAGAAACCAAAATGGAAACAAGGGAAAATATGACACCCTCTGCTAATAAATGCAAAGCGATGGAAAACAATTTTGCCAACTAGGCAACTCAAATTAGACTTCTCTCTCAGAGGAATATGGTCGATTTGTAGCTCTTATTACACTGTAATGCTATTTCCCTAAAAGTTTGTGTGTGCATTTTAATGAATTCATAAAACCCGGACTGTAAAAGCCCCATGGGGGAAACCTGGCAGCTCTTTAATTCAGCATTAAAGCTCAACTGATGTCAATTGAATTGATTTCTGTGCATAGAAATTGCATTCGTTGAATGAAAACTTTAGCCCTTGCCATTCCCCCTTTTAAAGCTCACTGTAATACAATTGGCTCCTTGAGTCAGGTTCAATTACATGTTGAAAGTTTATAATCTGGTGTGCTGAATGGAGGCTGTGAAATCAAGAGAGAAAACCTAGCTAACCTGATTAAACCTTATACCACAGCCGTTCTGGGGCCAGTGAATCCTTACTGTAGTACAGGGGACCAGCTCTTCTCCGAGTATGCAATGTGTCCTGATTGCAGCTGAAGACTTTATTCTGGTAATGACCACAGTGACCTCAGTGTCTCTAACGGGATTTCAGAGCTCTGACCTAATTTTAAATTTTTCCTCTTTTAGCCTAGGGAGAGCTTTGAATCAAAACAGGAATTGTGAAGGGAAAGGAAAGATTCAGTGGCTTTGCCGGGTTTGGATTCTCTTCTAGTGTTAGACACATCTGTGTTGGGATATGACCCTATGAAGCATAATTTGCAGTGGTGTTTCACATGGGTTTATGTCCCTTGACTTTTGCTGTTAGCCTGGGGAAACTCCAGTAATCCCCCAAATTTTGACCCAAACAGAATCAAAGCCAGGAAAGTTTTACATGTTGGAAAGTTTTAGTTGTTTCCACGAACTCCACCTCAGTCTGCAGAAGGAGTTGCTAACTTCTGCAGATATTTCAGCAGATGCAATCTGCAACAGATCCCATATTTTGGATTTTATTTCCAGAATTGCTCCCAGTTCTCCTGTGAACATAGTAGAAAACTGATGAAAGTGGCCTTTGTTCGCATTGTTTTGTCGAGGGTTAGATTAATGTTAGCTGTTCTCTTTGCTTTCCCAGTTTCGAGTACTTCTAATGCTCTTTCACTGCTCCCAGAACCAAAAGCATAAGAAGAAAAAAATTGTGCGATCTTCCCACTATTAAAAAACAATCACATGGGCTTTTTCTGTATTTCAGCCTCTGGTAGAGGGTTGACTTATTCAATCCATTTGCTTATCCTAAACCAACGTCACCATAACTTACACAGCTTGGAGTTACCCTCCAAAATCTCCTTCAGTTTGTTTTGGTCATATGCAAAGAATTATTCCCTAGTAACGACACTGCGTGTTGGTATGGTGTGTTCCGGCCAACAGCCACAAGGTTTATTGCAGCCACGGATACTCTCACACCCGTCTGAGACAAGCGTTATAATCTTTTTTTATAGATGGAGAGAGTGAGCAATAGAGACGTTCAGTGACTTGGGAGGAGCTGGCTGATTTTCTGACTGCCAGCCCTGTACTGTGGCCTCCAGCTCGGTTCCTCCACAGGGTGTGAGACATGCCTGAGCCCCAGAGTCCAAAGTTTTGGATGAAACAGCTTTCTTTAATTTGATGTCTCAACCTGCAGTTTAAACCTGTCCCCACTGGCAGCCCCTTAACCAGTCTGGGGCTGCCTGTGGTCACTGTAATAATGCCAACCTTAGAGAAACTTTAATCCCTTAGTGAAAGATAACTGCAGGTCTCTGCTTTTATTTGGTCTGCTGATCTAAGGGAAAAACCTCATCCCCTTCACAGCTGTTCAAGGTAGGTCAAGGACAAGATGCTTCACTACATCTGGATTAAAAGGAACTTGAGCGGCGTTTGCTCTCTGTGGTGCACAAGCAAAGCCCTTGGGGTGCTGGGCTACGTGACAAACGACCAGGTAGTCACAGGGCAGGCTCAAAATACCCAGCACAGTGGGAATCTCCCTTGGTACTGGGCACGGATGGGATCTTTTTCCATCATCCACAAGCTGATTTCCTAGTCACAGTCTAAAAAGTCTTTTCAAATCCCTCCTTGGAAAAAAAAAAACCCAAACCTTTCTTCTTCAGGGGTGCTGTAAGAACTGAGCTAATTGCAGAGGAACAGGCGCTTTTATTTCAGCATTTCAGTATATGCTATGCATTTCACAGTGGGACAAAACTGCCAGACACATGGAAGGTGTTTAAGAAATGGTCACAGATGATAATTAGTATAAATGATACGGAAGCAAAAATCAGACTCTAGGGGCTTTGAAAAGCAACCAGTAATTTTGGGCACAGCATCACAGAAGGACATAATATCCCAGAGTCCAGAGCAGCCTCTCTGGAAAGACAACAGACTAATACAGCAGGAAACTTTCCTTGAAGTTCCACTTCTATTTTCCTTTGCTTATTTTCAGCTTCCTCAGTCTAGTGCCATGTCCCACAGACTCACCAATAGCAGGAATGCCCTTCCCCCTTATTGGTGGTTTTTTTGTGCATGCTTACTTACACCGTGGACTATGGAGCCTGGTAGATCTCTGCAGGCCTGAATAAGTAAGGGGAATATAAGGGATGATGGCTATCAGGCAGGCAGAAGGTTAATTACTCCGTTGCCACATGCCTGAGTGGGAATACACATTGATAATCAATGTCCTTGAGTTCCTCTGACCTTCTTCTCCCAAAAGACATAGCTGCCCCAATAAGTTTTTGGGTAGAGAGGAACAGAAAAGCAAAGAAAAAGAGGCTAATGTTCCACTTCAAAATGAATCCCCATTCTCCTACCCAAATACCAGGGAGAAAACATCCTCAGTGTAGCCCGTGTGCTTATCATTTTACAGCCACAACATACTTCGCTTTGTTGGCTTTGCCAAGCAACATGGCTGAGATGTAAATTGTTAGAAAGAAAGGAACAGCAGAAGGACTTTTTTTTCCCCTTCTCCCTTCATTCAAATTTTTTTTTGCTGTATCATCAACTTTAAGCATCCGGCAAAAATAGCCGTGAAATATGGAAATGTCTTGTTCATAGCACAGTGATTTTTAAAGGCTTCTGCTGTGCAAATGCAGCTGAGATAGGCTTCTATAGTCTCTTGTCATCTTCCACTGTAACAGCGCTTCCTCGCTATTTCACTGAATAAGCAGATACAACGGGAAACTATTCACCAAACTAAAACAACATCAAAAGCCCATTAAAGTTCTGATTTAAACTCTCCCAAAAGCATGGAAATTCACAGCAAAATAACAGGCACCCAGGATCTGTTCACAGCTAGCCATCACCCTTAACATTATCCAACTGTGCTTGCATATTGGATGGCTGGCACTTGGCTGCAAGTTTCTTAGATGCTAGTGGGTTTAAACCAAACTCTTAATGGCCTTTTCAGTGCTGTTCCTTCTTAAACACCCAGAAGCTTTCCTCTGCTCCCCTTTCTTTTCCTGCCTGTTTAGCAATACATGAACAGAGAAGGCGGCTAAGACCATCCCCTTGGAAGAGCAAAAATATCTTCAGTTTGCCATGTCAGAAGGGACTCTGTGCAGGCAGCATTAGTTACCCCATCTGTATTGCTCTGCCCTATGCAGACCAGAGATGAGACCCTTCTTTGCAACCCATTCAGCTCTCGCTCTGTCAAGTTAGTACTAGTTCTAGCAAGTGCTGTGGCTAAGCACTCACCACATAATCTCTCTCCCCCTTACCTCACTTTGCCGAGTCACTTATGTATTAATCCAACATATCTTTTGCCCCTTCAAGCAGAATGAGAGACTAAGGGCAATACAGGCATCTGTAGGCAAATTAATACCAGGGAAGTAAGGTGTGGCTATAAATTAATTAAAGCTCATTAAGCCACAAGTAGATGTGGCCATTCACAATTCAAGTGGCAGTATCATGTGATGGTAAACCAGCTGAAGACCCTTTTAATGTTTAATCAGAAAATCCAAATAAATGGTTAGTGTGGTTCCATCAAACCACTTTGCATTTGCATCATAATTATCCTGGAGGAACTTTCCCTGGTGGGGCAATCCTGTGGCTGTTTCTCTAAATCTGCCCAACTTTGTTGCTGTTCTGCCCCTGGAACCAGCATGCCGATGTTCTGAGCCAGTTTGGTGGGCTGAAGTGGCACAAAAGCCTTTTTTTTTTTTTTTTTTTTCCCTGGTGGCTTGCTTCCCTTAACCATTCACTGGGTGTCTGCAAAAGGGCAAGTAGGAACACGCTCATGAACGTGGGAAGGGCAGGACTATGGCAGGGTCTGCTGCCACGAAGCAGCACCCCATTCTCCCTGGGTGGTGGGTTAGATGGGGAGCAGGGCATAGTTTTAGGACAGCCTCTCCTTGAAGAGCTGCTCCCAGGGTCTTAACTGAGCCTAATGAGCCTCTGGATGCTTTACAGATTCTATCAATGCACTTAACCAACTCAAACTAAAAATCAAGAAACTATATTACCAAAGCTAACCTATTATTGATCATTGTAGACTACCAAATGCAACTGTCAAATCAAAGTCGAATCAGGAAGCAAATCTCAGTCTGAGACTGGAGCTATATTAGGCAAATCATCAACTATGCAGCAGAAATAACCTGTCCTTATAAAGCCCCGAAAGAATCTGAGAAACTGGTTCTACATGTAGTTTGCAAATGGGAAACTTGACTTTATGCCTGGCTGTGTGCACTGCTATTCCCCTGCCTTTTGCTAGGGCTGAAAATATGCAGACTTTGAATCCAAGCACCTTTGAATCTGAAACGAGGGCAGATAATGAAGACCAAATAAACTTTATTTCCATCTGCTATCCCAAAGCAGAAAGAAGCTATATTTTTGATTCCAGCAGGAACACAAGAAAAACTTGCATGCTTTCAGGATCTCCCACTTGGAACAAGAAATCAAAAGTCTGGGAGGTAGTTAGCTGTGTCTCCATTCCTCTTGTGCATCCTCTGTACTACAGTTTGACATCTCCAAATATCCTTGCTGTCTGCGGAGACAGCAGGCTATTTTGTGCTTCATTCACTGCAGGCTGTCAAAAAGGAGAAATCCCTGCCCCATGGGCTCTATCCTGGAGGATTTTACTTTGCAACTCTCAGTCTAAAGCAAAGCCAGTATCTGTCTCCTTTCTGCAGATCTCCTGCAGGGTTCAGCGCATTTCTCCTCTTCTTTTGCCTATTACTGTTCACCCTACTAGCACGGGCTTTCTTGCTGCCTGTATCCCCATCCCTCAGAGTACAACCACAAGGAGAGAAGAGCCTCACGTACTCAGCTATTTTAAGGAGCCTGCATCCATCATCACTCATCCCAGCAGAAAATGCTTGGAAAGGACATTAGTGTTATCACAGCCTTTGTTGTACCGACGTGCCTCTGTAAAGCATAGGAAAGGTGGGACGGGAAAGAGAAGGGAAGACGGCTCTGAGGGCAGCTCGTCCCTTTGCCAACACTTTTTCTGTGTGAAATCCAGTACTGCATGCGGAGTGCGTTAGTATTGTAAATCCTTATAAACGTCTGATAAAAGAATCAACCTGTCAAATAAATGAAAGTCTCCATATGCTAGATACGGAAATGCAATCTGAAATCCTTTTAAAGAGAAGCTGATAAATAGTGGGAATTCAGAGTGTCAGCAGAGATAGAGCTCAGATCACCCTTCTCCCTTTAATCTGATCTCCAGGAGAATCCTAGTAAGAAAGGTCACGGGGCTTCCAGGCCACTGAGATGTCCTGTCCCTGAGATGAGAGGGCAGCAGTAACGCAGGCGTGCTGGCTCTACATAGGCATTAGAAAACCCCACTGTGCAACCGCAGGATACATTTCAGCTACTTAAAATCAGTTTGCAAGTGCCCAGTGACCTTTACACCGCGGGGAGACCCTTGTCACACACCTCTGGCCGCAGCACTTGTGTGCAATGTTCGATAGGACGTTATTAAGGTGTATGAACAAACGGGGAGAGACTGGGGCAAGAGGACTGGAGCTGCACCTTTTCCACCTCATGCCACATCTCTCAGACAATGTTTTACATCCCCTACAATAGACGATAATGTGAGCTGCTTGCTATTAAGATGTTTGGCAGCTGGCATCACAAAAGATGAGGCATTAATTCGCAGCTTGGTCCTTGTCCAGCTCCACTGAACTCTGCTGGATCAACCACTCACTGTGATGATGAATGTCCCTGTGTGCTGTCTGGGAGGTCTCTCATCTAAGGGACACAGTCACAGCCCTGGTTTGATCCTGCCTGGTGAACAGCTGGGGCAGTTGTGCTGCTGGAATAGGAGAGAAAACAAATGAACACAGAAAGGGGCCCAAATTAAAACTACACTTGGGATGTGAGTGAAGGCTGGGATGTCGTAGCTTTGGTGGAAAGCGAAGGACATGAGGAGAAACTGTCATCATGAGAAGCATAACTGTTAGTAGTTGATTTCTTTAAAAAATTATTATGCATCCAATGCACAAGAGTCATTATGGGTAAATGTTTTAGCTGAGTTTAGTTTTGCTTTGAGGATTTGTTGTGTTTGGACCCCTCTGAGTTATCTCCTGCTTCCTCCCTTGGCTGATGGGCCTTGTGATTCCAGCCAGCTCCCCTTCTGCTTCTCTTTCTTTCCCTCTTGTTTGTATGTGCCCTTTTAAAGCTCAGCTTCCCCTCTCTTTTTCTGCTTTCTCCTTGCTGTAGTCCCTCTGCTCCCAGGGCACCTCCTGGCTTCAGCACCGCTTGCCCAAGCGAATGACAGCATCAATCTGCAGGGCTGGAGGAGACCTCAGCTGTTCACCAGCCTCCTCGATGCAGGGTCAGCTTTACTTATGCCTTTCCTACAAATGACTCAGGTAATTTTAAGTATTCCCATGACAGAGACCCTGCAACCATTGAAGGTAGCCTGCTCCAATGCTTAAATACCTACAGGTTTATGTAAATTGGTGTCTAGTGGGCATAACTACCCGTAACTGGACACCTTCAGAACATGCCTTTCACTTTCTTCCCAAGGTCTTGTGTCTCTGTGATATGATATTTTCACTTTAGCAGAATAGTTCCTCGGGATAGCAGCCCCATGCGACATTTGGGGCAGTCACACAGAGCCTTCATGCTCTCACAGGTTCTTAGGAGCACAAAAATCCCATTTCCCAGTGGATTTTGAAATTGGCCCAGATGCTTAGTCAGAGCAAATCCAGGAGATGTCAGAGTTCTCTGCAGAGGAAATTAAGAAAATAAAAAAAAAGTCCTTTCAGGTAATTCGAAACAGTTCACTTTTAACAAACAGAGATGTCATGCCTCAATTTGCCTTGATTTTGTGTCGTATTTATAGCCCATAATATAATGAAAAAAATAAATGGAAAGTCATTTCAAAATGAAAACCAAAAATATTTCACTTCCAAAATGTTGAAACAGGGCATTTCAACCATTTCAAAATGATGCTTTAAATCTCCTTTTTTTTTTTTTCCTAAGCCAAGAAATGCATTGAAAACAATCCTCATCTGCAGAACTTTTCAGTTTCAACAAATTGACACTTTTCACAGAAATTCACATATCTGTAAAGGGTTGTTTTTTTTTTTTTACATCCAAGGATCTTAAACATTAATTTGTTGTTAGGCCTTAGAGCACTTCTGAGAGGTAGTTAAGTGTTATGATCCTCATTTTGCAGAAAGGGAATCTGACTCATGAAGAAACATAAAATGCAATTGAGTTCCCACTTACTTCAGTGGAAGAATTGATGCGCCCAAGGTCAGAGAGAACGTCAATAGCAGAGCTGGGGGGAAAAAAACCCAGGAGTTTTGAAACCAGTGCCTTTTCTGCAACCACCAGACAGCCTTCCCTTGCAGAGTGCTCAAAGCCCAAAGTCAGCAGTGTCCACTCTACTGAACCCCGTCCTCAAGCTGGAAGACAAAATGGAAACCGCCCCAGACTTGGAAGGAGACTGAGACCTTCCTTCTCAAAGATATTTGGAGCCATGATTCAGCCTCATTCAGGCTGCTCTATCCCTCGTAGCCATCTAGTTGCTGCGGGTCAGATCCCATTTGGTTTCCAAGTAGTAGAAAACTCCCATTAACTTCCACAGGAGGTGGACCAAGCCCTTTGAACTCTTGTGGTTTAACTTGTGGTTATTGGTTCCTGCAGCAGACCAGCCTCTCTCTGCTCCTGCCTCAGGAAGAAAGAAAAGAACAAAGCTGTCAGAAGGTAGTCATATTTTATTGCAATGCTAAATAACTCGTTTCTGGATTAACTTTGAAATTTATAGAGCTAAAATATAGAATGTACCTGGCATTGGAAAACAATATATTCGTGTGCGCAGCTGCTGCACGCAAGCTTTTAAGATATCGTCATGTCCTTACATGCTACAGCGCCTTACAGGCATGGCTGTTAAATCTCTTCTCACCCTGGATTGATGCACTTTGTGTGTGGTGACACAAATCCACCCAACTTCCCTGTGCCCCCACCTCTTCCTCCACGCTGGCACCCATCCCACAAACCACCTAATGCTTGTTTCTCTGCCAGCTGGTGATTGTGCTAGCTGCTTTCCCCATCCAGAGGAGGGAGATGGGCTTGCATATACCAATGCCATGTCCTGCAGAGGTAGAGCAGGGAGGTGAGCTTCAATAGAGAGTGGGAAAGAGAGAGAGGAAGAGATCTTTTTTTTCCCCTGCCTCTATGCGGTCATGTGCATTTCCCTGACTTTTACAATCCTGAACCATCTCCTCATCATCCAGCGCTGTGCAGACAGCATTCAGGTGGCAGCTCAACCCTTCTGCATTTACCTTTGCTCCAGCACTTAAATTGGTCACGGGTTACTGCAGCAAAGGCATGTTTTATGCTCTCCCTCTCCCCACCCCCATCATTTGGATTCACATAATCAAGCGACTTGCAGCTGAAATTGCTCATAGAAAAATAATTTAAAATTGGTTCATTAATGCTCATTTACGCAGAATTCTTAAATATGATAAGAACATGAGAGCAAAAGAGAATGGATCTGAATGAGAGTGGGAGGATGTTGAAAGCAACTTTCCTGTAATTGTGAAATCTTGTGTCTAAATATGTTTAGACAATGTGAAAAGTCAATTTAAGAAGCTAGGATACATACAACCACTGCAAGGGAGGAGATATCTCAGAGAATGCAGACATCCCGTAGCTTAAGCTTTTTTGTTTCCCTGAAGGGTGCAGGATTCTCATTTGGTGCAAAACTGAAGTATCGCCACGACAGTCAGTAGCTGTAGTCTGCTATTGGAGAAATGGGATGAGAATGGTGCCTTTCATAAATAAGCTCATCACCCTCATGGCCCTCTCTATGTGGCAACAGGAGAGAGCAAAATAACAGGAGGTCACCACGCGAACAGGTGGAGCTGTGCTAAATTACACCAGCTGAGGATCTCTGCTTCATATCAAGTCAATGGATCGGGGCTGCTGTATGTCACTGAAGGATTTGGCCCTGGAAATACATCAGCACTGAGGTGTTAGCCACTGTGGCAGCTAAGGGATGAACTGCTATAGCAAGAGTCCATCCAATCCAGTTGCTCCCTTCTTCTACACCAAAACTAACCAGTGATCCAGTAAATGCAGAATACTGTCCCTGATGGCAGCCGTATACTCCTCGGAAGGAATTAAACTGCTGAAACACATCTAATTGTACAGTATCTTAACAAAGAGGTCCTCTGGCAATTACTTCCTGAGTTAGCCACTGATCAACTTACACTGTGAAGCATGAGGATTGATAGCTCTTGTAATTTTATTTAATAAAGATCAATTTAAATAGTCTGCCTTAAAAACAAAAGGAAGGTTAATGAAGGTAGAGTCTTAAATTATATAGATCACAGCTCTGATTTTCATGCTAACAGAAAACAGATCAATGGCAACTGTGCAGTATAATTGGAAATGTAAGAAAACTGAAAACAGCCATACTGTGGAAAAGGTAATAAATACTGCTGGCAGACTGGAACGGGGGCTATCAGGGGAGGATAATACTGAACAGAAAAAGATGAACAAAAGTCTTGCCAGAGAAGAGGCAGGAGAGGTCAGACTGCAATTCAATCAATGGGAGGCATGGACTTTTCTGTATTACTTTGCCAAGTTATATCAGGAGTTGCAGTGCACCAGAGTCTACATCAGACCCGATTCACCATTAGAGTAGTGAACCTCTGAAAATAAGCACACGTGTATCTTCTCTGAGCATCAGAGTTAGGTTGGGGAACTGCCACTCCTGGCATAATTGTGTTCCCAGGACCAAAAGCCACAGAGCTGCAACGAGGGCTTGGGAGGAGAGACAGAGCAGCACACGCAGGAGCGAAGAGCTGCAAAGAGCTGCGTTTTCACGTGCAGCAAGGTGGCCGAGGTTGGTGGTGGAGGAGGAAATGATTCAGGTTAATATCACACCATGACGACATGCTGCTGTGTTAACGCAACAGCATTAAGAGGGCAAGTTTACAACTGGTAGGTGTCAAGATAGTTCAGAGCTCGCCAACCCGCTGCTGTGCTTTGGCATGTGATTACCACAACGGCGCCTGACTCCTGGGTAAATATTCCTGCATGCAGCTAATGAGGTGGCTCATTAGCAGTTTACACAGCCACTGATCAGACTTGCACACTTAGGCACAGGAACTGCATGTATGTTTGGTCCTGTGTGAGGTTTCTCCCTCTTGAAGGATGTGCCTATAATAGTTCAAGCCATCCTGCCCTGAAAAATAGAGGAACAGTGAGAGCTAATTGCTAATAAAAGGAGCCTTCTTTCCGTCTGATAAACTGGGCACTGCTTATTTTTCTGGCTTGTGGAGAAATCTCAGACTGAATTGGACTGAACCGAACTGAACATTCATTACAGTTGGTCTTCGGAGAGCTTGGAGAAGTCTGTTAAAGTCTCATCAAAGCAATCTGCGATATAGAGATGGTTGTCCCATCTTTGTGTTAGCAGACACCTAAATAAATGCATTCATAAAATGAATAATTATTATCTTTATCAAGGGGATCACTGGAGTGCCAGGTACTATGGTGTTTCTAGCTTTTTTGGGACTGAGAGATAAATCAGCGTGGGCAAACCTGAAAAGGTTGCTGGATTAGAAAAACTTAGCATGTGGTATGGCTATCTCCCTGACCTCAAGGCAAGAAATAGCATGGGATCAAACCCTCTTATTAGTATTTCAGCATAGATGGCCAAAGCCTGACTGCATGAAAATAAAGCAGACTCTAATGCTCAATCACGTATTTTCTGATCACAGTAATAAATCATAGTTCAAGTTCAAGTTTAGACACAATATTTGGGTTCATTCTTATTTTATCTGGAGTAAATGCTCAGAAATTCCTCTGTTCCACACACACACACCAGCCTTGTTCTTTAGCCTTTACCAGTGAACACCAGAGTTAGGTTCCCACTGCAGATGGATACCTATGTAAGGGACTTTTCTTTTCAGTCTCTTTACTGTCTCTGAACTTGTGTGACATGAAAAACTCAGTGCTTATCACTCCACAGTCCCTGAGTATCTTTTGCATGTTTGCCATCTGTAGCATCCCCCATTGCCCTGCATGAGAGGTAGCCAAAACTTGAAATAAAATTAAATGTATGCTAGTTACATCACTCTACCGCAGCTGCAGAAATACTGCTTCATCTTTTTACTGGTTATGGATGTTGATAAAGAATGCAGATGTTTCCAAAGTACTGAGACAAGCTCAAAATGCAGCTGCCTTTCGATCTTGACTCTGCCATCACTTGCTGTTCAAGGACTGTCCAGACTTAAGTTTGGGGATGTAAACTTCCTCAGAACATCCTGCTCTTTTATTTCAAGGAAAAATAAATTCACATCTGAGGTGAGGGAGATTTTGGCTTTCTCTTCCCTGCTTGTTCTGATCAAATCTTATTAAATGTGTTTCTTCCTCCTGTTTTGATTTTTAAAATTGTATGCAAGCAGCCTAGAAATGCCTCCCCAGCCTGGCTGCCTTTATAGTCGGGAAAGAAATGAGCACCTGCAGAGTATAGTCAACACCTAAAATTACAGAGAGTTAATGGAAACAACAGAAAACAGGGGAAATATCTTCTTCTTGTTTCAGTCACTAACAAAGGGCTTTGCATTGTATCACCTTCACTTAGCAGAATACTCCCGCTATTATCTGCTGGCTATTTTCACAACCACTAGGCAGCTGGGTAAGTTTTTCAGGAAACAAAACTTAAGAGTGTAACCACAGGAGGACTTTGCCTTGCTCTACTTGATTCATCTAGAAGTTAGTCATGTGTATCTAATCTTGACACCAGTGCGCACTCATTTAGTCAATAGAGAACACCTCAAAGTGGTATTCTTTTCTAAGAGGGTACCCAAGAAGGATTATATGAATATCCTTAAATGAAAAAATTAAACACACATCGACAGGCACACATATATATTCCTATAGATATGAGGGATTCTACCGCTTTTCCTGGCAGAACGATATGGTCTAAAAGATCTATTTGAACTTTGTAGGCTAGACTCCTCTCATGCCTGCATAAATCAATGGGAATAAGTGCATTAAAGTGAAAGGAGTTATTCCAGCGCTAAGCACTGCAGAAGCAGTACAAGCCAACTCTCTCTAATACATCTCTGTCTGCTGTCCAGACATTATATATTCTTATATGGGTAAATCCTAATGGCTTTAATCCTTTCTGACTTCCAGCGCTGCACACTTCAGCAGTCCTGCCCGGGGAAGCTCTGACCAGGGAATTCAGGATTTGGGCTGCTGGTCAGAAGCCCATTGCACTCCTCAGCCAGCGTGTGCCTCCCTTTATTTCGGCGTGCTGCTGCCACTTGTGCCCTCTCACAGCATCTGAAAAAGTTCCTATTATTTCTTTTCGGTGTTTATTCTTTTCCAGTACTGGCAGATGAACATGTGCCGCTCTCTACCCCTGTTTTCCACTTCTATATGTCTCTGATTGTTGGCACACCTTCTCCAATGTTTCTTAGAAACTTTCAGTATTTAACTTTCTCAGCATGTCACCTGGTTTTGTCCCTTCAGAGCCATAAAAGTGAATGATTTCGGGGGGGGGGGGGGCAGAGCTACATATATCTTTCCAGAGTGTATCATGGTTATGGGGATGTAGCAAAAAAAAATCTATCTGTGAGGAGGAGGGCTGTCTTTCAACACATCCCTTTGCCAGGAAAAGAAATATGGCAGTTGGGCTTATGAAAAAAAAAGGAGGAGGAGGAGGAGGAGGAAAAGAAGTTAATTAGCTGTGTAAGTGAGCTCTGAAAGAATAAATAAAGAAATAAAGGAGTTGACACTCACATGCAATTTAAATCCTGAGGCCGCTTCTTTGCTCTTACATGTATGTGTTTAATAATGCACAAGTTCCTCACTTGCTGCATTCTTGTGCTACGCCCCAAATTCAGTGGGAGTCAACAAATTGGCCTTGCGAGGGAGCAGAGGACACAGCATCTCTCCGATAACCAAACCGTGGCCCAGGAAAACCCCACAGAAACAACCCTGAGGCACGTTAGAAAAATCCAGCAGAATAGAGAAACACAAAGCTTTCAAATTAGGGCATCTGTGTCCCTCCCTAATCCACATTCCCCCACACTGACAAATATTTGATTGCCTAAAAAAATTGCAGGGATAGTCCCTCCTGACACACTTCTCCACTGAATTTCCCTCTATTAATAATCAGCTGGCCTGGGAGATCATTCGCTGTTTGCAATGCAGCGATAAGTGCATATTCTGGACAAACAGAGCTTGTTAAGAAAGACTTTTAGGTCTTCTTGCTGGCCTCGTTGCTAGGAAACTGGAAAAGCTACTGAAAAGCTGCTTGAGTGTGGTGGAGTATATTGCTGGCAATCAGTGTCACTTGCCCTAGGTAATAGCCTGCAGCCTTTAAAAATACTGAAACATACCCCGATGCCGTCACATTAGTACGGGAGATGTTGTAAGGACATGCAGTTAATTAAGTGGCCTGTGTTTGTATGTTTGAAGCTCAGGAGTCCAGCGTAAATACCACCATTTAAAAGGCACTGGAGAAATGTTTAAGACAAAATAGCTTATAAGAATTGTTGGCCATTAAAAGTCAAAGCTGATCAAGGTGTGAATTTGCAGCAGGGTGGTAGAAATCTCTCGTGCATTTTTGCAATACTAGCACAGCCCCTCAGTCTCACACTGTGTTTAAATTTGGTTCCTAGTTGGAAACTGGGAAGTAATTTTGAACAGGGTGGCAGCTCTCCTCACTTGGAGTCACCATGCTCGCCCTTCAGGTGTGACCATGCTCACCTTTTATGCATCTCTGGGCCCTTCTCTATAGGATGCATATATACCTTAATCTTATTACCACAAATGTTCTTAAGCCAAACATATCCTCAAAGTAATTCCAATTGTCAGGAGACACGTGGCCTTATGTGGCACGAGGAGTATGTAAGAACATGGGGTTGAAAGCTTTGATGTGCCTTCAAGAGGGGTGTTTCAGGAAACTGAACAGATCAAGGAGCATCTGCAATGGGCCAAACATCCATGAGCCCTCAGGAGCAGCCTGAAGGACACGTACACCGTGGACCACACACTCCTGAGCCCAACACAATCCTCAGGGAGGGAGCTGTTATGACCGAGGGGGTAAAGCCTTTGACACCATCTGAAACACAAGGCACCGGCTGGTGTTTTGTAAGAGAGCTCTTTTTGTCCTCTACGCCAATCTGCTTTCCTGCCAAGTGATTGAAGGTACTTTTCTTTGTAACTTTTCCATCTCTGTGGAAACCTTCCCTAAGAAGATGCTCTGTGAGGGTTTTGGGGAAAGAGTACATGGCATGTGGTACTTGCTGTGCCAGGCTGGGATGCTCCTGCAGCAAGTGGGGCGAGCTCCAGCCTCAGCAGGGACCGGTCCCTCATATAAAACTCCTTTGCTGTAGCAACATGTTCGAATCACTGCTTTCAGAAGTAGTAGGAGATTAACTGTGAAAGGCCTTCTCTAGAGCAGAAGGCATGGTTAGATTTTGTTCTTGAAGATGGCTTCTGACTGGAAATGAGATTTTTGTCACCACAATTTAAAAAAAAAATGTATTTAAGAGATACTAACTTTTTGGCTAATTGTTTTTTCTTGGATAACAGAATTATGGCTGGAAGAGACCGTGAAGGCATCCATGCTGTACATCTGGCCGTACACCGGTATGCCAGAACTGTTATCCAGTTACACCCAGATACTCCGACTTCACAGCAAACACTTGTGGTAGGCTGAGGATGCCTCCGGTCTTGATGTGGGAACAGCAATGACCTCAGAGTCTACCCCTTCCCTTGTCTGAAAAGGTGAATCATAGCTATTACTGCCCTATTCCTACATAGTTGCCTGGAATTTAGGTTATGGCTATTTTTTCTTGCTGGGCCTTTCTTTAGTACCTCAAACTCTCCAGGACTTCCTCTTCACGGAAGCTGTCATATATCTCTGAAATGCTGCTCTTCTGTTTGCTAAGCAAGACAGAAGTACAACTGAAAATAAAAGCCCACAGTTTCTACATGGAAGATTAGCATTTTTTCGGACTAGTTACAGTGTCTCAAATTGTTAACAAATAACCCTTTCTTAGAGATTCAAGTGCTTTATTATGGGGACTTGTGTGACCAAAGGATTTCTTTCCTGCATCAAGCCCATAATGTGTGATTTAACTAGACAGTGATTTTCAGCCATTTTCACTTTGGGGATCCTGACTACTTTTCCAGCAGAGGTTTTTGGACACTCTATCCCCGCCCCAGGGTACGCAAACTGGAGCTCAACTCCCCACAATTACGAGATCATTTCATAAAAACCATCCAAAACTGACGGCAACCTTTCTGATGGTGGAAAACACACCATATCCATCAGCAGATAAAACTTCATGTGGGATCTTCCCTTGGAGGTGTGGGGTGATGGTATCACACCCACCCAGGCTGCCTGCATTCCATCCATGGCTTTTGCCAGAAAACTTGGAACTCGGTGGCATGAGCTCTCCTTCCTGTTCCTTGAATCAAATTAAGGCTTTATTGCTTGTTCTGAGGAAATGAAAACAAAACACAGGTGCCATGCAGTAAAAGGAGATATGAGGAGGGAAAGTGTGGGATTCAAGGGTGTAATAAATGTGTTTACAGTTGTGCTGTCTGCTCCTAGGACTGGGTATCGACAAAGACATAGTGCGCAAGGAGGAGGGAGAGAGATTCAGATGATACCAAATACATGAAGGGATACCAGCCTCACCACTGAAGGGTACTCGGCTGTGGTTAAGCAGAGCAATGGATGTAAATTGAAGTGGTTTGTATACTCAGATTCGAGCTCATGCAAGTGTAATAGACCTCTCTGTCATCTTCCAA
This sequence comes from Astur gentilis, assembly GCF_929443795.1. NCBI lineage: Eukaryota > Metazoa > Chordata > Aves > Accipitriformes > Accipitridae > Astur > Astur gentilis. The sequence goes on along the minus strand of NC_064902.1, from coordinate 12,762,132 downwards.
GCAACAACACAGTTTGTCTAGCGAAAAGTTTCTCTCTCAAGGTCAAACTCATCCTGAAAGAAGTTGTGCGTGAAGACTTGAATGAAGGGAAACTGCTGGAGCACTGCAGATGCCTGGAAGGATCTTGCTCATTTTTTTGGTGGTCCTTCAGAAGATTCACATAAAAAAATCGGCACTTCAGGGCATTAAGTGCTCCATGTGCATAGCTCCTACTCCTAATGCTTTGTCATTTAAGAGGCCAGTGCATCCTTAAGCCTTATGCTGATAATGGGGAAGGACAAGACCAGATGTGTAATTTTATCAGAGGTTTAATCTCACCCATATAAATATCCTACTTGAAATTTTTATTCATGATTGTGTTGCCCATTTACCTCCAGCCCATCCTCCTGGTGTTTAACATGATATGTCTGAACTGAAACAAATCTGTCAGTATTCACTGTGCTCCCTTACCTCTGCCTTTTAGAAGGCAGGCTTTCCCTTACCATGGTATCTGGAAACTCAGTGGTCGTTAATAGACGCTATCACTACAACGCCCCTGAAGGAAGACGAGGCAATACCATGCCATTATATGGATTGGGCACTTCGGCACAGAGTAGATTCATCACCTTCCCTAGGGTCAGGCAGCAAGATGACTGCTTCCTGAAGGCTGGTATCCAAAATACTTCACTCCTATCTTCTTTCAGGGCTATTTTTCAAAGGTCTTGATCCTGCAGGGATCTCACACAGCCAGGAGGGCAAGGATGGCAGCAGAGACTGTTAAGGCACCAAAAAGGTGATGCTCACCATGTACTTTTCTGCTGGAAGCAGTGGCCTCAAAGTCTGTCCCCTTTCTACCTCCAAAACCTCAAGCTATGGAAGAGCAATGCCTGGCTAGGTAACAGGTACATTGTGGGGACTTGCCTGCCCTTGTCCTTGTGCAAACTGACAGAGCCGTTCCCCTCTCCCACTAGCTGCCAAGCAGAAGAAAAGTGGTGGCCACATAGCAGAGCTGTCACCATCACAGCTCACATTTCCCCACACACCCTGTGCTGCTCAGCAGTTTTTCCATGAACTTATCCGAGCAGCACTCCATGCTTTGTGCTATGAAGATCAAAGACTAGGTGTCCAGAATAAAAAGCTCACAGTTACCATGAGGTCTGTCTCTCAACAGGCTGGAAATAGAAATGTGGCAATCAGACTTCAGAATGAAATCATATTCGACATGCTGGCTTAATCTCTAAAATATGAAATTGTAAGGAAAGAATTACAGCTAAAAAGCATTTTACATTTTAGAAAGCTGCTCTGACCCATGCTGGATCAGGAAAGAGAAGGAGAAGAGGGGAAAAATAAAGCCTGTGGGTTGCAAATGATTATAGCCAGTTGGGTTAGGGAAAAAAAAAAAAATCCATCATCAAATAAACAGACTCCTGCTCCTGTATTATGATGTGTTATTCTGTTTGAAAAGGAAAGGGCTGAGTATGGCTTATTTCAATTCTCAGGATCAGATTATTTGCTATTTGCAAATATCTGGATGTTATTTGCAAATCTCTCCAAAGCTTCATGTCTCTTAGCCCAACTCATACATTCATTTCACCGTCATGCTTAGGTGGGATACAGTGCAGTACTGAGTTAGCTGCTCTCTCAATATACCTTTATTTAGCCAGGCCATTGGAGGGAAGAAACAATAGTTCACAGACAGCCAGCTGCAATACATGAATTACAAGCAGAATAAATGAAGAAACAAGCAATTTGTGGGTTCCTTGTTGAAAAACATTTGCAATTCAATGAATATTTTCTAATGCACATCCAAGAACAGATTCTCACCCTCCTGAGCATTGGGTTGCAAAAAAACTCTTAAGAGTTTTGGAAGTTGTGTGTTATTCCCATGTCATCATGAAGAGAGGATTGGGATGATAAAGACAATGATGTTCAATGATGCCACACTTGATGGCACACCTCAAATTTCTTCATTAACACAAAAGCATGGCAGATAGCTGTAGCAAATTTTGAACTGCATCTTGACTATATGGCAAAACTCTCAAACCCCGAGATTAAAGAGACCCCTTACCTGCTTCACTTATCAGTAAAAGTTTGCTCCCTTCAATGTTCAGTGTTGTGTCAAGGAGTAAAAAATCCATAAATGTTAGTGCTTCTCGGCTTTCAAATATTCAACATGCTTGTTATTTTTGCAGGGTTGTAGGTGTTTACGGATGTCACATCCAGAAAGTTTTTTCCTGAAATACTTATAAACCATGTAAACACTGTCACATGGCAGGTTGTGGAATAAGGTCTCTTTACCACAGATCTAACCCTGGCCAAGGGGGTGATGGGCTGACCCTTAAGGAAGAGGATGCCTGAGAGCAGCAACAAGAGGAAAGATTGGGGTTTTTACATTCGGTTTCTCATTTTTTCATGAATTCTGACTTCTGATTGCAGGAGGATTTACCCATCCCATCCCCATCCATCTACCGTGCCTCGTAGCTGAAGCGAACACACCCCAGCAAGCAGGACCCGCTTCCCAGCCGTGTCCATCCCTGCCAGCACATTAGCCCAGCTTCTCTCCCCTTCCTGCTCAAAAACCCGCTCAGCCAGCTGGGAACCCACCTGCCTTCGGAGTCTGTGGCCTCAGCCCGACTGATTACCCGTGAAAACCGCACCATTAGGTTCCTTGCCGAGAGGAGGCTGTATGAGAGACACTAAGCGAGGCTCAGCGGGAAACTAAGTTTATTAACAAGAAGCAGGGAGCATCGTGTGTAAGAATATCTCTACACTTGCAGTACATGGAGGGAACATTATCACTTATCAGCCTAATATTTCACCACGCTCTTTCTTTCACCGGCTCTTGCTTCCTTCTCCTTGCACAATAGCCTTAACACGCTAACAGGCAATTGGCAAAATATGCCAAAAATCTTTATAATTTGGATGAATCTTCAGGATTTTTCTGACCAGCCTGTTGAGAAGAGAGAAAAGAAAACAAAAGTAAACAGTACGTGAAACGTGGTCGGGCTAAAACCTGTGTATTAGGTCAAAGAAGGAACAAATCTCTGCAGGATTCCAGGGGGAGATTCTATTTTATTGGTGTTTTTATGTACAAACGGAAAGGTTAATAGAAGGTCTGAACAGAAAGGTTCATAGAAAATTGTCATCTGTATGTGTTTTCTTTTTGAAGTAATAGTTTACAGGAGCCAAGGGAGGGGGTAAAACAGTAAAGGCCAGAGGTAAATTGAAGGTGGAACGGTTTGGGAGAACTTTGACAAAACCACTTAAATTTGGGGAATGCAGCTTTGTCAAGACTAAATGCATTCCTGAATTATGCCAGTTTTTGTCCAAATTTTGTTTTGGAGGAAAGAAAAGGGGAGGGGATAAATGCTAACATTGAAAATACCATTGGGAATAACACATTTTTATTTTTCTTCTCCAAATTAATTTTCATTTAGGTCAATTTTTCTAATTGAAATGACTTATTAGGTTGTCCATAAAATAACAATGAATATCAAAACAAACACTGCTGATCTAGAAAGTTTAAATTAATCCCAAATGAATCCCCAGGGTATGTTTTCTTTTGCAAAGAATGATGTAGTTTTCCATGCTTGGTTTTAAGCCAGGCTGGAAGCAAAGCTAAAAAAAGACCATGCTGGGCAAAGCACAATTTCAATCATTTGTCCAGCGATGGTCTTTGTGTGGAGCAAGACAGGAGGAGGCAGCTGCTAGGTCTGAGCTCCTCTCCAGTTTGGTCTCAAGAGCTAGCTACTCTTATGTTAAAGAGCTTATTTTCATTTTAATTTATGCTTTGTCTAACGTAATGTCTGTTGTACTGATCAGACCAGAGGTCCACCTAACCTAGTATCCTGTCCCAACAGTGGCCAATAGAATGGATTTTCCAGGGAAAGGAGATAAAAAAAAAAATCCTGGATAGAATGATTTTTCCTATCATATCAACTCAGCACTGGCAGTGAGCCCTTCAAGGATTTCTTGTTTCACTATTTGCACATTATTTAAAAATTGGTATCAAATGGAAAGCCAACAGCTGATGGAGAAGTTCTGCTGGGCTCTGAGGACTTCAGTGCTGAGGAGGAGCAGTTTGGGCAGTCTGGGCACGGTGCTGGTGTATCTGCATTGCTTTTGGAGCACAGGCAGCATGAAACTATGGTTCCCTGTACTTGTGGTCTGGTTTCAGCCACAGCCTCAGTAATTGACAATTTGTACATGCTGGAAGTTGCTGTGAACTGACAGCCTTCTTGCCATCCTGTCCATGTTCCCAAGATTGACACTGGACCCGTTAAGCTTAATATGCGGGCGTGAGCAATAGTGAGCTGCAGCAGCATCTCTTCCCCCATGGGTGCAGGGGCAGAGGAGGGCAGTGAGGCTGAGTCAGAGCTGAGAAGGCTGTTGTCATCTCCAAGCCTGGCAGATCACGCTTCCCTCCCAGGCCTCAACTGGGAGGAACATGATGAATACAGAAACTATTTCTGAAGGAACGGAATGCAGGTGATCCTTAGTGCTGAACTACACCCCTCTCTCCCACAGAGCTGTTGCCCTGCGGGGGTTTATGGAGTAGATTTCATTGTGGGCTGGAGAAACTAGTGCTCCCATTTTCCTCTTTGGGATGTGATTGATACTTAACCTGCCTTAATTCTATAGTCAAACTCTAAACTCTTCTTGCTGTGAACAATTTCCTCCTAACATAGGTGTATTATGCCTAGAATTGCAGTGAGATAGTCAGGAAAATGTTTTCCTCAGCCAGGACGGCATTGTCCTAGGGTCTACAAGCAGCACTGCAGGGTTGTTTGTGCTTATGTTTGACAAAGGCATGTACATGTGGCAGGATAACAATTAATCTTAGAAATTAGAAAGAAGCCTAAGAAAGATCTGCTTTCGGTGAACTTAAGGATGTGACTTGCCAATTTATCATGATGGTGTTCCCTGTGAATGGGTACTCATTTTGGAAGCTGTGCTCTATTTTCTAAGACGTTTTACGCAATTTCCCAGGATATTGTGTCATATCAGCAGAAATTCAACATTATGCAGCTCTTAAGCAGCAGAATTTGACATTTCCGCTCAGCTTTAAAGAAAGTAGCATTGGTTCTTCTGATTCTGAAACTTGCCAATAATTCAGGAGAAGCAGGCTTAGCCTAACTATAGATACAGCCGTTTGCTGCTGGCTAGGTTACTAGCTGAGCTTTTCAATATATATTCACATGGAAACAGGATGCTCTTCAATTAGTTGGCAAACTGCAGCAAGAGGAATGGTGAAATGTTGAGCACAGGTATTTATCCGATCATTATCAGGAGTGCAGGTAGCTGGAAAACCTGTGAGAAATAACAACAGGTTTGCAATTGAGTTTGAACAGAGAACACATTTGAACATGAGAACATAACCACTTTTGTCTTGGAAACATGGAGAGAATTACTATGGAGAGATTAGACAGCCTCGATAGGTGGGTAGGTGGGTAGGTAGAAAGAAAGCAATAGAAAGAAATCTGAACAGAAGCAAGAGAAATTAGGCTAGTGAAATAAAAGGTGGGTGTAAATGTAATTTCAGGGCTTTCCTCTGTTAGAATTCAGAGCACTTAAAAAAAAAAAAAAAAAAGACATAAGGGTTTTCTCTACAAGGAGAGCTGCTAAGGCAGGAGGAGAAAAATGGTTACCCAAAAGGCCAGTGCTCGAATTAGGAGCAGGATCAAGATGTGCTGGCTGTGTTGCTCAGCCCCACAGTGCTCTACGAGACAGCGTCGAGCACATTTAGAAGATGGGAGCGCTCCACAGCAAAACAGGCAAAATATTTCTTTGTGAAACTGCTCTCTGAAAGCCCAACACGGTAACTCATCTGGAGGGGGAGCGGTAGGTAACTGCCACCGCCGACTCACTGTGGAAAGATAAGTTGTTGTGCTTGAAGACGGATCATCCCCCAGCCGTCCATTGCACTTTCTGCCTGAACTGCTGCCGTCTACAGAGAATGTCAAGTCCCTGGAGCCTCATCTCACTGCATCTCCCACATGATATCGAGGGCCTGGCAAACACCTTCCCAATAAATTATTGTTATTGCAAGGAAGGGAACAGGCAGGGAAAGGACTTTGCAGTGATCCTAGCAACGTTCTGCCTCCAGAAAGCACACATCGTGGGAGAATTTCAAAATGCTTCCAGAAGCCGAGGAGGCAGATGCAAGTTAGGAACCTTTGAAGGAGATGAATAGCAGGAAGCATCTCTAAAAGACCCACAACGGCATTACTGCAGAAAAAACAGCTGCAAAATGAGGTAATGACTCTTCAATACTCTCCAATATGCTGGCACAAGTCCTCTGTGTTTCATCTCACTATCTATCAATGTAGCATTAGAAGATCTTAAAGTGTTTACAAGTGGATGCAGGGTTAGTCCAGTGGCCTCATGGGGATGCTGACCCCTCTTTCTGCAGGAGGCATAACAAGGCAAAGGTCATCCTTCTCCACGCATTCAATAACACAAGAACCAGACCCCACTGCGTTTTTTTTTCCTCAGAGCCCCTCCTGGGTATTTGCTCTAAAATTGCCTCCTGCCACATATTTCTTTCTCCTTGGATATTAAAAAATAATTAAAGATAAAATATAAGAACAGGGGAAGGCTGGGGGAGGAGGACAGAGGAGGGGAAAGCTGTGTCTCTCTGTGTCCCTCAAGAGCCAAACAGCACGTACAAAATCTGTGCCACTCAAAGCACAAGTGACTTCCTGATTTGTGAAGGATTGAGCTTGCTCTCCCAGTGGAGCACAGCCCTCCAGTGCCATCATGTCCTGCTCCTTTCCTGCCCCACTGCAAGAGGGTGTAATCTGCTGTCATCCAGGGTAGGATAGAGCCCACCTGGAAAGGAAACTTCATCGGAAAAAACCTTCAGAGGGGATTGACTCAAGCAAGTGCCTCTCCTTTATATAAAAAAAGAGCTTTCTGCATGCAGGCAGCAGAAGAATAGATGGAGACCTGTCAAAAAGTGATGCATAGGCAGCTAAGTGAAGCTCAAGCATTCATAAAGAAACAATGTTATCAAAGATGAATAGCTTGAAAACTGCTTTTAGGAACATTTACACAGGGTTTCACCTCCTGGCAACACAGAAACGTCAATGCTGCTCCAGCAAGCTGACTCATAGCAGAGCAGGAGAGCTTTACAGAAGGCTCACGCTATTTTTTTCTTCCGCACCAAGGTCTGTGCAGAGGTGTGTGTGCAGAGGGGTGGGGGGTGCAGCGCCGAGGAATCACCCTAAATTGGCTCAGAGAGGAGTTGTTTTCAGACTCCTTGCCACACTTTATTAGCGTGGAAATTCAATAATCTCATTAATTACAGAAAATAATGTAAGGTGGATTTGCTGGGCTCCTGAACAATTTGAGCTCTCCTTCTGTGGGTAATTGCCAATGACATGTCTGAGAGAAATATCACAAAGATACATAACAAAGGGCAGTGCAGCTTTACAGCATAGATCTTGTTGCTATGGGAACTTGTCTTTGCTCCTATCCGGGAGCTAGATGATTTATGTATGTGCAAGAGTTCCTTTATTTTAGGGCTTCTGCAAAAGAGAAAAAACCCTATCAGATCTCTATCCACATCTATCCATCCAGTTATCTATCCAGTTATCTAATAATTCTTTCTTTATTATAATTATCTGTCTATTATAATCTTTATCCATTGCCTCATTCTTCCAAATATTCTACTCGCTATCTACTTTTGTGGGCCAAGATACAAGACAAGCTGAGGGAAGAACAAAATGTGGACTTCAGTTGCTCTTTGTGCATGCTGCATGGACGTGACTGCTGTTCAGGAGCCGAGTCAAAACAGTCAAGCCGTGTGTCACGAGCCCCTCCTGCCCTAGTGATGCTCTCTGTGCTTACACGCAGCAACGTGACAAAAGCATCTCCCTCGTTTCTGAAGCATAAACGGAATGGTGGGGCAGGAAAAACCCTCCCATCTCACTCCTTGTGAGTGGCCAGAGAGCACAAGAGTCTCCCACAGCTGTGCTGGGCACTGAAGGTGGAGTACTAGGAGGAAATGCTGAAAATCCTGGAAAGACTCTTCAAAAGATTGAAGTTGGAGCATAACTCCCATTAACAGACCTCTTTGGTCTTTTCATCTTGCATAGCAAGTGTTTGGGTGGCTACCTTGGGTGGCCAGGTGATGTTTGGCTAAAAGGTGGAAAACACAATCTTAATTCCGAAACCGGCAGATTTGGCTGCAGCTGTTTGCTGTCTTTGCATTTCACGACTTGTTAGGCATTTCCCAGTAAGCTCCTGGGTCAAGATGTACATGAATTTAATAGGAGGTCTTTTTTTGTGTGGTAGTGTTTCTGTTAGGGTCATTGGGTGCTCCAGTGGGACCATATAAACTAACTGTGCATCGATAAGAAACGACCGAAAGCTTTACCACTCAAAACCAAGTACCTCACAATCACCAGAGACCCATCAAAGACGACGTTCAACTTCTGGTGTGCACAAGGATTTAAATGATTTTGAGACACAAAGCTGGTCCTGGGAGCTTCTACCTCTAAATTTTTTTCATTAGACTTCCCCTTCAGTTATATGAAACTCCTTTAAACACATATGTACATGTGTTTGTGTAAAGCATTGAGTGTAATAACTTGCAAGTTCAAGATATGATATGGAGAACCTGACCAGCAGCCATGTTCAGGTCCAAGTTCATCTTTAAATCAATCAAAAAAAGACCCTGAGAAACCACCTGACAGTTTTGTTAAGTCACAGCAATATCTAAAATGCAAGCTCCCTCCCATTTTGCCACACGCTGTAGCATTACTCAAGGCTATTATTTTGCTGGAAAAGTGAACACGATGCCTATGACTTTGCTCACTCCATGGCTGGAAACAACTGTCTTCTTCTAAAATGTATCCACAAGTCAATGCTTTAAATTTTTGAAGGAAAACAATATTTGTGTACCTCTTGATCTTGAAAAGAAGGAAAGTAAAATTCCATACTTATGAGAGTTCTCTTTTAGCCTGGAAATTCACTGATCAGTTAAACCTCACTTTGCAAGTTCAGGGAGCTGATTACACTCCTGGTTCAATCAGTTCCTTGCTGCATGGAAACCTCCTCCATGTAGACCTCCTGCTTGACTTTTCCCCCCCTAGACCAGCTGTGTTCAAGCCATGGCTCTGCCTACTTTGAAATGCTGAATCACAAAATGAAAACTGCCTGTGAGGTTACAAACGATAAGACAAGCCTCGTGGCGTTTGAAGCACTCTTGCTCTGTAATTTCTTGGGTCCTCATCATGTAGAGGGCACACTTGCAGAAACCACTTTCCTAATTCATATCGAAGATAAAAGTTAATCCCTCGGCACAGCTGATCGACTCTTCATAACAGGGCTCCCGCTCCCACCATGAGTCTGTAGCCAAGAGCAACGGCTCACTCCTCCCCTGCTCCCTCCCTCACCCTGAGTTTCAATTCCTTAAAGCTAATCAATATCCTTATTAATGTTCCAAAATCAATTATCCTAATAAAGCCTGGAGGGAGCTGAAGGGTTGCTATTCAGCACTCACCTTTTATTATCCTGACTGTTTATTTCCCCATTGATAGAACTGTCTAACTTTATGACAGATTATGGGTGAAACTGCACTACTCAACACACTTGTCAGCCCTAGAGATATGTTGTGTTATTATTACTATTTCGTGAGCCTTTTGCTTACGTTCCCTTGTTGTATGGATGCTTTAGAAGGAGTCCCTGGCTTTGGTCTGCTGAAATATGATAGGGAGTGCTGCAGATCTGTGCTGCACATCAAACAGATAATAATCTGTTATATCTATTCAATTATAATATTGCCCTAGGCCATGGCACTTTGTTTATGCAGTAGACAGTGCTCTGTGATCTGCAGCAAGATTGCAAGACACATGTGGGATAGATCACCTCATGGTAATTCACAGAAAATCAGGTGAAGGTGCATTCAGAGGGATGATCCCTAAAGCATCGGGGGAGAATGGCATTTCTCCTTCAATTAAATCCCTCTTTTCCATACAGAAGTTGTGCCAAGAACCTGGAAGAAAAAGAGAGAGAAAGAGTACAATTTCTTACAGAAGTGTGGTGCCACGGGTGCGATCCTGCAAAGGCAGCTCGGGACCAGGGGCCACGGGCAAGCGTCGTGGGAGGGAAGCAGTTGTAAATGCTCCTCAGTCTTCTGAGCACTGAATTCAATCCCTAGCTGCTGTATATGTCTACATGTATATTTTAAGGAAATTCAAGTGCACGGTTGTTTCTTCCTTCCTGGGCTTATTGATCAACCATCTAAGAGCACAGAGTAGAAGACACTCCAGGTCAGGTTATCCTCTAAGATCATTGCAGCAAGGAGCTGAGGTAGGAAGGGAAATGAAAGTCTATAACTGAAATCAGCCCTTCCTAAGTGCCCTCCTTCACCTCGCGTGCAGTGTCCGTCCTGGCCAGCAGCCTGCTCTGCTCACTGGCTCGCAGGGAGTCCCTGGCAAGCAGACCTGGGCTGGGAGCACTGGGAAGGAGGTCTTCGGCTGTGCAGCCTCTCCCTGGGCTGGAAGACATCTCCTCCCTGCCTCCATCTTTAGACTAGCAGCATTGAAGCTCCGGGGAAAACTCCTTTGGCTGCCTTTGGAGGAAGGCGTCTGAAATGCTTCTCTCTGGCAGCCTGTACAGTAAATCTTTTATCCGAAAGATGGCAAGTGAATGGGGAGATTGACCCTGGAAGGACTGACAGCTAGGCAGGCAGAGGCCTTTTTTACTCACTGGGGCCAGAAAAGAAAATGTATCACTTACTTCTTTTCAGTTAACCAGTATTAGATAAGATCATTCACACCAGTCATCAAACTGATAATGAGACAGGCCCCATTTCAGGGAGATTATTGCTTTATTATGGAGTGAGCATTCGGCAGATGTCTTAATTTTACAGAATTCATTTCACATTATCAAGATTTCTGTCTATCGTATTTGATTTAACGTTTGTTAAGAGTGATTTGTCTCTCTCTAATGCTTAAGACCAGTGCAGTCCAATCAAGCAAATTGTCTGTAATTTAAAGAGTTCCTGGGGGATTTGTAACAGCAATAGGACCTTTTGGGTTTTCTTCCGAAAAAGAAAAAAAACCCCAGAAATACATCCTGTGTTAATGATTTCTCTCATCCTAGTCTTCTTTTATCCCAGCCTTTCCTGCCAATATGCCCATATAGCACAATTCCAGATAAATCAGAAATGCAGTGAAAAGTGGCATGAAAGCAGCGTCGCAAAAAGAAAAAACTTGATTGAAGTTGTGAGCTAGCGGGAGAAATGTGAGCCCATCCGAATCTGAATTAATTAAAGATTTTATTAGCATCTGATGGCGCCCCAGGGAAAAGTACTTTTTTTTAATCCTTTCTCTGTTTTAAAGGCAGAATACCAAGCAAAAGCATTTAAGGGTCATGCCAAAAAAATTTGTTTTGAGGGTGACACAGCTATCCTCTGGCTGTACCAAATTACTAGTGATGCTGTAAACAAGGCCAAGCCAGTTGGGCATTTTTCTGTAGCAGGGAACTGGCAGGCCTATACCGACTGGAAGCTCAGCTGAGTGAAAAAATCAGTGCATTTTCAAATTTTACTGTTCTTTTTTTAGTTTTTGCAGTTGAAGGGAGCACTGAAAACTCTGCATAGCTAAATAGCCTCATGCCTGGGTCACATGGCACCTGGCATCTCCTGTCCCTCCATATCTCATCACATGCAAGCCACCAAGGCAGCCAAGAGGATGAGCCCGCTGCTCTGCCACCCCCCTTAGGTACATTGCCGGAATAGTATGGGGCTGGGTGTCCTGCAGAAAGAACCTCAGTTATGGAAAAGGGGGCCTGGGGAGGGCTGGAAGGTGAGGAATTTAAAAAAGAGCAGCCCCAAACAGCAGCATGTGTTGCTAGCTCCACCTGAGTGCATCAGAAGCAGAAATGCTGCCAGATTTACACAGTGTGTGCCACTGAGCTGTGAAATCCAAGCTCCACTCCCCAGACATGCTCTGCTGCATTAAGTCAGGAGGAAGGAAGCTGATAACACCCCTTTCCACCCACCTCTCCCTTCCCTCCTCGTCCCACTCGGAGCTTGGCCTCTATAAAAAGGCATTTTCCTTCCAGGCAGAGAAGAGATTCCCCCAGACCCCAAAGGCTACGTACGAGACATACACAGCACGCTCACATGTCACTAAGTGCTGGCTTTTGCTAGTGCAGCGATGCATTAAGGATAATGACTAGAACAGATCAGATATTTAAAGAAAACCAACCTATTCATAATTTATTTTTTCAAATAAATGTGTTGGCTCTGTGTTGCAATACTTAGCTGAGTCATTATATGCCATGTTCAAAGGTAGCTACCAGTAGATGTGTCACCAGAGATCTTGCTCAAAATTCTAGCATAGTCATCAGCAATCAGGAGGAGCAAGAGACCTGAAACAGTAGAAGGTACTGCATAAAGTATGGCCTGGTAGAAGTCACAGCTTGACCGAGTCATTTCCTGGGAGACTGACTGAGCTTGCAAAGCCTTGGCAAGAGATTTGGCAGTGAGGCATCTTGGGGAGAACCAGAAAATGAGTGGATCCCATGTGGGGTGTGAAATAGCAGGTGAAGATGCTCTTTGGGGCAATGGACTTTCTGGAAAAGGCAGTTTTGGGAGCTGTAAGGAAGAAAACTGCTCAATGCTGACCACGTTCTGGGAACCGGGATTTCAAACATGCTTTGTAAAGAAATAAAATCACTTGTCAAAGAAACACCTGGCTCCCTTGTCAAAATCTCCAAAAGAAACAGTTTCCAAGAGATAGATTATTGGCTGACTTCTTGGGCCAAAGCATAGCAATAATCCAATCCAGCCATGCCAGCAGTTGCCAGTCCCCCAGATACACAGACTTTAAGCCCTAACAATGATTCACCCAAAAATTTAGACTTTGACCTTCCTGCTTTAGACACACACTCCAGCAGCAGAGAAGCAGGGTACTAAGCTACTTCAGAAAGTCCTTCTTCAAGGCATTTCCCTCAAAATCCCACTACTGCACTGCACTTGGGAGCCTAGACACTTTTAGTTTGGCACGACTGATCCTGGCTTGGTGTAAGAGCCCTAGCACCCCACGAGAAGCATGCTGACAGCAGCTGGGGCAAAGAACCACTGCCCCTGTGAGGATGTGAAATGTGTTTTCCCAGTCTCGCCCTGGTAGATGGCACTCATGGCAGACACAAAGGGAAGGATAAAAAAGGCCTATCTGCTTGAAATGTGTCATCCTGGTAAAAAAAAACCCACTTCTCTTCCTCTAGTTAGGAGCAAAGCTAGACCAAAACCATCCTATCCACTAGTATCAGAGAACAAGAGGTAGAGACCTGGGAATCACCCTGCTGTGTTGCATGAGTTGAAGGGTCGTGTTTCAAAATACAGATTTCTCCAACAAGAATTTGTGAAGAGAATGGAAGGGAAGGAAGATCCCTGTAGAGTCTAATCCTCAGCCAAACTAACCACCCATTCATGAAGTCCACAGCCAAGGCCTTAAAACTGCTGTATTGAACTGCAGAGGATAAAACCAACATGATAAAATTTGCTTTTGTGTCAAAGGGTCCTGTGAGATTCTGTAGGTGGGAGCGAAGGGTGGAAGAATAAGGAAGGGTCTTGAAGTTAATTATTTTTATTACTATCTGCAAACCACACTTTTGACTCAAATCTGTGATCTGTTCAGCACCAGTACTGTTGAAATATCATTTTCATTCTTGTTTTTATTATTACTATTTTTTCCACTTTCCATCTTACTTGATTCCTGATTGTTCCCCACTTTAGTGGCCTGGTTTGTTATTCTATTATCTTCCTCAAGAGGCTTTTATTTAGTCTCTGTAGTAGGAGATGGAGGCTTCGAGGGGGAACTCCCCGCAACAACCCCTTTCCCATTATTTCTTTTCTGCATTTCATGCACTTATTTATTTTGACAATAAACACACACAGTATCAGGAGAAACAAAAAAGAAAGAAAGAAAGAAAGACCAGAAAAGTTAGTTTGGGTTCAAGAAGTCTTAAAGTGAATGCCAAGATGCGAGTTGTGTTGTTTTAACATGCTAGTAGCCAGGATGATAAATAATCATGGGTTTGCTGGACATCTTCATTGCTTAGTTTCAGTGTGTCTCTGGAGTGCATGGAGAAGCAGTTCTGCAAACAACAGAGCCATGTCCTAGCACATGTCTCAACAGACTCTGGGGGAGGTGTCCTTCGCTGCGGGTACCTCTTTTCATGCCAGGATGGCTGGGCACATCTAGCAGCATTTTTCTCTGGGGTCCCAGATGGCCACAGTAACCAGCTCCCATGCTGGCTGGGAGATGGTATCCCTCGGGGATAGAGAAGTAGTATCCCCATTCTACAGCTTAAAAGCTGAGACACAAATAGTTTATTTGTCTAATTTGAGGCAAAGCAAGAAACCTGTGGCAGGACTGGGGAGTGCCCTCAGATCTCAGCTCCAGACAGATGGCCAAGCCAGCAGCACCACTGTTCTTTCACTCTGATCTTTCAACAACGGAGAAGCATAAAATGAATTTACTCCTGCATATGAGCAGATGCTGGAGTGGGGATTTGTTTTTCTGTTCTTTTTGCAGTATCTGCCTAGCTCTGCTGGAGGCTGAGTAAATGAGATAAAATGCTGAACCAAAGCTGCAACACCCACTGATGCAAATTTTTCTTGGCCAGTGCTCATGGCCACCTTCATTTTCTGCAGAGAAGGGAGTGTCTCGTGCTCAGACACTAGAAAACCATGTTTGCTTCAGAGCCTAATAATTTCCCACAGCCCAGCCTACACATAACATGGGAGCAGCCAACCAACAAGTGATTTTCTAAACTTTCAATGCAGATGGCCTCTCAGAAGAGGATGGGATACAGTCCTGTCTTCATCCTGACCTTGGTGGCCTGGTGACCTTCAGTTGTTCTGAAAAACAGACTCCTTCTTGCAGAACTAGCACCAAGGCCACCCTTATGGGATAATGCAGCAGTCACTCACTTTCACATTCTCAGCTTTGTATTAAATTGCAACACAGGCCCCATTGACAGACAAATTAGCCAAGTCAACATTTGAAGGATTCTCACTGCTAATGATCTCTGGTCCATGAAGGCAAACCTAAAGACTTCAGGCTATACAAAGCCATTGCAGATGAGGAACCCAGCTGTTGACACAGCTGGCGTCAATAAAGCATTTGTAACATACAGTCCAAAAGAGATCTGTGTATAAAGCTCACTGCTGTTGAGAAATCATGTAAGTCAAGGGCTGTGCTGTTTACGTAAGCTTGGTAGTGAAATCTCCCTCAGCCCTCCTTGTTGTACAGACAGCCCAGCCTACCAGGACTGAAGAGGTTGTAAGTGCACACTTGATAATGCACATGGTTCCCTCCAGCAGGGATAACGCTGTGGGATTACAGCCACGTGGAGGGCAACACCCACAGGGAGGAATAGAAGATGATGGTAAAAGCAGGGTCCTAAAATAAGTGCATTCCTCCTCAGCTGAGCTCAGGGCTCCACCACTGCTATCAGTCATCTCCAGGGAAGGGACCGCTTGGGTCCTAGGACCCTGTCCAAATACTTCAGCTTCACTGCCTAGCTGAGGTGCTAAAGGACCCTATTGGGGAACGCATTGCATAAATGAGCTTGACCAGACTGGAATAAGCTAGAGACCCAAGGAGTGGAGTGAGGGAAACTAAGACAGGAATCTGCTTCCTTGGGCGGGAGCCAAGGAAAGCCAGAGGTGTGCCAGTCCAAAGGGCAAGGCAAGGGCACAGTCCAAAACCAGAGAAGTAAGTGAGATGGTTGGAGTCCAAGAAACGAGTTTGTAAGGTCAGGTGGTGGCTGTGGCAGGGTTAAAAGAGGAAAGGATCAGGTCTCAAATGGGGCTGGAGGAGGTAGGGGTTGGATGCTGGATTACAGGGAAATTAGAGTGCTAGGGGCAAAATAGTCTTAGGCACACAAATCTAAAGCAACACTGTGCCAATAGCTTTTTTAGGCAGTAGAAGTGCTGAAATGGATGATGGGAAGCCTGTCTCCTCTGAGCTGGTGGAATTGTGTGCTTGCTCCTGTTTGACCTGCTCCCCCTTGAGACTGGTGAGGCTGTGGTGCACTGTAAGACTGAATCAGGCCCAGCAACATTTACTTGCTCTGTACAGAGAAGGGATTTTTGAGGACTGATTAGCTAATATTTGCACAGAGCTTTAAACATGTCAAGGGCTTAGTTTAACTAGGCTTTTCACTGCTGTACAGTGATCTGCAGGTAAAAAAAAGAGGCAGAGTATGTTGGCAAACAGGGTCTTAGCTTGCTGGGTTACAGAGCTGGACCTGTCCTCTTACCCAGCTTTGTAGGAAGAGTCTACAATGAAGCTGAAATGTCTCTTCAAGACCTCCTTCTTCAAGTCACAAAGCAGGCTTCCTACATCTTTGGAAAGAGCCAAAGCTTTCGGGGGGGCTGCAGGACCTAGGACATAGTGAGTCAGGTTCAGAAGTGATGTTGGAAGAGCTGGACCAGGACTTTCTGGTCTCTGTAGCATGGATGCTAACACCACTTAAACTTTTGCAACCTGAGCTGTTGCTGATCGTCGTACTTGGGAAGAGTTGCAGAAATATCCGTAAGAAAATCTGGGGGCTGTTCACAGCTCTTGTCCTGGCCAGACTGGACCTTCTTGGCTCTCACTGAAAGCCTGTTTGCTCCTGCCCTTTCCTTCTCCCCTTTCCACAGCCTCCTTCAGCATCACTCTTCAGATCCCCTCCTCGCTGCTTTCCTCCTGGGGCAAAACCCCCTCTCGAGGGCCGACGTGCGGAGGCGGCCCTTGCTCAGCTGTGGGGGGACTGCAAGGGGAAAGGCTCATTGCCTGCCTCCCCAGCAGCCTGCTCTCCTCAGGGGTATGTCAGGGTCCCCTCCTTGAGCCGTTACGAGGACAGGTCTGCGCTACGCCTCTCCTGCCTGCTCCGTGGCTGTCAAACCAGAGATGGACACTGCTGAACAGGATGGGAATCCCTCAGGCAGCCGTTGTCACAACGAATGGCTGCTTTATTATGGAATTAATTATCTTTCACCTTCCATAAAAACGAGGAACCTCTTACTGCCTGCTGGAAACCAGGAAAGCGGGCCAGGTTTGATGGCAAACAGTAATGTCTGTGTCAGAAAGTATTGCAATAAAAGAGGCAGTGGTGGTCTTCCAGGATGGTATATGCATTTCCATTGCCCTCAGGGCGATGCACTGGTCTGTCCTACACGACCACAGCATGGCTCCATACCAATGCTACAGCTCACAGCCGTGGCGAGTGGACAGTGCGGGGGCAGAGCACAGCAGTATTATAAGGTTTTTAAAACCTTCTTGGCTTGTCTTTTTCCATGGCAAAGCCAGGTATCTGACCCGAGGGCCCTGCTGTTTGTCTCCGTGCTGACAAACCCTCCTGCATCAACCCGAACTTCAAAGTTTGGTTGGAGCCAAATTACTTCCCTAGCACTTCCCAGAGGGACTAGACTAGCTAAGAGCAGACACGTCAGTTCTGTCATCAGAGGGCATGGAGTATATCTCACAGGGGACTCCTTAGCAGGGAAAGAGAGAGGGAAAGCTGGGCCTTTCTGTCTACGGGAAGATATCCTGAGTATTCACTTCATCCCCTTGTCATCAGAGGGAAGAAGGGGTAAGGGAGAGAGAAACAAAGCTGGTAATTAGTTTCCTTGTGTATCCCAAGATGATTGCAGTTCAAAGTGTTTGGTCAAGACCTTGCTACACGCTTTCTTGCTGCACTAGACAGCGTGAAAGAGGACAAATGAGTGAGAAAGCAAGCAAACTGGAGAGTTGGTTTCATTGTTAATTAAGCGTCTGGTGCTTAGAGCAGCAATTTCTCTAGCTGCCTCTGGATGGAAGAGGCACTTGTGAGCATTAGGAGAGAAACCTGTAGGTAGCATCTTAATAAAGCCAACACACTGCATCAAGGAAAAAGAACAAGGAGGAGGGGAAAATAAAAAGAAGAAATTAAGCTTAGTGTCTCACTTGCAAGGCTAGAAACTGGCCCAGAAACCCCAGTAAAGCTGGTTGGGCTAGGGCTCTATTTCCATGGGAGACAGCTGACAGGAGATGTCTGGCCAGGCAATGAAACCAGTTTCCTTAGAAAACAGAGAAAAGCTGTTCCACCTCTCCCCTACCCCCCAAAAAACCCATCTGACTGTGTTCCTTGCTTTGCCATTGAAGATAGAAGTTCTCAGTGCAGTGTAAGCGGGTAACCCTCCAGTGTCTCTCCGTGGCGACAGCACTGTGCTTTACCCACCACTGTGAAAACGGTGTGGGAGGAGAGGACCTCCCGATAGCACTGTGCTCGCTGGACGGTTGGGTGCCTGGGACCTGAGGGCTGGGAACTGGTGTTGTCTGGCGATCCCTCAAGGAAGACTACGTTCCATCACGGGCTGAGTTTTGACTGCTCTGCACTGAATAACGTCAGTCTATTGAGAGTATATTGGTGAGAACCTGTGGAAGGCACAGAGCCCTACCCAGGGACGGCCATAGCCGTCACCACTCCTCCACTGGGATGAGGAAGCATTGGATTAGGTTTTTAGAGGCAGATCCACAAGGGCATTGACCTGCCTGACTCCCATATAGGTGTTGCGCACCTGTGCAAATCAGTGGAAATTCAGGACATCGTTACCCTTATGAGGTAATGCCCTTACCCCACATGCCAACTTGTAGCCTCGGTTGCCCCACTGTGCACTGGAAACTACAGGTCCCTGCTCCTCTTCAGTCTGAGTAATTACGTGCTACCACAAGGCAGGATTAAAAATACCGATGTACATGTGGAGATATTGTTACTCTGTTCCTCCCAGACCTGACCTGGGTAGGAAATCTGAGTGTTGAGCCAGTTGTGAATTCTCTCCTACACTGCCTGCCAGAGAGCAGGAGCTGATGTCAAGTAAACAGAGAGAAGATGTCTGTAAATTAAGGGAACACTGAGAAATGTTTTAATACAGAATAACAGAAATTGCCTTCTCCTTCATAAACCATCCTAAGATGTGTAACTCACAGTGTATGATAGAGACAGGTACAAATGCCTCCGTGCACTCTGGTTTATAAGTAGCTCTGTAACAGGTGTTATCATTTTGTCTGCTCAGTATTTTAACATCATTCATTTGTGCCATTGCAACGTGGCACAACAACGCATCTTAGAATAATTTACTGGGAAGAAGCAATTGCTATGAATCACATCATATTGTCATTATGAATAAAGTACATCTACACACGCTGTGCCTTCAAGGAAAGCGTGGAAGAGATGTGCTCACCATTCAGCTTCTCATGGACCCGCATTTACTTTTCTTCTTTCATTTCAGCTGTTTGGAGGCTTTTTGCCTCTTTTATTCTTTCTTTTCTTTGTTTACCAGTTGCGAAGGCTGGCTGACCATGTCTTGTGGGCTTTTTGGAACAAAGAGTACAGCTAGCTAGTGCTTGTAGATGGATGCTTTCATGATTGACTTTAACAGAATCACAGAAAAAGTCAGGTTGGATGGCATCTTTGGAGGTCACCTAGTCCCACCCCTGCTCAAAGCAGGGCTAACCTGCTTGCTACTGACTTTCTAGTACGTCAGCCTGTGAAATTGAAACCTGCAGGGACTTAGAAAAGATCAGAAGAAGAGGGAAAATCAGAAGAGCCCTTCACACTCAGCAGCATGATGGTCAAGGTACTGTCCCTAGATTTGGGTATGCCGATCCTGTCTCTGCCTGGTTCACAGTGATACGGAATATGTATTTACTGATTAATTAATGAATTAATCTATAGAAAACCCAAACCAAGAAATGCTGCTCTTACCCAGAGTAGGAATATGACCTTGAGACTGCCAGAGCCTCAACTTTCAGGCCCTGGCCATCTCTTTCTTCAGCGTACATCCCCATTTCTCAGTGCTTGGGTTTTAGTCAGAAAACAAATGTTTTGTCCCAGTTCCGTTTCTGAAACACGTCCCCCATACTTTGAGTTTTCTCTGTCACAATTGCGACCCCCCCCCAAAAAAAAACCAGAAAACAAAAGACAATTTTCAAACCTCAGAAGTTGACAGAAAACAAAATTGGTATTTTCTCCTCCACTTTCACTTTCTCAAGTCATTGTTCTGAGAGATCCTCCTGGTATTTTTTATTTCTCTCCCCACTTCCTATTTCATTTTCAGTCTGGTCTCTCTCTCTCTCTCTGACAATTCTGCCTGGCTGCTATCCAACAGGCCTGTCCAGTTTCTCCTTGTACAAGCATATAACACAAAAGAATACAAAGAAGACTGGAAATGCAATTATAAAACTGTCTCTTCCGCCCAGGCACAGTTTTTTAGACAGCAACCTCCCTTTCAGCACAGTTGGAAGGAAAAAAAAAGTAACCAGAGCCCTTCTGAGCAATGTCATTATTTATTCTGCATGAAATGTCCTGCAGGAAACTTTAATTAGACCACATGTATGATAAACTAACAGAACAGTTTGAAGGAAAAAAATTAAACAAATAAAAGGGGTAATGGTGCAATTACCTATATTCCTTAAAGCCGTAACTCTTGGAGGTGAGCCCAGTTTATTCAGAGTTCAGGAGCTGAAATAGGGACACGCACATTGAGGTTGAAAATGGTGCACACACACAAGCACACACATAAAGTTTTCACCGGAACAGCTTTTCACTGAATATTTGTGCTTTTCAACTAAGAGAAAATATTAGAAAATACCTCCTCACAAACAAGAACTCTCTGTAAAAGCAAAATTCTGGGGTATTCAGTTAGTACAAGAAAAGCTTTAAAGTTATGTAGAAGAAAATCTTCTTTGTCAGAACTGCTGTAAGATATACATGCATGTCTTTGTGCATGTGTGAGCTTGTGTGTGCACGCATATGTGTCTATATGCATATCAATACATGTACAGGCACATGTGTATCTGTACAATGGAGTATTTATTTTATGAAAAACTTCTAAAACTGTCAGCTAAATTGCTTAATTGCAGAAAAGTAGGCAAAAAATTTGTCATAAGATCAGCACTGTCTGAAAATACAGTATCAGCAATTAAAAGAAATAGCCAACCCACCAACTGCTGAGCGGCAATCTATAATCCATGTTGCAACATTCTGCTGATGCCTTGTGCATCCTTCTCCAATACTCATAATAAAAAAAATATCATTTCAGACCTCAGGTGAATATCCCTCATGTCTCCCCATTTTAAATGGTAATATGTATAAGCAAATATACAGCAAAAATATAAAAAAACATAGAATCATAGAATGGTTTGGGTTGGAAGGGACCTTAAAGACCACCTAGTTCCAAGCACCCTGCCATGGGCAGGGACACCTTCCACTAGACCAGGTTGCTCAAAGCTCCGTCCAACCTGGCCTTGAACACTGCCAGGGATGGGGCAGCCACAGCCTCTCTGGGCAACCTGTGCCAGTGCCTCACCGCCCTCACAGGGAAGAACTTCTTCTTTACGTCTAATCTAAATCTACTCTCTTTCAATTTAAAGCCATTACTCCTTGTCCTATCACTACACGCCCTTGTAAAAAGTCCCTCTCGGGCTTTTCTTGTTTCTTGACTCCCTTTCTCGGGCCACACATAAGAGTGAGCTATTACTAAAGGCAAACAAGCTTCCACCATGGCTAATGTGACAATTTTCCATGAATCACTTCCATTTTTGATTGCTCTTTAGGCACTTAGGGAATGGCAGGTAAAAAACATAGCTGTTATTTCTTTCTTAAGTGGCTCCTGACCCTTAAATGGTGTATGGGATTAGTGGTGTCCAAAGCATGTAGAGGGGTTCAGATTTCAAGTGCTCCCAATGTAGAGAGGTATCTGCACCTTGGATTCTGACTTTTGACCATCTGTCACATTTAATGTACTGATACAAAGATGACAGCCCCTTGGCACCCCATATGTTCAGCCTTTCCTGTGAGCATCTTGTTGGAAACATATCCTTTTGGGGATCCTGTTTTAGCCTACACAGCCCTGGGTTTTCTCTCTCTTTCTATACAAGTATTGAAGACGAAGTCCTCATCACTTCCAGATGCCTCAGAATAGCTTTGTGCACCTACAGCAGTGCTTTGGAGGCAGCAGGGTGCCTACACCTCTGCAGCCTGACATTCCTCTGTGTGCTGCACAGGCAACCTTTGACTTCGTTTAACCAAGAGACAGCAGTAGAGTAGGAGGACTCCAGGGAAGAAGGGCTTTGGGTTGCTTCAAACATACTGCAGCCCTTAGTCAGCATAGCATCTAAGCCTGTGCTTAAGGATAAACACATGCTCCAAGCTTCATTGCCTTACCCAAGATTTAATCCTATCGGTTTAAGCGTATGCTTATGAACTCTGCTGAATCCAGTCCTTGAACTCACAAGCCTATTCCAATGGAGGAAAGGCAAAGATCACCAGTGCTTTAATAGGAGAAAGATAGGGCTTCCAGCCTTCATGCAAATATCCTGAATCGAAGAGAAAAAGGGAATTCAAAGAGAAGGTCAGAAAGGATCTGCTCTGTCAGCAGCGTTGGCTCCGGCTACTGTGTTTTTCAAAGTATAACATGAATGTGGTATACTAACATACAGTTAATATACAGGCACATTCATTGGATGTATATGCAATGTGCCTTCCCACTACACATTGATTTCTGTCTGATAAACATAATATGCACTGATGAAAGGTGGCAGAACCTGAAGGGAGCCTGGCTTATCAACCACAAACGTCTGGAGGAATCAGAAGCTGAAATCAAAGGATAATAATATTTACGTTTTTAAATGGACCTGCCACGTGCATTAAATCACAGGCTGCGTCAATCTTGCTGCCATTGCCCCGTAGCTCATCACATCTCACATTCTCAGACATCTTTAGCTGGGGAAAGGAACGAAGATACAGCACGCGTGAAGGTTAGTGCAATGAGTTGATGTGTGCATGCCGGAGAGTCGGCAATAGCTGGAGCTCAGTGCATTTTGCTCCCTCTGCAGAGGCACTGTGTTCACGAATAGGGAGACACACTCTGCAAGGTGGACCACCCGAATCCCAGCTATCCTCACTCTCCTGGGATGACTTTTGGCTGAGCCAGGCTTTACACTACCGTTACGTCAATACAAGCAGTTAGACTGGCCTGTGTGCCAGCACCCCTTCTACACGCGGCGGTCACAGGCACACCAGAGTGGGTACCGTTCTGCAGTGATACAATATTCCGTGTTAATCCACCTTGCAAGCACCTGAAAGGACTTAACTATGTGTACTACACAAGCACCCCGCTGAGACAGTAGGAATAGGAACAGACCTGTAATTACCGAGTAAAGACAATGAAATCACACGTATTCCCACCACCTGCGGTTCGAAATGAGGAGAAGTGTTACTTACACTGTTGCATTTCTATAGCATCTCAGGAGAAAAAACAGAGGGCGTAATGAGCCACTAGACTTGTGATAAGCTTATAAGAGGTAGAATTAAAGTGCATTCACAATTTACCCCAATCCACCTCTCTGAGAGGAGGGACGCAGAGGGAAGCACAATTAAACTTTTGCACTTCCCCTTTAATTTGGGGAATGAAGAACACGCCTGAGAGAACAATTTTGTGTTGTTTCACAGACCCCAGCCATTTGCCACCCCCAGACGGAAAGATGTGTCATGAAGAGAGGAAAGATGCACACTGCAATGGCTGGAAACTTTTGCCATGACATTGCAAAGGACATGAATCTGGGTGGCTTGGGCAGAATTTTGATCGCCAGGCACCCGCTTTGCCCTAAGTGGAAAAGGTGAGTTCACAGGACTGATAGGAGAGCTGCTGTTTGAAAGAGATCTACAGAAAACATCCTTTTCTTCTTACATGAACTTAGGAAATCTTAAGAATATGAATATGAAAATAGAATGGTGAAAGAAACATATTCCCAGAAGTAGGTTTCTCCATGAAGGCTCTCCTGAGGGGAAGACTGGGTTTTTTTTCATGTCTTTTAATGCTCTAAGTACTTTTAAAAGAGTATTCATTCTGAAAGCTTTTTTCTTCATTCATTTCTTTGATACCATTGCTTTGGTGTTACGTGGTAGGGAGCCCTTTTAGGCGAGAGGGTTTAACCAGCTCTTCTGGTGGAAAGGCCTTTCCAAAGAGGATGTTGCTGCAGTATTTCCTCTGCATGCTCAAAGTTTGCTTTTGGTACATCTGGAAACATCATGCAGCCTTTTCACTGGGGACTCAAACTGAGGCACAGCTAATTCAAAAGCTGTCAAATTTGCATTTTCTTATGGGCAAGACTGGGGCAAAATCACAGTCCACATTATCTTATTCATTTCATTAATAGGGCTGTTTGTTTGAAACACCTTCTTGGGTCAATGGGTAAATATTTTAATTCTTTCTTCAAATGGAGCAGGTTAGAGAAGCCTCTTTATAAGTGTATTCTTAGGTTTCTGAATGGAAACTTTTGTGGATTCACACCTGAGCTTCTGACACTAAAAATTGTGCTTTGGCCTCATTCTAAGGCAAGAGTGTTAATCTCTTCTGGACAGACAGGCCCTTTGGAAAACATTAACTTAAAAGGAGAAGGAAAAAAACACCCTGAAAGACATTCACAGAAAACAGAATGTCATGGAGAAAATGGTGAGGGAGTGTGTGTGTAATCACATATTTATTTATCTGAATCCCACACTACAAATTTTGTAGGTACAGAAGATGATGAGAAAGATAAGGCACTGAAGTGATTGTTTAAACTGAAATTGAGTCTCACCCACTGCAGAGTTTGAATTAAACAAAAATAACCCAAAGCAGCGATGTAATAACCTTAAGTGAGCCACTTTTTTAAGCAGCTTATACATAATGGAATTCTCTCAGCTTTTTATAAATGTTCCACATACATTCAGATAATCATCGAACGGATGGGCTTTCCTCGCAGACAGCTGAAAATAAACACTGATATCAAAATGTGAGCATGACTTCTTTCTTTTCGCCATACATCCAGCTTCTATATGTTGTTCTTTATCAAAGTATCTAAGTACTTTCAGTAGACCAAAGCATCCTGGTTTTATAGATATATAAATATGTTTTATAGCCACTATAGGGATTTCTATGCTACAATACACTAATGGTTCACCCAAGCAAGATACTCTGGCTATAACAGTGATCAGTGCTGGATGTTTCAGTGTAAAGAAGGACTCCAGTGTCTCTCCGAACTAGGTAACCTATAAATTGTTTAACATTACCAGTGCTGACTCATTATTTTCTTCTGGTGAGTGCCAGTGTAGAGATAATATGCCAATAAAATAATTATTCTTAATTGTTAACTACCATTTTCAGTTTCAAAGACACAGAGTAAAAGCAAATAGCAACTCAGGAAAAAAAAAAAAAAGGAAGATAAGGAGATAAGCTGTAATGGGGAAATGGATACGAGGCAGAAGTATAAGTCCCGTCATAGATGGGTCTGAAACAGGGCTGCAGGCAAATCTGGTCTGTGCAGACATCGAAGACCTTTGGATTTGAATTTAGTAAGGTGGACCCTACTTATCATCTCATTAGCCTATCTATGCAATTATAGCAGAACTATCTTGATTAGCCTAGCCCTGAGAAAACAGCGGGAACAACCCATTTTGTTTAGGTGGTGTGTCCATCTGAGAGGCAAACAATCTACATGGCAGCACTTGGGACAGTGCTGAGAAGAGACGTAGACCCTTTGGCTTTGCAGATCCAGGTGGGCAGCAGCAGCAGCAGAGCTTAGAATTGTGCTCGTCCATGCTCTGTTATTAAACATTTTCCAAGCACCACCGAGAGCCGGTCCTTCAGCCAAGCTTGCCGCATCCTCGGCTTCGAATCCCACGTGCCGCGCTGCACAGCAGCCAGCGAGGTGCAGCGTGGTGCCTGATGACAGAAGGCAAACGTGGCGCCTGTGCTGATGCAGTCTCTTTCTATCAAAGGCAAAAGTGCAGGGACTTGAAAGAGACTCCCCGTGACTGAATAACACAGTGTCAGTTCCTCTAATGAATGCCGATCCTGAGTGCATGATGGGTAATTAGTGACTTTGATACCTGTGGGGAGCAGGTCATGATTTTGCTGTCAGGAGCTTCAGCACAGGAGACATATCATTACTCCAGTCAGTGCTGATTATTACCATACCTGCTCAGTGCAATTTCATATTGCTTTGGGGGCAAAACCCAAAAATGCTGCATAGGGGTTGGAGAGTTTCTCTCTTTTTTTCCTTTCTCCCTCTTCTTTATGTTTGTTTTGTTCAGGAAAAGGAGAGCACCTCTGTGTTTTCAAACAAAACTGTCTCTCTTATAAGGAGATGAAAATGAGGGAGGGAAGGAACCTGACAAGTATCCACTGAAAACAACTCTTTAAACCAACAAAGCACATCCGCAATGTGCCTAGATCAGTAGAGATCAATAGAAGATGATGTTACTGTGATGTCTGTGTATGCATTTGCCCATCTTACTTGTCCAAGATAGGAATAACACGTTTCTGTTAGATACATCCCAGGAGGCAGAGGAATTCAGCAGACCTCCCCGGTTCTCTTAATAAAATACTGAAGGAGTCATAAAGACAGATGAAAAGAGAAAGAAGAAATGTTAGAAGAGGGCTAGGTTACATCCTTGGGAAAGATGAGGTAGTTCCACTGGCCCCAGTTCAGAAAAACACTTATACATGCAGGCTGCAGCTCCCTGCTGAGCCGTGATGGACCACTACACGTCTTCTTGTCTCCTGGTGTCTGGGAAATATTGGCAAAGCTGCACCAGGGACGCGCAGTGCACATATAGCTCGGGATGCAGGACGCATGCTGGGCTGCGCTGGGATGTGCGGCACTCATCAAGGTTAATGAGGGGTGGCTAGTTAAGTCACTGAGGCCGAGTGCTGAGTTAGTTATACACATATCTCAGTACAGTGCCTAATTCAGTAACTGACAGTCCATCTCCTTCTTAATTTTAAATACAGTAGATATGGTATGAGACCAATCTTTTGCAAAAATAGTATGAGAGGGAGAAGGAAAAGATTAACTCAGAACTATTTGTGCATTTGCCATGGCTCACGCATGCTCGCTTGGTTAAATAGCTTTTCCTGGTGTGGAAATGCACTGGGTGATTTATTTCCTTTTCATAAATAAAAGATTTGGGATGGAAGAACAGCTATTTTCTTTTATACAAGCTATTATACCCTAATGGTTGAAGCGAAGATCTCAGTTCAGCTTCCTGCGGACAGCTTTAACTTGCTCTAATACCTGCTCTGTGGGGAGCTGCTGTTGACACCAGTGTTTGTGCAGACCCTGACCTGGAGGATTTGGATACTTCAGTATCATTGGTGATCATTTAGCTCTCACAGGTCCCAGAAAATGGGAGGATAGGGTGGATTAAGTCACCTGTCCAGACTTCAGGGCAAGTATGAGTTGGAGCTGGAAACGACTCCACGGGCTCCTGAGTCCTGGCAAAGCGCCGATCCTGCCAGGCTCTACTGCCCTTCTCGATGCAGGATCACATTGTGTGCTTCTTGTTGCACCTCGTCCTTCACAGCTATGCCAAAAGGCAGCAGAAACCATTCCACCAGGAGCAATACAGAGCAAGCAGGGTGAGCATGGTCCCAGCCCACCACCTCCTGGTGTGTTCCAGGGTGTCCTTACCTGGGGATGACACGCCAGGTGAGGACTCAGCCTTCTTCATGGTTTCTTTTCAGCTAGAGCACACTGGTAGCAAAGTTTGATAAGGGAAATTTGACCTCCTGTTGTCCACATGAACTGCAGTTTCCAGGTTCGGAAGCTGGTCTCTTATCAGTGGTACCTTTCTTGTCTGGAAGAAGAAGATTCTCTATCCCAGGTTATTCTCTGTATGCACAGAGTGTAGTTACACTTTCAGTTGGCTTTTCCTCCAGTGCATTCTTCAGTTATTGCTTATTTATAACATCAGAGACGTGAAACTTTTCCAATAATGATCCTGATAATTATAGCCATCTTGTTCAGTCTTAACAGACCAGCGATTGTATCCTGATGCAGGATCAATGGGAAGTTAAAAGAATATACTTATTAAACTCAATAAGGATAAGTTACTAGTTAATGATGTGAAAATTATGTCACCAATAACTGTGTAATTACATTCTTATTAATGCATTCAAACATCTTGCCATTTAATTGGCATTTAACAAGCTCATTATAGCAAGATAATTAGATAGCCATTAATTGGTAAAACACTGATTGACGTGTAGTATGTTAATAGATGTCTAGTGTGGTGTAGTTGTCTTGCTATACGGTAATTTAATGCTTTCATGCTCCTATCAATTAGGTCGTTTAAAATATACAAATGTAATGTATTATAAAGTGATTGTATATTTATTGGCAAAGTCATCATGACTGAATCAGAGTCAATGTATTATTTGCATACGTGTTTATCTTACATTTCAATACAACCTCTGCTGGTATTTGTAGGAACTACAATAAAAAGCTAAATTCCTGGAATGTCCTGTAGTCACTATGTTACAAAATGAAGCAGAAGTGTCCAGCGTCTGGCTCACGACCAACATGTGGCTCTTGACCCACATCAGAGCTGACTCCCCTGATGAAAAGAAAGGCCCTGCTGGATAATCCTGAAGCTTGGTAGGAATAAAGCAGTACTAATCACTGGGGATGGCACCATTAGCGTGCCCAAGGGTGAAGCTGTGTCCAGTCCAACCCAGCAAGGTGCTGGTACCCCATGGGGAACTGTTGTCACCTCCCGCCTGTGAGCCACTGCCAGAGCATGGCTCTCTGTCTGTGGGGTTGGCCACACAAAGTTTTTAGTATGCCACTTGTAGGATCAGGAAAGTTGATGATTCTCTTCTAAGAGTCATGGTGCCTGAAAATCTTGTCATATATACAATGATAAAGCCTGGACTCTCTTATTCTGAAGTCCCGACTACATGTTTCTAGCAAGGAGGCTCGAGGAGTGAGCTGGGGTCTGCCTTGAGCAGTAATTATGTTGATGGCTGCTAAGCGATATACAAACATACTGACCAAGCCATTACCTTAATTATCCTTCCTTGTGTCATGCCTGTGACAGTTCGGTTTTTTGTGACACTCAGAAGATGATCTGGAATTATGTGCTGTCCACTTGATGTTAGAGCTTGTTCACAGATGCATAATAAATACATACCTCTTTCTTTCTAAGAAGGTTGTCAGATGCATTGAAACAGGACAGATAGTTTAAGGATGTAATATTATTATTATGTGCCTTACAGTAGCAGCTAAAGGTCTAGCAAAAGATCAGTTTCCCTTCGTGCTGGGCACCGTATAAACACAGAGAGAGAGAGATGCTGTTCTGAAGACCCTGCTGTCAAAATGGACTCGACAGCCAAAGGGCTAGTGGTGGAAAGTCAGCGTCAGGAGGGATGAGAGGACAGAAATTAATATTGCAGTCTATGTTAACATATAGAGACAAAAAAGATTTTGAACTGGTGCTCTGAGATGTCCAAAAAGCAGAAAATGGAAGTCTCACTGCTGCCTTAATTCTCTTCATTGCTCTAAAACACTGCCATGAGTAGCCTGTTTCCACGGCACGTCTCACTCCTCCAAGTCATCCAGCACGCACTTCCAGCCCTTGTATCTCTATTAACACCCCGGCATAGCCCGCGTTGCTGACAGTTCCTCTGCAGCGCGGAGGTGTGGAGATACTCAGGTCTGCAGTGAGGAACTTCCCAGGACTGACTTGTCTGTTCTCAGGTTAACAAGTGAGTTCATTGTGCAGAACAGGAGATCTCGATTAAGCATAGAATCATACCAGAAAGAATGAATTAACTTATAGTACACTTCCCCAGCTACCACAGGATTGGTCCCAATGGTGTAGTAAGTGGAAATGATAATGTGCGGCTGATTGCAATGATGACGTGAATATTGTTAATGTTGATAACCCAAATTAGCTCAGAGGGGGGAAGATTCAGTTCAGATTTTGCAAACGGTATGTGACTACTGTAACCTTTAGAAGAATCCTTTTAATTCTTTTTCCATTATTTTTAATTTCAAAGACTAGGAAAATAACAAGAATGACTGGTTCACTAAAAATAGCCTTTACGTGACCATGGAAATATGAGCTTTCCTTGAGGAGACAGTCAGCACTGCAGCACTACATTGTGCTATATTTTGCTTAGCTGTGGCATCATTCATCCAAATGTTGGTAGTTCAAAAAGGCTTAGAAAACATGATGAGTTTTACTAAGGGAAAGTTTTAGCAGGGCGCTAAGGAGAATGTTTTGTTTCTTCCAGCCATTACAGTAAGAAAAGAGATTTAATGCATTGAGAGGTAAAGAGGACAGATTACTCTGAAAACTTAGGAGTGGTAGAGTTGCAGGTCAGCTGACATGCATGGTGCAAAGCAGTGAAGGTGGAAAAGCAGTTGCAGTGCACAAGGATGGGATGTTGCTGGGTAGTTGAAGTTTTATGGTTATTGGGAGAACTTTGCTTGGGTTCATGAATGGGATGGGTTGGGACTGTGGATCAGAATAAAGGAACATGCACAGATTTTGGATGGTGGCCCAGGGAAAACGAGTGGTTTGGGGAGGGTTATAGCAAGATGGAGGTGGGCTGTCAGAGCTTGGCCCACGCTGTGTGAGTGGCCCAGGAGGGGCTTTGGCTGGTGGTGGAGCAAGGCGGCCAACGATGGGCTCGGTGATGCAGCCGTGGCATGATGGAAGAAGCCCTCTCACCATTCTCCTCTTGGGCCCATCTCTGGGAACTTTAAATCCCCATGCCGTCATTGATGGCACGTTAGCGAGAGAACGTTTATCAAAACGCAAACTTGATCTGTAGCAAAAAATGGCATCTCTGTAAGTACAGGTCAAATAAACTCAAAGGACAAACTTTGCTATGGTTCAGGTAACTTGGAGAAGTGCCCTTGAATGCAGTGGGAACACACGGTGATGAGCAGAATAGGTTGCTCACCCCCAGGCATAGTAATTCCTGTGTTTTGTCCACCACTCCTTTTTATTTTGAATTAGCAGCCAAGAGCAGGTAGGCAGCTCTTGAAATCATTTGCTTACAAGCCCTGATACCCATCTGGGATCAGGACAGAAATCAGATTAAGCTTGTTTGTGTGTTAAATGTTTGGGAAAAAATGACTTGTTCTAATAAGGGACAAGGGCTGAAATGTGGTCCCCAAAGCAGATAGCCCTTGTGCTTATCTGTAGCGGCAGCCTGAGTAAACTCTGATCACATCAGACTCTTCCCTCCTTACCATGCTGCCTTCCCACCCTTCCAACTTGCCCTTTACCTCCCACCACATGAAAAAGATGGGATTAAAGAAAAAAAAGTACTCCTAGCAAAATGCCAGGGTTTTAAATTAAATTTAAAACAGTTTAATTGCCTAATTGCTCAGCTATTTTGTGCAGTTTATTAACAGAAGCAATTCTTCGGCAGTCATGCCAACACAGCAGAAAATTGGCATTTGAGCCAGGGGGAATTAAAGAGGCAGAGTGCGGAACTAAAACAAAAAGAATGCCTCGAACCTAGTGGAACAGACATTTGAGGCTTTCATCTCATTTTTATCTCACTCCCTAATCTGCTGTAGAAAGATCAAGGCTTGGTTTTGCTTTTTAATATGGGAATGACAGTTGCTCATCACCAGTGTCTTTGCATTTGGAAAAGTACTGGATTTCCAAAGAAATGAATGTCTAAGGACGCAGCACATTCACAAAGAAAATAAAATGCAATTCTTGCCAATAATATCGGCATCTTTTAAAAGAGTTAATTTGATGGCATTTTTCATAATAAACCTCACTGTTAAATGTGTGTGTGTGTGTGTATTCAAACAAAACTAGCAAATCATCCATATAAATGAATGCATGCACTGACTGAATAGGAGAGATTAATATTCAGTTATAATATACCACACTCATCATATGCTCTTTCCTTACTATACAGAAAGAAAAAAAGAAAGGAGAGGAAAGGAAAAGGCAGTCATGATGCAAAATAAATAATC
Source organism: Astur gentilis (assembly GCF_929443795.1). Lineage (NCBI taxonomy): Eukaryota > Metazoa > Chordata > Aves > Accipitriformes > Accipitridae > Astur > Astur gentilis. The sequence goes on along the minus strand of NC_064902.1, from coordinate 12,730,327 downwards.
CAATATTTATTGCCTGTAAAAGAGAAATTCTAGTCGACTATGGATGATGCTATTGCTCTAATCTTTAGGGCTGCATCCAAGTACCCATCTGTGGAGCTGTCGGTATGTCCTTGCTGATGTCTCCTCTCTTTTTTTGGGTAGGTAGCCACTTGGGAAGCTCTTGTCAGGTGTTATACAGCAGAGATATTAAGAGGGGAACCCTGGACTAACTACTGGGACTTCAGCGTAAGTTTATTTCCTTTGTGTATGAAGGATGGAAACAATTCACTGCTTTGGGGAGGATTTCTACAGCTGTGATTAACCTACTGTGTCACAACTTACCCTGCCTCAAACTGAGAATCCTGTGCACAGCGATGGTCGAGACGATATTCAGGGCAGTTTTTGTTACTGGTATCAGTCAGGGTCAGAATTATACCCCAATGTATTTAAAGCAGTCCTTTTGGCCATTGTGTGGCTAACTGGCATAGGCAACTGCAGGAGTGGGGTTCACAAACTAAATTTCCTGCTGGTGTCTGGTAAATTGGGGCCACTAATGAGATGACACATCACAGGTAAAAATGAACCAGAGCAGGGCCCTTCATTTCTGTGTTTGAAATGCATTTTGAGATGCCCCTTTACATTCACAGGAAGGCCTGCTTGAAATAGCAGCTCCATCCTTCCAACTGTGCGAGTGCATGGCGGTAAACAGATTTTTCCAGATTGTATTCATCCTGTGCAATTTGGCAGGTTTCCTGGAGAAACCCAGAGCACCCCTCCTGTTGGTAGCCATTTCCAAGGCCACGTCAGAGGGGGCCGAGGTTGGGGGTGGTGGTGAGCACAGCCCTGCCCCACGGGGCTGGCGTGGAGGGGGAGAGAAGAAACTTCTGTGTTGTAGCATCACACAGGGGCTCCCATTTAAAACTCTCTGCCTGCCCCCATGCTAACACACCCAGGCACCAGCAGCTGCTGAATGATCAATGCGTGGCTATACCTGGGGAAAAAAAGGGCAAGACTTGCTAGATTTACTATAAGCAATGTGCCCAATAAAAGTGTTTGTTTCTTCAGTGAGATAATCCTGATGCCTACAGTGATGATTGTCTGTAGAGTGAGAAAGAGATGCCAGCCTATCTCGCTGGGGCTGAAGGCTCTCAGAGAGCCGACTGAATGATAACGACTTTATCCAGAATACTCGAGGCCATCACTCAGATCTCTCAGCTTTTTTCCTGTATGTAGAAAGGAGAGGATACAGTTATGGATACAGCACTGTGGATGAAGCCAGCTGTAGGAGAGCTAGGTATTATTCAGTAACAGAGTCAGAGAAATCTAACTTCTCCCTGCTTGAATTTTTGCAAACATCCCCCCCCCCCCCCCCCCCCAGTTTTAGTTCAGCCAAAATATCTTTGATATATTTCGATGTATGACTTTTTTATCTATTTCTCTATCTGAACAACTGACTTTTTCTGCGAGAAGCAGATATGTCCTGTGAATAGAATTATTTAGGTGCTAACTGTTTCTTTCAGAAAGCCAGTTTCAATGGAAAATGTTCACACTGGCTGCATTCTTTCATCATGTTGAGAACACGCAAATTTGCCTTCTCTTCTCTTGAGCTTTCATGACTCCATCTCTCATTCACGGTCTGCTTGTTTCAGCCCTTGGCTGTAATTGTACAGGGAAGCAATGTGGGTGATGGTCAAATTTCCATATTCTCAGGGCAGAAAACTGGGAACCATCAAGAGCAGTGGCCCTAGTGATATTCAGAGCAAGTGGGTGGGATTTCAATCTAGAGATGAAGGGGAAGTTCCCAGTCTTATCATCCATTCACTGCAGGTATGAACGGATGAGGTGAAGCACTCGTTTCTTCAGGTAATGGACAACTGCAATTTCTTCTAGCTTTTTTGCCTCTCTTCTAGAAAAATGGTGAATGGAGCATTCAACTTCCTATCTGTTTGAAGCTTCTGACACTAGGATATGACCACACATTTATTTTCTCTCAACCTCCCTGTTAATCTCGCTGTACTGAGATGGTTTATCTCAGACCTTGCCTTTGTTGCTAAGGAAAAGTGCATTTTCCCACAGGAAAACACATGTGCTTGAGCCAGGAAGCACCTGGTGAGGGCAGAGAGATAAAAGTGCAGCCAGGACATGGAAAGTGGAGCAGCACAGGGTTGCTCTGAGAGCTGCAGGACATCACAGCAGCACGGGGCAGCGCTAAGAAGCATGGAAAGGCATCCTAAGACCTGAAAGCTTAAGATGTCTGATACCACCGACTGTCACCCAAGCTCCGTATGCCGTGACATGTGGCACCTGCTGCCATCCTCCCCCTCCTGCCAGCCCCTGTGGCGTGCAGTGAAGGCAGCAGCCTCCGGCTCTCCGGAGTCCCCAGAGCAGGTACTGCGGAAGATGGATCACGGATGCTCAGCGTGCTCAGGAGTTGCTGCTCCTGCCTCAGTAGCACATGAAAGAGGGCCTTGCTGCACCTGAGAAGAAAGAATTTACATTACAGTAAGCTGTGACCTACTTTTAAGCTCTCTCTCTTACGGTGTGGGGCAGCTATTGAGCGTGGCGTTCAGACCTGGCTGCTGACATGCACTTTTGCAGCTTACACCCGAGGGAGAGCACATCTCAAACACAGCAACGGCCTGGTCAGTGCTCTGGGGAGTTCCTAGCTATTAAATCTAGATCTCATATAGCTTGCAAGCAGCCCCAAAGGCGTCTGCTTCACTCTGAATTTCCACTGATTTTGACCCCTAATTCACTTTGATTCTTTTAAAGATTCCAGCTTCCAGCCCCTGGAGGCAGTGGCTGCTGGAGGATTCACACAGCAGCCTGGGACTCCTCATGGCCCCAGAGATTTCCAGCTGAACCAGTGCCATTTTCTTTCTGTGTTGCAGTCCTTTTGCCAAATACGTGCCCTAATTTTCTGTCCTCTAGGTCTGGCACCACTCATCTGCTTGCAAATGCCCCACAGCACAAAGTCCATCTCTTTTCTGTGCTCCTTCTGTGATCTCTCTCTTTGGATGCAAACGCACGTTTGACAGAAGTCAAACTCCTCTGTGCCTCATGCCCCAGAGGGGTGACCTAGAAAAGGGACCGCAGGTAACCTCTCAGACCCATCTTTCTGTGTCCATGCCAATGGACAAGATTGCCCAGGTAATCTTTAAAGATCAGTGGGAAAAAATGATATTTCAGCTTACTGACAAGAGTAAAGAATACTTATAAAAGAGATACACCCCAATCCCCCTTCTTCCCATAGCAGCTTTGGTGAATAGAAAAGTTGACATGCAGAGTAATATTTCACTTGTTTTTTTCAGCTTTATTTAATGTTTTAACCAGTAAAAAGCATATATAAGCCCCAGAATTTTTCTTTTTTTAGTTAGTGTTTTGAGGAAGCACTGGAGGGTAGGACAGGGAATTACTTTTATTTATTAATTTTTTCCCCCTACCGTTTTGCCAACATCTAAAAAGTGTTTCACTTGAGCTGATGTGGCCTTCTGGGCTGACAACCACTGTGCTGGCCTGAAAAATGTTGCTGGGCTTCCGCAGCTGGATGCAGGGGCAAGCACATCAAGCAGGTACATGTCTGGGAGAAGTTGCAGCAAGACATGGGGTGTCTGGCAAAGCCTGGGGAGAAGCCAGCCCTTCGCCATTAGTGGAAAAGGAGCAGCAGGAGGGGACAGATCTGGAGGAGAAGGTCCATTGCATTGTGTTAGGTGCAGAGATAGGAGCACGCTTTGCTTATTGAGCTGGAGGGACATTCAGAAGGTGTGTGGCATCATGGTGGGACATGCCAATGAGCAACATCATTGGAGCCCTCCAGAGCCTGGGAAATGCTGGTTGGATGTTAAAGATGGAGGTTTTCTCTCTCCTCGCTTTTGTTTTGCTGCTCTCTGAGTTTGTTTGGAGGGCACTGTCTCACACGGCCACGATGGAACACCCTGCTGGGATGGTGTCCACCACCCAGCAAGCGGGAACAGGTGGGAGATGATGGATTTTGATGCTCGTGCAAGTAGAGGTACAAAGAAGTGAGGCGTAATCTCCACTGCAAATCTGGCTGAATGTCTTTTAAGGATAAAAGAGTAGAGACCATGAAGCAGGGAAGATCAAAGTGCTGGTATTTGGATGTGGATTGGAACTGTGAAAAAGGTTTGGCCCTCAGGCAAATCCAGAATTAAGCTCTTATTTCAGGTTTGATGGTAACAAATTCCCACCAGTATATCTGCTGAGGCATTCACCAGCCTGGAAAACACATGACCTGGTCCTGAAAAGCCAAGTCTTTTATATGTGGGTTCCAAGTAAAGGATTAGCACTTTAGAGGAAAAAAATATTGGATCCAAGTATACAAATCCCCACCACCCGCAGTCATATTAATATAACTTATAGATCAGAGGGAGGTTACACTCAGGTCATGTCTCTGTTTTCAAATGTATCCTTTGGATGCAGAACTGGGAAACTAACAGCGCCTCTAAACTTCTCTGATCACTGAAATGAACTGGAAAAATCAGACGTGAATACATGGCAGAACTAACATCTTCCAAAGTTGCTGAAATTTCAAATCCTACCTGTATCCCAAAAGAAAGTTTCAATATTGAACCAATTTTCTAGACTTTAATGTTTGTTTCCTTCATGTTTTTTAAATAAAAATAATAGATTGTTAATATGACAGCCCAGTGATTAAACATATTTAGTTCCTATTGAAAAGGAAATGGGTTATGACTCTGCATGCAGTCAATGTGTCATTTCTTCTAAAAAAACCCCACAAATGACAATTTCTTTTAACAGAAATATTTTCTTTGGCTAATCCATTTCTTCAGTCTGCTCTGCCCAAATTGTTTTTCTGAGAGGACTAACATATGATACAGATCTGATAGGATGGGTTTTTTTGGACCAAGTAATTGCATTAATTGGTACAGCCAGTGATCAATGTTAATTAAAAAAAAAACAGCAAAAAAAAAACAACAAAAAACCACCAAAACTACAAAGGCTTACCATTTCACAGCTTTCCAAGAAAATATTTGAGTAGTGAAGCCATTTTAGGCATATAGTTAACCCTTCCATCTGTAGCTCTGTCAAATAAATCCTCTCCTACGCTTGCACACGCACAATAGCCCTATTAATTTTAACTGGTACTGTCATGGGACCAGAGAAAGAAAAGTGCAGTTCACTATCATCCTTCTCTCCCTCCCTTCCTCAGCTGAAATGATGAAGAATGGATCATAACAGAAACACTCGTTATAACCTAATGGATGTTTTCACCTGATACTACAGAGACACAGTGAACTGGAAGGCCCTTCTAGGAGGACACATGGGATGAGTCCTCTTGCTAGACCCACTGGTCAATCTCCCCTTGTGCCCTGTGGGTATCACATCATTAGGGCTTTCTGTGATGGTCTGTGACGGTCTGTGACACGAAACTTGACTTATGGCAACAGGAGCCCCAAATGTGAACTACTCAGGGCCAGACTGGGATAGATTTCCTCCAGAGCTTTGAAGTTAGCAGATTGGTAGATTAGTAATTCTCTGTGTTACAGTTTTGATGGCCTCAAGAAAGATGTGGTGGCTGTTCTGAAACACTGAGAAACTGGAAACACGGTTTGAACAGCTGTTTAATGCAGACTGTTTTGAATCAGTCATTTCCTCCTGCCCCAATAACCTTTCTTGCTAGCAAAACCTATCAAATCTAACATTGTCAGAAGTGAGCGCATTCAGTGGGAAGCCAGGGATGCATCCGTCTTCTGACAGTAGGAGCTGCTGTAGTATTGTACATGTCCCTGCAGACACCCAGATTAATGGTTTGACCTGGTTCCAAATGCAAAAAAGTGTTTGTGGCAGAGGCTTTGTCACAAAAGGCTGCCAAAATATTCTGCCAGACAGCAATAAACTCAATTTACATTATAACTTAACACTTCCTTACCCTTCGTCCTCCTGCCAAGTATGACAACATAACATGCAGGAGCCTGCAGCACGGTGTAGGAAAAAAATCCTCTAACATTTTCAAGCAGAAAATTCCTGTGAAAGACCAACTCTCTCTCTTGGAGAGCTGCTGGAAACTTCTGGAAAGCACTGTTAATAAAGTCCCTTCCTTAGAAACTACCTCCTGCTCAGTACAGAAGATGCTGGGCAAAATCACCGCGCTGTGTTCCTGCAACATTTGCATTGCATCAAGAGACACAAAGGTCTTGGCTGGTCTCATCTGACATGGCTGCTATGGAATGGTGGCTCTGTGGCTGCCGTTGGACCTAGCATCTTTATGCATTGACTTGCTGTTGCTTGGCCTCACCAAGGAAGAGTTTTTGCCCTGGTGTTGCCATGCTTCTCTGCTCAGAAGAGGCTCTGCCTTTTGCAGTCAAGCTAGAGCCAGTTTTTGCCCTTGCCTGTGCTGCAAACAGCTGCTTCACCACACTATGGAAGCCTCCTGCCCGCCGCAGCCTTCCAACTTCCTCTCTCACCTTCCCTTTGCCAGTATTTTTTTCCTCCTCATTGTCACCTGGGACTGGAAGGATTTAAGGTTATGTGAAACCCATGCTGTTTAAGAAATGCAAAGGGAATTTCAGTCAATAATCAGTGTTTCCTCTTCGCTGGTGTAGGTATACTTACATTAAGAGCTGCAAAGCATTACAAACTGTTTTGTTGCTTGTGTTGTTACCTGTGTTTAGATCTGACTTAAGCAGCACTTTAGAGTATTTTTGAACTTGAGAATATTTTGCTTGGTTCCTGAAGAGCAAAGCCAACAGTTCCCATTAAAGAAGCACAACAGATGTCCAGAGGACACAACGAAGAGTGGTTCATGGAAGCAGTTCAATTGCTGCTGGAATTCTGCTGTCTTCACTATCTGCTCTGCTACAGTGACCTCCAAACTCTGCTAAGGGCATTAAAAACACCAGAGCCAACTCTACTCAAAAAATATTTAACATGAAGGGAAACAGGTTCAAATGGAATGAAAAGCAGAGCATCAGCAAATTGCGGCAAAGCACAAAATCTGCCTGTGTTTCCAGAATAATGAATGTATTCTGACTATATCAGCTGTGTGTATCAATGCAGTAGCCAGCCATATTCAACATTTTTAATGTGTACAGCCATATTTTGTCTCCAGCAATAGACTAATGCTGTAATCTCTGCATTAAAACCCTAGTATTTTCTAACAAAAATGATCCATCTCTGAACAGTTCTGATGAAGCTCCTTTTTTCTTTTTTTTTTTTTTTTTTTCTGGTACAGGTAAATTTATCTAAATGTGCATGCATTCTTATATGACCTCTTACTTCAAATACTCAGCTTCCTCTGTCCCAATTTTGACAGCTGATGACAAAGACCTACCTATTTTCCTCCCCCCTGACCCCAAGATGTGGTTGTATCTCTGAGAAAGGCCTGGTGACTGCTGTATTCTAGTATCTTTGAAGGAAGAATTCCTCATTAATATGAATCTCTGGAAAGTAGCCTGTTTGTTTATGGGCAGCTCAGAGGACAGGCAGAAAGAACCCACAGATTTCTGGCTGTTGGCATAGACATACCACAATGTTCTACAGTTGCTTTTCTCAAGTTCACAAGCAGTTTGGAATGAAAGCTATGCTGTGCAATGAGGCTCTTATATTATGATAAGCAGGTACAGAAAACAGTGTGATTTCCCAATGAGAAAATGGTGGGCACAAGCTTTCTGAGCTGAAAATGAAAATAAAGAGCATTCCCATGTGTGTAGTCTGGAACAACACCCATCAGTTTAACTCCAACAGGAAAACACGATGGTCTCCTGGGTGTCTGGAACTGTCTCAAACAATCCACCCTTCCATTAGTGCTAGTGATTTGCTTTCCTTTTCGACACACAGGTGCAGTTTTATCAAGCGCCAAGACTCAGTGACAGAGTAGAGTTATTCACTCAGCAACTCCTGCCTCTGTGGCCGTCACCATGAGCTAACTCCATCAAAAGCATCTTTGGTGATCCAGGGGGAAGAGGTTAGTGGTCCAGCTCAGCTCCTGCCAGGGAATGGTCTACAACAGCAAATAATACATGCCTGAGGCTAGGCTTGCATTGACCTTGCTGTTGGCAACCCCATCAAATAGACTAAGGACTGGTCCAGAGGACTGCCTTCCTTTCTCGCCCTTAGAGGATCATAGTCCAGAAGAGTCGTCCTGGGTCTGTGCTGTGTGCCAAACCTATGCGGATTTGCGGGTTTTGGTTTTAGCAGCTTGTCAGGCAGGCTGCTTTCACTAGCACAAGAACTGCTTTTTAAAGGAATCTACAAGGCAAATATCTTTTGTCTCCCTTGTTCTAGTAACAAAGGCAACGCAAATCACTAGGAAGGCTGAAATGAAAATGGAGAATGAAAGTAATTAAACCCCTTTCCTACTAGCCATGCTGGGCCTGGCTTTCTGCTCTAGCATTATACAGTTAGAGTCAGCAGGAGCAGAGCTGTCTGTAAGAAGGACTCTTAGGGTTATCTCAAGTAGTTCTAATGTAGCTAATGTTTTTTGTTGTTTCTTCCATGTGCCAGCAAATGGCCCCACGTATCTGTCCTGTCAGTTCAGCACAGTCTGTGCAGTGAGCTACATTCTGGAGCCCCATACATCCTGTCAACTCAAAATTAGCAATCAAAATAAGCCTTGCAAAGCCTGGGGTATGTGCTGGTCCCAGAAAGACAAACATAGGCTTTTGGTGGGCCCAAACACTCATTCTTGGTGCTGGAGAGCTGTTTGGATGTGCAAACATGAAGCTTAACAGTGCTGGGATACACCTAGCAGGGAAAAATTCCTGCATGTATTTTCTTTGCATCTTCTTCTTAATGAGTGGATGTAGCAACCCTCCAAGAGCCAAATATTAGTGCAGATTAGAGACAGGAACCCTGAGGGCGTATACCTTGTTGGATTCCCCACACAGCTCTGCCAAGGCTCTTCGTTCCTGACCTGAAATGGCCTTGTTCTGGCACAGAGGCTTAACTCTGCCCATACTCCTCTGTGCTCGCTTTCAACAATCTTTGGCATCCCTTACATCAACTCTGGAGCACCCTGTCAAAAGGGTGCCTGACTGGCAGGATGCTGTAGGCCACCAACCCGTATAGATATGATGACGTTCCCTCTCCTCATCTAATAGATAACGAGTGAGGCACTTGTCTTGCGACCTCCTTTGCTCTCATAGGTCTGCTTCAGCATGGACAGCTTCTCCCCATCCAGGGTTGTCGAAGATCTAATGCATATGACAGAGGAAGGTGGGTGAAATCACTCAGCTGGATATGACTAAAGCCAGATACAAATCCTGGTCTCCCAAGGTGAAAGTGGCTCATGTGACCACACTGGAAAACACTATTGTGGGAGGATTTTGCAAGCACTTGGCACTGATTCCACTCTGCTCACCTTAAGTCTGTGGGATTGCAGCCCTTGTAGGAGCAGAGCTTTACCCTTATGAAGTATTTCAATATTTTTGACTGATGAATTTGCACATTATATATGTGAAGCCATATGTGACTCTGTCGGAACCACTCCAGTTTCCTATCCCTTGCAATGTGTTGTGCTGCTTTTAGCACACAGAAACATACGCCTCCTATCACTCATATTGACATGCCATCAGTTTGATTGGACCATTTGTCGACCACTGGAGACTGAAGTAGCACTGCTCAAGACAATGGGTTACTCTGATTTATACCAGGTCCAACTTTTCCCTAAAATGATTAATATGTTCAAAACACTGCCACACTGGGGTGAAAAAGGACTGCATTCTTGGTCAGAAAATCAGGGGGCCTTTTTTATTTCAATACAGGCATCCTTCCAACCTGCTTGCTGTGTTCAGCTTGGACATTGCAGTGACTTCATTCCGTGGAGAGAAAGCCTAGAGACTGAGAGCAACAGTCTCTCTAAATTGTAAGTCTGTCTTTGGTGCCACACTAGGAGCTCTTAATACAGCCATAGAAGTCCTAGGCAAGAAGCCCTGCACAAAACACTGTGCAGATATGCAGCAGAAAGAAAATCCCTGTCCACAGCTGTTACAGTCAACGTGCTCAGCATCCTACTTACAAATGTAAGTTTGGGTCTGCACCCAGCTGACAAAACAGGCCAGAAATTCAGATACCACAGGGCAGGTGCAGTATAACCTAACAGAAGACAGAGGAGAACAGAAGCCTAGAAAGCTACTTATGTCCATTAATAGTTTTCTTTTTTTCTCCCATGTGAATAAAGGCATAGGGAATAACAACGGGCTCTGTGCTTGTTAGCAGCAAAACACTACCATCAAGTTTGCTCCAAAATTCCTACCTTCTGTCACGCAACATCCAAAAGAAAAAGGCAAAGCAGTTCAAAGACAGGAGGGAGTCTAAGTTCAACTTGTTGAGCAGAGTTTGATACCTTTGAGTCTCATTAATATTTATGTGGGCTGGGAGAATAGAAACTCTGTGCAACAAGTATGGAATATATGTACCCAATACTTCACTCTGTATAGATACACACATATACACACATCTTCCCCTGTACAAGTTAGTGGCACTTGATGCTTTACAGTTCTTATCAAATCATTGTGCCTCAGTCAGAGTTACACCTCATTTCCCCCTCCCCATAAACATATTACGATCACATAATGTTTTAATAACTTCACAGGAAAATTGAAAATAAGGCAGAGATGACAACTTATGGATATAAATTTCAACAGCCTGATTTTTTTTATGAAGTCATTAAATGCTTCGAATTGAACAAAAGGTAGGCTCATATCTTTGTTTAGCAGCGAATTGGAAATACGATGAAGTCTATAACTCTGGGAAAATAAAACCAACTTTGTCGACTAATTTTCCTTCTATTAGGCTCCACAATTCAACAGGCAATGATACGTTTTTAAGAGGATCAGTAGACATCTTGATGAATTCCCAGCCTGACCATTGACGGTGATTTCATCACATCTCTTTCATTCACAACTACTTTAAGCAAATGTACTCTTTACTGTGATTGATGGGGAAGGAATGCATTTCCGCATATCTACGAGAATGCTATGAAGAAACAAACCTGCTTCTTCAGCTGAGCTTCTTAATGTGATTCTCCTTTTGTCTTAAAATTAGGGACTAAATTTTTATGTGGGCCGAGTTTGAACCTTCTGTATCTTACTTGCTGGAACTCAGTTCTTTGTTCAAACCACATTTCAACCCGCTGACAGCAGCTCTGAACTTTGGGAAATAATGGCTGAACATGACATCAGGTCTGAAAACCAAGGGTTAACATTCACAGTTAGAACAGCCCAAATCAAACCCACCTCATCAGGAGACTCTGCATTCAATTGGCACCCTTAACATCTCTAACCCTCTATGTTGGTTCATCTCCCACAACAACCACTTGTCCTACAGGACTGGCTCAAAAGCAGGTTTTGGAGCAGGTCACAAGGAAGCAGGTGTCATCTTTGGGCTGAGAAGCTTTCCCAGAGCCGCGTGAAAGTCCGTAGCACAAGAGAAGCAGTCAGAAGCAGCAGCTGGCAGGCTGGTGAAGATGCTCAGTGTGTGGAACTACAGAAGATGCTCTGCTGGTGCCTAGAAAATTTACATGTTGACTCTTCATGGAAAGAAATACTAGTCACCTTAATTAAAAAAAAAAAAAAAAAAGTTGCTCTGTGAGGCAGAATGGCATCGTCAAAGCGCTAATTCTTTCTAAGACTGATTTATTATCTGCTGAGCTAATAGATTAACAAAACAAAACACTAACAGTGGGTGTGATATGCTGGAAAGTCACCAACCTGATGAAGATTTACATGTAGTGATGAGAGGGGAAAAAGCCATCGCTTTCCAATTCAACTCATTTGAACTTGTGCCAGACGCAACAAGGGAATTGTGGAGATCTGGTGCATGCATAATCCGTATGGGTACATGTGTACAACGGTTACTGTGAGAAACACAACACATGCAGGGAGGCTGCATTGAATACAGGTCAATGTACAAACAGTGAGAAAAAAACAACGGTGGAAGTTGGATAGCACAAAGCCGGGGATAATGAGAAAGTCTTTGTGTTTGCGTGTTTGTCTGCATGTGTGCTGGACATATGCTTGCAGGGGGTGTTATGAAAACAAGTTTCATCTGACAAGCTTTTTATTACTCACATCGAAGTATGAAATTAGGCCTGGACTTGAGCAAAGAACTCACCTTCCCTTGAACAGCCCTAGGAGGCAATACCAGAAAGACAGGAGAACGGAGAGGTAGTTTGGGATAGTGTGAGCAAAATAGCGAGGTCCCACGTCAGCCTCTCTGCTTTCACTGTGGATGAGACTCTCAAAACCCCTCCAGCCCCTCCTGCAGCCTTTTCCCTTTCCTTTTTCTTACCCTTCAGGGAGGAAACGTCACACAAGTCATGACAGCAACTTATTTCAAGCAAATGCTCCCTAAAGTTTTATGGTAAGGGGTTAAAGACCCAAGTCTGAGTAGTTTGAACAGTCCGTCTTGGTAAAGTGGCTTCTTGAAGAGCAAGAAGCTTGGTCTTAGACACAGGACTATGTGGCAAAGTCTCATCCTAAGTCAGCAGGAACAATTTTTCTCTCACTAATTTGTGATCAACTTTGAGGGAATTCAGGGGATGTTTAGCAAGGAACATGAGTGAGGAGAGACTTCAAGAAACTCTCCTGTTGGCAGAAGGCAGCCTGGGTAGGAGCACACAGAGCAATTCCTCTTCTACCTGCCAAAATAATGGCACTCAAAAATTTGCATCTTCTCCTTAGCCCCCTTCTGCAGCATCACATCACCTACCAGCCAGCGACAGCAGGAACTCCAGACTGTCTGCAGGAATGGACCTTCTTATCGACTAGCCATCACGACTCCCCAGTGTCCCAGACCCGCTGTCACTGTTCGGGTATCCCAGCCCTCCCTCGCCGGAGCACCGCTGAGGAGCTCAGCACAACACCTAGCCCAGCAGCTGGACTTCTTGACATACTAGCGAGCAAGAGGGAGCTGATCACTGTCTAATGCGAGCGAGACACTGGTGAAATATCTACCATATTCAGATATATAAAGCAGCTTTTTCTCAGGCTATTTGCTGATAGGTCAATGTTACCACCTCTGTTACACACCCACCCTTAACTGCTTTGAAACACACACTGGCATTTGTCAGTGAGATGGATACTACGTCTTTTAGGCCAGAGATGTATTGTGGGCTGTAAGGCCACGTAAATCATCCTAGAAGCAAAGGCAATGTCACATTGTTTTCTCCTCAGCCACAATCAATAGGGGTCCAGTGTGGGAAAGGAGGTGAGCACCCGCACGTGTACACATTGAACAGGCCAACACAATCTTCCCAATCCCAGGCTTGGGAATTACAGGCTTGCTAGGGCAGAATTATCCATCATGTAGAAAAGCAGATGAAGACTCAGAAAACAATCCCTTATTAATCAATAGCTGATCTCTTTAAGCAAATCATTTCCAAATATAGGAGCTGTGCTAGCACTGGGAGACCCAATAGGGATTGCAGCAGCAGTTTTACAGCACAGAGTGGCACCAACATGAACTTAATTTACTGAGCCTTTAGACAGAAGGGGGGGAAATCAGACTGTGGTACAAATCATGTTATTACTGTAAGTTTAGTTTGCCAGACACAAATATCCTTCCAGCCAGGTTGCCTAATGCTATAAGCTAACATATGTCAGACTGCCATAGACCCCCAATTTAAAGTTTCCATTTGGCTCAGTGGGAATTAATTGTTAGGTTCTAGCTTCTTCTGTTTTCTTTTTAATGTCAAACACCCATCCAGTGAGAGCTGCAAATAATACCCTCCTAAGGGTAAATTGTGAGCTCATTGCTCGTTTAAGTCACATTGAGTGAGAATACTCCCTAGCTGTGCTCTGTGAATCAAAGACAGAGCATATGCAATCATCCGAAGCAGGAGCAGCAGCCGCATTTCCCAGAAACCTTTGGAAAACCTGACACAATTACCAATCAATACCCTCTCCAGTTAATTGATGAGCCATGGAGCCAAAAGGGGAAAAGAAAAAAGAAAAGAAAGAGGCTATCAATAAATAATCTTAGTTAGGAAACTGAGGCCTGAGGAGAGGTGCTTGAAGTTTAAGGGAGGATGCCCATGCCCGGTAAGAAAAATGAGGATTGAGGAGAAGAGGAACGCTCTCAGATAGATGTGTCTTTAAAAGATAACGGGCAAGACAGAAACTGAGTAAGATGCGATGATGAACCCTGGAGAGACTGAAACCGTTGGGTCCTAAAGGCAAACATCTGCTCATTGCTACTGAATTGCTACCCGAGATTCTCATTCTGACCCTCTCCTTATTCCCACTCTGGGAAGCCTTCCTCAGTCCCTACCCACACTAAGCCAGGTCTTCCTTCAATTATTCAAGGTTGAAAATCTTTTCTGTGTACAATGTGGGGCTGTGAACTGGACCCAGTTTAGGAACCCAGCTGGTGCATTCAGTGCAACTCACAGCAGGACAGAGTCCTGCAGTGTGGCAGGACTAAGCACAGCGGAGGGGACATTCCCAGGAAGGCATTAGCAAAAAAGTCAGAGACCACGACTGATGTTCATCAGCAGAGTTTCGGAGGTGGCAGTGAGTGATGAAGGATGGGAAAGGCTGGAGTCTAAGCTTTTCACTCCCCAGGGGAATGAAACTTCAGTTTTGTGCTTTAGTGAGTATGTGTGTGAACTTTGAAGAAGTGGTCTTCCCTTTTATGAGCTGGAAATTCACTCACATATGTAAAAATAAAAATGAGATAGGTTTATAAGAAGAGGCCTCTGATTCCGTTAAGATGGTCACAGTCTCTTGAAGACCCGCCAGTAAATTTCTGTAAGCATTATGTACACTGGAGAGAAAACTACCTCTCTGAACTGAAGCCCAGTGCTGCCCCAAATAGGTGCTACTGATTTACCCTCTTGCAACACAAATGCTGCGCAGGTCTTACCAGAGTTCTAACTTTTTACTGAAGAATAAATGTTACAGAGGCAGGAACAATCAAATCCAACAGATGTTAAAACTCAGATTTATTCTTCAGTAAAAAGCTAGTTACAACTCCGATAATAGCAGGTTAACACAAAAAGTTCTTTTCTCTGTTAAACCAGTTCCAGACCCCCTTCACCAAGCCCAGTTAATGAACCAGGTGAAAAACTTTGAAGAGGCCAGAGAACAGAGCGAGCAGGTTCACCAAGAGGCCACAGGGCAAAGCCAAGGAAGATCCTGGCTGCTCTCATCTGTCAGTGACAGCAGTAGCCCCAGTGGCTGCTGCTTTTCAGCCTTGGTATGTCTAGACATGTGCAGACACACCAGCTATCATTCATGAAACAGTTTGGTACGCTAGCCAGAAAAAGAATCATCATCAGGTACAATTCAGGCAGGCCTTGCCTTATGGCCCTATAGACTTCTCCACCCATCAAAATTCAACATACTCCCTCTTTATTTAAGTCTTTCAGAATTGCAGCAAAGGAGTTACCAAAGGTATTCTCTTTTTGCTTTAGTAGAGAAAGCTGGGGCAAGGGATATGTGAACATCTGACTCACCCTAGGCATTATCTGTTTGCCCAGGGAAGTGCTAAAAGTTGCTGTGCACAGGCAGAAGTCTTCAAAGTCAGAACACAGGACATGTGGTCCCCATTTATTCCTCCTTGTGCCCCCAGCAGGAGATACTCTGGCTGGAAGGCAGCATTGTCTCCCATAAGTCTCATGCAGTGGGGCCTCTGGGACAAAGCAATGCAGGAGGTTCTGAGCGCAGTGTTTCTAAACCTGCTCAGGCTGAGCCAAGCATCGGTCTCAGGGCAGAGCCAGTTTAAACCAGTGCTTTCCCAAACAACCATGGTGAAAAACTCCAAATGCAGCAAGTACCCAGCTGTAGGAAAGCAGGAGAGGTGAATTTGTATTTCTTCTAGAGGGATAGTAAATTATCAAAGAAAGCATCAGGGAAGTTGTGGTCAAGGCCAAGGGCAGGGAGTTTTGGATTACTACCCTGTCACATACCTCTTCTGTCTACTTGTGTGACCAGCCGAGAGGCTGAGTGCTCCATTTATAATGAAGTGCTCTTCGTCTACCTCTTCTAAAGACAGCCAGAGCTCTCCAGGGCTTTCTAAGTACTTGTGTAACTTTCTAAGGATTTGTGTACCACCTCTCTGTGGGTGCATCCCCCTGAATTTAGGGCTGTGACTGCAGCTTTGCAGAAATACCCACCCTGAAGTTAATCTCTCTGCTCATGTTTGGATATGAGACACTCATCGGCAGTGGCCAGAGCTCCTGGGTAAATACCCTGGGCACCAGCTGGCCAGGGCAGTCTGATCTACTGCAGTCTCACAGCTATCAGTCAGGTGTTAGGCTTTCGCTGTTGGGTGAAGCTAGCTCAGCACAGCCACCTGGGCTGAGATTAGAGCCCTAAACTTACTGGTATTACTTCAGCCTTTTGCAATGCCAGCACTAAGCAGCCTGATGCTTTTAAATCAGAGGATCAGCAGGCAGTGCAGAGCCCAGTTTAGGGTAGGACAGAGAGGAGTCCATCCCAGGGGCTATCACACCCCTCTCCCTCCCAGCACACCTGCCATTCACCCATTATATCCAGCAGCTCTGCACTGATGCTTTGCTCCTATGGAGAAGGAATGCCTAGGCAGAAGGCTGAGGAGGACCACGGCTTGCTTCCCGCGTTCTCTCGCCACTGCTGGGGCAGTGTGGGGATGGATGTAGCACTGCCCTAGCTCTGGGAGGAGGCAGAGAGGCTGCCAGAGGCAGAACATCATCAAAACTGGGAGCATGATATTAGTATTATAAATACGGCCTCTGTCACTTCCTAATGTTGGTATAATTCACTACCGTGTTGGTCAGGAGTCACCCTGTCTCTCTGTCACCCACTGCTAATGCAGGCAGATGCAGAATGGGACCAAATCACCCCATAGAAGGTCTGAGCCCAGAGTTCACCTCATCCCAGCTACGGAGAGACTCGGATCCCATAAATTAGGCCAGGCATCTCTCTGTATCTCTGATCCTGAAACTCAGGTTCCCTCTGCAAATACCCACTGGAGCTCTGCTCCCAGCTCTGTGGTGTGTTTGTCCTGTCACTCTGGCTTCGAGTCACTTCACTGCATATGCCACTATTTCACCCCTCAGAAAACAGGGCAACATTTGTCCTGACTTGTGTCTTATCGGTATCAGGAGGCTTCATAACTGACAGCCAGGATAAAGGTGTTGAAAGGGGCTTCGAGCCTGTTGCTTTTATTGAACACATGGGAAAGGCTGTTTTATCAGCTGTCACAATGTACTCAAGACAACACCTTCCTGCCTTTTGACCAAGGAGCTGACGTGCTTTTGTGGGTAATCCTGGCCTTTTAAGGGGCCATTTCTGAGCCACTGGTTTGCGCTGCATCCGTCTGTCTTGTTAGTCTCCAGGTTGACAGCAAGAATCGGTGCAGTGTTTTACCTGGTTAACCCCCTGAATGCTGTGACTGCAGTGAGGGGTTGTGCATCTCCCCCTGTCAGCACAGAGTTTAATAAGCAGTCCCGGCAGAAGCCCAGTAGTTTGTAAAGGAAGAAAAATATGTGTGTGCATGTGCATGCATGCGTGTGTATGCATGTAGAAATAGGGAAGGGGGAACAGGGTCACCCCTTTGAAACTCCTTCTTGTTCTTCCCTTTGATGTGACGGCAGGGCTGGTGCACACACATACAACTTTGTTGCTTTAATAAATCCATGCCTCACAGGCAAGATTTCAAAGGGAATTTTCAAGCACCTTCCCTCCCTTCTCCTGACGGGTTTGAGCAGGGAAGAAGGGAAGCCGGGTGGAAGTGGAGAAGTCAGGGCATCAGCTGTGGAAGGCACAGATGTGATAACCATCAGTGGCACCGAAATCGCTCTCGGGCACAGGCACAGGCAGAAGGACGGGCTCTTGCCTTGCTCCTGTCTTCCAGCTTGCTGGAAGGTGCTATGCCTCTGCAGCAGGCTTGCCAGATGGGCAGATGAATGCTCTCAAGGGTGGGAGTGGGGGGCAATCAAGTATTACTCATTTGGAGCCTATTAATGAGGCTGGTGTCTCCTGTCTTCGGAGCGGCGCAGTTTTGCAGAGACCAGGAAGGGATCCCTGTGCCCCTGCACACGGGGAGAGGGAGGTTTCCTGCTGTCCTCAGCCAAAAAATGAGATACTGTCTGGAGTCAGAAGCAGGATTTGGAGCTTACAATTAAGAAAGAGTCTAATGTAGGAGCTGGAGGCCTCCCAGGAGTAATCTGGCTTAAGAGTTTTAGTGTGAAAAAAGGACACATGCAGGACACGATTGTAACCTCTAAAATATTTGTGAGGTGAAAATTCAGTCTCATTAAAGTCACCATGAATTTCACCATCACCTCCAAAAAAAGAGGCTTGTTTACTCTTTTTTGGTCTAAAAGCCCCAACTGAAGCGAGGACGTGTCGCTTGGATCAGCCATGCAGTTTTGTGCTGCCGTCCCCATTAGCTGCATGGGCCATCCTTCCCTGAGCAGCAGATCCTTTTGCACCCATTCAGGAGTGCTGAAATACGCCTTCATGTGCCTGGCATGCTAGTGGTGGGTCTAAGAGAAGGGTCAAGGGAAAGACAGACCACTGAAAACTACTTTTAATATACATGCAGGTAATGATCTGCATGCGAGCACGATAAAACCATCAAACAACATGAAATCTCGTAAGGACAGATTTGCTCTTGCTCTGGGAACGTTACCAATTCTGATACATGCACAGCTCTGTCCAACCCTTTTCAAGAGCAGAAGTGGTGGTGATGCAGGTGATACATCCAAAATTTAGCGCACCTCTCCCACAAAGAACACCTTTTCTGCCAGAATATGTGGCAGAGTTTAGCTTAGTACACATGCCAGCTCTCAAGACCTGCTGCTTTGTTATGGGAAACTCAAGGTGGATGGATGACCAAATGGATAGATCACAGGGATTCAGAGAAACCATGGGAAAATTCTCATAAAGTTCCTCCTACTTCACTCAAAACGTTCAGTTCTTTGATTTCTCCTGTTCACATTTCCCCTGAAATTATGCATTTTTGATGATAGTCCATAAAAAAAATCTTTTCTTTTTCCAAGAAAGTCCTAATAATGTGATTTTGTTAGTTGGGGTCTTTTTTTATGGGATAGTAAATTACCTTCAAAAGGGATTTGAATTTTTATTTTTTGGGGGAAATTGAGTCATTTTATCATGGCAAAGTTGAGAGTAATTTGGAAGACACTGTCAAATGTAGAACAATATCCATTTTTTTTCCTATGATGTGAAACATTGCTTTCCTGATCTTCCCACAAATCTCTTTTATTTCTCTCTGCACATTTTTTTAACCACACTTTCCCTAACCAACTTACATACAGATGAGCAAAATAGTTCCTACAATATGATTCTCATGCATCTATCACGGGATGAAAAAAAAAAAAAAAAAAAGACAATTATTTTATTTCTAATGGATTAACAACCTATCCATTTCACTTAATATTGAGGGATTTGGATTTATTTACAGAGCTGGTAATGCTGGAATACTTGGCTGAATTAACAATTTTTGCCTGGATTATAGTGAAAGCAGAAAACCCCTATTTCACCTTTTATGCAATATTATAAATCAGCTTAGGTTCATAAGGAATTCTATGGTTTTCTACTCTAATATACCGATAGAGCAGCATAAAGGGCTTTAGCATGAATTGGAAAATGAAAGTAGTCACTATATACCACATATTGCCAGCAAGCAATATGACATCAATATGTTCTTGTAGCAGCAACATATGGTTTCCAAAAAAATCCACCATTAAATATACATTGGTTTTACTGAGACGGGAAACTTAGAATGAAAAACCTGTAGGAGATAGGGTGGTGGACCTCAAATCAAATATTATGACCTGTGGAATGGAATCTAAATTTTAGATTGATCTCACAAGCAGCAGATTCTTGCCTGAACTTCTGTAGTGATTTGAAAAAGATGGTGTTCAGGAGCTTTGCATATTACCACAGAGATGTGTAGCCAAATTACCTCTGTCAGAATGAGGTAGAGTTTCTCCTCTGACTACAGTGCCACAAGGCATCCTAAGAGCCCTGGTATGATAGATTATCTTGGGAAAGGAGTTCAAAAGCCAGAAAGTACCTGAAATGAAACATGCTGATATTTCCGAACAGAAATTATTAAACTTTTTATTTTGCCAAAGTTGTCTATTTTGCACCAACCTGCTCAAAACCGAATGCTGTAATGTCAGAAATTCACACAGGGTTGCAGCTTGCATTTCCCATTAGCTCTAGCAACAAGATATTTATGTAGGGCTTGTCATTGTTCCGTTCGAGCCTCTCCTAAACTTTAATTAATCTGTCCTTTCAACACCCCTGCAGCCCTGTAAAGTAAGGATACAGCTGGTATTCCTTTTTGCATGATTAAACGCCTTGCCCAGGGTCACCCCAGGAGTATAAGGCAGAGCCAGAAACACAGCCTAGCTATTCTTAATCTCAAAAGGCTATCCTTCTTCAAATCTCAGCCTTTGACAAATCTTGGCAGAGGTTCAGTCAAGTCTCATCCTAAATTCCTTCAACAGTCGGTTCACATTCACTAAGAGCCGAGCTCCAGGGGCATACGATATTCAGCCAGGCTGGCTTCTGCATGTTTTCTTGGCCAATACAGCTGAGGGGTGCCATATCTGAATCAAGCCAAGGCTTTGAATTTTTTGAAATCCATCCACTGCTCATCCTTACTGCTCACACCTCCAGACAAAGGGAAGCAACCGCTCTTCTGGTACAGCTAGAAGAAAAAGGAACTTCTCTTCTGCATTTATTCAATCTTTTTTAGCTCCCTTTCTCTTTCTTCTTACAAAATTTATAGCATATAAGTAAGCTATAAAAAGCAATGAGATGCAATTTATGCAGGTAACATGTTAGTGCACCATAAGTTTCTGTCCCTTCGATGAGTTAGACTGGGATAAATTTTTATGTCTGGGTTTCATGCTGACACGTCTTTAGGTGCTGGCTAATATGGCAGGTGCCAACTGGAGGGTACCTAATGTATCAGCCTTGCAAATCAAGGTCAACTACCCATATAAAGACCTGACCGAAATATTGCCAAATGGCAATTTCACTGTTCTACTTTGCCCAAGGGAAAGTGCTGCCATGGCCGTTTGTTCCCTTCCTGGCACTCTTTGGTGCAACACATCTGTTGCTTCAGCTGCTATCAGAGCCTTTGGCAACTCCCTGCCCCTATCTGGTCTTTGCCAGCCTGCTTTGCATGGTAATTTGCATACCACATCCTTTCTGTTTGAAACCATGGCTAATGAAACAGGTGGCTGTCATTATTAACAGTGCTTGCTAACTAACTCCACTCCAGCACCACCGCTTTTTGGAACATGCCAGTGCTATTCCTTCCTTCCGCTGCATCGTAGTTGGCACAGCCTGCTGATGCTGCCCCTTTTCCCACAGTCCTGCCGTTCCTCCAAAAGGAATGAATAGGCTGCCACCAATCCACCCAGCACCCGCTTCCTGCAAGCTGAATAACCTCCCAGCCCACCAATTCTTAATCCAAACTCTCTGCCGTCCATGGGGAAGGGGAAGAACAGGTGGACAGATGGAGAGGGCTGGAAAGGCTGGACAATGGCAGCGCCGCAGCCACAGGAGAGCTGTTACAGCAGGACTTCCACTATGGCACAACTGCCGGAGCAGAGCTGGAGATGCTGGAGGGAAGAGGTGACCTGTGGGGTTAGTGGTCTGCTCAAGCTGGCCCCATCCCTTGCTGCTTTTTCATCACATGTTTCACTTCTTGACTGCGGTCACCAGCAAGTAGGATTGGCCTTGGGAGTTTCAGTCTGAGCAGAGCTTTGTGAAACAGTATGAAGAACAGTGGAGAGAGCTATCTTTCAAGAGCATTCTTGTTCCTGCAGAGCATGGCACAGAGTGAGCTTCCCTGGGAGTGTTTGACTCATCAAGAGATGAAGTCAAATGGAAGGACCACAGGGTACTGTAGGTCAGTGCCACCAGGCAGGTCTGAAAGGCATCCTTATCCTTCAGTGTCAAAACCTCTCTGCTGGACCACTAGCCTCACTGAAAAGCTTCTTGCCACCAGGTCCTCAAAAAGTCTCACTTCCATTTGTGCTTTAGTAAGTTATTTTCTGGTCCACTCAAGGGCAAACCCTTGAGAGGACATTTCAGAGGCCTCTTTGTCCACTGAGGAGATCAACCAACCATTTGAATCCAGGCTAGTTTTGAAAAAGCAAGAAGAAATTAATGGCGTATATTTTAGCATAGCCTATGGCATACATATATCTTCTTTTTATCCTGCCCTAGAATAGAATTTCCACTGTCCTCAGTGAAAACATTTCTGTATTAATGAAATATATTAAATATTGCTATAATAAACAACGATCATTATGTTTCTTGGGGGTCCCCCAGTCACGGCTCACTGTACATCATTAGTAGAACAGTAAAATAAAATTACAGCTTTATAATAAAAGAACACATTCAGTATGGTAATTTACCCCTTCAGGAGACATCCTCTCAAATTCATTAGATTACAATACCAATTTTCTACAGTTCTTTGAGGAACACAATGTTGAACATGATACGCTGCTCTCAAGTCCTCTAGAGAGGAGCCATCACTCTCATTTCCATCAGTGGGGCTTACACAAACACAGATACGAAATTCAACAAGATTCATCTCCGTTATGGCTCTTCCCAAAAGATCTCTTCTGGGTCAAAGGACTGATGCAGACAAACTTCAAGCTTCTTCTCTCTTTGCACGTAAACATCTTGCTTAGGTAAGTTTTTTAGAATCTTTTTAGACAACTTAGGTAATTTTTTTTAGAATCTGCTGTAAACAAACAACATTGGCTATGGAAACATCCTGCATTATCTTTTGTTCAACAGTGTAATAAATTTGGACCTTGAGTGACCTCAGGTAGAGATTTACTTGAATAACCTTTTGCAGTGGTCTGAATTCACATTTGACCTTTTCTTTGATAGGTGGTATGGAAGTGTTATGGTAACTAGAGCTTTCACTTGAAGGAAAGCTCCAAGAAAGGGTCTTCTCAAGCTGTATGTCACTGCAAAACAGATTGTTTTCATGGCCATGATTTTCTTTGCTCAAAGTCTTATACAGCCTCAGATCCTTGAAAATTCTCCCTTTTTTTTTTTGTTTGCAAGGGAAATTTTGCGGGAGAAATACAATCCATTCTAAAACACATAAAACAACCCTGAAGGAATTTCAGAAGTCCAAATATTTTTCTTTTCTCCTTTATTTACATTCCATTTGCTTGTTAGGGTTTTTTTTTAAAAGTTCATTGCGTTCTTATGTTGGAATAACATTATCTGAGAAACCACAGTCATGCCTTTTCACAAATATAATGCAGTTAAGGACTAAGTAGTAATTTAAGAATGCTCTTAAGATAATCTTGCATGGCAAATCCATTTGTTTATGAAGATTAGAGAACACAGGATAAATTTTTAAGCTCAGTGCACTCTGTGTCATGGCGATACTGAAGACACATTCATGGGCTCACTGTAAGTCATTCTTAGTGTTGAATACACACAAGAAAAAAGATTCTTTGTATAAACTTGGATAAATTCTGTGCCACCTGGGCATAACCCGTTTCCCTATTGACAAGCCAAAGTCATGGGGAGTTGAAGGATCTACCTGGAGACAAGAAATGATGGTTTCCAACACCCTTCTTATTGGATTTTATAGGGTTCACACAAGAAAACCCAGTAGTTCTGGACCATCAGTTATGTTTCCATATCCCATACGAGATGATAGTTCTGCACTAAGGATGATGGTTGTCTCTCAACTTAAGCTATGAAGACCAAGAGCAAGTAACCTGGAAAAGATGACTTATGAAGAAAAGGAAGAGGATGAAGCAGTTGACGAAGCCAAACAAATTACCTGATGCTTATCATACTACCGATGCTCATTGGAGCTAGCGTATTCCTGCTCAGTGAGAGCCAGTCAGAGCTGCAGAGAGAGATTTATATCTCTGTTGATTTTAATTCTTCGTATTCCCTACACAAAATGCATCCCATCCTCCACTCATGCTCCATCCATGGAAAAGGTTAAGAAATTCTTTAGCAAGGAGCGCATACCACTGACAATCTCTGTAGCTATGACTGTTGCCATTCGCAAAGGACTAGGGAAGTCAGGAAGATCTTAGCCACTGACAAACAATTTCACCCAATAAGCAGTGTTGATGTTAAGCTTTTAAAGGCTGGTAAATCTTCTGCTCTATTAAATCCAAACCCATGGAACCCATTAATTGGCGTCTTTCTTACAGTGAAGCGCTGGTTCTAATCTGACATATATTTTATGGATCACTCTACCCCTTGGTTCATAAAAATGATCTGCCTTCTCCTCACCTCACTGGTTGAGGCCAGTTTCCAAATGCCTGTCCATAATCTTAGATGAAAAATTATAGCCCTGGAAAGGTGATGTGTCAGAGGAGTGTGAGATGCACCGACACACATGCAGATGCAAAGCAGCAATCTGCTGAATTAAAATTACAGAGAGAGGAAATGATGAACCGTCTTGTTAACTCAGCTTGTCACTCCGATGGCCTCACTCCATGTAAATAAATAGGCGATGGGGGGAAAAAGGAGCATTGTTAAAGCACAGCTAAAACACTAAAGTACTTGGGTCATCATCCGCTCTAAGCAACATCACTGATGATATAGCTGTAACCTCATGATGGGTTGGTCATGCTGGCCTGACCATGGCATTTCTAATGTGTGATCAGATCCTGCAAGAGTCTTTAGCACTGCTAGGGAAGGTCTCAGCAAGCCGAATTCCTCTGGCTGTATTGATCATTCAAGGAATTCGTTCAGACAATGCTCAGTGCTTAACAGAAAAGACCCCACACTAATCTCTGAGCGTTTCCTTTTTTAAAAGCTTGAAGCCACATATGTTCCATATTGGACATTTTTTTCACTTTAAGATTCTCTCCAAATATTGAATGAGCTTTGCAACACAGAGACTTTTCCACCTACTTTTAATCAGCTAGTTAAATACACAAACAAGCTGAAATTTCAGGGTGTTCCAAAAGTGAAGGCAGCTGTACAATACCAGCAGCTCAAAATGATGAATACCGCACTTACTTCTATCTGAAATGCAGAAAGCAGCTTCACACTTTAATAAAGCCACTAGGAAAACTACAATGAAAAAGCTAGCCACATCACAAAGCCAAAATCAATGTGAAGGTTTTGGAAATGGTGTCTGATCTCATGTTAAATAAGGTCCTCAGTAAATCACCAGGAACCACTACTCTAGTGAAAGGGCCAACTTTCTGTTTAGAGGCACACCGAGGCTACCAGCTTGGGAGGGTCCATGTTCAACATGGCACTTCTTATAGGAGGAGCTGTACAAGCCCAAGGGCCCTTGGTTAGCTCCAGACTTGCTGATTCTACTTTGCATTCCTAATTACACCCTGAAATTTCTTTTGGTTACAGGGTAGTTGTTTTCTTATCCGAGCTTTCTTGTACACTTTTAAAGCAATGACAGTACCTTCCAACATCCATCAAACAGCTTTATACACAAGTGTATATGTATATGTCCATATCTACATCTCTCTCTCTCTATATATATACAGCCACAACTAGTCCAGGACCTCTCTTGTGATTCACGAGCAGCTCACTAAGTTAAGGGGTTGTGCTGGTTTTCCCTATGGACACAGGCTTTTATCCCAAACCCTTTCTTCTCAGGCTGGGAGGAAGACTCTCAGCTGAAGTTAATGCAAAGGCTTGGGGAAAGAGTTTAGACCTGAATATTTCAGAGAGCCATATTTCACACAAGACTGCTGGTAACTTGGGAGAATGATATAATAAAATAATGGTAACATCAATAATGATAACAATAATAATACAGAGTCTCCCCTTCATCCTTCCTGTCTTTACTGAAAATGTGGCAGGAAAGGCAGGCATTGCAAGAGCTCTGAGTGGACTCCTTTGAATTTCCCCATCAACTTCTATTTCTGCAGACTTTCTTCTACTCATCTGCACATCAGCTCTGCAGAGAGGGCTGGAGCACTGTGTGAAAGGCTGGTCCGTGGGCTACCCAGGCAGAGTGAATGCTAAAGCCTCTCCAACAATGTTGTTCTCAAGAGGTTTGTCATTTTATGGACTTCAGAGGTCTCAGTTATTTCAATTACGGATAACATGATCCACTTATCGAGTTGCCTGTAGTTCTCAGAAACTACAAGCTTTTTGTCTTTTGTTTCTCTATTCTTTTCTATATATTGCATTTCCATCAGTATGCACTACTATCAGGCCCTTCACTATGATACTAGAGAGCAAAACTTGTCCCTAGGGACTGCACTCAATCTGAATGATAACAATAGCCAAATTTGATAGCCATATACTGCAAATTCTCAGCCATCAAAGTGGTTTCTAAAGAAGTGCGGGCATTTGCTAAGTTTTGATTCTAGTTTGTGTTCCTACTTTTCTATCAGATGCCTGGGGAGCACTGGTGGAGATGGGAGGGACTTGCTGACAAAGGAACAGATTCCCCTCAAAAAAATCAGATCAGGGGTCAGAAAGGGCTTTTCACTGAGGCATATACGAGCATACAGCCTTTTCAGCCCTAAGTGCCTGTGCTGCTAATAAGGTTTTCATTGAAATCCACTTCCAACCATCAGTTGCAAGGCTCCGATTGAACCCAGATAAATACGACTAAAGGCATGCCATATATGTTACCTCTGAGCATACCCCAGACCTAGGCATAGCATTTGTTTAAAGCACACGTTTTCACTGGGCCACTGGTGATTTGGTAAAATGCACTTTTCTTTAATCCTAACTCCTGAAAACCTTCTGCGAACCTGCCCCTCGTGCCCACAGCTGCTCGGTGCTCCAAGTCGCTCATGGGTTTTCTCCTACCTGCAGCCAGACAGAAACAGGCTGCAGGAGCCAGATGGCATGCAGGGAAGTGAATTTTGTCCTCTGCACTGATGAAGAGGAGTTGTCCTCTCGTAACCTCCCAGTTTCAACCATCTCTTCTGGTTGCTGCCTTCTCCATCCTCCCTCACCCGTTCACTAGCGGTAGCAGCTCTGCAGACACAGGTTCTGCTTTCTGTGCTAAAGGAGGGTCCCATTAGCCCCCTGAGGTCTTCATCCACATTAGGGGCAGCTATACGCTGGTGGATATGCTCTCATGATCTCATCTTGATGCCCCTTATTGAACACAGCATGGGAGCAGAGGTGTGTGAAGGGTAGGAGAGAGAATGGGTGTGAAAGAGGCATTTCCTATCCCTATTTCTTTCTGTGTCATGAAAACACAGCTCCATCCCCTGTAGCATTTAATCAGATCGCTTTAACTTTCCTGCCAGCACACAGGGGGAGGGGGAAAGTCCCTGGCTAAACCCAGAATGCCATTTTGTGGCAATTTATGAACAAACAAGCTTCCCATCAAACCAATCCTTAGAAATGTCACTCCAGGCTGGCACTAAGCAGAGATTAAACGATGGATTGTCAACCTTCCTTTTTTATTTGATGTTTTGAATTTCACTGTTCCTCTCTTTCATTAAAAATGAACTAGAGGGAAAAAAAGCAGAATAAAATAGAAGCCTTTTACATCTAAAAGTCAAGATAATTATCTCTTATATCCAACCCACTCCTCCAAGACTCTGAATGAAGCCATCATTAAAATCTGTGTCCATCTGGTGACTTTCCCACAGCTAATTAGGTGAAGAAGCCGGTTAACAGATACGTTCTGCTGAAGTCTCTCGCTTCCTCTTTTCAAAAACTTCCAGACATGGCCCGTGTACAACCTGGATGCTGCTTGTTCTGTCCCTCAGGTGCTAGGAGAACATGAGAGGAGACGCAGTGGGAGACGGCCGGTGTGGTGAGCTGCTCACCAAGGCCCTTTCATCGTGTCAGGGTTGGATAAAAGGAGGAAGTGGATGGAAGAGACGCCAGGTTTGACTTCCGCTGGGCGGGAAGCCCTGTCGGGAGCTGGTCGGATGTTTCGCTGGCAATATTTCAGTGTATTTCTGCACGGGGCTTCTTTTAATACTGTGATTTTCTCCCTGTGGTTTGTCAGGCACTCAGCCAGCCTACTAAAGACTCTCTACCAGATACCCATCTGCTGCATTTGTTAGAGCTTGTCACCCTAACACCTAGGGGCTGAAAAGTATTGATTCCTCCTGTGTCCAGATGGATGGTCCGTGGGATATCCTCTCCTCCTCCTGACCCTGCACCAGCTCTACTGCTGGCACTGAGAGGACTGCCAATTTTCAGCTTAGCCCCAAACTCACAAGGAGGTTCCTGTGAGAACCCTCCAAAACTGAATATGGTCCGTACTGGCTATGAAAAATGTGAGTGGAGGAGCGTGCAAGGTGCACTGACTGCACTCCAGGTACAGTACTGTAGGCAGCATCAATCTCGGAGTGCTGAAACAATCTCTACGGTCACAGGAGAAAAATTCATCCACCCTTACACCTTGTGAGAGATTGGATCTCATGTCAAGGACAGCGGGCGAGTGTCTGAGTGTGGCAACTGAGGGCATAAATCCCTTAATGATTCTGCCATCAAGGACCTAGGAGTTCTGGCCAGTTATACACATGGCACGTTGCCCAGGGTCAAGGATGGCTGACTGATGGACTTTCAGAGCTCTTCATCCAGTCTGTAGCTCACTCATGCAACCTAGTTTTTTCTTTGCAGGTGTAGTTGGCAGAAGCCTGCTGCACTTTTTCACGAAGATCCCAGGGCTCACAGCCCCATAGCTCATAGCAGGATACACAGAACTCCGGTTTTGTGATCAGGCAGGCAAGTAATTGCTGGCAATGCCATCTCCTCTGTGTGTGTAACACAATTCCATGACTACATGCACATCCATCAGAGGAGTGGGCAAGGCCCTTGGGGTTTTTGAGGGCTTTTCTAGTATGCTGCATGGTCCCTCCTGGTTGAACAGTCGGGCCCACTGCTTTGCTGCTCACCAGTCTCTGTTTAGCTGTGCTGTTAGAGAATATAAGCCCCTGAGAGTATGAACACTGCCTTCCTCACTCCCTCTCTCTGGAAAATGTCTGCCTCAGTTTGACACAATTACATTAATATAGTTGTAATTCTAGAAGGATTGTAACGAGTGAGTAATACAATAACTTCCCAATCATCTCTCAAAAAGAAGTAACAGAGACCACAAAGACTCTGACACAAGGGAAGCAGGACACACTGACCCAAAAGGTCTTGGCTGTTTTTAATTTCTCCGAATTCATGCCAAGAGAAAATTACTGGAAGGATTTTCTTTTTCATTTACTTCCAAAGTCTGGGTCCAAATGTTAAGAGAGCCCAGAAGGGTTAATGTTCACTGGAGTTCATCTCTAGCCAATGACTCCCTGCTGCTCTTAGATTTACATCATGCAATTGTCATTATAGCTAGAGATGAGAAAACTTGATAAAATGAGCCCTGTATGGACAATGGATTGAAATAGATCTTGAGGAAGAATTGTAGCAAGGGAGGGATTACAGGCCATAAATATATCACAAGAAAAGGACTTTTTAGATACAATCACAGCTCACTACTGTGTCCTGTAAACTGCTATACATCCTGTTTTGCACTCTACCATTCATGAACAGTATAGGAAAAGCTGTAGAATTCAAACACACAAAGAGAATGAACAAAGACTATTTCCTTTAATGGCACTGCAGTTTTCAGGACCACTGGGTTTCTTCAAGGCCATGCAAGGAAGGTGCTGAGCCAATTAAGATATTTTTCATATCTCGTGATAAGTTCACTGTATTGGAGTTAACTCTGCCTTGTACATCTTCATCAACAATGCAATATCCCTTATACCAATTTAATTTTACATTGCCAGCAAGATAAAGGCAATTTATAAGTTTCAATGAGCGCAGCCTGGCTGGGCTCCAATCCAATCCAGGGAGTGCAACGTTTGCTGGGGAATTGCTCGAGACCTTAATGTCTGGCATATGGTGAGCTGCTTTCATTTCTGACCTGTGCAATTAAGGTCAGCGGCGAAAATTACATTAAAACAGTTCTTTATTAATCATGTTCTATCTAGGGCAGATGATGACAACCTCTAAGCACAGAGATCCGGCAACCACAAAACAAAATGCTGTGTGTCTCAGAAGCCACTCACTAACAAAGCTTTGCAGTACATTTTCTTTAGTGCTTTGCCCATGGCTTTGAAACAATAAAGGTTGGTGGTCACATCTTGCAGGGAATAACATATAGTCAGTGCTAGAGGGAGATCTTCATTTAAAGTGTGGTGGATTTCAGAGGGACCTGAGAAGGGAATTCCATGGGGATTTTTTATGCCTCTCTCCTCTATTGATGAAACAAGTACTAGTTCTCCGAGTAGCTGCTAGTTTCTGAAATGGTTCTAGGTATTTCTTCAGACACATGGCTGCCCTAAAGACGAACTGATCTCCCTTTTGACATGCTGTGAAAATGGTGTTCTCCAGAAGCCTGTGGTTAGCAAAACTTTTATCTTCCCGAAGCTCAGCTCTCCACTTTCCCAAAAAGATGCAAATAGAGATAAATTCACAATGTGCCATGAATTTGCAACATGTAGTAAGGGGAAGGAAGCCGCCCCTTCTTGCTCCACACAGCCTTCTTCTGGACCTAATCCGAAGCCCACTTAGAGTCTCAGACATTGGCTTAATCCATTTTTGCTTGGATTCTGTCCTATTCTGTCATGACCCATCCCCTGACCTTGCAATGTGAGCACTTGCCTGTGGAGCTACTGACCCATTTGAACCCCATTGACCAACAAGTCATACTGAAACGCTCTTCAAATCAACACGTGCTTCATCCTCTCATTGATGAGGCTGATTTTTTGCAGATTTTTGCTATACAACTAATGCAGTGATGTTGTGACCCACAGTGTCATGAGCTCATACCCAATGTCTGGAAGAGAGAGAGTGAAGCAGACCAAAGGAGCAACAGACTGAAAGGCCATATCATTAAGCAGTGCCCCAGTGATAATTCCAACCTACCAAAGGGAGACAGTGACAGAGTCAGTAGAAAAAGAGTGGTGCTGGGTCTGAAACATGAAGTAGTACAAAATACCCAACACATTGGAAATGAAATGTAAAAGAGAGGAATCCAGTCAAAGGCAAAGATAAATTTCTAATTTCTATCAAGAGAAATGTGTAAATGAGGGAAAGACTATCTGAACGCACATATCTTTATTCCAGCATTCACAAGCATCTGCATTAGGAGCTAAGAATAGCAATACTATCTCATCTCCCTTCTCTTTGTTGTACATTACTAATGCTAAAAGAAAGAGGAAAAAGAATGAAAACAAGGTGTTCCTGTCCCTATTGTTCATTAAAACATCAAAAAAATTCAATTTAAAAAGAGAACAATAGCCAAAATTTCTGGTTTACAGTCAAATATGCTTACAATCTCAATTAATAAAATGAAGAGTAAAGCAGAATTTCACCAAAGCTGCCTGCCATCAGGAAGCCATTCTGGTAAGATTGTCCCTGAAAATACTAGCCTGTTTTGTTTTGTTTTGTTTTGCTATCTTTGCAAATTTATGGACGGTGCAAACACTGTGCATTTTTCTAGCAGCTTTGGTGCCTGCTTTCTTGCCAGGGCAAAGGCACACAGAGCCTCCACACTGCTGCCCCAGCTCTGTCCCAGACTGGAAAGAAGCAGATGCCCTGTAGATTTCACATCAGTGTTCAATATTAAATAGCGGTCCAGACTAAAAGAAAAATAATTGAGAAAACCCTTTTAAAATTGAAAGTTGTATTAACTATCCCACTCTTTGTGGGATCATGCTTCCAATATTTTTGTTAAATTTCAAGGTTATAGGAGAATCACTGTCATGGGAGAGGTTTCTGTTGCTAGCAAATGTGCAGGAAAACTTGTTTGGGAACATACATGTTCTGCAAGCAAAGATGGGGCACAGCTTTGTGTAAGCCAGGCTGAAAATGCTTGGGAAAGCACCTTGGATTTGATAGGCCTCAAAGCTCGCTGACTATATCTGCATGGTGTTTTCCCATTGCTGTGTGAACTAGCAGACATTGGGATGCTGTAACCTTGGCTTCTAAAGTCAAAGGAACCCTTTCAAATTACTTCACCTACATCAGGGCTGTAGCCACAATCTTGCCACTTGCTTTGAGATGAGCTTTCCCGTGTTGGATCTTAAGTTACTGAGTGTGAAAAATGCTCATGGAAGGGATGTGTGTCTGCTTTACACATGCAACAGGGGCAGGCACAGCCCTGTCTCACCAACCCATCCTGTTGTGACCCTTTGGGAACCTCCATTGCTAGTGCTTAATATCCCTGAAAGTCTCTGAATAGCAGGCATCTGCTCCCAAATGTCAGGCTTTACTCCATCCTACCTAGTTAGCAGAGCCCCACTGTTATGTCTATTCTTTGCCAAGGAAATACCAATTTACAGGGATCCAACTGCTTTCTAGCCAGGTCTGGACAGGTATGAAAACATCAAGTGGCTCATCAGGGCACACCTAGTAAGCCGTGGCCTCTGTGGGAGCCTCTGCTTGCTGAAGATTTGTTACGGAGATTATTTGTGTACACAGATCTCTGCTGCTTCTTCCACTGACTACAACAGACCTCTGAAATCCATGTTCCCAGGTAACATGAGAAAGGATGCATGAAAAGCTGGGACAGGGCTGAAGCAGTCTGCTGTTGGACCACCCACCTTTCAGGCAGGACTGAATAGCTTTTCCAGATTTCATACTGCTGCTATAGGCTCTATTTAACATGCTTTTATAACGGAAATGTAAATTCTGGTTTCGTCAGCTTCTGAGCTAATACATCAGGCCATTACCAAGCCTGAATGTGACTTCAATGAAAGTTATAAAAATGCCATGCCATGCTGTTTCTGTCTGTCTGCGCATTGAGCAGCATCTCACAGCAGTGGTCCCTAACCTTTAAAGATGCTGTGCCTGGAGATGGAACGTGCAGCTGCACACCCTGGTCTTGCTTGCTGTCCCTACACATGCAGTCATCCTATCTCGGCTCACTGTAATTAGCCCCATAACTTTTGCCTCAAATAAATGTCTTTGCTTCTCCTTTCTACCCTTCACCGCCTCTCTGAGGAATATTTTCACTCTGTTTTGTTGCTTGTTTTTTTTTTCTTAACTAATTCCTTTTTAAACATTAGCTGCGTGCTACCCTGCCCTTTCACTTCGCTGGTGTGACCTCTTTCTCTTTCCATCTACCTGATACGTGTAGCTCAGGACTTCTGTTATCCCCATGATAGGTTTATTTATCACACTCTAATGATTCTTCTATCCATGCTCTGCGTCTCAAAGGCTGGCTTTCAGGGAAGAGGGCGAGAGGTTGCTGTGTAGCAATCTTTGTTTATTTGAAATCACAGTAAACCACTTGAGCTGGAGACGTGGGAAGAAGAACCCTGTGTCATCTTTTTTTTTTTCTTTTTTTTTTTAAAGGGAAAAAATACACCTGCAGCCTGGGCTTCTCAGCACATGAACCTTCCTAGCCAGAAACATCTTACTGTTTGACAGAGAAAGAAATATGCAGCTACAAGATGCATTTTACCCCCACTTTATGTCTTGAGAGAGCAACAATATGTGACACATAGATCAAGATAAGTAGCTGTGCAGGCTCACATTGCAGTGAGCATGCCAATGTGATGTATTCCAGGCACAGATGCGTTTATAAGCCAATGCTTTATGCCCTTGGTCCCAAGACCATTCACATCTGGTGCGTGCAGGACCAGCTCGGTCTCAGGGATTGAACTGAACTGAATCTGGTCTGGAAACTGGGCTGTCTTCCTCTGTAACCAGCTGGAGACGACAATGTAGTTTCTTCAGGTTTTAGGCTGACTGCAGGATAAGATGTAACACCAGGTCCTGCAGAATGCCAGCTGATGCACAGTTAGCCCATCAGTGTTTTTTGAGCAAATCTGAACTATCGGAGAAAGTATCCACCAAATCAGTGCTTTGCATTGTGCAGCCAGAGTGTACCTGGTCCAGGACTGGAAGCTTTACATCTGGATTTATTGTATCATCAAACCAGTGGCATAAGAGTCTATTGAGGTGGTGGGAAGTGGTTATGTGTCTTCAGTCCCATGCCAAAGTGACCTGTATCTAACTAGAGAGTGCTATATAGATATCATCAGTAGGAGGTGTAGGATACTGTCTGACATTTTAGTCTGCAGTGGGGACAAACAACAAGCATCTGTCACAAACCTTAATGGAGGACAGCTCCTGTTGGTCAGTGCACAAATAAAAATCATAACAGGAGTAAATATTGCAGAGATGAAAGGCAATTGGTAAAACGTCTGCAGCATTCAAGGTCCTGGGAACTTTTTATCCATACAAGTGAAACAGCCCTTCATTTCTCCTTCTAATAACTTACAAGCCCATTAAAAATATATATCTATGTATTCCCTCACCCCTAACCCTCCCCAAAACCAAATCTTTAATCAGCTACACCTTTTAATGCAGAATCAGCAGCAGCAATGAAGAATGACCCTGTAGTAGCAGCCCCGGTGAGGCAGGGATTTTTTCTTCTTTAGCTTTTTCCTTTTTTTTTCCTCTGCAGTTTCAATTGTGCCTTTGAAACATCTTTAAGCACTGGAGCTTTGTCGTTTTCATTTCTTCCTCCTGTTCATGTATTTTCCAGACAGAGTCCCTGGAAAAAAGAGTTTTCATTGTGCCGTGGTTTAACCCCAGCCAGTAACTAAACACCATGCGGCAGCTCACTCACTGCCTCCCACACAGTGGGATGGAGGAGACAATCAGGAAAAAAACCCCCAACTTGTGGGTTGAGATAAGAACAGTTTAATAGAACAGAAGGGAAGAAACTAATAATGATAATAATAACAATAATAAAATGATAATAATAATAAAAGAATTGGAATATACAAAACAAGTGATGCACAATGCAATTGCTCACCACTCACCAACTGACACCCAGTTAGTTCCTGAGCAGTGATCCCTCCAGCCCCACTCCCCCCAGTCCCACTCCCCCCAGTTTATATACCGGGCATGACATCACACGGTATGGAATACCCCTTTGGCCAGTTTGGGTCAGCTGCCCTGACTGTGTCCCCTCCCAGCTTCTTGTGCCCCTCCGGCCTTCTTGCTGGCTGGGCAGGAGAAGCTGAAAAATCCATGACTTAGTCTAAACACTACTTAGCAACAACTGAAAACATCAGTGTGATATCAACAATCTTCTCATACCGAAGCCAAAACATAGCACTATACCAGCTACTAGAAAGTAAATTAACTCTATTCCAGCTGAAACCAGGACACACTGTTATTAGTAAGTCAGACATCTCTGCTCTTTCCTATGGTGTATGTTAACCTCCTGGGCTGTGCAGTCATATGCTGCTTTGTGTTTGGACAGTACTTGGCACGTGTACTCCCTGTCCGAAAACAAAATCTCAAGGTACCACTGCAATGCGAAGAATAGTCAGGGTAGAAACAATCATCCTTTTTAAGAGCTCTTCTTATTCCAAAATATCCCCCATACATAACTTCTCAAGCTCAGGTGTTATATTCAGGGAGATTTTTGACAGAAGAGCTGAAAGCAGAACTTTAGCCTGCTGATGCAATTTTTATTCGCCTTCATTAGAAAACCATATCCATTAGGCGACGGATTTTTATGTGTCTTTTGAGTCACTGTTGCTACGTTGTGAAAAGTCTTGGCTCTTAGAAAGTCATCTCTGCGTTGTGGCACTGGCGAGGATACGGGCAGGGGCTTAGGCAGGTTTCCCATGCAGCTCCATCAACCCCCCTCAAACATGACATGCAGCATCTCCTGCCAGTCCAGCCTTGCTTACCCCCAAAACGCTGTCAAAGAGCCCCAGGCCTGAAACTGCCTGTCACCCCAAGAGATAACAAGGGGCTGGAGATAAAAGGACAAACTTCTTTCACCAGTAAAAAGAAATTGAGCCTTGAAGGCAGCTTCCAGAGGAGAAAGCTGGTATATTAATGTCTTGCTATCCTGGAACAGATCTCAGTAAAAACCAACAAGCCTTACAGTACAAGTTTCAGTATTTTCTGTACAATCTTGCTCAGCATTAGTTATAAATCTTGTCAGGTGATAGACTGTTTGTTCTCACACAAATAAAATAACAAATGGAGTGGAGATCGCAGAGAGCTGACAATCACCGGAGGCAATGCAACACTCAAGGCCCTTGGAATCAGAAGAACTTTTCAGCTCAAGAAGCTTAACAGCTCTTCATTTCTCTCTCCAGGAACTTACGAGCCCATTAAAAATATATATCTCTCTATTCCCCTCCACCCAGAAGCCTTCCTCTTCCAACCAGCTGTGCCATTTAATGCAGACTCAGCAGCAATGAAGAATGGTCCTGTAGAAGAACCCCAGGGAAAAAGCTTTTTCTTTCTTTCCTTCTTTTCTTCCTTTTTGCAGATCCAGTTGTGCCTCTGAAATCTCTCCAAGCAGCTGGCACCTTGTCTTTTCTTTTTTAATTTCCTCCTTTTTTTGTTTTTCTATGCAAGGTAGCTCAAAGAGAGGCTTTCATCTTCATTAGGGCCATACGTTTCTGCAGGTTCATTAGGCTCTTTTTTTGTTGCTATTGGTGTGCAGTTGTCTGCAACAAGAAAAATAGCCTCAAACATCATTAGTCTGCTAAAGAAAATTTCAGTGCTCCTTCCTGGGGCTTTGGGAATTTGTGCTGTGTTGAAACTTCAGCAAAATCAAGAATCTGACATCAGGCTTCTTCCTTTATTCTTTCTCATGCACCTTATGACAGACATCATTCCTCAGGGCCCAGTCTTGCCTTTCCATAAACTGTACTGTAGTCTTAAATATAAGCCAGGGCAAAGCAAGACCCTGATGTTTTTCCAAGGCAGCAACACACCTGCAACGATTGCTCCCTGAGGTGTGAGCTGACCCATTCATCATGAGGGGTGTTGACTCTACACATAAAAATGACAGCTTAAATGGTATCTAATGATATTAGCTATTTCCCAGCTGATCATTTTAGCAGATTCATTCAGCCATGTGCAAGTTGGCATAGCTTGGGGCGAAAGGCCACACCTGGCCATTCAGAAACAGCCCCCTTGGTAGCTGAGTGCAGGTGAAATCAGGGATCATTTGTTGAAGAGCTTCTCATTTCATGTCAGCTGTCGGGAGTGCTCCAGGACCCCACTCTGCTGACCCCAAGGCTAATACACAGATACAGTGTGTGCAAGTTCCTCCTAATGGTTTTTGGCTTGCAGTCCTCTCCTCAGCATCTGTCTTGCTTACATTCGAGGTCAGTATTTTTTCCTAATTTATAGACTAAATAAATGAATCCATGACTTCTCAACAGACACCCCGCCATGCCCTGCTGAACACCAAGATTATTTCTAGCTGAGTGAATTAAACAGCCTGGAAACCCCAAAAGAGCACCTAGATGCCAGAGCCTGAATGTTGGTCCTCCAGAAATATCAGCCAGTGCTTGAGGTAAAAGACACGACCTTCCATACCAGGGTGCTATGGACTCTGCTCTCAGGGATGAGTCTCTCTGAATCAAACTCCTAATCAATCAATCAGTCAATCATATGTCAGTTAATCCCCAAAGTCAAATTTATGTAAACACCATATTCATCTAAATACTCTACTTTACGCGTCTTTATAGATGCGTAACTCCCAATGGGCTCTACTGGCTCTTCTCAGTATTTCTGTCTGTATGTGCACATATACTGACAACTGTTTTAATCTCATCTGTCTGTTTTCAGCAGGACCTGTGAGTCCCAAGGTTATCCTGCTTCTAACACCTCTCTCCATGGACGGACCCATAAAATTTCCTGCAATAAACAACAGATCATCCTCTGCTTTCCTGGCTATGTTTCATATATCTTCTGCAAATGACCAGTCAGATGACAACTTGCTGCCCTCATAAACTTCTTAAAGTGACTTCCAGAGACATGGTGGGCTCTGCAATGTGCTTAGCTTGCCATTGATCTCCACATACATGGTATAAAAAAATAATTTTATCCATGCAATGAGAAATTGGAAGGGAGGATGCATTGTAAGCATATTTCATCAAAAGAGGTCCTCAGATGTAATTGCTCAAACTAGACAGGAAAACTAATTGAACATAATAACTGTGATAAGGCTTTCTGTACTTCATGGCAGAGGCAGCACTGTTGGCTGAGCTTAATCTGGCGTTATGGCATATGGGTTACAGGGAGAATTGTTTGCAACTCTAGCAAACAGCCCGCAGCCTGGACAGACTTAACATAAACTATGTGGCCACCAGTTCAACTTCCTTGAAAGTAACAAGTGATTTTGAGAGACATAGACTATATAAGGTTGCTGTAGCCAAATACTTTCTACTTAAGTGACTACATTTTTACCTTCCTTTTTAACAGTTTTTACTCTCCTGATTGCTGTTGCGAGTACAAAATTTATGGCATTTTGAGCGAGACCAGGAGATTCAGGGAGAGTAAAATAAAATGTAATTTCACATCAAAATAACTCACAGAGAAGCTGCTTCACTGACTGTGAGATTAATTGTCATATTTAATGCATTATAAACCTCTACTTGTTAATTTATATCAAGTCACCCCAAGATTTCCAGGCTGTTGCACCAGGCAGTTACTGATTCCAAGGTAGCTTATTCTAATATTTAGGTCCAGCATGGCTATAATCCATCAGAATCTTACTGCTCAATTACAAACAGATCGTTAAAAAATTATTTCATCCCATGGCATTGATAATAAATCCGTTCTTCAAGACCAAGGTTTATTCTGCAATGACTGACTGTGCTTTAGCAGATCAGCTTCAAAACCTTGACATTTTGTTTTGAAAAACCTTGAAACCTTTTGAAACCTTGTTTTTGTGCACCCGGACTCCTGAGACCCATCCCCAGTTCAGCCACCCACGCAGAAGAAGACATCACCTTCCTCTGAATCTAAGGCTGTCCTTGTGCCACAAACCATTGGCCAAACCATTGAGAGGGTTACACTTATTTGCACACCCACTTCTTAAGAACGGTCCCTAAACATTTATTATTGTTCACCGTTAAAGACAAGAGATGGGGTGAGCTGGATCTTTGATGTGACTTGGCACAGTCCTCCTTGGAGCACAACTTTGGTCCTCCTTGCAAGTCAGTCTACCTGCCTGTAACAGGACTGAGGGGCAGGTTTGGTAACAGTGGTGTAAAATGAGAGTAATATTATTGAGGCTGTGTAAAGCCAATATCCTTGACATAGGAATGAGGCCCAGAAATCTGTTGTTCTCACAAAGGGAATCAGATAACTCCTTCAGGATCATCTGGATTTACGTGCCATGCTGCACTGCTGCTGCTGCACAGTAAGCACGTTTTCCTTCAGACAAGGGCAGATCACAACAGGCAAAGGAAACCTCTGTTTCAAGCAAATTTAAAGACTATCCATGCATGCTTTAGAGAAACAAAATACCCCTCCCCATACACACAAACCAATCAAACAGCAGTGTCGTAAATGCGGAGACATCAGAGTGCAATATCCCTCTCTGACTCTCTGCACACCGTACACACACACACAATGTTCGTCTCCGGGTCAGTGGGAAAGTTAATTAGAAGAACGGAGTTTCTTGTGATGGAAGATGCCACCCTGATATGATTCTGAGTCCTCTCTCTGCTTCTGATGAATTACAAATGACAGCGAGGGAAGTGAAGGACACCAGCAGTGACAGTTTGTCAGCCACGCTCAGTCTCGTACTTTTTTTGGGTGGGTAACTTTTTCTCCTCTCCTCATTTCACACCACTGCTATGACTTCCCTCCTCCCTTCCGCCTCCTTTCCCTTTCCTTTCCTTTGCCAGCGGGTGAGTGGAAGGTGAAAGCCAGGGCAGCCCTTTGAGCAGACCTCGTGAGCCACAAAGGAAGGGGTTCAGACGAGGGTGGTGCAGGAGGCCTCTGGACAGGGCTTTCAGATGTGATAACTGTGATGCTGAGCAAACAACATCTGCAAATCCTGCTGGAGCAGGTGCAGGACTGTGTGCTGGTCGGTCTCTTGCCTCCAGGCAGACAGGCGAAAAAGGAACCTAGCAGTGAAATGTTTCTTATCAAGAGATGCTTCTTCTTTCCTCCAGTCTACGCATCTCTCCATCAATCAAGCCATCAAGCAGACTGGAACAGGGCTTACTTATTCCCGGTTCTTTAATTATTTTTGTATTTTCGCAGGTTGTTCATCTACTGCTACAAAGTTCTTGCTTTTCTTAGGTGTGTTGTTATGAGAGATGGCTGCTATCATCTTGGTCCAACATGGGCTGGGCAGCTACACACTCTGCACAGTATGATTTCTTCCATCACAGTATTTTTCTCCTACCAAAATATATGTCTCCTAAATACTTGTTTCTTCCCTTAAAAAAAAAAAAAAAAAAGTCTTTTAGTGGATTTTTCAACTTGAAACATTTTGGGGAAAACCTTTTTTTGAAGTTGTAAACACATTTCAATTAATTTCAGAAGAAGAAAATTCTGTTTTAATTTTCTTGAAATTTTTTTCAAGATGGCCCAGTTTTGGAATAAACAACTTGGGGGCTGTGGAACTTTTATTAGGGCAGCAAATGCTCTGTGAGTGGTTGGAGTGTACTGCACCTCTCCCAAGTGCTTCTCCTGCACAGAAGCAGATGACACATGTGGGGAGCCAGAGTCTTGATCTTGGAGCCAGAATAGGGATTTAAGCACTTATTTCAAAGGATGGAAAATTAAACAAATAGTAATAGAGAAGAGTATATGTTCATGAATTAGATCATGACCATACCTGAGTGAAGACGATTGGTTGTTAACTCCACTTCTATTAAAGTTCATATTCTGAAAGGCTATACAGCTGCTAAATAAAAGCTGAAGCAGATTTCTGTGCTACCTTCAAGGTCATGTCTCTGCAGCATTATGGAATACACTAAAATGCTCAATTTATGCCCTGTAGCTCACCAAAAATATAAATGTAGCTTATATTAAATAAACCTTTGCCAGGACCTCTTCCTCTCTAACTTTTTCTCCTTTGCCCTCTATATTTAATAGAAAAATATATTTCAATATTAGAAGCTTTTCTTTACTATATTTACTCTTTCCTCAGTGGAAGCCCTCATTGCCCCAAGGAAAAAAAAAAAAAAAAATTATCTTCCCAAATGAAAGATGAATCAAAGGTCTCAAGTCTCCTCTTGCCCACAAAATCCACTAACCTTAGTCCAGCTATTTATTGTCCCTAGCCTAAGAGAGCAATAATAACAGCCCTGATTTTCTTTCGCTTGCGCCTAAATCTAAGTCCTTCGCCTATGAGTAGGCACGTGCCATATTGCGCACAAGTAATCTGGTTCCTCTTCCTTTTCCACCAACTTAACCCAACATGGTGAGGGGAACTCTCACCATGCAGGGGCAGTAGTCTTGGATATCAGAATTCCCAGTCCATGTATTCAAGGACCATCCAAAAAATCATAGTGAGGCACTGGAGCATAAATGAGGACAACAGATGCATTTCTTTGCTGTTATTGCCTGCTGTTGCAGGAATTAAGGGAAAGACTCCTTTAGGGAATGCTTCCACCAGGAAGAGTGCAGCACCCTGTTAAAAATATGGCTCTCAGGCTGGAGTGGGGTTACATCTGACCAGCTTGGAGCACTCGCAGAGATTGGCCATCTTGGCTCCTGCCAGGGAAGATGTAGCTTCAAAAGTATGTTGAGTGGGACGCCTGTCGAGTCTGTGCTTCTTTCAT
Source organism: Astur gentilis (assembly GCF_929443795.1). Lineage (NCBI taxonomy): Eukaryota > Metazoa > Chordata > Aves > Accipitriformes > Accipitridae > Astur > Astur gentilis. The sequence goes on along the minus strand of NC_064902.1, from coordinate 12,688,872 downwards.
AGTGCATCCTTGAAATGGAGTCCTTCCCTGCACCCTTTCCATGGGAAGAAAGAACAGAGTTTGCCCTTTGAGGTAGGCTTAGACTGGAGTCACAGGCTTGGCCACCCTTGAGGTTTGGGAGGCTGAGGATCAGCTTCAGATCTCTCCGAATTCAACTAGAAATACCTCACATCTTGTGGCAGACCTCACGTTTGAACTTCTCAAGATATTAGTCCTCTACCCTGGATGGTGCTGTGGTGCAGATCCAGAAAGACCAGCCAAAGCCCTTTGCCAGAGCACTGAGCACTAGAGGACAATCCAGAACCACAGGTCCCTGCCTGGGAAGAGTGTCTCTGGGATGAAATGCCAAAATAATCATTATTTTATCACCCTTCTGTTAAGTCCTCTACTGCACAGAGACCAGCTCCCAGCCATTTACTTTGCTGCTTCCACCCAGACTGAATTTCACAGGACACGTAGGCTTTACTGCTAACAAACCAGCTCTCGCTCTTTCTGTCACATCTACAGTGCTAGTGACTTTCTTGGCTCTTGCAGACCTGACAATGCAGCAGAGAGGCCTTTGTTCACCTTCTTGCTGCATCCCTTGGGCTGACTGTTAGCACCGTTTCCCATGGTTTTTGCCCTGAGCTGCTCTGCCAAATGGTTTCACATTTTGAAGTAGGAGAGGAAGCTGTTTCCTGCAAAGAGATTACGAATTGAAATATTTCCCTGAGCGCCTGTTCACAGGATTTCTAATGCACTGGGCATTAGCTTAGCCCTCTGATGAATCAAAGTCATTCTGTAAAAATCGCACCTTAGTGTTGCATATATATTGTCCCTCTACAGCTTCCCTGGCATATTTATTCAGTTTACTAGTCAAAACTAGTTTCATGCTACACTAAGCCCAGCAGGGTCAACACCTAACCTATGAAAATCAAGCTGTCTCTTTTTTCTCTGCTTCATACATCATCATCAACCAAAGCTGGATAATAGAAAGCTGGTTTTGATCCTGGAATCATTATTGCTGCTGCTGCTGCTGCTGCTACCGCTACCTGGGATATGGCAGGAAGAAAGGCAAAGAGGAGAACATGTGAGTTTGCAGTGGTTTGATCCTGCAGGCCTGGGAAAAAAAAAGCAAGTGCAGTGTAGCTTGTCATATACAGTGAGGGCACCATGTGGACAAGGCCTGTGCATGTCTGTGGTGAGGGTGCAGATGCAGCTGTGGCTTGATATGGACATATAAAAACACACCAGCACAGAGAAGTTGGAAGAGCTGCAACCCAAGGGTTGTGGCAGTAGGACCTCTTATGTTCTGGTGAAGTCTAGATTAAAAAACATCTAATCAGTGGGCTTCCTGGTTGCAGACAGGAAGGAAACAAATACCAGAAGCCCTTGGAGGGAGGATAATTGTGTGGTATTTGTTCTAGACTTCTGCAGTGAACCCAGGAAATGCTGCCAACCAAGACCAGGGACTGATCTTTCAGTGGACCATCTGGGAACAGAGATGGTGGAGGATCCTGGTATTTCAACCATATCCTTTGGTACCCCTGAGAAGGCTTCAAGAATAGCTGAAATGTTTGGTCCATGTGAGCCATGGGCAAAGGCCTCTCTGCATGTAACAGGGATAGGATAAGAGAGGAAAGGAGTAAAGGAGTAATTTAGGCTGTTCCTGCTCAGGGCTGCCAGTTGGAGAACTCACTCTGTGACCAGTGGAGAAAATCAGGAGCTGTATCTGGCTATCCAACTGAAAGTAGATAAGCTATGCATATGTTAATTCAAACAAGTTATGCATTTTAAATTGATCAGTGTTTTCTCCCCTGTTTTTCCCTGACTCTCCCTGATTTCCTCCACTGACAGCTCTAGGATGGTGGTGTGACTACTCCCTTAGATATGGCAGTGAGCATCAGGGCTGTGCTTTAAAAACGGCCAACAGTCCACAGCCTTTCTGGGGGACCAGGAAGCCCAAGGGCCCAGGACACCAGGTTCTGGCAGTACCTGCAGAAGTGGGCACAGCGGCAGGGGTGGGTGAGGACACTGAGACCAGGGACACATACAGATCCCCACATGGTTGCACGCGCTACTACAGTCTGCAGGTGTAACTGAGACAGTCCCTCTTTGGCCGACAAATCCAGCAAAAACAAGCTTTCCAGAATGACCAGATGCAATTCTACAGCTTGAGATAAAAAAACCACAAACGACCCCAAGCCATGGTAAGCAGGAGCTGAAACATCTCTCATCCTCTGCAGAGCAGGCACAAGGGGAGACTTGTAACACACACACATCCTTATTAAAGTTTTGAAATCATAATTAAAAGCATGTATTTCCATTGCGTGGCATACGCTGAGCTGTGGATTCAGAGCTGTGCTTACTCCTGTCTGCTACACCTGCCCTGCTGCACAGGGCAGCTCCGCGAAGCTTCGTCTCCTGTTGTCAGTTTTACATATCACTGTGTTTAGCATGCAACCAGCGCTCCTCACCTGCCTTTCACTGGAACTCAGCATGGCCCCCCTGCTATTGATTAATTTGCACTAATTAAAACCAGCAGTGTTTCTGCAGAAAAGAAAGATGTGTAAGTGTCAATAAATTATGGGAAATTTCACAGATTAAAGATTGCCAACTTCTGCTTGAAAATAACTAAACAAATGTTAATAGCTCTTTCCAAAGAGCCCAAATTCATTAACAGGGCTGCATGAATGGGCTCCAGCACTACTCTTCGATTTCAGCTAACTTTTACAGGGATGCTCTGACTAGGTTACGAGCTGAAAGACCTCACTTTTTTCAACATAGGTATTCCTGTTTTCAAAGATAATTTATGCATTGCTGTTTGCTCTTCCTTGCCAGCTACTCAAACCAATGGGTTGAATCAGAATTTTTTAGTGCCAACAACATGGCAACCCTACAAAAATCCCAAGCAGATAAACACAGGAATTGTGACAAGTCACCAAGCCAGCAGTGCTTGTTAGCAGCTGCTGGTAATAAACCTGCTGGAAAGCAGGTGCAATGAAGGAAACTTTGTAAATCTGTAACAAACAGCTGGGAACAAGCCTAGTTTTTAAGGGATGAAACTGGATTCAGGGACCTGAGATAGTGGTAATTCAGAGCAAGGTGAGATTTCTATTGCCCCAAAGCTGAGGGCACAGACCGAGGGAGCAGGGAGCAGCCCACCCGTGGGCACGGTTGCACTGCGAAGACTCTCTTACACTTTCCTTTCCCTGCTGTGGTCTCTGTCCTGACCTCACTGCTCCCGGTTTTCAATACAGCACCTCTCCTTGGTGCCAGGGAAGCCAGCAGATCGCAAGGGCAGCTTCAGGAGACATTGGTTATCCGGAGGAGCCTCCCAGCCTCCTCGGCTCACCATGGACTGAGGATTATCCTCAGGGCTTACAGATGTGTGGTGGCTAAAACCCAAACGCACCAAAGTTTAGTAACTTGCTGGCGATTGAGGATGCAGACAGCATCAGCAACAGGCTATTCAGCAGGGGCAGCACACTTACTGATTTTCAAGTGGGAAGAGTGAATTCCCGCGGAACGAGAAGCGTTATAAGGCCTGACGCGATGCCAGCGAGGCTGAGGATGTGGGGGCTTGGCAGTGAGAGACGCGTGTGCCGTTCGTTACAGGGTTAGGTGTAATGATGCCCTCTTGCCCTTGATCTTTGCAGCTGTGCGAGGGAGCAGAGGGGAGGAAGAGCTTAAATGTCAGCTCTGCACTGAGGCGGGTGAATTCCCCAGCGCCAGCGGTGGCCGGCCAGGATGAGGTCCCGTCCTGGTGGGATCATCTCATCAGACGTGCTGAGAGCGGCAATGACAAATCAGGAAGCTCCTGCCGTTGGCTTGGTGGGATTAATTAACTCCAGCATTGTCGCTGCTGCCAATTAACTCCGTGGCTGCAGGCTGGGCCCTGCTGGGTTTTGGTGGGGAAGGACCGACGGGGTGGCAAAGGCTGGTGCGCGGGAGCTGTGTGGCAGCACAGGGGCGGGAGCAGAGCCGGGGCTCGGCTGCACACATAGGAAGCAAAACGCAACTGGAAGTAGATGGAAATGTGATACAAACATAATAGTGCAAAGTCAAGCATTTGGGTGCTACATAAGTAAGGATTTCTACTGCAGAGCTAGGGAGGGAAAGGGGGACCCCTGTCCTTTGGAAATCTTTCTGTTGGAAAACTCAGATTTATTAGTCAGTCACAACAGAAGAAATCTCATCAGCACAAGTGTTTCCACAAGAAACAGGGAAGTACTGATGCCATCGTACAAGGCAGTAGCAAGACTGTGTATGGGATATTTTGTACAGGTTATGGTTACTCACAGTCAAGACAAAATAGTTTAAACTGAGAAAGGCACCAAGAAGAGATGACTGTTGAGAAGATGCTGTTAGCCTGGTGCGACGGGTTTTAGCCTTTGATCTGTGGACTCCTGGGATCAGAAAGTCTCTAGACCTTAAAAATGTCCCCCAAAGCATTGTTTGGTTCCACAACTGGGTTGCCACATGGACCAAGGACAGAGATAGGACTGACTTCTCCATAGGTAGTGCACAGTATCAGACTGAGGGTATGTTTTGCTCTGTGGCTCACACTGCATTTCACTCCTAGTGAGGAACGTACATTTGGTCTGATACATACCTTAGGCTGTAACAAATTAATCTCAAAAAGTCCATCTCTATCACTGTCATCCATAATGACCAGTATCTCAAGATGTAAAGGAGTTTATAAAATCAAGGTATGATTTAGCATTAACTAACATGTGAAATTTAGCCTGTTGTTTGTTGCAGGAAAGACGAGAAAACAAGATTGACAGTTGTGGAAATGTTCAAAGGGCCTTAACCTATAGAAACATCTACCAGGTATTTTGTACCACCAGCTTCCTGATCTGGCTAAAAACTCTAGAAGCTGCACTCAAGAATACAGTTTAGGAAAACTGTGGACTCTTTTTATAACCAATCCAGTATGAGACTGTAGGAGTGTGGATAATGCTGCAGTGATACACCCAGAAATCTGGGATTAATTTCATCTTCCTATTCGAAGAACTGATCCACTTGTCATAGCTGTATTTTACAGGCTAGAAAGAATAATAGCCATTTTAAAGTGCAGTTCATCTCATCCTAATATGGACATTAGGATGAGTGCCTGTGTCTCTCCTTGGCTATAATTGGAGCCTGGGGTGCCTAGCTCAAATGGAAATGTCTGCCTTGTAGAAATGAGATGAATCCAAACCCTTGCAAACAGAAACCAAGGGCCATATTTTTCCTTTCCTCTTCAAGAGAGACAATCCTTTTAGGATGTTCCTATTCTGAATTGCTCAGCATTTTTCTAGATGGGTGCCTATGTATTTCTCTGTGACGTTTCAGAACTTTCTTTCCAAGCGTATGAGTGTTGTTCCTGTCTGACTGCCTGTCATGGGTACTGCACTCTTTTGTCACTCTCCCAGCTCTTGGGGAAGAAGATGTGAAGTTTGTTGTAGAGAGGGAGGAAGGCACGGCCCACGGAAGGGCAATGGTCATTCAACCCAGTAAGCAACAGAGCTAGGCAAAGGCCCCAACTTCTGATCTTTAGACTGTGCTGTCTCTCCACATCATGCAATGGCATGCTTGTAGCTGAGTTGGGAGAAAGAACAAAAATTCTTGGCAAGGGAGACGTGGAGTTTAGGTTGTATTGGAAACTCACAGGAAAGAAACTACAATGTCACAGGCATTGAGTTGTGGGTGAGGCATTAAACCACAGTCATTTGAACTGAGCATGAATCTTCATGTTCAAAACAAAGCACATGTATTTCTTCCTCGGAAAACACACACTTGGGAGATTTCTCAGTTGAAGTGGATAGTTTATGGAGATAGTGTGAACAAGGTATTTTTCACCCTCTCCCCAGGCTACTAAGTCAAGATCTTGCCCTTTATCCCAAAGCATAAGTTATCATATTTGCCTAGACTCTGAAAGACAGTAAGGTACTAGCAGAGCAGAGACAGGAGAAACATTATGGAAGAGCCCTGGGAACAGCTCAGGTATGAGGTAAAGGAGCAGCTTGGCCAGTCTGTACACTGGCACGTTCTGAAAAGAGTTCAGAGGCCAAACAAGAGGGTCAGAAGGTTGTATTAGAGGTGAGCAAATTGCATGGTGAGCAATTTAGGTGGATGAAGTGGCATTGAGGTGTATCCCTCAGGTGGGACACCAAGAACTGGAACTGCAGAGACTGACACTGGTCAGATGGGAAGTTCATGGGGAAGTGGCATGAACCTTGCACAGAACCTGCCATCCAACACAATTAGTCCCCTGGGAGTCCTACATGTGCTTACAAAAAAATTTAGATGAAAGAGAGCGCTGTGTCGGCATAAAACCCAGCTCCATTATGCATGGGCTGTTGGTTTCCCTTTATTGCCAGCTCCTCTGGATTCATATCAGGAAGTCTGGAAGCTGCACATCCCTAATGAAAAGAAGAAGATATTCATTATTAAATCTGAAATGTTCCAATGCAATTGGTTGCTAGCAGATTTCAAGGTCTGTTTGAGTGATCCCCATGCAGCAAAACCAACACAATACAAACAATGATGAAGTGGCTCTGGCTGAGGCTGGTGATACATGTGATTGTACCAAAACTTGCATTGGATTTGCTTTTTGCTGTCTCCAAGGCAGCTGATTCACCTAAAGAGGTGACTTCTGCCCTCAGAGGCTGAGGGTGGCTTCTTAATCTGCTCTATCCTCCTGAGCTTAGCTGGAAGGTCAGTAGAAAATATCGGATATATGACTGACAGTGTTCCACGTCTTTGTCATTAGCCAGGCACTGAAGTGGTAGTGGAAGGATAATAACTCCTATTATGGACTCAAGGAAAATTTGTTATTTTTTTAATCCTAGAGATGTCTGTGTTAAGGACCTGAAATGTGAGAACAGAGGTGCTACGTGCTTAGTCTTCACTTCTCCTTTCCGTGCTCAGCACTATGCCACGATCAGGCTCTGCTTTTTCGTTCAGTGTTTCATGGCTGGAGATTCAAGGACCTCTTCTCTATGGGGGTCAGAGATGCCCCAGAACCATCAGATATTCTGTCCCCAGACTTCCCTACATGCCAGGAAAAACCTTTCCTTTCATTAAGTGGTCACTTGGAAACATCTTCTCCGGATCTCTGCAACACCAGCTCTCAAACTATGCCATGAAACCCATGTTTCCTGCCAGACTGTGGATGCTCTGCAGTAATTTCCAGGCAAGGTGGTTGCTTACAAGATATTCCACTACCATGCCTTTAAGAACAACTATATTCCTGCAGTAAAACATGCCTGAGCATCAAACCAGTCATGCTGAAAACAGTCTGAGCTCAAACTCAGGGAAGATAAAATGCAAATAAAAGTGAGTATTTACAAAGTCTAACTAGACAACACAGTGGCAGGTGAAGAAAGGCAAGAAAAAGCTACTTAATCCAGTAATACAAGGATCAAATCTACAAAGTCTCTTTCCTCCTCCCTGTATTTAAGCTTCTCTCAGTGAGCACTACTGACTGTCTGGATCTGCAGCGAGGGCCTGTTGGTGTGGCTTCTCCAAAAGTGGGACTTCTTGGGAAAACATAATGACAATACAATCCAGACAAGCAAGTCTGGAGAGCACCAACAGACAGTTTCAATATTCCCCTGTGTCTGCACACTGGGAAGCTTTATTCATGAAATACCTCTTATTTTAAACTAAAACAGTGCCTATTATCTGGTCTCCACACATCTCCGAACAATGTTTTTCAACAAAGCTGTTATCAGGAGGGCTGTACTTCTCCAGGCCTCATAGCTCTCTCTATTGCTGGAAAATTGAGGGTTGCTTTTCAAGTTGCAGACTAGAAGCAGGGGATGTATTTCCATTTATCCCAACAGGAACATTTTAGGCCTGAGTCACATTAGGAGAAATACTCTGAGGCTTCTTAAATTTTCAAGCTGCTTTCTATTTATTCATCATGAAAACTATTTTCATGGTAAACCAGGAAAGTCAGTTTGTCTTGTAAATATGCAAATTAAACCCTTGTGGGTTGAGAGAGGAGGAGCAAGGCACGAAAGACGTCTTGCCTTGGGTCTGCTGATGAGACCTGAGCAAGCGCTGATGAGATGCTGAGCTGACCAGAAATTGCATGACCACATCAGGATGGCAGTGAGCCAGAGCTAATAGGCCGTGCTGACAGGCTGTGTTTATTTAGCTGCTTGGGCTCCATGCCATGATACTGCAGTGAGATGGGTGCTGGTCAGCTTTGAGCATGGGCAGAATAGAACTATGTCAGTGGGGACGAGTACACCTGCAGCCCCTGTCTCCTTCCCACCAGTCACTCAGTCTGGAAGGAGTGAAGAAATGTGTCTCATTTTCCTTCCCATGTTCTTAGCACTTGCCAGTAGACTTGAAAACTGTCCATCTTTCCGTTTATGCTTTGCAGAACAGTTTGAGCTTCATGGATGAGCAAATACGAGCACTTTCTTATAAGCAGGAATGTGTCCCATCTTCCCCATCTTTTCAGCATCCAGCAAAACGCTCCAGTAGACAGAACTCAATAGTTGCAGAGCAGTATGTGAGGGTTAGAGGTTGGGCTTCCCTTACTGCTCTTGAAACAAAGGAAACACATCCTGGTCACCTGCATTTGAATCTCCAGGCTTGTGTTGGAAAGGGTACCTGAGATGGGCAGCTAAGACAAAGATTTAACCAGAAATCACGGTGACTAAAGCCGGTTGAGCAATGTGCAACTCCCTGCAAAAACCATCAATGGAAGTACAAAATGTGTGGTTTTTTTCTAAACTCAATATTTTAAAGGAAATTCAAACCCTGAAATATCATAGCCACAAGCAGAGATATTTCACATTAATAATGTCCCTGTGGTATCTCATGCAAGTCAGACTTCAACCACTTCAGCCTCTCACTGTCTTTGTAGGTGAGACCTCCTGCTCACGCTCCTTCTCTGAGGGTTTCCTCCCTCGGAGAGGGGAGGCAATGCCTCAGGACCTCTGCCATGGTCCACCACAGAGGAGGCAGCAGATTTAGGGCATTCAGTCCATGGTGGGGAATGAGGATGAGAGTTGCTATGACAAAACCCCTGTGTGGCAGCATTTCCAAATCAAAATATTTTAATAGAGCCACAAACACACACACACTGGGGATTGGATTTTTTTTGGCTGAAGTATTTAGGGTTGCAGTCAAAATGTTTTCATTTTTTAATATTTGTTTTTCTGAGGAATAATTGAAGTTTTTGCTGCAAAGCAGATACTTCACACAATAAACATGTCTTAAAAAAAAACAGTTTAGAGGGAAAATTTTCAACCATCTGTCTGGCTGAAGGACTATTGAAGAGGGAATACCAAGGGTTTATGTAGATTTTTTGCAACTTTTCGAGACCCAGTAAAAGGCAGAAGCTTTGACACATGTGAGAAAAGGTGAAGGACACAGAAAGGAAGATGAAAAAACAGGGCCAAGTGAAATGCCACAGTCAAAGGAAAGTAGTTCTGAAATAACTATGAAAATTTTCAGTAGCCATTTTCTATCTTTCTAGTGTGTTTTTTCCATATGCAGCAATGGGGTATTGCTGACTCTCCTTGAAAAGAGAAGGGGCTACATTGCCATGTTGCTGTGGAAAAGTACTTTTCTCCATCAATAACCTCATTAAAATAAGCAGGACTATTTGTGCAGTGCAGTACTCTTCAAAAGCAAGCATCAGCATCTACATCTGGCCCAAACAACTCAGTAGAAATTCCCCCACGCCACGAAGCTGTGAGTTGGTTCAGGTGCGCATGCGAAAGAGAGAGAATAGCAGCAACTGGTGGTTTTTCCCTGTGGCTGGCAGCCAAGGCGTTGATTATCATCACGCAAGCAAAGGATCAGCTCATCAGGGGCTTGTTTCTCTGCACAGCTAAGGAGCTTAGTGCAGTAGAGGTTAGCTTGATTCCAGGCAAAACAGCCAAACTGGCTGGCAATGTGGGCTCCACCTCACCTCTCCTCCTGGGGCTCACCCCCTCTTTTAGCATAAATCCTTAGCTCTGGACCCAGAGGCGGTGGGTAAAATATTGGTGGACCCTCCTCCACCCTCTCCGTCGGGCAGCTTTATGTGGTTTAGCCCTTCCAAAAAAATAAAAAGAGGAGGGGGGAATCACTAAACATTTTCTATTTCAAAACAGATTTCATCTTCCACAGAAAGTAATACTGCCTCCAGCCATGTGTAACTTATTTTTTATCCAACGGAGTATATGGGCTTATAACTAGATCCTGATAGGAACCCGGGTTTAAAACATTATTCACAGCAGGTTATTTGATCTTTATTTGCTGAATGCACTCAGCTGAATCCCTATCTCCAAACAATATGAGAAATAAAATGCCGGGCATGCTTCATTGGCCAGCCAGCTCATCTTGATTTGCAGAGACGACTACATCCCTCTCAGCAGTTTCAGAGAGGTACCATATCCCAGGCACTAAGATGCAGTTTTCCCTTCCTCTTTCCCCACGTGAACACTTATACTGTCTTGCTTTTCTCCTTCCCCCAATTAGGAGCTTTAAGAAACACTTCAGACCAGCCCTTTCCTCTCCCTTCACCATGACTTTTGGGAAATTGTGCTTCCCAGTGCATATCTGGGGATGCTTATTCAAAACCACTTGCCATCTGTTCTTGTGCAGAAGGTCAGATGCTGATAACCTGCTCAGGAAGCCGCAGGGCTTCATGATGAGACTGGTCACCTGAGGAAAGGTGGGTTGGAGGAGGCTGTGAGACCTTGGCAAAACTACCGCTACTTCATTTAATTAATATAACTGCTGTGACACATCTCAAGGCTGACCTTGTCTCTACCACATCAACTTTGCTGCAGCTCCTAGCTGTGCCACAGTTAAAGGTGGACATGGACATCGCAGGTGACCACTGGAACTGCTTCTTTCAAGAAACACCGTGATGACTACAAACCAGATTCATTACCAAGCAGGACGGATACAGCTTTGCTGTCCTGAAAGGGAAGCCAGAGCAGCTTGGGGAGAGAGGCTGAGCTGCATGCAAGGAGGTCAGGTTCTTCATTCCCTTTGACTTTTGATGAGATATGCCTTTGAAAATCCTCTGTCAGATATCCCGAAATAAAAGTCTCCAGCTTCCAGGCCAGAGCCCAAGCACAAAATATGCTTCAGAAACTCCAGTGTGGAGGGTCCTGTTGTGGCAGGGCTTTGGGGATGGTGAGCAAGTCCTTGGTGGACATCACTGCATCAGGATGGTGTCATTAAACTGGCCAGCATTCTGCACCGCTATTGCAGATAGAGCAGGCCAGGGAGACTTTTCACATGAATGTCAATAGTTCTTATGTTCCCTTCCCTGGGATGCATTTCAAAGCCTATCGGCCCATCACAGCTAGCTCCACCTGCTTCCCTTTCAAGACATGTCAGGAGGCCATCTCGCTGCCAGGCAATGCGTAGGTTATGTTCATTTTCCCCGGGTGAGAGCAGAGCAGTGTCATTGACCCAGCTGAATGTTCCTTCACACCAACACAAATTAAAACCAACCCCTGTTGCCATTAGCCGACTTGCTGTACCGAGCAATGTGGCGGATTTGGCCCTGTCCTCCTTCATGTACAGCTGGGAGTGTCACTGAGCTGGATGGATGTGGCAGTGACCAGGACACCTCGGTGCTGGCTCTGTGGTCTGAGGGCAAACACTCAGGTTGTGTGTTCACTGGGGAAGGAGGAGGAGATCTGAGGAGGTGAGAATTAAATGTCTCACTTTTCTTTCCCAGTAATTAACCCTGGAAAAGAGAAGAGAAAAAAGAAACACAAACCAAACAGCCAGGGATGCAGCTTTGCACGGCTGGATTAAAGTCACAGTTGGCCTATCCCCTTGGGAACACTACTCTGCTATTAATAAAAAGATAAACAAGCCCTTTTATTTATTTATTTTCTCTTCTCTCCCCAAGTCCTTTGATTTCTCTTCTTCTGCTTCAGGGACCCCTGCTCCCTTCCGTTAGCTCTGAAGAGAGAGTGTTTGCAGAAGGAGTGTTTGCAAGAGGCTGCTCTAGGAAAGACAAAAATCAAGGGTAGAGGGAGTGTGGGGAAGAAGAAAGTAGGCGAAAATTATTTTAACCATTTCCAGCAATCACATCACCTAGCAAGACTGGCAGAAACGATGCCCTTCATTTATTCCTCTTCCGCTGCTGCAGCTGCAGGTCTCATTCCCACAGGCTTCCTCTAACTCCCTGAGGCCACCCCATCCTTGCGGGTACCTGTCTATCCCGCTCCCCCCCTGGGGGCAGCTGTCTGGAGCTCCCTCACTAAGCTAGAGACAGCCTTCTGGTTTTACCGGGTCCATGTGGGAATAGGGGCTGTCAGGCAGAGCGCGTGGGGGAAGAGTTACCCGCCGAGGAAAAGCTAATTGCCCGCTTTCAGACAAGGTGATGTTTGTATCTAAACCATCAGCAGAGTGCAACGGATCTCACCGGTTCAAGAAAACAGAGAGGAAAAGCAAGTCAATCAATGTCACGTTACTTGCTTTGGAGGGGATTTTTGCCAATTTTGTGGGCAGGAATGGGTATAGATTGAACTGTGGTAATTCTGTGGTAATTCTTTATACAAATTAGGCATTTAACTGAGTCTGAATTATAAACACTTGCCTTAAAAGAACTCTAAATACCTGAAAAATATTTCACAAAGCTTCTAAATTAATGATGAAAACTATTTGCCAGGCTTCTTTGCTTGATCCTTAGAATGGGAAAAATGAAGCTAAGGGAGAGCAAACATAGAACAGTGTTGAGCTACACACACGCCTGGGCACTAATTATGGCCATGTTTGGGAGATCATCTCATGAGTGCCTCCAGCCTTGATCTGAGAAAAAATTGGTTTCTGAAGGGACAGAAATGATTTGGAGAAGGTCAGAGCTTGGTGTGTTACTGCTTATTGCTCCAGAGATGTACAAACTTTGAGCAACAAGCAACTTATCAGCATGGAGGTACCCATGATATGAGCTGTCCCTGTGCTCTGCGTGTCTCCTTGGTGAGCTTGCAGAAAAGAAGGAGAAGGAGGTACCTCAGTGCTGCTATGGGATCACTTGCGCTGGTTGCACAATCACCCTTGCCAAGCCTGGGTACCAGTCTGACATGCTTTTTGCTGGCACGAGCAGAGCTGCAGGGCAGTGAGGAATGGAGAAATGGGAAACCGAACAGTCAGGTCACTGCAGGGGCACCTGAATGACAGAAAGGGTATCCCAGGGTCTCTACCCAGATACGAGGCCAGGCACTGCTTCATCAGGGACCTTTGTCTCCTGGACCATCCCTCTGGTCTTTCCATCAATGCTGTGTTGACCTTACTTTAAAAGTTTGAGAAAGAAAAGCCTTTTTTTCTCATCAAGTGTGGAGCAGGGAAGGGAGAGCAGCAGCCGACACTGCAGCCAGTCACATTAGCTGGAAAGGGGCAGCCAAACCAGGATGTATAAAACCCCACCCAGGCTGCCCTTTAATTTGCTGTTACATGGAGTGGAAGATTTGAAAGCGTATTTCTGGGTAATTAATTCAAAGAGTGATTCTAATGGCTAATGCTGTCAGTTTTGACTGCAAGGGCTGGCTGGGGCTGGAGAAGGCAGTGAAGGGAAAGGAAAATTCTTGGAGGTCACAGGCAGATGTTAAAATATTTTGACAGCCCACGTCCAAGAGGCTAACTTAATGAAAGGCTTTGTCCAGCACCTTCCAAGAGGTCTGAAACTGAATCCATTTATTTTTCTCTAGTATAGAATGCATGGCTTGGACAGTGGCTTGTCCATAAATCACCATTCTCCATTTGGTCAGCAATACCATCAGTCATTCTCAGTGCCTACCACCCTGCTCTCCGTGCCACTGCAGAAGCACCAGTGAGAGAGATTTGGTGTCTCTTGAATTTAAATCCCAAAGTTTCAGTGACATGCAGGGTAAGCTTTGCCTTTATCTCTACTGATTATTAAAGCCAGTGCAGCAAAGGTCCTGCACCTGTATGTGGAAATATACCTGCTCAGTGGTGCTGGGGAAATGAAATTAGGAAGCTCTATTCACTGCATTATTATCTCCAGCTGCTTGGAAGGATTTAATCAAGCCACTGCAGCTTGCTGATGAGGATGTCTGCAGCTTGTGAGTTTGGTTCCTCCTGCACTGCATATCCCTGTGCCATTTACTAAACTCCTCCATCCATCCATCCATCCATCCATCCTACCCCAGTGGGCTTGGACTCAAGCACAGCATTTGCAAAGGATTTGCTGGGGACCATTCTGCTGAGGTTTTTCAAAAGATTTGGTCAGGAAGCTGGAAAGGTGCAGCTCCTGGCAGTTGTGTTCACTGGCTTTCACTGCTTTTTTTGTGCTTCAGAGAGCACTCAGAGTAAACAGACAGGGAAAGAAAACTTGTGAACGTGGAAAATAACTGGGAGGATACTTGATTCAAGTTTAAATTTTGAAACAAGGTTTGGGTCAAGTCTTCTCCTTTTGACCTCCTTTGCCTGTTTCCAGAGATTAATTCAGTTCCTGCTATGTATCAGGTCATCATTTCAGCATCTACTGTTCCTACACTTCTTGTAACAGACTGTGTTGATAAATTGGAAGGCACGTCCTTCCTTTTCTGTCCTATGCTTTTGTGCAGGGCTGTAATGCATGGAAAAACCTTTTTTCAGCCCAGGCTTGGTGTGGCTGCACTTCAAGATGGGTGAAGGGATGCCATGTGCCTGTACCATTTGCAGATGCAGTCACAGAGGTTGATTAGACCAAAGCTGGCAAATTTCCACCCCAATTCACTGCATCCGTTTTGTTCAGCTCTCCAAAAAGCACAGAAGAAAGACGTCTGTATGCAGACATGGACAGAATTACAGGTACCAATATGTATGGTATAGACCACCACAGAATTTGGAGCAGAGTCTCACCAGCCTGGGGCTCCTGGAGTTTGAGTACCAGGCTTGTGCATGGTGGCAGAAGACAACATCTTCCTCTGCACGTGTTCTTGGGAACTGGTGTATCACTGAAAGAGTTGTATAGTGCTAGAGATGTGTAAATCCATCTACAAAACAGATGCACAATTGCACACTTGCTTTGTATGCAGACTCTGTCACTCCATAGATTAATTAGGTAAGTACTTGCCCCATTGGCTAATCAGCTGTATTTGGGCATGCACCTGGACTTACTGCAGGGCTAAATTAAGCATATGTCTTCAGAGTCCAAAAATGTCTAGAACTTCTGGTCATGTAAATACTATTTATTTATTTATTTCAGTTTTGTAAAGCTTCTTAACCAACAATGAAGAAGGCTGCATGCCTGCAGTCAGTCTGTCTGGACACATTTTTCATTAGCAGTGCTCCAGGTTGGCAAATGAGCAGCAGTATCTACATATATAAGCAATTAAACCATTGCCTACACAATATCCACCTCCAGGTACCCCAGGAAAATCAATAAGTAACATTCCCGGACCAGCAGCAGTCATCAGTCCCTCTTTGCCATCAGTAAATCGGTTCTCACCCCCTGCCCCAACCAAAGGATGCAGGCGACAGAAGGCAGATACAGCCCTCGCGTTCCCCTCTGAGCAGCTGACAAAAATCCCTTTCTCCCCTCGTGTGATAATAACGGCAGGGAGGGCACTGTCAGGGGTGTGCCGGCGCGTTCTGCCTTGCTGGCCAGCGAGGGCTGCTCTTCCTTCACGCTCCGCTGGCGTTGAGCTCTGCACAGAAGTTGCCTCCAGCAGCCCTTGCCAGCCCCCTTGATATTTTGGACACTGAGCGCTGCATGAACAATAAGACCATGGTGCTTGGGAGGGAGTGGAAACAGCTCTTCTCTCTCCTGGACTGTGACTGGCTCTCACTGGTAAAAAAAAGGAGAGATTTCTCTTTAGCACTTTATTGTGAAGGGACACGGGGCAGCTGGGAAGGATTTTTTCCTCCCTGTTCTCTCTTTACAGCTTCTGCAAAGCCAGAGAGATCTTCGCCTGCTGAAGAAGGGCATGAAAGCACACGGCAGGTTTTGCAAGTGTCCATTAAGAACATAAGGTACACCCAAGACTTCGGCATTAACTCACGTCCAAGCTTTTCATGGCAACGGTGTGAATGCAGGTAATGTCAGGCAGAAGCACCCTGGAATCAGAGGCGGGCTAGCAAAGCTGAGTGTTACTGATCAGGGGGAGCAGGATGAGGAGGGCAGCTTTGATTCATTGCTGCCCCCAAATATCTCTGGGGCTTTGCCTTGCTCTGCAATAGTCTCCCAGGTTCGCTTGTTCCCGTGGGATTTCTTTCATCTTGGGTAGCAATCTCACAGCAGCAGCTCCTGAATGATACGAGCTGTGTTAAAGCTTAGAGCTGGGGAACATCTCCTCTCATCGGGAGCAGGAGTGAAGGACCAGGCTGAAGAAACTAGATCAGAGGTGAAGAGTTACTCTTAGAGCACCAAAAATCACCCAAGTACCTGGGGGGTGGAGGGGCGTACAGAGCCTGGTATTTAATCCTTGCACCACACAAAATACTTAGCATAAGGGGAGAGCACATAGTAGTAGAGTTTCAGATTAATTTGTACATGTTGTTTTCTCACTAATTTTTCATTTGGATCGTTCTACAGCTTTTTTTTCATCATTTCATCAGAGGGCACTGATATCTTTATGCTCTTTTTTCCTTTAGGGAAACTGAGGCATAGAGCAATGACAGGACTTGGCTGGTGGTCTGACAGTGGGCAGGAATACATATTTTCTCAATCCTGAAAACCCCGAACTGGAGACTCCCCAGCTGTTTGTGGGCAGCCAGGTGAGGGAGGGTAGGTAAAGTAAATAAAAAATGCAGCATGGCTATTATCTCCAATGCCTTTAGAAATAACCCTTTATCCCGATGTCTGGCAGAGCATTCCTCCTCACTTGTTAATGTGCTTGCTTAAAACGGTTGCCCTTAAACTTCTACCAATGCTGAAGTTAATGGACTGCCCTTTGCCACCTCAAGCGAGGCTGTGCTGTAGAAAGCTGTGCTGGGCTGATTCATGTCAAGACTGTATAATCAGAGATGGGGAAAACTTGGGAAGTGGCTCTTAGGAGGTACCTCCTGGGTTGAGAGCAACTTCTTTTTGTGTTTGAAAAATACAGTGGTTTTCTACAAAGAAAGGAGAAAGTTATGTCTGCAAAACTTCTCCAACTTAAAAATTACTTCAGGCTTTCTGTGAAATCCCCACACTTTTGCTGGTGAGAGGATAAATTACCAGATATCTGCCCAGAATGAACTGGGGGAAGAGGGAGAAAAAGCCATCTCTACCACCACAGCTGATGCTTTAGAAAGAGCCAGAATCTTACTTCAGATTGAGGATGGATAAAATGCTGATGTTGTCCCAGATCCTAAGAGCTCCTAACCTATGATCAGAATGACTAATCTCACTTTCTTATACACACACAAACACACCCTTCACCCTACTAAGGATGGGTTTATCAGCCAATGTTTGTCAGACCAGCTCTGAGCTGGACCTTAGCAGATGCAGCTGAGCTGCCTATTGCCCCATCCTGAGACTTGTCCAGATCTCGCAGCAAAGCTGGCAGCCACTAGAACAGTGCATGGGGTTTTTGGCTGGTGTGAAGAGGTGCAGTGTGGTGCCTTTGGACCAGAGGCAGAAAGGGGCTGGGGAATGCTGCACTGGCAGGATGAGTCCAGCAACTGGAATAAAGCCCAGAGGTCCCATTTAGAGCTGAGATTCAAAGGGGCCTTGACTTCATAGGGGTCTCGTCTTAACCCCATGCCACAAAACCACCAAATCCCAAACATGGCACTATTCAGCCATGGTACCAGTGACGTTGTTGTAAACAACATTCACTTTTTGGTATGGTGAGGAGTGCATGGGACTGAGTATGGGAAACCACATTTGCACAGGGGAATGATGCTGCAGGCAATGTGCTGGGGCTGGTCATTGGGGAATAGATAAATGGGCAGCAGGTCAGGAATGAGGTTCCTGGAACAGCTTCACCAGGGACTGAAGGATGGGAAAATGGTGGAGCACAGCTTGGCATTATGCCATGTTGGCAAAGCTCTCTGGAGTGCTGAGGAACAGAGAAGCAGAGAATGATTTTGGCCAGGTTTCAGCATCCGCTAGAAGTGGCGTGCATGTGTGAGGGCTGGATAACCGAGGCTTTGGCAGGTGGAGGGATAAAAAGTGGCTTTTCTGTTATGTTGCAAAACTCAAAATTTCATGAGAGAAAAATATGCCTAAGTCAAATTAAAACAGAGCATGTGCAGGAGAAAGGATTCAACTCCCTGAAAAAAAATTATTTGGGGGCTAACCTGAAATGCTGCATTTGAGCTGAAACAAATAATTCAGAATGTTTGACCCTTATTTCTTTAAAACTCTTTTTGAAGATTCATTTTTAAATGGAAAATGCCATTTTGAAACAAAAAAGTTTCCCTCAAAAATAACTTCAAAATGAAACATTGCAACAATTCCAAATATTTATTTCCCTTTGAAGGTGTTGAAATGCAGTGTGTCACACTTGCCTACAGCTTTGCCCTGCTCTTTTTATTCAGCCTAAATAATTTTCTCAATGCAACCTGAGCAGTTTTAGTTCCCTTGAAGTTCTGCTTTTGGGGATGAATTTGCAATTTACAGAAAGAATATCTTTTCAGTTTTACTTTAGACAGAAGTAAAATAGCAGAGCTGTTTTGGGTAAGGAAATACTCAGTTTAGTTCCTGCTGTTAGAACTGCTGATGGTCTCCATTAACAAAACATCACTTTCATAAGACATGGGCTCATCTGAAAGTGCATAGAAAAGAAGACCTGAAAACAGAGCTGAGGAATGATAAAGAAAAAAAAAAATTAATGGCATAAAAAGGCTACTTACATTTATGGGATTTTTAAAATAGCATTTAGATGGAAAGCTGATTCCCCATTTTTGTCCATGCCGGTATTTTTTCTCAGGCTATCTGAAATTTCAGGAGTTAAGGGGAGAAAAAAAATCTTGCATTGCACCATATATGCCAAAGAAATGCAATACAATCTGATTTCACTTCTTTCTCTCACGCCTGAATGTGCTCATTTTTGCTTACAAAAGGAAAGACACAAAAGAATTGTAAGAAAAGGAATCAGATGGTGCCGCCCGATACTGTTTCACAGCTAAAACGTGAAAACAAGCTCAGCTTCTTCTGCCGACACTCAGGTCTCAAAAAAAAGGGTTATTATTCTTTTTAAAGGGAAGTCTCTTAAAGGGAAATTGCTCCGAATTCGATCAAAAGCACCATTTATTATAACTTAGCAGAGCGCTTGCCTCCCGCTGCCGACAGCCCTGCCGATGCAAGGAAGGCTGCAGAGGCAGCGTGCCTTTTGCCCGTCTTTTTAGCAGCACCAGCTCCCAGATTCACCCTCTGGGTCCCCTACCTTTACTACACCCTTTGCAGATGGACCCTGAGGAAGGACCTACTTGTTGGGGTCTCATCGCTTAGTTATCCCCACCTTGGATGATGCATGACCTTGAGAAATGTCAAGGTCACCTGTCTGCCCCACGCTGGGTGGTGCATCGCAGGCAACACGGTGGATGGAGCACATGGGCATCCGAAGGCAGCGAGCACCCGGCGGCTGGCATCACCCATCCTGCCGGGGGGTCCAGGCTCATCCCACCTCCAGCTCCCCACTGAAAGCCCAGGCCCAGCTTGAGGGAAACAGAGCGACACAGCACATGGTGTGCTGCAAAGGCTGTACCGGGACCTGTATTGCTCTCAGAAGACTCAGTAATGAGGAAAACAAATGGTGTTTTGTGGCTTGCAGTCGTTACGTAAATATAAACAGTTTCACCTCCTCCTGTGTCCAAGTTTCTGGATATTCAGCACAGTGTATAAGCACAAATAGGTTCACCCCCTCCCTCCAAGGGCCATAGCTCCTCTCAATAGATGGGTTTCAAAGAACCAAAGCCCTCACAGGCACTTTAGGGAAGGCTGTTTTCCTCTTTCTCCCTTGCTATTCCCTCCTTTGCCTTCCAGATTTTAGTGGCTTTTTACTGAGCTCAGGTCAGGGTGAAGGCCAAGAGAAACTGTGGTCCTAAAATTATTTGGTCTGAATGCTTTGTGCCTTTCTCATATGCTGGCAAAATAACATCTTAGTACAAGTGGAAGGAGACGCACTTGGGAATGATTGTTATTTTTAAGTTCTGTCTCGGCAGACAACTACTTGCAGCATTTACTGTCTGCCACATCGGAAAAAACTGCATCAGTCCCCCGTAACCAAACTAACACCAGCCTTGCAGTCTGGTTCAGCTAACGTGACCTGTCATTGCAGGCTCTACTGTGGTTTCTATCATGGTTAAGTCTCATCCTCCTGGCTTTCATCCTCAAATCTCAAGCACAAACTGAAACAAGGGAAATCCTGATCCAGAAGTTTTCCAGGCAGCTGCTCCTTCGCTTTGCCAGCTGCAGAGCACAGGACAGCAAGGTACATCACTACCTGCCACAACATCCCTCCTCGTGCCCGGTACCAAATTGTAGCACCACTCCTGGCTGCCAGTGAGAGAAAGCTGATTCACCCTGCTGCTTTACATCTGCTTCTCAGTTTTTGCAGTTTTCAACAGCATAGCAATGGCTTCAGGAAATCCACAGTCTGTCTTGCCTGAAAGGGAGCCCACCACTCACGTTTATGTATCAAGCCAAGGCACAATATCCTAGTGGATCCAGAAAACCTGGAGTCTAGACTTTGCTCATCACCACTGAATTGCTTTATAAACCTGGGTGAGTTACAGGGCTTATCTGAGAAACAGGAAGCATTTGAATGGTTACTTCTAGCCACCTCCATAAGCTTTCAGCTGAAAACCTGTCGATGAAAACATCTCAATGAATGGGGCTTTATGCAGCCTGTGGTTATCTGAATAATCCTTAATACCAGCTCCCTCTTCCTGCCTGATTTCTGCTGTGGTTAAGAAGCCTGAAGTAGTAAGATTAAGAAGCCTAAAGTAGCAAGAAATATGCCCTAAAGCAGTCAGCTAAGGATCCTAACTTAATGGGAACATCTGCAAAGGACTGAGAGCTGGAAAATTTGCTTTGCAATGTTGGCTGCTGTGTCTCAAGGCACAAATGGATTGCTCCCAGACAGGAGGCAGCAAGACGGAGCAAAACCAGCATATGCTACTGCCCCAGCTCGTAGGGCAGAACCCCACCACAGTTTCAGCCAGGAAGATTAGCACTATCCTGAAGTTGATCTAACACGTGCTGTGAAACAGGCCTCCCTTTCCCCTGTCTTACCAGCCCTGTGAAAGATATCAAAGTAGCCCAGAGCTAGCTGTCTCCACTACAAGCACAGCCTGCCCAGAAGCAAGGATCTGACTCAAAAAGCCTCCTCTAGCATGAGCCACAATAGGACCACCACCCGTCCTTTCCCCAACGCATAACAGCAAGATACACTCTCAACCCAGCCCATCATCCCAACACCCTGCCTGCCTGCCTTTTCCCTTCTATCACCTGCAGCAGAGCCCGAAAGCTCACTGAACAGGGCTGGGGGCATTCCACCAGCTCTTAAACCTTCCTTCTCTGCTCTTCTGCCAAAGCCAGAAGAAAAAAAGGATAAAGCAAAAGACACACAAGTGGAGCTTCTTGAACTTTTTAGGTACAAAATACCCGCAGGAGCAGTAGCTAGCCCTAGTGAAGTGGGAATTTCTGAAAATGCAGATCAGAGCAAAATTCTGCCCTGAAGTTCAGGAGGGCAAGAGTTACACCAGCAATTTGAAAAACATTTCTTTGCCCAGATGGTGCCTTGAACATAAACTGTCAAAGTCATTACTCTGACTTTATTATCAGGGTTATGTTTTCTTTATTCCTTTTAATATTCCATATGCTGGTCATATAATACATTTCTTTGTATTCCTCTTCCCTTTTATTCTCTTTGTTTGTTCCATTCATGACTTATCACCTTCTGGTGGCAATTTAATTATCAGATCTATATTATTAGTATCTTTTTTTTTTTAGAATATAATAAAAAATTTCAGTACAAAACACTGCAAGTAATTCAATTTCCATCAGTGAGGAAGGAAGTTGGACGCATTCAATGAAAGGGAGGAGAGTACCTGGCTATAACATTTTTAATAAAAATATAATAGCACTTTGTACTTTTTAGCATCTTCTATTTGGAGAACCTTGTGGCTTCATAATCATTAATATTGCTTAACTTTTCCATTGCACTTTTCATCTATAGTTTTCACAGCACTTTCTGAAGGTGAATCAGTATCAGCCTCTCTATTTTGCACCCAGGGAAAAAATGTGAAAGCCAATACAATCCAGCCAGCCAGGGTTACTGCTGGGATGAGATCCCAGGCATCCTGGAGCCCCACACTGAAGCCCTTTCCATTGGATCCTGCTGTCCCTCAATATGAACCATTGCTCGACCCTTTCCTTGAGTGCTAAACAGCCCCATCTCCTTCTCAGATCTCCTTCAGTTGTCCACAAAAGCCCAGGGTCCATCACTCCTCAGACTTGTATCTGCTTTTGTGCATTCTGCCATGTCCATATAGTTCTTGTCTAGTACAAGGTACTAATCTACCAGGTTGCAGATATGACATAAAAAGAGTGAAGTGATTCTTCAGTTCACATGGAGCTGAGCTGCAGAACATGGATACTGTGGATGCTGAAAGTTTACATGGGTGCAAAATATTGCCTGGTTAAATGCACAGAAGGAAAATCTCCCAACAGCTGTTAAGTACAGAGGTGCCACCTTGGGTTCAGAAACTCCCTGATCTACAACTAGTGCACTGTTTGAAAGAGGGTAATTATGTGGCCTCTATCCTGTTCCCTAGCCATCAGCTACTGGCCAGCACCACAGATGGATGCTGGGCTCACATTACACTTCTCGGCAAGTACCAGGCCAGGCAACCTGAAGAGGAGGGGGTTGCTTGATGGTCCAGGAGTACTATGTCTTGCACCGTATCTGTGTGACTTGGAACCTACATCTCAGGACACACCATTTGATATGAGAAACTCTGCATGCAAGGCAAGATCCACCCTTTGCAGGCAGATCCTTTTGCCTGTGTAGTGGCTGCCTGACTTAATCACGGGTACAAGGATCCTCTAGATAGGCCCTATGGAACTATATCCTGAGCAGGAAGCAGTTTATTTTGTTGTGCATTCTTTTAAATTTCCATGCTCCCTAATAAAATGCAAAATGACTCTCTAAGAATTAATGTCCCCAAATAATGTATATGATACTTCAAACTGGCTTTTTTGCCACCTCTAACTTCTTCCTAAAATAGGTAGGTTCCTACTTTTCCTATCCATAAAGACAGTTCTACTCCTGAGGCTCCAAACACAGCACTCAGAATGATGGAAGATGTTATTTTCTGATCAGTAAAGTGTTTAGAGAAAGAGCTTTCCTTATTTTCCTTCTTCTTTAAATACCAGTCAGTTTTCTTTTTTGTAGATCAAAGCTTTCATGGCTTTTTTTGTTTGTGCATTTGTTTCTTAGGGTCAGAAATGATTTAGAACACAATGGCGAAAAAGAAATCACCTTTTCTTTCCCTTTTGCTTCTTAAATGAAACCACTAAAAAACATTTTCAGCTCCAAAATTATCACCCAAACTCAAAACACGCACAAAAAATGAGTGGGGGAGAAAGACAGAAAAAAAACCACCTAGAAACACATTCATGGGACTAGCATGTGTGTAGCAGATTTTTTTTTTTTTTTATTACTAGGGAATTATTGTATCTGCGAGCCAAAACAACAGCACTCCCTGATGCCAACTCCAGCTGTTCCTCCCTTGTAAAATTTATGAGCTGTTTTCAAGAGCTTGACTAGATCTTGTGATGGAACTTCAGTGTAGCCATGAAGATATTTTTAATTGCTGCGATGTTGTCAGGTTTCCCTATGACACAAAGCGTGCTGTTAGTTGGCTGATTAGAAAGCGTACTCCTTGAGATGCCAGCCTGCTGGGTCACTGAGCTAGAGTAAAAAGTCCAGCCAGACTTCAGATCTACTCCAAATCCTTGCTGGGAACACTAGCAAACAGGCTGACAAAGGCAGGTTGAAATAGTTTTAAACAAAGAAGTGCATGAGTGGGAGATTTCAGTATCTTCCCAATAAGTTCTCCACAGAGCTCCAAGTGGCATCTTGCACTGTAGGCAACTGCACCTACATTGCTCGCGCCCTCTGAGGGATTCTGCCTGAGCCTGAGGTAGATACAGCAGCCTGGCATCAGTCCAAAACATCTGGCCTCACTATCTTTAGGCTGTGATGTAAAAGTGACATCCTGAGCACATTTTGCCATTGGAAGTCTTCTAGCAGGTATCATGAAAGTAAGAATTTTATCTTACCTAATCAACATTCACATTTCATTTCATACTTATAATTTTATGTTTGTATCTCTGCTAAGGAAAGACTCAATTATTTATAAAATCCTAGAAAAGACCATGGCTTTTCCATGGACAGACCATGCAGCAACATCATCAGTCCTGGAGAGGTTGTCAAAAGCAACAGAAGTTAAGGATAGAGATTGCCTTGTTCAGCTAGCTGGAGGTTATTAGCTCAAGTACTCCACCCTCCATACAAGGTTCAAGCCACCAGAAATAGAGAAAGAAGCACAAACAGATGACATGGATTATGCAGCCACTAACTAACAAGGCCTGTGTCATTCCTGAACTTGTGGTTTTATATATTTTCATGCCACAGAGATCTCAAACCTCTAAGCATCTCAAGACCTGTAAGACAAAAGCCTTAAAATATCTGCCAAGGACACACAATAAAGGACATAAAAACTGAAAGAGGAAATTGGAAGAGCAGTAGGATTATTAATTGCTACCTTTTAAGCAAAGCTGTAGTATTAGGACCTTTCGGGGCTTGGCATTTGTAGCCTTGGTAAATTAGAGCCATAAAAGAAATTGGCCTCTCCGGACACAGGTAAAATCATGTGTAATACCAAGGGTTACTAGTTAGTTCATGGTCCTTCAGCATATAGAAGATAAAAAACGCTAAGCCTATACTTTTATCCCCAGTTTGGCCCATGCAGAAGATATCAGCAGACATCCCCACATGAGGCACAAACTGCTGTGGCTGTCCTGGGGAGAAGGCGATGCTGTTAGTTACGAGGTCAAAGGACTGACGCGGAAAGTAGGAAAATCATGGCTTTATCCTCTCTTCCTCTTTGAGATGATTTACATCCGTAGGAGTGCAAGGAGCAATCAGCCCCTCTCTCTTGCCTGTAAAACCATAGAGCGTCTAATCCAAATCACTGTTAATATTTCATTCAAGATCAGTAGACTTTGGAGCCAGCCCCAGGCTCAGACTTAGCATGTCTTTTTGGAAGCTCAGTATCTGATTATTATTAAGATGTGAGAGGCTCCTGTGAAGCAGAAGCCTTAACATTCCTGTCGAAATGAGACTTGAAGCACTGAAAGGGAGAAAAACTGGATCTGCTGGGCTGCATCTTGCCCTACACTCAGGAAACTCAGCACTGCTCCAGGAACAGAGGGAAGATATGGAAGTGATGGACTCAGGTGACTGGAGATATTTTAATATGATATCATGTAGCCTGCAGTTCCCAGTGCAAGCAGCACAGGGGAACTTGCAGCTTTCTGGGATCTTGGTTAAAGATAAGCTCTGATGCTGTGTATATCCTTCAGAGACTTTGCACTTGTTCTGAACTGCAGTGGTGGTGGAGTGTCCGCTGCTCTGCCTTGTTATATAGACAACACAAGGCATAAGACAGTCAATGGCATCAGCTGGTGGAAGCTGTTTTTACATCCCTTTCTAACACTGTGTATAGTTTGGCTTGACCTAGAGAGTTATCTAAAGGAGTAGGAAGCAAATAAGAAGACTCCTAAGCCACCTCCTTTTTTATTTCTCCATCCCCTCCCACTATGGGACATATTTGTGAAGGGACGGGCAAGACAAATGTGTCAGACATCACAACGCCTCCTGCTGTTTGGGGCTACAGGGTGTTCCCCGTACCCTTCTAATGATTGGAGCTCTCCCAGCTCTCCTTGGTGTTTGGAGTTGTTCCTCATTGTCACTTAGTTTGTCACCTCCATGTCTTCCCACTGCTGCTGGTAGGATGTAAAGTCCAATAGCTCCAGGCCAAATGGTAGCACATCTCATAAAAATGTAGTATTTTTGAGAATGAATAAGAACAGAAGATTACAGAGTGCATGTGTGTTTCCAAGATTTTATTTTTTTAATATATTTTATTGATATGACTTCACATAACAGATTAAAGGAACGTAGCATGGTAGAAAATTCAGTCTGGACTACTGATTATAACTTTGACCACTGCACTACTAAGGTCTGTCCATAGCTGTTTATCTTTTACTACCAGTCTTGAGTTTGCTGAAAGGTGTTGTGAGCTGTTTTGGACTCTGTAACGAGTGGTGGCATGTGGACTCAATGTAACATGGATCCTTCCTGAATTAGATAGTTACTAATTCACAGTGATCGAAAACAATGACCCTTGTCCTTAAATAAACTGATAGAAAAATCCATTAGTATCCTCAGAAAAGACTGGGAGAGACACATGGAGAGCTTGCTTAAGCCTAATGAAGTCACATTAGTGGGATACCAGAATGCAACCTTCATGCCATGATCATTTTAACCCCAGGAGGACCACAAATTCTGTATGTATTTAGCCAAAGATGCAGAGCTCTCCCATTAGCACTCTTTAAGTTACGCAGGTGGATGGCAAAGCAAGGAGCAGAGAGCCATTGCTGTCTTTCCTATGAAAGAAGGATTAACAAAGAGTCTGTCAGTAGGAGCCTGCTAGTGAGAGATCCCCATAATGGCAGAGCAAGTGAATAGCATGTTTTTAAAGAGCCCATAATCCTATATTTACACAACAGTCCTTAATGGCTCATTCAGAGCCATTGCAAAGAACGAAGTAAATAGTGTGGTTAGAAAGTCTGTTACTTTATATTTACTCACTAGACCGTCTGCTGTGGGAGCTGTGAATGTCATGGAGAGCTAAAAGGAGCATTATTTTGATTTTTTTTTTTTTTTTGGCTATGAAAAGCTAACTAATAATGATACTGAAAACCACTTTCAATAGGAACTATACCTTCACTTTGCACCAGTGGAGAACAACCATTAGCACACTTTGTCAAGGAAAGGGATGCATTTATCATCACCTGGAGTCTTTTCATAGAGACTGGATGTGCTCTAAAAGATACTCTTGTTCAACAAGACGTTATTGAACTCAATAGCACTCACCTGTGTGGTGGGAAAAAATTAATTCCTTTCACTGCAAGAACTACTGGGAAGGTATAAAATGGTCTGTTTTGCACATATATTATTCAAATGGTCTCTTCTGGCTTTAAAATATGCTACATTTGAGACTGGACACTAAATTTATTCTCTCAAATGTTTATTCATGTAAACACTCAAATCTTCATTAAAGTCAAAACTATACACACAAATCAGACTGAAGCAGACAGCTGATTAGCATGTGAAATGAAGATGACATTAAATATTTGGAGATTTGCATAGCAAATAATTATAAATCCAAAGTTAGTGGTCAGTCATGAAATGGACTGTAAAGATCTGATGAAGTCCACTCAAACAAGAAAAATTCACAGAAGAAGCCTAAGCTAATACCCAGTATTTTAGATTCCTGAAACATTACTCAAGATCTTATCTAAACCTTCACTAATTGATCCTCAAAATTCCCACGAGGTATTGGCAAGCACTGGAATGGAGCAAATAATTAATAAGAAATCATTTATGCAATGATTTTTTTTCTTGTTTGTGATTGTCTACACAGATCATTGAATCTATTTATTATACACAATGACTCACAATTTTGTCAATAATACTTTGCTTGCAGATAGTTTAAAATTTACAACTAGAAGGAAGAAGAGAGGAATCCTGCATCCTTATTGCTGTTTCCTGATTAATTACAAAAGCCATGCGATCAGCATGGGATGACCTATGAATTAGGAATCAAATATTTAATAACTGAATGTGAAATTTTAAATTTCAGTAAAAAAGTTTAGGACCTCCTATCTAAGGACAAAGGTGCTTTTTCTCTATGTTAGAGGAAATGACAAAATGTAGTTCAGGCAGTACCACACACCAATTCATGGCCACACACCTCTCAGTGTGCCCAGGGAGGGTGGCATGTAGAGTGGCTGCATTCATATGAGAAAAGGGGATAAGTCTTGACACATACATCTTCCTGACCTTTCACATGCCTGGGGACCCAAAACTTAAAGCCACTACTGCTACATGGATGCCACCTTGTTCAAACAGATCTGATGAAGCTTCACACTGATGTAATCTGCTGTTTCTTTCTCCCAAGCTTTCATGCTGCCAAAGTCTGAGAAATAAAATGTGCCATGAGAATAAAGGGAAATGGATCAAGAATATGTCAAATTGACATTTCCTGTCAAAATGGAATGGCTTTTTGTGTGCCAAAAATATATTGTGGAAAATCCAGTTTATGTAATAAAATTATTGATGACTGGGGAGATGGAGGCACAGGCCAGCAATGAGGAGTCAGGAATAGCAACCAGGACTTTCCTGTTGAGAGATCCAAAGTCTGTAAGACTTCATCCAGTGTGGGGAGAGCAAGACTATGCCCTCCTCTGTACTACAACAAAGTCTCAGCAGTACCATTGGTGTTTTCCCAGGATAGTCTTCACAGAGGGCAGGCCTTTTTCTACTGCAAAAGTGGATTTCTGCATTGACTTTTGTAATACATTAACACAGCAGAATGGCCATAAGTACATACACAGCAGAAGTACATACAGAATCTCTAATACTGGATATTGGAGGTCGGATAGCATCCCCTCTCCCTCTTTTCCATATCATTCAGTCCTGTTTTTCCCACTCCACCTCTGCAAACCCAAACTGCAAGGGGTAATTTCAGTCTGGATGCGTGGTCTTGTCTCTGAGACGATCTACCAGGACTATGAGAAGTGTCGTGTATATTTCTATAAGGGTAACAGCCTCTACCCTTAATTTGTGCCTTGCCACTCTTAAAAGGTTTTTCTCCCTGTCAGCAGAGGGAAGGAGGTTAGAGCAGCTGTTCTGAAGCATTTCTTTCCAGTGTGTCCTTTTTCTTCTGCTGCTTTGCCTTTTCCCCCTGAGATGATGTGAAAGGCCTCATCTGCAAGCGCAGCTGAAATGCCTCCACCGGTGCTGACGAGGCTCGGGGCAGGCAAACATTTGGGGGTTTGTAGACCCCGCTGACAAGGGTCAGGGCAGGCGGACATTCAGGGGTTTGTAGACCCTGCTGCGCGGGTGGGCACCCACCAGAGAGGACGTGCTGGTTCTTACCACAAGTAAATCCTGGAGTGACTCCCCCGAGCCGGGAAGGCGTTTGGGGACATGGAGGGTGGGATCAGTCAGCAACATTTACCACAGGGTGAGGAGGCAGAGTATTTCACCTATTTGTGGGGTATTTTTTGTCCATCCGGCCCAGGCTGCAGTGCTGGGCACAGCCAGGCCCAGAACTACAACTCCCAGCATGCACCGCGGCCGCGAGCCCGCGGGGGAGCCATCTTCTCGGCTGAGGGCGCGGGCAGGGCCCAGGGCTGAGGGCCAGGGGGAAAAGACCCAAGCTGGTCCTTCCTCGGGACCCCTGCCTGTGCCATGCCCACCGGTGTAGGGAACAACCCGTAGGACTAACAACTGCCTGTGGCGAGCACTGGCTCCTGTCAGTTTAACTCCTGAGGGGAAGCAAAGCACACAGGCCCGTGCGCGGGCTGCGGAAGGCTGGACTGCAATTAGCTTCCCCTTGATTGAGTACGTCAATGGCCGTCACTCCTGGATGCTGCAGTGGATCTTCTCCCACCCCAGCATCCATGGCTGGTGGCAGGAGAAGAGCAGCTGTGCTGGATGTGGTGCTGTGGGTCCCGGTGGCTTCACGTCATTTCCCTGGGTTTTTTTTAGTACTGTCAAGATACTGGCTCAGTTACATCTGGGGTTCTTCACCCAGTCACTGTAGCTAATTAAATGTTTTAAGATGCCATGATGAAAGTTACATAGACACAAGCAATTTTTATGAACTGGTGGCGTTAATTTAAACTTGATTCCAGCAGAGCGTGCTGCGAAGTTTGGGGCTATTAGCCCATTACTAATACAGACTATAGAATAGTTAATACCAGTCCATTCAAATCCAAGACATATTTTGATTTGCTGAATAGCTTTAATTCTCCCAAAGCTGATCAAATAATAATAATAACAACAGTAACAATAACAATAAAGGCCGTTCCAGTGTGATTGGCTAATCTGATGGTTTTGGTCCCAGTTTATTTTTAATTTCTGGCAGCAGTGATATTGGAAATGAAAAAGCTCTCTTAACACTCAAGTGACTCAAATCTCAGACCAGATGAAATGAGGTGACTGAAGCAGCTCTGGGCCTTTTATTCTCTCCCATCATTATCACAGCTAATAAGAAGAAACAGGAGGGCTGCCCAGCAGTGAAGGCTGAGGACACCCTCCCCCCCCCTTTTCCTTTTTGTGCCATCCAAGATAACGTACTAATTATCAGGACAGCTCAAGCTTATTTGTAGGAGGAAGGAATTGAATACTGCTTCAGTGAAAAGACTTAGCTCCTGTGTGCCCTTGGGCAGGGATTGAGGTACTTTAGTGATTTAAGCATCCAAATTAAAACACCTTGAAGTGACAGGCAGACATCCCAGCAGGCTTGCTCCTAGGACCTCTGCTTTAGGTCTTGTTGCAAGGTGCAGCAGAAAAAAACAATTTCACCCAGATCACCATGTATGGACAGGTCTTTCAGATGAGACACAAAAATGCAGGCCCTTCTTTGTTTTGGACAACCAAGATGGAAAGCTCTGGAGCGTAGGTTTACCCTAGGACACAGGGAGGTGTGGGCAGTGGTAAACACCTGGAGATTCACACAGTATTTGCTAGCAAATGACTTGTGGAGAAAAGCGATTGGATTGAAAGTCTGTGGATGAATAAGAGTTTGGCCTGGTTCTGGCGTGACAGGACACACTTTTATTCATGCAAGGCCTGATTGCACTGTCACTGTCATTACTGACACAGAAAGCACACAGCAGTGCAGGCTAACCTCGTTAGGCACGGCTCCCTAATGCAAGGGAGAACATTTAAACATTGCACATTGGTTGCAATGATCTAAAGAGATGGAGAGGTTGAGGTAAAGGTAGAAGGACAGTCCAACTACAAGTGACTTCAGAGTCCATCTCATCTGCCCCTCTATCCCAGCGAAGGAGTAACTCAGTCTAAATCACTCTTTATGGATGTTTGTTCCACCTCTTTTAAAAGACCTCCAGCGTTGGAGATTCTGCAGACTTTCTGGCACCCTATTCCATATCTAAAGCCACCTACACTGTAACACGGAGAGGAAAGCCAGAAAGAGGTCTGTGATTTTGCAATGTGCCCAGCATCAACCGAAGATCACCCCCAGATCACTAATGCCCTCACTCTGGAGCTGTTGAGGGAGGCTACAGTGGGAATACAGGATGGGGGTTTGCAGGAGGGGCCCAAAACCCCTCCCTGGTGCAAGGAGG
Organism: Astur gentilis; assembly: GCF_929443795.1. Taxonomy (NCBI): domain Eukaryota; kingdom Metazoa; phylum Chordata; class Aves; order Accipitriformes; family Accipitridae; genus Astur; species Astur gentilis. The sequence continues at coordinate 12,657,539 of NC_064902.1, read as the reverse complement.
ATGCCAGCACCCTCTTTGTTCCATGGGCCAAGGTCCTGCCATGCTCTGCATACCCAGGTTGCATCCACTAAGTGGATAAAAGGAGAGTTTGGGCCACAGGTCTGTCCAATCCAGCAACTAATTAATTTGAAATAAACCCCAGCATTTTCATGCAGGTGTTAAAGTGCTCTATCAGCAGGAATCTGTGTCTGCCATGTTCCAGATAAATGCCAGCAGAGGAGCACAGCCGCCAGTGAGGCAGAGCGCCACGCTCACACACCGCCCCGTCATCTGTTTTGTTAATGGCTCCATCGTTCGCCCGCCTCAAGAAGGTGGCGCTTACCATGCATCATGGGGACGGCTGAGCATGACTTACGGGCTTAGGTGCCACCTGCCTTCCCACCACTGCACTGGAGCCTCAGGAGAGACGAAACTCAGCCCTGCCACTTCCACCCATGACTGGGAAAAGCAACGTGTGATTTTGCTGATTGCTTACAGTAACTGCCACTGGTGAGGGCAAGAATGGCACAAGTGGGGAGTGATACTTCGGCAGAACACCTTCCTTATCGGGATGCTTGGGGCTCCCCAGGACAGTGGCACATCTTTGTTTTTATAGTCCTCCAGGTATTTAATACTTCCCTTTCCTTAGGTATCACTTAGGAAGCTTCACCCTCACAATCCCACAAGTGTTTTGGAGAGCTGGTTCACACTGGGAGACATTTGTCATCTTCTATCCTAAGCAAGACTAAAGCACCAGATGAGGAGACCGTTTTCCTAGCTGGTGCTGTCGGGGAGCCCATGCCTCTGGCACCTGAGGGGTCAGGGAGGAGGGAGAAGGCTTGCTGGCTGCCACAATGGTTCCCATGCCTGCCAGACACAGAGGCCAAGCTGGTAAATAAATTTCAGGCTAATGGAGGTGGGTGGTAAATATTTGCTGTACTTGAGCAGGAGGGCCTTTGTCACTAATTACCAGGCGATGTTAAAGGAGATGGGATGTATTTAAACCTCATTGTTTGCCATTAAAGCACAGATTCTTTTGCTTCTTTTCTAGGCTAAGCAGCTAATACACTTTGAGCAATAGCAGAAGGGCTCGGTGGATTAATCACTGTCCTTGAAAATAAAAAGTGATTTATTTTAATGCATGCAAATGTTAGGCAAGAAATAGAAGCAAGCGGCCACTGGCTCATGGGCCAGATCAGAGTTTTGGGTCTGGTCTCTGCATGCAAAGAGGCTCTTTAGCCTCAGCTCTAACCTGAAGGAGAACAGAAGCTGGGGGACAAGGCAGGCAGAGGAGTCTCAGGCATCCCTCGCTGGTGGCCCTCCTGGCAGCCACAAGTTCTCACTGCAGTGCCTGCCATCCATCCTCAGGGTACCTGCTCCAGCACTGGGGAAAACATCAAGTCCTTCAGGCTTAAGGAAAAGCCTGGTAACTGCAGAGACATCTCTACCCATTTCTCACCACCTCTATGCTTTCAAGATGTGCGAATTATATGGCCCTTGGCAGTTGAGTAGATGGGTGAATAGACAATACTAACTATACTATTAACTACAGCTCAATAACTATGAGGATCCCTTGGCCCTTTCCCTGTTGCTAAAAGTACAACATAGAAAGGCTAAAAACACTGCAGAGGATTTCCTCCTAGCTTTAATGCCTGTGGTACGATTCTGTCTGGCACCCAGAGTAACGTGGGACACCAGCCTCCATCAAACCCCATCTGCAAGTGCCTTGTGGCTGCCGACGCAATGAGCCCCTTGCCCGGAGAATCGCGGAGGCTCAGGGAATACAGACAGGCTGTCGGTGCTCACTGTTTCATGCTCGTCTCTTCAGGCTCCGTGAGGAAATGCTGTGCAATGACACCCTTATTGGCCCTGGATGAATCAGATTAATTATTCCAATGAGAAATTTCCCCTAGCAAGTTATTTTCCTGTTCAGTGCACTTTGTAAATATGAACTGCCTCTTCCAAAATCTTCCTGTGAATGATCAGAAAATCTTGTTTTTCCAGAAAGGAAACTGAGGCAGAGGGAAAGGTAAATGACTTGCCCAGGGCACAGGAAAATGTGTATAAATGAAACAAGAACCATTTTATCAGCATGCTTATGGGAATTTGTAAATTATAACTACAGTAGGTGATGGGGCAGATTTTTGCCAATACAGTGTGTGAAAGAGCAATTTTAAAACATTATTTATCTGAAATTCTCAAGTGTTTTCTGGCAGAGGAGGGAAGCTCTGAACAGCGCATATAACTGTCTGCACAACAAACCTGTTTTTCTCAGTTGCATCTTGTGGATCCATTAGAAATAGTCCATGAACTCCCATAGATCCCTGCTGCAGTGATTAGGAAACACTGTAGATAGAACATTTTCATCACAGTGGAAAAGAAGATGTTAGGAAATTTGTTTTTAATCCAATGCAGAACAGGAAAAAAATCTGATTTCCTAGCTGTCCACCAAGCAGAATGCCCAGCCAATTTTTGTTTTGGAATTTAAATTTTATATTGCGATAGAAAGAAGAAACACTGTGCCAAACAATAAAGACATATTTCTATTAGTGCTAAGCAGCAACTACTCATGGGATTTTAATGAAGGGATGCAAAAAAAAAAAAAAAAAGGCAGAACATTTCCAGCAGCACATCTGTGGTAACAAGGGCTATTGGCATAGGATATTAGTCTACTTTATCTTTATGTGTTTCTATATCCATGTTAAACTCAAATTATGCAAATATGAAATTTGCACAAAAAATTAAAATAAAACCCTCCACCTATATTACAAGGACTGAAAATTTCAAAACTTAAAAATTTCCCAAACAGAAGTTACCAAAGTTTTCTTTCACCACAATTAAGATTTTTCCCTGGAAGAAGATGCTGACATTTCATTGATCCCAAGAAATTTTGGTTTTGACTGAATATTGTTTTTCAATAGAAAACAATATTGGTATAGAGTTTTTAAGCAGCTGTAATCCCAAATCAACATTTGCAGCCCATAATTAGAGGCAGGCAGCCTACAGTGGCTTAAATAAAGATATGAAGTTCCTAGAAGTTTAACTGTGGAAGGGTTGGAGAAGGTATCATAAAGCCTGATGTGACCTTGTTTGCCTACCAGAAGCACAGATGGGTTAAGAGAAAGCACTGGGTCAGGGATTTAGGAGAGTCAGCTCAGCAGTGCCAACATCCCATCAGGGTTTGATACTCCACCAGACTCAAACTGCAGAAAACAGACGGTATGAAGGGCGAGGCAGTCCTTCCAACAGGATCAGCATGAGTAAACCATCTTCCTGCAGGCAGCCTTACCCCAGGACATGTATGACATGTCAAAGCTGTCCTGCCCCTAAGGCTAATTCACAGTGTCCGGGCAACAGCTGATACCTGCACTGTGAATGCTTGTGGGGGATCACCTGGGAGGGAACGGAATAGGGCAAACAGGCAGCCCAGCACCCCCTCACAGCAGTGGAGAGGTAAAATTTTGGGCAGTAATCCCCAGTTGATGGCAAAGATGTAACTGAGAAATGGGCTGAGTTGCTAAACATGCCTGTGTTTTATGTATTTCAAAACCAAGGGAAGGCCTGGGAGAAACACATCTCCCAGTTTATGTTCTCCTTTCCAAGGACTTTGGTCTTGCCTCTTATTCCTAAGATAAACACAGGAAACTTTATATCAGGCTGGTGCCTGCTGTTTTCCTTGGGTTTAGGAGGCATTGCTGTGTACTTCACCCCTGGGAGCCCTCTGTTTGCAGGAAAGCTGGGAGAGCTTGTGTCCCGAGGCAGCGCTGAAATGAGGATCTTCTCCTGGATGAGCCACAAAGCAGCTTACTCCAGATGAGCCAGGAGGAGCTGAGTGGAAGCATGCCTCAGCTGGAAGCCTCTCTTAGCATCTATTACAACAGCAGGGTTATCTTTGCTGCTGAAAGGAGATGTTACTGTGAGCTATGACAAACTCATTGAGTTTTACAACAACACTGGAAAAATAACTGCAATGAATTTAGAAAGGACGCTCAGGGAATGCTAAGCCAGTCCCTTCCTGCCTTTAGTTTTGCGCCACTCATTAGACCTTGCTCTAAGGCATGAAACGTGAGTTTGGATTGCATGCACGTGCACACACAAACACATGTACATTTTTTATTTTTGTAGGGTTGCTCACAAGGGTATGGCCATTGGGGGGTACTTTATTTTAGTGAAGAATATGGAATGCGGAGTTGATTGGAAATGAAGGAGGGGACAAGAGGCTCCACTGGCATTTCCCTGAATTCATCAAAGAACAATATCAACGGGCATGTGAAATCCTCAGCATTTTGTAGCAAATCAGCCCACTAATGAGAAAACACACATGTGGCCAAAGCAGTGATTGCAGCTCAAGTTTCTTGGCTTTCAAACTGCCACTCGAGCTACAGGAGAAAGAGTTGTAGTTAGTAGAAATGCTACAGCTACTTTACCAGCACTCTCCCAAAGCTCTGAGTCAGAGGCAAGCCCTTTACTTGACAAAAGGTCACTAGACTGGTGCCACCACTGGTCTAGGGCAGTTAAGGGGTAGATTTATGCTGATAGACTTAGAGGTGGCCTGGTGAGGGCACTGCTAGTCTCAAAGTCATGCAACACACCAAGGGAGCTATTCAGGTGCCTACACACAGGCATTGTAGACAATGCATGGAGTCAGAGATGCCTGTCAATGGTGGGTGGACATGATACAGGAATACCGGGAACCTGTGGCACTGCTGTAGCAGTTGGAGGCAAGGTGGTATTTGTGAAGGTCTTTTAAATGTCACTGTTTCACAACCTACATTGCTCCCCAGGTAACTCAAAAATGCTGTGGGGAGCTCTATGCCCACATCAGGCAGTGCTCTAGGTTGCTGGAAAACACTAGCAAGGATGTGTTTTCCCCTTGACACATCTCCTTCAAGAGGACTCCCACGAGGGGAGGGCAGGCCAAAGTCTAGCCTGCAGCTGGTACTATCCACAAAAAAAAAAAGAAAGAAAAAAAAAAAAAGAAAAAAAGAGAAAAGCAAATCCACAATGGTGATGTGAGCAGCAAGAGCTGGAGGACCAGCAGAACTTCTCCATAACTGGGAATCTTGCAATGGCCGCAACTGCCCCAGAAATTGATTTCATACCTTTCACAATGCCTTTTTCAGAGGGAAATTGGGGACCTTATTGTTATTTATTATGATCACGGCTAGATCTTCAGAGATTTCCTTAATTAGCATCATTAGACACACAGCTTAATCTTAAAATCCTGGGCTTGTCAGCATGGCAAATTAAAACTTTGCTTTTTTCTCTCCTATAAGCTGGTTTGGAGAGTGTTGTGAAGAAAAACTGGGGGTCTCCTGACAGTTTCAGAGAGTGTGGGAATCTGTCTTTAATCTTTGATGACCAGAGCAGCGTATGCAGAGTGGATGAGCAAGAAGGGTCAGTTCTGTGCCAGAGAGGGAAACCAAGGGTCATTGCATTTAAAAGAAGACCTATCTTTTTGCACACCAGATGAGCTGAACACGCATCCTGATGCCTGCCCCCCAGCAAGAGATTTCTCAAAACCCTCCAGGAACAATGGGGAGAAAAACCTGCTTCAGCTAATGAACACTGAATTCTAGCAGAAAGAAACCCTACAGAAGTATCTGTGACATCCACATTAATAGCAAATGAGTTAGTTGTGATTGATGCTATTCCAGTGAACACCAAAGGAATTAATAATGATTAGGGCCATTATTTTAAAGCATTACCCCCCAAAAAAACCCAAAGGGAAAACAATTAGATGTCTTCAGTGGTTATCTTTCACAGTATACTTACTGCAGTGATCAGACACGATATTATGCCTATTAATCAACAAAATGATGGAAAAGCACGTAACTCATGTATATCCATGAGACAGTCCTTAGAAGCACATATCTTATTTGCTGGTCTGCTTATGAGTCTGCTGCTGGCACAGAGAAATACATCGGGGTTTTTTGTTTTCTTAGCAGTAGAAGGTATTTCATGAGTTTGGAAACAGGTTGGAGAGTCATTCATTAAAACAAAGAAAACAAATAAAACCACTCACACTTAGGGACAGATTTTGTATTCATAGATCATATGACCCTGCTTAACCGCATGGGGTCTGAGGGACAGCAACCAACAGCAGATCTTTCCACTTAATGTTTTGGGGGGTTTTAGCTCATGTGCTCCAAGCCCACTAAGATCAGTTCTTCATCAGCAATGAAAGGTTGCAGTGAGTCTTATCACTACATTGCAGGTGAGGAAACTGAGGCTCTGAGATGCCATGAGGTTTTCCTGAGGTCACAGACTAATCAGTACAGAGCCAGAGGGAAATCCTGAGTTTTGGCACTCTGCATTAAACACTGAGTTAATAATCTCTCATTGTTCATCTCTGCTGTGTTGATTCACTCCTATCATCAATGGGTCATGACCCAAAGTCATTGCTCATCTGTGTCATGGTCTTTCAATGCAAAATGAGCTTTTAGTAATTCAGTTGAGCCTAATGGGTGGGTTCAAACACAGATGCCAGCTAGAGGGCTGTGGGGTGCAATCCCTCCCCCAGACTACCCACTCCATGCCGAATACATGGTATTTCCATCTGTGTGATTCTTGCACTGACAGCAGGCCAGCACCAGCTGCTGTGAAAGGGAAGCAATGCATTCCTGAGCCCAGCAGCACCAGTGGGTGCAGGCTCATGCCCAACTCAAGCCTGGCTGGAATGAATAGTTCATATGGTTTATATACCTTTAGAGTGGGTTGACTGGCCAGGAGTGTCTGCGAGTAAAGCTGGTGGAAAGGTGGGACTGGCCAGTAACATGATATATCTGCATCTTCCCAGGCAGGGGCAGAAGAGATTTCACTAGATCTAAAGCCACAATGTGCCAGAAGATGAATAACCACACCTGCATCTATCTCCTCTTCCAGGGGGTAGTTGTTGTGTCCACCATACCCATATCATAGCTGAAGAAAGGAAAGGAGACGAGCTTGAGCACAAGTCAGTGACAAAACAGCATCAACTCTCAGGACTGTTTTCTTTTCCAAGTTAAATTTCAGCCGTAATTAAACTCTCCCAGACTGCATACGCTTGGCTTCCACTTTCCTTTTGAAAAGTGATCTGAATTTCCCAGCCAATTCTCTGTACCCCTCAGTCACAACTTTGATGATTAACATCCCCAGGCTGGGCTAAGAATCCCAATAGGAGCCTGTAATCAAATTCCTCATTGATTCCCGTGATACAGGATCAGAAGCACAATGATGAAGCAATTCTAATTTTGCAGCCAGAGCCAAATGCCAATTAGATCCTCAGCGGGTGTAAACTGAGCTGGCATTGTTCTCCCTGGAAGAGATAATGCTGATTTACACCCAGATGAAGATCTGCCTTGTGGGCCTTTCCTGTGCTGTAACCCTGAGCTCCCACTCCCTCAGTGGCCCAACAGCCCATATACAGGTAGGCAAAAGTGCTTTTCCATGACTGTGGGTGTCCATGTCTCTGGAGTAAATGGTAAATGATCTGCTTTCTTTGTCCCTAGCAGTGGGGCTAGGCATAGTCCCTCTTGTAAGGGTCCTTTTAGGCTGCCTGGAAGCACTAAAGTTTAGCAGTGGAAATACATCTGTCTGTACCTGCCCTTATTTCCAGCCTGAGCAACCCCCCCTACCCTGGAGCTCTCTGGGGGGATGGCGTGGGTTGGGTTCCTGCACCCTTCTCCCTTGGGAACGCTCTCCTGGCTCTCATCAACAACTCTGGCTCTTCACAGCTTGCAGAGCATCACGGCACAGTTCTGCAATCAAGAACATTTCCCCCCGCCTCCCCCGGCTGCTCATCGGTTGTCACTTAGCCCTTTCTTTCTGCATCTGGGCTTAGCGTTGCTTTCAGAGACAAAATCCGTGTGATTCCACTACCACCAAAATCAAAGCAGGGAAGAAAAATAAAACCTTAAAATCTGTCTTGAGAAAAGAAATGGTAGCTGCATAAGGCTTTGCAGAGCCACCCACCCATCTCAAGCAGGCGGTGCCCGTCCCCGCTGAGCACCTCCGCAGTGGTGTGCCGCCTGGCTCGGGAGGCAGCTGCTCCAGAAGGGGTTAGCCTGCACCCATACAGGAGCAACCCACGTTACAAGTTGCAGAAGAAAAAATGAATATATTCAGGGAATTAATTGTATGGAAAATTATCCAGGCTATTAAAAGCCACACGAACATGCTGAATATCATGCATTTTAAGCGTACACAGAAAAACATCATTTTGAAGGGGATTATTGTTTAAATAGGCAATAGGGGTTCTAGGAGATAAGCTTCCCGCTCCTGTCTTCTCTTATTGTCTGGAGTACATTATCTCCACCATAATATTCTCAGCTCTCTCCAGGAGTATTGTCAGAGTGAAATGCTATTTTAAAAGTATATGTTTATGTTTCAATAGACTTTATAATAGCAAACACATCCGCCCAAGACACAGTAAGTGAGAGGGAAAGAAAGGAGGAGGCAAATCAAGAGGCAGAGGTTGCAGCTTCCCCGGTATTGAGTATAACGGGAATAAATGTTACCCAGGAAAAGGTACCCTGTTTTGTTTTTTTTTTTTCCTCCCCGCTGAACACAGGGGACTCCTGCATCCAGAGGAGGACTAGCTATTGTGCACTTGACAACGGGAAAAGGAGCCAGTAGCGCGTGCCACTGGGACAACGGCAGGTCTGCACAGGACTCCGGCCCCCCATAGTGTTCATTGTCCCACCAGTTCAAGAGTCAGTTCACTGAATTTTGAAGCCTGAGTTTAAAAGGTGGGAAAACAGCCCAATGCAAGTCTGAGTCATCACAGGCTCTCCGCGATCTGTCTGAATCGAGGAAAAGTTTGAGTGACCCTGATCCTGCATCTTGCACTTGCACAGAGGCCTGGAGGCAACCTGTTGGGATGTCTGTGTGTTTTGCTTTGCTGTGCATGTCCATGCACACGTGTACATGGGCCTGGCTGGGCTGTGGCATTTATACATGGGAGGGGGCAGAAACTACCCCTGAGCCTGTAATTCACTTTTGAAACTGTCAGACATCATTACAATGTATTTCTGAAAGATATACCGTATAGAGCGAATTTCTAACAAGCTTCCATGTGATTTTCATCTCTTGAGTGAGAGAAACCTGATAAAGATATAGATCCGTTCTCACATCTTGGCATAAAATCATATCTTATTGGTTTAGATCATTCCGTGTCTTATTTTTTTTATAGTACTAGTGTTTTCTAGTTCCAGCAGAAAATACAAACACTCAAGAGATCTCATTTTTCTGCTAAATGGATTTTCATTCCACATGAGTTATCTCTCTCTAGATATAAACATACACACAGAGATATACCACATACACCCCCTCACATTAAATGCCAAAGACACTATTAAATGTAATGTTAAAATAAAAAATCCCCCAGCTCATGCTCAAAAATCCCCTCTTTTAAGCATTCACAATTTAAAAGATACTTAAATAGACGTTCTTCAAACTTGAGTCAATTTTAGCCTCTCTAGTGAAAGCCCATAAAACAAGCCGAGTAGTAATTTTCGGGGGGAGCTATTCTGGGAACAGTGCACGTGTAACAACTCCATTGTTATATATGGGATGAATGTGTTCTCTGCTCATGCTCACCTAACTTAAATAGGTCAGCTGAACAGAAGCAAACTCTCAGTAACCATAAGAAAATATTACAGAATGGAATTAATGTGAAAAGAGAGAAGCACTTGCTTCCTCCCTGAGAAAAAAGAGAAACTACAAAGGACAGTCTGAATACTGAATTTATGGCAAGCTTTTTCTTACAGACTCAGAGCCAAAAATCTGCTGTCAGTTACATTAGTATAAATCTGGAGCAGCTCCACTATCATCATTAGAGTTACAGGCCAATTATGTAATGAAAAGAAGTATTTCAGGCTTGCCAAAAATCTTAAATGTAGGTCCCGCTTCAGGCCGTGCTGAAAGCCTAGATAAGTGGCCTGAATTTCAGCACACCCTCCACCAGCATTTCCTGCCACTTACCTATTATTATTACACCTATCAACAGTGTATGTATAGATTTATACTGTGTAATCAAGCATTATTTGACCTCTAGTTCTGGGAGTAGAAAGGAAGTCAACCCATTGACTTTCCATGTCTTTGATGTTAAACTCTACAGACAAAATACTATTTGGAAGAGCCTGATAGATGGCTGGATAAAATATCCAGAGAGATCTTAATGCATTCATTTGCCCTTCCTTTAAGATATGACTGTCAAAGGAGATCGTATCACCAACAGTGCTGGTGATATTCAGGATGACCTGGGATGTTTTAGGTGGCAGGGTCCAGAGGAAGATTTTCTCTACCTTTGACAAAGTACATCGTGCTACTGACCTATTGCTTCTTGCTTTTCCCCATGGCTTCCCAAGAAGAGGTTTCGGGGTAGCAGCCACTGCTCAACTTGTAGTGAATTGTGCATTTGCACTTTCTGGCTTAGCTAAAAAGCCCAATCTTGGACACAACACACATGCCCCTTTAAAAGTCTTATGTAACCCTTACCACTCTTCTTTCCCTGTCTTAGAAATTCCCAGTACCAAAGCTGATGAACATCCATTAAAAAAAAAAAGAAAAGCCATTTTGATGAACTGGCATTTACCCAACAAAAATTCTGTTACCAAAATCCTCCAGCCATTTCTACCAAAATCTGAGCCCCTGCAGAGCTGCCACCCTGGCACACACGTATTCACATGTGCATGCAAATGTATATAAATCCATGCAGGTTTCACAAAAAGTTGGTACTAAACTCCAGCTTTGGCTGGAGAGAAGGAACGCTAATCGATTCTTATTTACCACACTATTGAAAGGTGGAGTTCGCAGAGTGCCTGGTGTGGTCTCTTCCTCCATCTACCTGAAGATGCAGAGTATGTAGAAACATGAAGGGGAAAAAAAAAAAAAAAAAAAAAGGCAGGTTATTCCCAGGGGTGTAATTGGCCAGCAGTGCCTGGATAGTAGCCAGAAGATCAGAGGAAGAGAGGAGAGCACTGAGTAATGAACCGCATGCTTTTAATTTCACTTAAGAACTCAAAGCAGGAAAACCTGAACTGTATCCATGGGGATTGCAATCAATAGCGAAGCAGATAACAAAGAACTGGGGCTTGGGATAGAAAACTGCCTGGGCCCATTAGTTTATTGCTCGGCCTTTCTTTGGGGACTCGCTCTTTCTTGCCTGTGTTTTTGGCTCCAGCTCCGAATCCTTCAAACACTAGGGAGCAGCAGCTTCCTTTGAAAGCCTCCTGGCTGCACGGTGGGGCTGTTGCTGTCAGCTTTTGCCGTGTGCCAGCCCTTAAAATAAAGAGAAAGAAGCGGGGGAAAGGGAGGGGAAGCTGGTGGAAAAGCGTTCCTGATGATAATTTGATTGCATGCATTAATGATCAAAGTGTTGCAGACTAATTACCAACACTTACCTCTCAGATATTAAGTTATCATTTATTCCCCCCCCCCCCCCCAGCTTTAGCTTTGGGTCTACCCCCTGTTCAGGGTGATAGTCTGCAGGCTGACACCTCGACCTGCACCCTGACACGCTGACACCCTGGGCAGCCTGGTGTCAGCCTCCCACCCACGCTCCCGGGGAGCATCCCCTCTGCAACACCACCATGCACTCCCTTTGGTGGATACTTTCCCATTTCAGACGTCTTAGGGAACCAGGTCAGCCTGGGAGAGGGAAGCAGAGCAGGTTTTGCCATGATCTAGAAGGGTTCTTGGGAAAAAAAATCAGGCACCTCCTCTTCTTCCTCGCATCTCCAAAGATTGATCCCTCAGGTTGGGTACCTTGGTGTGAAGTGCCTGTGTGGGAGTGGTCCCAACTGGGCACCCGCCAAGCCAGAAATGCAAATAATGAGAGTCCCAAACAATGTGCTTTTCGGTGCTGCTTCCAGCATCCATTTTAACTAGACAAATGCCAGCCTGCTGCCATCTGGTAACAAGAGGTACTAAAAGCTTCAGTGAGGAGCAGAGGGAATCTGGAGGATATTACCAGTTGTGAACAGGTTGCAGAGGAGGAGATTTCTTTTTAACCTGGGCTTTTCATACTCAAAAATGAACACAAAGGACTCTGGTAATGATGGGGACTGAGGAAACACTCCCTCAAATGTCCCCTCTGCCTCTACCCTGTGTGGCAGCAGGAAAAGCATCCTTGCCTCTTTCAGTGCCTCCTTTCTCTGGGGGAAGGGGAGGCAGGAGCAAATGCTGGTTGGATTTTATTTTATGTTTTTAATTAGATTATCTTTAATTGACTAACACCTTCCCCTGAGCCATCTTGCTCTGCTCAGAGACAAAATACCACAGAATTGGCCCATTTTCCAAGAGCACTGTGGTATTTCCTCTCTTCCTGCGGATAAGTAACCTCCATGCAGACTTGGCTACCTGCTTGCAACTACTAGAAATAACCAAAAAACAAGGACCAGATTCACAACCAGTGTCAATCAGCTTAACCTGAGTGCTGTCAGAAGAGTTGCATCCCTTTTGCATGCTGCTAAGGAATGCTCTTAATGCTTGCAAGGGGCTATTCCTGGGGATTTTTGGTCTTTTCCACGCCATTCCTTTCACAGGGTGAAACTAAAGTTGTTGCTAAATAAAATCTTCAGAGCTGCTAGTTCTGAGGTGGTGCTCGAGATACAAGTGGGTCCACACAACCTTGCAGCTCCCTTATTCCAGAGCGCGGCTGTGTCCAGGGAGGTTCCCACGCACACAGCTTGATGCTCAGCATCTCGGTGATGTTTGCAGGCAGCGGCACAATTGGCTGAAAGGATCAAGAGCATGGTGAGGTGGTTTCATTGGAGTGCACGCACAGCAGATGAGATGTCACTGTGTTTACTTACACGTACTGTGCACAAACTGCCCATTATTGGCATTGCAAAGTTACTGTCTGCAGGAGGCACAGCATCGTCTTTCAAAAGGCTGTAATGAAAGTGGGTCAGACATTTTCCCTTCCTGGGGCAATCCTTTAGCATAAGCAGGGATTTAAGTGTGCACGATTCCTATTATCTGCGATTGTTATACTCTTTCTCACAAAGAAAGGGCTTCATAATTTGACCAGATCTGTTAAATGCACACACAGCGATGAAAATGGCCTATTAGATGATAGGGGGTTGCCCTTTCAGTGCTGCGGAAGGGCTCAGCCCTCCTGGGAGAGGATGATTCCAATCCTGAACTGATAAACTGTGCTTGATCTTAGAGGAAACATTTTGAGGGGAGTCCTTTCATACGGGCATGCAGCTATTCTGCTTATTTTGCCGCAGGGTAGCTTGTACCTGGGTCTCTTCTGCAGCCAAGGGGCTGATTTCAGGCATGACCTAGCTGTTCCTGAGCTTTACAGCAGAGCCAAGTATGAACCAGGCCAGTGAAAAGCAGATCCCCCACCCAGCCAGAAGTTGTCTGTGTGATGAATCTCCCATGCAGAGAGCAGAGCAGTGGGTCCAGCACCTGCGTGCAGGAGCTGCGTGACAAGGGAATGTCTGGACCTTGTCCAGGCTACTGGCAGTGGACCATCAGGCATCCAGAAATATGGTACAACATCACCCAAAGCAGTAAGGGAGTAAGTTAAAGTAGCAAAATTTCTGCCAGATGCAAGTCTCTTTAAGCCCCTGAAAAGCTGAGCTGGAAGCCATTTTAAAGATGCATTGAAAACTCTTATGAGTGGCCAGTCTGAGATCACTTTGCCATCTCAGGCATTAATATTTGGTGTCAGCTCTGCTCTCACTGCAAATATTGGAATAAGAAGCCGAAAATGGGAACAAAACAGGACGTGTTGTAAAAAATCCAGTCCCCATGGTAGCCTTAAAAATTACTTCTGTGGTTCTCCTTGAAAGAGAGAGTGTTTCAAAATCTTTTGCTGAGCTGACCTTGTTTCACAATACTCTTCCTCTTTGGAGGATGTAAGGCTAGTAGAAGAAAAGGGAATTTAATAGGAAGGAAGTGAGGAAGATAAAGAGGAATCCTGTATTGCACAGGAAGGAAAGACAAGAAAAAAAAATTTTAAAACCCCATCATCATCATCATCATTCAGTTAAGGATGGGTGAGGGTGTTGCTCTCTTTTGGGTCTGAAGGCAAGTTCTGAGTCTGTTCTCACTGAAAGATATTGAAAATAGCTTCTGATTTCTTATCCTCCCCATTTCCTGGGAATTTGGTGGTGGTGTGTCTCAGGTAGCAAGGCTGCCTGGCAGCCCCTGGGACTAAAACCTCTTCCAAGGATTCTGAGGTAGACCCAGAGGGAAGACAAGAAGAAAAGGAGAAAGTCCTTTTTTTTCTGTTTTGCTGTTTCTTTCAGAACAGCTGAAGAAATGATACAAGTTGACTCTCAGGTGCCACATACTGATGAGCATTTGAGAGCTTCCATGTTTTCGGACTCCAAGGTGGAAGTAAGCCAGCACACATTAAAAACAAAACAAAACAAAACATAATGACACTGTCCCTCTCCATAAGATTCAAGCACAGTAGTAATCAGGGATGCAGCTTTCTAGTGATGACCTCCAATGGATCCAATATTTATTCCCCTTCCACGAGTCTCTGCTCACCACACAGAAAGATGATCTTTCTAAATGCCAACTCATCCAACTCTACCCCTGATTGGAGGAGAATTCAGTCTGGCTCTTGCCTCCGTACTGGCAACAACGATTCTTCAAATGGAAATTAGCCGACAGATTTGATGATGATGCACGAGCCAGAAGAGAATACAGCTCACTCTGCCATAGCTCTGCGATCTCCTCAGGGAAAACAGGAGTAAAAATCCATTTGTGTTTGCAAACAAGATCTGTCTTGAATGTTCACTGGGGACCTCTTGAGCAAGGAGGTGCCAATTTTACTGTCGTTTTTCTAGACATCACATAAAACCTGCAGCCCAAGTGCATGAGGTATTTTCTTCTCCAATAAAGACCTTTTGCCCTTGTGTCCTATACTGAAAGTGTTTCAATTCCTGGAGGAATTGTTGTCCTTCCTAATGTGATTACTAATCTGGGGCTCTCTCATGCAGAAAAGGAGAAAGGGAGTCCACAGTTTGTGTATTTTCCTTCTCTTTCACTCAAGGCTGCAGATAAACAGAACTGTTTGTCAGGCACATGGCTGTAGCTACTGGGTCTTCATCAAATCTACCAGGACCACATGTGGATCAAAAAGGTTTTCTCAACAAGACAGGAGGGAAGACTCAGGCCTCTGAAGACCTTACCTTCCAGTAGAGCCAGTGAAATTTAGGACTTAGGCAGCTCTGAGAAGCCACTCCCAGCTCCTTGCAAAGTTAGCTCCTCTTGAAAATACCTCAAATGCACATTTTACCCAGAATTTACCCAGAAACTGGGTTTTACTGATAAACTGAAGGGTTCCTGACAGTGTGTTGTCTTTCCCACCCCACAAGCTTGTAATTCTGAAAATGTACCTAGTGGCTAGGATGAACATTTAAGAACAGAAGCAGAAACTATTAGTGCTCTCAATTTCTAATTAAGGAGTAAAAATCTATAGCAAATTAGCTAAGTAGGAGATAGCACCATAAATACCTTTGTAGACCTTGGGCTAAATCCTTTTGCTCCCACCGTAAATGACCGTTACCCTATGCTCCACGTTTATCTCCACAAGTGGATCTAATGCAAGAAAGCTTCATCAAATTCAAACAATGAGTATAATTTTACAGAGCAAATTAATAAGAAGCCTAATTTAAGACCATGGACACTAATTCAAAGGAAAATTTATCCTCAATGTCTGAAAACACTACAGAACAGGTCTGTGAGACTGGAGATGTGTCACTCCACAGAAAAAGAAAAAAAGGACATTTAGAACTAGACTGGAGAAAACATCATGGCACTGAGGGAGTAGCCTGTGGTGAGAGGGGAGGACAGGATGAGTAAATAAGGCTTTTTGTCCTGAATTTTTGTCCTCAATGAAGGGGGAAAGCCTTCCTGAGTTTACAGTGACAGAGAGAACGTTGCTGCAATCTCTTTTCATTTAAATTAGCAGGTCATCCTGGGAGACGAGGGGAGGAGGAGGACGGAGAGGAGGGGACCTGCTTCAAATGAGTAAAAGAAAAACAAGGACATCTCAAAGGATGAAGCGAATTGCTCAGAAAATGGAGTTCACTTACATGTGCCAACTTAGCATAAAAAGGCACTAAAAGCAAAGGTTCCTGAACAAAATACAGTGAATACAGCAAGTTGGTGACATGGTCACAGGGAGTTTTCTATCCAGGTGCTGGCTTAGTAATTGGGTCAATGTCTGCAGATTCATGAGTACAGGTGTCCCACAGGGAAGCAACAGAGCATGCTCGTAACCTACCCTGTATCTTCTGAATCCATCATCCATCCCCAGATAGCTTAATTCATTTAGAAGAAAAAAAAAAAATCATTTGTTTCTAAACCCCAAATGAGGCAACAAATTTGACAGTGAAAGAGAGAGAGAGGCTGGCTGTGTGTCCTTGATAGGCTCTTTGCTTTCCCTTGGTAAGCCATGAAAGGTAGATTAAAAAAAGAAACTGTTGTTTCAGACTTGCATCCCCAAATTTTTCCCTTGTCATATCTGTTCTACTCTGTTCTCCGAGGGTTCCTGCAGGCTGTCTGTTGCTCTCTGAAAAAGCAGCCTTTACAAAGGCTGAAAGCAGTATGCATTTTGCCTCCTGCCAGCATCCTCTTCGCAGAGCCATCTTGCTGGCAGCATGCGGACAGCAGATCTGAACATGCCCCGTGGCATGCTAATAAGCCCGGAGGATTTGAGGATGAGGGCTCTGGACTGGACTGGGGTGCCTGCAGGCTCACACGGGGTCAGGTGAACATGCCTGTCTTCAGGTCAACCCAACAGAAAGTCTCCATAACCCTGTTGTCCTCCTCACCCTCTTCCACCAGTACCTTGCACGACATGACTAGCATCTGCCACAGGTTCCTCTCTCCAAGGAGAGAAACCCTTGTACAGCCAGCAGTTTTATTAGAGGGTCCTTTTTTTAATGTTTAAGCTCCTTCATGATAATAAGAGAGGAGGTAGGTAGAAGAAGGGACCCATCTGGCACTTGGAAAGGGACTCAGCAAGTTCTGCAGTGGTCTTTATTGCTCTGGGATTTGCTGGCAGCTACAAACTGAACTCTAATATGGAGAAGCTTCCTGCTGTGGTTAAAGAGATCATAAAAGATAGGTGTAGAAAAAGAAGTCTGTAATACTACAGAGTCTCTGGGTAGTGTGAAGACCCATAGGAAAGACCCTGCAGCCCAGACCAGCAACTGTCATGGTCTAAATTAGAAGAGGAACATATCCAGTCAAATGAGTAGCTCAGAAGTGCAAGGGGCAATTGATACCTCTCTAACCATTGGACATGAGCAGTCTTACCCCCAAAATATCAGCCCAGGCTGAGGAGTTGTCTCATGTTATTTGCACCCACACTGATATCACACAATCCAGTCTAAGGATTATAAGACAATGACTATTGTAAATGTAAGATCATGAACAGGGTCTACTATTTGTCTTCAAAGCAATTTCACTATTAGAGAGGCAGAAGAAAACAAATCAAGCAAATTATGTTTGTTTTAAAATGATCAATCTCCTTATCCGATTCATTTGGCCAGTTTCCATGCTCGTCGGGTATGACTGCCTGTACAATTCTCCATTGTTGCTAATGACCTGTTCATACTCGGGTTAATTGACCTACTCAGACATCTTTCATTAGCCTTCTTATTTTAATAAAAAGCACTTGTAAAATTTCTAAATACTAAGATGAATCAAGATAAAAAATACAGTTAAAGAAGGTTCTAATTTAGCTGTTTCACCCCTTGCTTTTCTCTGGGTAATGGCTACAAGCAGGCAACTGGCAGTAAAGGAATATGTAGTGCAACACGAAGGTTTCCTAATTGCTCGTTTTGGTTAGAAAGAAAAGGTGCAGCCAATAGCTGCATCTTCATCAGAAGGGCATTAATTCAAAGACCATTGTGTTTATGGCTATCTTGGATCAAGGCTTGAGACAATTTTCAACCTGTTGTAAATACCTGAAAAATGTGTAATTAACTGTCCCTTATAAAGGTACTTCCTTGATGACCTGAAGCCATAGGTAGAGCGTTGGAAGGTGTGGGAGAGGAGTTCAATATTTAACTCTCTTTCAAGTTGGGAGAATGTTTAAATTAGTAATAAACTCACTGGCACCTCCAAGCAAGGCCAGTGGCTGGAAAGGCAAAACTACCATCAATTTTCCTTGACATACCTGTTGGAGAAACTCAGCATTCAATTAAAATCCCTCAAGTTCACTGAAACTTTTCACTCCCCAAAATTCCACTGCAGGGGGGAGGATTTGTAATGTGTGCATCTTGACTGTGTCTATTGTATTGGCTATATGCACACACTACATTAGCTCAGTAAGGACTGTTTGGAATTTCACCTAGGAAGCAAGTTGTGAACCCCAAAGACCTTTCTCTGCAGGTGTTCAAGAGATGATGAAAGAGCCATTCACTTTGATGTCTACACATAGCCCTGCTCAGCTTGCCTGGTGCCTGGATGTAGCAGCAACTAGGGCCAGAGGTGGTGGCTATCTTAAAAGACCGTCAGATTGAGGGTAAGGTAAAAAGATGGCTAAGACAGACAGACCAAAAACAAGGCTTTGGAGGACAGCACCTCAAAGGTAGCTCAGGACATCCAAGTAACTGTTAGGGTTGGCCAGCATCTAGGCTTGACAGACACATGATTAGACCTTATTCATTCAGCCTCCTGTTCTTCTCATTCAATGCCTCATTCCTATGCTGAAATGATCTTTCTGAATGGGCAAGTATGGCAAAATTAGAAGGCACTGTAGGAATGAGAGGTAGCGGCACCTTGGGGAGAGAAAGAAACATCCAGGGTTTGCTGGGAGGGATCTGCTCAGAAAGACCCTGGGGAAGTCTGCAGCCAGCCCTGTAATTGTGACAGTCTTATTAATAAAGCAGGAGCGCTGTAGAAGACAGATGATCCAGAAGCAGCTCAGGGATTAAGGAGAAAGCTTTGCAGAATTTTTCAGACACCATCAGATGTGCTTTAATATCAGCCAATGCTTACCGGAAAAGAGTGAACAAATAACCTGGTGTAAAACAATTCTCCCCGTTTTTCCATAGTTTTTTACTTAGCTTTTAGCATTTCAGGGAACTTTTGATCTTTCAAGCACAATTAAAGGGACGGGGAGGGGGGGGACTCTGTTCTTTTCCTCTCCACAGGTTCCAGGTTAAATTAGCTTAGTTTTCAAGTCAGTTTCTTTGTTTTAATAAGATTGCAGGCATATGTTTAAGAGGTTTATACTAACATAATTATGTATATAGATCAATAGAAATGCATATTATCAAGTAGGTACATAAGTACACATTATAAAGGATACATGTTTTTCATACAGAAATCATTACATACAGCTTAGCATTTTCATGATTGACACAACATTATTATAACTAAATTGGAAAGCATCTTTTTCTGTAGCACCTGCCTTGCTGTTTGTTGCAGAGAAGATGGATGGGAGTTGTGAGACTCCCCACACTATCCATTCCTTTTTTATTTTGCATTAATGCTCTGGCAGGAGAAGAGGCCCCATAGGGAGCAAGAGTGGACAAATCTTTAATATGGAGTTGGGTTTTGGATGTCTTTATGCCCGGGCCATGTGTGCACCAAGGCACGCCAGGCTGCACTGCCTTTACTTCTTCCTTGCATTAAGAGGTTGCACATGCTGGTATAAATCAGTGGGCACCAGGACATCCTCCTGAAGTTCCCATTGAATTGTGCCCTGAATGCTGGCAGGTACAACCTGTGACTCATGTCCACCTGGGGACAGCAGTGCTTATTTTAGCACTGGTATTAGGGGGGTCTGTTGCAGCCTGCTCTCTTTGCTCGCTGCAACTCCTCTCCACCCTATCTGTTTCCAGCCAGTAGTATGGATGGCCATTTTGGCAGGGTTATCATTCTCTGTGGTACCCTGGAGCCCAGGATACATTTAGACACTGTAATAATACTGATAACGATAATAATAAATAAAGCTGGAACCTTGGGAGGACATTTATTTTAATGATTCCAGCTCTGCCTGCTATATTCAGAGGTAATATCAGCTATCTGTCTACGTCTTCTTTAATCTGGCCAACTAATTTGAGGTAATATTTATCACATAAAGGCTCTGGGTGTTTGCAAATACTTCTTCTGTCCATTCATAAGACTCAAAACTTGGATTTCCTGAAGCAGAAGACCCCCAGGGCTAACTAGCCCAGGCTTGAGGCATTTTCAGTTTTGAGCCCTATCCTCCAAGTGCTGAGCACTTCTCCCTGGTGCTAGGCTTACTTACCACTCCCAGCTTTCAAGGAGAACATAGAGATTAATACAGGAGTTGAGGAGTGATAGAGTGATACATATCCAAATAATTTCCTGTCCTCCAGCTCTTCATGGTTCAGGGATGTATTGAGCCAGAGATACAATGTCTTCCTGGTTAATAACCGAGGTGAACTCCTCTTCCATGAACATGCTGGTACCTTCCCTGAACCTACGCAAATTTCAAGTATTCAGAATTTCCCATAGGAAGGATTTCCACAGCTTATCCACGCACTGGGCTGAGAACAACACTTTGTACTCACTCTGTGCCTGCTGAGTGCTTGCTTCATTTGGTGCTCCCTTGTTCTTCTCTTGAAAAAAATGGGGAGCACTTGGTTCCCCTGGTTTGCAGAGTTCACCATGGAAAGATTCAAATCTGGCAGCAGATGCCTGCACCTCTGTGGAAAACCCACTGAGCCCTCATGCATCTTACAGCAGCCTGAGAGACATGTCGGGGGAAGTTACTGGGCAGCATCTCATCTGTGCTATATCTCTTAAGAAGGGTCTTGGTAAGTTGTTCAGAAACAAGCATCTTTAGAGGACTGAGGCCTCCTTTTTTGCCTGACAGGTTGTGCTCTCACACTCTTTTTCTCTCGCCTTGTCATCCAGTGCGATGACTCATGCAAATGAAGAACAGCTGAACTTAAATAAGAAAAGTCCTTAGGGACTATCAAAGGGCACATAACTTGGGGAGGGGAGGGGGAAATGTATTTGCATAGTCATCATGACAGTCGCCAGAGCAACAAACAATTAGGTTCTTCCTTGCTGATGAATTAACAATGCTTCAGCTGCAGTATCTGCTCTGCAGTCTCTATCCAGGAGAGTCAGCCAGGCCTTCAGGTGTTTAACTAGCACTTGCAAAAATCCTCGAAAAGAGGGGAACTTCACTTTAGAGTCTGTCCTCCCTCAGGGCATCCCTGGAGAGAGAACTCCTCAACTCACCCACTCCAATAATGAGTGTCAGTGCTACTCTGTGCAAAAACTCCTCAAGGTGAATGTATCAGATAGGAACATACGCAGATGCAAAGCCATGCAGAGGAAATCTTTGTTTCCCACAGAGGAAGAAAAAAGGGTGTATGTGTATGGGAGAGTGCCCTTTCTTGTCCTTCATTCCCCAATTTTCCTTGCAAGCTTGAATTCCTTGAATAAAAAGGGACAGGTTTGAAATGTCTCTAGGTCTACAAACGCAGGCTTGTTTATCAACACGTAGCTAAAGCACTACTGAAACACCGTCTTAATTAATAACGTGACCTTGTTAAAAAAGGCATCTAACTGCACGTGCTAATTCCTGCTTATTTCTAAGTCGTATTTGCTCTCTATTCCCAGTAAAAATGAGTGTTTACTCATCACCTCAGCTCCACAGAGTGCAAAGGCAAGTGATCCTGTTATCTTGCAGACTGCACAACTTCTATTGATAGCGTAAGGTATGGAAAAAGCAGGGCTTGATTTTTTCCAAGTCCCAAGCAGAGTTTCCAATGACCATTCTTAGGGAAATCACCTGCCAGCCCTGGGCTTGACACTTTTAGTTCTGCAAGTGGCTTGTAGGAGACTGTGCAGAGGAGGGCTTGTAGGAGACTGAAGATGGCATCCCTGCTGGTGATTTTTCCTTGCTGTTGTTTGCAGGAACCCCAGCCTCAGAGCAGCAGGTCTCCCCATGCATCTGAGCAGGGACCATGTATGGCAGTGGGAAATGTGGGTTTCCTTCTCTAGGACCCCATGGGTCTCCTGCAGTCCCAAATTAAACCCTAATGCACAATACTGTCTCCAGAGAGCATCTCTTCCCAGAGAACCTGCTGCTCTGGGAACCTTCCCATGGACAGGCAATATTCCTCCATTTTAAGGGGGGGCGAGTGGCAGAATTGAAAAAGCAAAACAAAATTGAGAAATCCTTTCTGTCTCCTGGTATCTTTGCTACTTCATTGCTTTATAATAAATGCATATTCCCAGCTGGCCTGAGGGCACCTCTCTCCTGCCTGGGCAGAGGTGCTATTCATTCATGGTTCACGGGGGAGGGAAGGAGTCACACACTCTTCTTTCACAGTCTTATAGCCCAGAATCAAGAACTCTCCACAAGACACTATCTAATCAAAACCAGACACTCCCTGAGGGCACCATATACATTTAGGAAACAAGGACAGTCAGCCCTCCATGACCAAACTTCTCAATGAAGGAGAGAACGGTCCTTTTCCCACCACGCTCCTCAGGCTTGCTTGAAAAATAGAACAACATTTTCCTCTCGTCCTCCCCAGGTCCCCACCCTCCAAGTCCCAACACAAAAGCAAACAGAGAAATTGCATGCCCACCGCTCACCCTGACAGAAACAGTGCTCAGGGGATGCACCTATCTCTAATGCCCTGCTCAAGACAAAGAGACTCTGAACATAACAGATGCATTTCTTCCTGATGTCCCCACAGTGGGGCTGAGGGAAGGCATCCACAAACAAGGCAGCAAGTGCTACTGGCAAGACGAGAGAGATGACGAGGGAGCAGGATTCCTGGGTTTTGTTTCCGGTCCTCCCACTGCTCACTGTAGGGAGTGTAGATAAGTCATGCTTAACATCCCTCCAACACAGTTTATTTAATGCCATCTGGGTTTATTTTTGTGAACTCTCAAAAAACTCATGCTCACGTTCACTTTGTTAGTGCCCATGTGCGAGATCACACATGCAACAAAAGCTAGTGCCTACCTGTCTCTGAGAATGCACGATCCTTGCACATGAGAAAAGAAGATGCCTGGGATTATTTGTGGCCTCAGCACGTGGGCTGAGTGAGGTCTGGGGATCCCAAGGAGCAAAGTGGAAGCTGCAGTCAGACTCCTGAGGGACAGGTAAAGGGGTCTGTCCTGTTCAGCTTTGCCAAAATGTTGACACATACAAGAGATTCTTGGGAGGAAAAAGATACTGCTCTTCACTTTCCATTTATCCAAGGCATCATCTTCCAACATCTGAATGATGGGGAGTGGGTTGACCATGGGGTAATAGTGGTAGGACAACTCGATTTCACAGCTGCCAGCTATAGCTCACTTTCCAGTGCTAAAATCTCTGGGGCAGAGGCCGTCTTCTTTGTTCTACCTGTTCTGTGCCTAAGACTGCAAAGGCCTTAAATCCTGATTACAGACTCTGAGTACACCCACAGGACAAACGTTGAGAGAAGCAGCAGCTTTGCAAAGAGCAAAGCCAGAGTCAGACCGTGAAAAGGAAGAGCCACTGAGAATAAGGAGTTAAAACTAATGTGGTATTCCCAAGAGTGTTTTTCCTGCTAAAGCAAAGGGGTACTTAAGGATGGACCTTAACTCCTTCCGTGTAAAGCACCATGAAGTGGAGCATGCCAACCCTGCTACCTGGCTTTCCTGGTCCTTGGTGGGAACCCAGGACTTTCACCCTTCCCTCTCCATGACTTGGGGCTTCTGTGACACACACACTGCTTCAGGAGACAAGGAAGGGGACAGCTCAAAATGGAAAAGAAAGCATTGAAAGGGATGATTACCTGTGGGAGAAAAAGAAAAAGCCCACTTTCCTCCTCACGAAGGGAAGCTGCTGGCTGATTGCTTTAGGCAATACACAGAGGTTGCTTCATAACAAACAGTTTTCTATTCGGGGTCCTCTTTTAACTGCTGCAATAGAAGAGGAGGGAGAGAAAAAGATTGGAAGTAGATTCAAGGCCTCTTCACAGGGAAATGCTCAGCCCACCTTATAACGCTTTTATCCACTCTTGTAAAAAATGACTAGATCTAGTTGAGCCTTACAGAGCTCCCAGTTCTCACTACTAGCAACTACCAAGCCTAGATGAGCATGCTGCCTCTCGCCAGAGTCTGCCAACCATCTCTTACCCTTTCTCTTCCTCTCAGTGACTGCATTTTCTGTAGCCTTCCTTGCACAATGTCACTCTGTCAGGTCAGACCTGTGTGGCTGGCTGGTGTCTCCCCATGCTGTGAGAAAACAGCCATATTTTTAATGCTACCATCACCTCATCTAGCTAAAAAAGGGCTGGAGGTGAAAAGGTAAGAGCAGGAGCGTATGAAGCAGTAGTAAAGATGATGAGAAAGATATGACCAAATCTGGGAGATGTACTAGCTATGGTGATGGGCAAAACTCCCTTTCTTTTTAACTGTACGACCCCCCCAGTGACTTCTTTCCTTCTCATGAGGATGTTAGTCCTACACTCACCAGTCCATGTACTAAGCTTGGCACATGGCAAGCAGCCATTCATGCCAGCTTTCCCTCAAGACCCTCTGTGTCTCTCCAAAGCCATTTCCCACCAGAGCCTCTCTTCTTCACCTCACACTGAATCCTGTATTTCACACTGTCACTCTCCTCACTGGCCACACATACATTTTCAGTTAAGATTTTAGCTGCTGAGAGAGGCAGAAGAGTGCTGTTCTTCTCATGTGCATGAACTTCTCTGTGTTGCCTTCTTTAGGAAGCGATGCAGGGTTTCCAAATCCCCCAGCCTGATTTCCAATGCACAATGATTTACAACTGTCCCCATTGTCTTACCCGTGGACTCTCTTTACTTCCTGTTATTTATTTCAGGGAAGCAGATTTTCCTTTTGAATGATGTGAAAGCGTTTGCCTGACATGATGGGAATTTATGAGTTGTGACTCCCAGCTCCTCCCCCAGGGCCCATGAAAGTGGTACATTGTAGAGGGCGAGGAGGGGAGCGCAGTGTTTGCAGACAGAACCGAATGGACACGGCTTCCTGGTGACAGGACATATTTATGTATTTGCCAACATTTTAGTATAAAAATAGGGAGAGTTACTGAGGTGTGGGGGGGAGTATGGAAGGAACAGCAAACTAAAACACAGCCATCAATCTCCTGCCTGCCTGGGGTGGGGAGTGGACAACGGACCTCAGTTACCCATCTTTGCAAGCAACCTTTACATAAGGATGCAGATGGAATATTTTCCCAGGCTCCTGCTTTTTTTCCTCAAGGTCTTCTGCCCAAGAAGAATTTGCATGGAAGAATGGCTTAGAGTACACAAGATCTGCATATGCCAACACATTATCAAAAGTGATGCAGGAACATGGAGGCATGGTGTGTTGTTTTCCTGTGCAGAAGCTGCATAAAGAAGAGAGAGAAATTCAGGCTCGGTCATACTGTTACTCCTTGGTATCTGAAGGGACTCAGCACCAGGTTTGGTGGGCATGTGTATCAGCTGGATTATGGGCAATGACTATCAACTTGTGTGATTTTTAACCGGCAGCCTTTCACAGCCAGAGTGGTTAGTATTATTGATGTTCGGGTCCATTAAAGAAGCCCTAGGTTTCTTCCCTTCCATTTCTACCCTTTTACCTTTTATTTCCCCTTCCTTCCCTCTTTCTCTCCCAGTGGTTTCTTTCTTCCTGAGCTGTCACTACAGATGAGGGCTGAAATTTCTGTCTTTTGGTTACATTCCACACTGAAGGTCTCACCCAGGTCAAGAGCCTCTCCAGCTGCGTGGGGATGATACTGAGAGCACTTCAGGCTTTTATGGGCTTGGAGAACATCCTTGTTGACTCATGAATTGCTGTTTATGTGCTCTGGCGTGGAATCCAGCAGCCTTTCAAGTGTGTAAGGTGTTCCTCCACCACGAGGTTTCTCCCTGAGTTTCGTGGGCAGTAGCTCGGGACTCCCCACAAATGCAGCATCTTGACAGCATCTGAGAGACAGAGGTGGTGGCACAAAAGAATCAGCCAGTGTTCCCAGGAACTCAGCACAGCAGAGGGAGGGTGCTATAAAGGGGGGAATCATGCTGTCAAGAAAACTTGAAACAGAACAAAAAGTGTTGATTTTAACTGCTTTCTGGGGGACTTGCTTGCCTCTTCTGTTTTTTACTTGTTTCAGTAACAAGTCATTAAGCATTTGTGTGTATGTGTGTGTTCACAAATTGTTTGTGGATAGTCATTTGGCTTGTACCATTTTGTGCTTTAATTGTAAAGGATGAGCTTTTTATAGAAGCATATTTCAGCTTATAGGCCACCCTGAGGATACAGCTGTCTTGTAATTCATGGTGTGTTACTGGTCAATGAAGTCTCATGATATTTATTTTATGTGTAGAAACAAAACTTCATTTTCCAAAAGCTGAACATGTCCAAGCACAAGAAGAGGATTCTGGGTACTCACATTTAGATGCAAGTACCTCTTTGCTGCACCCTTCATGGAAGCGTTCTCAAGGAGGCGGATGAAGGAGACATGGACATGGGTCAGTCAACCCACTGCTGCAAATTCAAGACATCCCCACCCACCATGTGTTGTATTTGTCTGACAAAACACCAGCCAGTTCCCGAAGTCACACGTGTTCTCCTTAGAGATCTGCAATCCCATTGCATTCATCCTGACACACGTGGCCTTGTCATGCTGACATGGCAGGAGGACAAACCCTTTTGACTGCAGGCTTTGTGCTACTAGCTGCCCACAAGAGGCTGAGGAGAAGATGCTTCCTGCAATGAACAGTGCCCAGATAAAAAGGAGCAGCTCTCAACACTGTACATCTTATTAATTTCCCTGTTTTCACTCGGGCCATACATCCTGGAGGAGTGATGGACTGCTCGCTCTGCGGCTAGACTGCCCCTTCCACCTTCTCCTCCCACCCCTATGTTCAAAACCAACCAGCTGTGTGCTGAAGACACAAATAACAGCTTGAGCGAGAGTCAACGGCAGAGAGACCGGGAAGGAGGGTGGCTGCGTGGCACATGGGGACTTGAGGCGTGCAGTTGCCACATGAGATCTGAAGCACGCCAGCTGTCGGGACCCACCCCTGCAATCTGCTGGTGCACACAGCACTGCAGACAAATGCTTTAAAAAGGGAGGAAAAAAACCCCACAGCAGCAGTAAAAATCATTTACCCAAAGTTCAGGAACTTGTTATTAATGATTTCTCCAAGACCTGCATGCCAGCGCAGTTATGAATGCCCACCCTTTCTTTGCTGCAGGCAAGAGCGAATATGGAACGAGGCAGCACATCTTAAATGGCTTCTGAGCACCACAGTAGTCCCCACTGCCCTCCCAAGCAAGGGTATGGGCAGAGTGCATGCAGGGATTGGAAACCTGCATGCTTTAGAGCCCCTTGAAGCCTTTCTGATTTGAAGCATCTTCCGCCAGATCCCCAGCTGATGTACAAACCTATAGACAGAGTGTGTTTTCTCAGCAGAGAAACTGTCTGATGGCAGTTATGGTCAACCCATGCTCGTGGGTACAAAAGTGGGCAAGCTAGAGGCTAATTCCCTGACAACACACGCTCCACTGGGACTGTGGGGCATCTGCAGCAGACACGCTCAGATAAGCCAGCACTGATGGACTTCTTCAATGTATTTATCCTCTAGCTCCTCATTAGATAAGGAACATTATAGATGATGAACTGAAGAGGAGAGTCTAAGCAGGGAAAGAGCTGTACACTGGAAGATTGAACTGAGGAGTTGGTCTCCTGAGGACCCCAGTCTAGCTACTGGTCTGACGCTGGTCCTGGGCTGAATCTCGTCTTGACCATGGGACATGACTCCCCAGGGTAAAAATCTTACATTCAACACATGCAGCAAAGCTATCCTGCCAGTTGCCTGCCAATATCTTTTTTAGGGATTAAAAAAAAAGTCTTTTTTTGAGTAACCTTTCCTTGGCTGAGACTGCCACCCAGGAGTTGTCCTTATCATCATGTTTGTAGTTCCTGCCTGCCAAACAGGAACTGGATTTTAATCAACAATTTGTTTCCCTTCAGGGCATCAAGCAGTCCTGCTTAGTCTTTGGGATGTGACCAACACTCCCCTACCCTTCATTCATACAAATGAGCAGTGCTGATGCTTAGTAGTAATTTCTAAGCAGCTATGAGGCTAAAACTGGCCCTTTACACAATTTTGTCTGAGGATACAGGAGACAGGAGGGGAAAGCAAAGCCAGTATTTGGAAAGGCAAGGACTGAAGCCTTGTATCTCTGTGCCAGCTGCTGGGACACTGGGTGTTTGAATCACCAGGACTTACTGAAGTATATGGGGGAAAAATGGCAATAATTACTTTTCAGTCGGGAGCTGAATTCTCTCACTCCTGCTTTTCTTTAGATCCCTTCCAGTTGGGGTACATCTCCCTGAAAATGGGTCTAGACTAATCTAGGAATAACACCATGGGACATGTCACATGGGATTACCTCTAAGCAGGTCACAATAAAATGCAAACCAAGAGCTTGTACAGAACAGTTCCTATGTAAAGCAATTCCCTTTAGAATGCCGGGTTTCCAGGAACAAAACATGAGGTGATTATTGTTCTTTTTCTGGAGGGATAAAAAGATTATTTTGATTCTTTTCTGCAACACCTTTCACAGCTGAAGGTTGGCTTCCTTGTGGGGGACCAGTTCCTCACTCCCATCCCAGCAACTGGCCTAAAAATCTTTCCATTGAACACACACATATTTGGGGGATGCAGATAACATTTCTGCTTCTTGCAAAAATGTGACCACCCTTGCTCACATGGATCGTTCTTGTGCAAAGGGATTGGAGCCCTCACCATGGTAGTGTGCTAATTCTCAGTCTTACTTTCAGCTTCCTGGATTTAATCTGAATTTTTCTGTGTAACACTAATGTTATGGAAAATCAGTTGTAATAGACAAGGACCATTATTGTTCTTCAGGTCAAGCAATCAATGCAGTAATTTCCTTCCACTTTAATGCTATTATTTGGCCGTAATCATTTCCAGTTGAGTTTGCATGAGAATCAAGTTGAAACTGCTCCTGGTCACATTTACCTAGAAAATTTTCAAGACTCTGCTCTAGAAAATCAAGTCTTTTTTCCGATGAGCTTTAATTAATGGTGATCATGATTCTGCTACTCTCTGAAGATTTCTTATCTTCCAGAGATGTCACCAAAGACACTCAAGGGATGGTGTAACTCACTGTGTATTTCTGTCTGAAAGAGAGCTCACTATGGCCTTGGATTGCAGCCTGAAC
The DNA here is from genome assembly GCF_929443795.1 of Astur gentilis. Lineage (NCBI taxonomy): Eukaryota > Metazoa > Chordata > Aves > Accipitriformes > Accipitridae > Astur > Astur gentilis. The sequence continues at coordinate 12,628,409 of NC_064902.1, read as the reverse complement.
ACATTTTTTGTTAGCTTTTTAGCAGCAAAACTAAAACAGAAACCACCCCTCTCTTTTATGGACAGTCACATCAGCCCTCAGTCATTAAAGAAACCCAGAACACTGCCTGGAAAGCAAGGCTCAAACCACTGCTTGTTTTCTTCCATAATCCTGTTCCTTGATCAACACATATATAATAGTTTAAATAAAGCAGAGCCAGATGCAGTCCAGAAATAAGTAGCTAAGAGTAGCTAAAAAGTAGCTAAAAAGGATGCCATTATTTAGGGCCTTCTATAATACAACTAGCATGTGTTATGTATTGGTGCAGGGGTCTACAGCCCTTTAATTTTTCTGACAGGTTTATGCCCAGTTATCCCTTCGGAGGCTGCTTTTGATACCTCTTCTGCACTGTGTTATATTGCAAAAGTAATGCAGAACGTCAACACAGATCCCAGCCTTTTTTTACTAGGATGTGTCTTTCCCCAACTTGTTGTTATGTGGTTTGGCAGAAGTGGAGGAGATCTTATGTACATCATATTTGGGGTTCTTAAGTCAGCAGGGGCTGATTCAGGCTATGCATCTGATGTGATTTAATTGTCCAGTATTTCTCCAGGTCTCCAAATAGCTGACAGCAGGAAGAGGAGAAAGTTTGACCCTATTTCTTAAAATCATTGCAGACATGTGCTCCAACAGCATCCAAAAGCAGCAGCACTTCATAAAGGCCATTGTTTGCTGAGATAGACTTGGCCTGGCATCCTTGTGCCTGTTAGAAAGCGCCTTCTGCATCGTGAGGAAGGTGTCCAAAAGCAGAGGGACTGGTGGAGCAGAAAATTTGAGGCACACTCGGAAAAGCATGGAGTTGACTTTGCTAACCAGGTTTCCCTTGTGCTTAGCAACAGCTCCAGTGAGCCCCTGGGAGTTTTCAGTAGTCGGGAGCCTTGTTCCTTGGCAGAAACATAATGTTGGCTGTTTAGCATGCTGCTGAACCTGTAATCTACAGCCAAGCAATGGCAAACGTTGTAGCCAAGTGAACAGCAGGCTTGGAAGGGGGTTGTTTTCGAGGGCTGATTTCCTCTGCCATTTGCAAAAGGGCATCCTGCAGCCAGGCCATATGATTCAGGACTCTGCCTCACCGTGGATGTGCTGCTTCAGTGCTCAGCATGTGTAAAAACCAGCACCACACACAACAGATTCAGGTGACATAAGGTGACTGTTCAGCAGGTGGGTAAGAGACTCATTAAAATCGAAGAACGTGCAGCCCCAAAGCATGCACAGCAAAACCAGATGCTGCGTATGCTTTTTCCCCAAAGTGCTGACCAGTGCACAGCTCCCTCATCCACCTGGCGCCTTCTGCAACACTATTTTGTTGTTCTTCTCACATCACGGCTATTAAACCTCCACTCTGTTCTGGCCAGATTTCCTTTTTCATGGAGCCACTTGTGGTTGTGTCCCACTTCAAGAGCACATGTAGGTATGTCAGCCCATCCAAGACCCCTATAATCACGATCCACAACATCCCTCACTGCTCCTCTCCTGAGTAGTTTTGAAGCAATGGATACCAATCACAGTAAATTGCTCCAAATGGCACAACAGTTTGCTGGTGTGGAGAAATGATGAGCAGGACAACTGTAGATTCATTTTCACTTGTACTCTCAGCCAGAATTGGTATGGACTAATGACTATGGCAAGTTGAGCAAATTCATTTTTGCTGGTGACCTCTGCCAGGATTTTAATGCAAGGTCTAGTACACTAAATGATTACCAAAGTAGTATCTGTGTATGTGTTTTGAACCACATCAGTGCGCACGCACATTTCTGGAGAAGTGTGATGTATACTTCTAGTATAATCCAAACGTGGGGAAAATGTTTAGTTTTCCTCTCACCAAAAGCATGTAATGTATATGCATATAGTGAAACCAGGCACATCCTCTGCCTGTGGAGCAGTGTTCCCCTCTTCCCCTCTCCCCACAGTGAAAGGTGAAATTTCTCACTCAGCACCATTCTCTGCTCCATTATGTCCATATCGCTGTGTGTTCCCACACCCTTTTCCCTTCCTGTCATTTCCAGCAGGCAACTGGGATCACTTGTACGAAGCTTTGTTGACAGAGGTAAGACAAAAATAAAATCGACTACAGCATAATGCATTCAAAACAAAAACCTGGGCTTCCTTTTTAGCTTGTTGAACAAAAAGCCAGGATGCAAACACTTGCGGGAAATTCTAGGCTGTGTCTCAGTTTTCCTTTTTTCAGTTCCAGCTCCAAATGAGAGACTTCATAATGGGTTATTTTGAGATAGAGAGTCAACCCTTCTGATAAAAGGAGCCATGTCCCAAGAGTCCAGATAGCCCAGGGCTGCAAGACAGACACCATACACAGTGAAAAGCCAAGAAAAAGAGAGACTGATGTGTGGTTCACATCCAGGAGATGACAACACATCCATAATGCTCCCTGTTGTGAAGAGGGGTCTAAGCCGGACTGAGCTTCAGCAGACTACCTGGGCAACCCACTGACATTGGTACCATCAGACTGTGCTGGGCCACTTCCTTATGGAGGTGTCACTGAGATTGCCAAGCAGTTACCTTGTGCCCTGCCTGTATACTAGCAATAATAACTGTGTTGGGGTCCTGGCACAACTTGGCATCAGTGCTATATACCTCACATCTCCTAAAAGAGCTAAGTTGGGTCTGCAGATGGGAAAACCCGACCTTTGCAGTGCAAAATCATCCTGGGGTTTAGGCAGCACCATCCCCCATCCCAAGCTGCCTTATGAGGTTTGGCTCTCGGCACCGTTTAGCTGGGCTGGAGTCTGATGCATCCGGCATGAGCTTTGCATTGAAGCAAATACATGACAGGCAAGTGCAAAAGAAAACGCAAACACCTTGGTCCAGGCACGGTAAATTCTCACTTGCTTCCTTGAGCTTATGTCCTCACACTTTTCCTCCTCTGCCCTCCCTCTTTCTGTATGTCAGACTGGTCACTATCCCTGGAGTAAACTCCGTCTGACAGCTAACTTGCAGGCTGACAGCATCACAGGTGACTACAGGAGACCAACAGATCGCCCTTTTGCCCTTGTTAACATCTGTATTATGAGCAGTACTAATGGCAACATGACAAGCTGGAGATAGATGGATGCAAACAAACTCCCAGCAATAGCCACCGGAGAATTATTTGCATTATTATCTATTTCTTCATTACCTGCCAAGGATCAGGGCATTTATTTTTTTGACATGTGCTGCTGGTCAGTTTAGCAGATGCAGGTTTAATTCTCATCCTTTGCTGAAGAGGGGGAAAAGAGGCACAGAGGGATGAGAAGTGCTTTGTGCTTCTTTATGGAAATTCTCTGAAAGGTTGAAGGAAAGCTGAAGGTCATGCCCATAAGTGGTGGCAGTCTATTTATAAACTGTGGGCACAAGAAGGAGAAGCTTTTAAACTAGAAGCAAATCTTCCTCAAAAAGAGAAGAGTCACAGAAAACAGGTGTTGGGGCAGCAAATGGTAAGGAAGATCACATGTGAAGTTCAGTGGGTGGAAAGAGGAGCAGATGGTACCACTAAATATGGGCTTCCTATCAGTGTCCAAAGATATTGAAGGGCCAGGGAGTAATACTGCCTAGGTGTGGGAAATGGTTGGGGAGTATTACTTTATCCAGGGTGACAAAGGGACTTTTTGTTGTGTGAAGAGCAGCTGATGGAGAGATCCATGGAGTAACATGCAGCCAGAAACTTCTCTGTAGTGGAGCCAGAAAAAATGAAAGAGCTGCATGAAATGGAAAGAAGGATGGGCCGTATCACTTTCCTTAAAAATTAGCCAGATGTGTGGGTTATCCTTGCATTACTCTGAGCCACCACCATCTTTGAGGCCTCCATCATCTGGAGGCCTCAAAACCAATGAAGAATGTTCTCCTCAGGATCCTCACTAGCTGGAAGGATAATTCTGCGACTTGTAAGGTTGGGATGTGGGGGTGAGGAAACAGTGTGAGGCATGAGCAGTACATGAACGTGTACTACCTGCATGGTAGACCATTTGGCTGGTCCACTGGAGGCTGGAATTAGCTTTCAGGGCAGGAACTTCATATCAGACTCTACAGGGCCAGAAACTAGGGGAATATTGGGTAAGTCTTCAGTTAGGTCTCCTTCAAACATAGAAGAGTGTTAAATTGAAAGTCTAGAAGGAGAGCCATTTTTGAAGAGAAAGTGCAGGGGAAAGGCGAGGTTCCCGACTCACTCCTCAAGAGCATATTTCAGCTGTAAGAGTAGTTCACCTTTTGTATCCCATTCAGTCCTTGGCCTCTGCAGGCTTTCAGCTATGCTGCCAGGCAATGTGAATGTTGTTGGCTTTGATGAAATGGGCAGCTTCATGCTGGAAGCTAGACAAAGGCCAGCAGTTCATTAGACACAGGCCAAAGAGCATCTGCAAAGGGACATATGCTAGAGTTTTGCTTGGCCCTTAAGCAATATCAACTGCTGATGGATATAATAAGATACATAGGGGGTAAAAGCTCCATAGCCCAACCAAATTCTTGTCCTGTTAAGCCATGCCATTTCCAGTATCCCAATGCCCTTATTTCTCCATATAGGTAGCCAGAAACTGCTTATCCTGTAGTATGTATGAACTGAATCTCTTATAGTTTTCTTGATCCTAAAGACACCACTTTATTTTTAAGGCAACCTGTCTAATATAGCTGGTGTTACCTTCCACCAAGCTCCTAACTGATGTCTCCAAAGATTACCCCAGAAATATCAAACCTGATTAGAAACAAACTTGCCCAACTCTGTCACCAATAAGAAAACCCCATGGAACCAGATCCAGCAGGGAAGTAATACAACATGCCATGTGATACAAATATACATTTTTATGAAGTCAAGCCATCTGATTTTTTTAAAGATATTTCCCTATAATACATCCCATCCCTTTGTATAATTTTCTTAGTAAAAAAACCCCAACCATACAAGCAAAAAACCCCAAACAAAAAAACCTGAAAAGGCCACCAAACCTCAAAATCCAAAGTACTGAGATTACACACAGGAACGGATTGGAGAGTTTCACATAGAAAAGTAACAAACTCTTTATGAGCCATTCTGTGCTTCTCCAAAGGACCCCCAGGATTTTCTTCATTTAGATTTATGAAAGGACAGCATATTGATTATGTAACTGCCATCTGAAGTGTAATAGTATATACAAGAGTAAATGGAGTTGCCGATGAATTTAACTGACCTGTAAATAGAGAATGGCATCCCCATTAATTCATTAAAGGTATATGGGAAGTGTAAGGTATTCCAATTAACATTTCATAAGATGGTTGTAGCACGTTAGTTATGAACCAGCATTTGTCATTTTCTTTTTAGCAATTAAATATCTAATTCCCTTGCTAGGCTGCAGCTGTCTTCTTTGATAGTTTTCAAAGTTCCTAGAGAGGGCATATATAAAAGGAAAAGACATCTTTCTTTTGCTATCCTTTCTTTTTCTGTTTTCTTATTTTTCTCCTTTTCCCCCTCTCTCTCTTCCTTTTTCTTTCTCTCACTCTTTCTTTCTTTCTGCCAATTAGAAAGCATTTTGCAGTCTGCCTGGGCATGTTCACCCATCATTTAGTTAAATAACCACTAGCTAGATATATCTTGCTTAACCACAACAACTGGCCTGGTACCAGATGAGCTTGATATTTATTTAACAAATCGCACTGTCTTCGTAGATCTAAATTACAGCCTTATTTGAAATACTTAAAGTGTACCCATTACTGTTTGCCCTCAGTGAAAATCCAAGTTCTGGTTACGTCCCTGCTCACTAGGATTAGAACTGTCACAATATTTATTTAACAGGAGGAGGCATGCTAAGCCATGCTGCAAACATTGCTGTGCCAATATGAAGAGGAACTTACTGCTTTTTACAGAGTTTCTTTCTCTGTATGTGCTCCCTCTCTGTCCCCCCCCCTTTCCTCTTCTTCCTGCCGCTGCTGCTGTCCCCATGCTCTCCTGCCCCACTGCCCCCTTCACATGCCCTCACCCACATCTGGCATTTTTATTGCCCACAAAGTGAATCTGATGGAAAAATGTGTTTGAAAAAGGGCTGTGAAACCTGGGACTGGTGCTGATGGAGGGGAGGGGGGCGATGCATGGCCTGTCCCCTCCTCTCCTGGTGTCCCCTGTGACCCAAACTACTCTGATCTGGGGCAATGGAGACAGGGTAGGGCAGAGTCCTTCCCTCTTGGCTCCTCATCCTCCTGTATCAATCCACCCTTGGTAAAACTCATGCTGCACCACAAAACCCCTCCAGCTGGGAGACAAGTGTCCCTTAGTCATTAGTCCAGATAATTTCCCACAGTAGCAAGGCCAGGTTCACTTTGAGTCTTTCCCCCTCTCATGGAAAAAAGCTCAATGTAAACTATGAGGGGGAGGAGTATTTTTCCTCTGTTTCACTGGGAAATTCAAATTCCCATTCCCCACGGGGAATGCTTAAGCAAATACCCTCAGTATAAGCGCTAGGATAACCTAGTCATTTCCCCTTCTTTTTGAGATACAAAACACAGATCCCTCCCCTCTGCTCTGTGAAGCCTGCTGAATTTCTGGAGCTAAGCAAAGGAAGGGAGATGGGTTCGTATCTCCAACCCTCTAGAAATACAGCAGTACAGGAAAGGAAAAGAAGCAGTGGAAAGGTAGGAAGACGCCTGTGCTAAGCAGTATACATATACTTTATGCTGATAATTCTGAAAGAACAAAGTTGCTATCTCAGGAAGTTAATATTTTTAGCCTGATTTCCTCGGCAATCATTCTGTCTGTCAGTTCCCCTCCAATAACTATTGAACCAGTTGGCCAATTTCATTCAATCTTGACAGACAGCTGAAATTCTGAGTGGTACAAAGTTCCTGCAGGATTTACAGATATCGGTGCCCACATCGGGCAGAGAGACCACAGTCCCCCACTGAAGGGAGCACCCCATAAGGGTTCATCTCTCATGAGGCCCCAGGGATAGACGCCATGGGCACAAAGAAAGTCTCTGTGCAGGGGAGGACGACCCTGTCTGATGTTAGCTCCTGGAACCATCGCAGTTACGGATGCTGCATAGAAATGTTTCTGAACCCCAGATGAAAACTGGGTCCCCGCAAAAAGAAGAGGAGGAGTGGGTAGAGCAGGGGAAGGGGAGGGAGAGGGTTTGTCAGATGTCTTTTGGGACAGATACACTGCGGTGCAAAAGGAAGGAGAGCTCCAGGGAACACTCTAGGCCCTTGAGGAAGGGTTGAAAAAGCCAGGGAAAGTATGGTAAACCATACAGCATCACAAAAATTAGGGATGGAGGGAACACTGCCATTCAGTCTACTAAAAGTATAATGAGGAAAGCAAATCCAACTGCTTTCAGCTAACCCATCCCCGTCTCTGGGTGAGGAATGCTCCTTTCAAGGGCTGAATTCCAGAGCCGACAGACTTGTAACAGTCAATTATCGTTACAGCTACAGATGGGAAAACCTGATAAAATGAGTCCTGTATGGACAGAAGATTGAAATAGAGCTTGGGCAGGGACTGTAGCCAGAGAGAGATTAGTGGCCATAAATACATCAAAAGCAAAGGACTCTAAGACACATGCATAGCTCAGCATAGCACCACCATTTATAAACTGCCATGTGTCCCAATTCATACTTCACCATTCATGGGCATGCTAGGAAAGGCTGCACAACTCAGACCCAGAGTCTGCATGAAGAAAGACCCATTTCCTTTAATGTTACTGCAGCTTTCAGAAACACTGGTGGTTTGGTTTTTTTTTTTTTCCCAAGGCCAACCAAAAGAAGCAGCTGTGCTTATTAAGATGTTTCTCATATGGTGTGCTCAGTCTGTGTTAGAGTTAACTTCGTGTCTGCATCTTCATCAACAGTGCGACATCGCTTACACCAATTTGATTTTACCTTGTCTGGGAGATGAAAGCAATTTATAAGTTTCAAAGAGCACAATCTGGCTGGGATCCAAACCCAGGAGTGTAGTGCTGTAAAGAGAATTGCTGGAGACTTTTATGTCTGGCATATGGTGTGCTAGTTTCCTTTCTAATCTGGGTAACGAAGGTCAGTACGAAGTGCTGAGTTGGTCTTGTTGGCCAAGACGTTTGATGACCTGCTCACACAGATGGGGATTTCAAACCCTGACCAATGTGAACTAGGAAGGGGAAATCTAATCACTCACTTTGCTGACAGCTTTGAAAGATGTGTGTTCTTCCTCATTTCTGACTACATTTTTCTGAAGAAGACAAAGTCATGACTAGGCTGCAGCAATGGAAGATTTCTACAAGCTATGCCACATGGGGCTATTCGGTAGAGCACCTGGTGGATCCCACTAGCATCTGTAACTAATTGAGAAGATAAATCCATTTTGCTGGAGTGGTTTAGATTTCCAGAAGTCCTTCAGTCTATTCCAGCTGAGCTGATTAGAGTCCAGCTCACTGGGAGTCATTACTGTCAATCCTACCAGCTGGCCTGAATTTTGTAAGGAGAAAGAAGCAAGAAAAATACATTAAAAATGAATAAATCTATATTTCATGACTTTATGCAAACTGATTTTCCCTGAAGGGGGTCCTGTTCCTAACATTGTCACATTTTTGTGATGTTACTGTATGGCTTGGCTTGCTAGTGGATCTTCTTCAAAAAGAGAAGAAGTATTTCAAGAGTTAAGTGTCAGCATCAATGAAATTAAGAGCGTTTTGGATATAGATGAGATAAGGGCACATACAGCCTCTGGATATAGACACATGTAGAGATAGTGAATTCAATATCTAACGCAAAATCTAAATTCTTGCATTCAGCCAAGTTATATTTATCACAGACTCTGCTTCTTAGAGTACAGTCATAGCTGGAGCATGATTGGAAGTGCAGTTCATTTCAGTTACCTCAGACTACTTAGCAGCTGTATTTGCCATAGATTTTGCTCCTCTGCCAGATCCAGGATTTTTCAGCATCTCTGTCACTTCTTTTGCAAACAGGCGGAAAGGGTAACCATCTTTGGAAATTACTGTGCCAGCCTGGGAGCCTGTGTTTGGATAAACCCCCACATCTCCTTGCAGAGAATTATATGGTTGTTGCTGGTTGTGATCCCGGTAATCACTCACTCAGGCATGAAAGAGTGGGGAAAATCCCTGGGAAAAATGGGATAAACTGGAAGGTATTTTCCGTTTCGATAAACTCAGGTCCATGCCAAAGAGTGGACCCACTTTAGCATGCCCTGCAGTGCCTGTAGGACCACAGCTGTGAGTCTGTGGGACCACGACTACTCAGGACTTTCTGAAGCAAAATTATTGAACAACTATACCACCTCCCACAGCAGTCAGTACCAGAGGGGTATTTCCCTCATCTGTCCTTTCACATCTGGCAGAGACCTCCTCCGTGTGCTCCATCCTAGACTAAGTTGTGATCTGGACTACTACCCTCCAGTCCATCCCCAGGTCATGCACAGAGCAGCGGTAGTAGTCTTCCATGGAGGGGCACCTAGCCCTGGCCCACTGTCAAGCATCAGGGGGAGGCCTGAGAAAAGGGAAAATACCCATTTTTGTACTTCCTCATAAATCTGAGCAGACCCTCCCCTACATGAGGTGTAAAGAGATTCTGCTGACCTAGAAAACCCAGTCAGAAAAAAACCAATGAAGATTAGCTAAAGCAAGTTTTGACTTCATTTTTAACAGTTTGATTTGTCTTAAAATACTGACAGAAAATGGGTGTTAGGAGTTGCCTCATGAGAAGTTCAGCTTCCCAGACTCCAAGGGACAGCATTGGTAGCTACAGGCAGTCACCAACTCTTTTGCCCCAGAGCAGTCCATTACCTGTGGTGATACATCCCCTCATTCACAGGTGACACGCTGGAGAGGTGCGCTAGGAAATCAAGCATTCGTCTTGCTGTGGGTATGTCTACACTGCAGTCACAGCAGAGAAAATATCTTGCTGTGTGAGTTAGTCCATGCTGAGCTCCACGCTGCTGCTGTTGAACCACTCCCAGTACACAGGCATCCTCAGGTGTTTCTGCTTGTGCCTGTGGACACGTTTGTCATCTATAAGAAAACTGAGGACTGTGTGTGCAAGGCTAAGAAAGAGTATGAGGAAAAGGACAGAGAACCAGGGTGAGAATACCAATTTAAGTACCTACTTAGATCCATCTTCTTCTGGTGCCGCGTCTTCCTCCACCTCTAGTGTTTATGAGTCTAATGTTTGTTCCCAAATCTAGTGGATGCCAGCACAAGACCCATTTCCAGTCCAGTGTCAGTTTACATTATTCTTCCCTCCATCTCAGACACTTCTTGCTAGTCCAACAGAGAGATCTGTCACCAGCCCCACTGCAGGGAGATGAGCCTCCATCAAGCCCAGAGAAAGGGTCAGGATTTTTTGTCACTCAATTTTCCTTTTTTCTTGTTCCCTTTTCCCTCTAGTAGTTTATTCAAGCCCAGAGAAAGAGCTTAGGCCCTAGCTCATGTAGAGCTCTGATATATGCAAATCCTCCTTGTGCTCCCATGGCCCTCTTTTTTTCCCCTTCTTTCCTTTTAATTCTAGATTTGAAAATAAAATGCGAGCTGGCTGCACAGAGATCTCTCATGTGTGCAACTTCCAATTGTGGCAAATTGGAACTGTCGATGCAAGCAGCTCGGATTTATTTATATATTTAAGAGGAAGGAGGGAGAGGAGGGAAGGGGAGGGGGAGATGCTTGTGGTGGAAAGGAAAAAGAAAAATAACAGATCCAAGCAAAAAGGGATTTGAATCTCAAATAGTGCTCCCTGGCCCATATTATCCAAATCCCTCCAGCCTTGTCCGTGACTGCCTCTTGCCTAGTTAAAAACAACAGGCAAAAGATCAAAAACATTTTTTTCCCCACAACGCTAAGAGTTGTTGAGGTTTGCAGCTGCCATTAGCCAACCAGAGTCTAACACCGAGACTGATGCAATTAATACTTGGTGCTTCAAAACATTAACATAGCTATTTATATAAATTAGTAACCTTAAGCCCAGGCGGTAGCATTATTACAGCATTACTAATTAAATCACAATAAGCTTAGTTTGCAGTAGTATTAATTATGAAGCTGACATAGTGATATTGGAGATCTGATTGGCCTATTGTCAGTCATCACCCGATTGGTAATGAACCAGACAGGCAATGAAAATCAAAGCCGCCGCTCCAACAGTGCTGCTCCCATTTCCTGGGAAGAAGGGCCACCATTCCAGCAGAGAAAGCACCAACATCTCCATCAAATCAGCTATACAGTGAGCACAGCATTCAGCGCTATGGGGAGGCACGTGGCGGGAGGCTGGCTCCTGCCATCTCTACAGTCCTGGATCCCCAGGAGCAAAAGTTACTCTTTTCTAGGGCTAACAAAGAGGTTGTGGGCCTCCTTTGTGAGAGCAAGTGGTTGAACATGCCTTTATCACCTGTAGTGGAGACTCTGATTCGAGTGGATTAGAGAACATCCCTTAGGGATTTTTTTATGGCTAGGCACAGTTAGTGTAGGGTAGGACATTGATTTGATAAGTCTGTTGTGGGCGCCTCTGTGAGAATTTATAAAGGGCTTTTCATGAAGAGCGGGCCAAATGACTTTTTTGACAGAAAGGGCAGTGGGACAAAGCCACCATCTCAGGAAAGGGTTCCATCACAGGCAAATGGTGCTGTGCTCTGGGGCAGGAGGAAAGGAGGGGGTGTCAAGAGCAGCAGGGGTGTCACCAGAAACCCAGGGGTGCAAATGGGGAGCAGAAGCTGTAGGGGCTTATACGGGGTGTGTTCCCCATTGAACACAACATGCTGTCTCAGTGCTGGGGCTGAGGAAAGGAGAATATTGGTAGTAGGAGGCCGAAGAGATGGAGTCCAGGGTGGGGAACACAAGTTGGTCTGAAGCTGCCCTTCTTTAATATGGCAGTAAGAGACAAAACAGGGACATCCAGAGAGCAGCCTCAGCCTCTGCTCTAGGTAGGAGATGATGGGTCGACCCAGAACAAGAGATTTGGCTGGGGGAAACCTAAAAAGTGCCTCTTTCAGACTTTTCAGTGCTGCAGTGTCCCAGGCAGACATCTAGCAGTGGTCCTCTCTCCTGTGTTACAGCAGTTCTTCTGCACACCTAGAGCTTCTTGGAGCAAAGAGTCCATAAAACAGAACAAGAGTACACTCAGTGGCAGCCTATGCATGTTTCATTAAAGAGAAAGCAAATGATTGACGGGTGTCAGTTCAATCTGCACCTGCCTCTCCTTTCCTGATGGACCTAAAAAGATGAGCAGGCCATAGAAATGCAAGTAAGCCAGCTCACTTCCACTCCTGTTGTCCACAACAGCAATTCAAAGTAACAAAACACTCAGCATCTGGGAAAGGGAGGGCAGATTCTGCTCTCTGACTCAGAGGTATCATCTGAACTTCTGCCTACAAAAGGGAACCTCTTCTGAAAAGCAAAGCAAAGCGATCATCCAAGCAGGTGGAAGATTATCATGGAAAAAACTGTTACCATGGAAAGATCTGTTCAGCTGATGGAGTTGGGGAAGAGAGAGAAAGGTCTCACTCAGTTTCTGCACCAGTTAAAGAATTTGCAAGGTCCTGAGCAATTGGGGATCACCTCCAGCCATCGATGAGATGGCAGATACCAACCCTCACTGCCGGCTGGCAGATTTCTCCTCCATCTCAAGGGGAGCTTTTTGCTTCCTTTGAAGATGGGCAGAGGGATGCTGCAGGTTGTATTTCTACCCCAAACTTCTTCCTGCGTGATGACTGGTGTCAAAATCTGCTCTGTGCTTGCAAGCTAGATCTTATTGGCACCTCCCCCTCTCCCCAGCGTAAGTCTTAAAACACTGACCTGCATCATCATCAACAACAACAAAAGAAACCCTCGGTCTGTCCAAAACCGAACACAAAGAAAATGCAATTTCTAAACTAAACAGCACAAGGCTCCCAGGACAGACTGCAGGATACAAGTCCCTCCACTTTTTAAGGAGGTGGACTCAGAGCTGCTAGGGACTTTTTCAGTGCTGCAGCATGCAGGGCCACTACTGCATGTGCAGGGGGAGCACAGCACTGTCTGCCATAAAATATATGTTCTTTCAGGAGACCCCTGCCAGTTCACACCAGCTGAGGATCTGATCCTTTTATGCCCTGATGACAGAGCTCCTGGAGCCAAAACCCCAAATCCATGGGTGTTTTGCAAGGATTAGGCTCTGCGCACTAGCTACGAAGGGAAGGATGGATACACTCCTTCTGTAGGTCCTGACTTTTAGAGGCTTACGTTCCTGTTATTGCATAGGTCAGCAGATGGCACTGCTACATTTAGACTTACAGGGTTTTCTTCTTAGCACACAAATGTGGTTTTGGTTCTAGAAGAAATGCTGCATTGCTGTTTCTGCCTTCTCATTGCTGTTTGACTCCTGAAAGTCCAGTGCTCCCCTGGCTGCTTACAGCTCCCTGACCACAAGCCACTCTTGAGAACTGGGTGATGGTGGGACAGTTTGGAAGTGGGGAGTCTCTGCAGGCTGGATTTGGCCAAGTCTGTTCCAGGGCCAGTAGAAAGACTATTACGCTTAGATTATATCCACTTCCTACAATGCAGGTTTCATTTTCAGAGTTGCCACTTACTAAAGGTGTGCTGTAACAGTGGCAGTATCTTTAGCATTTCAGGATGCTGAGATGAAGCCTGGGAGTAGCTGTGCTGGCTCAGTTCCCCCTAGCCCAGCACCTGGTCTCTAGCAGTGGGAATAAGGAGATGCTTAAGGAACAATAAGTACCTGTGACATTTCCCCTTAATAGTCCCCCAGCCATTTTCACCCCAGGGTTATCCTGAGCCAGATGTGATCTATCTTTCATGCCCTTAGCCAGTTTCTCCTGAAGCCCACCTATCTGATAGTACTCACCACACCCCTTAACAGGGAGCTTCACTGCCAAACAACCTGTTGCATGAAGAATACCCCTTTTTTGTTTGCTTTGAGCCTGACTCCTGTTAGCTTCATTTGATGGTCTTAAGCATATTTAGTGTTCGAGGGAGTAACTGATCAGTCCTACCCTCTTCATGCCACTGGCAGGTTTGTAGCCCTTTGTCATTCCCCATCAGTTGCTGCAGAAGCCGGAACACAGGGAGGAGGGAGGGGGTGAAAAGCAAAGACAAGCTGAGACAGCAAGATAAGCAGCACGAAAGCAGGGACCACAAGATGGTCTCAGCTCTCTACAGCCATGACTTCTGGCAGGCTCCGTCCTATCCCAACGATAAGGTGGTGGACAGGGAGGCAGAAGAGGCAGGGGATGGGCCTGGGCAAGACGGGGCTCCTAATTATAATCCATATGGAAGGATAAGAAGCCACTTTGCTGCAAGGGTTGCCAGGCCAGCCTGCAGCATGGCCCAGAGCCAGAGCTGCTCGAAACGTGAGGAGATGCCTGAAGACATTGGCAGGCATTTTAAGGAGGCAAAGACTGAGAACAAAGAAGAACAGGAATCCCAGGGGAGAGACTTAAAGCATGTTTAGGCTTAATTTGGATGGGGAGGTGAGGAGACCCTGGAGGGATACCTGCTCTGGCAATCCACAAAACTTGGGCCAAAATCCAGAAGAGGCAGCTGCTTATCTAAGGCTGAGCTGGGAGCTGTTGGAGTCCAAGGAAGTTGGTAAGTAGCTATCGATGAGCACGGAGAGGCCCTTGAGGGGGCAGGGACAGCAGCAAAGGCAACACATTTGGAAGGAAGCCTCAGCCTCCAAATAAAATTTGTGTTCTTTCCACTTTATGGTCAAGGAGTTGCTTTTGCCCCAGAGAGCAGGAGAGCCAGCTGCTCTCCAAGAGCTAGTGCAGGTGGTTAGGGAGATTCAGGCTGCTGCAGATGCAAAATAGAGATTTTAAGCAAGTCTATTGCAGTACTGTGCTGTGATATGTATGTTCACAGCACCCAGGCTGGCAGTAGTGTCCTTGTGGCTAAAAAAAAAAAAAAAGGTAGTTGAGCTCGTCTCCCACATGCTATGGAGACCCAAGGGATAAGAGTAGTCCTTTGTCTCTCAAGGGGGATTACTCTGGAAGAAGCTATTCAAGGCCCTTTGCTGTGTACTTCTGGCAAGCTGAGTGAATGCCTGGGTGCTGCCATAAGCTGCATGGATGTCTGCTCAAGGGCAGGGGGCTGCAGCATCCCAAGGAGGATGCTGCTGTGCTCAGAAATCTGGGAAGTGGAAGCAAGGATTTAAATGAGAAGAGAGAGGTCTTGCAAAGAGCGTGAGAAAACACATCTCCAGACATCAGAGGGGTGAATATGAAGGATGGTTTGGTCCCACCCCGGGCAAAGGCAACTTACTGGGTGTGTGGGAAGAGTCTCTCTCACAAGGCTACATTTAAACAGCTCTACCATGTGGCTGCCACGTCACACGCCCAGGGAGACCATGCAGACCCACAGAGCAAATAGCCAGCACTGCCTTGAAGCATCTGTAGCTCTCTTAGGAACATGAAACACCATGACAGGCATGAAGTGCCTACAGCAAAGGGACACCCTTCAGCCCCTTGGATGGGGACAAAGTAGTCTGTATACCTAAGCACATCCAAAGCTCCCCCGATTTCTCTGAAGATCCTTGCTCACCCTCTTGCACCACTTTCCTATTTTAATTTGCAGATTTTACGAGCAGGAAGGAATACAGGAGCCAAAGGATTTTGTCAGGCTGAGTTGAAAGCAGCAGCAGCCGCTGTAGCAGCAGGCAGAGCCCAACAAGAAATGACCTCACCAAGCTGCTTGTCTTCTTCATGCATTTTTGTCCCTGGCAAAAGCCCTGCCAAGCCAGAGTGTTCTCTGAAGAGGCCAGATGAGAGCATCCAGCCCGCAGGAGGAACCCACCATCATTGCCGTATTACAGCTGCTCTTCGTGTGCTCATTATAACTGGGAGACGAGGCTGAACAGAGGAGTCAGGGCTATTTTTAAGCACCCTGGGCAGATCTTAGAAAACACAAGGTGGTCATAAAAACATGCACTATGTTTTCATAGATGGTTTGAGTTATGAATCAGGCTGGTGAAGGAAGGCAGGCAGGGGCTGTGATATTAAATGAAAGGCTGCAGAGAGAAGCATTGCCTAGCAGAAATAGTCTTAGAGTACCTGGAAAGCATAGCTGTTTTTATTCCTTGCAAGGGATTTTTACAAGAAACAAGATGTTGCTTTGCTTTGTTTTGTTTTCCCTTGAGAGGGGATTCAGATGCAATGCTAGAATTCAGATCTCACCCAGCCTGGCATTTTGGGCAATCTCTTCTGGAAAAGCTGCAGGTGTTGGAAACTGGATCCTGATTTGGACCTCATTGCTCAGATATGAACTCAGAGTGCGTTTGGAGGGAGGTTTGGTTTGGTGCCAGCCTCTATACTCAGGAAAGCATGGAGGTTGGCAAATACAGTACAAAATAACACAAAGACACCAGCTCAATATGGTTACAGATTTAAGCTCAACTTGGACCCTGAGACATTGAAAATAGGGTGTAAAGCAACTCTAGTCTGGCTTTGGCAGAAGATGGAAATGGTGAAGGAAATGTCAAAAGCAATTTGGAACTGGAAGCCAGTTCTCTAGAAAGAAGACAAAAAGAGGGTTTGGAGGACTGAAGCTTGAATATCTGAGTGTTATCACAACAAACAGTAGCTGTGCTCATGCTGTGGGGAGGGGCACTGAGGTCTGTGCCCTCCCAGTCCTGACCCCCCATTCATCCAGAGCAGGGGACCTTTTAGGGCACCCAATGCTGGTTTCTTCCTTTCCCACATACCTTTGCAAACTGAGCTTCCCAGGGAACCGGGGGGATTCCTGGGTCCCACAGCTTAAATAATGCCAGTGTGAGAACACCAGTCCTCAGCAAAGACCTATGCTCAGACAAGCTGTGATGCCCTAAAGCACAGTGCGTGATCAAAAGATTACTAAAATAGGACTGCTATGAGATGGGCACTGGCAAGGCAGCAGCCAGCTTTTGACAAAACCATGGATAAACTGATGTTGACCAAAGTTTCCCAAACTTCAAGCTTCAACTCAAAATGCTGATTCTAAGATATCTGGTTATGGCATGTATTCCTCCTCACTGCCCTGTCTCCGTGCAGCTGTTCTGCATTTTCTGCTCTTCCAAATTTCTCAATTGGGCTTGCAACAGCAATAATGTCTTAATAATATGAGGTCTTCTTGTCCAGAAGGGTTAGAAATTCTAGAAGCGCTCAAGCCTGAAGGAACCTGGACAGCATAAATGGGTCAAAGCTCAGGAAAAATATGACACCACCTTAGACAAAAGGCCCAGGAGTGGAGGATGAGATAGGAGCAAGCAGTGTTAGGAAGTGAGTGGATTAAAAAGGAGGTGATTCACTGGCTGATAGGGAGAGGTGATGGTACATCTCTGGTCAGTATAAAAAGCAGGTTAGTGAAAAAGGGACAAGGAAAAACAGCATCGGAGTTTGTCATCTTCATCTACCAAACTGTAAAATTCCTGTAAGTATGGCATTAACTGACATATGATACTAAACTGTCATTCCAGCAACTGGATGCCTCTACCAGTCTTTTAACCCTGTCTGGTAGCCCACTGTCCCTTTAGCCATCCGCCTGTCTCACCCCAGCAGCTCTGTGCCACCTGCCCCGACCTCCACCCGCCTTCAAGCAAATCAATCCATGCAGTTGCCCAGAGGCAAGAGGCAGAAAAGGAAAGGCAAAGGAAGAGAGATTATTTTGGCTTTTTTTTCAAGACAGGACAAGTGCTTACTGTTAATATGCAGAATTCCTGTATATCTCAATTATACACCTCCCACAGGGGCCTATTACAGCTACCCTGGGCAGCCAACATGTGTCAACAGAGCAAACATCGAAGGCTATCCCAATGTACTCCAAAAATAAAAAGCAGAGAAAGCAGGACATGAGCCTGTAGGCAGCTGCTTCTTTCTTTCACCCCCCTGCCCCTTCCCCATGTGGTTTTCAGGTCTAGCTGCCAGGCTTGTGCCTTATCATTTTAACATGTACATGCAATTGCAAGCTCCCCTATCTCCCCCTGCATGGTGGAAATTGGGAAATTAGCATTGCTCCATCACAGCTTATGCAAGTTCATGTTACAATTTAATGTCATTTTTTTAAATGGTAGAGATTGGAAAGGAGGAGAAATGCCTTCCCAGTACAAGAATGGCTTTTGGAATGCTGATTCCTCCCCAATGCACATATTATTCCCAAAGCTTGGGTACCTGAAAGGCAGAAAAAAAGAAAGAAAGAGAAAATCCATCCTTAAAGACCAATAAACTTTACCCTCGACAGAGATTTCTGCCCCGAAATAGGCAAAAAATCCAAGCACTCTAAAGGGTCCTGTACTTCTGTTATTAAGTTCCGCTTAAAGGTTCTCAGAAACAGCCATGGTAGAGAACAACACAAACCCAGAGATGGATCGCTTTGGCAAAGTGGATTCTGGAGTTGATGACCCACTTGACTCTTACAAAAACCCTTTTTACTCCTACATCTTCTCCTGTCTGTTACTATCTCACCCCATAGACCTTTGTGTGGTACCACCAGGATATTCGCTCAGCTGAAGTTTCTGGAAGAGTTTTACACCTATGCAAAAACTGAAGAGAAGTATCTTGAATGAACAAATCATGCATGGGGAAAAAGGGCAAATCCAATTCTAGTAAATCCTTGACTGTGTATTTACTGGGAGCTGCCCAGTAGAGCTCACAGCTTCTGCTGGCTTTTTGGCTGGCGCTGTCCTTGCACAGCACTGCCAAGATGATGCCATTGGAGCCCTGCTGAAACCTAAACGTACAACCACAGCTGACATCCATCCCATGGCAAGAGGATAAATGTGAAAGGGATGCTGTGGCAGAGAAGCCGGGCAATTGTGCGTCTCTTCTGTTTTAAGCTTGCTTTCCTGTGATTGAGCAAGGGAGAAAAACATTCAGAATTACTGCAAATAAGTGCAAAACGTTTTGAAGTCCCCAAAGAAGGACTTGGTTACAGAGCAGCCTGTTGACTTTATGTGGCCCAGAAATAGCTCCTGTCTTCATAGATGTTTTCCTGACATATCATCCTCTGTATATTACTGCACCTTCTCAGAACTATCTTGCTCATCCTTTCACTGTTTGCTGTCATATCTTTCTATTATCTGAGAACATTGTATTGTTACCATTAGACTGATGCTTATCCACTCTTTGCCTTCCGTTTTTATCTTACCTAGCCTGACTGCTTTTCCTACCATGCGGGAAAATGTTTGTTGGTATGAAGAAATTCTTTCTGCCTATTATATTTTGCACTTTTCAGTTGCTGGTTCTGTTGGACAGAAAGTGTCTTTTCTGTTACTTGCCACACATGGAGAGCTCAAGCAGGAAAAAGGAGTGAGCTTCACTTTTAGTTAAAGCCCAAGGGTCAGATTTAGGCTGTTCAGCACCTAGCACTTCTGAGGTGGTTTCATATCTCCCTCCTGTTGTAATTCTGAAATCAAAGCATTGAACTCTTTTGAAAATCTGATTTATTCAAAGTACCTGATGGAGAGGAAGAAAAAAAGAGCTCTTGGTGTGACAGTCTCTGTAAAAAGAAGAAACCAGGTGATTTTACTCTGCCGTATCGCAGCAGTGGGGAACCCTTCACCTCACCTGGAACAGGAATGCAGCAGGCCACAGTCAGACTTGGCACTGGATGCTTACTGAACACCACAAAAGGAGTTATATTATCCCACCCATAGGCATCCACAGCCCCTAGAGGGATATGAAGGTGTGCCCAGAAGTGTATGACATGAGATGCCACCTCCTGTTGGCCAGCGTGGCTGCCACCACATTGGTTCATCATCAACATCTATGGCTATAAGCACTAAGTACTAATGACCCCCAGATATGATAGACACAGCCACCAGTATGTCTTCAGCCTTGTGTCAGCCACGGGCAACTCAGCCTCAGAAAATGGTTTCCAGCCTGAAGATGTCACAATAGTCTTTCACGAGACTGCTGACAGTGCTTACATTACCCCAAATCTCATTATTTCCTCCATCAATTTCCTCTTCCTTGTATAAATTAGAGTGAATTACAGTATTCATTCGGAATAATGTATAGCCACGAATGGATTCACATCAGTCAGAAAGGGTACGTTTATTCATGAACACTTGAGTGTTTATTTCAAGAATATTAGTGGGGATAAATGAGCTTCAGAGATACCGGTGCTGTTAAGTAGCTGGGAGTATTCCTCCTGGAAGTGTACTTGAAGGTTTTTTGAACAGCTCCTATTTATTACTCGCACAATGGATTAGCTGAGCACTTCCACATGCCTCCAGACATTTTTTGAAAAAAAAAGGAATTCTTACCTTTTAGCAGGTCCCTCCCACCCATCCCAGCAGTAGAAACAAGACTGTGCAACATGGATGACCACATGTACAGCATGAGTAGTAAATCAGAAATAGCTCTTACTCATTGCAAGCCATTTGTAGATGCAGCAGCATTTAAATTTGGCTGCACTGACTATAGTTTGAACAGTTGCGAAACTGCAAGTAATCAACACTTTAATAAAACTCATGATCTGCTTGCAGATAGTCTGGCAAAGAGAAAAATGCTAAAGGAGCTAAATCATTTGCAGAAATCATTTTTAGTGGATAATTTGACCAACTCCAACATGATGGCATTCATGTGCAAAAGCTCTGAAAAATCCTTTATGAATGGCCAACTGCTGCAGAAAATGACTACTGAAGATTTCTCATTACTATGGATCAGAGCTGCTTTATATGTTCATAAAGTAGAGACAGTATCTTTAGAAGACACCTGTCCAAAGAAATAATCTGTGCAAACGACTGAGCTTTTTCAGTTCTGTGAAAATGTCCGGCTTTGCAGTGCTGCAGCAATGTTTTGCATGGGGTCTCCAAGTTTTAAGCATGAACTTGAAGTTTAGGTATGTTATGTGAGTATATCAATTTATTTCTATACGGAGTTAGATTCTGCCTGAAGTCTGTAGAGTTACATGAGGCTACACACAGCAGTGGCTCTTCTTCAAAATACTTAGCTAATAGTTTACAGGGTGACTCAATAATTTAAGAGGATTAGTAGCTAGAAATGAAGCCTTGCAGCTATGCATAGCTTATTTAGTTCCACTCCAAATTTACAATTATCTGATGGTTGTTTGGTGGCCTAGGTGAACTGAATTACCACCTTCAGACCGTTTTGTAGGAGACTGCTGTGTACTTATCACAGACATCACATCACTATCACAAATAGCTTGGCAGAGTAGCAGCTGAAAAAAAATCCTTCAAGGACCGACAGATCAAGCGCTGATCTCTCTGCTAAGGCTACACATGCAAAAGCAGTGTGTGAAACAATTTTGTGGTGGGACCCCAACGTAAGAACCCTGATAGACTTTCCACAGGCCACCCCAAACACCCTTTGGTGCTGATGGATGGCAGTTAGTGTCAATTTGGAAATGGCTTAAGGAGCTGAATGCAAAAACGTCTTTATCCCGTTTGAATTGCTGGGGCAATCTAGTCTCCCACTGTGGTACTGCCAACCTTCCTTGCAACCTTTGCTCTGAGCAATAGAATTATTAAAATCCTATTTTAGTGAGCAAGTTTTGTTAACATGCTCTACTATCACCTTGACCTTTAGTATTCTTTCACTTGGTTGCCTTATCATCATAGAGCTGCTTCCAGGTGGGATGGCAGGGATGGATGGAAAGAGCAGGCGGCTCATCAAAGCACTGCCTCTGAGAACGATCGGCAATTCCTGCAGCAGGAGAGAAACATCTGCTGTCCTAGAGCTTACACCCATGTTGGAGCTGCCACCTAGACTGAGAGCTGGTAGGAAGCAGTGGATGCTCATGATGGGTGCAGGGAGGATCAGGAAGAATGGAAGGAAAACTGATCCAATGTTTCTGCCTTAGCAAAATAAAAATCTGCATTTTGGGCATAAGCTAAGCTGGGGTTTAATGAATAGACAATACATGAGGAGGGGTGTTGCCCTGCTTCTGGGTAGATCAGAGAGGTGGTTGTCTCTCTGCAGGGAACAGAGCTGAAAACTTGGAAGATGTTAGAAGGGCAACGAGCTGCGTGGAAGTCTGTAGAGTGCACACCGGGCTGGTGTGCCAGCATGGGGTGACTGCTCAGAAACACCAGCAAGCGGGGCTCCTTGCTTTAGCAGTTGGAAAGGGATCCTTAAGGGCATTGGTAAGGAGTGTCCAGACCTGGCCTAAGCAGGGGACAGCTTTGGGCAATTATGCTCACGATGCCACCTGGAAAGCAGGTCTGGGACAGCAAAGGACCTGCAGAGAGGGTTAGGGAGTAAACAGAGGGCAGCAGCACTAAGGTGACAACAGCAGGGCACATCAGATGACCCCAAAGTAGCATCCTAGGAGCTGTGTGGATAGCCCCACAGGGATTCTCTATTTTTATTTCTTCTGCTGAAGAGCCACGGAATCTTTTCATTTTCCTTTCCCCTGAAGAAGAAGAAAAATAAAACCAAATGGCTTCTTTTGAGGCATTCACACCCACTGACTCTAGCAAAGTTGTATTAAAAAGACAAGGAAAGGAAAATCCAATAAAGTGAAAATAAAAATCCATTAAAATTCCATTGGCTTTTACATGTGGAGCTTATTTGCTGTAGGTGAATAGTTAGAGCCAAAGACTATAATCCTATGGCACGCACAGTTCTATTACAAGAGGACACTGATCCAGCCCCAGCATCATCTTGGCAAATAGCACCTGGCTTTAAGATGTTGATGCTCCCTTCTGGGAGGTGACAGCCTTCCTCCAATGTTGACTTCACAGGGCAGCCTCCTGTACCTGCTGCCTGTAGAAATGGGCCCTTGCTATTTTGTGGATGCTGAATGCGAAGCCTCCTCAAAATTCAGCTATAAAAAAATCTCCCCCAGCATCCGTGCTGTTTACTCCAGAGTGGTGATAACTACCTGGGCCCCAGCTTGGACAACCAGGGATCCTTCAGCCCTGATCCCTTGTTACCTCCACCCTACAAGTGTCTGCAAACACAGAACTGATCAATAAGCGGGGTTTTGGCAAAACAGGTTGAACTAAGATGCTGTGATGAGGTTGTCAAGGAACAAGAGCTGCTGAGACTTCAAGCTACTAGGTTTAGTCCAATTTGTTTCAACCTTGGGTAAATGTCTGCTGGAACAATGTGCCACATGCATAGCCCCATTGGGCCTCCAACCAGTGGGTGCCAGTAAAAATGTGATGCCTTCTTCCCCCTCCCAGCTGATGCCAGGTGCCGAGTTCTCCAGGTCCAAGGTCTCCCAATGTGCAGATTCAGGGGTTTTGGCTCACACCGGCACAGGAGGAACAGCCTGATTTGAAATTGCCATCTTTTGGACACTGGGGTGATCACTTCATTGCTTCCTGCCTGCCAGCAGGTTTCTGAGGATATCTGACCCTGCACAGCCTTCGACCAGGTTTTCCAAGGATCTTTTTTTTCCACAGGGCCTGGACTTTGGGGACGAAACTAAGCTCCTAACCTGACTACAAATTGGTCCTGGCCCTACCTTCCTGTCTTTTCACCACCTTAGGATGCCTCTGGCTCTTCTTCGCCTGCCTCCTTTTCTCATTCACTGCTCCCCAGAGGACAATAAGCACTTTAGAAACCGCTTTAGGGATTCTCCACAAGGAGAAAACAAGGAAACCCAGCGACAACAACCTAATCAGCAAACAGCTGAGCCAGGGATAAATTCACATGGAAAGCCTGTGTTTGTTTATTACTAATGGGTAACGGAGATGATAACCTTTTAATCCAAAACCATAATGAAATATGCATATTTGTTAATGTGCAACTATAAAATGCAAATCTTGCAAACACAATGGGGAAGGGCAAAGAAAGCACTCGGCACCAATCCTAATTTATTCCTTTGGCTTCAGACATTTATTCAAATTGAGTTGTGTATGTAATATAAAGTCAAATGAATATGTAATTGTAATGTATATGTATAAACATTTTCATCTCAAATATGCCAACTGTTTATCATAATAGGAAGTAATACATATTTTGCCGAATAAAAGGTTACCTATTAAAATATTTTTACCCTCTTCCCACCCCAAGCTTTTGTGCTCTCTGTAAAAGCTCTATTTACACAGAGACAATTTCTGGTTTTCCCTTTTGAGCCATGCTACCCAAATTCAAAAGATTTAAAAGATTAACAAAGTAGAATCGGAAAGATTTTTACACAAAGTTCTTTCTTTTTCACTCTCCTCTTTTCCAAGCAGCACAGAAATTGCTCTCCTAAATATCAATTTAAAACAATGGCTAAAAAGCTGAGCAATTTTCCCCTTCTATTTCCAGCCCCCAAAGAAACAGCTTTCCCCTGTTGCTGTCAGAGTAACTACATATTCATCTACATATTCATGCAGTAGCAACTAAGCTTTATTGCTAGGCCTGGTCACCACTGCTTTTGTAAATCATCTCTTTGGCAGGCTGGCAGACTGAGAGCTAGAACCAGCTTCACACGCTGTATGTGAGAAGATCTGCATCAATTTGTGAATAACGTGATTTCGGAAGACACCAGGAAAATAAAGATTCAAGACAAATCCTCTTAAACTCACCTGAAAGTAAACCTCTTCCTGCAATGGAAAAGTTCAGGTAGTTTTTATTCTTTTTTGGTGGGATCATCAGGCTTATGATTCCTGGGCTATTGTGTTGTGAGAAGTATTTCTGTCTGAAATTTAGCATGGCTTAATTGTCTGAAATTTGAATGCACTGCCAGGAAGTCAATAGCAATATTTCCATTGACTTTACTGAGCAGTGGACCAGAGGAGTCAAGGCAGAGCACAAAGGATTTTGTAATCAACCTCCACCCATTGCTTCTTCCGTCCCTCCTGACTCCTTTATTCACTTTCCCACTGCTGCCATAACCATATGCTGCATTTATTCAGTCTTGCCCAGTGCATTCAGCATTTTCTTCTCTTGTCTGCTAAACAAAACATTTTTCACCATTTTGTGTTTTCTGACTCTCCTGAGGACCAGAGCAGTGTACCAATAACGAGAAGAGAGGGGGAAATCCCGTTTCTATTTATAGCCTCAAATTCTACAAATTCAGGAGTTTTGGGGAAGCACACAAAGTGCTGATGACTTACTAAAACTGAGTAATTTTCCATTCTCTTTTACACATACTCATGAAAACAGAAGGAAAGATAATTTTGATGCAGGGCTATTACAGAGTCCCATGAAACACGTACAGGGAGTGTGCAGATTTACTCTTTTCCCCATTGCCCTGAGCTAGACTAAAACAGCCTTATAACAACATGCCCTCAAATTGTCCAGTGGTTCATCCACCCCTGGCCTGAAGGTCCAGCTCTCTGCACTGCCAGGAGTCACCATCCCTCTTCCTAATGCGATTGGTCCCTGGAGGGTGGTTGAAGGTTTCCATGCTGAAACCTCTCCAAACTCCACAGAGGCTTTGGCAGCAACCCCCTGGGGCCGCCGAATTCAGCAGCAGTCAGAGCCACAGCACAGTTACAGACTTGGAGAGCAGCTACTAAAGGTCTTTCGAAAAGGAAGGTGGGTCCTTTTTCTCCCTAGCATTTATTTGCTCAAATCATTTATAAGGAAAGCAGCCAGAAAGCACCATGCTTAACCTGTTTCTCCTCGTTTGGACCATCTTGCAGAAACAATGCTCTGCAGACAGGCAGTGTGGGAGAAGAGGCCTATTTGCTTTTGAAGAAGGCAGGTGAAGGGGCAAGGGAGAAAAGCCAGCAGGCCAAATGAGAAGCGCTCCTCTAGAAGTCTTCCATCATTTTAGACTCATAAATCATGATGTAGATTAATGAGAAATTAATGCAGTGCAGAAATTACTGGGGGTGAGGAGCTGTCGGTCAGCAGCAGGAGTGACTGTGCGTGAGACAAAGCAGTGAAGATCTCCAAAAAGAGAGAGGGCTCAGCAGCCTGGACTTGTTCTTTAATGAGGAGAGACAGAGAGGTCAGCATGGGAACAAGATAGCATGCAGCTGCATCAGGGAGACAAGGGACACTATTTAAAAATCCTGTCAAAAGACTCTCCGGACTGATTTGTATTAAAGCCTTATTCACATCTGCTAATGAAAAATCCTCCTGCATCAAATCATAATATAGAAGCCTTAAAAGAGAGAGAGGGAGGGAGAGCACAAGAGAGAGGGAGAGGGAAAAATCAAAGGAGTAGAGGTTAATTTCACTATGCGCCTCCTCTGTTTGGGGAAAAAAAATAACACAGATGAGGAAAATAGCCTACTTTACCTCCCGTTCTTTCCTCTTCGATCCTCCAGTGACATTATTTTAAGCATTTAACTTTCTGATAGCAGTTAGGCTGGTCACATTTTCTCTCCATTTAGTGGCAGGTTTTGAGCGCATCATTTAGTATTGCAATGGAAGTGATGGAGCATGTGTATGATAGATGACTCACTTCCCTGGTGCTTGGGCATTTGGGGCTAACAAGTAGCTTAGCCTGTTGCTGGTTGAAGTGCTTTGAGGCTCTCTGCAAAGCCAGGTGTGCAAAGGTGGGGAGAGAGTAAATACTGACCTTCCTCCTTATTATTTCATATCTAAGGGAGGTGAGTACTGTCATATTCTAAGGTAAATTTTCTCTCCTCCTCCATAAAAAGTGTTCTCACTATGAGT
The DNA here is from genome assembly GCF_929443795.1 of Astur gentilis. Lineage (NCBI taxonomy): Eukaryota > Metazoa > Chordata > Aves > Accipitriformes > Accipitridae > Astur > Astur gentilis. Next base: position 12,601,945 of record NC_064902.1, on the reverse strand, counting down.
CCAAGCCAAGAAAGCATAAATTGAGTCCTGATGTCTCAGCCCGTCCATACAAATTTGCAACAGCAGTGACAGAAACTCGTGGGAGTTGTTTTGGAGAACGTGGCCGTTCCACAGCAGGTAGGGAGTCTTTATGCAAATACCGCAGTAGTACCTTCATTTATGGCTCCTGTTGATCCCACCGCCCGCAGGATGCCAGTAACCATAGCAATGGGCTCAGATCGGAGGGTTCTCTATTGTGCGCAGAATAGACAGTGGCAGCTGATGGTATCAGCAGAAAGAAGTATCCAGACAGAGCCACTGTGGATGATGAGTGGATAATGGGAGAGCACACTCACAGCCCGGCAGATGATAATCCATAACAATGGTGGTAAGTCAGGTAGACAGCAGTGCTCAGACACCATAGGGATGGGCATGAGAAAGGAATGGAAAGAGAATAGAGGATAAGTGAGGAAAAATGTTCAGCTGACTCAAATGTGAATACATCCAGACGTCACTATATACCATATCTAATAGAATTATATACACCCAGTCTAGCTGCTGCTCAGTCCGTGCAGGTTTTTCAGGTCTGGAATGGGGCTGGAAGAAAGATGGGATGTGGCCCCATCAGTTGAGGCATTTTGGGACCACAGTGAGGAGAACACAATCCATTGCATTTGCAAGAGATACAGCTGTGCTGAAGGTGGTGCCTTTACATGAGCATCTGAGGACAAACTGCACGTCAAAGCATGCAGATTTTGTTATAGGCATTTTCTAATGCAATATGACATTCCTACTGACAAATGGGTCCTAACATCTCTTACACACTCCAGCTCTTATATACTCCCCGTTTTCTTTCAGGGGTGTGGGGACCCCACAGGAAGAATGGACATTCTTTGAGCCCAGGTGCACCACAAGTCCCTTAGACACCAAGCAAGCTATACATTCATGTAGATATCCCTTCTGACAGCTTCCTTGGCATTTAAGAGGTGTAGTCTTTAATACTGTACCATCAGGTAGAACATCTTTTTTTAAAATCTGCTCACATGCACACACGCACAGAGGATAAAATAGAAGTGGGGAAAAAAGAAATCACAAAAAGGACCCTATTTATCAAAAAAACAATGGCTCAGTAGTGGCAGTGAAATAGAGATATTGTTACTTAGCGATAATAAGGGAAAAAAGCCATTGTCAAAATGATAAGGCCATTTCTGTTGTCTCCCCAAGTGATAATATCTCTGCTACCACTAGTGCCTGAGTATTGTTAGGATATTTCACGGCAAGTGTTAGACAGAATAAGTTATACACTAAGCCCACAGCTAACTCTAAAGACTACAACTTCACCTCCCCCCATATCCCTGTTCACACAACAGTCTCTTCTTTAATACCTTTGCAACGGAAGCTTCTATTCCCTATGGCTTTTCATCTGCTTCCATTTAAATATAACACTGCTCCTGAGCCGGTTGACAAGGTACCTTTCACTGATAAGCAACCCAACTTTGTCTTGCGATAGGTCATCAGAAAGCCAGACTATCATGTCTTGAAAAATGTAGGAAATGTTAGTAAAAGTGCCAGTGAAATGAGTTGGGGTAAAGAAAGGAAAAAAAAAAAAGTAATAACATTGAAACAAGAATACAGAGATCAGCTGAAAATCTCTGGCAGACGCCCTGATGTTCTTGTAGAGTCTAGAGATAAAATTTACCCGTCTGCTCAGAAGTGGAGGTTGTCCTCCTACAGGGACTGGACACAAGTGTGCCTTCAGTGGAACACGCCGCACTCTCTCACTGCAGAGGGAGAAGAGCCAGCCCCACGGCAGCTCCAGCCCCACGGCTGCTCCAGCCCCACGCGGCAGCCGGGCAGCAGAGGGAAGGTCAGTGCTGCGCGGTCGGTCACTACATCCCTGCAGCAGTAAACAGAAAGGGAGTGAAGAGAGGGGGAAGGTCTCATGCAGAAGGCAAATACTCCTTTTTGTTAAATATAATTTCCTTTTCTATACCTATCATCAGCATTGCCACCAGCTGATGGAAACCACGGGGTCCCTGTTACCTGCAGCAGTGCTTCTCCATATGCTTTTTTCTCTTTGAGACCAGCAGGAAAAAACAATCACAGGTGCATGGCCGATGTCCTGTGGGTTCAGACCCATTTTTAGCAGAGGGGTGGCAGGACAGTGCAAAGAGAGCTTAAACTACCACAGAGGAGCCTCTCTGAGCAGAGCTTGTGTGCTGCCCACGCCAGCCATGGGAAGCTCTGCAGGTCTGGGAGTTGCTGCTTGGAAAACACTGTTTTCCAAGAGCTTGTGCAGGAGGGAGAGCAAGCAAACCTAGCCGGGAAAGTATATCCAGGCTAGTAAATCTAAAAGCAACCTCATCCTCTCCATGGAACAAGAAGTATGCCTTTGTACTGGGTCACACATCAATGTCCACACAGGTTGGGGGCAGAAGCCTGTTTTCTGCTCCTTTTCTGGAAGCAACCATGCTACCAGGGGCTGTGTCTTGGAGGGCATGGGACAGGGGAAATACAGTGTCCTAGGCAAGAGACACACAGTTCCTTGTCTCATTCCTAAAATCTGGGGTGGCATAGTGTCCTGGAGCCTTCCTTCCAATACTGGGAAAAGGTCTGTTTTCCAGAATTACCCTGGCCATTGTAAGATGCATGGTAATATGTCTAATTTTTAAGCACAACTTTCAGTCAGTCAGGAAGGAAAAACCCAAATCCTGGAAGAAAATTTCTCAAATTGTCAAGTTTTTTTGCTTAGTATTTAGTAATTCATAAAGAAGCAGCAATTCAAATATGGAGCCATTTTCCTCAGTTTTCTCTCCCCTGGTTGAAGGTAAGGAAACCAAGTTCCTGGCATACTTTTTATAAGTCTCACTTTAAAAAGCCTTTGTTGAAGGTGGACCTTTGTCCTGTCCTCTGCAAAAACAGGAGCAGCCCCGGGCAAGTAAAATGCAGGTATTAGCTGGATCGCCAGAGTGCGGCCAGCTCTGGGGTGGGATGTGGCTGTTCATCACCCATGCAGCACACGGCAGCTCCCGAGTAAAGACTGTGCCTGCCCGCCTGGGCAGAGCCATGATAAATGTTTACAAATTACTTTCTCAAATGTCTTCGCCCTCTTCTTTGGAGGCAGTTAGAGTGATTCTGCCAAAAGTAAATGAATAAACAAAAAGATCAGCATCCCGCAAGTTCCCCACGGAAGGTGACGTGAGAAGCTTCAGCAGCGAAGACTGCGGAGGAAATAGATTGGGGAGGGTTTGGGGTTTTTTTTCTTTTTTAAATAAATATTTGAGGCACACCATGGGAGTTGAGCAGCAGTGTGGTAACTATATCAAACACAGAGAATCCCCAGATTATCTGCTCTGAAAGCATTAGCTGGCTGCGGAAAACAGCCATCTTGAACCTGTGGAATTAGGAAGGGTATAAAAATACGGAAAAGTAAATAAATAAGGTGTGAAACAGCACCAGGAATAAAACAGTCCCTAACAAGCTATCTGAATAAACAGGGTGAAAAAAATCAGCATTGCTGCTGCTGTCTGTCTGTCTGCCTGTCTCCCTTCTGCAGTCTTTTCCTCTCCCCCTTTCCTGCACCCTTACCTGCTTTTGAAATCAAGCTGACAGGGAGCTACACAGCTAATCAGGTTGGGGGGCAGCTGCTCTCTTCAAACAATTTCGTAAATGCCTTGCTGAAGTCATCCATCTCCTCTTTGTCTCCCTTTTGCATCTTCCTGAGGCCTTTAAAAAACAGGGTGTAACGTGGAGCTTAACAGTTGGCAAATGCTGATTTTAAGTGCGTTTGTACATTTGCAGATTGATCCCGGAATGATCAAAGATAAATAATCTCCCCAGCGCTCCTTTGTAAAAGCTAATGAAACTTGGGGGTCGGGGGGGGGGGGGGGGAGAGGGAGGGAGGCAGTGTAAAGCAGGGTTCACGTTTCCAGGACTTTTTCGATCACTTCATTGTAATTACTGAAACAATTTTTCCCACCCATCCCCCCCTTCCTGGCACCATCATTCCCCTTACCTCCAGTAAATATATTTAGATAGTTAGACCCACTGCATATAACCTGGCCTGGTAATAACAGCTTCAGAATCCCCCTTAGTGCAGCACTGTTTATTTTGGCTGTCTATGCCCACGCTTCACGTCCTTTATAGGCAAGTGCACACTGGGGAATGAGTGCGGGTGACCTCCAGGAATGGAAAAATTTCATTTGCCTTCCCTTAAATGCTCCCGTGCCAGCCCAGGCCTCCCCTCCTGTGGCTGGTGCCATGGGCAGGAGGGAGATTTGCTACGGCTCAGGCACTGCTGGGTCCCCAGAGCTCTGGTCCTCCCAGCCTGGAAAGGGGAAAACTCCTGAAGCAGCCTTTGCTCCCCATTTGTCATGCACATGGGCATCTTGATAGATCTCAGAGTGGCCTGATACTGTTTTCATGGAAAGCTACATGGTACTTATTTGGCACAATCCCGGGAAATTAAATAAAAATACAAAATTAATGGTGCTATTAATGCCAACCCTGGGATGAATAAAATGTTTAAAAGGAACCTTTGGTTAGCTGTTTTAGCCTGCAGCCCTTCCTGACATCTTTGTGTTACCTATCCTGCTCATATAGTGCTATAATGAGCATCATTTCCAGATCAGCCATAAGGGGCACTGAAGTATATCTTCTGAAAGTTCATGCTACTCTCTTAGCTTTGCTAATTCATTAAGCAGAAGGCAGACAGAAATATCGCTTGGAGAACAATCATGAAAGATTACAAACCTGTGAATTTAAAGTCTTCCCTCTCCAAACTTCCAACAATTTTGCAATGTCTGCATACACAGATTCCATGTCCATATATGTATAAATATATTTAAAAGCTTTAGCTCTGCCTTTCACATGAAGAAGAGACTCATAAGGAAACCTGCAACCAGAGCACTTTTAATTAGCTGCAGGGTCCATTCTCTGTCAGCATCTGAACTGACATCAGGACCGAATCCAGGCAACAGCACAGCATACTCATTTTCCCTGTGGGCTGCTCCCAACTCCTGGAGACAAATTACAGTGCTAGCATTTGCAGAGCTGGACCCACGTTTGAGCTTCGCATGTGAGCTTGCTATCACATTCAAATGTATTTGGTAAAATAAAGAATTCACAATGATACCTTTCCCACTGAAGAAGAAGCAGAAGCAACCTGAAGTCTTTGATCCCGTAGACTGTGATAGCTGTTTAGACTCTACAAATATGCCTGGCACTTTGGTCTCTGTTGGATTTGATAGACTTTATCCAAACTTCAGAAATCATCCCTGAATATTGATAGGGAGGTTTTAGTGGAAGCATTCAGCTAAAAACAAGCCAGCAGAAGAGAGGGAAAGAAGGAAAAGAAAACATTAGAAAGGGTCACGGCTGGATTTGCTGAACAAATGAGCTCTCTTGTGACTATGAGATCTCATCATACTCCTCTCAATTTTGTTGTAGGAAGCAGCATAAGACAATGACTGACCTTCAAGTACAGTGTGGGAATATGCAGGCTGACTCTCAACAAGAAAACCCCCCTAAAAGGGTATAATCAGATTTCCCCACAGGAGATCTTTTTCTACACTGTTGTTTAATCTCTCCTACCATATAGCTGTGTGTACTTTTAAAATAAATCGATCATGCATTAAAAAAAAAAAAAAAAAAAGGACGATATTATGGTTTGTGCCTGTAACATAAAATCACCTGGCGTGGAGGAGGGGATCAGAGGCAGACTCAGCTGGCCTGCAAAATCCTTGAGCTGTTTGGTTACAGGCAATAGATGCAATGCAGATATGAATATACAGGCAGGTAATACACACAGACCGAATGTCCTACTGGCTGCGTGCGCTCAGTCCTCCCCGTCCCTTCACATCTCATTAATGTTGTTCTTACTGTAACAACACATCAAGGTCACAGGGACTGGAGGCTGCATGGGAACGAGGGATGAGGCAATCCCCTTCCCAAAGCTTTTGCTATCAAAACCAACAGGGCAAATGATGGTGGGAAGGTGAGCGTCAGCCCAGGTTTGGTGGGAGAGGCATCACCCTCAGACTGCAGAGGTGAGTTTGAAGAAACTGCTCAGCCAGTTCCCATTCATTTCCGATGGAATTTAACTGCTCAGTTTTAAAATGGTTTCAAACCGTCAAGGCAGAGCTGGTGAATCATTCCCACAAAAAAGGCTTGCAGAAGAGCTGAGACTTGAACCTGAATTTACCCAAACTTACTCCAGACCCTTAACCACAAGGCCTAAATCATCCAAGAGAGGTCATTTCCTCCAAGGACAGGAATGACCGACCCCTTTAAGCAGTTATAACATCAGGTCCTAACCCCAAGCCCCTCTCTCTCAGCATGAAGCCTTTTACCAAGTCCCTTAGGGTTTAACTTTCACCCTGACTTATAAGTGAGGAAGAGGAGTGTGATGGGAGGAGCTTGCGGGCTGGGTCTCTCTCAGATCCATTTTATCAACTGTATTCACTCTGACATAAAGACAGTATGTCACTGAACAATTAAAAATTAAATCCCAGATTTGTCAGTGCAGGATCAGACAGAGACAGTAACTTTACTTACTATGGTTTATGTTTTCTTTTCTTGTTGCCTCCCTGCAAACAGGTCCCTGGGCTTTTTGATTTATACTTCACCATCTGAAATACATAAAAGATGTGGTGCTTTTGCTCCCCCATGAATCTTCTGCGATTTTGTTCAAAATTTTACTGAAGGTGACATGACAAATTACCGCCAGAGTCAATTTGTGCTGGAGGAGGGCATCATTAAAAAAAACAGAAGAATAGGGACACACAAAAAAAAGGTAAAGGGAGGATGGGGGAAAGAATGAGCTTGTGACCTCTTTGAATATGTCACACTCCAAAGGCAGCGCTACCAGGATGAGACTGGCAGACTAATTACCCACACGGCAGGTTTGTTGATTCAGGGGAAAGGGAGAACTCAAAAGCTCATTTGACCTGTTCAGTAGGACTGCTCTGTTTCTTGTTATCTATTTTGGAGCGAGCAGAGGAGCAGAAAGAGGTAGGATATTTCATAGCATCGCTCAGAGCTAAGGCTCTCCAGCCTTCCCATGTCTCCATTACTGTAGTTGTGCCCTGGTCCCCTCCTCTGACAGTCTCTTCTCATTGCCCCGCCTGACTAACCCCAAACTTCAAGGGCAGGTAAGGGATCATTTGATTAAGGCAGATGCTTCACTGTTTGCATGGTATAAAGAAGGCTTTTGTCTTTGTTGTAGCTCAGAACAGTCAAGTAGCAACAGGTAATTTGATATAAAGAGCAAAATAAACGTTTAACATGTTCATTTTATTTTCCCAATGAAAGGCACCGTAGTAAGCAGTATTATTATGAGTCATGTTGCCATGTGTTACTTCTCCCACATCTTTCAAAGGTGTTGGAAGGGGAGTTTGTGTAGTGAATAGTGTCCCTGGTGTTTGCTTCTGTATCTTGTTTCAACACTTTCTGCAGACAGAAAACTTGTCTCCCTATTGCAGGCCTGGGGACATTTTTCTTTGTAAACAATGATTTTCACCACAAAAACCAAGGTATCAGCTGGGATCAAATTCTGAAATACTTGTGAAAAAATCTGTTCTCACACATGGCTGCTAGCAAAGTAAATATTAGCTAGGTTACGCACAGTCCTGGATAACACTGGATCTGGTATGTTTGGTCTCTATTGGTCCTACAAGAATTTTACCCTATTTATTTTTTTGGTAGATCCACAGCCATTCTGAAGTGCCTGATTTCATGTTAATTTAGTGTTTCAATTCCTCACCTAGAGTTAATTCATTTCAGGGGGGACTCTGTACTTTCCCTTTCACTTCCTGAGAAAATCTGTCACAAATGTTACTTTTGCAGACAGATTATGTGCTACAACAATTAGAAGATCCCAAGTATTATTTCTGTTTACAGTTGGCTTACCGGGAAAAGAAAATGCAAAAGAACACATGGGTTTTAGCACAAGCAAAATCTAGTGATCTTTTAAAATCACTGCACCACGCTTAGCAGATGCATCCTGCCTAGATGCACCTGGAATGCTGCTGAATTTACAATACACAGTATGTCTGGCTTAAGAACTCTTCTATTTTAGGTACACTGACCGCAGGGGACAGCTGCTGTGCTAGCAAACATACCAAGTGCACCTTAATGGACACGGTCTGGTGTGCAACCAACCTATGTCCAGGTAAAAGCCAGCCTGGCTCACAGCCAGACCTCCAAGCAACATGATGCTAAACTGCAGCGTTTACCTAGCAGCTGCTCCGTGGAGGCTCCCTGTGGAAAGCCCTGCAAGGCATGGTGGATTCCAGGCCCATCTGGATTTCATGTGATCTAAAGATATTCCTAGTAAGATATCCTTGGACATTTCTGACACACTGTTAATTTTCAGAGGATTTTAATTGGAAAGGGCTTCCTGAACTATCAAGCCCCAGACTCCTGTTACTAAAAACACTAGGTCATTCAACACGTCTGTAAGTCTTTGACCTCACTGTATCTTTTGAAAAGGAGGTGGTGCCATAACATGGTGGATCTAATGACCAGAACCTCCTAACTGCCATCCTAAATTTATCTGTAGGCGACTTGCTACCCTTTTTCCTCTTTGAAAGACATTTCTAGCACCTGTATTTTCCTTTACTTGAGTCTGTTGATCCCCCATCCTGGTGTTCATCTCTTAGACCTTTTTTTTTTTTTGCTAGACCCCTCCTCAAAAGAGCAGCCCAGTAAACAGAGTGAAATGGGAAGCCTGGGCTCAATGGGGAGAGGACTTTATTCTTCCTTCTCCCACAGCTGGAGAGAGGCTGGCCCTGGAGAGAGAGGGGTGAGCCTGGTAATGAGCATGGACAGGCTGCAGCAGCCTCCTCTGTTCCTCTGCCACCCGCACACTCGAAGACCGCTGGCTGCCCTGCTCCCAAGGAGATAAGCATTCTTGCTGGCTGGAGGAGCAAGCCTTCCAGGAGTGACCGAGTAAGCACGGACGTCAGATAGCCCTGGCTCTCTGACGGCTGCTGCTCTGAGGAGGACGGATTTGGATGCAGTGAAAAGTTATGCGCCTCAAGGCAGTGTGTGCAGCATGGGGAGTGCTGGGACAGCAGCTGAGCGAGGCACCAGCCCAATTAGTACCAGTTCGAGCAGGAGCCATCTGTGCTACTGCAAATCATTAACAGCAAAGGCCGAGTCCAGATGCATGTGCCTGAACAGCTGAATAAAACAAGAGCAATCAGAGATCTGCACAGGGCAGCAGAGCCAGGTGAAAAAGCAGAATGGAGAAATGGGTTCCTCTCAAAACCTGGCCTGAGATGAGCTTCTGGCTGGGACTTGAGCTGGCTTTGTTCCCTCTCCATCTTGGCCTAACAGCTGGTCTCCCCACACACCTTCATTTGATCGGGTCCTTCCCCTCCCCAATTCCTGCCTCCCTCCATTTCTAGCTGTCTCACAGCTGAACGTAGCATGCAGTCCATGCCCTCCCCCTTCTTCACTCCAAACACCCTCTGCTCTTAAATTCCGTTGTTTTCTCTGAACAGCATTTGGGGACACAGATTGACTGAAAGCTGTGATGCACTATAAGCAACACCATAAATAGACTCCAAATGACCCAACGGGAGCATAGTACCTACTGAAGGATTGAAAACACTTTTCTCACTCCTTCCCGCAGAAAAAAGAAGCCACCTGCTTTTGTATGCCCACAGCAAGCACTGCCTGATAGGGCGCTCTGCAGCAACCTCCCCATTCCCTTGCTCCGAATCTCCCCTTCTGCCCACCTTCAAACCCATGAGACCCATGCCATATCCATGTCTTCTCTGCTAACCTGCTTGTGGACGGTGTCTCCCTCACCATCTTGGATGTGAGTTTGCTTCCCTTCTCTGCTCTGTCATGGGAGGGGGCTGTAATCTTCCAGGGTTGCGTTGTTTTAGTGGAAGTAATACTCTTCATCTTTCAAACTCCTCCTACCTTGTCTTATCTATTCTATACACATGTTGCTCTCTAATAACAGCAGTGCAAGCCCAGTAGTATATTTTGTCATCTTTCAGGAGATGGCTGATAAACTAAATTGGATGCTCAGTCCCATCATGTAGCCGCTGACCTGTAGGACCACTGGTGCCAGCAACTTCACCCGCTCACACAGGCACAATCCTCATTTAACCCTGACACTTTTTACACCTTCCTCAGTATTATCGTGTAGCAATTCCTGAGCAGAATGTGCTGTCAGGTTAAAAGGGGAACAAAACCAGGTGTTTGGATTTTTGGTGACCCTGAGCCTGGCTGAACTCAGAAGAGATGCACTTTCCATTGCCCAGTTTCACACATGTGGAAACTGGGCTTCAAGAAAAGGCAGTCCTTTCAATGCTTCTCACCCCCTCTTTAATAATTAAAATAAGAGATGCTCAACAAGTCATCCACTCCTTTTACGTTTTGTTCCTCCTCTGTAAAGAAGCATGAGTTACAAAGCACCTAGGGGAAAGAAGGCTGTCCAGAAAGGCTCCTTTTCTTTAGGTTTATACCTAAAGCATCTTCTAAAGGAGACTCAGCAGTACAGCTGGGACCCATCAAGCCTGCCAGGAAAGAAAAGCAGTTGGCAGAGACCACTGCAGTCCAGATGATCCCATATTCCTGGGCTCAAACTCATGCCCCCTCCAGAAGTTCAAGGGTATTGAGATCAGATGTTTTGTTTGACCTCATTATACATAGAGGGACCATCTGCAAAAGCTCAGATCTGGCTCCAAGCTTCTTCCAAGTACAGGTCTGGGATTTTGATTTGAACCTCTGCCTAACTCATTCAACCTCTGCCAGGGCACAATGAAAGCATGGTGCAAGATACCAAGAATCCTTTCTTTAGTAGAAGTGCTGGACCAGATTTTCAGCATAGCTCAGCTCCTACTCTAAACTCCTATTTCTGGCCTGCCTTTCAGATCTGCCCACCATCTTACGGCTCCCCTGCAAACCCTAGCCTCTCCTTCCTTGCCTATTTTAAACCTATCTGCCACATTAAGGAACCTATCTGAATGCCTATTAATAGAGTATATAAACCTGAAAAACAGTGAGCAGTGATTCATACAGGGTCTGTCTCTACTTGCAAAGGTCCGTGGCAAGCGATCCCTTCCAAAGGGAATGTGGGAGATCCACAGATTCAGCACACTCCCAGATTCCCTGTAGGTCTCACACAGGCAAAACATTTCATAAACAGCGAACAGCCGTGACAAGAGGCCTTTTCTCTTTCCTTTATTCCTAAAAAAAGAATTGCATCTTTGAGATCCCATTGACAGCCATTCTCCCTTAACAATCTGCTTGACTCAACACAGGCCATGCTCTTGAGACTTGTTAAGGGAGGGGTGGGGAAGACATCTCTACACTGTTCTCGTCTTTCCTCCTTTCTTTAATCAAAGAAAGAAAACAGGAAAAGAAAATAAAAAAAAGAGGAGGAGGAGGGGAACCAATAGACCCCTCCTCCCTACTCCTTGGCTTTCTCCTCTATCTTCCTGGCTGTCAGATGCTCTGACATTCCTTGCACGTAAGTGTTTTGCTTCAAAAGTTAGAAGAAGAGAGGGAGACAGAGAAACTGCATTGCACAGTCCCTGTTGATAAGGTTCAAAGCAGACAGAGATGCCTCAGAAACACATGCAGTCTCTCCCTCTCTCCCTGTTACAAGGGAAAAAAGAAGAGCTAAATTCCATGGCAGACTTTGCTTTCTCCTGCTGCTGTTATCTTTCCCTGCACACAGGCTGGAGGTAGGGGGAAGATAGAAACTGTCCTGTTTACCTTGCAGTTTCTCTCCACCCCCAGCCCCCTTTGAAATGTCATCTGTAGCTGCTTTTTGCATTCCCAATTTTTAATGACATTTGTAAAAAGAAAGAAAATTCTGGACATGTTTGTCTGCTGAGTGTTGTTTCCTTCCCCCGCCCCATTGTTTTAAAACTTCCCAGAAGCTAGGATGAGCCCAGCTGAGGATACTCAAGGAAAAACCCTGCCAAAAGTCTTCCTTGCTGTTAATATTGCCCCAACCTTGTCATTATCTGACTTTTCCCTTCTTCTACCCCTTCATAAATCCCTCTAATTTTCCCTCCCTGCTTAGCATTGGAGTAGCAAGGAAACACCACTAAGTTATCACCACATTACTCATCTGGGGAATCCAGCCAAGAATGCTTTGGCCTAGCAAAATAGTCACAGCCATCTGTCTGTCTGTTGTGCTAAAGGAGAAACAAGCACAAAAAAATAACCAAGAAACACACACATTTACTAAAAAGAAAGAAACCCAAGAGGCATGAAAGTCAGAAACTATCTACCAGAACCAGCAGTCACAGAGAATATTAAGATAGAGAATCAGTCACTTCACTGAGATATTTCAGATGAGCCTGGTGAGCAAAAAGCCCTCCCTTTATTGCCTTCAAAAGGAAATTAAAATAGCTAAGAGATTGGTGTAGGGAAGTCAGTAAAAGTTAAAGAGCTCATCAGACTGTCCCCTCACTTCCCATCTCTCTAATAAGAGCATCAATCTGCTCAAGGTACAATGTCCCCTGCAAGGGCACTGTAGGACAGGTCCAGCTGGAAAATGAGGTTAATTTATGCTTTCTCATACAGGTGGTTGGGACTCAGGTGTTGGGTGGGTACCTTGGGGTCTACAGGTGAACCATATCTGCTCCTGCCTCTGTCAGGAACCTATTCTCTCACAGGTGAGGTACATAGATAATTTAGAGCGGTGTTTGTAACCATAGCCAAGCAAAGCCCAGCCTGCACCTCCTTTTCTCTTCCGAAGGAGTGTAAAGCTTTTTGGCAGCAGTCCAGTTCCTGCCAGCTGTGTGGGGTGGCAGCGCCACGTGTGGATGAACCTTTGCTTACATGATCCAGAATATGGAGAATAAGGCTTTGACTGTCTCATCCCACTATGACCAATGAAGGCAGAGGTTCAATCTTTCTTGGAGCTGATCAGCAGAAGAACATCTCTAAGTTTGCATCCTGAATGTGTTTTTGCATGCTTTGCAGCTGGGCTTCCTTTGCACCCTTCAGCTGAAGAGGCAATGGCAAAGGGGGCTGGAGGGATAAGCTGGGGCCTGGGTGGGGGCTGGACATGTGGGGATAGAGGGGATTTACCTTAGCAGTGAGTATCAGTATGTTTATCTTTTCCCTACTGTTGTTGCATCGACTGCCTGAGATGAGTTAACAACTCAGAAGTGGCGTTTGAGGAGCACACAAAATGGGTTTGTCAAAATACGAATGATAAGAAAGGCCCTTAGTGTTATCAGTGTTTACTAGTGAAAGCTGGCAAGGGAAGAAAAAAATCCTGACTTATCCCAGGCTGTTAACTATATCCAGATTGTCGCTAAGTTAACAATTTATACCAAACATGAAATACTCTCTTTTCTATGCAGTGAGGAATTAATGCTATAGATAGAGAATATTTCCATGCACAGCAATGCAGGCACTCCAGGAGGGCACTGGAGGCTGCAGGCTGCTTTTAGCCTGTTGCACAGACAGCAGAGCAGGGAGGGACAATTTTTGACTGAAAGCAATAAAATAGTCCCTGCTGATCCTATCTGGATTTGCTCCTAGCACAGTGAAAAGTTCTTGTCTCCCTTCCCGGGTGTTTTCCAGCCAAAAGGGAGAAAACTTGGAAAACTCTGAGAAGTGAAGACCCAGTCCAGCTTCTACTTGGCCTGAGTATCTGAAGTGATAAGAGCTCTACTCATTTAAAGGATAAGGGGTGTTGTTACTGTTGAGCTTTCTCCAAGTTCATGGATTTCATCCATGTGACGAAAGGTATCACATGTGCTGGTTGCCATTTGGTGCTTCCCTGACCCGAATTTCCCCAGAAGTGCTCCTGATGGATGACTTTACATTGAAAACAGCTTCATATTGCTTCACAGAAAGCCTTTGCAGTGGAGACCACTGGCTGCTCTTCCCAACAGGCCAACTCACGCTTCATGAAGCTAACTGGGCCACATCCACAACTAAGCCTTTGTCTGATTTGGCTGGGAAGATCTATCTGACATCTGAACCACGAATTCCCAGTCTGAGGGTGAATATCCATGGCTGAGGCCTTTAAAAATAGCCCAGGAGTCCAGCAGGAGAGCTGGATGCTCTGGGGTCTCTTTGTTCCCACTACCCTGTGAACAGTCCTTGCTGCGAAGGAATGTTTTATTGCACCATGTTTAATCCCTGTGCCAGAAGATATCCTGTCTTCCTCATCACACACAGTGCACCATGTTTCCCCATTCACAAATACATGTGTTACTGAGGAATTTCTCTGTAAATTACAGTCATCAAGAAAGAGAGTGCAAAAATCATTTGCCCATGAGAAAAGGGACAGAGAGAAAAGAGAGACTGGGATGTGTTGGGGATGGCTCTCTGCAGCCTGTGGTGTCAATTCTGCATTGCAGCAAGGGCATTTCACAGCCAGCAGAGCAATACTCCAAAGCAGCAGGATACCTGGAAAGTGAGTCAGAAATAATTTTGAAGCTCCATCGCTTCCCTTTTTAATTCATAGGCACAGGAGCTCAGATGCAAACTTCAAACTTGCAGTGGAGCCGTTTGGGAACGTGTATATAAGCCACAATTCAAGATCTAATTCCCCATATGCCTATCTCAGACTGTGCTGTACAATAAACATTTGGGGCAGAAGAACAACTTACTACAGAATAATAAAAGCGGGAGACTTGAACTTTGTCATCTATTCTGAAGAATGTGAGTTCACTTACCAAACACCAATAATACCAATAAACCAATATATACCAATAAACTCCCAGTAGGTAAAGCAAACCCATGCTGGTTACCTCTGTATATTCACTGCTAGCCTCACCTAGCCTATATTGCCTGTGGGCATGAGGTCAGCCTGTTCTGCAAGTCACCTAGCTCTTGATGCCAAAAACCTAAAGTTCCTGCCCATCACATCTGAAGCAGACATTTCAAAGTTAAACATCTAGTCTGTTTTCAATTTTTCCTTCAAATACCAGAAGTGATTGCACCACATTATGGACTAATCGCCTGTCAAATTTAATTTCTTAAGCTGAGGCTGCTTTAGAGCCAAGTGAATGAAAAGGAAAAAATACCCTGTCCAAACCCACTAAATTATTATTTTTATTGCTGAATGGTTACCTAGAAATTGGAGCTTTTCCTTAACCTTTTGGTTTAACTGTATGGCAAATACATTACTGTCAGACTAGGGCATTATATGCAAAATTTGATCTTCCAGAAGGTCTTCATATCTAAACTGTAATGAACTGAATTTCATGCAAGTAGCACTAGGTCCAGCTAGGAGCAGAGTACTCTTCTGTACTTGTTACTGAAGATCAAACACAGACCTTCAACAACTTTTCCTACAGGCTCTGTCTGTATTACCTGTTGGAACAAGTCTTCTCACTTTATATATATATCATGCTCCACCTGAAGATCTTACAGAATAATAAAGGTTTATTAATGCTCTTCAATCCTAGGAAGGGGCCTCACCAATTTTTCTGTGTGGTGTCCACCACAGGATGGTAACTACCTTAACACAGTGAGAACTGGGGCCTGTGTGTGGATTTGAATGCAAACCCAAAACCAATCTCAAACCCAGGCTCTTATTCCCCATGATTTGGGAGAGTAGACTTCAAGTTTTGACAGGGGTTGGTGGAAGGGTATGGTCTGATATAAATTCACACACACCGGGAAAAATCTCAGCGAAGTCTTAATGTGCAATCCTTTGGTGGGAATGTCTTTGTAGCTCAGCTGCTGAAATATCTAAAATTTGAGTGTGGCTTAGTCTCTTGGCCCTAAGACTGTAAAAGGGAGAGGACAAGGATGGGGGAAAAGGAGAGCAGAGCCCTTGAAGAGCTGGGTGGGAGAAGAGGAGTCTAAAGCTGTTTAGGGAAACTTGATTGAAACAGGAGAGAAGTAACATCAGAGGCTCCCAGTAAAGATGATAACCCTACTGCTGTCAATAACCAGATACCTTTGGGACAGGGAATCTGTGCAGTGAATCTAAAATTTCCAACTCTCCAATAAGCCAGGTAGGTAACAATGGCATTTCTTTTTTTTTTAAACCTACTTAAGAAAACACAATACAAAGCTAGAAAATTACTTGGGTGGAAACACCACTATCTAAAAGAAAGTTATTTTGGACAAATGACGAAAAAAGAGGCAAACAAAAATTAAGATTGTCTGTGAACCAGTAGAAAACCTTTGAAGTATCTATAATCATTGTTGATGTATTATCAGAGAGACCAAGTCCAGCTCTGATCTGCTACTGTTTTTCATCTGCAGATCCCAACATGCTTTATAGCCTCCTTCTGCCTTCTTTCTTATAGGAAAGCAGAAAAGAAATTTGTTATGGCTGAGTGCCTTGGGTCACACAGCCAGCCAGTGACTGGCAGAGCTACCAAGTCTCCTATCTCCCAGATGCAGTCTAATTTATTGATTTTTCTCATGTGGGTGTAGCCTGTAGCTAATGAAAAGAAAGAACAGTGAACAAAAATGATTCCCAGCTCCCACCACCTACCAGAAGTGTCCACCCCGTTTTGTCAATGGCCGATCCGCCCCAAAGTCTCTCTCACTTCCACCTTGCATACCCTGGTTGGCTCAATCCTCTGTCCTCACCAGCAATTTCACCACCTTCTGTTGTGCTGAGCATCATATCAACCCTTTGTATAGCCAGAGGTGGAAATATTTAATGGGGAACAGGGTGGGTGTTTCTGAAATGATAAGAATACTTGTAAAATCTGTAGTTGTTTGTGGAAACTATAATCAGTAAACAACAGCCAACAGCCCAATTTCTAACTAAGCCATGTAGACATGGCCTAAAAGAAAGGCTTGAGGAAATTTTACCAAACTTCAAACTTTTTAAGCAATATTGGGCTGCACCTGAACACGGTGGTTTCATAGCACACACACAAATCCATGCACTGTGAGATAAGGAAAGGTTTTGCTCTCATATTGGCACAGCAGAGCAAACAGCCAGGAATTCTGTTGAAGTGTCTGCCAAACCTATGCTTTTCCTGGGTTCACATTGCTTTTGTGTGCAGCTTACCAGCACAGGGGAGCTGAAGGCAAGCAGCATTACTAGCCCCTCCTCAAATGCACTGAGAACTCCCTTCTCAGCAGCTGCAAAGAGGCCTTTAAAATGGCTGGAGCTGGTTCCGCAACTGTCCCTGCTAAAGTGAAGAATGGTGCACATTCATTCATCCATTCATTCAGGTCTGCTACCTTTGTTGAAGCTGGTGTAGTTTTCATGTGAAGGAATTGCCTATGGTGCTTAGGGCTTTGAGCAACTTAGTGTGGCAGGATTTTAGAGGGAAGGGTTGCAATAGTAAGGGGAGTGGGTGCGGGTGAAACACAAAGTATGCCCACAAAAAAAAATACGAACGCACACACACACCCACCCACCCACCCCGCTTCTATTTCAATACACACAAGCACTGATTTTAATAGAGCTGACTTCAGAAAGGCAGCAAGCACAGCAAGCATGAAGGTCTGAGTATTAGTCTGGAAATAAGATTAATAAATAGCCTTGGGAGAATGCTTGCCTGCCATCTCTCCAACCACAGCCCCTTGCCTTTCTAGGGAATTGCTTCTCCTCGTACAAATTGGTTACACCACTGAACTGGTTTTCTCCCTCTATCCCACATCCACTCCAGTCTCTGTGGCTCTGCAGTGCTCTCCGTGAGCCTGATCTTGAGGGTAGACCCCAGCCACCTCCTGAATCCACATCCAGAGCCAGCCTGGTGCCCCCCTCATCCCAGCACCACACTGTCCTTAGGAAGGAAACCTGGGTCCCAGGCTGTGCAGGAGCCACAGTTGCTTCTGGTAGATCTCCAAGGTGAACAGTCAGGGATGTAGGTCTCACTGCAGAAAATACTTGTCCCCCCTGATGTGGACACAGCCAGTGCCTGTTTTCTCTTGGCTACGTGCCTCTGCAGGCTTAGAGCCAGCCAGTGGGTAACATGAGATAATGGAGCTTGGGTGGAATTTGTGCTGGCTGAATCCAGCCCATTTAATGTGTCCACAGAAACTCTTTATTTTTTCAAAAGAGAATCAGAAAACAAGGGATGTTTCTTCATTGTTCTGCACATTACTGGCAATAGACATGGAAAATATTCTGGGCCAAGCCAAGAGCTGCTCAACACTTTGGGGAATAGGGAGGTGTAAAAGTTGTCTGCCAGCTGCCTTATCCCTTCTTCCTGCCTTTTAGTCAAAGAATGGGGTTTATTGTGCAGCCAACAACTGGATGCCCCACCCGCACCTCCTGCTCCCAGCCATGCGCTGCAGTCCTCTCTGCACAACGCCAACCATCCTGTGAGCTGTCTCGGGGAACTAAACCAGCAGATGTTTATTGACTTCTTCTGTAGGGTTACTTCTCCTATCCTATTACACTATGCTTGAAAGTATTCCCACATAAATTAATAGGCTGCAGGGAGGTCTCTGATGTGGGTGTGCGTGATAAGATACGGTCAGCACAGACTCACAGCCCACCCTGCTTCCCTCTTAAGAGTCCCCGTGACTCCTCTGAGAGGTCCATCCTGCTGAAGTAGCTGAGGGTCAGGCTGGAAGGCAGAAAATAGGAGAACAACCTTTAAGTCAATGGTTTAAAAGGGTTCAAGCTCCCAAGTATTCAGATAATGGAAATACCTGCAATCAGACAGCATCAGAGAGGAACTGCTCTGGTGAAATCAAGATTGGAGGGTGGATTGGTGTCAACAATCCCATCTTCAACAATGATAAACCCTCCAAACCCACTCTTTCACCTCTGCAGGAAAACTGGCTCTCAAAAGGCTAGTGTAAAAGGAAAGGGAGGGTAGGGATGTTCTTTAGATGAACCTAGGCATCTTGCTTGAGAGTAAGAGAAACACCCATTAACTTCAAAGCCTGGCTTATTTGTGTCTTCCTTGGAGATGAGAGAGCCCCAAGGAAGCATCTTTATTTAGAGGGCTCCAAGAGAGACAATCTGTACTGAGCAGAGAGGAGCAACGGGCCAGGAACCAGGGATCTAGCTTCCCTGCTAATGGCAGTACCATAATTAGATGTGGCTGGGTCTTCCATGGGAAGCACTGGCAGGCACAGTCCCTGGGCCATTTGAGAAGGGATTGGGAAAAGTTGCCATTCGTTACAATGGTAATGAATAATCTCTTGCCAGCCCCCGAGGGACTGAAGGGAGGTGGGGAGACTCAGACATTTAAGTTGATACCTAATAGGTCTTTTCCATCTCTGATTTCTATGATGTGCTGTACAAAGCAAGAAGCAGCAGCTAAAATCGATGCACAGCCCGAGCCAAGCGGAGAAGTTTTAATCAATCTGAGAAGCCATTTATTGTGAGGATCCAACAAAGCGACAAAGATTATCACTACTACACATGAAACCAGAACATGGAAAGCAAAAAGGGAGCATTGAGCTCTTGCTTCGTGGGGGGCTGAAAAGTGTACCTATTGCCTCTGTTGTGGACTTAATAGTGGCATAGCAAGAGTGAATAACTTGGGCAGGGGAGTGGAGAGACAGGATGATGAAGTCCAAGCTACTGATCAATGCTGGATTTAGAACAGGAATAGGTTTTGCCTCCCTAAGCTTGGGAAGAAGAGGAGTGCTTAGCCTCTGAGGTAAATCATGTTTTCCATTGGTGCATCTGGGTGAAACACTGAGGAGCTGTGAGCAGACTGGCTTGTGGCTGGAAGGACAGTCTGCATGAGGGCAGACATTTGGGACACTGAAGATGAGTAAAAAATATCCTATGCATCCATCTGATCTGCAAGGGAGAACTGGCCATTTCTCTTTCCCTCAGGAGGGGTTTGAGAGAATGGAGGTTCAAGACATTTGCCAGTAGTTGGGACCAAACCATGACTGCCCAGGGTGCAGGGATGGGTTCCATGTTCTCTGAATGCTCCTGCCTGTGGAGGAAAGCCACCTCTGACTCCAGAAAGGGGATCCCATCTTTGTTTTGTGGTCTATGCTAAATGCCCAGGTCTAAGCATTTCTAGCACACTTATATCTGGATCCAACTTCAGAGTTTGGGCCAGTTTGCTTCTGAATGTAACAAGGATGATGGCCTTTGGGTTCAGGCAAGAGCAATTGCTGTGTTATGTTGGTAGTGACTGTCTGAAGTAGCCCTGACATTTAACAGCAAGTACCTGTAGTTCATAAATGATGGCCTTATAAAGTATGGTGTATCTCACAACATGATTACCAAGTAGATGGTAATTAAGCTTCAGCAATTTCAGGAGCACAATAATTATCATTAAACAATATTTCGGGAGCCTGTAGAGGTAACGGGAGGAAATACATAAACTAATAGACCTTTGCAAGACCTTTTCCATCTCCATCTTCTTTGATGTTCTGAATGTGAAAACTTAGCAGAACCATCACTCCATAGCAATAGGGGAAAATGCACATCGTAGCAGAAGTTCATAGCTGCCCAGAAGAAAATGGGAGGAAAGAGCAGGTTTGGCTCAGTTCTCTGTCCCACCAGGAGATACCCATCGTTTCTGCACCCTCCCTGGCTCCCAATTTCCCCAGACTTTTCACTCTCTCCTGTTAGGACACTGAAGGTCTGTCTACTTGCTGCCATACCCAGCCCAGGATCACAGCTGCTGGAGTAGTTGCACAGGTAAAGGGACACTGAACAACATCACACATAGGGGCAAGGCCCAAAGCCTGGGCTCACTGGTGGTTCTGGATCTTGCCTTTTCATCCCTACACAACCCAATGGCCCCAGCAGTTGTAGCCACCTTGGCTTTCAATTACCAAAGATCAAAGCAGGTTCAGAGCTTTTTCACTGCCCTGTCTCCCTTTCCAGAAGTCTGCTGGCCCCAACATAGCCTCTTTACCTATTCCTGAAACTGCCTTGCTGGAGCTGGAGATTACCGTATTATTGGTATCCAAGCGATCTAGTTTAAAAGCTCACGTGGATATGTCTGTGGGGCACAGCCATCTCTCAGTGACCACTTTCTGCAGAACAGGATCTTAATGCCCTGTGCATAAATTGATTGGGAAAGCCATGACTGAATCCCCATTCATAAAACAGCAGACAATGCAGTGCACCAAGAGCCATTTTTTTCCCCGCTCTTCAGCCATGTCTTCATTTACGTCAGCACATATGCATTTTGCATCCCTATTTTCATCCCAAAACTTTCTGTGCTGTAGCTATAAGAAACAAACAGGCTGAACAAGCACCTGAGAGCTGCAGAGAGGAGAAAACCCAAACAAAACAAAACATTCATTAATCTCACTTTAATGTATCTTTTCCCCCTGCCCTCCCCAAAAGGGGAGATGATGGGGGCTGGCAAGGTGGAGGGACAATCCCAGCAGAACAGCCTAACTATAAAAATATGAGTGCAGTTGCTAAAAGCCCCATCTATTTTCAAATGATGTGCTCTAATGGAATGTTGCTGTACATCTTTTGATGAGACAGGAGTCTATTTAAAAAGACAGGCGCTTTCGAATGTGCTTTTAAACCCCGTCTGTCAATTAGAACAACATCAAGGGTTCAGTGGCTGGGAAAAAAGATGACAGTAATGAAAAGCTGGGAGGGCAGCAGAAGAAAAGAAAGATAAAGACAAAAAAAAGTGGGGGAAAAAAAAGACAGGAGGAAAAGAAAGCAAGCAGTATTGCAAAAAAAAAAAAAAAAAAAGACAAGAAAAAAAGAAAAAGGAAGTGAAAGTAGGGCAGAATAAAGATTCATAAAGAATAGAGAATAAAGATTCATGAAACAAGATTGCACTCATTTGTCCCCCAAAATTATATATTCATTCATAGCCAAAAAGGATGCTGAGTGCAGAGAAAGCAGAAAATGCAATGCCTCTTAAAATCTGATTCCCTGCATTACTCAGCATCTCTAAGTCAGGGGAAGCAAATAGTGCTCAGCCTCTCCCTGGATGGATCCCACACTGGAAGCTCTCCCTGAAGCTCTGCCAGAGACACGCACAAGTGTAGGAAGATAATTTAATCTTTGAGAGGCACTCAGATACTAAGGTGAGGATCACTGTAGGAAAAAAGCCCATGAGGAAATTTATAACTGGTATTAAGTGCAGGAGTGAGAGAGCAGTAAATAAGGCACTGGGCCACAAAGTGAACATGGGAGGAAACAAAACGTTGTGCTGGGTGCTGCCCGTGGGAATAGTACCTGGCCTGTGTACAGGAGGTGTCAGGCAAGGTGAAGGTGCTGGTGGGCACTGTATTAGAGGTGGGTACAGTGTACAGAAACCAGGGGCATGACATGTCTGGGTGGGAGAGTGCCACTACTGCCACGCTAAGGGTGCTTTTAAAATCAGTTTGATCATGCAATTTCATTCACCAAAAAAGAGAACAACATTTTAAAAAAGAAAACCCCATAAATCCCATCATTTAGCATTATTTTGCCCTTTCCCCGCCACCTCGGGTCACTGGCAGGCTGAAAGCCTTTCAATTCAACACATTGTCCTCTGCCACTTGAACTAATGATAGATATTGATAGCAGAAATAAGCTGCTGCAGTCTGCCTGGGTAAGGGCTGTTGGGAGATGGCACACAAATTGACTTTAACCCCTAACTGCTGACAGCTGTCCCAGGAGCACGGTCCCTGTGCTCAGTCACCCAGTTGTGGTACAGTGGAGTCTGTCTTGCCCAGACTCTCTCAGGGCTGTGGCCAGCCTTGGTGGCTCAGTCCTTCTCCTTGAGCTGGGTGTCTTTGAGCTGAGATGTCCTCAGACTCATTGATGATTTCATGCACTGGCCTCTCTAGGTGTGTGCAGTAGCAAACACCAAGGTACCATAGTAAAAATCATATGTGGTTTTGGTTTGCTCTCTCAAGTCCAGTGCCTAAACTCATGCTGATGCAAGACTCGGAAGTCTAAATGCTCCATAAATATCAGTCATAGTGTTTCTGAGACTTAGTCCCCTGTTTTGCAGAAAATCTGCCGTGCAGGGTCTCATCATGCTCACCTGAAGCAGTGGAGTCCATATCCACACGACACAGTAGGTACCTGAGGCAACTGCTGTCCTGCAGAAGGAACAGAGGTTTTAGCAGAACAAGTTGTGTTTCACACCTTTTGCACTGTAAAGAACAGAAGCACTTGCCAAGAAACAGTCCTGAGCTCTCACTCATATCATTGGGATTTAGAGACTTTTGTTTAGCTAGTTTCTACAACTACACATTGTTTATGGCCACTGTTGCAACAAGCCTTAAAAAGTCACAACATTTAACATACCTAGCTCCTCAAGAAACTAAATAAATCCTCTTCCTCCTTCCCCTTTGCTGCTTGCGGATTTGTTAATAAAAGCCAGGGCTCTATTTCTCTAGGTTTAATTGCGGGCATTCACTCAGGTTACAGCAGACCATGATCTTAGCATGGGAAGCCATGGGCAGGGTTAATACTACAGCTGGGTGTATGACAGGAGCCCACAGGCATCCCGGTCAGTGCTGGCACTTGCTGTGCTAGGTACTGTACAAAGATAGAACCAAAAGGCGGAGATACATGTGTTAAACCAGCATGACAAGGAATCCTCTCTCCAGATGAGACCCAACTGGATATACACACCTTAATGAGTAAAACTGGAGGTTTTGTGTGGCTTTTCTCACATGACAGTTGAAGAAAGGCACTTGCAGTCTCTCTTGTGTGTTCTACCTCCATGGCAGTGTTATTAGCTTAGTCTGCAGGGAGAGAGGTAATAAAAGGAGTATGCTAACTTGAAATACTTTGTATTTTTGCAGCATCTGATGTATGGTAACTTGTTGCCTTTGCTGGTAACTTTCTTATATACCTCAGTCCTATTTCTGCACAAACCTGCTTGTTCACCAGGAGTCTCCCAAGAAAACACTTTACAAGTATCAGCCATGCAAAGATGTTAATTGGTGATAAATATTGGTGCTGGGATTTTCTAATGCGGGCAAGGGAATCAAGAGCCCCAAAGGCTCTTTTACTTAACTCCCTCAGGCATTACTCCATATATATAATACAAATACTACAGGCAAACAATTAATGGTAGAGCTGCCTGCTGCGGGAAGTTCACAGCCACAAAAATATGAACATTTTATCAGACCTTAGCACCCACAGGCATTCTTTCAAGTTCACTGAAGGCTGCCTCGTCAGCCCTTATTTTCCAAGGTGGATGTTACGGTTTGGGAAAAATGAGTACAGCTCCACTGCACCAAGGCCAGTCCCCATTTGCTGTCTCTATGGCAGAAATGCCAGTGTCCCTGTCCCTTGAGGACCAGGCTTTTCCTTTCTGTGTAAGGGTACAGACACCCCTATGTTGGGGAGACTCAGGACATCGCACAGTGCTGGGCATGTCAAGTGGGTTTGATGGGGGGGGCACAGCATCACACCAAAGCTCACATTCAGCTCAGGTGGCACCATCCTGGGCATCATGTCCAGAAGGGCAATGCTCTGGGTTTGGGGGGTTAGGGTAGGCTGGGGTCCCTCTCCACCTGAGCTTGCCAGCCCCGGTTTTCTTCCTGCAGAGAGACAAGGAGTGTCACCCAAACTCCGCATGCCTCCACACCCTCCCTGCACAGCGGAGATAATATCCTCCCCTGTTTGGAGAAAAAATGCATTACAGGCTGTGAGGTGCTCAGATACTGTGGTAAAGATGGCCATGTAAGTACCTCCACCGACTGGGTATGTGTAAGCCGTCACCATTCAGATCTTCAGTCATCATTACCCAGAGAAACCAGCTGTTCTTCTGCTATTTATGATCCCCCCCTTAAATCTACCCTCCCTATGACTCAACCCACAGGCTTTAAAGTGTGCAGTGTATTGACATTTATATAGTACATTTCATACACTTCCTCTCAAAGCTTTTTACAAAGCCATGAATTACATACCTGTCACCCTCTGAATTCATTCATCCAAAAAAGAAGCAGTCATTACGCACTCGGCAATAAGCCTCATAACACTACCAGCCATTGAGTTTGTATATGTGTGCACCAAAGAGATAAAGTTACTTTAATGCCATCTTTGCTATAAATGCAACAGAGAGCAAGGGAGGGGAAGGACAAGGAGTGGGGGGGTAAATGGTGAGTGGGAGGGTCTGGGTCTTTCTCCATACCTAGATGTGGAGATGTAGCATATATTAACTTCTTTAAGAGGCTGCAGCTGCAGGGAAGTAATTATGTGAGTGGCAAGGTGCCTCCATCTTGGTCTTTAGGGGAGATAATAAACAATAGAATATATTACACTTGTTTTGCTCCTTTCATTCTGGGATCCCAAAGTGCTTTTTAGATATTAATTAATTCTCATTAAAGAAAAAAAAGAAAACCAACACAGAAGTCCACCACTGCCTCAACTCTGTGTTATTCTTAAGCCAACTTTTACCCTAGCATTAACCCTAATTTCTCCTCCCATGCTGCATACTGTACTGCAATGACATTTTGGGTTGCAGGATGCAACAGGTTCAGATTTTGCTAGGCAAAACCCTGCCCCAAACCTCAGTGGGAAAAGGCTACTCCTGCCCAGAGCAGGTGATTAAGAAGTTGGGGAGGGGCAACAGCATAAACCAGGTCTTAGATTCATTTGGTTGAGGTACTGAAATTGAACTGTGGTAAAGTGACAGTCCGTGGTCTCATTTGAACTCTCCATCTCAGAAGGATCCAAATGCAGGGTTGAATGAGAGAAGCCAGTTAAACTGGGGTGAGCAGTGAAATGTTTTTTTCTTCATTTTGCTATTCCTAATCTGGCTATTGTAAGAGGAGGTCCCTCTTCAACCCCCAGGCATACCAAATTCATGAAAGATGTTGCTCTAGATGAAGAAAGAGCACAAAATAAAGTGTGGGAAAAGAAAGGCTCTCTTGCTGAAGGCTGCCACTATCCTCATCTTTCCTATTCAAAGAGAAGCCAAGGGGAAAATGGTCTCTTTTTTCCTGGTGTCACCATCAGCTGGTATTTCAGATTCACTTCCAATAGATGTGTTCATTTTAGAAGGGCAGGAACAGATTCACCTTCACAAAAAATCAGTCCTGAGAAATCTACAGTCAAAATACCATCAGCTCATGATTTCTAGTCCATGAACCATTTTCTGGACTGTTCTGTCAGTGGTTGGAAAGGATGAGCCCATGTCAACCACAGATGCTCCTAAAAACTGCATCTTTGCCTGACCCCTGTTAAAGTCTTACCAATATACTGCAGTCACTAATAATGAAGGTCATCCAGATTATCAAATGACCCTGAAAATTTCTGGTCAGGAATGAAGGAACCAGAATAGCAATCCTGTTTTGCATTTTCTGAGTGTCTCCTTGCTCAGTACACAACCCTGCCAGGCACTCTCCCAGCTCTGGCAGCTTCCAGGTGACACCACCACTTAGCCTATATCAAAGCACCTATGATGAATGATTAGGCAGACAATTCAGTAGATGGTTAGGCATACAGACAGATAAATGAGAATATACAGATACTTGTTTGCACCCCATCCAGTGTATCATTGCCTGCAGTGTGGTATCATCATTCTTTTCTAAGAGGTTTCTGCTCGCTATGGCAGGTAGATGAAGCAAGTGCAGTTCATTTGAGGCCTTGCTGTGGTATATGCTGATACAGATTGTGTATAACTACACTGATGACAAACCCCTTGTAGAGAAATATCCTGTCTCACTGGGGGTGAGTCAAGCCCAGAGTTTGTAAATTCATTTGCAAACAGTGTGTGGTTTAGTAATGACAGCCTCTTTCTAAATTCAAGTCATTAATTTATTAGCATTAATGTAACTTAAACCCACCTCCCTATGTTCCTTTCCTCCAGAATCTGGCCAAAGCATTGAATGGTGCAATACTAACATGCAGAGTGTGCTTGCAAGGCTGGGAAACTCATCTGGGAATCAAACACGCCAGTGACCAAATGCCATCCTCCCCCTCTTCAAAACCCAAAGGCCCCCAGGGAACAGGCAGGATCTGAATCGCTGACCCTCATGTAGCGTTCAAAGGCAACAACAACCTGTCTGGAGAAATAGCTTCCTTCTGTCTGCATTAGCTGGAAAGCACAAATGTGGAATTATTTTTGCATCTGTGCACCAAATCGCACTTCTCAACGGGGTTTTGGAGATTAAATATGTTCAAAAATCGCTCAACAAATGGCAAAATAGAACATAAAACAACAAAGAGGGTATTGCTTTAAGTCTAGCTAGATTGCAGTTATTATGAAAAAAGATATTTTACATTTCTTTAGTAAATTCCACAGCAAAGCATTCAGCAGGCTACTGCTGAGATTTTAAAAGCAGTATGTTGGATTATATG
Organism: Astur gentilis; assembly: GCF_929443795.1. Lineage (NCBI taxonomy): Eukaryota > Metazoa > Chordata > Aves > Accipitriformes > Accipitridae > Astur > Astur gentilis. The sequence goes on along the minus strand of NC_064902.1, from coordinate 12,574,836 downwards.
CCTAATACCCACTAATTTAAATGAAAAATAGAGATAGGCTTTTACATCTCCTACATATTCCATCTCTCCCTCCCCAACACACATGCTCTCAGACTCTTGCATGCACACAGAAATCCCTTTGGCCACACAGTGGTTTCTGTAGTGGAACTGCTGAGCTGGTTATTTGGAAAGACCAAATCATCATTGTCAACTGGCAGCCAAGAAGAATGAGATCCCAAACTGGAAATGCAGGGAAAAACAAAATGCTTTCATTCACAGGGCGTGGACAGAAGTTCTATTACCCATGCCCTAGAAAGGACACCACAATTTACTTGAGAGTTAAGATATTCAGGACAGTCGGTCTCGCATCTCATTGGAGGTAACTACTAGAGGGCAAGACTCACCATCCTCTATTTGGCTGGCCCCTCATCTCAGCCAAGAGCAGAATTTAGCTGTTACATCTGTGGATGGTGCCACCGGGGCATTCCTCAAAGCCTGTCTCACAGTTCAGGCCAGGCTAATCCCACCTGTAAGTACACTGCGTATCGAGCGTGTTGCAAAGGAGAAAGCTGCTGCGTGAGGCATGGTGTGTTGCAGATGAGGGCAGAGGGGGCTGAAAATTGTAGGAAATTTAAACCTGGTTCCAGTTCACAGTGATGTCAAACCACAGGAAATGAAAGCAGAAAGTGGAGATTTATGAAAAAAGTGGCAGGAGTCATTATTATGTGTGCAGTATTGATTGAAGAAGATCGTGTTGCCCCCAAATCGAAATGGCTTTTATGTGTTTGGGCCCATCCTGACAAAAATACTTTCTTCTCTGTTGACGAGGCCATGTTGCCATGGAGATGCAGGACTGGATGCTTGGCAAAAGCACGTTTCGATAAGGCAGGTCTAATGGATATATTTTCACAACATTCACAGTTCCTTTCTGCTCATTTTCTCCTGAGCAGACTCGTCCACTTCTTCCATTTTGCCACTTGATGAAAAAATATCTTTTTAATCTTTTAATTTAGCTTAGATTTCCCTCCCTCCAGCACCAGAGCTTGGCAATTAAACTACTTATCTGAGATGCTCCACTCTAAGGCCAAGTGCCTGCTTTTCATTATCAGGTTGGGTGGCTTGTTTTCATCCTCTCTCCTCCATGACTGAACCTCTTTGCTGCTTGCTGTATGTTATAGATGTTGTGATATAAGGAGCTTATAGTTTCATGCCCTTGCTAGTGGAAGAGGCTGTAAATTCATCTCTTCTCTAAGACAGCCTTTCCAAAGTGCTTGGGACCACAAAGCAATGTTATGTTGGCTGGTACATGTCCTGGAGCATACACTGACTCTGTGCCGAAACCACTGATGCTAATGCAGTGTCACCTAGAATAGAGGCAGAGTTTAGCTAAATGTTTTTAATTCTGGGTGTCTTTGGCTCATTTTAATAAAAGCAAATGCAAGTTTCTTTTAAACCAGCACAAATGTAAGAGCAATTTCTGTGCATATGTAGGTACACAAATACAGACGTTCCTACACACAAGTAAGTTATTTCACATCCATTTCCATTTGAACATCTTTTACTGGTTCTTTCCATTTGAGTATCTTTTGACCAACTTCTGGCATCTGTTTGAGTTTCTTTTGCAGGAATAGCCAATGGGTATATTGACTAGAAGGGATGCTCACAGGAACATCCTACTTGAATGGAAAGAACAGTTTGAAAGAATATTTTCAGTAAGTGAATTGAAGAAATATATGTTCATGCCACAAAATGCATTTATGCCATGTGGCCTCTGTGACCAATTAAAATTAGTCAATTCCTTTTGGATTGAGGATACTCTTAATGAACTTCTCCTGAAGAAAAGAGCAGACCAAGAAGTATTTGCATCAGCAAACAATTTCAAACAACCAATTAGCTGGAGAAATCAACACCGCAAGCACAGAAAATTCACAAACAGAAAAAGAGGAAAAATTCATCCAATAAATTATTCCTCATGAATTATTTTTCCAGTTTGCTTTAGATCTGGTTTCAGTTATTACTAATTAGTTATGGAGCCATTTACCTATTAGGTCAGACTTGGTTGGGAAGTGGAGGAAAACCATTATCTCCAGCAGTGATTTGAGGGCAGCTCCTAGGAGCTGGTAACTCAAAGCCTGCGTCACCAAGTGACTCTTATGAGCTGTCTTGTTCCAGCTGACAATAACACAGCCCGATTTTCAATGGCAACAGTCATCAAAGAGTGCATTCATCTTTTTCCCCCCAAGTGAGGGCTGAGACACGCTGTTGGTTCAATATTTTGGAGGCGTCATTGTTCAGCACATTCAGTGAGTGCCCGAAGGACTGCAGACACCACAGCTGTCACTCAGACATGTTACAAAGCTTGGGGTGTTCCTTTGTCCTTTTGTACATGCTAGTGGTCTTGGAAAAAGAAAAGAAGAAACGAGATTGAGTATCATAGGATTCCGTGTTTCTTTGGCTTTGCCTCTGCCTGGGCTGTATGTTGTATAACAGAGCTTTGGCCCAGGACGAGGGCTGTGAGATAGGAGGCAAATCCGGTAAGGGAATAATCATCCAATAAGCAAATTCATTTCATCTCCTCATGCTTCAATTTTCCCATCCACAAGACGCTGCTAATGATACTTCCCCTGCTCTAAGATCTTTGCATGAAGGGGGCTGTGTATGCAAAAACCCCAGCATTAACTCTTTATAAAGGCTAATCCTCTTTGTCTGCTTTAACCACAGAAGCATGCAAAGCTCGGTGTTAGATGTGCCTCTGCAGTGCAGAAAAACTATAATTGGGAGCTCGGAAAGGTACAGGGGAGCGGGGCAAAGACAGCCAGAAGCAGGGAACAGCTTCTGTAGGAGGAGAGGATCCTGCAGATCAGACAGTGGATCCTGAGGGAGGTATGTGATGAGGCCTATGGGACCATGGGTGGTGGGAAAGCAGTGGAGCAGTAGCACTTTTTCACCACATTGCACAATATAAAAATGATTTGATGCCATATTAAAAACATGTAGAACGCAATCCTTTCCACACCACTTCTAGTGACACTGGGATTATCCCCAGGATCTTGTTATTGGCACAGATGGAACTAGTTTTTAACAGTATCCCTGACCGATCTACTGACCTTGAGGAGAACTGCCAGACTTCCCCACCACACCTAGGATAACTGTCAAACTTTGCAATGTTTTGAAGACCTGCACACAGTTCTTTCCTAAGCACCAGAAGTTTGCCAACTCATGTATATGCTTGTAAATGCCCCCAGTGGGAAGATAATACCAAGACTGAGAAGGCGTCCTATTAACAGGTCATCTGCATCTGCATATGGCCGAATACAGCCAGTGGATGAATGCATCGTTTACTTTGGTTACCTTGCCCAGCTGATTACAGGATGGGAGATCGGAAAGGAGAAGGTCTGAGTACGCTCATGCCTTCCTTGTAGATTTTCTCTGCAGAGTTTTCACATGGTCACGCTTCATTGATAAAATGAGTCCCAGGAAGGTTTATTCATTTTACTGCTTATTGTTTTCTCTAACAGGTGTGATCACTATAATTAGGTCTGTACAACGGCATTTTCTTGTTACTCAAATTCCTTCTGTCTCTCAGACGCTCCTGGCTATAGCAATACAGCGGCTGCTGCTTAGAGAATAAGTGAAAATGAGTTGTTTTCTTTCCCTCCTTTTTCTTCATTCATCCATATTAAGCCAAGAAAAACATAGCTTCCACCTCGCACAGATCGTTTGCTCTTTGCCTTTCCTGGGCTCAACTGCAGATGTTACCAAATGCCCTTACCTGCCTCTGATATAGGCATTTCTCTTGAAAACACAGCACAGACCAACACTGGGGACAGATGCAAGCACAGGAGCAGAGCGTAGCTGGCATAAGATGGGAAGGAAAAGACCAAGGCTGTCCCTGGAGAGATGCCATTTGCCCCCAGTTTTGGAGGGAGAGTGGCTGGGCAGCTCCACCATTGACTGTCTTGAGAGATGGCAGGGCCAAGGGAAGCACAGTATAGTGGGAGTACCACTCATGGGTCCTGCAGCAGTAGTGTCAGGGGAGAGATTGATATCCAATGGTTGAACGGGTGTCCACTACATCTTTTGCTGATTTAGAGGCTGTATTTCTCTCCTTCCAATTTAATGCACACACATATATAACCCATCACGCAAGTGATGTAAAACCAGTCAGGGCCCAATTCAAATATTCAGGCATGTGTGGATGCATCCAGTTTAACCAGCAAAAACCTAACCCTCAAAGCCCCAGCAAGCTAACGTCTTTCCTCTCAGAAAACAGTGAGCCTGCCTAGAAAACAAGGGAAAACACATCTCTGTTGGCACTGTACAGAAGTAGGATATTTTCCCTGTCATTTTCTTGCCTCATTATATGCCGTGCCAAAAATGTAAATTCAAATAGTGCTTTGGAGCAGGGTCTCTCTGGGAGTGACGGGGTTACGTGTTGGCAGTGGCCTCAAGGCCTGATCAGTTTGAGGCTACGAGGAGCGACATTGCACTGAGAAAATGAGGCTCTCAGGATAACAACTGGGGGGGTATGTGCTGCTTTCAGTCAATCAAGCCCAAACGCAGCCATGGAGTAATCAAGCTCAATTCAACCAGCTTCTGCATTATTATTGTTATTATTTATCACTTGAATTACTGGAGCACCTTGAGGAGGCAACTGAAATGAGAGCAGAGAGGGCTGCTGCTGTATAAAAATATAATGAGAGCATGGCAGTCTGGGTGAGCACACAGACTGCAGAGACAAGGCCAGCAATGAGCAGGAGAGAATTGGGGTTGCAATTAGGCATTGGCAAGGTTCGTCTGTCAGCCCCGTGGGGAAGATCCTGCTCCCTGATTTCAGGCAGGCTGCTCAGCATTCAGCATACTCAAGTCTTCCTCCATAGCTGGTGGCAACAGAGACAGCAGTGCAAAGCTGAAGTCTGATATAGGTCCTCTGTGGAGCTGCATGGAGCAGCATGGGGACACCACCCTTCTACAGATCCAGGCTGCAGTGAGGCACAGCAAATACCACTGCACCCAGGCTCAATGCAAGCTCATGGCCTTGATAGCCCATCATACACACACCATTTTTTCCCATCCAATATCCTATACATACAGACACACATCCCTATCATGCTGCACCACCCCTTCATGGCCTAATCTTTTCATCTTCCTCAGGTATGGGCTTTCACTTCTCACCAAAGTCATTGCCCACTTCTTGCTTCATCCATCCCTTCCCTCAGCACACGGTGCTCTCAACAGAAAAGCTGATGCATCCCTTGGCATGTCAGCTGGGGTCTGTCCAAATGAGGCAGGAGTCAAGTCCCTTCCCTCTGCTTCACTGCCTTGCTCATACCGACTGTCATCTGTAAGTAATATGCTAGACATGTTTCTTTTTTCAGTTAAAAAAAAAAGTAATTTATTTTCTAATTACAAAAGAATATAGGATAAAAAAAAAAAAACCAAAAGAAAAGAAATTATGACTACCAGATGGTGAATCACCATTTAGCAGGAGCAGGCAAAGAGAGGACTCAGTCAATCACAGGGTAAGTGATAAGACACCAGAGGGAACTACCGAAAAGAAAGGCAGCTCATTACACAAAGCACTAAATTATTCTTATTGGGACTTCTCCTCCTTCTTTTCCCCTTTCTATTTTTTATTCTGAGCCATAAAGCAAGTAATTCCACTGAGACCCTCTTTTAAATGATTAACATTTCCATTTTAACTTTTGTTTTTGATTGTGTCCCTGCCATTAATCTTTCTGTCTTTGTCTGTGCCCTGCTGTTCACCTCATCTTCTAACTTTCTAATTCTCTCGGCCCATCTTCCACACCCCCAAAAGGAGCCATAAGCCCTGCTGCTGGTGGGAGCCTTGAACAGATCAGGCCAAGGTCGGGGGGATGTCCTGACACAGCATCACCCAAGACCCCAGTGGTATCGTGGCCCATCAGCGGAAGCACCCTGCCTCCAAAAAGATGTCCAGCTGAGATCACCTCCCTACACTTATTTGCATGGATGCTTGGGGAAAATCTAAAAATCCCAGGTAAAGAGATAATCCTAAAATATACCTGGCCAGCAATCCCTGCTTAACTGAGATGGGAGCTGATGATATCTGTGGCTGGCTGAAAGCTATTTCTGGCTCTATTCCTTTCCACTGAGCAGCCAATTCATCACTGAGATGAAAAGTTTGGGGCAGAACAGTGTTTTCAGCCAGCATCACAGCAGCATCCACCTTTGCTCTTTGAGGAAGCACATGCAAACCACGGCTCCCTTTCCCCAGGAAAGACACTGGGGAAAAGGTGGTAGGTCAGAACAGATCATTGCATATATCTGGGTAAATAGAAAAATGGAGGAGCACTGATTATTTTCTGATGGCACTCATTGTGCCATGGGTCCCAAAAGAGCTGCAGGTTGCTGGGCTGTGTTCCTGTCCTGCCTCTGTTCCAGGCCTGTGCCAGGCATTCCCAAAATCTCCTCATACCCCAGTTTCCCTGTGTTGCCAGAGAGGTAAATATTATTGCCTTCCTTTGCAAAGCCCCCTGTAAAACATTGCTAATGTGGAGCAAGAGGTCAGGTTTTTACAGCTGCCTCCTGGCACTGAGGAAGCCTGTTCCCCTTGGGGTAGCCCCTTGGCAGGAGCAAGCCAAGCCATGGGTGTTGGTAGCCCAAAAACGCCCTCTCACTACCAGTTTCCTTGCCGTGTTGGCATTTATAGATTCTTGATGTGTTTTAGGAATGTTAGGCAAAATACAGATAGTCAGGTATTTTATTACTCATATTTCTCCGGCCTTAATGACAGAACTCAGTGCAACTTGCTAATGAACTGGGCTGAAGCGAATGCACTTGTGGCACTAACTGAAATGAACACAAGGCCTTGAAAAGGAGTGAAACCTCAAGCACTGTCCAAATAGCCTCTCCTCCGCATTTCACCCCCTCCCTGCCCCCTTTCCCCTCCACAAGGGCTGCGGCCATGGGTGGGTGTAACTGAGCATGGCGGCCTGCGTTTGCAGGAACCAAGGACTCGTGGTGCTGGGGGAACGGCTGGGTTATATGTGTCTCCTTGGCTATAAATGCAGCGTGGCCAGGCCTGGACCACAGAGTACACAGGGGGAAGGAGGTGAGGGGGCTCCGGGGCCCAGGCCCAGGCCCAGGCCCAGACCCAGACCCAGACCCAGGCCCCAGGCCCAAGCTCCAGGCCACAAGGCCTCTCATAGCACTAACAGGCTGCCTCAGTCCGTGAGGAGACTCGCTGTTGAATGACGCAGTTTTTGTCTTTTCTAGAAACAATGCAGGCGAAAGGGAGAGGTTTCAGTCAATATACTTTTTAGCACTTTCTAGCAAAATGGGAGAGCTTTAGTTTTAAGCAGCATGGGGGCACTGCTTAACTGTGGCGGCTTAGGAATATGGGTACTCGCTTGTCAATAAAAACCAAATCTTGCACTTGAAGCGAAAACAAATTAAAATTAATTAATCAGTGGAAAACACTTCATTTGAACTGGGAAAAGCAGATGCAACTAGCAAGTCTAGGTGGACAAACAAGATAATCAAATCAATACCCACACTTTTCTTACTGGCTCGCAGCCACAGGCTACAAAGTGAGAGCAGGCGTGTGGATCTCCTTCATTTCTATTAGCTATCAGCTGATTCTGTAATTAACTGGAATTCAGAACCACTGGGGGAGTTATTGCCCTGTCCCTGGGTGGATCTTGTCTGTGCAAGGGGGGCAGCTTGCTCCTGCTGCTGGTCTCTTCTAAATCTCCTCTTGCCTCTGCACAAACCTCGCTCCTTCCATCCATCCGCACTAGAGCTGGCTGCGAAATGTAAATTGCAGGAGGGTGGTAGATACTGGAGGGATCAACCCAGTTCATTGCTGTACCAGCTAATCAGTGCCATTGTCAACAGGAATAGCTGTAAACAAGTAGGGCCAGGTGTAGGACTTAGTTAATAATGCTCTAATTGAGACTAGATTATCGGGCCCTGACACAGGGGTAGGGTTGGGGAAAGATTTTGCTTCTTTTTTTTTTTGTTTTTAGCTGTTTAAAAATGCTGTTTAGATTTTGCAGATGGCAGTCATCTTGTTCATGTGCCAAAATTATGTGTGCACCCTCTGTGGGGATAACCCCCAGTTCTGGGGGAGGGTCGTAGCCTCTGTGGGTACTTCCATAAGCAGAATAGCTACAGAAAATACCTAATATATCTAGGAAGAAAGCAGTGTCCCCATTCCTACCCACCTGTCCCCAGCAGCACATTGATGTTCTGTGGGCTGGAAACAATGGTGATTTTAATCAGTTAAAGATGTCCTATGAAATTTGGGCTCTAATACTCCAAAACCTGGCATGAGGAGGTTGGGAGTTTCCCTATCTCTTATTAGAGATGGCCCAAGAGCATCTCAAGTGCAGAGAGAAGAAATTTTATTTTCCTTAGGTATGTTTTTAATTATTATTTGATATTTGCTCTCTGCAAGAAGAAGCTGTCTTGGTCCTAGACCTGGCTAGATACTGAGAAGAAAGGCTCATAAATATTCATTTAAAAATCTTCCAAATTAATTCCAGTGCAATTTTTTGTGGCTTTTGCTTCCCATGAACATTGAAGCAAATGAGTTTTGCTAGGAGGGGCGGTAACCAAAATTTCAGAGAAGTGTTGAGAACATTTGCCAACCCCCCCAAAGTTTTGCACTTTGAAATTACAAGTGGTTTGTTTCAGTTGCGATCAGATCAGAGCATGAAGAGTTAGTGTCATCCTTCTGGGGCCAAGAAACATGCTGTATCACCTACATACTCAAGCCAAATAGGGCACACTGTGACTTTCAAGTAGCACCAATGACTCCTAAGTCAAACAACTGGCTTGGAAATTCATTCAAAAAGAGTTTATTTAACACACGCACACACACAAAGGACAAATCACAAGCAGAACAGGAACAGTTCTTCCTAGATCCACATTTCATTGCTAATGAATGCTTAGCTCATCTCTCCTCTACCATCCATGCCTTTTTTCTCTCCTCTTTCTTAATTTTGCCTCTTATTAGTTACACTTCAAGCTTTTTGTTTAGGCAACAGAAACATGTATTTCACCTGCAGCACTTTCTTATTCCTGAGATGAATGTGGATCTGTTTTAGAGGCTGGAAAAAATCATTACTCTGAGATTCAGAGTCTGTTTGCTATTCTAAAAGCTTGTGAAAGAAGAGAAGTTGAGTCCTGATGATCAAGATTGTGTTTGCGTGCATATGTGTGTGTGTTTGCATTCACACCTTAATGTGCATCTCGGTGGTTCTGTTCCTTCCTCACCCCCCTTCCTCCACCCAAGGTCTAATTAAAACAAGAATGCACCAGGCTGCCTTTTGCTCTGTTTCATCTCCTGATATTTTTATGTTAAATCCACCAAGGAAATCTCCTGAAGTCTTTGAAGTCTTGGGGTGTGTGAATAAAGATGTCACAACAGTAGACACAGGGCTTCTTAATGAGGACAGAAGGTTTGATGTTGGAACACTTCAGTGCCCAAAGGAAAGAGATGCTCTCCAACAAGCTCTCCCTTTCTCTCTCTCTCTCTCTTTTTTTTGTATTCTTGCTGCAAGGGCCTACTTTTTTTTTCCCCTCTTCTATATATTTTATTCTCTCCCCACCTTTCAAGGAGGAAGGGCATAAATGAGAGGAAATGCAGGGAAAATGCACAATTTTACAAATCCTATCATTGTTCATGCCACTGTTTTTTTATCTCATTTCATCTTGGTACCATGTGAGGTACCAGCCCCATCCAGACTCCTACTGCCTCCTTTCCACTCTGGCCCAGGGTAATAGACCCTCTCTCTGTCTCTGTCTCTCTTCCAGCCAAAAAGTTCTGACCCACGGAAAGAATGTTTAGCTTTATCAAGAGGAGGTTTTGCTTGAAATAATTCCCATAAAGTTAAGGGTTAATTTGACATAACTGAGAGGAACGTCTGATCCCTAAAGTACAAAATTCATTACCACAAGCCTGGTCTGTGACAACAGCTCCAAGTACTCCTTGGGACCTCAATGTGTTTGAGCTGATCTACATCTGGTTTGAATTTGCCTGCTGGACCCTTATCCCTGTTGGTTTCCCCTGCTGCATCTGAGAAGTCAGCTTGTAAAATCATGGGGCAAACAGAAACCAAAGAAACTTATCTCATCCCGTCATTCTCCACCCTGTGTAACCAACAGAACAACAGGATGTCATTAAGGCAGGGCTGGACATCCTCTTGGGAAGAAGGCACTTCCTACACATGGGAAATCCCCGCTGGAGTCAGGTGTCCCCTCTGCTTTGGCGTGTGCTGTCCTCTGAGAGAAATGAGTGATTTTCTTGTTGCTAACCTCCCAGGCAGGATGACTTGTCACTACTAAGCAAAGCCCCACTCTCAAATTTGAGATCCTTTCTTTGTGTGCTGTCCTTAGATCTGGCCACAGCATCCCAGATGATGACCATTCTGACTTGCTTCCCATTTGCATAATGGGTTTCATGGTGGGCTTCCCCCATGCCCTTCCCTCCTATGGACCATTTGAGAATCTCCTTTCTCTTCTCATCATTTCTCTGCAGGATCTTATTCCTCATGTTTGCAGTATCTAAGCACCTTCCATGCTACTCAGCACACTTCAATGTAGAAGTCTAGAACATGCAATGCAATCCTCCCAGGGAGAGGGTAGCATCAGGGGCAGGGGTGTTGTTTTGGAGCTGTTTGTGTATATACAGGCTCCTGCTCTCATCCGCTGGAGCAGTGAGCACCTGAACTAAAGGGCTGAAGCCTTGAAGCCTCAGTGACTCTGAAGTTCATTTTCTTAGAGAGAGATGAGGCAGGGTAATTTCTGGTTTGTAGTAGAGAAAAGAAAGTTTGGACCAATGCTGTAAATCCAACCCAGTGGTTGCAGAAGCTAATTTAGTTCCTAAGGATCCTGTCTATGTACTTTTTCATTAAGCTCAAGCATAGCTGGAATTTTTGCTGCAAACCTCCAAATTTCAAGCTCAGCATGAGTCAGTCCCAAAGTGCTGAAATATTTAAGGGCTTTTTTCACTCAGGAGCTGGATTTATTGACACCAAACAAGCTGTATCATTTTTCATCTAAGAAAACCCTGATGTTTGGATTTGGTAGTGATGATGATGATTGTTTGAAATTAAGCTCTTTGCATTGACTGACCACATCTGCTCAGTTCCATCCTTCTCAAATAAGACACAATCTTCCTTGCCCATCAGGATTCCTCCTCAAAGCCTTCTAGCCCCCTTGGGTGATGCTAATACATTTTAATAGGGACGTGGGAGCACACTCACCTCCTCGGTTTGTACTTTGATTTAATCATCTAGGCCTGTGGACTTGCGGTCCCACTGCTGAGAGATGGCTGCAGGAGGGAGGTGAGCTGGGAGTGCCAAACCTGCATGCAAAGGGACCTGGCACAGCAGCTGGGCTGGAGGTCCCAGGTTGCAAAATACCTGTGCAGGAGCAGGATGAGTGGTCTTATAGCAAGGGGAAAGTGAGTGTTTTTGCTTTGCAATTTTGTTCAGAAGGGAAGGTAGGTAGTCAGCCCTTTCCTTCCCCCTCAAAGAAAATCACAGTGATCTTTTTTTTGCTCTTCTTTCAATAAAACAAAGTGCATAGACTCACGTAATTCACTTTAATGGTGTATATTGCTCAGAGAGGTGGAGGTTTGTGCTAGAAAATATAGGAGCACAAGCTGAGCTCTGACCCTTACGTTTACTGCTCAAACCTGCTACAGAGCAATCAAAGGTGCCCACCATTGCCTTGCCAGAGAGTGCGACCCCTGAGGCAGAGACTAGACAAGGTGTTTCTGCCTACACTGTGATCCTCTCCATTCCCCAGACAATGATTTACCATCAGCTTCTGCACTGACAGCAGAAGTTAACTCAGCAGCAGTGAGTGCTTATCCCAGGCAGAGGGGCAGGGAGACAGCTGGGTTGGTAGCCTGTTACAGCAAGCTCTGCCAGAGGCTGCCTGTCAAAATGAAGCCCCTCTCCGCCTGTTGAGCTCAACACTCATGATGATCTGGCCTTAAACCAGGGCTCTGACTTTGCTGTGCTTGAGACTGTGCAAATTCAGCAGAGTATCAAGTTATTTGCTCAGGGGCTGGCAATTTTTAAGTGAGTGTTAACGAATCTGATCGGTGTATGCTAAGAGCTCAGGTTGCCATGTAGTTTTATCTATTTACCAGCCCCTTTGCAGGCTAGAACACCACAAAAGCCTGGTCTGTAAACCCAGCAAAATCCCAGGGGAGCACAGGGTTGAATCCCAGTTTCCCAGAGATGGCCAAACCAAGTCTCTAGATCTGATCATCTTTCGAATCAGAGAGCACTTGTTTAAGCCACCCAGATCCCCTACTACTGTTATAATGAATGCATTGCTTCTACTGTCAGACAGAGGATTAAGTCCTGCTCAGGTTTAAGGTCACCTCCTCTCCCAGACTGTGCAAAGCCATCTGGTTTTTGTGCCACTGACCTTTGTCAGTCCACATTAATTCACAGAGGCTGGTGAAAGAGCTCAAAACTTGCTTTCTGCAGAGCCATGAGTCACTGCTGGGAGCTAGATGGGTAATGAAAAAGCTGTTCAGTTTTGTTTTGATTTCCAGATCTTCATGAATAGAATCCCTGCTCAGGTCCAATCAGATTGTTGCCTATAAAATTCCCTGCCTATTACTTTGATCCTGTTTGCCTGAATCTCTAATCTCTGCAGCACCGCAAGCCAGTGCACTACCACAGCCCCAATTACCAGCTATGGTTTGTGATTTTGTGTCATCGACCCTCTCCACTCCAGCATGCCAGCCTCCGTCCTTTGCTTTTCCATGTGTTTCTAAACACTTCGGCATCTTTTTCCAAAGTCACCCTGTATGCAAGCAACACCTGGCCCTGTCTTATAGTAAACCCATGGGGTTCAGTGTCTCCAGTCCACCCTATCTAAACCAAAACTTCTCAGTGATACACGTCTGGCTTGCACAACCTGAGCTATAGCCAGACCTGTCAGTGACTGCAGGAGCACATCTGCCGATACAAAGTATCAACAGCTCATGAAAATGATTGATTGACACTAATTGGAGAGTGTGGTGGGTTGACCCTGGCTGGATGCCAGGTGCCCACCAAAGCTGCTCTATCACTCCCCCTCCTCAGCTGGGCAGGAGAGAAAATATAACAAAATGCTCGTGGGTCAAGATAAGGACAGGGAGACATCATTCAGCAATTACCATCATGGGAAAACAGACTCGACTTGGGGAAATTAGTTTAATTTACTACCAGTCAAATCAGACTAGGGTAGTGAGAAATAAACCCAAATCTTAAAACACTTTCATCACCTCCTCCCTTCTTCCTGATCTTAACTTTACTCCTGAGTTCTCTACCTCCTCCCCTCCAGTGGCACAGGGAGACGGGGAATGGGGGTGGGCTCAGTTCCTCACACGTTGTTTCTGCCTCTCCTTCCTCCTCAGGAGGAGGACTCCTAACTCTTCCCCTGCTCCAGCGTAGGCTCCCTCCCACGGGAGACAGTTCTCCACCAACTTCTCCAACATGAGTCCTTCCCATGGGCTGCAGTTCTCCACAAACTGCTCCAGTGTGGGTCCCTTCCACAGCATGCAGTCCTTCAGGAACAGACTGCTCCAGCATGGGTCCCCCATGGGGTCACAAGTCCTTCCACCAAACCTGCTCCAGTGTGGGCTTCTCTCCCCATGGGTCCGCAGGTCCTGCCAGGAGCCTGCTCCAGCGCGGGCTTCCCATGGGGTCACAGCCTCCTTTGGGCATCCCCCTGCTCTGGCGTGGGGTCCTCCACGGGCTGCAGGTGGAGATCTGCTCCATCATTAACCTCCATGGGCTGCAGGGGCACAGCCTGCCTCACCATGGTCTTCACCATGGGCTGCAGGGGAATCTGCTCCAGCACCTAGAGCACCTCCTTCCCTCCCTCTTCACTGACCTTGGTATCTGCAGAGTTGTTTCTCTTACATGATCTCACTTGTCTTTTTGGCTGCAGTTGGAGGGAGGGATGTCCCCCCTTCTTAAACATGTTATGACAGAGGTGCTACCACCATCACTGGTGGGCTCAGCCTTGGCCAGCAGTGGGTCCGTCTTAGAGCCGGCTGGCATTGGCTCTGTTGGACACAGGGAAGCTTCTAGCAGCGTCTCACAGAAGCCACCTGTAGGGATTGGCGCTCGGAAGATCTCACGATGTACGGAAAGAGAAGGGTTAAAGGAGGCGGGATGACCGACAGACAGTATGTAAGGGCGTGACGCAGTTGAATAAACGCCATTTGCAGCATCCTCATATTGGTGTCAGTGCTCTGTGGCCCAGGGTATGGTGGACCCTGTGCCGAGTCCCACGGGGTGATCAGACGAATGTCTACAGCCACCCGCGTAGCTGCCCCCCCCCCCAAAAAACCTTGCCACACAACCCAATACAGAGAGGTTTCTGCATGCACCTCTCTGTCACCAAAACCTCTGGGAGGAAAGTTGTCTGTCCAGCGGCAGGGGTAGGAGGAATTCAGGACAGACTGCCGGCAGAGGGAGCTTCCCACTGCACATGCCACAGTCCCATGCTGCATCTCAGACCCAGAGCTGGGCAGGGAGGAAGTATGTGCATTATACACCACTTAGCCTCTCTCTCACCTGGAGCCCCAGATCACCACAGTAGCACAAATGCCATCAAACTGCTCCATTCTGATTTGCTGAACTTCAAGAGGTCCTTTGGTATTCACCAAAAAAAACCCCAAAACAAACGAAGTTTCTTCGATTCATTCTGGAAAGTATTTTCTTTCCTGCTTTGTTGGTCGTGTGATTGTTTGGTTTACTCTGCTATTTTAAAAGGTCTGTCAGGCAGCCACAGAGGGAAAAGATTTCCATGTGACCAGTCGTGTGCTGTGCAGAAAGAATAGCAAATAGTTGTACTAAGCAGTCTGCCAGCTCTCCGTAGTGAGGAAGTTAGCCATTTGAGCTGGTCTCTCCATCCTTGTGAATAGCATCCCTAGGGATGGAGGATGCTTTTCAAATGAAAAGTTCCCTGCCAGTGGACCTTCAGTTTGGGAAATCCCATTTGGCATGCTCATGCCTCAGCATCCTCTTGCTGTGCTCTCCCTCTCCCCTGAAGTGTTACACTGGTGAGAGATGGGAGAGACCCTTCTCTTGGCCAAGTCTGCAGAGCATGATTGCAATGCGTCAGTGTGGATGAAGGGAGAAAGCTGTCAGAGATACGGATGGGCTGTCAGAAGTCAGAGTCCCCTGAGGGAATGACCAGTGGCCTCTGTTATTGGAACAGACATAAATGCAAGGGGCCTTGATTGCATCATTTATAATTAATCAGCAAAATTGACATGAAAATAAATAATGGGAAAGGGTCTAAAAGAGAAGGGGAAAGCCAAGTTATTCAGGGCTGACCATGCTGCTACCTCCCTTTTTCTTTCCCCCTCTGTGACTAGATAGCTCTAAGGAAGATAGCCCAGGGCCAAAGGTTGCAATATCCCACATTCTTTCTCCTATCTTGTCTTATCTTTGTCTTAGTAAGGATAGCTGCTGGACTAGTATTTGGGGATTTTGACCTACAATTTTCTTCCAAAACTGAAAGACTATGGGCAAAGGGCTGAGGTCTCATATCAAAGAATCTTGTTACACCCAGTGCACGTATCAGCAGTTGAAGTATAACAGTGATTAAAGCATCTATAAGTCTTTCCCTGCCTCTAATGCTTCTCTGTGCATTTATGATGTGAGGGTTGCACATGTAACCTTTGCCATCTGCAACGCGGACACCAAGGAGTGCATGTAGCTGAAACTCCACGTGAACAGTCATTCAGACCTCAGACCAAAGCACACCTGCTGTGCTTCCTAAGAGAGCTGGGATGCATCTATGCTTAGATCTCTCCGGTCTTCCCAGGATCTATGAAAACAGGTGAAGGAGAAATATTTACCAGGCTTTGAAGTATATGGAGCAAACCACAGCAGTGCCCCTTGTATGCATAGAATTGAGTGTAGCTGAAGCCAGTTGCATCCTCTATATGGGTGAATGCTTTCAAAACAGCTGTAGACTTGGGAGCGGGAAGGATGTGTCCTCGGGCAGTATTTCAGCAGCCACAGGTCGCCCAAGGTCCTTTGGTACTGTGACTGGCTGAGCATCAATGTGCCAAACTCTTGTAGCAAGAGCTATAGATGGTGGTGTTGGGATCAGATGAGCTGGCAAAAGCAGTGTGTGTTCAGCAAAATTCAGCATCCCCTTTTTCCTATAGAAATTACCACCATCTGAAGTATCTGCAGTGGCACTGCAAGCCAGACCAGCTGTGTCTGAGTAATTAACTCAAAGTCCAGATGAGGTTTGTTGAGAGAATTGGGGTGGGAGGGGTAGGTCAAATGTGGGTTTCACCACAATTTGAAAAAAATTGTAGCTCTGTAGAATTTTGACCAACATCCCCTTAAAATTCCCCCACGTGTAACACAAGAAGGCCTGAATGATTTACCCTCTGGTGTGACCTCAAAGCAAGCATCATGCTGACATTGGCATCTGTGTAAGAATCGAAACAAAAAACCTTGCAAAGGGAAACCAGTTCACTTCAGGCAGCTCCAGCAAGCATTGCAGTGAACTTGCCTGATGTTGAAAAGGACACCACAGCCATAAAACACCTGTTTAGCATTGCTTTGGAGTGCATTACTGCTCGTGCCTTAAGTTACTGGCCTGGAAATATTCTTCAAAAGCAAACACACTATATATCGCTTCCAGTGCATGTGTTTCCTTCCACACATCATGACTAGTTTCCCATTCCTTGTCTTGGCTCTGTGTTGCAGATCTCATGCCAGAGGCTGACCCAGCCGAAATCTCTGTTTCCAGTTCTACGGAGTGAATCGCAAGCCTTCAGCTTTTTTGTTGTTACTGCTTTTCAGGAGCAGAATACTTTCAATATCCTTGTTTTTTTAAAACCTCACGAAGTTCAGAAGTGATGGGCAGTGACCCATGAAGTTCAAAGCAGCAATACTTGGAGGATGTTCCACTTGTGGGAGTCAGTGATTGCCCTGTTGTGCAGAACAAGACTTTGACTGCCTTCCATATAGCAAATATGCACATTGCCAGTTCCTGATCTTGATTACATCTATATCAACCTGCTTAATATACCTTTGGCTGCAATGAAAGTGCAGGATGTGGGCCAGATGCTGTACATTGCACCTGATAGTTCCTGCTTCCAACACAGTGAACAACCTCTGCTTCAAACCTCTGCCCTCTCTCTTTCTCCTCTTCTGTTTCTGGCAGCATGTGTGGGTGAAACTAGGAAGTTTCCTGCTAAGCTTTTTGCTTGCTTTTCTCTAAACTTACTGCAGCTTCTGGAAGTCTGGTTCAGGCTTTCTAGAGGGCACCGCCATTCCCCTAAAATCTAGAAGTGGGCTGATCACGTCAGCATGTCTGTAGCTTTGCCTTTTCTCTTTCTGAGAATGAAATAAGCAATATTCCACATTCCTCCTTCTCTGGTGAGCAGAACTTCTGATGCCTGGCCTAGGGTTAATCATAGGGTTAACCAAGTCATGAAAAAATATACTGCGAAAATGCAGAAGATTTCTCACTTGGTTGGACGGAGCAATCTTTCTTTTTTAAATTCAGAGTAACGGGGCAGCCAAACAGATCTCTCTTTCATTGTCACTCTCTTCTGCTGTGGGTCAGCAACATGATGTGCTTCCCCTTCCTTGCAACTTCAGGGCATAGCAGAGAGCTGTAATTCGCTCTGGCCCTTTCAGAAAGTCAGCTCAGTTTTCCCTTTGCTCCAGCACTGGGTTAGGGGAAGCCAACCACCAACATGCAAAGCACTGCTGCACTTGATGTAGCTTGTCAGCCCAGATTGCATGTGCCTTCTCAGAGGGGGCAAAAGAGAGTTTCTTTCTGCACAATCCCTGTTCAGTGGTGATCAGTATAGTAATGGAATGGCAGCCTGCCTCTCTGCAGCCAGGGTTATCTTGGCAGTTTCTGGCCCAGTAAGGAGCAAAAGGCACCTTCATTGCACCCCTGTGTCCCAGAGGGAGTCACTGAGGCTTGAGGTAGGCCATATACAAGTGCCACTGGTGCCTCTAGTCCACTGTCTGAGATGCTCATCTCTTTTCCTGAGGGAGATGCCCTTTGGGAAGATTGATTATCCAGTAAAAGCTAGTTTTAGACTATATTTGACAGGGGTATCCCCCTCTGTCCAACCCTATCCTCTGAAGTCCACATACCAGCTTCCCAATTTTCCCACTCGCTGGGCTGTTCTGATTTCTCCTGCCCTGATCTGATTCCTGCTCCTCCTCCTTCCTCCCCACCTCCATCCATGGCTGCTCCCATCCTCAGGGAGGAGTAGTGTTCATTCATACCTAGCTGGGCAGCCTGCAAGGCTTTCTGCAAGTTTTAGAAATGACTTTTCAGGTTATTTACTCCCCAAGTCAGCTCATGTCACATTCAGGAGGATGACATTGCCTGTTGCCTTTCACAGCCAGCATCTACATTTTGCTTAAAGTCTGTGTACAGCAAGGGAGCCTTGATGGGTGTGTGCACAGCACTCTGTTAAATTAGCTGGTGCCTGCATGTTGTTGACAACCTCTTGTTACCGCTTACATTGCTTTCCACTTCTGCAGTCGATCACATTAATGGGGGAGCAGCTACACTGAACATCCTGGCTCCAGATTAAGAGTCACGGGCCCTTCTTTACACCTTCAGGAGGTACAAAATGTGCCAGATCAGGAATGTCCTAAGGTGTGGGTTTCTGCTGTGGGCAAGCAGCATTCAGCATTGCACCATTGAGCACTAGAGGCCGTAGCCAAGAACCATGTAGGAGTGCTTACAGGAGCTACTTACCCACCTCCAGGGAGGGAGGAGAAGAAATCCTGTAACTGTCTTATAGCTATATTTGGGCCAATATCTATAAGCCCCACTTGGAGGATCAGTGGGCCCGGGGTTTTAAGCAAAGGGTATGTAGAAGGGAAGAAAAAGTAAGAGGAGTAGTAACAATACTCCCAATTATGAATTTTTGCATCCTGATGCCCTAATGACCCAGGGGGCTGGTGTGCTCCGCTGAGCTCCTGGCACACAGCACAGCTAAGCCAGCCACGCTGTGGTGCTTGTGCACACTGGGGCAAAGTCCCATTGCGGAGTCTAGAAAATTATACAGAGCGCTGCTCCTTTCCAAAATGACTTCTTTTTAAATGGGCTTATAATCTGATAGGAGTTGATCCTTTATATCACTTCTTTTAAATTGCCTTCTGCTCATCAGCTGTTCTTTAAGAGATGAACAGACCCATCTTCATGTCCTGTCCTGACCTGCTGGTGGCTCTGAGGTGCTACCAAGCAGCTGCTGTCTTGCACCGCAGAGAGGGCTCTTTTCTCAGGGAGTGGGGGTGATTTCTGTAGACTTAAGGTTTCAAAGTGCTTCCTAAACTTCTAGGATAAAAGCCACTGGAGAAATGTAAAGTATTAGTGGTATTTTAAGAAAGTGTGTGGGTGTGTAGACACAATTAATTTTCCTTTTTATAGGCCTACATGGAATATCTCCATCTCTGAGGAAGACGCCTAGATCTGCGGAATGTTGGCATCCCAGAGGAGGGCACCACTCTGTTCATGTTAACAGAAAATGTCATCGAAATTAACAGTGCAAGAACGCTGTTGTGGTCAGGCTGTGTCAGCCCGATAAATTATTGTACGTGCGAGAAGCGGCAGGCTCAGAATCGCTCTGTCCTTCCCAGGCTGAAACAGCTCTTTCTTCTTCGTTAAATGCACACGGTAGCAGTCGTAAGGGATTTTTGTCATGTTAGTCCCCCAAGATCAGAGAAGAGCTGATGCGACTTGGAAATACACTGCATAGGATTAAACAGCAGAGGGTATGCGTGCTCGCACACATGCAGGCAGAGTGTCTGCTCTCATGCTATGTATTGTTATTGACACACTGCACCTTAATGGCTATAATGTCAATGGGCACTTTGGGACCTTTACTCGTGGATTATTAATGCATTAGACCACAGTTTTTATGGGTTATTGTGTCAAGAGTGGAGGGAGTGGATGCCTACAGTGTATGGGCAGAATAAGGATATTTTTTTAATCAGGGCTGTGGTATACACTGTGAGTGCTGCACCTTAGAAATCCCGTTTAGTGCTCTATCGTACCTGGTTTCAGCAAGTGGGATCTCACTGCAGCTTAGAGGACAGCATGGAAAAAATGACACCATCGGAGAGGAAAAGGGATAGTCCAGGGAAAGGAAGAGATCCTTGCAACTGTAGTTAGGCAATTGCACATTGCTGTCCCAGGCTGTGGGGAGATTATTTCCTGGCAGTAGCTGCTGATACCCTGAAACATGAAGATTAATAGGGTCTTTATTTTATTGTTAGTAACTGCAGGTGCTGCTTTTATTTATATAAATGTGTGCTGCTGTCCTCACTGTGGGCTCAGCCCAGGATGAATCCTCCCATGGGACTTCAGCAGGAGAAACTTTCTCACGCTGCCTCTCTGCCTGAGAGCAAATGTCACACCACAGGCCTGAACGTGAGTGTCAGGAGTGTCCCAAAAGCCTTTGAAGGTGATGGAAACTGCAGGTGCCCAGTGCTGTTCAAGGGCTAGATCCTGTCATTTTAAAGGGCCTTTTTTGAACACATCATAATTTGCAGGGGAAAGTGATGCAGATGTAACCAGACTCTGGCTAATCTTTTCTGGGTAAATAGGTTATGTGTATTTGCCAAAGCCCCGTTTGACTAGACATAGTGGTTAAATCTGTAGATCAAGTTGAAAGGGCAGTATAACATGTTCAGGCATCCTGAGTGAAGCCCTGACTACTGTGCTGATGGAGCAGGGGAAGAAGGGGGATCCTGAGAGCAGTGTGGCAGGAGCAAGGAGGACATGCATGACATTGTACAGTTGGAAATGTCCTCCCTGGTGTTTCAGCAATGCAGTCACTTCCAGGTCAGGCAGCTTGGAGCAGCAAGTGAAGGGCTCTTAACAAGAGCTCTGGATTCATTTCTGGCAGGAATTGCCATCTTGTAATCACTACTGCTCCATTACATGGAGACCTGGAGAAATTATCCTCACAACCAAACTAGCCATTGGGCAACAGAAACAACAATCAGCCAGTAATAGAAACAAAATCCATATCGCAGGCTTTCCTTCTAGGCATTACATCTAATATATGGGCTGCAATGGCATGAAGGAAGAAAAGAGAGGCATGGAGGGCCTGAATCCAGGGGGATGCTGGTTCTGCAAAAAGCTGGAGGGCAAGAGAAGACATTGACCCAGGAGGGAAGTTTCTTATTTGCAAACTGTTGTCATTGCACTTAAGGCCCATGTCTTTCATTTTCTCAACTTCTCATTCTCTCAACTTCATATCTGAAGGAGGCAAAGTAATCCCCCGATTTTCCTGACAATGCTGAATACAGTTTGACTTTTCATCATGTCATATCTGGGCCATGGAAAGGCCCCTGCTTTTATTGTGTGACGACACGGAAATTACTGAGTAATTACAGGATTATGCAGCACCCTGTAAATTAAATGTTACCTCTTTACCTTTTATAGAACAAAAAATAACCATGTAATTACCTAGTGAATTAAGCTGTTAAGGTCTCATGGTAATTATACATGGAGTCAAAAGCTCTGAGTTCTTCTGGTAGTTGCAAGTAAAGAATTATCTTTCATTTTTAAACATATGTTGCAGTTGGATCCCAAAGCCTGCACATTTCCATTTTAATAACACTATGGCCTGCCCAAATGAAAAGAGGCATATGTCTCCCATCTGAGTGTGCAAATAGAGTGAACATGTATATATAAAATAGATTGGACATATGCAAAACTGACCCAGGTTCATACCAGAAAAATTATATGGATTGAAATGGAATACCAACAGAGGTAAAACATGATTAGTCGGATGATAACGTTTAAAATTATGTTTAGTTTCCTAGCTCTGGAACTTGTTTTCACAGGAAGCAAGTCAGTGTGATGCTGTTTTTAATATACACGTGATCATATTTTGAAAACAGACAATCAAACCACCCATCAGGAAGCTCTGTTCTCTAAAGGGAGTCTTGGGACTTGCCTCATGTAGGTAGGTCTTGCCATGTATCAGCAAGGAGGGGATGACTGCTGGCAGGACTGCCCCATGAAACCACATTGACGGTGTGAGCTTGGTGGATGATCCTGACTCAGGTGAAGAGGTTTTGCCATTGTCCTTCAGCAGTAATAGGACAGAGCTCTCAGGTGTGCTGGCCTGGGACCCAGACTCTCCAGAGGTAGCCAAGGAGAGGCTTAGCACCAAAGGGCTGCAAAAGGAGGGGAGCTAGAGAAGAACAAAGGTTTGCTGCCTTGTGGCAGAGCCCATTCCTGTCAAAGGAACTGCAGGAACACATTTCCCTGCTTAAAAAGTGCCACCAGAGGTGTGGGTCACTGCAGCTGTTGCTGAACGTGGAAAAAAACCATAGCAGGACCAGAGACCAGCCAGCCAGCTCTGACCAAACCAGATGGAGACAGAGTAGAAAGCTCCAAGGCACCAAGCAAGCAAAAGAAGGGAGCATCAGACCAGTGATTGCAGGTGCTAAAATACATGGTCAGATTTTTATTGGGCATGAGGATCTGTAGTACATGGGAATTGCCACTCTTGTTCTGGTCAGAGCTGGCTAAAAATACCCTTTTGTTATTTTAAGATTTGCATGGGGTTTTTTAACTGTTCTGCATAACTTTTTTCTTGTTTAATTTTTAACTGCACAAAAGCAGACCAAAGTGTTTCATGTTTTCTTCTCCTTTCTTCAGTTTTTCTATTTCCAGGTTTTTAGGAACACATTTCAAAAAAATCCTAATGAACTTTAATGATGAAATAATCACTACTTTCAATGGCCTTTCAGATTGAAAATAACCATTTTCATAGGTCCCAAACCCAGATTCTTTGGCTTCATAATTTTAGATCCCTAAATTTGAAAAATGGGATGTTATAATATGCTGAACATCATCTGAAAGGTGCTGTACATTCACCTCCACCCCTTCAAAGAGGTATTACGTGCACTTACTAGCTAATTTTATAACTTGCTTTGAAATATGTAGTATGTTATGTAAGTGCTTGCTTTGGTAATCGTGGAAGAAAATACAGAACCAGTATAGGGAGCTGGGTATTTTTCTTTTAATGAAGCTTAACACTGACATTTTAACTATTAACATTGTGTCTGCAGTTTCTGTTGCAGACTTAACTATTTCACCTACGAGTCATCCACAGTCCAAACTGTAATTGCTCCAAGTACAAAATGAATTGAAATAATTATCTTCTAATCTTTATATTTTGCATTTTTTCTCATTTTGGTTTCAATGCTATCAGTAATTCTCTGTAGCGCTGTGTTTTGTAATGTTTAAATCCTGCAGTAATGCTGCATGCTGAATGCAGTAACATGCATTTACTTCAAAGAGTCATTTATATCCCCTGGTAAGCAGGTAGTCTTTGCCATAGAGATGCAGGGGTGTTTTGGTGGAAACGAGCATTTTTACATGTATTTTTTGCATGGCTTTTTACCCTTATGTCCATCAGTTTTACTGCTTTGTAGTTGCTATCCAGTGAATATTAAAAAGCACCCTTTGGGATTAGATCAGAAAATGGGAGGAAAAAAAAAAAATCATGCTCCATCTCATTCCTAGTCTCTTGCGTAACATCCCTTCATCCTGACACAGATTACTGCTAGCATTGTACTCACCCGGTTCCTCTGCCTTAATAGCCTTACGTCTCATTCGAAGTGAGATCAAAGAGAGAAAAGTACCAAAGGGCTTACATTCAATTAACAGGAAAGGGGCAGGCTTTATACGTGCTCAGCAGAAGCTCTGATTGCAACAAACTGCTGACTGCATATCATGTACTATCGCTATCAGCATGTGTAACACCAGCCCTTTCCCTGCCACACTGAAAGGTGGTCTGGAAAGGCAAATGGCATTTTTGTGCTCTTCCTGGCTGTGTCAGGATGGAGAAAGCTGAAGAAGCCCATGCCCCTTCACAGGGATGCTCAGGAGGAGGATGGGGGCTTTACCTCCCACTCCGCTTTTTTTTTTTTCTTTTTTTCAGAGCTGCAGACTGGAAACTCTCTGTCAGCCCTTGACCGATGTATTGGACAACTTGAATTTTTAATGAGTGATTTCCCACTGCTCTCTTACACGGATCTCAGAGTTAGAGGCTTAGCCTGCGGCAGTCAGAAGTCCTAGGGCAAAAGCTGAGGCTTTTGACCCTTTCTGTATATTTAGAGTATATCACAATGAAATAAAGCCCCTCTCATTTCTCAGAATAAACTATCCGCTTTTTCCATTCTCCAGGTATTTGTGGCATTAGGAGAAACTGAAAAGCTGGGTGTCTGAGAGCTAGCTTGTGATTCAGAGGCATCTCGGACCAGCCACTGCCGTGGAAGACACAGTACTGGGAAGATGAGAGACTTGACTCACTATGGAAGTCTGGTTTTACAATTTTTCCATTTCCCCTCATGAAAGGCAGAAGGGAGAGTTGCAGAACTAGGAACTGAATCATAAACGTGGGGGGAAAAATTAGAGCATAAAAAGGAAGGGGCATGGATCACAAGGATTTTACTTTTTGAGCACTGCTGAAGTGAGAGAGCATATCCCATCCATTACACACTCAGTGCTCATTGCTGTTAACTCTGGATATGTTGAAACCTCACATTTCCCAGGGTTCTGCATATGAAGTTTGGAAAAGGCATGAGTCCCTAGCTTTGTGTTACTGCTGGAATTTTTTTCAGTGTTATTTTTTAGAGCTCTGAGATAGCATGGATCCCAATTTGTATTAAACCACTGTCTCCACTGAGCTGATTGCTGAGATAACCTGCAGCCAGAGCTGTCTGAACTTAGGTGACCTGGTTACATCTGCATACAGCCCTGTTTTGCATTCTCTTCAATTTACTTCTAATGCAAACCTTGCAGAGCAGGAAGTTCCTGCCACACACACATACACAAAATCTGTTCCTAGGGATTCAGTACCTGCTCTTGCCGGGAATATTCTCAACTACTTTAACCTTCTAAAATTTTCTGCATTACTGTGAGAGATGACCACTCCACACATTGCTCACAGGTTAACAGTGCTATAAAGAGCGCAGCTGGTCAGTGGAATCAGAAAACACTGAAAAGGTCAAAGCATGAGAGTACTGCAGAGGTTTCCCTCTAAATGAGAGTAGCCTGTGACCTTCACTTAACCCTTACTTTAAATGATTGCAAATTAAGTTGGGCAACTTAGCCTGAGCTCTAAAAATCTAAATGAATTGAAAGATTAAACTATATCAAACAGCTCTCCATCAATGTCAGGCAGTGTTCTCTGACATGTATACCAGATAGACATTTCTGTCTGTGAGCCTTAGTTACCCACTGAGATAAATTCAAATAAAGCCCCATTAGCTTCACCAGTGCTGAACGACATACATGCATTTGTACCATAAAGCAGTTGTTCCCTTGAACAAAGGGATATCTGACTGGGGATCTTTTCTACAAGGTGTTTTTTAATCTTCTTGGCTTATACAGGACTTACAGGTATAATATATGGTGTTTGCATAGCAGTCAAATCAAGGATTTCAGCACTGTAAATCCATCACCTGCTTTCCATCAGCCAATTGTCTGCACACTGGAGCTCACGTCAAAGCTTCCTTCGACTTCAGCAGGGCAATATCCAGTCTCCTGGGCTCTAGGGACCAAATGCCCGCCAGCGATTGATTAAATATAATGAGAAAACAGAAGAGCTCTGCAGCGAAGCATCCCATGACACTCCTTGTCTCAGAACTTCTCAACCTCCTCCATATGGTGACACCAGAGCAAAACTAGAGGTGGAGACCAGTGGTCTTCAGGGAGACCTGTGCATGGGGTCATCTGTAGGGCCCCAACTTCTGAGCAATCACCTGTGCCCAGGAGCAGCAAAGCCAGTGACACCTGAATGTGGCAAAGGGATGGGATCACCCAACTAAACCATCTTTAGGCGTCTATTAATGCAAAGGGAGAAGTCCTGAACAAGACGAGGATTTGCACAACACTGTCAGCTCTTCTTCTTGGTGTTCTTTAATATGGCTTTTATTTCTTTTATTCTCTGTGTACCTACCTGACCCTTTTTTATTCCATAGCAACAAATGTGAAAGCAAAACCATTTACTGAGCTGCAAAACAAAGAATTTCTTTTTTCCCACCCACATAAATCTATATCCCAATAACAGGAGCTAAAGCAATGAGACACCTTCACAGAAACACCACATAAAACAAGTTCTTAACTCCAGTAAGAACCCAATTCTTCATGAATTTAGTTGACATTGAGACAGGGCAGTAGTGGTGAGGAAATGATGTGCCCTGTGAGCAGCTCAGATATGTTCAATGCCATGGTCAAGAAATGGCTGCTCAGTGTCTGATTTACTAGCCAAGAGGATACTCTACTTTCTGAATTCCCATGGAGATGGCCTGATTTCCATAGCAACTGGATTCTGTCTCTTGCCTTTTCCTTTAACAGGTAGAAACACACTTACATCCTGAAAATGCTAGATTGTTCTGAGTGTTATTGTATTTTTGGATGCTAGTACACTTTCTGGACAATGTGTTGAAATACAGGCACCTTAATTATATATTTGTGTCCACCTTTAGAACTGGTGGTGACATTATCTTCCGTCTGGTCTTAAGATTTGTGGTGATGTGAGCATGAAGTTTTCTCTCTTGCTTTCTTTCTTCCCTTATTCCTTATCGCTGTTCCAATTTTCTAATGGACAACCTGCAATGCAGGGTGATGACTACTCAAGAAAGCTCTTGGGGAAAAGAGAGCATTGATAATACCAACTAACAGCAATATCCAAAATGCATGGGATATATTTCTAGAGAGAAAGGTTGGTTCAATCTCTGCCCCAAAGATGGATTAAAAATTCATGCTATAATTCAGTATGTCAGATAGGATATCATGTCAGCAGTAGGTATATACAGTATTTGTCACCTGTTTGTTGAGCCTTTTAATGGTTTCAGGTTTTGATTTTGTATGTTAACTTGAAGTGTCCTCTTTAGGTCTGTCCTTCCTCAAGTACATCTCCACTGCTTCTCCTTTCTAGACTACAGCTGAATGAGTACAAAGAATAAAATCAATCCATAAGAAGATGGTTTAACCAGGGAGTTTCTTATAGCCATTGTGAAGGGGTTCTTAGGTAAGAAAAGAGGACAGACCCTGCAAACCAACTCCCCAAGGATCTGCTGGGGACACGTACAGGACAAGGAGTCATGGAAATAAGCTTTTGGATAGTAGTAACATCACACATCAGTTTGATTCCTTAAGGAAGGGAGTGCCATGGACATCATAAGCCATGTCTGGGAATTACAGGGTCTGAAAGGGCAGGGCTTGCACCTTAAAATGCATTTGTGAAGGACCAGAGTGTTGGTGTGCTCTGGAAAGAATTGGGTTTATGGCAGTCTGGACTGCCTCTATGACTGGTACAAAAGCTTCTGCATGGCAATGAGTGATGGCACAGTCAAAGCAAGGGCAGCAGGAGGTGACAAATGCACATCCTGTCTCTACTAGTATGGCTGAAGTTCGTCAAAGGTATTCCTGGCAAGTAAAGCTGTTTAGGAATCCAGGAAGAAAAGCAAAACCCATGAGGTGCAGAGAAAATGGGCAGTGCAGTTACAGAGGTGCTTCCCCTTTAGACACGAGTCACAGAAATGTCCCTGAACTGAGGATGAATTTCACAAAATCCCTTTCACACAGCAGTCAGGCCCATGCCCCAAACCTTCCAGTGCTTCAGTGCCACCTCTCCCTGAGCACACATTGCCCTTTCCCCTGAATTGGCAATTAAATAGCCAGCTGTGGTTGTCTGAGATGCCGTGAGAGCATCCTGACATCCTGACAGCACTTTGCCAATTCACTGACCTCTGTTATGTTCCAAACTGCAGGAGGTTACACCCAAAATCAACCTAAAAAAAATGGCCTATTCTCCTGGGACCCCCAGGCTGATCTTGTGTCTGAGTTTACATTTTTAAATCTCACCACGAGCTGCTGGCTGACATCCACCCTCCCCTGCAGCTCCTGCACGGCCATTCGGTTGCCATTGCCTCCCCTCCATTTTGTAGCCCCACTTGCCCAAAAACCCTTATCTACCACCCAGCCATGCAACACAGGGGTTTCCCTGGCCCTCCACCATGAAAGCATCCCTCTCCCCTTCTTTCCCCTCCCCTCCTTCCTCTCCTCTCCCCTTCTCCGGCTAATGCTGAAAAGCCACGGAGGAAAGCATAGCAAATTGAAATAAATGAGAGAGGAGGAAGAAAGGGGGAGGTTGGAGGGGGAGGCAAAGAGTGAGCTCCCAGGGCCCTGTCACTTTGGCTGCCTCGGGGGCCGTGGGGAGAGAAGGGGAGGGTGACGATGAGGCCAGAGCGGGAGCAAAGCCTGGTCCTTGGTGGTGGCAGGAGCTTTATTGCCTGTGACCTTCAGAGCACTTAGCGCTGATGAGGAACATTCAAATGATCACATTAGGGTTGTTGTGGGGGTGGGAAGGGCATGCATGTGTGTGGGAGAAAGGGGAGAGCAATGCAGGTGGGGGGGGGGGGGCTGCTGCCTGCGCCTGCCTGCCACCAGGAAGGGGATCGCAAAGACAAAGGTGCAGGGCTTGGTACTGGCACCACAGCATCCAAGGCTCCCCCTGAGCACCCCGGGAACAACCTGAGGAAACGTGTCCTTTGGGCTTTTCGGAGCAATGCCCATAGAGGGCACTGATTCGTCAACAAATATTAGAGAAAAGAGACATTTGGGTAAGAGAGAGAGAGACACGAAGGGCCCAGGTGTCCTCCTGTGTCTCCTGTAGGCGGGTTACTTCTGAGTTAATGATGGACTGCTTCTTTTTTTACTTCCCCGTCTCTCTTGAAAATGCAAACATCGCTGGGAGGTGGGAGAGGTGGCTTCCCCTTCCCGTTTGCTAGAGGACCAGATGGCCTCACAGATGATTTCTTCTTGCTTCCCTCTGTTGGTAAAAGATACGTAGCCTAACTCTGAGACTATCATTTCTTGGCAAAGATGTCCCTGAAAAATAGCAGGGAAATTCCCAGTACTGTGCTTTCATGCTTTTCTATCCTCTTTTTTTATTTCTTTAATTCTACCGATAATGGCAAGGTGTACAGCTACAGCTGTGTTTAATTACTTAGAAGACAGGTGCAGTGCTCAGACAATGCTGCCCATAGCCTGACCCTAGGGAAAACCCTAGGGAAAGGCTGCACAATTGTGCCCTTTGGGGCTCTCAGGAGCTCTGCCCTCTGCCCGAGGGGCAGCACCCACCTCCCTCAGGGCTGGCACAGGGCTGGCAAAGCAAGCCTTTCAGGTCAGAGCAGTGACTGAAACCCAGGTTCACCGTGGGACCGCGGCGTGTGTGCATGGGGGTCTGGTGGAGAGGACGAAAAGCCCTTGCTGCCCTCCTTTCCCCTGTGGCTCTGCTTCCCCTCCTCCCAGCTAATCCCACTCCTCCTCGGGTGAGACCAGCAGGGAGGAGGCCCATTAGCAGCAGCTCTGCTGCAATGTCTCTTTAAAGGAAGTGTCAGGAATAAAGATTTACCTTCAGGTTTAGGAAGACAATTATTGTACGTTAATTAAATATGAAATGACACTTAAGAGCATATCCATTGCCTTAACAGCGACTCTCTGTAATAATAATAATACTTAGCACTTACATAGCTCTCTCCATCTACACAGTGCTTCACAAACATTAACTAATGAATCCTCACAACCTCTATGTGAAGCTAAAGAGACGGCTGGCATGATGGGGAGGGGGAAGAAGAGATGTATCAGGGGAATAACCTCTTCTTGGCCTGCTGCAGCTTCTACTTTTCAGGCTGCTGTGGTTTTCATTCTCCCCACTTTCTGTCAGCCTTCCCTTAATGGTGCTTCACTCCAGCACCATGTGGTGGGCAAGTCCCGCGGTGAAGAAGGACATCAGCAGTACAGTGAGGCGGTACTTGCGGTCACCACTGGAGCAGGCATTGATGCTCCCCTGGCTCCTAGCACTGGGCTCACAGTGCCTGTGGCGTGGCATGGCAGCAAGTCCACAGCTCACAAAACTGCATCCTGTCCCATTCCCTTTTCCCCAGGGCTCAGCGAGGGAGCCTAAGAGTGAGTTTGCCTGAGGCTGGAGTGTTTTGAATGTGGCCGTGAGAAACAAGGTTCTGGCTTGGACATAATCATCTGTAAAATGCAGAAGTCCAGTACTAGGACTGAAATAGTCTGGATTTTTGCAAATCACTTCTGGTGAAGACATGCCTTGCCTTCAAGTCTTATTGGGGAAGCCAAGAAGCCTCTCCTGAGCCTACTTCACTTCCCCAGAATGGGATTTTTGAGCTGAAAGTCCAGGTCTCCTGACCAGGGTACCTCTGTAGGAGTCGACTGTCTCACGGCAGATGTGCTTGCTGCACCCTCTCTGAGCTCCCTCCATGATGACCGATCCTTTGAGACCACTGCTTGAGCCAGAGGGCTTGACAGATGCTACACTAAGTCTGTGTTTCTTAACATATTTACATTTTGCTCACTGCAGCTGCCTGTGATATTGTGCAATGTCTTTGCTGGAAGAGTCAGGAGAGAGATAAGAAAGAAGCTTCATTCTCTCCATGAGAAGAAGAAATAGATCTGACTCTTCAGAAATCTCAGCACCACACCCTGCCCTCCATTAGCAGAATTCTCCTTCCCCCATGTCCCACAGCAGGCCTGGCTCTCTCTACCTCTGCTCTGGCTTTTAGGCAGCAAAGTCCAGTTTTGCCTTTTTTCCCAGGTCTTTTACCTGGAAGCATTGAAAGGGCACTAGGTCCATGTCTAGCCCCACTTCCACATCTGGGCTGTTTCACCCTAACCAGGAGAGAATGGGATGAGGGGAAAGATGGGAGCAATGGGTCAGGGCTGTTAGAAGGGGGGAAAGTAATTATTCACCCCTTTTCAGGGAGGGGTTTTCCTGCACAACCGGCTTCCACACTCTTTTCTTCCCAAGCTCATTCCTCTTAAAAAGGTAACAAATATTCAAAACATACTTGCTTAGATTAACAGCTATATTCTAACAGCTTCAGCACCTACAAAGCCAATGCCTGTGTGTATCTGCTAAGCAGTTGTCAAACTGCATTGCTTGTAACATTTAGGGTTGGTTTGGAAGGAGGTCTCAAGGCTACACTCTACAAAACACTCTGTATTGGCCAAGGGGGAAAAAAGGACAACGTGACCTAGAAAATCCTGTCATCTTCAAAGTTCCCTGATTCTGCTGTAATTTATTTAGCACTGTAAGCCCACCAGATCCATTTCCAAGTCATTGAGGTTTGTTTTGTCTTCCAGAAAGGTCTCAAGCAAGCCTCTGAGTTTGAACACGCTAATATTTTCAGTCATAGTCCTGTCAGCACCAGTGATTTCAGCTGTGTTCCCGGCTAACTCACTGGTGGATTTCTTGGGATTGCATTTAGATACAAAAATGTCACACGGTGCTCCCTGTAGCTTGGTGCAATATCAAAGTTGCCTCCGATGTTGAACAGAATCTGGATCTTTCTGCATAGATCACAGTTATCTTGGCTTTATGTATTGAAGAGCCCTTGATAAGGCAGTGGGAAAAATATATTTAGTGTGAGAGAACTCACCTGTCCAGCCCTAAAGGTACAAACCAATGGAAGCCAAACTCAAGCAATTTATTTATGCCTCAGTCTTTCCTGTCTCAAAAATTGTCTTCCCCCTGCTTTTGCTTTTGTTTTGCAAACGCAGCTCCTGACCTCAGGGCTTTTAGAAGTTCAGGCGATACCAGCAATTCTGGCACCCTTCTTTAGCCACAGGCAGGTGACAAGGTCGGTGTGTTTGAGCTCAGGTCTCCAGCAATGGGACCATTTTGTTGATTCCTTGTGAGTGGCTTCCACACATGGCATGACTCTGTGGGACCCCTGCCCAATGCGCAGAGGAGAATTGCATGGTGCGTACCTGCTTATTTGCACGTGTACAGCACAGGGAGCAAAATGCACTGGATCCAGCTCACCCTGGACTCATCCTTCAAACTCCAGATTTCCCCAGCCCCGGGTTGGTGCTGGCTGGAAGCAGCCATTCTCCCACCACCATCCTCACACCCACATGGTCTGGAGCTTGGATCTTTCTCCTCCTTCATGAGTTAACAAATTGGCCATTTCCTGAGAGCGGATAATTCCTTCTTAATGGTAGCCATTTCTCAGCACGTACTTTGGCTGCCAGCTTTTGAAGGTAATTGCATTGTTATTTAGGAAAGTCAAAGGTGCATTCTTCCAGAGAGGCTCTGGCTGTGAGCAGGCATGCAGAGGGCTGGCCAGGAGACAGCTTTGCATGCTCTTGTTACAGCAAGGTGTCACTGCGGGCAGCCAGAAGACAGGGATGGATGTACATCTCCCTCCCCACTCCCCGCTTTTTTCCTCCCCAGAGAAGAATCAGTAAGAAGCCGTTTGCTGCAAAATAAAGATGGGCATTCCAGTGCTGAAAATACACAACACAAAATGTTCCTTTTTCTGATAAGAAAGTGATGTCACAAATGACCTTATTAAAAAAAGGTAAAATGCTTGTTTACTTAAAGCACTTGTTCAAAGAGAGCAAGGAAAAATGTGGCTTTAGGATATTTTTCTTTCTCTTTTCTCTTTCCTCCTAAATGAGATTGAAATACAGTTTCACATTTGCAAGGCCCAATGCCCTTTCTGCCAAGAAATCCATTGACAGTCCAATCAACAGACATGTTCTGGTTACAGGAATCAGGCATCAGTCAAACGCTTGAAAGCCAGATCCAGCAAATGCAGCAGATAATAGTATTGAAAACGGCCGGTGGGGGAGATGAAAAAGTAATTGGAGTATAGGTAAGAGCTGGTATAAGCAGGATGGTTCTGTGTATTGCTGACATGAGGAAGGGAGGAGGCAGAGGGGGAGAGCTAATGAGAGGGGTAATTCTAATGATAGAAGTAGTTCAATGTGTCAGGCTTTTGTTTTTCGAGGGTTGAGAGAAGGATTTATTTGTGCAGAGGCAACTCAGCCTGTGGGATTTATACACCACCTACACCATGAGTCCTCACTAGCTTCCAGAGCTAGTTCAACCCTGGGATTTCACAGGGTAGATCCATAGTAAAAGGCTACGTGGCATCAATGGGGAGGACTGCAGGGCTGGACTGGCCATGAAAGTGCTGGAGCAGTGGTGGTTTGCAGGGGACATCAGAGCGGCATTAGCAGACTTAGCAGCACGGGGCGAAGGGCCTTTGTGGCAGCCCTGGGCAGACGGGGCTACAAGCACCACGGGAGGACTCGTTTCCATGAGCAAAGCAGCACTGGGCTCTGCGTGCTCAGGGGCTGCATCACTAAACACAGTCATTTCAATCTCGGCAAGCCCTAAAATTTGCTGATTTTATCCCAAATGTAAAAATCTAGAGAAGACTGGAGTGAAAATGAACAGAATAGAATTTGATTGTATGGACTATATCTCCTAATTTATTCCAGAGCCCTCGCTAGTAAAATACCCAGACTCTGATTAGAGCAGTGAGCGCAAGAGAATTACTCACTTCCTATGGGTAACATGACGAGCAAATTACCTGAATTTCTTGTAAATCTGTAATCCTCTTCTGGGACTCAGCACTATGGAAATTGCAGAAAGGGGCTGTTGATCTCATACACTGCGGTATGTACTCCTTCATACTGAGGCTTGGGTGGGTTCACCCTTTGTATATCACCCTGCCCCATCTGCGTTATTTTTGCATCTCTTTAGGTTACTGTCTCTGTTCCACTGCCCCGAGGACTTGGCTCTCTTTTCCTGCGTGACCCAGGAGGGACCATTTTCAGGAGCTGCTCCATTGCGGGCTGTGCTGCATTGAAGGCAGCATGGAGAAGAGGGCAGTGGGGTTGGCAGGGGAAGAATTGAACACTCCATAAAGACAGCACAAAAGATTCCAAAGTAATTCGGATCTGACTTGAGCAAGTGATAAATGAGAGCAGCATGGCAGTGACAGGTCAATCAAATATTTATAGAACTTCATCCATTAGCATTGCAGCAGCAGAAAGGAAGCAATGAAGCTAGGGTGCTCCTAGACCTGTGAGGGGCACACGTGCCAATCAGCTTCCCCAAAACCTTCAGGCATGCATGTATCTTCTGTCTTGTCCTGGAGGTGTCCGGGACAGATGAGGTGGTGGAAGAGCTAAAAAGAGGTTGGGATTATGAGGCACCATATTTTAGAATTCCTCTGATCTCCTTGGGTGGATTAATGTATTTGCATAGTGGTGAAGAGATACTTGTACCAAAACGATGGGAAAGCTGAGTGGTGTGTGTAGGTATATACATATATGTGTGTACACCGTGGGAAAGAGCATCAGGGTTTGCAATTCTCTGGAAAAGTAGTTGCTACAATCAGTGAAATGCCAGAAAAGGTTAAAACACAACAGCCCAGAAACCTTAAGGAGAGAGCAGAGTGGAATCAGAAAGCCTATTTTTAGGATCACATGACATGATTTGATTAATATTTTAAGAGGCAGTTATCATATGCTAAGAAACTGAAGGATTATTAGTAGCATCCTAATGTGCCTGCTTTCAGGGTTTTAACAAGGGGATCCCATTGAAATTTCTCCCTCCTCACCTTTGATCAATCCCATAAGCCAGGGGTGCAGAGAATTGACATGTAGATGCACTGGAAGGTGCAAAAGGCTGTGGAAAAGGTATTCATTTAATTTCAGCACTTAAATGGAAATGCCACAGTGCAGCCCATGCTGAGGCAGAAGGCAGTAGCGCACTGCAAACACGTGCAGGTGGAGCAACGTTTAGCTGGGACCATCTCCGTCGTGCTCCCAGACACCAGCAAAGCAATGCAACAGCAGGCTGGCGAAGAGAAGGACTACCCTGGTCTCCAAGTGGTTAAATAAATGCTTGACTTTAAGCACAGGAAGGATTGCACTGAAGTCCCTTTTTGACCTGCTGGTGGGATCTATGTGCCTGGTCACATAAATGTTCATCCTGCATCCCTTCTCAGGGTTCCCAGGGCCATTCCCATTTCCTTTGGCAATTTGGGCTTTGTTAAGTGTGGACTACACATAAGTACCAATGCTCAACCATGTGCTAGATCTGGGACTCCTGTGATGCCCCATCTGATGCTATTTACCAAGAGCTGAATTCCTGGGAATTGAGGAGGAATCTGGGAAGGGAAACGAGCTTGCTCTTCTTCATTCGCTGATCTTCTGACTAAGTTTCATTCCTCTGGCCTGGGAGTAGTAGGGACACCATGTGTTGGAGGCAGCCAGTCAGCCAGGGGCATGAGGCAAGGCCCAGCACTCGCCAACAGCCCATTTGCTGAAAATTGATGATCCAAAGTTGCATGGGGCATTTGTATGAATAGAAGAAAAGACAGCCAGTAATTGGGATCGGTGGGTGAAGTGTCAGCAAACAGAAGAAAGGGATACTTTGGTGACAGTGATAAATGCTAGCAGTTTTTGGTCTCATCTGGAGGAGCGAATTGGAGCGAAGACTTTGTAAGAGAAGGAAGGAATAAAAAGACAGTGGTCTGATGGATGTTACAGCAGAAAAAGGTTCAGAAAACAAAAATTCAGCTGAGTGTTTTTAGGGGGATGATCAGAGACAAGTCACAAGGGCCATTCCCCAAGGCTGAGAGGGTCATAATTTTTTACACCCCCAGGAATAAGCCAGTAGGCTGGAAGGGGATCTACTGTACAGCCCCTCCATCCCTGCACTAGGTCACCTCTCAACCCACCCTAGTCCTCTGCTGATGGAAAGCATTGTGGCTTACTGTAGTCCAGAGAGCTACTCCACATTGCAGCACTTGAAGAGCAACCCCTCCTCTTAGATTTCACTGCTCAAGTCCAATCCTGGCAATTAAGAGATTACCTCCCCCTACACAGCCAGCCCCAAAGACCGTCCTACCTTTCCCCCACGTAGTAGCCTTGCAGCACCCATAGTGTCATGTTTGGTGATACATGAAGTCACCAGGCACCCGTCCCTGGTGACTGGGCTCCCGCTGAGCTGGGCACCGTGCCGGCAGCTGCAAAGCCCTTGGGAGCAGCCATGGGGTTGTCCTGGTTGAGCAGCACAGAAGTGAAATGTCTGTGCCTTCGTGGGGATGGAGAAGCCCTGGGGCTCCCAGCTGGGCATCCAGGGCTGAGGGATAAGGCAGCCCTGCAAGCACGGGCTCTCGGCAGGCACTGGCATGCTGACTGCTCAGGGCTGGTTTATTTTTGTCAGCCAGCCCAGCAGATATGACTCAGGGAGGAATTTGCCTACAAACCAAGTATGTGCAATAACAAGATGCCATTTCCAGAGTCATTTCTTTGACCCTCACCAGCATTTCAAAGCACGTCTCAAATGCAATTGGCACCTCTGTGCTGCCAATTTTAGAAACGTTTTGTTTTGGAGGGAGGAGTGGAGCACAGAGGTGATTATCCCTCCCCTCCTGGCAGCTTCAGGAGTTGTGCGACTTGCAGGGAATGTCAGAGATGAACAGCATGTAAAAGAGCTCCAGCAAACACTCCTTCCCAGAGCACCGGGACGTGCCTCTGTCCTGCTTGTTTAGACTGTAGAGGATCTTTGCCTCTTACAAGGGAAAAGATCCTGGCTGAGGTAGCTCAGACATCCATCTAACATGCCCTGAGACAGTAGCACGAGCGACAGAGAGAGGGACTGATTCTTCTGTCAGCAGCGCAGGCGGGGAGCCAGCAGAGTCAATGGGAGTCGATGTTTACTTCTGTTACACTGCCTTATGTAGACACTGATAAATGTTATGAATTTTAAAAATTGAGATTCACATTAGTTTCCTTTAACTCATTTTAGATTTTCTGCTTAGCTTTATTAAGTGGCTTTTAAAAGCAGTTTAGCCTCTATGGCTCTCACTGCAACAGCCCTGCCTCCCAGCCTGTCTTGCGCCAGAAACAAAACCAAGCCCTGGGTGCTCGCAGGGAAGGGGGAAGGCACTGGGGATGGAGCGGTGTGTCCCTCAGGATGGGAGCACCTTGGCAGAACAGGGAGATGAAGGAGAGTGGTGCAAGGAGGTGTCAGCTTATGCCTCAGGGCTAGTTTGGGCAAAGGTGGCAGAGCCTTACAGAGAGATGTATCATGAGGCGTCATGCAAAGCTGAAGATCCAGCGATATTTCTGCTCCCCTCAAATACAGGCAGAGAAATATTAATGCAAGTGTTTTGTTTTCTCTTTCCTGAAGGACTATACAGATAGGCATGTGTAGGCACTTTCAGGCAAGAGATCTTGGGCTGATCTCCTGCATAGTAGTTTAAAACAGGAGTAGCCCCAGTGGGGTAAACTTCAGCATCCTCCTGATTTTTTAAGGCCTGATCCAGCTTTCCCTGAAGTCAGTGAGAAGATGCCAGCTAACTGCTCTTGGATCAAACTCCAAATGTCTTGTTGTAATATCCATGAGCTGCAGTAAAACAATCCACATCTCCCCTGTTCCATCCTAAACTCTGCCTGCCACCTGCCATTTCATTTTTCATGACACAATTATAATTTTTAATAATGCCACTGCATTTTCTTGGCTAAAGAGCCTCTGGAGACCCTGTCTGAAAGAAAAGCTTCCCCATCCCCTCTTCTCCACGCCTGCAGGTGTATCTGTATCATAGCAAGCCCTTCCTAAGCATCTCTTCAAAGACACTCACAGCTTCATCTCCTCTAATCTAGATGCACTTCTGACATCGCTAAATAATTATGCAGTTACATAGTAAACTGGTGGTGGGAGTAATGCAAGTGGCAAATCTCTGTTCTGGTGGCTAAAAACAGTAATCCTGCCTATTGTGTGAGGCAGCAGAGCTCACCCCGGTTGCCTGGAAGCTGAAGCAGGGGGAAAGCAGGCCCAGTATGGACAGAAGAGTAATACTGATTTATGGGAGACAAACCTCTGAGATAGATATTTACTCCCTTGGGGGTTTTTTTCTGAGATGACACGACACATCTGCAGGACTGGGGCCAGGAGAGAGAAAAGCCTGAGCTGCTATAAGCAACCAAAGGGGACCAAGTGCTCTGGGACAGGGATGTGCGTCCAGGGACAAAATTCTCTTCCCCTATCGGCATTTCATTTTTTAACAATAATTACAACAGGAGGGGAGAGATGGAAAACTCATGTAATTCCCTGTCCTTGGGGTTGTGGCCTGGGGGAAGTGGATGTTGTCTAATCTAATAAGGATGCGGTGCAGCCTGGATCATCTGGGCTCTCCTCTGATTCT
This sequence comes from Astur gentilis, assembly GCF_929443795.1. NCBI lineage: Eukaryota > Metazoa > Chordata > Aves > Accipitriformes > Accipitridae > Astur > Astur gentilis. The sequence goes on along the minus strand of NC_064902.1, from coordinate 12,536,770 downwards.
TTGTGGCTCTTGTCTAAATGAAAAGTACAGAAAGGAATTAAAAGTCCCCTTAAAAAAAAAAAAAAATCCCAACCAAAAAGCCATTCAGCTGATTTTTCTGCTTTGTTTTGAATGGTGACTGACTTCACATGAGGGCTCTCGTGACGCTTTGCGGGGAGATTGCCCAGCAGCAATGTGAGAGGATTAAACTGCTGCCTTTACATCGGGGCAGGCTCTGCTCCAGGAGGGGTAAGGCAGGAGCTGGTACAGGGGTGACAACAGTGCGGATCAGCAGAGAAGGCTGACAGCAGGTTTGCAGCAGGCAGATGCTCTCTCCATGCTGGAGCCATGCAATGGCCAATTCAGCACATTAAAGAAAGCCTCTTAACCCATTGTGTGCACGTATCATTCCTAGTGCAACGTCACACAGAGATATGACAACACTGTGACGTTCACTCGCTTTAAGCTAAACCAGGCCTGGCGTACACCTTTTGCTAAGCTTAGCAGGGAGTAGAATTGGCCAAAGCTGGAGGGTGTCCCAAGAGCCATGCTGGGTGCGACCATGCCAGCCTTCACTCTGGTTTTCACCTCCCACTGCGTGGCATGTTTCCTCAGAGCCCACGTCTCTTGGGATAGGATAAGAGAAGAGCATTAACTGCAAATGTGGACTGACATGCCAGACAGCAGTGGCAGGTGGGAAATGGATATATTACATCCCAAGATGATGCATCTTCCCATGCAAATCAACTCACCAGCGCAGATAGACCCAGATCTGCAGAGAACACTATTTAGATGGGGGATTTTATTCAGATGGCATCTGAAACTTATTTTTTCTTGAATTTAATTTTAATTAATTGTGCTGCCAAGGGTGAGCTGAAATAGCCTCTGTTTTTAATTTTTTCTCCCCAGAGTGGATGTCCTTAAACTCCTTCCTATAATGATATGGTTGCAGCTTGCAAAAAGCCAGTCTAGATTTATTATTCTGCCTCTTCCCTTGTCCCTTCTAATCCTAGAGAGAACATTGCAATGACTGCTGGTTAGAAAATTAGTTAAGTGAACTGTATACTGTATTCTCTTTCTGTATCATGCCTTATTAGGGAGAAAAGATAATATAGTTCCCTCTCTCCCCTCTGCTCACCCTGCATTTCATTTAGAGCTCATGTAGGGAGCATTTCAACTGACTACTGCAGCCTGCTTGCAAAATGACGCACATCTCAAAGCCCTTAGGATAACTCTTGACTTTTGGTGCAAAGCGCAGCAAGTAGTATCATATGTGTGGAGAAAGATGGTGGCGGTGACATTTGCTACTGATGCACGGGTGCTAAAGAAACAAGCCTGACGGGGTCGCTTCTGCACCAGACAAGCAGCAATCTATCACCTGTCTCCTATTTGCGTGCTGCCTCTGCATGCAGTCAGTATTTCAGGTGTATGCAACACAGCACTACAGTTTCCCTTTGGGTCCATATGGTTGGACTCCTCCAACAGAATGCACTTGATTTGGTGGGTCCCAAAGCAGAGTAGTGCTGCAGCAGTGAGCTGACCCATGTAGATAGCCCATGTATTCAAGAAAACCCTGAAGAAAAAATGCTTTCCACCAGCTGCAGCTTGGCAGCCTGATTTCTTGTCATCAGGGCGTGCTCACCATGGAGGCCTCCTCCTCCAGTTGGTCAATGCACAGTGTTCAGAGATCAAAAACAGGGGAGGACTGCAAATGGGGGCAAGTAGAAGGTAGCTGACCTCTTTAGCAAAGTATGGGCAAGACACCCTGTAGCCTGGTTAAAAATATTGTCAGAATTAAACTGAATCTGTAGCGGGTAGAAAGCCAGAAACGTCCTTGTAAAACATTATTGCTATACAGTTAATAGTGGATTTTGCTTGTCTATATGGTCCAGTTAAAGGAAGGAATTTTCCTGAACTGAGTCAATTTATTGCACAGGGGCCATTTTAAAAGAATATCTGACAAAGGGATAGATGAGCCTGTTATGAGAATAAACTCCCAGAGAACTAAAAGGACAGCCCCAAGGAAGGCCAACCTGATAAGAATGGAGAGCTATTAAACGAAGATACTCTTTGTGCTCCAAATCCAAATATATCTCATGCAAAAGCAGAGCTTTCTAAAACAAATCCCTGTGACAGATGAAGGATTTAGGCACAGCCAGGTTGTCTGTTTAATGAATTCCTTGCATTTACCCCACCAAGGGAGGAAGACCCAAACACTGTCGTTCCGAACCTTTTTCATGTGGATTAGAGCAGCCACAAATGACAGAAGACTAATTTTGCCCGGTTACCCTCCTTCACAGCTCATCTGTCCTACTTTTTACTTTTAAAGGAAGGAGTGATTTCAAAAAACCTCCAATATTTATGGATGCTCTGGTTCTTTTAGGCTCACTAACTATATATGAGCCATGAGCCTAATTACATATTTTAGGCGCATATGTAATTCTCTGAATGTATCAGGAAAACCTTGACTTGGAGGCGAGGAAGATGGCTCAAAATGAAGTTATACGCCTTTTCCTGTACCAGGCCACATCCTATCCTGCAGGGACCGTTTTGTCTGGAGATCCAGCCCCTTTCTGGTTCACTCTTGTGTTAAGCCTGGCCTGTTGACAGGAGCTTTATGAACTGGTGGAAGAAGAAGGCTCAGTGGATCATCTGATACACAAGGGAAAAAAAAGAAAGGTACAGGTCAGTCCAAGAGGATACCATTTGGACTGCACAGGGTGTCAGCCACCTTTCAGAGGGTAACAAGCTGAAATCCCAATTTTTAGTCATTTTTTTCTTTGATGTTGTTTTGAAAGTGGATATTGAAGCACTGCACTTGGAGCATTTCACAGCTGACCTCTGCTCACAATAAATACCTGGCCTGATGGCTAACCCCAAGCAGTTTGTAAGGAATGAGAGTCAGAGGCATTTTTTTAGGTTTTATTTAATGAACTGATCCACCTGGCAGTTGAAGGAGAAGCCCTTTTATCTTAAAACAAAATCAAAGCCCTCTATGCCTCTGTCTCTAGAAGCAGCCACAAGGTGATGCTGGGTGTTTGTACCCAAGCTTGTCCCTCTGGCCTGGCTGTGCAAAAGACACTCCAAAGAGAGTGATGTGGCCTGACAACCATAACAAACGCTGAAGCCCCAAATGAAAAAGTCTCCATGTGTACCAAGTATTGTGCAGCCCAGACTTCCACAGCAATTTCTGTTACAAACAGATGCCCTCCAGCTCGTCACCCTGCAGCCATGGAAGACTGACATCCCACCACAAGTGGCTTCCCCAGGAGCTGGCAGGAACAAATGATGATCTTACTGCTCGCTGGCTACCGAATTCCTGCCCTCCAGGGACCACACCTCATGCAGTGACGACCTGGAAGTAGACAAATTGCTCCAGAAAGGTTAGGTTTACCTTAGCTCATATGTCCTATAAGCTCTCTGTGGATCCCTCTGATAGATCCATATGTCTTAACTGGCTTTAAATGCCTATTTTTGGCACCTGAGTTTCTCCCCAAGAATCAGTGGTGAATAAATGAATGTCCCCTTAGGACTCACAGAGGCAAACTGCATTGGGGAACCTACTGGGCAAAGTCCAAATCCAGCTCAGATTTGCCTTAGGAGCAAATCTAAGCTGTCTGTCTTCATCCTTGACCTTGTTTCCTTTCCCTTGGCACTTAGCAATCCTCTTTCCCAGACTAAATAGCGCAAGAGATGCCGGGACTAGGTGTTAGCAGCCATCCAAGTGAAGAGTTACTTTAAATCCAGACTGACTTTCTGACTTCTTCTCCTGTTCTCCTGAGCCACCAGCTATGGAAATTTTTCATCTCTGATAAAGCAGATTAGCTACTGGAAATGTCAGAGAGAGGCTACAGATGGCTGCACTGTGGGGAAATATTTCCTTGCTAGCCCTGGAAGCCACTGAACGCTGTACCCCAAGAGAGGTGCTCCACAGTCCATTGCATAAAGTGACTTGGCCTGTGAGGCTGTTAATGCAGAAACACCCCAATGTGCTCTGTTCAGTGAAGTTTGCTAACAGCAGTGAGTCAAACCTACAGACAGCTTTGTGGAGGGGAGGTGGGGCGGGTTTTTTTCTTTTTCCTACTTCCATTTCTTTCTTCTTTAATTTTGGTAATGGATCAGAGTCAAATGAACAACATCTGGCAATTAGCACATCCCTTGCCTGGCTCCGATCTGCCACTAAGTTCTGAGTGTTTGCCTTTATTTTTAAATGGGTGGCTGTCAGAGAGAATTAAATGGTGCCTAAAGAAGCACACAGACATTATAATTAAAGGCACGCCAACCTTGACAAGTAGCTGGGAGTTGAGTTCAGAATTTCAACTTTTCCTTGGGAAAGGGGGCTGTTGGCACACGCATGTGCTCTTAAACTCCATGTGCTTCCCCCAGCTGATCTATCCCCAGGTGCTTTTTATACACCCGTACTTGCAATTAATTGTCTCTTTGTCTGCTCCATTTCAGCAGCCATCCAGCCCAGTATTGTGAAAAGAAGCATACTTTAAATCTAGGAATAAAACTGGAATCCATTAGCTGTGATTGCATGTGCTTCTGTGGGGCTTTGCTGTTAACAAGGATAGAAATGATTTAATGGAAAACAGAACAGGGAGCATAAATCTGCAGGTGTATGGAGCATCCTGAAACCATGTAGTCTGTAATCCAAGGCAAGTGCCTTCTAGCTAGGAATGAAATGCCTGGTGCTCTGGGCACTTTCCTGTTGGGCCATTTTATTATAATATTGGTCTTCCCCCAACTCCGTGATTTCTCATTCTGCTTCTTCTGATTAAACAGGGCCAAATCTTCCTTCTTTCAGTATTGATCCATCCAACTCACAAGCTCAGCTACGTCTTTTAGTGAATAAAGGGAGCATGGAAACTGGGTTCACCTGCTACCTGCTCAGCTTTGACCCCAGTGCTGAATGGAGGACAAATATCATGTTAATAGGATCTAGCCTGGCCTCACGCCCTTGTTCAGCGGATTTCAGGCTCTGAGGCTGCCAGTCCAGCATCTTTCCTGTTGTTGGCTTAGGGCTGTAATTGAAGGGCATGTAAGGTGGCAGGCACTGGTCCCCCCTTAGTCTTAGCTTTACAGAGGTGGGCAGAGCTGTGCTGCTGATGGAAACAGCTGTGCTGCCCTGGAGTTTCTGCACTATCACACAACTGCAAGTTTGGATATTACACCAGGCAGCACCAGGTTGGAGAGTACAGCCTCCCTACATCTTGGCTTCTAAATCTGCACCTGCCACAGTCTTTGGTCTCTTGGTGGTTTTACCTGCTGTCTGTAGGTTTAAGCTGGGCAGCACTTTTACCAGATTTAACAGCCATGCCATCCCATCTGGGGTGGCTTCGATAAGGCATTGCTGACAATCAGGCTTTTAAGTTTTCAAGCAAAGATTTAAAAAAACTCCACTGATCCTTGCATTACCTTTGCAGTACTTCCTTTGTTGACTCAGCTTCCTGAGATCAGCCTATCCCATTAGGTTTTAACGACAACCTCATGAATGTGCTTCCAGCTGCCATCAAACCAGGGTGGGTTTCCTGCCCACCCTGGAAACCTAAGGTGAATTTGGTGCAACTTCAGTAGGCATCGTCAGGAAGAAGGAATCAGAGCTAAGGAGTTAGGAGGAAAGGGAGGAGTAACACAGGCATGGTAAAGGAACCATAAGGCAGATGATCACTTGAAGTTGGCTACACAATCCCCCGCTTGCAAGTGCTAGCAATCCTTTAGCGTTGAACAGCCTTGCCTGAGAAAAGCAAGGAATCATCCACTGCCCTTGCGCATCCAGCCCAGCACCCTTATGCCTCCTCCAGGCTGTGAAGAAGAGGTGGGATGTCCCACTGGTCCAAGCTCACCTGACATACCAGCGGGACAGGATGAACCTGCGTGACCTGAGACCATCAGAAGGCTGTGGTGAATAGCTCTGCTGCTTGTAATGGGTTGAGATAGCAACACCGAGGGCTCAAAGCCAGGCTATTCAGTGGGACCGTATCAGGGAATAACCTCTCTCCCCGTCTTCTTCCTGCAAAAATGCCTGTAGATGAAAAATGACTGAAGGAAAGTAAGTCCGTGGGGAAAAAACACCAGAGGGATGGTATTTCTCTCCCTCTGTCCCGCACCTTGTAGCTTCATCCCACCCTACTGTCTACGTTTCTCACTCAACTTCCAATATCTATCTCTTTCTTTTCACCTCCTCCTTCCCCGGCTCTCCTCCCCTATCCCTCTCCCTGTCTCTGATGGATGGAACCATTAGTGGAATCACTGTAAATAATGTGTAAAGTTAGAAGTTACAACAAGGTATCTCATTAAAGCCGCTTCACTCATCTTACTTCCCAATTAATGTTTAAGGCTTCGCTGGAATGCGGTGACAATATGTCACAGCATATCATTGTGGCAGGCGACAGGAAGTTAATAACCCACTGGCCCTTAAAGGAGCCTTTAATGTCAGCTGCAGAGGAGTAAATAACATTGGTTTCTTCCCCACCCCCTCACCCCCCTTTCTTTTTCTTTTTCCTCTTTTAAATCGCTGCAAGAATGAAAGAGTTTTGTGCTGAAATAACATCATTATCTCATAAAGCCATCTTCCCGCAGAGGCAGAGCACAAAAGGTGTTGCCCAGGGGACTCTGGGATTTTCAGCAATGTGACAAAGTTGCTCCAACTCCCCACCCCAAAAATTCAGGAACTCATGGAGTGTTTAGCTTCACTACCCTTTCTGCCTCCACTTGGGACCTCATTCCTTCTTTAATAAAAGAAGCCCTCATCCATCTTTTCTCAGTATTAATTTCTACCCTCTTCCCACACCTGCGAGCCCCTAAATACAACTTCACAGCATCAGTGTAGTCAAAAGTTTCTTTTCATCTATAACGGTTTTATCTACCATTATTGAAACTTTCTTCCTCTGACATTGCTGCTTTCAGGGGGACGAGTCATCTTTGCCTTTCATTCCTCTAAGTAAGTACCTGTTCACTTTGGGTGCAATCACTGCTCTTTACCCTCCTGTTGCCACATGATGGGGCTTGAGCCCTTCTGGACATAAACCACCACAGACTCCAGACCAAGAGCGATCCCGAGCAGCCCCACTGGAGTTGAGGAAACTGCTCTACTTCATTCCAGAGCTGCCAAAACTGGAACTGACCTGATTTCAGAAGAGGTAGTGTGGCATCAGCGCCACTAGCCTGATACCCTCTGGGGATTTAATGATCCATTAATCACACTGTGATACAACATAAAGGACCCATTATTGGGAAACCGTTTTGTAGATTTATTTCTCCCACGAGTAGAAAGAACAAAAACCATACATGTATAGCATTTATTTAAAAAACAAAAACAAAAACAACAACAAAAAAAACAACAGGAAAAGTGTCTAGGGCTTGGGGAATAAATCCCACAAACTCTCTGATCAGCTCAGCCACAGACCCAATACATCATAACAGGCAAATCATACATGGATTTCTCATGGCCTTGATTTCCTCCTGTACAGTAGGTCTAAAAATGTTTGCTCTCCACACCTGGGTTATTGCTTTAGTGTTTGGAAAGGTCTTTCAAATTTCAGTCAAGTGTTGTGACTATATAAATACTTATTCTACTTATTGTACAAGGACATTACAAATACGTCCCTAGACTTCTGTTCTAATAATAGGAAAATTCAGAATGAATATCAAGAGCAGGTTCCCAGCAATGAGATCAACTGTTATTGCAAAAAGGTCCCAAATGAAAAGTCAATGTTGGTTCTTTCAGAGTATTTAACACTTCACTAGTTCCAACATTTTGGAAGGTACTGTTCTCCTCCAAGAAAATAGGGATGGCCAACCAAGCTGTGTTGCATCTTCATGTCAGCCTGAATAGGCCATAAAACATGGTGTGCAGCACAGAAGATGGAGAGAGTTCAGGAGAGAGTTACAAGTATGAGAGGACTGTGAATCCCAAAGAGGTGCAGGCAGCAGCAGGATGATCATGTAGCTGAGTCTTAAAGCAGCCAAAGTTTGGTCTGTGCAATACCGGAGGCAGACTTCATCACCTCAGATTGGAAACCACAAACTGAATGGAAGTAGATGGAGTTCAGTGTCCCGTGGCAGCCCCCAGTAAGGTGGGAACTGACAGCCCTGTCTTGTGGGGAACATGGGCAGGGTGAGATCTGCCATATGCCAAGGGTCTAACATGGCCTCTAAAGCCCTGTCTGGATCTAGACCTTTGTCCCTCCACCTCGTGTGGACCATCCATAAAGGTGACTAATTCAACCACCTGGTTCTGCCTCCCTGCACTGCTGGAAGTTTAACGAATTGAAAGTTCACACAGTGTTTTGAGGTCCTCAACAAAAGGCACTGCAGAAATGCAAATGTGCTCAGTTCCTCCCCCACTCTTGTCTAGCTCAAATACATTATTGATTTGCTCATTTACCAGGGGCCACTTGTCAAAAGTATAACAGCATTAGCAGCACTTGATGTAATAGGGGAATGGAGAGGTCTGTGATTAAGTTTAGACAGCCTTGTTTGACTTAGTTAATTGGTTAAATATATTCAGTTACATGTGATGCTTCAGAATTTCAGCTCCAATAAGGTATAATATTAATTTTAATTAAAGCTCAACAGAGTTGAGCCAAATATTTCTATTTTCTGAATATTTTTCTTAATCATATAATTCATATTCTGGTATAACAGGGATTCTGGTAGCAACTAAGGCCTGGAACATTTTGTCTGACCATGAAAAGTTGAAAGAAGAACTAGATAGGCTAATATTGAGGAGAAGTGAATTTATAAAAATCTTTCTAAGCTGAAGAAAAAATGAGGTGAAACAAGGCAAAATTCCCCTCTGCCTCAAGATAGGGTTAACTTACATCTTTCCTGACAGGTGTTTTTCTGCCATTTCTTAAAAACCCAAGATTCTCATTAAAGCCATTAACTGCAAGAAGTTGCATTTCCTCCTAAGTTTGCCAAGGAGCCTTCTTGTTGGCTGTTGACCCTAGGCAATATCTGATCATTAGTCACTGTTTCCTTTCTGAAGATCTGCATCCATCACAACGGGATGTGCAAATAGCATCCTACAGGTTGCCTTAGCCAAGGGCCCCAAAAAGTGGGGACTTTTACCATTGATCCCTGAATGTTTCCAGAGACAGAACTGTTTCAGTTTCCTGCTTAAGGGCAATCCTATAGGACTCTGAGCCCCAGATACTTCACATATGCCTTCTTCTGGGGAGGGAATATTTGTGCCAGGGACATGTTCACATGAAAGTCAGATTTGCAAAGAGATGTTCCAAGTGGCCAAGAAATTTCCCTTAGCTCTTGCCCGGAGAGGCTTCAGTCTGGCTTGCCCAACTGCTGTCATCCTTGGGCCATAAAGATCTCCATCCAAAGCACATCTGTAGTTACATGAGGAATGTGCAAGCCCCAGTAACACAACCAGACTGGTATAACTGGAGCAGACTCACCTGACCTTTACAGCATAGCAAGGCATCCAGCAGGTGTTCAAAAGGGGAAGGTGGCTACCTCTGATGAACCATGTTGACATAATAATTACAAGAGTCTCTATTGCCTTCTTAATGACAGCAATTGAAAGTGCAAATACAGCCGCAGCACATTAAAAATAGCCCACTGCTCCCATGAAGCAGCAGCTGCATTCGAGGACTTTTCCCAATGCAGAGCTCTCAGGACCGCCTGCCCACCCCCACACTCCCACCCTGGCTTTCCTGCCAACTCCCCACCCCTCTGCTTTGCATTTCAATTATTTTTCCTTCTCTCTCTTTAAATGCAGACTCAGAGATCTGAAAGAAGAAAGATGGAAGGTAACTCTCGTGCTGCCTACCGACCATAGTCTGGCATTCTCTATATTACATACACAGGCGGTCAATTAAAAAGATGTGATATTTTTCTTTTGCAGTGTTGGGATCCAGCTCTGCAAGCCTTTAATTATCTGTATAGATGGAGCAAGGACTGGGAGAGGGTGGAAACAGCATCTATTCTTTCAGCTGATCTGTCCCTGAGAGCATTCAACTCAAGTATTTCGAGCCCAGTGATAAAAAAATAATGCCCTTTTGCACATTTTTCCTAGTGCTCTCTGCCGCAAGACCATTAAGTTTTTCATCTCCTGACTTCCACAGGACCTAAATGGCCAAGCACGTATATAAGCATTTTGTTGAACAAGGGCCCCAGCTTGGCCCAATGATCACACCTTATCTAAAAGGTGAATTCATAAATCTTCTTTAGATCATCTGTACATGGTAAATGATGTCCCTGACATGGCTGATAAACCTCAGAACTGACTTCTGCTGATTCACTTCTGACTGTATTTAATGACGCACCCTACTCTGACTTTTTATCACCTATTAATTGTACATCTGCCCCTTAGAAACAACACAGAGGGGTGCCTGTAGTGGAAGGTGCGGTGGCTCGTTTCTTCCCAGGGCTCTGGCAGGAATGCTCCAAGTCTAAACAAAATGGCTCATTGCCAGCTTTGGGTTGAATTGCTCTCCCTGCCCTGATCTTCCTCTAATCCACATTGGACCTCGGAAGGGCAAATGGATGGGCACTCTCCAACATCAAATAGAGGAGACAAGAACAAAATCCTGTGGATTGTGTTAAGGATTCATGGAAACCTGATGCCTGGGTGGTGAGAGGGTTAGCAGAATCGTGCTGTTAGTGGCATTTAACAAGTACGGCAGCGGGATAATGCATAAAAGGCTACGAGCAGGTTGGGACCCACTGCGCAGCAGCCCAAAGGAAGAAGCCTGACATCTCGCTCTTGTTCAGGGTGTCAGAGAAACCAGAGTTATGTTCTCAGGGGAGTCAGTCATGGGGCTGGAACGGAGCAAGATATAATTATGGAATAATGTGTGTTCTTTTCCCACCACTCCCCCCCTTTCTAAATTAGCTGTCATGTCACTAAAAACGTTTCTGTGTTCCACAATCAGTCCACTTAACTGTAACAAAGCAGCGCAGATCTATCAAACTCACAATGAGCTCCGCTAATGACCGCTGAAATTACCAAATCAGTCCCGCTTCCCAACACCCTGGCCTTACCTCCATGCCTCTCGTCAATCATTGCTCTGCTTGTGGCCCTGCTCAGGGGGAAAGGATTGTGTCGGAGGCCACATCCAACTGCCTGGCACGTTGTCACTTTGCCGTGCAAAGCTGTTCTTCTGGATGCAAAGTCTTGAAGTTGTTGGGTTTATGCCTTTTTTTACCATGAGGGGGCTGTTGGATGCTGGGGAGGGCCCTAGGTAGTCACTGGAGGCACTGAAGGGAAAGCAGCAGAGCTACAGCCAGCAATAAAATACCAGCAGACTGCATTGTTCCTGGCCCCTGATTATGCATTTAACTGCATTGCTAAGCACATCTTTTTTTTTTTCTTTTTTTTTTTTTTTTTTTTGGTAACCGCTCCTCGGAAGTGCAATCTCACTGCTATTCAGATACAATGTGGCTTCTATTCTCTCTCCCAGTTTTAATTATGTGTCCGCCACTGCTCCTTCTCCAAGCTGGCGGGCTCTGAGATTCATAATTTCAGCCTGACACCATAGTAACCACTTAGTTTGATTCAAGACTCTAATGTCATCACTGGCTGGTCTTGAATAGAGCAGGGAGAGAGGGTGTAATTTGAAGGCAGCATCGCATAGAAACTGCAATTATTTCTCCTTTTCGGAGGGAAATGTAAACAAAAGGTCATCACTGGTCAGTGCTCTTCATTTCCATCCTCGCACACTGACAAGCTGACTTTTTTGTTTATTATTTATTTCTTCACCCACCCACGTGCCTCCACACCAACATCAGGAGCAGAGGCTAGTGCTAGTTATCACCCCTCTGTAGGGATGTGACTACATCCCTGGGAGAACTCCTCTGGTATTTGAAAATGGCCTCAGACAGCTTTGAGAACCACGCTGGGGTCCCGTGAAGAGACCAAAGGGGACCATCTCTGCTGGGGCGCACAGCCACTACAGCCCTCCACAGCCAGATGCTACAGCAGACAGCACACACCAGTGATGGGTAACCCTGGCTTCTGGTCTCCTTGCAAGAAAGGGATTGATTCGGATTCTCTTCTCTTTATTTTTGCCTTCTCCCATGCAGATCCCACATAGAACTTCTTATGTGAGTTTCTCATCTGGAGATCAGATTCCGTGACTCCAGAAATGACCCTTTAGCCCCCAAGAGCCATCCTGTCCTCTGCCAGCTCAAGGGGATGCCTCATGGTCACACAGGCTTATACTGAAAATGCTGCTGGGCAGTAGTGCCGCAGTCCAAGATATCAGCCCATGGTCCGTGGTTTGCCCCATCTCTGGACACAACCTTTCTCTGATCCCACTGGGAAAGGCAGAGACACGAGATGAATATCAGCAAGACAGATGAATGTGTACACACAGTGAAATGCAATTCACTCGGCAGCGTTTGCTGCAAATCCCGCTGCACTAAATGAAGCGCTCCTGCCTTCCCCCAATGGCTCAGTGATAGAAAGGAGTTAAGTGAAAATAAATGCTCATATCAAATCACAGGTATTGATTTTCTGAGCTAGTAAATGAAGGCGCTTTATCTCCGATGGGAGATTGAATGTCTGTGTGCCACGCTTTGCTCCATTTTCATAAAAAGGAAGGCATGGCGGAATTATTTTACCTGGCTTCTCATAAAGTGTAGAGGGAGCAGATTCTCATGTCAATGACAAGAGGTATCAATCAGGAAAAACGTCATGATGACGATGGAGCCACTGAGGATTGACAATGGAATAATGAGCCTGGGAAGCCACTCTTGGACATCGGCTCATCCTTCAGCAAACGTGGCAGTGTCTTTCACAGGTCTCTGTAGTCCCTTTCCCTCACCAGGTGATGGGGACAGGCAGTAGTAACCTGTTCTCTGCAGTTTTTTGCTTTGCTTTGCTAGATGTTAAGCTTACATCTAAATCATTTAATTCTACTGGCTGGTTTAAGATGAGAACAAGGGTTTCACTGCTACTTATGCCTGTTTTGAGCTCTAATGAGTTCTGAGCAGGATGTGATATTGAAATTATAGGTACATTACGTTTGATAATCTGCAGAAAGCCTTTAAGGGAGCTGTCCGTGGCCTTAAGGAGTAGTTTGGAAGATCAAAGCTGACTGATGCAAAGTAACTCATGTAGACAGGGGGAAGTCACACTCACAAAGGTCCTTTTGGAAACACAACCTCTTTTTGACCAGGTTCATCTACACAGGCATGCCTTGAAGTGAAAGAGCTAAATTTCTGCATCTGAGATCTACAGATCTGTGTTCAAACATTCCATCTTATCCGGCAGTTACCCATCTTATCAGGCAATTTTCTGGCACTAGCAATCCATCTCTGCAGCCCTCCACCCATTTCACTATGCAGTCAGCCCTGATGTATTTTGCTGCTGATATTTTTCAAAGTGGAAGACATCAAATATATAAAAATAGATGCAAAGAAGCAAGTAATAAAAAAGCAGGCCCCATGCCATTGCAGCAGAACATGGATTCTTCTGGTATAAAACTGTGCTGCTAACCACATTTCCACTCCCTGCCTTTCATGGCCCTGCACACCAAGACAGATCAGAGAGGATCCAGTTTAACCCACCGCCAGGGAGAAATTAAATGGCACGTGGATTTCATCCAGGAGTGGCTTTTGCATGGATGAGAGATGATTAGGAGACACTTGTGTTCCTGACTTGGATCCTGGTTACCTTTTATATCCCCACAGTATTAAGTGGAGAGCCAAGCCCTGAATCACAGTTTCCAGAGGCACAACCACTGATCTTAAACTTGAGGCTTCTCAGTGTTAGCATGAAGAGACTTGGGATGCTCTTCAGATCTGGTTCAAAAGAGGCTCTACCATGTTGACATGGCCTGAGGCTATTGCCCTGTTCCACCCCTGACAATTTCTACTGAAGTCTGAGGGGGTAAAGCCAAACCCAAGCCCATCAATTTGGTGGAAAAAAGCTCATTTGTCCCAGCACTGATATGCAATGAAAGAATAGACTGGCTGTTGAGACTGATTTTTGCTGTATGAGGGTTAGTAAGAGGAGAGGTTATATAGAGGACAATAAGAGAGAAATTTGGCTCTTGATTATTGATGGTTGAATCTGAGAGTTGGGAAGTGGCAGTATGTGTCTTAAGAAGCAACAGTGTTCACTTTCCTGATGTCCTGGTTTCAGCTGTGATTGATAGAGTTTTCTTCCCAGTAGCTAGTATAGTGCTGAGTTTTGGATTTAGAATGAGAATACTGTTGGTAACACACTAATGTTTTCAGTTGTTGCTAAACAGTGTTTACACTGAGTCAAGGACTCTTCAGCTTCTCATACTGCCCTGCCAGTGAGGAGTCTGGGGGCCACAAGAAGCTGGGAGGAGACACAGCCAGGACAGCTGACCCAAACGAATATTCCATACTATGTGATGTCATGCTCAGTATATAAACTAGGGGGAAAACTGGCCAGAGGTCACTGCTCAGGAGCTGGCTGGCATTGGTCGGTGGGTGGTGAGCAATTGCATTGCGCATCACTTGTTTTGTATATTCTAATTCTGTTGTTGTTGCTGTTATTGTTATTTCCCCTTCTGTTTCTGTCCTATTAAACCATCTTTATCTCAACCCATAAATTTTACCTTTTTTTTCCCAATTCTCTTCCTTATCCCACTGGGGGAGGGGAGTGAGTGAGCAGCTTTGTGGTGTTTAGCTACCTGCCAGGTTAAACCACCACAGCTGGGAAGAAAGCCTACAGTGTATGGGAAGCATATCAGACACTGCCCCCATCAGCCCTTATTCCATCAGGTATTGAACATGGCCCTGTAGGGGAATGCTGTCTTGATGTCAGGCTCCCAAAGTGGTCTTTGCTGTGCCGTTGCAAAGCAGCACAGTGATGATAAGAGAAATTGTTTTATGACAGCATCCCTTGAAATTTACTTTTTTATTTCTTGGTTATTGTACAGTCCTTCTCAAGGTGTTATGTGAGCATCTTCCAAGATCTCAGATCTGCTCAGGGAGGTGAGCACTTGAAATAAATAAATGGAACAAGGCACTCTTTTGTAGATCTCAATTGAAACAGTTGAGTCACTTTTGTCAGAGCCATGGGACAAATAGGTGAGATTTCCTTTTTATTCCCAGCGGGAGGGTTGAACATAAAGCATTATCATTCTGTTTTGGTAGGATTTCGATTTTCATGATGACAATCTTTTTATGCCACCAGGAATTGTTAGCCTCTCTTTGCACCTGGTTGTGGGTTTTTTTGTAGTGGAGGAAGAGGACAAGTTACTTTTTATTATTATCCCCCCACCCACATGTCTGAGGCATCTTTTTCAGTATTCTTCTTACTGCAACAAGCAGAAACATCACCCTGTACAACCTCTCCATAGAGTGTGAACATCAATCCTCTCCTATTAAGCTGAAGCTAAAATGCTTATAGACAAACTGTTAAAAAGAAGAAAGCATCCACACTGTGGTGGAAAAGGTAAAATGCAGTAATTGTCCAAACCTTTCAAGAAAGAATGTCTCAGTAAGGAGGGGAGGACTTTTTTCCTTTCTGTGGCAAATTGCCAGAAGACTCCAGGAAATCTCACTTCACCAATATATATTTCTTTTTTAGGCACAAAATCACCTTTATTGCCCTTGATCCTGCAAATTTGTTCCAAAGACAGAGAGGAGAAGCAAATATCTTTCCCTGCCCAGCTTCCTGCACATACTATCCCTATGTCACATTGCTGCTCTTTTTTGAGTGCTTTCTGAATCTGATTTATTTGCAGTCTCCCAAAGAAAAAAAGGCACTCCCTGTCATGTCTACACAGTAACAAGAGAGAGAACTGGAGCATGTGTAGACATATAGGGTGGATTAATCTGATTAAATTCAGGCTTCTAAGTTTAAGCTAGTCACCCAAAGCTCCTTTCTTATAGTAGACAGACATCTCATCAATATACAGTCAATGGAGCCAGAGGTGTAATTCATCTCATTCCAAAGTAGATGCCTAAAGTAGGTCACATGAATCACACCCTTAAGAGCCTATTTGTCCCCATTGACTATAGAAGGATCCTAGCATGACTAAATCATTTGTAGATACTGAAACCAACGTTGACTGAAGTGACTTCTATGCACTGGACAATGCTACTCCATGCCCTTGAATGCTCACATGAACAGCTTTTCCCTGATGTCTCTGATGCTGTGGGTTTGCTCTTGTTGTTACTCACCCCAGGAAAGAAGGGCAGGTTCAACCATGGAGACAGAACTAAAGGCACAGGTCTCACTGAGGGGTCCTGAGGCAACCTAGGCACTCCTGCACTGTAGGCAGGATAGAGCAATGGGGAGAAGACAGTGCCCCTAATGATATTTTTATCCTGATCTTGGATATAGTCCACCAGACAGCCCTGTGCAAGACAGCATAGCTTTATGGAGCAGTCCTCTGAAAGTATCTTTTGGCAATCAGAGGTGACCTGACCTATGGAAGTCCTCACTTATCATCATCATACCTGAAGTAACCAAGGGGCAGAGAAAGAACATGACAACATGTTTAAAGCATCGGAATATAGGAGCTCAGCCCCTTTTCTCTGACTTGTGGAAATTCACTGCCTCTGTGACTCCATTTCCCACCTGCAGCACTGGAATAATTATCTCTTCCTTCCCCCTCCTCAGGTTTATCTCTTGGACCACAAGTGCTAGTTGATCGGGGATGAAGAAATAAAACCATGGCCCAGTGAGTTGTTGATCTCTGGACTTGATACACAACTCTAGTCCAAAGAGCAATAAACATAAGTGTCTGAAGGCTGGGGAAGCACCTGAGCTTGGTTGGGAATGTGAAATGGGTTGACTGGGTCATTTTGTTGGGGAAAAAACCTATCTCCTTTCTCTGCCAGGAGATTCTTTAAATGACCTTTCGGAAAAAAAAAATTCCACCCAAAACCAAAAAACCAAACTCAAACTTAAGCAAGGCAGCATGAAAACAGCTGTGAAATGCACACCAGCCTGCTCAGATCTAACCAGAAGTTTTCCAAAGCAGAATCCAAAAGTTAGACATAAGATTTTGATGGCTAGTGAAGATAACTTTTCAAGAAAAGGAAAGAAACCTGTTACAGGCTGAACAAGTCAGTGCTTCTCACAGCTGTTTTCACGAATCTAGAAAGACAGTCCATATATTATTTAAACCATCCAATTTATTGAACAGCTCAAACAGGTTCTCTCTACAGCAGTCAGAGTTGATGAAGGCTCACAGAAAACTTTGCAAAATATTCTGCTTTCAGCCGGTTCTGCTCCAGCCATAGCAAGTTTTGCTCCTTTGCCTGGATCATTTGCGTGAATAAAGGTCTTTGCTCCTGCCACCTCTTTCCTGCCTCAGAGCAGAACCTCTGGTGTTAGCAACAGAGTTACCTGTGCTGCTTCAGAGAGAGGTGTTGTAGAGCTTCATGGCCCCAGGCCAGCGGCTTCATATGCAGTGATGACTCTACTGGCAACATCATAGAACAGATGTATCAGAGAGAGCAGGAAAAGATGAGCCTTTAATAACATCTATTCTGAGATCTGTTGGAACTGGAATAGCAGACATTAGCTGGAAGGCAAGTGCTCCCATCAATGGATTTGAAAAGAGAATTGTGTTTAAAATCCTTTGCGATACCCAGCCAGCAAACTGCCCATCTGGAGTTCCTTGGGTATCAAAATGATGCATATACCATAAAAGGAGGTAGAAGTCCACGTGTTTCCAACTAAAACCCACACAGGCAGGGCTCTAAGAAGCTGTGAAACTGCGAAGTAAACCAAACTTTCTCACCCTTCAAATAATCTTGGGTTTTTGTTTTTCAGCCTGTGCTTGGATGAAAGTTTGCATCTTTTGTTGTATCCAAACAAGATCTTTTCTGCCTTAGTAACAATCCTTTGCCTCTCCTGGATTTTCTCACATCTGAGTCACGAAGTGATGTGTTTATATTGGAAATGTGTGTGAGCAGATCTTCCCTAACTAGTAGGGTATTGGAGAGAAACAGCTGAACAAGTACATGCTCGTACATGCGTAGACACACACACAGTGGACCTAGCACAGCTAGTTATAAATCCAATAAACTGGCAAGCACTGCGATCCTTATGCTGTCCATAAATAATTCACTGCCAAAATTCTTGTAGGAACAGCACCTTCTGCATAGTCCATGGGAAATTCTAATGGGTACCAAGCCCTGCTGACTCCAGTTATAACCCTGTTTATTGCTGCAGTGCCAAAGGGCCAACACAGAATGAGCCCCCTTTGAGCTAAGTGCTGTATAAACACAGACTCTTGAGTTTAAAAGAACTTGGGGAGGAGAAATCTCTGGTATAACTATGCTAACCCAGCCCCAGGACTGTCAGTTGGTCTCTCTGCAGCATATTTCTCCCCATTGGGAGGAAGTGGCAGAGAAGGGAGGAAGATTTTGCCCCTTCTGGGAATGCTTTGCTTCAGAAACGTAATTTGCCTGCCAAAAGGTACGCGTTCTCAAACAGAGGGACTGCCTTGCACTACAAATGTGCAGAAGTCCCAGATCTGGTGGCTTTCCCACATGCTGCTTCACTGGAGCATTTATGGGGAAGAACAGGGACCAGTTTCTGTGTGCCCTCAACCCCGGGTTGGTTTACCACAAAGAGCCAGGGAGGAGAAGCCATGGAGCAGGTACTTGCAACCAGCAGCAGTAATCAGTGAAGTGAATGAGATTTGTTTGAAGGGGCAGCTGAGCAGCCATTAGACCATCACCAGCCTTGACCATTGGCCTAAGGATAGAAGAATCTAAAAATATCCTGTTATCTTGTGAGCCAACCTGGCCTTTTCCATTGTGGTTTCTAAACATGCCCTGGTGGAGGCTGTTTTCAAAGGAGTGTTGTTGAAAACATTCACTTCAAGGGGTCCCTTTTGCTTTACCCAGCAAAGAGAGGGTGAGATAGAATTCAGCAGAGGTAGCTGTAATCTCCCCTCTACCACTCACTCTACTGCAGCTTAGAAATGGCATTTCAATTGCCTTAGCTGTAAAGTAGAGCAGAGCTACAGGTCTACAAAGCTCTCTGACATCTACCAGTAAATGCTCCCAGTCAGTGCTGATCGATATTATTGATTTATTTTTTTTTAATCCTGAATCACAGTCTTGATTTTTCAAGGGGCATGACCTAGCTGAGGTGGCTTTATGGTTCCCTGAGCAAAGCCTCTTGCTGTGACTTCCACTGGCCATAGTGCAGGAGGGAACTTTTGCCTCCCAGTTGAACTGTTCACCTCATCATAGACTACCAGAAGGATCCTGTTCGTACTCCAATCTGCAAATCAACCTGTCTACACTTTCCTCCTTCCCGTTCCTGACGGAAAAGGCTGCTTGGACTCATTTCATACCAGCTTCCAGAAGTTCATTAATACTGCTGAGCCTAAACACCTGGGGAGACACACCTAGGGAGACCCCCAGGGTTCAGGGCTGGGAGCTTTTTTAAAAGGAAGATAAGAGGGATGCTGGTTCACCACACAGCAACAGCTGTAAAGAAAAGGGGAGGTACTGGTATCACTGGGGAGGCAGGGTGTCACAGGAGCTGTGGTGGTCTCAGTGCAATGAACAGCTCCAGGCTGTGCCTTGAGGCTGATGCTGGGGACGCTGGGGACTGTCACTGTGGCCTGTGGCCACTGAAATTCCCTAAAATTAGGCATTTATACGTATGTGTATAATATAATCTTGTAAGCCATAAAGCAAAAGTTGGCTCTACCTCTTCCAAGGTGGGTTTCCCCAATAACACCTTAAATGAAGTGTCTCAAATAAGGATTTAATTTAGACTCAATAAGGAGAGTTATTGCTCTGTAATGAAATAGCAAGTAGTTATTGCAAACACATTTAGCGAGGTTTAACAGCCTCATAATAGATATGTAGAAGCTGTGGCCTGGCTAAGAAAGTTCAGTGAATATCTTCTTAATCTTATACAGATCTGGTTTTTTTTTTCTCAGTACACGATTACTATTTCATTAAATTTGTATTAAGCACCAGCCATGGGTGGGAAAATCCAGCTAGTTTTCCGGCATTGGCTACTATTGTCACCCCTCCAAATGACTACCAGTAGAGTCAATTGGAGTTAAATTCAATGCTGCTGTCCCCTCCATGGCCTATTAAATTGGGGCTGACATCAGGAACTGGAGACCTGGGTAGGATCAGGTTTGGGGTGCAGGGTGCTGATGTTTCATGAGCTGCTTAGTAGAGATTTCTAGCCTGCAATATGATGTGTGCACAACCTTCAGTAAGGGCCTGGTTCTCTTTGGACCAGAACAGGATCATCTATGGGGTGGTGCTCAGGTTTGTGGATCCTGTGCATCCGAGGAAAATAAAACCAAGCTTGGTAGGGGCAAGGAGACTCCCCCAGGACCAAGGGGGTAACACCATTTGGGACAGACATGTTTCCTCTCCCTGTGCTCAGCCACCCACCCCTGGGGCTCACCAGGTTAGTGCTCCCCTCTCTCTGAACACAAACACAGAAAGCCTTCGAGCTGCTGCCAGAACAGGTCCCCAAGAACCCTGCCTTAGTCTGGTCCCGTTATTTGCAGAAGTTTCTGCCACAGAATTGCCTCCCCCAAAACCTCCTACCCACCCATTAGGCATTAACCTCACCTAGATGATCTCAACCCAGGGCAAAATGAGAAGCTCAGGCTTAAAGGCAGGAGGTACAATAGAGGATGCAGGTAGAAAGCAGAATTGATGACTTAAAGAGAAAAACTACAATCATACCCCATGCTGTCACAAAAAAAGCCATGCCTCAGCTAACAGAGGAGAGAATCACACTTTCTTTCCACCAGCCAATGACTTAAATTGATCTAATGTAGGAAGTCATCCTGGCTAATCCTAATTTTATAGGGTCTAATGGCCGTCGCTTAGCTGTGATCACACTTCACCCAGTGTGTGAAAGACACACAGCTCCAGTTAGGGTGGATGGGAAGGCAAGTGAGAGATTACCTGCTTTACAGCTGTGGGAAATGAGGCAGGAAAGGGGGTGGAGGGGAGGGAATAAACCCACCCTGATTGAGCAAGGCAGTTCCTTAGCACTTTCACAAACTGCATGAACAGATCCTGAGCAATTACAGAGATCTCTACTCTGTATTGGTTTTAAAGATTACCCTCCCTGTAATCTGTCTTTTAGGATCTAAATGGCCCATGACAAAAGGCCTCTGATTAAGTGCTTCTTTTGCTTTGTTACATTTCTGGGTGAAACTAGTGCTCCTGAAAATAAAATAACTGAACAAAGATGAAAAGGAGAGTCAGCTGATTGCAGACTCCCAGTGCAGGAGGCTCTTCAGTGCCAGGTCCAAATTTGTTGGAATTTAGCCACAATTCATTCTGGGTCAAAAGTAATGTTCTACTCAAGCAGAAATAAATAATTTAATTTTAGGTTTTGGGAAATTCATTGTACATCTGTAAAACATCCATATAAAAAACCACTTAGGTTACTATTTTCTACTTTGAGAAAAACTTTTCAGGTATTTGAAAGCAGAACCCATTCACCAAAACATGCAAAGCTGCAAATTTTTTTGGCTGACCCATGCCTGCAATTCAACAGAAAATGCTCATGAGTGAATCCATCCAACTATCAAAGAAATGTAAGCTTCACATTTAAATTTCTTTTTCCACTGGGGTTTTACAAAGCTGAGAAGACAAATTTTTTTTCCAAATTCCTTCAAAAAATTAACTTTATAAGGACCACAGTGGCTGCAGGGGGAACAAGCAAATTAAACTCACTAAAACCAAAACCAACAAATATAGCAACATTGTCTACACTTGGGGAAAGGAAAGATATAATCTAACAGCACAGTGCACAGGGAGACCATCTTCTTTCCCTTTAGCAATCCAAGTACTCGCTGTTCTATCAGTGAAGACATGCTTTTCAGCCATTACAACTTGTACTGATCCACAGCCATTTAGCAATACAGGACACACAGCTTCAGCTTATAGCTCTGCTTTTTGCTTTCCCTTAGGACAGATGAAACACTGCATTACACAAATGTAGTACGAGCAAGTGGCATCTCTGCTGAACAACTGGATGATGTTTGCCGGGCATATGCATGCCTGGAAGGCCAAGTCCTGAAGTGATGAAGGATGCCTGTGTGGAGGAGTTGGGGAGGGGAACTCCTCTTTCCTCTGAGATGGCCATCATGCTCCAGTAGAGAGGAGAGGCTATTTTTACACGGCATCTAAGCTGCATACAAAACAGTGTTGCCACAGGGTAGAAGGTAACAAGCTTGAACATCTCTCAGGACTCTGCCTTTGAGAGGGCTTGTTGGCAAATTGGCAGTAGAGGGGAAGGAGCAGAGGGAGTTAAGTCCCAGGGACCGTGTCCCCAGTGCCAGGCACGAACACTTGAGCCAGCAAGGAGGTAAACGTCGCCATGGTTTGTCAGCAGCAAGAATCAGGCTAAAATCCTCAGCTTGGTGAGCAAGGCAATGCTTGTCACATACAGCAGAACAAATTAGTCTTTCTAACTCTTTGCCACTGAAAAAGTGATTCATAACTCCCAGGTCACGGAGCAGAGGGGACCTGGGTTGCAGAGCATTGCTGGTACAACTGCATGTGCGGTAATCCAGAGAAGACATCTTTCACTGCATGGGAGAATCGTTTCTCCTTCATCTCCGAGGGAATTTTTCACAGGCCCTGGATCCATTAGCAATCCAAATGTACATCTGTGTTTCATGGGTCCACCCAGTTCTCATCCAGGGAACTGAATGTAAATTTTGGCTATCGAAGCATTCAGGGTCTGGGGCCCTTGTTTGTTCCAAATGGCTCCTGAATTAAGCAGCCAGACTGGGAGGCCAGAAGCAACCCAGGGAGCAACTGGCCAAGATCCTGTACCTGTAAACCTGGTGGGCTGAATTCTACTCTTCTTTTCCCTCCTACATATACATCCTGAAAAGATCAGAGAAATCACTTCACCCCATTAATTCAGCAGTAGCAGGCAAAAGCAGAGGAATATATGAAAGACCTCTGTGTTTTTCAAGCTTATACATTGCTGTTCCAAGGGAGAAAAGAATGATTTTCCTCCCAGCCCCAGAGACCTGAAGACACAACGATGTCACTATAGATGTCAGAACAACTCTTTCCTTCATATCTCCATGAGATCTCAAACAGCTGCTTCATTATTCCTTAAAAAAAAAGGGCAGTTGGTGTTCCAGATGTTTTAGCTTGCAACTGAATGATTTCTTTCTTGTCTCTCCCCAGCATCTATCCTCATGTTTTCTTTTGCAATTCTATCATCTAATTTGCGAGAGCAAATCACGTGAGCACAACCTTTTGCCTTTCACTTCTGCCCATCCTAGCCCTATCACTCATTACATATACAATAACATTCAAAGGAGATATCCCATGGACAAAAGCAGCAGAGAGCTGAATTTTCTGCTTTTGGGGGACAGGATCTGTGGATATTCTTGAATGACAGAGATTAACAGAAGACTAGGAAACCTGTAGGTTTAGTGATTCAGCTCCTTTCCTATCAGCCCTTGAACAAACAGCAAAAGATAGCCACAGTTTGTCTGGGAAAGAAGGCAATTAAATAAAGCAGGATGCATGTGTGTTTGATAAACTCATCCCTCAAACCCTCAATGGTTGTTCCAAAAGGTGGGCATAAACTTGGTGTACCCACCAAAAAG
This sequence comes from Astur gentilis, assembly GCF_929443795.1. Classification (NCBI taxonomy): domain Eukaryota; kingdom Metazoa; phylum Chordata; class Aves; order Accipitriformes; family Accipitridae; genus Astur; species Astur gentilis. The sequence continues at coordinate 12,513,248 of NC_064902.1, read as the reverse complement.
AAGCATTTCCAAAGCTCACCATCAGAAAGGTGCAGCAGACAGAAGGAGAAGGAAAGTGGGAGGTAAGAACAAGGAACTGAGTTATCTGAATTGAGCCTGCAGAGCAACATCTCATGAGCTGCCCTCTCCCAGGTGTCCAAGCCCCACTTGCCCTGGGAGGCTGTACCATGAACCTATGGACTTTGCAGGCACCAGAGCCCTGGCCTGGGGCATCGCAGCCCTTTGATCCTGGCTCCACTGCAGGAAACACTTGGGGAGGGCTGACTCATCACTCCTTCCAAGGCACAGATATCTTCGACGGCACCTCTGGGGAGAGGAGAAATTGTCAGCAAGGTAAATTGCTTTTTGGATTGGTTTTTGTCCCATTGTGAGAGCTTCACTTTAGGAGCTATGGTGGGAAGGGGCGACACGGTCAGGTGAAGACCTTACATCCCAGAGTTCTGCTGCAGGGGCACAATATATTAATAAACCAATTCCTTGAGGCTGAGGCAAGAGTGCAGAGCAGCTAATGCTTCTTTGGAAGACTATAGTTTTCTGCTGGAGTGGTGGGGAAAGAAAGACCTATTTTATACCTAAATAATAAAAATAATAAAGGGAGACAAATAAATAAATAAGTAAATTCTGCTTGATAAAGGCATTATTAGCTGTAGTAGGAGCAATTACAAGAAGAATGGGAAATGACAGCTGCAGGCCCCAGATAGCCAAGGCACAAAAGGGGAGTTTTAGACAAATGTCCTTCAGATAATGGGTTTGTTTCTCAACTAGTTTGGGGAGGGAGGTAGCAGATATGGGAAGCATTAGCAGGCTGTGCTGCACACAGGGAGCAGAGATGCTGCTGTTCCAACCCTCTGCAGGAATAATTTAGCTTTTTTTTTCTTCTGTCCCAGTGCATCTGACTTCATATTTATTTAAAGCAATGTGAGTTTCCCTGTCCTCACCCTCCGTGCTCAGAGCTGTTCCCATAAAGAGAGGGAAAAGGGGGTCCTGGGATTAGCTTCTTCATGAGTATGTCTGCTGCAGGACTGGGAGCTCAGATTAATAAATTCACGGGGTGACCTCTGGGAATGCGAACACAGGCTCTGGGAGAGTCTGTGCTGGGGGTGGGGGGCAATGGAAACTCGATGGCAATAGCCCAACAGAGACAATCCAGAGACTGCTATCAGGACGCCCCTTCCTCCAGATACCTCAGGGACTTGCAGAAGTAAGGCCTGCCCAGGAATATCTCTCATTCACCAGGCATCTGTTTGCTTTCCCTGGTCAGCCTCCCCAGTATGTCAAATCCTCTCTCCCCTTAGCATAGCCCAAGTCTGTTGCCTAAAGCAATGCATTTCAGCACAGCAGCCTTGCAGCCCCAGTGGGCAAAACCAGTATCTCTTCCACTGTGACTAGCTTCTATATTTGTAAGCCCTGTGTAGCCTGATCTTAAATCTGTGTATCCCCTCTGACAGCTGCTGATTGGCTAGGACATGGAGATGAAGCAGCTTGATGGAGATCATAAGGGATCACTCTGCTCCAGACCTGTTACCAAATATTCAAGAGATTGTTGCTGGGAGCTCACTATAACCTCTTGCCTTGATGCTTCTCCCACTAAGGATGAATTGTGGGTGAAAGAAAGCAAATCACCTCCAGTTTTTTCTACTGACCAGCTCTATCCATGCCCCTAAGACTGGGATTCAGAGCCCTACCTGTTGCCCTTTTGCTGTGAGGCACTCACCTTTTGCTGCGTTAACCCGTGGCACTTTCCCAGTCACACAGTAATGAAAGTTTCTGGCCATTCAGGAGCATGGGAAAGCGTAGCTGACGGAAGGTGGAGAGAGAATGACTCCCCTGTATAGCAGTGTGCTCCATAATAACAGTGTGAGAACCAGTTGCAATTTGCTGGGGATGATGACACTGAGGTCAGACAAGCTGTATTGTAATTTACGTCCAGGAAAATGTAACCAGACATGACCAGACAATGAGGATCACTCTTCTAGTTATTATGAACAAAGAGCATGCAGCCGGAAATCATAGAGGCCTCTCTACAAGACCCCTCTGCCTTCAGCTCAGCTCCATCTCAGCCTAATTACATGGCCTGGTTTGCATTAGTATTGTCTACTGGCTCTCCCGTGTCTTCTCACTGTGTGTCATTCAGAGCCATTAGCACAGATTGCACAATCATACCAGGGATTTCCCGAGGGCGTATATAAACTTTCCATGCAAAATATGATCAGTCCAGCCTGAGGCAACACCCAGGAGGGAAGATTTCAGCCTGAGTGGTTAGAATTTGGAAAAGTTGTAAGTAACAGAAAGTGAGGTCTAATAATAGGAAGCGTTAGGCAGCCTTAATAGAAAGCACATGATGAGGCCTGTGCTCTGCATATAATGTATTGTCTCCAAGTTAATTGCTCATCAGTTCAGTACATAAACAAAGACTGATGCTATGACTATGCAAGTGGCAGGGCTCATCCCACGGTGAGTTTCTTGCTGCTAAAAAAAGGCTCATGCCAAACACCATCCCCTGCCTGCCCATGAGGGCAGAGTGCCTGGGAGAACAGCTTCCTACAGAACCAGGTGGTCCTCCTGGACCTAAGGAGCTGGGGCTCCCTCACCCTGCGATGGCTGTTGTCTCTCCTGCCAACAAATGTGTCCAGCTGAAGCAGGGTTACTGCAGCGTCGCCTCATCTCAAATGCGATCCCTTCTCTGCCCCCAGGAAGGCGTACAGGCAGCTCTTTGATAACTGCAGCTCCTGCCTGGTGTTTCGAACCCCTGCCAGTTTTGGTTTTGTTAAAAACAAGCACCTACGGGCGCTGGGACAGAAGTACTGGCCCTGCCGGAGCAGTGTTACTAGAGCAAGGACTGAGGCTGGGGACAGGGAACATCCTGCAGTTAGGATGGGGACCAGGGAACCAGAGGCAAAGCCAGCAGTGTCACTGCCTCTGTGGGGGAATATGTGTAGGTCTGAAGCTGGAAGTCTGATGGACTCTGGGGGAGGAGGAGTTAGCAGGTGGGATGGGTAAGGGCTGGAGGGTAATAAAACAGGATTTCAAGGGGGACATAGAAATTACAGGTTAACCACAAATATACTTGGTTATTCATTTCTTACAGGAATCTAGATTCATCCCATCTGAAGGCAGGTGGGATAGGTTCATCTTACATGGTCCTCTGACGGTGCCATCTGGAAATACGTTGGCACAACCAGTTGAGAGCTCAGATCAAATTTACAGACCATTGGAAAGAGGAGAGAGGAATCCTGCTCATGATATCATGATTTGATTTGCAGGATTTTGCTTCTCCATCCCTTTTGCCATTCCTGTGTGCACAGGACTCTGCTTATCTCTCTTGAAATGTTACCACAGTTCCTGCACTGGTTCTTCACTGCCACCCTTGCCCCACAGATGAGCCCTCTGAGCCTGGGGGGGGAAAGGGAGAGAAGACAGAAGCAATATTATTCAGTTACTGTGTTGTGAGAGATGGATAGTGGGTCTGTGGTCCTTCACATCCAGGAGAGGTCAGTCCACACCACCCAGTGGAGCATCACTTCTTGGGCATGCCCTGCTGTCTCAGGAATGGTTGTTCCTATGGTGGCAGCTGAGCCTCCTGCATGGTTGTGACACAGCTGGAAATGAGATTACTTATCTCCCAGGTAGTGCCAAAATTGAGCCTATTCCCACTCCTGTGCAAAAACAATTAATGGGAAATGGCAACTCAGTTCCAGGGCTCAGCACAGCCTTGCTGGGACAGCAGCATGAAGGACGTGTTGCAGGGAGATGCCCAGTGCCCACAATTGATCCTCACATTGCTCACAAAGATATGGATTGCTAGACCTGGATCCAGAGATCCAAACCACGGTGTCCATGATCCATGGGTGCCCTTGAGTACCATGGGATCTCGTAGGGCACTATTTCAAGAGCTATTTTCTCCTTTACCCACAAAGACGTGTTTTTCCTGTGCTGCATGTAAAGACAACAACCCCATCTGGGAGGCTGGGAAGGCTGTCTCCATCACACTGGGCAGTCTGCACAGCCAATTTAGGCAGCACTAACATCCCTTCTGCAACTATTTCTGTTTGATCCCTGGGGCTGTCCAGAATATCTTTGCCAGTTGGAAGACTATATACACACATCTCTTAAATATGTGTGCATGGACTTTGGTGGGCAAGAGCAGGAACCTGATGTTTTTTAGTGTCATGGTTTAACGTGGCAGGCAGCTAAACAGTACACAGCCGTTGGCTCATGGAGGGGAGAGAATCAGAAAAAAGGTAAAATTTGGGGGTTGAGATAAAGACAGTTTAATAGGACAGAAAAGGAAGGGAAAATAATAATCACTATAATAATGACAAAAGAATCAGAATATACAAAACAAGTGATGCACAACACAATTGCTCACCACCTACTGACAGATGCCCAGCCAGCTCCTGAGCAGCAGCCCCTCACCAGCTTTCCCCCTAGTTTATATACAGAGCATGACGTCATATGGTCTGGAATATCCCTTTGGCCAATTTGGGTCAGCTGTCCTGGCTGTGTCTCCTCCCAACTTCTTGTGCCCTGCCGCCCCCAGCCTCCTCATTGGCAGGGCAGTATGAGAAACTGAAGAGACCTTGACTTAGTATAAACACTGCTTAGCAACAGCTGAAACATCAGTGTGTTATCAACATTATTCTCATTCTAAATCCAAAACATAGCACTATAGGAGCTACTCGAAGGAAAATTAACTCCATCACAGCCAAAACCAGGACAACCAGCTAAAGACAGTAAGGTCAGCACCTTGCAACCAGTCTGATGGGTCTCTAAGTCTGCACCAAGCCTGTGGCCACCACACAGCATTGAAGACTGAATTTGCACGGCTTGCTAAGCATTGTATTAGCATCCCAGTCTGTCCCTGCTGGAACAGAGCTCCTTGGCGCTTGGCTTGGCAACACTTTCTGAAGTAGCCTTAAGGGTTATCCATGAGAAATGCCCGAAATCTGGTATTCCTGATCGCATGAATGACTGGTCTCACCTGGAATCATACGACAGGAGGCGTAATGAAGTGTTGGTCTCTGGCAGCAAATAGGTCTAGACAGATCACCAGGCTGTTTCTAAATGGCAGAGAATGAATGGCCAGAGGTGAAAATTGTCTGCTCTCGGGACTCTGCTGTTTGCAGTAGTCTCGCTGCCCAGGAAGGTAGTGTAAGTTATCCCATGGCAAAAGATATTCTAATTTGTCTTTGGCTCAGCCTGTGAGTCTGTAATCAGTGCTGCTAATCTTTAATAAAAGGGGTTCACAGGAGCCTTTGTTTATAATGACATGGTGGGTGATAGCTCTTTCTTGCTATAATCCCCTCTCAGAAAGCATCTGATGGGAAAACGTCTCTCTTGACAGTTTGCTTAAATTTTCATTTGCCAAAATGCTGAATAAACTTCTTGTTTGTCTAATGGAACTAGAAGGAATTGTGACACTTTTATTGTTTGTTTACTTCCTCACTGGGGCACCAGCTAAATTGAAGATGTCATCACACAGCAATGAGAATCAAGCTTCTTAATTTAACTGATTGGTTTGCAAACAAGGGTCTCCAAAGCACCACTCAGCCATACAGGCTTTACAGTGACCACAGACTGAAACACATCAGTGAACTACAAGCAGGAGAAGCAATGCAATAGGGAGGTAATCCCAGAAAAGCTGCTTCTTTTACAAGGTATCACACAGAAGCATCGGTCAAACGGCATCTGTAAAACCGGCAGCAAGAAGACAGAGAGCAGTACATTTTTCCTATAAAACCTACATAATTAGAAGCTGCTGCTGGATTAATGCTCACACTAATTCTGAAAGGGGGGGGGGGGGGGGGGGGCTGGATTTCTTGTCTGAATTCCCTCTATTATTCACTCTTTTTATGCCCTTAAAACCAGGAGTAGAGTTACTCTCGCTTTACACTGCACTAAGCAAGAAGAGAAGGAAGCACTCAGGATGCAGACAGAGGAGCAGTCCCCCACGGATCAGTGAGATTTTCAGACAGATCAAATGTTGAGCTTCAGGTAATTGGCAAAGATCCTTTAATGTCTGAGTTTAACACTCACCTACTAGAAGAGAACACAATTAGGCAATGAGATGTGGAAGAGTCTGAAGTGCCAGGTATAATAATTCAGCTGTAGTACACTGTTCAGAGGAAAGCTGAAGGCTGAGAGCTGTCAATTACACCAGGGGTGAATTAATACAACCAAATTCATGCACTGAAGCATCTTATTATTGCTATGATCACATTTTATTATGAAGCAGTTTGGATGAGGTTATTTTTTTTAATTTATTTATCTATGTTAATTTTGTACAGAGGCAAATAAGTTATGAGTTGGGAATTGTATTAATTTCACTGCTTGGAAATATTTTAATAGCCGATTAGGTTGTTTGCTAGTTGTTGCTTTTTTTCTTTCTGTTCTTTCTGCTCATTATAAAATTAGTGTTTTGTACAACAAACACCATGGGGTAGCAAACCGTTACCCGTCTTGGTTCTCATCCTACACAAAATTTACTAGCCATCCCCTAAACTCAACTTCCTAACCATACATTTCCTTGCCTCCTCCATGTGCATTTTAAGGGCTGGCCTCTCCAGTGCAAACAGAAGTCGATTTTATAGTCTGGAGGGAGGACTCCCCATCCTCCTCAAGGCAAATAAACTGCATTTCGCTCTTACAGCAAGCACAAGGGGGCTCAGCAATCAGGATCCACAATCGAGGAAAATCCTAATCCAGCAAATAATGTCACACGCTGACGGCATCTTTGCGCTGCGCCATCCCAGCCTGCTGTCAGCAATGCTGCTCTTTGTAGACCAGGCAAGCTGGAGGGGAACCACGCAGTTAAGGGAAGCCATAAAAGTGCCTTTTGCTTCTAGGTCATGGAATCTAACCTGGGCTCACACCCACCTGGAAGTCACTGGTGTTTGGTGCACATTTGGGATTGGTAGGAAGCTGTCTCTTCACAGGACATGGCACAGAGGATGCCAAGTGAAGCCAAGGACCACGTAGATAGCTTGGACATGTCACAGGAGACTGCAGGCAGGTGGCTGATGCCCGTGCACTCATCCTTACAGTGAACGATGCTCCTGGGATCCCCAGCCAGTGCCTTGTAACTGCACAGATCTGATGCTCATGGAGGAAGACAGGAAAAAGGCAGGGTTGGGAGAGGAAGAAATAATTGCTGTGGCCTTTCCTGTTTCCTTACAAAACTACGAAAGGAAGAAACAATAATAATCAAAAGCCCAGCTGCCCCAAGATGATAGTGAGAGAGGTTTTGCCCATCCCATTCAAGGAAACAGAGATGTCTGAATATCTGCAGCTTTTACAACTTAGACTGAAAGTCTCAGACAGTCTAGAGACATTAATTAGTTCTTCACCTTTAGAGGACAGTCCTCCAGGATTTTCCTTCTCCCCCCGTCATGGCAGGGATGATGTGAGTTTTGTGGTCTCGTTCCCTTGTTAGATATTTTTCTGTGGTGGAGCAGGAGTGTCTGCAGATGACATCCACAGCCCCTGCCTCCGGCAGGTCGCTCAGCCCCCGGGCTGGCTCTGCCTTTCCAGACACCCGCTCTGAATGGGAAGAGCCTTTAAGTGCCCCAAAGTGAGAGAAAAGGACACTCCATTTCCTTGGCTACAGACATTTCAGCACAGGCTCAACAACTCTAGCTGCTAACATCAGGAGCTTGGGAACTTAGAGGAATCCTACAGTAACATTTTTCTTTGGCTTAATTACCGAAATAGACAAATTGGAAATTGGCCCATCACGAAGATAAATAGCAATAAAAAAACGCAGCTGAGAAAAGTGTTCCTGCTAAATTATAATTAACCACCCACCAGCAGCTACCTGACAGAGGTGAGAGGGGAGGCTGCAAGCAGCCCCTCACATCGGCCGGCAGCGTTTCCCGTGATGCTCCTCGTTACTGCACCTCCGGGGCACTTAATGCCCCATTTTGCTTTCAGTGCAATTATAAAAGGCCACTTACATTTGCCACCCCCCCTCTTTGTCTCCCCACCCCAAGATCTCTAATAGTCTAAATTATCAGCAAATTGCCTATTTGATAAGGGCAAGCCATTTTGCATTGAGAGCTGAACTATTTCCCACTTCTGGGGGATAATATTAGGCAAATAACAAGCATCATTCTTTTGACATGTACAATTATTTGCCAAATGTATGTTTGAATAGCCTGCTCCTTTGTGTGACAGGGTCCGTTCCCCATTAGCATACTTGACAGATGAATATGCTGGGTCCTTGTGGAAAACCTGGCAGTAACCATGGTGATTGGGAGACAATGTTTTGAGTGAGGGATGTATTATCAATTTCAACGGAAAGTAAAAAAAGTGTATCGCTAACGAGCTGATCTGCAATCCAGGAGAACTACATTGTTCCCAGGTAATTAAGCCAATCTTGGTACTAGTTTTAAACTAACATAAATTAGAGGCAGAGGTGTCTACCTGTTTTGCTGTTTCGCTGGTTCCCGATGGAGGTTTTTCTCCTTGATTTTTAATTAAAGTTCTCTGAAAGAACTGAAATGTGGTTTTCTTCATGCTACAAAGTTCTGGGACCCCAGGACAAAGTGGATAACCAGGACGTTCTCTGTCCCTGGGTGTGTTAGAAGGAGGTGAGTGGCCAGCCTTGCAAAACAAAGCTCCCAGAGCAGCTCCCATCACCTTTTGAGGTTACCCTGGCTTTATTCTGAGCTTACTTTTCAGAGCTGTGGAAGGAGATGTTGCCCTCATATCACTCTGGTGAAAGCAGGCAGCTCAGCAGCAGCTGGAGAGATCTCCTCTCCCGACCTAGCTGAATCAAAGCCTTTGATCGCCGGGGTCTTCCAGGTCCGGGGCATGCTGTGGCTGTCCCCGCTGAGAGGAGGGGGCTGATCGAGCCCCTGGAGAACCCCACTAGATGCCTATTAAACACTGGTGGGAAGGCACTCCCTGAACAAAACACCACTCCACCTGCAACTGGTGGGACAACCCCCAACCTTACAGGGCCAAGGAGAGAGAAATGAGAAGGGGGGGCTATTTGCTTTTGCCCGCTGCAGAGTCTTGTTCCCACCTTGTTGATGTGACTTCATCTCCAGGGTAGCTCCGATGTTTGCACTGGGTCCCAGCCCCTCCTGTGCACACAGATTTCCCGGTTGAAGTCCTAGGGAGAGAGGCAGACAGACGCCACCACACACTTACGGTTACCTGGTGCATGTAGAGAGACAGCTCTGGATGCAGCACCAAATCCATCACAGGGAGGAGAGACATCCTTATGCCTGCGTTTGATTAGAGAGGCTGCTCACATGCCTCTCCCCCTTGGGAAAGAGACTAAATAACCTATGCATAGCAATGCTTTGCCTCGAATCTTGCCCATTTAAATCTATACAGAATAGGTGAAAAGTATCTCCATTTTGTCCTGATAGTTACTTAGCATCAGCTTTGCCTGGGGATAGAGTGACACAAAACCCAGGCAGGGAGGAGCATGCTCTGCTAATAAAACCAAGCAACCTGTTTGAAACCACTGCCTAGTCCCCCTCCGAACCCCCAAAATCCCTGTAAAACATAAACCTGCTTTACTGAAAATAAGGCAGATTATAGAAACAAGGTTATTATTAGCAATTTGATTAGGAACATATTCTCTACAGTCCTTCATTAGAAGGAACGTCCCTGCCTTTTTAGACAGAAATTTGCCCTCATTTCCCACACACCTGGTGCTCTCTCACTTTTATTATTGTAAAATATTGACTTGGAGAATGCTGAGTCAGGTGCCCGGGGCCAGGGAAGGTGATTTTTACTGGAGTAATGAATCCTTCTGCCTTTCAGGACCTTTTTTTCCTTGTTTTTTCCTTGTTCCTGGGTCTTTTTCAGGCAAATGTTTGATCTTTTCCCCCCCCTGCCCCGCCCAGCCTCTGTCCCCATCATTCTCCCTGTTTTGGACTTTGGCAGGTTGAGAGCTACAATTAGAGCCAGTGTTTATGGTGCCGGCCATATGGCTCGCAATGCAAAATAGCAGCTGCATGGGAATCTCAAAATGAGCCCTCCTCAAGGTCACCGCGCACATGGAAGCGCATGCCCGCCCAGGTGGGACATGCAAGCTTGTCGCTGGTCGATCTGTGATCACGCACGTACCCATCAAGCGCTTCTGCTGCAAACTAATGCTGGAGCAGCTGCAGAGCACTAATCGTGTCGCAAAGGCGGCCGCTTTGCACAGTGCCAGAGCTGGGAATGTCAGGGGCTTCTGCTTTCTCTTCGAGAGAGTAGCTGCAAATTCCTGCAAGATTGCAGCACCGCAGAGCAATTTCTCTCATTGTGGCACCCGTGGGTCTCCCAAAGCTTCCAGCCAGCGTTGGTGAGCTTGGCTCTTGGGAGTTGCAAGTACTTCTGGGGTTTTTATGGGAAAGAAGGGAAAATAATGTAGAAGACGGGCTGAAGTCACTCAGGAGCATATGATGCCCTAAATTCAAGGTTTAGGCCGGCACTGGGACTGAGGTTTCCCTTTTATCAGAGGGTCTTTTAGAGGGAGTTTTGCTCCCTGGGAGAGCAGATAGCCTGGGTACCACTCATGGAGAGCCACACAGGCAAGGACTCTCAGGGCAGCAAGCACCTTGCTCTCCCGAATCGGGCAGATTTCTGCCCATTTTGTTACTGCAGTGACCCTCTCCTTCCCAACCCAAAGATAACTGACAATGTGGCAAGCACTGTGGCCCTTTGCCTGATCCACTGTCTCATCTGTGCCGATCATGAAAACACAGCAAAAAAAAAACGATTGCTGCAATCATGAATGCCTTATATCCATGTCTAAAGAACACAGCTTTGTCCCAGGTTGGGCAGATACTTTTTTAGGGGAAGAGAGGGTTTCAATCACTTATTTTCTATAGAAACAGCCCTGTAAAAAGCAACCTGAGCATCTTCTGCACCCAACTGCTTTTCAAGAAACCTAGCACCAAGCTGACCAAGCTGGGATTTCCTCCAGGTCTCTTGTGACATTGGCAAATATGCTTTTAAAGATGTCACACTCATAAAAGAGCAAGAATGTGACCTGACTGAAGCAGGCATTTCCCAGGCTGTTTATCACCCTCCGATAAATGAATGAGAGCATTTGATGCTTACAGGCTCTAACTAGACCAGAAGGGCACTCTCTGGGACTGCGCCAACTGCCCTGCTCTTCTCAGAGAATATAAAAGTGCATGTCCCAGGGACTAACACATGGGCCACTGAGCAGCTCATCATCCTGAATGAAGCCGGGGAGCTTTACATATCGCATGGCATGGCCCACCTCCGAAATGCATCCATTGCTGCATTTCCAGGATGTCCCTCTTTAACAGTATGTGGCAACACCACGAAGCAGTTCAATACAGGGAGGAAGGAAGGCTGCAACAGCTATCTAAAACTGCCAGGAGAAATTAGCCCTACACTAGCCTTTCTGCAGGACACAGCCTCCCAGCCCTCACCAGTCTGACTGTCATGGCTGATTTAGGACCTGAGGCTCTAATTCTTGCCTAAAAACCAGCAAGAAAATCTTGTCTGCCTGTGTTAAGGATTGTCCCCCCCCAAACTAAATCTGTATGTGAAGGGATGGGAGAGGTTTCCCAGCTAAGCACTTCATTCCCAATGCTGTTATCTATAGTAACATATTCAGTCTTCATATGGTGCTCACAAAAAGTAACAGATATTGGAAGAAGATGGCACATAGAAAATTTCTCATAATTTTATGGCAAAAGTTTTATCAGTGGGTCTTCAGAATTCTAAAAGAGGAAAAGTGCCTGAAACTAGAATAGTTAAGGTATGTAATAGAAATGTTAACTGAGAACAAGAAGAACAAAATAACTTAATACCTTGCATTACCTTGTGATGTCCCAATGCCTAGTCGCAAAACCCAGGCACTGGGTGGCAGTGAAAGAGAAAGGCAGACAAGGTGATGGGGCAGAAGTCTTTTCTGGGATCAGATATGTTCCCTTCCATGTAGACAGAATGCTTAAACCATGGACATCTTCCTGTGAGTCTTTAAAAGCGCCTAACTTAGGTTTTACACTATGTATTGCTATGCACGTGGCTGCAGAGAGCAATTGAAAACATCTTAATGAGGTATTTGGGCTCCTTATATAGTCCGTGAAGAGAGTTGGTGAGTGACAAACAGCTGAGAAAGTCTGGGAGCAATCAGAGCAGCTCTGCTCTGTAGAAAACACAAAGCACAGCACAGTATGAACTTTCTCCCTTCAGGCAGGAAATAATTGCCTGCCTTCCCAAACCAGGGCACTTCTGTGCCTACATGTCACTGGATAAAGTTTTCAGCTGAACAAAGCACAAAATAGGAACTAGCCATCTTCAGAGTTTATCAGTCTGGGATGGAGGCTTTCTAGGTTGCTTTTTGGGGTGCAAATACCCCCTCAGACTTTGCTGACCAGCTTCATGCATACAAGTCTCTGAGGAACAGCTCGTTAGAGGCAAAACCCGAATCTGGTGGTGAATTCAAGGTTCTGCGGCCAGAGTTGCTTGGGGCCTCACTGTCACCTGCATGCCTGTGCTCCAAGACTGACAAACTGGTGGTAAGGGGAAGAAATGACCAATCTAATTTCTTCCTGTGATAACCCCACCTGGGTGAGGTGCTGATCTAGGCTCTCTTCAGCAGTGGAGACATCATCCTGGACATCCCGGTGCTCCCCACCATGAGGCAGGGGCCACTGGTGCTGCCCGGGTTGGTGAGATACCCAGCCAGAGTCATGTCCCATATGCAGGCTTTTCTGGGATGCCTCTCTCTGGGATTTCCAGAGAGATCCAGAAAGAGCGTTACTATTAGACATAGGCCTAAAGACACATTAAAACATAATGAAGTGTCTTAATCACCCTTTACAAGCTAAATTTATCGCAGGGAACCCTGTAAAATGAAAGTGAAAGAGCAATTCCACAATGACACTTACCCAAGATGGATTGAGAGATATTATTTGTTGTTAATGAATGGCAATTTCATTGCTCTGTCATTCCTGTGAATGAAATTTGTGGGGATGTGGAGCAAGGGCCCTGGGCTACACAGAAAACACTTTGCAATCAGCTCACGACACCTGTTTAAACTGCCTGGAATCTTGGTTACGCTGATGCAGTAATGCCCAGACGTGGGCATGTCTGCTTGAAAATCCTCTGCTAACCTGGGGCTCAATAGCTTTCTGGCCCCTCCAGATTCAATTGACTCCATCAGCAGGATTTTCCTTCACAGAGCCCAGGGGGAGAGCACAATGATTTCTGCAGCTTCTTTAATGAAGCCAAGACATCTCAGCCTAAGTGGTATCTTTCCCTGCAAAATTAAATATTTGGCAGTGGCTAAATATTCGGGGTAAATACCCCAGGTACATGATGTCTGTTGGGCTTCTGAGGTCCCAGCAGCACTCTAGGTAGGAAGCACCTGCAAAGTTGCTGTCCCTATCTGTGTGCATCCCCACCAGACAACGCAAGGCACTGAGAACTTCTGGCCTTTCCTCTCCCCGCCTCCCTGCCACCCTCTCAGAGCTCCCACCCCTCCAAACCTGCACCATTGACTGCAGCCAAAGGGCAGTGCGGGCACACATCTCGCAGGATCACTCTGTCCTGCAGGCTTGCTGCTCGGGCATAGCCTGAGCCAGCCTTCAACGCTGCCCTGAAGAGCAAGGGTTTGATGAACACACTGAGAGGCCAGATGGACCGCGTCCCACCGGGCTTCATTACAGACCTTTGCTCTGTTCAGCACAAGTGGTCAACAATCTCCGTCCTCTAAATGTGCCCTGGATGTGCTGTTTTCCTGTAGCCTTAATGACAGCGACACTGTGCATTGTGAATGCAGAAAAACCCACAGACAAGGCAGAAAGGCTCTTTGCTCAGATCCACTTGAAGTCTCTGAGGACCTTGGGGCTGGGGGAGCACCCAGCTGCCTCTCCAGCTGAGCAGAGGCCCTTTCCTCCGACTCTCACTAAAGGCATGTCCACCAGGAAAACCAACACAAGCTCCTTTAAACACAGGGGGAGTGAGTTTAAATAACTGGATGTCAAGCCCAGATCCACCAGGCATCTCATACACTCCCATTCACATCTCATGTGTGCCCTTTCTGTGTGCCCTTCTACCTCTTTGACCATAAATTTAAGTCAATGTGCTTTAAGATACCAGAACTCTGCACTTTGCCTGCTCTAGCCCTGGCCACTGCAAAGCTGAACTTTTCTTCACAGGGCTAATTTCTGCACAAAGCAGCAGGGGCAGGATGCACACTCAAAGGGTAAATGTTTTAGGACTGTTCCAATGGACACTATAGGAAGCCTCAAAGCACAGCTGGAAAGGTCCAGCTCTCCTCTTTACTACTGATTCACGGCATGAACGTGGATAAATAAATCATTTCACCTCTTTCTGCCCCCATATAAAAAGAACTGATGGTGCCTTTCTTTTGTCAAGCACCGTGAGATCTCAGGGTAAAACACACTCGGAGTTTTATTAATTCTTCTTTTGGGGTCTTGTTATTATGGTGATCTGTGTGGTCATGCACCTTTGAAGTAAATATCAGCAGGAAATAGAAAAAGAGAGCTCCCCAGCATCCAGGGATCAGACAGTCCCATCGACTGCAAACACACAGCCTCATTTAATGAGTGGGTGCTATGCACACACAACAGCTGGGACGGTCTTCTCCTGGAGTGACTCAGCTAGATGTCCTGAGTAACCTCCTGGACACACAGCCAATCAAACTGATGGCGCAGGAAAAAACCCTTCCTTATACATTTGCAGCTCTGCCATCATCAAAAGCCGATGGTGTAGCATGACCTTCCTGCCAGGAGACGCTGGCTAAGCTGTGTATTTTCCTTGAGGGTCTCATATATCGTTCTCTTCTGAAACGCGGCTGAGGCAGGTAACTGTTTGTTAGGCTGTGTGCTGTGCACCTACTGGAAGATTGTACAAATACAGCATCTTCTTGTCCTTGAAGAGCCTATAAATAAATGGGCTCTTACCTTGACTGCAGGCTGCAGCATTAGTCAACACTCAAGCAGTTCATTTGTAAATTTGTACACAATAGAATCTAAGACACTTGAAAAAGCAGAGAATGTACCTTTTTTGCCTGCGAGTGGATTTAGCGCTTGAGCAAACTGCTGGACTAATAGGCCGAGAGAGACCAAAGGTTCGTATTTATCCTCAGCAACACAGCGCAGACGGCCGCAGTGTTCGTGCTCCCTCCTTTGCCACCCCAGCAATGCCTCCAGAGCCTTCCAGGGGGGCTGAAGGGACCCGAGTATCCCTCTCTCCCCAGAAGGTGGTTATATCACAGCATGAGTATCCATCCCTGGGACCTGGCTTTTTTATTTGGCTTTGCAACCTGAGGAATGACAGGACCAGATCTCCTCCCACTGTCTATCCCCTTCCCACCTCCCTCCTTTGGTGTGGCTTCTGAATGGAAATATCTTACCGGTCTGTCTTGTCCAGTTCTGGGTACTCAGAACACCTGAAAAGCAGGTTCAAAGCAGTGCACAGGAGCTGGATGTCAAAACACAATATTACTCTGCTGGTTACCTGTTTTTTAATACATAATGGTTAAAATATTTTTTTCTAGCTCTTATTAACCTTATAGCTGAATGACTTAATTTATTCCTCATTGAATGTCTTCAGTCTACCACTTCAGTAATTTACATTGTTTATGATCTTGCCACTTTGAATTATTTAATTTTGCAAAGTATTTTGGAGAGAAGTTTGTCCAGCGCGAGGTACCGTGTCACCCTGCTGCGTCTTGTATTGCTGTGATTTCTGGCAGTCCCACTATACAGGAAAGCAAGGGACAAAACAAAGAGAGACCTCAGCCTCATCATCTACATGAAACGAGCCCAGACTGATCGGTTCTTGTTTTGTGAGCTATCGTCTCTCTCCTCAGTTGTGTTGTGTGGGATCCTGTGTTATTACTGAGGACCAAGGACAGGCTCTGCACAAATGCCTCTGAAGGAAGAATTAAAAACCATCACACGCTTAGTGAGGCTAAATGAGTATTCAAATTGGCTAATAAAAAAGTAATGAGGAATGCCTGCAGCCCTGAGCCACCTAAAGAAAATCAACAAATGCCAGCTACAATACAAACACTTTCCGTGGTCGGCAGTGGGGATTTCAAAACAAGGCAGGGAGGGCTTGTGGGGACAACAGAGGAAAACGACACAGAAATCACAGCTGCTAGAGGAAGCACGAGGGAAAATCATGGGGGAGTTTTTCATCGAAGGCAAAGACAGACCCACTCTGGAGAGCTCCCAGCTGAAACAGGGCAGAGAGCCAGACTCCTGCCCCATCCTCCCCATGGAGGCTCCAGGAGGAAAATATCACCTGGATATTGCATGGTCTCCTTGAGAGCTGAGCAGTAGACTGCCAGGCTTCCTCCTCCAGCCCAAAACCCCTTTGAGTTTAAGCAGAGTCTCCCAAGGACATCTTCAGGTTTGGGTTCAGGTTCTTCCAAGCCATCCCCAGGCTTGGGGGGGATGCTCTGCTGCTGCACACAGTTTCATAAAACATAAGGCCATGCCCCCACTTCATCATAGCCGTGCCATAGCATGGTCCAGCTTTGGATGCTTACCCCAGGGCTCACCTCCCCTAGAGATCAGGGGATTTAGGCCACATGAGGCTCCCTAACTTTCTTCAGAGGAGCAGAATTCACCTCTGGTGCTTCCTACCTCCTTCCATCAATGATGGGAGCTTAAATTCCATGTCTGATGCTAGGGTAAAGTTGGTGAGATGTGCTACTCAATGCGAAACACCACGGTGCACAGCACTGGAATAGGCTGCCAAGCCACCATCTCCCTCGGTCATCCCAGTGGGATGAAGGAGAGGAGGAAGTGACGGTGGATAGGAGTCTCTCAGGAGTGTGTGAAGAGAACTATATTAGAGACTGTGAAATGCTCAGGTACCCTGGAGACCATATAAGTATCTATGACAAGACAGTGAGAATAATTAGCTCAACAGCTGTGGGTACTGATCAGGAGCATTTTTAACAATATCCTGTCATGTTTGGGTCTATTACTACAGTCCAATGAGGTGTGATGCCATTTTTCCTGGTGATGGCTTTCCTTCCAGGAAGCGCTGAGGTGCACTTACATTTCAGTAGGTATCTTGAGGGTCCTTGGCATATTCTGTCCCTCATTTAAAACTCAAAGCACCTTTCAAAAGTGACAAGCCAAAGAACTGGAGTCTAACAGACCTGTGGGAATAAAGGCTGACTCTGCAGGGGCCACGGTGTTAGAGTGTAAATGAGCTCAGAAGCAGGCCAAGCAAGCTTTAAAATGCATACTTAAATGGGTAACGGGATTTCCTGGCCTTCCAGGCTCAAAATCTTTCCCTCAGCAGGCTCTCTTCTGTTATTTATCTCTTCTGCTTGAAAACAGTGGCTTAGCAGAGCAGCCGAACTTCACAATGTGAAAGAAGAAGGGTGGAAAATCAGAACGAAGTGTCATCCTCAGAGTACCCCGAGTTCAAACTGGGGTAACAGTCTGCAGGTTGGCACTTGTGTCTTCACAACAGGCTTCTCTAACACCCCCCAAAATGATACCTTCCCCTTGTGAGAAGCTCAAGGGCCAGCAAAGGAGAGACAAGTAATATTGACTTTTGTACCACAGCTAGGAATGACAGAAAAGGAGTGTGAAATAAGAAAATCCTGGAAGAGAGCCAGGGAATGTGTTTTCCAGAAACATATAATCTGTAATTCAGCTAATTCTGATGTATTTGTGTCTCCAATTCTTTGTTTCCCTGTTGTCTGTATAACTCTTGATTGAAACATTCGACGTTGCTTTTGTGAGTTCCTAAATCCAATCCTCCCTGATGATGTACATGAATGTGCATCTGATGGATGTTTTCCAGCACCTTTTTGTTGCCTCAATTAAGGGATAATGAACAAGAATTGTTCCTATTTGTAAAACATCTCCTGCTATTTCTTGCTTCCCAATTGGTTGGACAATGTGTCTTAATTATACACAAATCCTTGTAACATCTTTCAGGGGAGAGAGACCAAGACTGTGAAGAGAGGAAGAAGAGGAGGAGGAAGGGAGAGGTGAGGGCCTTCTGTACTTTCAGTGACTTGCTTGTGGAAGCATATTTGATTTGTTGCAGTAATGGTCACACCTTGCAGTTTTCTCTGAGTCTGATACTGGGTGAATGGATAAGGACACCGGAGCAATCTCCACTCAGATCCATAATGCTACAGAATACCAAAATCAATGCCTCAGGGAATAAGAAATGAGATGTAGAGCCTTTCGGTTTTCGTCACCAGACAAAACCCAGTTCATGTCCCAAGGTGCAAAGAGAAATAACCATTACCTGGATACCTGCTAGATCCTCTGTAACGTAAGCTTACAGACAGCACATATGGAAAGTAAAATAACTAAAGTAAAGTAAACTAAAATAGATAATATAAATAAATAAAACCAGACCACTGCACTGTACCTGTCTCAGTAGAGATACAGGAAAAGATGAGGTCACAAATTTTTAGTAAACTCATCACTTCAGGTTAGCATGTACCAGGGTGGAGGGTGAAGCTCTCTTTGTACTGCCTCTGCTGCTGTGTGAAGGGAGAGTGGGCATGTCACACATCTTTCACCAGCACACAGTTCATTTGATTATATGATTTTAAATCAAATCCATCCAGATCTGAGCACAAGCATAAAATATGCAGTTTCCTGTTTTAGCCCAATTAAAGGTATTACAGAGCGTCATCTCTTCTGCCCATGAAAAAGCAGCTTTAGCCTGATCTTTAGCCTCTGAGATCTCCTCCATCACCCAATCAAACATGTCTGTTTTGTCATCTTTGGTTAAAACCCAGAACGGGTTTCTGTGTGGTTCCTGCAGCTTTGAGCCCTAAGTCTGTTAGATCAGCTGCTCCTCTTGCCTCGCCTGCTATTTCCAATGAATGGCAGGGTGTGACATTTGTGGGGAGGATCGGATTATGCGCTGTGATGCCACTGCTGACTAATCGGATTCCATCTGCCCTTCGTACTCAACTGCCTCCGCCAAACTTTCCCATCCGCAGAGGACGAGGGGCGACCGCAGGAAATCCTCACCCTGCGCAGGGAGCCTGGCCCCTGGTTTAAGTGGAGCCATATGTTTAACGCTTAACGCACAACGCTGGCAAAGGAGGGAGGCGATAAAAGTCTTTGGAGCCTGTGTTACACATGCAAATATTGCCTGTGAAAGGCAAGTCTGTCTCCTTTGACACTGCTTGTAATCCTGATGTCATCCTCTTCGCTCCCTCTCGCACACACAGTGTTTATTTTGTCACGGTGCATCTAACACAAGACTAAAACCATGTGGGGCAGCAGAATTTTGCACGTGTCCCAAAGCCAAGTCTTCATCCCCACAGAATCTGCATGTTTAAATATAGAAATGGGGAGGCATGACAGAAAGATGAGGGAATTGCATCTGGTCTTTTTCATCCTAATATAACTCTGTAGTGGCATCTGTGAGCCTAGAGCAGCTCCAGCTGCAATAACTGGCCAACCCTTCCTGTCTGCTAGGATAACCCAGGCAAACGCATGCCCTGAGCTCTGCTGTTTCTTTGTATTTGCTCCAAGGAAGCTGGGAGCAAATATTGGATCTGTGCAGCAAAAATATTGCATTTGCTCTAGTGTGCCTAATCCATCTGTAGCTGAGAACGAGGACACACCAATAGATGCTAAACTGCATGACTTAGTGTGGATAAAAGAAGGCACATTAACCCATCTGGATCCTGGCATCATGTTTTGGTTCACAAAATAAAGAGCAGCAACATAAGCATCTCCCATTGCTCTGCCTCAAAGCCGCGATCTGCAAGCAGGCGCGATCTGCGAGCACCTTGCCAGATAAGAAAGAAGAGCTGAATTTCCACAGTCCCCTCAAACCCAAGCTTCTCTGAAGCCACCAGTGAAAGGACGAGCTACTTTGTTCTCTCTGTTGATACCATGTAAAATGTGCTTAGGTACTCTAGAGATGGAGGCTCCTGTAACAAGGAGATAAGCTCGAGGTAGTGGCAGCTCTGGTGATAGGGACAGGGATGTTTGAGTGCTGGACACAATGCTGAGGCTCTCAGGAAGACATCAAATGGCCTGATAAGGATATTCCCCATCGAGGCGGAGCAGAGAGAGACCGGTGGTCAGACCTTTATCTTTCCCCCCACATGGGCTCCCTGCTCTCCTTTGTGATAAAAAGCCTTGTGCTTAGACCAAGGAAAATAAAAAGAGCCAAACATCCCTGGGGCACTCCTTCCTTAGGAGGAGACCATGCCAGCTTGGCGCTCTTTCCCCTCATCCCCTCCTCTCCTTCTCAGGACCCTGTCTTTTCTTGGCTCGTCCTCTCCTGTCCCTGTTCGTCCTGCCTCTGTCTTGCCTCAAGAGTCAGCAAAGCCAGGGATATCCTACGTGGGAGCATTGCTGCTCTGTGCACAGGAGATGCCATAGGGTTTTTTCTTTTTTCCAGTGCAACTTAAAAAAAAATAATTCTGCTAGCCACTCAATAATTAATGCTTATGAGCACTGATTCAGCATGTCAGGAAGAGAATTTTGCACTCTTATTGTAGTCTTTTGTAATTGAATCTTATGCTGTTATATTAGTGTGGCCCCAGGTGAGTATGCAATAGCTGAGGGGGGGAAAAAAGGTAAGATAAAGGAATTACAATAGAGCCAAGCTAATGTGAGAACAAGGCAATGTCTTCTGTGCCTCAAGGTGTTAAGTTAATCTCTGATAAGTTATTAACTTATTAATGGGCTGAGAAGGGATGAACTACTTTTTATCCAAAGTCCCAAGTGCTCCTCGTTCTCTTCCACATACTTCTCCTTGTCAACTAATTCTCCTTTGGCGCTGCTTTCCCATTGCTCTGCCTCCCTTCCTCCGCATATCCTGTTTCAGCCGTAATGAAATCTGCTCAGAGGAACTTCTCTGCGGTGCGATCACATCACGCTCAAAGCCTGGGATGTGGGGACTGCAGGAAAGATTCAGGGGCAGAAATCAAGAGGATAAAAGCTAGAGAAAACTTTACAGAAGTTCCTAATTAATCTCTCCTCCTGTTGTTGACTGATCACTGATGTGGAAAAGCAAAAAAGAGGTCAGTGGTCTTCAGATTAAACAAAAGGATTCAGAATTATGCACTTTGTCCCAGCTCTCTATCCAGCACTGGGTTCACAGGGAGTATTTCTGCACTCAGGGCCCAATGAGTGGTGCATTATCTGAGACCATGGCATTTGCCAGCCCTTCTTCTGAGGTTCTCTTCTTCTTCACAGTTCTTACCGATTCCAGTTTTTCCAAAACCAGAGCAGGAGTTTAAAACTGATGAAATGGGGTGCAGTTCTCAAAAGTTCGGGGAAATCTTCTGTTGAGGAAAGAGGGACAAGTCCCAGCTCACTCTCGGGGGATGTAATTTCTCCTCATAGTTGGATTGACTTTGCCACTGAACCATGTCACTCATCCTCTTTTGAAGCCACAGTGAGGTGAACTGCTGTGCTGGAAGGGGGCTTTTCCTCACCGCCCTCATTGCAGACCCTCAGAGCACTGACTGGAAACCCCAGCTTGTACTTTCCTCCAGGTCTTTTCTGCCAAGGAGGAGCATCTCCCAGTGGTGCAATGACGATGTATTAAGCTTGTGATCACAAGGTTTAAACCTCCCTTTTGAGTGTGGTTCAACAAGGGATGTGTCCAGGGTTTGTGCCCAGTGCCTGTGCCCGGTGCTATTTCCTTCATCTGACCAAAAATGGAAAGAGAGATGGTTTAAGGGTGCTGGGGGATGAGCGATCATCCCTTTGGCCCAGAGGAGCAGGCTGCAGAAGGTTGGCACATCAACACAACAGGCTTCTGACATCCTGACCGGACCAGAGATCTCCCTTCAACACCCCACCAGAGCATGACACTGTTTTTCCAGTGTTAAAAACAAACTATGCTTTCAATCTTCCCTTCTAAGCTCGGCTACTGGTGCTGAGGTTGCAGGAAGCAGATAAGACGGATACTGTTCATTACAATCTGCAGAAGACGATGAACCTGATAATTCTTCCACACGAAAAATCAGTGACCTTTCAGCCAGGCAAAGGCATGGGCCGTCACATGCTTTAGCACAAAGCAGGAGGGGGGATAGAAAATAACAAGCAGCCAACTTTGGAAAAACACCCAAGGGGTCTTCTTTGAATCAGCCGAGGCTTCAGCCCAAATCTTTCCATTTGCTTGGAGACAGGTTGGCATCTCTGTCTCTGCTGCTGCTGCTGCTGCTGCACGGGGTAGAGGGCTCACCAGAGCATGAAAGAGATTGTGATAAAGACACACTGGCTACCATCCTCCTTCCACTGGAAATAGGCTCAACTTCATATCCAGATGACATCTCAAACACCAGCACCAGAGACGGGGGAGGGAGGCAGTTGTTCTTTCTTTGCCCTTTCTGTTTTTGATATTATGATTATTTTATTTGCAATTAGACATTGCTAGGGCAGCTTCTCCGGTATATAAATGAGGCAAAAGAAGTCCCTTTTCCCCTCCCTGCTTCAGTGCATGCACCTTTTTCATGCTGCACCCAAGCTAGTTGAATTATTTGGTAGATAAAAGCCTTTGTTGAAGATTCTCCTGCATTCCCACTCTGTGAGCTATTCCCATGCTAGTTCTGCTTTCCAGCAATATCAGCTGTGCATATAAATTTTCAGACTCATCTGGATGAATCGTCTTCTGCCAGCCAGCTGTTTGAAAGCATTCCCTGAGACCACGTGCCATTTTCTCTGCGGAGTCTGGCTGGCACCAACATTCCCTGGGACGCTGCTGTCCTGCCAGATGCGATGCACTTGTCACCATGATGGGGAGGGGTAAAACACCTTCCATCTCCAGGGCTTGCCCACAGTGGGCTAGTTCATATGCAGGTTCTTCTATCCTTTGCCAGGTGACAGCAGCTTCAAGATGGTCTTCTGTCAGCTGAAGTTCATAATTCATGCCAGCCTCATGGGAGGGTACTATAGGAACTGTTAACAAAACACTCTCTGTGTCATTAAATCAGTTATGCTCAGGAAATCAAGACTGGGTCTTGCAGGTATCCAGCCAGCAAAAAGCAATGACCTGCAGACAACCAGGTTAAATCTGCACTCTGTCCCAGATGCCTCGTGAAACCTTTGGTGTGTTGCTTCACTGGGCCTCAGCTCTCCCTCTGTGAATGTGGGGGAAATAACAGCACTGCCCCACCTCACAAAGGTGCTGTCAGGATGAATACCTCAGTGACCAAGGTCCTCACCTCCTCCAGCATCAAAGGCCACTGAACTCTTAAGAGAAGCAGTTTTGCTCCAACAAGGCAGTATAAGCATAGCCAGGGATGGAAAAAAAGGGGTTTCCTGTCCCAAAGAGTAACTTCAGGGAAGAACAACAGAGCCATTGCACATCCTACCAACCCCAATCCAAACTGTCATTCCTATTTATGTTTATGAAGTGTCAAGATCTGTAAACATTTTCACAAAGACATAATGCTTGGCCAAATACCCAGGAATCAAAAGGAAATTGTGAAAACCTCATGGTTATGACCACAGCATAAATACAGGGAAGCAAGCCCAGACCACAGCCAATACCTTATTGTCAGATGGAGATAATCATCCAAGCAGACTCCCAAGTGGTGAACTCCAGTGACGAATAGGAGGCAGACCTCCTTACGGACGTGGGAACGCAGACATTCTGTGTGTTTTCTGCATGAAACCATAAATCATCCACAGGATTATAATGGCTGGAGAACAGATAAAGGCTCTCTGTAAAGCTGAGCAGGATTCTGAGGCCTCCTTTAAATGCAGGAGTTGGCACCAACTAGTTAGTACAAAGCTGATCCACATGATCACACTGACTCCTTGTGTGAAGAGTCTTATTGTGTGAAGAATACAAACCACAGCACTGGTTTACCATCTTCCTCAGCTCAAAGCACATTCATGCTCCCCCAGCTGGAGAAAGCAATAAGGCCCAAGTTACCACCACTGGACTACACCAAAAATGAGTCCAGTTCAAACTTGGATCTACAAGCAAACCTGGTCACACAGCTTTTGGTTTGGAGCTTGCTAATGTCTGGCTGGTTCCCCTAAAGAGACCAGATCCTGCAAGTGCTAAGCTGGTATGATGAATGGAGCCCAGGAGTAGTTCAAGTACAGGTTTGACTTCCCTTGCTTATCAATACCTGTTACTAGTCACTTATCCCCTCCATGCCTACCTGCCTTTGATCATATACAAAACAGAGAGGATACCTAATATGTAACTATAAGCTCTCCCCCAAAGAGAGAAGTGGAACTCACTGCACTTGTATTGCTTCCCATGTCCCTTAATGTGCACTTACACAGCCTTTCGTGTCCCCAAAATTATTGCCCTCTGATGCAGCATTATGCCATGTTGACTTGTTGTCATATTCATGGCAACATTACATTCCCTGGGGAAAAAGGGCTCCTGGCAGTACTGCTTTGAGAGACCCTTTATTATATTGATGCCAACAGAGATTGCCTCTTTGATAAATGAGCATGTACCTATGAATAAATACAGGAGTACATTTTATATGTATTGTATATCTGCAGTGACAGAGTAGAGGTTTGTGCAGGCGTGTGCTTTTAATATGCATGGAGGACACAAGACAGCAGTAACTGGCAACTGTAAGTTGCTGCATATGTATTCCAATGACAAATGGAGGATCCCAGACAGCCATCTAGACAAGATGTTTCCATTGCGTCCCTTTTTTTGCCACAGTTGGGAGATACCCACTCTGCACTCTGACTGGATAGGATACTGTTTGGATGCAACAGGACCTCTCTGTGAACATGAATATGCAAATTCAGCTATGCTGGCCTGTCTTCTGGTCTCTCCTGAGGCAAGAAAGCTAAAGAAGATGGACTTTTCTACGTATTCCCAGACTGACACAAGGAAGAAATTGCACGTGAAAGTTATTGTCCTCTTGGGACATCTTCTTGGAGACACCGTGTGAGTGTGGGATTGTCACTGGGGTGCTTTGGTGCACACCAGTGGTTGGGAAGAAGCAGGTCCAAAATGGTTCAAGGAGCAACGCCAGACTCCAAAGCCCATTTTGGTTGCCCAAGCCTCTAGATGAATGGAAACACTCCTACAGCCCTGGGCCTGAGAACCCACACCAACCCACACTGGAGGCAGAAGTCTCTGTTTGCTACCCTGGGTGGAGAGCAGTGCAGGAGGAGACCATCGTGCAGAAACAAGCCCCAGCCAGTAGCCAGTGCAGGGACAGAGAACATCGTTTCACTGAGGATCTCAAAGGGTAAAATTTTCCCTTGAGTGCTTAACTGAGAGGTGCCAGGGAGCAGACCCAAACCAGACTTTATCCTCTAACCCAGCTCTGCAAGAGGGGAATTGGGAGGGAAGGGAGAGAGCACCTTAGCCATTCTTGTATCTCCCCAAAATGAGCTCATGGTCCCTGGAGGAGGGAATAGCAGCCTACCCCTTGCCTGGCACCTCCCTGCCTGACACCTTGCCTCTGCCCAGGGAGCAAAGGAGATTCATTTCCCAGCTCCTGCTGACCCTGCCTGAACGGTTCCTTGTTATATTCTCTGAAAAGTTTAGAAGTTGCCTTTGAATACCATAACAGCAAGGTGATGGTTACCAAGGGAACAGGCCGGGAGAAGGTCAGGATTTTCTGGGTATTTTTTCAAGCTTTATCTTGGCTGAAAGTTCTTCCAGACAAATCAGATGAGTGTCTTTCCATCCTGGAGAAATAAAGCCATCATCCGCTTGGAAGAGGACCGATAAGAGAGGAAAGGGATAGCTCGGATTTCCCACAACTGCACACCTCATTCTGTGGGGAGTTACCCTCAAAATTGCCTGTGATGGGAAAACCCTGTAGTACCATCAGCAGTTGTGATTTCAATCCAGGGACATAACTAGGAGACCCCTGTGGTGATAAGTTTAAAACTGGATTTGCTTGGAGGCCACAGTAGAGATACAGAGTAAAAATATCCCTGGAGCATAGAATAGAAAACTGAACCAGCAACTTACCTGAAGTAAATCAGCACAGCCCTTGGAGCTCTTGCATTTCCATGGAGCTATGTCGCCTTCACCAAGAAAAAATTCAGCTCTCCAGAAAAGATGGTAAAGCTGAGGTTTAAACACAAGGTCACACACCAGGGCATCATGCGGCCAACAAGTGACAGGGCTGTGGAGAAATTTCTGCTGTAATAAGAAGCCTCAGACATGGAGTTAAAATTGAGGTAGCTAAAGAAGAGCAGAGTCTGATGCTGCCCTTCATGTGCTAATTACTCAGCATGGTTGCCTCCTGGCCACAGAGGACTGGACCTCCACTCTTTTAGGATGGTGGTTATCCAGTGACCAGGTTCATTTTTCATGCTCCACATGGCAACTATTGTGCTACTGCTGCTAGTAATATCTTTGATTTTCAGTGCTGCTGTTACCCCAACAGGCTGCCTGAGTTAAGTGAGATATAGGAATCAAGGAATGGTCATTTTAAGTTCCTGGTGTACGTTGAATGCCAGCTGCTGCCAGTCTTTCTCCTCTAAGAGCTCTGCCAAGCATCCTTATCCTCTGCACTTCAGTTTGGATCTCTTTCAAAGTCCTTCACTGGGAAAAACACTTTTGCTACTGAAAACCTATAGCTTTACTGGCCTTAGTTGTGAGTGCTGCTAATGGGGGGTCTCGGGAGACCCTGTTTCTGTACAGCAGAGCCACTTGACATTAGTCAACATTAGTTGCCCTTCCAGTCCCTGATAGGGTCAGGCAAACAAGCTCTCTCAACTTCAAGCAAAGAGCTGGCTCTACTAAACCTTTAAATGTCAAGGCAGGTCAGCCAAGGTGTAATCAGCTCTCATGGCATAACCATGAGCTTCAATGCTTTGTACTGGTGGCCAAGTGGACTGCTGCTGGGAATGAAACTTTTCCCCAGCTCTAAAAGCAAATCAAAACTCTTACCTCCAGCTTGGCCTTCACAAAAGAAAGCCCAGCTAATCGGGCTGATCACTCAATGACATACGGTTTTGAAAGAACAGGTTTTGATTTGCAGACAAATATGTGTTCCCAGCACTGAGGTGCTTGTGGTTTGTGCTGAAATAGATGTTTTAGTGCTGAATTTCTGGGACTGGGGGCTGTTGTCTACTCTTCCTCAAAGAAAAAAACAGTGCAAGTAACCTTCATGATCTGTTCATGTGCAGCCTTCACACTCAATGTGCGTGCGTGTGGCGGGGGGGACCTGCGCAGTGGGAGCCTGCCAGTGCAGGTGGCCCTAAGCATAGCCCTCACCAGCACACATTCATTAGGCACTGGACAGGCACACTTCCAGCTGATTTATTGATATTTAATATTTAAATACCAGCTGATCATTCAGCCCTGGTGAGTAGCTGTTCAATAACAGCAGAGAGGAGCCATCTCCTGCCAGCCCACCCAGCCTCCTCCATCACTTAATGCCAAGTGCAGAGCCCTCTCCTTGCTCCCTGCCCTTGCTGGCAGGCTGTGCCACACACAGATCAGTTCCTCCAGCCCCTGCTTCCCTTTCCACCCATCCACCCTGCTTTGCCCATGTCAGAGGCCTCATAGGATTCACAGTGCCAGGACCCAGCAAGGAGATTCATTCCAGATACCTCCTAAACAGGACAGACAAAGCTCTGTTCCCCTGCTATCACCCTGTGGGCTGAGTAGCCTCTCCACTGTTGGTGTCTAGATCTGTTTCTCAGTGCCAGCTTTTGTTGGGCAGCTCTTTCGCCTTGTCCATCTGTCTTAAGATTGCCCTTTCTTAGCAAGCAAGGACCCTGCCCGGCATCTAACAAACTGCATCCCTCCCTTCAGTGCCCGTGCAATAATAATTCACTGTCCTGACACATGCAGCTGGAGCATAGGGGACCTTGTCAACTTAAAAATCACTGCCACACTTCTGGGACTCTAAATCCAGCAGTACCTGAGATGACTGAAGAGTGACAGGAAGAGTTTTTGAAAACCAATTTGCTCTCCGCTCTTTCTACAGCTTTGTTTGCATTTTTCATTTCTCTCAGCTTGGGGGATGAGGCTTGGTGTTAGGCTCTTGTTTACCAGTGCTTGGCTCTCCGACTGTCACTTTACAGCCCTGTCTGTGGGCTCTGCAGGTGGCACTTGCTTTCCCCTAAAGAAATAGCACCCCCACAATTTTTCTTCCAACTCCTGTCCAAAAAATAAATAGTATAGGAATGTTTCTGATGGTGTCAGGCTTTGTAATAGTTCATTCATTTCAACCCTAAATTTGGGACTGAATTTGAGCTGGCAGTAGCTCTTTAATATACAGGACCTGTCTTATTACATCTCTGTCTAATGCATATTTGGGAGCTTTCCCTGAAAGCTCTTGTATAAAGGAGTATTATGACATCAGGAAGTCTAAAAGTACCTGAACTGCAGATGTGATAAATTCAGCAGGATGATACGTGCCTGGAATTGGTACTTGCCTTTTTTCATTGGCAAATGGCCACCTGGGCTCCATCCCCCGGGATAGCTGTAGAGAACAGCCAGTTTGATGAGCCTAACCAGCCATTGGATGTCACTTTGGCTCCACACTAATTCAAGGGAAACAGCATTTATCTGGCAGCCAGGCAGCCAGCTCTTCGGCAGCTGAGAGTTTAATTATCAAAGGTTCAGGCGAATCTTGCTCTTGCTATCTCCAACCAGCTGCTGCAGAAAAAAAGACCTTCTGGCCCCATCCAGAAGTTTGTGAAGCTCTTGCAAGTTCCCTTTTGCTGTTAAAATGAGTCCCAGCCCATTTGCCCTTTCCTGCAAAAGCTCTGGGCTTGATGCCACTAGAAGAAGGAGACAGTGAAAATAATACATTGGGGAAGGGCTCTGGGTGGATGGGGCTGAGCAAGCAGCAGCCAGGAATGGGAGCACTGGGCAGACTCCAGCTGGTGCCTTGATCCAGCCGTGGGGGTTTGCACTGATAGATGGACATGGGCACGGCTTCTTCAAACTGCAGGACACCGTTCTTTCACAGCCTCATTCTGCAGTGATGGAGCGGAGCCACAGTCTGCCTTGCGTTCAGTCCAGGCTAGCTGTGTTTCCACTGGTGGATCTCAGCCCGAGTGGTCTCAAAGCAAAAGACAAGGGCTACACCTTCCCACTCTCTGCCCCCCTTCCACTCTTTGGCAGTCCCGGTGGGAAGGGTGGGGATGGAATGGGCCAGAGCAAGCAAGCTGAAGGCAAGACAAGAAGAGAGAAGTGTCTGCAAAGGCAGTCATTTGCACAGTATTTCTGCAGGAGTAAATGCCAGAAGGTGAACCAGGGAAATAATGGGGGCAAAAGGTGACCCCAAATGAAGCCGCCTTTCCTTCCAAGGAGAAAAGAGGCCAGTGGGTGAGGAAGGTGGAGGAGGTGTTGGGGTCATGGGGTATGTCCTGCTCCACTCTTCACTCACCTCGTCCCAGTGCCTCAGACACTTGTGATTCCCCTACGTCTGGGTTCAGGTACCCCTGGATTCCTCCCCCAGCCTTGCTATCAACCACAATCAGTCCAAACACAAAAGCTATTAGTACTCTCTGAGGTTCTGCTCAATACCCAGATCTACCATGTAAGTGAGACACTCAAGACCTGAATGAGGTGCTATTTCCAATAGATCCTTTGCACTTTTGTGGCAGGGATGTCCCTGCCCTTTCAGTCCTGCAGTGCCTGGTTAATAATGGGGCCACTTAAGTGCCTATCAGGAGAGTTTGTAACTAATGTGCTAGTGATGCATCTGCTTTTTGTTATTCTCAGGCTCTCCACAGACACAATCAGACACAATTGGCCATTCTCAAGGCACATTTATCTTTTGAATATGAAGGCAAGAGACTCAATTATCTTTTTTCAAAAGTAAGCTAAGATTCTGGTGAGCAAATTAGTTATCCTCCCCATTCTTCTTCAAAATGCCATCAGGAACCATCATAAGCAAATACTATCAGTCACTATCTGTTTTTCCCAGTCTGCCTGAGCTATCAGTAAGGATCCATGTAGGGAAATATGTTGTCTCCACTCCTCACCCAAGAAAAGTCTCTCCAAAGCTGGGGCATAATTTTCGTAGTTGAGACTCCAGGCTAGGTGCCATATAACTAGGGAGCTCAGGTTATGTGTGAACTTGAAGGAGATGGAAGGAGCAGAAACCCATAAATATCTATTACTGGTTGGAAACATAGGGCCCTCCCTGCTGCTTCCCCACCAACTCAAACAAACTTGGAAGCCACCCAGCCAACTGGATGGAAGAGAAACACACCCTGTAGCAAGTTCCTGCTAGAAATTTGATCTTGGGCTCCTCTTTGTAGTCCAGAAGCACTGTCGCTAAGGCCACGTTGTCTCGGGTATCTCATTTTTCCAACCTGCATGAACAAAAGTGTTTATTTAACACCATCTCTTCAGGGTTTCCTCAGCTCCCTAGTCTCCAGACCTGTCAGTTTACTTACAGCATCACCAACTGCAAAGTGATTAGTCCAGTCCCCCTTCTCTTCTCCCCCATGGTTATCACTTTTATTAACAGCAAGGGAGTGATAATGGGGAAAGATGATCAAAGCTCCTGGTATTAATGCAGGGGATTAACGGTATTTATATTCCCGATCAGTGCACTCTCAGTGTGGAGAGGGAACCGCCACAAATCAGCTTTTTCCGACTGAGAGTTGCTGCAGTGCCACTACCTAAATAGCTGCTGGCTAATGAGTCCTTTGTGGGTGGCTGAGGGAACAGCTCGCTCGCTTGGCTACTTCCCTCGCAACCTAATGCACCCAGGCTTACATCCAGAACGGCATGCAGGCACCTGATCTTGGGTTTCAAACTGCTCTTGACGTCTTGGGGGCAACATCCACTGTTGAGATCAAGCCAGCTGGTGCTGAACAAGCAACTGAACTGATGTGCCCAGTTTGCACTGGGATTGCATCATGTTATCACAGAGGGGGGGAAACACAACTTACATCCTGGTCTGGGACTTTGTGTGAGGTTCAGTGAGCATCACACTGAAGAGGGGGGCAAGAAAAGACAAAGAAAATCCATGCTAGGTTTTACATGTGGGACAGAAGGCTGAAGTCCTCTGCAGCCATCTAGGGAGAATAGATGTGTTTAAAGCCACAGGGTATTGTATATTGATTCCACTGAGATTCCCAGCAGCTGTTCAGCAGCAGGCAGGGATGTGGGGAGAGGAAGCAGGACAGGCTGACCTTGGTCAGTCAAGGTTGTTGACCACCACCAGCAAGCCAAGGTGAAGTGGCTTCACCTGGCAGGGGCTGGAGACCAATGCAACGGGCAAAGAGCAAATGGAGAGTACCGGGATCAGGGGGATGGGTGAAAGATGCCTTTGGGGATGCAGAATTTCATTTTATGTGGAAGAATGAGGACACAAGGGATCTGTCCACTTCTCTTCTGCCTCCGCTCAGGAGTCTTTCACGGGGTACATGGCCCTCATCCTCAGAAAGCCCACAGATAGATAGGCCCCATTGCAGCACCCCCTCCCAACCAGAAAGCAATGCATGGATGCTCAAAGATCACCTGAGGAACCAAGGCAACTCCTTTCCAAACAATCCAGTCTGTGTAAACTGGCCACTCTTCAATACTGAGCCAAAGAAGTTCATCCAAAGCTAAGGCATTCTTATAAATAAATCTTTACAAAAGGCAGGAAAACAGATGTCTTGCCCACCAGCTTTGGGCAGCTTTTGGTGTCAGCCCAGCAAGGAAAGAGCAACCTGGGTTTGATTTGCAAGTTTGAATACTGCCATCTGGGCCATAAGGTGTTTCCTCAGGAGAACTATCTGGAGACTGGATGAGAGCTCTTCTTCCTAATTATTACTGTTAAGAAATAAGGATCTTAAACAATATCATTTGTTTGCATATAATTTAGGGTCATTACTCCCTTCATGGCCAGCTAGAATTATCTTCGACTATCTGCATTTCTTCCCCCCTGTTGTGATTTCACCCCAGTCAGCAACTAAGCACCACACAGCCGCTCACTCACTTCCCTCCCACCCCATGGGGGGATGGGGGAGAGACTCAGAAGGGACAAGGTAAAAGTCATGGGTTGAGATAAGAACAGTTCAATAGAACAAAAAGGAAGAAACTAATAATGATAATAATAACAATAATAAAATTACAATAATAATAAAATGGCAATAATAAAAGGATTGGAATATACAAAACAAGTAATACACAATGCAATTGCTCACCACTCACTGAACAATGCCCAGTTAGTTTCTGAGCAGCAATCTGCACACACACACCCCCAGCCAACTCCCCCCAGTTTATATACTAGGCATGACATCACATGGTATGGAATACCCCTTTGTCCACTTTGGGCCAGCTGTCCTGGCTGTGTCCCCTCCCAACTTCTTGTGCCCCTCCAGCCTTCTTGCTGGCTGGGCAGGAGAAGCTGAAAAATCCATGACTTAGTCTAAACACTACTCAACAACAATTGAAAACATCAGTGTGTTATCAACATTCTTTTCATACTGAATCCGAGACATAGCACTATACCAGCTACTAGAAAGAAAATTAACTCTATCCCAGCCAAAACCAGGACACCCCCCTAGCCCCCTGTTGTTTATCACTCCGTCTCTTTATGCAGTGTAATAATGTCATGAGGGTTTATTTATATCATCATAATTGGTTGCTGTGGAGACAATCATTATGTCACAAGTATAGGCCAGGGAGTTTTGGCTGAAGAATGAATTACAAAGGGGCCATGGAGGTGAGCCCTGCTGTTTTAGTGCACACTCCCATCCTCCCACTGACACCACGGACCATCTGCATCCAAACACATGTCCAACTCCACCTGCAGATGTTGGTCTCACATGTGGCCTTGTGTAAACACAAGCTGACTTGCTCTGGCAAAAGCTCAGAGCAGAGGTTTTTTATCCACATAACAGCACAGTGACAACGGAGGGGAGAGGAGACACAGTTGTGAAACACAGGAAAAGTTTGGAGTCAGTTGCGGTAAGGCAGGGGGCAACAATGATGGTCCTAAGCCTCTTCCACCCCATCCACCCCTGTCCTTTAGCCTCTGCCCACACATACGCACGCTGAAAATCCCTCTGAAGGGGGGTGCAAAGCCCTGGGTGACCCATGGGGACTAATGAACACTTCACACAACCCCATTACTGTTACTCACTCATCAAAGCTGTTGTAGGTCATCTCACTGCCTCAGGCTTGTAACACAGCTCAACCAAGATCTACTTTTCTGGAGAAAACCTTTTGTCCCATAGGCTACTTGCAAGGTCATGACACCTAGTACAGTATAACAGCAGCCTGTCATAGAGGATGATGTGGACTTCTTATACACTCCATCTTCAGGATGTGTTTGTCAGCAGGTCATGGTCTTCTGGTGTCTTGTGTATAATCAGAAGGAGAAAGCAAGAGATGAAGGCAAGTGTTTTCTTTGTGTGCCTGCATCCATCCAAGGTCAGCAAAATCACTAACAAACTGCCCTCCTAGCCAGATCTGACTGAAGGTGAATGTAGAAGAGCTGATTGGCATTATTGGGCTCTGGATAAATGGAGCTGTTCGCCTTGGGATCGTGAGTTCAGAGGAAGGTCAGTTCACTGTTGACCACTATTCGTTAGCCTCTGGCAGTGATTCAACAACTTCTGTGAAATAAGGAGCCAGTCTTGGCTCGGGTCCCAGTGGAACAAGCGTCGGTGTTACTGCAGTTGCTGTCCTCACTGGACTTTTGGCTGGCTCCAGAGGGAAATAACGAAGCAATTCAGAGAGCCCATCCTCACGGCTTAGCACCTTTCCGGGAGATCACCCTGGAGTAATGCAGCGGGAGTTTCTGCTGGGTCTCCGTGTAGCTAGGCACAGAAACAACTGCTGAGCTCCAGTTCTGGTTGATGGGTGAAGACCAGATGTCGACACCAAAGACTTAAAGCAACAAAAAGCTCAAACTAAAATGGGGGAGGTGGGAGAAAGCTCAAAATCTCCTGTGGAAGAAGTCAGAGAAAGACAACCAAAATGACTGCAGAGCAGCTGATGCGTGAAGACAGGAGGTGGATGGTGAGGTCAGAGACTCGTGTGAGGACCCGTCTCTGACCTGTGACTGTCGCCTACATTTGGTGTTGAAGGGCAAAGGAGACAAGCCTTTTCCCACCCTCCTAGCCCCCTTCGCCCCGTGCCCAAAGCAGGTGCAGGGTCTGCAGCAGTAGAGCTGCCTTATAACCCACTCTGTGCTCCTGAATTACTGTGGCCACATGAGACCCTGGGGAGGGAGAGAGGGAGGGAAATACCAGCCAAATGAACTGTCCAGATGGCCTGTGGGTCTTAAATTGAACATCCTGGTATATATTGAAATAAATGCAATAAACCAGGTCAGTATCACTTGTGTGGAATTCACTTATTGTTTTAAATCATCATTATCACCATCATAATTAAAATCAAGCAACAGCTTAAAGAAACTAATGAATATTTTTATACGTGAACTTATCACAGGAAGGGGGGGGACAGGACACATGTAAAGTGAAAATGTGCCTGTTTTGCTAATAAATATTATTGGAGGGACTCCCAGCTTTTCACATTACCACAGTGTGATATGACAGCCTATAATGGATTACTCAACTGCCCGAAGCCATTGTAGGAATAAATCCCTTTTAATATTCATGTGCGGTCTTTGAGAAAATAGATGTAAGCAGTTAATACTTTTCTATAGACAAAACAATGCAGTTTATCAAAACAAAATGTGTGCTTGAAAACAAAAATTGCACAGCTCCTGGACTCATTCTTTCTTTGCAAATCAGAAAAAATAAGACTCCAAAAAAAAGGCAATTTGGGGCACGATGGAGCACAGAAAGGAAGATAGGGGAGGGACAGGATATTAGCAAGGGTTGGTAGAAGGGGGCGAAAGGTATAAGAAAATATAACGAGAATCTGTGGTTGTAAACAGGGCACTGATGCAGGGTCTTGGGGAGGAAGGTGTTGGTTGGCAGTGGGGCTGCTGTTTGCCTTATAAAGCACTCACTGGGACAGGAGGGAATATATGGGTGGCAGAGGAAGATCAGGCACTTCCCAGGAATGAGGCACAGTGCTCTGTGAGGTGCAAGGATGCTAGGTGATGCTGGGGCTTAGCCGTCTTTATAGGAGTGTAAAGGATATAGTAAAAGAGGTGACCAGGAAAGCTCGTGCAGGGCCAGCGGAGGGCTGCTCCCTCCCAGCCCTCTGCTCCATCCTCCTGCTTTTCGTTTTGCAGCTGATCTATAAAACCTGCCAAGTTTTTATCTCTGGTTTGTTTGGGGTTTTCTTTCTCCCTTTACACAGCGGAACAAGGGAAGCAGCAGTGTAGAGGAGCCTTTGTGCCTTTTTGCGTGGTAGGGAGTGAGGGAAATGGAGGTTAACCCTTCCTGCCCCAGCTTTTTGTGGGCAGTCGATGCTTGGAGGGAAGACCAGAAAGCAAAACCCTCTCAGGGACTGGAGGGAATGGCTGCAGCTTCTCAGAGGTGAGGGGGCAAAAATGAGAGACTTGATCTTACAGAACCAGATGCAGCTGAGATACGAATGCAGCTTTTACTTGGCTGCCATGATCTGTGGCTATAAATGGCTGTAGATGCATCTGAAACTGTGAGGGAGAGAGAGGCAGAAACTCTTCAGTTCCCCTCCTGCTGTGAGATCTAGGCAGCAAAGACAAGCTTAAACTGAAGCATCAAGAATAAATAAGGCCCCCCTGGGACTCCTGCTGCTTTGATATTCTGTGGCTGCCTGGTGGGCAAAAGAGTTGACTCACACATGCCTTCTGCTTGTCCATGTTCAGAGAGAGCCTGTGATGACACCCTTTGCCCCTGGCACAACCACAGCAAAGGCAGCTTGGGGTCTGTCTTGGATTGGGGCAGGCATGGTCCAGGCTGAAGGAGACACCATGTTCTTGAACCAAATTCAGCTCAAAATGTAGCCCAAGAGACCACCACTTCTCTGAACGCTGCAGAACTTGGCCAAAGTCATAAGCCTGCAAAGAGCCGCAGGGTGGATTTTCTTGCCAAGAGCCACTGGTTTCCATGGAGCTGCTTGGAGGAATTCAAGATGACCATGTGTTGAACCAACCACAACACCCTGAGATGCTCCCATGCTTGAAAATACTTGTGGGAGGGGCACTATTTTTTAAGATATCCAGTTTTATAATAGAAATTCCGATCATCGAGATGGGAAAAAATCTATTAACTTACCATGTTAGCATGTCAGACCAATCCACTTAACTTGCTCAGATTTTATTCTCATGTCATTTTCATGGAAGAGTGGGGCTCCCCATCTGGGCAAAGCTTCAGCTGTGTAACCATCTACATTGCCAGCAGTGTTGGAAACACTCTGTAATTAGAAATATTCCAGGAACACTTGTACAGACAACGTTCTTCTACATCTCTTTATTAATGTATTGTAACAGAAAGCTTGTCGCTGTAAACACCAGGAGTGTCCCTTTAAATGCCAAATAGTTTTATAGGCTATACTGGGTGATATGAAAGTGGGCCAGTTTTATAGGTCATGTTCTTCTTTGAAATGGAATAGGTCCGGGAGACAACTGGGAACCAGAATGGGAAAAATTCCTCCCACCCACCTCCTTCCAGCACAGCGGAGGTGTGTCTTGCATCGAAAGGGAAAGAAAAAGTTTCACCTTCTAATTGTTGTATTGAGTAGCTCATTGACTGCACTTTTTGTTCAATACCTTTTTACCACTCAGATTGTCTAATCAAAGGCTTTTTCCTTCCTTGGTTTAGCTTTGCAGCCTCTAGCATTGATCCAAAGTCAGAAACGAAAGAGGAATACAGGCACTGGGAAAAGAGAACACAATTAACACCCAAGCAGCTTCATTTTTTGGGGTGCCTTTAAACATCTTGCACCTCTCAGTCTATTCTCCCATTCTTTTATTTTCCCTTTTGTGTTCAGGAGGTTTCTTTAAGGAAAGCCTTTATCAGCAGCTCAGGGAGAAGATTAAAGCACCCGTCACAGAGAAACAGGTTACTTTTTGTGTCCGAGTTCTTAATCCACTTTATTAAAATGTTCCAAATCTTCCTTCAAGAGAAGAGATCAGAAGGACATTTCCCTGTCACCCTTGGCATGCCTTCCTTCCGGATACTTGTGCTTCATTAGAGACTGAAAAAAACGAAGTCAAGGCAGGGAAAAGAAGAGAGAACAAGACTGCAGTGACTGGTTAATACGAGATGTGGAGCCTTCTACTTCATGGTCACTGGTACTGCTCTGGCCCCAGGCTGGAAGCAATTGAAAGCTTTTCCCATCTGAAAGACACTTGTGTGAATCGAGTCAGAGATCTCTGACTATTTTTACCTTTGAGGTTCAAAGAAGAGAGCTTTGCAGTGGGCAAAGCCAAACATCCATGCAGCCTGCTATCCCGTTGCTGATAGCAGCAAGGAAAGGGCACAGAAAGGGTGAGGGTATTGAGTCTGCTTTGCTGTATACTCTACCTGCTCCTACAGACCTCAGGGAAGGTGTTTTCCACCTGAAATAATGGATGTCTGCGGTTAATAAACCTTGATGGATTTACTTCCATGACATTGTCTAATCTTTTTTTCTCCATGTCCATAATCCTTCTCTGCACTGACATGGCCCTTCCAGAGCAAGGCTGATGATCTCTAGGGGTGCCCAGTAAGTCACTTTTTGTGATGTTTAGCTTGAAGGCTTTCATATTATGACTGCTGGAAATGAAGCGTGTGATTCCTCTGGGCAGCCTTGGGAGATGTCTTTGGGGGAAACAAGCTTAGATCAGGTCTAAACCCCATCTTGGATCTGCCACCAACTCCTCATCCCGAGATGCTTCATCCCAACCCTCCTTTCCTTCCCCCTCAGGCTTCTCACATTGGATTTTCACAATCTGTCTGCCCTAATCCAGAGATACGGCCACAACATAGTGCAGGCAATCAGTGAGCTGCAGTGTCTCTGATGGTGGAAAACTAAAGTAAGGATAGTACAGAAACTGCTCCAAGTAGCCATGATAGAGGTCTAATGAGGTAACTGCCATGATGGCAACTGCCATGATGGCTTTTCCATGTACCCAGTCTTGGATTTAAAAGGCCACGTGCTTTGCATAAGTAGCTGCTATTTTGTAAGGCAAGTGTATATGATGCAGACACTCCTCATGCTTCCTCAGGGTACAATTACTTTCTTATCTGTCTTGTACTGCTGTTTCTCTTCAGCTGAAGTAAGTTCTCCATCGTGAGACTGTAGGGTTAATCTTTTGAATAGGGAAAGTCTAAAGAGGCTGGAGAAAAGCATGGGAGTCTAAGAGATCGAAGAGCAAGGAGGTGACATCTTGGCAGGCAGAGATGAAGTGTAAGGTGTTCCTGAAAGACGACCATAGCATTTCCCATCAGTGCTGACTCATAAAATGGCAGGTTCATTAAAGGTGAAATGCATACAGACTACAGCTTGAGCAGTTTCCTGCTCTGCAAAGCACCTATGCAATTGGCTTTTCCCCTGCATCTTGACTCTTCCAAGTCAAGAGTATCAAAGTAATTTTATTTTAAAATGTGTCATCCCATTAATAAAACCACAGTTGAAGGCTACATTTTATTTATTATTCAAATTACAGTAGCTCTTCAAGGCCTTGGGTGCAGTGCAGCTCTGCTTAGCTAGAGACCATCTATCCACAACTTAAGCGGCAAATCCCTTCTGCTCCCCACCCCAGAGACTGCCACGTCACTGGGGGAGATTTCCAAAGGGCTGCAAAAGTCTAAGTGTGGGACCCTGTTGATTTCCCTGCACTCCTGACTGCCTTCAACACCTCTTTGGAAAATCTCCTTTCCAGTCAAGATGACTAGCGAACACTGCAAGAAAGGGAGCCCAGAGCTAAGATCACTTGCAACAGACTCCAGCCACTCAGTGTTACTGCTGTGCCTTAATCACAAATCATCCGTTTTCTGCTTTTATACCAGGCATACTACGGCATTTTGTATCCGCTGACACTCCTGTTCCAGGTACAGTACTGTACAGCAGTCTAGCCTGCGGCTATCTTGGTGTCCCATGTTTATCTAGTCTCTCCTGATGGCTTCCACAGCATATTTGCTCTATTTTCAAAGCCTGTTTTTGAGCCGCTTTGAATTCCCTTTGTGCTTAGAGATCCGCCTCACTCTTCGAGCTCCATGCACCCTCACCAGCAAGGTTTTTAAAGCAAGGCCGTAGCTGGAAGTTGTCATTGATACGTGATGCAGAACAAAATCCAGCTCGCTCGAATGCAGCTAGATTGGCTCAGCGGGGCTGACAATAGATGAACTGGGTCTTATCAGCGAAGGAAGCAGATACAACACAGGAGCAGCATGCAGGGAGTAGATAGGAGCTCTGTGAAAGCGGACAGCCTGGCTGGTGATAGTGTGTGTGTGTTGCGGGGGGGTGTTTTTTTTTTTTTCCTGGCTGTTTTTGAGGCTGTTGTTTTAAAGCTGGCACCTTTCTGACCGCAGCCACTGCATTAATGGGGAAAAGAAGTAAAAGTGACAGACAACCCGACGGAGGAGTGCTGTGACGAAAGGTCTCGGCGGGGTGTGTTTGTCCGAATGAGCCACTGCCTCCCCTGGCGATTTATCCCTTGCTCCAAATGCATTTGCTGGATTTAATGACAAGTTGGTGGCATTTCTGCAATTAATCCTATCAAAGGGAGGTGATTTTGCACAGACCTGGTCCCGTATTTCCCATCCTGTGTTTTTGTTTATGAGGAGAGGGGCTGCCAGCTGTCTCCCAAGTCCAGGCACTACAGTTCATGGCAGTAACAGTGGGTTATTAACCAGGTGTCTTCTCCTGACATCTGAAACCAGCACAGCTGAAAAATACAACCTCAGATTGTCCTAACAAGCAATCTCCAAACTGTAAATATGCAACACTGAGAGAAAGTATTTCTTTGCCAGTGAAACACTTTAATGAGTGGATGGCTCAGCAAATCTTTTATGCAGCTGCTTTCCCCACTGCAGATACTGAGATTTACGGTAGGAAGGGAGGGGAGAAATAAGCAACTGGGGGAGTGCAGTCCCTGTGTGGTTGGGTTCCACCTCATACCCTTGTTTGGCTGGTCTGATCCTTCTTTAACTCTCCTTTCCTTGGAAAAACCATTAACAGTCCCATTCACTGGGGACTTGGAGCCAGGAACAGAAGTAGGTCCCAGTGCCAGAAATCATGACCTGACTAAGACAAGAAGGAACAAACTATCCTTCCAATGGGGGTACTGATGACATACATATACCTAAAGGTTTGAAATGTCGAAGGCTCTTTGAATAGTGATGGCCGCTTTTGGAGAGAGAGAAGCAAAGGTGAGAGAGTCAATGGAGATGATGCACTTTTGCAATTCTGAGAAGCTTTTCCATATTCCCTTCCAACAGATAGGTTCTTAAGCTCTTTATCCTTCTGTCTAATTAAATGACATTTCTATGAATACTAGTCCCAAAACCAAAATCACAACACCTGGAGGAATGGGATCCAAAAGAAACAATCTTTCTTCCTTACAGTGGTGGACTGAGAGGCAAAAGAATAAGCCCAACATGCATTTTCCAGAAGGCCCTTCCTAATGATCATAACCTCCAACAGCAAAGTCTTTTCACAAAACACAATCCTTAGAAATGCTATTAATAGCAAAAAAACCCAAAAAAACAACCAACACCAAAAGAAATTCTACAAAACAGTGCATTCCCAACTGATTTACAAGCCCTCTGAGCTGGTTCTTGAGCCATTCTTCCTGTCATGATGAAATTTTCACTCCCCTTGGACCTGAGCTCCCAGCTGGAGGAGAAAGCTCACATCCCAACTTGCCCGTTGGCAGCAATGTACTCATCCGGGGAATCTGCTGTATCAGTGACAGTGTAGAGCAATTTTTGTTCTGACACTGCATCAGATTTTGAGCAATTTAACAGTCACAAACCCAATAATACTAATTTTCTGACTTTGGAAAAAACCCCCAAAATATCTCCAAAAACTTGCTGCTACCACACCTTGGTGTTGCGGACTGAGCCATTCGGTCTGTTAGTTGCTGGCAAAAGGTTTATCCAACATCATCTTCAAAGGCACTTTCTGATTCATACTTGTTTGCAAAGGCTCTGAAGAGAGACCAGCCGGACACGGAAACTTGAAGAAAGCTCCTAAAGGAATGTGAAGGTCTTGCTGTTGAGGACACACAGATGAAAACATCAGCAGAATACATAAGATGCCTTGCACTTTCCTTATTTATCCAAAAAGCTATTTTTGTTTATTAAAACCTAGTTACTAGCTGCATCTCGCCAATAACCTGGAGTGCTTGCTTGGTTAATTTAAGCAAGCAGAGCTTTGACGAAGTAATTTTACCATCCTCGGGGATCTGCCAGCTTATGCCGGTCTTCACTATTTCAGATGAAATTGAGTTAATTTTCACTGAAATTGCTTCTTAGCATACAAACACATTCCCCATCATTGCAAGCTTATGCCTCTGCAGCTCTATTATTCTTTAATTTACACACCCCGGCAGCGAGGGATTAATGCCTGAGACATACAAAAGGCTACAGTGTGGAGAGGAGAAGGGAAGGAGAGAGAGAGAGTGGAGCTCTGCAGGGAATAGGTAATGGTGTTTCAGTTTTATAGTCAAAACATTTAAAGTTTGGCATTAATACGGAGTCAACTCTTGTTGTCCTTTCACTCTGGAAATGCATCATCTAAAGTCCCAAGACAGAAAACATCTCAGCTGCTCAGTCAGGCCAGAGATGATGGCAGGCCCCTGCAGGATTGCCAGGTTGAGAGGGCAATCACCGGGATATTACAAACTGCTCCACATCAGGAACTGATTGCAGGGGGTCAAGGCGGTGTGGAGCAGAACTGCACAGGAAGGCCAGATTTTGCCTTTGCATCTTCCACGATGATCTTGCTTCAAACAGGAGTTTCCCTGGGAAAATGCTGCTGCCAGGGCACTGAGGATGCCTTCAAATACTCAGAAATTAGAATACTGGGTTCTCATAAGCATTCAGACAAAAATATAACTAGTGCCAAAGCACCTGCAAATGGGTGGAAAAGGGGGATTGCACTCTCTGGCTTTTCCAGAGAGAACAGGCAGAACTGCCAGGTTCAGCAGTCCCTGTAATGTCTCTAGTGAGATTTCAGGGTAGCAGCATTTTAAGCCAGTCCCTGCTGATGATTGATCAGAATAGTAATTATGCTTTTTTTATGTTATCACTTCAGTTTTCCTCCCTTAATTAAACAGCCAGCCATTTCCTCTTTTATTGTATACACCTCTGAGGTATATACAGGTTATTAGATAACAATATGGCAATCTCCTATCATGTGTTGGTATGCAAGTAGCAATGCCATAATGAGATGTTCAAATTCCTTACCTTCCTTTGAAGGCCTGCCCTTCCTTCCCCTTCCCTGACTACTACCAGTGCCGCATCAGTGCCACAGCACATACCAAGATCCCACACCACTGCCCATGCAGCCTACTTGCACACAAAAATGTTAATGCTTTCTCCTTGCTACCCTCTAGCTCATGAGAGGCTCTATCAGCCTGCGTTACTATTCTGCCTTCAAATCTTTTCTCGTTTCCTTCTTCACTACAAAGCCTACCAAATCTGGACACCACAAGGAAGTTGCTGATGTGCTGGACCCCTGCATCTTACACTAATTTGTCTCATTCTTGTCCAACATCCAGGTGATCTTCCTGGCTTTTTAATAGATGGTGAGCTCTTTGGGGAAGGGCAATCTTGTGCCTTTGGCTTGAGCACCCTGTCATCACGGGTGCATGCCGTGAAGTCTACAAATTTAACAGCAAAAAAAGAAAGCTCTTGGGCTTCAAAGCAGAGCAATATGTTCTTGTATTTGGAATATATATCTTGTGATACACAGGAGACCAGACAAGGCAGGTTCCTTCCAGGCAAGAACTCTTTGTATCTTCAGCCTGAGAGATAATCAAGTGGGATTATTTTTTTTTTTTTGCTATAGCCTATAACAAACCTCCTGACACCCATGGCACACCAGTTTGCCTTTCAGGGATCCCCAGGGATCACTTTACCCTTCTGCCAATGTCCCAGATGTTTGGCTTTGAGGCCAGTGGAAGGAATATTGCTTTTCTCCCCAGTTTGTGGGCAACACTGGCCCCTTTCTACCACCAGAATGACTACACTTGAATCTCCCTAACGCTAACACATTAACTTTCTTTTATCTGATAACGTTCCCTCCTGAGGACTGCCATTGGTAGCTGTGGATAGTATAACAGTGGAGAAGGTCCTCAATATGATTCATGTTGAAGAAAATGAAAGGAACTCTGGTTGCCTCCAGAAATAACCTCACCATTTTGCAGGGTGAGCATCAGCTCTGCTGCACAGCTGGGAAATCCCAGCCTCTGGAGCAAGTCCTTGTTGAATGCAGGAGGAGGTCATGGCGAGAAAGGAAATGTTATTGCTTTGCACTAAAGAGAGACTCTCAAGAAACTCCTGTGCGGTCAGAGCAAGAAAAAAAACTGAGAACAAGAGAAACACCCTCCCCATTTGCAGAAGAGGGAAGGGCGGAAAAAGCAGGAGAAAAACATTAACTCACTGAGGTGAGTGGTAAATACTGAAAAGCACAGGGCACTTTCAGCCCCCTGCAGTTGGGGTCCAACTTCTATCAGCTGGTAGAAATTCCCTCTGTTGGATCTGCATGACCATCTCCTGAAAACAGCTGAAAATCAGCCTAAAAACTTATATTAAATCAGTGGTCTAGTAGGGCAGGGATGGTACTGGCAACACCGCACAGCAAGGATGAGTGGGACCAGTGGCTCAGGAAGGTATACTTTGTCCTCCCTCTGCCATCCAGAAGCAACTTCTGCCATTTTCCCAGAAAAGTTATTTCAGAAATCAACTCCTTTCAGCTCAGCTGACTTTTAGCCTCATGCATTTTTATACACTCTCTGCAAGAACAAGAAG
The DNA here is from genome assembly GCF_929443795.1 of Astur gentilis. Taxonomy (NCBI): domain Eukaryota; kingdom Metazoa; phylum Chordata; class Aves; order Accipitriformes; family Accipitridae; genus Astur; species Astur gentilis. Next base: position 12,469,551 of record NC_064902.1, on the reverse strand, counting down.
GATATTTACATTTTTTAATAAGCCTGACAGTTTGAAAGTAATTGGGGATTTATAATGGGTTTGTTTAGGTCTTTTTGTCCACTTGAATTCCAACTGCTAGTCTTAGGCCTAACAAGCAATATTATCTCTATGGTGATGAGGGAACCTCAACAGGAGGCCCTGAAGCCAAAGAGGAAAGCACTGGCGTGTTTTGTTTTGTTATGGTTTTTTTTTCCTTTGAACCTGCATTTTAAAGTAAAAACAGCATAACAAAATTTAAAGCAAGAGCAAAATTCCTCCAGCCATTCAGTGCTCATAACTCTGGCTTCTTCTGCTGGTTCTCCCAGGGGCACATAAGCCAGTGTCTGATCTCTATCAAGGTGTTCTTTTCTTCCTGGCAAAGATTTGCATTTATTTGTTCTATTATGGTTCTAAAATGATCTTAACCCTGATTTTTCTTTGGGGGGAATCAGATGTTTGGTGGTGAGAATGGAATTAACCTGCAAGACTCAAGGTCTGGGATCATATTCCTGCAGCTGAATCTCAAGGACTCAGTTCTGCTTATTCCTGAAATGAAAAGACAGCTGTACCCAGTGGAAGAGAGAAAGGAGTGAAAGCTGAGAAGGGATCTGATTCAGTTGTGATAATGGGGTTTTCAGCGAGAACTGCTATCAAAAACAGAGACTCCTGGGAGTCTCTTTGGCTTCCTTGACATTGCTGAGGGACACTACTGAGACTGCAGTGCTCATTTGTCCCAGGCTTCTCTCGACAAGGGCTGCTGACATATTACAGGTGATATGCTCTGAGCCTAGCTTTCAAATCGGGTCCTTGCTTCTTTGTGCCTCAGCTCCTCACCTTCTTAAGAGAAGAAAAAGCAGTCCCTGTCTTCTGCAAGAGTAAGGCTATAAATGCAACAGAGATCAGCAGGGCTTAGTGTTGAAGTAGGAAGTGTCCACCAAACCCCACAAAAAACAGTGATAATGAGGGAAAAAAAACCCACAGGACTAGCACCGACACCCCTGATCAGCAAACATCAGGATACGGGTTCATTTCAGCATAAGCGAGCACCAAGCAGTGGTGGTCTGGGACATACCTGACTTTGTCAAGGGCAGAGTCTCTCAGTTCACGTCTTCTCCTCCCTGTGCCTCAGACCTCCGTGGCATGCAGGGCATACCAGCAAATCGCTTCCCATGCCCCACATTGCTATTCTATTCTCAGAGCAGCTAAAGCTGTGGAAAGAATGACCTTCATAAACAAAGCAGAGAGGAGCGGAGATGTTGCCATTTGCCATCGCTCCTGCTTGCTCTTGACCGTGTGCTTTGGGTTGAAACCCATGCAAGATACACAACCAAGGAGTAGCTTTCTCCAGCGGGTCTCAGGCATGGGGCTGTGCAGCCTTATTTCCTTCCCCTGTGGAATGGAACAATGCGTGTTCCTAGTGTTTCCTAGCTCCCACAGCCCCAGGAGGGGCTTCTCCAGCCCCCTCGTAGCAGAGAGCCGTAGGAGCCATTCCTTGCCCTGGCATCAAGACCTGGCACCTGCGGCAGCTGCCTGCTCCTTGCTGTGCCTTCCCAGCACACGCATCATGTATATGCAATGATGCACAGGTCTCAGCACCCTGTGGAGGGCAGCAGGCGGGGAGGGGGCTGCGGGCAGGGAGCGACGACTGGTGGGACGCGTGGAGGGAGGGGTGAAAGAAGAGTCAAAGACAGGGAGAGGATATAAAGAGAGATGGGATGGGAATGGGAGAAAGGCAGCAGGGGGGAGAGGGGAAAGTGGGAAATGAATTGAAATGAGTTAGAAAATTCCAGGCAGACGAGCTTGAGCATTCAGCAGCTGAGATGTGGGGCTTCATTAGTACAGACCGACAGAAGATAGAGACATTAAGGAAGGAAATGTGTGACTCACAGGGGAAAATGGGAAAAACAACACACACCATAGCAGCTGCTTCGTTTACTTCAATTAAAGAACAGCTCAAAGGGTATGTTAAGGGGAAAGGAGGGGGAAGCAAACAAAGGCACAAACAACAACAAAAAAACAACCAGATGAAGCAACTGTTACCCTCAAGCACCTAAATGAACTGACTCAGGCATTTGAACACAGAGCCCTGTGCGTCCAAACAGGGGCTGAGCTGTTTGCTCTGCAGAGCCAGGCTGCGGCAGGAGCTGCCGGCTAGGGGCCGCAGTGCTGCCCAAGGAGCGTGGAGCTGGGCATGGGGCAGCCAGCCCTCACGAAAATACTGTCCTGGCTATCAGGTGGGGAAGGGGAAGGCAGCTTCCTCTAGCATAGCTTTGCGGCACTTTGGGAATGGGTAAGCAGGGCATCTGACTACACCTAAATCACCAGCCACGGTGTGTCTGAGCAAGGAAGGGAGGATGGCAGCGGTGGGTGCGTTAATCACAGCCGTGACTCACAGCAGAGCTGTGTTGGCCAAAGCGAAGCACGTTGAACTTGGCTCCAGGGTGGTGGGGGACGCTGCTGGAGCCTCTCCATCCTCTCAGTGCCACCCAGAGTCATCTCAGCTCACCTGCCCCAGGCTTTGCTGCCAGCATCAGCCAGAGCCAGGCAGCTTCTCGCAGCCACCTCATCAGCCACCATGCCTGGCTGGGGTGCAAACGCTTCCCTTACCTCTGCCTGCGGTGTACGAGGATGCAAAGAGCTCACTGAGATTGGCTTGTGCTGCTTTTCCAGAAAAAAAAAGTTGACATTAATTCCAGCCAGAGACTTTAGTTATTTCAGCCACACCGGACACACTGGTGGGAACGTCCTGGCACTGGGCAAAGAGGAGAACGAGCAAGGTGACTCTCGTCACTTCCTTCCTCCACCAATTGCCAACCCTAATTTCTCAGATGTTGTGAGCACTGAGAAATGTTACAGTAAAAATTTCATGGATTCCAGTGAATCTTGTTCTCAGCTTTCAGGTGTTAAATGTTGGAAGTGAAGAATGGAGTGGACCTGGAAGAGCAAAACTGAGACACAGGAGAAGGAAGGGACGGAAGAAACTTCCACTTCTCTAGGTGTTTCCTCCTTGCAGCTTCCACCAAGACAAAAATGTGTTAAGGATTTATAGGGGAAGAAAGTTTTCCGTTTAGAGTTCTAACTGCCATAGATCTCTGCTTTCTTTACTGGTTCCCTCACATAAGAGGTTTATCGCTTTGCTCCAGCTGTGACACCAGCCTGCAAGGGTTAGTTGCTTTGCTTGGTTGACTGAAGCCTCAAATCTGGAGGCTACCGGGTCAATCCCAACTCATGGCCTTCCCAGATGATCAAGACAGACAACTTCACGGTGTCAGAAAAGGTCTGCTTTCATTTTTGGTTGGGGAAAATCTTTGTTCAGATTTTATCCATCCCTCCTTATCTTTGTGGATACTTCCCAATTCCTGGATACAGCAAATCCATGACCCTTGGCTGACTCATTCCCTATACGAGCATAGCAGTGGATTTCATGACAAAGTCCCATGGTCTCAGGATAATTACCTGCCCAAAGTCTCAGATGGAGAGCCTAGATACAAGCAAACTCCCAAACTCCTGACATTTATCACTCTAAAAAGCAGCCAGCAGAAAAGCAGCCCCTATCAGATAAGAGGTGTCAGTCAAGATTTCAATGTAGTTGGCTGCAGCTTGAAAAGGACACATCACAGTATATCTGCAGAATGAAGCGTGGCGAATGTTAAATCTCCCCAGCATGGGAATTAGCACAATGGATCCCATCTCCATACGTGATAATGGGAAACTCATAATTCTCTATGCGAACTTTAATGCCAGAAAGTTGCCACGGAGAACCACAGAGGACATAAGGGCTTTTTTTTCAAAGCTTCTGAGATAGGCAGCATTAAACGTGTTTGCTTTGAGCTGGCTGTGTGTTAAGCTTCCTCTGTCCCTTCATCTCTCCCCAATCAAGCTGTGTCTCAGTCAGCACCCAGTTGTTAAATTCTGGATGGATTAAAGAGCATGAGAAAGGGCTTTTTTTAGGAAAGTGATGTTTATCCATCACTCATCTGGGGGAGTGTTAAACTTCAGATCTTCTGCTTCTCTAATGATCGTTGCATGGCTGTGCATTCAGAGTCTTTGCTTTGCACGGTAGTGGGGATGTTTGATCTAAAGGCTTCTCTTTGCCCAAGATTAAATCTGAATTTGGATCATCCTTTGGGGTCTAATTGCATAGGATTTTGGTGGCAGTGCAGCAGGGGCACAGAATGTATTGGCAGGAAGAAGAGGACAGGAATTCCCCAAATGACCTGACAGAGCCCAGGAGAATTCAGTAACATTTTAGTCGGAGGAGAAAATGAAGTTCAAAGACAGAAAAAACAGCTTTCCTTGTTCAGTGTTAAAAAAGAAATAAGAGGGAGGAAAATCTCTCTAATTAAATTCCTAGAATTCGTGCAGGCTTCCAGCTAATGCCAACTTAGAAAAAGCATTGACCGGTTTCAGCCCCTCTCTGATGGAGACGTGGGTGGACAGGGATCAGACCGACAGAAAGTTCCTCAAAACTGCAAAGTTTCGACACTGCATTAGGCATAATTACACCTGTCAAAGATGACATACTCCTGGAAATTTTCTGTTGCAGAGCTAATGGCAGAGGGACTCCTGCAAAACCCTCCACATAATTTCTGGATGCCTCAGGCCTTCAGAAACTATCTTGACAAGCAGATGATGTCTTGCTGTGCAACGGGGGCTCTGGTTTAACTACAGGAAGTGTTGGACCAAACAGTTTGAAGCACCTTTGCTTTTCTTGATCTGGAAAAGTTCACTTTTTTGCATTTTGGGAGTGTCACCACTTAAAGAGATACAAGAAATATGCCATAAAATGAACACCTGCCAGTTAGCTCTTCTGGTCTGTCACCTCCAGTAAAGGGCAAACACTTCAACACAGCGAGGAAACCCATGATGACACTGGGCTGCCTGGTAAGACGACACCTGGTTCCCCCCCTTCTCAACCATTCAAATGACTTCTAAAAAAAAAAAAAAGAAGATGTTTTCCCCCAAAAAAAGTATCTCTGTATGGGACCCAAGTAAAGCACTGGTGGTAGCCAAGAAATACATGCCATAGCTGCAATATCACTCCCTGGTTCACCCTCTTGCCAGCCCAGCAGTGTAAAGATGACACAAAGCTCCCCCAAGAACAGCAGCTTTCCTCCCCACAAAAGAAAGCTTAACCAGATTAAGGCTAAGTAGGAAGGAAAGGCCTCTGCCAGAGCAGGACAGAAACCACAGGGCTTGCTACAGCTTCTCCTCAGCTCTTATCCTAGTAGATCCCAGTGCCCGCCCTGCCCAGGTGGATCTGGAAAACTGTCTTAGAGATCCTAGACAAAGATAGACTATGCCATGTACGTATTACCATGAGGCAGAGCTAACACCCACAGGTATGTCACCATTGCATCAGAGCCTTCTAACCACACTGCAGAATGAGGCTTTTTTTCCTGCCCAGTGGCACTTCTTTCATTGCCACACCGCCACACACTTCCAGCTCCAACTTCACATGTCCTGGGGAGCGGGAGGCTTGGCACTCAGTGCCAAAGAATGAAATGTTGAAAACCTTATCCAGCAGAGATTAAATTAAGGGAGAAGGGATGGAACATGCCATAGAAAGGGAGCCTTAGACAAATGCTCATTGTCTTTACTGGGAGCTGGGTCTGAATAAGAAGTTCAGGATTTGGCAGACTGTGTGTAAAACGTTGCAGAATGACTGCTATGTGCATGCAGCTAGTTTTCATCCATAATATATATAGGAGCATACCATATGTTTAAAGCATCAGGCAATCAGGCCAATCTTGGATCGTATTATAAAGCTTTCCTACAGTGTTGCATTTGTTCTAAACAGATGCATTTCTCCTTGCCCCCCTCCTCCCCTCCAGCTTGCCAGCCTGCCAACACTCGCTTATAAGGAAACCAGGTGTCCATCTTTAAAAACAGAAATAAATCAGTATCCAAAGGAATCTGTCCATGAAGAAAGTAAGTGCCCATCTCCACTATTTTTGTTTCAAACAGGAAATATGTTGCCAAACAAACTAACAAACGGACAAACAAGAATCAAAACAAGAAAAAGGCAGACATAAAAACTCATAGGAATTAGGTTCTGAATTCTGCAAAGCCAAATGCTAATCGTGCCAGTCCTCAAATGTACAGAACAGATGAATTCAAGAACAGAAAGTGCGCCAATGATAGCAGATATGCTCTGGATAAAACATGTCCTGCATTGGTTATGAGAAGGGCTGGATGCTCTTGTCTTTAAAGTGTATGGTTTGATTATATATTAATTCATCAGCAGCATCACAGATTTCAGGGGCTCATCTCCGCTCATGGTGCTCTGCATATACGGTTGGAAAAGAACCACCATCTGATTTGTCTCGTTGCTGCTTTCCGCTGTCTCTGTTACCCTGCTAGGGAGCTTTTGGCAGACCCCTCCATGGACCAGGAGCTCCGCTGGGCTCTGGCTCAGCCCAAGCGGGTGCTGGAGCCCCACCAGTATGAGCGTCTCTGCTGGCTGGGAGGAGACCCCAGCATCTTCCAGCATGCTAGGTGTTGGCAGCAGCTGGGCAGGGATGTGGAGGAAACCCAAGGCCAACGTGCCTTGTGCACATCACTCGCAAGTGAGCGAGAGTAGCTATGTCCTCCTGCAATGCTTCAAGAAACATTGCCTCCATCAGTCCCCGAGGGAACAGCAAAACCACCTTGCAGGCGAAAGCCAACAGGCTCAGTAGCAGAGCAGCTGGGAAACACTCGCAGCTGGCTCCCTGTCCTTTACATGGAGTTCCCTCCACTCGTGCGAGCTCTTAAGGCCATGTTTTATATCCTAATTAAACTGAAAGAAAAGAAATTGGATAACAGTCTAAAAGATTTGCAAGCTACATCTATTTCACAAAATGACTCATGTTCCCACTAGTGTAGCTCATCAGGTCCAGCACATGCTCTAATGTGTGGGACTAATAGATTTGTAACAGTGATATCTAATATGAGTCTGTTCCGGTTACATACTTATCATGGGTCCTCACAGGCTTTCCATCAAAGCTGCTGAATGAAAGCACTTTTTATTAAAGAAAGAGGAAAAAAACCCTCTTTACCCATAAATCGCTCAGCACATTAGCCCCCAAAACAATTCACTGAGGCAAGGTCATATTTCCCTTACATTAATTTAGATCCTTGGAAAGTTCAATGAGATGAGAAGACAAGACAAAACACAAGAGGCTGTTTCTTCGGCTGCTATGAATCAGCGTTGCTTCCCATCAGCTGAGAATCCAACCATATATCTAGAGGGAGTTATAGGAAATATATAACAATTTCTTTACAGTCTTGGGGTCTGGTAATGATGATCCATATGTTGCCTTATTACTTGAGAAGGAAGGGAGCGACTACAAGGACAGATGACACTTGGCAGGTGAGAGAGGCTTTTCCAGCCCCATGGGAAAAGTCCTGTTGATTCCAGCAGGCTCGAGTTTGTCCCATGTGTTGGGGGTCACCACGATTAAGTGGAGGGGAAAATATTTTGTTGCTTTGTTTTGTTTCCAGGCAGTATTTCAGTGGGACAAGTCCTGATGCCAGTCACAGGCAGGAGTAGGATGTGACAAATCATGTCACAGAGGGACAGGCTTAAGTGAAATATAGTCATGATGATGATTCTCTGCCTCTCAGTTATCTCCCATCCGCTGCTCCAAACAGCAAGGAAAGGTGCCAGCTCTGAACCCTGTACTGCGTGCTGTCCCTTTGATACCACAGCTCTCTCCTTCATGTTTACACCCTTCAGATATTTTTAGGCTTTTTTTTCCACACACAGAAGTACGTGTTGTCATCTTGTAGCCTCGTTTAGCAGTTTGAGGCTTCCCACATAAATCATTTTTTCCAAACGTCTGATCATTTAGCGATCAGAAGGCAGAAGGGGTGTGTCTCGTCGCTCTTCTTTTAGCTTCCTCCTAGGTCTCATTATCTGGTCACGTTGTGGTGGCCGGGACAAATCAGAACCACATAGGGAAGGGCTGTTTCCTTCCCACGGCATAATTTGTCTCCACAGAGGCAGACGATTTTATTTGCAGTAATATACTATTTCAGGCTGATCTCCAATTTGTCATCTACTGGCACCTCAAGGACCCTTTCTGTACCTCACCTGGAACTGGTGTAAAATAGCTTGTCAAAACTGTTAATTTCTGATATAGTTGGAGGCGGGGGAGTGTCTTCCCTGAAAACACCTTATAGTTTAGGATGAATGCTTTTTGGTGGAGGGAGCTTGATTTTTTTAATTATTTTTACCATAAAAGCCAATCTTCTTCCCAGGGAAATAATGTTTTAATCTGCTTCATGTTGAGACCTTCTGAATGTCTTCTTTTTGTGAGTCGTCTCAACTATTTTGGATAGCGTTCTTGCCATACACATATTTGGCAGGTTTAACAGCAAGCAAATATCAAATTACAGTAACGGATTTGTGGGCATGGTCTTGTTCAACTAGACAGACCCCTAAGCACTATGAAGTGTTCTGTCAAATAGTTATTCCCATAAAATTTCATTCCCCGTAGTAGTCATGTTATCCAGATCAAATCCTTGGCCTTTCCTTAAAAATTTCTGAGAACATCCTTGTTTTTCCCCCCTCAGGCACCATTAAAACAAACCACTCTAGATCGTGAAATAGAAATGCATTCAACCCGGGAAGAAAAAAGCTGTTTCAGGCCAAATCCAATTACATCCATGTTTGTAACTTCATTCCAGAAAACCTTTGGAGCCAAATAGGTCCATGTTAGCCATTATGGGGTGTTCTTAGCAAAAAACCTCCTGTTGCCCTAGTCACTCCTTCCCGTCCCACCCTTGCAACGAACTCCAACAACCGGCAGATCCGAGTTGGTTGTTGCCATGAAGGTGAGAAGTTGGGTGGTTGGGAGCAGCATAACAATTACCCGAGGCTTGACGAGATCTCCCCGCTTTGCCCGCCTCTGACCCCCAGTGCTTCCCAGCACAAGGAGCGGCTCCCAGGGCAGTGGCTTTGCAACCAGGACCCGACCGTGGGTTAGCGCTTCGCTCTTCATCAGGTATTAAGCCCGTCACTATACATGACAGGTCTTGCCGCTGTGAAATGCAATTCTGCCTCTTTACGGGCTCCGTGGGTTACGGAGGGTGGTGGGTAACCATAGAAACGATGTTGTAAACCAGCATGGGAGTTGACGTGTAATAAAGTGCTACCGCCGTGCAACACCTGAACAGAGCCTTTCAGGAGGAGTCATTATGGATGCACTTGTAATGGGTTTGAGCAGGGATGTCCTGTGCAGAAAGTCAAGCGCGGGCTGGAGGGCAGAGTTAGCATGGGAAGGCAAGTACCAACCATTGGTGCAACTTAAAGTCCTCAAATTAAAGCCCAGAAACCCACTATATTTACACTGTTTTTCATTCAGCTTCTGAAAAGAACAGGTGATGCTGAGCTCTGCTCCCAGTCCCTGCACAGCTTTGGGGCTGTATTCACTGAAATCTCCTACAAGCATGTGTAAGACCCTGCAATCCTGGTCAGAATTTTCTGGAGGAAATCCTGTCTCTTCTTGCCTTGTTCCAAAGACCAGTTCATGTATGGAGAAGACCCTTCTAATTACATAGAAGTACTGAAATATCAGATATCCTAGAAATAGTGGTATTCAGAAACCTACAGTAACCTGCAGATCACAGATCAACATCATAAAAATATCAGCTTCTATTCTTTCAAACTGAAGTTGAACGCCAGTGGTGCTCAAACAGACATGCCACACCAAGGAGCTTTAGGTTTTAACATTGAGCTTCCTGACTGTTTCTTTCAAGACATTCCCATGAATCTCAGTATATACTGTGGGGACTCTAGAAGGCATAACTATAAAAGCCATGGCTTCAGGAGGAGAGGAAGAGCAGATGCTCTTCCTCCACCTTCATTATTCATCTGCAATGGGGACAGTCACCATCTGGACCTGAGATTTCAGGCCAGCATTATTCCTTCTCTTGCTATATCTACACCTTCAGTGGTAGAAAACAGTCATGCAAGTGCAGCATGGTCCTGCGCTGACACTGGTTTCTGTCTGTCAATTCTCCTACACACAGGACATGATAATAAATCATACACAGAGCACGCTGATCGATTCTGGCCGAGCAGTATGTTAGTCTCCAGGGCCAACAAACCAGCACTTAAATAAAGTTTCCTTGCTCGATGTGCTATGCTGCAATAAAAAAATTTCCTCTGCATCCCAGGCAGGTCATTTAGCCTCCTGTGCAAGGAGAATGTCAAAAAGATACACATGTAGGCATTAGGAAATGCTCCCACCTGATGTTCTCAAAGTGAGCTCTTCAACAGCTCAACGTTCCCCCTGTAGTTCTCCTAATAATTAATGGAAAATAGAGTCCTCAGGGAAAATTGTCACTGGGTAATTAATAAAAAATGAAAACGAGAGAGCAAGAAGAAAGAACAGAGATGTTGCAGAAAGCCTGCAAATTGAAAGAGGCGGACTTACAGTTGTGATTTCCTTCCCAGTCTCAGAGGGAATGTAATGCGTGCTCCACGTTCATCAACAGCTCGCTCAGGACTCTGCTTCTTCCATTCACACTTCTGAAACAAGAGACATTGTGATGGAAGTGTTTGCACCTTGCCACATTTCTCAATGGCCCTGCATGCGCAGACTTGCTTGGACAGATAGGGGAATGGCTGTCAAGGACAAATCTCCAGAGCCCTTTGGGGGATCTATTACCAGGTGATCACTTGAAAATAAAGGTCGTTGTTTATTTTCTACCTGGGTTCAATCTGCTTATCAGTTTGATGGGGGCGGTGCATTAAAACCCAGGAAAGATGTCCTTTCTCTATCAAAGCAGTGACGAAATGTCCTTTGGCCTTAGCATTTCTGAAATGCCTCCCCAAAGAGTGAATGATCTTCCTCTTACTCAAGCACAATTATCTCACTCCTCCTAAAGGAGACTAGAGAAGAGTTAAAAAAAACCCCAAACTTTCAAGGTCAAAATTGATGTCCTCTTGGGTAATGGGGTTGAGAAACCATTGCTGGAAATGCCCATCTCCCAGTGCTGTCTCCACCTGCAATTTGCCAACACGAGTGCCTGAGCTATCACAGTTGCTGGGGAATCCTGAGAGGGAAGAGGATGAAGATGGATGGTCTTATGATTAAGCCAGAAGACAGGGATTCAAGGGATCTGGCGTCACTTATAGACCTCCTGCACTGACTTTGGGCAAGTCAATTAACCTCTCTGTGCCTCTGCTTGCCATCTGTAAAATGGAGATAAGAGACTTCCCTACAGCACAGGAGTGTTCGAAGGAGACTTGTGTGTTTGACAGATGCTCTCATCCGATGCCAACAGGAGTCATAAGATTTCATTGACAGGAGAGTGATGGAGTGGAGAAGACCCACTGCCATTTGGGGTTATGTAGCTTTGTGAAAACTCAATAGGTATCCGTTCTGCTTCCCTTCCCACCTCCTTTACACTTGTCTGTCTTCCAAGGCACGAATGCTCTCTTGACCGAGCACTGGCTCCGATACCAGCTGTGGGACCCCACAAGTCTCATAGGGTGCTTCCCATCCCTCCACGAGGGCTCAAGTGGATCAGTGAGGACTTTTGCCACTAAAAAAAAACACCAAAAAACAGGAGTCTCAGAAAAAAAAGCCATGGAGGTGCCAGCCCTGTCTTACTCTGTGAGCGTGAAAGTGCCCAAGGTGAAAGGCTCTGCTGCCCTGAGTCCCACTGCCCTTGTGCCCACAGGGCACACGGATAAATCCACACTCCTGGAGGGGCATCCTGCCCTTTACAGCAGTGCGAGAGGCATCACAGCTGGCCTGGCCTGTCCATTTCTCCCACCACGCCACAGGGGCTCATTAATCCCTCCAAACCCTTTACAGCTCTGGAAACAAGGGAACATAATTTGCCATTATGTTTTTTTTGATTTCTGGATTTTTTTTAAGACATCACAAAAGAAAAGCATTCCTGTGCTTTCACAGAGAACACTATATTTCTCCTACCAGCTTCACAAGACAAGCTAAAGCATCTAATCCCGACCCTGGCAGAGGCCGCCTGACCCTTCTCAGCAAGGCTCAGGAGGAGGATTTCTTTCCATATCCTGCTGGGTTTTTTTTGGTTGGGTTTTTTTTTTTTCCCCTTGTATTAAAATCCTATAGTGTTATTAAAAGGAATTGTTCAATTCTTTTAATTGGCTCAGAAGATAAATTCTTCCCTCAGCCCGGGGGTCATGGCCATCAGCAGCTATTTATTAGCTGCATTGATTGAGAAGAACAGCCTCTAAATGGAAATAAATTGAATTCTATGGCAAAGAGGATTCCATACAGGCTATTAATGTAAGACAGGGAGATTAGCAGTTTTATTTTTTATTTATTTGTTCCCCTCCTCAGCTCCTAGCTATCCTCAAGCTCCCAGCTACTTCCCATGTTTCCCACCAGCCATCCTCTCCTTACCGTGGGGATTTGCTTACCTACACGGGTTAGAGCAGGCACAAGGGTGGTGGTGATGATGGTGACGTGGATGAGCTCAGGGAGACTCCGAATCAGGTCCCCAGGAGCCAGTGGAGGAAAGAGGGATTATGCGGAGCAGGACAAGATGTCCACATGCATGCACAGTAGAAATGAGAGGAGGAGCAGAGCTCTCCCACTCTCTCTGGGGCATTTTTATTATATTTTTGCCTTCTCCACTGCTCAGGGATTGTCTTTGCCACCCCCGTGTCAGCTCCAGAATACATTTCATGGTGCTCGCCTTCATTCCTGAGTTTAATTGCTTGAGATTGTTACTTGTAGGCTGTTAATTTATTAAAACCAGATCTCCCATATTACTCTGGAGCCCAGAAGAATCATTGCCTTCTATTAAAGGCAGTGGCGCGTGCCTGCTTGTCTTTTTTCTGTGGTCACCTCTGTAATTGCAGCTCTCTGCTAAGATGGAAAACTCCCCCCCACCAGCTAAGCATCCTCCACAGCACGGGTTTGGCTGAGGAACACATACAGGAGGCAAACACATTCAGGGTATAAACAGATACAACTTCTCTGATGCCCACGGAGGAGTGTGTGATTGCATTGGAGACACACAAAGCCTCTAAGCTGTGGGTCACATTTCCACAGGTGGGACAAAAAATTAAGTCAGGGGCAACAGATGGTCTCTGGAGGCACCATGCAGACCACACCTTGCTAAAATACAATAATGGATCCCCACAGCATCCAATGGAGCCAGCACTGCCCTTGCCCAGCTAAGTACAGAAAGATCTTCCTTCATTGTATGGACCATCTTTAGAGTAAAACGCATCCCTCAAAGCCAGACACTTGCACTATACACTGGTGCCACAAGCACAGATGGGACTCCTATACCGGGAGATATACATACGTATATATACACACACACACATATATATATCTCTCTCCATATACTAGGTGGCTGATGCAGACCAGAAACTCCCCACTTCTCAACCATCATCTCTCTAACAGGCCCCTCCATCTCCAAAAAGCTGCCCAGTTGCCTTCATCATGCCCTGACTCTGCCCTGCTTTTGAAGGGTCTCCTTGGCAGCCTTATGCACGCACCTGATCCTACAGAACTGCTCAATAGCATCTAAAATGCAGACGTAGCATCCCTTAAGGCAGTGCCTGAGCCTGGTTTTCAAACTCATAAAGGAAGGAAATCAACAGACAATTGGGAGATGGAAAATCACCATATATTTGAGATACTGCTGAGCAGCAGTGTGGGGATCTCTGTCCCTCAGACTGTTTTCTGAGATCCTGCCATCACAAGAGGCAAATACCTCTCATTATATTACAGGGTCAATAACCCACAGAGCCCCGTTGTGTCATGGCACAGTCCATGTTTTAGACACATAATGTGCAGTCTCCCTCAAATTTGTGCCTCTGATTCGTATCCTCACCTAGATTTGGCACTGAGCTCCATTGATGTGATGCAAGCCCAAACATGGGATAAAACCATCACCAAATGCTGGGATGAGGCGCTGGATTCAGGCCAGCTGGAGATGCCTTGTGGGGTTTCCAGCCTGCTGTCAGGAGGGCTCAGGAGTCTGAGTCCTCTTGCGGTCCAAAGGCCACTGATGTTTCATGAGGCACTCAGTGACACTATTCAGAAAAATTGAGTGTCTGGGGCACAGCTCCCAGCACCTGCAGACAGGCACAGGCACAGGCACAGGTACCAGCTCTTGTTACCCACCAGCCAGCAATTATAACAGTCGCATTACAAGAGTAAAACAATAACATTTTGTTTATCTCCTAAACAGTTAGCTCATTTTAGCACTCTGCCTCCAAGTGCTAGGTAATAACGGGATACAAGACAGGCGGTAGCTTTCTGTATCCAAAACAGTGTGGGTGCATCTGTGATTGTAAATAAGTTGAGAGTTGCTGTTCCAGACTCCCAGTCCTGGAAGTGGTGTGGCTGGAGATGGTGGTATGAGCTGTAGGTTAGACTCGATATGGGGATTTCTCAGGGATATAGAGCTTGGGCAAGCTAGACTAGCTGCTCTGGTGCCTGTAGACTGGCTTTGACCTACATGCTTTGAAACTCTGGTTCCCTGTTCCTGAAACAGCCTGAGTTATTCTAGGACTTCTTTGCTTTTACCTAAGTACTTGATTTATTTTAAGTACAAATGTCCCAGGATCTAATCTGAGATCTGCAAGCAGGAGCACACAGCAAAAGATGGCACTTACAAAGATCCCAAAAACCCATTTCATTTAGATTAAACAAGGCAGTTACTGTGTTTTAATATAGGAATTGATTATTATAAGTATGCGTATTGAGCTTAACAGCTTAGATTTGTATCTATTTCATCACTGTTAATCTTTGATAAATATGTTTTTAATAATCTCTAGGTATTTATTGAACATAAAACTGTCTTGTGAAATTGAGAGTAAGATTGCTAAAGATACTTATTGTACACTACTTCAACACAAATTCATTATTAAAAACCTTTCACTGAGGTTTACTTTTAACCACAACATAACATGTGCATACTGCATAGTTAATCTATAATAAATATATTTGTAATAAACTATTGATATTTAACCTGCAGTAACCATTTTAATAATATGATACATGGAAATGGCTGTTGGACAAGCCGCTCTTTTTAGCTCTGTCAAACACTTGGAGGATGTGGGGTAAGAAGGAGGACAGCTGTGGCCTGGTAGAAGGCAGTTTATTTATCAGTCCTCCACAGCCCTCATCGACCCTGGCCACTGGACTCATTGCTATGTCAGTCCCCAAATCTCCAGCCCCGCATTCTTACATGGGTCTGCCATTTGATCTCAGTCCTGAGTCAAATTAACATTTGGCCCCAGCCGTCCGTATGACTCCAGCAGGCTGTGCGGTACAAAGGCTGTTAATTCAGGTCCTGGTGCCCTCAGATGATACTCTGTCTGCCCAATAGTTTTGCAAAGAGGATAAACATCCTCGAGGGATCAGGAACAGACCAGAACCCATACCCCTGGCGTGGAAAAAACACAAGCTTTCTGAGAATATGGATCAACAGAGAAGCTCAAATGAGGAGATTTCAGCTTTGAACTCAGCAGAGGCCACCAAATGCCTTTGACACATGAACTAGACAGGAGTCTGACTCCAAGCCATCAGAGGCAAAAGACTTGACCCTCAGTGCTGCTCAGACCCCCTGGGATGCTCTCAAAGATATATTTGTCATTCTTTGCATCGCTTAATGACTGAGGTTAGTTGCAACAAGCCAGCTCTAGTGAATATGCACAAAAATTCACTCCCAGCACTAATCAAATGGAAGAGCAGCAGAGTAATTCCTCCCATGTCCTCTCCTCTGGGTCCTGGACCATTTGTTATACGGCTATTTGTACAGGCCCTGTAATCCCTCCTGTAGGCCACCGTCTGATTTCCATATATCAGAGAGAGACAAAGATCTTAACACGCAACTTTTAATTGAGCTGTATCATCTGCCACAAACATGAAATTAATGGTCCTACATCATAATCATAAATTCATACATAACCCCATGCACCGGCAAATAACTCTTTGCAGTGATACTACAATGGTAAGCTGATTTGCAAGAAGCGCACGCTACCCAGGAATCCTAATTAACCAAATTAACACCATCACTTCAAATCATGTCCCAGCAGTAGGACATTTCCGATTGGCCTCAGGCTGAAGCAAAGCAGCCAAATGAAAACCTGACAGCATCTCCACGGGTCCAGCAGGCTAACCCTTTACTGAGGGAAATATCTGGTGCCCATCCATGCATACGAGGAAGGGAGCAAAAAGCTCATGAGCACTTGTAGGCACCGACCCAAGACAGACTACGGCACAATGACGCTGTGCAACAGAGGAGCAGTTCTCAGTTTCACATGCATTTCCCAAATTTAACCAGCAGCATAAGGAACCCCTTCCTGCCATGCTGGCTTGCTCCAGGGGGTTGTGACACTGCCAGGTCCCCCTAGAGAGTGCCAAATGTTGCTTTGGGAGAGCCAGGCGATGGGTCGGGGTCATGGAGCAGAGCTGGTAATAGGAGCAGTCTCCACAAACTCCAGACCCATCTCCCTGAACCCACTTGTTTGCACTGGTTTCCACTTGTGACTTGCCCAAGCTGTTTAGAGCTCAACACCTTTTTCCCCCCCCCTTCAGGGTAGTCAGGTTTTTCTATTTCTGCCATGGGAAAAACAAGTTGCTATTTTGGGAGCATGTGGGATTCAAGCCCATGACAGTCTCAGCACTCCCTGCATGAAAGATGAGATCCATAACCTGTGTGCCAGAGGGGCTGCCTCATGTCACTCTATACATTCAGCCTGGATGGTAGGGTGGCTCCGTCCCACCAGGGACCTCACACTGGGGCATGGAATGGCCTCTGCTCCCCAGGCACAGGTCCCAGAGCTCCCATCCCTGTTCTGAACTGATGCTCTAAAAGCTGGGGTGGGAGCTTTGGACCAAGAGAAAAAGGAGGCTCCTACCAGAAGTGGGGTTCGAACCCACGCGGGCATGTGCCCATTGGATCTTAAGTCCAACGCCTTCACCACTCGGCCATCCTGGTGGGCTGTAAGCTCTCCCTTGGCCCACCAGCTCCTCCCTTAGAGGGCACACACCTCACCAAGTTCTTGAGGTCCCAACCCAAGACCCTTCCCGAGCCCAGTGACACCTTTCTGTGCCCACTGCTTTCTTTAATGTCCCCAGCAAACTGGTAGAGCATCTCATTAGGAGGCACCAGGTCTTGTGGGCCATGGAGGATGGCACAGCCCCTCTGTGCCACACACCATCCTCTTGCAGGGACCATAGTCGCTGGTGAGAATGCCACCAGGGACCCTGGTACAGGAGGGGCATCTCTGGACGGTCTCAGCCTGACCCCGCTACATGCCCAGGGGGAAGGGAGCAGCTCTGACAGCCCGACAGCACTCAGCCATACATGCCAAATGGTTACAGCACTGTCCTTGCACCTCAGGTCCCACTCCTCACCCCCTCCAGTCTGCATCTGGGACTCTGCTAGGGTATTTAGCTGGGAAAGACAGTGGGGCAGGAGAGTCTTTCTTTTTCCTTTGGGGTGAGGTACAGCTTTTTTTCTGCTACCTGGGGAAAAGAAAAAAGAAAAAAAAATAGCACAAAAATTTCTGTTGAATCATGTGGGATTCAAACCCACAGCCCTCAAGTACCTATGTACAGGAGGTCTTTAGCCCTTAAGCCACAGAAGCCTCATAATTTCTGCCTCTGATTTCAGCCACCCTCACTCTTTCCAGGCCAGCACCTTCACACAGGGATGCTATCACACAGAGAAACCTGGCCAGGCCCTTTCACCAGAGGATCCTGTCTGCTGGAGACATGCTTGGCCAGGCTGTCCTGGCCCTGTCCTTCTTGAAGATGAGAGCTATTCCCTCCTCACTTCCCTGGGGACGGCTCATGACTGTGCCCTGGGCTAGCTGAGCTGTTTGGGGGGCTTGTGGTTGGCTGCTGCAGAGGTGAGAGTGACTGACCAGAAAAAGGGATGTTTCCAGGTCTCAGAAGAGGGTGACACAGAGCTCCTCAGTCAGGAGGGGTCACCCTGGCCTCCAGGGATAATTCACGAGTGCTAGGAAGCAAGGCAGAAGGACCCCAGGCATCGCGCAGGGGAGGGTGCTGCAGGTCCTCAGCTCACAAGAGGACTAGGTCAACCTACTCACATGCAAAAATGCTGTCAGGGGGAAAAATTCACCCCCTTAGGTGCCAAGAGGGGACAGCAACTTTCCCTGATTCCCTTTTACCATTTGCATTACAGTCACAGCAATCTGCCGTGATAGCCCATGTGTGCAGAATCGCAGTTTAGCATCCCTGGATGCCTCCAGCTGCAGCACCCACATTAATATCAAATGAAGCCATGCGCTCAAAGGGCGTTCACTCACCAGCTCCTGGGGAATCTGCTCCTAATGAGCAACTTCAAAGCATTAATGAGCTTGCAAAGCTCTCCTCTTCGTTTACAGAGCTGGACCTCACACGCTTGACATTAAGACAGGGGTCACCCATCAGGAGAAGAGAATGCGTGTGCATGTCGGTGAATATAATATATTTGTCATCCTCTAAGAAGCAAAGATTAATCATGCCCTCTCCGAAAGGAAGCTTTTACGCCACATCTGCTCTTCACAGCATGGCGAGAAGGGACCTGCCCGCAAGGACGTCCATGACCCACACTGCACAGATCCCCATAGTGCCCAGCAAGTCTAGCTTTGAAGTTAACATCCCAACTTAACCCTTTGGGTCCAGGCTGGGAAATGCTACTTGAATTGGCAGTCTGAGGGATGAATAAAGTGGTGGAGTTGAGCTCCAGCGCAGGTTTAAGGCATGCATGGAGGAAGTGGTATGGATGTGTGAGAAAGCAGGTTTGACTGATGCTTCCTGCTCTGTGGCATCCTCCCAGCACAGGCAAGGGAAGGAGATGCTGGCCCAGAACAGCAAGGGCTGCACAATGCGTCTGCAGCTCTCTCTAGGGACCATTCTCTCCCAGCCACAACCCCCTCCAAGCCTCCCTGGGCTCATCATAAATCTCTGCGTTGAAACAGCCTCCATTGCCTGGCTAACAGCCCAATTGCACCCATCTGAGGAGCTGAGCCTATCCATCCTGCTGAGCTAGGAGGAGGCCACGCAAACAAACTGTGCTGAGGGACCAGCAGCCAGCCTAAGCACAAGCCTGCTGTCGGGCACTGCTTGCCCTTCTTCCCAAAGCCCCTCAGCCTCTTCAGCCTTTCCAGAGCCCTCTTGCTGCTGACGCCCTGGCTGGCATTTGTGTTGCTGCAGGAAGGCTTGGACGAGGCACAGGGCGATGAGATATTGGCTTGTTATTGCACCGCTGTTGCCAAACCTTCAGGGCAATCTCCACGTGCAGTCTACAGAGGCACTGGCATGGGGGCACAACCTGGCTGTATTTAAAAATGCAGCCCTGAGCAGATGCCTGGGAAGGTCTTCAATGGCTGTGCATCATCCACGAGGTTGGTTGGCTTCACCTGCAAACCTGCGCAGAGCGCTGGCTGGCGCTTTGCTGGGTCTGGAGTCAGCCTTGCCTCCAGGGGAGTTGTAATATCAGCTGAATTACCTGTAGTGTTTTGGATGTCTCCTATGCAATCCCAAGCCAGGCTGGCTGTACCTCGCTTGCAGTATTCCCATGAAATGACAGCTTGAAGATGACATGGCTAAAGGCCTTCAGAACACATGTTCTGTAAGAGAAAGACATTAATAATGTCCTGAAGTCAGAAAGGTGTCATCCTTTGCTTCAGAAACACATTGGCTTAATGTTAACTGGAAAGCAGTTTCTCCTCTCACCTTTTCTCCCTCCAGAAGAGATCTCCTGGCACTCGGTGTCTATTCAGTAAATCTGTGTTTAATTTAAATAGCCACTGAATGGTAATTAAGAAAAAGAAAAAAATCCAAAACCTTGACGTTATGAGCAAGGCAGAGTAAAAATGGCACTTTAAGAGATTTCGGGCCACTTTACTGATGCAGGGGCAAAAGTAATCTCTGCATCATCGCTTTAGAAACTAGTTGGAAAAGAGTAGGACAGGGTTCTCCTCTGTGCTCCTCTTATGCCCTTTCCCTGTGTTATGGGTTTGTGTATGAGAGCAGTTCAGTGCGTGGGTTACGACCGTCAGGAGCACTGTGACCCAAATGTTTGGCACAGACCAGCCCTACGAGGGTTATCTTAGGTTAAGCAAGAGATGATAGCGTGGTTCCACCTTGTGCAACAGGCTTGAGGGGGGAAACTTCATGCTGCTCATAGCAACAGGGCTCCCATGTTGTGTTCATGTAGCAATTAATGAGGAAGCTCTTCGGACCTTGTCAGGTTTTAAATACACTATTGACATCCCACATGTAACCGTAAACTACCACATTTTGAGAGTAGCTGGAGTTCATTGACAAAAAGAAGAGTCAAACAGGGTAGCATTACTATTTAACTGGTCCTCAGTAGGTTTAAGAATAAACAGCCAAGCAAGCATAAAAGAAGATCACTCTTCTTTCCTATCTTGAGAGGCAGTTCAGGAAATCAAACCAGCCTCACTTTGTATTCAGAGGGTTTTCTTTACAGAATGGCTAGAAAATACATGTTGTATTCCTATGGGTGAAAGCTTATACTCTGCAGAATTTGACATGATGCCCTGCTGCTTGTTGGCTCAAGTCAGCCCCTGTGGAACTACAAACCTTATGGTGCTCTGTAGCTCAAGAGGAAAGGTTTTCCATAAAGCTTGCAAATACTGGTATTTGGCCAGAAAATCAAAGGCCACTTACTGTGGGCACACAGACTGGATTAAAAACCAGTGGAGTTGTGCAATTACAAGAGATTATTTATCCCAGAGGGAAAATATGTTCTCTTTGTTGAGTAAGTTCTTTCAAAAAAAACCAACAAAACCCCCACCAAACCGAAAGCAATGCAGCTACCAGATCTAAAGTAGTAAGTCATAGAAAATAATGGATTTGTCTACTTTCTCCTGCTCAGCAATGGTGTCCCAGCTGTTTACAATTTTCCACAAGCTATTGCTAGTCTACATTATTCTCCCAGTTATTTTCCACAAATACTTCTTGAACAACAGTTTCTCAAAAAATAAATCTTGAGGGTTCAAAATATCTAGGCTTCAAAATATCATTGTTTCTGCTTTGGTTCTGAATGGGCTCATAATGAGATGTCTGGAGTGAATGGTGATGGTTCAGCATTCCAAAGTCATCACCCACCCACATTCAATTATTCCCATGGATGTTCTAGATAGGATGCACATGCTCATCAAGGCTTTACCTTTGTTCAGTCTGGACTAAATTTTGTCAAAGATACCATCATGGACCCATCTCTCCCTGTCACTCTTCCATGCCTCTTCCAAACACCATCACTTACAACACAGAGAAAATGAGTCACAGCTGTGCAGAAGAGAAAGCTCAAGAACACATCGAGGATCATAGCGCTCTGATAGTGATGCCTCAGATGCTGAGTGCCCAAATCATGAAGTCATAAAGGGACATGACATAAATGAGACATTCAGCGCATGTTCATCTGTTCTTGCCTAATGCAGTCAGCCAGAGTTTTCCTACAGTCATTGCAGAGAGAGAAACCTGGCTGATCTTGACTTGAGGTACATGATCTCTGAAGGTCCCTTCCAGCCCCACTCTCCAAACCTGAATTTCAGCATATGTTGGTCACCAGACATGTGTATACCAGGCCCTATTAAGGGCATTCCAAAATCACACTAGAAAAACATGATTGCATATTTTTGGCTGCCTTGTTACATGACAGAGGAGTCAGCCATGGTAAACAAAGGCTCAACAAAGAACTCCATCCCTTACGGGGTCATAACTTAGGAAATATTGCAGCACACTAGTCTCAGAATCAACCCAGGGGAAACAAAGTAATTGAGTTATCACATGGACTAATATCAACAGAAGAGCTTGCATGTGTCAAAGAAGTCTCCTGCAATTATTTACATAGCTTGGACAAAAGTGTTGGAATGAATGTGGAAAACGTTTTGGGCTCCACCTGCAGCATCAGCAGTGCCCACTACTGTTCGTTATCTCAACGGGGAAGTGTGCAGGCGACATATCACATCCCAGATGTCAAGGTACGTCTGCATGAATTCCTAAAATGACATGTGTTCTTTAGCCCAGGGCTTGGCTCCAGGCTAAGAGCTAAATTTGATGTTCTCTGCGGCTAAAACTTCTTCAAAAACCGTTCCGGGTTAATTAGGGAAGGGAAATTTTGGCTGCAGTCTGTACAAGAAGATTGGCTTGGGAAATGGTATGAAAGTCGCAGGTTTTGCAAGAGCAAAGAGAAAGAACAGGCTCATTTCTAAAAGCACTGCACCTAAGAACTTCAGAAAAGCACAGAACTTCACTGAAATACAATAAAAGGTACTGCCTAAAAGCAGAACATCTCCTTTGGCTCAACATAGCCTCTCCCAGAGGCACCACATCATTCCTGCTGCTCACAAAACAGCTTCTGTCTCCTTTTAAGAGTTTTATTTTTAGGCTTCTCATATTTAATTCTCTCTTTTTCCTTATGTAAGGTGCTTGGAAGGGCTGCAGTGTCAAACAATAATTACATCAGAGAACATTTAGCATCCACAGTGTTAAGACGAGTCTGCTCTTGACAAGTGAATGAATGTAGGAAGTGAGGGGACACAGTTTCTTCAAGGAGAGCACCCAACCGACAGTGTAACAGCATCTCTTGTGGTGTGGGGGCACCCGCCTTCAGATGTCAGCGTTCTCAGCTTGGAGCGCATCGGTACATGCCTGCATTAGCATGGTCTGAAACCTAGAGGCATGTTCACACAGTGCTATCAGCACATACGTGCCTCACCCCGTGAGGAACCTTGAGGTAGGCTTAAAATGCAGTTTTGCCATCCTCTTAACACCCCTGGATTAGCTAAAGTGCATGTGCCTATAGCTGTAGCTTTACCTCAGCGAAGGATCAAGCATTTCCTGCTGCCAGGATGCACCACTGTGACCACCATTAGTTCACTTACAACAGAAGTGAAAGAAGAAAAAGACTTGTCCGCTTTACCCAATCTGTGTTTCTGAAGAGATGGGTACCTATCCCAAAGCAGGCTTCCATTACCTTTATAAATTACCCCCCACCATCTGTGCTGCAGTAACTGGACACAGATCTGCTGTGTTAAATTAAATTGTGTTAAAGTTGCAACTCAGCCCTACACAACACTGCATCTTGAACTATGCCTAGGTATTGCCACTGCCAGGGTGTTAAAGGAAGCCACTGGTGATAGTCTCCAAGTACCTGGGTTGCATTTTCCAACAAGCGGTCAGAGAAGGGTGAGTTTGATCCTCCACCCATGGAGGCCACGCAGAAATCAGTAATGACAGAGACCACTATGGGTGACCAAAAACTTATGGTAAGACCAGAAAAACCTTTTTCTCTCTAAAACAGAGCACCAACTGCCTTACAGTGGACTCCAAGTAGATATATAGAAATGCTGACAGGTATCAGTGGGACTATCTGTCATGCAATGTCTAAAATCAGGTTGTGGCGAAGAGTAGGTGTATAGAGTGAGCTCACACTTAGTGCATACAAGAAGTTTTCTAGGGATAACAAGTTTATAGAATATATATATTTTTCCCCATATGGGTTCCCAGCTGGACTTCTTTGCTGTCTTGGAAGAGACCAACTTGCTAAAAACATCAATATTGTCAAAATCCAGGATCCTCCTAATTAGATGTGACCTTTGAAGGGAACTGCTGAAGGCTGAGAGCTGACCTGCTTCTGTGGGCTTACCACTGCCTGACAGGAGGGCACCAGAACCATGTGCATTTGTGTTTCCATTTGTGGCCTTTTATCTCATGTTCATACTACCAAGGTGAAGGAAAAGAGGCTCATAGAAAAGAAGGATGGGGAGGAGGACAAACCTGTAAAGTCTCTGCTAGTCGTTCCACACCTTCAGCTCCAGTGTCGGTTCTCCATCTGACATGTGAGGTCCTTCACTTTGCTCTTCCTGCTCCACTTCGTATTCATCACCTTGGCTTCTGTCCTTCCAGTCCTTCGCTTCTCCTGATGAGCAGAGGCCTTTGAGGGGCCAGGCCGTCTCAAGGTGAAGTTGGCTGCTGGAAGAGTTCACAGCACAAGCAAGCCATCCCAAGGCGTATGGTTGGTGGCTTCCTGGGAAACTGGAAAAGAAGCTTCCAAAGCTTAAAAGATAGAAGAAAAAAAAAAAAAGTTCTTCAAATTTCTGCTATTTCTCTGCAGCTAAGATGTTTTTTTACACTCAGTTTTCAGAAGAGCCACAGTGAAAGGAATACTAAGCCCCTCTGAAGTCCTGTAGACATCAAGCACTTCTCTCCCATGGCTTCCTTCAAAACTCCTGATCATAAACAACAGACGGACAAACTCTAGCATATTATTTCATTCATTCATCTGCTTTCTTTTGGTTGGGGTTTTTTTTGTATGTTTGGTTTTTTAAAGTAAGATATAGTCTTTCTTCTGGGATTTACAGACTGATTTTGTAATAATTAGGCAAAGTAAGCCATGTGGAGATTTTTTATGATCTGCTTTAAATGTAGAATTTTGGAAAGTAGACAATGAAATTATTATTATTTTGCTGCACAGCTGTGCTAAAGCATAGGGAAAGGAGTGAAAAGACACTAGTATTTGTTCATTTGGCTTTCAATTGCTATGACAAAGCAAATAGCAGCTTTGGTCTTGGTCCACAATTGAGTTAATTAGTAACACCTCAAATTGTATGTCCTAAAAATCTCCTCATTAGCAGCTAAGCACAGGATAAACTAGGTAGCATTTGTTCCTTTCTGCTCCAGGAGGACCTGCGAATTCATAATAGGCAGCTAAACTTAAGATCCAAAAGCATCTGACTTAATGTGTATATATGCAAGAAGTGATGCATGTATGTGTGTGCAGGTTCTTTCTTGTTCTGTGTCCGTACAGCACCTAGCATGCGGGGGCTGGGGTCCCTAACGCATTCTCTAGGCAATTGGGACCCAATCTAAAAAATACAGACAATATTTTCCAGGGGACTTCTGCTGCCTCTGGGTCAGGGCTCACTGGGAGGTGTTCGCTGTGGCCTCCCCTGTTTAATTTCAGAGAGCTCCCAAGAAGATTCCTTCTCTTAGCTCTTTCATTTACCACCCAAACCCCTCGCACCACGGGAAGGTACTCAGAGCACCATGGGAAGTGACGGTCTGGATATGAGCAGTAAAGGGGCTGGGAAAGAAAACACAGACGTGTTTGTTGAAGAACTTGATGCAAAGAACTGTTCTGTAAAAAGGGGATTTCTGGGGAGAGTGCTAGAAATTATGCACCTGGGCCAGCAATTCAGACATCCGAAGTGCGCGCTGTAAAATGTGGGCACTGGAGGCATTGTGATGAGATGACAGTTTACACCATAATCGGGAAGGACAGTCGGAGTCCTTTAGCATAAGTCTGCAACACAGGCCCAGAATCAGAGGTCAGTATCTCTTGCCTGTCTGATGGCCCCCTAAAATGAGTTCATGCATCTCAGTCCATCTTTTGTT